>NC_083429.1:30465393-32965393 GCF_020745735.1 Hemiscyllium ocellatum | reverse complement strand
TCAGCCTTCGATGCTCCAGGGAAAAATTCCAGTTCTGTGCTTAAACAAAGGAGACTATAACAGGTTGAGGGAGGAGTTGGTTAACGTAGACTGGAAGCAAAGAGTTTATGGTGGGACATTTGACGAGCAATGGAGGACTTTCAAAGCAATTTTTCAAACTGCTCAGCAATAGAATATTCACTGAAAATGGGGTAAGTGGAAAAAGGGTAAGTTGCTATAGGTATCTAAGGAAATAAGAAAGGCTATCAAATTAAAAGAGAAGGCATACAAAATGGCCAAGATCAGTAGGAGACAAAATGATTAGGAAAGCTCTAACCATTAACAGAAAGCCACAAAAAAAAATCTATAAAGAAAAGTAAGGTAGATTATGAGAATAAACTAACTCAGAATATAAAGACGGATAGCAAAAGCTTCCATAAATATATAAGATGGAAAAGTGGCTAAAGAAAAGATTGGTCCTTTCAAGGATGACAAGGGGGATTTAGTAATGGGATATGAGGAAATGGTCGAGGCATTGGACAGATATTTTGTGCTGGTCTTCACAGTGAAGGACACAAATATCATGCCAGTAATTGACAAGGAGTTGAGGGTAGGTGAGGAATTGGAAACAATTGTTATCATGAAAGACATTGTGTTGGGCAAGCTAATGGAGCTAAGGGTAGCTAATGCCCTAATGGAATGCATCCCTGCATACTAAAAGAGATGATTGGAGAAATAGCAAACGTACTTGTGGTAATTTTCCAAAATTCACTGGACTCTGAGGCCATTCCAGCAGATTGTAAAATAGCAAATGTGATGCCACTGTTTAAAAAAGGAGGTAGACAAAAAATGGGGAATTATGGACCAGTTAACTTAACTTCTGTTGTGGGGGAAATGCTTGAGTCTATTATCAATGAAGAAATAGCAAGACATCTAGAAAGAAATTAATGCAACATGAGTTCATGCAAGGCAAGTCATGCATAGTTAATCTACTGGAATTCTAAGAAGACATTATAAGAATGGTGGACAATGGGGATCCAGTAGATACAGTGCATCTAGGATTTCCAAAAGGTATTCAAAAAGGTGCTTCATAAAAGGCTGCTGCAATAACATAAAGATGTAAGGCGTTACAGACAATGTATCAACATAGGGGATTGGAAGCAAAGAGTGGGGATAAAAAGTGTTTTTCTGGTTGGCAATCGTGACTAGTGGTATGCGTCAGGGATCGCAATTATTCACAATTTACATTGATGATTTGGAGTTGGGGACCATGTGGATTGTGTTAAAGTTTGTGAATGATACTAAGGTGAGTGGTTGAACAATGTATGCAGAGAACTGCGAAACTTTGCAAAGGGACATAAATAATATAAGTGAGTGGGCAAAGGTCTGACAGACAGAGTACAATGTTAATAAATGTGAAGTCATCCATTCGGTAGGAATAACAGTAAAAAGGACTATTACTTGAATGGTAAAAAAAAAATACAGCATGCTGCTGTGCAGAGGGGCCTGGGTGTCCTTGTGCATGAATCACAGAAGATTGGTCTCCATGTGTAACAGGCAATTAACAAGTCAAATGGAATTTTGTCCTTCATTGCTAAAGGGATTGAGTTTAAAAGCAGGGAGGTTATGTTGCAGCTATATAGGGTGTTGGTGAGGCTACACCTGGAGTACTATGTGCAATTTTGATCTCCTTACTTGAGAAAGGACGTACTGGCACTAGAGGGGGTGCAGAGGAGGTTCACTAGGTTGATTTCAGAGTTGAGGGAGATTATTTATGAAGAGAGACTCAGGAGACTGGGATTATATACACTGGAATCTAGAAGAAGGGAACAGAAAGATGGAAGTAGAGAGTATGTTTCCACTGGTGGTTGAAACTAGGACAAGAGGGCATGCCTCAAAATTAGGGGGAGCAGATTTAGGACTGAATTGAGAAGGAACTTCTTCACCCAGAAGGTTGTGAGTCTATGGAATTCCCTGCCCAGTGAAGTAGTTGATCCTCCCTCAGTAAATGTTGTTAAAGCTAAAGGTAGATAATTTTTTGAACATTAAGTAAAGGAGTTAAGTGAGAGGGTGATCAGAAGCCATGAAAAGATCAGCCATGATCATATTGAATGGAAGAGTGGGCTCAAAGGATCAGATGGCCTACCCATGTACCTAGTTATTATGTGCTTGCTTTCTTATTTAGCCTCTCCCTATAGCTCAAACTCTTCAATTCTGGCAAACATCCTTATTAATCTTTTCTGAACTCTCACTTTTAACAACAAGTTTCCTTTAGCAAGGAAACCAGAATTGAATGCCGTATTCTAGAAGTAACTTCAACAATATCCCGTACAGCCACAATAGGATGACCCATCTCCAAAAATTCCATGCACTGACCAATGAAGGCAAACGTGCCAAACACATGTGACTTGTGGGATCATAGAATAATAAAACGGTTCCAGCACATAAGGAGGCCATTCAGTCTTATGATCTCCCACTTTTCTCAATAGCTTTATACATTTATTCTGTTTAGACAGTGATGTTACCTTTGGCAACCATCATTACGCGATTAGTAAAACTGTTTAGAACAGGCAGATTTTTGGAAGTTTGTAAATTTTATTTAAATAAACAAGAGCGATTTTGAATGCACATGAAACACATCAAAAGAAAAGCATAGTTTTTATACCTGGTGTACAAGGCAGGCAGTTCTCTGGCACCTTGTTCATTGGGGTATTGGAGTATGTTCCTTCAGGACATGGCTTGGGGGATGATGAGCCCTCAGGACAGTAATGGCCAGCAAAGCACCTGAAAGTGTCTGGGGCACGCTCAGTACTACCAATAGGACAATAGTACCCTGCATCACAGGGACCTAAGATGTAATGAAAAATATTGCAAATAATGCTCGTATCTTTTGCATCAGAAGAGATTTGCACACGTTATTGTCCCTTTAAACGTAGAGGCCCAAACATTTCGATCATGTTGTTAAATGAAACCGTCATTAAACATACACATGATTTAACTTTATGTTGCTGTAAGGATGTTGGGGTACTACAAATGATGAAATTCCAAGTCCCTTCTTTGTCAACAAACATGGTACACTGTCCAATTTTACCATTTGATGTAGTTTTGTATTAACCTGGATCATTCCAAAAGCAATAGAATTTCAACCAAAAATGGTCTCATGAAGGAATATTACAACAGGCAATAAATATTACAGTTTTCTGTTTGGAATAAACTTTATATTCAAAATGATAGGAGTGACAATAGAGTTTCAGGAAGATGTTGCACAAGGAATCTTTTCAAAAGTACCCAAAAGAATTACACTTTTCAACAAAAAAATCAAACCCAAAAAGGCATAATTTTAAATTCTTGCTCTTAAAGTACCAGCTTTAACTTCTATAATATGATTCACATGAAGGTAGTTGCATTTAAGAAGCTATAACAACTACTAAGATTTTGGGAAGTCAGAATATCTGAAGATACAGCTGTACAAAGAGATTGTAGAGCTTGCTTGCAAGATGTCAGGAGAGGCTGTAACAATAAATGTTTAGAGAGTTGCGAAATCTGGCAGAGGATACAGTCAGGTTGAAAACATTAAGCTTGGAGAAATTATCTAATACTGAGCTTGGGTTGGGATCAGAACAAAAAGGGATATATGGAGTTCAATGAAGAGCACGAACCACAAGAGGCAATTGAAATGGAAGATGAGTGACCCGTTGCACTGTAAGGGGTGACTGGGGTCGTGTGCAGCAAGTGGCAAGGAGAGAGAGAATGATGAGTCGAGAGGGCAGGGAGTATATAGCCCAGTACAAGCAATGAAAATTGATGTCAGAGACACAGAAGGTAGTTATTTTGTCCACTGAGTGTAGGCTGGCTCCTTGTATAGCCATCCAATGTTGGGTATGGTGAAGTTGTTCAGTTCCTTACGTCAAGCTTTTGATGTAGACACGAGAGTGTTCATCACTAGGATGTCAGAGATAGTTATGAGTTGTCCTTATTACTCAGATAATCTTATGCGAATCAATTTGACTGAGAAAGGGAGTGATTATACATGTTGCATCTTCGAACCAATCAAAACTGAGGCAAAAGAAGAGGCTATAACAAGTTCTGCTGGAAAAGCACCTGGGAAAAAATGAAGAGTGGAAGTGACTAACAGGGATTGGACCCAATTACAATCCGATTTAGAAAGGTTGTTGGAAAATTCATTATATTTCAATTTGGCCAAAATACAGTGCAGATGTTTTTCCATGTGAGACATGTCCTCAGTGCTTGATTTAAAGACATACATGTGAAGTTTAACTAAAATGTAATTACTTTGTTGCTGTGTTATCAGATTAAATGACTAACAAATATAGGCATCCATTTCCACGGTGGTCTAAGCTGTTAAGCATCCAATGAGATATATCTACGGCGATCTAGAGAACCTGCTATGTCAATTTTCACCATTCATAATTAATTTGGTTTTAACATTCTAATCTAAGATTCAAGAACTGTAATCTTAATTTGGAAAAATGCAAAAACTTATCTCCTCCCAAGCACAAATGAATAAATGATTTACAAGAAAAGGTGTGGTTGTGAATGTAAAGGAAAATCAAATGCCCAACTGGTACCCAGCATTAACCATTAAGAAAATGCATTTCCATTGCGAAACATGTGGAGGATTTGGAATGAAGTGATTTGCACTGTTGTTTCACCTCTAAACAAGTCATGGATAAATCATACCTGTTGGTTCAGCAAGCTCATACTGATCACAATAAAACCCTGCTGTACAAATCAGAGGAAGAGATGATCCTTCGGGGCAGAAAAACCCAGGAGGACAACGATTTCCTGGGGAAACATTTTTTTGGGAAGCCCATTCCGAAATATTTGAGAATTCACCTGAAACAAGAAATGATTTTCGAGCAAAATATCAACTTTCATCAGCAGATTTTGAAAAATGTTATAGAAATAAGAATTTAAGATTATTTTCAATGAAATACAAGTGATACTGGCAAGGTCACAATTATTTTCCCTTTGTCGTTGCCTTGAAAAAATGGAGTTTAACATTTTCCTTGAAGTGATGGAGGGCTTGAAGCCAAGTGCCCCACAATATTTTTATGTAGAAAATGCCAGAATATTTATACAACAGCAATGAAGGGCTATAGATTTCTATGCCAGCATGAATAGTGTGTAACGTGGGAAATACTGTTGTTCAGGTAATAGCCTTGGTTTAATGGTAGTTGCAAACACATCAGAATCAGAGATTGTGGATTGAAAAACCCATTTTAGAACTTTAAATATTTCATTTACACTAGAACTTTAGTACTGAGGAAGTGCAGCATTGTTGGAACCGCTGTCTTTTTAATGAACTGTTAAATTGCAGATCTAGATTTAAAAAAAATAAATAGCATGATTCAAAGGTAGAGGAGTAAGTTGTCCATAGTCAACAATCATCCTTCAATCAACAACAAAATCACATGATTGGATCATTCATTCCATTGTCGTTTTTTGGTCCTTGCTGGGCACAAATGAGATTTGAATCCGCAACCTCTGACTTTGATGCGTTTGCCATGGTTTCAACATTAAAACAATCTTGTCAAAGAGTGCATGATTGGCTGTATTGTGCTTTGGGACACCCTCATAACAGAAAAGTAGTTTAAAAATGCAAATATTTTCCTCTATCTTTCATGGCAGTGGAACTAGTGGGGAAGGGAGATGTTATTGAAAAGCTTCAATGAAATACTACAGTGCACCCTATGGACATTACATTCTGCAGCCTCATGTGCACAGGATACACTGTGCAGGATACACTGGACCAAATGATAGTTGCTCCAGTGAAGCACTTTTTTTAAAAAAATCGATGGTGTTGACTTTCTCAAGTAATGGCTGCTCCTGCAACAATGATGTTGATTTGATTACTCAAGTTTTGTTTTTCATCAATGGTAGTATCCCAAGATGCTAATGGTGGGGGAATTTAATGAGATTGGGCCCATTGAAAAACACTGATAAACAAAATTCTCTTGCTTGTAATGTTACTGTGCCTTTGATCTGATCCATCACATGTTTGAGATATTCATTTGTTGTATGTACAAATTGAACTTGCCATTTAGCAAAACACTTGGATGTCATTAAAATGGTGCTATAGTCTAGCTTGTCCTTTATTATTGGAGAGGATGTGAAGGAAGCTGAACATTATGGAAGCATTAGCAAAGATTTATGAACAGTTCCACTCCTGACCTGACCACTCCTGTAACTCAGATCAAGTTATTGATCTGCCAGTTGGAGATAGTCAAGCTAGCATTGTTTTCTGAGGAACTCTTGCTGGTGACACCTGTTTTGGGCTGTTGTGATTGGCCTTTGATAGACACCGCCATAACCATTTCTCTATATGTCTTTCTGATTCCAGCTACTGAGGGCTTTTCTCTTTCATTCAATCATTATTTTGTTTTTTGAAGGTTGTTTTGACAGCATACTCAGCTGAATTTGGTCCATCTTGCATTCAGTTATTCTCATGACCATTCATAGATTCAAGTTGTGTTGGAGGTGTGGACTGGTAGAATTAGAGGCCAGTGAGTTGATGTCACTCAGTGCACCATTACTGACTCCTTTCCATCATTTTTATTAATAATTGGGAGGAGGCAGAAGTTTGGTACAGAATGATTAAGAAGGTTAATTTAACATTTGATCTGTAGTAGCAAGTACATAATTAAATAGTGAGGTTACTTAGGGTAAATTCATAAAGGGAATTGAAGGTAGGTGTGTACAATTTTGTAGCAAATTGCAGATGTGAAAACTCATTCTTTAAGCAAAAAAGTATCCTATGAAAACTTGATATCTCTGGGAGCCACCTACCTTGGGGAAGGGGCTTGCTTGTTGCTGACCCTCCAGTACAATACCAGCCTTTAGAGCAGTTCCCACTTGGTGTGCTTAGACCAGTCCCTTCACAAAACTGACCTAAAAATATTCCAATGTTTTGAGGAAAATGTTAGAACAAACTTCAATAACATTTGATTCTATTTTTAACTCACTAAAACCTTTAGTGGAAGTTTTACTCAAGCCATGTGCTCTCACATAGCTGATATATATCTGATATGTAAGAACCACACAAAGCAGGAGAAAGTCAGCAGGTCTGGCAATATCTGTGGAGAAAGAAACAGGGTTTAACCTTCCCAGGCCCATATGACTCTTTTTCAGAAGAATGTTAAAAACTGATTAAAGAAGAATACATTCATTGCTGATAATGAGATAGTCAGAGTTTGTACTTATATTTGCAATATGATTAAACTATCACTTCAGAAAGCAGCAGAAATGCAAATAACTTTATTTCAACTTTCCTCTTCTTCTCTGCATTTATTTGATGCAAAACATATTCCTTATCCCCTACTTTCCATTTTCCCAAGATGTAAATCATTCCTTATTTCTTTCTCCTCAAAAAAAAATCCTCAGTTACTTATAATTGAAAGAGGTTTTCCTGCATCTTGTTTCTCAACATGGACTGGATGTGCGAGACTCTGCAACAGGACTTGGAGGGGAGGAGCCCTGTCACCAGAAGACTATGTTCAAGTTCGAGAATTCTAATCCCAATGCTAGACTGAATTCTGGGACAGAGACACAGAGATTGCCGTGGTGGGATCCTGCAGCAGATTTTCAAAGGCAGAGCTGGTTAAGAGACAGCCACATCCAATCTGGCAGCAACATCCAATCAAACCTCAGATAGTCTGCACATCCAGGAGCATCCAAAACCTTGGGCAGCTGCCAGCTGCATTGAGAGAGAGGGGGACCCACTGTTGGTGGGGAGTTGAAAGGACACCCACGGAAGACTAGTAAAAGGTTTCAAAGCATAATAGGTTAACCACCACTATTGCGAAAGGGTGTCTCTCAACAGAAATAACCTGCAGCTATATTTGTGGCTGTCACAGGTGAGTAACCCATACTTAACGACTTTGAAAGATGTCCTTCCAGACTCTCACCAATCCAAATATGGGATCTAGTCACTTCAGGAAGTCCTGTCCACCAACTGGAAAACCTATGCAGCACGTGAAGTGTTGGCGCTTTTTATTGGCCAAATTGGCCACACACTGCTAGGGGTAAATTTGACACATCTGGTGGTAGTAGAAATTGCCAGTACACCCTGGCTCAGGATAATTATTATACTCTTAGTGTCTGGTCTCACATTATGGATTAAAATTGTGATTATATTAGAAGTCAAAATATATAAAATAAATGACTTGCGACTGAAAGTAAGCTGAAATTATAAGAAATGCATAAAAGGTACAATATTCTTTACATAATATGAAAGTGTTTATATAATGTGCACTTTGTTAATTTACAAGAATTTGAGAATCTTCTTTGTAAGAGCAAATATAATAAAACCAGAAATAAAACACCGCGGCATTCACAAACTACAATTAGAAAATATTGTAACTGTTTTCATATTGGCTTATAATTGTAATGTTAATGTCTTCATTGATAATTGTTTAGCACTGCTGGCTATACCCTTTATACTGGCTTAATATTATTAGTATATTAGTAGAATATCTGCTTGCAATTTACATGAATAATAAATAAAAACTTTTGTTCTAAAACACAATGCTAAGTAGGTAGTTTTGAATGATATATAGTTTTAAAAAGAACTGTGCACATTTTAATCTGAGTGCCCAAGAGTCATTTCTGAAAGCGTAGTTCCTAATTTAGCATTCCCACTTACCTGGAGGGCAAATTAAGCAGTCAGCAGGGCTTTGCTGACCAGGTAAACTATTATAGGTCCCAGGGGGACAATGGTATTCTTCTCCAAACTGGGTGCGTTCTGGACAGAAGTGACCTGTTGGGCATTTCAGTGGGAAGGGGTTCGAAGTTCCACCCAAACAGAAATATCCAGCTAAGCATATTTTGCAGTCACTCTGACCTGAAAATTGTTCAAAGGCATGTGCAGTTAGATAGAAACATACAGAGAGTGCTTCAGGCACACAGAGAAATAAATGTCTGCGCTTATTTATTTAGTTTCCTTTGCCCACAGATCAATAAAATATGTTTTGTTGCTTAAACACATTTCAGGGAGACTTTTTAACAAGTTTCATTATATAGGTTAATCCTCGTATGTTTCTTAAGTTTTCTTCAGTGCAATGTTTATTTTCATGGTAATACAAAGAAATATTTCAGTGTGTTTCACATATACTCGGTTTGCTGAAGCCACATTAAAATAGTCTGTTATAACTCATAATCAGATGCCATTGATTTACATTTTGCTATTAAAGGTCCCATCACTAGGCGTGATGCACTGATTTCACACTTGAAAAGGAATTCAATAATCTAACATTCTGTTATATGTTCAACCTGAGGGTAAAGATTCATTGGAAAGTGCAATATGCTGTGACATGGATTTCTCCCAGGCACAAAAGAAAGTGACAGATTTTAATTATTAAAAATTATGAAAAGAAGTACACATAATTCAAATTACTTTAATTATTCACAACGTTCAGGCAGCCAAATTATTTAAACAGATATTAATGTGATGTGATTCATATTGCCATATTTCAAGATTAATGCAACTTAAAGACAACATCCTATTTTCATCTTTTATGCAAGACTGGATTGTACCTATTTCTGAATTGTATGTTCCAGGAGGACATGGTATGGGCACTGTAGAGTTACTGGGGCAGTAGGCACCTACACTACATTCACCACCGTTCCCTGTATGATCCAAATACTGTGAAGGCCGTGGGGAGTTCACTCCAGATTCACAATAAAAACCAGGATCACAAGGACCTTCAACCTCTGAGAGGCCTGGCCGACTGCAGTAGGAACCACCTAAGAATGAACGGGAGAGAGATTTTATTGTTGTTTCCTAACAAACTACATTATAAATGGCACAAAACAATTTTAATTTTCTAACTTACAGATTATTTTTCTTGCAAGTTTACATATTTATATGCTATTCATATTAGAGAAAGTTGACAATGAACTATTTTCAGGTTTCTACTCATATAGCTATCTGGATACAGATATTGGCTGGCCAACAGAAGACAGCGAGTGGTAGTAGAAGGAAAATATTCTGCCTGGATGTATGTGGTGAGTGGTGTTCCACAGAGCTCTGTCCTTGGGCCTCTATTGTTTGTAATTTTCATTAATGACTTCGATGAGGGGATTGAAGGATGGGTTGGCAAGTTTGCAGATGACACAAAGGTTGGAGGTGTCATTGACAGTACAGAGGGCTGTTGTAGGCTGCAGCGGGACATTGGCAGGATGCAGAGATGGGCTGAGAGGTGGCAGATGGAGTTCAACCGGGATAAATGCGAGGTGATGCATTTTGGAAGGTTGAATTTGAAAGCTGAGTACAGGATTAAGGATAGGATTCTTGGCAGTGTGGAGGAACAGAGGGATCTTGGGGTGCAGTTACATAGATCCCTTAAAATGGCCACCCAAGTGGACAGGGTTGTTTAGAAAGCATATGGTGTTTTGGCTTTCATTAACAGGGGGATTGAGTTAAGAGTCGTAAGATCTTGTTGCAGTTCTATAAAACTTTGGTTAGACCACACTTGGAATACTGTGTCCAGTTCTGTTCGCCCTATTATAGGAAAAATGTGGATGCTTTGGAGAGGGTCCAGAGGAGGTTTACCAGGACACTGCTTGGACTAGAGGGCTTATCTTATGAGCAGAGGTTGACTGAGTTAGGACTTTTTTCATTGGAGAAAAGGAGGAGAAGAGGGGACCTAATTGAGGGATACAAGATAATGAGAGGCCTAGATAGAGTCGATAGCCAGAGACTATTTCCCAGGGCAGAAATGACCAACACGAGGGGTCATAGTTTTAAGCTGGTTGGAGGAAAGTATAGAGGGGATGTCAGAGGTGGGTTCTTTACAGAGGTGAGAGCATGGAATGCGTTGCTAGCAGTTGTGGAGACAGGGTCATTGGGGACATTTAAGAGACTCCTGGACATGCCTATGGTCACAGAAATTTGAGGGTGCATACATGAGGATCAGTGGTCGGCACAACATCATGGGCTGAAGGGCCTGTTCTGTGCTGTACTGTTTTATGTTCTATATATTGGAAGCTAGTAAGAGCAAACTCTCCCCCCACCCCAGAGTTGCTCCACCAATCAACAAGTTTTTCATAATGGTATATTTTAAAATGTCATTAAATGCTTAACAACAATCTTATAATGACTTTTTAAAAAATTCTTATGAAGAAACATTATGGAAAACTAAAATTTTGCTTGCATAACTAAAAAATTTCAGTACACATACATCATGTTTTAGTAATTAATCTGAAGATTCACCAATCTAACCAGACAATTTTGACATGGAATAAGGAATAAAGCAACATAGTGAACGAATGCATCATACAACTTTTGAGTTTGTGGAAATCGACAAGTAGTACTAAACACAAGTGAGAAAGATTATAGTTAATTATAATTTGGTCTCCAAAATATTTAAAAATGGAAGCAAAATCATTACCATCAAGGACCATTTGTTATACTCTCACCAAGGCATGGAATGCAGTCAGACTTCTTCCTTAGTCCTCTGGATGCTCCAAATGTTCCAACAGGACAAGGTTGTGGGAAGGTACCAGAACCTTTTGGACAGTATGAATCTTGAGGGCATGGCTCTGCTCGCTCTCTGTAGAAAAGGAGAAGAAAATAAACATATTTGGAAATGTTAACAGTTAATCTTCAAGAAATAGATGCTGAAATTGATCTTCAGCAGTGGCACCAAATGAGAATTGGAACGGAATCCAACTGCTGTGCTCTTCCAGCACCACTAATCCAGAATCTGGTTTCCAGCATCTGCACACATTGTTTTTACCTTGGGTGTGAAACAGCTGATGATTCCATAAGACCATAAGGAACAGGAGTTGCTATTTTGCCTCTTGAGTCTATTGTGCCATTCAACAGGATCAAGATTGATCCAACGCTCCTTACATCCGCTTTCCTGTTGTGATCCATTATTGCCTGCTTCATACTACGATTTGAAGTCAATCATTAGTAAACATTAGGACTACAGTGATAAACAGCATCTGTTGCTTGTTAATACTAGGTAGCTAACATTAGGCTTTGACAAAGGGTCAGTTAGACTCGAAACGTCAGGTCTTTTCTCTCCTTACAGATGCTGCCAGACCTGCTGAGATTTTCCAGCATTTTCTCTTTTGGGATTAGGCTTTTATAATTCTGTGCAGAATTCTTGCACAGGCAGAAGATAACCATGTAGATGTGGGATTTTCAGGAAGGTCAGGTTAAACACAGAACAGCAGATAATTCTAACCTAGGTGATAAAGAGGCAAATCAAGAGCTTCCTTCTGTGCTCACTGGAATTTTCCCATTAGCAGGTGGCCTGCATAGAGACTGCAGTACAGTGAGCGGGACCAGGGAGGGGTTGGCAGGAGTGATCTACATTTCATTGGGCTCGGGAGACTCACTCCACAACCACAGTCAATTTGATGGTTGGGCCACAGCTGCTGGCTAGCCACTTCAGAGTTGGCCCCGCCATCATCATAACCAGACAGCTGTTCCATTTTTTAGACTTAAAATGCTTTTACCTTCTCTTCAGAGGTGTTTCCATTATGAGGTGCCCTCTCCTTCCAACCTCTGTCAGTGCGATTGTCTCCTATCAGCCCTCCCTCCAGTTCTGGAACTGACCTGCCATCCTTAATTGGATGCCAAATACACCCTCTTGCCATTCTAGGCAAAATCAAAGTCAGATCACTGCTCTCGCCATGGTCCAGAGTATCAGCTAATTGACCCCGACATCAGGATCCTGACCCATATCCAAATATCAGCCAGGTACACCCAAAAAGGGGGCTAAAGCCTATTTTCAGAAAGCCAGGTTCAATTTAAATTAAAGTGATTACTTTATTTAGGTTTGGGAATCATTTTAAAAGCATGCATTACTTAAACAGTTTCACAGGCATTTCTACCATTTAGCTTCATTTTGAGTATATTAGTTGAAACAGTTATAAAAGTATTGAAGAATGACTAAACATTTCTGGAAAAGTTTATTTGTCTGTGCTTGAACTCCTGATAAATGTGATAATGCTCATTCTGATGTTCTTTTTTTAGTTTGGGACAATACATAGTTCCATTCTGCAATCTTTTGTTCTTTGTTCATACTTGTTTTCATTAATTCTCTTCCAATCCAACTTCACTTTGTGGTACTCTGATTTAGGGTTGGAGTATTGCAAGCTGAAAACTGTACTTGTACATAACCTCCAGACAAAAAAGTAATGTTATAGTCTTTACTTCATATCTTACCTTTCGGTGCAGAGAGATCCTTCAGGACAGATGTTACATTTTTCAGCTCCTGTATGGTTCTTAGATGTCCCATTCTGACACAATTTGAGGTCAGGTGAAGCCAGCGGACAATAATAGCCGACAGGACAAAGATCACCTGGATTCACATAAGATGAAAAACAGTGACTCAAGGGTGAAGAAAATACAGAGTATTAGTAATTGCTGTTTCTTTTTAGCATGGCTAAAAGACTGTGTTTTATATGTTTTTCCTTATTATGCATTCTGCAATCATTCTGACTTGCAAATGACCTTAAACTTTATTTCTGCACATTTTCTGAGCTTAGTATGCCATATTTTTGAACCCTTCAAGTTAAAACTTGGGAAAGGCAAATAGGAAGGGAGGGAGAGAGTGTAAACTATTGGGCTTTGCTTAGGGACCAATTGGAACTGGGGTAGACAAGTTCTGCTCCAACATTTAGGGTGCATCTGAATCTTAAATCCATTTTCCTGCCTTTGATTTCCTTGACACTTTAACCCCAGAAAAATTTATCAATCCCAATATTGAAAACTCCAATTTTTCCTGATTCTACAGTAAGTGAGGAAGGAAAAGGGAGCTGCAGATTTCCATGACCCATGGAATGAGCGGAAAAGATGTATGCTGATACAATTACAATACTTAAAAGGCAACTGGATGAATAGAAAGGGTTTCGAGGAATGTAGGCTAAGTGGTGGCAAATGGGACTAGATTAATTTAGGATATCTGATCAGCATGGATGAGCTAGACCGAAGGGTCTGTTTCCGTGCTGTATGACTCTACAATTTATGAAAACACGTTTATGGAATACCCTAGCTATATTTTAAGATTACAGCCTCCTATAGTCAATGTCTCAACATAGGTGATGAGAGCTACCAAATCCTTTTAATATTTTAAAACTTAAAAGTTGCTATAGCACTTCGAATTTGAAACCGAAGTATTACGTCACAGCCCCTTGATCTAATTCCTCAAGTTTGAAAGACTTCTGTATTGATGTCTTAAGAATACCATTAGTGAAATTAAAATGATCAACTTCTGTTGAAATCAGATTAGAACTATACAAATCTGCAAAAAAGAATTATATATAGGTTTCAATTAAAGTCAGAAGTGGGGCTTTCAGGTGAGTATTTAATATAGAAAAATATACCAACAGAAACAATAATTATACTTACCATTCTGAAGTGCAAAATTTCCAAAACGCTCCAAAGTAGAGGAAAGGAGAGTGATTAGAATTCAGAGAATTGATCATACTAATGGTCAAAAAGATAGGCTTTCAAAGGCTGGAGAGAAATACTGCAGAGAGAGATCTAAGGATTGCGTACAATTGGTTTGAAATGACTAAGCATTCTCCCACAATGAAAAATAAAGTAAAAGGTGGATATATGGAGAAGTATAGAATATTCTATTATGTTTTGAGGATTTTAAATTCAATGCATCAGAGGAGCTCAATGCCAATGCATTTTTGACTAGGGCAGTGATGGTGTGGTTCAATGTGTTCAAGACAGAACAGCATGCTACCAGAGATCAGTGCTGACAGTTGGTACATTCAGGAAAAAGGATGGGTGATTGATACTTCAGGGAAGTTGGAGATTGTGTCATTTGGATTTCAGAAGCAAAATAGGAAAATGATTGGGGAGGGTGAATCTGGAGGCAGCGAAGAGGTGGAATTGAGAAACACATAAGGCAGGGTGCAGACAGAAGTATGGGAACAGGAACTGGTTTTACCAAAATATCAAATTATGTCTGATCAGCACTCCAATTCAATTTTATTTAATGCTTTGATATTTATTCCAGTGATAGAATTTTTCAATTGTAACACCAGTTAAGAAGAATATTAGAATATTTTCACTATTTCACAGCTTTCAGTGAGATTATTTCAAGAGACAATTGCAGTTACTTGCATTGTTAATACTGTTTGTAATAAAATGTGCTACCTGTAACACCATCGCGGGGCGTTGCAGCCTTTGCTCCATTCAAACAATAAAATCCTGGGTCACAAAATCCTTCGACACTGTCCTTGCCTGGTTTCTTACAATAGAAACCTACAAAAACATTCAGATAGGCACGTCACATGACAGCTTTGATGTGCAACCTCAGACTATTTGAGAAAGCAGGAGTCATTGTTCTTATAGAGACAGTGATATGACTTAACTTGGCGTAGAGAATAAATTCAAATGAATTTGAAAATACACATTCTGATATTAAAATACCACCTTAAATATTACTCGGCACACTTGAAAACCAGTCATAATAAAAACTGTGAAAGACACAGCACCTGAAGGACACAACATGCAGTCTTCTTCACTTCTTCCCCCTGTTGTGGCTCGGAGTGTTCCAGATGGACATGGAACAGGGTGAGTTGTAGCGTTGGGGCAGAAGTGACCAGGAGGGCAAATGTCACCAAAGACAGATGCAATGGGAGCGGGCGTTTTAGATCCCTCAAGACAGTAAAATCCTAAAGAGCAGAAAATAACATTTATGAATAAGAAGCAGGAATAGACCATTCGGGCACTTGAGCCTGGAAAATGATAGCGGAGCATGGTAACATAGAGAATATGGGCTCAGTATTTGGGTTCTCCACTAAAATCTGGTATGAGCTAACTTCAAAAATGCATTAGTAATTGATATATTTTTTTTAAAAAAAAGAGATTGCTGCTTATGGGTAAGCCCACACACTGTTGAGAATTATTTATCTTTCACTTTTATTTAAGGTTTACACTTGGCCTTCAGGAGAAGAAATAAACTTGCCTTTATTGAAATCCTCAAAATGCCCGGGGGTCAGTGGAAACATAAAATAAGTACTTCCTGTAAATTATAATACTGAACACAAAATACGGAGGTATTAATGACATTTATCCAATGGAAGTTCTGTGGTATTGTATTTCTCCCAAGATATTCGTTTGGCCGAAATCCAAGAAAGATTAGAAACGCTAAGTGGAGAAATTGAAACCCAAAAATGTGTGGATGCTGTAAATCAGCGACAAAAGTAGAAATTGCTGGATAAGATCAGCACGTCTGGCAGGCAACTGGAAGTTCAGGGTCTTTTTTGCAAACAGAATGCAAGTGTTCTGTGAAGCAATCGCCCAGTTTACTTCATTTCCCCACTGAAAAAGAGACCACATTGTGAGCAGCAAATGCTGTAGACTAGATTGTGTGCTTCACCTGGAAGGTATTTTGTGCTCATGGTTAATGAGGAGGGAGGATGTGAACAGCAAAAAACAATCCTGAGCTTCCATTTGCCTGCCACTTCAGCACACCACCCTGTTCCCTGACCAACATCTCTGTCTCCGGCTCGCTGCAGTGCTTTAGTGAAGCTCAGCACAAGCTGGAAGAACAACATCTCATTTTCTACTTGGGGACCCTGCAGCCTTCCACCAACTTTAGGATTTGAGTTCTCTCATGTCCCTACCCCTATCCTCACACACCAGACTTCATTATCACACACTACCCATTGTTAGCCACTAACAATCCCCATTTAGAGCTATTTACCCTCCTCGCCAGATCCTTATCCACCCCTTTGTCTGCCCTACTGCTCTGAATTCTCTTTGGGCTCTATTCCCACCTAATATTTACTCCCTACTCCTCCCCCCACCCTATCTTCTGCATAAAAACCCACATTTTCTTAGCATCGATCCGTTTTGAGGAAGGGAGACTTGAACTGAAATGTTAACCAGTGGAGAAGGAGCGCAGCGCAGATACACCTGGTCATGGGCAGACGAGTCTATCCGCTCAAGGATAGATTACCTGTTTGAGTCCTGAATGCTCTCGGACAGATCCATCAATGTCAAGCAGGTGTTCTTCTCTGACTACTGCCTCCTGCTGGCTGACTGTCACCTACAGGACGAGCAGCAGGCTGGTAAGGGAACGTGGAAGCTGAACACAAAGCTGCTGACCCCAGGAAACATTAAGGAGCTCAAGAGGGACTACGCAGGTTGGAGAACCGTGAAGCCCTTCTTTGAGACCCCAGCGGACTGGTGGGAAACAGTAAAAGGGAACATGAAGAGGTTCTTCATCCTCAAAGGTATTTAGGAGGCGAGAGAGAGGTGGGGAAAACTGTCCCAACTCCAGGAAAGTATGCAGAACCTGCTCCTGCTGCAGACGATGGGGGTCGATGCCGCGGAGGACCTCAAGGAGTTGAAGGGCCAGCAAGCCTCGCTCTTTGCCTCGGAGGCCTCCAAGATTATCTTCTGGTCCAGGGTCCACTCCGTGGAGCAGGACGAGACGTGCTCAAGTTTTTTCTTTCAGAAGGTGCACAAAGAGCACTCTGGGCCAACCAATCTTCGATTCCCATCACCTTCAGGACGGACCACCTGAAGGTGCTGGGTATTTGGTTTGGGGGGGCTGGGGCATGCGCCAAGTCTTGGGAGGAGCGTATCAGCAAAGTGAGGCAGAAACTGGGCAGATGGAAGCTACGGTCGCTCTCCACCGCAGGAAAAAACCTGGTCATCAGGTGTGAGACACTGTCATTGCGATTATACGTGGCACAGGTCTGGCCTATTCCCAGAACCTGTGCTGCTGCAGTCACCTGGGCCATCTTCCATTTTATACGGAGATCAAAGATGGACCAGGTCTGAAGGACTCGACGTAGAAAGATCTAGGCAACAGGGGAAAAAAAACACACCCAATGCCACCCTCACCCTGATGGTCACCATTGTGTGTGGCTGCATCAAGCTGTGCGAGGATCCCCGGTATGCAAACACCAAGTACTGAGGTTCTACCTGTCCCTGGTGTTGCAAAGGATGGGCCTGGCCTCGCTGCTGCAGAACGGTCCAAGTAGTTCCGTATCATCGGTCCTTCGTGGAGAAGTTTATGAAGAAAAACACCTTTGACCACAAGTCGATCAGGAAGTGGTCAGCACGTAGTGTCCTTGAGATCCTTTGGGAAAAGGAGAGGGCGGATCCTATAGAGTGGTTCCCTGAGCAGACTGTCAAAGTCATTTGGCAGAATACCTCATCGCCAGAACTTTCCAACAAGCACCAAGACGTGGCTTGGCTGGTGATGAGAAAGGCTCTGCCTGTGAGATCCTTTATGCACGCCCGGATTCTCTGCTGCACAGCATGCTGCCCTTGAAGCGGCTGCGGGAGGGAATGAGACAGTCACACACCTCCTTCTGGAATGTGCCTATGCAGAAGAAGTCTGGAGACGAATGCAGTGGTTGTCAAGGTTCGTCCCGAGCAGCTCCATGATGCGGGACTCCGTCCTCTACGGTCTGTTCCCCAGGACACACACCGAGACGAACATCAAATGTATCTGGAGGATCATCAACTCGGTGAAGGACGCTTTCTGGGAGGTCCGAAACCTGTTGATCTTCCAGCTGAAGGAGTTGACCCCGACTGAGTGTTGCAGACTGGCACATTCCAAGGTCCAGGACTACGTGTTGAGGGACGTGCTGAAGCTTGGAGCAGCTGCTGCCAAGGCGCGGTGGGGAAAGACCACCGTGAAGGGCTTTTGCCCGAAACATCGATTTTGCTGCTCCTTGGATGCTGCCTGAACTGCTGTGCTCTTCCAGCACCACTAATCGAGAACCGTGTAACATCTGTCTGCCTAAGAAGAACAGGGGGCCCGCCCAGTCATTTGAGCTCCGCTGACACCTCAGCAGAAGAGCTGGATAGTAAATGTACAGACCTGTATATAGGAAAAATAAATTTCGATGTCTGTATGTAAAGCAATGTAATGTGTGCACAAGAATGGCAAGACCAATTGTATAAACGATCCAAATAATTTTATGAATAAAGTGCATTTTTGAAATAAAAAAAGTTAACCCTATGGAGAAGTTCATTTTTGTTTTTATTAGCTACCAGTAGCCTTTCATGATTCATCATGAAAATTCTGTGGTCACATTGTCCATGACCTCCAGGATTGCTATAGAAATATTAATTATTTTCATGAGCATGGAATAAAAACTCGAAATTTGAAGCCAAGTTTAAACTTAGCCGGACTTCTGCAGTTTGCAAACAGCTGAGCTGGAAAAGACAGTATTCCTGCAGCCAGACCTTGAACAATCAACTCTGTTGAAACCCGACAGGTTTGGAACTGCCTGGCCAGGTGCTAACAGCCACATTATTTCAGATTAAACTATTGCCTACTCCTCTAGTGGAGCTGCTTTGTTAGAAGAATGCTGCACAGATTTGGTGGCACCAGCTCAGTAGGAGGTCACAAGTACAGCGTGACAAGGAAGGCACTTAACAGTTGGAGATTCAAAACCATGTTCTGCAACCTCCAAATATGGAATGCAGTCAGCTCACTGGATCTTCCTGCCCCTGCCTGAGGACAGTATTGGAGACAGGCAATAGAATCTTCGAGAAAAAGACAAAAAGAATAAAATCTTGAGCCCCAGCTCACTTGGCTTTTCACACCTTCTTCCCATGGCATCTACAGACCCACGACCCAAAGACCAGAAATAGCCTTTGACAAGAGGGGAAGCCCAAATCAATGACTGCAGATCCTGAAACATCAGCCAGACCTCAAAGACCAAGGAACGGCCTGTCTCAGCCTTATTGAAAGGGTATTACCAGTTATAAGAGTCATAGAGATGTACAACATGGTAACAGACCCTTCGGTCCAACCCGTCCATGCCGCCCACATATCTCAACCCAATCTAGTCCCACCTGCCAGCATCCCTCCAATCTCTTCCTATTCATATACCCATCCAAATGCCTTTTAAATGTTGCAATTGTACCAGCCTCCACCACTTTCTCTGGCAGCTCATTCCATACAAATACCACCCTCTGTGTGAAAAAGTTGCCCCTTAGGTCTCTTTTATATCTTTCCCCTCTCACCCTAAACCTATGTCTTCTAGTTCTGGATGCCCCGATCCCAGGGAAAAGACTTTGTCTATTTATCCTGTCCATGCCCCTCATAATTTTGTAAACCTCTATAAGGTCACCCCTCAGCCTCTGATGCTTCTGGGAAAACAGTCCCAGCCTATTCAGCCTCCCCCTATAGCTCAAATCCTCCAACCCTGGCCACATCTTTGTAAATCTTTTCTGAACCCTTTCAAGTTTCACAACATCCTTCCAATAGGAAGACGACCAGAATTGCACGCTATATTCCAACAGTGGCCTAACCAATGACCTGTACAGCCGAAACATGACCTCCCGACTCCTGTACCCAATACTGTGACCAATAAAGGAAAGCATACCAAACGTCTTCTTCACTATCTTATTCTACCTGCGACTCCACTTTCAGACAAACTCAGCAGTAGGGACCTGGAGATAGGATATAGCAAATCCACAAAAGCATGTGTGAGAGTAGATAAATAGTGTAAACTTGACACTGTTGACTTAGAGATTTAAGACTGTTTACTGAAGAGCCCTGTGAAGAGACTGGTAGACCTTAACAAAAGTATAATATTAGATGCTGATAACTATTGTTTTTCTTTAATAAACTATTCAATAAAGTTATGTTGGACCTTCCGCTGGTTCTTGTTCTCTTTGTCTATGTTACCATGTAATGGACCTGAGTTTAAAATGTTACTATAAACTGGTCAAGGTCAGTCAGGGTACATTCACCCACCTTTCATTTTACAACAATGCCAATAGGAATCAATAAGGCTTAAGATCTGTTGTGCATTCAATTCATTACCTGCCCAACATGGTCCTGACACAGCAGTAAGTCCAGTCTCTGCACAGAAATGTCCAGGACTACAATTCTGACAATGGTGAGCTGCTGACAACCCTCGTTTATCACTGCAAAAATCACAAAATCAAAAGGTACATTCTAATTAATGGACAGGGATTCCAGAGTAATGGGAAGTTAAAAGAAAAGCTTTTAGAAGCACAGTTCAATGGTTTGGATGTTAATAAGGTAAGTTACGTAATTGAGGTTTTTGATGGGAAACCAAGATTTCCCTGCTGCTGTGGAATTTCAACTTTACAAATCATGTTTATTGGCCTTGGCTTGCTCTCCTTCTAGAAGTCAGCCTGAATGCAAAACTTGGCTTTAGATTATGTTGGGAAAACTGTAAAAGTCAAGGTAAAGTCTCTGTAGTCTTACCAGACTACAGACCTGCTCTCTCATTGGAGAGAGATGCTTGATGATGATTTAACCCATGGGTCAGGTGAGGGGAGAGGTTGAGAAGGAGAATCCTTCATGGTAACTTCACCTGGTGTGGGAATTGAACCCACATTGCTGATGCGGCTTTGCATCGCAAAACAGCTGTCTAGCCAACCGAGCTAATCAACTCCCAACCATAGAGTAAATTATTCATTGCTGGTTGGTTCAATTGCCAACCCTGCAGTGGGGTTGGGGTCTTTCGATGGTGGTGGAGTGTTGATTCGCTTGGCTGGAGGGAGTTGAGGAAGTGGAAAGCACTATTTCTTCTCCTGGCTCACAAACACTGCCTTAAAAGAAATTTATATAAATGCAAAGCTCGTTAAATCAGACCATTTAAATTGTCAAAGCTCCTCAAGAATGGGAGTGGATTATTCACCTCTTATGCCACTTACATTAAACTGGGAATTGTGCATGTTGGAGACAGAGTTCACATTTTGAAAGTGCTAATATCTTATTGCAATTCACCTATTTTAGAGGTGCTAAAATGTATCTTAATGCATCTCTTCAGCAATTTATTTTAGGACAGTAGGAATAAAGATTGGTATCTTCACAAAACCAATGTCAGTGTGTGTTGAATTTTGGCTGATTAAAATGAATAAAATTTTCAAGAATACAACAAAAAAAGCCTACAAGCAACACCAAAATAACAAAGTAGGAGGCAACTAGGTGGCTGGAATGGTCTATCTATTTTATCATTTGCAACATTACTAGGTTTTTTTTAAACTGACAGGCAAAACCATCCCAAATGACCAGCAGCCAAAGTTGTTGTGGTAGCCTTTTAAAATTCGTAACTCCCATTAGATAACCTTCCAAGATTAGAGCTAAACCAAATGTCTCTGAAAGGACATAAAAAGGCTATTGTCACTCCTGCAGGGGTGCAGCTTTGGAACAAGTCCACAGGAGTGTGAGATTTAAATTGAATACATAAGGAATGCTATTAGGCAATTTGGTTTTAAGTTAACAAACAGGATTACATTTTTTACACTTAAATAATGATCACTTTATTAAAAATACCTGAAGGTTCCTTTTGGACAAGGTTGCCCTGTGACACTGCCATTGGTACAGAAGAACCCTGGCAAACATTTGTCTCCCGTGATGCCATCAGTTGGAGTTGGTAGGGCCGCCCCCAGGATGCACATATATCCAGCACCACAAGGTCCAGTGGGCTTGGTATTCCCTAAAAATATACAGCAAATTAGCAAACAAAGTCTTCCTTCCCAGTTTCCCTCCTTTAGAGAAAATTCGAACTAAACCTCTCCCATATTGACCTTTGTAAACAGTAATTGTTCAATATTGTACTCATGACAAAGAGCTTCATGTGGAACTACAAATCCAATTTTATCCCAAAGGCTCCATAGCAAAGCAAGATCAGAAGTAGAATGAAATGGAGGTTCAGATTGTCACAGTATTCAAGCAATTCTCTCACTGTCACACCTTAATTTACACCCATTTTGCATATTTCTTCTCCATTATGATGTCTTTTGCACTGGGTCTTTAAACTGTTTACCCTCTTGCTCCTCTTCTGCCTCCATCAAAAGTTTTTTAAAAATCTTATTTTCTAACAACTTGCGATTCTGAAAAGTCACTTGACTGGAAATGCTAATTCTGATTCTTTCTCCACAGATGTTAGTTTCTCCAGCATCCTCTGCACTTGTTTCCACAGCATTTGGCTTTTGTTATTTTATTAGAAGTTTTTGTTCCACATGAGAAATTTGAGAGGACCACTTGGGATCAAAGGATCATGGGTTATAAGGATAAGGCAGGAGAATAAGGTTGAGAAACATATCAGCCATGATCAAATGGTGGAGCAGACTCAGTGGACCAAATAGCCAAATTCTGTTCCTATATCTTATAGTTTAAGATGAGCAATGGCCTTTCTCAATCACAAAAAGGGTTTGTGTAGATGATTGGTGGAATAATTAAGCAAGACCGACTGGGGAATTCCAAGGTAGACAAGCAGGAGGTTGGAAGAACACAGCAAGTCAGGCAGTATCAGGAGGTGGAGAAGTTGACCTTTAATTCCAAGCCAGTGTTGCTAGGCCAAAGTCCTGGGACACTTTCTGCAAACAGAAGGCAGTCCTTTACAATACTAACCTAGCTGCTGACACTTTCTCTCCTTCCACCCCTCACATTAACTGATACCATAGAGAACCTTGAGGAAATAGATACAAGCCTACCACCTGTCTCAAACAAAAACAGAAATTGCTGTAGAAAAATCAACAGGTCTGGCAGCAGCTGTGGAAAGATAGCTAGGTTAATATTTCAAGTCCATAATAAGACAATAAGAAATAGGAACAAGAGCAAACCACTTGACCTCTTGAGTCTGCTGGACCATTCAATAGGATCATGGTGGATTGGAGGATCACTTCCACTTTCCTACCTTTTTCCCATAACCTTCGATTTCTCTACTGATCAAGAATCTATCTCAGCCATAAACATGCAATAGGAGTCAGCCCCCGCAGCTTTGAGTAGTAATGGAGTTCCAATGACGTACAATCATCTGAGAGAAGAAATTCCTCCTCATCTCATTCTTAATTTGACACCCCTTTATTCTGAGACTATGCCATCTGGTCTGGGCCTCTCCCATGAGGGGAAACATCCTCTCTGCATTGACCCTGCCAAGTCCTTTGAGAATTCTCCATGTTTCAATGAGATCACCTCTCGTTCTTCTAAAGTCCAATGAGTAGAGACCTAACCTGTTTTACCTTTGCTCACAAGACAATTCCTCCATACTGGGATCCCCTCAGTTAACCTTTTTTGAACTGCCTCCAGAGAACAAATAACTTTACTTAAATAAAGAGACCAAAGCTGCTTACAGTACTCCAGATGTGGTCTCATCAGCACCTTGTAATGTTGTAGTAAGACTTCCTTATTCATATATTCTGACCCCTTGAAATAAAGGCCAACATCCATAGAATCGCTGCAGTGTGGAAACAGGCCATTCGGCCCAACGAGTCCAAATCAACCCTCTGAAGAGCATCCCAAACAGACCCATTCCCCAACCCTATCCCTGTAACCCTGCATTTCCAAAACCATGAGTCTTTCTGACTTGAGGTCAGTGACCCTTTTTGCAGAATCATCCTATCTAATTTAGCTTGGCTTGTATGCCTAAACTACATCAGTCCATAAGCCAAATTGTTAATGAATTGTGTAAATGTTGCTACCCTTCCACTAATTTGCTGATAAAAATTGTGTTCAAGCATCAAAATCAGAAAATATTTAATTTCAACTAGGTCTGGGTTCATATAACAATTTGAAAATAGGTCTTTTTGTTTAGTTTCTTAATTCAACGTAGACCTTCATTCTGACTGGATTTTAAGTCTCGTGTTTCAAAACATGGGACAGCTGACTCTGAACCATGTGCTACATGGGTTTGGTAAGAAAACAGTTAGTGTTTAAGGACAATACCACTGCTAAGAGAATTAGCATCTGAGATAGAAGGCTGCCACATACGTAATTAGGGCTGAATTATTCCAAACATTTTCCTCCCCATCAGTTCCTCAAGGCTTTGACTTTATAATGATACACAGTATCTAATTTGCTCAGACCTCAGCCAAGTAACCATTTCACCTCTCCAAATTCAGACTGTATATGTTGAGATGATGTTTTTAGATTACCGACAGTGTGTAAACAGGCCCTTCGGCCCAACAAGTCCACATCGAACCTCCGAAGAGTAACCTACCCAGACCCATTTCTCTCTGACGAATGCACCTAATACTATGGGCAATTTAGCATGGCCAATTCACCTTTCCTGCACATTTTTGGACTGTGGGAGAAATCCAGAGCTCCCGGAGAAAACCCACGCAGACACAGGGAGAATGTGCAAACTCTACACTGACAGTCACCTGAGGCTAGAATCGAATCCGGGTCCTTGGTGCTGTGAGGCAACAGTGCTAAGCACTGAGCCACCTATTATTACAAATTTTACCAAGTATTTTATGCGTAGCTTGTGCCCTGTTCATTACATTGTTAAAATGCAAATGGAATTCTAAAAAGCCTGACTTAAGTATTAATGGTTCTCCTGCTTAACTGACCAGTTTCCAATAAATAACAGCAATAAAACTGCAGCAGAGTAGGAAGGGAGCAGAAAATGAAAACATTCAATTTTACCCAATATCCATCAAGTGGAGGGAATTAAAATATCCACCAGAGGTATCAGATCATGAGTACGGCGCAGGAATTCATTTCCAACTAATGTTTTTTTTCAAAAGTTTGTTGACAAATAGAACAAGTGTTTGGGGTATACCTGAACCCTGACAATACATTCCAGGATCACAAGGCAAGCAGCCCGATGCTTCGTGCAGCCCAGTTTGGTTTCCGTAGGTACCCTCAGGACAGAAGTGCTGGCTTGTAGATTTAGCTGGACAGAAAGATCCCAATGGGCAAAGCACAGGTTTGAACACTCCTTAGAAAAAAGGATATAGAGAAGAACACAAATAATTCAAACATTATCAATTATTTAAAGAAAATCATTCAAATGTGAACTGCAATCAGATGCAAGAGGGTGCAACTGCAATGATGTAGTTATGGGGACCCAAGAGACTGCTTCTATGGAGTCTCTACAATTATCCAACACGAACATGAATAGTGATTCTTGCAAGCCATGTAGACAAAAGCAGACACTGCTGCAAGGATCAGTGAACCGAAGATGTTACTGTGGTATAGGGAGGAATTCAAGTAGAGAGGAGGAAATTGGAATGTAGCAGTAAAAGAGGACAGTATAATTAGGGGGATAGAAACTGTTCTCAGTGCCACGACATGAGCCCTGAAGGCTGTGTTGCTTGCCCAGTGCCAGGGTCGATGACGTCTCTTCATGGCTGGAGTAAAACTTGGAGAGGTAGAGCAGAGATCCTGTTGTTGTCATCCATGTTGGAATAATGACATTGCTAGCACCAGAAAGGGGGCTCTGTTGAAAGAGTTTGAATAGATAGGAGATATACTATAAAGCAGAACCTCCAATGTAATAAGCTTGGGATGTCCACTTGAACCATGGGCAAACTAGTCAAGGACTTTAATGAGTGGCTCAAAGATTGGCATGGAGGGAATCTGCATCAGCTCATGGGCATTGGTGCCCATATTGTGGCTACATGAGTTTCACTTGAGCCATGCTGAGACCACTGTACTGTTAAGTTGAGTAACTAAGGCTGAAGAAGGGGTCTTCAACTAAGTGGCAGGGGTCTTGGAGAGGGTATATATATGCTGACAAAGCAAAGGATATGGTGGCATTACTGGGCAGCTATTTTGCTGATAATATTGATACCCAGAGTACTAAAGGAAGAGACAGTATGTACAAACATTAATCAAAAAGCTGCAAAAAGGAGGTGGGGGAAGAGTGAAAAAGAAACAAAAATGTGTGTATACTTAAATGCACATTGGAACAACATAAATGAGTGAATAGTGGTAACAGATTTTAACAGTAATGATTTTATAACTATTGTGGAGATATGGTTACAAAGAGTTCAAAGTTGGGAACTTAATAATCAAGGGTATGTGACTTTTCAAAATGACAAGTAGGAATGTTCATTTCTGAGGAGAAGTTAAGCAGATCGGACTTGTATTCATTGGAATTTAAAAGAATGATTGGTGACCTTACTGAAACATGCATAGTTCATAGCAGACTTGGCATGATTGATGTGGAGAAGTTGTTTAGTTTGTGGGAAAGTCTAGGACCAGGCAGCATATTTTCAGAATAGGGGTCATCCATTTAAAACAGAGTAGAGAAGGATTTTCTTCTGCCAGAAGGTAGTCAATTTGTGCAATTCTTTACTACAGAGTTGTGTATGTTGGGTCTTTAAGTACATTCAAAGGTGAGATAGATTTTCTATCTGTATAGGTATCCAGGATTATAAGAAAAAGGCAGGAAAGTGGAATTGAGGATGATGAGCTTGGCCAAGATCATATTGAAGTTCGAAGCAGATTCAATGGGCTGAATAGCCTCCTTCTGCTCCTACTTCCTGTGTTTTCGGAGAAAAAAAAAACAAAATGGAATTACATTTTTGAGGACAGCGAGACATTAGTTTTGTTCCCCATATCAACACTATGACTAATGCTCTGTAAACATCTTTTTATTCAATTTTTACCTGAGGTTTGGCAGTAGTATCCTGGAGGGCAAATCTCACATCTTTCCTTTCCCCATTTGGGCTGGTAATGACCAGGTGCACAGCTAGTTTGAGTGGAACTCCCCTGTGAACATTGAAAGCAACATTACGGGAGGAAACCTGGAACAAGCAGCTTTTTAGCCAGTTCAAAAACACCATTACCTTTTGTGAACATGCCTGCAGTAATCAGCCAATGATTGAGAGCGTTTGATCAACATGGCTGACCATTAACATGGCTAACTAAGATGGTCACTGTCCACTAAGCATACAAAATGACGCTAGTGACTCTTGGCATTTGCAGCTTTTGTCTTGACTATCAAATAGCAACAATCACAAGATGGTGTCTCTGGCCATGATATTTATTTTAAGAGCTCCATTATAAGTGCCCCCATTTTGTTGGCACTTCCAAAAGAACTGCATCATGTTTTATGGAAGAGATAGACAAGGTAAGACTTTTGCCAGATATGCTTTAATCCCTGCCCTCTTTGTCATAAGAAATGTGCCTGGTAGATTCTTCACTTAATCTCTTATTCATGTGTGCACTTTGCATTACCTAGAGGTCGCATTTCTATGATTGACTGCAAAGATCACTGAGGAATTACCATCATAGGATCAGGATCTTCAGAAAGTTAATTGCAAAGTGGAATGAACTGCAACTGGGAGGTCACCACACATCGGAAATCGGAACACCAGTGACATTGCCGGTCTGTTGCTGCTGGAGGCTGCCACGTTCATCTGCAGTGTGGTGTGACAGGGACAACCTCTTTACAATCACCTCAGGCAATAGCAGCTTTACTTTAATAGCCATCATGCACTAGAAAGATGGCTACACTATCAGGTTAACATGGACTAATAGCTACAATTAATGCCCTTTTCAATCATCCTGAGAAATCTTCCAAGAGGATAATCATCCCCAGCATGTGCTCAGGAAGTCTTTGTTTTACATTTTGCTTATAGCTACTCTCCTACAGTGGGAGATTGAGTTTTAGCTTTCTTTCCATTTGGGGTTCAAAAACTGCCAGTAAAAAGGATGAGAATAAATGAACACATGGGTAATTGATAGCAGAGTGGAACATCAAAGCCGGTCATTGATTAGGGAGAGGTACTCGCTGGTGCAAGAGCAGTCTAGTTTCTATTTTTTTTAGGACTGGGCCAGCTCAGTCAGTGGTGATACAATTGAGCCACCCTTTGTGATGGACATTTAAAGTCCCTCTTCCAGAATACATTCTACTCCCTTGTCACCCTCAAATTTCTTCCAATTAGCTTCAACATGGAAAACTATAGATTCATTTGCAAAGGAGGTACCATAGTTGGTATTTGGCAAGCTACTTTGCACACATTTTATCAGATAAGATTCTAAGATTTTAAAAAGTTTATTTGTTCATGAGATGTGGATGCCACTAGATAGATCAACATTTAATAGCCATTCGTAATTACCTTGAAAGTGGTGATGAGCTACCTTTTTGAACAGTGGCAAACTTTGGAATGTAGAAACACCCATGGTGCTGGTAGAAAGGGAATTCCAGGATTTTTACCCAAGACAGGGAAGGAATGAGGAGACAGTTACAAGTCAGGACAGTGTGAGACCAGGAGTGGAACACAGTTCCAATTCATTGTTGTTCTAGATGGCAGAGGTCACATATTTGGAAGGTGCTGTCAAAGGAGCATCAGGGAGTTTCTACAGTACATCTTGAAGATGATACATACTGTTGCCACTGAGAACCGGTGGTGAAGGGAGTGAAAGTTGAAGGTGGTGGGTGGGATGTAAATCAAACAGGCTGCTTTGCGCTGGATGGTGTCAAGCTTTGAGTGTTGTTCAGCTGCACTCATCTAGGCAAAAGGAAAGTATGATTTGGTTAGTGAGATTGTGTAAGACTGTTGTTTGATTAATCTGTGGGACAGCTCTCCAAATTTTGGGAGTTGCCTCCAGGAAGACTGAAGGTTACTAAGGAGAACTTTGCCGGTTTGATATGGTGAGTTTGTTATTGTTGCTTCTTAGTGCTTAGGTTGATGCTAGGTAATCCATCAGCTTTTATTTCTTTTTTGAACTTGCAGCGATCTAGAACAACTAAGTGACTTGCCTCCATTTCAGAGGGCACTTGAAGGTCAACACATTGCAGTGGGTCTGGGATCACACTTGACTTCAACCAGCTTAAGGATGGCAGATTTCCTTGCCTAAATGACATCATTGATCCAAATGTTTGACAATTGGTTTTTAAAAAGGCACCATTACTGAGATTATCTATTGATTCCAGATTTTTTTATTAATAATTCAAATTTCAGCAGCTGGTGGAGGAGGAATTTGAACCCATGTCCTTGGAGTATTAGCCTAGCCTCTGGATTCCTAGTCCAGTGGCATGACCACATTTGCTCTGCCCAAAAGATCACGAGAGACTGTCACTAAGGATCTAGTATTAAGAAGGAATGAATTTGCTGTTCTAAGTCAATTTTTTACACAGAATTGTATTCTTAAAATAATGCGTTATCTAATTTTGTATTGTCTCTTTGATATATTTATTCTATAAATAACTCTGACCAATTAGCTTCAGGCCATAAAAGCATGGTCTGACATCGTATTATTTTGACCATTGGTCGTAAATGGAAAATATGGAGGGTAGACCTCATACATTATGTGGTCTAATGCATTGCTGACTGTACAAATTCATTCAGATAATCTTTATAATGCCGAGGGTTAGATTTTTCCTTTTGCAGTTAAAAAGTGGTGGTGAGTGAATTCATGACATCTAGTTCTCCAAAGCCCAGTGTACATTTTCTGATTCAATCATCTGCTTTTCACTTCATTAATTATACATCTGAGCTGTTGGGTGCAATCCGCAGGGAATCGCATGGTCAGAGAGGTTGAGGTCCTTTTCATGTCTCTGGGGCTATGCTTAAAGTTCAGCTCTGCAGCAACTCAGACACTGAAATCCATGTACTTCTCCTCAAACAACAATGCTCAACTTTGAAGTTAGAAGGTGTCGAAGAGGAAAGGCAAGCGTCCGTTTCCAAGACAGGAATCCGGTGGATGGGGACAGGAACTCAGGAAGCTGCAGCCATCAAGTATGCATTCTGATTTACCTGGCGGACACTTGTACCATGTTTTGTTTCTCAGTAGTGGCAAGAATAACTGGAAGTGGCATATAATTACAATGAGTTGGCATTTTAATGAGGTGCTAATGTGTAGAAATAAGCTGCCACCACTCAAGGGGAAGATTTTGATGTTGCCATTTAAACCTTGAGGGGAATCCCAGAAAAGATATGCTCAGATTCCAATTCTTTCACTTTTGTGGAAGGCAAAACAGCCTAGTGGTATTATCAATAGATAATGAATTCAAGGAGCAAGGTAATGTTCTGGAACCTGCATTCAAATTCCATGGTGGTAAATGGTGGAATTTGAATTAAATAAAAGCCTGGAGTTAAGAATCTAATGGCGACCATGAAACTGTTGTCAATTCTCAGGAAAACTCAATTGGTTCACTAATGTCTTCGAGAGAAGGAAAACGTCATCCTTCTATGCACTTGCCCACTTCCAAACTCACATGTGCCCTTTAAGCACTTAGTGATGAGCAATAAATACTGGCCAAGCCAGAAGCACTCATATTCTTTGAATGAACAGAAAGAAAATATTTTCCCACCTCCCTTGTCAATACTCCCACCACACTAAATAAAAGTTAGTCTAGCTCTGATGAGTGGAAAATGTAACAATGATATTTCTTCAAATTATTTTACCACTTCTTCGTCACAAATACAAAATAAAATATGAAATAATATCACTTAATGCTGACCTCAGGACAGAAATGACCTGGAGAACATACATAATCCAAAGGTTCTGGTACACTCTGTCCTCTTGGACAATAATATCCTGCAGAACATAAACCTGATGGAGCTGAAAGGCTGTAGGTCTCACAATAATGACCAGATGGACAAGGACTGCAATCAGTTACTGCTACTCCTCCTGGACCTATTTTATGTGAGGAAAGTGACAAAGAAGTTATCAACTGACACAAGCATCCATTAACCAAGTTAAATTAGACAATAAATGAACAGAATTTTTGCTTGGTTGTGGTTCTGTTCGCTGAGCTGGAAGTTTTTGCTGCAAACGTTTCGTTCCCTGGCTAGGGAACATCATCAGTGCTATTGGAGCCTCCTGTGAAGTGCTGCTTTGATGTTTCTTCCGGTATTTATAGTGGTTTGTTCTTGCCGCTATAAATACCGGAAGAAACATCAAAGCAGCGCTTCACAGGAGGCTCCAATAGCACTGATGATGTTCCCTAGCCAGGGAACGAAACGTTTGCAGCAAAAACTTCCAGCTCGGCGAACAGAACCACAACGACGGACACCCGAGCTACAAATCTTCAACCAGACTTTAATTTTTGCTTGGCGATATAAGCTATGATTTATATATAATTTATGATAATTTATTTTAAGTTTGATGTTTTTAATTATTGATTGGTAACATATGAGTTGTGTGTTTGAAATTAATAACTAACTTGCAAATATTTCCATAGCAATGGTGATTTCTTTTAAAACAGTTTGTGTGGGCTACTTTGGCAGCTTAACAGGTTGGCATTTACTTTAGGAATTTACGACCTAGCTGGGTAGAAAATTGTCCAAGGTTTTTGTTCCAAGTTTCTGGAGTGCTTTTCAACACATAAGAGAAACGCCCATAATAGAGACAGAGAGATTTTGTTTCAGTTTTACTTGGAGTAGAAAGGGTTTGCAGAGTCCTTGCATAGAGATACACGCACAGAGCATTGCATCTGAAAAAGGTGGAGATTTTAGTAAACTAGGTTATTTTAGATTAGTGAATTAATAATAGTCCTAGGCAGGAACCCTGAAGGGGATCTGAAGGTGAGGTCAAGGGGAAGGGGTGTGAGGTTGGGCCAGGCAGGTGTTGTAGAGGTTTGGTGGGGGCTGTGGCAGATTGGATCTGGCAGTAGTGGAAAGTGGAGCTGTCAGTAGCAGAGAGCAGGAGGAGATGTCAGATCCTAGGATCAGGATCTAGGGTTGAGGGATCCAGAGGCAGTGTATCTGGGCATGTGTGAAGTATGTGTGGGTGGGCTCTATAGTTACTCGGGAGTAGATTATTTATTTAACAGTCTTGCTTTTCCTGAGCCACTACCTTAATTTCATCAGCACACTCCATTCTCTTGGCTTTAAATAGCGACATCCAGAGGATTTCAAGCGGAGAGAATTCCCCAGGGAATTCCTTAGCAGCCTTCCACACTAGGGATTCCACAGCATTTTCATGTGCATCGACATATGGCCTTACAGTGCCAGAGACCCGGGTTCAATTCCCACCTTGGGCAACTGTCTGTGTGGCATTTGCACATTCTCCCCGTGTCTGTGTGGGTTTCCTCTGGGTGCTCTGGTTTCCTCCCACAGTCCAAAAATGTGCAAGTTAGGTGAATTGGCCATGCTAAATTGCCCGTAGTGTTAGGTGAAGGGGTAAATGTAGGGGAATAGGTCTGGGTGGGTTGCTCTTCAGAGGGTCGGTGTGGACTTGTTGGGCTGAAGGGCCTGTTTCCACACTGTAAGTAATCTAATCTAATCTACACGTGAATAACTATCTGACAGCGTCCAATATTTATACACATATAATAAAAATGACCTTGGTGCACACTTCCTGTCCATAAACCTTAGTTTGAAGCTTTTAGCCAGGCTTCTCTGTCCATATTTACCTCTGGAACTTGTCAAGTCAAATTTTCCCATTCAATTTTGCAAACTATTAGAATGCAGTTAAATGTTATCACCACTATACATTTACATATGTCTCTCTGATCCAACACTAACCCATACCCCTCCACTGTCAAATGTAGTCTAAAGAAGAGATTAACCATCTGACTTGGACAACAGTATATCATTTACTTAGAAAGTAATTATACATTACAGCACACAGTGCAAGGTTTTGGTGCATCCTAATGATTTGCTGCTCGTCTGCCAATTTTCACTTACTATATAAAAACTAAACCAGCTATCCTTTCTTACAGTAATTGGACTATCAAGATTATAGAGTTGTCAGCAAGAGAGTTTGATCTTTCTCATAAGATACTTCACTCATGCTTAGGAGCCTCACCCAACAGGTTTGTTATAGAGAACATTTCTTTGTCCATGAAGAGATTGCAATAATTTTTACTGAGATTCAGTTATCCCCATGAGCACTTCTTCCACCCACTCTCATTGAAAGGTGTATTGAAAATTTGGAGAATTCACCAGTGAAAACGAACTAAACCAAAGCACATATGAAATAAAGACATGCTGCCCATCTGCCATCTACTGGCATCTTATTAACAAGCACCTGGAATGGATTTAAAGTTTTCAGAAGTTTCTGAAATGATCAGAATCATTTAGGTTTCTCCGTAAAAGTAAGTAAATACAGAAAACATGAAATATTACTGGATAAAATGCAATATGAGCAGCTCAATCTATTTGTTGCTTCTGTTCCCTTTATGACCGTTTTTGAGAGTTATTTGAGAAACCGGCTTCCAGAATGTGATCTGGTAAATGCAGGGATTCTTCAATCATACCAATATGAAAGTGTTGCTATAAATACAGCCTGAAAAATGTTATTAGGAGAAAGCTCAGAACAGACCTTCAAGAAGCAATTAACAACTTCCCCTCAGGTTGTTTACATTTCCCTATTCTTGTTAATGACATTTTTAAACAATCTGTTCAGACACACCTCTGGAGTAGGTGAGACTTGAACCAAGGCCTTCTGGCCCAGAGGGATGGACACTATCAATTTGCCACAAAGGCTTATCCATTCATTAAAAAAGCCAATTGAAAGATAATGCTTTCATCTACATAGTAAAAACTTATAAAAGCATAACTGTAAATTAATGAGGCTCTCCTTACCAGAGAGGGTTCCAGGAGGACAGGGTTTGGAATAGGTTGTTCCTTCCGGGCAGTAATGTCCTGCAGGGCAGGGCTTTGGGTTCATCACTGATGCTTTCCCATCACAAAGAAATCCGGCAACACATGGTCCAGTTGGTCTTGACAGACCAGGCTGCCCACAGTATTGACCAAGATCACATGGGACTGGCTGAGAGGAGCCTTCAGGACAATAGAATCCTGAGGAAAAAATAAGTTTGTCAACTGCCCATCAATTAAATCAAGTAAAATAGAAAGGAGTTTTCAAGTCAATGAAGTAGCAAGGAAACAACTGGGTGATTAATTTGTTAACAAGAGGAAGATTTTGTGAGCTCACTTACTGGGAACATGAGTTGAAAATAGGGCTACAACATAGTAACCATGATTCTCTGACCCACATTCCTTCACAGTGTGAGCTCCCTGCCTGGAGAGCAAAAATCACAATTATCTATTGCTCTTCCACTCTTAGGATTGGAGTTCAAATACAGCAGCTACTGATCTTTCTCTTTTTAACAGCCACAAAGGTTTAATGTGAAATTAGCTTCAGCAGTGGTTACTCAGTTGATCATATGGGAGTTTATGGATTATAATGAAATTGTATCCATAATGCAGCAAAAAATCAGTTCAGTCTCAAGAAACCAGTGATCCGCTAGACAGTTAAGCTGTATGGAGGGATGATTCATATGGCTTTATGTTGAATGCAGAAACATGTCTCTATTGTTGGAGCCGAGTAAGTAGCTTACCAATGATAAATGTTGAGACTTGAAAAGGAAAGGAAATCCTTCATAGCTAATGCTTTTCAACTAGATGAGTGCAACATTTATCGAATGCAGAAAATACTTTTTATTTTTGGCCTGATTCATAAACAGATTCATTGATTTATTCTTTATGTTTAATATTGTCATCTGATTTATTATAAGTCACTTTATAGAGCAATTTAATTCAGTTGAAAGATTAAAATATATGACATACTTATCAACATTAATAAGTGTTTAATTAAACTGTTTTTAGTGGGAATGGCAGTTGGGGCAGTTAAATGTTCCTCCTGCAGAATATGGGAGGTAAGGGGTCACCACTAGTGTCCCTGCTGACTTGCTTTGCGGGAAGCGCAACCAACTCCAGCTCCTTGAAAACCACATAAGGGAACTGGAGCTGGGGCTGGAAGAACTTCAGATCATTCAGGAGGTGGAGGGGGTTATTGAGAGGAGTTACAAGGAGGTAGTCACACCTCAGGTGCATGAAAAGGCAGATCGATTACAGTCAGGGGATGGAAAGGGAACCAGCAGGCAGGGCAGGCAACTCCTGTGGCTGTTCTCCTCAACAACAAGCATACCACTTTGGATACTGTTGGGGGGAATGACTTATGGGGGTAAACCGTGGAGTTCAGGTCTCTGGCACAGAGTCTGTCCCTGTTGCTTTGAAGGAAAGTAGGGGTGGTGGGAGGGGTTGGAAGATGAGCAGAGCGTTAGTCATAGTCAGTAATAACTCCATAGTTCGAGGGACAGATAGGAGGTTCTGTGGGAATAAGAGACACTCACGGTTGATGTGTTGCCTCCCAGGTGCCAATGTTTGTGATGTCTCGGATTGTGTTTTCAGGACCTTTGAGGTAGAGGGGAGCAGTCCCAAGTTGTGGTCCACATAGGTACTAATGACATAGGCAGGGAAAGGAATGAGGATTTAAAGCAGAAATTCAGGGAGCTAGGATGGAAGCTTGGAGCTAGAACAAACAGAGTTGTTATCTCTGGTTCGTTGCCTATGCCACGTTCTAGCAAGGCAAGGAATAGGGAGAGAGCAGAGTTGAACATATAGTTATATGGATGGTACAGGAGGGAGGGTTTCACATACCTGGATAATTGGGGCTCATTCTGGGGTAGATGGGATCGCTACAAACAGCATGATCCACACCTGAACTAGAGGGGTTCAAATATCTTAGGGGGGAATTTGCTAATGCTCTTCAGGAGGGTTTAAACTAATTCAGCAGAGGGTTGGGAATCTAAATTGTAGTTCCAAAGTCCAGGAGGAGGAGAGTAGTGAGGTCAGAAATGAGCTTTCAAGGTCGTAAGAGTTCACTGGCAAACAGGAAGGTGCTTTGAAGTATGTCTACTTCAACACCAACAGGAGCATCCAGAATAAGGTGGGTGAACTTGCAACATTGGTTGGTATCTGGGACTTCGATGTTGTGGCCATTTCAGAAATACTGATAGAGCAGGGACAGGAACGGGTGCTGCAGGTTCCAGGATTTAGGGGTGTCTGTAACAACAGAGAAGGCGGTAAAAGAGGGGGAGGTGTGGCATTGCTAGTCAATGACAGTATTACTGTGGCAGAAAATACGTGTGAGGACTTGTCTACTGAGGTAATATAGACTGACGTTAGAAACAGGAAAGGAGAGGTCACCCAGTTGGGAGTTTTCTATAGGCCTCCAAATAGTTCCAGAGTTGTAGAGGAAAAGATACAAAAGATAATTCTGGATAGGAGCAAGAGTGACAGAGTAGTTTTTATGGGGGATTTCAACTTACCAAATATTGACTGGAAATACTATAGTTTGAATACTTTAGATGGGTCAGTTTTTGTCCAACTCATGCAGGATGGTTTCCTGACAGAGTATGTGGATAGACCTACAAGGGGCGAGGCCACGTTGGATTTGGTACTCAGTAATGAACCTGGCCAGGTGTTAGATTTGGAGCTAGGTGAGCACTTTGGTGATAGTGACCACAATTCAGTTTATTGAAGTGTTGGAAAGGGATAGTTATATACCACAGGGCAAGAGTTATAGCTGGAGGAAAGGTAATTATGATGCAATTAGGCAAGATTTAGCATGCATAGGATGGGGAAGGAAACCACAGGGGATGGGCACAATGGAAATGTGGAGCTTATTCAAGGAACAGCTACTGTGTGCTCTTGATAAGCATGTACCTGTCAGGCAGGGAGGAAGTAGTTGAGTGGGAGAGCCATGGTTTACTAAAGAAGTTGAATCTCTTGTCAAGAGGAAGAATGCTTCTTATGTTAGGATAAGACATGAAGGATCAATTAGGGCGCTTGAGAGTTACAAATTAGCCAGGAAGGACCTAAAGACAGCAAAGAAAAGCCAGGAGGGCACATGAGAAGTCATTAGCAGATAGGATCAAGGAAAATCGTAAAGCTTTTTATAGGTATATCAGGAATAAAAGAATGACTAGAGAAAGATTAGGGCAAGGACAATAGTGGGAAGTTGTGTACAAAGTCTGAGAAAATGGGGAAGTGCTAAATGAATATTTTTCGTCAGTATTCACACTGGAAAAAGACAATGTGGTTAAGGAGAATACGGAGATGTAGGCTATTAGGTTAGATGGGATTGACTTTCACAAGGAGGTGGTGTTAGCAATTCTGGAAAGTGTGAAAATAAGTAAGTATCCTGGGCTGTTGGAATTTATCCCAGGATTTTCTAGGGAGCCTGGGAAGAGATTGCAGAGCCTTTTGCTTCGATCTTTATGCTGTCATTGTCTACAAGAATAATGCCAGAGACTGGAGGATAGCAAATGTTGTCCCTTGTTCAAGAAAGGGAATAGAGACAAACCTGGTAGTTATAGACAGTGAGCCTCACTTCGGATGTGGGTAAAGTGTTAGGAAAGCTTATAAGATATAGGATTTATAATCATGTTGAGAGGAATAAGTTAATTAGGGATAGTCAACATGGTTTTGTGAAGGGTAGGTCATGCCTCACAAACTTTATAGAGTTCTTTGAGATGGCGATCAAACAGATGGATGAGGGTAAAGTGGTTGATGTGGCGTTTATGGATTTCAGTAAGGCATTTGATAAGGTGCCCTACTACAGGCTATTGCACAAAATATGGATACATGGGATTGATGGTGATTTAGTGGTTTGGATCAGAAATTGGCTAGCTGAAAGAAGACAGAGGGCGGTGGTTGATGGGAAATGTTCATTCTGAAGTTCAGTTACTAGTGGTGTATCGCAAGGATATGTTTGTCATTGTTATGAATGACCTAGATGAGGGCATAGAAGGATGGATTAGTAAATTTTTGGATGACACTAAGGTCGGTGGAATTGAGGATAGTGCTGAAGGATGTTGTAGGTTACAGAGAGACATAGATAAGCTGCAGAGCTAGGCTGAGAGTTGGCAAATGGAGTTTAATGTGAAAAAGTGTGGGGTGATTCACTTTGGAAGGAGCAACAGGAATAAAGAGTATTAGGCTAATGGTAAGATTCTTGGTAGTACAGATGAGCAGAGAGATCTCTGTGTCCATGTATATAGGTCCCTGAAAGTTGCCACCCAAGTTGATAGGGTTGCTAACGAGGAGTACAGTTTGTTAGCTTTTATTGGTAGAGGGATTGAGTTTCGGAGTCAAGAGGTCATGCTGCAGATGTACAAAACACTGGTCACCGCATTATAGGAAAGATGTGGAAGATTTGGAAATGGTGCGGAGGAGATTTACCAGGATGTTGCCTGGTATGGAGGGAAGGTCATATGAGGAAAGGCTGAGGGACTTGAGGTGGTTTTCATTACAGAGAATGTTGAGGTAACTTAATCAAGATAAGTTAAGATAGGTTGGACAGGGAGATCCTTATTCCTCAGATGGTGATGGCTAGCACTAGGGGACATAGCTTTCAATTGAGAGGTGACAGATATAGGACAGACGTCAGAGGTAGTTTCTTTACTCAGAGAGTGGTAGGGATTTGGAAAGCACTGTCCGCAACAGTAGTTGACTCGTTAACTTTAAGAGCATTTAATGGTCATTGGATAAACATTTGGATGAAAATGGAATAGTGTAGGATAGATAGGCTTCAGATTGGTTCCACAACAGAGGGTCGAAGAGCCTGTACTGCATCGTAATCTTCTATGTTTTTAGATTTATCCTAACATTTACGATACATTTATGAAATTAATGTTTAAATTGCCATATCATCAATTTCTCAAAACATTTGTTATAGTTTTATATAGTTAAATATTGTGTAAAAATTTTGCTGCAAATTAAAGAATTTGCAATATATTTTGTTTGCAAGGTTTGCTTATTTTTAAGAAATGGTCGTAATTCTTAAAAATCAATTTCGTTCTGCTCAATGCCAAAGCTTTTGGCAATTTTCTGACTTCAATCCCATTTGAATGAAAAGAATCTTTCCATCACTGAGCAACTTCCAATCTTTTCATTTCAAAAACAATTAAACATTGCGCTTTACTTTAAGGAGTTCAGAATTAGCACGAGCGCATATTCTGCAGGGTTACAGGAGTAAGGTAGAGGGTGGATCTGGGTGGGATGTGTGGGTGTGAATGAGAGGCCAAATGATCTGCTTCCACACTGTAGAGATTCTATGAGCTGGATACCAACTCTAATGAGTTTTGGTATGAAGGAGCAATTCTTTGTCATAACACAAAAATAATAATAAATATCTTTATTACAGTACAAAGTCAGGCTTCTATTAATGGAGAACTGAACAGTTTAACTTTGCCGCTGTGTTTATAACCAATCAAATCATGACATTCAGGTGACTGTCTATTGGATCCTCTATCATTACTGTATTACAACCTTTAAGGACAGTAATCTCAGGATAGTCCCTGCGCATGTGAATATCATAAATTGCACAATTATATCACATTGAAAAAATAAAAGCAACCACTCAACAAGACACTCAAAACAAAATCTGAAACTTCATTTGTCCTTGGTCTTTTATATATTATAACAATAATAATAATAATAATAATAATAACAACAATAAATTAATTTGATGCAGTTTTTTTCTTCTAATGTAATAATCAACATGAGTTAGTGACACTACCTGGAGGACAAATATTTCCCATAAAATTCTGGATCCCATGAGGGTCAGATGCGTTGGTATGAATTTCAAGTTGGCTTTTACATACTGCCCCTGGACAATAAAACCCTGGTGGGCAGAGGCCTGAAGGAGTACTTAGACCTTTTCTGTCACAATATTGACCAGCTGAGGAAGACAAATTCAATGAAAAGGAAGTGATCAATTTCAGAATTCAAACTGCAGTTAAATATTATGGCTGTAAATCTCTCCAACAAATATAAAGATCAACATTAAACTTCTGATTATGCACTTATGTATAAATTTGCAAAGACAATATAGTGATTGATATTCTACACTAATTCATGGCTCATGATCAGGCCATATCAATCAAAAATGAAGCCATAATGTTAATCACGATGTTGTAATATACAACGATTGTTAAATCAGAAAGTATTACCAAAATAGAACTCCAATTTCCCTGGCAATTCTTTCAAAGATTTAGATGGATATTTCCTCTAAGCCTGAAACCATTCAAAAATATCCATTTAAATTGGAGAATTTGGAGGGTTCTACTATTGTTAAATAAATAGCTACTTGGAAAATATTAAGTATTAGCTTATATCCTGGTGAACTATGAAAATGACCTTCCAAATGACCACACACACACACACACACACACCTTCAGCGAGAGCTTCGCAACTCTCACCTGACACTCCAGTTCTCCTGGGACACACCAAATCCTACCCTCCACCATGACGAGGTATTCTCTCATTTTTGTTCCCCATGAATATCTGCTGCTTTACCCATGGGACTTGACACACCCCTGCTCTGGACTTAAACGGAGGTCCAGTGCACGATCCTTGAACCCAGCTCTGCCATTCCCCCAAAACCTCAGCCACTTCCACTTCATGTATTTATCTCATTGGTGCTTGTACGAAGTTGGTGCTGTATTTTACCCAGTTCAATTATTTCATTTTGTATAAAGTGATTTCAGATTTCTTTTGGCAAAACAAGCTCAACATCAGTTCATTGTTGCAACAAGTCATTAAACTCTTTTTAGATTAGATTCTCTACAGTATGGAAACAGGCCATTTGGCCCAACAAGTCCACACCGACCCTCCAAAAAGTAACCCAGCCAGACCCATTCCCCTACACTATATTTACCCCAAATACTTAACACTATGGGCAATTCAGCATGACCGATTCACTTGACTTGCACATCTTAGGATTGTGGGAGGAAACCAGAGCACCCAGAGGAAACCCACGCAGACATGGGGAGAACGTGCAAACTCCACAGACAGACAGCTGCCTAAGGCAGGAATTGAACGCGGGTCCCTGGCGCTGTAAGGCAGTAGTGCTAACCACTGAGCCACTGTGGTGTATACTCACCAAACCTAAAATCAAAAAACTTATTTTGAAAGCCAATCAAACTCTCATTTGAATTACGAACCTGGACAGGAAATACAGTCCAAAACACTCTGAGCCATTGTTCTGTTGTTATAGGTCCCAACAGGGCATGGGTATTGGGCAGTATGCATAGTACCTCTGGGGCAGTAATAACCTAAATTGAAGCAGTCAACAAATAAATGCACAATTTGTTAACAAATCAATGCTAACACTGAACGTTTTCACAGACACTGTTAACACGAATTGAAATAACACGACAAAGGATCACTGGACTTGAAACATCAACTTAATTTTTCTCTACAAATTTTCTACAGAGTTTTGTGTCTTTGCTTCAGATTTCCAGCACTTATAGTTCTTTGTTTTTATCTAATCTAGTAACATTGACTATTATCTGTCTCAATAAGTTAAATAATGTTGCACTAACTGAGGGTTTAACCCAAAATATGCCAACTAAAAACTGAACTTAGTCCGTTGTTGTGGTTCTGTTCGCCGAGCTGGAAGTTTTTGCTGCAAACGTTTCGTTCCCTGGCTAGGGAACATCATCAGTGCTATTGGAGCCTCCTGTGAAGCGCTGCTTTGATGTTTCTTCCGGTATTTATAGTGGTTTGTTCTTGCCGTTTCCGGGTGTCAGTTTCAGCTGTAGTGATTTGTATATGGGGTCCAGGTCTATGTGTCTGTTAATGGAGTTTGTGGATGAATGGCATTCATCCACAAACTCCATTAACAGACACATAGACCTGGACCCCATATACAAACCACTACAGCTGAAACTGACACCCGGAAACGGCAAGAACATCCATCAATAGACACATCGACCTGGACCCCACATACAAACTACTACAGCTGAAACTGACACCCGGAAGCGGCAAGAACAAACCACTATAAATACCGGAAGAAACATCAAAGCAGCGCTTCACAGGAGGCTCCAATAGCACTGATGATGTTCCCTAGCCAGGGAACGAAACGTTTGCAGCAAAAACTTCCAGCTCGGCGAACAGAACCACAACAACGGACACCCGAGCTACAAATCTTCAACCAGACTTTGAACTTAGTCCATTCGAATTCAAAAGAGATGCACATCTGACAGAGGAAAAAAAAATCTGTGAAAGATCTTATCTAGAGTAAAGATTCTCAAGTTTAGTGCTGGCTAGATCCTCAAGGTTATAGGTCAATCCAATTTCAATGCCCAATCTTTCTTTCATGACTTGTCAATGGGAAGCATTGGTTTCATTTTCTGACCATTTTATCTGGGGTTTTACATAAATATTTCATATCATAACCCTACATTTATGGCTCTTTCATAATTATTTTAAACTGGAGGAAGATAACATCGATTTTCATTACAATGGAACAAATCAACTCAGCCTACAGAGTCAGAGCACTGATGCAAATCCAAATTCTTGCACTGCTTCAATAATCTCTGAACAGACATGAATCCACTTTGTCAGCAACAACTTACCACTTTTACATTTCAGTGGTTGGCTTGAAGCAGTTGGACAATAATGTCCCAGTGGACAGCGACCACCGGTGATACCATCGATTGGGGAAGGCCTGCTAGCTCCAGAGATGCAGTAAAACCCAGCAGCACAATCTCCTGAAAATAAATGGAGATGTTTCCTTCAAATGTAACAATTTCTAACATATTTCCTAATTTCACATCATTCAAATACTTAGGATAATATGAAAGAAGTCCACACAAAACATCAATAGGACAACCTGACACAAGATTTGGTTTTCCTCCATCTTGTTTGCTTAAACTCAGTTGGAAAACGGATCTTCTCCTTCTGTTTTGACTTTCTGCATTGGGAGTTAGGCTAGATCAGCAGCTCCCAGTTCTGGAAGCTGAGCAGAAAGTCCACCGGGAAACTCTGCATTGTGTTTATATTTTAAAAATAAAGATGAAAACAAAGTATAAATTTTGTTTCCACCCCTTCATTCCACATTCCCCAGCCATATCATCTAATGGTTTGTACCAATCCCCATGCCCTGTGTTCTCCACGCTAATATACGCCCCTATACCCATCCTCTTTGGTGTCTCAAACCTCTATGCTCATTTTCCAATTTCCAATGACCCTCACCTTGTTACTAATGATCAAGTTAGACCACTCAGTCTCCAAAATTCATTCCAGGTTTGGTCCAAATATTGAGAAAAGACTTCATCTCAGAAGGGAGGCAAGAATTACTCACTTTGACATCGAGGCAACAAATGATTGTAAGTGACATCAAGGAGCTCTCGCAAAACTGCAGTCAACAGCAGTAAAGGCAAATCTCTCTGCTAGCTGGAGACATACCTAGCACAAGGGATGATGGTTTTGGATGTTGAAGATTAAACAGAACATCTCTGCAGAAGTTTCTCAGGAACAAATTTTTATTTAATCTATTGTTATAATCAACCTGGTCGCAGATGTTATAATACATCTCTGGCATAGGTTGGGCTTGAACCCTGGCCTCTTGGTCCAAGCGTAAAGACACTACCAAAACTGCCACACAAGACGGCCAAATGTGATCAAATCACCTATTTTGTTTTTTTTTTAAAATCAGGGATGGTATCACACACCTCTGGAATAGGTGGGACTTGAAGCCAGATCTCCTTGCCTAGAGGTAGAGAAACTACCTCTGCAGCACAAGAACTGCTCCTTCATTGTTGCAGTGTCGAAGTCCTGGCATCTTTTACAAACAGCATTAAGGGTGCAACTACACCTCAAGGACTGCAGATGTTCAGCCGGTCACCGCCACTTTCTCCAGAATAATAGGACAAGGCAAGTAAATGCTCACCTAGCCAGTAAAACCTACAATAAAAACGTGTTTGTTTACTTTCTAGGCACAATAATCCATTATTTTCCAAATCCCAAAGGGTACCTTATGTTTTTGGAATCATTGTTTTTCTTTTTGGACCATACATTGGAATGGAAACTGGACACTGCCAAACAGTTGGAATACCAGGGCCACATTGCAAATTGAAAAAATTGAGTGGTGCGTAATTCTAGCAATGCAAGGCAATGCTGCTGTTCAAAGTTAAATTCATATATGATCAAGTCAGAGCGGCATCGAGAGCTTCTAAATTAAGCAAAAAAACTGCCTGACGACAGTACTCCAATTGGTCCAGTTGCAGATTGCTACAAATCTGAAAGTGCTGAGCAGCCAGAGACATCCAGACCCTGTGAATAGAAAGCATCTCTGCCTCCACAAGCCAGTAAAAATAAACAAATAATTCAAAGAAATGACCTAGGTCCATTGGCTAAACTAGGGAAGTGAAGAACAATCATCATTTTATAGGCAGCTGTCTGTCCTAATTGCTGGGGAAAAAAAAAGACTGAGACATAGAATTTCACCCACTCTGGTGGTCCGAAATCCTGATGCTCAGAATTTTATTTCTTCTCCCATCATATTTGTAACAAACCACATGTATTTTGTCTATCATTTGAGTTTTAAAGCAGTATAGTTTAAGACACATAGTAGTAGATTAATAATCCTTTCTTTTCTCTCATTTGTTAATGTTAAATGTGCCTACCATAAAGAGTTATTATTTGACCATGCTGGTGTTGGACTGGGGTGTACAAAGTTTAAAATTGCACAACACCAGGTTATAGTCCAACAGGTTTAATTGGAAGCACTCGCTTTTCCAGTGTTGCTCCTTCATCAGGTGGTTTTGGAATACACAATAGTAAAACACAGAATTTATAGCAAAAGTTTACAGTGTGATGTAACTGAAATTATACATTGAAAATACCTTCATTGTTAAGTCTCTCATCTGTTAGAATGACCATGTTAGTTTCACTTCTTTCATAAGTAAATCACAACTTTTTAAAAGTTACATTCTCAGGTTAACTTTATCAATCAGTGTCACGCTAGATGATGTGTTGAAGTTGTTAGCCCCCTGTGTGCTGTTGTCTGTGCCATAATGTTTAGATTGATTCCAATCTAAAAAAAATAACAGAGTCTTACATAGATTCATACAGGTTTTGAGCAAAGTACATTGTAATTCTGCAAGTACAAATTCACCCCACAAAGATAGATGTGTTTGTGTGCATGCGTGCGCGTGTGTGTATGTTCTTGGGGTGGGTGGTTGTGAGTGTCTGTGAGATAGAGTGTATGTGTATGTGAGCGTAAAGGGGTTAAAGTCTGTGAGAGGGTGCATGTGTGAGTATGGGTATGTGTGTGTCTGTAGGACTGTGTCTATGTGTGCGTGCGTGCATGCACGTAGGAGTGTCTGTGTGTGTGTATAGTGCAATGGTGGTCACCTGTAGTGTGACATGAACCCAAGGTCCCGGTTGAGGCCCTCCTTATGCATACCAAACTTAGCTATCAGCCTCTGCTTTTCCACTTTTCGCTGCTGCCTGTCCCGAAATCCACCTTGGAGGATGGTCACCAGAAGGTCTGAGGTCGAATGTCCTGGACTGCTGAAGTGTTCTCCAACTGGGAGGGAACCCTCCTGCCTGTTGTTTGTTGTGCAGTGACCATTTATCAGTTGCTGTAGCCTTTGCTCGGTTTCCCCAATGTACCATGCCTCAGGTTATCCTTGCCTGCAGCGTATGAAATGGACAACGTTGGTTGAGTTACATGAGTAGCTGCCACATATATGATGGGAGGTATTCCCACGCGTAATAGTTCACACACTGACACGTCTTGCAGCACCTACTGTGAGAGGGTTGTATGGAGTTGTCCTGAAAGCCGGGCAGTTTGCTACGAACAATGATCTGTTTTAGGCTTGGTGGTTGTTTAAAGATGAGCAGTGGAGGTGTGGGGAAGGTCTCGGCGAGATACTCATCTTTATTGATCATGTGTTGCAGGCCGTGAAGAACATGGCGTAGTTTTCGGCTTCTGCAAAGTACTGGACAACAAAGGGTACCCTATCAGTTGCAGCACATGCCTGTCTCCTGAGGAGGTCAGTATGGTTCCTTGCTGTGGCACGTCAGAACTGGCAGTCGATGAGTTGAGCATCAAACCGCGTTCTTGTGAGGGCTTCCCTGAGTACTTCCAGGTACCCGTCACATTCCTCCTCATCTGAACAGATCCGGTGTATGCGTAGGGCTTGTCCATACGGGATGGCTGTTTTAATGTATTTTGGGTGGAAGCTGGAGAAGTGTAGCATTGTGAGGTTGTATGAGGGTTTGCGGTAGAGTGTGGTGCTGAGGTGTCCATCCTTAATGGAGATGCATGTGTCCCAGAATGAGACAGATAGTCGAGAGTAGTCCATGGTGAGTTTGATGGTGGGATGAAACTTGTTGATATCACTGTGTAGTTTTACTGGTGACTCCTCACCATGGGTCCAGAGGAAGAAAATGTTGTCAATGTACCTAGTGTTGGTTGGAGGTCCTGCATAAAGAAGAAGTCTTGTTTGAACCTGTGCATGAAGATGTTGGCATATTGGGGTGCAAATTTAGTCCCCATGGCTCATCCATGTGTCTGGATGAAGAACTGGTTGTCAAAGGTGAAGACACTGTGATCGAGGATAAAGTGGATGAGTTGTAAGATGGTGTTTGGAGATTGGCAGTTGTTGGTGTTGAGTACTGAGCCTATTGTCGTGATGCCATCATTGTGGGTGATGATGGTGTAGAGTGCTGAAACATCCATTGTGACGAGGAATGTTCCCGGTTCAACTGGTCCATGGGTGCTGAGTTTCTGTAAGAAATCCGAAGTGTCACGACAGAAGCTGGGGATCCCCTGTGCAATGGGTTTCAAGATGCTTTAGACATAGCCAGGGAGGTTGTCACACAGGGTCCCATTGCCTGATATGATGGGACGGCCTGGTGTATTGGTTTTGTGTCTCTTTGGAAGGCAGTAGATGTCATCTATGTGAGAAGTATGTGGGATGAGAGCACCTAGGTAACTCTGAAGGACTGGATCCAAAGTCCTGATCAATGTGTTTAGTTCATGGAGAATGCAACTTTAAAAAAAAGGTTTTGTGATTTACATATGAAAGAAGTGAAACCAGCACGGTCATTCTAAGAGATAAGAGACTTAACAATCAAGGTATTTTTCAATGTATAATTTCAGTTACATCACACTGTAAACTTTTGCTATAAATTCTGTGTCTTACAATTGTGTACTCCACAACCACCTGATGAAGGAGCAGCGCTCCGAAAGTTAGTGCTTCCAATTAAACCTGTTGGACTATAACCTGGTGTTGTGTGATTTTTAACAATAAAGAATGGTGTTTTCTGATAATGACAAAATCTTGTGTGAACTGCTTTTAGCCTAAATAGCAGGAAGACAATCAAGCAATTTAATCATGAGGGTGGTCTGATTTGGGTTCTACATATTTTGCAGTGGTTTGAGGAACAGTGGACACAATAATCAATACATTCTTCCCAATCAAATCATCACACTTATCTCTACCAAACAGGAACTTTATTTACCAAAGATGCCCTGGGACCAGATCCAAAGAGGTACCTACCCCTCCAGAAGGAGTCTCTGGCTATCCAACAAAGAAAACACAATCAGAGCAGACCTGCTCTTACCTGGGCTAATCTCCACGCTCCAGGGATTTCAAAAATACAATTTCATTGGAAATAGCTGGTCATTCAGGAACCAGGCATGTGCCAACTATGGACAATCCCCAACTCTGCCCTTGCCAAAATGAGAACCATCTCAGTCAGGAATGGGACATGGGATTCCTGGCTACTTCCTAAATTTTTGCCATACTGAAAATACTCTCCAAGCAAAAAACCAGGCAGTGTAATGAAATTTAAGTCACGTAAATTACTCCTGAAGTATTAGACCAAATCCTTACCAGACACATTACGCAGTCCTTGAACTTCACAGTATTTCCCTCCTGTACAAGGCAGACATGCATTTTTAGAGGTCATTCCATGGAGAGGTTGATATGTACCTAGGGGACAAGGTCTGGGACTAATACTCCCAGAAGGACAGAAGTGGCCTGGTGGACACTTATCACCATATAGATCTCCAACAGGATTGGGTAATGTTGCACCATAGAGGCAAAAATATCCTGGGGAACAAGGTCCAGTTGGAGCATCAAGTCCTGGGAGGGAAAGAAAATGAGAGGTCACTCAGTTGTAGTATCTAAGCAACTACGACTACCCACAAAACACCAATGACTACCCTTCATTTTAATGAATTGGTGAAGCCCCTGAAATGACTTGGAACAATTCTCCAACAAATTCTATGACTCTATTTTATCAGCAAAGGTTTACACTGAAGGTGTGATCAGATATAAGGTTATACAACAATTTTGACTAATTCTCTCACCCTTTAAATGCAGGAATTATACAGAAAATAATAAATCTGCACCTTCTGCAGTACTGCTAGATGAATGCATTTAGTCTAAACCTGGTTATTCAGACTGAAATTCAAAACAATTTTTTGAACTCACATGAAAACGTTAAATATCCGTATCTAACAGAAAATTAGGCATGGGTAATTATACAAATTTAAAGTTTATACCATTAAATTATGTAGCGTTATGTTGACAGCAAGTGAGTAAAATCTAAATATGCCACAAATTGAAATATACTGTATTCCTTAATTTCTACAATATTTACTACTGTAGACAGATTCATTTATTTCATGAGGTTTCTGTGTCAAGGCATCTAGTGAAAGGAGCAGCAAACAATTATATGAATTAAAAAGGATTGGAAACAGAGTGCAGTTGTGTTGATGAACTGTCTTGGGATTGTGATCCTTGAAATTAAACTCCCAACATACGGTGAAGGACCATATCTGAATTTTGAACATTTTATTTTGTAGAGTTTGAAATTGTCTTGTGTGTGATTTGAATATATAATTTTGTGAAACATGAATCAGTAATGAAATCTATCCAACTTGCTGCTGCAATGCATGTTGCACACAAGATATACTTCATCCTCCTTTTCCTTGATAAGAGGAATTACATCTGGATAAAAGAGTCCCATTTGTGAACATGATTTGGAGATGCAGGTGTTGGACTGGGGTGTACAAAGTTAAAAATCACAACACCAGGTTATAGTCCAACAGGTTTATTTGGAAGCACACTAGCTTTCGGAGCAACGTTCCTTCAACACCTGATGAAGGAGCGTCGCTCCGAAAACTAGTGTGCTTCCAATTAAACCTATTGGACTATAACTTGGTGTTGTGTGATTTTTGACTTTGTACACTTGTGAAGGATGACATTGGGTAAGATTTTAACTCATTCGTAATCCATTCTCCTGGACAAAGTTAAAATAGGTCAGGCAGCATCCGAGGATGGAGGTGAGGGGGGAGGTATGGGCGCAAGTTCTGCAATTCCCACCTCCCCCCTCACGTCCATCCAAGGCCCAAAGGAGCCTTCCACATCCATCAAAGTTTCACCTGCAAATTCACAAATGTTATTTATTGTATCCGTTGCTCCTGAGGCGGTCTCCTTAACATTGGGGAGACTAGATGCCATCTTGCAGAGTGCTTTAGGGAACATCTCCGGGATACCCACACCAATCAACCCCACTGCCCCGTGGCCGAACATTTCAACTCCCCCTCTCATTCTGCCGAGGACATGCAGGTCCTGGGCCTCCTCCACCGCCACTCCCTCACCGCCCGATGCCTCATCTTCTGCCTCGGAACACTTCAAGCACAGGGCATCAATGTGGACTTTATCAGTTTCCTCAGTTCCCCTCCCCCCACCTAATCCCATTCTAACCTACTAGCTCAGTACCATCCTCATGACCTGACCTACCTGCCAATCTTCCTTCCCACCTATCCACTCCACGCTCCTCTCTAACCTATCACCTTCATCCCCACCTCCGTCCACCTATTGAGCTCTTAGCTACCTTCACCCCAGCCCCATCCCCCTCCCATTTATCTCTCCACCACAGAAGCACCTAGCCTCATTCCTGATCAAGGGATTTTGCCATAAACATTGATTTTCTTGCTCCTTGAATGCTGCCTGACCTGCTGTGCTTTTCCAGCACCACTCTAATCTTAACTCTGATCTCCAGCATCTGCAGTCCTCACTTTCGCAACGTTAAAATTGAACCAAATATGTCAAATTTGGCACACTAGTCCAATACTGTTCAGTAATCCAGAAAATTCAAGCATCATTCGGATGATTCTGAAAGCTACAACTCCCAAAAATGCATGGCGCTGTGGAATATTATGTTATCTATCATGATCGTTCATCAGTAAGATACTCCACTTCTCAAATAGTAGGGTTCATCAGGGTTTGAATGTTTCCTTACATACCTTCAGTGTCACAGTAGAATCCTGGTGTACATGTGATGCATTCAAAAATGGAATAGAGACTATCCTGAGGGCCAAATGTTCCAGCTGGGCATTTAATTCCATGGCTAGCTCCTTGGGGGCAGTAGGACCCAGGTGGACACTTGTAGCCAGTGATGTTATCTGCAGGACAGGGATAGGATGCACCCAAAACACACACACAACCTGGATCACAGAGGCCAGTGTAACCACTCATTCCTGAAAAAGACAAATACAACCAGAATGAAATATGACTATTGCACAATGTGTTTTTACTGAAAATGGCGCAAAACTTAAACTCAGATCTTAAGAAGACAGTGCAAAGTTGTGTCCAAGCTGATCTTAGTTGAAAGTCACTCATGTAGGAACACAGATAACATGGATTTTGGTGGCAATGTCACTTCTTATATATGTCATTCATAATTGCTAATGAGTAAATAGTAATACCTTTCAGTGCACAATATTTTCCACCAGGACACAGCTTACACTGCCCAATGCTATATTGACCAGTCTGATTACTATATGTTCCTTCTGGACATGGGTACACCATTCCTTTAATGCAGTAATAACCTGCTGGGCAGTTAATGGGCTGGATGGTGCCAGCCTTACTCTCATTGTGCTGCCCAGTTACATGTAATGGGTCACAGTGTCTGAAAAAAACACAAAATAAAATGTGTGTTATTAACTTCAGCCTAGAGAAATGTTCAGAAAGTTTGAAGTCTTTTCCCCATAGTTTAGTAAAACAAAAGAAGTTGAATAGCATACAATATTTCTACATTAGTCCTAATTTGCCTTGTCACAGCTTTAGCAGACATCAACCGAGCTGCATTCAATATATCAATGTGATACATGTGTCAAGCTTCCTCTATCTCTGCTATGTCCAGTATTGACTAGAATCTCTACTCCTTTGTTGCAACTCAGCTTTCACAGCCTGGTTGCTAAGATTTAACTGAATAATTCAACAATGTTACTATCTGTTTGACACTGAGCTGAACTTTCAGTCTCATTGTTTCTTGTTCACAGAGACCTCCAGTGCCATAATATCACTATCTCTCTTCACTTCAGCCTAAATAGTGTTAATTCCCATTTTGATCCCTTTGCAATCTCATTGCTGCCTGAGGTCACCACTACCTCCAGACTTCCTAAAGCAGTTTATCTAATATTATTCTGTTTGCATTGTTCACAAGCTTGTCTTTCACCAATGCCTCCAATTTAAATCCTTTAGTTTAAATCTCTCCATGACTTCTCTCTTCCCTTTCTGCAACATCCTTGGCTGGTACAATCAGTGTCACCTCCTATCTAAACAACTCAGACATTGGCCTACTGTGTATATGCCTCTTACCCAATACTTGGCAGCTTCCTATATAGGAGAAAGTGAGGACTGCAGATGCTGGAGATCAGAGCTGAAAAATGTGTTGCTGGAAAAGCGTAGCAGGTCAGGCATCATCCAAGGAGCAGGAGAATCGACGTTTTGGGCATGAGCCCTTCTTCAGCCTGACCTGCTGCGCTTTTCCAGCAACACATTTTCAGCTTCCTATATAACCTCCCTACTTCACTCTCACCATTCAAAATTCCTTTTAAAACACAAGCATTAAAATCTGTTTTGTTTTCTCAATAAAGAGAGATCACACTAAGAACATTTTCTTTTAGAAAATAAATGCTGTATCTACTTCAATTTGGAACTTACTTTCCCAAAGGACATGGTTTGCACTGAATCTGCCCAATCTGATCCTGATATTTTCCAGATGGGCATGGTTTGGGTGTTGCTCTACCAGAAGGATATCGATGAGTTTTAACAGAATTTAACTCTGAAAAATAGAATGGACAGACTTAGGTTGAGAGTTAAGTGAGACTTAAATTTGTTTAATCTGTTGACAACTTTACTCCAGCAGTTATAGATCAGATAAGATCTCCAACACCTTTTCATTTCTAATCTGACAGTTAACATCAATTTGCAAACTATTCAATATTATTGCTAATTTTATTTGACTGGGGCAGGCTTAAAGGGGATCAAGAAGGCAACTAACTGACAAAGTTTGTCCAGAATTATTTGGGACAGCCCTAAATAATCTTTCAAATAAAGAAAATTCGCCAAGGTAGTTGAGCCCATGCATGACCAACCACCCCTGCCTATTCAGCAGTGCTGAAACTGTAGGCTTTATGGTAAAACATGTTGAGACAACTCCATACACTCTCTGCCTCTTTACTTGCCTGAAACCCCATGTGGTTTAACCCTGCAGCTGCAATGTCACGTGGAACAAAAGAGTCAAATTAGTGGAGTGAGAAAGGGAATGATAAAAAGAACACAAGAAAGAAAACAAAAACAGAAAGTGGGGGGGGGGGAAGGAAAATCTGGTGACAGAAAAGACATTTGAATGAAGGAGAAAATTATAAACGGATGAGAGAAGAAATTGGACATGAATGACAGGGTGGTGGTACAGTCTGGTGTGGTATTGGTTGCTGGTTTATTATAGTTAAGTTCAAGATCAAACCTGCTGTATCCATGGATCTAGATTAATATGGATATTTTATTGTTTTTCTTAAACTCAATCCACTAATTACTAATCAAAGTACAAAGCCACTTTACACTTGGTAATGTGCTAAGAATGGGCTCCTTTACCTGAGGGACCGAGTGTAGAGTTAATGTCCTCAGCTTCACAGTAATGGCCTTGGGGACAGAGCAGACATTGTTTTTGCTCCCAGAAAGGATTGTAGGTTCCTGCAGGACATGGTAGTGGTCTGCTGCTTCCTTCAGTGCAGTAATATCCTGGTGGACATGGACCTCCAGTTTGTGTTACCTACAGAACAGGCAACTACACTTGTTAAACATAATAAATGAACTTTTTGTTTTTAGTTTATTCACACTGAACTAACTATAAACCTCAGTTTAGTGTAAAGTTACAACACCAACCAAAGAGGGAAAAGAAAAGCTGATAGCTGCACTACAGGGCAACTGCTTTATCTGCAGAGTCGGTTTCCGTGGTTTCAGTCACCCGCGGTTTACCGCGGCCTGAACATATTACATTGAAAGTTCCAGAACCAGGGACCTGCTAGGGAGGTATGTTTCCCATTTAAATGAATGGGTTTGCTACTATCCGTGGGTTTGGGTTTCCGTGGTAGGTCTTGGAACATATTCCATGCGTGTACGGAGGAGACGACTGTATAGCAAGTAAAATTGGAATCACAATATCAATGAAAATTATTGACAATTTAAGAGAAAACTAGTAAGATATTATTTGCAGCAAGGATATTGTAAATGGAAGACAGAAGATTTTCAAGCCATGTGGAGGTGATGGATATGTGGTGGACAGTGACATTATTGCCCAAGATCAATAAATAATCCATTTAACATGCTATAAAATATGGAATAGCAGTGGAGCTTTAACACTGAAATGCCATGGAAGAAGGAACATCTGCATTCCCAGCAATACCTGAAATATCTTTGTAATGTAATGTTTTAATTCGTACAGTTGACAGAAAGTTCAGAGTACTGCAAAAGAGTATAAGTCAAGGGCTAATATATTCAAGGAACTTAGTTATGGAAACTATTGGGCCAGGGGTTGACAAAAATATCAACAAAAGTGCAAGGATATGCAAGGTATGCCAGATTCACGAGCCAAATTAACTCAAAAAACCTCTGCACCTTCACAAGATTCCATCATGTGCTTTATTTAGAATTGCATTAGATTTATTATCCATGACAGCAATTTGCTCCTAGTCATGGACTTCTTTTTCAAGTTTCCAACTGTCAAATACTTGAAGAATACCTTAAGTACATCTGCAATATTCAGTCAATTTCATTCACCTGAAGTGATCATATCTGATAAAAGGTCAATGTACTGACAGATATTTCAGGGACATGTATGCTAAGTAGAGCATAAATTAGGTGATAGCTTTGCCACACTCTCCCAGATTTAATGGTGCTGCCAAACAAATGGCTTGGACCATTAAGGTATTAAACACTATCTTCAAGGAGACAACACACTATCTTCAAATTGCTATGGTCCATGTAAGAATAAAACCTCTAAATTTGGGTTTACTGTCACAAATGGAAGCCATTTGGAAGTCAAGTTTGGGTAATCTTGTCAAACCATTATTGATCCAAGTTCTGAGAAACATTGGAGATACTTTTAAGAAAAACAAGGGAGAATGAAGATGGTACATTTGGACTTGCAGATATGGACGTTCACTCTGCCCAGTGAACTTGATCCAGAGTGGGAATGGTAGATGGTCACAAAACCAATGGGCGATGTTAAGGAGGAACAGAAGCTAACTAAGGGATGACACTTAGCACTCCAATTATATCAATAGAACATCCAAAGTTAATCTTGGAGAGTGAAATTTTGACAGGTCACCACGAAAATGATCAGCATTTCAATAATATACAAGATACCAATAAATCTACAAGTTCAGATAGTTCCTTCAGCCTGCTGTATATCATTCCGAATCATTGTTTACCATCAAACTCAACATTATTTTCCAAATCTATTCCACATACCTTGAATTCATCAATCCTGGAATATATTTTCAAATAAACAAAATCTATGTGTGAAATTGTTATTAAACAAACATAGACCACAATGTCAACTCCTAAATGATTTTGTTAAGGAACAATTCAACATGTAAAATGGTGATTGAAGTTTAGAATTCACTACCACCAATTGCAATTGATTTGAGATTGATGGCTCTTGTGTTGCCACTTGAGATGAAAATTCCTCTACCACTCAAACATTAATATATATATATAATTCATACTGCTGATTGCCTGACAAATGTTGACTAACATGCTCTAGACTGTTTGCTCTTCCTATTCTCAACTTTGAAAAGTTTGCACTGGCCTGTTTCAGATCATTAACAAATTCTTCAAGGAGTTTAAAGGGGAAGCCAACCAATGTCAACAACCATTGCACCCACACCCACCCAGAACACAATGCTAGCATTGACAATTATGCTGTGGAGTTGGTGGAAAATTGGCAAAGTACGTACAGAAAGGCTGCTTCCCCTAACATGCTGGCTGGAAGTGCATACAGCCAACCTCAACCTCAACTGTCTTTAAAACATTCCATGCCTTTTGTTACTACTCTTGAATTAGTAACTTGTGTTGTCATGTGATCATTTAACTGATCCTGTAAGTGCATTTGGGAATCTAAATTTATCGCTTTTTATACATGGAGTCATACAGCATGGAAATAGACCCTTCGGTCCAACCAGTCATATAGTCATACAGAACCCTTCAGTCCAACCATTGACAGACATCTTTGTATTATTTTGGCCACAGGTGAGGTCCTAAAGAACTGGAGGATAGCCAATGTTGTCCTATTGTTTAAGAAAGGTACCAGTGTAATCCTGGAAATTACAGGCCTGCAAACTTCACGTCAGTGGTACGAAATTATTGGAAAGGTTTTTCAGGGACAAGATCTATATGCATTTAGAAGCAAATGGACTTATTAGTGATAGACAGCGTGGACTTGACTAGGGATGATCGTGCATCATTAACTTGATTGAGTTTCTTGAGAAGGTGCTGAAGATGATTGATGAGGGAAAAGCGGTTGGTGTTGTCTCCATGGACTTCAGTAAAGCATTTGACAAGGTCTCTCATGGCAGACTGCTACAAAAGATGAAGTCATATGGTATCAGTGATGAGCTGGCAAGATGGACACAGAACTGGCTTAGTCAGAGGAGACAGAGGGTAGTAGTAGAGGGTGCTTTTTGGAATGGAGGGTTGTGACTACTGGTGTTCCACAGAGATCACTGCTGGGACTCTGCTGTTCGTAATCTACATGAATGATTTGGAGGAAAATATAGATGTTCTAATTAGTAAGTTTGCAGATGATACAAAAATTGGCGCTGTTGCTGATAGAGAGGAGGATTATCAGAAGATAGAATAGGATATAAATCAGTTGGAGGCATGAGCAGAAACATGGCACATGAAGTTTAATTTGGACAAATGTGAGGTGATGTGTTTTGGAAGGTCAAATACAGTTGGAAATTATACAGCAAATGGTAGATCCTTCAGAATATTGATATGCATAGGGATCTGAGTGTGCAGGTCCACAGATCACTGAAGGTGGTAACGCAGGTAGGTAAGGTTATTAAAAATGCCTATGCTTGCCTTCATTGGAAGGGGCATTGAGTATAATGATAGATAAGCTATGCTGCAGCTTTATAGAACTTCAGTTAGGCCATACTTGGAATATTGCGTACAGTTTCAGTTACTACACTACCACAAAGATTGGATGCTTTGGAGTGGGTATAGAAAAGGTTTACCAGGATATGGCCTAGTAAGGGGAATTTTAGAGATGAAGAAAGGTCAGAAAGACTGGGTTTGTTCTCAATGGAATGCAGGAAGTTGCAGGGCGACTTAATATAAGTTTATAAGATTGCGAATGGATAGAGTGGAAAGTGTGAGGCGTTTTCCCAGGGTGGAGGGGTCAATTATTAGGGACACAGGTTCAAGGTGCAGGGAAGTGGGGGGGTGCGTGAGGCAGGTTTTTCACACAGGGTGGAGAGTGCTTGGAACATGCTGTCGAGAAGGGTGATGGAAACAGACATAATAGCAGCATTCAAGAAACAGCTGAACAAATACATGAATAGGGAAGGAATGGAAGAATACAGATCCTGTAAGTGAAGATAGTTTTTGTGTAGAAGGACAAAATGTGTTGGCATAGGCTTAGATGGATAAAGGACCTATTCCTGAGCTGTATTGTTTTTTGTTCAGTCATTACCGATCATAATCCCAAACTAAACTAGTCTCACCTGTCTGCGCTTGGCCCATTTCCCTCCAAACATTTCTTATTCATGTACTTATCTAAATGTCTTTTAAATATTGTATCTCTACCTGCATCCATTACTTCCTCTGGAAGTTCAATCCACATACAAACCACACTATCTTTATTAAAATCTTTCTCCTCTCACCGAAGAAATATGTCCCTTAGTCTTGAAATACAATTCAACTCAACCCCAGTCTAATCTTTCAACTTTGAAGCTTTGAATTGCTCAGTTCTGCATAATCACTTGTACAAGTTTACCTGTGTTGGCCTTGATGTGTTTGATCCCATCACACAATAGAATCCAGCTTGACAGAGCCCACTAGGAATCGTTAGAGCCATTCGGTCACAGTAATAGCCTATTAACAAGATTAAAATGCACATCATTTATAATCTATATTCCAAACTGTCTCATGGTAAGGGTTAAAATTTACTGTGGTGTTGGTTTTCAACAGGAACCACTCTTGCAAATTTATTTCCGATATGGAGAAGGTGGTGTTTTGAATTATCAGGCCTCGTTTAAATTACACTAACTAATTTCTTGCCCGGAACAGATATTAGAATGAAAGTGCACATAACCTGAGGACTTCAAATGTCCTGTGCAGTCTACAACACTGGCATACAATTTAAATTTGGATGTGTGCACACAATAAGTTAAATAAGCTTTCTGCCTAATGTGGGATTTTGCAAGCTCTCGTTTATGTGTGGTGTGACAGGAAATGGGCATTGCCCATGAAAAAAAAGGATCATATGACATTTGAAAGTAAGTGCTCAGACTTGTCAGATGTGATGAGCTTATCTAATTCCTGGTGCTCATGAGAAATCATTCTGAGCTAAATATGGCAATATATTCATGCTAATAGCATAATTGGAAGGGGTTTAGAAAGACAATCTGCATTATAGAAACGTTTATCTTTAATTAACTACAATTAACTGAGTATACTGTGGCTTCACCATGATTTTTTTTTCATTACATGCCTGAAGTGTAATGAGCAGAGGCACTTTTGAAGTTTTCCCAGAGATGTCTGGGAATATTCAATTAAGAATCATAGGTGGAACATCTTTATAAAGATCTGACCTTGCAATATTGCAAATGTATGTTTGTAGCCTATTGTTTAAGGTCATAAGACCACTACAAGTGAAAAACAAGAATAACTACATGTGGAAGGTTGTGTAAAATGACTACCATGAAGTGAAGATGAAATGTCCTTTGTCTGATTGTAAGAGGGTGCAGCGAGGTGATAAATCCTTATGGTCCCAAATAGTAAAGTTTTATACAAATCATGGAGGTTTATTCCATTTTTAGACCACCTACAGTGTGCTGGCTGGAAATTTGCAGTAGCTTCCCTGTTTAGGCACTGGTTATCTGCATTAAGTTCCTTCTGAGATTATACAATCTCGACTTGTATAAATATAGGAGGCTTCCATTTGTTTCAGGATGGCAGCTCATCCACTAAAAGACTCTTCGATTTAACATTGCAAACAGTCAAATTCAGAATGGAAAAGGAAGTGAATTGCTTCAAACTGCCTGCTAGTGGCTGGGTGATTGGGGTCAAATAGCTGTCCTAGATTATGCAATTCATTATTACATTCACACAGAGGAGATTAAGTTCTTCACCTTCACACCAATATAATAAAGACTTTAGTGTGTTTCTCAAGAGTAAACACATTTTCATTTCTCATGGGCTAATGTCAGTTAAAACAAAAGTTGGAACAAATTCCCATCCCATAGTAGCCTATGTGGGGTCCAATAAAAGTACTAATGTTTAAACAACATCTTAATGTGAACTTAGCTGTCTTTCTGTTAATTATCTATAGATAATGGAGTTACTAAAATGGATCTAGAGTGTAATGAATGGCTTAAGAATTGTGGTACTATCTTTTAGAACTCATAACTGAAAACAGTGTGTGACAGTGTTCTCACACCACTACATCCAAGTGAAATGTTTTTTGTGGCATCACTCCGCTTAAAAGGAGTTGGGATCGCTTCATTATGACAGAGTTACCCTGAACAGAAATCAAATTGTCATTCCGAATCAGCCAGGGGTTAGAAATGGAGCTACTTGCAGTTACGAGTTGCAGGGATGTGTACCCCACATCCCACAGGGCTGTCCAAATCCCAAAATAATCACCGATTTTTTAAAAAGCCTGTAGTGATAGACGCTAATATGAAATGTACCTGCATCTGAAAGCATCTACCCTCAGTCAATCTAACATGGAAACTGTAGTAAGACAAAGAAAATTAGAGACAGTAAATTTACTACAGCCTGCATGAATATATATATATATAAAGATGCAAATCTAGACAGTGGCTAGCCTCACATTTCATTACTTTGCAAAGCAGCCACTGAAAAGCAGAGCCACATTTATAATAGAAGGTCCAGTTGATATAGTGAAACTCATTATATGGCATCCAGAAAAGTCTAACAAGGCAAATTACAGATCTGTTGATGGCTATCTTTTATGAAGACTTGAGATAATTTGGTGCAATAGCAATGTAAGTTATCTAATTGAACATGAATCTGAGTGTTGCCATACAACAGGAATACACCTTACCCTGTGAACACAGCTGGCACTCATCCAGAGACCTCCGTTGTGGAAGATTGCTGAATGTTCCAATTGGACATCCATTGGGATTTGCAGTTCCTTTAGAGACAAAAAAGAAATGGAATCACACATTTCATACAAATAAATTAAATATTAGCAATAATAATCCCAAAATAAAAACAGGAAATGCAAAAGATTCACATCATCATCTGTGGAGAGAGATATAGTCAACTTTTCAGGTCAATGAATTCTAATGAATGATAATTTCTCTCTGCACAACACAATCTGAGTGATTCCAATATATTTTCTTTCATTTCAGATTTCAGGAGTCCACAGTATTTTGCTTTAGTATCAAATAATCATGCCTGCTTTTTAAAAGGAACTAGTTGCTAAACTTCACTGTTAACAGGACAGAGAGATCTGGGCTTCCTAAAAGTTACAGAAACAAAAACAAGCCAGCAGGCATGCCATTTATACCAGGAGACAAAACAAAAGTGAGTCTAGATTTTAATAGGAAACTGATACAAAAGAGGTACATAAGAGTTCTAGAGTTATATACCATGAAAATATACCCTTCGGTTCAACTTGACTGCACCAACCAGATATCCTAAACTGTGATCTGTTCTCATTTGCTAGCACTTGGCCCATAATACTCTAAAACCTTCCTATTCATGTACCCATTGAAATGTCTTTTAAATGTTGTAACTCCACCCACCTCTATCAGTTTGTTCCATATACGCACCACTCTCTGCATGAAAAGAAATGCCCTTCAGGTTCCTTTTAAATCTTTCCCCTCTCACCTTAAACTTATGCCCTCCAGTTTTGGACTCCCTTACCCTGAGAAAAAGACATTAGCTATTCACCCTATCCATGGCCCTAATGACATTATAAACCTCTATAAAGTCACACTTAAGCCTCTGACACTCAAGTAAAAAAAGCCCAGCCCTGTTCAGCCTCTCCCTATAGCTCTAACCCTCCAAATCCTGGCAACTTCCTTGTAAGTATTTTCTCAACCCTCTCAAGTTTAACATCTGTCCTCTAGCAGTTGACAATTTATTCAATTTATTAATTGTTTATATCAACTAATAAAAAATAAATATGGAAGTTGTGGTTGATAAAGAACTTGATTTGTTTATGAAAATGACCATGTGACCATAAACACAAGACCAGATGGTGGGAAGAGTCCAATCTGTTTGTTCATGGAAATATCAAGACCCTCAAAATTCCAATTGTCTTCAGCTGTCTCATCGATGATCTTCCCTCCATCATAAAGTTGGAGATAGGGATGTTTGCTGGGAAACACATGGCATTCAGTATTATTCATAATTACTCAAATGCTGAAGTAATCTGTGTCTATAATCAGCAACATCTGAACAGCATTCAGGTTTGTGCTGATAATATTCATATCACGTAACTGCCAAGCAGTGACTATCTCCAATAAGACAGAAACTAACCATTGCTCCTTGCTTATTGCTGAATCCTCACTTTCAATACCCGGGGAGTTACCATTGACCAAAAACTACGATAGACGAGGCAGATAAATACAATGGTGACTAGTGGTAATTCAGCTCCTTACTCCCCAAAGACTGCCCACCTTCCACAAGGCACAAATCAGAAGTGTGATGGAATACACTCCACTTACCTGGATGAGTGCAGCTCCAACATTCAACTCAACCAACATTCTCAAAGGCAACCGTTCTATTGGCACCTTTCCGCTACCTTGAACTCCCTCTACCATCAATCCACAATGGCAACTCAGTGTACATCTACAAGATGCACCACAGTCACTCATGCAAACTTCTTTGATAATATCTTCTAAACCTATGACCTCTATCATATAGAATGACAAGGGTAGCAGAACACCAGCACTTTCAAGTTCCCCAGTAAGCCACATACCATCTTGACTGGGAATTATACTTGTTATTCCTTCATTGCTGTTGGGTCAAAATCCTTTTCTGACATTTGGATGGGTATATGAATAGGAATGGTTTGGAGAGATATGGGCCAGGTGCTGACAGGTGGGACTAGATTGGGTTGGGATATCTGGTCGGCATGGACCGAAGGGTTTGTTTCCATGCTGTACATCTCTATGACTCTATGACTCTATACTGCCTTGTACCAACACCATATAGACTGCAGCAATTCAAGGCATCAGCTCACCATTTTTTCAAAGGTAATTGGGGATGGATAATTAGTGCTGGCCTAGCCATTGATGTCTACATCCATGAAAGAATAAAAGCAAACATGTTCCTTAGATTGGTTGTCCTACCTAATGGACAGTAATAACCAGGAGGGCATGGACCAGCATCTCCTCTGTGATCACCTACTGGCTCCTTAGAATCTGACCCAGAATGGCAATAATACCCAGAAGCACAGAGACCTGCAAGAGAGGTGTAACATTTCCTAAATTCCACACCATTCAAACTTTTCAAAATTACCACTGTACAAAATATAAATACGATTTCTAGAGACAGAGCTACATATTTAGCAAGGGCATTAATACCAAGGTATATGCTATACTTTAAAGATTGACATTCTATAATGCCTAATGCACCATAATTCCACTCTAAACAATGAACTGTTTGCATACTTGGCAAATCCAGATGTAGCTGAAATAGTTTTACTCTTTTATAATTTGATCAACTTGTTTGAATGTGCTATCATATCCCTCAAGGGAATCACAGCACAAGGCAAGACTTGAACATTAATACCATTGTGCCACAAATATGCAATTCATATCTACTTGACTTCAATGGGATGATGCTTTCTTTCTATTTTTAGTCAAACTGTCCAGACATGATGGAGAATGTGGCATGTGAATCCAGACCTTTTCTCCCAGAAGAAAGGACACTATCACAGTCCCACAAGACCCCTACAAAATCTGTGGAAATGATCAAAGCAAGTTTTGAACTTGCAAACTTCTGACCTCACCTCAACTCATACAGAAAGTCAGGCAGTTAATCCATTAGGCCATGCGACTGCCACAAAAGTTTACTTTCAAAATTGACAGACATGTAATGACAGTTTCATCTCACGTGGGATGTGAACATAGAGTTTCTAGCACAAAAACAGGGACAGTACCACTGTACTACAAGTAGTGTGAGTTAATTACATCCCAAATTTTTAAAATAACTGTTTATAATCATTGTATTCATCACTTGCATGAAGCTATTTGAGAGTAGATGTTAATAATTACAATCAGCGTTAACTCTGTCATCGTCATCTTTATACTTATTATTTTATGAGCCAAGAAAGTTATATTTTATTCTCCGCAAAAGTCTGAGTACTTCATAGTTGATCAGAACTCTATACGAATTGATCTGACAATATCCCAAACTAAGATAATGAAGCCCGAGAGAGTGACAGGCTGAAAAACAGATTTTGAAACACAAGGCAAGAGCCAGTCCAAAAGTAGTGAACTCCATCCCGTTAAACATGGCTTTCAAATAGGAACGGAAAATGTATCTAATAAATGCTCTGTCCAACTTTGAAGGTATGTTAGTCCCAGTCAGGCAATGCTAGGGGAGGATATAAATCAGTCAGTTTTAAGTGGATCACCTGTTACTGATGTTGCATTTTGTTTATCACAATAGTAACCAGGAGAACATGGTTTGCAATCTGAAGAGTTTACCAAGCCCATCAAATCTCCAAAGGTTCCACGAGGACAAGGTTTCAATACATCACTTGAACCAACTGGACAGTAAAATCCCATTGGACAAATCTATATGAAAACACAGCAACATAAAGAACTTCAGTGTTGAGCGTCTAATACATCAGTTTAGGTACACAAGAAAACAACAATGAGGAGCGGGTGCATTAAATTTAACCGACTGAGTCTGCTTGCCATTCAATAACATCTTAACTGATTGTAGGTTTCAAATTCATTTTCCTGCTAAAGTTCAGAATTCACCCTCATGATATTTTGCACCTTTCACTTCTACTGACCTGCGACAAATTTCAAATGCTCAAACACCACTAATTTGGAGAAATTAAAGCAATCTCACACTTCAGAAATATTTCAACAAGTTACAACAAAATGAGACAATTTTAAGGCAATTAAAAAGGCTGTAAGACCAGGAGAGAAAGGATTGTATTTATAGGTTACTTTTTTAAAAAAATTAGTAAATGTATAGTGACTGTGCAGTCCATGGTTTGTCATTACCTAATAAAAATTTATCCAGTTTTCTGAATGCTTAGTTATTCAGCTTTGTTTTTCTTATTGATATTTTAACATGGCTTGCTAAAGTTTGCACATTGGGAATAAGTAGCAAAGTCAGACTGAATAATTTCACCCTAAAACTACTGAGTAGATACAAGAGTTAGCTGTTTTGTAAGGAGAAATAATGAAAAATCATCTTATCAATGACCCAGGTGTGCTTGGACTCTCCAAAATGATGAACTTGCTGTTCTACACCTTTTTCCTATTCCAAAGACTATTCAGGTTCACATCTGTTAACATACTTGCCCCAGTGATCAGTTTAAGACCATAAGGCCATAAGACATAGGAGTGGAAGTAAGGCCATTCGGCCCATCGAGTCTACTCCGCCATTCAATCATGGCTGATGGGCATTTCAACTCCACTTACCCGCATTCTCCCTGTAGCCCTTAATTCCTTGTGACATCAAGAATTTATCAATCTCTGCCTTGAAGACATTTAGCGTCCCGGCCTCCACTGCACTCTACGGCAATGAATTCCACAGGCCCACCACTCTGGCTGAAGAAATGTCTCCACGTTTCTGTTCTGAATTGACCCCCTCTAATTCTAAGGCTGTGTCCACGGATCCTAGTCTCCTTGCCTAACGGAAAGAATTTCCTAGCGTCCACCCTTTCCAAGCCATGTATTATCTTGTAAGTTTCTATTAAATCTCCCCTTAATCTTCTAAACTCCAATGAATACAATCCCAGGATCCTCAGCCGTTCCTCGTATGTTAGAACAACCACTCCAGGGATCATCCGTGTGAATCTCCACTGGACACGTTCCAGTGCCAGTATGTCCTTCCTGAGGTGTGGGGACCAAAACTGGACACAGTACTCCAAATGGGGCCTAACCAGAGCTTTATAACGTCTCAGTAGCACAACGGTGCCTTTATATTCCAACCCTCTTGAGATAAATGACAACATTGCATTCGCTTTCTTAATCACAGACTCAACTTGCATGTTTACCTTTACAGAATCCTCGACTAGCATTCCCAGATCCCTTTGTACTTTCGCTTTACAAATTTTCTCACATTTTAGAAAGTAGTCTATGCTTTTATTCTTTTTTCCAAAGTGCAAGACCTCGCATTTGCTCATGTTGAATTTCATCAGCCATTTCCTGGACCACTCTCTAAAACTGTCTAGATCCATCTGTAGCCTCCCCACTTCCTCAGTACTACCTGCCTGTCCACCTAACTTCATATCATCGGCAAACTTCGCTAGAAGGCCCGCAGTCCCTTCATCCTGATCATTAATATATAATGTGAACAGCTGCGGCCCCAACACTGAACCCTGTGGGACACCGCTTGTCACCGGCTGCCATTCCAAAATAGAACCTTTTATTCCAACTCTCTGCCTTCTGTCAGACAGCCAATCCTCAATCCATCCCAGTAGCTCACCTCGAACACCATGGGCCTTCACCTTGCTCAGCAGCCTCCCGTGTGGCACCTTATCAAAGGCTTTTTGGAAGTCTAGATAGACCACATCCACTTTGTTTCCCTGGTCTAACCTACTTGTCACCTCTTCAAAGAATTCCAACAGGTTTGTCAGGCACGACCTCCCCTTACTAAATCCATGTTGACTTGTTCTAATCAGACTCTGCTCTTCCAAGAATTTAGAAACCTCATCCTTAATGATGGATTCTAGAATTTTACCAACAACCGAGGTCAGGCTAATTGGCCTATAATTTTCCATCTTTTGTCTTGATCCTTTAAAGTCACATTACTTGTATATGGCTGCAGATTGCTGCCTGACCTTTTAGGTAGATATTGGTTTAATTCAAATGGATGAAACAAGGTGATGGAAAGTACTTGGAAACCGAAGACAGAAGAACAACAAAAATTAATTATTCACCAGCTTATTGTAAGACCAGGTGGAAGTTAACAGTTGAGAGATTTCCGTCTGCCATTTTGCATTCACATTAGACAGTCACCCCTTCCTTAAGATGGAGATACATACTTTTCCAAGTATGTTAAGTTCTTTGATTCTTACCTTTAGGGTGGAAGATTTTGGAGGACAATAATACCCAGAAGGACAAGTCTGGCATGTGAAGCTCTGCATGATATCTGTGTATTGTCCAGCAGGACATGGCAATGGCTGAGCACTACTAGGAGGGCAGAAGTGGCCAATTGGACAACTGTTGCCTAAACCACAAAAACAGTTTTAAAATTAGTTTTCCTTTGCTATTCATGAAAACAATTATATGATCATATGTTAGTAATTAAAAACATTAGTTTAATTCTGCTTTGCATTAGGAATGAAGGGCAATATTATAATCAAGCAAAAATTATTTTCACTATTAATATAAATTGTATTTTAATTAGGGAGACCAATTTTCAACATTACAGTTTAGGTTTCTCCCTTCAGGGCAGAAGCACAAGCAGATCATAATTTTCCTTCCATTCATTTCAGCTGCTAGAAATTGAGAGCGATTTGCACTTGATTTTGTGATAAGGGCTTACTCCCTTCAGCCAATTAGTGCTAATGTTAAATCCACCAGTAGTAATATTTGACTTCTCTGTTCTTTATTATATTGGAGCACTTATGACATATTCTGCCTCTGATCCAGAAACTTCTGGCTCAAGTCTTAGTCCAGGACATGATACCCATAGAAGCTGCTTCTGTAGCATAGCCAAAACAGGTTGATAATCATCCGATAAATCCTTCAAATGTGCTAAAGGCAGGACTGCCTTCTGGCCAATCATATGTTACGTAGAGAGAAAGCCTTAGGCTGAGGACAAATCTAGCTATGGAAACAGAGCATGTGTTTTGTTAACAGGTATAGGAAGGTTTTTAGGACTCAGATGAATAGTAAAGAAATGCCTTGCTGTTTGAGTTACAAATATGCAAATTGTTGAAATTTGACTCTAATCACTTTACTGTTTTCCAGCTCCCAATGCCTGGATAACTGGGTTGTAATGAATTAGAATAACTGCAGCACAACTTTCTGTGGGAGGGGAATCAGCCAGAAGTTGTGGCCAACATTGCTACCAGTGACATATGTAGTAAAAGCAATAAGATGGTGACTCAGTGGTTAGCACTGCTGCCTCACAGCACCAGGGTCCCAGGTTTGATTCCAGCCTTGGGTGACTTTGTGGAGTTTGTACATTCTCCCTGTGTCTGTGCAGGTTTCCTTCGGGTGCTCTGGTTTCCTCCCACAACCCAAAGATGTGCAGGTTAGGTGAATTGGCCATGTTAAATTGCCGATAGTGTTCGGTGCATTAGTCAGAGGGAAATGGGTCTGGGTGGGTTACTCTTTGGAGGGTCGGTGTGGATTTGTTGGGCCGAAGGACTTGTTTCCATACTGTAGGCAAACTAATCTTTTAAAAAAAATACTGAAAGCAGATTTTAGGAAGTTAGGAAGGAAACTGGAAAGCAGATCTCAAGTTCAGTACTCTCAGGATTACTCTCAGTACCACACACTAGTGAACATAAGAAAAGGAGGATTGATTAATTGAACAGGAGCTGGAAAACTGGTATAGGAGGGAAGGCATCAGATTTCTGGGGAATTGGGATTAGTTCTGTGGTAGGTTTGACGTGTACAAGCTGGACAAGTTACAGTTTAACAGGACTGGGATTGACATCTTACAGGGAGATATACTAGGAGAAAATGTGGACTGCAGATGCTGGCAATCAGAGTCAAGAGTGTGGTGCTGGAAAAATACAGCAGGTCAGGCAGCATCCAAGGAGCAGAAGAACTGACATTTCGGGCAAATGCCCTTCATCAGAGAGATACACTAATGTTGTAAGTAAATCATTGCAAGTTACCTGTAAATCGTCGGTTCATTGTCCTACTTGTCAGGGAATGATAACAGGTTCACAATTATTCAGAAATGTATGTATTGAGGAAGGGTGAGGGCAGTTATCTGAGATTAGGAAATGAGGTAATAAATGAATTCAAGGTATTATTGAAGAGCATGGCAAAGTCCTTCAAAGAAACATTACATTAAAAACACAAGTCTGACTAATAGCTCTTCAGATTTCAGCCACATATTCCTCATGGTACAACAGGTCGCTACTTAAAACTAGGACTTTTTTCTTCTTCTCATTACAAGTAGTAAGTACAACTACGTGAACAGTTTTGCTGGGCTCTACCTGTGGGCCTTGACCACGTTTTAACTGCATTTCTCCTATTCCCTTTATATTAAGGAAGTGCTTTCATTCCACCAGCTATTTGATCTCAAAATACTTTATAGTAGCCAGTGTTTTTAAGGATGAATATTTTAAATTTTCCCAGTCAAGCAAGAGGAGATAGAGTGAGACAAGTAAATAGCAGAAAACTGTATCAGGACAGCTTCCCCCACCCAGCTGGGGACGTTTTGGTAAAGAAGGCTGGATGCATACCACCTGCATGCTGAACAGAGAGATGCAAATGTTTAAATAATTAAAGCTCCAACTAGGGGCAAAATTTCCAGCTTGCTGGCACTTTTTCTGTGATGGAGTACTGCTTCATGTGATCACGGCAGTGCCAGCAACTTCACTGAAGCAAACCTCCTCTGACAGTCCGGTTTGGAGGGTTACATCAAAGCCAGAGGGTCCACCCACCAAAGTGAAGGCTATCAGCAAAACCCATAATCATGGTGCAAATGTGGCCAGTGGTGTTTTCCCTCTATCTTAACAAGCCTGCATGCTTAGCCTCCCTGAATTTATGGTTTCAGTTCAAATGCTTGAGTGCTCTCCATTTTGAGATGCCCTTTGAGGTTTTTAACCTGCTTTAAGAATGCTCAGCACTTCCACCTGGTCCACCAGAGTCTCTGCATTTGCCAGCTTTGTGATAGTGCAGGAGGCATGAGGCGCGTGTGGCAGACAGTTAGAATGGCTGCTTTTGGGGAAAATAGCTCCCCTGACATGGTCAGGACCCGGATCCCTGGGGAAAATCCAGACTGCCAAGATTAATTCAGATCCAGCATATCCAGGCCAAACTGTTCCACAATTTTAAAAACTGAAAGAACTATGGATGCTGTAAATCAGAAACAAAAACAGAAGTTGCTGGAAAAGCTCAGCAGGTCTGGTAGCATCTGTGAAGAGAAATCAAAATTAATGTTTTGGGTCGAGTTCTGAGGTAGGGTCACTAGACCAAAACATGAACTCTGATTTCTCTTCACAGATGCTGAGCTTTTCCAGCAACATTTATTTCAAGACTTTGCCTCTCTCATTGCCCATTGAGCAGTGTATGGATTTAGGTGGAACTAGGTGACTAATTAGAAATTGTACAAATTAGAGAGGTCAATAGATGGGTTTGCCAGCCCTGTGTGTCCTCTATTAATGGAAGTTATGGCTTTCTTTTAGCAATGGGGAGTAGTATTGCTGTTTACCTGTAATGTGGTCAGTAGGTGTCGCTGTTTTTGCTTTTCCTAAGCAATAGTATCCGGCAGAGCATTTTCCAGCAGGAAATGCTAATCCCGAGATGTTACAGAATAGCCCTGGGGGACAGGGGAGACAATCACTTTCTGACCCGCTACCTAAAATAGAAGAAAAGACACTTGTTTTTGAGACACTCTAAAAGAGGCAGAAAAGAGATCAACTTAATATCATTAATTACCTTGCACTGGCCCATAGTACCCCACTGGACAGAACTGTATGTTCTTCGTACCCCTGGGGCAATAAGAACCTCGAGAACATCTCCAACCTGTGACTTCATCACTTGGCTTCGGTGATGAGGTTTTTAGATTGCAATAGTATCTAGAATTCAGCAATAATTTTAAAAAAAAACAAATGTCACTTAAGAATCAAAAACAGAAATTGCTACAAAAGCTTAGCGGGTCTAACAGCATCTGAGGACGGAAATCAAAGATAATATTTCGGGTCCAGTGACTCTTCAGAATTTGTTAATCTTTGACAGCGTTGACTGAAAATTTAAAATTGCAACTGCAAAATAAATCCAACATGCAAAAAATGTTGGTGAAAGGAAATTTAGTTCAAATCTCTTACTGATCAATACATTAATACAAGCCAATTAATCACAATCCTTCACCTCTAATGACTGAAACTGTAGTCAATGACGATTATTAAACATACTTTATCAAAAGACTCTGAACGGATTGTAAAATTATCACCTTTAACAAAGCATTACTGAACATATTGTCTGCATTCAATACCTTCAAATGCAATGCAAATAAAAGGAAAACAATATAATGATGCTTTTCTATTTGAATCTCTGTATGTAGGCATATGTACATCCACCACAGGAATTGCAAAACTTGAGCCCACATCTACTCACTCACTTCCATCTGAGGCCCCAAAGGAACATTCCATATCCAGAGTTTTTACCTGCACTTCCACACGTCATTTACTATATCCGTTGCTCCCTATGCGGTCTCCTCTACATTGGGGAGACAGGACACCTACTTACACAGCACATCTTCAGGTCACCTGCACCAACCAACCCCATCGTCCCATGGCTGAACACTTTAACTCCCCGTCCCACCCTGCCAAGGAGATGCAGGTCCTGGGCGTCCTCCATCACCACATCCTAACCACCTGATGCCTGGAGGAAGAATGCCTCATCTTCCACTTTGAGACCCTCCAACTACATGACATCCATGTGGATTTCATCAGTTTCCTCATTCCCCCTCCCCCCACCTTATCCCAGTTCCAACCTTCCAACGCGGTACCTCCCTCATCACCTGTCCTACCTGTTCATCCTCCCTCCCACCTATCTGCTCCATCCTCCTCCTGACCTATCACATTGCCCCAGCTTCATCTATCTATCGCACTCCCAGCAACCTTCACCCCAGTACCACCCACACCTCTCATTTATCTCATCAACCCTTTGGCTCACAAACCTCATTCCTGATGAAGGGCTTATGCTTGAAACGTCGATTCTCCTGCTCCTTGGATGCTGCCTGACCTGCTGTGTTTTTCCAGCACCCCACTCTCGACATATGCACATAAAATGCAACTGGGCTGAATTTACTGATTCAACTTACTCTTTCCTTTAATTGAATTAAATGGTTGTGTGTATTTGGGAAATCCCAGTCAGTCTGTTGGATTTGAAACCAGTAATGTCAAGTGAAGGAGGCTGAGCTCCTGATAGAGGTAGCACCTGCTTCCAGATTCTAAAAGACACCTGTGGTGAGAAGGACCAGAGTGGCCTTTCGAGAGGTCCCATGAAAATGGTGGGCCCAGGCCAGGGAAGCATGATAGATTCCAAATGAGTAAATTGTTTTCTCCCATTGGCATGGAAAGCTCCTCAGTGCAGCTCATAAGGTGTCCCTTATGATATTGAAACGTCTGACAATAAAGCTGACATGGGTTTCTAGTGCCCTCAAGGTGTTTCAGACAGCATCAGTACTGGAAGGCAAGAGTGAAATCACAGTCTTTCTGGATGTGATTCATATTTTATGTGATTGAGATAAGACGCAAATCAGAACTGGGGTGAGGTAGGATTACAGAATTGAGCAGTACGGCTCAAACTTCAAGGAAATAAACTTCAATAGTTGCTGTCAGAGGGGAATCACTCATGTAACTTATTAATACATTAATTTATTTGTAAAATGTAGGATTGGAGAATATGTTGCAATACACTTTCTATAGGACAAGGTTAAATGGTCCTACATGTTTTTTGGGGGATTTGTTGTCATCACATTGCCTTTGCAACAAATACCTTTGAATGTAGTTGAACACACAGTCTCAAATCAGTTTGTTGTAAAACAAAAAAAAGAGAACTGAGACTTTGAAATGATGTTGATTATTTGTGAAAAGCTCTTGAATAGACTACACACTTGACAAAGAACAGAAGCTGTTCATGTAAAAACTTTTTAAACAATGTATGGAGAGTTTTGAATCAAGTCTGTGATTTGTTTATGTGTTTATCTTTATGGGAGGTAGTTCTAGCATTGTTTAACATATATATGTGTGTGTACTCCAGTATGTATTGAATATTGTTGCCTCCTTCTGTTTTGAAAATTAATCTTTGTGCAATAACCACCCTTCCAAAAAAAGTGTAAGCATTGTATATATCTCCTATAACGGGAGCTAATCTTAACAGGTTGCATAATTCTGTGAGAGTACTTTGCTAAAAAGACATAACTTCAGTTTTGTATGAAGTAAGGTCTGCCTATTGGAATTATTAACAAAAGTTTGAGAGGTACCTAGTTCTGTTAGAAACTCAAAATTGTATCAACTCTGTCTATGCAATTTCCAGCCACTAATTATTTCTTGAAAAATGCTCTATATTTCTAGCAAGATATTCCTACCCAAATCTTGTAAAAGAGCTAGCCTGTTAAAAAATAAAATCATCTCATACCCTTCCCAGCAATCTCCTGTTGGTTCAGTCAGCCCTGTTCTGTCACAGTATTTCCCAGGTGGACACAAAAGACAGTCATCAATGGTACCAATCCCAGTTTGATTGCTAAATGTTCCAAGAGGGCATGGGAAACGGGAAGCAGATTTTGTACCTAGAATTCAAAAAGAGCTGATGAGTTATCAGTAACATTCGCCTTTCCATATTGGCTACAATTTTCAATTAATGATAGGATGCTATTTCTTAGTTAATAACAAATACAGACATATAAGCATTTCTCCCAGGATTAGTTCATACTGACCCACAGCAGGATGGATATCTTCTTAGAAGCGTGACTGCAGATGCATTTCTTTCACGTGAGGATTATGTTTTCTTTACATGGAGGGAACCTTCTTCACAGGTCATTTTATGATTTAAACATTGTGCTAACTTCTTTTTTGTTTTGCACTACCCGTGTGTTCACATTATCTAGAAATCACAGTCTTTTTTTAACCAATTGAAATGTAAGATTAAGTGAGCACATTTGTACCTCCACCATTTTGCCATATTCAAGTACAGAATTAGAGAACAGAGTTGAAAGATTCTATCCCATTAAATTTTTGTTGCAGGCCTTTAAAAATGTGTTTCCCAGTGTGGGGAAGATTTTGCATCCTCAGGTCAATGCTAATACAAATCACAATCAAGATGCACTGTGTGTTGGTCAAATAGGAACTCTTCCTGTATTAGGCGCTTGGTCAACTGTTGGAAATGGAAAAAATGGACAGTAGCATATTTTGAAACCTTGTGAACTTTTTGATGCCTGTAAAATGTGTGTAATATAATTCAAGTTCCATGCCTTTTTTTTTGTTTTACTTCTGGTGGTAGGGGTGCAACACATTTTATTGTCCTCAATGAGATCATACAGTCTTAGCCCTAATAAGACCACCCTTGCCCCATATCATGCATTTTTAAAAATGGATATTTATTTTTCTTTTATAAACTATAGATTATCCACCAATTTCTGACTGAGGACGTCTCATCCCAACAAACCTCTGGTTAAACCAAATTCATCTCTTCTTGTTCATTTGCTAAATGTATACCCTCCAGTTACTGATTTGCTCGTCACTGAGAACAGTCTTTTCCTACTGAACCACAGAAGTGTTCTCTTATTAAATCCTCACATCATTTTAAACACCTTGATCAGATTTTCTTTCAGACTTTTATTTTTTATCATATCAATAATTCAGAATTAATTATTGCCCTGAAATACATATTTTTCTTTACTAAGGGCTACATGGAAGCATTCCTATTAAGAATATAAGCCAGTTGAACATTACCTTCTGGACAATAATATCCTCTGGGGCATGGAAGGGGAGCCTGTATCCCATGCAAAAGATCAGAATCACTATTGGATGTTAAATCACAGAAGAATCCAGCAGGACATGGGATACAAGATGCCTATTTGGGAAAAAAAAAGTTTTAGGCTTTCAGAGTAAAAACAAAATAGTAAAAACAAAAACTTCCAATATTTGTGACTGCATTTGCATTTCTTTCAAGTGAGGCTAATGTTTTCTTCCCACGGAAGAAACCTCCTTCGCCAGGTCATTATATGATTTAAACATATTTTTTTGCTTTGCATTACCCATGTGTTTACATTATCCGCAATCTTTAATGGTTTAATTTGGAATTAAAGATGTGTCACAGTGATGCTCATAGACTTGCCCACCATCAAACATCATCATTGTGATTTCGCCAATTACCAATCATTGGCAGGCTCCAGGCTCAATTCAAGGACCTCATCATTGGGGAGGCCTGAATAGCTGGCAACTCCAGCTGAACTGGAGCCAGCATGCTCAAGGCAAGGAAGGTAATCTTGGTGGAAGACTGTGAAAGCTTGGGCAATGTTGTTATAATATTAATAAACAGTCCTAAACAGCATTAATCAGTTTGAAACCATAAACCTTGCCGCTTTTTACTCAAAGGCCTTGGAACCCACTGGTTAGACCATACAGTGTCAAGTATGATTAAACAGAATGCACTCTGTGCCCCTCTGCATATTGGTATCTTATTGTGAACTTCAGAACTCTAATTGAATAAGTCAACAAAGACAAGCTATTAAATAGAGACTGAAAGTAATCAGTCTCGGAAAGGGAATTGAGATTATACAAACAAAATTACTTTTACACCTACTTGATAATCTTGATGCTTTATTGCCACAAAGGACAAGGACTGCCCTACAGAAGAATTTAAGGAGAAAATCACAGGAAATCTGTGTTTTCCCAATGTAATGAGGAACCATGATGATACTTCTGATTAGAAAGCAAGCTGCATACTTGAAATAATTTGGATGAAAGAACTTGAAAGAATCATCAATATATCACCTTCTAGACCTGAAGGATGAAAATTTGTATAAGAGTCAAACACCAGAACTTCACATCCAGCAGAATTCCAGAGAACAACTTTGCATAAAGATTGAACCCTGGACACTTCAGCGACCGGTCAATGTTGGCAGGATCATGGCCAAGTTTTACCATTAATCTGATAATAGGTTGTGACGCTTACCTTTTTGACTTGAGAGTATTATTTTGGTTGCTACATGCAGTAAAGTTTAAATTATTATTTCAGTACTTAATTGTCTGTGAGATTTATTAATAAGTAGCCGAATAAAAGGTAACTTACAGTGATTTACCCACAACATTATGAAATACAATTTTGATGAGTGAATTTGGCTCCACTTTGATTGTAGTGGACTGTGGATGGGATAATGGATGTTGTACAAGAGTATGAAAGGGTTAATACTTGTTTTGTGCATGAAGTATCACCCATTGTAATATTGATCCAGTTCCTGTGATACTGTAAATCAGGAGCTGGTAAGGAACAGATCTGAGGCTGGCATGCACCAAACAGTCTCTGAAGTAATGTAGAACATATTCACATAATATGTGAATATTATGTGAATTATAGTTGCATTAATGCAATAAACATTACTGAACAAGACACTTTTATTTAGACCAGAAATTTGGCAATTTTTGTCCATGTTATACTTCTTTGGATTTGGAGGAACCCACATACTTAATATGTTAAGCAGTGTTCTGGCAATGGTAGGCTCATGTATAAATGTGACCCAGACCAAACATTTTGGCATGTGGACATTTATTTCAATAGTGTTTCACAAACTTCATCTTAGGCACAGGAGCAAATAGCACACAATTATAAGATAGTGAGCATTAGTTGACAAAACACGGCTTACAGTCAAAAGAATGTCAACTACTTGGTCTATAGGACATTGTACTTAATGTTAACAGTATCCTATGAGTAAATCTCCAATATGGGGACACTAAAGAGTAGGAAACCTCTGTATAATTCACAATTGAGAAATTTTATTCCTGAGTAGAAGGGCATGCATTGACCTCAACCTCATTCAAAAAGGTTGAAGAGGTTAAACAACCAAAGGTCAAGGGAATGATGGTAGAAATTTCATGGAAGAACCTGGGCAAAAAGCAGAGTCTCCTAATGTTAGTTATGTTGGAATAAAACTGCTGTATCATGCTGGTAAAAGAGATGGAAAGCTCTGACTATGGTGGTTCAGCTGAGATGTTTTCCACTCCTACTGAGCTGAAGGGAATTCAGGTTGCAAGGGGCATTAAACTCAAGTGTAGGTTCAAATATCAAAGCAGCAACTAAACTGTCTGTATAGTGGCAGTGAGTTAAAGCATCTGCAACTGGATTGAGTCAGATTGCCACACAGAACCAGTGAAGAAATATATATTCCAAATTCAACTCTGCTATCAGAACTGAAGTGGATAAGAATGGACCAATTCAAGCAAAATGCACAACTCTGGACCCCATCCGCCATGTTCCAAAGAAGAATTCCCAGCAACAATAAAGAGTCCTACATCATGACGATGATGTTACCTAGCATGGTGACGAAACATCTGTGAATAAATCTACCCCCAGCTCAGTGATCAAACTTATAACCTGAACGACATCACGCAAACATGAAAAATATTTCCAGACAACACCATTGAAGAAATGATCAAGCTGCTTTCATTAAAACATCCAATTACTGAGAAACATGGAGAATTAACATCCAAAGTGTTCAAGATATTGAAGTACTTAAACCTATCTACTTCAGCATAGATCTCTAGGTAGAATGAAAACCAAATTCCACTGGCTGATGTTGAAGAATTGGTGCATGAAACTCCTGGGAAAACACTTCCAATAAGATTTGAATAACATGCAAATCTCTAAATACTGAAATGTCATCACTCGCAATAGCAGGGACCATCCAACAGCTCTAAATATATATGATCAAGGTTCTTTGTGAAAGAAGCACAAGAGGTGAAAGATCCTTCAGTTCAAGAGGTTAATGGAATCCTCAGGTTATCAGGAAGATAGTTGAAGACAATTGCTTTCTTTCCAACAAACTACCATTCTTCCAAGTCTGAAGATAAAACTCTCATGGAGAGGAGTTAATCCCCCAGGCTGACTGAATTCACACTGTCAAAGATCTGCTGGGTGATGGGATAGTGATATATATATATATATATATATATATGTATATATATATATATATATATATAGCTGCATAAGAATATTGAATGCTATAACAATCTGAGGGGAATAATACTTGAGGGAAGATGTGGTACGTGGGTCTGAAGAGGACAACACTTGACTGAGGATGATAAGCATCACCCATTGTGACAATATCATGGAAATCTGGACAGAATAAAGTTGGTTGAGGACAAATCAGAGGTTGGTGCGCTCATAACAATCTCTATAGTAATGTAAGTCATATTAATGTAATATGTAAATATTTACAAAAATGCAATTATCTTCCTATTTATTCAACAAAACTCTTCTTGTTAGACAGGAAAGGTAGACATTCCCATCTACAATACACCACTTCAGGTTTGAAGGAAACCACAGCAAACAGTGATGTGGGGAATTGATACCCTGCAGCTAAAATGCAGATGTGCAAACAGAAAAATTGCTTGAGGATGTAATGAGATATTTTAAAAATGTATCTATATAATGAAAAGCAGATGAGGTGAGCTTTTAAGCATAAATTTGAAGATAAATATATAACAAAGTATTTAATGTCTGAGTAAACTGAATTCTTTGGTAGTGGGCTCATTGCGTTTCTCAATTACATTATAAAAATAGGCAGTGTGTTCACTATTAATTAAAAATGACTTGTGTTTATGTCGCATCTTTTACTAGCGCAGAATGTTTCAAAGTGCTTCAGATTCAAACTCAAAGTTTCAATCCTATTGTAATGTTTAGACATTAAACAACAGATTTGTGTGCTGTAAGCTCCCACACAAAGCAATGTTAGCAACGACCAATTCAGTAGCTTTTGTGATCTTTCGAGCAATCACTATAATTGTGATCAACTGATGTAGGCTCCATGTTACGTTTCTTCCATCAAAACTGATGATAAATACCTGCCCAATCTGGTCCTGGTAGGTTCCTGAGGAACACGGTGTTGGTTTGACACTCCCCTGTGGACAATGGCTCCCTTTAGTACAGATGAAAGGAGCAGGTCTGCTGGAGTTCTGGCCGGGTGGACAATAAAACCCTGCATCACAAGCTCGGGAGGGTGATACAAGCCCTTGCCTGTCACAGGACAATCCTAGGATAGGAAACAGGCAGAGGATCGGTACTATACTATGCAGTTTGCTGAGAAATGAAAGGTGACATTAGCAAGAACTTTATTTCTCTTCCAAATGTTTTGCTTAAAAATCAATTTGGCAGCAAAGCAGAGACTCTTTTGAGAAAAAGCATTAAATGATTCTCACTCAGTGATGTTAGCTGATGAAGGGTTTGAATGCAAATTCTTTCTTATCTACAACAACAGCACCAGAAGTAAACACAATTCTCTTTGTCTTTGATGTCAAGCACACATTACCCTATTGAAGAACATGCAATGAAGAAATTCAGGATGCACTTATTCTGCAGACCTCAATCCGAGACCTGAAACTATTCTTCTGACTTCAGGTACATAGACCACTGTTAGATGCTGGAATGACATAGTAGTAGTGGAAGATTTACATTGGAGTGTAGTTGTGGCAATGTGCTTAGTCCCATAGGGAACCATCAGTGCTCTCCCAAAAGCACCTGAGAAACTTTGCAAACCAGACTTCTGCTCCCAATAAATTCTATTTAATATTGGCAAGCAGCCAAAATTCTCATCTATTAACACTGTTTCCCACTGATATAAATCACTTGACAATTACAACAGTTTGAATTACAACAGTTTGAAAAATATGGCTCATATTAAAGGTTTGGTAGATTTCATTTTGTGTGTTTGGAGCTTGAGAGGAGTTTTGGAGAGCTTTTACCTTCTTCGAAATGACTCTCCATCTTGGGCAAGTCTTGCAATACTACAAGTTGCCCTAAGCTTGTAAAGGGAATAGAATTAAGAAGATTTTCTCAATTCATAACTTCGCGCATTGCCTTTATTTGCATCTTTGGAATTTGTTGGAAGTATGTAAACAGCTTCCTCTGTGCAAGCACTTAGAAACTTGACCTGAAATGAAAATAGAAATTTCTGGTGAAACTCAACAAATTTGGCAGCAGCTATGGGAAGAAAGTAGAGTTAACATTTCTAGTTCAGTGACTCTTCATCAGAACTGTCAGCAGTTGGGGGACAAAAGTGGTACTTTTGCTGAAGGTGAAGTTGAGCGGTGTTGGTGGGTGGGGTGGGGGGTGGGGTGGTGAATTGGTGGAGATGGAACTGAAAGAAAGAGAGAAATGAAAGGGTAGATATGTAAGGACATGATAGATAGTAGGCCAGGACAGAAGAAAAGCTGAATAAATGATAAGAGCTAACAGTAGGAGGGAATGGGTGAGCCATACTGAAAGCAAACCCAAGCTTCTGGTTGCCTGCTGCTTCAAGACACCACTGTGTTCTCACACCAACATTTCTGTCACAGGCCTGCTGCAGTGTTCCAAGGAGCTTCAGCATGAGCTCAAAAACATTGAATTTTCCACGTGAGGACCTGGAAACCTCTAGGACTCAACATAGATTTTTACTAACTTTACAGCCTGATTTTATCCTTCCATATTTTTTACTTACCCCAACACTCTGTTCCTGTCAAAACTTTGATTGCTTTCAGCATAGTGACCCATTTTCACCTACTCCTATGTCAAAGGCCTATCATACTCCTTTATATGGATTGCTTTCAGTGTAGCTCACCCATTTTCACCTACTCTAAGCTCTATCACTTGTTCAGCTTTTCTACTGCCCTAGCCCCAGCTATTCACCACCTATTTGTTTACCTACCTCTTTCATATTAGGTTAAATTAGATTAATTACTTACAGTGTGGAAACAGGCCCTTCGGCCCAACAAGTCCACACCGACCCTCCGAAGAGCAACCCACCCAGACCCATTCCCCCACATTTACCCCTTCATCTGGTACTATGGGCAATTTAGCATGGCCAATTCACCTAACCTGCACATCTTTGGACTGTGGGAGGAAACCGGAGCACCCAGAGGAAACCCACGCAGACACAGGGAGAATGTGCAAACTCCACATAGACTGTTGCCCAAGGCGGGAATTGAACCTACGTCTCTGGCGCTGTGAGGCAGCAGTGCTAACCACTGTGCCACCCAATATCTCTCTCTGTGCTCCATCTCAAACTATCCACTTTCCTTTCCCCATTTCCACCCCCGCCATAACGTCATCTTCAGCATATCACTTTTTCTCAGCTGCAAACTCTTCTGATGAAGAGTCACCAGGCTTGAAATGTTAACTCTGCTTTCTACCCACAGACATACTGCCAGATCTGCTGAGTTTTGCCAGCAACTTCTCTTTTTGTTTCGGACCAGCAACATCTGCAGTTTTTTTTTCATTTGAACTAAGTGGATCTGTGTTTTACGTTATCACATCTGTTTGTGCCAGGGAATTGACATCCTTTATGTGAATTAAAAAGACAACATTACTGGGTACTGCCCCAGGGTTTCCTTCCAATATAGTGGCTAGGCCTATAGCCCCATAAGCCCAGCACAGTCGAACTGATGAGGCACTAAGGGCATATCCAGCCTTCTCTCATTATGTACTGGATTCACTCAATGGGATACTCCATCAGTGGGTTTGACTCTGTTACACCTGTGATAGAAAGAATATTTTCCTTCTATGCAGAATTTGCATATCCCAAGGATCTACAGGCACAGGCTGCACTGCAGATTGGCTTTACATTTTAACGTTATGAGGAAGACTGACCAGATGTTTTTTGGGTATCCCAGAGATATCTGAAGTATATAGCTCACTCTCCACAATGCCCTGGCCAGTAGTCAAACTATACACTGGAATTAAGAAGGGAAGGGGGAAGGTGCATTTGTATATCATTTTTTATCAATTCAGGACATTTTAATATGCTTTGCAAGCAATGAAGCACTTTTGTGGGAAACACTGCAGCCAAATTGCATCACCCAAAAACCAGCAAAGCAAAAAAAAAATCAACCTGATCAGACATTTGAAACATCAGGGAAAGTCCCCTGTTCTGCTGCAAATAGTGCTGTGCAATGGGAGGGCAGACTAGGTGGTCTTGGCGTAATGTACAATGGGTGTTGGTGACACATTAGTAATGTCACTCAACCAGTAACACAGAGGCTCAAGCTACTGCACTGGGGAATGTGTAATTTATATCCCACTATGGCAGCTGGTAGAATTGAAACTCAATTAATAAATTTGGGAACTAAATCCAGTCTCAGTTAAGGGGACTCCAATACTATCTCATTAAGAATCTCCAGGTCCACATTAATGCAGTTGACACTTAAAGGACATTTAAGCATAGATAACAAACTGCCCGTGATGCCCACAGCCCACAAAAGAATAAATAAACTATCTATTCTGAAAGATGTAAGCTCCCACAATGTAGCCCTCCTTAAAGTCCTGCACATCAACTGTCATCAAATGTTGAAATCTCAGAGTGAGTCTTAAATGCACAACCTTCTGGGCAGTGATGTGTACGTTTGGACCATGGGTCAAAACGCCAAAGCGCTATGGACGCTTTTAACTTGCAATTTCAAAAGATATACTCGACAACCACCTGATGAAGGAGCAATGCTCTGAAAGCTAATGTTTCCACACAAAGCAGTTGGACTATAACCTGGTGTTGTGTGATTTTTAACTTTGTATACCCCAATCCAACACTGGCATCTTCATATCATGAATTCCAAAAGAGGTTTGGTACAGCGGAAGAAGGCTGTGGATGTAAATTAAGAGGCTGTCTCTAGAAAGAGACCAATAGAATGACATACCTAGAAGGTGCAAAGGGAAATGCAAACAACCATTGAAAGGGGAAGAGGCAAAGTTGAAATGTCTTAGAATCTTAACCAAACTGCAAATTTTGCAATTGATTTTTCAACTACCAGTATTAACATCATTTGTAATCTCCACTGCAACATTGAAAAATTCAATTATCTTGGACAGATCTGAGACCAATCCATGTATTTTTGTTTTTAAAAAAAAGACTTTCATCTTTTTGACTCTCCTCTTATTTCTAAATGTGCATATGTGTCGCATTTTAATTCCTTTTGTGTTTAGTAATGATTAATCTCACTCTCTGTTAACTAGAGAAAGCCTAATTAAATCAGCTCCTTTTAAAACAGAAGTATATTTGGATTGAGGAGAAAGATGTCCATTGAGGAGAAAGGGATCCATTTTTAAATCAACTTTGTTGCAAACAACTGAGGGGGCAGAGAAATAACAAGGGTGCACCAACTTACTTGTCCTCTCCCAGGAGCTTAACTATTTATGGCATCCCATTTGGAAACGCAATAAATTGGGAAGCTTTGGGCATAAGAAGAATGCTGTCAGAAATGACTAATGAACTAGTGTGAGCTATTTTGTACTAATGCATTGCTGAACATCCTATACAGTACTACAGCCTTCAGTGATTGGATATTCATACAACAGTGACCATTTAGCCAAAGATTGTGTAATATTAGAAATTTTAAGCAAATATTTAACAACGTAGGGCAGAAAATGAATTATGAGTTCCTACCAAGAGAACTACAAAATGGTTGAAGACAGCTAGCCACAGCCTGATAGCATTTATTCTCACTGATTTGGATATGACAATGAAAAATGGTCAGGAATACCTGGTGGGCAAGGGAGGCAGTCATCCACTTTAGTGTTCTGCGAGCTGTTGCTATAGTAACCTGCAGGACATGGCTGTGGAGAAGATGCTCCAGTGACACAGAAATGACCTGGAGGACACACATTGCCTGAAATACCATTGGTTGGTGTGGGAGTTGTGGCTCTCCTCATGCAGTAATAACCAGCAGCACACAATCCTGTAACATTTTCTTGACCTGCTCGCTCACAGTAATAACCTATGGAGTGGAAATAAGAACATTAACCATCCTTTGCAAAAGGACATCCTTTTTGACAATATGCTGAGGATAACCTCCCAATTGCAAGAAAATAATAGGGTTCACTGTATCTTCTTTAGCAATTCACTCCTTCTGGAGACTCTTCACCTCTATCACAACTCTCTGAGCAATTATAAGATTAGAAAAATCTTTAAGAGCAAATTAGGTATAATGGGCCTGTCAGTGTGTAGCTAACTCACACATTAACAGCAAACCTGCAGCAAATGCAAAATATGTTTGACACTAAAAACCTTTATACATAAGTGATGGCAATGGCCATTTGGACATAGAGGGAGGGTAGGATTAGGTATGGAGCTTGATGATGAGCCATGATCATATTGATTGGTGGAACAGGCTTCTGGGGTTGAATGACTTACTCCCACAACTATCTATGTTTCTATGTAACATAGTAGCTGGAAGACATCCACAGTACATTGTCCATCTTCGAAACACAATGGAGACATTTAGAAGTTACAGGCAGTCAGAGAATAACAGACACATCAAAGTTGTGAGCTTTAGTCACTTCGACTGTCACTGATGGAGCTCTCTAAACCTCTTCCTCTATGGACACCATTCCAAGAGGGTATTACCACTTTTTTGATTCTCCAACCTAGCTTCCAAAGCCTGAAAACTCACCACCAACATCAACACCACCTCCAGTGTCCCTGATACTACCCCAACAGAAAACTCAGGACGTAGAAAGAAATTGGAGATCAGGGTGCTGGTGGGAAAGAATTTAAAGTTGATGTCTAGAAGTTGGGACAGAGGTGGAAGGAACAATGATAGCAGAGTAGGTCTGGAAGTGGTAATCCTGATATAATCAGCTACTTAATTAATACATTAGAAAAAGTCAAGGTTAAAAGAATTTGTTTGTTAAAAGGAATGGGAACTTCATTTTTATAGCACCTTTCATGAGTGCAGGATTCCAAACTGCTCCAATGTGAAAGAAATACTTTGGAGACATGTAACTGTTATAATGTGAAAAATGCAGCAGCCAATGTTTACACAGGACTCCTCAGAGAATATTAGGGTAAATGGCTAGATTTTTAAAAATGATTTGGTGGTACTAGTTAAAGGTGAAACATAATAGAATTATTTGATGGCGAGATTCAGAACAGGATGGTTACTTGTATCACATAATGTGGAATAACTAAAGCAACACAATATTCCACGTTGATTTTTACTGACTCAGAGAAAACCTCCTCTTTGTAATAATACATGTCAGGAGGGTGGGGATTGGACTTGGTGTGTCTTGTGCTTCTGTGTGGAGAAGGATCAGGGAACCTGGAAGGAGGATTTGTGGGGAAGGGATAAGATGTTGATACCTTTAGCCATAAAAAGCTATATCTCCCTTCTTCTTCAAAACAGAATATTTTGACCTCAACCTATTATAGTTGTAAATTCCACATGCTCACCACTCCCTGGGTGTAAAAACTACTCATCTCAGGCCTAAAAGGCTTACTTCTTTTCCTTAAACTATGACCCCCGGTTATTGATTCTCCCACCATTAAGAACATTCATTTATCACATTCAAATCATCTAGTCATGTTAAAACTTTATAGGTTTGCATAAGATCCAACCTCATTCTTCTAAACTCCACCAAGTATAATTCTAACCAACTCAATCTTTCCTCTTTATATCTGCCCTGTCATTCCAATAATCAATTGACAAACCTTTGCTGCACTTGTTCTATAGCAACAGCATCCTTCCTCAGATAAGAAGACTAAAACTTTACATAATACTCTGGGTGTAGCCTCATTATTGCCCTGCATAATTGCAACATGGCATTCTTGTTCCTGTACTCAAACTCTCTTACTATGAAGGCCAACTTAAGCCTACCTTCTTTATTGCCCGCTGCATCTGCACACTTACTTTCAGCAGCTGGTGCATGTGGACAGCCAAATTTTGTTGAACATTCTTCTCTCTCGATATACAGCCAAATAGTAACCTGCCTTGCTATTTTTGATGCCAAGGTGGATAACTTCACATTTATCCACATTATAGCTCATCTGTTGTGCATTTGCCCACTCACTCAACCTGCCCAAATCACACTGTAACATCTCTGTATCCCCCTCACAGCTCACCCTTTCACCCAAATTGGTGTTATCTGCAAATTTAGAGTTATTACATTTAGTTCCTTATCTAAATCATGAAGATATATTGTGAATACCTGGAATCCTAGTATATATCCCTATGATATTCCACGAGTATTCAGAAAAATATGCATTTGTTTCTATTTGTTATTTCCTATCTGTCAACCAATTCTCTATCCAGCTCAATACATCACGCCAAAAAAGTGCTTTAATTTTACACAATAATCTCTTATGTAGACTTCAAAAAGAGTTTGAAAGTCTAAATGAACCATATCTATTGGCTCCCCTGATCATCTCTACTAATTACATCTTCAAAGAATTCCAGTAGATTTGCTAAGCATCTTGTTTTCTAAATACTCCAGTCAAAAATTATTGGTAATGGACTCTAACAATTTCCCCACTGCAGAGTCAGGCTCAGTGATTTATAATTTCCTATTTCTTCTCTACCTCCATTGTTAAATTGTTGACTTACGTAGCTACCCTCCAATTTGTTGGAACTGTTCCTAAGGTTAAAAAATCTTGGAAGATGCCCACCAATGTATGTTAGACATGTTAAAATTGCTATGTTTAATTTATACTAACATTTTAGCTTAAATCAATTCCTCTTTATGAAAGCTTTTGTAATTTACATTATTGGATAATTCAATATTTTTATTCCATGCTCTCAGACATTTCCAGTGTACAGTGAACAATCTTGAATCAATAAAAATAGTTCAGTGGGACTATTTTGAAGTTCAAAGTTTGCTGAGAGTTTTAAATTGAGAAATTTGCTGGTTGACATCATTTTGATTATTCTCTGAACTTGCACTTAAGACACATCTGAACTCTCAGAACACTAATAGTTTAATTTTCTACCTGCATCACACAGCGTACAGTCCAAAACACTAGTCCTTCCTGACAGTCTGTTGTATGTTCCTGTGGGGCAGGGGAATTGATCCTTAGATTCTGTTCCTGGAGGACAATAATGCCCAGGCACACAGATGTTGCTTTCATAAGATGAAGTATTTGAAGGACAGAAATACCTATAAGGGAAGAATGAGATTTAAAGAGAATTCACACTGAAGCCAATATTAAATTATTTGTTAAACGTTCTTTAGTTTTATCTCTTGTGGATTTGTACACTACAGGACAATGTACTGAGGATTTGGCTGAAGTAGCTAAAGCTGGCAGATGACCATTTATGGCAAATGCTACTGGTAAATGGTCACAAATCCAAAATAGTTTCCTGCTCTCATCCACTGATGGATTTGGATGTTGAGAAATAAAATAGGGGAATTATACTGGGACACATTTCACAAATTATTCCTAACCCCTCTCAGAATCCTTTCCTAAGACCCATCTGGACCAACTTGGGGTTATTCATTTATATAGTAACATAGTACCTAGAAGCAGAGAACATATTGTAACCAAGTTCTATATTATCCAATGCAAGACTGTAGATTATTAAAGGCTATTTGGAATTTTTAAGTGGGTTAAAGCTTCTGATGGCTGTGCTATGCTGTTCAAGAGCGCAGAGAGCCTTTTGATGTGTTCCAATTCATCCATCAATTTACAATCAATTTTGTCACAAAGTAAATGCACAACTGAATGGAAATTACCCTTCCATGCATGGACTGCAACTACCTTGACCGTCAAGTGCACTGTATGTTCCTGCAGGACATCCCTTTGGAAAAGCTGTGCCACTTGGACAAAAATGACCTGCAATGAGTGACAATGCAAAATTCAGTGTAAGTGTAAAATCAAAAAAAGAATTATACCAGAGCTTTTTATATGGTTAAGTAATTGCAGTTTGCAAATATAATTGGCACAGCAGCTGTGAACATTTGTTCCACAAAAAAAATCCATGAGTGCTCTAATGGAGATAATTATCCAGCATGAAATAAGCTTTGCTTTGCATAATTGAATAGTTCATGTCGCTTCATGGCACACATAATGGAAGGCAAGCAAAACAGACTCCTGCACTCTTCCATTTCCTGCAGTGACCCTGCCCCAATAAAATCCTGCACAGGCCTCTGATAGAAATCAATATTGGGTGCTGAAAACATCATTGGTTGCACAAGTGAAACAGTTATCTACTTCATTTGTTAAAATCAAGATAGGGCAACATTATCATTGACTAGCAATAGTGAGCATAAAATAAATAGGTATTGGTTACAAAGATTCTTTTAGTGTTTCTCAGATAGCAAACAGAATTAAGGAAAGCCCATTTGGGAAGGAACAGAAGCAGTGTGTAAAATCCTGACGGTAGTGCACAAAGGAACCTCCTGAAATGTTACTCCCACCACCACACATTTCCTATCCCTGACCCAGTCCAAAATCTTTTTTTGCAAGAGTGGCCTTCCCAATCTCATCCATTTTCCCAGGCCAACTGTATTAAGGCTTGGAAAGCATGAAGTATAGGTCAATTGGCTTGGTGACAATCTCAACTGCACATTCAATTGCTTACTTTTAAATGTGATGAGGATGCAATAGGCTATGAATTTTGATGACTGGTGGTGACTCACTGTATAATGAAGACCAGGTCATATGGGGCAAGTAAGCAATGAACTTCCTACCACTCATATTTTATATGTACCCCTTTGTGGGGTGGAAAATCCATAAGATCCAACCCACAGACATCAGCCAACAATTCACAAGTCTCAGACAGCATTCAGCTTGCAAATCCAGTCAACTAAAACAAAGAGCTGTTGATGCTGGAAATCTGACACAACAACAGAAATCCTTGAGAACCTCAGCAAGTCTGGCAGTGTTTGTGGAGAGAAGGCAGATTTAACATTTCGAGTGCAGTGACCTGCTTCAGAACTGTTTCTGCTCCAAAGAACGGTCACTGGATTTAAAATATTAATTCTGCTTTCTCTCCATAGATACTGCCAGACCTGCTGGGATCCTCCAGTAATTCAGATTTTTTGCAAATCCAGGGCTTGGGTAATTGGTCCCATGAGCCCCAGTCAAGGTATTAATAATTAGTTACAATAAATAATTACAAAATATTGCAATTACCTTGAGGACAGGGACCGCCACTGTCATCCTGGACAGGATTGTTTGGCATTTTGGCTCCTCGTAAACAGTAGAAACCTTCCCAGCATTCACCTGAAGGTGCCTCTAGACCTTCTGAACCACAATAGTGACCAAAAATACAAGGCATGCAGTCACTCTGAAAGATGACATAAATGTTAAGTTACAATATATCCCAGTAGAACAGCCAGGTAAAAACAATGCCTGCAGATGCTGGAAACCAGAGTCTAGATTAGAGAGGTGCTGGAAAAGCACAGCAGTTTAGGCAGCATCCAAGGAGCAGTAAAATCGATGTTTCGGGCAAAAGCCCTTCATCAGGAATACAGGCAGAGAGTCTGAAGGGTGGAGAGATAAGTAAAGGAGGGAGGGGATGGGGAGAAAGTAGCATAGAGTACAATAGGAGAGTGGAGGAGGGGATGAAGGTGATAGGTCGGGGGGAGGAGGGTGGAGTGGATAGGTGGAAAAGAAGATAGGCACGTAAGACAAGTAGTGGGGACAGTGCTGAGCTGGAAGTTTTGAACTGGGGTGAGGTGAGGGAAGGGGAAATGAGGAAACTGTTGAAGTCCACATTGATGCCCTGGGATTGAAGTGTTCTGAGGTGGAAGATGAGGCGTTCTTCCTCCAGGCGTCTGGTCGTGAGGGAGTGGTGGTGAAGGAGACCCAGGATCTCCATGTCCAGTAGAACAGCCAACCTACTTTTAAATTTTACCACCTGCATGGAATAGGAAAAGTACTTTCCCAGTGATCGGTCATGCTAAATATGAAATTTTCATGACCAGACATTGCCATCTTTTACTTTTCTTTGCACAACAAATAATTTGAATCATGCATGAAAAAGTATGCAAATCTAAGTTGAATTTGGGTTATATAGGCGTGTTAAGGGAGAGGAAAGCAAAAGAATCATTACCACGTTACTCAAAACTCTCTGTATACAATGATTTAAGTTTGATATGCATCCATTGTTGTCACAGGAACATGCATTATTTAAAAAAAAGATATTTGCAACTCCTGGCTGCAAATGCTAAAGGATTGCTCAAATGCTGAACTAAAGCTACTATCCAGTGACTTGTGCTTTCAGTCAATGATGGTCAGAATTTGCATCACTGTATGCGCCCACGGTTTGAGATGATTGAGTTGGAGTCGAGAGTGTGGTGCTGGAAAAGCCCAGCAGATTAGGCAGTATCAGAGGAGCAGGAGTGTCGATGTTTTGGGCAAAACCCCTTCATCAGGAATGATTGAGTTGGAGTCTATCTACCTGCAAAAACACTTGGGACTATGACTTAGGGAGATGTATATGAACCACATCTCCATTCTCATTAGCATGGTGTCCAGCCAACCATCAAAAATAACCAATTGGACAATGGGACCTGGTTGAGAGAGGGGTCCCAGGTCATGGTCTAATCAAACTACACTTGGAATCTACTTTAGCCATGAATCTTTATTGGACCCTTCCACAGCTAGAGGGAGAAGGTCATGTAACAAGCAAACCCTTTGTGTGTTTTAAGCACCTGCTATCTCAGCAAAATGGGACAAACAGCTGAAACGCCAAAGAAATAGGACACAGAATGGGCCATCTTTCCCGCCATCAACCCTGCCTCATTTTGACTATTCCATCCTTCAAAGGGAGAGCTTTTTGAATCAGGTTTTGGTTCATTAATATGTAAATTTCCTTAAGTTAACTTGAGAATGTGACTTAAAAGAAGTTCTAGGATTTACATATTAATGTATGAAAAACTGCAACCCATTCTAAAAGATGAAAGACTTAACATCAATCTAGGTTTGTTCAATATATTGTTTCAGTTGCAAGACACTGTGATCTTTTGCGAGAAATGCTGTGTTTTACGATCCTGCTCCATAGCTACCTGATGCAGGAGTAGTACTATAAAAGCTAGTACTGTCAAATAAACCTGTTGATCTATAAACTGGTGTTTGTGATTTTTAACATCATCATTTATGATCATAATGCAGAAACAGTTAACCACTGCTGACTTGGAAATTATTTTGATAAAGACTTGAGGAGAAGGGAAGAGGATACAAGTTAATTCCTTGTCACCTGATTATATAGAGAAGATAAGCAAGTTATAGTGAGAATTAGTTACAATTTAAATGTAGGATTCCAATACTTTAAGATTCTGCATACAGATCCTGTCCAACAAAAATGTAGACTTTCATGTCATAATCATGGGAACATTCAATAATGTGTGTTTTATCAACTTTGAAACATTTATTTTATTCTTTTATATGGAACAGGCAAGTGCAGAGGCAACTCAGTTTAAAATTATGAAAGAGTTCAACAGGGTAGATTTGGAGATGTGTGTCATGTGTCAGCAGGTGTGGGGGGGATGTGGGCAAACTAGGAGCAACAAATAGAAAATCATCTCCAACGCATTCAGTAAGGAATTGACAAGCTTTTTTTTACTCAGAAACTGTATTCTCAAGTAAGGTAGGTATGTGGATATAGTTTTACTTGCTGATCTGGAAGGTTCATTTTCAGACCTTTCATTACCATACTAGGTAACATCTTCAGTGAGCCTCTGGACAAAGCATTGCTGATGACTCCTGCTTTCTATTTATATGTTTGGGTTTCTTTGGGTTAGTGATGTCATATCCTGTGATTATGTCATGTCTTATGGTGATGTCATTTCCGGTTCTTTGTCTCAGGGGGTGGTAAATTGGGTCCAAATCAATGTGTTTGTTGATAGAGTTCTGGTTGGAATGCCATGCTTCTAGGAATTCTTGTGCATGTCTCTGTTTGGCTCGTCCTAGGATGGATATGTTGTCCCAGTCGAAGTGCTGTCCTTCCTCACCTATATGGAAGGATATTAGTGAGAGAGGGTCATGTTGTTTTGTGGCTAGTTGATGTTCATGTATCCTGGTGGCTAGTTTTCTGCCTGTGAACCTTCCAGCTCAGCAAACAAACCTACATCCAGAACCTCAATCTTAGCTACAAATCTTCTTAAAACTCGCTAGAAGATATGGAGGGAGAAAGAGACAGTAGGATATGTTAATGGAGTGAAATAAAGTTAAATGGAAAGAAGCTTGGCAGATCAAATGGCTCGATATGGATTCTACTAAATTCTGTGTAAACAGTTGACCCACTTCACATTTGGAAACTGTTCCTCTATTTAATACTGTACCTGCAAAACCAGCTTAGATTGATTACTAAAAGTTCCAAGTGGACATGGCTTTGGATTGGATGTTCCATAGGGGCAATAATGACCCACTGGACAAGGCCCAGCTTTCCCTGTGATAATAAATGGAATATTGTACAATGAGGTGCAAGAACAATAATTGCAAACTATTCTTAATTATATTTAGATATTGAAGCAGCAGAAAATATACTTTTAAAACATATAATGTTCCAGACCTTTTCATATTAATTATGAGAAGAAAAGAACTGCAGATCATACCACCTCCCCACAGTAGGATGTCTTACTATTACAACCTCTGCACTTTCACATTACTTTAGTCACAGCATCTTTGCTGGCCTGAAATCATGTCAAAGGGATCCTACAGTACGATATGGAATTAGCCAATCACAGTCATGGCCCAGGCAGAACACTACAATCTGTCTTAATAATATTAAATTTGGAAAGCAAATGACAAGAGCAAAAAATTCCTAATAATCAGTTAGTGACTTCTTTTCTGTATAAAAATTAGGTAAGATTTGATTTATACTTTGTTATAAATAGTTTTGCATGTAAGGAACAAGTGTGCCCAAATCCTATTGGATAGCTATTGATTGCTGTTATAAAAGGCTGATGTTTCTTTTACTTATTGTACATATGAAACGGCAGCTGGGACTGTTTCTGGGTCCTGTCTCCAGAGGGAAATAGTTACTAACCATGAAATATGACATACATGCACATAAGTGGGACTGATAGAGATTTTTAGCCTAAGGGATGGGTAAAGTGTAGAGCTGGATTATTTTTAGATTACTTACAGTGTGGAAACAGGCCCTTCGGCCCAACAAGTACACACCGACCCGCCGAAGTGCAACCCACCCATACCCCTACAGTTACCCCTTTACCTAACACTACGGGCAATTTAGCAAGGCCAATTCACCTGACCTGCACATCTTTGGACTGTGGGAGGAAACCGGAGCACCCGGAGGAAACCCACGCAGACACGGGGAGAATGTGCAAACTCCACACAGTCAGTCGCCTGAGTCGGGAAATGAACCCGGGTCTCTGGCGCTTGTGAGGCAGCAGTGCTAACCACTGTGCCACCGTGCCGCCCTGTTGAAGGATCTCAGAGGTCTTCCAGCTACAAAGGATCACCTAGCTACAGTAAAATAAGGAGAAGCATGGAGAAGTCCCTCTGTAGTGCTGCAGCCATCAGGCACAGCAAACAGATTTGTGGCCAGTTTGGAGGTTGGTCACCAGCCTCCCCAAGGAATGCCTGACCTCAAGCAGTTAAACTGGCGGCCCGCTGAAAATCATGGTCAGCCTCAATTAATTGTCTTGAATGTGTCTAATTACCAGCCTGGGAACTAGGATGAGAAACCAGAATGGAGGAGGCCAGGTGATCCACAACGTTCACCCACCTCCATTCCCAACCATTGCAGGGCCTGAAAATTCACGCTAATCCAACAAGTCAACACTTTCATGGTTCTAGTCAAATCTAACTCGGGCTGTAAAATGGTTAGGCCCTGTGGCACCCAGCACTGTTGGGATTCATTGCTATGATGGTCAGCTACCCAAATGTTAGCCTCTTTGCCCAGTGGATCAGCAGAAGAGAGTAACCGGATCATATTTGGAGAGAAATGCCAGGCAAGAAGAAAGCGAAGCCAAACAGAGAAGTAATAAAGATAAATATGGGTGCAAATTAAGACAGAGAATAGAAGGAAATACAGGCAGCAAAATAAAAAAAATAAAAATAGGAAAAAAAATGGGAGTGAGTACAGTCATGGATGTATTTTGACATAATCTCTGGATAGAATATGTCTCTAATGCACCATAAGCAATGTTGCAGGAGGATCTATTAGATCTCAGCTTACCTGAATGGTGCAATTCAGGTGCTGGTGAGTCAGATCCCTCCACACAGTAGTACCCTTCCCAACACTCCCCTGTGACTTCCACTGCATTGTGAAATGCACAATACTTTCCACCATCACAGGGTCTGCACTCAGACAGATGTGCCAAACCAACTACAGAGCTGTAGGTTCCAGGTGGGCATGGTTGCCAATTGTAGCTGGTTCCCTCTGGGCAATAGAAACCTGTTGTATAAGATCCAAGCACTGTTAAGATCGGATGTGTCAGAACAGATTAGTTGCAGTTATATTTATACTTTAAAGATAATGTTCATTTACATGTGTTATGTGTAATGCAAGCTTCTTTATGAAAATTTGAAAATAGTGGTATCTTCCTTACCTGAAGGGCACCATGATGGTTCCATCCCAGTAGTGCAATATCTCCCACCTGGACAGACCAAACAATCATTTGCGTGTGTTGCTGTCATATAGGTTCCTGGCTTGCATGGAATAGAGTCTGTGGTCCCCTCAGGGCAAAAATGGCCAGCTTTACATGGGCCTCCAGTAACCCCATCAGTGGGCCTGGGACACGAAGTTCCTCCAGTACAGAAATATCTGTTAATAATAAGCATAGGCATGAGGATAGCTAAACTCCATTGACATTCTGATTTTTAACATCAAGAACTCAGTATTAACACAAACTAATATCCCCCAAATATAGGAAGTAAATGTTGATATTAACTGACTTACAGGAACATATGGTATAGGTTTCCAAAGTATATATTGATAGGGTGACCATTTAGAAATGCTGTTAAGAGTTGTACATTCAGCAAGAAATTAGAAGTGCCAATGCTTGTGTCATCAGTTCTTCTGATTCAAAGAAAATTAAATGCCTCTTCACTGCCCTCATTTCACAAAACAAATTCAAGGGATGTCACTGAGAAAGCATAAATACTTTGGTCATGAAATTACAACAATAATTTTAATACCATCCACTGATGTATTAGCCAAATCATTTATTTGAAAGAAGACAGCATTTTTCATTGGAGCGAAGAAGGATGAGAGGCAGTGTTGATAGAGGTATATAAGATGATGAGAGGCATAGATAGAGTGGATAGCTAGAGACTTTGTCCCAAGGCTCAAATGGCTATCACGAGGGGGCATAATTTTAAGGTGATTGGAGGAAAGTTTAGGGGAGATTTCAGAGGTAGGTTCTTTACACAGGGAGTACTGGCTGCGTGGAATGCACTGCCAGCAGAGTCAGGTACATTAGAGATATTTAAGCGACTCTTGGCTTGGCATATGGATAATAGTAAAATGAAGAGTATGTGGGTTAGTTTGATCCTAGAGTAGGATAAAAGGTCAGCACAACATTGAGGTCTGAAGGGCCTGTACTGTGCTGTACTGTTCTATGTTCTAAATGAGTTCAGGCACTTTTTAAAAAAATAGCTGCACAAGTCAAATGATATACAAGTTACTTAAGCTCCATGGAGAACTACAAAATGGATACCTAAATGACATTAGTAAGTAACTAATTTGAACTAAAAACTTAATAAACAACAGACCTCAGATCTGCAAGGTATTATATAAAGAAAGGATGAGGACCCATTCAATAGCATTTCGATAGTTTTAACAGTGGGAAATTGAAACTTACATTGTGTGCCAATAACCTGTTGTCACATGATCAAAACCTTATTTGGGAAGAGCTAACTTTATAAGCTTGTCTGATTAGTGGGAAGCCAGATAATTGGGAAGTCTTTAAAAAACCAGCAGAGGATAACTTATAAAAAGCAATAAGGGGGAAAAGAGGAAATATGACATTGTCACAAAGCTAGCCCCTTTTTTTGTAAAAGCTGTTCCTTTGTTCAAGGAGACTCTGTCCTTGATTTTTTTCAGAGGGGTAATAAAGCGGGCCAGGTTCCATCAGTCTGGTTTGGTACAGAGATGAAAAGGATTTTGAGAGACCTTTTGTTTATATTTAAACAGATAAGACTTCAGGCCAAAATGGCCATGCTTTAGAAGTTACCTGTATAATGAAAGGGGAGTGACCAGCTCTCTAGCTAAGCTGAGCAGTCTGGAACTGATTGGAAGGTCAAAAGGGAGATGTGTGGAAACTCTCTCTCTCTCTTTCTGTCTCTCAACTTCAACCTGTAAGCATGTGTTCCAATTATACTTGGTTTTAAAGGGAATTTATTGGGACTATTGTGTATATTCTCAACAGCATAATAGGCTAAGTTCTGTGGGGTTTCTTTATGCTGTTCTTTGTGTTTCATTGTGTATTTTTGTGAATAAGTTTTTGTCTGTTTTAAAATCGAGTAGACAACTGAGCTAACTTAATCCAGGTAATTTTCACTGTTACACTTACCAAAACAATTTGCAAAGTTTTGGTCTGACTTACTTGCTTAAGAATGTTCTGAGTGGTCTGGCCTAGTCCATAACAGATTGAAGACTTGTCAGTGATGTTAAACAGCAAGTGGTAGATGGTAGTGTCCTTACTTTGGGTATTGGTTTGGTTGGATAGACAAAGCTTGGGATAGTCATGGCTCTTTCAGTCGCCAAAAGTTTTCTGGATGTGGATGCGGTGGCTATGGAAGTTTTTGAAAAATAAATAAGTCCACGCTGCAGGAATTAGCAGAGAAGTTGGAATTTGAACAGCCTGCTTCTGCGAGGAAAGGAGAGATAATTACAGCAGGAGCTCAGTGTTTAAATTTGCTGGAGAAACCACAGAATCCAAGAGATGGCAAGAACTCAATTGCAAATGAAACAGCTCGAGTTGGAAGTGAGAGATAAGGAAAGGGCAGCAGAAATGTAACAGAAGCAGAAGAGAGGGAAAAAGAGAGAGCAGAGAAAGGAAAAGAGAACGCTTTTAAACTTAAAAAACTGACACTTAAAAAGGAAAGTCAGCTCAAAAGGCTGGAGATAAAAGCTGAGGGGAAGTTCAGTGAGGAAGTAGTGCAAACTCATGTGGAAGAGCAAAGAGTTAAGGTTAGCAACTGAAATGGCTGGTGATTACGAGCTGGTCTATTAAACATGGTTAAGCTTCCAGAATCAATTTCAGTCCATGAGGGATAGAAATTGGGGCAAAGAGAAATCCTCATGTGGAAAGGGAAAGGTGGGTCTCAGTGAAGATCAAAAGGAGAACTTACCATTGAATAAAAAAGAAACGCTTAAGGGGGACAAAGAAGTTAAAAGGCCTTGGTGTTTTCACTGTAATAAAATGGGCCACACAAAATCACAGTGTTGGTGGGCTCGGAGAAAGCCAGATGTAAGAAAACCAGACAAGCCTGGAGTTTTGTTGGACTAGTAATGAAAAGAACAAGAGAAGCTGGACAACTGATTCAGAGTGTACAAGATGATCAGAGGCTGATTAATGAGGAAGTGCCAGGTCTGCTTAAAAAATATAAATGCAAGGGTAAAGTTCATTCACATAGGCTAGGAGTAGCAGGTAAAGAGGTTACAATATTAAGGACACAGGATCCTCTCAGTCTGTGATGCTGAAGGATAACGAGATATATACTCCTGAGGGACTACAACTAGAAAAGGTACTGGTGACAGGAATTCATGGTGAGACAAAAAGTACTCAATTATATAAAGTGAGACTAGAGATTCCAGAGAAGAGTGGAGAATTTGTGGTAGGAGTACTGGACAAACTCTCAGCTCCAGGAATACAAATTGTGCTTGCAAATGATATAGCTGATTCACTGGTAGGCATGCTGCCTCCCCTAGTTGAAAAGCCAGTGGAGATGCAGGCAACTGAAGAAATGAAGGACCTTTATCCAGAAATTTTCCCTGATTGTGTGATCACAAGATTACAGAGGCACAAGTTGAAGCAGGAGAGATCAAAAGGCACAAATAAGGAAGCTGACATAGTGTTATCCAAAATGTTCTTTGATCAGATAAGTGGAACAGAGAAGGAGGAAATAGGTAAACATGGCAGTATCTTTAGCTCTGCCAAGCTGATTAAATTACAGCAGAAAGATGAGTTAAAGCAATTATATCAAAAGACATAAACAAAGAAAGAAAGTGAGTGCATTCCTGTGTGTTGTTACCTACCAAAAGCTGTTTTAATGAGAAAATGGAGACCCATCATACATGCAAGTAGTTGAGAAATGGGCAGAGATTCATCAAATTGTTTTGCCAATCGGATATAGAAAGGAGGTGCTGCAAGTGGTGTATGAGCTACCACTTGGAGGTCATTTAGGGGTGAGATAAACACAGGCTAAAATACAAAGACATTTTTACTGGCCTGGACTACACAAGGATGTAGTTGAGTTTTGCCAGACGTGTCATACATGTCAGCTAATCGGAAAACCACAGGCAGTAATAAAACCTGCATCTTTGATACCTATTCCAGCATTTGAGAAACCTTTTACAAGAGTCTTGATTGATTGCATAGGTACCCTACAAAATTGGAAATAAGTATTTATTAACAATAATGGATGTGTCGACTAGATTTCCAGAGGCAATCCCATTATGCAAAATCCCAGCTAAAAGACTTGTAGAAGAATTGCTTAAATTTTTTACGAGATATAGACTATCAATAGAGAACCCATCAGATCAAGGATCAAACTTCACATCCAAACTATTCAAGGAGGTTATGGATAACTTGGGAATAAAGCAATTCAAATCTACTGCGTACCATCTAGAATTGCAGGGAGTGCTAGAGAGATGGCATCAAACAGTAAAGACCAGGTTGAGGGCTTATAGTCAGGATTGGGATAAGGGAGCTCCATTTGTACCTTTTGCAATCAGAGATGCAGTAAATGAATCAACCAAATTCAGTCCATTTGAGTTAATGTTTGGGCTTGAAGTAAGAGGATTGTTAAAATTGATTAAGGAGAAATTAAGAAGTCAGAATTCAGAGACCACCCATTTGGACTATGTGTCAAATTTTAGACAATGATTAAATAGAGCTGGAGAGTTGGCTAGACAGCATACAGTGAAACAGGAAGCGGATAAGAAATCACAAAATTCACAATTTTGCAATTGTGGATAAGGTATTGGTGATATCTCCAGTAACAGGTGAACCTTTAAAAGCCAGTGGACCTTAGTGGACCTTATCAAATTGAGAATAAATTGAATGAGGTGAACTACTTGATAAGAACCCCAGATAGTAAAAAATCTCACAGAGTGCGTCATGTGAATATGCTCATAGGTATTTTGGCAGAGAAGGAAAGCAAGAGGAGAAGATGTTAATGATTACAGCACAGAAGGAGGAACCAAGTTCAGAGGATTCTGAATTGGACATTCCTCAAGTTAAATTGGACAATGAGGAAGTTGTTAAAATTGGGATAAATTATTGAGTTACCTACCACAAGAAAACCGAAATGACCTGAAAGAGTTATTGCTATCATACGGGGAGATATGCGGAAATGGGAAGTACTAACCTAATTGTAAATATTGTCAATATAAGAGATGCTGTACTGATTAAGCAACATCCTTAAAGGCATAACCCTATGTTGGCACAGGTTCAGAAGGAGATAAGCGCATGCCCCAAGATGGCATAATCAAAGTGAGTTACAGCAGCTGGAGCTCACCCATAGTCATGGTGCCAAAGCTAGATGGTACCTAACAGTTATGTGTGACTATCGCAAAGTCAACACTGTTACAAAGACTGACACAAATCCAATTCCATGGTTGGAGAACTACGTTGAAAAAGTGGGACAAACAACTTACATTTCTAAGTTGGATTTGCTCAGAGGATGTTGGCGAGTACCTCTGTCAGAGAGATCAAAGGCAATTTTGGCTTTTGTAACGCCCCTAAATGGACTATATCAGTTCAAAGTCTCACCACTTGGTATGAAAAATGCTCCAGCCGCATTTCAGAGAATGACTAATAAGATCATTGCTGAGTTACCCAACTGTGTGGTGTATGTTGATGACGTGCGATTTTTAGTCACTCATGGAAGGAACATTTACAGCATTTATTGGACTTGTTCGATTGACTTCGGAAGGCAGGCTTGGTGGTAAACCTAACTAAAAAGTGAATTTGCCAAAACCCAAGTCACCTTCCTGGGCCATATTACTGGACATGGACAAATGGCCCCATAGATATGAAAATGCAAGTAATTGGGGAATTTCCCACACCATTGACAAAAATAAGCAGTACTACGGCTCCTGGGATTGAATGGATTTTACCAAAAAATTGTGCCGAATTTTAGCAGTGTGGCTGCTCCAGTCACTGAATTGTTAAAAAAGGACAAGAAGTTTCAGTGGACAGCAGATTGTCAAAAGGCATTTGACAGCCTAAAATCTGTGTTAACCACTGCCCTGGTATTAGCCACACCGGATTACACAAAGTCTTTCAAGGTGGCTATTGATGCTAGTGATGTGGGTGTGTGTGGTGCTCCTGTAGGAGGATGACAAGGGAATAGAAAGACGATCGGGTATTTTTCCAGGAAATTGAATGTTTATCAAGAGAAATATTCAACAGCTGAGAAACAAACTTTAAGCTTGGTGTTGGCAATGCAGCATTTCAGTGTTTATATTACCAGCAATGCATCTGAGACAATTGTATACATTGTTCACAACCCATTGATAGTTGTAGAAAAATTTAAGGACAAAAATATCAGACTATTTAGATGGAGCTTGTTGTTGCAGCCATTCAATTTGACAATTGTGCGTGTTACAGGTGGTGGAAATGTGATTGCTGATGCGTGATTGAGACTCGAATAAGATACGGAGGCATTCACTGGTGGGTGTGCCACAGCCTGAATTTGCATGTGGTTGTGCATGTTTACATGTCCACAGTTAGTATAGTTCCTTGGCTCAAGGATACTCTGCTCTTGATTTTTTTTCAGAGGGGTGATAAACTGGGCCGGGCTCTGATCAGTCTGGTTTGGTACAGAGATGAAAAGGATTTTGAGATGCCTTTTGTTTATATGTAAACAGATGAGACTTCAAGCCAAAGTGGTCATGTTTTAGAAGTGACCTGTATAAAGAGAGGGGAGTGGTCAGCTCTCTAGCTGAGCTGAACTGAGCAGTGTTAGTTCAGTTTTGAACTGGGAAATTCAACAGAGAGCTCTCTCTCTCTCTCTTTCTGCCCTTCAACGTCAACCTGTAAGCATGTGTTCCATTTATACTGGTTTTTAAAGGGAGGTTGCTTATTGGTGCTGTTGTATATACTTGGAACAGCATAATTAAGCCTAGTTGGATAGGCTGAGGTCTGTAGGGGTTCTTTATTCTGTTCTTTGTGTTCATTGTGTAATTTTGTGAAAGAATTTTTGTCTGTTTTAAAATCTAGTAGTCAACCTAGCTAATTTAATCTGTGTAATATTCACTGTACACTTACCGAAACAAATTGCAAAGTTATGGTCTAAGCTGCCTGCTTAAGAGTGTTTTGAATGGTCTGGCTTAGTGCATAACAACAGTAAGCTGGCTAATAGTATAAAAGAAGATATTGCAAGAGGTTTTTTTTTAGATATATAAAAATTTAGGAAGAAGCAAGAGTGGACATTGGCCCACTGGAAAAATGGGGCTGGAGAAGTAGTAATGAGGAACAAGGAGGAACTGAACATGTACCTTACATCAATCTTTATGATGGAAGACACCAGTGGCAGATCAAAACTTCAAAAGAGTCAGGGGCAGAAGTGAGTGAAGTGATTATCACTAAGGAGAAGGTGCTGAAAAAGCTGAAAGATCTAAAGGTGGATAAATATACCCAGACTGGACGGACAACAACTCATGATTCTGAAGGAGATAGCTGGGGAGATTGTGGCAGCATTGATGGCAAGGGGCAAGCTATTGGGATGGATGAAGATTGGCTGACTGGCAGAAGGCAGAGAATGGGGATAAAGGGGGATTTTTTGAGATTGCAGCTGGTCACCAGTGGAGTTCTACATGGGTCAGTGTTGGGATTACATCTATTCACATTCTATATTAATCAACTGAACAAAGGAACTGAGAGTATTGTTGTTAGGTTTGCAGATGACATGAAGATAAGCGAAGTCATAGGTTGAGGAGATGGGGAGATTGCCAACGGAATTGATCAGGCTCAGAGAATGGGCAAAAAAGTGGCAGATGTAATACAATGTGGAAAAGTGGTAGGTTATATTCTTTGGAAGGAAGAACATACGTATAGAATATTTTCTAAATTGAGAAAGGTATAGGAAATCTGAAACAGAGGATTAATTGTTTAGGATTCTCTGAACATTAACATGCAGGTTCAGTTAGCAGTTTGGAAAGCAAATGCAATATTAACATTCATTTTGAGAGAGTTATAATACAAGAGCAGGGATATATTGCTGGTGCTGTATAAGGCTCTGGTCAGACTGTATATGGATTATAGTGAGCAGTTTCAGGCCCTGTATTTAAGGAAAGATGAGCTGGTATTGGAGAAGGTTCATACATTTACAAGAACGGTTTCAGTAATCAAGGGCTTGTCTTATGAGGAGCAATAGAGAGGGGAAAGATATGAAAGAGACCCAAGGGGCAACTTTTTCATGCAGAGGGTAGTACGTGTATGGAAGGAGCTGCCAGAGGAAGTAGTGGATGCTGGTACAATTGCAACATTTAAAAGGCATCTGAATGGGTAAATGAATAGGAAGGGTTTAGAGGATATGGGCCAGGTTCTGGCAGGTGAGACTAGATTAGGTTGTGACCGAAGGGTCTGTTTCCGTGCAGTACATCTCTGTGATTCTATGATGCTATAATTTAGCACTCTATGTCTGTACTCAAAGCTTAAAAGGATGAGGGGGATCTGACTGAAACTTATAGAATTCTGACAGGCAGGGATAAAGTGGACATGGAGAAGATGCTTCCACGAGTCAGAGATTCTAGGACCTGAGAGCACAGCCTCAGAGTGAAGGAGTGACACTTCAGAACTGAGATGAGGAGGAATTTCTTTAGTCCGAGAGTGCTGAATCTGTGGAATTCATGACCACAGAAAACTGTCGAGACCAAGTAACAGCATATTTAAAGAGAGATAGATTCTTGATTGATAAGGGTTATGGGGAGAAAACAGAGAATGAGATAAAAAACATTGCAGCTATGATCAAATGGTGGAGCAGAATTGATGGGCTGAGTGGCCTAATTCTGCTCCTGCATCTTAAGGCAACATCCAGAAGGACTGGTACATCACAGTGATTGAGAATTTAAAGACAAAAGAAACTTCAAATGCATTGGCATTCTTCTCTGGAAAAGGATGAATTGTAGCTTAAAAGACACTGGAAGATCAGCCAACTTAAGTTGGCCACAACCCCATTGGAACTTCCAGACCACCAAACAAGCATAATTCTTTTTCTTATGGACTTGAACTCTTTATAACACCATGTTGCTGTGTATAATCTTTACTCTTGCGTACATGGCAGTAAATATGTTTATGTCATGGGACTTGGGTTGGGTTTACATTGTGATGGTACTTATAATGTTTAAAAAAAAACAAACTTTCTAATGTAAAATCAAAATAGTTCGCTTTTGCTCAGTTTACAAATAGGCATGCACACACTGAATTAAGAATGCATGTCTTTTTTTTAAAAATCAAGTTTTATAAGCAACGTCAGGAGTGAGGAGAGGGAATAATTCACCCTCTGGGATTGGATGTGGTCATAGTGACTTAGCTTATTGAAACATTGAATGCTTTGTCACAGGGAATGATTGGAACAGAGAACAGTAGGCCACTGAAGAAAAGAATTATTTGAGAGCATTGGAAGTACTTAAAGTACAAGCCAACATTCCTGCTCCACAGACAAGCAGCCTGCAGTGCTTTGCAATATGTGATAGAGAATGCAAAATAATTTTAAAAAAACATTTTACTGCATTGCAAATCATATAATTACTTACCCAGAAGCACATAGTCCAGATGGTGACCTTAGTCCAATGCCGTTGCAATACCATCCCCCGGGGCATTGTTCACATTCTGTCGGTGTTTTACTGCCTGTGTTATTTGCCCAGGTACCAACTGGGCATGGAATTGGAACTGTGGTCCCTATCAAGAGCGAAATTACACAAAAAACTTGAAAACATATTTAAGATACATTGTGCATTTACAATTCTGAAATGAATTTTAAACCTGTAAATACTTTAAATAGAAATGAATGGATCTGTAATGATTTATTGACTAAATTAACAGTTGCTAAAGATTTTATTTATTTGCAAATGCAAGTTTTTGCTGCAGTTCATGAACAGCAATGAGTCTCTTTCTTGTTCTTTCTACCTCAGTATTCCCATTAATCTAATTCATTTCATGCATTACCTTTCTACATTTATTTCAGTTCCATTCGATACAGCTTCCCATTCTCCTCTCTGCAGCTTCGATTCTCACACTGTCTGTCCACCTCTTCAAATCTCTTCTTTTCTCCTTCACCCATAAGTATGCTTTCTACTCATTCATCAGGTTTCACATATGTTCTGCACTGCTGGTTTACTTGATTTACTTATTTAATCTTAATCAAAACTCAAAGCACACAATTAATAGGCAGTTGTCTCAATGAGAAGAGCATTGGACTGAGTTCAGAGGTGCTATTAATGGAGTAGCTGGATCGAATCTTCAGATGACCACCAGTGGCACCAAATAGTATGAGCATGTGATGCTAACCTCTGTTGAAACGGTGATGTGTAGTTGAGTAGATAGCTTTCAGTAAACCCTTTTCAGACTGGGTCTAGAGGGCCTACCTGATTAAAAGTGGTAGGGGAGAATCACTAGACCATCTAGTGAGAAAATGCTCTTGTCACTGAGTCAAGGAGCTGTACTACACGGAAACAGACCCTGCAGTCCAACTCGTCCATGCTGACCAGGTATCTGAAATTAATCTAGTCCCATTTGCCAGCACTTGACACATATCCCTCTCAACCTTTCCTATTCATATACCCATCCTGATGCCATTTAAATGTTGTAATTGTACCAGCCTCCACCAATTCCCGTGGCGGCTCATTCCATACATGCACCACCCTCTGCATGAAAACGTTGACCCTTAGATCCCTTTTAAATCTTTCCCTTTTCACCTTAATCCTATGCCCTCTACTTTCGGATGCCCCCACCCCAGGGAAAAGACCTTGTCTGTTCACCTTAGCCATGTCTTTCATGGTTTTATAAACTATAATGTTACCCCTCAGCCTCTGATGCTCCAAGGAAAATATTCAGGCTCTACCTATAGCTCAAACCCTGGCAACATCCTTGTAAATCTTTTCTAACCTTTTCAAGTTTAACAACATCTTTCCTATAACAAGGAGACCAGAATTTAATTAAACAAAATGTAATCCAATGAATGGCAACCACCAATGTTACTTGAGAATGATAGACACTCTTACAAAGGCAATGAGTAGATCTGTCCTTATTAAGAACCTAACATGTTCTGTCTTTCCCAACTCAAACTCTTATTACATAATCAGATTTGATGGAGTTTAATGAAGTCTTCATCATTAACCCTTTCCAGGCCATTACCTTTTACAAAGTAATGGGATGACAGGACTAACATTTGAAGAGGCCTAGATCAGTTAGAAATCACACAACACCAGATTATAGTCCAACAGATTTAATTAGAAGCACACTAGCTTTCGGAGCGATGCTCCTTCATTGGGTGGTAGTGGAGGGCTCAATCCTAACACACAGAATTTATAGCAAAAATTTACAGTGTGATGTAACTGAAAGTAAATTTTTGCTATAAATTCTGTGTGTTAGGATTGAGCCCTCCACTACACTTGATGAAGGAGCGTCGCTCCGAAAGCTAGTGTGCTTCCAATTAAACCTGTTGGACTATAAACTGGTGTTGCGTGATTTTTAACTTTGTACACCCCAGTCCAACACCGGCATCTCCAAATCATGGATCAGTTAGGACTGTATTAATTTGAGTTTAGAAGAATGGAATTGCATCTCATAGAAATATTTGGAATTCTAAAAGAAACTAGACAAGGTAAAAGTGGGAAGGACGTTCCTGATCAATGGGGTGTTCAGGATCAGGGGTCACAGTCTAAGGATACAGGGTGGACCATTTAGGACAGAGATGAACATACTTTTCTTCTCCCCGAGAGTGATGAGACAATGGAAATCTTTGCCACAAAAGTAGTTGAGGCCAAAACATTAATGTTTTCAGGAAGGAGAGAAATGTAGTTTGTAGGGTTAAAGGAATCAAAGAGTATAAGGCAAAAACGGAGGCAGGGTACTGAATTGGATACCAGCTATGATCATAATGAATGACAAGCAAGCTCAAAGGGAAAATGGCCTATTCTTGTTCCTATTTTCTATGGTTCAACAACACACTTGTAACATGCCTGTATGAGGTTGAAACAACTGGGACTAAAACAAGGACATCAGGTTGGCAGGAGTACACTCAAGGTGAGATAGATTGTTTGGCTTTTATTTGGCAAAGAGCATGGAAGAAGGTCAGAGCTGGAATGGAGCAGGGCTGAGATTGTAGGAACAGAGCCTGAGGATGAGGTTACATGGAAACAGAACACAGACCGGGACAAAGGAGGAGAAACAATGCTTTATTACTGGCACTGTATTAAGAACAGGTGATGGAGTCTACATTGTCAAAGGGGATAGACTGTGACACAGTTGCAGAGAACATAATACAATACCAGTGTCAGCAACATAGGGAGCAGCAAAGAGTGAGACCACTACATTTTCCTCGTGTCTGCATGGGTTTCCTCAGGGTGCTCCGGTTTCCTCTCACAGTCCAAAGATGTGCAGGTTAGGTGAATTGGCCATACTAAATTATACATAGTGCTAGGTGCACGGGAATGGGTCTGGGTGGGTTCCTCTTCGGAGGGTCGGTGCGGACCGAAGGGCCTGTTTCCACACTGTAGGGAATCTAAAACTATTCAAACTAGAACTCAGAGCTTGTATAGTTAGATGGACTTTGGTGGGAAGAATGAAGCTGGAGGTGAAGCTGTTGAGAAAGATCTCAAGTGTAGTCAGGAAGTAGAACTCAAATTTACGTCATATAGAACTTGCTGGGGATCATGGCCTAGAAATTCAGATATGCCTATTTCTGCAACATTCAATGTGCTTTTCACTTACAAAATTTGACACACTTGTCTAAAAACACACAATCGTGAGTGATCTCGGAAACTAAGCAAACTCAGGTCTGGTTAGTACTTGGGTGGGACACTGCCTAGCAATACCAGGTGCAGCAGACTTCATGGGATCTCTTGTGGTGCAGCGGTACTGCACTGAACCAAGAGGCCTAGATTTTAAGTCCCACCTGCTCCAGAGGTATGTAATAACATCTCAGAACAGGCTGATTAGAAAAAAAAGTTAGTTAAACACATATAAGAGAATTGTGGGTTATTACTTTGAAAATGTCATGTCTTTATTGGGAGTCGCACTTTAGTTCCACGCTATGGACTTTTCCTCATCTGTAAACTACTTAAATAAAATTGATTCATGTTAAGATGAGCTGCTTAAATATTGGATGCTTAAGGAAAGTACCTGCTGGGCAATAGTTTCCAGCTGGACAAGGTTCACCAGTTTTTCCATCAACTGGACTGTCGGTGTCAGCACCATTTCTACACCAAAAACCCATGAGACAGTCTCCTGTGTATGACAAACAGAAAAAAATAATTATTATAAAAAGGAGCCCTCTTAAATGAGAGTGGACTTATCTAACAACTTTCTTACGTTCAAAAACCTTTAATCAGGAGTTAATTACTGTGGGTGCTGGAAATCTGAATGAAGAACAGAAAAGGGCTTGTTTCTCTAGGGAAACTAACTAACTAACCAAACTGCTAGAGATGAGCAGCAGTTTGTCATCTGTGGAGCAAGGAACAGAGACTTTAATTAAGCTTTTATTCAAGGAAGCCTATGTTACAACTTCTTGTCTTGGTTTCTAAGGGGGGTCATAAGGTCAAGCAATCGACCTCACCATCTTTCTAACCTGCTAAAGCATTATTTTTGAAGACAAAGGAATCAGTTTGAAACTTAAAATAATAAAATAAAGTCATATTTGCTGCCTGATGTTTTTTAATAATTTCAAATAGGAATGTTCAGTGCATGTGTGTGGTTTTTATTCACTGGTCCCTTTAATGCTTTTCATGTTTTTAATCTTAACATACATGCAGAAAACATTTTTGTCGAATTTTTAATTGGTTATTGTTTGTTATCTTATTCTGTGACTGATTAAACACAATATACTTTTTAGTATTTTCAACTCTCTGTCTAACCATCTCTTAAATCCTAGTTGTCCCTGTATGTTGTCCCTAATTTGTTTCTTAGCAGCAAATGTGATTGTTTTACTGCAGTGGAGAGATCTTAAGCAGGCATAGTTCTGTTATAATAATGGGCACCACTTTTGAAAGTTTTCTGAAGTTGGGCCAAATGTGGGTCCCAACTCCACTGAGAATGCCACTGCTTACAATGTTCATGGAGTCAGCCAGAGTCAGAACAGACGAGCCTATAGGGAGGACTTGCTGGGACACATTCACCCTCTGAGGGAGACAGTTGTGCTTCTGCAGCAGGTAGGGGACCCTAAGGGTGCTTCAAGATGTTGACACACTCTGTAGATGGGTGAAATTCTTAAAATGGTTTCCAACCACAGCTGCTGGACCATCACTGAGGCCTTTGCCCTCAGCTGTCCTCCTATAGTGGAAGCAACTTTGAGGGACCTGTGGGGGCAAATAAAGGAGTCCTTACTGGCCCAATGGATCTGAAATCTCGATTATGGATCTTCTAATTAAAATGCAATGGACGATCCAACCAACGGCAGACCATCCATAATGAACAAAAGAAAATGAAAGAACTGTGTATGCTGGAATCAGAAAACAGAAATTGCCAGAAAAACTCAGCAGGAACTGGAGTTCTTAAAAAGGGTCACAGGACCCGAAACTTTAACTCTGATTTCTGTCCACAGATGCTGTCAGACTTTGAGCTTTTCCAGCAATTTCTGTTTTTGTTTTTGATACATTGTGCACCTCTTTTAATTTTGTAAATTATGTTAGAAAACCATATAGTGACAACAAATGCCACCCCCCCACCGCCCCCCCCACACACACATATATAAACAATACACAATTATCATCAAAAGAAAATCTTGCAATGTCACCTATGGGGAAGAATTATCCCCAGAAACTCAGCAGACACAGGTTAGAAGGGAGCAGATGCTTCTCCCAATTAGGCTTTAGATTCATGTTTTATGTGATGTAGAACAGCAGGATTGAATTGTTTGGTGTTTGATTATGTTATCTGTTGACAGCTCACTGTGTGTGATTAGTTAAATATTGTTGTTGTGACTGAGAAAGGAAAACTAAGCAGTAGGCAAGCAGTGAGAGGCAGAAATTTTAAATATTAAAACTTCTGTTTGGTAGAATAACCTGGGTTGTATCATCTCTGCATATCCTCAAGGCATAAAACACAACAGCCAATGCCAATGTTCATTATAAAGTGATGGCTATTGTGAAGATCTGTCATCGTGAAAAGTTATAGTGAATTTGTTTATAGTACAAGAGGGAAAAAACAGCTTTTCTGCAATCTCACAAGACCCGACTTAGTGAAAGGCAACTCACCTGAAGGTGTGCTCAATCCGAACGATGCACAGTATTGGCCAGGAAGACACAACTGGCATTCATTGATGTTCTTCAGTCTTGTGTTAGGGCTGAATGTACCAGGAGGGCACCCATACTGGGTGGCAGCCTGAGTGCCCACTGGGCAGTAAAACCCAGCCGGACAAGGGTAAAGCTCAATATCGACAACTGGTCCAATCCTGTTGTCACAATAATATCCTGAATAGAAAGATAACAATTCAATTTGCTGATTTACTTCACGGACTGTGGTTTATAAGGTACTGTACTCCCTGCTGCCTTTGTCACAAGCTAATAAGTCAGGAGGAATCCCCATCCTCAACAGTGCCAGATGCCTTGTTATGCTGGGAGCATCCCTGAAAATGAAAATTCTCTCATCACCTCCATCATGAGAGGAAAGGCTACCTTAGAGAGTTGTCAACCAACTGGATGCCCAGCAGCTTGATAGTCCCAGCAGTGTCAGGTTTAGTAATGATCACTGCTGGAACTACAGGCAATCCTGATACAGACTATCACTGAGGCCCTAGCAAAGTGACTGAGGGGACTGAGGGCCAACTTTGAGATGCACAGGGCAATGGGAAAGAGGATAAAGAGAGAGGGGTGACTCAAAGGGAAGATGCCTCTGATAGGCAAAGGGCATTCTGCCCTACAAAGGAGGTCAGATCACCTCCCACTTGGCCAACACCAGCCCATCTAATTAAAGTGGCCTGGGGCCTTTCTGTCTTGACTAAAAGCAGCAGCAGAGGCTGGAAGTGGCATATAAGACCATAAATTGTTTATGTAAGGGGTTCATCACACAATGAATTTCCTGTTGTAATATTCAAGACTAATGAGGAACAGTCAATTCGGCAGCAGGCAGATTAGATTTTACAAGCCCCTCCCAACTTCAAACCCATCTGCCGGGGAAGCATAAATTCCAACCTGCTGTTACAAATGTAGCCTCCAGTTTCCATTATTATACATAACAAATTGGAAGCGTTCTTAACAGATGTTAGATGTCACTCTTTAGTTCCACAATAAAAGAAGAAAATGACAAGCTGACGTCTCTTACCTTTCTGACATGGAAGCCATTTTTAGATATTTTCCAATACACCAACATCCCTCAGCAAATAACAGTTAAAACTTTACTAAACACAAGAGGCAGTTACTTAAGTAATGAGATGCTGCAATCTTAAAGGCATAGGCAATCTTACTTATGTCCAGGTTTAGCAACAAACTGACCTAGTACGATTACATAATCTATTGTTATGATTCAACTGCCTTCAGAAAACCTGGTACAGATTTTTTCTGGGTGGTGTGCCTCAGTGAGCTGGAAGTGTATTTGGAAATGAGGTTTGATTTCCCATCTTGATGGTCCTGAAAACATTAAAAATACCAAGATATTATCTGCTGAAGTAAGTGGTCGTTATGGCTTTAATTTTGTAATGCTTTTTGGTCCTGGCACCTTCGTTACTTGACTCATTTATTTTTATTCTTGCATGAATTTGTTGGTGACTATTTTATATGAATAGCCACTGGCTTTGGATGTTGCTGGCTGGCCAGTATTTGTTGCCCATCCTTAGTTGCTCTTGAGAAGATGGTGGTGAACCGCCTTCGTCAACTGCTGCAGCCCATGAGCTGAAGTTAGACCCACAATGCCCTTTTGCAGGGAAATCTCAAAGTTTGACCCAGCGAGGATGAAGGGACAGTGCCATATTTACAAGTCAGGATGGTGAGTGGTTTGGAGGGGGACTAGCAGGTGATGGTTCTTCCCATGTATCTGCTAGTCTTGCCCTTTTTAATGGTAGGAGAAACATTTTTCTCTACATCTACACTGTCACTAGTCTCCATAATTTTAAAGAACCCTGTTATCGCAATCGTTAGCCTTTTTCTTTCAATCGGAAGCAATTTTACACAGATGGCCATCAGTTAGGACAACAATTTTTGGGCCTAATTACTACCCTGGGAAAATGTAGCACACTGCAGCCCTGGATTGGACTTTGAACTATCAGCTTTCTCATTGAAGGGTGAGAGAAGGATTAATGAACCAAATTGATGCGCTGTACACAATGGAAAATTCTTAACACACCAGTCCATACCTGCGACACAAGGTTTGCACTCTGCCTGGCCTCCCAGGTCCTGCCATGAACCTGAGTCACACAATTTAGGTTTAGCACTTCCTTCTGGGCAGTAGTGTCCTGGAGGGCATGCAACAGCCTTACTCACATTCTGTCCTGGGGGACAAAAATATCCTAGGACAAATTGACAATTGAATAGGTAACAGTGACAAAACAGGAAAATACAGACATGCTTGTTGCAATCATTTAATCATCATGCCTTTTTTAAAAAAGATGCTGATGTGTACGCAGTGATGCAGAAACTGTTTTGTGCATCACTTCATGGCCTCAGAAAATTGAGAGCTAAACATGGATTTGGACTGGAATTATGTGTAGGCCTAAACGTTGCAGGTTGCCACTTTGCTAAGAAAGTGTAATAACAAATTTACATACTCCTCAGAAAATATGCGCCTGAATGGAGTGAAGGAGCAAAGGGATTTTAGAATACTCATTTACAAATCATTAAAAGTATCTAAGCAAGTTTACAAGTATATAAAAATGCAAACAAATTCCTGGGCACATTTCAGGGAAACATGCGAATTTGTGTTATAATTGTGGAGAATTTTGGTTAGACCAGGCTGAGCATGATGCATACAATTCCAGTGGCACTGACAAATGTGGAAATAAAGTATTGATAAGAATGATCATAAAACCTGCAGGAATCAACAATCAGGAAGAACCAAAAAGGGCTGAGGTTCTTTCTCTAGACAAGAGAAGACTGATACATGTCTGACAGCAAGTCTTTAAAATTGTCAATGTTTGATTATCTTTCGTAGAATGCCTACAGTGTGGAAACATTTACCCCTAACTAATGCACCCAACCTACACAATTCTGAACACTATTTAGCATGGAGGAGAAAGTGAGGTCTGCAGATGCTGGAGATCAGAGCTGAAGTGTGTTGCTGGAAAAGCGCAGCAGGTCAGGCAGCATCCAAGGAACAGGAGATTCGACATTTCGGGCATAAGCCCTTCTTCAGGAAACTATTTAGCATGGCCAATTCACCTAACCTGCACATCTGTGGATTGTGGGAGGAAACCAGAGCACGCAGAGGAAACCCACGCAGACACGGGAAGAACGTGCAAACTCCACACAGTCGCCCGAGGCTGGAATTGAACTTGGGTCCCTGGCGTGATGAGGCAGCAGTGCTAACCACTGAGCCACTGTGCCAGCAATTAATATAGACACAGAAGATTTTTCTACTTGTAACAGTCAGAAATTAGGGCCCATAAATATAAGATAGTCACTCATCAAGATAGGGTAAGAGAAATGTATTTACCCAAAGAACGGAACTTGCTATCACATGAATGTGAATAGCATAGATGCTTTGAGGCAGCTAGGTTAGTACATGAGGAAGAAAGAAAGAGAAAGATATGCAGAGACAGTTAGATGGTGTAGAGTGGGAAGAGACTTATATGGGGAAATAGCACCATAAAATGAATGGAATCTTTAAGAAATGATACGTTTGAAGTAAATAATCCTTCTGGAACTGGGAGGACAGCATAAGGGCAGCTTCTGTTCCTGGAAATATGCAGGATCAATCCTGAGAAATGTTGAATTTTCTTGATTCAGAACACTGTGTCCTCACTCTTCCATTGATTGGATGGTCTCTTGAACCCACTTATTTGAAAGTAACCCTACTACCTAGGAAGTAGTAGATGATCCCTCACTATGCTTTAAATGAAGAAATGAACTTTTAATGAGTGTCTGACAGGTATGAGGCGACCACTCTGTTATCTTGGTTATTTTTTTCTGTATTCATTGGCAAGGAGGTTCAGACAAGTCATTGACAGAGGGAAAAGTACTAGCCAGGAAATAAATAATTTTAATTATTGACAGAGCGGGGCACCCTTGATCATGAAACTGCTTTTTCAGATGCAAGGTAGATCAGGGAAAATTGAGGAAGAGTGGGAGTAGGATAACAATGCTGCCATCACAAGCAATTCAGATCAACAAGTACTGTGCTAACCATCCAGTTATCCTCTGGAATCAGTGAACTACTCCCAACTGCCATGAACTGTTTACATTTTTTGCTGTTTTAGCTAATGCACCACAACTAAACTGTTCTCTCTTAATAAATTATGTCAAAATTACTTACAAATGAAAATCTTTTATTCATTCATGGAATGCGGTTTGTCTCAAGTTGGCTTTGCATTTCTTGCCCATTTCTAGTTGCCCTGGACAAGGTGGTTATGAACTGCATTCTTGAGCCATTGCATTCCTTGGGGCACAGGAACACATACAAAGTTGTTAAAGAGGGAGTTCTAGGTTTTTGACCCAGCAGCAGTGAAGGAACAGCAGTATAGCTCCACATTTTGGATGGTGTGTGGCTCGCAGCAAAATTTGCACATGGTAGTAGTCCCATACACTTGTTGCCCTCGTCCTTTTAGTTGTTAGAGGCTGACTACCTATCTGAAGTATGTGAACCCAAAATCTCAGAACCAGCATACCAGTTGGTTGTGTGATGTGGATTACATGTAATTATATAATGGTTTTGCAATCTAGTATGGAAACAATTAAGGCATGATCACACAACGTATACAAGTTAGTTACAGCACACTTGTCTAGTACACTTACAACAAGATTGTGACCTTACCTTCTGAGCAGGGATTAGTTGGAGCAGTGAGACCAGGGAGATCACAGTAAAACCCAGCTGGACAAAGCAAGCATTCTGACACATCACTCAGTGCTTGAATATTAGAATAAGTTCCTGATGGGCAAGGTGTTGGTTCCCCTGATCCAGCACCTGGGGGTTAACCAAATTGGAACATAGTTAAAATTTTAAAATTCCAGAGAGGAAAGATAGAATTTAATTCCTCAAACACATTCCAGGTAAAGACAATTTGAAACCAAGAAATAGCTAGACAGAAATTTATTTGAATGTCTGCTCTAAACATTCACAGAATCCCTGACATTTTGCACATTGCAAATTGTTGGATTATTATTTTCTTTACTGCTTCACTTCTGTCCCTATCAAAAACTTAACTTTGTATTCCATCAACATTTCTTATGAATATAGTTAACAATCCGTATCATTTATTTTTGAAATGCTGACTGATGGTAGATATTGGCCACAGCACCACCCAGGATAACTTCTGAACTCAACCTTGAATAAGTGCCTAAGCATCTTTTACATTTATCTCATTAGGGAGATGAGACCAAAGTTTAAAGATGGCGCCTTTGACAGTGCCGCACACCCTCAGTGCCGCACACCCTCAGTGCTGCACTGGAGTATGTTGCAGTATTTTAAGCAATACTTGACAAGGACACCTGGTTAAGGGTGCAAACAAGATAAATTTATTCCAATGCATGCATATATGAATACATTTCAATGAATGAAAACTTCTTTATATTCTTATACACTTTTATATACTTCCAGATGCAATATATAATTCACCATGTGGCTAAAACTAGGAGACAATTACAGTATCGAAGTTTCATTAGAAGGCTGACCGGTCACTGGTTAGGATAAACAATTTCCAATGTAAAGCTAATCAAGCTGCTGGTACACCCATATCCAGTGACCACATCCCTTGAAAATGCAAACAGGTCCCCATTCAGAGCAATTACCTTTCTGTAATGTTAATGACATTCTACTTTTCTACATAATACTGTGGGTATGTCTCTGTGAAGCTTAGTGGGTTATGTCTGTGTTCTGAATTAAATATGTCATCGTGAGTGTGGTGCTGGAAAAGCACAGCATGTCAGGAATCTGATGTTGGGCTTATGCCTGAAACGTCAATTCTGCTGCTCCTCGGATGCTGCCTGACCTCCTGTGCTTTTCCAGCACCACACTCTTGACTCTGATCTCCAGCATCTGCAGTCTCACTTTTTCCTTCTGAATTAAATAGGGTCACCCTACATCAACCTTCCAGTCTGCTATAGTTACCTAATGAATTTCTATACTTGATGGGTATACACCAGTCTCAGTCTTGATGTTACTCAAGCTCTGGAGTGGGATGTGAACCCGGAATCCAATAATAGTTCAAAGATGAGAGAGCTATTAACTGCCACTTTTTACAGAACAGTGCAAGTCATTGTTTTCCAATTGGATTCCAGTTCCAGACACAATTTTATGTTATATACCTTTTATTTGGTGTCTGCTGCATTTATGCCGGTGCTCTGGAATCACATCTTAGTAACAAAAAAAATGTTTCATTGAGCAATAAGACCGAAGATGACATTTTGGTGCTAGTCACTCAAGTGTTAAGTTCTGAACTGGGGTTAATTGGGTATTGCAGCAAACTCTGGCCATAATTTCAGGGAGACTTCAGTAGATTGGTCACAGTTTAAATTCTGGAAAGCTTTTCCTAAATTTCTGAGATGGTCCTGTGGGGCTAAGCCTCCATCCAGCTCTATACACTCAAACTAGATGTCAGCTTGACTGATGGGCTGCTGGATGAGGAATAATCCAGTGAGGTTCAGAAGCAGGAAGGCAACTGTTTGGTGTGATAGTGAGATCCTCTGGTGGATGGACAGCCTAATCAAGGTTATGATTTCTGATCCCCAGATTGGGGCTTGGATGGAGGCTGATCCTTGATTGTCAGGTTCTTTCCCAAGAGTGAGCAAGATGATGGTGGGCCAGAGGAAAATATTCCTGTTCCTTTTTACCTATAAACAATGAGGGAAAGACACTTGCCTCTTCCAGACAGCAGCCCTCTTACCTCAAGCTGCTGGGAACCTGCCAGCTTAGTGTTAAACCTAAAAGACAGATTAAATATGAACAAAGCAGGCTTTGACATTTTTAATTTGACATGTCTGCCAGCTGATGGGACATTAATTATACCGCATGCGCCCTAATTATATACTATCTATCCATTTCAGAATAATCATGATTGGCTGTGTGCATTTTGGAGTTTGTGGAATAATGATCTTACTTCCAAATCCAGCAGCACTTGCTCTTTCAAAATGTATTGTTAATACATTTGCTTCCTATGAATGGGCTCATAATGGTAGATAAAGTAGGACTGGCTAAGGGGACAAATGTACAAGCTCCACTCTTCATTACAGACCAGGGTTCTTCTTTCAGTGAGAGGTGCTGGCCAAAGGGACGAATAGTTGGCATGCTCAGAAGGTGCAGGTTTGGTGCAAAGCTGAAGCCAGTCACAATTCTGCTTGTGTAAGAGTTGCCAGTGTGCAAGAGCTGGTGAAATAATGGGAGGAGTATCTCTAAACCACAGCGCTCTCCTGGAATTCTGTTGGTTCTGGAGAAATTGCTTACCCATTAGACAGTCCCAGGCATTTTTCTTTCTTTTTTGCCATTGCAATCAAGGATGTGTTGTTAAGACTGTCTGTTCATATAGGAATTAAGAGCAGAGGTCATCTGGCTCTTGGTCCTGCTTTAGTGATTCAAACAGATCATTGTTGACCTTTTGTCTCAATACCATTTCTTATACTTTACCCATATCCTTTGATATGCAGCAAACTGGGGTGTTGTGAGGTTGAGGTTTGCCAGGGTCTGTGGTGTTTGGGAATTCATGATGTACTTAATCTGTGCCTAGACAGAATAGAATAGTTTGGCTTTGTCTGCCTGTTATTTTCATGGTAAAAAAATCACACAACACCAGGTTATCAGCTGATAACTAAGTTCAGTACCCATAAGGAGGGCCTCAACTGGGACCTTGCGTTCATGTCACATTACAGGTGATCACCATTGCACTACACACACACACACACACACACACACACACACACACACACACACACACACACACACACACACACACACACACACACACACACACATTCCAACACACAGACACAGGTACGCACAGACGTGCACACAGATACCCACACACACCCTTATAGACACACACTCCCACGCTCACACATGCACCCCCTCGCAAACTTAAGACACTCTGCACCCACTACACAAACACACACTTTCTTACACTCACAACCCCCACCCCAGGCAGACAGACACACATAGACAGACAAAGACCCACATGCACACATATATTTTGTGTGGTGAATTTGTATTGCACAGTTACATTGCACGTTGCTCAAAAACCGCATACATTCATGTAGAACTCTGAGCTCAAAAACTGCAGGAATTTAAGTAAAACTCTGTTATCTCACTTATTAGATTAGAATCAATCTAAACATCAGGTCATAGACAGAGAACACAGGGGGCTAACACCTTCAACATATTGTGTAGCTATCACCATTGTTAGCAGCTAACCCGAGAATGCAACTTTAAAAAGAAGGGTTTTGTGACTTCCACATGAAAGAGATGAAACTATCACTGTATTCTAACAGATGAAAGGCTTAACAGACAATCAATTTTTCAATGTATAACTTCATATATAACACTGCCAATTTTTGCTATAAATTCTGTGTTACGGTCGAGCACTCCACAATCACCTGATGAAGGAGCATCGCTCTGAAAGCTAGTGTGCTTCCAATTAAACCGGTTGGACTATAACCTGGTGTTGTGTGATTTTTAACTTTGTACACCCCAGTCCAACACCAGCATCTCCAAATCATGACTGTTATTTTCATAGTATTTTACTTACCACAGTATGAACCCCCGGGACATATATTACCGGTGATACCATCAGTATTCTGTGGTTTAGTGGCTCCTCTTATGCAATAGTAACCTGGACTGCATTCTCCACTTGGTTCTGCCAAACCTGCAACACAGAATGAATACAAAGAGAAAGAAACTCAGGATACCACGTTACCCTTGAATGTGATCTGCATGTGAAAATGGAGAGAGACGTTTTTCTGTTTTCCAGGTCTTTGCATCAGCCAAAATCCTTTCAATTTCAATCAAAATTGATCAAAATGTCACAAATCAGATACCAGGTGCATGTTTTAATGATATTCCCTGACAGATAGACTGGTGCCTTAAAAATTTATAAGTTTTGGTAAATCAACTGATGTTTTAAAAAACTCCCGTTCAGTTTCAGTTGAATCTTGGAATCTTATTCCATCAGCCTGAGAGATGGGCATGAGGTTGAATGGGAGAAATCTGTTGTTGCTCTTGGTTTTATTTCTGCTGATACTGGATTGTTGCCAGAGGTGTGGCTTCAACTCTTTGCCCTCAGCAGAGATGGCAAAAAGTTTTGTCTAAGCTATTACTACACTATGCTATGATGAAGGCTAGTAGCAGGGAAAAACAATTGAATGTGATGGAAAAGCAAGGTAGATGATGTGGCTTCAAGATCATTGTCAAGACGCTGGGAGAGAGGCTTTTGACAAAAGGCCTCCCATCTGATCATGGCTGGAGCTCTTCAGTTTTACAGATCAAAGCTATCCTGCTTATTAATTTCATTGAAGCCACTTCGTTCTGTGCATTCAACACGGTAACTGTTGAAGAACTGATTTTATGTGGAAAGCATGCATTGAGGAATTAATGCTTATAAATGTTCTTGATTGAATAAAGGACATTCCTTTCTAGGCTTGGAACTCACCGCAAGTGGTTAGAATGATGTCAGGATCCTGGCTCATCACAGAAACATTGAAGATAGGATGCCATTTGTTCCTTTGAGGCTGCTCTGCCATTCATTATGATCATGGCCGGCCATTGAGCTCAATACCTCAATCCTACTCTCCTTCAGTATCCTTTGAGCTATAGCTACCTTCTACTTGAAAACATAATGTTTTGGCCTCATCAACTTCCTGAATTAATAATTTTACAGGCTCATAGCTTTCTAGGTGAAGAAATTTCTCCTCAGCTCAGTCCTTTTCAACTTACCCTTTATCCTTAAACTATGAACCCTGGTTCTGGACTCCCCCACTGTCAGGAACACCTTGTATGCATCAAACCTGTCTCGACCTGTTAGAATTGTGTAGGTTTGTATGAGATCTCCCCTCATTCTTTTAAACTCCAGTGAATAACATCTTAACCAATTTAATCTATCCTTTATGTCAGTCCTGCCATTCCAGAAATCAATTTGGTAAACCTTTGCTGCACTCACTGTAGAGAAAGAGCATCCTTCCTCGGATAAGGAAACCAAATCTGCACACAATGGTCTAGTGTGGCCTCACCAATGCTCTGTATGATTGCAGCAAGGCATCCTTGCTTCTCACGATGAAGGCCAACATACAGTTTGCTTTCTTTGCTTACTTTCAGCAGCTGGTCCATGTGGACACCCAGTCCACCAATGGTGTCTAAGTGAATATTCCCCTCTTTCAATTTCTAGCCATTTAAACAATAATCTGCCTTCCTGCTTTTGTTAACACAGTTGCTAAGGTCACATTCATCCACATTATATGCCATTTGGAACTCTCACAACCTGGCCATATCACGCTGTAACATCTCTGCATTCTCCTCACAGCCCACTCAGCAATTTCAGGGGACTTAACTCCTGGCTTCTCCTCGAACCTGTGACTGGGAAAATGTTGCTGTTAATGTTAGAGTATGTCAAAATACAGAGACATGGACAAAAACCTGAGGCCTCACTGCTGCTCCTGGCTTAGGCTCCTGGGCCCACCTTCGATCAACGTACAGAGCACACCATTGGACTCCAGGTCGTGCTTACTGGACTCTGATATAAAGTAAGAAATAAAGTCTTCATCATCCCACAGGGACACAGGACTGCTATCTAATTAGAAAGAAATGACTTATGATAGTTTAAACCGAGGGTCACCACACTTCAACTGAGAGGCAAGGTTGAGAAGTTAGGACCGTCATGGCGACCTCAGCAGGTGTGATAATTGAACCCATTCTGTAGGTGTCACACTGTTTCAAACTGGCCAACCAGCTAACTGAGCCAACCAACCCTCTATTGTGTTCTGATGTACTCCTGTCTCGGTACCCACTATTCAAACATGAAACAAATCTGCTGAGAGAAACCGGCTTAAACCAACCTGAATCATTGCAGTAAGTCCCTGGGGGGCAGGGTGTTGGCTCAATACTGCCTTCAGGACAGTAAAAACCCGGTTGGCATTTCCCTCCTGTAGCTGTTGCTGGACAGAGGCAATTTGCAGTTGTGTAGTTATCAAGATCAAATGGCTGGGAGGTCCAAGCAGCTGATACACAAAACCAACCTAAAGCAAATGGAATGTGAGAAAACAAAATTAAATGTGATCAAGACATATTTTATATCAGGTGAAAGTGAGAACTACAGATGCTGGCGATCAAAATCGAAAAGTATGGTGCCAGAAAAGCACAGCAGGTCAGACGGCATCCGAGGAGCAGGAGAATCAATGTTTCAGGCATAAGCCCTAACATATAAGGTCTCAATTTACTTATCATATTCTCTGCTGCTCTAATGCTAGTATTGACCTTTACAACAGATTAATGTTCCTACTAAAATATCTGTCATAATAATTTGAAATAAATTTTGTTGATAGCATTCGGCACCAAAAAGTGTAATGCATTTTCCAAAACTATCAACATATAACGTAACTTAAGAATAAGTTAAACCCTTAGTTGGTTTTCCATTTCCCTATTTTTCAAATTATTCCTAGAATTAAAAATCAGAAATTTGAAGGATAGCACACAAGATTGAAATTTTTACTGCACTGAGGTTGTGAGATGCTTTCGCCGAGAGTCTCACATTTATCATCCTAAATGGAGACTAAGTTTTCCTCTTACACCTCCCTATCGTAAAGATTAATGTTTTCTATAAAACTTTGGGACCACAGTGTTTATCAGGCCTTAAGAAAGGTACTAATACTGAAAGTGGGCAAATGGTCTATGAATGCAAAATCTATGTTTCCTATTGCCTACAATGAGTCCATTCATTCAGTGAGTAACAGCCCTTAGTTAAGATTCTGAAGAAGAGTTATACTGAACTCAAAACATAACTTTGGAAAGTACTTCCAACTTTCATGTCTATATTTTGAATTGGCAGCTTCTTCATTATTTTACTTTTCTTTAACCCTTTGTTGCTGTTGAGTCACGGTTTTCTCTGTAATCAGTCACATAGCAGAAATTTCAAAAAGAATATATGTTTTTTGTTACAAAACAGAAATTGCTGGAAAAATGGAGCAGGTCTGGGAGAAAGCAGAATTAACATTTCAGATCCAGTGACCCATGTTCAGAAGCCTTTTGTTGTTTTTTTTGTGTATTATTTGTTTAGATTGGTCTATGGATTTATTTACAATGTGGAAACCTAAAGAAAACTATATTTCCTCAGACAGCTGACATTTTTAACAACTTCTCACATTTTACATTACATTCCTCTGTGAAATCAGAATCTTCTAATCAGAAAAGAATTATAAATCATAAACTTTCACTGCTCCAAATGTTCAAAACTTAATTTGCATCCTTTAAAGTTTAGATGGAAACCAAAGCCCACAAAAAATAACCTGGAACCTGGTAACTGAAGAAAGTTCAAAAACAAGCACAGTTGCATATTGTCCAATGATGACTTAAAACTCAATTCCACAGTTTGTAAGGGACTACAGATATTTATGGAAGAATCAAGGTAACTTTAGTTTTGGTTGTCAGGATACAACTCAGACTCTGTTTGTCTATGCTGGTTTTCTTGGGCAATTTGCTGAAAAATGTGTTGCTGGAAAAGCGCAGCAGGTCAGGCAGCATCCAAGGAGCAGGAGAATTGATGTTTCGGGCATAAGCCCTTCTTCAGGGCTTTCATTCTTGAAGAAGGGCTTATGCCCAAAACGTCGATTCTCCTGCTCCTTGGATGCTGCCTGACCTGCTGCGCTTTTCCAGCTACACATTTTTCAGCTCTGATCTCCAGCATCTGCAGTCCTAACTTTCTCCTTCTTGGGCAATTTGCCTGATTTTGGCATCAGCATTGTGTGAAAGAGACTGCTGAATGTTAAATGCAGATTTGTCTCAGGGCAACTGGAATTGCCTTACTCATTTATATCAGTTTAACAATATTACACTGGAAACAGTAAAACCCCACAACATTAGCCAGGCCAGAATGAATTAATCACCATCAGAAATTTCTGCTAATTGTGATCCTGCCCTCAACCTCCAAAAATGAAGGCTGCCCATTTGACGACAAGGGCCCTAATAGAGATGTTTGTAAAGGACTTAAATGATTTTATGGAACTGATTACAGTAGAACCACCTAATAAGAAAACAGGTTTGAATTTGTTTTATAGAAAGTCATTGTTTCAATAAACATTTTGTCACATTTTTGGTTTTATTAATCAAACTTCATCAAATTACCACTTCTAACATATCAATAAATATGTGTATGTGTTTTTAAAAAACACCTTTAAAAAATCTAATTGCATTAGTTTATGGCAGAGTTTGTATTTGTCACCATGCAAATTATTTTGAATATGAATTTGTAATTAGAAATGACTATCAAAGTGGACTCAACTTATGCAGGAATTGCAGATTGCATCTAAAGCACCCCTAACCAGTTCCAGCTCATTACTAATACATATGTAGGTCATGTATTAACCAAGACAAAGTCACATTCTTATTTAGATAAACATAGAAAATCAGCACTTTATTAAGCTCAGTCATATTGGATGTCTGTTGTTTCTGTTCAGCAGATTCATACCTGATTGCAAAACATTTCTGTTCAAATAGAGTTAATATTTACAATTAAATGGTCTCATATTTTGTAGGAACCCCATGGAATGATGCAATTAAAGAGCAGGCCTTTCATCTGTGGCCTCAAATTTTGCATTCCAGTTTGTACATAGTCTGCAGCTTCGTCTGAACATTTGCAAGCTCTAATGATTAAGTACTCACTGCAGGTATTATGATGGTAATTATTTATGAATAAACTCCAGAGGATTGGAAAAAAAATGAAAGGTCGAAGGCTGAATTTAATAATGAGTTTTTGCATTCATGGAAAATGTCATATCACAGTTCACATCCCTCAGATTATCAATGGTCACAAAATATGTGTTCAATGCCTTTTGCTTTGTATATCACTAATCAAAGCATTAGCGATGGATTACTCACAATCCTTATAATGACATTTCCAGAGATACATGTCTGTGTTAAAATACATTTCCTGTTAAGATACAGACTTATTTTTGAACTTCAGCATTCTCCATCTTCTATAATTACTCTTTATGACCTAGATTTTTCAATTGGTGATAGCCATTTTGGGTAGGTTTATAATTTAGTTGCACACATATAACTTGAAAAGAGGCAGTTAATATAACATTCTTTGTCTCATTGCGTTGCTGATACATGAAAAAAAATTATTTCCGAACATTCTTACTACACCTTCAACGCCACAAAGCTGTAAAAGGGAGCTGAATCATATGACACTGCATCACTTCCTGTGATGGTGCATACTATTTCATCACACAATCAGACTCAACCACCTAGACTACAAGTAAAAGAGCAAACCTGATGTCATTGTGACATTCTATTTGAATAAATGCAGCAATAGCTTGATTTAAAATCAAACATTTCAATACAAATAAAATCATGGGACCCAGAAATATTTAAATCAGTTATTGGGATGTGACATTGCATTTGACAGATAAGTTAAATGTATTTGGAAAGATTGATTTTTATTGGGTACACTTTCACAAAGTTGGTCCCTTTTTTTGAAAAACTTCCTTTTCTCAAGGATACTGTATCCTTAGCTTTTTTTCAGAGGGGTCATAAACTTCTCCCGGTTGCAATTAGACTGGTTTGGTCCAGAGATGAAAGAGTATTGAGAGGCCTTTTTGTTTATATTTAAACAGATGAGACTTCAGGCCAAGGTGGTCATATTTTCAAAGTGACTTATATAATGAAAGGGGAGCAGTCAGCTCTCCAGCTGAGCAGTTCAGTGCAGAATGAATTAGGACTTCAGCTGTGTGTGAACAGGCTCTCTCTCTTTCTGTCCTTCTAACTTCAACCTGTAAGCATCTGTTCCATTTTTTACCTGTTTTTTTAAGGCAGTTTGCTTATTGGGACTGTTGTGCATATTCGGAACAGCATAATTAAGTCTAATTTGGATAGACTAAGTTCTGGAGAGGTTCTTTATTCTGTTCTTTGTCTTTCATTGTGTAATTTTGTGAATAAATTTCTGTCTGTTTTAAAACCTAGTAGTCAACCTCGTTAACTTACTCCGGGTAATTTTCACTGTCCACTTACTGAAACAAATTGCAAAGTTATGGTCTGGGCTGCCTGCTTAAGAATGTTTGGAGTAGTCTGGCCTAGCCCATAACAACACTGAAAGCTTGTTATTGTCCTTCAAACATTGCACACTTTGAAACTTAATAGTCACACACTCTTTATTTCAAATGATTATTTTGTGCTTGGGTTCCTATTCTGATCATGATATCTTCAGGAAGACAAAGAACTTCACAATTAAATTATTTTTATAACAAAAATAATGCTGCTTTTATTGTTATGCATGCATTCAGCTTGGTCCCACAAAATGCAGATGTTTGTGGCAGTGTTGATTGTGAGAGGAATGTTCACCAGTGCAACTATCAACTCTTCTTTAAATGGTCCCATGGAATATTAATGTCTGTGTAATCAGGCACGTGGGGGATCACTTTTACATTTCACCTGAAGAGTATAACTTCAGCAAGGCAGCTCCACACTCTCCTGATATGTCAGCTTTAAATTCTGTGCTCAAATCTTGGAATAGGCCATGATACTGATGTTGTGTTATGAAATAGTCACTGTGCCTGTATACCTTTCAGAGACATGCTCATGATATCATTAGCATATCATAGCGTATGACTTGAAACAATAAAGACCTTATACTCCATCTTCCCCAGCGATGACTCAAAGCACAGCATGCTTAGAAATTTGCTACTCTGTTCTGCTGTAATCTTATATCTTAATGCAGCCTATTTTAGTGTCTGTAAATGTTTTTGTTGTATGTACTAATGAGCTGTAATAAAATGTCTATTGAATTCTTCATTACCAGAATATACACACCTAGTTTTTTTTATGTTATGAGTGATATGATAAGCACTGGTATATCCAGTAACATATCAAGCTGAAGGCAAAAATCACATGATTTGCAAAGTTCGGTCTTGGAGTGAGATGGCACCAGCAATACCAAACTAGAGCTTTCTGATGGGAAACAGTGGCATAGTGATAATGTTTCCTTGTATTCACTGTGGGATAATGAATGTTGTTGGCTGGGCAAGCATTTATTGTTAGAGTTGCCTTTGAGAATGTGGTGGTGTCATTGGACCAGTAATACAGAGACCAGATAATAAGTAAAAAAGTTAGCTCACTGAGCTTGAAGGTTTGTCAGTGAGCTAACTTACATACTTATCATCAATCTGAACGACAAGTCTTCTTAAAAACATTTCCAGATAATGTTCTGGAACAAGGGTTTAAATTCTATCTTAACAGATGGTGCTATTTGAATACAGTAAAAAATCTAGAATTAAAAGCTAACCCAATGCCAACATGTAACATTGTTGTTAAAAAATAACTATCACATTCACTGATGTCCTTCAAGCAAGGATTTGAAAGGGTTCAGAAAAGATTTACAAGGATGTGGCCAGGGTTGGAGCATTTGAGCTATAGAGGCTGAATAGGCTGGGGCTGTTTTCCCTGGAGCGTCAGAGGCTGAGGGGTGACCTTATAGAGGTTTATAAAATCATGAGGGGCATGGATAGGATAAATAGACAAAGTCTTTTCCCTGGGGTGTGGAGTCCAGAACTAGAGGGCATAGGTTTAGGGTGAGAGGGGAAACATTTAAAAGGGACCTAAAGGTAACCTTTTGCACACAGAGGGTGGTGCATGTATGGAATGAGCTGCCAGAGGAAGTGGTGGAGGCTGGTACAATTTCAACAATTAAAAAGCATCTGGATGGGTATATGAATAGGAAGGGTTTAGAGGAATAAGGACAGGTGTTGGCAAATGGGACTAGATTCAGTTAGGATATCTGGTCAACATGGATGAGTTGGACCAAAGGGTCCGTTTCTGTGCAGTACATCTCTAGGACACTATGAGTCCATCAGTCATTCTTACTTGGGAGAAAATGAGGACTGCAGATGCTGGAAATCAGAGTTGAGAGTGTAGTGCTGGAAAAGCACAGCAGGTCAGGCAGCATCCGAGGAACAGAAGAACTGATGTTTCGATCATAAGCCCTTCATCAGGAAAGTTCCTAATGAAGGGCTATGTCCAGAACATCGATTATCCTGTTCCTCAGATGCTGCCTGACCTGCTGTGCTTTTCCAGCAACATACTCTGTCATTCTTACCTGGTCTTGCTAGACCCACAGCAATGTCGTTGACTCTTAAATGCCCTTTGAAATGGACTAGAAAGCCTTTTAAGGACAATTAGGGATGGGCAACAATTGCTGGCCCAGGCAATGGTACCCATATAGTCAATTAGATGCAGTACCTACCAGCTTTGCATTTTCCTGATACACTTGTTAGCTTTTCTTTCTCACAGTAGTGCCCTGGAGGGCATGGTAGGCAACTGTCCAAACTTTGGGTCATTGGCTCTGGGTTATAATAACCTCTAGGACAGGGAAACTCTGTAGAATGCTTTGTTCCTGGAAGAAACAAAAACGTTTCATGTTCAATTATGAACTGCTGTGCCATTAAATATACTATCATCAGATGAATCTTATTGAATTTCTAACCCAAACAATGATAATGTGCAAATTCCATGAATTGAAGATCCCAACAAAATCACTCCATCTTGCACTAATACAATATCAGTGTTAAATTAATATGTCAATATTTTATAAAGAGAAAAGAACTGCGCATGCTGGAAATCTGAAACAAAAATAGAAGTTGCTGGAGAAGCTCAACAGGTTGGCATCTGTGGAGAAAAAGCAGAGTCAATAGTTCAGGTCCAGTGAACTTTCTTCAGAGCTTGCACACTTCTCGTTAGCTTGACCTTTGTCTCCCTCTTGGTTTATCATCAACAATCCCTTGGTTGGTCAGCCCTTTTCTCATTCTCTTTCTCTTTCAACATTATCTTCATATATTCTATTCCCTTCTCTCCACTCCACCTCTTTAGCATAAATAAAACTCTTTCCCAGCTGCTTTCAGTTCTGAAAAGGGTCACTGGACCTGAAATGCTGACTTTGTCTTCTCTCCACAAAAGCTGCCATATCTGCTGATTTTCTCCAGCAATGTTTGATTTCATGTCAATACTTTACTTCCATGTTATTTCCTTTCTTGTTCCAAAAATTTCCATCTTGCGTGTAGATTAATTCACTCCCTGCAACTGAGTTCAGTTCAACTAACCTGCTAACATGATGATTATGTCATAGTTTACTGGCATAGCTAATAGGATTTCACCAGACATTCACATATAAATGAAGTGACAATCACAGAACATTCACAGATCACAGAATACCAATGAAGTGCAACAGAGTATCCAGTAAGGTGGGCTTCCATTTGTCATGAACACACCACATTTCATTGCTTTCCAACTGTGCAGATGATCTGTAATTCTCACACAAAAACATAAAGTGCTGGAGAAACTTGGCAGATCTGGTAACATCTGTAAAGAGAAAAGAGAATTGACATTTTGATTCCAGTGATTCTTTATTAGCAGCTGAGAAAAGATCCTATTTATGCTGAAGATAGTGTTGGGGAGAAGTGAGCAGAATATATGGAGACATGCTGAAAGAGAGAGAAAGAAAAGGAGAGGCAAACAAAGGGATTTCTAATGGTAAGCCGAGATAAAGGCTGTTAATGAAATGTGTGAATGGTTGTAAATGGGTTAGTTGTGCTGGGGTCAACCCATACAAAACAGTTCCTCGGAGTGTGGGGATAGGAAATAAACATGGAGGAAGGTGTTCATATTCTGTTAAACTAAATGTTGAGTCCTAAAGGCTGTAAGGAGGAGAAAGTGAGGTCTGCAGATGCTGGAGATCAGAGCTGAAAACGTGTTGCTGGAAAAGCGCAGCAGGTCAGGCAGCATCCAAGGAACAGGAAATTCGATGTTTTGGGCATAAGCCCTTCATCAGGAAAGGCTGTAAGGTATCTAGGCCTAAGATGAGGTGTTGTTCATCCAGTTCGTATTGAGCTTCATTGGAGGACTGCAGCACTCTATTGACATGGAAACACAATGGTATATTGAAGTGGTTGACAACTGGAAGTTCAGGATTAATTTTTACAGCTAGGGCTTAGGTATTAAAAAGTGGTCACCCAATCAGTGTTTCATTACTGCAATACTGTATAGAGGTAACTTCATTGTGAACACTACATAATGCACTGAATAATGGCAGCTAATTCACCTAGAAACAGTGTTTGGGGCCTTGGATAGTGAGGGAGCATGAAGTAAATGCACCGTCTCCACATATTCTATTCATTCCTTCCTCCCCCAAACCCCGTCATCAGCATAAATCCCTCCCTTTCCCATCATTTCTAATGAAGGGTCACTGGACTCAAAATGTTAATCCTGTTTTTCTCTGTGCAGATGCTGTCAAACCTATTCAGTTTCTCGAGCACTTTCTGTTTTAGCTTCAGATTTCCAGCATCCACAGTTCTTTGTTTTACTTCTGTAATTCTCACCGTTGGGACAGTAAAATCCTGCAGGACAGGGAAAGTCACTGTAAGTGGTAGTATTCTGTGGACAGAAATATCCTGGAGGACAGGAGAAGCATCTGGCTTGTCCACTTGCGTTATTGTATGTCCCAGCTGGACATGGAATCGGTTGGATAGTGCCTGCTGAGCAATAATGACCTACAGGACAGAGGCCTCCTGTGTCGCCTGCACCTACAATTAGAATAGCATTTTAAACACAAACATAAAATATCCATGTATTGCTACCTACGTCCTAGTTGAGTGTAAGATCCAGGTAAGATCAACAAAAGAAATAAAACCCAATGATAAAACAAGATAAACACCATTTTGTGGTTCACAACCTATCAAACAAGGATTCATAAAAGGTTAGAAATTACAAGACAATTGTCAACTGCTTGTATTGATAGTCATAGTCCCAGCATTGATTGCTTGTGTTGAATTGCAGAACCGCAATGTATGATTAGTTACACATTAAGTTGCAGAGTTTACTTTTGCACGTTTTGTCGATTGAAAATTATGCCAGGTTGGAAGCAGAGTGCAGCAATTGGAACCAGGGCCAGGTGGATCTCATAGATAATGAGATCCTTGATTGGCATCATTATCTGGACCAATCGGGAAGATTAGGTGATAGATATTCACAGGAAATTCAGAGCCCGTGTGTCCCTGGAGAAGGAGCACGGAATGTCCACCAACATCCTCAAGAATTTCAGGGAAAATTGGGCACCGCAGGGAGTGGAGTGCATTATTTCCCCCTCCAACTCTATTTTGATTTAATCCCTGCCCTCCCCTTCACTGTTTTGATCACACAGCATTGCCCTTTGATGTGAAGGGCACGGCTTGTCACTGGCCACGTGGGTGTATCCTCTCTTTCTGGTGGTGGAATATAAATAAAGATTTACACACTTGAAAAAAAACAGTAGTGTCAGAGGTTATGTTCACTCTGAGAGCTGGCTCTAAGGGAGCTGGATCAATGTTAAGGACTCTCCACGTGTAAATAAAGGATGACTTGGTGACATGATACCACCCCTCTTTGGAGTTATTTCACTGGGCATGTGATTTTAAATCTCAATTTGTATTCCTTAAACCTGACCTCTTTTGGCTACCATTTTTATTACATTATGTGGGCTCAGTTTTAAGTTGTATTTTATTGCTATGAAGTGTCTTGGGATTATGTTTGGCCTGAATGAATTGGACTGAACGGTCTCTTTCCATACTGTATGACTCTACAGCTCTAAGTCACTACATCAGAGTAAATATCACTAATTGTTGGAATCATCACAAATGAATCAACTTACTGTAAGAACTTTCCAACAAAAATGGGATAACGGACATAACAAAAGAAAATATACAGGGAATTCAGAGCCCGTGTGTCTCTGGAGAAGGAGCACCCCATGCCAACCAACCCCCTCAAGATTTTCAAGGAACGTTGGGCAGCGCAGGGAGTGGAATGTATTATTTCCCTCTCCAATTCTATTTTGATTTAATCCCTGCCCTCCCCTTCACTGTTTGATCACACAGCATTGCCCTTTGATGTGAAAGGCATTGCTTGTCACTGGCCACTTGGGTGTTTCCTCTCTTTCTGGTGGTGGAATATAAATAAAGATTTACACACTTGTTGTTTTTCACTGTGTCCGACACCTGCTCACACATGGGTGCTGGGGAAAAAGTAAGCACTACAGTTGTCAGGTGGTGGCGTGGGGGAAAAGGGGGAAAAAAAGACAAAAAAAAACTGGAAATTCAGAAGGCCTCCTCAGGTTAGGGTCTGGCTTTGAGCTGGCTGTCAGAGGATGACTTGATGATGGTATAATAGCCCCTGTGCAGTTATTTCACAGAGTTAGTTACCTGTGTTAAAGATAATCAGGCAGAGTTACCATGGTTCCAGATGACTGTACTCTCATTAGAAAGAAAGAGAGAGAGGTGGCTGGTGGTGAGCTTAACCTGAGTGTCACCTTAAATCAGGCCAGTGATAATGCTGAGAAGCTAGAACTTTTATTGTGACTTTAGCCACTGTGGGAAATGGACCCTATACTGTTGCTGTCACTTAAATGCAAACAGCTGTCCAGTTAAATGACTTCCCAAAAGGTAATAATGGAATGTCAATGCAGCATTTATATGTTCAGATTTTAATTCTTGATTTTCTGTACGCAGTCTGAAATTTCTGCTGTTGCAGGTACTCCCTAACGTGTATTTGAAAATCAAGAACAGCAATGTCTTCAAAGTGAAATATGGCAATTCATTGGGAAGATTGTCTGTGGATAGACCGGTTTTATAAAGCGTTTGCAAGAGTGTGTAAGAAAACAACAAAATTGATCATTCAACATTCTACTAGCTCCATTTAGCTAAAAACTGATAGTAGGAATCAATGTTCTCTTTTTGCTATCAGGAGTCAGCATAATTGTTAGTTCATCACCAGATGATCCCAACCTAAAAGTAGAACCCATCCTAAAAATCTGGTCTAAGGGTTTTAGGAGAAATTGAAAAGCTATTGAGAACATGCTGTAATATTGTAACTAGTATGACTTTTGATGCTGTACCATAGCTATGTGTTCAACCTGCAACATACTTATGGCATTTAACACCCCAAGTTCAAATGCTGAGCTTGGGATCCAACTCACAATGAATCTTGGGAAGTAGATGTCAGTTCTATTTTTTCAGTATTGTGTGGCATTCAGGAGTTAATTTCAAGATATAAATTACTAATAACTTAGTGATCTACTTTTCTTCTGTTTAAACAAAGACAAGTAAGTGTATTAATCATACTTTAAAGATATTAGCTGGGATTTTCCATTGACCACACACTTGTTTTTCCAGCGTAGATGGGAGTTATTCATGTGGATACTATGGAAACCCCATTCAGACTTCAAAGAAATTGTCTGAAAAATTCAGTATTCAGCATTGCAATTCCATTACTTTTGTAAAAGATCTGTAAGTATGCATCTTAATTGGGAAGTTCAGAGTCTTCTGCTGAAGTTAAGTAGTTAAAAGCTAGACTATTAACCTGGTTGTCTAACTCCTGGGTAATGATTCAAATAACTCCATACTTACTTCACACACCCTCAATCACACATGGTCCAGACACTCAATACTCACTAGACCTTGAGCAGAGACACCCTTTCACCTCAGGCCTGACACCCCCATCACTCCTACAAATGGACCAGTCAACCCCTACCCAGCCATGCCAACCTGCCCCAAACCCCATCCCTTAACCTGGTCACCTTGTACCATGGTACCCAATCTACTTGTCACCCCATCCAGCTGGCAATCAGCTTCCTAACAACTTTGCATCTTAACCTGATTCACTTGGTACCCTACCCACCTGGAACCACAATTACAAGTGCCCCTCCCCTGTCCCTACCTGGCACCTTACCTTCCCAGAATCCTTACCTTACACACTTACCCTTTGATAGCAACTGTCAGAGTGGCTGTCTGTCTGAAACCTATAAGTTTCAGAAAATGGCAACTGACTTTTCCTCACTCAAGTATTCTATAGTGCAAGGGAAGTTGATGGCCTAGTGGTATTATCACTGGGCTATTAAGCCAGGACATGCTCTAGGGAACCCAGGTTCGAATCATGGCAAATGGTGGAATTTGAATTCAATAAAAATCTGGAATTAAAAATCTAGTAAAGACCATGAAGCAGCATCAATTGTTAGGAAAAACCCATCTGGTTCACATGTCCTCTGGATATGAAAGTTGCCATCCTCGCATTGTCTGGCCTACATGTTACTCCAAACTCAGAGCAATGTGGTTTATTGTTAACCCCCCCTACTCTGAGCAATTAGGGATGGAAAATAAATGTTAGCCTAGCCAACGGTGCCCTTTTTCCTTGAATGAATGAGGAAAAGGGACCTGTCCAAATGGATATATTCCACATTTCTGAAGGAGTCTTAATCTGAATCCTTGGCAGAAATGCAAGCTCCTTTATCACGTAAAGTGAAAGGGGTAGAGGGACAATCTGCATGATCTTGCCACTTCTCAGAAAATCCAGGCCCTTATTTCTTAAAAACATCTGAGATTTGATTACTTTAGAATCTACTCTAGCTTAACATGAAGGATCTAAACATTTTATCATTGTTTATTACCTTAAATTGGATGAAATGACCTTTGAAGCATTAGTCTTTCTAAAGACAAGTTTAATTTATCAATATTTGGTGGTTACCAATTGAAATATGAAACAAATACCAACAGTTCCAACCACACATAATATTATATAATATATAATTGTCTTAATAAAAAGTCAATCAATAACAAATGTTTTAGGATTGATTTACCCAGAGGTCTTGGTGTTGTAGCAGCTGCCAAACAAAAGAAACCTGGGTCACAGGACCCTGAAGGCTTGATCAGACCTGTAGATCCGCAATACATCCCTGGACTACAAACAGTGCAGTTAGAAACCACGGACAAGTACAATCTGTGACATGGAGAAGAAAAAAACCCACATAGAAAATCATGAGTAATGTGGATTAATCTCAGTTTACTGTCATAATCTAGCCACATTTGTGTACAAAGTTGCATTTTGACCTGCGTCAGTGTTGAGAGTGTGTTGCTGGAAAAGCACAGCAGGTCAGGCAGCATCCAAGGAGCAGGAGGATCAACGTTTTGGACGTAAGGCCTACATCAGGAATGAGGCTTGCGGGTTGGTGCTGAGTGATAAATGGGAGGAGGTAAGGTTGAGGGGAGGTAGCTGGGAAAGCAATAAGTGGATGAAGATGAGGGAGAAGGTGATAGATCAGGGGGGCAGTGATGGACAGATCCAGAGGGCGGTTCTGAGTTGGAGACTTGGGGGGATTGTGATAATGTGAGGTGGGGGGGGGTAATGAAGAAGCTGTTGAAATCCACATTGTTCCCATATGGCTGCAAGGTCCCAAGGTGAAATATGAGGCATTCTTCCCCCAGGTGTCAGGTGGTAACAGTTTGGCAGTGGAGGAGGCTTGGGATCTGCATGTCCTTGTCAGAGTGGGAGGGGGAATTGAATTGTTCAGCCACGGGGCGGTGGGGTTGGTGGGTACGGGTGTCCCAGAAATGTTCTCTGAAATGAGCAAGTTGGCATCCTGTTGCCCTGAGGTAGAGGAGACCACACCGGGTGCAACGGATGCAGTAGATGACATTGGTAGAGACACAGATAAATTTCTGGTGGATGTGGAATGACTCCTTGGGGCAATCGATAACATCACTTCTGACCCTGTTGCCGCCGTATGGGCCACAGCCACTGCCGACCACACTACCTCCGAGATTGCCATCCATCCAACCACCTCTGTGACTGCCGAGAAGACTACCGCCACCCCGACCACCGCAGGATCCATTGGGGTCACTAGATTCACCAACACAAACGTGGTACGTACCTTGCATGTTCTTCCGCCCCTGCAGTTGCCACCGCGGCAGCTACTTCCACCCCACTGGAAGCCTCTATTGCTGACGTCACTTCGGTCTCCAGTGATGTCACCAGTCAAGAACCAAACCAAAACTTTGGCCTCGTCGCTAGTGATGTCACTTCCACCCCCCATTAACACAGCCATAAGCACCATTTCTGCCCCCTTTGTGAGCTTCACTTTGGTTGGTGACATCACTACTGACCCTATAACCACGCCCACCCAAGCTACAGTCTCTGCCCCCACCTCGAGCTCCAGGTCCTAGCTCCCATCCCTGACATGTCTTCACCATTCTCCCAGACCTTCCCCTCACTGAGGACGAACGTTTAGTCCACAGTAAAGACCTCACCTTTATCCCTCAACAGTCCCAGATTAATGAGTTTGACATACGCTGCGACCTTGAATGTTTCTTCTGCCACCTTCGCCTCCATGTCCAGTTTTACAACCAAGACACCCACCCACCCACCAAGGACTCTTTCTCCTGTCTCCAACACACCCCATTCATGTAGACACCCCATGTCAGCCTGTTCCCCGCCCTTGACCTCTTCATTTCAAATTGCCGCTGTGACTTTGACCGCGTCAACCTGTCCACCCCCCCTTCCCTACTCCAACCTCTCACTCTCACAACGCACAGCCCTCCACTTCCTCCGCTCCAACCCCAACCTCGACATCAAACCCACAGACAAGAGGAGTGCAGTCGTAGGGTGGTACACCAACCTCTACACCGCTGATGCCAGGTGCCAACTCGCAGAAATCTCGTCCTATTGTCCCCTTGATCATGACCTCACTTCCCATCACAAGCCATCATCTCCCAGACCATCCACAACCTCATCACCTCGGGGGATCTCCCATCCACAGCCTCCAACCTCATTGTCCATGAACCCCGCACTGCCCAATTCTACCTCCTTCGCAAGATTCACAAACCTAATTGCCCTGGTTGACCCATTGTCTCAGCCTGCACCTGTCCCACCGAATTCATCTCTTCCTACCTCTCCGGCCCCAAACGCCTCATCTTCACCATGGACACCCAGTTCCTGTACACATCAATTCACCACGACAAAGATCTCCAAGCCCTCCTTTTCTTCCTTTCAAGCTGTCCCAACCAGTACCCTTTCACCGATACCCTCATCTGCCTGTCCTCACCCTCAACAACTTCCAATCCTCCCACTTCCTCCAAACCAAAGAGGTAACCATGGGCATCCCCATGGGACCCAGCTAGGCCTGCGTCTTTGTTGGATACGTGGAACAGTCCATCTTCCACAGTTACACCGGCACAACCAACCTACCTGCTCCTCCGCTACATCGATGACTGTATTGGTGTTGTCTCATACTCCCACAAGGAGGCTGAACAGTTCATCAACTTTACCAACACCTTCCACCCCGACCTTAAATTAACTTGGATCATCTCGAAAACCTCCCTCCCCTTCCTGGACCTCTCCATCACCGTCTCTGGCTTTCGACTAACCACAGACATTTACTACAAGCCCACTGACTCCCACAGTGACCTAGACTATATTTCCTCCCACCCTAACTGCTGTAAAAACGCCATCCCTTATTCCCAATTCCTCCTGATCCACTGCATCTGTTCTCAGGATGGCCAATTTCACCTCAGAAAGTCCCAGATGTCCTTTTCCTTCCACGATCACAACTTCCCTTCCCACGTGGTTGACAATGCCCTCCAGCCCATCTCCTCCACTTCAAGCACCTCCGTCCTTGAACCCCACCCCGCCAACCGCAGCAAGAACAGAACCTCTCTGGTCCTTACCTTCCACCCCACCAACCTTTTCATATATCACACCATCCTCCGCCACTTCTGCCATTTTCAAACAGACCCCACCACCAAAGATATCTTTCCCTCCCCACTCCTATTAGCATTTCAGAAAGACCATTCCTCCCACAACTCTCTCATCAGGTCCACAGCCGTCACCAGCCCACACCCCACACCTGGCACCTTTCCATGCCACTGCAGAAAGTGCAAAACCTGCACCCTCACCACTCCCCTCACCTCCGTCCAAGGCCCCAAGGGATCCCCCCACATCTGCAAGAAATTTACCTGTACCTCTATCAATGTCATCTACTGTATCTGGTGCACCCGGTGTGGTCTCCTCTATATCGGGAGACAGGACACCTTCTTGCGGATTGTTTCAGAGAACATCTCTGGGACACCCGTAACCCACCAACCCCACCACCCTGTGGCTGAACACTTCAACTCCCCCTCCCACTCTGTCAAGGACATGCATGGCCTGCGCCTGCTCCACCGCCTGGAGGAAGAACGCCTCATATTTCGCCTTGTGACCCAGCAACCACACGGAAAAGTTTCTCCTCCCCCCACATTATCCCAGCCCCAAGCCTCCAACTCAGTACCACCCTCTGGACCCATCCATCACTGCCTCCTCTGACTGATCACCTTCTCCCTCCCTTTCATCCACCTATCGCTTTCTGAGCTACCTTCCCCCAAATCCCATCCCCTCCCATTTATCTCTCAGTCCCGACCCACAAGCCTGGTGAAGGGCTTATGCCTGAAATTTTGATTCTCCTGTTCCTCGGATGCTACCTGACTGGTTGTGCTTTTCCAGCACCACACTCTCGACACTGATCTCCAGCATCTGTAGTCTTCACTTTCTCCTTTTAACTAAACCTGTTAGTTAGTCAATCAAACAAGACCACAAACAAATCCTACTCTCGAACCTATTCACATTACCCAACATAGTATCATACATGATGAAAAGTTACAGAAATGCACTTAAAATAGTTTGTTTTCCACAATTCTAAAATTGAGAAAAGAGATGTCAAGTAGAATGTTTTTAATTAAAAGATTTGGTTATAATAATTGGAAAATTGATTGGCATGACTACTTAAAGCATTATTGATCAGGAAAGTGATGAAAGATCTTGGTGAAAAACTGGCTGGGTGAATGTGTCCTATTAATAGATTGTGGATGCACTAACACAGGTTTTCTAAATATTCTTGTGTTCACTAAAGCTGTTCTTATAATATACAAGATCTTTGTCAGCATTGTCATGAATGACATACAACTGACTGAAACATGAAGATAAATCTACTGGATTTGAAAAGACTGCTCGAGCATTTGTTAGTGAGCTTGCTGGTTGTCATATTCATAATCTGAATGTAGTGTTTGCACAAAGTGATTTGGCTTTGCATGGGTATTGCAGTTATAGTCTGCATGAAGGCAGAATATGGTATCTGAGCCCAAAACAATATGAAATTACATGTAAAACCTTGGAGAAAGGCATCTCAACCGACACCACTTCAGAGATTGCTTGGGCCTGAATATCTGATTTGTTGTTTTAATTTATATGTCTTCGTAGTGGCGTTTTCAGTGCAACTAATGGATTTAGTTTAGATGGTGGTGCTTGCAAATAAACCAGGAACTAGTTACTCTGTTAATGACATTGCAGAGTTTAAAAGGAGCTCAAGGTTTGTGCGAAGATTGTAGCTCGGGTGCTCATTGCTGTGGTTCTGTTCGCCGAGCTGGAAGTTTTTGTTGCAAACGTTTCGTCCCTTGGCTAGGAGACATCATCAGTGCTCTGGAGCCTCCTGCGAAGCGCTTCTTTGATGTTTCTTCCGGTATTTATAGTGATCTGTCCTTGCCGCTTCCGGGTATCAGTTTCAGCTGTCCGCTGTAGCGGTTGGTATGTTGGGTCCAGGTCGATGTGTTTGTGTGTGTTTAAAAGGAGCTCTTTATATATTTTGGAAGATACATATTAAACTTTGTAAACAAAAATATTTGAACGAAATGGATCAATAGTGCAATGGCATCAGCACATCTATTTTGTTGATAAAAAATCATATTTAATTCCAAGGGAAATATCTGAAAAGTTCACATTTCACTTTTGACTGTATCTGCTACAACTCCACCCTAGACAAGTCATCAAGGTCTTTGAACATGTCCTTTCAGCTTTTCTATAAAGGGTGCTTACCGTAACTTGTTAATATAAACTAAAAAGATAGTAGAATCAACAATCAGGCTGCTGATTTCGAATACCAATATATTTTGGTTAATAAAAGTTTATTATAGTTGCAAGTGAGTCTTCACTTTTCTATTATCATGTAGTCAGAATAAGAATCAGCAAGAAGGTTTATTTTGATAGCTATTTCATACTGCCATTAAAATCATTCATTATCTCTAGCATTTATAGAATAAATATTTTACTTACTTGTCAGAGTATGTACCCATTGGACAAGACAGAGGCATACTGGTGCCTTCTGGGCAATAGTGTCCCATTGGACAGGGCTCTCCTACCCCTGTACTGATGTTACCATTTGGATTTTCAACATCTACACCTAATTAGAGTGACAATAAAAGGCTTTGTTATTTCTGAGCACTACATCCCCAGTCGGTGGAGACAAGTGGTTACTTGAAACCAACTTCTAGAGTTCATTCTCAATTAGTTTGTCATTACTTGTCACGTCTTAAACACTATAAGTATATCAAATACAGACATGCTGAAGTATATTAAAATATGTTGTCGAAAGGTAAACATAAATGGACAACTATATTTATTCATCTACCATATGCAGTGTCTTATTTCAGTTTACAGTTGGTGAAATAGACTTGCTTCCCTGAATTAAAAACAAAGATAATTAATTCACTAGCTACTTTGATTACATAAGAGTAAATATTCCCTCAAACTCTGCTATGTTTGTCTTATATTATTTTTGGCAAAATATCTATTTTGTTTTTAAAAATAAGATAAGAATATAAAAAAAATACTGTGACTTTACAGACTCGGCATCAGCTGGTGTTTTGTGACCAACTCTGTGCACTACATTTCAGAAAAGATGGAAAGACTTGAGAAAGAGAATGGATGAGAAATATTGGCATGTCGCTAGCGATAAAGGATGTTTGTGATGAGGAACATTTGGAACAGTTAAAGTTGTTCTCCTTAGAGCAGAGAAAGCTAAGAAGAGACCAAAGAGAGGTTTTGATGAATGGTGAGGGGAGGTTGAAAATGATTTTGTGTGGCAAGTAGATAAATAACTGAAAGGCATAGATTCAAGCAATTGGCAAAGGAGGTAGTGATGAGAAGAATTATTTTCACATTCAGCTGAAATGGTCCAGAAGATGACAGTTGATCCAATCACTAATTTTAAAAGGGAATAGGACATGCAATGAGGATGAGGGATACAAAAGGTGGTGAGTAAAATGTGGAGATAAGCATGTCAGCTCTTTCACGGAATCAGCACTGGTATGGTGGACCAAATAGGATCCTTTCTCTGCCGATAAAGTTTACTGTTCCATGATTTTCATTCATCACTTGGCCTTGACTTTAGTTACACAAACACAAAAATCAGCTGAAATCCTTTTCAGACTTGCTGTCAGGACAGAAGCTCAGTGGTGATGTGTTCCTTAATTAAATGTTGCCTGACATTGTAAAATGCATTCTTTTCATGCTTGTTTGGATTGGTCCCTCGACATAGTTATTGCACATTCTGCATAACTAACTGACAATCTGGATAAAATGTCAGTATCAGAATTTATTTTCTCCATACACTCCACCTGTTAAGCAGTAGTATCCCTGTTGACAGGGTCCAGATGGAGCAGCTAATCCCCATGTGCCACAAAACGTACCTTTACATTAAAAACAAGTGTTGAAGAAGTGATATCAGAAATCATGAAATGTTAATGCAATTCAATAAATATAACTTGAATATTATGTTATTCGATAATTATAAATGAATGTTATTCAGTCACATCCAGGCAGTGATTTTGCAGAAATTACAGAGGAACAATTAGGTTAATTGCTCTGCTGAGCAGAATCTTTATTTTCATGCGTAAAGTAACAAGCTTCCCAATTCATTGATCTCATAGATATTTTAACATAACAATCCCTTAAATAAAAACCTATAATACACACTTCAACTGCATATTCCTAACTGCTTCCAATGTGAAATTAATGTATGGAACCTTAAACTACTTAGAAATCAACAGCATGTAACTGTCTGCTGTGCTGTACAAATTAGAAATATCACCTGGAGAATTTTGAGGCCTGCTGAATTGCTGGAATAAACAGTACCACAGTCATATGGGCTACTCTCTAATGTTTGGGGAAAGGAATACAATTTGGTCTATGTAGGAAGAATTTAATCCGCCTTAACCATGTCAGATTACTTGATTCAGTTAGTGTGGCTGGATGTTTTTCTGTGGGGATAGACGGCAGAGTCTTCTATAGTCCTAAACCAGCTTCTGGAGTGCAGATAATCATCAGCCCTGCTTATCAAGGGAGCGCCTTTTTTCATTAACTTGGAGATGGGTTGGTGGCCAATGAAGGAAAATGTACAGCTTCTCAAAGCAGCAGGGCCAATCTCACCATCTCCATCTTAAAAGCAGTAGCTACAAATCAATATAGCAATGTGCAATTGGGCAGATTAATTAGTAAGGTCACAGTAAAATTTCCACAGGGAAACAATAACCATAATACAACTGAATTCCATGTTACATTTGAAAATGATACACTACAATCACAAGAATCTTAAATAATGTAGATTATGTTAATATGAAGAAGGAACTGGTTAAGGTTGATTTGGTAATAAAGGAACACAGGAAATTGGAGCTAGTACAAATCACCCACCATCCCCCAACATCTGCCTTGCTTCAGGAAGCTGCCTTCAAGTTGCAGACACTTGGAAGCTCATTGGAAAATCCTTACTTGGCTTAAACAGCTCTTACTGAGCGTTCTTGGTTACCCATTATTTGTGCAGCTACTGATGTCAATACCACCACACCAACATTCCACTCCACTCCTGCATTAAAATGGGCTAGAGGCATGTTGGTGGGGGGACTATTTTTAGCTCTCACCATCCTCCGTTTCGAAGTCCTGGAGGGGGTTACAATATTGTGCCCTAAGTGACCAGATTGGAAAATGCCCCAATTTCAAACTCAAGCATTCCACCTTTCTAATATTCATCCCATTAGTTAGACTGACCAGCTGGACACTGCAGGCACTGCTCCACTTTGCTCTGTCCCATTGCTGGATTGTAGGTTCCTGGTGGGCAAGGTAGATAGTTCCATCCTGTGTTCTTTTTGCAGTAATGGCCTTTTGGACAAGGCCTTATTATATATCCTTCCACACAGTAAAGCCCAGCAGGGCAATCAAAGCACTTGCTCTGACCTACAATCAATGTCAAATAAAGGGAAACAAAATGCTTTATGTTTAGATATTTGACAGTTTTCAATGATTATAACAGTACAACAAGAATTGGAGTAGTGGGCAGCAGGCAATGTGTTGGGACATCTACCTGACATGATGCTGTCTCTGAGTGAGGTTGTTACAGGAACAGTCATGCCAGCTATCCATCATATAGCTACAGTAGCCAATTAGTGGCACCCAAAAGGTCACTTTGGACTGGATTAAAGAGGGGATCTTCCCAATGCCAGCTAAGATGCTCAGCTGAATCCTGGCAGAGAGCTGAAGATGGTCATCCAGTGGTGGGCCATGGGAGGACAGGGTTGCAAACAGATCCATATTTCCTGTCAACTCATAACCACTCCACAATGATGACCTGGTCATGGTGCTAATACTTGCTTTACTGATTTTTAATGTTTTCAAAGAGTGTCTTCACCTTGAGATGTTGTCACCGCCCACTTCCCTTGGTGAGGCTTCCAGCCAGCAGGAACCCTGAATGCTACATCCGTTGTAATTTATAAATCTGAGCCAGACACATTTTTGTTTGGGAAATGCATTAAGGGATTTGAGCCTAATGGAGGTAATTGGAATTAGGCCACAAACTAGCATTGCATGGCAGACAGGCACAAGGGGCTGAATGGTCGCTTCCTGTTTCTATGTTGTTGTGAATGCTCCCATTGGTCCTCCCATCCATGCATCCTGCTCACTGTCTCTAATTGGACAGTGGTTCCAGAGGCAGCTTGTGAAACTTCCCGCTCCAGGAAGATTGCACTGGCAGGCTGACCTCAACAACCCTTGGGACCAAGATCCAAAAAGATTGGACCCTTTGTGTGAAAAACCATAATGGTGAGATTCAACTCAATCACTTGAGTGCTGCTTTTCCAGAAAAATATCAGTTGGTATAAAATGTGCGCAAATTTTATTTGCTCACCTGTGACATTGTTATAAGAGCCATCTCCACATTGCAAAGGCATTGCTGTACCCTCTGGGCAGTAGTGACCGTCAGGGCATAAATCACCTGTTTCTCCATCTAATGGCTTTGTGGTTGTAGCTCGCTTTTTGCAATAAAAACCTAAAGATGGTCATGAATAATTAATAGGAAACACATAGGATGACATGCAGTGAATCGCAACTTGAGAATGTTCCAAGAATGCAAGTGATCTCAATTATCCCCAATCAGTGTAACAGAAAGTTCCTACCTGGAGCACACAGTCCACTTGGTTGAGTTAGTGCCATACGATGACAGGCATATCCAGGAGGGCATGGAAGACAGAATGTAATATCTTGGGCACCTGTGATGTTGTTCCATGTTCCTGTTGGACATGGTTTCTCAAAAGCATGTTTTGTTCCAAGAGGACAATAGTAACCAGCTGGGCAAACATTACCAAAGGACAATTCCACCTGGAAAAGAAAAAAAATAACAGTTACAGGCATTCTAAACATTTTTAAGAAAATTGATAATTGGACCCATCATGATTTGGAATCCAGTTGGATACTGGATTAGAAGAAAAGGCCTGAAGCAGCTCATTGGGGTTGAAATTACTCCCAATTATAGCTCCATTCTAAATTACCTGATTGAGGTGAAATACAAAGCCTGGTAAGCAAAATGTGATTTAAAAAAATGTATTTTATGTTGAGATTCATGTTTTAAAATGCTTGACACCTACAATAATACAAAACTTCTAGACTTGGGGATTGTGAGCTCAAGTGGGGTCATGAGCTGAAATGTCGGGGGTCAGGGGTGTTGAAGTAACAGTGGATATGATGGAACTCTCACCAAGCTGTGTTCCTGCTCTAAGAGGCACATGCACTCAGAAGTCCATGATGTTCCACCATCGGCTCACAAAGGTCTTTCACTCCATGCCCCCTAACTCCTACTCTCCCAGGTCTCTCACTCCCTAAGCCTAACTCCTACTCTCCCAGATCTCTCACCTCCTGCCCAAAACTCCTACTCTCCCAGGTCTCTGAATCCCTGTCCCCTAACTCCTATTGTCACGGGCCTCTCATCGCTTGCCCTTACTTCGCGCTCATTGGGTGTTGCATCAATTTTTAAGTCTCCAAATAGAGTCGCATTGGGAAAAGGTTTGGGAGGGGGTAAAATAATGTAAATTGAAATGGTAGTAGCTGGACTTCCTCTAAAATATATTTTGGAAATATTTTCTTGGCATTAATGAAATAGTGTTTTGTGAACGTACAGGTACGGAGGTATTGGAGCCACTGGTGCAGTAATATCCAGGCTGACAGGGCCCTTCTGGTGCAGCCAGACCTACCACACTGCAGTACATCCCTAAATCACAAAGTTTACATGACGTGATGTCCTCTGCTCCTTTTTGGTGTAAGTAGTATCCCTGAAAGACAAGGAAACAGGAACAGTCGACACTTGTAATAGCAAATCAGCACAGAATATTGAACTGAACCACATCATCAATGTTGCCTTGCCTCTGTCAATGCAGTTTTATAAAATATAACTTTGTGACACCTCTGGTGAAGGAGAATAAAGGAGTCAATCAATAGTTCAAAGGTAAAAAATGCCTCCTGATCCAATCCCATCATTGTTTTGGCCATTCGTATTTGTGTATTCTCTTCTAGCCCTACAATCTGTCACCTGGATGCTCCATTCCTTCAACTTTCATTATATTACGCCAATATTGATAATCATGGGTTTAATCATTTAGATCCCACAGTTTGGAATTTTCTTCTGCGATTTCACTTGGAATATTTCTCCACCTAAAAGTTTTAATATTTCTGTGCAATTATTGTGGGAATCTATACCCTGACTTGAAGCTTACTTAATTCTATTAATTATCTTCCAAGTTACTGCAGAAGAACTAAGTACTGACAGAAAGTACACTAGGACTACATATTCATACAGTTCCTATTATGAAAAGGAGCTACACAATGGTATGTGACTATATTATGTTTCGTTATCGAAATAATTATCAACTGTTTAAATTTTGTAGTGTCAGATGGCTCAATTGCACTTTCTGTAACCGTAGCAAGTGAATTTACGAATTATTAATCATTTTTCTTTCTAAGTGACGCCTTGAAAAAAAAACCCTTAGGCTTAATCATTGTAATAAATAACTCACCACAGGGCATGGAATGGGCAGGATGCTTCCAGTTGGGCAATAGTGACCTTGAATACAAACTGGAGGACTGACCAGGCCTGTTTGGTTACAGTACATTCCCCGCAGGCAAGTTGTACAAGATGATTGGAGAGGTGCCTTGGAGGATCAGACCAAGAGGATATATTAACATGAAGATAATCATTTGGTGGTACAGACATTGAGTACAGTGTGCTGCAGAAAAACAGACACAAATAGGAACAGGATAGGCCATTTGGTCCCTCGAGCCTGCTCCACTATCCAATAGGAACATGGCTGATTCACACTTCTCACCTCCACTTTCCTGCATTTTCCCTGTAACTTTTGATTCCCCAACTGATCAAGAATCTATCTTTAGCCTTACATATACACCAGAACTCTGCCCCCACAGCTGTCTATGACAAAGAGTTCCAAAGACTCAAAACTCTGAAAGAAGGAATTCCTCCTCATCTCAGTCTTAAATCAGTACCTCTTTATTCTGAGACTATGCTTTCTGGTCCTAAACTCTCCCATGTGGGGAAACATCCTCTCAACATTTACACTGTTAAGCAACTTAAGAATCTTCTGTCTTTCAGTCAGATTACCTCTCATTCTTTAAGCTTCATTGAGTACAGTCCCATACTTGTTTTGCCTTTGCATTTAAGACTTCCATACCAGGGATCATCCTAGTGAAACTTCTCTGAACTGCCTGCAGTGAAATGCTATCTCTCCTTAAATAAAGGGACCACAACTACTCATAGTACTCCAGATGTGGTTGCACCAGCACCTTGTACAGTTGCAGGTTGACTTGCTAACCTTCTACTCCAACCATCTTGAAATAATGGCCAACATTCCACTACCTGCTACACCTGTGTGCTAGCTTTCTGTGTTTTGTGAACAAGTACCTCCATGTCCCTTTGTGTTGCAGCTTTCTGCAGTTTTTCTCCATCAAATATATTCTGTTATTTTACTCTTTCTTCCAATATGAACACTTTCCTTCATTACACTCCATTTGCCAACTTTTTGCCTACTTACTTAACCTATCAATATCTCTCTTTAAACTGTCTGCGTCCCTCTCACAACTTGCATTTCTATGTATTTTAGTGTTGTCCGCAAATTTTGCTCCAGTACATTCGCTTCCTTCTTCCAAGTCATGAACATATATTGTGAACAGTTGTGGTCCCAGTACTAATCCCTGTGGAACCCACTAGTCATGGTTTGCCAACCTGAAAATGAACCCCTTATCACCAATCATCATTTCCAGTCCTTGTTGTTGAGAGTATTCATCTACACTCATCAGGAAAGAACGAGAAGAATGTAACTCTCAGAAGGAACAACTGCATTAGAAGATGGACTGATTAGGTAGCAAGATGATCCTATTTGGTGAAGATTTTGTGATGGAGAATGCTCATGGGAACAATTAACAGTCCAGCCTCTGCTTAAATTCATGCCAGACATATCACCTTTAACTGGCATTTGGGATTGTATTAGGAAATGGCTGGAACTATGCTGTTGATTAGTTGAACAAGGAGCAATATGTGAACATGGTTGCCCTGTTTGCAAATGACCTAATATGAGGTCATAAATACTGCATATCATAGATACATTATTTCACAATATAGATCTACAGTAAGAGTTCTACCATTGGCAACATTTTATATTTTCTAATGTGTATGTCAATATTGACCAGGAATATAGATATCTTGTTTGTATTGAACTAAATCACAAAATGAGAACCTCTTCCTTCATTGGCAATGCAGGTTTTGGGAAAGGTACCAGAAAAAAAATACAATAAAAGTCACAAAATAATTCTTTAGTTCATTATGCTGTTTGCCACTGTAGTAGATATTGTGCCAATTTTAATATGTTTAGGTTTAAAGTCTTCAGCTCAGAAAAGTCTCAAATACAATCTGTGTCATGAACTCCTACTGGTTTACTGGGACTGAAATCAACTTTATATTGATCACTTCCAGTTTCTGAGTGAATCCAAGATGCTGTCAGAAGTCTGCATCTTAAGTCAACGGTAGACTAGCAGAAGGTTGGAAGAACACAGCAAGTCAGACAGCATCAGGATGTGGAGAAATCAACGTTTTGAGTGTAACCCTTCTTCCCTTGAAATGCTGAATTCTCCACCTCCTGATGTTGCCTGGTTTGCTGTTTTCTTCCAACCTCCTGCCTGTCTACTTTGAATTCCAGCATCTGCAGCGTTTTGTGTCTCTAACCTAAAGTCAATGGTCCAGAATAACAGAAAATGGTGAGAAGTTTTAAATGGTGCTTTCAAATGGGAGGGGCAGGGGCCTATAATTCCATTTTTTTCAGCATTTAGTACCTGTATTACCTGCTTTCAAGGTAAGGCATCATAAAGTTACTTAAATATAAGATATACAGAAGGAAATATTGGAATAATTTGTTTTTGGGATAATATTGGCCAACTTTTACAGCAATAATGAGAAATTACAACATGGAGTTGTATAGAAGTGTGACATAAAATTTGAGGTTACCATGACAGTCTCACCTTCTCACCCTTGTCCCTCACCTGAGACATGGTGGCCCTCAGGTTAACGTCAGCTCTCTCATCTCTATAATGAGACAGCAGCCCATGGCCCCTGGGACTATGATGCTAAATAAAATGTGATATGATCTTGTCCATTACCTGCTCTTTTGCCGATAAGCATATGCAAACAATCAGTAAATTTCAGAAAAATGAAGATACACAAGTTTAATGATTCCACAGGTTATTTATTTGTTGCATGAAATGCAAGTCACACATACCATTTGGAAAGTGCCAAGTGGACAGGGTATGGGGCTTGCTGTTCCAGCAAGTGAATAGTGCCCCTCTGCTGTGCCATGCTGGGTTGGAGTGCTGGCACCACCCGTGCAGAAATATCCTGGATTGCATGGCCCCGATGGAGCTTGGGTATTTAATCTGGAACAGAAGAATCTGCAAGAGGTTGAAATTAGTCAATTTTTATGAGCAGATTTTCCTGTGCCCTGCTTCGAAATAGTGTCCCCTACACCTTGCAGGCACTAATTAAGACTATGCTGCATGAAGCAGTCATTTCAAAGAAATATGCAAAGATAGGTAATTCAAAGTGAAAAGGAGTGCTCTTATTTGCATCTATTGTGCATGAACAATGTTGCCCAATGTTTTTTGTGGTTTTTAAACATGAAAGAACAGAATGGTGTAAATTGCATTTAAATTTCAGAGTGATATACATTTCATACAAAAGACTGGATTGCTCTAGTCAAAGCAATTAAGAAAATTACAGGAATTGATAAGGCAGGTAGAGTTATTTCCTTTGGTGAGCATGCCCACAACAAGGGGACAAAGCCTTAGTGTGAGGGCTAGCCCATTCAAGGTTGACTTGAATTTTCTCCCAAAAGTTGCTAACACTAGGTATTCAATTGATAACTTCCGAATTGAGATTGCTAAATTATTTCCATGGATGCAAAGGATTATGAAGCATAACTTCTCTGATATAGACCAGTTATTGAATCATAGAGTCCCTACTGTGCAGAAGAAGGCATTTGGCCCATCGACTCTGCCCAGTCCTCCAAGGAGCATCCCACCCTATCACCAGAAACCTACATTTATCATGGCTTATACTGGTCACAGTGGGACAATTTAGCATGGCCAATCCACCTAATCTGCACACATTTGGACAATGGGAGAAAACTTGAGTACCTGGTGGTCCCATGCAGATATAGTGTGAATGTGAAAACTCCACAAAGACAACTGCCCACGGCTGGAATCAAACCTGATCCTTGGTGTTAGGAGGCTACACTGAGGTACCATAGCATCCCATGAGTTAGTTGAGAAGGCTGAATCTCTCAATTTTTGTCAGAGATACATATGCTTGAGTTTCGTCTACTAGTGCCAAAATGCAGTTAAGGGGCGAATTTTTCCCAAAAAATAAGACCTTAAGCTGCTTTAAGGGACATGCTGGTTTCTGCAATAGTTGGAAAACATTGTTTATTATCTGCAGTTAGTGCTGGAGGCTAGGGTAGAATAGACAAGGTCTTTTCCCTGGGTTGGGAGAGTCCAGAATTAGAGGGCATAGGTTTGGGTGAGAGAGGAAAGATTTAAAAGGGACTTAAGGGGGGACTTTTTCACGCAAAGAGTGGTGCGTGTATGGAATGAGGTGCCAGAGGAAGTGGTGGAGGTTGATACAATTACAACATTTAAAACAAAATCTGGATGGTTTATGAATAGAAGGGTATAAAGGGATATGTGGAAATGCTGGGAAATAGAATTAGATTAATTTAAGATATCTGGTCCGCATGGACGTGTTGGACCAAAGGGTCTGTTTCTGTGCTGTATATCTCTATGACTTTATGACCTATCCATTTTTAATGTAACTATTGAGAGACAAACAAGAGGAAACAACTACAAAGTCGTCCTGATATATGTTGAAGTCATCTTTCCAGAAAACTGCTGAACTGCAAATGCATTGTGCCCTAACACAAAGTAGGACCTCTCGCTCCCCTGCAACCACTTTCAAACTTGACAAGCCATCCAGCATCCTCCTGTTCTTCCTTTCAGGCAGACTACTGCAGTGTTGGTTTGGATAAACTTAATATTCCCATTTCACAATTTCCTGTTTAGCAACATGGTGCCACCCTCCAAATCTGAATGAAGGAGCATTTAAACTAACCTCAGCATGCAGACAGTGATGGAACCTTGAAACATAGAGCTTACCTCATGCGTTGATTGAAAGGTTTGCTATTCTTCTACATGACATTGTCCTTCTCAGTTATTTCTTAAAATTAAACCCATTAGGTATCTCTTAAAGTTTTCAAAATGTGCCTGTCCTTTTTGTAATGCTGGTGCCTTTTGAACTTTCACCAAATTGAATTATCTTTATATTTACACATGTGGAGTCTGTTTAATTTGAATTAAGTCTAACAGGAAGTTAGCGATGATCTCAATGGACAAGTTATCCAGAGACTCGGTCCAATGTTTCAGGAATATGCCACCTGCTAGAATGCAATTCATAAAAATCTGAAATTGACAGCTAGTGACTATGACAACCATCATAAATTGTCCTATCAATCTATCTGGTTAAGTCATACCCTTTAGGGAAGGAACTTTACTGTTCTGGCCTACATGTTAGTCCAGTTACACAGAAATGTCATTGGCAATTTCATATGACCCACAAATCACTTAGTTCAGGGGCAATTAAAGGTAGATAATAAATGCCTTGCCAGTGACACCCATACTTGGATTGAAATGCAATCATCTAAAAATGTCAGTCCTAGTTTGCCATAGACATGTGACTGAGGTCCAACCCTATAAACAGCTATTTAAAGCTTCTGTTCAATAAAGATCTCATGGTGGACACAGTGCTGCTCAGTGATCATGAAACAGCCCACATCCCATGAAAGAACCAAAAAAAAAGGTAATTGCTGACAGAGGGTACTCCTGAATTGCTTTTCACAATTTGATCTCGGCCAATGCTAGGATAGGGAGGTCAGTCCTTATTTGATGTCATCATTATTGCTGGGTGCCCTGAGAATCCCCTTGGATTGGCGTTTGAGCAAATTGATCTAGGAAAAGGAGAAATCCATGCCACAGAAATTGATAAACGTTTGTCGGCAACTTTCTTAAAGACACGCACTACAACTTTACTGCTAACTGTAAATTTATTTCTCAAATCTAATTAATTTTCTATTCACTGGCTATGAATTTTGTGGCTGTATAATGCTTGTACCTTTCGTATAGGAGACAAATGCTGTAAAATTATTTGCCAGGTTTTACATAACCAAACCCTGAGTTGTGTTTTTGATGAGGATGTTAAGACAAAGACACCTTTGATATCTATTAAACGCTTAAGTACTAAGGGTTTCTGAAATTGCAATATATTTCCCAAGGGACCAAAGTCCAAAGCATAAAACTATCCATAATTAATCAATTCTGATTTGCAACATATTTGTACAAAAAGTCAATCAGCTTTTAAATGAAAGATCTATGGCTCGCTAAAAATGACTTGCATTCATCATGTAGACTGTGAAAATCACAACACTCGCTACTATGTAACATCTAACAGTGTCATCATTTGGGTCACTTTATTACAGTCCTCTGGTTGTGATCTTACAACATTTCCCAGATTTTGGAATTGTCCCAGTGGACTGAATGCTAGAAAATAGAACATTGCTCATCAAGAAAGGAAGCAGGGAGAAAGTAGAGAACTGTTAAGATGGTTAGAATGACACATCATCAAGAACATTAAGGAAAGTAGCAACAGGACTAAGAGAATCATGTTTTTAAAATTCTTTATAAAATCTAAATTGCTGTTGAACTGAGTGGCTTACTAGACCATATCAGAGAGCAGTTAAAAGTCAACTACATGGTTGAGAGTTCAGAGTGAATGTAAGCCACTGCGAATAAGAATGACTGTTTACCTTCTCTGGAAGACATTAGTGAAACAGTTAGGTCAATTTACAACTATTGATGACAGTGGTCCTGCACCATTACTGACACTAGCTTTTTCAGATTTATGAATTGAATTCCTATTTTGTCAGTTCCTGTGATGAGATTATATATAACAGTGACATCACCACTATACTATTATCTCTCCCCCTCCCTCCGAGTATTGCCACCTTGTTGTGGTGGAGAGGTTTGTGTGTATGTAGGAGCACATGAGCTAACTCATTAGGAAAATTACTCCTAGCAGGGTCACCCATGATGGTAAAGTCAAGGGGAAAGTTCCAGACAAAGCATAATACATGAAGACCTTATCGGCTGAGCAGGTGGAAGACTATAACTGAACTTAAATTAAAGCATCACAACTGTTATAAAGGTGAATGATAGCTGTAACAGATCAGGGCCACCAGTTATCATGGTCTTCATGCCATTGGGCTCCGACCCCTATCTGCCAAGGCCCACATTGTGGCTGTCTGTGCACCAGCCTCGCCAAATTAAAACACATTATGCAAAAAAAAACCCCAAGAGGTACCAGCCTTACTTACATCCAGGACAAAAGCCCTATGGTGATCAGCTAGTGGCAGAGTGGGCAGTGCTGTGACATCTGGAAGCCCCTAGTCTCAAACTGACACATTAGGTGGTTGGTGTCAGATTCAGTCATCTTCCTCCTGCACCAGGCAGATCAATCATTTTGGTAGCTGCACCCATAACTCAACAGCCCTGTTTCGGATCCACTCTGCTCAGTCCATTTGGGGAGGGGGCTGAAAAAGGTGTCCTGATAATAGCCTGCCTCAAAACTCCTGACTGGATTTACCACATCCATAGAGATCACCAACATGTGGTCAGAAATAAAGAACAATAACCTTTGGAGCCTGGAATGTAAGAACTCTAATGGACGCAGGTGACAGCAACCAACCTAAGGGAAGAAATGTGATCATAGCCAGGGAACTGAAGAGATACCATATTGACCTATCTGCTGTTTCTGAAGCCACGCTTTGCAGATGAAGAGCAATTGAAGGAGATGAAAGGTGGTTACACTTTCTTGGAAAGGGAAGGCTGCTGATGAGCCTAGAACTCACAACATTGGATTCTCAATTAAGAACCAGCTCATCAGTGGCCCCTCTGAACTCCCTGTGAGGATCAATGACTGACTCATGAACATCCTCCTGATGCTCATCATGTATTTAGATCCCTCAAAGTTGCCACACATTGATAGGATTGTCAAGAAGGCATATGGTGTGTTGGCCTTCATTATCAGGGGATTGAGTTTAAGAACCATAAGGTTGTGATGCAGCTCTATAGAGCCCTGGTTAGACTACACTTTGAATATTGTGTTCAGTTCTGGTTGCCTCATTATAGGAAGGACATGGAAGCTTTAGAGAGAAGCAGAGGAGATTTACCAGGATGCTGCCTGGACTGGAGGGCATGTCTTATGAAGAAAGGTTGAGGGAGCTAGGACTTTTCTCATTGGAGTGAAGAAGGATGAGAGGTGACTTGATAGAAGTGTACAAGATGATGTGAGGCATAGATAGAGTGGATAACCAGAGACTTTATCCCAGGTTGGAAATAGCTATCACACAGGGGCATGATTTTAAGGTGATTGGAGCGGAGAGGTCAGAGGTAGGTTTTCTTTACACTCAGAGTGGTGGGTGCATGATACGCACTCCCTGCAGTGCTAGTAGCGTTAGATACATTAAGGACATTTAAGAGATAGGCACGTGGATGATAGTACAATGAAGGGTGTGTAGGTAGGTCTGATCTTAGAGAAGGATAAAAGGTATGCACAACATTGAGGGTCAAAGGGCCTGTACTGTGTTGGACGGTTCTATGTTCTATGTTAACCAGATGGCTATAGTAATGAGCACTTATGCACCAACCCTTGATTCAGAGGAGGAAGTAAAGGAGACTTTTTATGTCAACTTTGACATGCTTTTGTCAAGCATCCCCAAGGGTGATAAGATCATTCTTTCGGAGACTTCAATGCCATGGTGGGTTGAGACCACAACCTTTAGGATGGTACCATATGAAGGGAAGGTATTGGCAACATAAATTTCAGTGGCGTTTGTCTTCTCACAAAATGTGCTGAGTACGACCTCACCATCACAAACACACTCTTCTATCAGAAAAATAAATTCAAAGCATCTTGGGGACACCTACACTTGAAACAATAGCATCTCATTGACCATGTCATTCATTGCTCCTGAGACCATCAGGATGTGAATGCCATCAGGGCTAGGATTGGCTGAGATGACTGCTGGACTGATCACCACCTTATTGGTTCGACGATGTCCACTGACAGGTAGCGAAATGTCTTCATTAAATGACTGTGAAATTTTGAAACTTTCTACGCCAGAGGGTGATAGATTGTTGTGTAGACTCAAGGTTAGGACAGGCAGTTTTGTATTTTGAGGGAATTCAAGGGAATTTAAGGATATGGGGATCAGACTGGAAAGGGAATTAAGTTAGAAAATCAGCACTGATGTTATCAAAAATGTAGGGTACCTGGAAGTGTATGTGTGGGCCTTTCGTGCTACTGTTTGTAATGTTGTTTTGCTCATCATTACACAATGCCTGTAAGCATTTCACTGTATCATTGAGTATGTGATTAGGGCATAAACCATAATGAAGCAAAACTTATAGCTGTTTTAAGTTTGCTCATGCTTTTTTTCCCTTTTGTTTTACAGTGTTGGTGCGCGTTGTTAATGCAGTTTTAGCTGAAGCTAGAGCAGGCGATCGGGAGAATTCCAACAGAAATTTGCTTCCATAATAGCCATATTAATGACCCATTATATATTGATAATAAATATCCACTGTGTCCATTGGATTATAAAACACTTGCAGTTTGTGGTAGGTGTATAAGACAGCCATCAGCCTCCTTTCTCTGCTGAGTCTAAAAGCCAATGCAATTATTTGTGGTAGAGGATAAACTCCCAATGGGTCTTTAAAACAAAAGGCACTGGTCTTACATAACAAGGTTATTACACAAGAGAAATAAATACAAGCTTCATGATTAGTTAAGCATTGTTACTAAAGATGATGTGGAGCCAGAGACGACACATCTGTCTCCATTGGGTCTTTGTGCTAGACTGCTGGATTCTACAGCCAAAAATTGTGACATCGTCAGTTTGGGTGAAACTTAATGCAACTAAGGTGTTAACTCTTTCAGAACCTTTTCTTTATACAACATAACATAGCAAGGGGACACCTCAGCAAATTGTCATGTTCATATCTGAGAGGGAAACCAAGCTTGGTTGGTGGTTTTTTTTTCAGTTTGATTACTGTCGTGGTTAGCCACAAGAGGTTTCCAATGTTCTTTTATCAAAGGAACACAAGTTTATCACACAAAAGAAAAATACTCTCTCCACATGTATGTACACACACAATAATTTAGAAAGATCTCAACATAAACAATAAAACAAAAATTCAATTCTTTTCCTATCAATATCCTTTACAGATGATCAAACAAAGTGAAGCATCATTCTTATTCTAACTTTAAGATTGCTTACTAAACTGGTCCTTCCCAATTTTAATGAACAAGAGACTTCTTTCCAATCCTGAAAGTTTTAATTTCTTTTCAATTCTCACAATCTGGAGATTTCTACCAAATAAAATGCTCTCAGTGGGTGATGTCAAAGAAGAAACTGCCTTTCTCAATATTCATTTCATAGAATCACTACGGTGCTTCAGTCCAACAAATCCGCATTGACCCTCTGAAGAGTATCCTACCCAAACTGATTCCCCATTACTCTACATTTACCCCTGATTAATGCATCTAACCTACACATTATGGAACACTATGGGCAGTTTAGCATAGCCAATTCACGTAACCTGCACATCTTTGGATTGTAGGAGGAAACTGGAGCACCGGGAAGAAACCCACACAGACACGGAGAGAACGTGCAAACTCCACACAGTTGCCCCAGGCTGGAATTGAACCCAGGTCCTTTGCACTGTGAGGCAACAGTGCTAACCACTGAGCCACCGTGTCACCCTGGTGGCACTTTAATGACTTTTCTCCGTTTTAAATACCTGTAGAATCTCTTGTTATCCATAATTACATATTTAACTCGCTTTCTCTCACACTTTAATTTCTCTCTTCTGATTAATTATTCTCCATTCTTTATATTCTGACCAATCATCTGATCTGCCATTCATCTTTCCATGGTTATATGCCACAATGGGCTCTATTGATTCAATTCCCTTGCCAAGAATGTCTTCACTTCAGCTTGTTCAGCTTTCATGTCCACCTTTTTGCCCTGAGGCATGTTTAAAATACTAGTCTGAGAGCCACTCTTTTCCCTCGCAACCGGATACAAAATTGAATCATATTGTGGTCACTGCTGTCTGCAGTTGTTAAGTAATCTTGTCACATTACATAATACATAGTCTATTATAACCTGCTCTCTGCTAGGATCCAAATTATTTTGAAAGCATTCTATGAACTCTGCATCCAAGCCATCATTGTCAATCTGATTTTTCTGGTTTATATGTAGGTTAAAGTCACTCATGGTAATTTATATCTCTTCATCACAAGCACCAATTATTATTTTCTGGTATGCTTTGTCCCATATTGTGTTCATTGTTGGAGAGCCTATAGATCTACCCACTGTGACTTCTTTCACTTACTATTCCTGCACACAAACCTGTCCTACATGCTGACCTTCTGTACTAAGGTCATCTCTAATGTTTGTACGAACTTTTGCCAGCCTTGAGTAACAGTGCTACCTTTGAGATTCTGGTTATTTTGAATTTGGTGCCTAACTCCTCATACTCTCCATGCAGAACTCTTCCTAGTTTATTTATGTCATTGGTACCTGCGTGGGCCATGGTCACAGAGTCCATCCCCTCCCCTGAAAATTTTCTTTCCAGCCTTAATCAGATGTCCCAAATCTTGGCATCAGGCAGGCGACACTGCCATCTTGACTCTCACTTTTTACTTCAAGAATGATTTTTAGATTTTAGATTAGATTCCCCACAGAATGGAAACAGGCCCTTCAGCCCAACAAGTCCACACAGTCCCTCTGAAGAGTAACCCACCCAGAGCCATTCCTCTACCCTATCCCTCACTAATGCACCTAACACTATTGGCAATTTAGCATGGCCACTTCACCAGAACTGCATATCTTTCGACTGTGGGCAGAAACCAGAGCACCCGGAGGAAACCCACACAGACACGTGGAGATTGTGCAAACTCCACACAGACAGTCGCCCGAGGCTGGAATGAAACCCGGGCCCTTGGTGCTGTGAGACAGCAGTGCTAACCACTGAGCGACATTGCCACTCTCTATGCTGTCTATCTTTCTCACTAACCTATCACCTATTATTGTTATATTGCTTATTGCTGCCCTGATTTGAAGGGGTTCCTGTACCACAGTGCTACATTCAGTTTGCCCATCCACCTTGCAACTCCCGCTCTCATCCAGAGCACACCAAGCCTGCTGAACAATTGAACATTTGCAGAGGCTGACAGTCCTGCGTTCTTCCCCTTTGAGTCCCTTTACCTGCCTCACTCACAGTCACAACCTCCTAATCCTGACCACTGACCAAATCAAAAGACCCTATCAGAGTTAATTTAGCTTCTTCCTGGCATGAAGGATACAGAGAACTTTCCCCCTTGTGTTTGTGGTTCATAAACTTTCAGCCAAATCTGCTAGAACTTCAAATATTTAATGCAAACAGTTTGCCCTGGATCACCATGGCATCCAGCACCTCTTAAAAGAAGCAATAAAACACTTTCGCAGAACTGAAATCAAAATGTACTTTCCATCTGCTTTAAAATACAAATTCCAAAATTTATAAATCATTATCTCAACACAAAACAGTACCTTTATTCTTTTCATAATGCAATAAGCCCAAAGGGTGACTGTAATAAACATTGAGGCAGAATGCCTTGTGGTCATGCCACAATGCAATGCCAAATATGAAAGATAAGAGTAGAGAATGTCATACCCCGGTGGGCAGGCCAAGCACTCCTCAGAACTTGTCAGCCCAGTGCCATTACTGAAGGTGCCCATTGGGCAGGGCACAGGGAATGCAGAACCGACTGGGCAGTACCCTCCTGCTGAGCATATATCACCAGTGATCCCATCGATTGGGGTCTATAAAGAGAAACAGAACCACCACATTTTTTGTATGCAATAAACCATTGTATTAAACAGCAATTGCTTTGCTATCGGGGTAATAGTGCACCCTTGTGAGCATAACCACTAAATATTACAGTACAATTCTTTCAACTTCCAGGAATATTTGCATACCTACCACCAAGTCATCTCCAATAATACTTAGCATCTTATTCACAACAGCATCAAAACATTTTAAATTACAGGAATGTCCAAGCACACAAATATTAACAACATTTAAGAAAGAAAAATAATTGTTGGTAATGTTTGTTTTGTAAAACATTTGTATTTTCAAATCATGAGCTAAGTCATTGCATCCTTACATGCTATAGAATCATAGAAAAGTTACAAAGTTCATCATGCATCAGTCTGCATTTGCTGAACAAGCTAGCCACGGGTATTCTCATCCTATCTCCCAGCACTTGGTTCATAGTATTCCACAAACATTCAAAAAACAAAACGATATGTTCAACATTCATTTTTAAAAGCAATAATTGAACCCTGAACTGCTCAATATTAAATACAAAAAAGGTAACAATCCACTTCATGTTATTCATTAGAGGCATCTTCATTAATATCTAAAATCAATACCTGATTGAATTGGTTGAAGGTTTCTCAGAACTCCTGCCGCAATTCTGGTGGGGTCCTGGAAACTTCAGGACTTCTTCTTAGCTTTTCTACTTAGCTTTATAAAGGGGCCAGCACTTTTACAAGTTATACCAAAGGGATATTGAGCCAACAATTAGATAATCTATACTGAGAGGTTTATCTTCGCTTAGTGGGTCCGCTGCCCAATGGATGGCATTACCGTGTATCATAAAAATAAGTAATGGACAGAACCAAAGGGAGCACAGGCACATACTGTGTGAAATGAAGTGGATCTAAGTATTTTGTAAACATGAGTAGCTGGTCCCCTTGCACAGAGAGCTGAGGCAATGGGCGTTGGACAGGTAATCAACCCAATCCCAAAGGCTCAGCAGATGTCCTGACAAGATTGAAATCCACAGATGTTAACACAGGTTTTTTTGGCTCGGGAATGAGAAAATCCAAGAGACGAAGAGTGATCATTAAGTTAATACTCACTGCAGTAACCGCTCTTTCTCTGCAGTAAAATCCAGCTTTGCAATTCCCAGTGGGTTGAGTCAGACTCTCACCAGCACAGTACTGCCCTCCTCCACATGGAATACAATCAGACAATGCTCTCAGGCTTATTTTGTCACTGTATGTTCCACGTTCACATGGTTGCGGCTGCTTGCTGCCCAGAATACAATAAAAACCCTAGAGACAGAATAAACACACAAGAAGGTTTTGCAAGGCCTGAACATGAAACATACAGTTGACTTGGTGCAATATGTCAATATGAGACATGAGGCAAAAACTAACTACTTACATTGAGTTTGAATCATTGTCTCCGTTATTGTTTGAACTTGAATTTAAACTCAAACACAAATGGGTCAAAGAAAGAAGTGGAATGCATGTTGTTTTGGGCCAAGCCAGACCCATTCCAAATATTTTAAAGAAGGCAGCCGAGACCCTAACGTTTTCCTATTTTAAAGGTAGATCCGAAATGGGTATTCCAGGTGTAATACAACTGGTCAAGTCACTCTGCTTTAAGCAAAACATAATTTATTTAAACACTATAGTTATAACATGAACGAAGGACAGCGGAATTTAAAATAACTTAATTATTGGAAAGCCGAACTGACTCGATACAGTAACTAATACTAATTAACTGTTCCAATACAATAACATCTCATAAACACTTCCCTTGGCAAAAAGATAAATTCAAACACAGATTCTTACACGCAGGAGGGATCAACATCCAGAGAGATTTCAGAGAAAGTCAATTAGGAAGCATTTATTGAACACTGCAACCCTTCAGGTAGTCACATATCTTGTGGCTGCTACAACTAAAAAGCTGGAAAAATCTGCATTGGGAGAACTGGCCAACCCATCCCCTCAGTATTATTAGCTCCTTAGACTCTTCAGCACCTCTGCCTTTACAAACTGTCTTCAAACAAGCCCATGACAAAATAATAGCATTTTAAAATGATAGCATTGTCACAATATTTATAGGATCAGCTCCAGATAACTGAACAATTCACTTGGCTTATTTTTCAATTCATTCACAGGATGAGGACATCACTGGCTAGGCCAGCATTTATTGCTCATAACTGCTCAGAGAGTTATGAGTCAACCACATTCCTGTGAGTCTGGGGCTATGAGGTAATGATGGTAGTTTCATCCTGAAAGGACATTAGTGAACTAGATGTGTTTTTCCTGACAATCAACAATGGATTCTTAGTCATTTTTAGTCTCTTAATTACAGATTTTTAATGAATTCAAAGTGCACATGCTCCAAAGCAGGATTTGAACATAGCAGGTCCCCAGAACATTACCTGGATCTCTGGATTAACAGTCCAGAGGTAATACCATGACATTGTCACCTCCCCTTGCAACTGAATGGACTGACACTTGTTCAGAAGTTATCCATTTTCTAGAATGACATCATCTCCCAGTCAACACAATACCGTCAATGTAGTTTGAAAATGAAGTTCATTTGGATATATTTGATTCTAACTGGCATTGCTGACTAAGGCAAAAAATGCTGCCATAAATTCACAGCTTTATCACTAGTAACCTTACATACAGACAAAGAAGAACACCACTTCAATTGGGGCAACATATCCACCCTAGGACAAGCTAACCAGAGACACACATGGGAATTCCTAGAGGCCTGGCATTCAAACGGGAACTCCATCACTAAACACAATCAATTTCGACCCCATTTACCAACTTCTGAGAAAAAGACCCAGAAATGCTATCACCTATCTTAAGAGAGCAAGGCACATAAATAGAAAGCAGGACAGAACACCAGCGCTTCACCGGAGGCTCACTGATGATGTTACCTAGCATTGTGATGAAACATCTGAAAACAAACCTTCCAGTGTAGTGAGCAAACTTACATTCTGAACCTCAACCTGAGCTACAAATCTTCTCAAAAATCTCAAAGCTTTATGTTTGGGGAGTAAGTGAAGGTTTATAAAATAGTTAGATTTTCAACATTGGATTTTCAACATTTGGAATTTGACCTTGGAGATCCCAAGACAAAGAAAACACATCAGAAGTTCGAAATGAAGGTCATAGATGTTGTAAGGGCATGCCACCTCACAACATTGCGTGAGCTGCTGCTCAGGATGAAGGTTATAGTTACTATCCCCTATAAGTGCACAAAAAGGGCCTGCTTTGTCCAGTGTGGTAGAGAAAAAGAAAAAAGAAACCCTAGTCCAACTAGAGGAGTCACTTCTGTTTCACAAGACATAGTTAGTTGAATGTTACTGGTTAACTGATGCAATCGACATTGTTACAGAAGTTTTGACAATGACTACATGTTAAGATGTGTACCTTTGAAATCCTAGACTAAACTGGCCACAGGCCCACTTGCATTGTCATAGTGGATGGACACTCTTCAGGTCTATCAGATCTTTTCAGTAGAAGTAGCATTGATGGTTTGTATTTTCAGCATATGGGAAGTATCAATGGTTACTCTGACCTCTGTGTTCAATTTCTGTGGTAAAAATCTGAAAGATCCACCCTATTATTTATTTTTGGGCTTTCCTGTACTGATCAAACATTAGCGACTCACCCATTAAATGAAGGACATGCATAGGAAGAGTTGCTCTGATACCATTAGGAAGCTTGCTCCTGGTCTTCAAGTATCATTTGTATCAAGTGCTTATTTGGCTGTTTTACTCCCTGCACGGCTCTGATCGTACATGAGAGTCACCTGCCCTGTAATTGTTAGACAGTAATCGGCCATTTTTCTCATGAGGTTACCTCTTTCCCCTCCTCCTATCCCTGACAAGATGCATTCAGTTTGGAGCAGTCAGCTAACATATCCGAAAAGCCTGTCTCTGTGATTGCTGTCTGTTCTCAATACATTGTGAACTCCCCATCTAATGCAGAGAGAACCTAAACATCCCAGTAGTATAGGCGCCAAATCACAATATTTGGTCATGAGAAGGAAACAGCTGCATGGATTTAGTATTATTCATGATCTGGGATTGTCTCAAAAGCTGTCTAAAGCCATATCAAATATGTTCAAACTGTAGTCATTGTTGTCAAGTTGGAAACACAGCTGCAGTTAGCATTCAGTGAGATCCTACCGAAAGCCATGAGATACTGATGGACCAATGATTGAAAGGGTACATAGGGCCATGGTTTGATGTTATATTCAAAAGTGCTGAAAGTGTATCAAGCATCAGGGTTTTGTGCTCAAGGCTCTGAGGTAGAGTTTGAATACACAATCTTTGATTCCTAGGTGAGAATGTCAACCATTACCTTCGGGATCTTAAGGATAAAAGGACAATGACAGATGGCTTTTAGAATCTAGTTGAACACAGGACTGAGTGATTTGGAGCATGGAAGTGGTGAGATTTAATGACTCAAATGTTTCAATCGTAACATTTTTTACAAGATGGAAACACTCACCTTCGGACAGACCTTTGGATTCTCCAAACCAAAGTTTTCACAGTAGTACCCAGGTGGACACTGGGAACAGCTCTCTTCTCTTTCTGCTGCAGAATGACTAAGATAGAAGCCAGGTTTGCATGGGAAAGTGTGTGGGTTTCCTGTCCCCAGTGGACAGTAGTGTCCTCCAGGGCAATCACCAGTCTGTAACAAAACAGTGGTAACTTTAACTTTTAAATAAATAGTATAAATTAATACCAACTCAGGAAACATTCCAATCCTTATGTAGTTTGGTTTCTAAGTAAATGATTTAGATGTTTAATGTCAAAAATAGTGTATGTTCAAAATTACTAACAGAGTAACTTGTATTGTGTTTTAAATTCCCTTTTTTTCTCATTGTTGTCACTCTTCTTGTCACCTTTTGGGACTTTTCCATCATTTTTGTTATTATCTCCTTCACTTCTTTTCCACCCAAATTGCAAAGTTTTCTTTTTGTTTGTAAGAGTTTTTGCTACTTTCTAGCCTGTTCTATTCTCAGCCAGAGCCTGTGCAGAATACTCTGTTAGTCCTAAACCTAACAAACAGATAGAGTCATAGAGATTTACAGCATGGAAACAGACCCTTCGGTCCAACCCATCCATGCCGACCAGATATCCCAACCCAATCTAGTCCCACCTGCCAGCACTCGCCCCATATCCTTCCAACTTCTTCCTATTCATATACCCATCCAGATGCCTTTTTGAATGTTGTAATTGTACCAGCCTCCACCACTTCCTCTGGCAGCTCATTCCATCTATGCACTTACTCTCTGCATGAAAAACTTGTCCCTTAGGTCCCTTTTAAACCTTTCCCCTCTCACCCTAAACCTATGCCCTCCAGTTCTGGACTCCCCCACCCTAGGGAAAAAACTTTGTCTATTTATCCTATCCATGACCCTCATAATTTTGTAAAAGGTCACCCCTCAGCCTCCGACGCTCCAGGGAAAACAGCCCCAGCCTGTTCAGCCTCTCCATATAGCTCAAATCCTCCAACCCTGGCAACATCCTTGTAAATCTTTTCTGAACCCTTTCAAGTTTCACAACATCTTTATGATAGGAAGGAGACCAGAATTGCACACAATGTTCCAACAGTGGCCTAACCAATATCCTGTATAGCCACAACATGACGTCCCAACTCCTGTACTCAATATTCTGACCAATAAAAGACAGCATACCAGATGTCTTCTTCACTATCCTATCTACCTGCAACTCCACTTGCAAGGAGCTATGAACCTGCACTCCAAAGTCTCTTCTTGAACATCTTCTGACAAATTTGACTCACCATGGCCAGTCAGATCTTTAATGCTGACAATTTCAATTGGAGATTGCGTTGAAGCTATTTGAGCTTGCAAACTGTCCTCAAACCCATATAGTTCTGCAGACTGTAATTCAGCCCTTAACATACGAGGAACGGCTGAGGATCTTGGGATTGTATTCATTGGAGTTTAGAAGATTAAGGGGAGATTTAATAGAAACTTACAAGATAATACATGGCTTGGAAAGGGTAGACGCTAGGAAATTGTTTCCGTTAGGCGAGGATACTAGGACCCGTGGACACAGCTTTAGAATTAGAGGGGGTAAATTCAGAACAGAAATGCTGAGACATTTCTTCAGCCAGAGAGTGGTAGGCCTGTGGAATTCATTGCTGCAGAGTGCAGTGGAGGCCGGGACGCTAAATGTCTTCAAGGCAGAGATTGATAAGTCCTTAATGTCACGAGGAATTAAGGGCTACGGGGAGAATGATGGTAAGTGGAGTTGAAATGCCCATCAGCCATGATTGAATGGCGGAGTGGACTTGATGGGCCGAATGGCCTTACTTCCACTCCTATGTCTTATGGTCTTTATGTGGGAATGCAAATGGTCAGCATGACTAGATTTAGTTCTAGAGACTGGTAAGCACGGTAGTGTTGCACAGCCAAACTGCAATCAGAAGGGGCTTTCAACATTCCATAACAGTCAGGGAAATTCAGGAATACAATTCATCAGCCAACATTTGTATTATCATTAACTACAGCTTCTGATCTGGAAAATGATTCAAAGGCTGTATCTCATCTCTGTGAAGTTGCTACATCTGCAGGAAAAGTTGTACTCATCTACACATTAAACATTTAAGAGCTCCAAATTAATTCAAAATCCAAAGCGATTATCACAGTTTGAAAGTGAGAACAAATGCCTGTGTTCGAACTAATATTTTGTACATCCAAAGTTTGATGAATATACTCTCATTCTCAATTTAGCTACATTGGTTCTCAATTAATTCTTGTTTTCAGTGACAAAATAAATTGGTCATGGCACAATAGGGCAGAATGACATGGCAGGTAACTTTGCAGTAATAAATACTGTGATGCTGTAAAGGTTTTTAAGCCTCCAACAATTAATGTTAAAGCCTTAACAAAGGCAATGGCTGGGTCATACTGACAAAACATTACTCACAGGCTGAGAGATTGCCACAGGTTTTGTGCCTTCACTGTAGCAATATTTTCCAGCAGGACAGGGAACGCACTGAGATTCATCAACCAGTCCTTTCCGGTCACTGTAAGTACCATTTGGACAAGCTCTTGGGTTGGGACCCTGAGGTGAAAACAAATGGTGACATTGAAGCATTAATTTCAAGCTTTAAAGTAACTTACTATCTTGCACATTGTCCTGTTATGATTGCAGCTGTTGGTAATATCAGACAATTAAGATGCCAACCTGAAACTTGGCTTGAAAGATGGTACGTCTGGCAGCATCTGTGAAGGGAAATCAGAGTTTCAGGTCCAGTTCTGAGGAAGAGTCACCAGACCCAAAATGTTAACTCTGATTTCTCTTCACAGATGCTGCCTGACATGCTGAGCTTTTCCAGCAATTTCTGTTTTTGTTTCTGATTTACAGCATCTGCAGTTCTTTCAGTTTTTTATTTTGGTAGATCATAGACTTTACTTTTGCAATTTTGATGTTGTTGCTGTCAGCGACTCAGTATAGTTTCAAAAGGCTGCCATTCGATCTTTAACAGAAAAAAAAATCTTATCATTCACTCACAACATTTATTGCACATCCTTAGTTGTTGTTGAGAAAGTGGTGATGAATTGCCTTGTTAAACCACTACAGTCCATTTAGTGTAGTTTATTCCATCCAAAAGAAGGAAATAACCAGTTATTTTACACTATACAAGGACTAGTTGAAACAGTCTTATTGCAAATGTCAGAAATAAAGATTCAAGCCTTTTACCCTCAAAGGCAAGCTTACAGATACTGAAATTATAGTAAAGGCTCACTTTGTTTTCATCTTAAATTTTCTTTAGTAGAAACAGTTACATTTGGTTTGTTTCTTTCTGGCTTTTTTATTTAGTGTTTCCTTAGGAGACCCTGAAACAAACTGTTCTTATATTTTTTGATATGGATTCCATAAACTCGTCTTACACAAAATTCTGTTTTTAAAACTTTCACTTACTGACATTAAACTCCTGAGGATTTCTTTTCTCCTATACTGACTGTTCCAGAGATTGCTCAACCACATCGCTGCTCTTGAATTGATTTTTGTCCCTGATTGACCTACTTTGTCCAAAGAATTCCTGCACATATTGATGCCTATACTGTATAAGTCTTCAGAGCTGTTTTGTCTGTCTTCCTGCTCTGTAGGAAACATTGTTGCTATTGAACAGACTTTTTTTCCCCCTCACTTTTATTGTTTGCTTTCTAAAACCCTGAAATTTTCCCCTTCAGCATTGGTAATAGTGCATGCAAAGATGCTTCCAGACATTGCACAGTTCTTGGAAGCCAGAACTGAAACTAAGTCCTTGCCTTTTTAACACATGTGCTATAGAAATACAAATTAATCTTAATATGATATTTGAATCTATCCACATTAGAATCCACATTTCCAAATAATACTAATATCATGAACCTTCTCATTGAACTGAAGGTGTAACCTGTCAATGAAATTGTCAGGTATGTAGAAATTCATTGGTATCTCATCTATTTTAAATGAGTATTTAAACAAACAATATTGTGGACAGGTAGACATGCACGATCTTTGCTAGCTATGTGTTATTCACCACATTGGTAAGCACATCCAAGGTTTGAGCATTGGAAAGTGATATCAACAATTGATATTCTGAGAATTGACACCATTTACAGGTGACGGAAGCAGGGACTGTGCCATGAAAAGAATGCAAGAGGTACAAGCACAAAATAATGAAAGCTTGGTCTTGGGGAGAGAAGCAGAGGCAGGGACAGAGACAAATGATGCTGCAGAGGTGAGAAAAAGCCAACTTATTGATCCATGAGAGGCAAGGAAGAAAGGCTGGGAACTGAGCAATATGTCAAGGTTCTGAACTATGCCAGAATGAAGTCAATGCAGTAAAAGTAAGAACAACGCGCAGTGATGGCAGAATTGCTGTCATAACAATTCATAGTGTTGTTCTCTACCAGTCTTGGAAGGTCATCTATATTAAAGGCCAGCTCCAGCAAAAATGTTAACCTTTGGAACTGATTTATTTTTTGAGCAACTTCAAGAGTGCCTGTATATTCTGCTCCAGTCCATTTCTAGCTGTCATTTTTGATTTTCTTAGACGTGAAGTAAAAACAAAGAAGAAAATGCTAGAAACACCTATAATATTTTTACGTTCTGCACAGTTCTTGTTTTGACTCCTTACAAATGCTGACATATATGTATTGATCAGGATTTTGATTTTTTAAAAAAATCAGGTATCCAACATTTATTGTTTTTAAAGTTGAATTTTTAGCTGTCATCAGATGGCAGTAAGTTAAACAAACACAGTTTTACCCTGTTTTCTTTAGGGGGAAAGAAACAAACAGTTTTGTCCTATTTCCCTGAAGAATTTCCTATTCATATAACATTTTTCCCCAGAGTTTCCACAACTCTTTGCCAAGTTAGGGCAAACGATGAGAGAAATGTCATGGAGGAATACTTTGCGACCTTCCTGTTCAAAAATCATATGTCAACAGTTTCAACGTGATGTCCACCTGAATGGTGCCAGTCCTGACACATTTCTAGTAGTAAGTGGTGAGGTCTGCAGATGCTGGAGATCACAGCTGCAAATGTGTTGCTGGTCAAAGCACAGCAGGCCAGGCAGCATCTCAGGAATAGAGAATGCGACGTTTCGAGCATAAGCCCTTCATCAGGAAGGTTTCTAGTAGGGCTTTTCTTGAATGTTATCATGGTGACACTGCTGTTCCAGGTCTCACCACCAGATGGCAACATGCAGCTTTGCATGCTACTGAAAATGTTGCATTCCACAAATGCAATACTTAACAAATAGATTTTAAGACTTGTTAAAGAGACAACTTACGAAAAGCAATTGTTGAAGAACAGAAATTGGTGACTTACAATGTTTCCTTGGAGGCAGTAATATCCCTTTGGACAGCCATCTTTGTTGAAATCAGGAGCTCTGCTAAGACCAACTGGGCACACTAGCCCTGCAGGACAAAACAGCTGCGTTGACATCACCTCCCAGCTCGTCCTCTCACTATTGCAGTAATGACCAAGCAGACAAAGGTCACAGGAAGCTGAACCAAAGTCCTAGAATATTATCAGTCACACAGTGTTAGATAGAAATCTTCCAATAACACATTCTGCAGCAAGTTAGAATATTTGATACATGGGAGATCTGAGGGGCTCAGATGGGGCAATAAACTTGAACACTTTGTTCCTTCTCCTTGTTGCCAGTTATGAGATATTCAGAAACCTCATAAAGCTTTTATTATATTCAGTCAATCTTTGATGTCCACCATTAGCCTCTCTGCTGTCATCCAGTTAATGAACATTGCCATCGCCTCCTACCATTCTTATCTACGCCAGCGTGGTCAGAGTTCACACTCTGATCAATATAAGCATGGATTTAGCAGGAGCATTCTATGCAGGGTTGGGATTGGAGGGGAAGACTTTCAGAATCTCTCCTAATGGTGTGGAATTTGAACTCCACAATATGCCTATTTTCCTCTTTGTACGTCTGATTGACAGATATGGTTTTCGTGTGGTGGAGAGAGTCCTGGAGCAGACCCCAACAGTCAGGACGGCATCTGATCACAGAATCTGGGGATTTTGGATCGTGGAGGCACTGGTTTGGGAGAGGGGGTATGGGGACTGGATATTTTGACGGTGAAGTAGGATGAAGGAGTAGCCATGCCTGCTTCCTCCTGACAAACACACAATGCTGGGAAGGCACTTGCAGTTTCACTGAAACCTTCCTCATCTCCTTTCAGCTGCTACAATTCTTGGGATATGGGAAAATCCATCGTCCACTGTTAAACCAATAATTCAGGTTAAATCAGGGGCTGTCAGTAAAAATAGTGAACTTGCTGACCTGTCCCTTGGTAGTGACTTGGTGTGCTCATCAACCGTTCTCCACCAAAATGACTCAGAGGTGCAAGATGGGTTGGGGTTGAGATTCATTGTTAATATCTGAGACAGTATGTTAAACTTCATCCCCCAATGTCAACTACTAGCTCTACATCACCCTTGGCATCACTACTGTCTCTGATTTGTGACTGTGCTTTCCAGCATCCAATACTAGATAAGCAGAAATTTTCTCCAATTCATGATTGAGAAGGCCGAAAGCATAGATTTCAGTTTCAATCATGATCCATAATTATTGTTTCTATTCCCTGCCTTGACCCCCAATTGATGCATTCATTGTCTTTCTGAAATTGTCCATTAGAAAGTGATTTAAAAGAAAAGGAGAAAATGAGGACTGCTGATGCTGGAGAACAGAGTCAGAGTGTGATGCTACAAAAGCACAGCAGGTCAGGCAGCATCTGAGGAGCAGGAGAGTCGACGTTTCGAGTTTAAGCTTTTCATCAGGAATGAGGCTTGTGAGCCAGGGGGTGCTGAGAGATAAATGGGAGGGGAGGTGGGGTTGGGGGCAAATAGCTGGGAATGCGATAGGTAGTTGAAGGTGGGGGAGAAGGTTTTAGTTCAGAGAGGAAGGTGGAATGGATAGACGGGAAAGGTGATTGATAGGCCAGGACGGCAGTGCTGATTTAGAGGCTTGAGACTGGGATAAGGTGGGGGAGGGGAAATGAGGAAACTGGTGAAATCCATGTTGATCCCGTGTGGTTGCAGGGTCCCAAGGCGGAATATGAGGCAATCTTCCTCCAGGTGGCTAGAGTTTGTTGGTGGAGGAGGCCTAGGATTTGCGTTTCCTTGGCAGAATGGGAAGGGGATTTAAAGTGTTTGACCCCAGGGCAGTGGGATTGTTTAGTGCCGGTGTCCCAGAGATGTTCTGCATGTTGGCATCCTGTCTTCCCAATGTTGAGGAGTTTCTCTTTTGTGGCTGTGACTGTTTCAGGACGTGGCTGAAGAGCTTCAGGGCAGAGGAGATGACCTGGGCAGTGCAGTGAGAAAGAAACTTACTGAGATCCTAGTAGAGAGAGGAGGTGAACTTCTTCAAGTTTTTTTTTGTGGCTGTTGGAGTGGGTTGGTTTTCTTTTGTGGCTGTGGCTTCTCTACATTGTGGCGACAGGACACCAACTTGCGGAATGTTTCAGAGAACATCTCTGGGTCACACGCGCTAAACAGCCCCTCCGCCCTGTGGCCAAACACTTTAACTTCCCCTCCCACTCCATCAAGGATATGCAGGCCCTCAGCCTCCTCCATCGCTAAACTCTAGCTACCTGTGGCCTGGAGGAAGAATGCCTCATCTTCCACCTTGGGACCCTCTAACCACATGGGATCAATGTGGATTTCACTAGATTCCTCATTTCCCCTCTCCCACATTATGCCAGATCAAACCCTCCAACTGCCATCTTGAACTGTCCTACCTGTCCATCTTCCTTCCCACCCATCTGCTCCACCCACCTCTCTGACCTATCACCTTCACCCCCACCTTCATCTACCTATTACACTCTCAGCTACCTTGCACCTCGCCCCACCCTCTTCCCATTTATCTTTCAGGCCTCTTGGGTCCCCCCCTCATTCCTGACGTAAGGCTTATGCTCGAAATGTTGACTCTCCTGCTCCTTGGATGTTGTCTGACCAGCTATGCTTTTCCAGCATCACACTCTTCGACATTAGAAAGTGGTGGTGGGATGTCTTCTAATATCACTGCAGTCTATTTGATGTAGGTACATCTACAATGCCATTAGGGAGGGAATTTCAACATTTTAACCCAGCGACAGAGAAAGGATTGCAATGTATTTCCAAAGTTAAAAATCACACATCACCAGGTTATAGTCCAACAGGTTTAATTGGAAGCATTAGCTTTCGAAGCGCTGCTCCTTTGTCAGGTGGTGAAGCTAGTGTTTCCAATTAAACCTGTTGGACTATAACTTGGTGTGTGTGATTTTTAACTTTGTCCACCCCAGTCCAACTCTGGCATCTCCAAATCAATATATTTCCAAGTAGGGATGATATATGGCTGGGAGGGAAACCTGTAAGTGATGGTGTTTGCATGTACCTGCTGCTTTTGTTGCTCTAGAAAGTAGTGGTCATAGGTTTGGAAGATGCTGTTAGAGGAACCTTAGTAAGTTTCTGCAGTGTACATGATGAACTCTGCTGCTGCTGTGCAATGGTCTTGGTAGGAGTGAATGTTTGTGGATGTGGTGCCATTCAAGTGGGCTGCTTTGTCCTGGATGGTGTCAAGCTCCTTGAATGTTGTTGGAGCTGCACTCATTCAGATAGGTGAGGAGTACCCCACAACACTCCTGACTTGTGCCTTGTAGATAGTGAACATGTTTTAGGGTATCAGGTGTTGCGTGACTGATTGCAGGCCTCTTAGTCATTGACTCGCTCTTGTAGATGATGTAGTTGTATGACAAATCCAGTTCAGTTTCTGGTCAGGAGTAATCCCCTCGATGTTGATACTGGGGGCTTCAGCAATGGTGTCAAATCTTGTTTTGAAAACACTCCTGTGAACCATTTCATCACTTTAAAAGTGTCGCAGTGGACATTAGCATTGAGTCATAGACTAGAGTTTCACAGCATTGAAACTGGCCTTCAGCCCATAATGTCCATATCCGTCATTAAGCACCAATCTACTCATCCATTTTCCAACACTATTTTTCATTCATAGGATGTGGACATCACTGACCAGGTCAACATTTATTAATCAAGCCTTATTGCCCAGAGGGCAGTAAAGAATCAACCACATCATCATGAGTCTGGAGTCACATGTAGGTGAGACTAATTTTTTTTGCTAAAAGTTTAGTGAACTCAATGTTTTTTTTATGATCAACAATGGCTTCACAGCCGTCACTAGACACTAAATTCCAGATTTTTATTGAATTCAAATTCATGGTGGGATTTGAATTTGGGTCCCAGAATATTATGTAGATGTCTGAATTTATAGTCTAGTGATCATACCACTGCCTCCTCTTAAGCTTGGCTTAGCCTTGTATGCAAAGGTGTTCATTTAAATATTTCTTAAATGCTGTGATGGGTCCTGACTCTACCGCCCATTCAGGCCATGAGTTATAGAGACCTACCATCCGACTGCAGGAGGTATATTTTTCCCTAGATACCTTCTAAACTTCCTCTTTACACGAAATCTATGCCCCCTGGTATTGACTCTTTGCTGAGGGGAATGGTTTCTTGCTGTTGATCTTATCTGTGACACTCATAATTTTGTTTACATCGTTCAGATCCTCCCTCAGACTTTTATGCTCTCAGAGAAACAATCTCAGCCTATGTAGTCTTCCATCACACCTTTAACTCTTGAGACCAGGCAACATTCTGGTGAATTTCCTTTGGCCTTCTCTTGAGCAATCATATCTTTTTGATAGTGTGGTGACCAGAATTGAACATAGTAAGCCGTAATGGTTGTATTAATATACCAGCCAAGTTATCTTGAAGCCTGGATTAATCTTAATGGGAATATAATTTTAAATCTCACCTTGCCATCTGATTGAATTTAAATTCAATGATTTAGATTACTTACAGTGCAGAAACAGGTCCTTCGGCCCAATAAGTCCACACCGACCCGCCGAAGCGCAACCCACCCATTCCCCTACACTTACCTCTTTACCTAACACTACAGGCAATTTAGCAAGGCCAATTCACCTGACCCGCACATCTTTGGACTGTGGGAGGAAACCGGAGCACCCGAAGGAAACCCACCCAGACACGGGGAGAACGTGCAAACTCCACACAGTCAGTCGCCTGAGTCGGGAATTGAACCCGGGTCTCTGGCACTGTGAGGCAGCAGTGCTAACCACTGTGCCACTGTGCCGCCCAGACAGATTTGATATGTCTGATATAAAATGCGAGTTTCAAATATCATAACCATAGTACTTCCAGACTTTAACAAAATCCCATCTGGTTCACTAAAGGAAATCCGTCATCTGTCCCTAGTCTAGAGTACAAGTTGCTCCAGGCCCATAACAATTTGATCAATTCTTACCCACCCATTGAAATGCAGTAATGAAACATTCAGTTATATCAAAAAGAATAAAGCAATGTGGATATATTTGCATTACATAGACTTCAGAAGTTCCATAATTTGGCACACTCTACACTTACACACACATAGAACATAACAGCACAGACAGGCCCTTCAGCCCTCGATGTTGCGACAACCTGTAAAACCAATCTGATCCAAGAAGCAAAGTAGAAATTGCAGCTGTTGTGTTTTAAAAGTCTTTGGTATATAATGTTTGAAGCAAATAAGTAGTTGTCGTGATTAACTTGTACTTGATAACCAACAAAGGGGGTAACATTTTACATCTATTTATAATGAATGGACAGTAGGCCTAGCTCACTCCTAGCATTTATTAAAGCACTGGAATTTATTTGTTGCTCACGATTAACGTGCCTCAATGAGTTATATACATTCAAGAGCTGCTGTTGAACATATTGCTCCTTGCTTTAACTCCATCAAACAAACCCGGTACAGGGTTTGCAAGGAGCAATCGATGATATTTGGTCACATCGGATTATGATGCATATTGCAGGGAGTGGATGGATTGTATTGGAACAGGTTTAATAAATCATTGAAAAACAATTGTGAAAACCTGCACTTTATTATGCTATGGAAGCAGATCCTGTTCTGTGGCCAGTTCTTTTTTCTACCAGTGGTTGTTGTGGGATTTCACTGTGTCACCATTTTAATTGGCAAGAGTTAAAAATGTGCTGTGTGGTATAGTTAGTTCACAATCCATGCTTTCACCCCTGGGAACTCTGTCTGAATATTAATAGCAACATGATCCTGAGGTTTGTAATCAAAATGGACGCAGTCAGTCGAGACTGTGTTATACAATGCAAATTCTAAAGGATATGGTGATATTTAAGCATTTACACAGATATAATGAGAGTATTGTTCCCTTTCAGTTGTAAGAATCCTTTGGGTAGTTTTAGCAAATCTCCAAAAGGGTATAAGTTCACAGCACAAGGCTACTTTCTGAATTAATTGGCGCTCCTTGCTCAAGGAAGCTACGGCAATGATTGCTGTGGGGAAAGATGGGTGTCACTGGTATTGAAGCAGGGATTGATTTCAAGAAAGTGGCTAGCAGTTTAATCTGCGCTGGGCTTGGTTTGGGAATCCTTAACGCTGATCTGGTATTTGTAACTGAAATGTAGAGCACACCCCAACCTGGGATGCCTCACTTTCTCCTCTTACCTCCTCCCTCAACTTCCACAATGTCATTTATATGCAGTCTTACTGAAATGTAAAGCTGAAACTGACAAACCGAGTATCTGCCGGTACCACAGCTTCTTGGAATGATGGTTCCAAGCTCCGAACAGAAATATCCAGCTGGGCAAAGTGTACAGTCCAGAATCATTGAGCCACCTTCCTCATTGCGATAAGTCCCCCTGGAAAGAAAGTTTGAAATAATATTTCCACCAATAATTCATATATTTGGTGCAGACCATTAATTAAGTTGACTTAAATAGGTAATATTCTGGATCAGTGGTGCTGGAAGAGCACAGCAGTTCAGGCAGCATCCAACGAGCAGTGATTTCACTGCTCGTTGGATGCTGCCTGAACTGCTGTGCTCTTCCAGCACCACTGATCCAGAATCTGGTTTCCAGCATCTGCAGTCATTGTTTTTACCTCATTAAATAGGTAATATGCAGGTTAACTCAGCGTAACTTTGGGTATTTCCATTGGAATAGCAGGTCAGAAGAAGACCATTCAGCCCTTTGAGCCTGTGCTGACATTCCACTCTATTCTGGCTGCTTTGTATCTCAGCCAGTCATAGCTCAACATTTCCTTTCGCTTTTAGTTCCTATTAGCTTCGGTCTTTGTAAAGAGGGGACTTCCAGAAATGGATGTGCAAAGATGCTGACAGGAAATTCTCTTGTACATTCGAGTCCAGGTAATCGGTGAGTGTAACTTACTGACCATGGTTGTAAAAGTGGTACAACACCCATAATGGATATTCTCGGCAAAGAGTTACTTAGAAAGAGAGACATGTTCAATCTTTCTTGACATTATCTCATTATGAATAATTATTCACCTTCAAATTGTTTGCTATTTTCTCCCTCCCTCTCTTTACCTCACAGTTCTATTTCTCCCTAGTGAGTGGCTCTCAGGCAGTCCGGCCTGATTGATCTCTTTCTTCTCTTTGGCTCTGAAGACAACTTGGATAATGTGGTGTGATGTTGCTGGACTAGTAGCCCTGAGATTCATCTGACCATAGGCTCAAACCCACTGTGACAAATGATGTGATTTGAATTCAGTTAATAACTCTGGAATATAAAACTAGTCTCAGTAATATAACCATGAAACTAGTGAAAAGTCCCGTCTGGTTCATTAAAATCTTTCAGGGAAGGAAATTTGCCATCTTAACTTGGTTTGGTCTATATGTGAATCCAGACCCACAGCAGCTGCCGCTTGAAGTGTCATTGAGTCATACAGATGTACAATACATTGGCCAGATATCCTAAATTAGAGACTTTAGTTGTAGCTTTTCCTTCTCTGATAGAAGAAGAACTATGAACATAAAGGAATAAATAATAAAAGTTTACCAAGAAGACATGATGATAATCATGGGAGATTTTAATACACATTTAATCTACCAGAAAGGTAGCCTGGAATAAGGAATTCACAGAATGTTTTTACGATTGTTTCTTAGAACAAGTATTGTGTAAAAAGATAGGAATAATCAATGATTTCAAAATTTAAGGCAATCCTAGGTAGCGGTGACTATTATATAACTGAATTTTACATTCAATTTGAGGGAAAGAGGTGTGGGTCCAAGGCTATCTTTAAAACATTAAATTAAGGCAACTATGAGACCATGAAGGCAGAGATGGCTCGTGAGATTTGGCAAACAGTTTAATGGATAGGTTAATAGGGATGCAATGGCAGTCATTTGACGGAATATTTCGAATACAGAGGAAGCTCAATTATCCAGCATTTGATTATCCAATTTTCAGATTATCTGGACAAGATCGCAAGGTCTCAATGCTTGGTTAAACTGTATGATCCGGCATTCGATTATCCGAACATTTGATTATTCGAACATGCGATTATTCAAACAAAATACTCCCCACCTTTATTCGAGGTTCCTCTGCACATGGAATAGATACATTGCAAGAAATAAAATATTTCCAAGAGATGGGCCTACCATTCATGGTTATCTAGAATGGTTAAAGACAATATCAAGCATAAAAAATATTTCAAAGCAATTTAGCAAGTCAGAAGATTGGAAAGAATTTTTGTTTTATTCATAGGATGTGAGTATCACTGGCTAGGCTAACGTTTATTGCACAGAGAGCAATTAAGAGTCAACCACATTACTCTGGGTCTGAAATCACATACCATAAGGTAAGGATGGTAGTTTCTTTCCCCTAAAAACATTCAAAGAATCACGGAATTACACAGTGCAGAAAAGGACCCACGGCCTGTCAAGTCTTTACTGTCAAATATATACAACTACAGTAGTTGCACTTTCCCACACTAGGCCCATTGCCTTGAAGTGATAACACAAGTAATTTTTAAGGATGGTGAGGTTTCCCACCTCAATTGCCCTGCCAGGCAGTGCATTCCATACTTCACCATCCTCAGGATGAAAATGAATTTTCCTCAAATGCCCTCTGAATCTCCTGCCTTTCACTTTAAAAATATGTCCCCTTGTTATTGACTGTTTAACTAAGAGGAAATAGCTGCTTTCTATTCACCCTGTCCATGGCCCTCAGTCTTACACATCTCTGTCAGGCAACTTCCTGGGAACCAAATGGATTTTTCTGACAATTGACATTGGTTTCATAATCTTTTTTTTTGTTCCTCCTGGACCTCAAAAAGCATTAGAAAAGCACTGATGCACAAAGCAATCCTTGCCTCTCTTTAGCTGTCATGTTTCCTGATGCCTGAGAAAACAAAGTGACTGGTGCCAAAGTTAAGTGCAGATAAAATCTGGGGTATACAGTCTCATTAAAATATTGAAATGGGTGAACTGCCTCAAGGAAAAACACTGGTCACAAGCCCCTTTTAAAACCCAAAGTGTGCAGGTGGGAAGAGATTTCAGATATTTTTTTCCGTTTTAACAATTCACTAGTATTAACACGGCATCTTGGAGGTTGTTACTTTTAAAGTAAAATCATTTTAAAGGAATGTAAACAGGAAATATTGATGCTAATGTGCTGGACTCTTTGTCTCTTGCTGCTTTCAAGAAAAGTTTCCTGCTGGGAATCAAGGGAGTACAGATGGAAGTCTAAAAATCCTGCTGTGGTTGTATACCTCAGGATCCCTGGGAACAGATTTTTAATTATCGAATATATTTATTAATAACAATTTTCTTGTGCCTAACTTAAACATCGCTGATAAAAGCCACAATTGTTGAAAAACCTTTAGAAAAAATATGTTGTTTTACATTGATACTCAAGTACCTTCAACAAAACTGCTTTTTGAAAAGCCATCCTGCATGACTGATTTCTGAAATTAACATTTGAAATCAATTCTTCACTGATTATAAATGCATTTAAAGGTATTGTTTATCAAAATGATGATGGATAACTCTATTGTAGCACCTTATTGGGAGCACTGCCTTTATCAAAAGTGATAAATGCTTGACAGCAAATTCACTTTGACATTCTGAGTACCCACCAAACAGCCCTGAGGTAAATGCTTTTAAAAATGCAATGATTTTAATAGTTAATGAATAGATTTTTCTATAAATTGTTAACAATGCCATTTAGAGACTGCAGTATGTCCTTTTGAGTTGTCTTTCAATGTAGAGTTACTCACTTTGGACAGCCTATTGGCTTGGAAGTGGCTTGCAGACAATATGACCCCTCAGGACACTGGAGGCAATCTTCAATTCTGCTGTTTCCTAGTCTTGTGCTGTATGTACCAGGAGGACATGGGAACTGGAAGCTCAGCTGTGTGCCTTTCACAGGGATATAAGTATAAATTTGGTGTTAGTTCAATCATAAATATCCCCATTAATATTTTCTAAGCACTCTCACAGAATCATAGAATCCCTACAGTGCAGATAGAGACCATTCATCCCATCGAGTCTGCATCAAGTCTTTGAAGAGCATCTCCCTCATACCCAGCCCCCTACCCTATCCTGGTAACCTTGCATTTACCATGACTAGCCTTCACATCCTTGACCCTATGGGTAATTTAGCATGGCCAATCTACCTAACCTGCTCATTTTTGGACTGTGGGAGGAAACTGGAGCAGCCAGTGCAAGCCCACATAGACATGAGGAGAATGTGTAAACTCCATACAGACAGTCGCTCAAGGCTAGAATCAAATCCAGGTCCCTAGTGCTTTGAGGTAGCAATGCTAATAATTGTGCTGTAGATCTCACAAAGATACACAATTGTTTTATAGCTGCCTGATTGTAGATTGCTATAAATTGACTTGCCCAAATATGAACTATTTACATATGACCTTGAATTCCTTAACCATGGAGGAGCATCTAAAATCAAGCTGAAGTGTGTTTATATCCATACCCACACCTGTAATGTCCTAGTGGGAGTTGGGGAAGCCATCAGCTCTGGAAAGAGCAAATGCTTTTTTTTTCATTTTACTGGCTCCAAGGATAACCTGTATGATCCAATGGTTACCCAAGGCATGATCAGGTCTTTAAAGTCAGTGATCAAGCTTTAGTCCTTTCCACTTTTCATGGCTTAACTCCATTTTCGGCAGGTGGTATTAGCTAAGCAAATGTAGGAACATGCGTTTTTCAACCAATATTCTGGACTGGGCTAAGGAAAGGTCTGCCTTTCCAACGTTCAATGCAAATTGGTGTGACTTTCCAGACAAGTGGTATTCTGTTAAGAACATTGAATGATATCGAAAGTTAAAATATCCAAGGATAATATTGAACATCTGCAACTAAAGGATGCCAGACACAATTAAAACGTTTATATTAAAGTGATTGTAGGTCTCTATATTGCAGTAGCAGCAGCAGCAGGATTTAGCTGTCAGAGAGCTCTGTGTAAATATTTCTATTGACTGTTGCATTGTAAATTCTAGGCTTACCGTTATTGATTTGTTGTTCACTTGCACTTCATTAATATTTTGTTCTCTCTTTGGGTACCTTGTACCCTAGTCTTTATGAGGATGATTTTCCCCTAAGTATCAGAGACTTTGTTTTTATTTATACTATTGTACATTCTACAGTCTAAGTACACCTCTCTCTAGCATACAGACTATTCAATTTCTCTTCCCAAACTCATGCTCACACTCACGCTTTTTCCACTACTGTACCCATTTTTCACCCAAGCTCAAGCTCTACTATTCTCACTATTGTGTGCAACAGCTTTCCTCACTTGCTCTCACCCATCCCAGTCCCACATGTGTGTTCCCTTTAATATTATTTACTGCTACACGGATCACTGAGGTCACCAATGCATTGGCATGCTGATTGGTATCTGTGCAACCACAGCGCAACTTCAAGTAAATGATGCCTACATACCCTCTGCACTACCTAGTGATTTGCTCAGGACACATCTCCATTCGCACCAAAACACACAGCTTATACCTACTAAATATCTACCCATGAAGAAAGGAGCTCACAACAGGCAGAGTAAAGTGGGTTGTGGGCTGCCTGACATTTGACTCCCCATCCCTTTAAAAGAGAAAGTTGACTTGCACCATCCTGTGGGACCAAATTACTATGTTTAAGTCCCTGGACTGGTATCAGAGTCTGCCTTGTTTTATTGTGCAGGGACCCATTGACTGTAGGCTAATTTCCTTGTCTTAACCAAATATAAAGAGCTTCCTGGCTTTGTTGTCTCCACTAAACAGCGAGAGAATGCAGTAGTGCACTGAGTATGGTTTCTCTGGCTGAGGGATGGGGTGCAAAAAGAGAAGGCATTCGGGTTTGCTCAAAGTGACTGAGTGTTAAGAGGCAAGCAAACAGCTTGGAGATGCAACCTGGTTCCCCGTGAGCTTGGTTCATGTCCCTTCATGTAAATTGTCCATTCTGAAGCATTGCAGTGATAGTTGCTGGTACAATCCAGGATGCAGCATTAAAGTACAGAAACATATCTTAATTGGATCAGAGATAAGCCATGATGGTTCTTAGAGACTGGCATATGCCAGATATCAGTATCTATGGATGGGGATGTAGATGGCTGTTGCCCATGCTCTGAGTTCCTGGTGCCTGGTATCCAGCAAGGAGGTTCTTTTGAAGTGTTTGATAAAACATGGCTGATCCTGGGTCCTTGTGCAGTGTTTGATTGCTTTTGCCTATGGATGGAATTAGTGACTCAAGTGACTGACTCCTGACTGATAGTGAGAACTTTCTACAGAATCTAGACATGTTGCTCCGAGCTATGATTACTTTTGAAAATTCTATAAAATGGTGTAAGTTTTAAGTTATGTGAATAAACTGAATTTGAACTAATTGTACAATACTTTGAGGTAAATAAGGCATGCAGGACTTATGGCCGAAATGTCGATTCTCCTGCTCTTTGGATGCTACCTGACCTGCTGCGCTTTTCCAGCAACACATTTTTCAGCTCACGCAATAACTTCAGCCAACCCTAATTGAGAGAAAGGAAGATTTGACCAATTGATTACATTTCCCCAGTTAGTACAAATATCTTTTCAACAATAATTGTGGAGATTAAAGTCAAACCAGCCAAAACAATTTTTGCAGAACATGGATTCAACAGCATTTAAATCCTCCAGCTGTACTTCACAGTTAGATTCCCTATCACCTCAAGTTCCCAGGGCATGTTTAACTATCATGACCAAGCCTGAACTTGTATCTTTCAATATGTATTGCTTCTCACTGTAAAGTTCAGAGGTCAAAGTTTCTTTCATTCACCTGGTGTAATCTTACAACATCCAGTGGACAGGTTCTGATATGCTAAAGAATGACTAACAAATGCCCCCTTACCTATTGGACAGTAAAATCCAGATTTGCATGTTCCTGTGGGGCTAGTAGCTCCTGTCATACAGTACATTCCTCCGGGGCAGGGGAAACACTCATCCGGAGATGTAAGATTAGTTTGGTTACTCCAAGAACCTGCTGGGCATTTATACTGTGTGGGATACTCTGTCCCAGCAGGGCAGTAATGACCCGGCGAGCATGGAAGTGGACGTCTGTAGCTTCTGCCAGTGCCTGAAGAGGAAATACATTCAATTATGTAAAGATATGAAGGACGTAAAGAGAGAAAGCTTGTAGTAATGTTTGGGTAAATTTATTCAGCCCATCGTAACAAATAAATATCACCACTTGCCCTCCTTGGTGTCAGCAATGGGTCAATAGCAAGCCTTACAAGTCATGAGTCAGAAATGATGAGTTCAGTTCCCTCTCCAGATACTTCATCACATAGTCAAAGCTGACTTTCCGGTGTAGTGCTATGGGGATGTTCCCGCTTAGCTGAGCATTAAACCAGGGCTATCAGGCAGGTAGAGGAGATCCCATTGCACTGATTTGAAGAAGGAGAAAGTGGAGATCTACAGATGGTGGAGATCAGAGTCTACAGTGTGATGCTGGAAAAGCACAGCAGGTGAAGCAGCATCCGAGGGGCAGGAAAATCGAATTTCGGGCATAAACCCTTCATCAGGAATGAAGGGCTTATGTCCAAAATGTCGATTCTCTTGCTCCTCGGATGCAGGCTGACCTGCTGTGCTTTTCCAACACCACACTCTCGACACTGATTTGAAGAAGCTCATTTTTAGTGGCCTGGCCAATATTTATCCCTTAATAAATATGAAAGAAACAAGTTATTTGATGATTCACACTTTGCTGTTAATTGGAACTTGCTGTGCACCAACTGTCTGCTGTGATTCTAACATTAAAACTGTGGCTACACATAAAATTGCATAGAAAACACTTTTGGCATCCAGAGTCATTAAAGATATGAGGTAAATAACAGTTTATTTTTTTCTTGAAGCTACATTGCCTTTCGCTAGTCACCTTCGCTCTCACATTCCCAAAGCAAAAGGACTTCTCCCACATTTCCAGCTGCACTGCCCTTTCAAGCTCTCTAGAAAATGTGAGTTGAAGTTGATTGTAGCTTGAAAATCTTAATGCCTTCTTTTCTCGGCAGTAGCACTGTACTGGATGGAGAAATTGGCAATGTACAGGATTGAAGTTCCTCCTTCATCCTCAAGTGTGTTAAGATACACTGTAACTCTGACATTCCCACACTCCACTCAGTCAGTAAGTTCTCCCAGCCCTCTCAGTGTAATAGCAGCTTGACTGATGGCTTGGTGAATGCCCTTATGTCATACTCTTCATAGTTACTACAAATTATCTCTCACCTTTTAGACAGGCCCTTCGTGGTGGGCAGATTTCACAGTATGCTTTGTCTGAGAGCTTTGGGAAATTACTGAAGGTTCCCGGTGGACAAGCATTCTTGGGATCCTGGGGATTTGAAGAACCAACTGGACAAACAAACCTGTTATTTTTCAAAAGCAGTACTTTAAACTGAAAGTAGTTTTTTCATTATAATCTTTAAACAAATTGATGGATGTTTGTTGTGCTATATATAAACTTGAACTTGATTGCATGTTTCCCCCACTTTCTCTTCAACATTTTCCTTTAGTTTCATTGAGCTTTGTAGGGTAGGATTCAGAAACAGAGTGTTGGATATGATTGGCGGTGCAGGAACTGAAAAGAGACTTTACGATGGGCTGTTATGAGAGTGGAGTGGAGTTATGCTGAATCATTTGGGTCAGATGAGAGTTACAATGGCAGGAAATCCGTCTCTCCCAAATAAGGACAAAACATTCACGATTGGTCACATGGACAGATAATTCCAATTAAGGTATACACTTCAAACAGAGAGTCCTCTATAAAATCAGCTGGGAAATCTCTGATTTCAGCAGTAACTTTGGAGACTAACACAAGCAAAGAAATATCTTACGTTAAGAGGCGTGGTGAAGTTACCAAGAACAGTTTCAGCCTGGCCAGCTGCCAACTCCTAGGTAATAATGTCTGGGTTTGGTTATAAAACCCAGGGCCCATAAAGTATTATGGTTGATTTATCTCTTGTAGTTAAAGGTATGTATCATTCAATTACGTACTTAATAAATTAATTGAGTTTTATAGAGCTCTAAATGTCTCCTCATTATCTTCATCTGTGTATATAGTGTTGTCTCTCAGAGATGGGGATAAAGAGCATGTGTCCTTTACTGTGAACATCACTGACCAATCAAAACCTGACTGTTTTTATCCTTGATAAGGAGGTGATTCTGACTGTGATCAAAACACTGTCAGAATCTACCTGGCCCCACTGAGGGGACTTTACCAGCCAATCTAGATGGAAAGTGGGATGTGAGGGTGGTGAGTTGCACTCTGCGTCTTTTGTCATATGATTTATGATGATTTTGAAGTGCTTGGATTCAAACAGACTGGTCAAGGAGAAGGCAAGATTAAATACTATCTTCACAATTAGACTTATTCAGAAATCTGTTTATTGGTTATTAATGCGAAATACTCTTATGTATGCTAATCTGAGATATACCAGGCTGTAATCTTACTGACACATTATTTGAGAGATGATCCTTTACATGGGCTTCTCTCTAGCTGTCTCATACAGAATGCTGCTAACTCCATCCACACTGTGCTATTTATGCCCAATGGGGAGCAGTTCTGTGACATCAGATCGCTTCAAGGTCCTAGCGGCCTGACATACATTATGAATAGTCATTTATGTTTTCTTTTTTCTCCTCTATGACCATCTCAAAACCAGCACGCACAACTGAACACAAGAATAAATGACTTATAACTTGAATATTTAGGCAATAACTTTTTTTTTTACCAGTAAAAGTATTGGGCCCTGAAGAACTGTGAAACAGGACTAAAGAAACAAGAACACGAGAATTAGTTCACACCTGCTCTCCGATATAAAAGAACTATGGCTGATTGGATTTTAGCCTCGACTTTACTTTTCTTACTTCCCACACCATGTGGCTCCCTTATCAATCGAAAGTACATCTAACCCAGCCTTGAATATGTTCAGTTACCCAATCTCCATTATTCTCTGGGCAAAAGGATTCCACAGACTAATGTCACTTTATATTGATCGTTGAATCACAGCATTATGCAACACGCTGTGTTTAAATTTTACCTTCCAAGAGTAAAATGGATTAAAAATCTTACAGACCCATCCATACATTCGACATCTGGTCTTTTCAGGGCTAATTGAGTGCAGGCATATCCAGCGATACAAGGCAGACAATCAGTCACATCAGCCTGGCCAGGATTTGGGTTGTACGTCCCCCTTTGGCAGGGAGTTGGGTTATTACTTCCTGAAGGACAATAGTGGCCAACTGGACACATGGTGCACATTTGAATTCCTAGGAAAGGCAGAAATGTAGGTTATAGATCAGTTAATATGTGCAATTAATAATGAATAAAGTCCTTGCACAAAATACATGTCTCTCACATTAATTAGCTCCAACTTGTATTTGTGAAAACAGTAATTGATGGAATCATTTGGTAATTGAAACCCAAGGGTAAAGGTAAAGTTGTCATTGTCCCAAGGGACCATAGGGTAGCTTTCTCATTAGCGAGAGAGACAACTGTGGGGAGTTATACCTAAGGACCGCCATGTATCATGAGAAGCTGGACATTTATGATAGCCTCAGCCAATGCAGGAATTAAACAGATATTGTTGGTATCACTCCACATCGCAAACCAACTGTCCAGCCAACTGAGCTAACCGACACCTGCAACCTGAGGGGCAACACTTCATCAGCCTCTCATTTTAAACTGAAAACATATCCATATAATAAAATCATATGATATGTGAATCTGTTCCTGACCCTTAAATGTCTTTGCTCAGATACACACTACACGCAGTGTCATAGGTTTGATCTGGAAGCCTGAGAATGCTACCCCATTTCAGAGTTTACTTGGAATGAGAATGTTGGTTAATATGGTTCACCATAGAAAGGTTATAGCATACAAAGAGACCATTCAGCCCATCTGTCTGCCTTGACTGAATAATGATGTGGAGATGACAGTGTTGGACTGGGGTGGACAAAATTAAAAATCACACTAGACCAGGTTGTAGTCCAACAGATTTATTTGGAAGTACAAGTTTCAGAGCACTGCTCCTTTATCAGATAACTAGTGGAGCAGGATCATAGCACATGGAATTTATAGCAAACGATCATAGTGTCATACAACTGATGCAATATATTGAACAAATATAGATTGCTGTTAAGTCTTTCATCTTTTAGAATGGTTTGCAGGTTTCAATTCATTAATATGTAAATCCCTGAACTTCTTTCAAGTCACATTCGAGGTAACTTAAGGTTTTATCACAAAAGGTGACATCTCAGCTCAGACAATGCATTAAAGGTGTGAGTTTAGAGTCTGTCTGTATTCTAATCTTGAGTCAGCTGGTTCTATTTCCAAAATAAGAATTCATAAAATGCCACATGGATTGACTGCCTACAGAAGTGGGCTTTTTGAACAAAATAGAATGGCCCAGTGAAGGAACAATGATTCCAAGTCTAAGTCAGATGATGTATATGTTTCCCTTGTCCTTCTGGATGGTACTGGCTGTGGATTTGGAAGGTGCTAACTTAGGAAATTTTTACAGTTCCTCTTGTAGATAATAGACATTGTTGTTACTGAACATCCGTATTCAAGGGAATAAATGTTTGTGAATGTGTTGCCAGTAAGTCAGGCTACTTTATCCTAGATGATGTCAAGCCTCTTGAATGCTGTTGGAACTGCACTCATCTAAGAAAGTCAGGCGTATTCCTGATTTGTGCCTTGTAGATGGTGGACGTGTTCAGGGAGTCAGGAGATGAATGACTTGCTAGAGAATCCCGAGCCACTAACCTGGTTTGAAAGCCATGATGTTTGTATGGCTAGTCCAATTCAGTTTCTGGTTATTGGTAATTGGAGGAGAAAGTGAGGTCTGCAGATGCTGGAGATCAGAGCTGAAAATGTGTTGCTGGAAAAGTGCAGCAGGTCAGGCAGCATCCAAGGAACAGGAAATTCGACATTTTGAGCGGCTTATGCCCGAAATGTCGAATTTCCTGTTCCTTGGATGCTGCCTGACCTGCTGCGCTTTTCCAGCAACACATTTTCAACGATTGGTAATTGTAATCAGGCTGTTGACTGTGAGGATTCAGTGATAGTGACACTGGAGATCTACCCAGAAGCACTTGTAACTCAGTGGGTGCAAATCTGGGTCAACATTTCTGAATATGCTTTATCTCTTTTGGAAATATCAAGACCTGGTTTTAGTTTCTGTTGAAGTTGATGCTTCAAGTAATTGCTAAATTAATCTCAGCTTAATGTTTTAATATTTCAATCCTCTATCTTGTGGGCATTTAAAAAAATTCTTCCTCTCACCAACATCCAATTCCTAATTAACTAGTGTGTGGTCACATTTTTAGCACTGGCTGCATCCTAGTTGATTCCAAATGCCACAAAGCATTATGTTTGGCACCAGTTTGGTTACAGGAATTGATATATTTAGTCATAAATCTCCTCTGGGCTGAATTCCAGATTTTATTAGCATTTACTCCATCAGCCTTCCCTTCTAGGTATTGGTGTTACTCACTAAAGTTGAAAGTTTGGCTCATGAGTGCTGCATCCACATGCTGGTGGGCCATGTCCTGGCGCCAAACCTCCTTAGAATTTCTCTGAAGCATTAACTGGGCTGTGAGGAACTCAGTTTCCTTGTGTCCCCATAAGAAGACATTGCTCAGGATTTGCTGACAGAGTAGCTGTGTGTACACAGGGAGCGATTAACATATTTGGTTCTGTTTTCATGTTGCTACTAATCAGTGGTGTGCCCTGAAAATGATGTGCAAGCTAACATATTAAAAGCACTAGTCTAACTCAATTTGAATATATTGAATTTCCCAGTCTTCACCTCTCATTCTCTTCACCTACACACTAAAAACATCACCCTGACCTGTTGGACATTTCTGTCTTTAGAAATTTCTTTCCAGTACTTCAGCGATATTTTTGCATCCCTAATTCCTTGCTGACTATTTAGTATTTACTGAAAGATGCAAGATGTTTGGAACACAGAGTGTCAGCTGTGGTTCAATCGCTACCATTATCATTCCCTGTTACAAGGTCTGGGTTCAAATTCCTCTCCAGGACTTGAATGCAGAAATGAAATCTGACATTGAAGAAGATCTGCACGGTTTGACGTGCTCTCATTCACAAGTGGTGTTAAACCAAGGTGCTATCTGCCTGATTGATGAATGGTAATGAAGCCTTGCTACAACTCGCTAGTGAGTTGGTGAGATCAGATTCAGAGCACCATGTACAGTTTTGGTGATGGTATTAAGGGGGGATATATTCACATTGAAATCTGTTCAGGGAAGGTATACAGGCTGATTCCTGGGATTAGGGGGTTGTTGTTTAATGAGGAACAGTTGAAGAGATTGGGTATTTCTCATTGTAGTTTTCAGAGAGAGGTGATCCTACTGAAATGCAATACATTCTGAGGAAATTTCATAGGCTAGATGCTGAGAAGGTAGGGAGTGGCAGTAGGGGAGGGGTGAGGGTGTGGATGTTTAGAACCAGGGAGCAAGATTTTAATTAATAAGGAGCCTCTCACTAAGACTGGAGATTAGGATTTCTTTCCTTTCTCAGAGCGTCATTAGATTTTGGAATTCTGTTCTACAGAGATCCATAGAGTCTGGGAAATTCAATATATTCAACCTGAGTTAGAGCAATGTTTGATCTCACAGGGAGTCAAAGGATATGAAAGTCAGGCAAGAAAGTATAACTAAACTCACAATCAGGACAGTCATGGTCAATTGAATGGTGGATTGGCTTCGCCTACTCCTATTTCTTACAATCTTATGACATAGATATCTTGTAGCAATACTTTGAAGAGCTCAGAGTTATTCCTGGTATTGCAGTCAATACTTATCACTCAATCAAAATGATAATGGCATCTGGTAATATAAACTTTAAAAAATTGAACAGGAGAAGACCATTTGGGTCTTTGAGGGTTTCCAACTTTTATTATGATCATGGCTGATCATCCAATTAAATAGCCTGTTCCTGCCTTTTCCCCACTGCTATATTTAACTTATTCTTGAAAATATTCAATGTTTTGGCCTGGACTGCTTTCAGTGGCAGTGAATTCTACAGACTAACCACTCTGTCATCACTGTCAGTCCCAAAATGGTTTACCCTTATCCTAAGATGATGACCCCTGGTCCTAGACTCCCCCACCCCCAGGAGCATCCTCCTGCATCTACCCTTTCTACGAGTGTTATGGCTTTATAGGGCTCTATGACATTCCCTCTTCTTCTGAATTCCAACAAACATAATCCTAACCGATTCAAACTCTCTTCATATGTCATTATCACATTACTATTGATGGGAGGGCAACTTCGTTGCCCTATTTCTTCCATTACAACAGTGACTATACTGTTTCAAAGAAAAGTACTTTGTTGGCTTTGGTGTGCTTTGAGGTATCTGTTACCTTGCATTCTTATTTTAGCTCTTGCACATGTAGGGGGAACCAAGTTACATTTGTACATGCCAATTGTTAAGATTTTGCTGCAAAGGTTAGGAACTGATGTACATCATGAACCAGAATTTATGTGAGAAGCACCACCAATTTTCAGATTACCACTAATATATCCTATTTTAACAATTTGATTTGAAACATTATTTTCTCTTGAAAATGTTCAAATTCTGGATATCTTTGGATGATGCTTATTAAGATGCTGATGGTGAAGGAGAAGGAGTACTTTACCTGATGCTCCTTGATGTTGTGTCACCATGCCCCTTGGACAGTCCAATTCTTTTGTTGTTCCTGCTGGACAATACTTTCCTTTGCTACATAACCTTCCACCATCTGCTGTGCCTGTAGAATTCAACATTATACCACTGAGCCTTCTCATAAACAGTTGTAATGAATTTATTTTTCACCCAAAATGAATGTCTTCCTGGGTAGTAAACAAAAAGTCACATTTATTTGAAAGCATTTGAACTCCAGTTAATAGCTGTTAATGATTATATTACAATAGCTATCAAAACATCTGATTATACATTTAAATGCGGCTAAACACAATTTGTTTGAGTATTTGGCTGTAGAACTTTGTGCCAGTTACAGTCTCTTTGAAAGCTGATGGAACAGTGAATGAAGTGTTTTTGAAGCCTTTTTAAGACAGTAAAATGTCCCAAAGTTCTTCACAACAATGGTCTCAAATATTGAGTCACATAAGGTGAATTATGGCCGATGCCTGAGACAGAAGTTTTACGAAAAGGCCTTAAAGAGGAAGAGAGAAATAGAGAAATGTGGGAAGGATATTCCAGAACTGAAAGTCAAGGTAGCTGAAGGCACAGCTATTAATAGCACCATGATGTAATGTGGGCATTAGAGTTGGAGGAACACTGAAGTTGCAGAATGAGCGAAAATGCATTGGTTGCCTTTACCCCCCCAATTCAATAATCAGAATCACTGTAGTCAATGGAATTGAACATCAACCAGACCATGTAACAGGCAATCCAACCAATAATGTTCTTTCTGTGATAATGCCCAGGCTGAATCCCTACCCCCCTTGTTGAGCAGTGTAGAATTTTTACTCGATACTTTGTTATGCTTTATCTGAAGTAAGAACATTTGCTGATGTGTGCAAAAAACAGAAAAATAAAAAAAATTCTGTCCTTCCCACTGTCTTTCATTAATTTGAAGAATTCAACAACTGCACTGAAAATATATGTTATAAATAGAAGTAGAATCTCATAGTTTCAAGAAGATCTCTGCCAATACAGAATAATAGACTGGGCTTTGAAACTTAAGACATAATTTTAACTTTGGCAGGAATGGGGTGTAGATTGGAAGTACGGAGCAAACACTGTGCCCAACCCAGATTGTAATGCCTATAAGGGATTATAATTAAAACATTTGTCCAAAGCAAGTGCCAATTATGCTGAATGAACCAGTGTCAAATTTGGTCAGAGGGGTTCCCAACACACACACATACACAATGATTAGGGCTAGGAAATGTCTAAGTCTGTGATGAGGAAACTGTGGTCAGTGGAAGCTACTCTTGACCTACAAGTAATCTTTAAAAATGATATTTTAAACTACCTACCTGGGATTGCCAGCTTCAAACCATCAGGACTCAATCCTTGATTTTTAATTAAGGCTCTGTTTTTTTATGGAGCTGCCCAGTGCACCTGACGATGGATAATTTAGTTGGTGCTGGAAGGTGTGTGATTGGATGCAGGAGGGTGATGGGTGGGGTTGGGGTTGGGGGTGCGCAAAACTTTGAAAGACATTCTAAATACATTGCTAACCACCCTGCCAATGTCCCCGCGCCAGCACCGCACACCCCTCCCCCCCCCACCTTTACCTTTTCTGGCGAGTGACTTTAAATTTTCCCTTTATTTCCACCATCAAGCTTTTCTCTTACCCTCAGCACAGATTCGACCCTCGGAGCACTGTTTGCAACCTTGTTGGGATTTCAGACCTGCCTCATCACTTGATGTTCCATGAGGACAAGGATTACTGTGAGCTTGGGAAGTTCCTTCCTTACAGTAATAACCACTTGGACAGAGGAGATCTGCACTTGGGTATCCAGCAGTACCTCCTGGACAATAAAAACCTGCAAAAAAGGACAAACAGTGATTTGTAAGCAAACAGCTATTTTGCATGAATTCATTTGTATAGCACGCCAATAAAAGCTCCGGATATTGGAAATCTAGAATAAAAACAGAACATGCTGGAGAAACTCAGCAGGTGTTCAGTATCTCAAGAGAGAGGGAAACAGAGTTTAGGCTTTCAGACTGATTTGAATCTTCTTCAGAACTGGGTCTGAAGAATAGTCATGTCAGGCTCAAATGTTAACATTGTTTCTGTCTTTCCATATATGCTGCCAATCTTGCTGAGTTTCTCTGGCAATCTCTGTTTTCTGGGTCATACAAATGTTTTTGAAGTATTTTTCAGTTTTGAAGGCTGTGCTTCATAATTTTTTCAGAAAATAAACCTTTGGCAAATGGCATATTTTTACACTTTAATTGCATCACACACTATTCTCCCTCAGTCCAAAGATATGAACGTTAGGTGTATTGACCATGCTAAATTGCCTATAGCATTCAGGGATATGTAGCCCTAGGTGCATTAGTCAAGCAAAATGTAGAGTAATAAGGTTGGGGAAGGGATCTGGGTAGGATACTCTTCAGAGGGTCAGCGTGGACTTGTTGGGCTGAATGGCCTGTTTCCATACTGTAGGGATTCTGTGATATTCTCCCGTGGCAACTGACTCTGAGTTATCTCTAACTAGCAACTGTCTCACAAGAACAGCTGTCGTCACTGTTTTACTTCACTATTGAGTTACTTAGGATTGAATTTTCCAAGCTCCTGAATGATGTAGACAAAAACAAGTCAGGTCGAAAAATATAGCAAAAGAGGAAAAAGAACACCGCTACAATGTATTCACCAAAAACGGATACCCCCGCAATTTCACCAACAGATGCCTAAGGGAAAGGCAACGGAATGAGGACATGCCACAGCCCAAAGGACTAGCCACGTTACCATACATCAGGAACATTTCTGAAATGACAGCCAGACTATTATGACCACTAGGACTCATAACAGCACACAAACCAGCAGCCACTCTCAGACAACAACTCACCAGGACAAAGGATCCAATACCCAGCATGAGCAAAACCAACATAGTGTACAAAATCCCATGCAAGGACTGCACAAAACGTTACATAGGACAAATAGGAAGACAGCTAACGATCCTTATCCATGAACACCAATTAGCCATGAAATGACACAACCAGCTATCCTTAGTAGCCACACACACAGATGACAAGCGACATGAGTTCAACTGGGACAACACTACTATTATAGGACAAGCCAAACAGAGAACAGCCAGGGAATTCCTAGAGGCATGGCACTCATGCACAGATTCTGTCAACAAACACCTCGACCTGGACGCAATATACCGACCACTGCAGCGGAGAGCTGGAACTGACAACCGGAAGTAGCAGAGTTAAACCACTATAAGTGCCGGAGGAAACAACACAGAAGCACTTCACAGGAGGCTCCCAAGCACTGAGGATGTCACCTAGACAGGGGATGAAACGTCTGCAACACAAATTCCCAGCTCAGCGAACAGAACCACAACAATATGGCAATATCAGAAAACCAAGATTCATGATGCCAAGAAAGAAAGGTCTAATGTTCCATCCGGGGCTTGAATGACTAGATGGGAGTCTTCTGAATGAATAGTGAGAAGTTAATTTGCATGCATTGATATTTCATTATTAGCTATTCACTCATAATTTAAATTTACATCTGCATAGAGAAAAACTAGATTGGGATAATTCCCCATCTGAAAGTGAGAGCCGGTCACTGATGACTCCAGTTTGCCACTTTCTTCTGTGAGCTTCCAACTTTCTGCAAACCCAAATACTTCAGGACGCGTTCCATGGGTAGTCACTGATCAGACACCACCACTCAATCCACAGAGATTGGTATTGGCCATGCACCAGCCTCACCAGAACATCTCTGAGTCACTTAGAGTCAAAACCTCCACTTCACTTGTACCTTACAGCCAGAAATGGTGAGTACTTCCACTGCTGGCCAGTGCAAGATTGCTGGAGATCTGTGCCATAGAGGCATGGTACATACATATTGAGGTGAAGTACATACATAATGATTTGAGCAGCAGATAATTGTGTGAAATAACCTGCTAGAGATAAATCCATTTGTAAACTTCCTGAAATTGATACTCAATTGGATTTTGGTAATATTTCATCACTAGTTCCTCATCCACTAAGCTTTCCATTTTGTTTCTGCACAATCATGCAATTAATTGCACTACATGGCTGCTTGGAGTCATAGAGATGTGCAGCACGGACAGCACGGAAACATACCCTTCAGTCCAACTCGTCCATGCCGGCTAGATATCCAAAGTAAATTGAGTCTCATTTGTCAGCATTTGACCCATATCGCTCTAAACTCATCCTATTCATATGCCCATCATATACAATTGCAGTATTGTAATTGTACAAGCCTCCATCACTTGCTCCGGCAGCTCATTCCATACATGCACCACCCTCTGCATGAAAAGGTTGCTCCTTACGTTCCCCTCTCACCTTAAACCTATTCCCCCTAGTTTTGGATTCCCCCATACCAGGGAAAAGATCTTGTCTATTTACCTCATCCATGCCCCTTATGATTATACAAACCTCTATAAGTTCACCCCTTAGTCTCTGATGCTCCAGGGATAATAGTCCCAGTCTATTCAGCCACTCCCTACAGCTCAAACCCTCCAACTCTGGCAACATCCTTGTAAATCTTTTCTCAACCTTTTCAAGTTTCACAATATCCTTCCTACAGCAAGGAGACCAGAATTGCATGTAGTATTCCAATAGTGGCCTAATCAATGTACTTCAACCTAGTCATGAAAATTCCCATCTTTGGGAATTGCAGACACAATATCATACTGCATTTATTGTAAAATTTCCAACTGTTGCAAGGTTTGTAGCTCAGGTTGAGATTTAGGGTGTAGGTTCGCTCGCTGAGCTGTAGGTTTGATATCCAGACATTTCATTACCTGGCTAGGTAACATCATCAGTGGCGACCTCCAAGTGAAGCAAAGCTGTTGTCTCCTGCTTTCTATTTATATGTTTGTCCTGGATGGGGTTCCTGGGGTTTGTGGTGATGTCATTTCCTGTTCGTTTTCTGAGAGGTTGATAGATGGCATCTAGATCTATGTGCTTGTTTATGGCGTTGTGGTTGGAGTGTCAGGCCTCTAGGAATTCTCTGGAACGCCTTATTTTCACTATGGACATCCAGTCCCTGTACACCTCCATCCCCCATCACGAAGGACTCAAAGCCCTCCGCTTCTTCCTTTCCCGCCGCACTAACCAGTACCCTTCCACTGACACCCTCCTTCGACTGACTGAACTGGTCCTCACCCTGAATAACTTCTCTTTTCAATCCTCCCACTTCCTCCAAACTAAAGGAGTTGCCATGGGCACCCGCATGGGCCCCAGCTATGCCTGCCTCTTCGTAGGATATGTGGAACAGTCCATCTTCCGCAACTACACTGGCACCACCCCCCACCTTTTCCTCCGCTACATCGATGACTGTATCGGCGCTGCCTCGTGCTCCCACGAGGAGGTTGAACAGTTCATCAACTTTACTAACACCTTCCATCCCGACCTGAAATTCACCTGGACTGTCTCAGACTCCTCCCTCCCCTTCCTAGACCTTTCCATTTCTATCTCGGGCGACCGACTCAACACAGACATCTATTATAAACCGACTGACTCCCACAGCTACCTGGACTACACCTCCTCCCACCCTGCCCCCTGTAAAAACGCCATCCCATATTCCCAATTCCTTCGTCTCCGCCGCATCTGCTCCCAGGAGGACCAATTCCAACACCGCACAACCCAGATGGCCTCCTTCTTCAAGGACCGCAGATTCCCCCCAGACGTGATCGACGATGCCCTCCACCGCATCTCCTCCATTTCCCGCTCCTCCGCCCTTGAGCCCCGCTCCTCCAACCGCCACCAAGACAGAACCCCACTGGTTCTCACCTACCACCCCACCAACCTGCGCATACAACGTATTATCCGCCGCCATTTCCGCCACCTCCAAACGGACCCCACCACCAAGGATATATTTCCCTCCCCTCCCCTATCAGCGTTCCGCAAGGACCACTCCCTTCGTGACTCCCTCGTCAGATCCACACCCCCCACCAACCCAACCTCCACCCCCGGCACCTTCCCCTGCAACCGCAGGAAATGTAAAACTTGCGCCCACACCTCCACACTCACTTCCCTCCAAGGCCCCAAGGGATCCTTCCATATCCGCCACAAGTTCACCTGTACCTCCACACACATCATCTATTGCATCCGCTGCACCCGATGTGGCCTCCTCTATATTGGTGAGACAGGCCGCTTACTTGCGGAACGCTTCAGAGAACACCTCTGGGCCGCCCGAACCAACCAACCCAATCACCCCGTGGCTCAACACTTTAACTCCCCCTCCCACTCCACCGAGGACATGCAGGTCCTTGGACTCCTCCACCGGCAGAACACAACTACACGACGGCTGGAGGAGGAGCGCCTCATCTTCCGCCTGGGAACCCTCCAACCACAAGGTATGAATTCAGATTTCTCCAGCTTCCTCATTTCCCCTCCCCCCACCTTGTCTCAGTCGGTTCCCTCAACTCAGCACCGCCCTCCTAACCTGCAATCCTCTTTCTGACCTCTCCGCCCCCACCCCACTCCGGCCTATCACCCTCACCTTGACCTCCTTCCACCTATCCCACCTCCATCGCCCCTCCCCCTAGTCCCTCCTCCCTACCTTTTATCTCAGCCGGCTTGGCTCTCTCTCTCTTATTCCTGATGAAGGGCTTATGCTCGAAACGTCGAATTCTCTATTCCTGAGATGCTGCCTAACCTGCTGTGCTTTGACCAGCAACACATTTGCAGCAGAGAATTTCTAGAGGCCTGGCACTCCAACCACAATGCCATAAACAAGCACATAGATCTAGATGCCATCTATCAACCCCTCAGAAAACGAACAGGAAATGACATCACCACAAACCCCAGGAACCCCATCCAGGAGAAAGATTTAAATAGAAAGCAGGAGACAACAGCTTTGTTTCACTTGGAGGTCGCCACTGATGTTACCTAGCCAGGTAATGAAACGTCTGGATATCAAACTTACAGCTCAGTGAGCAAACCTACACCCTATTTCCAAGTGTTTCTACAATTATGAAATGACATTCAACATCCTATGTGTTATGTGTCACCTTTACAACTACTCTTCATTTCCAATACTCTGGGAGTGGTGTGAGACACTAAACTGACTCAAAATGATAATCTCTAGCAATCATGTCTCACAAACTTGACTGAGGTTTTTAAAGAAGTAACAAAGAGGATTGATGAAGGCAGAGCGGTAGAAGGGATCTATATGGACTTCAGTAAGGCATTCGACAAGTTTCCCTGTGGGAGACTGGTAAGCAAAGTTAGATCTCATGGAATACCGGGAGAACTAGCCATTTGGATACAGAATTGGCTCAAAGGTAGAAGCCAGAGGGTGGTGGTGGAGGGTTGTTTTCAGACTGGAAGCCTGTGACCAATGGAGTGCCACAAAGATCAGTGCTGGGTCCACTACTTTTCATTATTTATATAAATGATTTAGATGTAAGCTTAAGACATATAGTTAATAAGTTTGCAGATGACACCAAAATTGGAGGTGTAGTGAGCAGCGAAGAAGGTTACTTCGGATTACAATGGGATCTTCATCAGATGAGCCAATGGGCTGAGGTGTGGCAGATGGAGTTTAATTTAAATAAATGCAAAGTGCTGCATTTTAGAAAAGCAAATCAGAACAGTATTTATACACTTAATGGTAAGATCCTAGAGAGTGTTGCTGAACAAAGAGACATTGGAGTGCAGGTTCATAGCTCCTTGAAAGTGGAATTGCAGGTGGATAGGATAGTGAAGAAGGTATTTGGTATGCTTTCCTTTATTGGTCAGATTACTGAATACAGGAGTTGGGAGGTCGTGTTGTGGCTGTACAGGACATTGGTTAGGCCACTTCTGAAATATTGTGTGGAATATTCTGGTCTCCTTCCTATCAAAAGGATGTTGTGAAACTTGAAAGGGTTCAGAAAAGATTTACAAGGATGTTGCCATGGTTGCAGGTTATAAGCTATAGAGAGATGTTGAATAGGCTAGGGCTGTTTTCTCTGGAGCGTCGAAGGCTGATGGATGACCTTACAGAGATTTATAAAATCATAAGGGGAATGGATAGGATAAATAGACAAAGTAGTTTCCCTGGAGTGGAGGAGTCCAGAACTAAGGGACATAGGTTTAGGGTGAGATGGGAAAGAGGAGAGGAATCAAGTGATCAGAGATGATACTTAGATTACTATTCAACTTTTGACTTCGCAACATTGTAGAATATGCTCCTCTTACCAATATTGTAGAAAATTCCATACTTCGTCCTGCATGCAATAAATAAATTTAAACAGGCTCCTCAAAACTAAGTTAACATAAACACTTGCTAAATAAGTACATTTATTTATTGGACTATACAGAAAATTAATAATGTAATAATTGTGAATGAGAACAATTAAAATTAACATTATAATAGATGAAAGTTTTTTTTAACGTTTTCATCAGTTTAATTAATCACATTAATCCTCATATTGGAATTGAACCATCACTGGAGAGATACACAAAAAGTATTAAACTCAGATTTCATGTACCTGCCGGACAGATAGAACACTCAGATGCCTGCTTTAATCCCCTGTGAGCCCCATAGGTACCAGGGCGACATTGTTTTGGAGTGATGCCATCATCACAATAGTAGCCTAGAGGGAAATAATAGCAATTTAATAATGTTCAACTTTTGGAAAAGTGTTATTCATTTGTTTTTTCAATTTCCCTCTACTCCCCATGATCAAACAAGGTCAAAAATCACATTACACCAGGTTATAGTCCAACACGTTTATTTGAAATTACAATCTTTCAAAGCCTCACTCCTTCACGCACTAACATCTGAAGGAGGAGCAAGGCTCCGAAAGCTCATGTTTTCAAATTAACCTGTTGATCTATAACCTGGCATTGTGTGATTTGTGACTTTGTCCAACCCAGTCTGATACCGGCATCTCTGCATCGCGATCAAACAAGTTTATTCAAACAATTCTTTGGCAGACTTGCGGTTTTTACAGTTTTCTAATTCTGGGCTTTGTGTGTAAGGTGACAAATTCCATCACATCCCACTGGTCCTACAAGTTATAACTTACCCTTCTACAAAACAGAAGCAGTCTAACAAAATTGCTTGGAGTTGTTGAACAAAACATAAATCTTGTTCAACCTTAACCAAAGCCATTGGATTTTTCCTGCTGTTGTCTATTACAACAATGTTTAAATTGCACATTTACACCAGTGTTTCCTTCTGGCTAGGATCCTTCCCATTGTTGAGCAAGATGCCATTAAGAAAGGGTGGAAGGGCTTGGAGTATACAATCAAAACTTTGATTTTCCAAATTGGTTTTGTTTATATTCCCTTATATCTCATTATTGCCTGTTCATTTCCAACAGTATGTTTGGAGCCAAAAGCTCATGATGTTGGAAAAGAGATTAAGAAAGAAGGAAAAGACTGAGAGAAGTCTGTCAGCTGCTATTCAACACAGTAACTCAATAATATCATTTAACATTTGTGCAATTTTGCCTCCTTGACCAAATCTAGTGTTTGAACATTTGACTTGTGCTGTGTAAATATGAATAACTATATAGCTCAATGTGTAGTTCCTAGCTGTATATTTAAAAAATGCAATATGAGGTCAAACAATCATCTTAAACTTAGATGTAGTTTATAAGCAAACACAAAAGATGTCGAGGAAAAAACATTTCAACTTTATCATGAAATTTAGCAGATTCAAACTATCTGCTTCAGCACCTAATGACTTAGCTTCCTTTTAGAACAATCTTTAGATTACTGAATGTCACAGCAAACTTATCACTGTTTGGCCCAAACTCCATTAAAGCTGAATGTATTCACACTGTCAAAGTTGGAAATAAAATGGAGTACTTTACAGAATTCCGAAACATCAAAATCAATGCAATAATCAATTAAAACTGAAAGAACTGTGGATGCTGTACATCAAAAGCAAGAACAGAAATTGCTGGAAAAGCTCAGCAGGTTTGGCAGCATCTCTGGAGAGAAATCAGAGATAACATTTGGGGTCCAGTAACATGAGGAAGACTTCTGAAGAAGGGCCACTGGACCCATGACATTAACTCTGATTGTTCTCCACAGATGCTGCCAGACCTGTTGAGTTTTTCCAGCAATTTCTGTTTTTGTAACAATCAATTAATTGGAAAGAAAGCATTTCGTCACCTAAAGTGGTATTATTTTTCACTATTATCTAAATCTCTGATTTGAAAGTGGTACCTGCTATGGAGATGACAGGGTTAATAAATTCCCATTCTGTACATCATGAGTGGAACCTGACCTTGCATTAACAACACAATTCACACTTGGACATTGTTCCCATAGGGAAAACAGGTAGATCAAATCCAGGAAACACTGGTTTTATTTGAATTCATTTATGTTTTCGTGTTGTCTGCTAGATAGTACGTGCAGATGGGGAAGGAGTGTCAATGGATGCAGGAGGAAAAACCTAAGGTTTTTCTGTATGTTCATATAATCAGTGTTAGTCATGTTACCCATAGAAAACCTACTAGAAAATAATGCTGTGCAACAAAAAATAGGAGTAATGCTTGCAACTGATTTGTTATATTTAAAGGAATAGTTGTAAAATTGGGTGGCACGTTGGCTCAGTGGTTAGCACTGCTGCCTCACAGCATCAGGGATCCTAGTTTGATCCCTGCCTCGGGTGACTGTCCGTTTGGAGTTTGCACATTCTTCCTGTTTCTATGTGGGTTTCCTCCGGATGCTCCAGTTTCCTCCCACAATCCAAAGAGGTACAGGTCAGGTGAACTGGGCCATGCTAAAATGCCCATAGTGTTAGGTGCATTAGGGTAAATATAGGGTAGGGGGATGGGTTATCCGCCAGAGAGTTGGTGTGGACTTGTTGGGCCAAAGGGCCTGTTTCCATGCAGTAGGAAATCTAATCTAAAAAGCTTTATATCACAGAAAGCAATTTACTCCTGTGACAGATTCTCATGAATAAGAAACTAGTCAGGAAATAAAATAACTCTCAGCTTCTTACATCTCTTCCACAGTATGCTTAATCCCTTTTGAGCTTTCACATTCAATCCAGGGTTTGTCCGAAGAAAAGTGACCAATCTTAGTCAAAGAAGATGAAAGGTCTGACCAGCAAACATACAGTTAAATATTGTTTTTAATTTTTTGTCCAGTGGGCAAAAACAAGTGGGAAAAGATGTTGCCTTAAACCAAGGGACTGTAGTAGATGATACTACAGTTTGCATAAAAAGCAAGTTACTGGAGCCCCTTGTGTGTTGTATTAACAATGCTGTTTTATTAAAGCTGTGAGGGAGGATGCTAGACACTTGTCCTGTGGATGTGTGCTTAGGGTAATCTTGCTCAATGACAGACTTTTGATTGCTTTTTCATCCAAGTGTGTGTTCAGGAGTGCTTGACATAGTAATAGTTTCTGGAATGGCTCCTATGCAAGTGTCTAAAGCTTTGTATTTGGGTAATACAGCAAGCGTGTGCAGGCCACGTTAGAAAAAGTTCCTAAAAAAATCTCTCTCGCTCTTCCTCCTGTGACTGTCGAGGTAAAGTAAAACTCTGAGCAGCTAACTGTACTGTCTGCAAATTCCCTTCTTAAAAAGAAAAGGTGGATAAAACCATCTTCAAAGACATCAGAAGGGGAACGTTTCAACCAATAACTGAAACTTTAAGGAACAGCATGTCTGCAACCTCAAGTCCTCAAATAATCAAAAAGAATCGAAAGGGAATTAAAGAAAAGCTTAACGTCAATACCTGATATCCAGACTAATGTCAGAAATGTGCTTCGATGAATTTATTGTTTCTCCACCAGACATAACATTTTGGGTCATCTTGTCTTTTTGTGCATTTGTTCATAATGCACATGGGAATTTAAGGAAAGGAATAGAGTTTAGCTTAGAATTGTTCAACCCAGTAATTCAACTTGTCTACTTTGCATCATTGATTAAGAACTGTCTTATTGCAATAAATATTTAAACACATTCTTGATAAAAACCTGAATTAGAGAGTTAGGTAAAATTAGGAAATTCAGTGATTTAATCAAATGTTCACATTTGTGATGACTGTGGGAATGGTGGGGCACCACTCCAGTGAGTCATGACAATGATGGGTAATGTTTTGTTTTCCTTAATTCTCTACTGTGGTATGTCTGTAATAGTTTTGAAGATGGTGAAACTAGGCAATTATTAAGTTGTGGTCAGGGTAAGCTTTGCTTACAGCTATCTTAGAAATGTTGGGCTCCTGGTAAATTCTTAAATATAATTTTAAGTAGATTTGGTGTGCCAATACTGTTTTCGGAGATATGAAATGTGAGTGCTGATAGTACAACTTGAGAAGTCAAGTTGTTTGCAATGCAGTTGTGAAATGACTTTGTTTTTCCATGCAATATAACCATGGACACTCTGTAGATTTCCATTATTAAAGTTTAAATTCCAAGTTTACACACCAAAAATATCTTATTTTGCAACTCATGGACGACATCATTGCTCCAAATGTTTGATTATTCCTGGCATATATCATTAGAGTTCTGCTTGTTAATTTATTTGCAGAGTTCCTCTGTCCAACAAGATGCTTTAAATAAACCTTACCTAATGGGCATTGCTGGTTCCCAGGTGTAGAACTGTTGCTAGCTTCCGGACAGATATATCCAGGTGCACACGAAAAGCAAGATGATGATCCATGATGGCTGTAAGAGCCAGCTGGACAAGGCTCTGGGGGTTGGTTCGCCCAGGGGCAGTAAAACCCAGCAGGACAAAGTTTACAAGAAACCTCTCCCCCTGCATAACAATTACACAGTCCAAAATCAAATATCACAAACATTTTATAATTTCTGTTCAACACAGAAACAACAGCTGTTGCCTTTAATGATACTTGATTATTTTGCATATATTGTTTATATACTAACTGCAGTTAGGACGATACATGCATCATGTTACTGATTACTTTCAGCTTACCTAAGCTTTGAACTTCACAATGAACTTATTCTCTCATCACTCAAGATACAAAAGACAAATTATAGTCAGCAGAAGGACCTTGATGCTAATGTGAATCAATGATTTGAGGGCAATCAAATATTGCTATTCTTCAATTTGCAGAATTAACTTTAGAGTACAAAGGGTTAATTGTACTTATCAATATCTGGCCTTTTGCTTTATAGAGTCACAGAGATATTCAGCACGGAAACAGACCCTTTGGTTCAATTCGTCCATGCTGACTAGATATACCAACTCAATCATGTCCCACCAGCTAGCACTCGCCCCATATCCCTTCAAACCTTTCCTGTTCATATACCCATCCAGATGCCTTTTAAATGTTGCAGCCTCCACCACTTCTGCTGGCAGCTCATCCCATGCATGTACCACCCCCTGCATGAAAAGGTTGCCCTTAGGTCTTTCATATATCTTTTCCCTCTCACCCTAAACCTATGCCCTTTAGTTCTGGACTCCCCTACATCAGAGAAAATACTTTGTCTATTTATCGTATCCATGCCCTTCATGATTTTATAAACCTCTAAAAGGTCAGCCCTCAGCCTCTGACATGCCAGGAAAAACAGCCCCAGCCTATTCAACCTCTCCAAATCCTTCAACCCTGGCAACATCATTGTGAATTTTGTCTGAACCCTTTCAAGTTTTACAACATCCTTCCTATAGGAAGGAGACCAGAATTGCACACAATATTCCAAAAGTGACCTAACCATTGTCCTGCACGCTGCAACATGACCTCTAACTCCTGTACTCATTACTCTGACCAATAAAGTAAAGCATACCAAATCCTTCTTCACTATCCTATCTACCTGTGATTCTACTTTCAAGGAGCTTTGAGCCTGTACTCCAAGGTCTCTTTGTTCAACAACACTCCCCAGGATCTTACCATTAAGTGTATAAGTACTGCTCTGATTTACTTTTCCAAAATGCAGCATCTCATATTTATCTAGGCAATCAGTTGCAGTTACATGAACTTACCCAGACTGTAATAGCCAGGTAGGCAGTTTTCACCAGTCATGTTGGTAAATGCACACTGCTGACCAGCTGGGCATTGAACACATTGCTTGAATAAAAACAGAAGAAGGTATGTATACTTCAATCTGATCAGGACACAGTAAGTCAGAAATAATTTAAATAACAAGTTGAAGTTAATGACTTTTAAACAAGTTATTGGAACTCATTATGTCTTGTACCTACAACTATAGATATATTATGTTGCCTTATTCGAACAGTGGAGGGTGATGTTAGATGCCATGTCTCTTTAGAGGTGTGTTCAGAGCAGCTTTGCTCAGTGACAGACTTTTGATTGCCTTTTCATTCAGGACCAATTATATGTGTTCAGTGCATTGGTACCACTGCAATGATGCACAAAATGTTGGACCACTACAAATCTGCAGCACAAAATGCCGAAATGTTGATTTCAAATCCAAGCTGCTTTGTTTTTCAGTGATACTGCACGGCAATGTAACGGGAAGAGTTAGGTCCCTCCAAATGCAAGAGAACAAAAGATTCGACCATGACATCTCCCCATTCTCACACAACATGCCCACTTAATGGCAATCTGGCTAGGGTCATGTTCTTTCCTCAACCAGCAAGTGTCTGGTTTTCAGTGTGTGGACAACTGAACAAAAAAACCAAGAGAATTAGAAGATAAATTTGAGGCTTTCTCAAAAGGACAATATATACTTTAAAGAAAGAAGGTACATGAAGAAAACAAAATTTAACGAAAGGATAGTCTTTCATGTTAAATATTACATTGTAACCTCCATATAATCCTAAACTGTTACCACAACTTTAAAAGACAGCAGAAAACATGTGAATAAATGGCAGCCTTGTTAATGACAACATTTACTGAGATAGTGATTCATTCCTCATGCAGGAAAATTACTTACCTAAGCATTCATTCAGAAAAGCGTTAATGTTACTGTTTTATATTTTTTAGCCAGCGTTGCAGTAGATTCACTATTGCAATATTGAATAAAATCATATTAAAGATAAAGAATGCCTTCTGGATATATTCAAAATCTAATTCCCTTTTCAGTGTGGAAAACTATTTTTCAACATGTACACAAGGGTAGTGCAGTTTTCATGATTCTACTCCTTGTGATAATATTAGCAGAAATCTAGTTTAGTATTGCACATAACCAGGTTTCTATTCACCTCAGGAGTTTTGTGCTATGTGATTGACAACAATCCAGCATTGAAAAGTAAAAGTAGCCTTGGTGTGCACACTCTATAATAGCAACTCAGCAAAAAATATATTTGAACAAACATCCCCTGATATTTTATTGAATAAAACACTTCATTTGCAATAATAAGCCATTCAGTCTACAAGCTGCACTGAGTTAACTAATCTCAGACACTGTAGTTATCGGGAAGCCATAATTACTCTTTGGGTTCTTCTCCTCACTGCTAAACCATAGTTTACTGTCATGTGTGGATGTTGGCTAAGGCCATGACTATACTTGACTGTGTTGTCCTACAAAATCAAGTAACGTTCTGTCATTTTCTGTCCATGTTTCACAGTAAATGCTCGGATGGAACACCTGAGGATTGCTAACAGTTATGGCAAAAAAGAGAATGTCTTTGGAATATGAAAAATTGGAACAAAAGGCCAGTGTGAATTTTGAAGAGATGAGTTGTCATGCCAATTAGAATGCAGTCAGAAATACTGGGTAATGTCAAAATTACTTTGCTCATTTGGTTAATTTTTCACTTCTTTCCTACCTAATTGTCCAAATGTTTAGGCACAATACCCATATACCAATCTAACTTGTTACAAACAAAACTCTCAGTTTTTGTTTTGGATCTTTTTAATGCATTCACAAAGGACATAACAAACATTTCTGAGAGTATAACAAAGGCAGGAGAATCATCTCAGCCAAACATGTCAATGCCTCTTCAGACTCACTGTATATCCAGCATTGGCAAAGGTTCCTGGCAGGCAGGCAATTTGAAGAGCCTCAAAGCGTGAAGGACAAGCATAGCCAGGCTGACATTGTGTGCATGTCACAGCTCCACCTGAACTGTAAAATCCCATTGAGCAAGGCTTCACAATGGACTCTGTGATTGAGGGGCACTCATATCCAGGTGGGCACACTGTACATTCCTAATCAGACAAAGCATCAGATCATTGATATACATGACAACAATTCTCATATTTCACATTCTGTTGTCTTTATATGTTATGTTACATTTAAGAAATTTAATTTAAGTCAGATCCATACAGATACAGAATCATTTATCCTTGCCTATTATGTCCCAACTTGTCATCTTCTTTGACTGAGTTAGACATGCTGACATTGGATCAGTAAAAATAATTTAAAATAAAGAATGACGAGACAATTATGCATGAAAGTATTTCATTGATAAGAAAATGCTGAGCTACATTTGGCCAAGCATGAGTTACATTGAGTTTTTTGGATGATTTCTTGCTACGAGATTTCTCATTGTATCTCACCAAACTCATTAACCACTTATTTCACCTCATTGGCACCTCATAATCTGATCCCATCTCCATTTTATCAGGCAGAACACCCTTAAATACAAGAACCTGTTCATTGCTAATGTAAAAATGGTTTATTGGAAAAAATATTAACCTGTTGAAGAGTAATCTTTGTTCAATAATTTATAGCTGTGTATTGTTAAAAGATCATTTCATTTCCAAATGTTACTTCATCAGTAATTAATCTGATCCAGTAGTTTCACACATAGGTGGCATATTGTTATCTACTTTTGGAGGTAATCAGAAAGGTGATGGTCATTCATTAAACCTTTGGCTTCAGTTAGGGCCTAGTGATTAAATTGGGCATTCTTTCCATAAAGACAGATGGATAAAATACAGATTTATTTCCACAAAGAATGCGGTCCAGCTAAAGAGTCACAGTTTGGATAGAAAAAAAAACTAGTAGCATACCAAAACTGTTCCAAATAACCATCGTACTATAGATACTTGCCAATTAATTAAACTCTTGAAACAAACTACGATTAAATTCCAAAGTACCGCACAAAGGAAGCATTCTTTAAAACTTTCTTTTCTGCTGTATTTCAAAACTTGGTGTCATGGAAACCCCAAAGGAGTATAATGGAGCTCTGACAAATTTGAGTGGAGCAAGACATTAGTGCAATGTCTGTACAATGGGGTAATATGATGCAGACTAGCAGCCACATTTTTCCTGCGTTGACCTTTCACTTCCTGGCCAATGTTGAGAGCTCTGTACGCTGAGAAGGGCATTATGAGAGGGTAAAATTGGAGTCAATTTAATGTGTTCACATTACGGATCAGCAAGCCACAAATTGGAACAATGTTAGTTAAAGTTTGTGAACAGGCTACTAATAATCTTTGTCACCAGAGCATGTCCATTGTTATAATTTGCAGCTTGCTGATCAATAACACAAACACACATTAAATTGACCTCCAATTTTAACCTCCTGCAGCTTGTGAGGCCCTTCTCAATAGTCCGTGTTTTGGTGGACTGACATTACAGGAGCTATTCACTGAAATATTTCAGTAGAGAAAATGTTTTATGACAAAAAAAGTTGTTATTAAATGTTGCCTTACAGCTTGCTGTCCCACAGAGTAACTCCCAGGCTGGCAAGGAATGGTGTTATTGGTGTTGGTAGTAGGACAGGCCTTTCCAGCAGGACACAATGTGCAAGCCTTTTGAAGTCCAGTGGAGAAGGTGCCCTGGAATGAAAAACAGAACAAAGAGCTTTTATTATTACATGTTGTTTGTTAGGGCTTTGCTCAGTGACAATCTAGATGGAGACTCACTGGGACAGAACTAGGAATAAGCACAGTCCAGGGAATTCCAACTTTAGATTCTGTAATCTTTTATTGGGTCACTCTATCATTCTAAGATGTATTGGTTACATTATAGCCTCCTGATAGCTTCAATGCAGGTAAGGAGCAATCCTCACCAAAACCTCAGCTACCTTCTTACTGTTGACCACTATCTCTTGGTTACATAAAATATCCTTCAAACTCATATTGTTGACTTCATCTGAACCTTGGGTTACCCTGCTCTGAAATGGCTGTTCTCCATTTCCAATGATGAACCCAAATGAATACCTTGCCAACTCTGAATACTTTACTGACACTTTCCCCAGCTGGTAGCAGGATGCCAACGTGGGAGACAAATGCCCACCATCTCACCACACCTTTGCCATCCTGAACAGGCTTGCTTGAGTTTCTAACTTCTAATCTTTATCAATCAAGAGAAACCTTATGAAAAGGTCACAGTTTTCTCAGGTTCCCTGTAAGGGAGCAGCACCCTAGATGGTTAATGTCATCAGGCATACCTTAGGACATTGGGTATTTTGGCTTCCATCTTTCTGAGGACATTGCCACCCAGCAGGGCAAGCTCTACAAGTTGCAAATCCAGTGTAGGCATAGTGTCCAGGGAGACATGCAATCTTGATGTCCAGTTTGGTGTCTGGGCAGTAATATCCAGCGGGACATACTGTACAGTAAGACTGACCTCCCACAGAGTATGAACCTGTAATTAAAAATCTAATGATAGAAGCGAGTTCAGAGACAGAAACAAATATTCCTTTGATCCTTATATTGCCTTGCATTCGATAGCACTGATCACTCCCATAAACATCCCCTTGTCTGAGGATCAGATATATGCCTATACTGTTCAATGTCTAATAAATTGATAGCATTACTGAGAACATCACAATGTAATCCCTGTTAATGTCAACTTTAATGAATATCATTCACATTTGCCTTATGCACTGATTTGGGACAGCAAACTGATCATACTTCAGTGCGGTAAATACAGATCAACTGCACCCTATCTTCAAGTCTTCTATTTTGAAATAAGGTTTCTGTTGAAATAACTAATTGCTGAGAATTATAACAGAAATGAAATGTTACACCATTATTTCCCACTGTCTAACAATATACTTGAAATTTTATTATTTTTATCTAAACGTACCCGTTAGCATCAAGGCATAAAAGCAAAAATGCTTTGCATAAATACCTGGCAAGCACTGAACATCTTCGGCTTTTGTGGTATTGGAACAGGCGTAGCCAGGCCGACACATTGTACAATTCTGTTGTCCACTGGTAGAGTAGGAACCAACAATACAGGGCACAGGAATTGACTAAGATTTTAAAAGAAAAGAATGACATATTTATTTCATCTGTTCACTTAAACAGGCAATATCAAATTACAGTGAAAGTGTTTTTGTTTCCTCTAATTCATTTTTGAAAAAAAATGTTTGATGTGGACAGTGTTTAGGGGGCACATTTCTGTATTTTCTTGTTTGGAGGAGGAAGTAGGGCCTTGCAACATTAACCGAAGGACTGTTATTTTATTTAATAGAGTGGAAGCTGATAGCATTGACTGACCATGAGGTTGGAGGGAGAGTAGAGCACTCTGTTGAAATAGCAGTTAGAGATTCTGTTGTGTTGATATTAAATTCAACAGGAGCACCGAAGAAAAGTACCAGCATGAGCTGGACACATTGTAGGACTAGGCACACTTTCATCATTGTTTCAACTCACGATTATTAATAGGTCACATTACCTTGTAGTTTCATCTTCTGAAAATTATGTAATTGGATGTGAGCATAAGAGTTACAGTTAGTAAATTTGCAGATGACACCAAAATTGGAGTTGGAGTGGACAGCAAAGAAGGTTACCTCAGATTACTATGGGATCTTGATCAGATGGGCCAATGGGCTGAGGAGTGGCAGATGGAGTTTAATTTCGATAAATGTGAGGTGCTGCATTTTGGGAAAACAAATCTTAGCAGGACTTATACACTTAATGGTAAGGTCCTAGGGAGTGTTGCTGAACAAAGAGACCTTGGAGCGCAGATTCATAGCTTTTTGAAAGTGGAGTCGCAGGTCGATAGGATAGTGAAGAAGGCGTTCAGTATGCTTTCTTTTGTTGGTCAGAGTATTGAGTACAGAAGTTGGGAGGTCATGTTACAGCTGTACAGGACTTGGTTAGGTCACTTTTGGAATATTGCATCAATTCTGGTCTCCTTCCTATTGGAAGGTTGTATTGAAACTTGAAAGGATTTACAAGGATGTTGCCAGGAATGGAGGATTTGAGCTATAGGGAGAGGTTGAACAGGTTGGGGCTGTTTTTCCTGGAGCATTGGAGGCTGAGGGGTGATCTTTTAGAGGTTTATAAAATCATGAGGGTCATGGATAGGATAAATGGACAGAATTTCTTCCCTGGGTCCAGAAATAGAGGGCATAGGTTTAGGGTAAGAGAGAAAAATATATAAATGAGACCTAAGAGGCAACTTTTTCACACAGAGAGTGGTGCGTGTATGGAATGAGCTGCCAGAGGAAGTGGTGGATGCTAGTGAGATTGCAACACTTAAAAGACATCTGGATGGGTATATAAATAGGAAGAATTTGGAGGGATGTTGAGCGGGTGCTGCCTGGTGGGACTAGATTGGGTTGGGATATCTGGTCGGCATGGACAGGTTGGACTGATGGGTCTGTGTCCATGTTATACATCTCTGTGACTCTATAATTCTATGTAATTGGAGACTTCCATTAAGAAAAATAGCAACATAATCTAAAATCATTTTGGGCAACAAAATAATAGTTAATCAAAAGTGAAAATGAGGATATTTAATCTTGTCTTCATAAAATACGAATCATTTCCATTTCTAAGTTAATTAAAAAGTCGGCCAAAAAATGTCATTTCACTCCATTAGCAATATCTCTGCTTCCTTCAAGTTCAAAGACAAGCTTAATCTTAAATTTAGTATTGAGAAAATAACAATGATGGAGTGGTGAAAATTATACTTCTTACTAGTTTGAGGAAATAAATTCAAGGGATTTGGATATGACTTGCTGGGCCAGTATCTATTAACCATCCTTCATTATCCTGGAGATGATGGCAATGAGCTGCCATCTTGAACCACAATATTCCTTGGGGTGTAAGGGCAGCTCTTGTGCTGTTAGGGAGGGAGTTCCAGGATATTAACAGAGTTACAGTGAAGGATCAGTGATATTGTTACAAATTAGGATGGTGTGTGGCTTGAAAGAAAACTTGCAGGTGGTATCTTTATTCAATATAGAGTGAGGAGGAATTTCCAATCACAGAGGTGGGGAAACTCAGCCGACAAGAATTTTTTTTTGAAACTGCTTGATTTATGGATCTTGCAGGGTGAACCGAAACGTAATTGATGGTTTTCGTTCAGTTGACTATGCTGCACAAGGTGAGTGAATGGATGATCATGTGAGCGGGTTGGATTGGTAGCAAGACGAAATTAAAACAAAAGGCTTTCACAGATCCATAGTAAAGATGTTGGGATGTGGGGAATTATATTCACTTGGATATAGTTGAAGCTATTTGTCATTTACAGTCAACAAACAGCAATGTGTATTGAATTAGTGCTAAGAGTTTCCTGATAGTCTCTCGGTGCTGCACACATTGAGCAGCTGAGGCCTGTGTCAGAATGTTGAACAAAGAGGCACTTCATAAATGTTCAGCAATTTTTGTGTGCCATGAAAATATATTGACAAATTGGTCTAGAGTACTTAGAGATGAGATGCTATGATAATGTAATATCTACTAAAATATTCAGACAACAAAATTGAAACCAGCCTTATGACTTATACTTTCAATATGTTTATAAAATTATAATTATTGGAACTATATAGCTAGCTGTTGGCATTTTATTTTGTTGTGTGTGTTGTGTGGGATAAATAAATCTAAATGCTGTCTAATTTGGAATTACTTTAGGTGGAAAAGTGACAAAAACAAGTACTGAATGATGATTTACTTACTGATGCATATGGGCAGGCACTTCCAGCAGGGCACAGGCTACACAAGGTGGATCCTTCCAAGCTGTATGTACCAATTGGACATTTTTTTGGTAAAATTCTAAAACAAAATACACACAAGCAGGAAAATTATCCCACTTTCCCTTGAAATACTTCAGAGAATGTTGTATTCCTCATAAATTTGAATAATCTATGCAATGCATTGGGATTTTTCTGTTTTCCATACTGAAGCTTAAACTTTCCACTCTTGGTGCACCATGATTCAGAAAATCTCAATGAGTGATAGGTGGTTCTTGGAACAATTGGCAACATCAACCAAATTAACAAAACATCGTGACCTCCTGGCATAAAGATTGCCAACTATTGGGAACTTAGAGGGTGGAAACTCAATGGGCTCATCTTTTTGAATTACCTAAAAGAAAGGGCTGAGCAAAATGGCATAAAGGCAAATGAGAAAACAGAGTTGCAAATGTAAATATTTTGCACAGCAGCGCTCATGCGGATGCATGGCTCTCTTAATTGTGGATAGCAGTTTTATGTTGGTCCTGTTCTGAATGTACTTGACCATCAATGAGATAGTAATGAGACCAATTAGGATTATGGTTTCCCATCATCTCACTGCCTCCTTCGAATAGGATTATGTGTTTTCGAATCGTTGCAACTACCTGCTGTTAGAAATGAGAGCAGAAAAACAGTTGGGAATGAAATTGGGGATTAATATTTATATATTAATTGAGTATTTACTTGTGTTCAGGTATTGGGCTTTAAATTGACATTCATTTGTACCCCAATTAACTGAAGCTGCTGCGGCCCCCTGCACCTAATCTTTGGCTAACTGGTGACAAGGACTCAGGTAAACCAGAGGACCTCCTTGTTGGACTGCTCATGGGCCCAGCCATTAACATGTCCAGGCAGTAGGCAATTCAGTTTGGTCTGACTGTCCACCTGGAAAAAGTGAGGACTGCTGATGCTGTAGATCAGAGCTGAAAATGTGTTGCTGGAAAAGCGCAGCAGGTCAGGCAGCATCCACGGAGCAGGAGAGTTGACGTTTCGGGCATGAGCACTACTTCAGGAATGAGGAAAGTGTGTCCAGCAGGCTAAGATAACAGGTAGGGAGGAGGGACTTGGGGGAGGGGCATTGGAAATGCGATAAGTGGAAGGTGATCAGGGTGAGGGTGATAGGCCGGAGTGGGGGTGGGCGCGGAGAGGTCAGGAAGAAGATTGCAGGTTAGGAAGGCGGTGCTGAGTTTGAGGGATTTGACTGAGACAAGGTGGGGGGGGAGGGGAAATGAGGAAACTGGAGAAATCTGAGTTCATCCCTTATGGTTGGAGGGTTCCTAGGCGGATGATGAGGCACTCTTCCTCCAGCCGTCATGTTGCTATGGTCTGGCGATGGAGGAGTCCAAGGATGTCCTTGGTGGAGTGGGAGGGGGAGTTGAAATGTTGAGCCATGGGGTGGTTAGGTTGGTTGGTCCGGTACTCTGGCACCAACCCCCACCTTTTCCTCCGCTACATCGATGACTGTATCTGCGCTGCCTCGTGATGAGGCATTCTTCCTCTAGCCGTCGTGTTGCTATGGTCTGGCGATGGAGGAGTCCAAGGACCTGCATGTCCTTGGTGGTGTGGGAGGGGGAGTTGAAGTGTTGAGCCACGGGGTGGTTGGGTTGGTTGGTCCGGGTGTCCCAGAGGTGTTCCCTGAAACGTTCCGCAAGTAGGCGGCCTGTCTCCCCAATATAGAGGAGGCCACATTGGGTGCAGCGGATGCAGTAAACGATGTGTGTGGAGGTGCAGGTGAATTTGTGGTGGATATGGAAGGATCCCTTGGGGCCTTGGAGGGAAGTAAGGGGAGAGGTGTGGGCGCAAATTTTGCATTTCTTGCGGTTGCAGGGGAAGGTGCCAGGAGTGGAGGTTGGGTTGGTGGGGGTGTGGACCTGATGAGGGAGTCACAGAGGGGGTGGTCTTTTCAGAACGCTGATAGGGTGAGGAGGTGAGGAAAATAAATCTCTGGTGGTGGGCTCCATTTGGAGTGGGGGGAAATAACGATGGATGATACGATGTATATGGCGGTTGGTGGGATGGTAGGTGAGGACCAGTGGGGTTCTGTCCTGGTGGCGATTGGAGGGGCAGGACTCAAGGGCAGAGGAGATGTGGTGGAGGGCATCGTTGATCACGCCTGTGGGGAAATTGCGATCTTTGAAGAAGGAGATCATCTGGGTTGTATGGTATTGGAACTGATCCTTCTTGGAGCAGATGCGGCGGAGACGAAGGAATTGGGAATATGGGATGGCGTTTTTACAGGGGGCAGGGTGGGAGGAGGTGTAGTCTAGGTAGCTGTGGGTGTTGGTTGGTTTATAGTAAATGTCCGTGTTGGTTCGGTTGCCTGAGATAGAAATGGAAAGGTCTAGGAAGGGGAGGGAAGAGTCTGAGATGGTCCATGTAAATTTGAGGTCAGGATGGAAGGTGTTGGTAAAGTGGATGAACCATTCAACCTCCTCGTGGGAGCACGAGGCAGCGCAGATACAGTCATCGATGTACCTATGAACATAGGGCATGGTTGGGAATATGGGATTGCGTTATCATGAATATTACAGAAACCTGGTTCAGGGCTGTTCAGGACTGGCAGCTTAATGCTCTGGGGTATAGATGCTATCGTGTGGATAGAAAGGGAGGCAAGAGAAGAGGAGGAGTGTCATTTTTCGTTGGAGACCGCTTAAGTTGTGTTTCCGAAGGATATTCCTGGGAGATTGTCCAGTGAGGTTATTTGAGTGGAACTGAGAAATAAGAAAAGGAAGATCACCTTGTTGGAATTGTATTACAGTTCTCCCAGTAGTCAGCAGGTAATTGAGAAGCAAATATATAAGGAAATGTCAGATATCTTTAAGAATAATAGGGTTGTAATGGTATGGGACTTTAGCTGTTAAAAAATTGCCTGGAATGGTCATTGCTTTGAGGGCTTGGATGGGGAGGAATTTGTTAAGTATGTACAAGATAGCTTCTTTATTCAATATGTGGATGTATCCACTAGAGAAGTACCCATGGTAGACCCTCTATTGGGAAATAATGCAGTGTCAGTGGAAGAGCACTTTGGGGCAAGTGATCATCATTCTATTAGTTTTAAAATATTTATGGAAAGGGATCGAACTAATCAAAATGTTAAAGCTTTAAGGAGTAAGGCCAATTTTGAAGGTATGAGGTAGGAACTTTCAAAGGTTGATTGAGGGGGTGCTACTCACAGATAAAGCAATGATTGAGAAGTGGGATGTCTTTAAAAATGAGATAACGAGATCTCGGAAAAAGTATGTTCGTGTTAGTGTAAAGGGCAAGGCTGTTAAATATAGGAAATGCTGGATGATTAGAGAAATTGAGGCTATGGTCAAGAAAAAAAAGGAAGCATATGTTATGCATAGATGGCTGAATGAATCCTGAGAGGAGTTTCAGGGCAATAGAAGTATACTTAAGAGGGAAATCAGCAAAGCAAAAAGGAGACATGAGATAACTTTGAAAATAGAGTTAGGGAGAATTTAAAGTCTGGTTGAAGATTTGTAGCTCGGGTATCCGTTGTTGTGGTTCTGTTCGCCGAGCTGGAAGTTTTTGCTGCAAACGTTTCGTTCCCTGGCTAGGGAACATCATCAGTGCTATTGGAGCCTCCTGTGAAGCGCTGCTTTGATGGTTCTTCCGGTATTTATAGTGGTTTGTTCTTGCCGCTTCCGGGTGTCAGTTTCAGCTGTAGTAGTTTGTATGTGGGGTCCAGGTCGATGTGTCTGTTGATGGATGTTCTTGCCGCTTCCGGGTGTCAGTTTCAGCTGTAGTGGTTTGTATATGGGGTCCAGGTCCATGTGTCTGTTAATGGAGTTTGTGGATGAATGCCATGCCTCTAGGAATTCCCTGGCTGTTCTCTGTCTGGCTTGTCCTATGATGGTAGTGTTTTCCCAGTCAACTCCCATTCCTAGACGTGTTAGTAGAGAGAACACCCAACGGAGAATTCACCACAAGGGTACACAGGAAACCAACACACACAGACCAAGTCCTAAACTATGAAAGTAACCACCCCAACACACACAAACGAAGCTGCATCAGGACACTATTCAAAAGAGCCACAACACACTGCAGTACACCAGAACTGCGAAAAGAGGAAGAGGAACACCTATACAAGGTATTCGCCAAAAACGGATACCCACGCAACTTTATCACCAGATGCCTAAGAGATAGACCACGGAATGAGGACATGCCACAACCAAAAGGACTAGCCACACTACCATACGTCAGGAGTGTCTCAGAACTGACAGCCAGACTACTGCGACCCTTAGGACTCATAACAGCACACAAGCCAACTTCCACACTCAGACAACAACTCACTAGAACAAAGGACCCAATAGCCAGCACAAGCCAAACTAACGTAGTTTACAAAATACCATGCAAGGACTGCACAAAACACTATATAGGACAAACAGGAAGACAGCTAACAATCCGCATCCATGAACATCAGCTAGCCACAAAACGACACGACCAGCTATCCCTAGTAGCCATACACTCAGACAACCAGGAACATGAATTTGACTGGGAAAACACTACCATCATAGGACAAGCCAGACAGAGAATAGCCAGAGAATTCCTAGAGGCATGGCATTCATCCACAAACTCCATTAACAGACACATGGACCTGGACCCCATATACAAACCACTACAGCTGAAACTGACACCCGGAAGCGGCAAGAACATCCATCAACAGACACATCGACCTGGACCCCACATACAAACTACTACAGCTGAAACTGACACCCGGAAGCGGCAAGAACAAACCACTATAAATACCGGAAGAAACATCAAAGCAGCGCTTCACAGGAGGCTCCAATAGCACTGATGATGTTCCCGAGCCAGGGAACAAAACGTTTGCAGCAAAAACTTCCAGCTCGGCGAACAGAACCACAACAGAGTTAGGGAGAATCCAAAGAGATTCTAAAAGCACTGTAAGGGGAAAGGAGTACAACAACAAGAGATGGGTGAGATACTAAATTAATATTTTGTGTCAGTACTTACTATAGAGAAGGATATGGAACCTACAGTACTTGGGGGAATAACAGTGATGAAAATGTGTTGCTGGTTAAAGCGCAGCAGGTCAGGCAGCATCCAAGGAACAGGAAATTCGACGTTTCGGGCATAAGCCCTTCATCAGGATGAAGGGCTTATGCCCGAAACGTTGAATTTCCTGTTCCTTGGATGCTGCCTGACTTGTTGTGCTTTAACCAGCAACACATTTTCAGCTCTGATCTCCATCATCTGCAGACCTCACTTTTTCCTCGAAGGGAATAATAGTGATGTCTTGAAGACAGTCCATTACAGAACAGCAGGTGCTGGAGGTCTTAAAACATGTAAAAATTAATAAATTCCCTGAATTTGATCAGATGTTTCCCAAACTTTGTGGAAGGCTCTGGAAGAGATTGTTGGTTCCCTTGCCGACAAACCTGTACATCGACAGCCAGAGGACCAATGCCAGAAGACTGGACATACACTAATGTGGTGCCACTATTTAAGTAAGGCTGTAAAGAAAAGGCAGGAAACTCTAGACCAGTGAGCCTTACGTCAGTTGTGGGTAAATTGTTGGAAGGAATTCTGAGGGACAGGATTCACATGCTTTTGGAAAGGCAAGGACCGATTAGGGGTACTCAACATGGCTTTGTGTGTGGATAATGTCTCAGTAACTTGATTGACATTTTGAAGAGGTGACAATGAAGATTGAAGATGGCAGAGCAATAGACATTGTGTACCTGGACTTCAGCAAAGTGGTTGACAAGGTTCCACATGGTGGAATGGTTAGTAAGGTTACATCACGTGGGATCTAGTGGGAGCTAGCCAGCTGGATCAAGATTGGCTTGAGGGTAGGACACATTGGTGGTAGAAGGTGCTTTTCGGACTAGAGGCTTCTGACCAATGGTGTGCCACAAGGATTGCGTCCACTACTTTTTGTCATTTGTATAAATGATTTGGCTGTGAATATAAGAGGTATTGTTCATACATTTACAAGTGACACCAAAATAGGTGATGTTGCAGACAGTGAAAAGGATTATCTCATAGTACTACGGGATCTTGATCAGATGGACGAATGGGTCGAGGAGTGGCAGATGGAGTTTAATTTAGATAATGTGAGGAATTGCATTCTGGTAAGAAAAACTAGGCAGGACTGACAGAGCTAATGATAGGGCATAGAATATACAATATAAAACAGGGAACATTACAGCACAATATAGGGTCTTTGGCCCTCGATATTTTGCTGACCATTTATCTTACTCTAAGTTTAAACTAATCTACATACCTTAAATTTTACTATCATCCATGTGCCTATCCAAGAGTCACTTTAATGTCCTTAATGTGTATCTGACTCTACTACTACTGCTGGCATTGCATTTCATGCACTCACCACTTTTGTGTAAAGAACCTACCTCTAGCATTTTCCTGCAACCTTCCTCCAATCACCTTAAAATTATGCCCCCTTGTGATCGCCATTTCTGCCTTGGGGAAAAAGACTCAGGCTATCCACTCTATCTATGCCTCTCATCATCTTGTACACCTCTATCAAGTCACCTCCCATCCTTCTTTGCTCCAATGAGAAAAACCCTAGCTCCCTCAACCTTATTTCATAAGACATCTCTTCCAGTCCAGGCAGCATCCTGGTAAATATCCCTTGCACTCTCTCTAAAGCTTCTACATCCTTCCTATAATGAGCCGACCAGAACTGAACATAATACTCCAAGTGTGGTCTAACCAGGGCTCTATAGAGCTGCAGCATGACCTTGCAGCTCTTTAACTCAATCCCCTGCTAATGAAAGCCAACACACCATGCGCCTTCTTAATAATCCTATCAACTTGGATGGCAACTTTTAGGGATCTATGGACATAGAACCCAAGATCCCTCTGTTGCTACACATTGCCAAGAATCCTGCATTTAATCCTGTATTCTGTATTGAAATTCAACCTCCCAAAATGAATCATTTCACACTTTTCCAGGTTGAACTCCATCTACGACTTATCAGCATAGTTCTGCATCATATCAATGTCCCGTTGCAACCTGCAACTGCCTTCCACACTATTCACCACTCCACCAACCTTTGTGTCATCAGCAAACTTACCAACCACCCTTCTGCTTCCTCATTCAAGTCATTTATAAAAATCACAAAGAGCAGAGGTCCCAGAACAGATCCCTGCAGAACTCCACTGGTCACTGAATAGGCTGAATACTTTCCATCTACTATCACCCTGTCTTCTCTGAGTCAATCAATTCTGTATCCAGGCAGCCAAATTTCCCTGTATCCCATGCCTCCCTAATTTCTGAATGAGCCTACCATGGAGAACCTTATCAAATGCTTTGCTAAAATCCATGTACACCACATCGACTGTTCTACATTCATCAATGTGTTTTGTCACATCCTCAAAGAATTCAATGAGGTTTGTGAGGCATGACATTGGATACATTGAAAAATATCAGAGCTTTTTATCCTTATACTGACCAAACTTTAAAAGATAAGATACTGCATATTGCTTTAAAAATGTTTTTCAGTCATTATCAAATGCAAAAAAAAATTAAGCACATCTGGAGTTGACACAGTGTTGTACGTATTAAATAGGAAACGGTTGTGTTAATGAGAAAAGAAGTGAAATAATTTCCATTTGGCTCTCTCTAGAGATTGTCAGATATGAAGTTCTAAAGTTTATCTCAACCTGCTGCCCAGTCACAAGTTAGAAAAAAATATTTCTTTGCCTTCCTATCTGAAGTTCCCTGAAACAGTGAGAAATACTGAAATACTTACTGTGGGCTTTCACAGGCAAATCCTGCAGGGCATGGAGTACATTCAGTCATCCCCTCTTTCCCAAATGTTGTTTGGCCTGGTGGACATGAAGCTGGGGATTGGTGTCTGTATTTGCAGGCATACCCAGGTGGACACTTCAAACAAACCTGTTGGCCTTCCAAACTATAGGACCCAAGGGAGCAGATGATTGGAGAATCATTAGAAGTGGAACATTCCATCCCGGCTGGACAACTCTTGAACTTTTGTTCAACCTCCAAATAAATAAAGCAGTTCATTAAGTTGATTAGCCATGTACAGCTATCCTGAATTACAGATTCATTTACTTTGTCTTGTGCTGGTGGAAAATTCCTCGACATTTATCAACATTAAATCTAAATGCAAGAAAATGAAGCTTTAAATGTTATTTGTCCAGATGGTGGAATCTCATTAATCTTCCCGCAGTCTAATTAGTTGTTTGAAAATTGACAAATACCACAAAATCATTACACATAAGATGTCCACTTTCAGAAGTGACATCATTTTTCTCATATAAGTTTATTTTAAGGTTAACTCAAATAACTAGATATGAAACACAGCAGTGTATATCTACTACTGTTTCCTTGTATTTCTAGATATATTACACATATTATATAAATCTACTATCAACTATTATATATCAGAAAATTTGCAGGAAGATATTTTGGCAAAAGACCAATCGCAGTATAGACATCAGATTGAAAGAGAGTCAAAAGAGTGCAAAAATGATTGTGATGGATGACTAACAGGTTTTCATGTTGGCTAGTTGAATACTACAATCATGACTTCACAATCTTTCATTTTTTGACTTGCACAGTATACAGTTGCCAATAGAAATATCTGTAATCTCATGTTATGTTCATGTCCTGGTCTACACGTTACCTCTTAATGCAATAAATCATTATGGCATAAATTCTTTCACACCTAACACAAAAATCAATATTTTTGAGAGTGGGGTCTGCTTATAATGTTTGCTATAGATGGTTTACTTTTTTAATAAAGCATTTGTAGTAGTGTACAAAGGTGAATACTACTAATGATGCACATTTATCTGACTTGTATTAAATGGCGAATAATTATAGACAATTGCATTATTATGCAACAATAGTTGCAGCTTGGACACATGGTGCTAACTGATTAAGCAGTAAGATACTTTATGTTACTTCTAATCACATATCAATGCAGCAAAGTGAATAGATGTGACCATGGGGTGAACTCTATCAGAAATAAGTGGTGTCAATTTTACCAGATTTCAGAGAGAGTATCTTTCCTCAAGTCCTAGCAAGATTGCTCACACTATTCTTCAAAACTTGTGCCATTACTAATGCCCCTCTTCCTGCTTTCCCTCTGACCAGAAGTGGAAGTACTCATGATTGCCAGGAAAATCCTGGAGATCCTGCCACCATGTTTAAAGCCCAGCTGGGCATTTGGTTAAGCACAGAGTTGTTTTTCACAATGCAGTCATTGGAGTGGTACCAAAATAACATGCCTCTCAGTGCAAATACATGACATGGCTGACATTTCATTGCAAACATAAGTGCATATTCATGAATGTATTGTTATTTAAAAAAAAACAGCTACAATGGTTTACATCAACACATCTTACAACCCTGTGTTAGGAACAATTACAACATTTACAAGGCATCTGGATGGGTATATGAATAGCAAGGGTCTGGAGTGATATGGGCCAAATGCTGGCAAATGAGAGTAGGTTAATTTAGGATATCTGGTTGGCATGAACGAGTTAGTCCAAAGTGTCTGTTTACGTGCTGTACATTCTTATCACTCTAAATGTTACTCCCCAATGTAGCCTCTTTGTTTTTTCAATGTGGGATTGTTTAGCAGCAAGTCTCAATTATAACATTAGATTTGTCAAGTCTGCCTGGCTCAAGTCAAGTTAGCTGTCAAATTTTGGAGCCAAGGGATACTTACAAAGTCTAAGACAGTACTTACCTTCTCATCTAGATTGGAAGCTACTGGTGAAAATGGTTCTGGCTGTTTTGCAGGATCTGGACATAAGTGATGTGATGGACATTTCCTGCACTCTGACCAGCCAATGTCAGAATAGGTGCCTAAGGTAATAAAAGTTTCAATTAATTTCCACCTTGCAGATCTAATCTGCCAATGTTCTGAAATTACCAATTGCTTGTTTTACAAAATCTGCCTAGTTTACTTGGAGCTAGTTTCTAATGGATCTTTACTGATTTCATTCAGTTCAACTGGCATCAGATCCCTCTTAAATGCAAGAGGTACCTATCTGTAGCTAGAAATTAACCCTGTCAGTACCAGCAGCTGCTAATGTCCAATCGGTTCTGTACAACATTTTAAAATACAGGTTAAAATTGCAATAATCCATTCTGTATGGCTATTTAATGTATGGATTATTAACCTTTAATCAACTAAATTAGAATCCTTGGACTTTAATTTAAGAGAAAACAATTAAAATTGAGCTGGGACACTGTAAGATGGCTGTAAAAGTCACCTGACCAGGAAGCAGCCAAGCTCAAAGGAATGCTGAAATAACATGAAGAGACATCTTTTGTTATATACAAACTTTAAGCTGGCCATTGCCTTGAAACTGACTACCATATCATGAAAAGTCTGCTTGAGGATAATCACCAGGAAATTGAAGTTATTCATCTGGAATGTACACTTTATAATGAGACCTTGACAAATATCTCTGGGGATGAGAATTGACAACAAGTGTTGCTGCAACAAAGAGTATCCTCCAAAATGTGTAATGCAATGTTTGATACACTATCTGTATCAAAGGATAACTGGGAAATTCTGTCAACGGACCATTGAGCCTCCTTCTTAAAAATGGATTGTCCTCAATGAGGGGCAGCAGCCAGTATTCACACATAGAAAACATCTTTCTGTGAAAATCCATGATTATAAGCTTTTGTTTTACTACAGAAAGAACTTCATCAAGAATGTTCATTATTCTTCAGATTCTAAAACAGTTCATATCCAAACACAGCAAGACATGGACAATGTTCAAGTTTGGGCTTACAGATGGTAAGTGATATTCACGCCACTCAAGTATAAGGCAATGACCACCTCCCACAAATGAGATTAGAATTATTGCCCAAAAAATACTGAATCCTGCATCATCAATATCCTTAGTGTTACCTTTGACTAGAAACTGAACTGAACTAATCAAATGAATACTGTGTGTATAAGAGCAGGTCAGATGCTCAGACTCCTGCAGTGAATAAATCACCTCCTGACTCCTCAAAGCCTGACAATCATCTACAAGGCACAGGTCAGGGTATACACCCCATTTGCCTGGATAAATGCAGCTCCAAAAACACTCAGGAAGTTTGACACTATCCAACAATTCCAAACTCGTAGCCACGATCATCTAGAAGGACAAGAGCAGTGAGAACACCTGCAAGTTTCCCACTTGTCATTGATCATCTGAATTGGAAATATATTGCTATTCCTTCAGTGTTACTGAGCCAAAGTCTTGACACTCCCTTTCTAATGGCATTATGGGTCTGCAGATTTGTCTTGTACCTTTACAAGAACAGCTAGGGACTGGAAATGATTATTGGCCTAACCAACAACTGTGTGTGTGTGTGTGTGTGTGTGTGTGTCTGTCTCCAATGTTGAGATAGTTGTTAATAATGCTGTTTTTTTTTACTGAGTGAGTTTACAATAAAACCAAGCCCTTCATTTTAGTTCATTCAGGACATTTGACTGCCTTGATCATTTACAAGACTATGAAGAAGCAAGTATATATTGGCTGAGATTTTCCACTTTAATGTTAAAATACAATGGCAGGTATTTTAGATGGTGTCAATTCTGCCGTGGCCTATAGCCTTACAGTGGCTATACATGCTTCAGCTTATTTCATATACAAAGGTGTTTATTAAATGGCCAATTGTATGCTGATGGTGGATGAAGTTCTCACCCTTGCCTGCACCTTCTTGGCTGAATATCTGACCGAAAGACCATCCATACATCCCTTTAGTCCATGCCAGTTGAATAGCCCAGTGTTGTTGCTCCCACAAGCTCCTCCATGCTTCCTGGAGACGTCTGGAAGAAGCTGAAAGGTATTTCACATATTCCTCACTGAACACCTTATTCCAGGTCATCCGAGATGGAATGGTGATCGTCTTCCCCATGGATGAGCAAAAGAATCCCCTCCACCCACCCCACAATCCTGGGTGACCTGTGCTGAGGTCACATGGAATATGTTTTCCTCAAGCAGGATTCCATGCAGCAGGATACAGTGGAGGGAAAGACTAAATAATCTCCTGTGCTCCACGAGGATAAATGTCATTATCTTCTCACAGGAGACATCACTCAATTGAACTCTGCCACTTTTCAGCCATTTCAAATAGACACACTGAATAGCCTTTTTTTTCTTCTGCACAGCCTCTGAGGATATCTGGAACTAGAAGTCAGCGCTATTATCTGTGTCAGAGTGGTAGAACACATGCCTGGCTGAGAGGGAACATTGATAATGATGTACCATCACTTGCATGATGTTCACTGGAAGTCTTATATCCACCTTATACTTCCAATGTATTAGCATCTCCAAGAGACTGGGCTTCTTACTCACTCACTGGGTAGGGGTCACTATCTGGCCAGGCTAAGCACAATCATCTAACACTCATATATACATTCCACTTGTACTCAACTGTTTTGTCTCATTCCAGGACAGAATTTGCTCAGTCCTCCACATTTGTAACCAATGTTGTAACAATTACGATTCCTAGAACGCTCATTACCTGAAGCACAAGGCTGGCAGGAACCCTGAAGACTGTAAGTCCCAGCTGGACAGCTCGTTGGTCGTTTTCCCTCTCGACATTCCTGTCCGGGGGGACAAACCCGGCAGGTTTCCCACCCGACGTCACTATACAGCCCCAAGGGACATCCCTGTGAACCAATCAAAACAATAGCTCATCATTATTATAACACCACTTCGAATGGCCAGTTTGGCAGCAACATACTTCAACATGAATTTAGTGATATCCCTATCAAAAAGGTTTTGAGAAGGAAAAATCCAGTAAAGAATTCTGGGTGGTCAGGGTAATCACAAGACTGGGGCAAGGCAGTGAGGTAATGGTAATGTCACTGAATTAGCAACCCAGAACACCAGGCCAATGGGACATGAATTTGAACCCCACCATGGCAGAAGGTTATAATGAGAAAACAATGAAAATCAAGAAGGAAGGAGCGAAGAAAGGAAGGAATAGATAGTTAGATAGATAAATAAATACATAAATGAATGAATAAATAAATAACTTTTCCCTGGGTGGGGGAGTCCAAAACTAGAGGGCATATGTTTAAGGTGAGAGGGGAAAGATTTAAAAGAGACCTAAAGGGTAACTTTTTCATGCAGAGTGTGTTGTGTATCTGGAATGAGCTACTAGAGGATGTGGTGGAGGTTGGTACAATTACAACATTTAAAGGGCATTTGAATGGGTATATGAATGAGAGAGGTTTCGAGGGAATGGTTGAATACCTGATTTAAAGACCACCCATATACCTCGCTATTCCATGCCAGTTGAATAGCCCCGTGTTGTTGCTCCCACAAGCTCCTCCAAACCACTTGGAGACATCCGTAAGAAGCCATAAGGTGTTTCACATATTCTTTATTGAATGCTCTGTTCCAGGTCATCTGAGATGGAATGAGAGTTGTCTTCCCTTGGATGGGCAAAATAACCCCTTCCTTCAACACAGGATGATCTCTGTTGATGTTGTATCACAGAATCCCTACCGTGCAGAAACAAGTCATTTGGCCCAACAAGTACGGTGGCACAGTGGTTAGCACTGCTGCCCCACAGCACCAGAGACCCGGGTTCAATTCCCACCTCAGGCGACTGACTGTGTGGAGTTTGCACATTCTCCCCGTGTCTGCGTGGGTTTCCTCCGGGTGCTCCGGTTTCCTCCCACAGTCCAAAAATGTGCAAGTTAGGTGAATTGGCCATGCTAAATTGCCTGTAGTGTTAGGCGAAGGGGTAAATGTAGGGAAATGGGTGTGGGTGGATTCCGCTTCGGCGGGTCGGTGTGGACTTGTTGGGCCAAAGGGCTTATTTCCACACTGTAAGTAATCTAATCTAAAGTCCACACTGACTCTCCAAAGATTAATCCACCCAGACCCATTCCCTTGCCCTATTACTCTATATCTCACATGACTAATGCATCTGACCTACATATCCCTGAACACTATGGGCAATTTAGCATGACCAATTCACCTAACCTGCACATTTTTAAACTGTGGGAAGGAAAATGGAGCAGACACGAGGAGAATGTGCAAACTTCACACAGACAGTCCCAAGGTTGGAAATGAAACCGGGTCCCTGGCATTGTGAGGCAGCAGCCGTGCTGCCCAATACATATGTTTCTGTACTGTACATCTCTGTGACTCTATGACTCTATAACCGGCTTAAAGGCAGTTACTTAATCATTGTTGATTGTTATAAATAAAACATTTTGTTCACTATTGCCCTTTAGGGAAGGAAATTTGCTGTCCTTACCTGGTTTGACCTACATATGACTCCAGAATCACAACAACATGTTGACTCTTAACTGCCCTCTGGCAAATGGGGATGGGCAATAAGTGCTGGTCTAGCCAGTGATGATCACATCCCATGAATGAATATTTTAAAATGTACACAGATTTAAAATAAGCAAATGAAACTCATGCTCTCAAACAACTCTTAAGTTCTCACACTAAATCCCATCGGGAGATGATGAGTGACCATCCAACCATCTCCCTACTGGCCTTTTCTCACTGCCTTGTACCAGATCAGGACAGCTCTGACAGACTTTCTAACTTTACAGTTTCAAGGACTAAGTGATGGAGCGAATAGAAATAAAAAGTAATAATTAGAGTCAAATGCACAATCAAAAATATATAATTCAGGCTTACTTTCACTCATCATTGTTAAACATTTTAGTTAACCTTATCATGAGATGTTAACTCTTAATATGTATAACTTGGAGGTGGCAGTGTTGGACTGGGCTGTACAAAGTTAAAAATCACACAATACCCAGGGTTACAATCCAACAGGTTTATTTGGAAGCACTAGCTATCGGAGCACTGCTCCTTCAACAACCACCTAGTGAGGGAGCAGCACTCCGAACGCTCATGCTTCTAAGTAAACCTGTTGCACTACAACCTGGTGTTGTGTGATTTTTAATTTAATATATGTATTTTGTTGGTCAACATCACAACATTAGCAAAGGAAAGGGCAGAAAGATGAGAATGATGGAAGAAATAAACAATGTTACTCACTATCTTGCTTTCATTATTTGGTAATTAACTTACCAAACATCTGTCTTCACCTGCAGGACTGTAAAATCCTTCTGCACAGAGCTCTGGAAAGCTATTTCTTTCCAGGCAGCTAAACCCTGGAGGACAGACTTTGCAATTGGCCTTCCCATAAAGTTCCTGATAGCTGCCAGGTGGACAAGCTTGAGGTCCAGTCAGTGGAGATGGACATTGAAAACCAGAGGGGCATGGGAGGCAGTTTGTACCATTAGTAGTGGACCCAACCTGCAAACAGAATCATATTGGTTCAAAAAGCTTTAACATCTAGAGACTCTAACAATGAGGTCCACATTTGTTCGTTTCTCGCTTTATTGAAGGGTGCAAAGGTGAAATGCAATACCCATGGTTTCAGTCTGGAACCCTATGAATCATGTGAAAATGTGCTACACAGAGTCTTCATCAATTCCTATTGGGTTGAATGCTTCAACCTGAATTAGATTGCCAAACATGCTGGCCATATATAATCTATGTAAAACCATATCATGTAACATGGAACAACCACACTCCTGCAGTTGCAGTGTATCTCTAATGTACAGTCTGGCCATTGTTGAAACATTTGACCACATTTTCAAAGATATGCTGAAACAGTTTGAATTTATTTCTGATTTTAAACAGAAGTGGCCCCACTCTCTGTAGAGGAGAGTCAACCTCTGCCAGCCTGGGAAGCACAGTTTTTATTTATTTTTTTCCCTTCTCTCTTTTTTAAAAAATCTTTTTCTTTATTAACCCCCACACTACCGCCTAACTGCAGTAGTGTTTATTTTTCCCCAGCACCCGTGGTGTGTGTGTGCAGGTGTGAGACACAGTGAGAGACACAAAGTGCATGAATCTTTAGTCAATTTCCACCACCAGGAATATAGGAAAAACACCCGGTGGCCAGTGACAAGGGCAATGCTGTGTGATCAAACAGTGAAGGGGAGGGCAGGGACTAAATCAAAATAGAGTTGGAGGGGGAAATAATGCAGTCCACTCCCTGCGGCGCCCACCTCTCCCTGAAAAGCACAGTTTTTATGCTGTGAACTCATTAATTGACTCAGAGCAAGACTCCACCTGGGAGAATGCAGGGCTGCTCACTAGCCCCAACATCACCATCAGGATATGTGGCTAATGCTGGTACTATAGGCTGTCCCCATATTATAGAGCCCTGGAATTGGACAAAAGAGTGAGTGGAGGATTTCACTTGGGTCCATCCACTATATCCCAAACAAAGGTGTGGGAGATAAAGGTATCTGCTTTTATGCCCCTTTACACTTACTCACTCCCAGTGGGGCATGAAGTTCTAGGTCATTATTCCAATCCTGCAAAGGGAACAAAGGACCTTGTTATTTGCCCTTTTATTATTCAGCATTATATTTTCAACTGAAAATTGCCAGATTGATGAACACCTATTTTAGAAGTGTCAATGAATAAGATTTTATAGACTTGAATTTAATTGGCAACCATCGTTTAGAATTGGGGTAATGGGATGGCAGTGGACAGGCTTAGTCTGCCTCATGGATGTTAAATCTGGGCTATTTGAATTTTTGAGACATGTACAAATTCTAATCTTATATGTGAACAGTAACAAGGCTCATTGAACATAACTGTATGCAGAGAATGGTCAGAGAGGACAACTTATTGACATATTTCCTTTTGTACATGTTCAGTTATTAAATCCAGAATAAAGACACAATATCTTTTATTCAATGCCCAGTCTCCAAGTCCTGATTAAACTGAGCAAGAATGCATGTAGACTGAAGACTGGCAAAAGGAATTTGCATAACATACCCATTTCCAGAACCCCCAAAACCTTCTTGCGTGTGTATTTATCAGAGAGAACAGGGAAGCAATGGAGTATTCATTCTGCTTTTCCTGGCAGAGGGGGAAACCATTTAAAATTGTATTTGTCTGTGATTCTTCTGACTCTGGATCCTTCATTCAAGCATTTCAGCACCAACCATGAAAAATCAGTCTGCTTGATCTGTACTCCATCAGTCAACTGACAATTACCTCTTTCCACCACTGGTCCACCATGGCAGAAGTGTGTACCACACACTGCCTGCACTGCAGTGCTGAACTGAGCTTCCTTTGACAGTGCCTGCTATGCTCACTACTCTATCACACAGAAAAAAAAAGATAGAATGGGAGCACCACTGCCTATAAGTTCCCTCCAAGAACCACCCATCCTGACGCGGAACCACATTGCTGTTCATTGAGTGTCATAAGGTCAAAAACCTATAACTCTCTAAGGAGCAGCATTGACAGTGTAGATAAACCAGATGGATTGCAGCAGTTTGAGAGTGCACTATCTTCCTCAGGGAAGTTTCGGATAAAGAATAAATGCTGGCCCAGCCGATGATGTCCAAAATCCATGAAAGGATAAATAATATTCAAAGTTTGTGAGAAGATTTGTAGCTCGGGTGCTCGTTGTTGTGGTTCTGTTCGCTGAGCTGGGAGTTCTAGGAATTCCCTGGCTGTTCTCTGTTTGGCCTGCCCTATAATCACTAAGAAACAACAAGACCATAATCATACTACCAGCAGACAAAGACAGAATGACTGTTATAAGTCAGATTACATTCACAAGGCTGAACAGCTACTTGCAGACACTAACACCTACCAAAAGAGGGAGTTTGACCCCACTCCACAGCTCACCAATAGGATAAACAACACACCGAGGAACCTACAAAAAAACGGACAGATAACCAGGTCTGACTTACAAAGAATGAAACCGGAAAGCAACAACACCCCCAGATTCTATGGACTACCTAAACTACACAAACCAGGCATCCCACTCAGACCCATAGTATCACTTCCAGGAACACCATCACACAAACTGGCTAAAGAACTACAACAGAAACTGAAACACCTGATCAGCGGATCGAGACACTCTATACAGTCAACACAAGAATTTTTGGACATCTTTAGAAATATACACAGAGACAAGGAAGAAACCATGGTCTCATTTGATGTAATGGCACTGTTCACTTCTATTGACAAAACCCTAGCCAGAGAAACAATATCCAACCTGCTGGACATACATAACAGACAACAGGACGCTGAACCGATCAACAAAGACGGCATACTTAAACTACTGGACCTGTGCCTCACAACACACTTCACATTCAACAACCAGATATATGAACAAATCAACGGAACACCCATGGGCTCACCGATCTCCGGACACATAGCAGAAGCAGTAATGCAAAGGCTAGAAAAAACAGTTTTAACACAATTACAACCCAAATTATGGGTCAGATACGTGGATGACACCTTTGTAATCATTAAAAACACAGAAATAGAGAACACACACCGGATCATCAATGCCACACTCACAGGAATCCGATTCACGAGAGAGGAAGAAAAGGACAACCAGCTCCCATGCCTGGACGTGATGGTACAAAGAACACCAAACGGAGAATTCACCACGAAGGTATACAGAAAAGCCACACACACAGACCAAGTCCTGAACTATGAAAGCAACCACCCCAACACACACAAACGAAGTTGCATCAGGACATTATTCAAAAGAGCCACACTGCAGCACACCTGAACTACAAAAAGAGGAAGAAGAACACCTATACAAGGTATTCAACAAAAACGGATACACGCGCAACTTCATCAACAGATGCCGCCGGGAAAGACAACGAAATGAGGACATGCCACAACCCAAAGGACTGGCCACACTCCCATACATCAGGAGCATTTCTGAACTGACAGCCAGACTGCTGCAACCACTAGGACTCATAACAGCACACAAAACAACAGCCACCCTCAGACAACAACTCACCAGGACAAAGGACCCGATATCCAGCATCAGCAAAACCAGTGTAGTGTACAAAATCCCATGCAAGGACTGCACAAAACACTACATAGGACAAACAGGAAGACAGCTAACAACCCGCATCCACGAACATCAACTAGCCACGAAACGACACGACCAGCTATCCCTAGTAGCCATACACTCAGATGACAAACAACATGAATTCAATTAGGACAACACCACTATTATAGGGCAGGCCAAACAGAGAACAGCCAGGGAATTCCTAGAAGCATGGCACTCATCCATGAATTCTATCAACAGACACATCGACCTAGACCCTATATACCGGCCACTGCAACGGACAGCAACTGACAACCGGAAGCGGCAGATTCAAACCAGTATAAATGCCGGAGGAATCAGCACAGAAGAGCTTCACAGGAGGCTCCCGAGCACTGAAGATGTCACCTAGAAAGGGGACGAAATATTTGCAAGAAAAACTCCCAGCTCGGCGAACAGAACCACAACAAGGATCAATAATATTCTGTACCAACTTCCACAAATATAATCATTGCTGCGTGCCAATATTGAGGATTGTATTTAAATCAATTTTCTGTCTGAACACAGCAAACCCTAATTTTCAGGTCTCATTATTGCCCTGGCCTGTGTGGGATGAGGTCCTTCGATACTGTCAGAACATGCTGAAATGGCCACTAGCATGCTTGTGGCATAACATATTTGGTGTAACACAGAACTGCTATTTTAAACTACTACAGAACCTGTTCTCACTAAAATAAGGGCTGAAATACCTGTAGGCAATTCAACTGAGAAATGAGGCGGTATTTCAATTCTTGATATGACCAAATAATTTGAATTTCTCTGATATTTCAACTTAGGCATTGACCAAACACTGTCTCAGTAGAAACTAAGTAATGTCACACATATTCAGTTTTCAAATGCTAATCTCACAAACAGTCATTGTCGAATAATATTTTTACAACTTTCCATTTTCAGTTCTCAAAGCACAGCTAAAGTAATTGTTATAGAACCTTTCACTGAAATATTCCTGTGAACTGTTATATGTAATGATTACTTCCTTTAGGCTACATTTTCCATTGATATGATTTGAGTGACTTCTCTCTGGTTTATAAGTAATTTGCAAGCTATTCTCATATAATTTTAATAATTTGTCATGTTAATTATCTTTACTTGTACCTCATACTGATCTTCTTAGAGAGACTATAAAGAATCCTTAGGTTAAGTGGTGAATCTACAGGTCTGAAGCTGGGTTTCTCAGTTGCTACACCAATTGACTGTAATATCCAAAACTGCATATCAAGAACAGTTCCTCAGGGGAGTGTCCTAGGCCTGTACATTTTCAGCTGCTTCATTAGTGACCTTCTCTCCAACATAAGGTCAGAGATGGGCGTATTAGCTGGTGAATGTGTAATGTTTAGTACTATTCATGACTCCTCCGATACTGAAGCAGACTATGTCCAAATGCAACCAGAGATAGACGATATCCAGGTTTGGACTGACAAGTAGCAAGTGAAAGTTGTGCCACTCAAGTCTCAGGCAATGACCATCATTTACATGAGAGAATCTAGCCATCCACCATTGATATTCAACATCATTACCTTCATTGGATCCTCCACAATCAATATCTTGGGGATTATCTTTGACCAGAAATTGAACTGGAATAGCCATAAAAATACTGTGGCTATAAAGCATCACAAAGTCGAGTCTGACCCTCTACGTTAGGTAACTCACCTCCTGACTCCCTAAAGCCTGTGCACTAATTACAAGGCACAAGTCAGGAGTGTGTTGGAATTCTCCCCACTTGCCTGGATGAATGCAGCTCCAACAATACTCTAGAGTTAACATCATCCAGAATAAAGCAGGCTATTTGATTGACACCATATTTTTGCAAACATTCACTCAACCACTGAAGCACATTGGCAGCAAGTCTCCTTGGATAGCAACTATCAAACCTGCAGCCAGCATCATATAGAAGGACAAGAGCAGCAGATACATAGCAATACGATGATGAGCAATTTCCTCTCCAAGTCACTTATCATTCTGATTTGAAAACATACTATTGTTCCTTCGCTGTCGCTTGATCCAAATCCTGGAGGTCCCTCCCTAATGGCATTGTGGATGGATATACACCAAACGGATTGTAAAAATTCAAGAAGGGAGCTCACCAACATATTCACAACAACTGCTAGGAATGGGCAACATATGATGACCCAACCAAAGATGCATACATCCCACAAGTGAATTAATAAAAGAGGCCTCAAAACTGGTCTGAACAAAAAGCCATGGGAAAAATTAAGTGGTTTGCAAGCCTGAGAGTCAGTGTTGACTGTTCAACTAAATGCTTCCACGCCCTTCAATAACTTCATTGTCTTGTCAGAAGTGTGTCAAGTATGATACCAATATTAGGGATGGAAATGTGACTGAAATGCATTCATGTGATGCAACAAAGTCTTAATTATCCTGAAGGATCTTAAGTTTAGTTTCTCATGCTGCTCATGCCCAATCACTTCCAAAACCTTAAGATTTGGCTTTGGCCTTTCTTTCCTCTTTTATATGCTAACTTTTAAAGACATGTCCACAAGCAGGATTGAATTGTCATGCGCAGGTTCATGACTCCTGCTTCTATTTTCCACCAGCATACATGACTCCATGATTATTATTCTATTCTTCATACCAGTCATCTGAGAACAGGTTCCCAAATGGGCTACAACTTTCACCACTTGAACACGATAAAAGTCTAGTCTTACTTCATTCTGCAAAAATAATCCCACACAGTATCAATTACTTCACACATTTTTGAAATGCTTTAATTAAGTGGTGCACATCATTGATATCTTCCCTGATGCAATGTCTGCTGTTGAGCTTCAACTCAATTCACACACTTTCATTGAGTGTGCATTGCCACCTTTGAAAAGTTGCCTGCCTCATATTCTATGAATCTTCAATCTGAAGTCATGGTTTATTTTGTCTCAGGTCTTGCCCTCAGGAATATCATTCTCCCACCACACACCTCAACCTGCCCATTCTTTCACCACTTCAATATTCGCCACTGACTTCATTTTCAGTAACCTTCACTGCCATCTGAGATCTGTCACCCTCCCACTCTGGCTTCCCATGCATTCCTTTCCTCCAAGGTGGCGCATTTGTTTAGATTTCTCAGTTGCCCAGCTCTGGTAATCTGTAACTTAAAACCTCTTCATGTGTTGTGTTTTCCTGTCCTGCCAATAAAATCCTTCTCAAAATGTTTATGGCCATGGTTTCGTTCAACTCCCCAACACTGACTCTCAGGCTTGCAAACCACTTAATTTTTCCTTAAAATGTTATTTTGGAACAGTTTAAATGTTAAATATTTCATAGAAATATCAGATGTTTTTACTGTGATTTGAGTGAGTGTGTTTTAGAGCTTCCCACCAAATATTAATGTCTACCCTGTGCAAATAATCACTTAGATCACAAACCTCCCCTGTTTACTGACAGGTTGCATTCTATGGGTTACCTGGCATTGGAATGGGTCAATGGCAGGATCTGAACAGGCTGCTCCAAGAGGACATGGGAAACATTGGCTGGATCCTTCCATGGAATACTGCAAGTAAAGGCAGAAAAATCTAACTAAATTCCCAACAGCAACAATTCCAATTGAGCAGTAATGACAGAAATGAGTCTTTATTGTCTGAAGGAACAGAGAGAATGCACAGCAAAATGAAGACTACACAGACCATGTACTTTTATCATATTGTGGAGTTTTCCCTGTGTCAACGTGGGTTTCCTTTGGGTGCTCCAGTTTCCTTCCACAGTCCAAAGACATGCAGGTTGGATGGAATAGCCATGTTAAATTCCCTATAGTGCCCAGTGTTGTGCAGGCTCCGTGGATTAGCAATGAGAAATGAAGGTTTACAGGGATAGTATAGAGGGGTGATGGTCTGCCTGGCTCTTTGGAGAGTAAGTATGGACTCGATTGGCCAAATAGCCTGCTTTTACACTGTAGGGAGTTTATGATTCTATGATGTGGAGATCATCAATTCACTGGTACAACATGGGCTGAATTGATTATTATTCTCTTTTCAAAGTTTCTGCTTAAGTACACTTAAATATAATAGATGAGTTTCCGTGGAGGGCTTTATTCATTAGGGTGCACTTTACTCCAAGATAACAAGAATATTGCATTTGTATATTGCCTTTACTGTAATAGAACATCACATGATAACTCCACAGGAGTACTAAGAAACAAAATTTGACATCAATCATACTTAAGTAAAATTCGGCCAGATGTCAAAATATTTGATCAAAGAGATAGGTTTTAAGGAAGTTCTTAAAGGAGGAAAAGGAATGGAGAGTTTTAGGGAGGGAATTCCAGAGTTTTGGGTTTTGGCAAGTAATGGTGGAGGAATTCAAATGGGAACAATCAAGAGAACAGAGTTAGAGAATCACAGATATCCCAGAGGGTTGTGAGGCTGGAGGAGATCACAGAGTAAGAAAGGGGTGAGGGGTAGGAACATAGAAAATACAGCAGGAGTATATCAGTCAGCCCTTCCAGCCTGCCATATTATTTGATTTGATCATGGCTGACCATTCAACTCAGTACCGTACTCTTGCTTTCTCCCCATAACGTTTGGATTCTTTATCCTTAAGAACTAAATCAACCTCTTTCTTGAAAACATTCAATATTTTGGCCTCAACCACTTTCTGTGGCAGAGAATTTCAGTCTCACCACTCTCTGGATGAAGATATTTCTCTTCATCTCAGGTGTATACTTAGACTGTGACACCTGGATTCCCTGGTCACGAGGAACATCCTTTCTGCATTTAGCTTGTCCAGTCAAGTTAGAATTTTACAGGTTTCTATGGGATCCCCTCTCATTTTTTTGAAACTTCAGTGAATATAGTTCTATCTGATCCAAGAATCAGGAATCAGTCAGGTAAAGCCTGATCAGTAAGTTTGCAGTTGATACAAAAGTTGATGGGATGGTGAATGGTGAGAATGACAGCCTTACATTACAGGAGAATATAGATGGGCTGGTTAGATGGGCTGATCAGTGGAAAGTAGAATTCAGTCCAAATAAATGACAGGTGATGCTCTTGGACAAGACCAACAAGGCAAAGGAATGAATGACGAATGGTAGGACCTTGCACAATGTTGAGGATCAGAGGGACTGTGATGTCCCTTAAGGTATCAGGACAGTTTGATGAAGTGGTTAAGAAGGCACATGAAATACTTGCCTTTATTAGCTGAGACTTAGAGTTTAATATCAGGGAGGTTATGGAGCTGTGTAAAACATTGGTTAGGTTACAGCTCGAGTACTGTGCACAATTCACATTATAGGAGGGGACAAAGGAGATTTGCCAGGTTATTTTCTAGGCTGGAGAGTTTGGATTAAGAAGACAAATTGGACAGACTGGGGTGTGTTTTCCTCAGAGCAGAGGAGATTAACAGTGGACATGGTTAAGGTTTTTAAGGTTTTTAAAGTTATAAAGGGCATTGATGTGATAGACAGAAAGAAATCTTTCCCTTTGATGGAGAGATGAGTCACCAATGATTTAAGATAAGGGGAAGGTGGTATAGAGAAGATGTGAGGGGAAACCTTTTTATCCAAAGGATGGTGGGAATGTGGCACTCACTGCCTGTAAGGGTGGTAGAGGCAGAAATTCCTCTTAACACTTACAAAATATTAGGATGTGCACTTGTAATGCCAAGGCATAAAATGCTGCAGGGGACCTGCTGTAAAATGGCATTAGATGGTTGGGTGGTTGTTTCTCACTGGCATGGCTTCTTTTGCTTGTGCTGTAGTTCCCAATGACTCTCTGTGACTAAACTGGTGGAACAATTTAAAATCAAGGATGAGCATTTTAAATTTTAACCAATAATTTATCCAATTTTAAGATGAAATTTGCATTTATTGACCTACATATTCAATCTTTGTTTGCCAATATTACAATATTACAACAAAGTTCTTACCTGCCCAGGATTGCAGGAGATGGGGAGTTGACTGTTTACTGGACATCTAAAACCTTTGGCGCACTTTGTACAAGATACAGAACCAAATGATATTGTGTAGTGACCAGCCGGACACTAAATAAAACAGTAAATGTTTGAGGTCAGCATAATTGTACTCAATATAACATGAAATACATTGTATCACTTCCAGCATTGAGAAACTCTTGTGATTTTCTGAGGAGAGTCATTACTGTGGGTAAGGTTGCTATAGAACTGATCTCTCATCATAGAGAGATAACCGGTGTTGATTTAACCTGCGTGTCACCATGCCTCAGGTGAGTAAAAAGGTTAAGACGAGAGCCTTTCATGATAACTTCAAATAATACAGGAGTTGAACCCATGATAGTGGCATCACAAACCAGCCATCCAGCCAACTGAGCTAACTACACATCAAAAATGGCACCATGAATGTTGTCAGCAAACCTTGTTTGCAATATCACTACATGGAGCAACCTGGACAATTCTTTTCCTGTCCCTATTTATTATCACCTAGCAGTATCTAATGGTATCTAACATTCATCTGTAAATTGTACAAACTAAGTTCCTGCATGTCCATTAGTCTTTCTGTTAGGGATATTCAAACTGAACTCATGGGCCATATATGCACCCACATCCTGATGAAGACCAAATAATTTGGTCCCATTGTCTCCTGATTTCTGGTTTGCTGATTCAATTGTTTGTGTTTTGTGTTAAATTCTGTGGGCCTGCAGATTTGGAAAAAGCTATCACTAGCACAGATACTTTAGTGACAAATTAATCCTCTGTCACAGTATCTAGACAGGCTGGCATCAGCAGATTGAGATACAATAAATTGATGGCCACATGGATTTAAAATTGACATATAGGCTCCAACACATCACAAAAATTATTTAGACATTCCTGCCTAATAATGATAACTTTGATAAAATCAAAATCTACCAACTTCTGGATTTCACTATTGTCCTAGAGAAGAGAAAATACTGACTATGTAGAAACTAAATAATTAGAAAACAACACATATTGAAGTAATTAGCTTCCTATTCTCTTTAATACTAAGGATACAAACGTTTTTGTAGTTTCAAAAATACAATCCCTAAAACAGGGCAGCATGGTGGCTGAGTGGTTAGCACTGCAGCCCACAGTGCTTTGGACATGAGTTTGATTCCAACCTCAGTCAACTGTCTGTGTGGAGTTTGCACATTCTTCCTGTGTTTGCATGGGTTTGCTCTGGTTTCCTCCTACAATCCAAAGATGTGCAGGTCAGGTGGATTGGCCATGCTAAATGGTCCATAGTGTTAGGTGCATTATCAGAGGGTGATGGTCTGAGTAGCTTGCTCTTCGGAGGGTCAGAGTGAAGCTGTTGGGCTGAAGGGCCCGTTTCCACACTGTAGGAATCTAATCTAATCAAACTGCTTAATTTCATTAAAACAATTAAAGGCATGCGTTAAGTAAAGAGGGCACTCAATACAACTATCAAACTGGGTTAGCTCAATGTTATCATTATTTACTCAGCAATACAACCAGTGGGAACTTAGGAACATGTCTGACATTGCTGACTATTATACTTGCAAGAAGTGGGTCCAGCTGCAGCTCTGGAGCTGCGGATGGACTCACTGTGGAGCATCCGCAATGCTGAGGAGGTCGTGGATTAGTGAATTGGTCACACTGCAGGTTCGGATTGCTGAGGGAGACAGTGAATGGGTGACCAAAAGACAGAAAAAGAGTAGGAAGTCAGTGCAGGTGTTCCCTGCGGTCATCTCCCTCCAAAACAGGTATACCGTTTTGGATACTGTTGGGGGAGATGACTCATCAGGGGAGGGCAGCAGTTGTCAGGATCATGGCACCGTGGTGGGCACTGCTGTTCAGAAGGGCGGGAAAAAGACTCGTAGGGCCATAGTCATATCGTTTTAAAACTATCATTCACATTATAAAATGTATAAAAATTCATATCGTTTTAAATAAAATGTCAATTGTCACCTAACGTTAGTGGATATCTCAAAAAGTCCAGGAATCACATTTTTACCCGGAATATCCCTACCACCCTTCTTGTACAGGGGGACAACATGAGCAACCTTCCAGTCCTCCAGCACCTCACCTGTATCTGTTTTAGATAGATTTCATTAAACCAAGTTTCATTCAATTCTGTCCATTAGATTTTGATCTTAACCATTTACAGTCAAACAGATCAGCAAGCTAACACATAGCAGTGATAATGTTATTTCAGCCCATGTTCAGTGGCAGAGGTTACCAGTGAAGCGAATGTTATTTATCAATGAAGGCTTTTCCCTCATCAACAAAAGTCAAGTATTAAAGAACTTATATAACTTTTGATTAACTTTCCTCACATTAATCCTGTTTTGATCAAACCATGGGGGTTTCTGGGAATATGCCATCGATAGACAGCGCGATTGAGGACGTCTCAGTAAAACAGCTTTGATGTCTACATTTTTTGAAGATTTTATTTTTGGGACATAGCCATTGTTGGTGAGGCCTGCATTTATTGCTAATGTCGAGATACCCTTGAACAACTGTCTTCTTGAAGTACTGTAGTTTGTGTGATGGAAGTCCTGCCATAATACTGTCAGCAATAAATTCCAGGATTTTTCACCCCATGAAAATGAAAGAAGAATGATGTGGTACTTGGATGGGGTAGAGTTCTCCTATTTACAGGTAATAAAAAAAACAATGGTCATATCTTACCAACAAGTAGAAATAGAAGTTACAAATATATCTGCCTCATAATATTTAGCAGCTTTCGTCAGAGAAACCAATGTATTCCTGAGTGCTCCAACTTAATGTGACATGGCATGGAATGTATCTATAAAAGTTTCTCGAAAATGTGGAAAACAACAGTAAGGATCACTAATCTAATACAGAGCCAGAAAATCAATATTACACCTGTCTAGTTCTATGTCCATCTGAGGAAACCTGCTAGCTCAAGTAAATTAAATGCAATCAATTGAAAATTGGTGAATGGCGAAGACCATAAAAATTATTGGGTAGGGGAAGACAGAATGCAAATGTCCTATTGAAATGAGATGCCAACATCTCACAGCAGTGGAAAATTAAAAAAACTAACACCTAACCGGCGCTGTTATAACAATCAGCCCATGTATAAAGTCACAGCATAAGAGGTAAACATTGGAAGTGCAACTAAATATACTCACTGGTGTACACGCTTCAGATCCTGACTCTTTTGAGTAAAGACCAGGTTCACAGGGCTCAGGAGGTAAAGTCCTGTCAGGACACTGACTGCCTGCAATGTTTAATTATATCAGAAATGAAGAAACTTTTTTTGATTACAGATTAAACATGTGAGCTTTTGTAATATATCAATAAATCTGCAATTTTGTATAGGCAACTACACTTCTTTTTTATCACTTCAGACATCTAGAAACAAATACTAAGATATTTCATGTTAAATTTGACAAACAAGTCTATAATCTTTTAAGTATTTATCATCATCATGTGTGCACTGCTTGAAGACAGGTCCTTGCCTCATTGTCTGCTGATATTGTTTCTGAGCTGTTTCACTTGCATTTTTTTTATCAGTAGTGGTTGCAATTACCTTATAGCCTCAGGGAGAGGCCAAGAGGCAGCTCCTAAGTCTGCCTCAGACAGAATAGGAACAAAACCCATGGTTGCAAATGTGTTGCTGGTCAAAGCACAGCAGGCCAGGCAGCATCTCAGGAATAGAGAATTCGACGTTTCGAGCATAAGCCCTTCATTCCGAACTACATTCCAACCAACAAAACACAGCCACATCTCCTTCCTCAGCACCTGTCTACGGAACCGACTGATCCCACACGGACTCCGAACTACATTCCAACCAACAAAACACAGCCACATCTCCTTCCTCAGCACCTGTCTACGGAACCGACTGATCCCACACGGACTCCGAACTACATTCCAACCAACAAAACACAACCACAAAACCCATGGTGTTAGCATTGTTCTGAACCAAAACACCCAACCATCGGAGTTAACTAGCCCAACCTCCCCCACTCTTACCCAATCTTAAATATTAGTGCATTTCATAGAAAAAAGTTAAGTCCATATCAATATGTGCTAGCTAAACTTCGAGAGCACAAAATACACCTAAATGATTTAGAAAGGATTTATCCATTTGTAACATAATCAGCTGTCTATTTGCAGCTTCAGCCTGTCAATCCTTGCTAACCTCTGCTCCTTATACTTCATTATTGAAAGCCAAACCTTCTTCTCTGGGATTCTCAAATAAAATGGACCAGTTTCACCTTCTTATGCTCAGCAGTTTCTTCTATTTCCATTCCTGTGATGCACCCACTGACATTCATTAACTTGACAGGGCATATACCAAAATAAGTTGTTATTAATTTTGGCCATGAGTTTAGCACACTATTAGAAGGGACAGTCAGCATTCCACTATTCTGTTAAGTCTTACATACCTGGAGGGCACTGGATGCATTCTGACTGGCTTGGCTTTTCCTGATACCATCCAGCTGGGCAAATAATGGGTTTTGAAAGACCATCTCTTGGGCAATAAAATCCCTTGGGACATGGAGTACAGTTTCTGCTATTTGCAGCAGAAAATGTCCCTTTGTGACAGAGTTGTGGGGGTAAGCTCTTGACTGTGCATCTGCATAATAAAAGTTAAAAGTGATTGCTAGATTTGGAATACATTCACGAAGGCTTAATGTGCTTCCTAGCAAATTGTCAAGAGCTCACTGCAATGATTTACCTATGGCAGCAAGTATCCAGGTAAAATAAATGGGATAGAGTGTAATGCATTGAATGATTGGACAGATATGTCAAGAGAACTCAAAAAATTAATCAATCAACAAACATGATGTTCAAAATGAGGCAATTCATGTCATACATCTCCTGGAGGTAGTGGCTCACGATTAAATTCTGCTATTTAGGCACTGAAGGAACAGAAAGATTCATAGCTTTCATTTTTTGAATTTAAGTGCAATTGAGCTTGGAGCCTCCCACAGATAAAAAAGGTATCTTAATGCAGCCTTGTGGCTGGTGAAATATCGCATGCATAGAAGTGCCCTGGAATATTTTAATATGTCAACATTGCTATAATAATGCATATTATTTTACTAGCAGCATAAAATTGAATATTAGAACATAGAGCATAGAACAGTACAGCAGAGCACAGGCCCTTCGGCCCTTGATGTGCCCACATCTTATCCTACTCTAAGATCAAACTAATCTAAGTACTCTTCATTTTACTATCATCTATGTACCTATCCAAGAATCGCTTAAATGTCCCTAATATATCTGACTCTATTGCCACTGCTGGTAGTGCAATCCATGCACCCACCACTCTATGTGGTAAGAACTGACCTCTGACATCTCCCCTAAACCTTCCCCTGATCACCTTAAAATGATGCCCCCTTGGGATAGCCATTTTTGTCCTGGGAAAAAGTCTCTGACTCGTCACTCTATCTATGCCTCCCATAATCTTGTACACCTCTATCAAGTCGTCTCTCATCCTTCTTCACTCCAATGAGAAAAGCCTTAGATCCCTCAAACTTTGTGTTATAAATTTCATTATTCTTATGCTGAATGAAAACCACTTGCATGACTGATTAGTATTTGTACACCATTTTCACCCATTAACTTTAATGATAAACAATAAGCCTGTGTTTGTAGGTCTTTTTGTAGGAGATGAGTAGCTGGTGACATGGATGAGTCCTATCAATTTTATAATACTTAGAGAAGGCCACTATTATGTCCATTTCCCACAAACAATTACGTACTTTTAATGAGCCAGCATATTCAGTAATCTTTTATACAGCCTACTTTGAGAGACCGGGGACCATGCAACATTGCCAAAAACATTCTATAACTGGCTACACACTGGGATGAACAGATAATCGTAATCATTTTAATCATTAGTGGGCAGCACGGTGGCACACTGCTGCCTCACAGTGCCAGAGAGCCGGGTTCAATTCCCGACTCAGGCGACAGACTGTGTGGAGTTTGCACATTCTCCCTGTGTCTGCGTGGGTTTCCTCCGGGTGCTCCAGTTTCCTCCCACAGTCCAAAGATGTACAGGTCAGGTGAATTGGCCATGCTAAATTGCCCGTAGTGTTAGATAAAGGATAAATATATGAATGGGTTGCGCTTCGGCGGGTCGGTGTGGGACTTGTTGGGCTGAAGGGCCTGTTTCCACACTGTAACTAATCTAATCATTTTGCATGGGAGTCATATCTAATCACCTATCACCTTGCCACTGACTGCAGATAATGTCTGGTTGAAGATTTGTAGCTCGGGTGTCCGTTATTGTGGTTCTGTTCGCCGAGCTGGAAGTTTTTGCTGCAAACGTTTCGTTCCCTGGCTAGGGAACATCATCAGTGCTATTGGAGCCTCCTGTGAAGCGCTGCTTTGATGTTTCTTCCGGTATTTATAGTGGTTTGTTCTTGCCGCTTCCGGGTGTCAGTTTCAGCTGTAGTAGTTTGTATGTGGGGTCCAGGTCGAACTGGACCTGGACCCCACATACAAACTACTACAGCTGAAACTGACACCCGGAAGCGGCAAGAACAAACCACTATAAATACCGGAAGAAACATCAAAGCAGCGCTTCACAGGAGGCTCCAATAGCACTGATGATGTTCCCTAGCCAGGGAACGAAATGTTTGCAGCAAAAACTTACAGCTCGGCGAACAGAACCACAACAACTGCAGATAATGATATCAGTGGGTTCAGAATGTGACCAAGCGTAACTTTGAAAGGAGTTAGAATGACAATATATTGCACTGCTTTATTGATCATAGTTCTTCTGAACAATCAACATCACCTTTATGAGACTGCAAGCCATCAGGCTACATATCCTCAGCTGATGTATGCTTGGTTTCCTTGTTGTCATTCCTTACATTTTGGATTGATATTTTTTTTAACAATGTTATATCTGCTGTGAGAAGCTCATTTCACATCAAGAAAGCTTTCCTGCAGCTTTTTTCTCTGACTCCAATATTTGCAGAGAAGTGGGAATGTCTCAAGGAGTCAAGATCAACATGGAGGTGAGTGCTGCCAAATACAGGTCTAATATCCAGGCTATATAAACCCCTTGTAAAGGTCTTGCAGCGTGATGGGTCATGACCCTGTCTCTGAACCTGATACTCTGTATTCAATATATCTCCAGGAATTGATGGCCAATGAAAGTCTATTCATAATGCAGACAAAGAGATTGAGTATCCATCTCCACATTCTTCCAACACATGCTAATGGCAGGTGGTAATAATGAGAGAGAGTCCAGGCCAACCATATAATTGATAGATTTTGGAGTCAGTACTATGCCCAGCTCCAGCTGTGGACTGTAACATGCAGGTAAAAGTACACTTTGCCACAGCGACATGGGAAGAGGAGTTTGGATTGGCGTCATTGTCTAATGGGTAGTATGGATCAGACTGATATGAACAGAAGTGGGTATGATCCCCATTGCAGTAGTGTTGGATTTGGGATCTGGCCCTATGCTCTACCTGTGTTGGAGAGCATGGTAGTTATGTGTTGGACCTGCATTCAGAGAACACAAGAACAAGAAATGCATTGAGGTCTGTTTATAAGAAAAGAAAACACAATAAGTAATGCAAGTAATGCAGTCTAATCCTTTACTGCTGCTGTATTATTAAATTTGCATATGGGAAAACTTACACATGGGATTTTTTACTGTATTGATGTAACACAGGCATTTTTTGATTGCTTGACAATCAACCTGCTTAATGATATTGTGACTCATCTTCTATGACCATCAAGTCCTGAGGTCTGAGTTTCTAACCCAGAAATAGGATCATTATTGACTACATTACAAGACCTCATCAGAAATGTGAGTTTTAAACAGTATTAAAAACTGAAAGGTTTCAAATAAATTTCAATGCACACAATTCATCATCTCTCTACTCATTCACAGACTGCACAATTTTCTTGACCTGTTCAAATAATAGAAGTCAGTACTTTGTGGAAAATATCAGAATCAAACATACAGCTGGAGTCTATATTTTAAAGCAAGTTCTTTTTGGCTTCCTGGTTCTGATATTATTTCATTAATTTTGCTGCGTTTTGGGTTCCAGTAAAGATTTACTCTCCTTTGAAGCTACACCTTTAGTTTTGCTGTACCCTTGAAATCCTACATCTAATAACCCTCCAGGAGCACAGTCAACAAGGTCCCAATGACAGGTGGATGTAGGAACGGGGACTTACTGCTTTTGTGTGGCCAGTCTGATAGATGTTGAACCTTTATACCTGACTCACTATATCTCTTAACTAGGAGCATAGCATTTCTCTCAATATTGTCTTCACAAAAGAATCTTGGAAGTTCTGCAGAGTGGCATTATGATCCATAAGTATACAATTTAACGACAGGCATTTAACCTTACCTAAAACATGTCTATTGAAAATTTGAATTCTTAGATAAGTTGCAAACTTACCTGAACCCTTCTGGGCAGGCTGTGCAATTCTGAGAGCCTGGCAATGAAAAGAATCCTTCCTGACATGGAACTGGGTGTTCAGAAGGATCTGGACATTTGCAACCAGCCAGACATTCCTTGCATGACTTAGATCCCATCATACTAAAGAAACCTGGTGCACATCTTTGAAAGAAAAAGCACACTCTGTCAGATTGCATTTATTTTTCAACAATGAGCTGCAATTCAGTTCTGCATAATGATCAAGCGAGTAACCTATTAAATATTGTATTCTGATTAATTGTGGACAATTTAAGACAATAATATTACTCTGCATGTCTTAACCTGTCTTTGGATGCTGTCAAAGGTGAGATGGACTGTGTGGTCTAGGATAACAGTGCTGGAAGAAATCCATTTTTGTGGCTTGCTTGATCACAGGATAACAAATGTGAAAATACTTGAAATGTAGCAGCTTTAGTTTGAAGCTACACAGCTTTATATTATAATTGGCTTAGCTTTTAACTTTGTTTCTATAAGAGAAATTGCCATTTTCTTTCATTATATATTAGAGCGTTTCTTTTTTATTTGCCTTTATTTTGGATTGTTGGTCAACATGAGGAAATGAATGTTGTCATCCTAGAACTGCGGAACGAGTTGCTCCACTTATAAAAACAAATTATTGGGACACATTGTGAGTTGGGTTTATGCTATTATTTTGTTTAAGACATAAATGGTGGATATTTATAACACAATGGTACTACTAAAACAGTAATTCATAGAAATGAACACTATAGTTATACTGGATCAGGCAAAGTCACCATAATATCAATCTCTCATTAAAAAGAGATGACTGGTGGAGAGCTTAAACTGAGGCTTACCCATGCCTGAGGTGAGAGGCTAGGTTGAGAAGGCACGATCTTCATGGTAACCTCAGCCATTATAGGAATTGAACCCACATTGCTTGTGTCACTTTAAATTGCAAATCAGTCAAATAAACTTACCAACCCCCAAAGCATATGGCACCTGGTATTCCCAGATGGTATCCCATCCAAGTACTAACTTAGATCTGCTTAGTTTTCAAAATCAAATGACATTCAGACCAGAATAGCCAAAGGCACTGGCTCATTAGAGTGAAACAACTGGCGGCAAGTTTAACCTGAGGGTTACTGTGTCTTAGTTGAGGGGTGATATTGTAAAGGCAGGACCTTCACTACCTCAGCCAGTGCAGGAACTGGATCTGAGTTATTAACATCACTCTGCATCAAAAACCATCCATACAGTCAACTCAGCAAAAGAGCACTGTTTGGGGATACACGGAACAAGTTACTGATCGTTCTTTCTGGATGTGTGCAGAGCAAGCTTCATCCAGAGGCAGATTGCTGATTGGGGATTTGCACAACTGGAGTCAGTTGTGGAGACTAGTAGTCATCAACATGGCAACAGCACTCTGACTAGCTCATGGGCAAGTGAACAGAAATTTATGAATAATATAGGGGCAGAAATCTCCAGACTGTAACAAAGAAAGGCTGTCGCATACACACACACACACACACACACACACACGCGCAGGGGAGTCTATTTAGTATCTATTTACTCTATCCATGCCCCTCATGACCTCTGTAAGATGTCCCCTCAGCCTTGGATGCTCCAGGCAAAATAGCCACAGCCTATTCATCCTCTCCCTATAACTCTAACCCTGGCAACATCCTTGTCAATCATTTCTGAAGCTTCTCAAGTTTCACAACATCCTTCCTATAGCAGGGGGACTAGAATTGCACATAGTACTCTAAAAGTAACCTGTTCAGCCATAATGTGACATCCCAACTCCTATGTTCAATGTACTGATCAATAAATGCAGATCCTGTCTACTTTTTTTCATCACTATTTTAAAACTAATGGAATTATGGTCGCTGGCTCAAAGTGTTCCTCCACTGATACCTCAGTCACCTGCCCTGCCTTATTTCCCAAGAGTAGGTCAAGATTTGCACCTTCTCTAGCAAGTACATATTGAATCAGAAGATTTCCTTGTACACACTTAACAAATTCCTCTCCATCCAAGCTCTTAACACTATGACAGTCCCAGGCTATGCTTGGAAAGTTAAAATCTCTTACTATAACCACCCTATTATTCTTAAAGATAACTGAGAACTCCTTACAAATTTGTTTCTCAATTTCCTGCTGTCTATTGCAGGGGTTGGGTGGGAAGGGTCTCTTGTATAATCCCAATAAGGTGACCTTCCCTGGACATATTCCCAGGTATATCGTCCCTAATTACAGCTGTAATGTTAACTCTCCCCCTCCTCTCATGCCCCCCTTTCTATCCTTCCTATAGCATTTAGACCCTGGAACATTAGGCTGCCAGTCCTGTCCATCCCTGAGCCATGTTTCTGCAATTTCTATGAGGTCTCAGTGCCATGTTCCTAACCATGTCCAGAGTTCATCTGCTTTATCTGTTGGGTTTCTTGCATTGAAATAAACACAGATTAATTTCTCAGTCCTACATCGTTATCTGGTTTGTTCCTGTCTGTTTGACTTACTCCTTTTCTGAAGTGTAGCAGTCCCAGACTGATGTCTTTCCTCACTAACTTCCTGGGTCCCAACTACCGCAATGCCCCCCCACACACCCCCCACGCCCCCCAACTAGTTTAAATCCTCCCGAGCAGCTCTAGCAATTCTCCCTGCTAGTATATTAGCTGCCTTCCAATCAGGTGCAATCCGTCCTTCTTCTAAAGGTCACTTCTACCCCAGAAGAGATTCCAATGATCCAAAAATGTGAATCCTTTTCCCCTGCACCAAATCCTCACTCATGTGAGAAGAAATTGCCATTTGACATAATCGCAAAATACCGATCTGGAGTCACGTTCTCATCTGAATGTAAAAGAAAGTGGAAAGATCTTCTCTTGTGGAGGCTGTTGTATGTGTATCTTGTCATTCTGTGTGTTCACCTTTAGGGGCACCAAATGCTACGATTCTCCCTGGTGGATAGTCTACTATGAAATTGTAAGCTGCATGCACATTATAGAAATCAATTGGTTTGATGTAATGTTTACTTTGTAAATTAGGGTACGTTTTATTGTTTTAAGTAAACTGACCCATAGAGGTAATCAATTCCTGATGAGCAATTTATTATTAGATAATTATAATTAATATGAGATGGTGAACACTGATGAAAAAGATTGTCTTGGTGGGGCCTTTTATTCTTGAATAGTCAGAAAACAGGCTTATCTAAGGGAAGTTATTTGGCAGTCTTAAATTATGTTAACTTGCATCAGACAACTCATTATATCTTTGTTCACTACAACATGAGAGAGCTTTAAAAATGCAGCTTTTGGTAAGTAGACAAAACCTTACCGAAAGGCCAGTATAATGCCCTTGAGAAGGGCAAGTGTCAGGTCGTGCAACAGATCAGTAGCAAGCACGTGAAATTCAAGGCATATATTCCAACTATCCATCAAATTCCCAAGTTTAAATTGGGATACAGAAAACCTAATTACAGAATTTAAAATGACTAAACAATATTTAGAGCTAAGGCTTTTAGGTTTAAGAGAAAATCAAGCCAATAAGATTTGTTTAGCTATTGGATGAAGATCTATAACATCATCTGTTAGAAATGTAGGTTTGTTTGAGAAACAAATGTAACATGGACTAATAAATTAAACTGCATTTATTTCAATGGGTAGGACACAAATAGATATGAAATAGATTTAAAGATAAAGATTCATATCGGTGTTAACCATGAAAAGTTCTATTGCAGGTAGCTGAAAAAGAGAATATCTAAGCGGGAACCAGAAGACAACACAGATATGCTATTAACTAAATTAGTAGTTAGCACAAATGACAAAAAGACATATATCCAATAATCGAATCACTAACAAGGAGGCTTGGAAATGCAATGGCAAGATCACACTGGGAATGAAAGTAAAATATTAATTTCAGAGAAAATACTGGAACAATCCAGCTGTTATGAATGTCAAAGATCTATATCAAATGAATGCTGTTGGAAACCTGAAGAAGAAAACTCATAAAGACAGAGAAATGAAACACCTTTACTGATAAATGTTTCCCACAGGATTCTTTTAATATTGAAAGAATAATAGTGACGAAAGGCATATTCAGATATCTTTAATGATAAACCTTTAATAAAAGATTCTCTCAAGATTAAAATAATAAGGGACAGATAAAAGGAGTAAAGAATCCCACAAATAAACTGTCAAGATAAAAACTCAACTTCATGAAGGAATCTTCACTGAATCAATAAGTAGTGTTTAAAGATAAAGCATCACGTAAAACTGGGAGGAACTTAGATAGAGGGCTGACACCCTTAGATAGAGGGCAGAGACAGTGCAAAATATAGAAAAAAGTTCAAAACTTTTAGGAACCCTCTGATTATACTTTTCAAAATATGTTTTCTCCCATTAGTGAAAATATCTTACTCACCTGGGGTTTTAAGGTAAAACCATACTTTAAATGTCGATGGTTATTTAACTGCAAAAACATTGTCTTGAAGTCAAAGCAATTATGGAGAAAATGGCAGGCATGAGAAAAAAGCTGGAGATGCAGAACACATACAAGGAACTGTAAATATCTCATGTTTTAAGAAATAAATAGCAGTGAAAATGTCCGAGCAACATAGAGAAAATCAATCATTAAAGCAACAAGTGAAAGAGGTTGACGTTTCAAAGAAAACAAAAAGGAAGAAAATATTCAAGAGGCTGGATAATGCAGGCTAAGAAGAAAAACATGTGAGACCAACAGAAGTCTGACACTTAAATGTGATCAGGAGAATCCAAGGAATAAAACCTTTCAGCCTGAAAACGAGCTGTCTTATGTGATAGAACAATAAATAGCAAGAAGATTTGAACCATTAGAAATAATTTCAGGAACAAGTGACTAATTTGAAATAAAGTTCAGCTGTCAGTTTTACCAGGATAAGCAAATACTTGGACAGCAACTGCCTGAAAAGATACTTGACAACACTCACAGGAATGGCAGACTCACATCTGATCACTGATCATTGTCGCAATCAATGCTGCATCTAGACAAAGCCACCATCATGAGACATGGACATATCAGCAAATTACCTATATATTATCGAGACTCGGAGACTCCCATGATTGTAAATAGTTAATTCTTTAAGAAAGGGTGTTGTATATGTACTTCGCCTTTAAGAGAGTTAACCTTTAAGCACTCCATTGGTGTATCTTCTGTGCATTTTTAAGCTGCCTATGCACCTAAGAAATCTGTTTGTTTGCTGTATTATCTGCTTCATAACTTATTATGTGTTTTACCATTTTAAATAAACTTACCCATAGAGTTATTCATTCACTCGTCAGTGATTGATTACTGATGAGTGATTGATTATTAGACTATTATCATTAACATGGTGGAAAGTATCTCATGTTGTTTCAGTTTGATACCACATTGAGTATAATTTCCTTGCTGCATCAAATCAGGAGGTGACTTTGACTTTTGCTGTCTGACAGAGTTCAGGTGGATATGTAGTTACAAAGACCTAAGACACTGAACCTGTTGGAAAGTCACCAAGATTCCATGGTTTTAAGTAGCTGTATGAAAATTGTCAGAATTCTTTCCTACCAGGCCAAATTGAGAGAGCAGAGCAGCCTAGAAAGGGTGAAAAATCATGTTTTCCATTTTTACTTTCAAGGTGATGAGCCATCTGCTTAAATTACTGCAGTCCATGTGGTTGAGCATACTTACAATGCTGTTAGGGATTTTGATGCTTGAGTAACTGTAGTGCTTAAATCAACTCCAGACTCCCCCATTTGTCCTGTCTCCTTGTGCAAACAAAAAGCGTTTATAAGTCACCTAGGATCATAACCCCATCACCTCCCCCACATTAACAGGCAGGCTCTGGGCCATGTGAGATTGTGCAAAAGGCACAAAGGGTTGGACTGTTCATTTTAAAGGAGGGCTCATTCTATAAGAGGTGACAGAAAATGTTTCAAGTTTGATTGGAGTTGAAAAGCAGAAATGGGTTCAATAAGAGTGTCCCTGATTTTCTGGGCATCCACTAAATAAAACTTTTATAATGATTTAGGACTATGGAGCTGAGTGGATGCATATAAAAATGTTGGCAGAAAGCTCATTCTTCTCCGAGTATTGGATTACGATGCAAGTACCAATAAATTTAGAGCCAAGTTTGTAGCTAGCACTCTTAGAATGCCCAGCTGTGATGTGAATCATTTTTTTTCCGGTTATTCTACAACCTCCTTTGGAGTTATCATACCTTTCCTTGAAATGTTACTTATCCCTGCTGGTTATCATATTCATGTTAGAACCATGTTCCACCCCTCATTAGGTAGCAACAACAGGAGCTTCTCCAAGGTCACTGACACCAGTACTCCCCACTTTCTGCTAGACGATGAATGGAGTGCAAATTGGCTCATGTTCTAGTTTATGTGCCATTGCTATCAAGACAGTGAAAAAATTGCCTCGATTGTGCTCTGGTTCTCACCTCAAGTAACTGTCTATGGGAAGATGCTGAAAAAGGTTAGAGTGCGCCCCAGGAGGGGGAAGATCACGACAAACCACTGTTATTCTTCTGGGTGTCTTACAGAAACCTGTACAGACTGATTAAGGATAAAATAAAACCAACTTTACATGCTTATTAAAAACAAAATCAGAGAAGTTTACTTTCAATGAAGTGTTTAGCTTGAAAACTGTTTGCACGGTTGTTAAATATGAGGAAAGTGCATGCAGCCATTATCCAAGATATTTACTAATTACACACTGCTTATTATTACTATAATATTACAATAACTTGCAATGTATATTCTGGTCACCCCGGTCCAGGAAGGATGTTATTAAACTAGAAAGTGCACAGAAAAGATTTACAAGGATATTACCGAGACTGGGGGATTTGATATATAAGGAGAGGCTGGATAGAAAATAGAACGTAGAACATGGAACATTACAGCCTTCAGATCTTGATTTTACACCGAGCTATGGAACCAATCTGAAGCCTATCTATTCTACATTATTCCATTTTCATCCACATATTTATCCAATGATCATTTAAATGTCCTTAAAGTTGGCAAATTTACTATTGCTCCAAGCAGTGCGTTCCACGCCCCTACTACTCTCTGAGTAAAGACATTACCTCTGACATCGGTCCTATATCTATCACCCCTCAATTTAAAACTATGTCCCTTTGTGCTAGCCATTACCATCCAAGGAAAAAGGTTCTCATTGCCCATCCGATACGCGTCTGATTATCTTATATGTCTCAATTAAGTCTCCTCTCAACTTTCTTCTCTCGAACAAAAACAGCCTCAAGTCCGTCAGTCTTTACGCATATAATCCCCACTCCATACCAGGCAACATCCTAGTAAATCTCCTCTGTACCCTTTCCAAAGCTACCATATCCTTTCTATAATGCAGTAACCAGAACTGTACCCAATACTCCAAGTGCAGTCACACGAGAGTATGGTCCAGCTGCAGCATGACCTTGTGGCTCTGAAACTCACTCCCTCTACCAATAAAAGCTAACACACTGTATGCCTTCTTAACAGCCCTATCAACCGGGGTGGCAACTTTCAGGGATCTATGTACATGGTCACTGAGATTTCCCTGCTCACCTTCACTACTGAGAATCTTACCATTAGCCCAGTACTCTTTATCCCAGATAGGCTGGGACGTTTTCCCCTGGAGCGAATGAAGCTGAAGGAAGACTTTATAGACGTTTGTATAATCATAAGGGGCATAGATTAAGTGAATACCCAAAGTATTTTTTCCCCCAGAGTAGGGGAGTCCATAACTAGATGGCATAGGCTTAAGCTGAGAGGGGTAAGATTTAAAATGGTCCTGAGGGACAACTTTTTCACATAGAGGGTGATGCATATATGGAACAAACTACCAAAGGAAGGTGAGTACAATTATAACATTTAAAAGACATTTGGACAGGTATATGGATGGGAAAGGTTTAGAGGGATATGGGTCAAATGGGGCTACTTCAGCATAGGAAACCGGGTTAGCATGGATGAGTTGAGTCTAAGGGTCTGTTGCTGTGCTTTATGATGCTAAATGCATATATAAATTTCAAACAAAATAAAATGTGGAACAAAGAACAAGAGATAGGGAAGGAGTTGATCAATAGATTGAGCTCAGTGTTTCCTGGTCTCATCAGCTCTCAATTTCTCCTTTAAACTGGTTGGAAAGTTAAATCCAGGCTGGCAGAACACCAGTGAAAATATTTGGTGTCTGGTGGGTGGTATAATTGTTGTTATCAGAATAGTAATCCGCAGACCGCTTGTATCTAGAGATACAAAGTTGGATTTTCACTGGAGGGACTAGGTTGGGGTGGAGGTATGTACCACTGAAAAGCTGAATACAGATGGACAAGTCAGCTATGAGTCAATGAGACAAAATAAAATTGAGTTAAAAGGCAAAAGGTTGACCAGAGCTGAAAGAGCTTTGCTTTTTGAAGCTAAAGCTGCAGTAGCCCATCAAACTATCAAACATATCTGAGCAGGTTGATGGGCAATAACTAGAATAAACAATTTGGGTATCTCTTTAAATCCTCCATCTGCCAGCAATCAGTGATGTTCTCGAATATAAATGAATAAATGACATTCACTGTATGGCCTTGCACTTAGTCTGATATTCTGGGTGGCTTTAGTGCCTGTGGAACTTGTTCTCACTAATACCAGATTCTTAAAATGGAGGAACTGGAAGAACTATTTGTTCAAAATAATTGAAGTTTTAGTGGTTTTGTCTTTATCAGATAGTATTTAATATGTCACAAATAAAAATCATTATTCTATACGACTAAAAATTCTTAGTTATCTTTGAAACTACTTAGATATTGTGAGGTATGATTGGACCATAGATTCAAATAAACTTCAGCCTGATCATTCTAAATATCTACACTGAGTGGAATTAAACTGAGGGTGCATTTTTTCATGTTAATAGTAAGTCTGATAATCAGTTATACATTAGGGATTGCTTAACTTATGCCTTATTTTATTTCAAACTTATTTGAAGACACATTAAAACTTATGGAACAGACATTACAGTAGAACAATTGGTTTATATTAGTCAGACTGAGTCATTGACAGAGTCTTAACATTGAATGTACACAACACCTGGAGTCCTTAAAGGTGAAATCCCTAAAAAACAGTCATATAATCTTTCCAAAAGGAACTTGATGAACTGTCTGTAAGAACTGATGAGCCTCTAAATCTCTAAAATGTATAGATATTTTCCTGATATATTATGATCTTGTGATGGTGATTTCATTTGGAGATGTCATGAATTTAAGTTATCTGTGATGCACTCTGTCATTCCTGTTAGGCTTGTCACCACTTTTTCATTCTTTCTGTCTTTTTGGAAGCCAGAAGTTCTTCCACTTGCTGCTTCAGTGGTTGTTTGCTTTCCATGACAATTCACCAATCTTTCTGGAAAGCATCCATGAGATGTACGTGATCGCCAACTCAATAATTCTGATTGCTAGTTCCCCATCTGATAAATTGTAGAATGAAACATTTTCTCTGCTCACAAAATTGTCTGTGGATTCTAGCAGCTTCAGTCTAAATGACATGCTTGAGTCAATTGACAGTGAAGTGTAATCAGACCTTGAATTTGTCTTCTAGTGTAATCATCACATCTTTTGGAGATCTTTTAGTTCCTTGGCTGTCAATCCTGATATGCTAAGCCTGTATATACCATGGTTTCTAGTTGCCAGTTGCTTGTTTTTTTTCTTAATTTGTAACATCCAAATCTCAGAACCATTGCTCTGAACACTGTCTGAACATTTTGAATGATTGGGTAATTTGCTGTGTCCCAGTTTAAATTGGGAATTTTGAGGACATTCTGACAATATGGTTTTGATTTTCCCTGACTGGCGCTTAAAACAGGACAGATATCAATGTTTCCTGATGTTAAAAATCACACAACACCAGGTTGTAGTTCAACAGGTTTAGTTGGAAATACAAGCTTTTGGAATGCTGTTCCTTCATCAAGTAGCTAGTGGAGTAGGATCATAGGACACAGACTTATAGCAAAGTTCATGGTGTCATATGCTGATGCGATCCATTGAACAAACCTAGAATGCTGTCAAGTCTTTCATCATTTAGAATGGGTTATAGGTTTTGATTCATTAATACATAAATCCCAGAACTTTTTTCAAGTTGCATTCCCAAGATAAATTAAGGTTTTATATAAAAAAAATGACATCTCAGCTTAAACAGTGCATTAAATGTGTGAGCTTAGAGTCTATATGTATTCCAATCTTGAGTCAGACTGTTTCTATTTCCTGGGATTTACAAAATGTTGCATGGATTATAAAAAATATTGCATGCCTATAGATTGTGTGCTTTTTGAACAAAACAGAATGTACCCACAAATACAAATTCACCCCATAGAGAGTTTTGAGAAGATTTTGAGAAGCTGCTAAAACAGCAGCTTTGAACTCGAAAGGCACGAGGCAGACAACAAGTAAAACTAACGCCATTTACAAAATATCTTGCAGGAACTGTAACAAACACTACATTGGACAAACGGGCAGAAAACTAGCCACCAGGATAGATGAACATCAACTAGGACAAAGAGACATGACCCATTCCCACTAGTGTCCTTACATACAGATGAGGAAGGACACCACTTCGACCGGGACAACACACTCATCCAAACTCAAGCCAAACAGAGACAATCACAAGAATTCCTGGAAGCATGGCATTCCAACCAGAACTCTATCAACAAACACATTGACTTGGATCCCATTTACCACTCCCTGAGAGGTAGGAAGTAGGAAATGACATCACCACAGGAAATAGCGTCACCACAGGAAATGACATCACCAAACCAAGGAAATCTGAATACATAAACAGAAAGCGGGCCATACCACCAGTGCGTCTTCTGGAGGCTCACTGATATTATTTAGTATGGTGACGAAGTGCTAGAAAATGAATCTTCCAACTCAGCGAGCAAATCTACATCCATCACCCCATAGACCTATATGGGGCATACATGTGAGGGACAGACAGAGTGAGAGAGTGTGTGCGTGTGTGTGTATATATGCTTGATAGAGTGTGTGTGTGTGTGAGATGGAGTATATACCTGTGAGAGGGTGTGCGCATAGGTGTGAGTGTGACGGGTGTTTTGTGTGTGCCTGTTTTGTGCATGCGTCTCAGCTAAGGCCACCCTCATGGGTATCAAACTTGGATATCAGCCTCTGCTTGGCCACTCTGTGTTGTTGCGTATCCCAAAGTCCAGCTTGGAGGATGGTCACCTGAAGATCCAAGGCCAAATATCCCTGACCACTGAAGTGTTCCCCGAATGGGAGGGAACATCCCTGTTTGGTGATTGTTGTGCAGTGTCCATTCATCCATTGTCCTAGTGTTTGCGTGGTCTCACCAATGTACCATGTTTCGGGGCATCCCGCCTGCAGCGTATGAGATAGACAACATTAGTCGACTCAAATGAATATCTGCATGTAAATGGCAGGTGATGTCCTCACGTATAATGGTAATATCCATGGTGAAATCTGACACATCTTGCAGTGGTTGCCATGTCAGGGTTGTACGGTGTTGTGGTCGATATTGTCCTGAAGGCTGGGTAGTTTGCAGATGTTGTATCTTTCTTATTGTAACTGCAATGGTACCTGTCTGTGTTTCTTTAAACCCCCTCTGCCTATTCTGACCACCCCTAGTCCTCCCTAGCTTTTTAATGTGCTATATTGCCCTGGTCTGTCTATTTTTCTGAGGTTTTAGGGCAGCATTCTTCCCACTCCAATTCTGCTCTCCTCCCAGCAGGCTGTGCTGTATTCTACTTTTAGTTTAATGTTTTTCTCCCCCCGGAAGTGTCTGCCTTCTGAAAAGTATATTCTAGAAGAGTTGTGCTTGCTTTCTGCAGAAGTTTTTTTGTTTGTCTGGTCTGACTCTTCAAATCTTTAAACAACAATGTTCATTACTGGCACCATGTCACATTAATGCTAATTGTCTAGTAATCAACTGATCATTATGGATTGATTATCTCTGTGGGTTAGTTTAGCTTAAACAGCAAAACACATTACAAGTTGCAGAATAGACATTGCAGAAGACCAGCTGGTTTTCTGGGCTTGCATACACCTGCCAGACTGATTAGGAGGCAGAGTGACAGCTTTGTCTATACACTCGAGTCTTCAAAGATGAAGTCTCTGAAGGACAAGTGACACATACATTAAGATTGAGATTCCTGAAACAAATACAACACGAGTTTAAATATCTGTTTCATTTCTCAATATCTTCTGTCAATTGAATTCACCTGTGACTGTGACAGTAGCTTTACATGAATTTTTTGAATGTCTATTACCAATGGAATGGATAGTGATCTCTTGACAAAGCTTTGAGTGGATTGATAGGAATGAAGAAATGGAAACTCACTTAAGGATTCAGCCCTTTGAGTTTGTTCTGCAAGTCTTAAAAATCATTTTTTATCCTCTATCTGAATGTCATATTCATGTTTTTTTTTTGGTCCAGACACCTTAATGCCTTTAAATCTTAACAAAATCTGCCTCTTTCTTGAATATATACAGTGACTTGCCCTCCCAGCCTTCTGTGATAGAGAATTCAACAGGTTCACTATCCTTTCAGTCAAGAAAGGCTTCCTAATCTCCATCTTAAATGGTCTATCCTGTAGATTGAGACTGTCTGCTAGTACCAGACTCCACAACTAGAGAAAACATTCTTCTTGTATCCAGTCTGTCTAGCCTTGTTAGAATTTTATATGTTTTGATTATATCGCCTCTCATCCTTCTAATTCTAGTGAATACAGGCCCAGTCACACCAATGTCTCCTCATAAGACAGCCCTGCCATCCTTGGTATCAGAATGGTGAACCTCTGCTGCATTCTCACTATGGTGAATATATCCTTTCTTAGGTAGAGAAAGCAAACATATGAGGAGTTTGTAAGTAAAGGAGATGAACATCTAGGAGCGAACTGGACAATTGATGGCAACAGTTTGGAAGACAGGGGGAATGAGTGGGGGAGCCACTGTCTGCAACACATTTGGGAGGTTGACGAACTTGAAACATCTCCTTTAAGAAAAATGTGTGTGCTTGGTTTCCAATCAAGATCATTTACTCTGCCAGTCAGAGCTTCCTTTCATACGCTTGGATTCTTAACCATAGGTTTATAACTTTTATCAAGTTATCATATGATCCTTATAAGAAATGTTTCCCGATCTGTTTTACTCACCTGATCTGACCAGTGCTTCCTTTTTGTGGACAGTAGAAGCCACGATCACATAATTGGCACGAGTGGAGGCCAACAGTGGAAAAGGTTCCAAATGGGCAGGTCTCAGGTACTGAGGCAGTTGAGGAACACTTGTAACCAGCTGGACAGGGAATACAGGAGGTGGCATTACCCAAGGAATACTGCCCGGGCTTACATGGCACTGGGTCTGAAAGGGGAATGGTTATTAGTAGTGTTTTAAAAAAGAAAATTAAATCACTCATGCATGTAATGTAGGCATTATTGTTTTACAGCAAACCATTTGGTTATTTTAACAACTGTATCGGTTAATGTAAACTGATATAATTCAGCAATAAGCACTTATGTCCTTTAATCTTAGGTTGGGATACGGTAATACAATGTCATGATAAGTTCAATTTGAAGCATTTTGAATGAGAGCAGTGCAAGGTCTAATTTTCACCAGTGGATGGAGCTATTGCTGTAACTGCTGTAGCCTCATGAATCTTTTCAAATAAGACTTCAGTTTTGCAGACACCTTGTTGAAAGATGACCAAAAATCTTTAGTTGATTCCAGGGGATAGACCCCCTGTTTTCAGAGGACAATTTGAGTTTCAGCATCAGTAGAAAGGTCAAGCAACAGGGGAGGCTGATGAAGCAATCAGTTTGAAGAATCCTCTCGGGGGGTGAAAAATCAGGAAATTTAAATTATTAGATAGAGAGTGAAATAAAAATTGAGATACGTTCAGGAAGAAACTTAAGTGGAAACAAAAACTTCTAGATAAGGTACATTTTATTTTAAATCAGCATTATCTATATTTTATGAATGGGTTATGTGAAGCTGTCTGGTATAGTTACATACTCTGATCACTAGAAGGCTTTGTGACTTGTTTCTGGCATCTATGATTATAAGGAACTGGAGCAAGAGTCAGCCATTTGACCTCTTGAGTCTTCTACACCATTTAACAAAATCACCTGAATGTCCCTTTAGCTCCTCTTTCCTGCCTGTCCTCCTTTACCTTTATCTCCTGAATTGATCAAAAACCTTTCTCACTCAGCCCTGAATATATTCAATGACCCAACCTTTGCTGCTCTCCACAGAAGAGAATTCCAAAGTTCAAAGTCCCTTTAAATGAAAAAAAATCCTTCTCATTTTTGTCTTAAGTGGCAGCATATTTATTTTTAAACCTTGACCGTTAAGGTCGGGATTCCCTGCAAGACTCAGCATTCATCCTGTCAAGTTCTCTCAGAATCTTACATTTTTCAATAAGCTTGGACTTAATCTGCACAACCTTTCCTCAAAGGCATCCCTTATATCCTAGAAAACAGCTAAAAGAACCTTCACTGGACTGCTTCCAGTGAATTTATCTCCATCCTTAAGTAATGAGAGCAAAACTGTGAAAGGTACTCCCGATGAAATCCCAATAATAATAAGTCTGTATTTTCATACGTTTATCCTCCTTGCAATAAAGGCCAACATTATTCCATTTGCTTTCTCAATTATTTGCACTTTTTGTGATTTAAGTACCAGGGCATCCAAATCTCTGTACTACTGAGTAGTGCAATCTCTCTCTATTTAATCAATAATATTTTCCAATTTGCTAGCTAATAAAAACAAATTTACATCAATTGGTAGTAGCAATGACATGGTCAAGGTAATAATGATATGGGCACTTTTATGATTAATACCTTTATTCATTTCCAATACTTAGCTATGTGTATCATAATCATTAGTTTTATTTATACCTCAATTATTTCCATTGTTGCCTTCATAACTGACATCAATGCCAATCAGAATCAGGCATTTTCGGAGGGGACAGATAGTGGGCAACCTTTCAATTTTAGTTGCATTTTTGAATGCAGTCCAGAAAACCAGATTTTCTTTTTCTTCCTTGTCAATTCACTTTCCTCACCACCTCTTTAGGACATATTGTGCTCTGGTTCCCATGGCTGTATAGAGATTCTTGCAACTTTTGCATGGTTGACTGTGAGTGTTGCCAAATTTACTTTTGAGCTGCATCATGTACACACTCACAGTGGTATAGTGGTAATGTCATTGGATCAGTGATTAAAAATGCTTAGGAACGGGCAAAAAAAAAATGGTGGCCTTGCCAGTATTACCTAATTCTCACCAGTAACAAAAACACAAACACACATGAGATCATGGGCTGATAAAGTAGGAGCTAGAAGTCTGTATGATTTCCCTTCTTGTATACTTAGAGATCTTAATGCCAATTGCAGTGTCTCAGCAATGGCACAATGCATGCCTATCAAATCACCACAGTTTCACAGGGATCTACCTGGTCTTTATTGTTCAGTCATGCATTTGATAAACTCATTTGTCATGCAAAACAAGAAGTGCTTGTACCTTTGGAAACTGCCAATTCTAAGATCTATACTTCATATCTCTATGCATCTATTTATAACATTTCACTTTTATATTCCAATTGTTTGCTAAGTCTTACATTGTACAGCAAACTTTGTTTTAATTGGCACCTTATGAACTGAAAATGTGTTGCTGGAAAAGTGCAGCAGGTCAGGCAGCATCCAAGGAGCAGGAGAATCGACGTTTCAGGCATGGGAATTGGCAGTTTCAATAAACTGGCAAAAGCTATATACCTCAAATACTTGAAGTTTACTATATTTTCATGGTCTCTGTGAATTTCAAGTAGAGGAAAGGCTCTGTGCCAGTAAATTTTATTTAAGACAAAGTTGCATTATTATTTATGTGATTTATGCTATAAACGAAGTATTACAGTGATGTGTATACCCCTGCATTATGTTTCTATTAATTAGTGCGTGATTTTACATTGATTATATTTGATCAACCATGCACTCCTGGTCTGAGAGGTGCCAGTTAATGAAACATTATTATTAATAAAAAAAGTTTGCCATAAATACATTTTGTTAAGAAGAAAATAAATTTTTTAAACTGTACAGGATTTCACAGTTGAAATCTTATTTTCTCAAAACAGACTAACCATCCTTTGGATCTGAACAGGCATAACCAGCAGGACAGAGGACACATCTCTCTGTGAAGGAGTCTTTGCTGTAAGTACCCAATGGACAAGAGGTACAGAATACAGATCCAAGGGAACTACATAAAACAGAGAGAACGGGGGATAAAATTACACACCAGTACATACCTTTGCTTATTTACAGCTACAGCCACAAACTCCTGTTATAGAGGGTGGAACTTTCCCTCCAAGGCTAGAAAAAATAACTTGGGTTGTTATTGGGTCCCCAAGAAAACCATCACTCAACTTGGATTTTCTTTCCACAACTCATTTCAATGTTAAAAATTGATTAATTGGCCACATCACAGCTAATGGGTGTGGGGAACTCTTTATAGGGCAACCTGTGGCTAGTCCAGGGAGCTAGGCAGGTAAGAAAGGCCTCCAGACTAGCCAAGAGCACCAGAGCTCCATCCAATCTCCCAGATTACCACACCCACAAATTGTGATCTGCTCACAATTCCTGTCACCCAAACTACAGCACTCTCCTCCCTCCCAAACAAAGGGAACCTGAATGCATTAGATCATTCCTTTCAGGCTACCTAAGTGTGGCACTTTTTGAGCCTGATTGTCGATTGGCAGTGGGTGTTTGAGGAATGGTGAGGTAAATCTGCTGGCCTCCAGTCCCATTTTGATAAAAATATCCTGGAGGTGGGGAACTGGCACGCTGGTGCAGCTATTTTTAACTTATGCCCATTTCCATTCCTAGTTACAGAAGGGGCCAGATATCAAGTAGTTGTCAGCAGGATATTCACCCAGTGAATGATCTAATTATGCTGAGAGAACCCTGACCTATGATACGAGCCATAGATAGTCGACCCATCATTCTGAATCGGGTTCAAACCTACATCGAATAGGTCGAAGGCCAGTGTGATAAATCTAAATAACAACTATTCCCTTAAACCAGGTTACGTTACAATCATGTCCCAGGAGAAACATTTGTTACTTCGATTTTTTGTATAGAACAGAATTATCCATCACTTTAAAGGGATCTGCTGAAAGACAGTAAAGTGGAGAATGGAAGAGAACAGGTCAGACATAAGAAAGTAAGGGAATGAGCTTCCACTACAAAAGTATTTACTATGATTTCAGAATGTCCTAAAAACACTTCACAGTCAATGACATACTTTTCAAAATGTAGTCACTGTTGCGATGTAGAAAATACAGCTAATTTGCATATTGCAAACTGAATCAAAACACAATGTGATATAAAGACCACAAATCACTAACCTGAATGATCCTTTGGTGCAAATCCTAGGGTCTAAAGCAGGGTCACTGCAAAAGAAACCTGCTGGGCAGATGCTGCACATGGTCCCTCCAGTTTGATTTGAGTATGTGCCAGATGGGCAAGGTTGGCAATAGATTTCACCCACTGCACTGTAGCTTCCTCTTTTACAGAGCTCAGGGGACAAGCTTGGGTCAATACAACTATAACCTGAAAAACAGTGAATCCAGAACCAATCCGTTTGATTGTTACAATCAGAGTTGACTTCATAACTTATCGGTAGTAATGGTCCAGTGGATTATTGATGGGCTGTTAATCCAGAGACCCAGGTAATGTTCCCGGTCTTGAATCCAGATGGTAGAATTTGAATGCAATAAAAATCTGGAATTAAGAGTTAATGTTGACCATGAATCCATTGTTGATTGTTGGAAAAACTCATTTGGTTCACTTATGTCCTTTAGGGAAATAAAATACCATCCATACCTGGCCTGGCCTATATTTGATTCCAGACACACAACAATGTGGTTGACTCTTTACTGTCCTCTGGACAGTTAGGAATAGGCAATATATGCTGGCAAAGCCAACGAGGTCTTCACCCCATGAATTAATAATGTAAGTAAGAAGGTCATCTGTATATATTGGTTTCTGCTGGGTGATGGAGGATCATTTGAGGAAAATCTTAGCCATTTATCAACTAACACTCAATCCTTAGCCTCCTGAATGATGTTTAATTCCAGACTGTTGAAAATATGTTGGCTAACTTTAATCTAATTGAGCAACAAAATGAGGAGTCTTAACATTGAGATCAAGCTTTACCTATTTAGATTTAATTTCTTTCAGTGGGCGTATTGGATTGACATCAATTAAATTACTAAAGCAATGGAATGTATTCAATTATGAGACTAGATCCTGCTGCCTGAGCTTGGTAGACCTGAGGTAAATGACCAGTTCTGCCTTTTCCTTAGGTTGGGAAAATGGGAGTTTTAGGCATGTCTGTTACAGGTTACATTTTATTGTTAAGCAAATATCTCTGGAAGGAGGGTTTGTGTATCACTGGGTGGTAACCCTGCCTCTGAACATGGAATTCTGGGTTTGCTCCACACTGTAGGACTTGATGGCCATGGAAAGTACATTTATAATGTGACCTGCAACTCCTTCCAATTCGCCAAAGTCAGTCAGTAAGAGCTGGACAATCTTCAAATCAGCCATGCTTAATGTGGAGTAGCTCTCTGGAAGCTGTTGACAACAGGCTAGTAACCTGGTCCAGGAGAAACTATCTACAGAAATGGACAAAACCTTGTGCATTGCCTATGTCATTAGATCTGGCAAATTTCAAAGCCAATAGGTCATTAATGGGTGAAAACTATTTCACGCTGCAAGAAATTTTTAAAAAATTAGTTTTGCACCAGTTGCTGCCAAATTTTTACAAACCAGTATCTTGAGGTTTCACTTCCACTCAGCAAAATCAGAATCAGGTGGATTATACATGAACGGCAGCATTGCTGTGTGCATTAAACTGAATCTGATCTTATTTGACATAAACTACTCAGTTGAAATCACTCAGAGAATAGCTTCAACTCCTAATATGAGGACACTTGTTTCAAGTCAATTTTGCTATTAATTCCAATTTCTATTCTTAATATTACTGAGATACAACTGCTCAGAAACCCAGACTCTATGGCTAGCTGTTGCAAAGGATAAACCGAAGTCAAAAAGCTAAGACATTGTGGTAGATTTTCAGTTTGTTGCTCAAGGCTGAAAACTAGGTTGTCCATTATAGAAACTTGTGGAATAAATGGTTAATTATCAATTTATGCTAAGAGTAGCTATGGAGCGTGCACATGAGGCTCAATGCCAGGATTCCAGAATATATCCTGTCTTATCATATTCTGGATGTATTAGTGCTTAATAAAGCTTGTTAAGGTTCTCACTCACAAGAGTATAGACTTCATCTCACTACACAAACCAGTTGGTCTCAACAGAAGGCAGTTAATTCACTAATGCCAATTTCACACACAGACAGAAAGTTGAAAATCTGACCCATTTGTCTTTTATATTATTATTGTGTAGCAAATCAAGTTTATTTTAGGAAGCTTAGATATTTTATGATGTGATACTAAAATTGCTGATGGCCCCAGATTTGATTTGGATATGTACCGCACCATTGCAGGAAAGGACCATTGCTTGCAGGTATCATAAATTATACATGTCATAGTTTGTGTATCCTACAAAATAAAATGATTTATTAAACATTCATGGTGTTTATTACAGGCGCTCTATACACTTTAAAGTGCTTGCACTCACATTGCCAACATAATATATTTAGATCATCTGCTTTCAGTCATACTGTACAGCTGAATAATAGAGTAGCACTCATTTTTTATTCAGCATCTAAATTCTAAAACACCTAATGTGAATTGCTCGTCCATTTTTGGCAAAGCTTTTTCATAGTAAAATATGCATTAAATTCTCCCAAGAAAGGGTCCTAAGTCTGAATGGCATTTCTTTGTGATAGCCTCACACAAATTGTCAGATTATTTTGTCCATATAAATATCCCACTACATAGAGTGATACATAATCCAATGCAAACATTACCTAAACTAATGTTTGAAATACAACATAAATACACATTTCATTCCTCAGCCACAATAAAATAAATTAAAATGCAAAGATTCTAAATATATTGGAGCATTGCAATAAAAAACCCAGATGAAGAAGTTGCACTTCAGTTCTGATTAGGTAACAATTTATTCCATCGATATTCAAGCTGTGGGATGTGCAGGATAATTAGGCAAAAAGCACAACATCTCAAGAGTTCTGTATCTTTGCTGCATTTTGTTCTGTATATTTTAATTCATTGGCAGAATTGAGCAAATACAACATTCTTTCCCTCAATTTCTTTGCAATGCTTGATTCAGACAGAGATTTCCTGGGAGTATATCAATTTGCACAGACAACTTTAATGCGTTGAAAGGTGACAGGATTTTTTTGAAGATTAAGGTGTTTAGCCTAAACTTAAAATTTTAACATGATTATTAAGTCACATCTCGAATGATTTATCTCGATAAAATGCCCTTTATAATTTGCACTCCATTTTGTGCAATGCAATACAGGTCAATCAAAGCATACTTAAAGTGAAGACATGAAATCACATTCAAGAGATAAACTACATATCACTTGGGTTTCACATCCACTGCAATAAAATTGCAGCCACTGCAAGCCAAGGCTAAACAGTTCCCTGGTGGTTCATAGAACACAGCTTAATGTTAACTGAGAACTGATAGTCCTGTCACCTGTCAGCTTTTGTGACAAAAGGGAAGAATGTACTTTTATGTAATGTGTCTCAGACTCTTGGGATGTTCTGAAGCACTTCACAGCCAATAAAGTATCTTTGATGTTCAGTTCCTATTCAGTGTGCAGTCACAACTGCAGCCAGTATGAGCTCAGAAAGATTCCAGAAACAATGAATCTACAACAAGAGCAAGTTAGCGGCTAGCAATTTTGCAGTGTGTAACTCGGCTTCTAACTTTGAAAGCCTGCCCACCATCTAGATGGCACAAGTCAGGAGTGTGATGGAATAGCGTCCATTTGTATGGATAAGTGCAACTCCAAAAACACTCTAGAAGCTTGACAAAGTCCAGGACAAAGTTTGACTGGTGCCCTATCCACAAGCATCCACTACCTTCACCAGCAAATCATCACAGTAATAGTGTGTACCATGTATGCACAAAATGCACAGCAAAAATTTACTAAGCCTTCTTAGCCAACACTTTCCAAGCCTATGAGCACTTGCATCTAGAAGGACAAGGATAGAAGATATATGGGTACACCATCACCTGTGAGTTCCTCTCCAAGCCGCTCACCATCCAGACTTGGAAATACATTACCGTTCCTTCACTATTGCTGAGCCAAAATCCTGAATTCTCTCTTTAACAGAATGGTGGATCTATCTATACCAGATGGATTGCAGCAGTGGCTTACAACCGCACTCTCTGGGGTAGGTAGGGATGGACAAGAAATATTGGTTCAGCCAATGAAGCTCAAATCCCCTGAATGAATTAGTGACCAACTGAGCTGATTTAAAGTCATTGACAGACATGAGGAGAACTTGTCTGATCTTCTTGATGAGAAAGATTACTTTCAACTTTACAATGTTGCTGGTCTCTGCCTCTCCTGCAGTCATGCTTAACTTCTATCACTGAAATTTATTAATATTTCTGTCATTTCAGCACTGAAATATTCCGTGGTTTTCTTAGACGGTCTTCCCTTACTTGTCCTCTCTAAACTTAAACTTATTTCAAATATATATACCTATATAGTGGTCTACACTGATTAACACATTCATGCTGTCATGCCAAGAATACATGAAGAAATGGAAGATAAATTGTTTTAACAGCTGCATCTGCTTGAAGTGTAATGTGCTGGACTAAACCATCACTGCTTCTGATTATATAACACCAATTTATCACAATTTCTGGAAGGATTTGAATCTTTACCAGAATATTGGAACAGAATTCAAACACTATCCACCTGGAATATTGTGCTGTTGCTTTGTGGACCTTGTAGTCATAAAAGGACCAGCCAAACATAAAAAGACTAGTTGATAAAATGACTTCTCCAGCCACTTTTGACTGAAAGGGCTATTGAAACAGATTATATCTGAAGTGGTACTGTTAGCCCACCATACATACATACAAAGAATGGGGTGATCAGAGCATAGAACTCTAATGTACTTGAGGAGGTACGAGTAGTTATGTTTATCTACTAAGGACCTCTGGAAAAAGAGACAGAAACCAATTTTTGAATTGAAACAGACTATTCAATTGGCAAGTCACATGACCAAAACCCACTCTGACCAATGTAAATCTTATCTCAGGATACCATTGCTTTGATCTGGTCAGGATTTGGTTACTGTTAACATTGGTCTGCTAAGATCTAAGATCTGTTAACATAACATCAGACTTCAGGCTGAACTAAGCCAGTCTCAAATTTCGATCTCTTCAAAACTTGGTTATTGGCAGAAATTTACCTTCATCTGAAAAGAGAACCAACTCCATGTTGTTCTGTCTGTGACAACCATGGAAAGGAATTCTTCCATAAACTCCTGCCTCCAGTCAATGGTACTCACCTGCATCCACTTTCCTGTAGAAAACTAGATCCACTGGACAAAGGTCACATGTGTTAATTCCCAAATCTTTGTTTCTTAACCTATTCTTAATTACAACCTGTTCCTTATCTTTCTTTCTCCCTTGTTTATGGATCTGTTGTGACAATCATCCCCTGAGTTTGAATGCATGTGTGAAACATTCTTTTGTTTTAATCCTAAAAGGTTTCCTGTAATCAATTTTAAATTAGACTTTGCAAACCGTGCATTCATGGGTGGGGGTGGGGATAAACACCACAGCCAATGTCAAAAGTTGCAGAAGAAAATATAAAACATCTGCTTATGGATAGAAGAGTATAAAAATAACATAATTTAATTGACCTCTTCCTTTTGTCCATGACAACACCAACCTGCATTTTCTCCATGATCCATATTCCGTCTATAGTCTTTATATTGTTGCACCATCCTCCAGCCTTATATTCTGGCCATTTAATCCTCTAGGAGAAAGTGAGGACTGCAGATGCTGGAGATCAGAGCTGAAAATGTGTTGCTGGAAAAGCGCAGCAGGTCAGGCAGCATCCAAGGAGCAGGAGAGTCCACGTTTCGGGCATGAGTCCTTCTTCAGGAATGAGGAAAGTGTGCCCAGCAGGCAAAGATAAAAGGTAGGGAGGAGGGACTTGGGGGAGGGGCGTTGGAAATGCGATTGGTGGAAGGAAGTCATGGTAAGGGTGATAGGCCAGAGTGGGGGTGGGGGCAGAGAGGTCAGGAAGAAGATTGCAGGTTAGGAAGGTGGTGCTGAGTTCGAGGGATTTGACTGAGACAAGGTGGGGAGAGGGGAAATTAGGAAACTGGAGAAATCTAGGTTCATCCCTTGTGGTTGGAGGGTTCCTAGGTGGAAGATGAGGCGCTCTTCCTCCAGCCGTCGTGTTGCTTTGGTCTGGCGATGGAGGATTCCAAGGACCTGCATGTCCTTGGTGGAGTGGGAGGGGGAGTTGAAGTGTTGAGCCATGGGGTGGTTGGGTTGGTTGGTCAGACCAACCAACCAGACCATAGCAACACGATGGCTGGAGGAAGAGTGCCTCATCGTCCGCCTAGGAACCCTCCAACCACAAGGGATGAACCTAGATTTCTCCAGTTTCCCAATTTCCCCTCTCCCCGCCTTGTCTCAGTCAAATCCCTCGAACTCAACACCGCCTTCCTAACCTGCAATCTTCTTCCTGACCTCTCCGTCCCCACCCCCACTCTGGCCTATCACCCTCACCTTGACCTCCTTCCACCTATCGCATTTCCAACGCCCCTCCCCCAAATACCTCCTCCCTACCTTTTATCTTAGCCTGCTGGACATACTTTCCTCATTCCTGAAGAAGGGCTTATGCCAGTAACGTCGACTCTCCTGCTCCTTGGATGCTGCCTAACCTGCTGCACTTTTCTAGCAACACATTTTCAGATTTAATCCTCTAATTCTGCCTTCCTGTGCATTCCTTTCTTTGTCTAATCAAACATTTTGGAACTCCCAGCCTAAAACTCCGCCTCTTGATTAACTTCCTCTTCTTTTAAAGATAAAGAATTTATATTTTCCAACATTTCATTTTGATATGACATTCTATGAGCTCTCCCGGCCCTACCTCACCTATTTCAGTGTCTGTTGCACCTGGTAAAATCACTTGGAATGTTTTGTACATTAAAATTGCTACAGAGGTACACTGAACCTTGCTTTGAGCATGTTTAGAGTATTGTGTATGCTTGTAGTCTCCATGTCACAAAATAGGGCTTGGAAAAAGTGGAAACTCAATTTGCAAGAAATGATGCCAAATCTTTGTAGCTACAACTATCAGGGAAAACTGAACAGATGGAACTCCTTTCTCTGGAAGAGGAAGACCTAGGATAATTATGAAATGTTTGATAGGATAAACAAACAGAAGGTATTTCTAGCTGTGGGGAATTCCACAATTGGATCCGTAAGTAGATAATAGTCACCACTAAATTCAGTAAAAAAAAAAGGTAGGAGCTGCTTCTTTACTCAGATTGTGAGATTGTGGAATACACTATGTTATTATCCCAACTAATGGTAATACGAGACCAGTCAGATCCCTGAGTGAAACCTGAATTGATAACTTTCTCGTGATACTTCTTTACCTTGATGGACAGTTATTAAACATATTCACAAAAGGCAACCAATTCACTTTTAACAAAATAAATTACAAGGCCATTGCATAAAAGAATAAAAAGAATGTTACGTTATAAAGAATTATCTGAAAATACCTTAATGCAAGTATCAGAAATAAAGATTTAGCTCTTTCACCTTTAATGACTTTGCAGATACTGAAAGTTCAGTGGACGATCATCTTATTTTCATTTTAAACTGACTTGTTCCTTGGATATAGCTGTAATTGCTTTATTTTTAGCAAACCTCTGCATTAACTTGGTTTTATTTCTTCTGTAAATATCTATTACGAAGACCCCGAAACCAATTGTCAATACAGCTCACTTATGCCTTAACATTAATTCCCTTTGCACAGGCTTCTGTCTCTGGAACTTTTCTCTCACTAAGATTAAGCCTCTCAGGGCTTCTTTTATTTTGCCTTGACTGATTTGGAGCCTGCTAAACTGCATTGTTGCTTTATTACCCTTTCTCTTTTTGAATTATCTACTTCTTGTTCTGAAAGAAACACGCACTCTCTCTGTCTTTTTGAACTGTTTCATCTTTTGAAAAAAACTTGTTTCTGTCTTTGTCTTCCTAGGTTATAGGACACCTTGTTACTATGCAATTCTTCTTAAAAACAGCTTCTACCTCTTTTCTAAAGCACTGAACCATTCATCTCCAGAATTTTGAAATCCTAATTTAAATGCATGCAAACAAATTTACAGCCAACACAGTTTTACTCCCAGAAATCAAAAATGAAATGAAAATGATATCTTCCTTTCTTATAACATTTAGGGATACAAATCAAATGTAATTTAGTACCTGGTTCTGTTGACTGTAAACTCAGGTTTCTAAATAACGCTCATTATATATTATGAACCTTCATCATAGTTACCTTATTGAATCATGTAGTTGAATAGTGTTGATGCATTTAAGGGGAAGCTAGTAAAGTACATGAGGAAGAAAGAATAGAAAGATATGTTGGTAGGATTAGATGAAGAGGAACATAGGATCAATAGGCCATTTAACCACTTCAGCCTCTTTCACCATTAAATAAGTTCATGATTGGTAGGTGGTTTAAGCTGAAATATCCACCTCATCTCCATATCCTTTACCCCCTTTAGTTACAAGAATCTATCACTCACAGATTTAAAATTAATATCAGACTTAGCAACAATTGTTATTTGTCGATGAGATTCCAAATTTCTGGCACCCTTTGTGTGTGGAAAGGCAAGATATGTCTCATGTGGAGTCAAAGCGTTGGCACATATATTTTGGACTAAATGGCCTGTTTCCTGTGTTGTAAAATGCTATGTGATCCTATATAATAAAATAAGCAGAATAGCTTCACAAGAATATTAAAGATCATCACAAGTCAGGCAGCCATGGTGGAATGGTCGAAAATAGATTGCCAGAGAATTGAAGTTAGAGCAGCCAATCACATGTTTACATGGATGTGAATCGACACTGCTCCTAATTGATGAAAGCTAATAATAAATGATGCAGATTTTACAAGATGCTTTTACAAACCTGCTGGACATAAAGCACACTGTGTATTGCCTTCTGTATCTGCATATGTTCCAAAAGGACAGGTCTGAGGAGCTGTGAGCCCTGAGGTCACACAATGTTTCCCCACTGGGCAAAGCACTGGGTCACTTGCAGGATTCTTGCAATACTCTCCACGGTTGCATTTCTTGCATTCTGCTTGCCCATGGTTGTTGGCATAGTAACCAGGAGCACAAGGGATGGGCTGGATGTTGGCCTCATAAGGGCAGTAATGTCCTGAGAAATAAAACATAGTCTGAGAGCTGGCATTTTACCAGAGGCTGCAATCAGATCAGAAATCAAGCTGAATGTTTCTATTCGCAATTAAGACAATTCACATTTGAAAAGCTGAGTGCAGAAGACCTTCCTTTATCTGTACAACACCACGTGACAGCAAAAAATAAACAAAAATACAAAGCCATGAGCTTTTCAGAGCCAGCGACTGTCAACATGAATCAGGAAAGCTGTGAAAATTCATTGCCACGTTTTCAAATCCATCCCTTAGACTGATGTCAAGCAGTCAGATGTTTAATAACATGGACCTTCATGTTATTGAAAGGGCTATGAATGCAAATAGACATTTACAGGTTATGTTTATTTTGGATTTCAATTTGAAAGCTGGCATTCGTGAATAAAACAGCGACCAGGACAAATTACAAAAGCAAAAAATTGCACAGATGCAGATGCATTGGAGCACAAATCAGAATTTATGGAATGGTTTCATATTAAGTCTACCTGAATTGACCACATTAGTCTGGCTTAACAGTGAATACTACAGGGGCTGCAGTGGTCCTAAAAGAAAGCTCACCTCAAGTTCCTTTAGGATAATAAGAATGGGTAATAACTGCCATTCTTGTTAATAGTGGCCACAGTCTGAGTATAAATGAGTAAGCAGATCACAATTTTACCTAAGCAAGAGCTGGTGAGGTTTGTAAGGATTTTATTATATCCATCACTACATTAAAATATGCAAACACGATTAGATTTAATGGGCTCTATTTTCAATTCTGATCTCTTTCTTATCTGAAGGATGCTGTGAAATTTGAAAGGGTTCAGAAAAGATTTCCAAGGATGTTGCCAGGGCTGGAGGATTTGAGCTGTAGGGAGAGGCTGAACAGACTGGGGCTGTTTTCCCTGGAGCGTCAAACTGAAGGGTGACATTTTCGAGTTTTATAAAATCATGAGGTGCATGAATACAATAAATAGACAAGGATTTTTTTTCTGGGATGGGGGAGACCAGAACTAGAGGGCATAGGTTTAGGGTGAGAGGGGAAAAATATAAAAGAGATCTAAGGGGCAAACTTTTCATGCAGAGGGTGGTGTGTGTATGGAATGAGCTGCCAGAGGAAGTGGTGGAAGCTGGTACAATTACAACATTTAAAAGACATCTAAATGGATATATGAATAGGAAAGGTGTAGAGAGATATAGGCCAAATGCTGGCAAATGGGACTAGATTAGGTTAGGATATATGGTCGGTATGGACCAAATAGTCTGTTTTCATGCTGTACCTGTCTATGATTTTATAAGTGGAGCTCAGTGCAAAGATTTTCCCTGGGGCATGGGGTTAGTGTGTATGAGATAGGATCCCTGACCTTGACAGTCATGCAATATGTCTTCCAGTGTGTATGTAGAAATATCAAGCAAGAATTGAGGAATCATTATGTGGCTGCTCCCACTGTTGAATTGTATGTGACTTTCCTGTTGAGCCTCATACATGAAAATGGCAATGATCATGAGGTGCACACTAACTCACTGCCTCAGAAAAAGGTAGGATTTTCACAACTAAAATGACTCCAGAGACCTGAACCCAGAAATACAGGCTTTCGTGAGGAATGTGTCAGATTCCAGATTACATATCCCGGACTTCTGGAGGCAGTTGACCATAAATAATAGTGGCTCCCACCAATCATATCTACTTTTGTCAGTTAAGAGTAAGAAACATGATATCTACAGATCAGACATGGTAGGAACAAGCCTAAACTAAAAAAATGCAGTCAGAGCCAAAAATCACATCACGAGTTATAGTCTAACAGAATTATTTAAGCTTTTCGCACCCCGCTCCTTCCTCAGACAGCTCAGCAACTGGACTATAACCAGTGTCATGTGACTTTTGACTTTGTCCACCCCATTCCAACACCTGCACCTCCACACCATTAAGAAAATGCTGGTTACCCTTTTTGGATATAGTCTATTGACACATTTAAGGGAGGCCCAGGTGTTGTTTCAGGGACAAATCCTGCCTTTTTGGATTGTTTGTAGTGGACAAGATTGTGTGTAAAAATGCATAAATACTTTTGAAACTGAAATTCATTGGAACACTAAAAAAGTCATCAAATGGAACAATCAAGTCATTTAAAACTCTTCCCTTCCAAATGTTTGGAAGAAACAGCTTTATCGTGTTTAACAGAACCAGAGATTCCTGTGTTCCCGTTGACATAAGCCTCAGGATATAGCTACTGGATTAATGTTGCATGACTGACTTCACAACCTTCTGTTATCTTAGTAGGGTGCCTTTTAGTCAGGGATTGATTGAGAGCTCCAAGTCATTCTAAATATTTCAAAATAGCACTTACAAAATCCAATCCTTATCTTATAACGGCTTAAACGAGTTAAATTTAGTGAATGGTTGTTGTAAACGAAAAGGATTGGGGATAGGAAGTAGTTTACCATGAGTTGATGCTAAATAATCAAGGATTTTGGTGGAGGGCATGAGGTGACATGCACTTTCTTTTAATTTGTTCATGGAATATAAGCCAGCATCCTTTGCTAATCCCTAATTGCCCTGGAAAAAGTAGTGGTGAATTGCCTTCTTAAATCACTGCAGTTCTTGGGGTATAGGGATACCAACAGTGCTGTTAGCCATGATGAGCCAAGATTTTGACTTAGCAATAGTGAAGGATTGGTAATACACTTCCAAGTCAGGATGATGTGAGGTGAAGAGGGGAAAATTGCAGATGATGGCGAATCTATACATTTGCTGCCCTTTTCCTTTGAGGTGGAAGATAATATGGATTTGCTTCCAGAACCCTTGGTGAATTATTGCAACACATTCGGAGATAATACACACTACAGCCACTGAGTGTCAGTGGTGAAGAGAGTGAATTTTGAAGTGGCGGATGTGATACCAATCAAATGGGTTGTTATGTCCTGACAAAGGGAGAGCATTGCACACTCCTAACTTGTGTCTTGTAGGTGGAGGAGAAGCAATGGGGAAACTGGAGATGAGTTACTTGCCACAGAATTCCTAGCCTCTGACCTGCTCTTGTAGATATAGTATTTATGTGGCTTGTCCAATATAATATTATGTGACTTGTCCAATACAGTCCATTACAGTACAGCTCAGCACAGGAACAGGCCTTCTGGCCCACCAAGCCTGAACTGATTCCTGATCCTTATTTAGACCTGCTAACTTACTGCTCATCCAGGTCCCCATATGGATAAAAACTGCTTGAATATCTCAACTACTGTGAATTGTGCTGAACACTGTGCTATCCTCAGTGAACATCCTCACTTCAGACATTATGATGGAGGGAAGGTCAGTGATGAAGCTGTTGAAGATGGTTGGGAATGAAACAGCTGCAGAAGATTGATCCTTGGATACTGCTGTAAAGAACACCAGGAGTGATGTCCTGGGGGCTAAAATGGTTGACCTCTACAAATCACAATTTTCCTTCTTTGTGCCTGATATGACTCCAACCTTTATCTCCCTGAATCCAATTGACTCCAGTTTTGTGAGAGCTTCTCGATGTTATAATTGGTTAAATACAATTTTACAGGCAATCATTCTTACCTCATCTCTTGAGTTCAGTTCTTTTGTTCATGTTTAGACCAAGTCTATAAAGAAGTCAGGGACCAAGTGGCCATGGCATAATCTAAATTAAGTACCAGTGAGTAGATTATTTATTTGCAAGAGCTTATTGATAACATGGTTGAAAATCCCTTCCATTATTTTCCTCATGATTGATAGTAGATTGATGAAGCAATAATTGACTGACAAGACATACCTAGAATCATACAGCATGGAAAAAAAGGTCCTTCATCCAACAAGTCCATGCTGACCATAATCCCAAACTAAACTGTCCTACCTGCCTGCACCTGGTTCTATATCCCTCCAGACATTTCTTATTCATGTATTTATCCAAACATGTTGTAACGATATACACATCCACCACTTCCTCTGGAATTTCAATCCAGACACAAAACACTCTCCATGTAAAAAAAAAGTTGCCCCACGTCTTTTTAAAATCTTCCTCCTCTCAAGTTAAAAATATGCCCCCAGTCTTGAAATCCCCCACCCTAGGGAAAAGACGTGTCCATTCACCTTATCTATACCAGTCATGATTTTATAAACCTTGGGTAGATTTTTATATTGTATCTGTACTGGATTAGCTTCCATAGGGAGGCAACTAGTTCTGGAGCACAAGTCTCCAGTTCTATTGCTGAAATGTCTTCAGGGCCCCTAGCCTTTACAGTATCCAGTGTCTTCAGATATTTCTGGAAATGGCATTAAAATAGTTGAATGCAGGCATGCAATGCTGAGATCTGAGGTGAAGGCCAAGATGGATCATTCACTCAGCAATGGGGGCTAAAGGGCAATGCAAATATTCAGATGTGTCTTTTACACTGACGTGCTAGGCTTCTTCATGATTGAGGATGAAAATATTTATGGAGCCTCTACCTCCATTGACTTGATTAATTGTTCGCAACCATACACGAATACATGTGACAGAACTGCAGAAGTGGATTTGATCCACTGGTTGTGAATTCAGTCATTAAACTGGAAATATCATTAAATAGGTTGATATAGATTTATTTAGGAATGTTGTGTGGAAATAAGGAGTTACAGAGTTGAATTAGGGAATGCAATAGCAATTCAGAGAAGGTCTAACATGGAAAATGACTGAAAATTCATTTGTGTCCTAGATAATTGCATCTTATTTGTTTCCTAAGTGATTAGTTCCCTGCATTCATCCAATATTACAATGTATACAACTAGATTCTGTGAAGTGGAAAAACTGATGAAGAAAATGCAGACAGGAATTATTCAAGAAATACTCCGAGGGAAAAGTACTTAATAAGAAACCATCAATTAATTATCCACGGGAAAACTTCCAAATGGTTTTCAGTAGAATCAAATGTCACCTTCCTTTCCACATGTTGAACCCCCATGGGAAGTGAAACCTTGAACACGAGCACGGAGTATACATAAAATGATTTAAAGCAAATGAGGAAGTTGGATCTTTTGAGCTGTACTGGAGTACATCAGGAGAGGTTCATTTGATCAGATTAGGGTGTCAGTTTACTTGCTGGTCTGGGAAGACAGAAGTAGAGAATTCACTGTCCTTGTGGTCTCACAGTATTTTTTTTCTACCATTGCTTGACATTCCTGGTTCATTGTAAACATGAAAGCACTGCAGTAAAACTCTCAGCATAATTGTGGTCATCACCATGCTATTAGCTCTGCTGTGATTCGTAACCTATTCATCATAACTAATTATGCTATAAATTAGTTGCCTCGATTAAATTTCAAGAGAAAATACAACTTGAATGAGGGAAGCATTGCCAGCAAGGCTAAAGGTTAAGAAAGTATTACTAATTAATTACCAAGTTTTGAATTACAGGAATGAGACTCCACTTGGCTTGAATAAATACCCTACAGGGACAGATTCTAAGGCTCCAGGATCATATTGTTTCCTCTTTCTGTATCACCGGTCTATTGTAGAAGTGAAAGACAGCCACTTTCTTTCAATGTTACAGCCACTGATGAGAAATTAATGATGCTCAATATCTGTTTACATGGCAGAAGTTCCAGATAACAGGGATTAGCAATGCTTCTGAAAGACAAGCTGCTGCCATCTGACAGTCAGCAATCCCCACTGTACTTCACCACGAAAGGAAGAAGCATCAGCTTTGTTTGATGAGGGGTCCCTTCCAGTATTCCTAGGCAGGTCAGTTTGACAGTGGCCTTAGCGCTACTTGGGTACATTCCTGAAGGTTTTATGGCATGATGTTCAACCACCTACTTTTCTGTATACCTCCAATATTTTCTTTAAATAATAACTGAAGAAAAATGCAATTATAGTTTTTTCCATATGTTTTGTCTCCTCATTTGCAGACAGCAATGTAAAGCAAATGAACATTTAACTCTTGAAGAATATACCATCTTAAATAATTGATTGCATGAAAAGACTTTGATTGTGGCTCTGGGGTAATACGCACTGAAGATATGTGCCCTGGCCAGTGAATTGGATACATAATTAAAATGATACAGCAAAGTACTTTATCAGCATTGCCATGGTGGGGTGATTGGCCTCCCTGTAATACAGTAAGTTTATATGATTTGTTACTTAATGACATTAGCAAACTGAAAAGTCAGAATCACCTTACATGTAGTTGGACTTATGGGGACTAAGACTATCCTGATACAATAAATTACCTACCTATCCTCAAATGGACAGATAATAACTACAGAAGTTCTCCTACCTCTTGGACAATCCTCACAGCTTTTGGTTCCATTTAAAGCATACTTTCCAAGTCCACAAGGTTTTGGATGGTGGTGCTTCTCACAGTTGAAGCCACCGGGGCAAGGTAGACAGCTGGTCATGCCACTCTCACTGTAATACCCAGGCTCACACCTAACAGCTTCAGTGGGAGAACAGAAAGATCCAGAAGGACAATTGATGCAGATGAAGGCACCTGGCTTGTCATTGTAAAACCCTTTAAAAAGAAAGGAACATCTTAACATACATATGCACATACAATGAATATGTAGGTGGCAGATGAAATTTAATTTTGATAAATGTGAGGTGCTACATTTTGGGAAAACAAATCTTAGCAAGACTTATTTATACACTTAATGGTAAGGTCCTAGGGAGTGTTGCTGAACAAAGACCTTGGAGTGCAGTTTCATAACTCCTTGAAAGTGGAGTCGTAAATAGATAGGATAGTGAAGAAGGCAAAGTATTGAATACAGGAGTTGGAAGGTTGTGTTGCAGATGTACAGGATATTGGTTTGGCCACTTTTGGAATCTTGTGTGCAATTCTCGTCTCCTTCCTATCAGAAAGATGTTGTGAAACTTGAAAGGGTTCAGCAAAGACTTACAAGGATGTTGCCAGGGTTGGAGGATTTGAGCTATAGGGAGAGGTTGAATATACTGGGGCTGTTTTTTCTGGAGTGTCGGAGGCTGAGGGGTGACCTTATAGAGGTTTATAAAATCAAGAGAAGCATAGATAGGTTAATTAGACAAGGTTTTTTCCCGGGGTGGGGGAGTCCAGAACTAGAGGGCATAGGTTTAGAGTGAGAGGGGAAAGATATAAAAGAGACCTAAGGAGCAACTTTTCATGCAGAGGGTGGTACATGAATAGAATGAGCTGCCAGAGGATGTGATAGAAGCTCGCACAATTGTAACATTTAAAAGGCATTTGGATGGGGACATGAATAGGAAGGGTGTGGAGAGATTTGGGCCAGGTGCTGATAGGTGGGGCTAGATTGGGTTGGGATATCTGGTCGGCATGGACAAGTTTGACCAAAGGCTCTGTTTCCGTATTGTATATCTCAATGACTTGTAACTACAACTGGAAACAAACAGCAACAGGGAGAAAGAAAATTCTTTCAGAGTATGCAAAGCAGGAGCTTTATGTTATCAGCGTACCTGAAGCACAAGGTAAACATCTTGTTCCTCCTTTAATATTGTAGGTTCCAGCAGGACAGAGAACAGCTCTTGAAGGGTCTGTACAATCTCTCCCAGCAGGACAAGTTAAACAGCGTGTTTGGCCAGGCTTTGGTTGATAGGTCCCCGCAGAGCATAACATTGGTGAAGTTAACCCTACTACTGGGCATAGATAGCCTGCAACAAGCAACAGTTCAAGAATGTTGAATGAACTTCTGCAATCATTGTATCTGCCACTATCTTATTTATGGAAACCAACTCCACTGTTAGCTTTAAATTAATTCCTAGATTTTAAAAGTTTCATCCCTGTCTTCAAATCCCTCAAATGCTTTCCTAACTCAATAACTTCCTACAACCTAACAACCTTGTAACAACTCAACATTTCCTCATGACTGGTCTCTTGGACATCCCTTGCTTCTTTCACTGACCAATGTTGGCTGTGAAATGAATTATCCAGCCCCTGAATTCTTGGGATTGCGCAACTAACCTCTTCATCCTCCTTCCTTCTTACAAACATAATGCTTGGCCAAAAATCTAAGCGGCAGTCCTGACACTTCTACCTTTGTTTTTTTGAGTGTGTGATTTTGGCTTTGTGAAGCTTTTAGAACATTTTTGCTATATGATGTGGGCAGCATGGTGGCTCAGTGGTTAGCATTGCTGTCTCACAGTGCCAGGGATCCAGGTTCAATTCTAACCTCAGGTGACTGTCTGTGTGGAGTTTGCATGTTCTCACAGTGTATGTGTAGGCTTCCCCAGGTGCTCTGGTTTCCTCCCACAGTCCAAAGATGTGCAAGTTAGGTGGATTGGTCATGCTAAATTACCCAGTGTTCAGGGATGGGTATGTTAGGTACATTTGCCCTGGGAAATGTGAGGTTACAGGGATAGGTTAGGAAGATGGATAAGTTTGGGTGGGATGCTCTTAGGAGGATTTATGTGAACGTGTTGGACAAAATGGCCTGTTTCCACACTGTAAGGATTCTATGATGTCAATAAGATTTTTTGTTTAAAATGAAGAGCAATAGATGCATTTTCTGCTCTAGTGCATATGCAGTGTTATCTACTATTAATGACAATATCTATTACATGTTCTAGACTTTAATGCTTTTGCACCATGTCAACAGCATTGCTGATATGTGAACGTCTACTTCACTGACCCCCATGAATTTTTTTTGCTGAGGCTTGCATGCACTGTGAATTGAAGATGAGGCTTGCAAGACTAGGACAAGATTTATACACTGGTACATACTTGATCTGGTGACCTGAATCTGCCAAAGTCATTGGAGAGCTATGGTAATTGCTGGGAGGCTGATTTGAATCATCCATCATATCTGCCTATGGTAATAGATTGGAATGTCATTTTAACCACACTTAATTGTAACTGATATGCTTCAGGGAAGGAATTCTGTTTTCCTCATCTGGCCTCTGCCAATGTGCTTGACGTTGCCTTTGAAATGGCCAATAATCTATTACATCTAAAATCTACCAGTGTTTCAGGAAGGTGGCTTATCAACATCTCCTCAGGGAAACTGGAAATGGGCAATAAATATCAAAATCTCCAGCACTACCCATGTCCTGAGAATGAAGAACAAAAAAATGCTTGGAAATTGAAGTAGCCAATTATTCGAAGTGTACTGTTATTTTAAACATAATTTGCAGTTTTTATTTTACAGAAGTACACTTTAGAGGTAACAACTAAAATTTATCCCCTATTTCTCTAAAAACATTAATACCACAAACTCCCTTCTCAATCAACAACTGTGAGGTGTGATGACCAGTAAAGCAAAGCTCATTTTGTGGAGCGTGTTCAGATATTTCACGTGAATATTTGAGCAGAAAGTTTGAGAGCTTTAACTGTTATTTTCAAAAAGAACATATGACAATGTGAGTCACATTTGTGACAAGTGAGACTAATAAATACCTGCTCTGCTGGCTGCACATAAAGCAACAAAATATTCCTGCTCTTTCTTGGTAAAAACAATGACTGCAGATGCTGGAAACCAGATTCTGGAGTGGAGTGGTGCTGGAAAAGCGCAGCAGTTCAGGCAGCATCCGGGGGGTAGTAAAATAGACGTTTTGGGCAAAAGCCCTTCATCAGGAATACAGCCTCCTGCTCTTTCTTGCCAACCGGAATGCACCTTGGGCAGCACTTTACAGAGAGTCAATTTCCAAATGTAATCAGTAAAGCAAAGAATGGAAAGAGAACTAGATTATGCAAACATTTTACCAAAGAACTACAAGCTCCAAGGGTAATGGAAAGTGAAAGTAGACACCTGACATTTTGTGTGAACAGAAGCAATGGCATGAGGAAAGTTGGTGGAGCAGGCTCGAGGGACCATGTGGAATAGTCCTGCGACTAATTTGTGTGCTACACACATACAAATGCTCTTAGCTTCACATAAGTGACATTCTTCAATGGCTGCAAGTGGCTGTATGTTACCTGCAGGGCACTGACTGCATTTCAAGTCACTTTCTCTGGAGAAGTACCCTCTCCCGCAGTTCACACAACTAGTATGGTCAGAGTTAGGCTCCATTCCTGGAGGACATTTCTGCAAAACATCACTTCAAATTATAAATCATGTGAAAAGTTACAAGGCTAAAATGTTCAATCAGATATCATTGCGTTAACTTAGGAGCAATTTTCCGTCTCCCCAGAATGAATGTATTTTCCATATAGCACCATTATTGAATTTAAATGTGAAAAACAATCTCAAATGAAGTGTTTTTTTTAAATGTACTACAGTACTGTTACATTTTTAAACTGCATTTCTGGTTGTCAGTTCATTGCTGTCTCCTTGTCATGCACTAATCTGTCAATGCTTCAGGAAGTCATGGTCTACTGAATCCAGAACTCAAAATTCTAATTCACAAGTGCTGGTTGACAAAGAGGTTAAATTTTGTCACAGAAGTGGAGGACGGTTCGGGGGCAGGCAATCCAGTAATTTTGTGTAGTGGTATGCCACGTCACTTGTGCAATGTCTTTCTGTTTCTACATGCTGCTTTTCCTGTGGAGGAATATTAGCAATGTGGGTTGGCCCACTTGGAAGTGAGAGGCAGGCAAAAAAAGTTTGTCAAGCTGCTGACTGAGGGGGATTTTGCTACACTATGTAACATTTAGTCAATGTCGTATGAGCCTGACCCCTTTCCCCAAGAGGCTGCGTCGGGAGTCCTGAAATGGATTGAAAGTGGCTTTGAAATGGAAGCCCTGATCTGAAACTCAAGTGAAAGTTTAACTTTATTTAACTAATAGGGCATTTAGCACCAGACAACAGACATGCCCTCGGAATTACTTCATGGAAGCTCATGTCTTTGTTAGTAATTGTCCCAATGCAAAGGCAACACCTTCCCTCTGACTGAAGGTGCCTCAGTAACAGCACTCTGTTCCTGCTGGTGCCCAAGAATCACCTACACTGTGAAAGCAGTTGTAGGCACTACTCATACCTGTTAATGCTAGTATCTAGTTGCCATCCTTAATTGGTTATCAGAGGTGGACATTCATCCATATGCAAACGAATAGGGGAGACTCGTCTCTATCTTCACTTAATAACACTGACAAAAATCAAAGGGACATTTTGGAACCGGGAGAAAAGCTTTATTCCTCTGAAGCAGAATGGTGTCAGGAAACTTTAAGATATCAGCGAATGTTAATAGGAACCAAATTGTAAAATTACTTCCTGAAATACATGTTTCATTACAAACCCTTGAAAAACAATTTTGAAAGTTACAGAAGTCTGATCAGTGATCCGTTTATAGTTCAGATATTAATCACCTACCAATGTGGTGTTCCCATTTGGACAGATATACGCTTTCATGCAAGGAAGACAACTGAGTGCTCCTTCTGGAGAATAATGACCAGGTCCACAAGAAACATATGTGCCGTCCTTCGGATCACAAGAAAATCCTGCTGGACATGGTTTACACCTAATACTTGCAACTGTGCTGATGTAGCCATCCGGGCAAGGCTAGGAAATACAAAACATCCAAAACATTGTGATGGAATATTTCATTGTGATAGATAGTGTTCCAACTTTAAAAATCAATTAAAAGATCAGTCCAGTAGAAAAAGATTACTGATTAGAAATATGCTCAAGATATATAGCATCGATATTCTACTGGGATTCAAAACTTTAGACAAGATACCATCTGGATGGTCTATTTCTAGTCTAGTTGTCCTTCACTGCTGTAGGACACTGAGCAATATTTATTTATATTTCTGCTTGAGCGATCAAGCTGTGAGGTGGCTTATTACTGTCTGTATTGTTTTCTGAAACTGACAAATCAGTAGTTTGTAGTCATTTAGTTTTAGTTATTGGTTTTGAATCCTAGTATTTGCAGTTTGCAAAGTACAAGGAAGATTTGCAAAAGTGGGTCATTCTATTTTCAAAAGTATAATATTGTCAAGAGAATTTTCACATTGCTTTTCACTAATGACCCTTCATTCACAAATAGATCAAAGAAAAAATAATATTTAAAGTCTCTTTCAAAATGTATTGTTAAATAAGATTTACAAACTCACTTCAGCAGAGAGGAGCCCTATTGAATTTTGATTATCCAATGTTTCCAGTAAGTTATTCAGAGGTTTAACTTCTAATTGTTTTTTTAAATCAACATCAGATTAGGCAGAAATAATGTATTAAAAAGATTTATAAAAGATTTAATCATGTCATTTTCTTTAAGAGTAAGTCACAGAAATTTTTACCTGACAGTCTGTAATATTACTTTTCCCAGTAGATTTGTTGACAGTACCAGGTTGACATGTCCTTGGGCTTGCTGTTCCCCCTGGGCAGCTAATAAAGGTGAACAAAAAAAAGTCTCAGTAGAACACAGCCAAATTAAAAGAATGCTGTCTACTTCAAAGTGACACCAAAGGGAGGATTGATCAAGTCGAAGATTTATAGGTTATGAGAAACATGTAAAAGCAAGAAAACAGGTCACATTGTCTACATCCCAGTCTACCAGCTTGTTTGATTTACTCACAGACTAATCTTCGGAGGGAAAATTTCCCTGACCCAAAAAATAATCAACCCGAGCCGCATAAAATCAAACAACTTTGCTCTCATCTTTATGTTGCTACACATACTCCGGTTTTTGATTTTAAAACTGAAGACATCATTCCTTGATTCCGGTTTACGTAGTTTTCAGCAATAGTTTTACCTCTGGTTATAATATAATGTGTTGTGTAACTTCAATATATCCATAAAGCAAATAGATTCTTCTGAATCCCCTTGCTTAATGTCAGGTTTACTTCTCCACCTGCCCGTTTCTGTCTGCACACATTGGCTGCTGCAGTTCATACATTAAGTCAGCTACAGTACTAGACTTCAAAAGAACTTAAATGGCTGTAATTTCTTTCAGGATATCTTAAGGTTTAAAAGGTTGTATAAATGCATGATGCTCTGTCCTTTCTCAAAATTGCAGTTCAATGATATCAGAAGCCTTTGACATTTTTCAATGCTTTTTCGTCATTTTTCGCATAATTTGCTTGCAACAATTTTCCTTAGCTCTTAAATACAATCATGCAGGCATCATTTGATCTCATTTTTGCTGAAATGCAATCTTGTAGTTATCATTTGGTATCAGCTGCACTGAACAACAATCACATAGCTATAATTTGATATCCCAAAAGATTATCACATGGAATCATTGTTATTGAATTTAATATCCATCAGTCCAGCATTTGTGATTTGCAACATTTGATTTCCCTTCACTGCAAACATGTGAACCTCCTTTTTTTCATTTTTCTGGTTCTCTGGATATGTTAGTTGCATATACTTGTACACTATAAATCTTAAACTCTTAATGATTTAACTGTCTTCACTTCCTGGAGGAAGACCAGTGATTACAGTTCTGAAGATGGTTCATCCCAGATTTAAAAGGTTAACTCTGTTTTTCTCTCTGCTAGACCTGCTGATTCTGTCCAACAGTCTCACTGTTTATCCTTGTGATACAATTCTCACTGTCCCCTAAATTTGGTCAACTCATTGTGGGAAGGGTGACTCTGACATCTAAACATTTGGTGTGTGGAGGGGGTTGGGGTAAGAGTATGGGAACTACCAGAGTTTCTAAAGTGGAGGGCATTGCCTCCCAGAATTAGTTGTAACCTCGGTCTTCTTCTCTCACTATATTGCCAGCTCAGACACCCAAAATCTCTCTCATCCATGATCTTTCTCTCACTGATCTCATTCCCCTCCCATCACTCTCCCTACCCATTGATCCATTGCCCTCAACCACTTTTCAAAATCTCTCTATCTCTCCTTGATGATTGCTCACCCATGGCCCTCTCTCTCCCACTGCTACCTCTCTCTCTCTCACTCTCAATTTTGCAGGCCTTCTGCAATACTCCTACAATCTAATTTCTCCCTCTGCCCAATTCCTATCCCCTGCTTCTGAGTTCTCTCTCCTCATTGATTGTTTGCTATTACATCCCCAATTGCTCTGCACCCCATTCTGACTTTATTTTCTCTGGACTTATCACACTCCAGCAACTCTTCCATGTTTTCTGACACATTATGGGCTCTATATTGGGCCTGGCTCAGGATCTGGAAGCCATGACATAGGTTTACAGTTTGAGTGCACAATTTGTAATGAAGGAAATATAGTTTTTAGGAGTTAAAGAAAGAGTGACATTGGGAACAGTGAATGAGCAAAATAGAATTGGGGAAAGATCTATTGAGAGAAAAACACAGTTTCTACAGCCTCTTGCCCCAGAGTTCCAATGTACACATTTGCCTTACCCCTTGTGATGTTTACGGTACTCTGGTGCAAGGGGCAACCATATGGAGTCAGCAGCTAAAAAGTGCTAGATTGAAAAGGTGCAGCTCTCACAGCAGAGGATATTGCGGCAGTGACAAATTAGAAGGAAGCAAAAGGATGAGGGGCGGGAAGATATTGAAGTGATGAAGGCATGGGAGAGGTCAAAGAGCTGAGTTGACCAAATGAATACATATCATCTTTGCAAGTTTCATGAGGCAGAGCCACATAAAAGACGAAGTCCCAACAATGAATCAATCAGTGTTCAATTGCCGTCGATCCACAAACACAAGATGGCCACCTGAGCATGATTAGAATCAAGTAATGGTAGGCATGTAGCTAATTATGAACTAACAGGGTGATGGGTTCAGTGTTTTACATGTTTGTCTTCATTTTTATAATCTTCATCATTCAAATGGTGATGAATTATTTTGTAGTTTATCGTATTTTCCATTTTTATATTGTTTTATAGTTTTTATATTTACTGCTTTTGCACATTTTATAGCTTTTATGCTGTGTAGTGAGGTTTTGCACTGGATGTAAGGAGTAATAAATTCAGATCTTACTTACCATTAACCTCCGTACTGCACTTTTTATTGCTTTTTTTCAATGCATGGGATGTTGATTGCATTTCATGGCATTTGATGTCAATTGATGCCCTTGAGAGTTCCTTTGAAGGCTCTCCTGATAGCTTCACTTCAATAGCCTTGAGAGCTTTTGATGCCTTAATTGAAAACTTCTGGATATTTTTGACAGCTTCAATGCTTTGATGCCAATGAGAACTTATTTGATGCCCAAGACACCTCACAAACAATTTGATATCTTCAAATGCTATAATTTATTCCAAGCACTATTTGGTAGCTGTGTTATTTTGAACAACACTGAAAGCCAAAAAAAATTGTGATCTATCTTCTTTTGAATAGTACATTCAAGATGAAACTTGTGTGTTTCATTGCAAGACTCTTTTAAAAGTCCAATTACAAAGTCCCACAGAATGTTGGGATGTGAAACTTGGCTAATTTCTGACAAGTACCCATGATAAATAATCTTTTTCTCCAATACCTTTATTCTGACTTGAAACATCAATTCCCTTTAAATTGAATGTGATTGTGCTGAAGAACTGACTATACTGAAACGTATAGGATCCTCAAGTGGCTTGACTGGGTAAATGCTGAGAGGATGTTTTCATTCATGGGAGAATTCTGGACAGAGGACACAGTCTCAGAATGAAAGGGTGCCAATTTAAGACTAAGATAAAAAGGAAATTCTTCTCTGAGAGGGTTGTGAACCTTTGGAAGTCCTTGCCATGGGGAGTAGCATCTAAGGCCGAGATAGATTCTTAATCAGTACAGGATTCAAAGGATTTGGGAAAAACACTGTAAATTGGATGTGAGGAATGTTGGATCAGTTATGACCCACCCTGGTGTATTGCTGCATTGGAGATGGCCACTTTTTCTGCATAACTGACAAGTCATAATCATCCATAGATATTCCGCAGTGAGAAACATTGCCAGACCATTCAATGGCATTGTAGTCAGAGTAAACACCCATGTTTACTTTTTGTGTGGCTCACACAGGATAGCAAAAGGGACAGGTTTTCTTTCCTTTCCAGTCATTAGCCCTCAATAGTTTAGTTACCGACAGTAAATTCATTGATTTAATTATCTAAACAACTGTTGATTGTGTGAGTTGTTATAAACTCGTTACAGACTGATAGTTTTGAAAAACAAGTCAATTTTCAAAGCAACCACCAGAAACAACCAAATGGCTTGTTACGGAACTATCAATGGTCATTCATTTACATAGTTAAACAAAGCGATAAACAAGAGAAAGTAATAATAAAAGAAATTTATTTGATAATAAGATCTTGATTTCTATACTGCAAGATGATGGCTTAAACTGCAAAATTTGAGAGAATGAAAAATATTTGCACCATGCTTATTAAATGAAGATTTATTCTTCAATTCACTCTTTCAGTTTATGCTTAATACTTTTTTAAAAAAATGATATACATTTTTTGTAAGAGATTAAAGGTTTAAGAGCACAATCAGATTCATTTCACAAGTAATCTTCTCACAATCTTCTTGAAGAAATCTTAAAGACCAATCTGCAGGCACATTGTTTTGCCTTTGGGAAAATGTTGGAAAGATTCACAAGGCTGAGCAGAATATTGAATTTGTCATAAACACTTCTCTCATAGCAAACACAATCCTAGCAGGAACTTGAAACTAGTGCTACTGGCATAGAGGCAGGGATGCTACCACTGTGCTACTAGTCTTCCAGATTACAAGCAGTGCATCCCTGCAACAGAAGTAAACAAATCAGATATTCTCCAATGGATTCTAGTCCTGATATACTGATCTTTAGAGAATTTCCAAATCCATGCAGTTGGGCTGTTTATTTTACATAGTCTTACTTATTAAAACCAGTAGCTTAAATTCCCAGGTGAAAATTAAAGCTTCATAAAAGTATTCACTGTACTTGTTCTTTGAGCAAATAAACTTCTGTTTAATGGATGGATTGGAAATAATTTCAGCTATAGTTGAAATACAGTTCAATTTCCTTTCTGATATTTCTGTTCTGTTATTAATTGTCAGATTGTTTATCATTTCTTAACTCATTTTTCTTGTTCTTCTCACATGTCTTGGATTTCTATGTCTGTGCCTACAAGGCTATCAAGACTTGATACTGTTATAGATCAGACCAGAACATATTCTGCTCCCCCCCAAAAATTATTGCAAGATGATAGCTTAGACCCTAACATTTTTATTTATTTTAAGACAAGTTTAAAATGCTGTGCCAAATGTGATTCAATTGGTCTACCACAGGGTTTTAATCAAACACACTTTATTCTTACATAAAGTGAAAATATGAGAAGAGAGGAGCTGTGAAATAACTGCACAAGACCAATATCCTACCCTGTCATATCTACTTGTGCACAATACACTGGCTGTGGCCAACCAGCTTGGAATCAATTGCCTGAACTGAGGCAATTTTAATCTCCTGGTTATACTGGTCAGTCAGGGCTTTCCTGATTGATTGGGGTTATTAACCTGGACCAATGACCTTGTAATCAACAAGGTCCACCTGGTTCCAATAGTCCAGGGATGTCAGCCTGATCTTTCTCTTGTAGATTTTCGTCCGACATTATCGCTCCCAGGTCTGGCTCCTCTGATTCAGACTCTGACATGTGCAATGTGTACTAGACTGTAGCCTGCCTCCTGCATCTGGAGCATCTTGGGAGAGTTTCCTCCTCTTCTTCTGGAAGTAACGGTATCCAGGCTGCATTCATCTTGGATTCTGAGATTTGCGCGACATGAGACAGAGGGGGAGAGCTTATGCTTTCTGAAAGGCCTTCTGGCTGTTCTGTGGGGTCAGGTATGTTTTGCTCCTGCCCCATTTGTGAAGTAACAGCTTTCAGGTGATCCACGTATTTGATCATGGTCCAAACTTTGTAAGTCATGGAACCTGACCTTGCGTCAACCTTGCCTTGTATCCCTACAGGGACATTCCCATGGTTCCAGCACCAAACCTCTTGTCCTGAATTAAATTGTCTCTCTTGTGCAAAGGTGGCATGTTGCTGGTTTTAGAGTTCCCGTTGCTGTTTTATCCTCCGCTCCCAGGTCTGGGCCAATCACGTTTAACCTGGTGCAGAGTCTTCTCCCCATCAGCAACTCTGCTGGAGCTACCCCTGTTGTTGTGTGTGGGGTGGTCCTATAATTGAACAGGATCTGGGAGAGTTTGGTCTCAATAGATGCTGTGGACTGCTTCTTTAAGCCTGTCTTCAATGTTTGGACCACTCTTTCCACTAGAACATTGGACGATGGATAGTATGGTTTTGTCTTTGTGTGCCGAATGTTGTTTAAATTTAGAAAATATTCAAAATCCCTGCTGCTAAGTGACAAACTATTGTTCGTGACTAATACTTCTGGGAGACCATATATTACAACTAAAGTTCATAACTCCTCAATCACCATTCCTGAATTTGCTGAACAAACTTTATGCATATCCAACCACTTTGAATTGGCATCCATAATGACATTGAGCCCGTGAAAGGACCAGTATAGTCAACATGTAACTGAGTCCAGGGTTTTCCCAGCCATTCCTATGAATGTGGAGGCACCGCTTGTGGCAATGTTTGTTCTTGTTGGCACTCTGGTTACTGCCCCATCAATGCAGCTATGTCGGCATCCAACCCCAGTTACTAGAGACAATTTGTTGCTAGCATGTCCATCTCGGAAACCCCTGGATGACCCTGGTGGAGTTTAGCCCATGTCTGGCAGTGACCATTACTCGGGACAGTCACCCTTGTTCCCAACAGTAATATGCCATCTTTCACAATGATCTGGTCTCACCAGGTTTCAATTCTTTTTGTGATGGCCCTTCTGTTCCCCATTACTGTCAGCTGTTTTAGTTGCACTAGGACACGATCTTTGTGTCCCCAATCAAGTGTTTTCAGTGATGACTAGAAGGGTGTCCAGGCAGTTCAAAACCAAAATGAGTTCTTCCAGGGGAGGTAGTACCAAGGAAATATCTGCCAGTGGGAGGCGGTTCAAGGCATCTGCATTGGCCACTTGGCTTCCTGGACCGTGTTCTCACTTGTACATGCTGAGACTAAGAGCCGAATGCTGCATTCTGCCAGAAGTTATGGGCAGCCCTGGTGTGTTTTTCTTCAGTAGCCCTAGCAGGGCTCTACAATCTATTACTATGACAAATTTCTTTCTGTAAAGGTATAAGTGGAATTTCCTCATGAAAATGACTGTCAAACCTTCCTTCTCTATCTGACCATATTTCCATTTGGCATCAACCAAAGTCTAAGAACCATGTGCTATTGGCATTCCTCTCCGTTGGGCCACCGGTGAGCCAACAATAACCTGATATCATACGGGGAGGCATCGCATATCAATGCTACTTCTCACTTTGGATCATAGTGGGCCAACATCGTAGATGACAAGAGCTGTTTTTTCATCTCCCTAAAGGTTGCTTCTTGGCAATGCAACCATTTTGAAGGCTGACCCTTTCTCAATAGCAGGTGTAAGGGTGCCAAGATGCATATGAATTTTCCATAATAATTCACTAACCCCTGGAAAGGCCTGAGCTCGGATGCAGACGTGAGAGCTGGCACTCCTTTGATCGCCCTCACTTTCTCTTCCAATGGGTGTAATCTGGTTTTATCGGCTCCATAGCTCACGTCGGTCACTCAGGGCTCCTGCAACATACATTTTTCCCTTCTAAAGCGTACGCCCACTTGGAAGAAATGTTTAAGCACAATGTCCAAGTTGTCCAAATGTTCTTTATTGTCTCTTCTTCTATTAGCACCTCACCCAGGTAAATGGCAGCCTAGGGTAGCCCTTATGAAATGTTCTCCATGGTCCGCTGGAAAAGGGCACAGGCCGATGATACCCCAAATGGCAGTCTTGTATATTGGTATTGTAAATATATGGCTTACTTGTAGAATAGATTCTAGACTGCGAGTGGGCGTGTCCTCGGCATTTGGAAGTCATGTGACGCTCTGATGCGTGCGCAGAGGATGATCACGTGATGCTCCAAGGCATGGGCGCGGTCACGTGGTCTCCCTGTTTCGCTCTCCGGAAGAGTGCCGGGAGGTCACGTAGTCTGCTGTTTCGCGCCCAAAAGGAAGGTCACGTGGGATCGGACATCCAGGAATGCAAGGAGGCGGAGGATGGAGTCAGATCGACAGCCAATCAGAAGACAATCCCACCTCAGTGATTGCATGACATTTTGTATTGTAGTAAAAAATGAGGTCTGCAGATGCTGGAGATCACAGCTGCAAATGTGTTGCTGGTCAAAGCACAGCAGGTTAGGCAGCATCTCAGGAATAGAGAATTCGACGTTTCGAGCATAAGCCCTTCATCAGGAATATTTGTATTGTATAAAAGACTAGGTCAGGGGTAGGAATACATCTCTGTTCTTTGTGAACTGACTTACTTAGTAGTTTGTCAGGGACAGAAAGGTTTAGACCCAGAGCTCTGTATACTTTATCCATTTATTGCTAGAATAAAACTAAAAGTGTAAGATTGAATATCTTCTCCTATTGCTTTATTTAAAGAGCACGCAGGACTGGGCTCACACATAGAAGAAAGTAAGTTGGTAGATTGAGCCCAAAGTCCAACAGTATAAACCCTTATGGGTTTTAATTGTAGCGTACTTTTGGGTCTCCTTACCCAGTCGCTATTGTAGGTAGGTGTGGTTCATGTCCAGCTTTATAAAGGACTGCGCCCCCCCCACCACCACCACCAACTTTATGTACAAGTCCGCTATTTGAGGGATCAGATGTTTATCCAGCTACGAGAAGAGATTCACTGTTTGCTTAAAATCACCACAATAGTGAACTGAGCCATCAGGCTTCACAATCTATACAACTGGTGCAGCCCATTCTGCGAACTGCATGGGGTTGATGATTGCTTCACTCTCCAGCCTCCTGATTTCTGCTTCTACTTGTGTCCATCAGGCAACTAGCACCAGGTAGGCCTTGCAAAACCTCAACCTTGCTTCCTGGTCAACATGTAAAGTGGCTTTGGCGACTTCGATAATCCCAAGCCCTCCCTTCATACTCCTGGGTACTTCACTATGACTTCACTGAGGCAGCCATACTCTAATCAAAAAATGTTGATCCAATTCTGTCCCAATAGGCTTGGGCCCAAGCCTTTTACTACCACCGTGGTAACTGTACCAACTGCTTCTCATTGTAGAGCGGACTGAGGTCAGACCACTAATCTGCAATTGTTCCCCAGAGTATGTACTCAGTCTGGCTGAGGACATGTGCAAACTCACGGGCTGGAGTCCCAAGGGAATCTTGTTAAGGACAACTTTTACAACCACAGGTACAGCTGCTCTGGAATCAACCTCCATAGGAACTGGGTGACCATTTAACCAAACATTAATTTTAATCGGTTTCGATTTGGATGTCACTAAGCAATTTAATTGTTCCAACCCACAAGTAGGGGGACTTTCCATGGAGTACATAGCAGAGTCATTAGGGACATTTAAGCAACTGCTGAACATGCACATGGATAACAGTGAGTTGAGGGGTGCATAGGTTAAGTTATTTTGTTTTACATTAGGATTAACCGTCAGCACAACATCATGGGCCAAAGGGCCTGTTCTGTGCTGTACTTTTCTGTGTTCTATGTTCTATGCACTCTCCTAATATGGGTTTTCTTACTCAAGTCAGGCCTTCTAGGACTCCTTTGCTGTCTTGAGTTCACGTACCAGCAGCAACTACAATATCTTGCCTGCCTACATTCTGAAGAATGTTTTAGCCACTTGGCCGAGGCTGGGCATTGTTGTGGGCTGGCCGAGGATCCCTCTGCTCAGGATATGCTCTTTGTGAGGCTCTGCAATTGTCCACACTCAAGTGGTGTTCCTCAAGCTCAGTCAGAGAGGTGAGGGAGTCCACTTTCATTGGGATGCCCTGTAGTTCCCATGCTCCACTTGCAGCATTTTCTAGTGACAAAATCAGTTGTAGTGCCTGTTTGAAGTCCATTTGGGCTTCTGTTAGTAGATGCTTTTGATTACATCATTAATCCCACATACCAAGTGATCTCTCAGCATCTCATTCAGTGTGCTTCTGCCAATCGTCTCAAACTCATCAAAACTCTCGATATGGATTTCCCCAGTTCTGTAACAGCCAAATAATACTGGTAGTGGCTCAGAATCAGAGGAAGTTTGGGATGTTAAAGTTTCTTAACAGGTCTGTCATATCTTGGAATGTTTTAGTGTATGGTGGCTCTGGGAATGTTAAGCCACTTATAACTGAAAATGCCATGGGTCCGCAAACCATCAGAAGCATTATGTACTGCTTTTCATCTGACCCACTGTAAGTTGTCTGAAAAAAAAATTCTTTCCACATTGTAGGCCCTGTCTTTGACAGCAGAATCAAATGAGTCAAGCTTCCAAAATAAAGGTAGAAATGCTTACCCCATCACCAAGATGATTGCAGCAAGTAAATATTCTTAGGCATGTCCTGTTTTCTCTCATTGTCACTGAAATAACTGCACAGAGGCTGGATTCCTATCACCAAGTCACCCTTTATTTACATGTGCACAGTAAACTCGGAGTCCGTCACCTAAATTGAGGAGATTCTAATCACCTGGTTATATTTTTCTTGTCAGTTCAAGAGCCAGACCCCCACAAACTAAGACAAAACCCCACAATAACACTGAGTGTGACCAGCCAATTTAAGAGCCAGTTCTCCACAAACAAATAAAATGAAAAACAAAACCCCATAGTAACACTGGCTATGACCAACCAGCTCAGATTCCTACACCTGGACTGAGGAGATTCTCATATCCTGGTTATATATTTTTTCTTTCTCTGAGGGATTCTAATCTCCTGGTTATATCGCTCAGCTAGGGCTTTCCTGACTGGCCTAGGTGAACAACTCAAAACAACAACCTCATAGCTAACTTGGTTCTAATCATGACAACTTGGCATAAATTTAACTCTATTGAAATATTTCATGAGATAATGTAATATTTCACCACTAATCAACAACTCTTCCAATGTAGGCAGCATCCTGTAAACACATCCTTTGGCCAAAATGCAAATGAGCAAAACAGTTATGATTCTCATGTGCTGTCTCTCTCCAGTCCAGAAGAAATTTTCCCCTTTTGATTTTTAACAGGAAGCCTCACTGTCCAAGCTTTCGTGCTAGCATCCGACATTTTAGCTCAGGAACCAGTTGAAACCTTATCAACTAACTGAAAGCAAAACCAAAAAGCCTTCCTGGGGTCGGTGTGAACCCTGACCCTGCCCACTAATGATTCATTTATCTTAACAGGGAGAACTCAAAAATTGTTGACCAACAGCCTGCCTGAAAGACATTTCTGCACCATTGTGCCCAATGCGCCTCTGTAAGAGGAATAACACAGAGTACTTCCCTTGAGGGCACAGTCTCATCATAATAACTCTTCAAGATTATTGCTAATTAAAAGATGAAACATTTTCATGTCCAAAGTCCCATAAAACATGTTGTGGTTCTGCTCGCCGAGCTGGAAGTTTTTGCTGCAAACGTTTCGTTCCCTGGCTAGGGAACATCATCAGTGCTGTTGGAGCCTCGTGTGAAGCGCTGCTTTGATGTTTCTTCCGGTATTTATATTGGTTTGTTCTTGCCGCTTCCGGGTGTCAGTTTCAGCTGCAGTGATTTGTATGTGGGGTCCAGGTCGATGTGTCTGTTGATGGATGTTCTTGCCATTTCCGGGTGTCAGTTTCAGCTGTAGTGGTTTGTATATGGTGTCCAGGTCAATGTGTCTGTTAATGGAGTTACACTCAGACAACCAGCAACATGAATTTGACTGGGAAAACACCACTATCATAGGACAAGCCAGACAGAGAACAGCCAGAGAATTCCTAGAAGCATGGCATTCATCCCCAAACTCCATCAACAGACACATTGACCTGGACACCATATACAAACCACTACAGCTGAAACTGACACCTGGAAATGGCAAGAACATCCATCAACAGACACATCGACCTGGACCCCACATACAAATCACTGCAGCTGAAACTGACACCCGGAAGCGGCAAGAACAAACCAATATAAATACTGGAAGAAACATCAAAGCAGCGCTTCAACAAGGCTCCAACAGCACTGATGATGTTCCCTAGCCAGGGAACGAAACATTTGCAGCAAAAACTTCCAGCTCGGCGAGCAGAATCACAACAACGGATACCCGAGCTACAAATCTTCAATCAGATTTTTTCCCATAAAACATGTTGAGTACTCCACAGTTTGCATGTCATCTGATGAAGCTAAATTCCAGTTGGTCTTGCTGGCTACTATCTCAATTAGAAAGATTAATCTTTCAGAGTGAAGATTAGTTTGTTGAATTTATACAGTGGTGAAAACTAATTATTCTGCTAATACCACATTTATAAGTGACAAAATCTTAAAGAAAACATTTCCAGGATAAAATAACTGACTATGTTGTACACTTGCATGTTGTACACTTTGCCCTTTTTGATGCACATATCTCTGTAGTTATGTTAATGTCTAATTCATCCATACCAGTTACAATATCCGGTTTATAGTAAGTTCACACACACAACGCTGTATTACCTTCTTTTGCTTATTTAGAGTCATAGAGATGTACAGCATGGAAACAGATCCTTTGGTCCAACCAGTCCAGGCAGACCAGATGTCCCAACCCAATCTAGTCCGACCTGCCAGCACCCAGCCCACGTCCCTCCAAACCCTTCCTATTCATATACTCATCCAAATGCCTCTTAAATGTTGCATTGTACCAGCCTCCACCACATCTTCTGGCAGCACATTCCATACATATACCACCCTCTGCATGAAAAAGTTGCCCCTTAGGTCTCTTTTATATCTTTCCCCTCTCACCCTAAACCTATGTCCTCTAGTTCTGGACTCCCTGACTGCAGGGAAAAGACTTTGTCTATTTATCCTATCCATGCCCCTCATAATTTTGTAAACCTCTATAAGGTCACCCCTCAGCCTCTGATGCTCCAGGGAAAACAGCCCCAGCCTGTTCAGCCTCTCCCTATAACTCAAATCCTCCAACCCTGGCAACATCTTTGTGAATCTTTTCTGAACCATTTCAAGTTTCACAACATCTTTCCGATAGGAAGGAGACCAGAATTGCATGCAATATTCCAACAGTGGCCTAACCAATGTCCTGTACAGCCACAACATGACCTCTCAACTCCTGTACTCAATACTCTGACCAATAAAGGAAAGCATACCAAACACCTTCTTCACCATCTTATCTACCTGCAACTCCACTTTCAAGGAGCTATGAACCTGCACTCCAAGGTCTCTTTGTTCAGCAATACTCCCTGGGACCTTACCATTAAGTCCTGCTAGGATTTGCTTTCCCAAAATGCAGCACCTTGCATTTATCTGAATTAAACTCCATCTGCCACTTCTCAGCCCATTGATTCATCTGGTCCAGATCCTGTTGTAATCTGAAGTAACCTTTTTCACTGTCCACTACACCTCCAATGTTGGTGTCATCTGCAAACTTACTAACTGTACCTCTTATGCTCACATCCAAATCATTTATGTAAATGACAAAAAGTAGAGTGCCCAGCACTGATCCTTGTGGCACTCCACTGGTCACAGGCCTCCAGTCTGAAAAACAACCCTCCACCACCACCCTCTGTCTTCTACCTTTGAGCCAGCTCTGTATCCAAATGGCTAGTTCTCCCTGTATTCCATGAGATCTAACTTTGCTAATCAGTCTCCCATGGGGAACCTTGTCGAACACCTTACTGAAGTCCATATAGATCATATCTACTGCTCTGCCCTCATCAATCTTCTTTGTTACTTCTTCAAAAAAACTCAATCAAGTTTGTGAGACATGATTTCTCACACATAAAGCCATGTTGACTATCCCTAATCAGTCCTTGCCTTTCCAAATACATGTACATCCTGTCCCTCAGGATTCCCTCCAACAGCTTGCCCACCACTGAGGTCAGGTTCACCGGTCTATAGTTCTCTGGCTTGTCTTTACCGTCCTTCTTAAACAGTGGCACCATGTTTGCCAATCTCCAGTCTTCTGGCACCTCACCTGTGACTATCAATGATATAAATATCTCAGCAAGAGGCCCAGCAATCACTTCTCTAGCTTCCCACAGAGTTCTCGGGTACACCTGATGAGGTCCTGGGGATTTATCCACTTTTAACCATTTCAAGACATCCAGCACTTCCTCCTCTGGAATCTGGACAGTTTGAAAGGTGTCACCATCTATTTCCCTACAGTCTATATCTTCCATATCCTTTTCCGCAGTAAATACTGATGCAAAATATTCATTTAGTATCTCCCCCATTTTCTGTGGCTCCACACGAAGGCTGCCTTGCTGATCTTTGAGGGGCCTTATTCTCTCCCTAGTTACCATTTTGTCCTTAATATATTTGTAAAAACCCTTTGGATTCTCCTTAATTCTATTTGCGAAAGCTACCTCATGTCCCCGTTTTGCCGTCCTGATTTCCCTCTTAAATATACTTTCTTTATACTCTTCTAAGGATTCACTCGATCTATCCTGTCTATACCTGACATATGCTTCCTTCTTTTTCTTAACCAAACCCTCAATTTCTTTAGTCATCCAGCATTCCCTATACTTACCAGCCTTTCCTTTCACCCTGACAGGAATATACTTTCTCTGGATTCTTGTTATCTCATTTCTGAGGGCTTCCCATTTTCCAGCCATCCCTTTACTTGCGAACATCTGCTTCCAATCAGCTTTCAAAAGTTCTTGCCTAATACCGCCAAAATTGTCCTTTCTTCAATTTAGATCTGGTCTATCCTTTTCCATCACTATTTTAAAATGAATAGAATTATGGTCGCTGGCCCCAAAGTGCTCCCCTGCTGACACCTCAGTCACCTGCCCTGCCTTATTTCCCAAGAGTAGGTCAAGTTTTGCACCTCCTCTCGTAGGTACATCCACATACTGAATCAGAAAATTGTCTTGTACACACTTAAGAAATTCCTCTCCATCTAAACCTTTAACACTATGACGGTCCCAGTCAATGTTTGGAAAGTTAAAATTCCCTAACATAACTACCCTATTATTCTTACAGATAGCTGAGATTTCCTTACAAGTTTGTTTCTCAATTTCCCTCTGACTATTGGGGGGGGGGTCTATAATACAATCCCAATAAGGTGATCATCCCTTTCTTATTTCTCAGTTCCACCCAAATAACGTCCATGGATGTATTTCCGGGAATATCCTCCCTCAGCACAATTGTAATGCTGACCCTTATCAAAAATGCCACTCCCCCTCCCCTCTTGCCTCCCTTTCCATCCTTCCTGTAGCATTTGTATCCTGGAACATTAAGCTGCCAGTCCTGCCCATCCCTGAGCCATGTTTCCGTAATTGCTATGATATCCCAGTCACATGTTCCTAACTGTGCCCTGAGTTCATCTGCCTTCCCTGTTAGGCCCCTTGCATTGAAATAAATGCAGTTTAATTTATTAGTCCTACCTTGTCCCTGCCTGCCCTGACTGTTTGACTCACTTCTGTTCTCAGCAGTACCCGTCCCAGATCGATCTCTTTCCTCACTATCTCCCTGGGCAGACCCCCACCACCCCCCAACCACTCCCCCCCACCACCATACTAGTTTAAATCCTCCCAAGCAGTTCCAGCAAATTTCCCTGCCAGTATATTAGTTCCCTTCCAATTTAGGTGCAATCCGTCCTTTTTGTACAGATCACTTCCACCCCAAAAGAGATTTCAATGGTCCAAAAATGTGAATTCTTCTCCCATACACCAGCTCTTCAGCCATGCATTCATCTGCTCTATCCTCCTATTCCTGTCCTCACTAGCTCGTAGCACTGGGAGTAATCCAGATATTCTTACCCTTGAGGACCTCCTTTTTAAATTTCTGCCTAACTCTCTCTGTAATCTCCCTTCAGAGTCTCAACCTTTTCCCTTCCAATTTCGTTGGTTCCAATGTGGACAATGACCTCCTGCTGGGCCCTCTACCCCGTGAGAACATTCTGCACCCTCTCTGAGACATCCTTGATCCTGGCACCAGGGAAACAACATACCATTCTGTTTTTTTTCTCTGCTGGCCACAGAAATGTCTGTCTGTACCTCTGACTATAGAATTCCCTAACACAATTGGTCTCTTGGAATCCGACGTACCCCTTATTGCATTCGAGCCAGTCTCAATACCAGAAACTTGGCTGTTCGTGCTACATTCCCCTGAGAATCCATCACCCCCTACCTTTTCCAAAACAGCATACCTGTTTGAAATGGGTATATCCACAAAAAACTCCTTCTTCACAGGATGTTGTCAGTATTTATTGCCTTATCCCTAATCCCTTGAGAAGGTGGTAATGAGCTGCTTTATTCATCTGATGAAGTCCGTGTGTTATCGATATGCCTACAATGCTGTTAAAAAAGGAATTTCCAGGAATTTGAAACAGTAACAGTGAAGGAGTGACAATACAGTTCCAAGGTAGGATAATGTGCGGCTGAGACGAGATCTTGCAAGTGGTGGCGTTCCATATATCAGGTGTCTTTGTCGTTCGAGGTAAATGGTGATAGGCAGTTCTGAGTTTTTTCCATTCTCTTTGCTGAATGTCCTCATGGTTTGTAGCTAACTGCATAACAGCCAGCAATGTACAGCAACCTATTTATGGTTTTTGTCTGTCTTTACTTCCACCTTTTTAATCATGTTACGATTGATTCATTAGTGAATGCAAAAAAGACAATTTCCAAAATGCTCTGAACTTTGGTCCAATTTGTATCAAGTTTCCAAGTGATGCCCTGCCCCTTATTGGGCGGCACGATGGCACAGCAGTTAGCACTGCTGCCTCACAGCGCCAGAGACCCAGGTTCAATTCCCGACTCAGGCGACTGACTGTGTGGAGTTTGCACATTCTCCCCGTGTCTGCATGGGTTTCCTCTGGGTGCTCCGGTTTCCTCCCACAGTCCAAAGATGTGCGGGTCAGGTGAATTGGCTATGCTAAATTGCCCATAGTGTTAGGTAAGGGGTAAATGTAGGGGTATGGGTGGGTTTCGCTTCGGCGGGTCAGTGTGGACTTGTTGGGCAGAAGGGCCTGTTTCCACCCTGTAAGTAATCTAATCTAATCTTATCTGGCACAAAGTCAGAAGTGGGGATGCTTGCTCATGACTGCACCATTTATAATTCCTCAGGTACTGAAACAACTTGTATGCACAAGCAACAGAGCTGAGCAACAAAGGTATTTGTATGCAAAGTTTGTGGTAACACCACAGCAGAATACAACTTCAGACCAGTGGGGTTATTGAAACCTGGGGTAATCTTGGAAATCAGACTATATCGGATCGCCTTTCGTTTTGTGACTTTTTTTCAAAACAAATGAAAATTAAGAACTTTAGACATAAAGTCTGATATCACTCATTATCATTCAAAGACAAACTACCCAAAATATGTTTACAAATGGAAATATAATCAGCTGTTTTACTCACTAGAATCCAGCTGGACATTCAATGCAGTTGCCGAAGCTGTAGTAGAGACCTTTTACGCAGTTGATTTGACATTCTGTATCACATTTTGTCACACAATCATTCGCAGCAACCAAATCTGCTGCAAGACCTGTGTGAAATAAATGTCAAAACAAATATTACAATTGATACTTTTGAGCTACTTCATCAAGAATTAATTATCTTGAAGTATCTCAAAGAATTTTTATCTCAAATTTCTAAACAAACACATTAGATCAAAACATGTAGCATCAAATGATGCAACAAAATAACAGAGAAAAAAATAACTGTGTCTCCGTGGAGCCAGAGCAATAGACATGATCCCTCGTGAAGTATGAGAAAGCGTTGCAAAACAAACTAGATAGTTTGGTTCCATTGCAATATTATTGTATCGAAAGCAAATTTTAGGGACATAGGATGAGACATAGGCTATTCAGCCACTTAACCCTGTTGTTATATGCAGTTAGGTCATAGTTATAAAGTTTTACAAAGTATGTACAGTAATGACTGAAAGGTGATCTTATAGAAAATTTCCTTGGGATGGGGGATTTCAAGACTAGGGGGTACATTCTTAGGATGAGAGGAGAGAGATTTAAAAATGACATGGGGCAAGTTCTTTACACAGAGGGTGGTTTGCATGTGGAATGAACGTACTGAAGAAGTGTGAATGTGAGCACAATTATAATATTTAAAAGACATTTGGATAGATACGTGAATAGGAAAGGTTTGGAAGGATATAGGTCAGAAACAGGCAGGTGGGACTAGTTTAATTTGGGATTATGTTTGGCATGGACTGGTTGGACCAAAGGGCCTGTTTCCATGCTCTCTGAGTCAGAAACTAGTCATTTGGCCAAACAAGTTCATTCTGGTATGTATGTATGTATGTTGTGCATTGGCTTCCTCCTCTGTAATATTTCATAATTAGCTTTTGTATAGCTACCCACTGGATAAAAGCAAGTTGCCTTAGCTCTTCAAATTACAGGAACTTCTGGTTGGGTCATTTCCTGAGACTAGCACTGAAAATATGTTGCTGGAAAAGCGCAGCAGGTCAGGCAGCATCCAAGGAACAGGAGAATTGACGTTTCAGGCATAAGCCCTTCCTCCATTCCTGAAGAAGGGCTTATGCCCGAAACGTCGATTCTCCTGTTCCTTGGATGCTGCCTGACCTGCTGCGCTTTTCCAGCAACACATTTTCAGCTCTGATCTCCAGCATCTGCAGTCCTCATTTTCTCCTCATTTCCTGAGACTACACAATTTTGTGGTCAGTAGGCCTCTACCATGCATGTTATATATTTTCTATTGACTCTTAATCATTGACACCTTTGTCAGACAAGAGGGAGTAAACCTCATGCACTTAATCCAAATGCTTACTGTGTAGTAATAAGAGCAATTTTGGAAGTTAACTTTAACTGGTGTGTCACCAGTCTAAAAGATATAAAGAAATATTCTACCCGAGCGTCCTCAAATGTAGGAATTAAATCAGCAAACTCAATTACTTCCACCCTCATATCTCAAACAGTACACTTAATGGGACACTGCAGGGTATCCTCAGTTCAATCTGTCTTAATTCCAACTCCTCTCTCCTTACTCTTTTCTTTCTTTCATGCCTCTCTCCCTGTTCCTTCTTTTTGTCCTGAAATTTGCAATTCCACTATTCCAATTTTACTTTAAATACATTACTCTCTCCATTTCATCATGAAAGCTATTGGCCAATCCTTTAAATCTTTCTGCTTTTCTGGTTTTCAGGCAAAAATCAAAGCCTAAGCACTTTGCTATATCTCTTAACTGCTTGAAGGACAGAATGATTAAATCCTCAAACGTAACCTCCCCTCATTCTACTGGGAATACTGCACTTCTATACTGTAGCAATACAAATTTGAGAAAGCCTTTTTCAATTGTTTTTCTTTAAAATTCAATTCAAGGTAACAATTTACTGGCTCAAATTGCTTTGGTTAAATTGTGGGTTCAAATTGCAAGAAGAATTCTCAATTTATTCTGACCAGACCCCAGGAAAAGTTCTTGTATTTGTTTTGGTTTCAGACAGGAGACCCCAAATCATTTAGCTCCTGAGTTAGGAGGGACGAATTACCACCACATCTTCCTTTATTCATCCACTCCTTCAATTGGTTGCAGCATGGTGAGTATATTTAAAAAATCCCTCCCTTGTGGATACATGTCTTCCACACCGAAATGAGCTAATTGTTTTTAAAGGAGTCAATTTAACAAAACTTTCTTGAATTAACAAGATAGTTTTTATTTATTGCTAAAGACAACACAGATGCACAAAATTTAGAGGTGAGTCCAAAAAGATGTAAGTTAAAAAATAAACAGATATATGGATAAATATCTGAATTGTTAGCCAACTGGGCATAATTCAACAGTGTGGAGATTATCGGTAGTGTTGATAATTGAGATGTTAGGTTTTATTTTGCAAATTGGATAAGGTTCTCTACCTCTGATTCTATTTGATAGTGATTAAATGCCACCATTTAAGGTGAGAAAAGATTATATTGTCCGATATTGTTTTTAAAGTGATTTGCAACACTCAAAGTGTTGACTCCTTTAAAAACAATTAGCTAATTTCGGTGTGGAAGAAATGTGTCCACAAGGGAGGGATTTTTTTTATACTCACCATGCTGCAACCAATTGAGGGAGTGGATGAATAAAAGAAGATGGGGTAGTAATTTGTTCCTCCTAACTCAGGAGTTAAATGATTTGGGGTCTCCTGTAAACAGGGAATATTTCTTCGACGTAACAATCACAGCTTGCTAATGCTTGAAACTGGGTTGGTACACATGACAGCATTCAGTCCCACTAGTACACTTCAGGAGAATTGAAACTTGCTTGGTAGAACTTGTCCTTGTATATTCTTGAAAGGGAAAAAAGCAATAAAAGTATCTGTAGTTTTGGACGTAAACCTACAGCAGGTGACAGCCTTTCATTATCTTTGTAGTCACAAAAGATTACATTCCAGTCTGTTTGTAACATAATTGACAGCTGCATAATTAATTTGCATAGCCATTTTTGGCTTTCTAAACCCTCATTTAAAAAAGATGTTTTAGAATTACAAGTTCCAAATGTCTGCTTACATCAGGGTTCTGACCCATCATTATAGGGCGGCACGGTGGCACAGTGGTTAGCACCTGGGTTCAATTCCCAACTCAGGTGACAGACTGTGTGGAGTTTGCACGTTCTCCCCGTGTCTGCGTGGGTTTCCTCCGGGTACTCCGGTATCCTCCCACAGTCCAAAGATGTGCGGGTCAGGTGAATTGGCCACGCTAAATTGCCCGTAGTGTTAGGTAAGGGGTAAATGTAGGGGTATGGGTGGGTTGGGCTTCGGTGGGTCGATGTGGACTTGTTGGGCCGAAGGGCCTGTTTCCACACTGTAAGTAATCTAATTTAATCTAATCTAAATCTAATCTAATTATCACATCATTAGCCCCTCAGATTTGTCTCTTGTAGAGCAAAACACACCCACCCGTTCATTCTTTATTGATGCATATTGCCTCTCATATCTGGTATTATCTCAGTAAATCTTCTTTGTATATGCTCCAGTGTTTTTATATCAACTTTTAGAATACAGAGACCAGAAATATTCACAGTACTGCCAAGCTTGATGTGTTTAAGATAACTTCTCTTGTTTTCAATCCTATTCATTCAGAAGTGGCCCCGAGAGCATGTTTGTTTTTCTGAGGGCTTTTTTAATCTGTGCCACTAACAAGCTGTGGATTTGTATGACTATAGATCATAACCCCAGATCAGCTATGGATAGATTGAGCTTTAAACTGCACCATGCACTTCTTTCAAAAAAGGAAGACATATAACCAAACCATGTTTACAGATGATATTCAGTGGACTTCTAAAGAGATACTCTGGAAATGTCACCTTTACACAGAGCCAGGGTTACCTTCAAGCCCAAAGCCTTAAAAGATTGTCTGCCCAACCCTATCTCAGCAGGAGACCATCTCCCACAGACATGTTTGTGTTCTACCCCTCTAGGGATATACAAACAAATGGGGTTTAAACAAAAACTTCAATTCTGGTCTTTATGTAATAGTGGTCTGATGTTTTAGTGTAGTGTTGAAAGTTACAGTTTGAGAACAGCCATTAAACACAGGTAAAGGAAGAGATAATTCTCACACGCTGTATGTTGCTAGCCTGCCACGACAGGAAGTAAACAGGACAAAATAATTTAAGACATCACGGAAAGCCAAGAATCTCAAAATCAGCATCAATGCTCTGAGAAACATCCACAGTAATGGCCTCAATATTCTACTAGCTATTCATCATGAATGACTCAGAAACTGTTTCATATATCATTTTTAAAAAGAACTTGTGGGAATTCTCTGGACTCACCTTTTATTCCTGATGTGTGATTGTTTCTTGCAATTACTAACAAATAGACTCATTCTTTTGTTAGCTTGAGAAAGCCTGGTTAAATTGGCCCTTTTTGAAATTTAAATTCCTTTTGCTGGGAGAATAGTTTCCACAAGGGAGGGGATAATAGACAATAGACAATAGGCAATAGGCAATAGGTGTAGGAGTAGGCCATTCTGCCCTTCGAGCCTGCACCACCATTCAATATGATCATGGCTAATCATCCTTAATCAGTATCCTGTTCCTGCCTTATCTCCATAACCCTTGATTCCACAATCCTTGAGAGCTCTATCCAACTCTTTCTTAAATGAATCCAGAGACTGGGCCTCCACTACCCTCTGGGGCAGAGCATTTCACACAGCCACCACTCTCTGGGTGAAGAAGTTTCTCTTAATCTCTGTCCTAAATGGTCTACCCCGTATATTTAAGCCGTGTCCTCTGGTTCAGCATTCACCCATCAGCAGAAACATATTTCCTGCCTCCAGAGTGTCCAATCCTTTAATAATCTTATATGTCTCAATCAGATCCCCTCTCAGTCTTCTAAACTCAAGGGTATACAAGCCCAGTCACTCCAGTCTTTCAGTGTAAGGTAATCCCGCCATTCCAGGAATTGACCTTGTGAACCTACGCTGCACTCCCTCAATAGCCAGAATGTCTTTCCTCAAATTTGGAGACCAGAACTGCTCACAGTACTCCAGGTTTGGTCTCATCAGGGCCCTGTACAGCTGCAGAAGAAACTCTTTGCTTCTATACTCAATCCCTCTTGTTATGAAGGCCAGCATGCTATTAGCCTTCTTCACTACCTGCTGTACCTGCATGCTTACCTTCATTGACTGGTGTACAAGAACACTCAGATCACTCTGTACTGCCCCATTAACTAAATTGATTCCAATTAGGTAGTAATCTGCCTTCCTGTTCTTGCCACCAAAGTGGATAACCATACATTTATCCACATTAAACTGCATCTGCCATGCATCTGACCACTCACCTAACTTCTCCAGGTCACCCTATAATTTCCTAACATCTTCATCACATTTCACCCTGCCACCCAGCTTAGTATCATCAGCAAATTTGCTAATGTTATTACTAGTACCATCTTCTATATCATTAATATATATTGTAAAAAGCTGCATTCCTAGTCCTGATCCCTGCAGTACCCCACTGGTCACTGCCTGCCATTCCGAAATGGAGCCGTTTATCACTGCTCCTTGTTTTCTATCAGCCAACCAACTTTCAATCCAAGTTAGTACCTTGCCCCCAATACCATGCGCCCTAATTTTGCTCACTAAGCTCCTATATGGGACTTTATCAAAAGCCTTCTGAAAGTCCAGGTGCACTACATCTACTGGATCTCCCTTGTCCATCTTCAGAGTTACATCTTCAAAAAATTCCAGAAGATTAGTTAAGCATGATTTCTCCTTCGTAAATCCATGCTGACTCTGACTTATCCTGTTACTACTATCCAGATGTGTCACAATTTCATCTTTTATAATAGACTCCCAGCATCTTTCCCACCACTGAGGTCAGACTAACTGGTCTTAATTTCCTGCTTTTTTCTTTCCCACCTTTCTTAAAAAGGTGGTACAACATTAACCACCCTCCAATCCGCAGGAACTGATCCCAAATCTATCGAACTCTGGAAAATAATCACCAACGCATCCACGATTTCTCGAGCCACCTCCTTCAGTACCCTGGGATGTAGACCATCAGGCCCCAGGGACTTATCAACCTTCAGACCTAACAGTCTCTCCAACACCAATTCCTGGCAAATATAAATTCTCTTAAGTTCAGGTCCTTTAGCCACTGTTACCTCAGGGAGACTGCTTGTGTCTTTCCCAGTGAACACAGATCTGAAGTACCAATTCAATTCTTCTGCCATTTCTTTGTTCCCCGTAACATATTCCCCTGTTTCTGTCTTCAAGGGCCCAATTTTAGTCTTAACCATTTTTTTGCCTTACACATAACTAAAAAAGCTTTATCCTACTTTATATTATTGGCCAGTTTACCTTCGTACATCATTTTTTCTCTGTGTACTTCCTTCTTAGTAATCCTCTGTTGTTCTTTAAAAGCTTCCCAGTCCTCCGTTTTCCCACTTATCTTTGCTATGTTATATTTTTCCTCTTTTAACTTTATATGTTTCTTAACTTCCCTCGACAGCCATGGAGACCCATGCTTCCTCCTAGGATCTTTCTTCCTTTTTGGAATGAATTGATCCTGCAACTTCTGCATTATACACAGAAATATCCACCATTGTTCCTCCACTGTCATGCCTGCTAAGGTATTGCACCACTGAACATTGACCAGCTCCTCCCTCATAGCTCCATAGTTCCCTTTATTCAACAGAAATATTGTCACTTATGATTGTACCCTCTCCCTCTCAAATTGCAGATAGAAGCTTATTGTACTATGGTCACTACTTCCCAATGGCTCCTCCACTTTGAGGTCCCTGACCAATTCTGGTTCGTTGCACAATACCAAATCCAGAATTGCCTTCTCCCTGGTTGGCTCCAGCACCAGCTTTGAGGCACTCCACAAAGTCTCTTTCTTGAGGTCCAATACTATCCTGATTCTCCCAGTCTACCTGCATGTTGAAATCCCCCATAACAACTGTAGTAACATCTTTGCGACAGGCCAATTTCAGCTCCTGATTTAACTTACATCCGACGTCCAGACTGTTTGGGGGCCTGTAGATGACTCCCAAGAGGGACTTTTTATCCTTAGTATTTCTCAGCTCTATCTACACTGACTCTACATCCCCTGATTCTAGGTCCCCCAGTGCAAGGGACTGAATATCATCCCTTACCAACATGGCCACCCCATCCCCTCTGCCTGTCAGTCTGTCCTTATGATAGCACATGTAGCCTTGAATTAACTTTTGCATTAACCTTGTTGCAATCAACTGAAGAGGTACTTAATAACCAATGAGAGCCAGTTTATCTCTCCTCATGCAGGAGCTTAGCGATTTGGAGTAACCTGCCTGGAACCACAGCAAACTGTGGAACCTCTCCCAGGAACTGGGCAACAAAGGATCTGTAAACTTCTGTTGCTCTTCTCGTTTACAATGATTTGCCAGGAGTATACTGTCTTTTTATCCTTCTTGCCAAAACATACCACCTCACACTTTTCAATATTGAAGTTAATTTCCAAATTATGCAATCAGCTGCAACTTCCTTAATATTGCTCTGTACTGTATATTGCTTCTTCTTTGAGTTACCTTGCCCCATAACTTGATGTAATTGAGACATTTTCAAGTTGCACTACTAATCCCTGAGTGTAGATAGTTAATAAAAATGATCTGCATCTTATTCCATCATGATTCCATTGCTGTAATATACCCTTCCCTGCCAAATCTCAGTTCAAACTTTTTCAGTTGATCTAGCCTCAACAGATATTTTTAGGATGACAGTTTAGATTTCCATGACTCTTTTTGTGAAAGATTGCTTCCAGACAACACCCCAGGAATATTTCCTCTTTACCAGATTTAAAGGTAGCTGGATTGGGGTGTACAAAGTTAAAAATCACACAACATCAGGTTACAGTCCAACAGGTCTGTTTGGAAGCACTAGCTTTCAGAGTGCCTCTCCTTCACCAGATGGTGGTCCTTTCAACTGACAGAGTAACTTGTAAAACATTTTGATAGGTTTGACAACAAAGGCATGCACAATATGAAACTAATTTTCTGGCAGTTTTCATAAAAGAATAAGCTTGCAGAAAAAGCAACTCCCAGGGTGCAAAGTGATCAGTTGGCACTCTAGCAGATGCAGTTTTGTATACTGGAAGTAGGCTGTTCCTAGAGTCAGCAGGTAAAGCTTTAAGATGTACAGGCCAATAGGCAAAGCCAACAGTTCAGAAAGAAGGCATGTAGTACAGGAAGGGACAATGCATTCTGCCCAGACTCAGCCAAGTAACTTGACTTGGCTTCGGTTCTTGTCTTAGAAGGTAGAAATCCAATAACAATAGAAACTTGAGTAGCACTGTCAATGTATGATATTTTCCTAAAGAGCTTCACAGGAACATTACTAATAAGATCCCTCTCCAGGATATCAATTGTCTAGGAAGAAACGTTTGTAGTGTGGCCAAACAGGTTGAGTATCAACTTGTAAATTCTTCTAACATTTGCCAATGACATATGGTAAGTGTGGGAGAGACAGATTGCTGGTCAGCCATATATTGGAAAAAAAAGTGAAGCCTCCACCATTATTATCTACAGCTCTTGACTACAATATATTGGACTGTAACATACATGTAAAATTGCATAATGACACTGTAACCCTTAATCCTTGTGTGATTGGTTGGTTCAATTGACTGGATGGCTCTTTGGATCAAACTGATGGCACCCACTTGGGCTTTGATACTGAACTTGGGTTTTGCCCCCTTCCCATACCCTGTAGTTAAAGTTCTGGTGCTGCCAGTCTGACTTGCTGGTGGGTGAAGACCACTAGACAAAGATCTGAAATTGGATCAGGAACATTTCAACCAGCTACAAGCCTTCAAAGCCAATTAATACAGTTTTCATGAGTAAATGAGAAGAATAGCTATGTTCAAATGTGATAAGGGTTTACTGTGGTACACTGCTCAGTTAAGCAACCTATTGATACTTAGTGTTTAGGTTCACCCATGTTGAAATGGCAACTTGGTACTGTAGGAAAACTCAGAGCAATAGAATTGTATTCTCCATACTGTTAAAGGGGAAGAGGGTGATGTAGTTTGGGACAATCAAAAAATTTGGAAAAAAAACACAAATTCAACCATTCCCTTTAAAATTACTAAAATATCAGTTCTTCTCCACATCAAAAAATTAAGTAGGGAAATAAAAATGAAAGATTCATAGGTTTTCAGCTCATGTTCAAATAAAAAAAAAGATTCTTCACAAAATTCTTAAGGTGAGTTAAGTAAAAGCAGAAACATCAAAATTAAAGCATTCACATCTAAAAATAAAAAGACAGGAAGGAAAATGGAAAAAATATTCGTCATGTACTCACCAAGAATAAATGAAAGATGAAAGCTTGCAAAGATGTAAATGTTCTGATAAGAAAAGGCAGTAGTCATCATTGATGTATAAATTTGTATCATTTTCATACCATACAATTTCCACAATGATGTCTTGATCAAATGAACAGGTTCAGAATGGCATAGATCACGCAGTGTCTTGAAACCTTTAACTGTGTCTGGATTTCAATAAGTTATTTGAGACTGGATTCAAACAATCAGAGAGATAAGTATACCAGGAAATGGATACTAGCCTGATTCTGAACACTAGTTGTCTATTCTGAAAAGGAAAAGCTAGCTTACAATAGAAAAATAAAACGTGACAAAAAAATGTAACCTGGACTCAATATTAGGTACAATACATTGAAGAAAACAAGGTGGTATGCTATAATCTCTCTAATTCGATTGCAAAGAGGTAACACTCAGCAAGCTGCCAAATTTTCAATGTTTTATGCATGCTATCTTGATGATAATTAGACGATAAATTGAATTTCTAAAGAGCAACTTGAAAGTAGGAGAGTGGAAGAACAGTTAAATGTCAGCAAATGATGGCTGACATGTGGAAAAGGACTGCCATGGTGTGCAGTGATGATGAGTTATGTCAGCAGATTTGAGAAAAGATTGTGAAGCTATTTGAGGAAGGTCTGGTAGAGGTGCATATGATGTGGAAGGTATATGATTTTTCTTACCTACAATGACCAGGTGGATGGAAGTAGCCTTTTCATAGATTCATGGAGATGTACAGCATGGAAACAGACCCTTTGGTCCAACCTGTCCATACTGACCAGATTTTCTAAATTAATTGAGTCCCATTTGCCAGCACATGCCCCATATCTCTCTAAACTCTTCCTATTCATATACCCATCCAGATGTCTTTTAAAAGCAATAACTTTACCAGCCTCCATCACTTTCTCTGGCAGCTCATTCCGTACATGCACCACCTTCTGCATGAAAATGTTGCCGCTTCCTGATCTTATGCATTTTTATTTTCCCATATAATTCATTCCCGCTGACGTAGTTCACTGGCTGGACTTATGGTGATACCTGTCGTGCTGAACTTGGCAAATTCTGTAAAAATCCATCTAATTTACAAATGGCTTTGAATTTTATCCTTACCAGTATTTTGAGGCTATCTGAAAGTATTTGATTTCATGATATGTTTGTCTTCACTTTAGGAAAGATGATCGTAAACAATCAACTTCCTAGCTGTCAGCCATGGCAAAGTAATGTATGTGAGATAAGTCTAGTCACTGAGAAGTGAAGGTTTTACCATTGTGCCTAAGTGACTTGAATATTTGACAAGTTATCTGAAGCGTTTACATTAACACTTGGGTGGGCCCACAAAGTCAGTAGCATTAAGATCAAATCCCACATCAGACAACACTGCACCATGTATAGATATAGGCTTACTCAACAGAATTTCAAAGATTTGCATTAAATTTAATTTATTCATTTTGGTCCTCACTTCTGTTTTCAAGGATTAACTGTCAGCATTTAAAATTCCTTTGTTGACTGATGATGTTCATACAAAAGGATAAGTGCTTGTGACATGGTTACAAGCATATCACTGGTTGCCAGCACTTCAGTGTCTGGAATATATCTGCAATAAATTTTGCTGTTGTGATCAGCAGATGCTATTTATATATTCTTTCCAAAACAAGCAGATAATTAAAAAAAAAGCAACATCAGCTTAAATTGTCATGTAAAGCCCAAACTATTAAAGTGACTAATCCTACTGGAACCAGGCAGGGTGTACATTGCAAATGAAAACATTCCAGACAGCATACTGTGGTATTTTCCCAAATGATAATTCCCGGTGTCTTATGGGATTTTCTACTCCTGCCGCTTTGTGGTACTGAGCAAGTGTTGTGTCACCAATCCTTCTTAGTCTATACTTAGTTTTAGCCCTATTTAGTGTTTGGTGGTGAGCAATAAACCACCTTTGTATACCTACAGAAAAGGCCCCTTTCTTAGGTAACAAGAAGATTTGCATGGTAGTAATGGGTGTTGAGAGTGTGGTGCTGAAAAAGCACAGCAGGTCAGGTAGCATCCGTGGAGCAGAAGAATCAATGTTTTGGGCATAAGCCCTTCATCATTTTTGACTCTGGTCTCCAGCATCTGCAGTCCTCACTTTCTCCTCCATGTTAATAATAATCACAGTTAATAATATTAAAGCCTTAGGGATCTGCTCCCACCTTTAAAACTAGAGCAGAACACATTGTCTCCATCCACAGACTGTGTATCACATCAGTAGAATAGGCAATGTTACATGAAAATAAACTGCTTCAGAATAAATACTTTCTCCTGTACTTTATTTCCAAGAACATGCTTCTGAACGATGAATAATTGTAATTCTATCAAAACATTCCATAATTTTTCTATTGAATTCAAAGAGCTGATAAAAAACTTTTATCTTACCATGAAGAAAAGTGAAATCTCACATTTAGCCTTTATAATCATCACTAACACTTAATAATTCAGACAAGATGTTATCATATGTTATTTTGCACATCCATTGCGATGTAAGAGAAAGCTTATAGTTCTACTATCTTATACTCTGGTGACACATAAATTGATGACACATGATTTAATTTGTATTTTATCTGAATACATCCAAAAACACACTTTATCTACACTTGATATTTTCTGTATTTCATGAGAACATACTGTTGTGTGATAACCATTTTCTATTTTAGAAATCTAAGGAGCAATTTTTCAAACTTGCTGCCAAAGTCTCGGAGCGTGTGCTGGAAATTTCAGCACTTTCTGCACATGATTCTTCACTCAAAATGAATGGGTGCAAATTTTGTAAATGGTTTGTTGAAAAGAAGATCAGATTCAGAATTATTTCCCTGGTTCAGCATTGTGTACTCACGGATAAGCTAAAGTTCTCCCTGTTGTGACAAAAATGTCTATTGAATCCAACTTAAAAAAAAATCCCTGAAGGACTGTTTGTTTCCAACTTCAATAGCTGCTGTCTGAAGTAGAGAGTGTGATCTAGAGCAAGCTCGGTATTGGAAGCGAATGAAACTGTCAGAAAGAAAAGAGAAGTGCTAATGAATTAAAGATACAATAAATAGTATTGGCTCAAGATGAGTTGTGCTCAAAAATTCTTGGATTTGGATAGGGTGTGACCATAAGGGAATAAAGAAAACAGTTAGTTGAAGCTGAGGTTGTGTTGTAAGACTGCATCAAAGATGAGTGAAGGTTGTTGGGCAACAAACACTTCAAGGGAATTTGGAGATCCATGTGTGTAATCCACAGATTTGTGGGCATTTCCCTGGACACTTTATCAATTTATAAGTCTTGGTTGAAGCTTTTGCTCCTCAATTCTTGTCTGTCGGTACTGCTTTCAGTCAAATTCTAACCTTTGTTCTGTATTTCTGTAAATGACATAGGATAGCCACTCAGTAAAATTCACCCATACAGAGGCACAGAGATAATGTTGCTGAGAGAGGGAACAGATAAATAGTAAGATCCACACAGCTTGACTCCTAAAGATCACAGACACTGACTCCCTAATGTCAGTAGTGTATGCTGGCATGGTATACTTTTGTTCGACAGTAAAAATAAAAATTAAAATTGAATAATTTAACATTAGAGGAACCTGAGAATTAAAAGTCACAACTGAATGTGGACTCAGTCTGGATATATACCACCTGCCACAGTAAATCAATATTCTCAGTAGGCATCCAGAATGCGTGCTTGAAGTTGGAAGAGTCTAATTCACACATAAATCAGCGGCTGCTTTGCAAATCTAGCCTTTTTTTAACCACATGCGACATATTTACTAATTTAGAAAAATAGCCAGAAACTACTTTGTGAAGGTGGGTTTAAAATGTTTTACTTACACAAATGTCCAGATAGAAAATCATAGTCCAAAGCTCATTGCAGCAGTGAAGGTGACCATTGAGTTTTTTGAGTGCATGTCACAGGAGTGTTCCCATTGACCCTATATTAAAACAATGGGCTGCTGCTGGTCACCACTCACCATCTATCTGTCTCCCATCATCTCAATTGCCAAACCTATTTCTCAGTGAACTGTCTCTGAAGCCATAGTTGGTACCCGCAGCACATCAGTACAATGCTAAATAGAGCAATATGCCATGGTCCTGTCCCTTGCCTCATCAGGCTCATGTATTTTGCACTGAGATCATACTCTGATTCTAGCATGATCTAATTTTGAGGCCATTAATTATTAGGCTAAATTTTAAAAATGTCTCACTGAAATAAAAGATTGAATTAAAAAAAAGCCAAAGCTTTTTTTAAGATTGCATATTACTCAAAAATTCACAGCTCAAAGACACGGCTGGTTAATTTTAATCGAAGAATCATGATTGTTTCCAATTAAATTTCAAAATATCTATTATTCAGATAGAACAAGAATAATGAATTTCAAAATATCTATCAGTAAGGCAAGGAACATAATTAGGGTTACAACCAATCACTTCTAACAAATATACACGATACAAATCTGTCTTAATTTACTAAATCATGACTTTGTATGAAACCAATCTCAAATAATTAGATCTTAATGATCAATATACAAGCTGTGACTCTAAGTAATGTCACATCTAGAGACTAGAACTCTCATTCCTCTTGCAAGGATCTGCTATAGTCTCTGTAGTGATTGTGACAAGGTTGGGCAGGTGGACCTCATAGAGTACGAGTTTCCTGATTGGGGCTTTTAATCTGGTACAATAAAAAAGCTCTGGCTGACAGATATAAACAGGAGTATCAAGGGTTCTGTTCATTCTGAAAGCTGGCTCTGAGGAAGCTGGGTCAATGTCAAAGACTCTCCATGAGTAAATAAAGGGTGACTTGGTGACAGGATCCTGGCCTCTGTGGAGTTATTTCAGTCTCCTTCAGGCAATTCAGTCAATTTTTGTGCAGTCAAACACCTGAACAGTCCCAGGGTATTTTGGAGTATTTATATTTTAATTTATTTAGAGCATGTTTAAAAAAGTTTCTTTAATAAATCTGCATCATTATTAAGCACACTGCTGTATGAGGCTTGTTAGCAAAATATCAACATATGCTGTGTTCTGTATATCAGCTGAAAGCATTTTGCTTATTTCACTAATAGAGGAACAAAATATATATCCATGAAACACAGTAAAATAGAACTTAGTGTAGCATCAGATATAATAAATGAGGGTTTGTTCAAACATTTCTGAGTATTGGATAATTTCCAAGGTGGTATGACCTCTAGTTTAACTAAAGAGAACTGTGGTTAGGAGAAATGTATTAATGTGCATACAACACTATTCAACCCACTATACAGAAAAATATCAAAGTGATAAGGTTAGGGTTAGTTGTGCTGTGACTGCCTCCTGTCAGACCCTCATCCGATGAGAAACAGCCTTTTAGGAATCCAAAGATTCTGCAAGCAGTAGCTAGAAAACTTAAAACCTGAATAGTCTTAATCTTGGATAATAGCTTAGCATCCTGTCCCATGCATAAATGTATTGAAAGTACAAATGTCAAGCAGAAAATAACATTCTATCTAATGTGGTAAAATTCCATTGTAAGAGGGAGAGAAAGGCGAAGAAAGAGAAAGTGCACACTTCTAACGAGGATGTGGCAGTATCAAATTGAATTGCCTCATTTATTTTTAATATTGTTAATTGACCTGAAATAGCTTGGGAGATATTGTAATACAGCTCCTGCAATAGTCAAAGGGCAAGTACAAAGGAAGATAGAGGTGGAATATTTTTCAAATTGCTCAAAATGAAAGTCTACAGTTAGAATGTTTTTGATGATGCCCCTGTAACTAAATGTAAATGTTTGAGCTCAATTCATAACTTCTTCAATAAAGAAGGAACTGCCGACAGCAGAAGCTGAATATCATTCAAGTTTGTGCTGACAAATGGCAGATACTATTAATGCCATGTTAGTGTCAGACAATGACCATCTCCAATGAAAGAAGGTTCAATTATACCTGATTTTCAATGGCACCAATAGCACCACTGTCTTAGTATTCAATATTAAAATTCAACTGAATGGCATCCATTGTGTCAGCAACAAAAGTCGGAAGGAGAACCAAGGCTGGGTGTTCTGTAATAAATGATTCACATCCCAAGCTCCCCACCCCACATTCTTCAATTGGGAATGCAGGGGAACACTCAACACTCAAATGTTGAAGAGTACAATGACAGTCAGGGAGCCTGATTCCAATTTGATGGACATACTTGCTGCTGAATGGATGAACAGTGGAAAATAATTAGGATCATTTTACTATCATCGCTATGCCTATCCAAGAGTCACTTAAATGTTCCTAACGTATCTGACTCTACTACCACTGCTGACTCATTTCACTCATCCACCACTCTCTGTGTAAAGAACCTACTTCTGACATCACCCTGAAACCTTTCTCCACTCACTTAAAATTATGCCCCTTCACGATAGCCATTTCTGCCCTGGGAAAAAAAGTTTCTGGCTATCCACTCTATCTATACCTTTTATCATTTTGAACACCTCTATTAAGTCACCACTCACCCTTCTTCGCTCCACTGAGAAAAGCCCTAGCTCCCTCAACATTTCTTCATAAGACATGCCCTCTAGTCCAGGCAGCATCCTGGTAAATCTCTTCTGCACCCTCTCTAAAGCTTCTACATCCTTCCTATAATGAGGTGACCAATAGTGAATGCAATATTCCAAGTGTGTTCTAATCAGGGCTTTATAGAGCTGCAGTACAACCTCGTAGCTCTTAAACTCAATCCCCTTGCTAATGAAAACCATCTCACCATACACTTTCTTAACAAGCCTGTCAACTTGAGTGGCAACTTTGAAGGATCTATGGACATGGACACCAAGATCCCTCTGTTCCTCCGCACTGTTAAGAATCGTGCCCTGAATGTTGTAATCTGCATTCAAATTCAACCTTCCAAAATGAATCACTTCACACTTTTCCAGATTGAACTCCATCTGCCACTTATCAGCCCAGCTCAGCATCCTGTCAATGTCCAGTTGCAACCTCCAACAGCCCTTTACACTATCCACAACTCCACCAACCTTTGTGTCATTGATAAACTTACTAACCCACCCTTCTACTTCCTCATCTTAGTCAATTATAAAAATCACAAACAGCAGAGGTCCCAGAACAGATCCCTGTGGAACACTATGAGTCACCACCATGTAGAACCACCCCCTGTCTTCAATGGACCAGCCAATTCTTTATCCAGGCAGCCAAATTTTCCTGTATCCCATGCCTCCTTGCTTTCTGAATGAGCCTACCATAGAGAACCTTATCAAACCTTTGCTAAAGTCCATATACACCAGATTCATTGCTCTACCTTCATCAATGTGCTTTGTCACATCCTCAAAGAACTCAATAAGATTTGTGAGGCATGACCTGCCCCTCACAAAGCCATGCTGACTATCTCTAATCAAACTATGCTTTTCCAAATAATCATATTTGTTTCTCAGAATCCTCTCCAATAATTTGCCCACCACAGACGTAAGACTAACTGGTCTGTAATTCCCAGGGTTATTCCTATTCCCTTTCTTGAATAAGGGAATAACATTTGCCACCCTTCAATCATCTGGCACTACTCTAGTGGACAGTGAGAATGCAAGTATCATCACCAAAAGCTCAGCAATCTCTTCTCTCGCTTCCTGTAATAACCTTGGGTATCTCTCATCTAGCCCAGGGGACTTATCTATTCCCATATTTTTTCAAAACTTTCAAAACATCTCCCTTCTTAACATCACTTGTTCAAGCATATCAGCCCCTGCTTCACACTGACCTCACAAATGACAAAGTCACTCTCACTAGTGAATTTTTAAGCAAAATATTCATTAAGGATCTCCCCTACCTCCTCTGACTCCAGGCACAAGTTCTCCCCATTATCCCAGATCAGACTTACCCTCACTCTGGCCATCCTCTTGTTCCTCACATCAGTGTAGAATGCCTTCAGGATTTCCTTAATCCTACCTGCCAAGACATTTTCATGCCCTCTTTTAGCTCTCCTCAGTCCATTCTTCAGTTCCTTTCTGGCTACCTTGTAACCCCCGAGAACTCTGTCTGATCCTTGTTTCCTCAATCTTAAGTAAGCTTTCTTTTTCTTCTTGACTAGATGTTCCATATCTCTTGTCATCCAAGGTTCCTTCACCCTACCATCTCTTCCTTGCCTCAGTGGGACAAACCTATCCAACACTCGCAGCAATTGCTCCTTAATCAACCTCCATATTTCTGTCATGCATTTCCCTGATAATATCTGTTCCCAATTTATGTCCCACAGTTCCTGCCTAATAGCATTGTAATTCCCCCTCTCCGAATTAAATACTTACCCTACCACCTGCTCCTATCCCTCTCTGTGGCTAAAGTAAAAGTCAGGGAGTTGTGATCACTATCACCAAAATGCTCTCCCACTGAGAGATCTGACACCTGACCTGGTCATTGCCAAACACCAAATCCAATATGGCCTCCCCTCTAGTTGGGCTATCTACATACTGAGGCAGAAATCCTTCCTGGACACACCTCTAACAAAATCAGCTCCATCCAAACTATTTGCGCTAAGGAGGTTCCAATAAATATAGGGAAGTTGAAGTCATCTATTACAACAACCTTGTTACTTCAGCACTTTTCCAAAATCCATTTCACAATCTGCTCATCTGTGTCTCTGTTGCTATTTGTGGGTCGATAGTAAACCTCCAGTAAAGTGACTGCTCCTATCTGACTTCTGAGTCCCATCCATACTGATTATGTAGACCAGCCCTCCCCGATGACATCTCTTTCTGCAGCTGTGATACTATCCCTGATGAAGAATGCCACACTCCCACCTCTTTTACCTCACATCCATTCCTTTTGAAAAACCTAGAATATCCAATAACCATTCGTGCCCCTGTCATATCCAAATGGCCACACCATCATAGTTCCAATAACGCATCCATGCTCTAAGTTCATCACTCTTACTTCTAACATTTCTTGCATTAAAATAGACACACTTCACACTGACTGCAAGTTTGCCCTGTCAACTCTCTATCTTTCTTCAAAGACTCTGTGCATGCTATATCAGCTTGTTCACCAGCTCTCCACTCTCTGATCTGTAGTTTCGATTCCCATCCTGTTGGCAAACTAGTTTAAATCCTCTTGAAGAGAACCAGCAAACCTCCCACCCAGGATATTGGCACCCCTCCATTTCAGGTGCTACTCATCCTTCTTGTACAGATCCCATCTTCCCCTGAAGGTATCTCAATGATCAATCTATCTGAAGCCCTTCCTCCCACACCAGCTCTGCAGCCACATGTTCAGCTGCATTTGCTCTCTGTTCTTAACCTCACTGGCCCATGGCACTGGTAGCAATCCTGAGATTACTATTCTGTTTGTCCTGACTTTTAGCTTGCAACCTAATTCCCTATATTCAGTTTTCAGATCCTCGTCCCTTTTCCTAACTACGTGTTGCACTGCCCACGTATATTAGTTCACTTACCCAGCAGTCTCCGTGTCCATTTCTTTCCTGTTCAGCCTTCGCTCCACCGATACACGGGGTATTTTCTATTCAAATTTTCCCAGCTGCCCTCTGGCTTATGCTATCTCAACTCAAGCATGGTATGGTGACTGTCTAAGGTGCTGGATTCAGTATTCAGTCTCTTAGGAGACGAAGGTTCAAGTTCCACTGCTGGCACTTGTGTTGAGAGCTTGTTATGCTGAAACCTGGCTGTGCTGTCTTTATAAAGGGTGGCACAGTTGCTCAGTGGTTAGCACTGCTGCCTCATAGTGCCAGGGACCTGGGTTTGATTCCAGCCTCGGGTGAATGTCTGTGTGGAGTTTGCACATTCTCGCCGTGTCTGTGTGGGTTGTCTCTGGGTGCTCTGGTTTCCTCCCCCAGGCTAAAGCTGTGCTAGCCCATAGTATTCAGGGATGTGTAGGTTAGGTAAATGTAGAGTGATAGGGTGGATGGATTAGAGGATTGGTGCCGACTTTGTTGGGTTGAACGGCCTGTTTCCACACTGGAGGGATTCTATCACTCTCTGACTCTCGCTGCTGAAATGGAGCAACTGTATTCTATTCTTTTGACATGGCCACTAAACAATGGCCTGGTCATTTTTTGAAAGCTGTCCTTCTATAAAATATCTATAGTTTACTGACTCTGGGTCAGTTGAAAATTAGGTGTCCCAAGATTAACCTGAATGGACAGTCTGATGGGAAGTTTGCATTGCAGAGGGTGAGGACAAACTAAGATGGCAATGGCCTTTATTGTTCTTTTGGGTCCTGCTTCTCTTCTTGCTTATGCATTAGATCTTTATTTTAATGAGGTTTCTGTCTGATTTGGATGGACACCTTGTTATTTTGCTCCAAGGCTCCAAGAGAAATAGTGGTGAATTGACAAGTTCCACATTAACAGCATTATGACCCATGAGCAGTGCTCAGAGAGAGTTAGCATTGTTCTCATTAAGTTTGTTGCAGCTGAATTTATAGAAAGAAGGGCATCAGCATTATAAGTTAACATGACAAGTACAGTTTTGAACTGATCTATATTCTCTCCACCAAGTTGCTAATTGGTAGAGGTCAGTTAGTGGGGCAAAGGGATTTGATTTACATAAGAGATCAATTTGGAGAAAGACTGCAAGACAGCAGTTTACTCATTAGAAACAAGGTCGCTGTATTGCTCTTTCTCATTCAGTGAATCCCAAAAAAAAAATTCCTGAAGTGACTGAGGGGAAATTTCCTTTGAATGAAGTATACATTGACCTCATTAACGTCAACTCACACATCTTTCAAAAACTGTGTATTTCATCTTTTTAAAAAGCTGAAAGCCTTGAAGCTGTTAAATTGACTCCTTCCAAGGGAGCATCCGTTATTCTGCAGGTTATCATAAATCTGCATTATGTACATGAAAGATGGAAAGTCATAAAGATTGAATGAGAATGAGTTGAATATTAAAAATATAACTTGCCTCTGGTTTGTCTCCTGCTGGCTATATGTTACCTGAAGGTTTCACAGACTTTAAATCTACCCTTGCCCTTTTCACCTGCACTTTCACACATGTCTTTTATTGTATCCGTTGCTCCCAATGCGATTTCCTCTACATTGGGGAGACAGGATGCCTAGATGCACTTCAGAGAACACCTCTGGGACACCGCACCAACCAACCAACTCTCAGCTACCTTCCCCCCCAGTCCCACCCCCTCCCATTTATCTCTCCACCTCCTCGGCTGCCAGCCTCATTCCTGATAAGGGCTTTTGCCTGAAATGTTGATTTTCCTGCTCCTTGTAATATTTTCCCAGCCAAGTTAACTTGTATTTTAATGTGTGCAGCAAGTTGAATTTCCTGAAATTGATGTCAGTTTGGGAACTCTCCCTTCTGGCTTTTGTCGGGATTGGTTTTGAGCCTGGGTCCAACAGGAAAACAGGTGAGTCATAATGCTGAGCTTTCTCTTTCCCAACAGTACACATTGTATGTTATGTCTGAACGTAGCCAGAATCACTAGAGCATGGGCTTCTTCACTCTATAACATCCAGTTATTCAATGTCTGCATTAGCTAAAACACCATGTCCTATACTCATTTGCTCTTTAAATGGTCAAATTCATAGCAAATGAACAACATTGTTTAAGTTTGGCTTCATTGTCTGAATCACTGATAAAGAAAGAGAACTTTGGTTTTGTATAGACTAATTTGCATGGAATAATAAATTTTTGATTATGTGAATAATCAGTAGACCTGCCATTTCAGCTCGCTGAACCTTCATCAGAGGCAGGAAAAGTGAGAGATGTGATATGTTTTGTGCAATGGTTCTGTGGGACATGGATAAAGATTGGTCTGTGATAGGATAGTAGACAGGAGAGATTGAGTGTCAGAAGTATTAGTCTTCACTGGCAAAAAGGATTGGTGGTGGGACAGAAACAGAGAAATAAAAGACGTGACAAGAGCTGGTGCGTGGCTATATGAGAGCATAAACCAGAAAAAAATGAAACTAAAGAAACCAAAGACAATCAGAGTTTATGGTCCGAAGCTGTGGAACTTGGTGTTGATTGTGGAAGGATATTAAATGATAATAATAATGATTTTCTGATTTTACAAGCTAAATATGGATGTTAGGGATGTTCAATGATCGTTGTTTAGCCAGACTCCCACTAAGAAAGCATACACCAGATCATGAGCCAATCACCTTGCTAAATGTTGACTGGCGAGATTCTTGGTCTAATGTAGGGAACTTTGATAATGGAGTCCCACCTCACCAGAAGGTGCTAGCTAACCAACGACTGGCCTTCAGGACTTTGACCAAGGCCTAGTCTTTAGGAGTTCCACCGATTGGAGGGTAAGCGGTTTGCGCTTGCTTCAAATGTGGAGGGTTTCACTCAGAGAGAGGGACTGAGGAATCAGAAGTCACTCCCTTGACCCCGATCAGTGTCTCTAATTGGACCAAATGGATACCACACTTCAGTGGGCAGGCAGGTCACCCTTGTTAATGAGTTGTGAAGCCAGCCAGCTAGCCACATTTTCTGTCTGCTGAGAAAGCAAGTTTTTTGGACAGTGTTATGTTGAAGTCTTTAAGTGATCATTAATTAATCACTTAACAGACTTAATTGCTGGAAGAGTCCTCAGTGGACTTTCTCATGAAGCATTTAATTTGCAGGTATCCAGAGTCAATACACCATATCATTTCCCATTCTGGCCAGCTCTCTCATCACCTGCAAAGAGGGAAAATTCCACCCAGTGTGCTGCTCCTCAAGCATATGTTAAGCTTTATTACAGCTATTCTAGAGGCCAAGGACAGAGATGTGAGTGTGAAGACAAGGAAATATCACAAACCAACTGGGAGAAAACTTTCTAATACCTGAGCCTCATTATTCCTGGTGCTGTCACAAAAGTTAAAGGTTTAATCAAGTTACTCAAAATCCCCAGTTTATCTGCCTGACAAACTCAGGTTAATAGAGGACATGGACCAGGTTTCTGTGCTCAACAAGAAACTAGGCAAGCAAAAACAGTGAAACAAAATTAAAATAAAGAGGCAGTATGGTTCGGTAGTACTAACTGAACCATATTCAATGAGAAGTCCTTTTGCTTTGTCCAAGTCCTTCTACTCTCCGATTGTCATTATCACCTTCTTCTTCATCTTCTTTTCTAGTCATTTCAATTCAGTATTGAAGACACAGGGTAGTTTGCATACTAATTGTTCTGTCTCTCGCTTACCAGTTAAAGAGAATAGCTTCTGTTAAATGGTCAGAGGTAATAATTGGCTGTCTTCCAATTCTTTGTTACTTTTCTACAATGAGAAAGATGATGTTGTCGTTTGTGAATCTGGGGCTTTCTGCCACTGTATTATTCACTCACAGGCTGTCCACCTGCTCAGGAGCCAATTAGGAGATGCCGGACAAACAGACAAAGACCCACATGCACACATATATTTTGTGCGGTGAATTTGTGCTTGTAGAGTTACATTGCATTTTGCTCAAAAACTGCATACGTTCATGTAGAACTCTGAGCTCAAAAACTGCATGAATTTATGTAAAACTCTGTTATTTCACTTTTTAGATTAGAATCAATCTAAACATCAGGTCATAAACAGAGAACACAGGGGGCTATCACCTTCAACATATTGTCTAGCTATCACCATTGTTAACAGCTAACCCGAGAATGCAACTTTAAAAAAATGTTTTGTGATTTACACATGAAAGAAGTGAAACTATCACTGTATTCTAACAGATGAAAGGCTTAACAGACAATCAATTTTTCAATGTATAATTTCAGTTACATCACACTGCAAATTTTTGCTACAAATTCTGTGTTACGATCGAGCCCTCCACTATCACCTGATGAAGGAGCGTCGCTCCGAAAGCTAGTGTGTTTCCAATTAAACCTATTGGACTATAACCTAGCGTTGTGTGATTTTTAACCAGGAGCCAATTAGAGAGTTGTCATGCTAAACACTTCTGACCTACATAGCTGGTCCCAATTGAAAACAACATCCAGGTAAAAACAATGTCTGCAGATGCTGGAAACCAGATTCTGGATTAGTAGTGCTGGAAGAGCACAGCAGTTCAGGCAGCATCCGAGAAGCAGTAAAATCAACATTTCAGGCAAAATCCCTTCCTCAGGAATACCTAAACAACATCTACAATAGTGACAAGTTGAGTAATCCTCCCCCATTGCTTAAACAAGGCAGCAGTGAAAATAAACTGACAAAGAGTTGCAATAATTTGTTTTAATACTACAACATCTTCTTCCACAGTTTCCTTGGCTTAAAGCAGTATCCTTTTTCTATTTTGACCACAATTCAAAAAGAAACAAAGATAAAAAGATGTGGTCTTCACAGTGGAAAATTAAAATGACAGACCGTCAGGAGCTCAAGATCATATTTCTGAAGTGAACAGAGGTGATTAGATTAGATTACTTACAGTATGGAGACAGGCCCTTCAGCCCAATAAGTCCACACCGACCCTCCGAAGAGCAACCCACCCAGACCCATTCTCCTACATGTATCCCTTCACCTAACTCTATGGGCAATTTAGCATGGCCAATTCACCTTACCTGTACATTTTTGGACTGTGGGAAGAAACCGAAGCACCTAGAGGAAACCCACGCAGACATGGGGAGAATGTGCAAACTCCACACAGACAGTTGCCTGAGGTGAGAATTGAACCCAGGTCTCTGGCGCTATGAGGCACTGTGCTGCCGATCCACAAGTGGTCACCTCTTCTATGATTACTCTTCCCAATACCTTCAATGTTTTCCATGTCCTTCTTTGTGGTCAACATCTTTAACTTTTCTCAGTTCTCCACAACAGCTAATACCTTTTGAGTCTTTCCAGCAATTTCAGATTCCTAACAATCCTAGTATTCTGCTCTTTAATGCATATTTGAACTTCAGTAGGGAAGTGGAGTAAAGTGGCACAGATAAAATTCTAACAAAAAGTTTTGATGACAAACATAATCCAGTTTGATACTATTACAACTTTCCAAACTGTCAGGTTAATTGTAGTTGCTTGGTATTCTAGCCTTCATGCCATTCTGGAAAGATTAAACTAGACTGAGAGGGACAATGGAGGGAGAAGGGGAAAGTGGGGATGGTAGGAATGAGCTCTCTATAACTGTTGGGAAAAAGGCTTTTCTGCTAACTGGGCCAGAAACTTTTGTAAGATTCATGAAGGTCAGGCAAAAAGCTTTGCTCTGCATCTGGTGTATTTCTTTCTGCTGCCTTAGTGCAAAGACGTTGTCAATAATTAATCTACTGACATGAAAGCCACAGTAACCTTCTCAAGGTAAGCATTTCAGCAAGTACTCCAATTCTTTATTCCATTAAAGGATCTTGAATGCCTGAATATTATCTTCTTTTGATCAGGGTAATCAATCCGAGTCTTCTCTAGCTAAGTTGTCTTAAGCTAGGATTCGGTTTGATTATCTTGCTGAAATACTGCCAAAGCCAGGATATTCCGCACTGAGCAGAGCAACCTACATTATGCATAGCAGACTAGATTAAGCTTACCAGTACCTTTTCAACCATTCCCTGTGCATCGTGCTTTATTCTTCTGACTATACATCACAAAATTGCCTTTCTTTAGTGCACATACAGATGTTGGATTTGGTTAGCACACATTCTCCAAATTTCTTAACCCTGTTTTCTCCTGTACTATTTTGTTTATTTTCATGCCTTATTCACTTTGCAAATTAAGTACCATTTACCACTCAGCTCATGTTTCTAATATGGCTGAAAATGTGTTGCTGGTCAAAGCACAGCAGGCCAGGCAGCATCTCAGGAATAGAGAATTCGACGTTTCGAGCATAAGCCCTTCATCATATGCTCGAAACGTCGAATTCTCTATTCCTGAGATGCTGCCTGGCCTGCTGTGCTTTGACCAGCAACACATTTTCAGCTGTGATCTCCAGCATTTGCAGACCTCATTTTTTACTCATGTTTCTAATAGTCTCAAAGTTCCATTGTATTTACCTTGCCTATTTCCTATTGTTTGAATGTCTTCCCTCAATTTTGGTGTCAATCTGAGACAGTCTCTTTTCCTTCCCAATTTCATACAATTTACACATACTGTGTGATCTTGCAAGTGCTGAAAATGTGTTGATGGAAAAGCGCAGCAGGTCAGGCAGCATCCAAGGAACAGGAGATTCGACGTTTCGGGCATAAGCCCTTCTTCAGGAATGATTTTGCAAGTGACCCATTGTGGTGTAATTGTGATGTATTCAGAAACATCCTTGGTTTCTCTGGCTGGTCCACCTTATAAGTTTGCTTCCCATGCCATGTCTCATTGCCTTATGTAAAATCAAATGTCTTATGCCCTATCAAAGGCTAGTTGAATTCTAGACCTCTCATATCTAAGTGATTTTCATTGACAATGAAGTCCACAATGAAAAAAAAATGACAATTTGTTTTAAAAAGGGGAAATACCAAAAAAAAAGGATTCTGGTAGGGTCTTTAGAGAGAGAAACAAAGTTAATGTTTGAGTCTAATGCAATTATTTGGAAAATTGGTTTCTCTAACCTTACTTTATCTATATTTTTGTTTCTTTAGGTCTTCATTCATGATGCTTTATAATACTTTACCCATGATAGTAGTTAGGTCTATTGATCTGTGGTTATCTACATTAGTCTTATGAGCTTTCATACACACTGGCATTATTCATTTTGATTGTCAACTATTCAGTTGTCAATTGACAATTATTAACAGTTCCAATAATTTCTGAGATATGCTGGCAATGATATGACTATTCAACAATGCTATGATTTCAGCTATTTAATTATTCTTGAATGAACATGGCAAACTTGCCATCGTGTGTCTTATTAATTCCTTTGTCCATCAGTGGGTGCTTTTTTGAAATCCAAATTTCTTTCAGAACTTCTTCCATTCTCTCAGAAGTTCATGCTGCAGAGATTTCTTAGGATCTCCACCATATGGGGAGAAATTATTTTGTTTGGCTACCCTTGTTCATTTGGTATCATGTCATCACCATGTCCTATTTGTTATAAGTATGCTTAAAGGCATGTATGATACCTCTTTTAATGTTCTCAGTTACATTAATCTAATTTTCCATTTGGGCATTCTTAAACAGTTTTTTTACCCTTATTTAAAAACAAAATAAACCTGCAAATGCTGGAAATCCGAAACAAAAACAGAAATTGCTGGAGAAACTCAGCAAGTCTGACAACATTTGTGGAGAGAAAGCAAAGTTAATATTTTGGGTCCGGTGACCTTCAGTAAAGAAGGTTCACTTGATCCAAAATGTTAGCTCTGCTTTCTCTCCATGAATGCTGCCAGACCCGCTGAGATTTTCCAGCAAATTATATTTTGGTTTTAATCTTTTTTATTGTTCTTTTGATTTGACTTGGTCTAATTCCCTCTTGCCTTGTCCTGTCAGAATGCTACATTGTGGAATAATGGCATCAAATTCTGAGACAAATGACTGACAAGCCCTGCAATTATAGTTTTTTATTCGATTCACAATAAAATGAATAGGTGTTGATTCAGTACACTTTGCACTCTAGAATATTGAAACAAACATGCTGGATATAATGAGAGGAACAGAAAGTATGAAAATGTGAACATGAAGCCACAGAGACATAATTCATTGAATGTCCAATTTTGATAAGATTTTGTTCAGAGTTTCAAGATAACCTGTATAAACCATCACACAGTATTTAATAAACACACATAACGTAGAAACACACAATCAGAAGGTCATGCAGCTGAGTAGTTGGTAGTGACTTTATATTGAGATATAAAGCTCTCAGTTCAAGTCCCAATCTAGGACTTGTTCGTGATGAAGGAACATTCATGATGATACCATACATTTTGAATCATTAATATGTTAACCCTTCTGACATGCCCATGGAAGTGGGGAAAAGATTCCTAGTCAGTCAGATTTGATGCAGAGTGATGTTCCTTCAAGTGATAAATAGAAATAGATTACACAGAGAGAGAATTTTGTGAACTATGGCTAGTAGTGAAAACTGGAAGTGTATTGCTGGTAATGGGATGGGGTTTGGCTTTCCAGTGAAAAGCTGCTCAGGTGAGTTTATCTCCTGTCCAGCCAGAGTTCATGGTGATTTCAAGCCCAGTCTTTGACTTTGCCAAGAATGGACATGAAGAGACTGTCTCCAGTAGATGAAGATCGAGCAGAAGATCGAGCAGATTTTGATCACCTACAGATAGATAGGAAATGAAGTGCAAAAAGAACCCCAGATGATAAAGATTGTGCCTTTGAAGTTCATTAATATTTCACAGTCCACCTTTCCACTGAAGTTAAATTGACCCCATTCTCTTCGAAGACACACACTGCCCTTCCTGAGCATCTGAGGTACTGCATTGTGATCTCACATGATAATAAGTGACATCTGATTGTTCAGTCAATCATAAGAAAGTTGACAGATCACCATGGAACTCAATCACCAACACCTGTAAGAGACAGGCAAAAACTGTTGCACAAGTAGCAGGCATAAATTAAAAGATTTCAAATGAGGCTTTCCATCCCATAGCATAAGGAAAGTACCAGGCATGGTTTCATCATACCCACTGGAAAGGAAACTGACTCTTTGACAGTGAATTTTAAAAGATATTTTATGTACTTTCTCCAGGCTTTTTGCATTTCTCAGCAATGACCACCAGCCCCAGTGACACTGCTGAGGTCTCAGTGTATCCAACCCTGTGACTGGCCTCACTGTGTCCTTCACTGGAGCTCAGGGCCCAGTTGTGGCCAGTTAGAGGGCTGGTGTAGTAAAGTTATTGAGTAGGTCTTGCTACCAGAAAGTGTGGCTTCAGGACTCATTTTTGCCTACTGTCAGGGTCCTGCTGCCCTGTAAAATTCAGTCCAATGTTTCAGCTCTGGGATTTTCCATGTAAATGCTAACTCTGTTTCTCTTCCTGCAGATGCTGTCAGACTTACTGAGCATTTTCCAGCATTTTCTCTTTTTATTTCAGATATTGAACATCTGCAATATTTTATTTTGACCCATATCTTTGTTGACTGCCTGATGGGTAACGTTTTCATCATTGACATGCTGTGTATGAAATATAGCATTAATTACCCGGACATTGCTACTCACTTTGCTGTACATGAGCTGCTATATCTGTAAAATGTTGTTGCCACTATTCTTTTAAAGCGTCAGAAACTATGGTGACTGCATGGTCAAGTGTGGTAGAGGAAACCTACTTCCTGGTCTAACGAGAAGAGTCTCTTGTAGTTAACAAGACCTACTCTTTTTGCACATTAGCAACTAATTACAGGTTACATTGATATGATAGATATTGTTGCAGAGACTTTGAGGAAAACCAGATCTTAAATCTCACTCCTTTCAGTTGTTTTTTACCCCTCAAGTCCATGTGACAAAATAGTAGGAGGTGTTTATGACTCTCCCCAATATTAAACTTTTCAGACCCACATACAGCAATTCAAATCTATAGTTCTTGCAATACGGTGAGTTATTTTTCAACTAACAAACCAGTTGTAGCTTTTCACACTGTAGTTCACCGTGGTAGCAGTGTGAAGGTTTACAAAAAACCTGAAGGCTATACTCCATGTAACTCTGAAAGAGTATTACTGAAATATTGATTGAAGATCTTTGCGTTGGTACAATCTGACAGGGGTGAATTTTAGTACTTCATATTGCAGAACTATTCTATTCTATAATTACTTCAAACTCTCAATAATGTGGAACAAAATGGAGATTTGGTGCACATTGATTCAACTCTTGGGCTCAGTAAATAGTTTTGGAGCTAAAATGCAGAAAACAAAAGCAGTATAAAGTTTTTTTTCTCAATCGCACCTCATAAGAAATGAATTCATACCAAGATTTATTCAGCTAATGGCCATCATGTGATTCTCCTACTTTGTGAGGGGCTATATGTTAATTTAAAGAAATTGAAGCTGATGGTGTGCAGCAGACCTGAGCTCAGAACTCTAATCATAGTTGACAGAGAGCTTGTAGAACTGGTGGAAGTGTTAAATTACCTTGGCAGAGCTGTCACCATGAAGAACAAAACATACGCAGCTATCCTGAGGAAGGCTGACAGACCCACAGAATTTTTATTGAACCACTTGGAAGAAAGTATCTTTGTGAAAGGAGAGTGACAGCTCCATAATCGCACTGTGATAGTACGCCTGCAATATGGCAGCAGACAAGGTTGGATAATTTTCAAACGGATTATGGCTCCACAAGGGCAGTTGTCACCTCTAATTCTTTTAACCTTTCTGTGAAAGATGTGTGGCTGAGCCAGGCTTTCAGATTGGTACAGATGCAGTGTTCTGCACTTTGAGGAACTGAAACTGCATATGCACATTAGTGTTATTCCCCAATATGCTGTCAGACAATTTCTCCTGAGGGAAAATGGTTTGCACATTGTAGAAAATGGGCTGCCATGCTCTCATTTAAAACGCTGAACAATATATACAAAACAACATTGTTATCACTAGGTCACATTATTGACCTGACAGTACAATCAGCCATCTTTCCACTTCCCCTACACCAACTCCCCCCCTCAACATCCCCACCACCCCAAGTTGAAAAAGGCTGATTAAGCATTGCTTCAACAATTGTGGGGGTTGGGTGCTGATTACCTCAGTTGGCTAAACAGCTAACAATGGATCAGATTAACACCAACAGAATGGGTTTTGATCTCCATCCTGGCTATGATGGACTCAGGGCTCAGCCTCCTTTAAATTATCCTTTGGAAAAAATTACAGCTCTCTGCTGTGGTTCAGTGAATAATCATGATTATTCCACACGGATCTGTTTTGGGACCACTGCTGTTTGTCATTTTTATAAATGATTTGGACACAGGCATAGGTGGATTGGTTAGTAAGTTTACAGATGACACTAAAGTCGGTGGAGTAGTGGACAGTGTGGAAGAATGTTGCAGGTTTCAGGGGGACTTGGATAAACTGCAGAATTGGGTTGAGAGGTGGCAAATGGAGCTCAATACAGAGAAATGTGAGGTGATTCACTTTGCGAAGAATAACAGGAAGGCAGAATATTATGTCTATGAAAACATTCTTGATAGTGTGGATGTGCAGAAGAATCTTGGAGTCCATAGACATAGATCCCTGAAAGTTGCCACCCAAGTTGATAATGCTATGAAGAAGGTGTGTTAAGTTGTACCGGTAGAGGGATTAAGTCCCAGAGCCATAATTTCATGCTACAACTATACAAAACGCCAACGCAGCTGCCCTTGGAATATTGTGTACAGTTCTGGTCGCCCCATTATAGGAAGGATATGAAAACATTGGAAAAGGTGCAGAGGAGATTTACCAGGATGTTGCCTGGTCTGGAGAAAAGGTCTTATGAGGAAAGGCTGAGAGACTTGGGTCTGTTCTCATTGTAAAGAAGAAGGCTAAGATGGGATTTGATAGAGACACACAAGATGACCAGAAGATTAGACAGGGTAGACAGTGAAAGGATGATGATGTCACGTTGTATGAGTGGGCATAGCTTCAAATTGAGGGATGATAGATTTAAGAGAGATGTCATAGGCAGGTTCTTTACTCAGAGAGTGGTAAGGGTGTGGAATGCCCTGCCTGCCAGTGTAGTTAACTCAACCAAATTAGGCACATTTAAACAATCTTTGGATAAGCATGTGGATGATGATGGGATAGTGGAGGGGGATGGGCTTAGATTAGTTCACAGGTCAGCACAACATTGAGAACCAAAGTGCCTGTTCTTCGTTGTATTGTTCTATGTTGTATGTTCTATGATAATGGATCTGCCTTTGGTTGCAGAACTGAAGAAAAGTAAGAAGTATCTATGGAGTTAACCAATCAGGAGATATGCTAATATATATATTTATAGATTTGCTGCTCACCATTGTACCACATTATAAGAATGTATTACATCTACATCTCAGTATGGACACTGTTGATGAAATGTTGCCAGTAATATTCCTGCAGGTATTAACAAGAACGTTTAAACCAACATGGAAGGATCTTCCTTCCAACCTCAACAAAAGTAATATTTGAAAGGATGAGAAGAGCAATTTGGGATAAAGAGTAAGATTCATTGCCCTTTTACCTTAAAGTGAGCCACAGTTAGGGAATTAGTACAACAGCATTATAATCTCAGCCCTGATTACCATTGAGCACAGTTTCTCACTGAGAGTACGTGTTCACTTAATATACCTTTATAATCAATTTTCAAGTAAAACCACACTCCTGATTTGACAATGCTTCATGTTAAATGACAAACATCTGAGGACAATTTCCTCAGAAGCTTGTTGAAAACTGATGGTTCATTTTGGAGTCATTCTAATGTTAGGATCCAGTTTCTATAACACAAGTGAAGATTCATTAATATGAAAGTTGTTGCGTTGAATATTACCAAACAATTGGTTGAGTGTCAATTTCTGGGAGCTTCATGAAAGGTTTCTCTACATGAACTCTAGAGTTATCTCATGCAATTCTCCACAACTTGTCTTGTTATGTATGCACCACATCTTTATGACAGCCACCCATATTATTGTGAACTCGTCAGCTAGGATTTATTTGCCACTGAACTTGCGACATTTATAAAATGGGGTTGTGTACTAGGTCAAGCATTGTCAATCAGGATGGTTCGTGTATATGAAGAACTTGTCCAAAAATGAGTGAGAAAGGGAAGTTAGTTTCCTGCTTTGCCAACAAGGACCTGAAGGTTCTGCTCGACAGGCTGGTGCAGTGGAAAGTCAACACCTTTCCTCAGGAGCACCAAAGGTGAACACAGCATCAGGCAGTACCTGTTTGATCCAAAGAAGCTACTCAGTGTCCACATTTAGAGGAACACATGCAGGAAGGCGAATGACCTTCGGCACTCTGTGAGTCTATGTAGGAATATGCTCTCTGTGTGACCTTATATTCACTTGATCTCTGCTAATGCACCCACCTCTCATCAGGGCTCATGTTCCACCATTCTCACTATGTCTTCCCTTACTCACTCTCAGCCACCTCAATCCTCCCGACTATTTGACCTCCATGCGCTCTGACACTGACTCGCTCATTCGTGCCACCTCACCACCTCTCTCTCACTACATCAGCACTAATAGCTGGGTCAGCCACTTTCACCTCACTCAATCCCTCCCTTTGTCTCATTTTAGGAGAAATCAAACAAGGAGGATACTTGAAGGCAGGAGGAGGGAGGATCCTTGCTTTCGAAGGACAGAACCATGACCACTCTTGATGATGTTGAAACCTCTCTGTTCCAGAAACCAAGTAAGATTCAGTGTCAAGTGCTGTGCTTCTCTCCCATTAACAGCATTGCAAATGTATTCTAACATACGCTAACTCCTACCCCGAGGTTGCAACTCTTTCCTTCTCTTCTTTACCGTAGATACCAGTGGTATTTGTACACTTTGAACCATGAAGAGAGCACCCTCTCATCACATCATCTCCTCTTCCACCTCTGAGCAAGCAACCAAACATTTCCTGACAGGATGCATTTGCCATGGCTGCACCTGCCACTGGCTCACATCCTGATGTCTCAGTTGCTGTATTAGCTAGAGTACAGTCAGGATCATATACTAGTGAGCCCTGTCTCTGTGGTTAGGCAAGGAAGAAATATTCTAGGTCTCTGGCATCCAGAGCATTGTCTGAGAACAGGCACCTTTGCCATTGAGGCAGGAAAGGATCCCCTGGTATCAGCTGTAACTTGATCCAAATGCATAAGCAGACACAGAAACAGGTGTCTGGTTTGTAGGAGGTTTTGGATGAAAGTTGGAGGAGCCTGGTCTATGTGACGTGCTGCCTCTGGTGCGCAAGTACCTGACAACATTCATAGACAGGGTGCTGTCTGCCATGTAAAACCAGATTCAGCACACTCAGTATCTGCTGATTATCCATTGCTCCAGATATTCCAATGGCAAGGTAACATGCGCTGAGAAACCTTGAGCCACTCCAGGTGTCCTTCTCTCACAAGTAGACAAGTAGTGGGCAGCATGGTGGCACAGTGGTTAGCACTGCTGCCTCACAGCGCCAGAGACCTGGGTTTAATTCCCGCCTCAGGCGACTGACTGTGTGGAGTTTGCACATTCTCCCCGTGTCTGCGTGGGTTTCCTCCGGGTGCTCCAGTTTCCTCCCACAGTCCAAAGATGTGCGGGTCAGGTGAATTGGCCATGGTAAATTGCCCGTAGTGTTAGGTGAAGGGGTATATGTAGGGGAATGGGTGTGGGTGCGTTGCTCTTTGGCGGGTCGGTGTGGACTTGTTGGGCCAAAGGGCCTGTTTCCACACTGTAAGTAATCTAATCTAACCTAGACAGGGCAGTGCCAGTAGGTACCTAGTTAGAGGAACAACCACACATAGAATTCCCCAGAAATGTGCTTTCAGTACACTCCAAAGGTGCCTGTAACCTCCACCAACACTCAGCCTGCCACCCTCAAGCCTTTGGCAGTTCAAAGTAGACGAATCTGCTTCTGGGCAGAACACATTCAGGATGTGTGTGCCATCTAGCCACAAATATGCTCCAGGGATCGACTACGCAAAATTCCAAGATTAATAGGCTCCAATGTAGGGCAGGCTTCCACCATCCCCCAGTAAGGACTCTGGGCGTGGACATAGATGTATTGGGAGGGAAAGGAAAAAGCCTGTTAAAGGCTTTAATGTATGTTATCACATTTGTAAGTATACATTTTGAAAGTCATTTTAGCTGCAAATACATGAACGAAGGTACAGCACCTTGCCATCCTTAGTGCCACGTGATGTTCTAGCCCTGCCTGAAAAATGGCTATCCTTCCAATAGCACAAAACTAGCATAAAACTTTGCTAGCATTGATCTTGTTAATGTTGATCTTGCTTTGTGCAAATCCTGAGCAGTGTAACCTGTTTGTCTCACTGTGTCTAAACTCCCGATGATCTGTGTGTCCTTGCGTGATATGGTTTGCCTGTACTGTTTGCAAACAAAACTTTTCACTGTACTTAGGTACACATGACTACAATCAATCAATCAATCAATCCATTAAACGAGTGAGCATTGAATGTTGCAGAGGCTTCCATTCATTATAAGCCTACCTTCAAAGAAACAACACGAATTGTATTAAAGATTGAAACATTAAGCTGCACTTGATTTTGGATTATATAGGGATTACAACCTCAGCAAAATGAGTAAAGATGCTTCATGCAGCTCAGTTCCAATGAATAAGATTCAAAACAAAGTCCTGTTTGTGTTGTTTTGACTGAGGCTGTTGTACTGTAGGCAGCTCAAGGAAGTGGTTCATCTGATGAACATCCTCATATTCTTACAACAATAAAATAAAGAATTATGGGTGCTAGAATAGAGCATAGACCATAGAACATTACAACGCAGTACAGGCCCTTCAGCCCTCGATGTTGCGCCACCCTGTGAAACCAATCTGAAGTCCATCTAACCTATACTATTCCTGGTGTTGTGTGATTTTTAACTTTGTACACCCCAGTTGAACACCATTCTCTCCATATGCCTATCCAATGACTATTTGAATGCCGTAAAATTGGTGAGCTTGCAAATGTTGCAGGCAGTGCATTCCACGCCCCTACTATCTCTGAATATGGAAAAAAGCTCTGATATCTGTCCTATATCTATCATCCCTCAATCTGAAGCTATGCCCCCTCATGCTAGCCATCACCATCCAAGGAAAAAGCATCTCACTGTCCACCTGATCTAACCCTCTGATTATCTTATATGTCTCAATTAAGTCAACTCTTAACCTTCTCTCTAACAAAAACAGCTTCAAGTCCCTCAGCCTTTCCTTGTACGACCTTCCCTCTGTACCAGGCAACATCCTAGTAAACCTCCTCTGAACCCTTTCCAAAGCTTCCAACATCTTTCCTATAATGCAGTGACCAAAACTACATGCAATACTCCAAGTGTGGCTGCACCCGAGTTTTATACAGCTGCATCATGACCTCATGGTTCCGAAACTCAATTCCTCGATTAATAAAAGCTAACACATCTTATGCCTTCTTAACAGCCCTATCAACCTGGGTGGCAACTTTGAGGAATCTATGTACATGGACACAAAATCTCTCTGCTCATCTATACAACCAAGAATCTTACCATTTGCCCAGTACTCTGCATTCCTTTTACTTTTTCTAAAGTGAATTGCCTCACAGTTTTCTGCATTAAACTTCATTTGCCACCTCTGAGCCCAGCTCTGCAGCTTATCTATGTCCCTCTGTAACCGACAACATCCTTCAGCACTATCCACAACTGTACTGACCTTAGTGTCATCTGCAAATTTACTAACCCATCCTTCTACACCCACATCCAGGTTGTATATAAAAATGACAAACAATAGTGGACCCAAAACAGATCCTTGTGGTACACCACTAGTAACTGAACTCCAGGGCAAACATTTATTATCAACCATCACCCTCTGCCTTCTTTGAGCTCGCCAATTTCTGATCCAAACTGCTAAATGACCCTCAATCCAATGCCTCTGTATTTTGTGCAGTAGCCTACCATGGGGAACCTTATCAAATGCCTTACTGAAATCCATATACATCACATCAACCACTTTACCCTCATCCATCTGTTTGGTCACCTTCTCAAAAAACTCAGTAAGGGTTTGTGAAGCACAACCTACCCTTCACAAAACCATATTGACCATTCCTAATCAACTTATTCCTTTTGAGATGATTATAAATCCTATCTCTCATAACCTTTTCCAAAACTTTACCCGTGGCTGAAGTAAGGCTAACTGGTCTATAATTACCAGGGCTGTCTCTACTCCCCTTCTTAAACAAGGGAATACCATTTGCTATCTCCAGTCTTCTGGTACTATTCCTGTAGACAATGACATAAAGACCAAAGCCAAAGGCTTAGAAAACTCTTCCCTAGCTTCCCACAGAATCCGAGGATAAATCCCATCTGGCCCTGGGGATTTATCTATTTTCACACTTCCCAGAATTTCTACCACTCCTCCCTGTGACCCTCAATCCTGTCTAGTCTAATAGCCTGCATTTCAATATTCTCTTTGACAACATTGTCTTTTTCCAGTGTGATTAATGACGAATCTGAAGCGAAAACAGAAATTGCTGGTGAAACATCTATGGAGAGAAAGTAAGGTTGAGGCTTTGAGTACGGTATCTCCCTGCTTTCATTTCTTAATATCTGAAAGGAAGACCAAAGAACAAAGAACATTACAGCACAGGAATAGGCCCTATGGCCCTCCAAGCCTGCACCACCACATTTTGCCCTTCCATACTAAAACTGACTTCATTTACAGAATCCGTATGCCTCTATTCCCTTTCTATTCATGCATTTGTCCAGGTGCTTCTCGAATGCTGCTATTGTGTCTGCTTCCACCATCTCCTCTGACAGCATGTTCCAGGCACTCACCACCCTTTGTGTGAAAAACTTGCCTTGTACATCTCTTTTAAACTTCCTTTATTACACCTTGAACCTGTGTCCCCTAGTAATTGATCCCTCCACTCTGGGAAAAGGTCTCATACTTTCCACTCTGTCCACGCCATTTGCAATCTTATAAACTTCTATTAGGTAACCCAGCAACCTGTTCTATTCCAGTAAAAACGCACCTAGTCTATCCAACCTTTCTTCATAGTTAAGATGTCCTATACCAGACAATATCCTGGTAAACCTTTTCTGCGCCCTTTCCAAAGTATCCACATCCTTCTAGTAATTTGATGACCAGAACTATGCACAATATTCCACTTGTGGCCTAACTAAAGTTCTATAAAGCTGCCTATCCTTATACTCAATGCCCCTTTCAATGAAGGTATGCATGCCCTAGCCCTTTTATACTTACCTATCTGCATTACCACCATCAGTGATCTGTGGACCTGGTCACCGAATACCTCAATACTCCTAAGGATTCTGCCATTGACTATATAATTGCCACCTGTACTTCACCTTCCAAAATGCATCACATCATATTTGTCCGGATTAAATTCCACCTACCATTTTTCTTCCCATACCTCTAACTTTCCGGACAAAAGAGATAGCCATGAGCACCCGCATGGGCCCCAGATATGCCTGTCTCTTTGTTGGTTAGGTAGAACAGTCCATCTTCCATAGTTACACCAGCACTACTCCCCACCTTTTCTTTCGCTACATTGATGACTGCATCGGCCCCACCTCGTGCTCCCGCGAGGAGGTTGAGAAGTTCATCAATTTCACCAAGACATTACACCCCGACCTTAAATTCACATGGACCATCTCTGACACCTACCTCCCCTTCCTGGACTCTCCATCTCCATCAATGACGACCGACTCAACACCAATACTTTTTTACAAACCCACAAACTTCCATCGCTATCTAGATTTCACCTCCTCCCACCCTACTTCTTGCAAAAATACAATCCCGTATTCCCAATTCCTCCGCCTCCACTGTATCTGCTCCCAGGAGGAGCAGTTCCACCACAGGACACACCAGATGGCCTCCTTCATTAAAGACCATAATTTTCCCTCCCATGTGGTTGAAGATTCCTTTCAACGCACCTCATCCATGTTCCGCACCTCTGCCCTGAAATCCCAACCCGCCAAGCGCAACAAGGACAGAATCCCCCTTCCCGCCCCCTCCCCGGTTCTCACCTTCCACCCCACCAACCTCCACATAAACCGTATCATCCGCCAACATCTCCGCCATCTAAAAATGGACCCCACCACCAGGGATACATTTCCTTCCTCTATCCGCTTTCTGCAAAGACCATTCCCTCCATGACTACCTGGTCAGATCCACACCCCCCCCCTACTACCCACCCTCCCATCCTGGCACCTTCCCCTGCCTCCACAGGAATTACAAAACCTGCACCCAGTCCTTCCCCTTCATCTCCGTCCAAGGGGTCTTCCACATCCATCAAAGTTTCTCCTGCATTTCCACAATTATCAGTTATTGCATCTGTTGCTCCCAATGCGGTCTTCTTTACATTGGGGATACTGGACACCTTTTCACAGAGCGCTTCAGAGAACATCTCCGGGACACCCGCACCAATCAACCCCACCGCCCCATGGCCTAATATTTCAACTCCCCCTCCCATGCTGCCAAGGATATGCAGGTCCTGGGCCTCCTTCACCATCGCTCCCTCACCACCCGACGCCTGGAGGAAGAACATCTCATCTTCTGCTTTGGAACACTTCAACCCCAGGGCATCAATGTGGACTTCACCAGTTTCCTCATTTCCCCTCCTCCCACCTTACCCCAGTTCCAACCTGCCAGCACAGCACCATCCTCATTACCTGTCATACCTGTCAATCTTCCTTCTCACCTATCAGCTCCAACCTCTTCTCCGACCTATCACCTTTACCCGTTCCTCCATCCACCTATTGCACTCTCAGCTACCTCTCCCCAGCCTCACCCCCTCCCATTTATCTTTGTACTCCGAGGCTTCTAGCCTCATTCCTGCTGAAGGGCTTTTGCCCGAAACGTCGATTTTCCGGCTCCTCGGATGCTGCCTGACCTGCTGTGCTTTTCCAGCACCACTATAATCTTGACTCCAACTGATCAATATCCTACTGTATTCTCTGACAAGTCTCCTCACTATCCTCAATCCACCAAACATTGTATTGTTCACAAACTTACTAATTAAACCAGCTGCGTTTTCCTCAAAATCATTTATGAAGATCATGAACAGCAGAGGTCCCAGCACTGATCCCTGTGGAACACCACGAGTCACAATCCTCCATTCTGAAAAGTAAACTTTTACCATGACTCTGTGTGTCCTATAATTAAGCCAGATCTGTATCCATCTTGCCAGCTCCCCCCAGTATTGTATGACTTCACCTCAAGAAAAAAAGTTTCTTGTGAGAATGTCAAACAAGCTGGACAATGAAATGAAATTGGCAGCAGAATAACGCTGAGACAATATGAGGTGGTGCTGATGGACAGAGAGGTCAAGAGTATGTATTGGGCTTTGCATAGCACTGAATGTGAATTGCAGGATATGGCTAGAACAGCACTCTGAGCTGTGTTGTACATCGTGGAGATACTTATGCTCCTGGGTGCATTTGAAACATGAAGGAACACAACATCTGTTGGAATCCCCATGGGGTGAATCTGAGCCAGAGGCTCTCACTAAGGAGTAAGATGTGGCTGTGGAAGCAAGTTTTGGCAAAGCCTCTGCCAAATACTAGGAAAGAAACAAAATTAATCATGGCGAACAGCAAGAAAGCTTAGAATTGAAATCCTGTTGAAAAGAGGCACAGAAATTCTTCAAGTTAGGCATATCTGGAAGAGATGTGGCGGTGGGTTAAACATGAAAATAAAATAAAAAGAAACTGCAGGTGCTGGAGGTCTGAAACCAAAACAGAAATTGCTGATGGAATTCAGCAGGTCTGGCAGCATCTGTGGTGAGAAAGCAATTCGGGTCCAGTGAGTTTCGCCAGAAATACATTTTGTCTCAGATCCTAATGTTCTGGCCCTCACAGATCCTCTAACCATTCCATAGCCACAGCAGGTCCTCCAATTGTCTGGAACTAAAATTCCAAGGATGGGTCTGAACAATGGCATTTTGAACACAAACAGGACTTGCGCGGAAATCCGATGTTGAACCATCATCCTATGGCCCTCAGTAGCCCCCATGGAAGAAATACTAGACAGCACCTCACATCAAGCTAACCTCTGTCCCTCTCTCTAATAACACTAAATGAATGATGAGTGATTGTGGCTTTTCTGCAGCTTCGCCATGCCTGCAGGGCACCTAAACCTTTAAGGATCTTAAAAACTTCATTCATTTTGTCTCCAATTTCCACCTCTCTATTACTTTCACATCATCCATTTCAGAACTTCTCGTCCTTTCCTAGACCTCTCTGACTCTATTTCAGGGAATAAACTATCCACTCAGATCCACTACAAAACCATGGGCTCCCATAGCTACCTTCCTACAGCTCATCACATCCCATGTCATCAGAGACATCCTCCGTCCCATTCTCCCAGTTCGCTGCTGATGTACTTTGCTTCTTAATCAGCTCCCCCTTCTCCTCACTTTTCATCCCCCAGCCTTCGAATTCAAAGGATCATTCTCCGCCATTTCAGACAACTCCAGCAGAATGCCAACACCAGTACATCTTCCCCTCAGTCTGCCTGTTTGCATTTCACAGGGACTGTTCCCTCCCAGACACCGTAGACCATTCCACAACCACTAACACCACAGACCCCTCCACAGTACCCTCCCAAGGTGTAGCATCTGCCCCTTCATCTCCTCCTTGTTCACCATCCAAAGGCCTAAACAGCCTTTCCAGATCAAACAGCTTTTCACCTGTACCTCCTTCAATCGTGTGTATTACTAAACTGATTATTGGACTGATTACTAAACTTATTGATCTCGGACCAAGCCGCAATCTCTACAACTGGATCCTCAGTTACCTGACCCACAGGCCACAATCAGTGAAGATTGTGGACAATATTTATCCTCACTAACACTCAACACTGGAGCTCCCCAGGGGTGTGAACTCAGCTTGTTACTGTACTCATTGTATACTCATGACTGCGTCGCCAAATACCAGACCAATGCCATTAACAGGTTCGCTGATGACACCACCATAGTCAGTCAAATCTCAGATGGCAACGAAACAGACTACAGACGGGACGTGGAAGACCTGGAAAAATGGTGCACTGACAGCAACCTAGCTCTCAATGCCGGCAAAACCAAGGAACCGATTATTAACTTTTTGCGGGATGTTACTCATGCCCCCCTACACATTAACAGCACAGAGATCGAACGAATGGAGAGTGTCAAGCTCCTGGGAATGGTCATCCACAACAAACTTTCATGGACTCTTCACGTGGACACACTGGTTACAAAGGCCCAAGAACGTTTCTTCTTCCTCAGGCAGCTGAGGAAAGTTGACATGACGGCGAATACCCTTGGCAACTTTTATAGGTGTGCCATTGAGAGCATTCTGTCTGGATGTATCACTACCTGGTATGGCAACTGTACCATTCAAGATTGGAGATGGTTACAGACAGTGGTGATCTCGGCCCGAATAATCACAAAGGGCAACCTCCCATCTATAGAATCCATCTACCAGGTCTGCTGTCAAAGAAAGGCCGTCAGCATTCTCAAAGATCCATCCCACCTTGGCAATGTTTTTCTACAACCTCTACCATCGGGGAGAAGGCACAGAAGCCTGAACACATGCACCGGCCGGTTTCTAAACAGTTTCTACCCTATTGTTTTTAGAATACTGAATGGACTCACAAATTCTTAAAGTTTGCCTGTACCTGCGTTTTTTGTTTTTGTCATTGTTTACCTATTATTTACTTATCTATGCCACTTAACTCTGTGATCTACCTGTATTGCTCGTATGACAAACCTTTTCACTGTGCCTCAGTACACGTGACAATAAATTCAATTCAATTCAATTTAATATTAAATTCACAACATCCAATGTGGCCTACTCCACATTGGAGAAACCAAATGCAGACTGGGTGACCACTTTGCGGAACATCTCCGATCTATGTGCAACCAGGTCCCGACATTCCCATAGCTGATCATTTTAACATAACGTCCTGCTCAGATCCTCACATCTGTCCTCGGCATTCTGCAGTGTTCCAGTCAATCAGAGCAAACTTGAGGAATAACATCTCATCTTCAGACTAGTCACCTTACAGCCTTCTGGACTTAATATTGAGTTCAACACTTTTAAATTGTGAACATTTCTTCTATTTCTTTTCACTTGTTATCATGTCCTCTCCTCCCCCCCCCATCCCACTTACTGCCCTTTCAAGTCTGTCAGGAAACATATCATTGTTCTACCATTCTCACATTCTGATGACTGCATCTGGACTTCCAACACCTTTTCCTCACTGGCACTCTATACCCACTAACCCTAGCACCCTCCCCAAACTGTAGCATAAATGTTGTACCCTCCTCACTTTACTACAGCTCTGATGAAGGCTCATCTGGACTTGAAACGTTAGCTTGTTTTATCTCCATGGATACTGTCTGGCCCAATGTGATCTCCAGCATTTATTGTTTTAACATGCAATATTCACTTCCACCGGCATAACAACACTGAAACAATTCTTAACACACTTACAAAGCAAAGGTAGCTCAGTGGTTACCATTGCTGCTTCACAGCACCAGAGACCCAGTTTTGATTCCAGCTTCGGGTAATGTCTGTGTGAAGTTTGTATATTCTCCCTCTGTCTGTGTGGGTTTCCTTAGGGTGATCCAGTTTCTGTCACTGTCCAAAGATGTGCAGAGTTGGTGCATTGACCATGCTAAATTGGCCCATAATGTTCAGGGATGTACAGACTAAGTGAGTTAGCCATAGTAAACGTGGGGTTCAGGGATAGGGTTGGGGCTGGGTTTGGTTGAGATGGTCTTCAGAGGATCAGTGCAGACTTGATGGGCTGAATGGCCTTTTTCTGCATTGTAGGGATTCTATATTCATATGTAAAATAGCAATTTTCACAATCTTTCTTTTGAATATATAATAAGTATAACAGTTATCAATGTAATTCCTTCTCTTTGCAGTATGCCAGCCCACACTACCAAGACACATGCAGTCCACAGCAAACTTTAAACCTAATCAAACAAAGCAAAGGAGGAACATGGTGTAATGGAGGGTGGTCTGCACACTCTTCATTATCCATTCATTAAGTTCCTCTTTGACTTATTAAAGCATAACACGGTTTGACTGAAATAACTGGCACAAGTTTTGGAACTGACTGATTTGATACCTAGCTCCATGGCAACTGAATATTTGGATGCAGAAGATACATATCTTTGTACATTTAGCTCTAATTGATGCCAGTCTTAAAAGAGAATCACGTTACAGATCTGCTCTGGATCATTTAGTTTGTTTCCAGACAGAGCACCTGTTATACCAGAAAAGGAATGCATTTGAAACACATTGGGCAAACTGGCAAGCATTTATGGCACTTGCAGCAGTTCATTATCGATGGATTATTTAAATTCTGTCAATGTTATCAATGGTACATTATTTTTAATTGGCAGTACTTTAAAGTTTTGATACTGCAAAACTATTGTTACTAATTTAATGGTGTGATAACTGGTTATCCATCAAATAATGTCAAATTCAGCTCCACATTTTGTGTTGTCAAACCAACAGCTCTGCAGAGCCATAATGCCCACATTTACAGAGGAAATTGAAATGCTGTCATTTAAGTTGGTTGGTAGCCCTCTCCGAGTGTCATGTTGCAGTGCATTGCTGCAGGACTGTTTCTCCTTATAGAGTTTTAATTTTCCAGTCTAGTGAAATCAATTCTAGAGAGAATAGAAATCCCAGACTCAGACAAAGGTTCAGTTGTAAAGCATTTGATTTTTTTTTCTGCTTTTTGTTATCTAACCATAAGTTTATCTAGTTCTGCAATGGCATCCTAGTGTTAGGTTAGTGATAAAGTGTAGATTGCCTTATCATCGGTTTTATGCAAGCACTTGATCACTTTATTGTGATAAACAAAACATTTATTTAAGATAAATCCCAAAAATGGTCCTGAGAATTACAAAATGCAACAATCATGCAGCCATTTATTGAAACATGCACAATACACTAACCTTGACCTAGTTGCTTAACTATGTTAGCAGACCAAATTCGTTGGCGGCGGCACATTATTGTAGCTTAACAGGAACACTTGTAGCTAAATTACACCGGTTAAAACTAGGCTGCACCTTTGACATGACGAGTTAGAACCTTGAAATACTTATGGACATAGCAAGCTTTTATTGCTAATGTGTTTTTTGTTTATATTAACTGGATGTAAATTCAGTGACTGTCTGGACTCATGGAATGTCACACCTGAAGTGGACAAGAGAACTTTATAGAGCAACTCAACAACTACAATTCAAAAAGTGAAGACTCAAGTCAAAACAGACTGATTTGATCTCATGTGGCTGCACATGCCCTAGTTAGCAGTAAGCCACGTCATGTCGATTATGCCCCAAACTGCAGACATGGTCATGCTCTTTTTTACCAGAATACACAAGGACAAGAGATAAGGACAAGTTTCAACTCTGCTTGGGTGTGCTCATGGAAGAAGGTCTGCATATGAAAGAAAGGGTGCTGGTGAGTTGAGGGGCTCAAGTGTACATGCCTTGGTTTGAGTACTAGTGTACAGTAAATGTTACAGTACAAGAATCGCACATCGGTCACTCTTGCATTAAAAATACAATTTGTTCTTTTGCTGTAAGTGCTTAAAGTCAGCCAGCCAGCAAACTAGTCAAATAAAAACAGAATACATGAACAAGATCTAGGTTAGGTTTATTTTCATTAGAAAAAAGGAGATTGAGGGGGAACCTGAATGAGGTTTACAAAATCATGAAGGGAATAGACAAGGTGGATAGAAATCAGATTTTTCCCAGGGTGAAGTTTTCAATAAAGAGAGGTCACGCTTTCAAGGTGAGAGGTGGAAAGTTTAAGGGGGATACACACGGCAAGTACTTCACACAGAGGGTGGTGGGCATTTGGATCGCGTTGTCAGCAGAGGTGGTAGAAGCAGGCACGGTAGATTCATTTAGGATGCACCTGGACAGAAGCATGAGTAGGTGATGAGCAGAGGGACACAGATGCTTAGAAATTGACCAACAGGTTTAGACAGTAAATTTGGATCAGCTCAGGCTTGGAGGGCCGAAAGGCCTGTTCCTGGGCTGTAAATTTTCTTTGCTCTTTGTTCTAAGAAAGAGCACTCCCTCACTTTGAGTGCGGTCAGACAACTGGTGTCATTCGGAAACATGACAAAAGGATTTCAACTAAACAGCAGAGCCAACATTTCCAAATGTTGTACTGTCTATTCTTCATGAACCCATGTACAGAGACTGATCTATATATCTTTTCTTCACAAATACAGATGGCACAGGCTCAGTTTGCTCAGTCTTTCATTGTAGAATATATATCTTTTTCACAAGAACAAGTCTGAGGAATATTCATTGCCGCTATTGCCTGCTAAAGTAGGGAGACCAAAACTGGAAACAATACACTAGGTGTTGTCTAACCAAGCTTCCATATGATTGAGCAAGACTTCATTATTCTTGTGCTCAAATTCTCTTGTGATAAAGGCTAACATTCCAGTCAGCTTCCAAACAGTTTGTTGCAGAGGTGGTAGGCTGAACGATACTATCGCTGGACAGTTAATTCACTGACCCATTAATATTCTGCGGCCCCAAGTTCAAATCCTGCCAGGGCAGATGGTGGAATCTGAATTCAATGAAAAAAATCTGGGATTAAGAGTCTAATGATGATGACAAAACTATTACCGATTGCCAGGAAAAAAAACCATCTGGTTCCCTAACGAACTTTAAGGAAGGAAACTGCCATCCTTACCTGTTCTGGCCTACATATGATTCCAGATCCATAGCAATGTAGTTATCTCACAACTGGTCTCTGGGCAATTAGGGATGGGCAATAAATGCTGACTTAGCCAGTGATGCCCTCATCCCATGAATGAATTTTAAAAAACTGAAGGTTTGTGTAAAGATTTGTAGCTCGGGTGCCAGTTATCGTGGTTGTGGGTATGTTCGCTGAGCAGGGAAGTTGATGTGCAGATGTTTTCTCCCCTGTCTAGGTGACACCTTCAGTGCTTTGGAGCCTCCTGTGAAGCTCTGCTGTACTTCGCCTTTTGGAATTTGTTTGGTTCTGTTACTGCTGCTTGCGGTTGCTGGTTCCAGTTGTTCGTTGTTGTGGCTGGTATATTTGGTCTAGGTAAATGTGCTTGTTGATGGAGTCCATGGATGAGTGCCATGCTTCTAGAAATTCTATGTCTGTCCCATGTTTAGCTTGTTCTATGATCATTGTGTTGTCCCAGTCGAATTTGTCCCAGGCAAACCCCTCCTCAAAAATGCCCACACAGTACAAATTTGTAATATATTAAAAGTGCTGCACACAGTTTCTGTGCCTGTTCTGTAAGAATCCTTTCACAACTCATGAGACGCATTTCTGGCTTCATATTTCAGCATACCCTCTGATTCACCTTGAACTACAGGAGATATACAAGTAATGCTAATATTAACTCACTATCATGGTTTTGACATTGCAGAATTAAATGACTACCAACAAACAAATGGGTTAATATATAAACATTAAATCCACTGATACAATCAGTTGTACTACTGAAAAACAGCTTACAAAATTGCATTGCTGTCCTATTCTTATTCAAATCCTTGACTTGAAATCCAAAGCAGGAGATACATATAGCTGTTTATGTGTTTACATAGCAATGCATGTTAATTAAATGTTTTTCTGGTCCTGAATTTGCTGCTCTCGATGATGAATATATAGGTGTGAAATTATCATTCTTCATGAGTACTCTGCATGCAAATTCAAACACTAATTGAAGCCTGTATTAATTGAGGTGGAAGGCAGTCATTTATTCCTGTCTCCTGATTGACCATTTGTAACAGACATGGGCAATAATGGCACAATTAGCAACAATGACCTTTAATTGCAGTGCAGACTTATCATTTAGGTTATTAAACATAGTTCAATTACAAGAACAAATCTGAAACACATTTGGCTTGTAACATTCGTAGCTAACAAGTGAAAAAAAATAAAAGCTTTGTTCAAAGCCATGACACTTTATCACCAAGGCAAAGCCATATGCTCAAAGAAGACTACATCACTGTAATTGGACAACCAATCTGAAGCAATGGAACCATATTCCTCATCATGGACTGAGGTTCTGTTTTCAAAATAAATCAAAAGAAATTGGAGGTTTGTGCACTGGGAATGGGAGGACTGGCTCCTGAGAGACAAGAGGCAGATTAGGAGCCCCTCTATTATTATAGAAAAAAAAGACAATTTCATTTTTTAAGAAGCCTTCCAGAAAAAAAAATGGGTTGCTCTTGGTAAAATGTACTTATGATAATGAGGTGTGAATAGGTTTGGTCAATCCAAAACCAGTGAAGCCAACACTTCTAAACATTTAACAGAATTGTGTGAATGGTCATCTATACTGAACAACAGCAATAATAAATAATTAACCTGATTTTAAAAGCAGTCATAGAATTTTACCGTACTTTACAGTATCTGTACCGGCTCCTGAAAGAGCTACCCAGCTAGTCCCATTCTCCAATCTTATCTCCATAGCCCTCTAAATTCATTACCAACAAATTTAAACCAAAAGAACAATAGATACTGTAAATCAGAAACAAACGTTCTGGGGAAGAGTCACTGGACCTGAAACATTAACTCTGATTTCTTTCCACAGATGCTGCCAGAACTGCTGTTTTTCCAGCAATTCCTGTTTTTACTTTCAAATGTATACCCAGCTCTCTTTTGAATCCTCCTATGAAATCCACCTCCATTACTCTCCTAGGTACACATTCCAAATCCCAACAATTCTCTCCTGATCTTACTCTCTAGCTGACAAGCTTGAAATTGTTACCCAGAGTTACTGACGCACCATCTAGTGGAAACAAAATATTATTCTTTACCCTCTCAAAACTGCCATAATTTTGAATACCCCAATAAAGTCAATTCTAAATCTTCTCTTTCACTAATCTTTTCTTATGTCTAAAATCCCTAATTTCTGGTAACATTCCAGTAAATCTCCTTTGAACTTTCTCCAGGGCTTAAATATCCTTCCTGAAACAAGGTGACCATAACTGAGCAGAATACTCTAAATGTGGTCTCACTAATGATTGGTTAAGCTTGAGCATTACTTCCTTGCTTTTATAGTCTATTTATAAACCCAAGCATCCTAAAAGCCTTACCAATTATTTCAACTTGCCTGGCCACCTTTATAGAATCATGCACATGAACTCTAAGATCCCCATGCTCCTGTACTCCCCTCAATATTGCACCATTGAACCTATATTGTCTCTCAGTGTTTCTCCTACAAAAGTGCATTATCTCATATTTCGCTACACTGTAATCTATGACACGTTAACTGGATATCTTTGTGAGGAAAGCAGCACATTGGGTTCATCCATCCAACATAGCTTGCTTAATTTTCCGTAAGATATTAAATACAATTTAGAATGCATGACCATTTAAGAGTGATCAGTGGGGCTAAATCTTTCTGTAGAGTGTTGGGCCAAAGGAGAGTGGAGTTCACAGCAAATTAGATAACTGAGCTGAAACTGGCTTGACAATAGAAAGCAGAAGATAACGATAAATAGTCAATGTTTTGTCTGGAAGAAAATGACCAATAACATTTTATGCAGATTAGCTCATGTTGGCTGTGACTTAATGGAAAGCATTTTTACTCTGAGTCAGAGGTTGGGTTCATAAACCACTTCAGGCACTAAGCAGAAACATCTTGTTTAAAATTTCAGTGCAATACTGAGGAAATGATACAAATCTTGATGTCATGTTAGACAAAGCCCAGAATGTCATCTCAAGTAGATGTAAACAAAACCCTCCCATTTCATCGTCTTGATAAAGAACAAAAAAGTTGTCCCTTGTTATCCTGGCAAATACTGATCCCTTAAACAACATCATAAAAAGACAAATGTTTTATTAATTGTCATATTGCAGTAGAACAACTTAATTAGTTGAATATTGGCTGCTTATTTCCCATCTTATCATTGTAACTACATTTCAAAAGTAGGTCATTAGTTGTAAAATCTGTTGGGATATGCTGAAGGCATGCAAGATGTTATATGAATGCAAGTCTTTCTTTCAATGTCATAAACTATTCGCAGTTTTCAAAAATAATGATATGAAGGACAGTATGTTAAATGTAATTGTTTTATGTCATAGTCTATATGAGGCATTCAAAAAGAGCTAACTGAATGTCTGTTTAATGATGGAAAGTCTGACAAACATTCTAGCTGTAAATTTGCCAAACCATTATATATTGAAGAAACAATATATTAGAAGTGAGATCCTAAAAAACAAATTTGATGGCTGAAATCACATTTGCTGAACTATTGCAAAAAATTATTATCTAAAATTTGAAGACAAACAATCGTACATTAACATGTAATTTCCATGCCCAAACAACACAAATACTTTGCGGTTGAAACCGTCCATTAAAACATTCTAATGGGATTCTATGTTGACCAATGAAGATCTATAATGTATGAGAAATGGGTGTTTATAAGTATTCATGCATTTAGTTATATTGCCTCATGAATTTTATCTGATGTGCATTGAAAAGAAATATTGATGTGAGTCAAGGGCAAATTTGATTATTTTGAAGAGATCAGAAATCATTGTCTTTAAAAGAGATACATTTAACCTGTGTTGGTGTGCAACATCAAATATGAATACACAAGTACATTTCTCCAAATAATTAGTTGATTTGCTTTAGGATTTTTTTATATGCACCAAATTAGTTTAATATTTTTCTTGCAGGGCTGAAGGTGAATCAGAAAATTAACATATAAATAATTATATTTCTCATTAAGTTTCCTTTGGCACATATTATGAAACACATTACAATTCACTTATGAAACAAAGAGATTTTGAACCTTTTATTCAGCAATTGTAATTCCGGATGGTCTCACTGTTATACCTCTATATTTGTGAGGTTAATTCCCTGTTAATTCCCTTCTGTATAACTTATTTATCACTTTGCTCATACATTGTCAGATTGATTCAATTCATATGAATGTTGTTATTTTAAACAGAAGTTTGTTACATAGAATAAAAATAATAGAACAAACCAAGCTATCTAAGTATAGAACACAGTTTGAAAGATCGTAAAACTCACAGGAAACTAAAAATGGGCAGAATCTAATAGGATTCTGAACAACATGGGCTCTGGCTCGAAGTGTGGTGAATGGTGTAAGAAGGGGTATGCCAGTTATGAAACGAGTGGCAACTGTATAGTAAGGGGGAGAACTGTGGCTGTGAATGGGGTAATATGGAAGTGGGGGATGGGAGAGTGTATGACCATACCTGGCATGGTCCTCTCACATGTCAGGGGCTCAGTGCATAGATGACAATGGTTAAGGAAGGGATAAGCCTGTGAGGTTCACATGAAGGGCTATCAGAAATGGGAAGAATCTGGATGTTTTTGGCCTTGCAGACATGCAGAGGCAAAGGCAGAGGCTGGAAACGCTGCCCAAGAGTGTCCTCTGTCATCTTTGATCATGCTGGAAATTGAAACAATGGAACGGGAGAGTAAGTGGCTGATACCACAATCAGAGTGGATGGGTAAGTGTCTTGATCTGTGAGGGAGGGAGCTGCAAGACTAACTGATGTGAGGATAGTCTGGACTCGAACAGAAATTACGTCAAAATTATTTGATCTAGGAAGTGCAATCAAGTTTTCAAAAGCCAGGGATTTGGCCATGTGAGCTCCAGTAAGGGATTCTGCACACTCTAGAGAAAAGACTAGCAGAGGCAACAGCAGACAATGAAAGGAGTAGGTGGATTAACAATGGTATCAAACGAAAAGTCAAAAAGATATGTTTTGAAGGAATGGAACACTGCAGCACAGTGGAGGATGGGTTTTGGAAGAGAATCGCAGGCCAAATTGTCTGAAAACACCACATCAGAAAGTGAAGAGGGAAACCCATAGGGTAAGGAGTTGGGAATGGGGGTTTGTGGTCGTCAATGGGTAGTAATACACTGGAAACCAGAAATGAAAGATGGCAGGGAAACAGCAGGAGAATGACATTGACGAAGACCACAAAGAAAGTGAAGTACAAAGATCCACGAGGCATTTAGGAATGACAATTAAGAATTAGAAATTTACATGGAGGCATATACTGTGATAATGAAAGTTACTAAGCAGACCAGTAAGAAAGAAATGAAAGTCAGTGTTTCTGGTGAAGATCTTATGACGTTGTGATGAGCAGCTCCAGCTTCACATGAAAGGTTATGAAATATTGGTGCTGCACATAGACAGTGACGCAACTGCACTTTCAAAGTGCTGTTGAGTTGGGAGTAAGTGCAGGCAGGAAATCAGAATCAGAGATTGTTTTAGGATCCTGACACTTCAAGGACAATTTTGAAATGTAAAATGTGGTTGGAAAGAATACAAAACATGGTCACTCTCAAATAACAACTCCTACTTGTTAAGTGACCCATGCATTAGACATTGTCATTTTTAAATGTTTTTCTAGTGCACTTGAACATGCTTGTTCACAGCTGTTAGGTTCACTCAGGTAAAACATTCTTTGTAAATCTTTGGACCTACAACAACTGACATGGGTGTTGCACCTATTTTCTCACCTTGAAGAGCTGCCTACTCTCACTAGTAAGGCAACGGCAGTCCCCGATGGCATGGCTGCCATCTACCCTTCCTGTGTCTCAAGGCAGGTAGCTGCTGCCTGCAGGAATATTCTGGGTATATCCAAATGAGTGCTGACCAACTGGACAATTTACAATTAAACATATTGTAGTATAAGTGATACAGGTGGATTTAGGTTTGTGACATAGAACTCATCAGTGTTTCCAACCTCAGGGTACAGTAGAATTCAATAGGCTGATGCTCTGGATGTATCAACATTAAACAATCTGAAGAGATGATTGTATGATTTCATAGAATCCATTGCATGTTCAATCATGGAAAGTCAATGGGTTGGTACTACTTGGTACAATTGTATTCCCAGAATTGGATCTAATTGTTCACCAGGATTAAATCAAAATCCTCTACTTGCTTCCATATGGGAGAGGGCTGTCATAGAGTCACAGAGATATACAGCATGGAAACAGACTCTTCGGTCCAACTCGTCTATGCCGACCAGATATCCCAATCCAATCTAGTCCCACCTGCCAGCACGTGGCCCATATCCCTCCAAACCCTTCATACTAAAAATGAAGAAATATCACCCACTTACAATGGGCAACAGAATGTGTAAAATAATGTAAGACCTTTCCACTTACATTTGGAAATACTATGTCACACTTAAGGAGGTGTTGGGACTTGAACTCAAGATTCCTTGTTCAGAGGTAGGAACACTACCACTGCACCATAAGGTCCCCTCACTCATATTTCAAAGCATACAAAAATGGAGCTGTAATTGTAAAATGAGATATCAAAGGAAAGTAATCATAGTGGAGACAGAAATGGCTCAAAGGGAGAAGTCAGAGGGTGGCAGTGGAGGATTGCTTTTCAGATTAGATGCCATTAACCAGCGGTTTGTCACAAAGATCAGTGCTGGGTCCACTGCTTTTCATCATTTATACAAATGATTTGGATGTGAACATATTGGTATAGCTAGTAAGTTTCTAGATGTAGCCAAAATTGGAGGTGTAGTGGACTGCAAAGAAGGTTACTTCGGAGTACAATGGGATTTTGATCAGATGAGCCAATGGCTGATTGAGTGGGAGATTGAATTTAATTTGGATAAATGTGAGGTACTACAGTTTGGAAAAGCAAATCAGAGCAGGATTTATACACTTAATGAGGAGGTTCTGCAGAGTGTTGCTGAACAAAGAGGTCTGGGAGTGCACGTTCATAGTTTGTTGAAAGTGGAGTCACAGATAGATAGGATAGTGAAGAAGGTGTTTGGTATGTTTTCCTTTATTGGTCAGAGCATTAAGTATAGGAGTTGGGAAGTCATGTTGCAACTGTCCAGGACATTGGTTAGGCCACCTTTAGAATGTTGTATGTAATTCTGGTATTCTTCCTATCGGAAGGATGTTGTAAAACTTGAAAGGGTTTGGAAAAGATTTACAAGAATGTTGCCAGGGTTGGAGGATTTGAGCTTTAGGGAGAGGCTGAATAGACTGGGGCTGTTTTCCTGAAGCATCAGAGACTGAGGGGGCACCTTATAGAGGTTTATAAAATAATGAAAAGCAAGGTAGGATAAATACACAAAGTCTTTTCACTGGGGCGGGGGAGTCCAGAACTAGAGGGCATAGGTTTAGGTTGAGAGGGGAAAATATAAAAGCAACCTAAGGGGCAACTTTTTCAAAATTTAACAAAGGAAAGAAAAAAAAACAAAAACCAAAATAAAATTAAAAAAAACCAAAACTCAACATTCTACTAATGTAACCTATAACCAACCAGAGTGCATACTTAGGTCTCTTACATGCTCGGAATGTATTAACATCAAATGTAATAAAACCCGTATTCGTGCAGGATTCCTCTCCCAAGGGGCCCCGGAAGTGCCAGGTTTGTAATCCTCACTAAATAAAGGCCCTTGTTAGGATGGCCGAAATATCTGCATTTATGTAATTCAAAAAGGGCTGCCATATTTTATAAAATAATTCAGTCTTTCGGTGCACCATATTTGTGAGGAAGTCAAGGAGAATATATTCCATAATTAATCTTTGCCAATTTGAAAGTCCAGGGGGGGCCCTCAGCCACCCAGTTCATCAAAATACTTTTCCTTGCACAGAAAGAGAGAATAGAAAATAGTCTCTTCCTGTGCGTATTCAGGGAGGAAAAGTTCAAAAAGCCCAAAAGGAGAGATACAGGGTCCACTCTAATTTCCGTTCCTAAAATATCTGTCAGGGTACTTGCTACTTTACTCCAATATCTACGGATCTTATGACAAGTCCATAGGCAATGTACCAGAGTGCCCACTTCTATTTTGCATTTGGGACACATTGGAGATGCTCCTGCCTTAAATTTTGCCAATCGAGCTGGTGCTATATGGGCCCTATGAAGTATCTTCAGCTGGATAGCCTGGGTTCTGTTACAGATAGTAATTCTTCTAGCATTTTCCCAAATATCATTCCACGTTTCTATAGAGATTTCTAGTCCCAAATCCTGATCCCATGTTTTAAGCAGATTGTCCATATCTCCCGACACTTCATCATGTAGTAAATGATAAATAATACTAACGGAGGATACCCCTACTGGTCGTAGGACATTACATTATCTATCTGATTTATAAAGACTATCTATTAACATAGTCTCCTTCTGTATATAATCTCGAATTTGGAAGTATCGAAAGAGGTCTCCATTGGGTAACCCGAATTTCTGACGCAGCTGTTCAAAGGACATCAGGACCCCATCTTTAAATAGGTCCACTAAACATGAGATACCCCTGGATCTCCAGAGTTTACTGTATATCTCTCTGACTCAATGACTTTATGATTGTCACGATGTAAATATATTCAAAGGTCCATCCTCACAAAACAGTAGAATATCTTCCAAGAAAAAAAAAGGTTATGATCAGGTCACGTTTAATCTCATCTACAATCTGCTTATGGAGGTCTGAATGTTTGTTTGAGTGAGTAGTTTAACCCTACTCCTGCTCTGTAATGTTTCTGTGATTTTGTAGGACATAAATGTAAGCTAATTCACAGAAAAAGCAATGGCAACATGAGAAAAAAAAATTTTCATGTTGCAAGTGGTTGGCTCAAAAGGAAGAATGTGCTGAATGAGGGGAGAAGCCGGTGGGGTGAAGGAGTATGTGATGAATTGTTCATTCACAGAGATGGTTTCAACACAATGGCCAAATTGATTCCATCTGTATTGTAAAAGTTCTTTGCAGGGTACAGATTTAGAATTATTGAGATACAGAAGCAAAATAATACAATGGAGATGCATGGATTTTAGTCCCTCTTTCCAGTGGGAGAAAGAACATGATTCAGCTCTGAATAAAACAAGAGTAGTTCAAGGCAAAGGGGAATATCACTCTGATCTAGGTTAAAAATATCAAAAAAGGTTCAAATCTGATTAGAGTCATAGAGTCATAGAGATGTACAGCATATAAACAGACCCTTTGGCCCAACCCGTCCATTCCAACCAGATATCCCAACCCAATCTAGCCCCACCTGCCAGTACCCGGCCCATATCCCTCCAAACCCTTCCTATCCAGACACCCATCTACATGCCTCTTAAATGTTGCAATTTTACCAGCGTCCACCACATCCTCTGGCAGCTCATTCCATACACGTACCACATTCTGCATGAAAAAGCTGTCCCAGAGGTCTTGTTTATATCTTTCCCCTCTCACCCTAAACCTATGCCCTCTAGTTCTGGACTCCCCGATCCCAGGGAAAAGACTCTGCTTATTTATCCTAGCCATGGCCCTCATAATTTTGTAATCCTCTATAAGGTTACCTCTCAGCCTCCGATGCTCCAGGGAAAACAGCCCCAGCCTGTTCAGCCTCTCCCTATAACTCAGATCCTCCTACCCTGGCAACATCCTTGTAAATCTTTTCTGAACCTTTTCAAGTTTCACAACATCTTTCCGACAGGAAAGAGACCAGAATTGCACACAATATTCCAACAGTGGCCTAACCAATGTCCTGTACAGCCGCAACATGACCTCCCAACTCCTGTACTCAATACTCTGACCAATAAAGGAAAGCATACCAAACACCTTCTTCACCATCCTATCTACCTGCGACTCCACTTTCAAGGAGCTATGAAGCTGTACTCCAAGCTCTCTTTGTTCAGCAACTCTCCTAGGACCTTATCATTAAGTGTATAAGTCCTGCTAAGATTTGCTTTCCCAAAATGCAGCACCTTGCATTTATCTGAATTAAACTCCATCTGCCACTTCTCAGCCCATTGGCCCATCTGGTCCAGATCCTGTTGTAATCTGAGGTAACCTTTTTCACTGTCCGCTATACTTTCAATTTTGGTGTCATTTACAAACTTACTAACTGTACCTCTTATGCTCACATCCAAATCATTTACGTAAATTACAAAAAGTACAGGGCTCAACAACGATCCTTGTGGCACTCCACTGATCATAGGCTTCCAGTCTGAAAAACAACCCTCCACCACCACCTTCTGTCTTCTACCTTTGAGCCAGTTCTGTGTCCAAATGGCTCGTTCTCCCTGTATTCCATGAGATCTAACCTTGCTGATCAGTCTCCCATGGGGAACCTTGTCGAACGCCTTACTGAAGTCCATATAGATCACATCTACTACTCTACCCTCATCAATCCTCTTTGTTACTTCTTAAAAAAACTCAATCAAGTTTGTGAGACATGATTTCCCACACACAAAGCCATGTTGACTATCCCTAATCAGTCCTTGCCTTTCCAAATGCATGTACATCCCGTCCCTCAGGATTCCCTCCAACAACCTGCCCACCACCGAGGTCAGACTCACTGGTCTATAGTTCCCTGGCTTATCCTTTCCACCCTTCTTAAACAGTGGCACCATGTTTGCCAACCTTCAGTCTTCTGGCACCTCACCTGTGACTATCGATGATACAAATATCTCAGCAAGAGGCCCAGCAATAATTTCTCTGGCTGCCCACAGAGTACTTGGGTACACCTGATCAGGTCCTGGGGATTTATCCACTTTTACCCTTTTCAAGACATCCAGCACTTCCTCCTCTATAATCTGGACATTTTGCAAGATGTCACTATCTATTTCCCTACAGTCTATATCTTCCATATCCTTTCCACAGTAATACTGATGCAAAATATTCATTTAGTATCTCCCCCATTTTCTGTGGCTTCACACAAAGGCTGCCTTGCTGTTCTTTGAGGGGCCCTATTCTCTCCCTAGTTACCCTTTTGTCCTTAATGTATTTGTAAAAACCCTTTGGATTCTCTTAATTCTATTTGCCAAAGCTAACTCATGTTCCCATTTTGCCCTCCTGATTTCCCTCTTAAGTATACTCCTACTTCTTTTATACTCTTCTAAGGATTCACTCGATCTATCCTGTCTATACCATACATATGCTTCCTTCTTTTTCTTAACCAAACCCTCAATTTATTTAGTCATCCAGCATTCCCTATATCTACCAGCCTTTCCTTTCACCCTAACAGGAATATACTTTCTCTGGATTCTTGTTATCTCATTTCTGAAGGCTTCCCATTTTCCAGCCGTCCCTTTACCTGCGAACATCTGCCTCCAATTAGCTTTCAAACATTCTTGCCTAATACGTCAAAATGGGACTTTCTCCAATTTAGAAGTTCAACTTTTAGATCTGGTCTATCCTTTTCCATCACTATTTTAAAACAAATAGAATTATGGTCGCTGGCCCCAAAGTGATCCCCCACTGACACCTTAGTCACCTGCCCTGCCTTATTTCCCAAGAGTAGGTCAAATTTTCTAATAGTAGGTACATTGACATACTGAATCAGAAAATTGTCTTGTACACACTTAAGAAATTCCTCTCCACCTAAACCTTTAAAGAAAATAGCAGTCCCAGTCTATGTTTGGAAAATTAAAATCCCCTACCATAACCACCTGATTATTCTTACAGACAGCTGAGATCTCCTTACAAGTTTGTTTCTCAATTTCCCTCTGACTATTGGGGGGTCTATAATACTATCCCAATAAGGTTATCATCCCTTTCTTATTTCTCAGTTCCACTCAAATAACTTCCCTGGATGCATTTCCGGGAATATCCTCCCTCACCACAGCTGTAATACTATCCCTTATCAAAAATACCACACCCCCTCCTCTCTTGCCTCCCTTTCTATCCTTCCTGTAGCATTTGTGTCCTGCCTATCCCTGAGACATGTTTTCGTAATTGCTATGATATCCCAGTCCCATGTTTCTAACCATGCCCTGAGTTCATCTGCCTTCCCTGTTAGGCCCCTTGCATTGAAATAAATACAGTTTAATTGATTAGTCCAACCTTGTCCCTGCCTGTTTGACTCGCTTCTCTTCTCAGCTGTACCAGTCTCAGATTGATCTCTTTCCTCACTCTCTCCCTGGGTCCCACCCCCTCCACCTTACTAGTTTAAATCCTCCCGAGCAGTTCAAGCAAATTTTCCTGCCAGTACATTAGTCCCCTTCCAATTTAGATGCAATCCGTCCGTCCTTGTGCAGGTCACTTCTTCCCCAAAAGAGATTCCAATGATCCAAAAATGTGAATCCTTCTCCCATACACCAGCTCCTCAGCCATTCAGCCATGCATTCATCTGCTCCATCCTCCTATTCCTGATAAATAAAAGCCCTTAAATGATTTTGGTATCATGAAAAATTGTTATCTTTAGCTTCTAAGCTTCATAAACTGCACTGTCTGGTAGAAGGGTTCATAATATTCTAAACTCCTTACATAATCTGTGCTTGCAAACAATATTTGTCAAAACCATTAATGCACGTGTATCAAAACCATTGAATTCAAAATGTAAACAGCTCAAGGTATATTTTAACAAGATCAGCACTCAATAGCCAATTTATTTTTAAGTATTATGAAAAAAACTCTTTTAACCTCCCAATTCCTGTATGACATATTTTTACTTTCCTTGTTTTCCAAATTTTATTCTATTTTCACAGCACATCCAAATGCTCCCCTTTTGCAATATTACTGCTCAGTGAATGTACTCTTAAATGCATTCTCTCATATTAAATACGTGCTTCCATTTTAACTTCGTAAGGTACTTTTTGATGTCTGGAAATTCCGAAAACAAAGCAATGAATTGTCACATTCCTTTCGACTCTGTCACTACCCCCACATTGGATAATCTAATTACGAATGCAAGACACAGCTTCAGCTGTTTTCCTAATCTGTTCAGCCTCAATGGTCTTTAAATCAGTTCTATCTCTGAGTGAAGAAAGAGAGCTTGTGTCTCAGTTTTTAACTGTTTAAGATATTTCTCATTTGGGAGTCAATAACCTTTCAACAAAATAGCCCTTCAAAATGTTCCTTTAAAAATAATGCCTTTAAAAAAGAGCACAGGACTGAGAAAGGCCATTCAACACCTTGAGTCTGTTCTGCCATTCAATTAGATCCTGACTGATTTGCAGCTTAATTTCATTTATTTGCTTTTTCTCCTTATCCCTTGGCATCCCTGTCTCTGACAAAAAAAAGTCTTCCTCAGTCTTGGTGTACTTTTTTTTTAAAGACATCAAAGAAATGGAAAAATAAAGCAGTTAATTCTAGGAATATGAGTGCCAATGGGAAGGCCAACATTCATCTCCCATCCCCAGTTAAACTTGAGTAAGAGGTACATCTAATTTGCTGTTAGATAGGAATTACCAGAAATTTTGCCCTGCAAATGAATTAATATTGAAGTCAGGGTGATATGTAATTTTAAGGCAAAATCCTTGGCATGGTGGCAAGGCCGATGGGGGGTGGGTGATGAAGGGTGGGGAGGGGGGTGGGGTGGAAGGTCACAGATTTGGAACATGGTGCAAAGAACCTTTGGCTGAAGTGCCACCTCTGACAAGTATACTTTTCATGGTAGTCATGATGATGAAGGAAGTGGATGCTTATGGCACTGGATGAGTTTTCAATCAAGTGGATTGCTTTGTCCTAGACGGTGTTGAACTTCTTGATTGTTGGAGCTGTACCCATCCAGATAAGTGGGGAGTATTCAATGACACACCCCAGACATGTCTTTTGTAGGTAATACGAAGGTCTTGAGGAGCCAGGAGTTAAGCCTTTCTCTGTGCTGGTTTCTTTGGCTCTGACCTACTTTGGCAGTGATAACATTTATATAACTAGCAAAATTACATTTTGTAGCAATGTGGACATCCAGAATGTTAACACTATGATGGCATTGAATATATTGACAACATCCTGTCTTGTTGAAAATCACACAGCACCAGATTATAGCCCAACAAATTTATTTGGAAGTACAAGCTTTCAGAGTGCTGCTGTTTCTTCTGGAAGTTAGTCATTGGAGTTAGTCATTGCCTGGAATTTGAATGGTGTGAAGGTAACATATCACTTTCGTCCACCACCAATGTTTTCCAAGCCTTGCTGCATGCAGAGTTGGGTTGTTTTATTATCTCAAGGAAAATATTGTGGTGAAGTCAAGAATAAACAGCACTGCACTTAAAAATTTAAGAGGAAGGAAAGGCCATTGCTGAAGTATCTGGTGATAGCTAGGTTTACATCTGTGCCCTGAGGATGTCTTGTAGTAATATCCTGGCTGAGTTGATTGCCTTCAGAAATGACAACCATCTTCCTTTGTGCTAGGGATAACTTCAGCTCCAGAGATTTTCCATTTATTTTTATTGTGTGGAATAATTAGAATTAGCTGAAGGCATATGCTTGTAATGGTGGAGATAGCAAAAGGAGTCAAAGGTGCATTATCCACACAGCATGCCTGACTGAAGATAGTTGCAAATGCCTCAGTTTCTTATTTTGCAATCACATGTTGAGTTTTGCCATGTTTTTGGAGGAAGATATTTATGGAGCTTTATTGTTCCATTTTGGTTTGTTATTTAACCCATCAAGGCTGGACATATTGGACTATAGAGCTCAGTCATGAGGACAAACAGATTGCTCATTGGTTGATTCACTCAAATTCTCACCATCACCACAATTTGATGTTGATACCTTACAGGATCAGGCAAATTTAAAATGTAGTTGTACTTTTGAGCTCCCTTCATGATATACTTTGGCACCACCAACCCATAGAACATTCTGCATCATGTGCCCAAAGATGGTAACTTCCACTTTATTTCATTGCACCCTAATGATATCACAACAGTGGATGGTTAAGGATCTTTTCCGTGGAAAAAGGCTCATTCATATGACCAAGTATTAGTATCTAAGTTAAGTTGCTACAGGGCAGCTGCTACTTGTACTATTTTAATAACCAATCAACACCACTTTGAAACAAACAAGATCAATAAATTCAGTAAATTTATATGAACATGTCAACCATTGCTTGAAAACAATGCCCTGTTTCAAGTTTATATTTTTGAGAATTCCACATTTTGTAACACATTATAACAATTAAAACTCAATGTGTGAATGCAGTGTTTCTGCCAAGCCAAATCTCAGGATATCCCATGAGATTTGGTGGTGATTCTGCAGTTTAATGTTGGAATCAATTGTTCCCCTATTTGTTCTTTATCCATGTTGCTAGGCAACATCTCCTATGTTCTGCTGCTCATGAAAGAAGTAGATAAGGATGAAATATCAAGCTTGTTGGGCAGATAATTTTACCGTTGAAGGAAGTAACTAAGGGTTCGTAACTAAACAGACTGTAATAAAATAAATGAACAGCTTTCTTTAACACCTATTGCACATGTTTACATTTGCTTGAGATTAAATTGAGTAAAATCTTAATAATTATTTATAGAATGATATGACTATGTCATTTTAAATTAACCATATATTCATTTCACTGACAGTGTTTAAATATTGACAAACAAATCGCTGAATAGCATTCTTTATTGATCCTGTTTTCATAAAATGTGAAACCAGTTTACATTTTCCTTTTAAAATATCTAAAAAATAATGTGCTTGAACCGTCATTAATAAAAACTGTCACAAAAGTTCTTGAGATGAAATTCTTTTGCACAGGAATAAGTACTGAAATCTTTTTTGAACAGGATGTAGTGCAGAAAGTAAATTTAAATATTTGCTTTTGGAAGTATTTTAAATTTCAAGGAATAATGGAATTAATTTTGCAAAATGGTGATGTAAACGTATTTAGTGGAAAGTGCTGATGTCATCATATCCTGCTGCTTGCTACTCATTCCAATACTAATTACAGATGCTCAAAAGCCCTGTTTGGCAAAGTCAGTACATATCATAGACTTATTCCTCAAGAATTACTTCTATATTCAGCTTACTATATCTAAACATGGTGCTGAAAATTAGCGATAAATCGAATAGCACTTGCAAAATATGTGTCAGATGGAATTCTTACATCCAATCCACATTAACTTTCTTTTAACATAAGAACAGAAGAAGCATGAGCAGGAGTAGGCATTGAGCCTCTTTTTTAATGCTCAGTGATGCAGCATCTTCAACCATCTGGAGTAGAGAGTTCCAATGTGTCAAAGCCCTTTCTGTGAAAGATTTCTCCTCAGACATCTGAAGTTACTGATTTTTTTTATCCTGAGACTGGAAAGACAGGTTCTAGAGATTCCACCCAGGGTAAATAACTCCTTATCACTCACTCTCTGAAACCTTCTAAGAATTTTAAATATTTCAAATAAGTTCACCTTTCATTAGACTATAAGAGCATCAGACCAAGAAGCATAAGTCTACCATTCAGCCCATTGAGTAGCTCCACCATTCAGTGAGATCATGTCTCATGTGATAATTATCAATTTACTCTTCTGCTTTTTCCTGATCACACTTGTTTCCTTTACTGATTAATAACCTGTCTACCTCAGCTTTGAATATACTAATGACCCAACATCTTTACGGTAATGCCATCTATAGATTCACTACCCTCTGAAGGAAGAAGTTCTTCCTCTTTTCTGTCCTAAGTGGGCGACCCCATGCTCTGAGGTCATGCCCTTTCTTTCTAGACTCTCCCATAAGGAAATTGTTTTCTTGGGAGCAGAGAGTAATAGAGGTGTATAGGATTATGAAGTGCATGGATAGAGTGCATAGAAAGCAGATATTCCCCCCTAGTCAAAAGGAACTAACTTCCGGGCATAATTTTAAGGCAAAATGCAGTAACTTTACAAGGGATTTCAGGAAGTTGTTTTACACTGAGAGAGTGGTGGAGGTCTGGAACACACTCCTGGGGCAGGGTTTGGGGCTGTAGTTGAGATGGGTACCCTCACAACCTTTAAAAAGTACTTGGATGAGCTCTTGAAACGTCATGACATTCAAGGTTATGGGCCTAGAACTGGAAAGTAGGACAACTGTAGATTTAGTGTAGCCTTAGCTGAACAGACTTGTTGGGACAAAGGACTATGGGGAAACCTTGAATAAGTATATCTGCATAAAGAAAACATTTCTGAAAGCACGAGGCCAGTTGAGCCTGGAGAAGCAGATCATGGTTCCAACTGCAACAGGACATAAAATGAGCGATATTTGCATAAAGGTATCAAGACGAAAGATAAATATAATTCAACATTTTACAAAGGAGAAGTTGGTAAAAACCTTCCACCCCTTCCCCACAGCCATGTCACTGATTGTGTCTTGTTTACGTTGCACTTAGTAGAAATGACTAGTTCTCTCCCTTTTATACTTTAGTTTACACTCATTTGACCTCTCTTTTTATTTTTCGCTATAATTAGCAATGTCTTTGTCTTTTGCACTGGATCTCAAGACCATCAGCCCTCTTGTCCTCCGTTGCTTCTATCAAAAGTCTAAAAAAAAACCTCTTTTCAGTTTTGAAGAAAAGTCATACTGAACTCAAAACTGTTTCTCTCTCCACAGATGCTGCCAGACCAGTTGAGTTAGTCTAACGTTCTCTGTGTTTTTCTTTTTAAAAGGTACTGAGATGCCCTGGCCAGATATTTTAATTCTATTGACAAAGGAGACAGAAATTCTTGGCGTTTGAAAAGCCTATTAAGTAGGAAATTAATATTTCTTAATTATATACCCGAAACAATGTTTTGGTATTATTGTCATCATGTTTTATGTGAGTTGCAATTGAGTAAGATTGGTAGCATTCTATAAATGAGCTGGACTTAAGTCTTAGTCAGGTGATCTGGTTTCATTAAAACTCTTCTGGTTCTAGGTTTTAACATTTCTGTCAAGAATGATTGACAGTTCTCAGACTCAAATACCACTCCTTGAAATGGTTGATGAAGATTCCTTCTTTGTATCCCACTTGGTAATACAGGAATGAATCTTTCTTTGTGGCTTCTAATTGTAGCAGAACCTTATGGTTTCTCCTGATAGCCTTAGTATTGTATCTGGATGAGATATGATTGCCGCTGTGTTGTTTTCTTGACAGATGTATCTTCATGCTAGAGCTCTCTGATCCCTTTTTGTGGATATTAACTTGGATAGAGCTTCACTCCATGTTAACCATTACTTCATCAAGACTGTTAAAAATCACACAGCACCAGATTATAGTCCAACAGGTTTAATTGGAAGCACACTAGCTGTCGGAGCGACGCTCCTTCATCAGGTGATTGTGTGCATCACTCCGAAAGCTAGTGTGCTTCCAATTAAACCTGTTGGACTATAACCTGGTGTTGTGTGATTTTTAACTGTGTACACCCCAGTCCAACACCGGCATCTCCAAATCATCAAGACTGTTTGTGTCTTTGAGTTCTCTCCTTTAATTTTATGTTGTTCAAAGCTTTGAAGTGATGTTGGGTCTGATCTGATGTTTTAATGAAGCAAGTTGACTCTTCAGACTTTCAGCTATTTGCAATTCACTGGTGAAAGTCCATTGTTTAATGGTGTTGTCCTGTAATTAGGTAAGGTCAAGTGTACATTTTACTTTTTATTATAAGCATGTTTAAAGTTTTCATACCTCTCTTCTTTTCCATTAGCTTAAGGACAGAGTGGGGTACTGGTCATAAGATGTAAATTACAATCTTCTGTGAAATGATAAATTATGAACTGCAGACTTTTTAAAAATCTGATTATAGTCCAACAGGTTTATTTGAAAGTAAAAGCTTTCAGAGCACTGTTCCTTCATCAGGTAACTAGTTGGACTGGATCATTAGACATAGATCTTATTGTAAAAGATCAAAGTGTCATACAATTGATGCGATGTGTTGAACTAACCTAGATTACTGTTAAGTCTTTAATCATTTAGAATGGGATGCAGGTTTCAATTGATTAATGTGTAAATCTTAGAACTTCTTTCAAGTCACAGTCCTGAGGGTTTATCAGTATATTAAAGAAAAGTGACATCTCAGCTCAAACAATGCTTCTGTCATTACACTACAGATTCTTACAGAAACTCAGTACCAACGGACTAGTTGAACCAGGAACATTCCTTGTCATAATAGACGCTTTGGCACTCTACACCAGCACCCCCCACAATGATGGCATTGTGGCAAAAGCCTCAGCACTCAATACGAGCAACTGCCAATCTTCAAACACCATTCCAGAACTCATCCATGTCATCCTCGACCACAGTGTCTTCACCTTTGACATTTATCCAAGGGGACCAAATTTGCACACCAACATGCCAACATGCCAACATTTTCATGCGAACTTGCATAAGACTTCCTTGCTGCACAGGACCTACAGCAACACTATATACCGGATACATTGATGACATTTTCTACCTCTGGACCCATGGCAAAGAATTTTTGAAACAACGACATAGTGATATTAACAAGTTTCATCCCATCGTCAGACTTACCATGGACTACTCTTTAGAATCAGTCTCATTTTTGGATACACGCATCTCCATTAAAGCCGGACACCTCAATACCTCACTCTACCACAAGCCTATGGATAACCTCACAATGCTGCACTTCCCTAGCTTCCACTCTAAACATATTAAAGCAGCCATTGCCTATGGACAGGATCTGTTCAGATGAGGAGGAACGTGTCGGACATCTGAAGGTGCTGAAGAACACCCTCATAAGAACAGGCTATGAGGCTCAACTCATTGATCACCAGTTCCGATGTGCCACAGCGAGAAACTATAATGACCTCCTCAGCTGACAAACACGGGATACGACTGATAGGGTACTCTTTGTTGCCCAGAACTTGCCAGCCATGGAGAGACTACACGATGTTCTTTGCGACCTGCAGGATGAGCACCTCGCCAAGACTTTCCCTATGCCTCCACTTCTCGGCTTCAAACAACTGCCAATTATAGCAAACTCCCCAGTCTTCAGCACAACAGTGACCACAACAAAGTACAACCCTGTCATGGCAACCACTGCAAGGTGTGTCAGAGTGTTGACATGGATACCACCACTACAGATGGGGACATCACCCAGCACGTACGCGGCTGGTATTTATGTGACTGGGCCACATGGTGTCTACCTCATATCCTGCAAGCAAAGATGCCCAGAGGCATAGTAAAAATGTGAAACCAAACAGTCACTATGACAACAGATGAATGGACACTGTGCAACAGCCACCAGATAGGGATGTTCCCTTCCAATTTGGGAATGCTTCAAAGGTCAAAGACATTCGGCCTCAGATCTTTGGGTGACCATCCTCTAAGGTGCACTTCGGTATACACAACAATACAGAGTCGCTAAGCAGAGGCTGATGGCCAAGTTCGGTACCTATAAGGAGGGCCTCAACCGGACCTTGGGTTCATGTCACACTACAGGTGACTCCACTGCACTATACACTTTCTCTGACACACGCACACATACACATGCTCACTCAATCATGCACACACCCTCTCACAGGCATATACTCTGACACACTCTCACATACACGCACAAACACACATTCTCTCCCTCTCTCTCCCTCCCCCCCCACACACAAACACATATCTCTATGGGGTGAATTTGTTTTTGCAGATACATTCTATTTTGTTCAAAAAGCACACACTCTTATAGGCTGTCAGTCCATGTGACATTTTATAATCTCCTGGATTAGATTAGATTAGACTTACAGTGTGGAAACAGGCCCTTCGGCCCAACAAGTCCACACCGACCCGCCGAAGCGCAACCCACCCATACCCCTACATTTACCCCTTACCTAACACTACGGGCAATTTAGCTTGGCCAATTCACCTGACCCGCACATCTTTGGACTGTGGGAGGAAACCGGAGCACCCGGAGGAAACCCACGCAGACACGGGGAGAACGTGCAAACTCCACACAGTCAGTCGCCTGAGTCGGGAATTGAACCCGGGTCTACAGGCGCTGTGAGGCAGCAGTGCTAACCACTGTGCCACCGTGCCGCCCTAAATTAGATTCCCTACAGTGTGGGAGTAGGTGATTTGGCCCAAGTCTACACCAAGCCGCTGAACAGTAATCCACCCAGACCCAGACCCATCTCCCTCTGACTAATGAACTATGGGCCATTTAGCATGGCCAATTCATCTCACCTGCATATCTTTGGACTGTGGGAGGAAACCAGAGCACCCAGAGGAAAACTGTGCAGGCATGGGGGAGATTGGGCAAATTCCACACAGTCACCCAAAGCTGGAATTGAACCCATGCCCCTGGCACTGTATGGTAGCAGTTCTAACCACTGGGGACCCACACTGCCCCAACTTTGGAAATAGAACTAATCTGACTTAAGGTTGGGATACAGACTGACTCAAACCTCACATCTTTGAAGCATTGCCTGAGCTGAGATGTCACTTTTTTTATGTATACTGATAAATCCTTAAGTTGTCTCAAGACTATGAATTGAAAGAAGTTCTGAAATTTACATATTAATCAATCGAAACCTGCATCCTCATTCTAAGTGATTAAAGGCTTTATAGAAATCTAGGTTTGTTCAATACATCGCATACGTTGTATGATACTTTGATCTTTTGTTTTAAATTCTATACCCTATGACCCTGCCCAATTAATTGCCTGGGTAACAGTAGGGCTTTGAAAGGCTGTACTTTCAAATAAACCTGTTGGACGATAACCAGGTGTTGTGTGATTTTAAACTTTGTCAACCCCAGTCCAACACTAGGATCTTCACTCATCACCTTTACATCACACAATTTTGTCTGGTCCACGATATATAGAAAAAATGTGCTTTAAAGGTTTTATCTCCACATTTCCTGTCATGGTAGAGACCATGCTGATCTCCAAAAATTAGTGTAGGTGTCTTGTGACATGAAGTAAATTTTCCCTCAGAAATTAAGCAGAAATATGCTTTGCTGTTGCCAAAGTCGTGACAGAAAAGTTGATGATAACAAATATTCAATCGGTGTTTGACTGCTGATGGCAGAAATATTTGAGACTTTTGAGTTTTCAGGCCCCTGTACTGACTGTTATGTCCTTGCTGTACAAATTCTCAAATAACCACCATGGAGATTTTGATGAATACCTTCTTTAATATTTCTCAGGATCATTCATCTGTCATTAAAGACTGGGAGATCATCAATTATTGTTAGGTTGCCTGTTAGTTGTGATATTATTTTAGCACCTGATTGTTTGTGATATATGCACTGTGTCCTGACTTGAATAAGTGCTGGAGAAAGTAATCAGAATACAATAGTTAGATATTTAATATTTGGTTTACTGTAAGAACTCTATGACTCTAATATATCCCACCTCTTTCCATGGGGCTGTTTTGATCTCTTTTAATTTGCTCCTCGAAGCTGATAGGGTCTTTGTTATTGTCAACGAATATGCCTCTACCTCAGAGATTAGCACATGTTTATTGCAATCTAGACAATTGTTGCTTTTGACAGAGTGTCTGCAGTTATGTGTTTTTATCCCCCAGGCACACACTGTGTTGTTCAGTTGTAATATATTTTGTGTTTCACTGTAGTTTTGCTCAGTCTGGTTCTATTTGTATGATGATGGTGTAAATGGCAGTCAGACGTGTAAAATTAGCAAACATGCTGCTATTGCTTCAATCTTATTGAGAAATATCATTATAATATTGACATTTAATTCAAATGGTCAGAAGAAAGACTAAGTGGCTAGCACTGGTGCCTCACAGCACCAGGGACCTGGGTTCAATTCCACCGTTAGGCGACTGTCTGTGGGGAGTCTGCACATTCTACCTGTGTCTGCATGAATTTCCTCCAGGTGCTCTGGTTTCTTCCCACAGTCCAACATTGTATAGGTTAAGTGGATTGGCTAATGTTAAATTGCCCATAGTGTCCTGGGGTGTGTAGGTTAAGTGCATTAACCATGGGAAATGCAATGTTACGGGAATAGGGTGGGGGTCTGGGTGAGATGCTCTTCAGATGTCGAGTGTGGACTTGATGGCCTGTTTCCACACTGTAAAAATTCTATGGAAATACATTTGTATGGAAAATTATGCATCTGACAATTTCCAGAAACCATATTTGTGGAGGGAAATGTATGATTTACTGGATGTACATGAGAAATTGTCCCCAGAGATCATTTGACAGTACAACAATGTAACAGTGGTTAAACACACACAGAGAATGCTGGAGAAATTAATCAGTTCTGGCAGTACCTGCAGAGAGAGAAACAGAGTTAATGTTTCAAAATGTTAACTGTTTCTCTCTCCACAAATACTACCAGACCTGCTGGGTTTTTCCAGCATTCTCTGTTTGTTTCACATTTGAAACATCTGCGTATTTTGCTTTTATTATGAAACACGGGTTAATTGGACTCTAACAAACAAATTCAGCACTGACGTTTTTCAGCTTCCTTGATGAAACATCTTTTGAACATTGTTCAATGGATTTTGGCATCAAATTCCCCCTCAGAAGACAAGGAAACATTTCAAGAAGCCTGGTTCTATCTTCTGGATAAATCACATAGATCCAACTTTCTAGGTGAGAAGATTTGTAGCTCGGGTGCTCGTTGTTGTGGTTCTGTTTGCCGAGCTGGGAATCTGTGAGGATGTCACCTAGACAGGGGATGAAACGTCTGCAACACAAATTCCCAGCTCAGCGAACAGAACCACAACAACTTTCTAGGTGTTAAAAGAAACACAACAACTAGACCAAAGGGGGCAAATATAAAATCAAAGACAATGATCAGATAAATGTAAGCTACAGTTTATTGGATTAATTATTAAAGCTGACATGCCAATCTGTGCAGTAGTTTTCTTTGGATTCTATTAAACAATAATTGTATTACCACTAGAGGGTGGAATTGTACACTAGCATTGCTCAGTGGTTGCCCCGGTCTACTGAATACTGCTAACACCGAACCATGCAAAAAATGCAGATGTCTCTGGGTTGATATGACCGAATTAGATTTAATTCATTCCTAAAACTTAACAGATCAAGGATTCTTGTAGTGGACACCATTCTTATAATATTTCTTTGAGGAGAAGGCAATTATCTAATGATATGGTAATATATAAATCCTTCATGCCCTCAATCAATGATCTAAACTGTTCTCTCAATTCCTGCTTTCCCTTGATGTTAGTTAACTTCCTTCATGGTATAGTTCTGTAGTTGCCAAGTGTCCTTAGATCATTCTCCAGATAGTCAACATTTGTGCGATTGCTGGTGAACTATGTTACTATGGAGACTCCCATTGCTGATACCTCACAAAATATTCACACATGGAGACAGTCGGCCTGGGAATACTGGATGGCTATAAGATGCAATTTTCTATATGTAAGCTGTATGTCACAAGGACCTTAGGCAATCGGGTATTGATCAGAAAATTAGCTGATCATTCATTCTGAGATACACTCAGATTATTGGAATATACTATCTTGGTTGACATTTGTATAATGCAGGAAGAAAGTGAGGACTGCAGATGCAAGAGATCAGAGTCAAAAAGTGTGGTGCTGGAAAAGCACAGCAGGTCAGGCAACATCCAAGGAGCAGGAGAGTCATCTTTATCAGGAATGTGGAAGGGGCCCAAGGGGAATGAGAGATAAACAGGAGGAGGTTGGGGCTTGGAGGGAAGGTAGCTTGGAAGGCGATAGGTAGATGAAGGTGAGGGGTGATGGTGTTAGGTCGGAGTAGAGGGTGGAGTGGATAGTGGGAAGAAAGATGGACAGTATAATGCAGTTCTGTCCATAGATTGTATCAAATACTCGCAGAAAGTTATTGGAAGATACGTTTTCTCTCATCAGTTTCAACAGGCTTAAAGATGCATAGTAGTGTGACATTGGCTGACTTCAAATTATCTTTTATTAAATAGTCACTTTGCAGTACAGAACTTGAATATTATTGAATGAAGATGCATTTTGTCAAAACTTTTCATTATGCACTCATCAGGACATTTTGCACAGGCTGGTGTGCACAATGAATACTTTGCTTGCTGTGAACAGCTGAAAGATATAGTGTTTGATATGATCAGCCAGGCTTTGAGTTAGGTCTGCCTAAAAACCCAGCATCACACCAGCACTGAGGTTCAGCTACTTATTTTTGTGATTTTCAGAATGTCTTCTTGGCTTGACGGCAAGATCCTGTTGATGGCAAACCCCACTTGTGTTGTTATTGCATAGGAGCAACATGAAACAGCGAGCTTTACTGTTGCTCAAAATTTGAAGATGCCTTCCCCTTCCTGGGTTTTCCAAAGTAAATTGGGAATTGCTACATTGGGTACTGCTGCTCTGGTAGTACAGAGGCTCAGTGGTTAGCACTACTGCCTCATAATGCTAAGGATCCGCGTTTGATTCCACACTTGTTTGTTGGAGTTTGCACATTTTCCCCATATCCCCTTTTCCTCTGGGTGCTCCAGTTCCCTCCTACAGTTCAAAGACGTGCAGGTTAGGTGGTTTGGCCATGCTAAATTGCCCATAGTGTCCAGGGATATGCAGGCTAGGTGGGTTTTCTATGGAAAAGTAAGGTTAATGGTGTTACTCTTTGCTTCCCTACTATACACATATAGTAAATGGGAGTTGGTGTAAATGAGAGTGAATGGTAATCTGTTTGTAAGCTGTACATCCCAAGAATGATAGGGCATGGGTGTCATCAGATTTAATTCAGAGCTTCTAATTCATTGCCCATTGTATTTTATGAAGCTAATTCTGTAATCGGATGTTCACTAGAATAAGTCACATTCCAAGATGGTGTGGACATTGGAGATTAGAGTCACTGTTAATCTTGTGTTCACTCAGTATTACATATTTGGTATTTCTTGTGTAGCATGAAACTTTATTTAAGCAGGTTACAGTAGTAACTAGCTTGCACAAGTATATACATAAGAGTTATCCAATGCCACACCACCCTGACTGAAATGTTTTTCAAAAATAAGAAGGTTGTGTTCCAAGATGGCAAGAAAACTAACCTTCAAATTGAGGAAGGCCAGTGGACAGCAACTGTGACAGCTGTCCATGGTCATTAGTTAAGAGGGTCGAGACAGTTGACTGTCACAGTATAGATGAATGATACCCAAAATAACATATATAAACAGGAATCGAGCAGTGCTCCAAAAGTTAGTGCTTCCACTTAAACCTATTGGACTATAACCTGGTGTTGTGTGATTTTTTAACTTTGTACACCCCAGTCCAGCACCAGCATCTTCAATTCATCTGTCACAGTCATATATCTAATTTGTCCAATTAACTAACGTGTTATATCTAAACTGCTTCTTAAACTCAAAATTAGAAAAATCATCAACTGCCTATTCCAAGTAACTGTGATCATAAAACCCCAACATCAACACCTGGACTTACAATATTGTGACCCTGTCGCTGATATACATACATTCCTTTAGAGAGTAGCTTCATTTTGGGGAATAACAGATTTCTTCTAAACTTTTGTTTACTTTCTGTTTTTTTTCTCTCTCCCTTTAATCCTTTCATAATGACAGTGGTGCATTTCTCTTGTCTTTTGTTGTCTTTAACTAATATAGATCACAATATGACAAAGACAAAAAAAATTATAAATTGAGAAATGAACTGGACCTGTTGAGATTCGTCAATGCTACTTCATTCAATCTTAGAAAGCTACCGAAATGCAGCTAGCACATGCTATACAATGATAAGTGTGGGCAGAAGACTCTGCAAAGAGCTGAATACTCAGGGGCATTTATTTTATATTTCAATGCACTACAATTTCATCCAGTAGCTTGGCCATGTATATGGGTGATATGCTTCCATTCCTTTCAATCGAATTTGAACAATCCTGTTACATTGCATAGATTGTGAAGTGTTCTATTGCCAGAGGGCATGGACATTTACTTTCTTTGTAATTACATTTAATTTCATATGAAAAGCAACAGAGAAGATATCAACGACATTATCACTATTGACCGGATACATATTCCCACAGTGCTTTGTTTGGAACCTGGTGCTCATCATGTTGTCAGAACCAGTCCAGATATTGTTCAATAGGCTGTGGGACCTCCAATATTGAGTAAATATTTGTTTAAATAAAACTTTTCTGAAGCACTAGTGAGGATTGAACAATTGGTTTGAATATTCTTTGCAATCCAGGTGTTTTTAAGATGCAGTTCTTAGCCATATGTGAAAACAATTCACCTCATGTAATATTTGCTCTTCTTCCAAGTTCGTTTCCTCACTCACCATCCAACTATCTTCCTTAATCTTGACAGCAAGATGGTCCAACCTCCAAATATTGTTTAAAAAGTTGCATGTAATGGGATGACTGGAAAGAGCTACTTCTGAACCCAGATATCCTTATCTTCCACAAACGACATGGCCAATACTCACATAGCTAATGTTTAGAAGACCCAACTATTTACACTCTCCAGTACTTTTATACATGTAGTCTATAATTCTTAAGCTGTCACACATTTTCTTTTCTATTTTCCTCCCACTCTAATTATTCTTGTTGTATGGTTTCACACATACAGTATCCGCATTTTATTTTGTTAACATCCCAGCTAAATCAAGTCCTACTGTTTTCAATATTTACGTCTGCATCTTTCTAGTAGAAATCTCTGGGCTGCAGTCAGCAATCTGTCTAATTTTCCATTCCATAGTTAAACAATTCCTAACACCTGTTGTGAACTGATTTACAATTCAATTAATTTGGCACAAACCCGTTTTTAATTTGGGATCTTTTAGATGGCTTGATCTAGTACTGCATTTCTTTTCTCCGTCATATCAGTGTATGCATAAAACATAGACATGTCAGCTCTCACAGTGTATGAGCTGGGGATTGGTTAGTTCAGTTGCTTGAACAGCTGATTTATGACACAGAGTAACACCAGAATTGTGGGCTCAATTCCTGTGCTAGCTCAATCTCTCCCCTCACTCGAGGTATGCTGACCCTTCGGCTAAACCACCACCAAATGTCTCTACTGTGAGAGCTACCCTATGGTCCAGCAGGGCTATGGTGACTTTACCTTTTTATGAGCTGCTGTTCATGATGGATGTCGCTGCCTCCACCTTCTTCAAGTGTAGGAAACTACAGGACCTGCTTGATTTAAAATGGCAGAAGAAAACCCAATCTTTGTCTAACTAGAAGAGTCATTTGTAGTTAACAAGACATGATTTACTATATGTTAGCAACTAATTATGGGTCACATTGATGTAATGGACATTGTCAGAGAGACATACAGGAGAACCAAACATTAGATCTCTCTCCTTTGAGGTCCTCAGCTGTTCTGCTCACAAGTCCAAGTGACATCATCGTGGAGAGTTATACTTATGACCCTTTCAAACCCTTCCAAGTCCCTATACAACAAGTATTTATCAGTAACCTGGTACAGCAGAAAATTAAACTTGGATTATTATGTTTCCTTTAGCTCAAAGTTAACAATCATATTCAATATCACTTCATCTGCATTATGTTGCTTTTTAAGATACAATTTGACAATCCAAGAGATTGGTAAAAATATTGTTTACAAATAAACTTTTCAGTGTATAATATATAAATAATCAAATTCAGTTTCAAAGTTCAGCTTACATTATACACTGGCTGAGTTTATACTCATGACATTGTCTTGAATGACATGAAAAGCTATTTTTCTCAGTTTCTGATATATAAGGTTTTTCATACTGGCGTTCATTCAGTGGTACCACCCACAGTTCTCGGTTAGAGGGTTGTAGGCTGTACTCCAGTTACACTGCATACTTCAAGCACAAATCCAAGCTGACAAGTGCATTATTGAGGTTGTGCTTTACTGACAGAGATTCTATCTTTCAGATGACACATTAAAACAAGACTGATGTTAAACATTTCAATCCTTCAATTAAAAGAGCAGATATAATGTTCTGGGTCACTGTCATCCCTCAACTGATGGGTTATCTGGTCATTACTCCATTACAGATTGTTAAAGTTTGGTGTTTGTTAATTAACTGCCTCATTTACAACATTCCAACAATAGCTATTATTCAAATGTTCTAGTGTGGAAAAATAAGATTGATAATTACCATACATTGAATGAACCTGTTCTTGGAGAATGTATCAACCTATTGAACAAAATTCACATCAAAATTATTTGAAATTTGCATCCAATTTGCATACACCCATTTTTTGGTTTCTGGGAATTTGTTATGTGTGCATAAGTTGCTGTGTTTCCTGAGTACACTTTAAATATATAGCTGTAAAACACTTTGGGCATCCTGGTGTTGTGAAAGGTGATATACAAATTTGTTCTTCCTCCCCCTTCATTCACTCTCTTTGCAATGCCTTGCATTTGTGGTATTTTATACTCATTGAAGTTTTTTATTGAGCATGGAGAACATTACTTACAAAGTGGCTGGTACTGAACTGATTGATTTCTGGTGACTAACAATAATGACAGTTTTACAAATTCACAAATGAGTAACTGTGCTCTAAATATCTACCTGTTTTCATGCAAGACATGAACTCAAACCAGTTACAAGTATCGTTTAGTGTTTTTCAGGCAATTGTTGGCATCTAATTCTTATTGAAGATCATGATTCTTATTGAAGATCATTCCTAATCAGTTCTCTCTTTGTTTATAAGATGTTGCGATATAACCTTTTCAAATCAATTTTTCCTTTGATGCATAATAAAAGCAATGTTGCTGTATTGACTTACACTTTTCAAATAACTAATGGATATGACACATCAAACTACAAAATAAAATGTTTCCACTGTGGGGGCTATTGAAGAAAATTTGTGGACTGGACCAAATCTCCACAAACTATGCTAAGAAGATAGCCAAGACCATAACTTTTTCTTATTTTAAATGTAAGTGCAAGGCATTGTGTTCCAGATGCAATTTGTTTGGTCAAACTATTTGACTTTAAGCAAAAACACACCTTACTTTTTCACTACAGTTGAAATAAACATCAAAGAATTGGCTTATCTGTGACTCTATCAAAATGTTTAACATAATAATATCAATATTAACTAATAATTATTAGCGGTTCCAATATTGTAAATTCCCATTAATATACCCTTTGGCAAAGGCAAATTCAATAAAATAGATTGACTTACATGCAATTCTTGGAAGCAAACCCTACTTTTTAGCTGTAACAGAGAGAGGCGTAAGAGCTTCCCCCACCCATTCTGGCTGCTTCTATTGTTCCAACTTTAAAAAACAACCCAAGGACTCTCAAGCTGTTTACTTCATTGGCTTTCAACAAACTATTTATAACCTTTGTCTCAAACTTTCTTCATAAAAGAAACCAGGACAAAGTATACCTCTTAAAACCATAGCATTGTCACTTTACAACAGCGATTCTGATAGATCAATTCATAACTTCAGGATGGGTATGAAGGCTTTAGAATGGGTGTAGAAGGGGTTTACTGAAATGGTACTAGGCATGAGTATAAAAGTTAGCAAGGTAAGTCAAGACATCTGTTAAAATGATAAAGTGATTCTTTGGCTCATGATGGTTTACTGGCATTTGGTATTTGTTGCTCCCAATCCTCTTTCCTGAATTGGGTTGATGGACCTATTTCATTATCTGTGGTAGAAGAACAATCACTAGTGAATTTTACAGAAAGAAGCTCTGTTTTAATAGGATGGAGTTTATTGCATGATAGCAATTGGATACAAGGTGTATTTTTTGATGTTGATATTATGACTATTAGGATGCGTACATCTGTCCTCTGTGAGATTCAGGACTATTCTCTGCGTTTCCCAACTATGTATGAAAATATCAGGTTAGTAGGAGCTTAATGCAATCTCCAACTTTAATCCATTCGGAACCTCATACAACATCTTCCAGAAGTTTTTGCTGACAGTTCACATTTATATATATACATATATAATTACATTACCACTATCCCAACTTCACCCAGGGCTCTAATTTCACAAATGAATGCAATCTGGGCTTAGCACAATTCTTTCCGAATGCATTCCCTTCAGAGTTGCAAAATTGGTAGATCTTTGTTTTGGAGACTGTTAAGTTTGATTCTGGCCTTGACCATCATTCTGACTTTGAGCTTGTATGGTTTGTATGGTCAGTGTTATGGTGGTCCTTATTGGCTTTGTCCTTGTCCTGGTGAATGACTGTTCCATGCAGAGAAAAGGTTCCTGCCAGTTCTCCATACAACACAGTCAGCTGTAGAAGGACTGTAGAAGCTGTGTGGACTGCAGATGCTGGAGATCAGAGTCAAAAAGTGTGGTGCTGGAAAAGCAGCAGGCCAGGCAGCACCCGAGGAGCAGGAGAGTTGACGTTTAGGCATAAGCCCAAATATCGACTCTCCTGCTCCTCGAATGTTGCTTGACCTGCTGTGCTTTTCCAGTGTCATACTTTCGATACAGTCAGCTGCAGAGCCAAGATCATGTTGCTGGTCTGTTTCCTCTCAGATGACCATACCCTTTCTGTTAAAGTTTCTCCATCTCTGCCCACTGCCAATGGCTTTGGTCGAAGTGTGCAATCATTGTGCTTGGTGATATGTATTATAGTAGGTAGCATGCTGGTCCATGTATGCTTACTCCTGTACACAAACATTCGTATAGCCCTATGGACTCAAATATGGTGTCAACCCATGTGGTTGGCAAAGGAATTGAAATTTCAGTTTTCTACACATCAGCGATGAGTTGCACAGGAGTGAAGGAGGCCAAGAGTTCAACAAGGCAATATAAAAGCCAACATTTTTCATCAAAGATAATTCAGTTGTCTGGACCCCTCACTTAGTTTTCTAGTTTGAGTGTTAGTGTTTCAGCAAATTTGTTGTACATTCATGTCCAGAAGTGGCTGCAAAATGACAGAAACACCCATTACCAAATTGGTGTCCATTGTGTGATACGATGACATCAGAAATCCTATGTGTAACACCTATTTCATGCAAGATCCTGACCACTGCCTCTGTAATCAAAGCATATAATGTTTTCACCAGTATTGCCAGAGAAAATCATCAACAGCAAGAAGGTAAGACCACCTGTCAAACTGTTCTCACTTGTTTCCATTGTGTGGTGAGGAAAATATTGGGCATTAAGTAACTCTTGCTGCTCAGGTGTGTCAATAATGCAACTGTCATAGTCAGCTATGAAGTTCTCAATCTGCTTTGAGTTTTGTGGCCATACTAATCCTTGAGTTCTGGCTCCACACTTTGTAATGCACAAGTATCCCTGTAACTTATTTATGATATCTAGCTGTAGTGAAGAGGAATGACAAAAAGAGCATAAGACCATAAGGTATAGGTGCAGAAATTAGACCATTCAGCTCTTTGAGTCTGCCCTGCCATTCGATCATGGCTGATAAGTTTCTCAACCCCATTCTCCCACTTCTTCCCCGTAACCATTGATCTGTTTTACAATCAAGAACCTATCTATCTCCATCTTAAATATATTCAATGACCTGGCCTTCAAAGTCTTCAGTGGCAGTGTATTTCATAGATTCAACACACTCTGACTGATGATGTTTCTCCTTATCTCCATTCAAAAGGTCCTCCCTTTACTCCAAGTCTGTGCCCTTGCATCCCAGTCTCTCTTACCAATGGAAACATTGGCCCAACATTCACTCTGTCCAGGCTATTCAGTATTTGGCAAGTTTCTTTTAGCTCCCCCCTCATCCTTCTAAACTCGCTTGAGTATAGATCCAGAGTCTTTAAACATTCCTCATATGTTAAACTTTTCATTCGTGAACTTCCTCTGAACACGCTCCAGGCCCAGGACATCCTTCCTGAGATATGGAGCCCAAAACTACACACAATACTCTAAATATGGTCTGACTAAAGGTTTATAGATCTTCAGAAGTATATCCCTGCTTTTATATTCATGTCCTCTCAAAATAAATGTCATTGTTGCTTTTGCCTTCCTAACTAATGGATCAACCTGCAAGGTTACCTTGAGAGAATCCAGGACTAGAACTCCCAAGTCTCTTTGCACTTCAGACTTCTGAATTTTCTCCCTGTTTAGAAAATAGTCCATGCCTCTATTTTTCCTACCAAAGTGCATGACCTCACACTTTCCCACATTGTACTCCATCTGCCACTTCTTTGCCTACTCTCTTAATCTGTCCAAATTCTTCTACACCCTCCCCACCTCCTCAATGCTACCTGTCCCTCTACCTACCATTGTATCATCTGCAAACCTAGCCAAGATGGCCTCAGTTCCTTCATTGAGATCATTAATGGAGAAATGAAAAGTTGTGGACTTATCACTGAGCCTTGCGCAACACCACTTGTCACCAGCTGCCATCCTGAGAAAGGCCCTTTTGTCCCCACACTCTGCTTTCTGCCAGACAGGCAAGCTTCTATCCATGCTAGTACCTTGCCTCTGAAATGATGGGCCCTTATCTTACATAGTAGACTCCAGTGCAACACTTTGTCAAAGGCCTTCTTGAAGTCCAGATGGAAAACAGCCAATAGCTCTCCTTGGTCTAACCTGATCATTACTTCCTCAGAGAATTCTATCCCATTTGACCTCCCCTTTATGAAACCATGCTGATTTTGCCCTATTTTACCACACACTTCCAAGTATTCAGAAATCTCATCCTTCACAATGGATCTTACCTACGAACAAGGTTAGGCTAATCAGTCTGTAATTTTCCATCTTTTGTTCAAAAGAATACTCAGAACACATCTTCATGACAAACCCACTCGATCAATAGTCTGAGCAACATGCAGCACTGTAACTATGCCTGAACACTGCTTGGTTTGTTTTGTTACCAGGAAAGTGATGCATATTCTGATTAATCATAGAACATAGAACATAGAAAAATACAGCGCAGTACAGGCCTTTCGGCCCTCGATGTTGCGCCGACCGAGGCCTACCTAACCTACACTAGCCCAATAACCTCCATATGCTTATCCAATGCCCGCTTGAATGACCATAAAGAGGGAGAGTCCACCACTGCTACTGGCAGGGCATTCCATGAACTCACAACCCGCTGAGTAAAGAATCTACCCCTAACATCTGTCCTATACCTATCACCCCTTAATTTAAAGCTGTGTCGCCGAGTAACAGCTGACTCCATTAGCAGAAAAAGGTTCTCACTGTCAACCCTATCTAAACCCCTAATCATCTTGTACACCTCTATCAAATCTCCCCAAACCTTCTTTTCACCAATGAGAACATCCCCAAGTGCCTCAGCCTTTCCTCATACGATCTTCCTACCATGCCAGGCAACATCCTGGTAAACCTCCTCTGCACCCGTTCCAGTGCCTCCACATCATTCCAAAAGTATGGCGACCAAAACTGCACACAATACTCCAGATGAGGCCGCACCAGAGTCTTATACAACTGCAACATGACCTCAGGACTCCGGAACTCAATTCCTCTACCAATAAAGTCCAGTACACCATATGCCTTCTTCACAACACTATTTACCTGGGTGGAAACTTTCAGAGATCTGTGTACATGGACACCAAGATCCCTCTGCTCATCCACACTACCAAGTAGCCTACCATTAGCCCAGTAATCCATCTTCTTGTTACTAATACCAAAGTGAATGACTTCACACTTAGCTACATTGAACTCCATTTGCCACCTTTCTGCCCAGCTCTGCAACTTATCTAAATCCCGCTGTAACCTGCCACATCCTTCTTCGCTGTCCACAACTCCACCGACTTTCGTATCATCCGCAAACTTGCTCACCCAGCTTTCAACCCCCTCCTCTAGGTCATTTATAAAAATGACAAACAGCAATGGTCCCAAAACAGATCCTTGTGGAACACCGCTAGTAACTGCACTCCAAGATGAACCTATACTATCAACTACTACCCTCTGTCTCCTTCCAGCCAGCCAATTCCTAATCCAAACCTCTAATGCACCCTCAATGCCATACCTCCGTAGTTTTTGCATTAGCCTACCATGGGGTACCTTATCGAACGCCTTGCTAAAATCCATATACACAACATCTACTGCTTTACCCTCTTCCACTTCCTTGGTCACCTTCTCAAAGAACTCAATAAGGTTTGTGAGGCACAACCTGCCCTTCACAAAACCATGCTGACCATCCTTGATCACATTATTCCTATCCAGATCTTCATAAATCCTATCCCTTACAATTCTCTCTAAGACTTTGCCCACAACAGAAGTGAGACTCACTGGCCTATAGTTACTAGGGCTATCCCTACTCCCCTTCTTGAACAAGACGACATAAAAATCAAGGCCATTGGCTCTGCTGTCTCCTCACTAGCTTCCCAGAGGATCCTAGGATAAATGCCATCAGGCCCAGGGGACTTATCTATTTTCATCCTTTCCAGTATTCCCCAGACCTCTTCCCTACATACCTCAAGGCCATCCATTCTAATCACTTGTGACTCAATATTCACATCAGCAACAGTGTCCTGTTCCTGAGTGAATACTGACGAAAAGTATTGATTTAGTGTCTCTCCAATCTCCTCCGCCTCCACGCACAACTTCCCACTACTAACCTTGACTGGACCGATACCTACCCTAGTCATCCTTTTATTCCTGACATACCTATAGAAAGCCTTTGGGTTTTCCCTAATCCTACCAACTAAGGACTTCTCATGTCCCCTTCTCGCTGCTCTTAGCTCTCTCTTTAGATCCTTCCTGGCTACCTTATAACTCTCAATCGCCCCAACTGAACCTTCACGCCTCATCTTTACTTAGGCCGTCCTCTTCCCTTTCACAAGGGATTCCAATTCCTTATTAAACCACGGCTCCCTCACAAGACCCTTTACTCCCTGCCTGACTGGTACATACTTATCAAGGACACCCATTAGCTGTTCCTTGAACAATCTCCACATATCATTTGTGTTCTTCCCTTGAAGCCTATTTTTTCGATCCACACATCCTAAGTCATGCCTTACTGCATCATAATTTCCCTGCCCCCAGCTATAACTCTTGCCCTGCAGTGCACACTTATCCCTCTCCATCACTAGAGTAAAAGTCACCGAGTTGTGGTCACTGTCCCTGAAGTGCTCACCTACCTCCAAGTCTAACACCTGGCTTGGTTCATTACCTAGAACCAAATCCAGTATAGTCTCACCTCTTGTTGGCCTGTCTACATATTGTGGCAGGAAACCCTCCTGCACACATTGGACAAACACCGACCCATCTAACGAACTCAAGCTATAGCTTTCCCAGTCAATATCTGGGAAGTTAAAGGCCCCCATAACAACCACCCTGCTACTTTCACTCTTCTCCTGAATCATCCTCGCAATACTTTCCTCTACTTCACTCGGACTATTAGGAGGCCTATAGAAAACTCCTAACAGGGTGACCTCACCTTTCCTATTTCTAACCTCAGCCCAAACTACCTCAGGTGGCAAGTCTTCCTCCATCGTCCTTTCCACCACTGTAATACTATCCTTGACAAGCAATGCCACACCTCCCCCTCTTTTACCCCCATCTCTGACCCTACTAAACCCTGGAACCTGCAACAGCCATTCCTGTCCCTGTTCTACCCATGTCTCTGTAACGGCCACAACATCGAAGTCCCAGGTACCAACCCATGCTGCAAGTTCACCTACCTTATTTCTTATACTTCTGGCATTGAAGTATACACACTTCAAGCCACCTTCCTGTTTACAGGCACCCTCCTTCGAGATCGATGCCATGTTCCTAACCTCCCTAAACTCAAGGTCCTGTACCCTAAAGCTACAGTCCAGGTTCCCATGCCCCTGCAGAGTTAGTTTAAACCCTCCCAAAGAGCACTAGCAAACCTCCCCCCAAGGATACTGGTGCCCCTCAGGTTCAGGTGTAGACCATCCTGTTTATAGAGGTCCCACCTTCCCCAGAAAGAACCCCAGTTGTCCAGAAACCAGAATCCCTCCCTCCTGCACCATCCCTGTAGCCACGCATTTAACTGTTCTCTCTCCCTATTCCTCGACTCTCTATCATGTGGCACAGGTAACAAACCAGAGACAACAACTTTGTTCGTTCTAGCTCTGAGCTTCCAACCTAGCTCCCTGAAAGCCTGCCTAACACCCTCACCCCTCTTCCTACCTATGTCCTTGGTGCCAACGTGGATCACGATCTGGGGCTGCTCCCCCTCCCCCTTAAAGACCCGGAAAACACGATCAGAGACATCACGTACCCTTGCACCTGGGAGGCAACATACCAATCGTGAGTCTCTGTCGTCCCCGCAAAACCGCCTATCTGTGCCCCTCACTATTGAGTCCCCAATAACTATCGCTCTACCTTTCTCCACCCTTTCCTTCTGAGCAACGGGGACAGGCTCCGTGCCAGAGGCCTGAACCTTATTGATTACCCCCGGTAAGTCATCCCCCCACAAGTATCCAAAACGGTATATTTGTTCTTGAGGGGAATGACCGCAGGGGGTCCCTGCACTGGCTGCTTCCTCCCACTCCCCCTCACTGTCACCCATCTCTCTATAACTTTCGGAGTAACTACTTCCCTAAAGCTCTGTTCTATGACCACCTCTGCCTCCCGAATGATCCGCAGTTCATCCAACTCCAGCTCCAGTTCCCTAACACGGTCTTGGAGGAGCTGGAGATGGGTGCACTTCTTGCAAGTGTAATCAGCAGGGACGCTAATGGCTTCCCTCACCTCATACATGTTGCAAGAGGAACATTGCACTGCCTTTGCTGCCATCCCACTAAAAAGGTAAACTTTAAAAACTAGTTCTAAAGAAACAAACAAGCAAAATGCAGCACTTACCTGCTTACCACAACAGGTCTTATTATTAGGTTAGAGGAGGAGGGTGGATGGGAGGCTCTACCCCTGTAGTGCCTCGGGTTCCTCGCCTGCGCGCTTTTATAAGAAAAAAAACCTTCCCAGGTAAGCTAGCGCGACACCAGCTTCCGCGTCCGCTAGGCGCTTAAAAAAAACTTTAAATTTTAGCCGTTAAAAAAACAATAACTGGACTATACCGTGACTTAAAAAAAACACCAGACAGCCGTTACCTGCTCCGCCGAGAGAGTGAGGCCGAAGGCTTGGAGCTGCGCGCTTTTATAAGAAAAAAAAACCTTCCCAGGTAAGCTAGCGCGACACCAGCTTCCGGGTCCGCTAGGCGCTTAAAAAAAACTTTAAATTTTAGCCGTTAAAAAAACAATAACTGGACTATACCGCGACTTTAAAAAAACACCACCAGACAGCCGTTACCTGCTCCGCTGAGAGAGTGAGCTTCAAACTGCTTTTGAACTGGATTCAATGAGGGATGCAAATTCATCATGGATGTGGTGATAGATAACAGTTTAGCATTCTCTTTAACATTATGCTGTATTCAATGTTGAGTTTCACTAATCCTGTGAAAAATTTAGGATATCTCTCCCCAGAGAAGTGTTTGAGCCTTTGAAGATGTTTGAAGGTAAAACTTGCTCAAGTGTGAGGTCTCTTGATTATGAATTACTTATACATTCTCCATTAACTGACATCCTTTGTACTTCAGAACCTCTGTAATATACTTTTAATCTTGAAAGTTAGGCAAATGGAACAATGCTGTTCCATCCCTGCAAGCTGCAGTTTCTGTTTCTTCAGCTATGTTTACTGATTTAGTAAAACAGGGACACTTGGCCCCCAAATCAATGTAACATTATTGAGACACCCATTGATGTAAGCAGGTTCTGTCAAACTCAAGTTAATTGTATTGGGGATCTTCTCTAATGCTGGTTCTGCTTAAATAATGTGGATTTTTCCTGGGAATGCACAGACATAACAGTTTATCATCCAATCTTAGCATGAAGTTGGATTGGGGGAGCATCGATGACACATCTGACCTCTTTGAGATCCAGAGCTAGTCTGCTGATTTCCTGATTTGAGACTATCTGACATCATCAGATTGGGTGGAGCTTAAAGCTGTCTGTAACATTAATCCTTTCAGAAACATTACCTCTACAACAAGGTATGAAACAGATAAACTCAGAAGATATACTTGACCTCAGTGAAAAAAGGTGGTTATATTTCAACTGGGGTATTGCATTCACTTCAGTACACTACAGAAGAATATCAGCACACTTTAGACAGGATACATTTGCTCAGTTGGATGGACAGCTAGTTTATAACATGGACTACCACCCAAAAACTTAGGTCACTATGAAAGCCCTGCCATCTCAACCGTACTTGATACAGGGTTACCTTCAGGTTAATCTCTCTCAAGGTTTGAGGTTTGTTACTATCCTTAATAAGATAGCAGCTACTGAGACTATGCTGACTTTCAATCAGAGAGTGTAGGAGAGATTTACTGGAATGTTACCAGGAGTGAAAGATCATGATTACTTGGAGACACTAAAGAATCTTGGGTAGTTCTTTTTAGAGTAGAGGTGGTCAGTTGAAGATATTCAAGATGTTTGAATAGTAGAGTAGATAGAAAGGATGTTTAATAACCAAACGACAAAGATTGAAAATGATTGCCAATTGACCCAGAGGTAATATTGAGAAACAATGCTATTCAGTGAATTGCTAATATAAAATCGATTTTCTGAAGGGAAAATGGAAGGAAATTTAATAATAATTTTCAATAATTGGCTAATTGGACAAACAAAACACTTAGAGGGAGTGTGATGATTTGAGAACTCTGAAAGAGCTGTCAAAGGCATAATAAACAAAATTACTTTCTGCTCTGTGGTATCACCCCATAATTCTTTAGTTTTATCACAAAATAATTCCCAGGGATGACAAATTAAGCCATTTTTGTTACTGTTTTAGTGTTACTCAGCCACATACTCAGGTCTGCAACCGACTGAGGATGATTGCTGGGTCAACTAATTTGGATCGATCAGCAAAGAGCTGCATTTTATCTCACAGCAAGCTGTAGTACAAAATTACAGCCTTCCAAATGCACAATGATTTGTAATAGGTGAAAGTCTTGCAATTGTAGTCTGGGGTCAATGGAAGTTTAAAGCTCATATAAAGTATTAGAAATAAAGTTATTCTGGTTTGTGTCAATTCATTTTTCACTTTATTGCTGAGAAACATCATTGTGTTGATTGCTTTATTTATTAGGCCACTACTTTTATCTGGGCTGTTCTCAACACGAGACATTCCTCCGTCAAGTACAGCTAACAAAAGAAATGAAGTACTTAAGAGAAACCCTAACTGCTTTGGGGCGAAATGCTATCGGCATTTTATTCATCATTGGACTAATTTTTTTGAATGCATCAGATTTAATAAAACTGACAGCCATTCTACCAGACTAACATTTTTACTAAACCTGACATTGCATCAAGGGAGTCATTGTGGCCATGAAAGCTGCAGTTTTACAGAATGAAAAATCATTGTCCTCTGTACTTTGGCTGAGCCACTATTTCACTTCATTTTGAGAGAACAGGCAGCAGTCAGTATGACTTCTCACCATCTTTAGGTATAGATTGTTTTCTGCTTGATCCAGACTTGATAGTCTCTGGTGAATTTTGCTCATTGCATTGGCTGCTGCCCGTAGACTTTTCATGGGCTGTTGACCAGCTGCTTATGGCAATTTAACTTCAACGTGGCACCTGCTAAAAAGATTCAGTAGCACATTGTGATCAGGACAAGCAACTGTGAGAAATTTAATGGTCATGACAGGGCCCCATCCACTTTGCCTATACTTTGCATGCCAAGGGTGAAAGTGGAATAAGGTACATACTTTCCTATTAGCAAGCTACATAGTTCATGTGAGCAAAGTGTCCCCTGGAAATCCAGTTGTTAGGAACATATACCACCCCTGAGAGCTGCCAAACAATCAGAGATTAGCACAGAGTACTGGTCACTATTACTCTGACAAATGTAGTAAACACTATTGATTAATGATCAACTCTGACAAGAAAGGTGAGAGGGTTGGGCTCTCTGATCAAGATGGGAATAGGAGTAGGCTGGGAGCAGGGTTGGTATGAAGGTCCAAAGGAAGTCTTACTCTGGGTCCCTCTTTTCCCACTGGAATGGATCTCTGTTGTCTATCACATGGATGCTCCCACTAGATCCCAGCCCAAACATATCACAGCCCCATCAACTTATTCTTTGATAATGTAACAAAACACGTTGATGAATGTAGAGCAGTGGATGTGGTGAACTTGGATTTTAACAAAGCATTGATAAGGTTACCCACAGTAGGCTCATTCAGAAAGTAAGAAGGTATGGGATACAGGGAAATCTGCCTGTCTGGATGCAGAATTGGCTGGCCCATACCAGACAGAGGATTGTAGATGGTAGAAAGTATTCAGCCTGGAGCATGGAGACTAGTGGTGTTCCACAGGGAAAAAGTCTCTGGCTATCTTGTCCCAGTTCTGGGACCTCTGATCTTTGTGATTTTTATAAATGACTTGGATGAGGAAGTGGGAAGGGTGGATTACTAGGTTTGCCAATGACATGAAGGTTGGTGGACCGGTAGTGTGGAGGCTGTTGTAGGTTGCAGCAGGACATTAACAGGATGCAGAGCTGTGCTGAGAAGTGATAGATGGAGTTCAACCTGGAAAAGTATGAAGTGATTCACTTTGGAAGGTCGAATTTGAATGCCGAATACAGGGTTAAAGGCAGGATTTTTGGCAGTGAGGAGGAACAGAGGGAGCTTGGGGCCCATGTCGATAGCTCCCTCAAAGTTGCCATCAAAGTTGATAGAGTTGTTAAGAAGGTGTATGTTGTGTTGGCTTCCTTTAGCATGAAGTTATGCTGCAGCTCTATAGAGCTCAAGTTAGACCACACTTGGAACATTGTGTTCAGTTCTCGTCACCTCATTATAGGAAGGACGTGGAAGCTTTAGAGAGGGTGCAGAGGAGATTGACCAGGATGTTGCCTGGCCTGGAGGGCATGTCATATGAAGTAATGTTGAGGGAGCTAGGATTTTTCCCATTGGAGAGAAGAAGGATGAGCGGTGACTTAATCGAGGTGTACAAGATGATGAGAGGCATAGAGAGTTGATAGCCAAAGACATTTTCCCAGGGTGGAAATGACTATCATGAGGTGGCATAATTTTAAGGTAATTGGAGGAAGATTTAGGGGAGATATCAGAGGTCAGTTCTTTACTCAGAGATTGGTTGGTGCATGGAATATACTGCCAATTGGTAATTGAGTCAGATACAGTAGGGACATTTAAGCAACTCTTGGATAGGCACATAAAAGATAATAGGTGAAAGTGAGGACTGCAGATGCTGGAGATTAGTGTCGAGAGTGTGGTGCTGGGAAAGCACAGCAGATCCGGCAGCATCTGAGGAGCAGGAGAATTGATGTTTCGGGCAAAAATCCTTCATCAGGAATGAGGCTGAGAGCTGAGGGGGTGGGGGCAAGGTATCTGAAAGTGATAGTTGAGCTAACTGACCTGCTGTGCTTTTCGAGCACCACACTCTCAACACATGGAAGATAGGGTGTAGGTTTGCTCGCTAAACTGTAGGTTTGATATCCAGACGTTTCATTACCTGGCTAGGTAATATCATCAGTGGCAACCTCCAAGTGAAGCGAAGCTGTTGTCTCTTGCTTTCTATTTATATCTTTCTCCTGGATGGGGTTCCTGGAGTTTGTGGTGATGTCATTTCCTGTTCATTGTCTGATGTGTTGATAGGTGGTATCTAGATCTATGTGTTTGTTTATGGTGTTGTAGTTCGAGTGTCGGGCCTCTGGGAATTTTCTGGCATGTCTGTCCCAGGATAGATGTGTTGTCCCATGGAAGATAATACAATGAAGGGCATGTAGATTAATTTGACCTTAGAGTAGGATAAAAGATTGCGACAACATCGAGGGCTGAAGGGCATGTACTGTGTTGTATTGTTCTGTGTTCTATGTTCTATTGGTTAAATGGTAGTAACAGGGTGATGTGGCCTTTGGGTAGGAAGGTAATCTCGGAGCTTTCATGCTCCAGACTAATCAAGTTAAGGCAAGAATGTGGAAGGAACATTATTCTGTACTTTCCCTTTTGATACAAGGGACTTCCATTGACTGAAATTTGCCTCAAGTCGGGTGGGATAAGAGGTATGAAGTTCCACCCAGTGTGTGCTGTCTTCAATGAATCAGATTGGAGTTCAAACTGACAGTCAGACATTCTTATACTTGGAAGTATGAATAATGTACTTAATTAATTCTAATGTCATGTATAAAATTAAAATAAAAAGAGAGGAAGAAAATGGCAGTAAGAGAAATCTTCAGAAATGCAAAAAAGATTTTTTTTATAACTCTAACAATAAATGAATCCTGAAGGAATGATATTACAGTTTTATAAAAATAAATTTTCATGGTCAGAGAGGCTATTTAATTGTAATTAAGACTTATAATGCTGTTAAAAATCACTCATACTTAAGTACCAACCCATTTCTGTCATAGTTAGTGGTTATCTAATGGAGAATTATAATGAATCTGACTCTTCATGTACTTTAATAGAGAATCAATAGGAGAGGTACAGTATAGGATAAAGCATGTGGAGGCTCAGAGCAAAGCGAAAAGAGTTTTCCACATCTCACTGCATGTCTCAGAAATTGGTTATCAAAGAGCAGTGAGTGTCAACAGTCTGACTGTTGTTTGTGCTGCAAAATCTGAGTCAGGTTAAGAAATATATTGATGACAGATTACTCTACTTCTACAGGACCTAAAATATTACAAATGTGCCTCAAAAACATTCTTAGCATTGGATAGTGTTAGTAGCAGGTTGAAAACAAAATCTATCCAATTAATATTATGTGCGTTTTCCATTTATGCTGACCCCTAAAGTCAATTTTTAAATTAAAAATATAGTTTTGTCATAATATAATAGCTAATTATGAAGGAATTGTGTGAAAAAATCTTATTAAGGGTTTGTTATGGCATAACCTCAGTCGTAATGCACTTGAGTAACTATAAATGATCTTGCGTATTTTGTCCTGGAGACTATATTGCTCATGACGTATAGTGGGGTGACAAAATTCTGCTTCTAGACTCAGTGAAAAGGTATAATTTAACCTCAACAGCTTAGGCTCTGATAGCCAAATGCTTCACAAGGGAATCATAGCCATCAATTGTTTAGTAGATTTTATTTTGGCTAATGTGCTATTTGGTAATTTGCAGGTTACTCCATTTAAAGCAAATGGCTTGAGAGCAATTTATCTGACTGTGGCAATTGTGGGATTAATTAGTAACACAGAAAAACTGGTTTTGTGATAACAGCAATTTGAGAGCAGCACGTGATTGCTGACAGAAGATTTCAGCTCAATCTCAACATGAGAGGCCAGTCCTTTAACCCCCTCCCAGTCACTGAATGCATGTGATCTGGCTATCAGAGAGACAAGTCTAGAACAGAGTAAAGGTAATCATAACCATTTCAATTAGATAAACCAACTGGGTCGTTGAAGTTACAGGGTGTTTGATGTTTAGGGAGGGACGGTGGCTCAGTGGTTAGTACTGTTACCTCACAGAATCAGGGACCTGGATTTGATTCCAGTCTCAGGCGACTGTCTGTGTGGAGTTTGCTCAATCTCCCCATGTCTGCATGGGTTTCCTCTGGGTGTTCCAGTTTCCTCCCACAATGCAAAGATATGCTGGTTAGGTGAACTGGCCATGCTAAATTGCCCATGGTGTTCAGGGATGTGCAGGTTAGGTGCATTAGTCAGGGGTATTTGTGGAATAATAGGGGAATGGGTCTGAGTGGGATACTCTTCAGAGAGTCGTTGTGGACTTGTTGGGCTGAAGGGCTGGAAAAGACAAAAGGAATCAGTTCTCTAATTTTTGTTCTAAAGTGTGTGTATCTTAGCATGAAATGAACCAAGGTCTGAAGTATCTCATAGAATAGAATCTCTACAGTGTGGAAACAGGCCATTTGGCCCAACAAGTCCACACCAATCCCCCAAAGAGTAATCCACCCAGATACATTCCCTTACCTTATTACTCTACATTTCCCCTGACTCATCTACCTAATCTACACATCCCTGAGCACTATGGGCAATTTAGCATAACCAATTCACCTAACCTGCACATCTTTGGATTATGGGAGGAAATCCACGCAGACATGGGAAAATGTGCAAACTCCATACAGACAGTCGCTCAAGGCTGGAATCAAACTCAGGACCCTAGTGCTGTGAGTCAGCAGTGCTAACCACTGAGCCACCATGCAGCCTTGTGATGGCTGCCCTGAGTTTTGTTTTATTTGTTCACGGGATGACATCGATATTATAATAGATATAAATATAGATACCAGGCTGCATGGTGATCCAGTGATGAGCACTGCTGCCTCACAATGCCAGGGACCTGAATTCAATTTCAGCTTCAGGTGACAGTGTGAAGTCTGCATGTTTTCCCTGTGCCTGCATTGGTTTCTTTCAGGTGCTCTGGTTTCCTCCCACAGTCTAAAGATATGTAGGTTATGTGGATTGGCCATGCTAGATTTCCCCATGGTGTCCAGGAATATGTAGGCTAGTTAGTTAAGTTAGTAAATGTGGGGTAGAGTAGGATTCTGTTCAGAGGATCAGACCAGATTTGATGGGTTGAGTAGTCTCTAACTGCAATGTAGGGATTCTATTGAGTGGTGCTAACAGTACGTGTTTAATTCCTACACTGGCTGAAATTACCATGAAGGACTTTCCTTGGGATGGAGGTTCTGAACTGCAAGTCCAATATTTATATTATGCCACCACCTCTCCAGAAAATCCAATTAATACTGTTTAGGGTCACATCTGAAATGTAATAGGTTGGCTGTTGCACAGCTGTATCATATGAGGTGGTGAGAAAATTGCTGAAAGATACAATTCAGACAATTGAGACTTCATGAATATGACACCATCATGTCCTTTAGGGAAGGAAATCTGCCACCTTTACCTGGCCTACATATCATTCCAGACCTACAGCAATGTGCTACCAAATGACACTTACTCATCAATGCTGAGTATGGATTTCACTGCGATCAAATGGCTCCAAATGTCATTGATTCAAATATGGACATCCTAGATAAAACCTACATGTGAGGTGAGGGTGACTGCCATTGATAACAAGGCAATATTTGACCAAATATGGCACCCTGGAGCCCTAATAAACTGAAGTTAATGTGCAGGGCCTGGAATTACAGCTAGCACAAAAGAAGATGGATATTTTGATTACATAGCAACCACGTCAACCCCAGCAGTTCCACAGGATAGTGACCTGGATCCAACCATCTTCAAGTGCTAATATTTGTTGATGATTGGACAATGTTCAGTGCCACTTGCAACTCCTCAGACAATCTGTAAAATATTCAGGTTTGGGTTGATAAGTGGAAAGGACTATTCACTGTTCTTCAAGTGCTGTCCAATGACCACCTCCCAAAGGAAATAATTGAAATCCCTCATTGTGTCTATTATTATCACAATTTTATTACCAACATCCTGCGAGTTGATATTGACTAGAAACTGAACTGGACCAGTTACATCAATGCTATTAGTGTTACAGGAATTCATATGTTGGGTATTCTGTGACAAGTGGGTCACCTCCTGAGTCCCCAAAGCCTTTTCATCATCTACGAGGTGCAAATTAGAGGTTTAATAAATTACTACATGCAGCCTGGATCAGTACCATTGCAACAACCCTCAAGAAGCTTGACACCATCCAGATAGAAGCAATCTGCTTAGTCAGCGGCCCACCCACCACTCAAGGCATTCTCTTCCTCCACCACAGCCTACACTGACTAAAGTGTATGCCATCTACAGGATTCAACCAAGACTTTTTCTCTTGCACTTTGCCAAACATTTGACTCGAAACAAAAAAGCAGGTGGCACAGGAATGCACAACCACCTGCAAGTTTCCCTCTGAGACTTGACTTGAGGCTAAAATCCTGGAAACCTCACCAAGCCACATTGTAGGATCTTCACCATATGATCACATAGTGGCTTTAAAAGGACTATTCAAAAACAGCTGTTTATGGACAGTACATTTTGGCTTTGGGGCCAGATGATCACAAGAACTTCTTTTTTAAAAACAGGCTTTATTAAAGCTTCAAGTCTAGAGTGGTGCTGGAAAAGCACAGCGGATCAAGCAGCATCCGAGGAGCAGGAAAATCAACGTTTTGGGCAAAAGCCCTGATTCCTGAAGGGCTTTTGCCTGAAACGTTGATTTGCCTGCTCCTCGGATGCTGCCTGATCTGCTGCGCTTTTCGAGCACCATTGTAATCTTGACTCTAATCTCCAGCATCAGCTGTACCCACTTTCACCTGTATTAAGCTTGTCACTGTTTTTGACTGAAGTTTAGATATTGCCATGCAATGAGCTAGTGACTTTGAATGAAAATATTAGAATTAGTTTCACACCAATGTCAAGACTATTTGATTACTACATTGTCAACCTTTTCATTTTGCTGTTGCTGCTGGCAATGTCACTTTAGTTCCTCTGAATACTGACAACAAAGACAAGCAGATAGAATAGAAGCTTCTGTACCCCACCTCCAGTTCTTCCTTATTCATGTGTTTGCACATGATTTCTCACTAGCAACAACTCCTGTCATGTCAATGATTTAAATTATTCTAGTTCCCTAAAGGGATAGTAATGATCTGTCACTCTGCTGTCTAGTACACAATTCTTTATGTGATAGACAATTATTTTAGACTCCAACTGGTACCACCCTGATGGTGTAACAATCAAAGCATAACATAAAAGTGCCACAAGTACACGTCCCACAACATATTTCACTGTGATCACTTGAAACTAATTTTGTGTACATGAAGCTTCTCTCGTTCGAACTGGCTACAGAATTATTCCAAAGCAATGGCGTGTCACCAATATAAATGGCTAATAATAGATCCACTTCTGAGAGATTCAGTCATAGCTCTGAGAGGTCATTTCATTATCAGAGCTGAAATGACACATGAAGTCACTGAGAAGTATTTCATTTTAGCCTGAAAACCTTCTTAAAATATAAACGTGTAGTTATGAAGCCACCTGTTAACACAACTTGACAATTCAGATCACAGAATGAAATCTAGATTGACAGTTTAATTATTTTGCTCATTAGTTAACATGGTAGTTAATCACTGAAAATTAGTCACACAAGGTTCTAGAGTTTCTTTAACAACAAAAGTTTATTACAGCTATCACAGAGACCAGTGGTTATGTCTATTTATTTGTAATAAATTATAACACTTATTAAATACGGTCACCCTGGTCCTTGTTCTCTCTATTAACCTGGGTCTACCTGAGGGGTAAACTGGGAACTTTTCATTCTTTGATAACACTTAAGTTCTGTGGAGTCTCCAGGAATAGCAGCACTTGCTTTCTGGCGCACTACCCAAGTGAGGCGTAAGAAGATATTCTTGAATTAACAAAGAATTTGAGATTATTAACTTTTAAGCCTAAGAATGATCAGTAATGATACTTCTAACCTTTATGTAAGGGTGTAAGAGGTGAGATTAAAAAGATAAAAACAAAACTCAGATATACAGTTAATCTCTGAATTGTTTCCAAAGAGCAGACAATTAGTCATTGCTGTGGAGGTTAATCGGTCTCATTGACATTGACAATTGAGTAGGCAATTTTCAAGATTCTTAGTTTTGTAGGCTGATTGAAGATACTTTGTTCTGATTTCCTTTTATACTGGCTTCTAGCACTCAGAGTTAGAATGAGGCTTTACAAAGAGATAGTTCTTTGACTGTGACCTTCATCTCATTCAGTCCGATTAGTCCACGTCAGTAGTGTTGAAATTGACATTTTTCTTTCCTTTATGTTCCTGGAGGGTAAAGCATACATATCTGCAAGAGGTGATGTTTGTCTGACACGGGAGATAGGCAGCTGCCAGCTTTCCTTGTTATTTCTTCTGGTGAGGTCATTCCCTCCGTTTGAAGTTTTCCTGATAAATTACATGCTCAGCATTCTGTCGGCTTCACGGTCTTTGCCAAACAGTCACTAAATTTCAATCCACAGTTTTCCTAAAGCAGTCAGAGAGATTTACAGCACGGAAGCAGATAAATTCCATACACACACCATCCTCTGTGAGAAGAAGGTGCCCCTTAGGTCCCTTTTAAATTTTTCCCCTCTCACCCTAAACCTATGCCCTCCATTTCTGGACTCCCCCACCCTAAGGAAAATACCTTATCCATGCCCCTCATGATTCACTGCTCTCAAAACATTAACTCTTTCTTGTCTCCACAGATGTTGTCAGATCAGCTGTATCTCTCCAGCATTCTCTGTTTTTGTTTCAGATTTCCAGATTCCACAGTTCTTTGTGTTTATTCATGAGCTTTGAAGGTACTTTCAAATGAGCCTTGGCAAGTTTCTGCAGTGCATCCTGCTGATGGCATACACTGCTGATGCTGTGCATTGCTGGTGAAAGGAGTGAGTGTCAGAGTGGTGAATGGGTTGCCAATGGGCTGCTTCATCTTGGATAGCATCAAGACTATTAAGATTTGCTGGAGCTGCACTCATCCAGGTGATTGGAGGCTCCTGATACTGTACCTTGTAGAATGGTGGACAGGCATTGAAGGACTTGAAGTGAGTTAGAGTCATAGAGTCGTGAGATATAAAGCACCGAAACAGATCCTTCGGTCCAACTTGCTCATGCAGACCAGGTATCCCAACCCAATCTAGTCCCACCTGCCAGCACCTGGCCCATATCCCTCCAAACCCTTCCTATTCAGATACCCATCCAGATGCCTTTTAAATGTTGCAATTGTACTAGCCTCCACCACTTCCATTGGCAGCTCGTTCCATACACACACCACCCTCTCCATGAAAATGTTGCCCCTTAGGTCTCTTTTATATCTTTCCTCTCTCACCCTAAACCTTTGCCCTCTAGTTCTGGATCTCCACATCCCAGAGAAAAGACCTTGTCTATTTACCCTATCCATGCCCCTCATGATTTTATAAACCTGAGTAAGGTCACCCCTCAGCCTCCGATACTCCAGGGAAAACAGCCCCAGTCGATACAGCCTCTCCCTATAGCTCAAACCTTCCTATCCTGGCAACATCCTTTTCTGAACTCTTTCAAGTTTCACAACATCCTTCCAATAGAAAGGAAACCAGAATTGTATGCAATATTCCAAAAGTGGCCTAACCAATGTCCTGTACAGCCACAACATGACCTTCCAACTCCTGTACTCAATACTCTGACCAATAAAGGAAAGCATATCAAAGGTGTACCTTCACTATCCTATCTACCTGTGTTTGTGTGGAGTCTGCACATTCTCCCCGTGTCTGTGTGGGTTTTCTCCGAGTGCTTTGGTTTCCTCCCACAGTACAAAGATGTGCAGGTTAGGTGAACTGGTCATGCTAAATTTCCCATAGTGTTAGGTGCATTACTCAGGGGGAATTGTAGTGGAATGGGTCTGGGTGGATTGCTCTTCGGAGGGTCAGTGTGGACTTGTTGGGCCGAAGGGTCTGTTTCCACACTGTACAGAATCTAATCTAATCTACTTTCAGGGAGCTATGAGCCTGCACTCCAAGGTCTCTTTGGTTAACAACACTCCCGAGGACCTTACCATTAAGTGTATACATCCTGCTAAGATTTGCTTTCCCAAAATGCAGTACCTCGCTTATGGCCTTCTGATTGATTTAAGGTTATTGATAAAGTAGCAGAAGATCACTGACCTGAGAAAAGTATTATGAGGAACTCATGAAGTTGATATCCTGGGAGGGAGATGATTGACCTCTGTCACGTACAGCCATCTTCTGTTGTGCTATGTATGACTCCAACCAGCAGAGATTTTCCCCCAATTTCAATTGGGTCCAATTTTGCTAGGGTTCCTTGATACTCCACTCACACAAAGGCCACCTTGATGGCAAGGACACCTTTGTATTCCAAAATAGATGGAAATGAGGAACTCAAAACACAAAACATCGGCTATGATTTTATTAAATGGTGGCCTGGAATTGAGAGGTCAAATGGTCTACTTTTGTTCCCATTTCATATGTTGATCTCAATTTATGTCTAAATTCAGCCCTTTATTACATGCTTACTCCAAAGTTCTAACAGGGTTCAGAATCAAAAGCATCTGAATGAACCCAAATTTAGCAGCAGGGGGCAGATTCCTCACTACTCTGATGTCTACTCAATATCCTGTCGATGTCCTCCTGAAAAATATTCTCCTCACAGTTCACAATATTTCCAAGTTTTATGTCAACTGTAAGTTTTCAAATTGCAGTGTCCTGTATAGCCAAATCTGGGTCAATAATAAAGAGAAAGATTTTCCGACACTTATAAGCACAAATGGGGTATGTTTTCTTTTAGGAGAAAGTGAGGACTGCAGATGCTGGAAATCAGAGCTGAAAATGTGTTGCTGGAAAAGCGCAGCAGGTCAGGCAGCATCCAAGGAGCAGGAGAGTCCACGTTTCGGTAATGAGCCTTCTTCAGAAATGTTCTTCATTCCTGAAGAAGGGCTCATGCCTGAAACGTCGAGTCTCCTGCTCCTTGGATGCTGCCTGACCTGCTGCGCTTTTCCAGCAACACATTTTCAGCTATGTTTTCTTTTAAGCATGTCACTTTGCTGAAGTTGAATATTAGTGCACACAGATGAAACACGATTCCTCGTACGTATTAACACAATATATGAAGTACAGGTACACAAAAAAAGCATTGAAATGTCAGGTTTGAAATATATTAACAGAAAAGGAAAAAAAAACATCAATAATATAGTACTATTCTGAAAACCATGGCTCAATGTTCTCGTTATGAAAGAATATATATTAAAATTTATGAAGTGGCAAAGCAAAGCAGATGAGAAAGTAATGGATCACTTAGTTAAGAAAGATTTCAAGATTTTATATCATACGAATTGGAGTATGTAGTATTGCACAACCATATACTTCTAAAGATTGAGCACATCTTTAAATTGAAGACCACTAGAAAATTGTCTTTAGAAAGAAATCTCAAAATGTCAACTCTGATTTCAGCGTTTGGACTCAACAATAGATCTGCCTGGTGAAATAAGTCAACAGAGGCTGGTAACTCATCACCAATCACCCTTTATTTATACAGGGAAAATCCTTGACACTGACCCAACTTCCTCAGAGCCAACTGTCAGAGTGAACAGCATGTCTGATGCTCCTGCTTTTATCTGTCAGCCAGGGCTCCCTGATTAGGACCAGATTAACAGCCCCAATCAGGGAACACATAATCTACAAGCTGGCTGACCTTGTCACAATCACTGCACATGGAAGTGGCAAAGATCTGGTTGCAGTTCAGGTGATTGCTGCTCAATATTAACTCTGAAAGAATTGGTATCGTCAAAGCTTACACTGAAATGTTTGTCCTTGCAAAATGTTAATGTCCGACTAGCTCCATGCATGACAACAAGTGTGTAAGTTCATTTTTTTTCATTGGTGCCTTAAATAACTTCAGTTGATTATGAAATCCAGAGATACCCTGAGACAAGATAAATACGTTCTGTTGATTTGTTTGGAGCTTCAAATTGAGTTCATTTTGAGAAGCTGCCGGATCTGTTAGGAAGACTGTTTCACAAAGAAACACAGGATCATGCAGTTCCTCAGCTAGCTCTGCAGTGGTTGATTAACATCATCTCTTAGGAACACTGAAATTTCCTTTTTTAGGTTAAGAAATCGATGAAGGCATTTGCCCAACACTTAGTGACTAAATTTCAAAAGCATGTCACCACATGCAACATCTACTTTCACAGAATTTACAATGAGAATAAGATTTGTTACAGCCATGAATGAGATTCGTAAATTTGACCACCACCTTCACAGCATTACCTTGCTTCAGGGACTTTATGCACAATGACACTTAATGAAAATTACAGTGAAGTATGGGTCAACTTACAGCCCTTGTTTCTCAAGTTCAGCAAAGCCAACTTACGTTCCAACCTTGGCATTTGTTCCATCAGTTACAATACTTAAGCACGTTCCAAAATCTGATTATTCAAGAATACACCATGAATTGCATTAAACATGTCAGTCACTTAAAAGTATTGACATGCAAAAGACAAATTTATGAATTCTTCTCATATTGAGAGGTCATTCTAAATAGTGTTAGTGTGGATTCAATGATGACTTAGGTCAGTAAGTCAGTGCTCTCTGCTATGCAATGGGAAAAACACACTTCTCAATAATATCACAAAGTTTTGCAGTTTCATATTTATTCCTATGTTTTATTCTTCTTGACACTGCTTCATAACACAAAGACATAGTCTCAAACTGTGCAATGAGACCATTAACATAAAAGTTTTCATAATCTTTTTTGAACATTTTTAACTAATGGCTTCTGTAACTTTAATAATTAAAGTGCCATTGCATTAGCTGCTGCAAGACTTTGATGTTTGTGCAATAATCCAATATTTCCATCTGCACATTGAAATATTGTTTCTGCCTCGTGAAAAGCATAGAAAATGAACTGAGATGAGCTTTGCGGCACCTGTCACCTATTTCCACCCTATAGCTCACCATAGGGGGACAGATAACATTGTTTGCAAGCCGGATCAGGAGTCCTGGGTGGTGTATTGCCTGCCTGGTGCCAGGGTGCAGGACAACTCTGACTGGCTTGAAAGGATATTGGAGTGGAGGGGGAGGATCCAGTTGTTGTGGTCCATGGTGGGACTAACAAGACTTGTTTGGGGATTATTGAGCACTAGGAATGAAATTGAGGAACAGGTCCTCAAGGTTTATAATCTCTGAGTTACGGCCTGAGCCATGTGCAAATTGGTTTGGGTCAAGAAAATTAGGGAAGTAAACATATGTCTAAAGGACTGGTGTGGGAAAGAAGGGTTCCATTTCATGGGGCATTGGCATCAGTTTTGAAATCATGTACTGATAGGATAGTCTCTACCTGAACCGTTCTGGAACCAGTGTTCTGGTGAAAAAGATAAATAAGGTGGTCACTAGGACTCTAAGCTTATGAGTCAAGGGTGGGGAGGGAAAGGGTAAGCAACAGAAAGTATGGTGGTAAGTGAAAAGTTTAGCAGCAAGTTACCATGTATGCAGGAGGATTTAAGTTCAAGGCAGACTATGAAAGAAGCAAAAATGAAGAATATTAGAGATATTAGAGATGTTGTGAATCACAATGGTAAGAAAGCTAGCATAAAGTCACTTTACCTGAATGTTCATAGCATTTGTAACGAGGTTGATGAGTCAACGGCACAAATCATCGTGAATGAACATGATCTGACGGCCATGGAGACATGGTTAGAGGATAGTCATGACTGGGAGTTAAATATCCAGGGGTACCAGATTATTTGGAAGGATAGACAGGAATGCAAAGGAGGTAGTGTAGCTTTGACATTCAAGGACGACATCAGGGCTCTGGTGAGAGATGATATAGGTTCTATGGAGCATGAGGTCAAATCCATTTGGGTGGAAATTAGAATTCCAAGAAGAAAAACTCACTAATAGGCGTAGTCTATAGGCCACCAATAATAACATCACATTGGGGGTGGGCAATAAACAAGGAAATAACTAATGCCTGCAAAAATGGTACAGCTAATACCATGGGGGATTTTAATCTGCATGTAGTTTGGTCAAACCAGCTCGGTCAGGGTAGCCTTGAGGAGGAGTTCGTTGAGTGTATCCATGATAGTTTTCTTGAACAGTATGTAACGGAACTGATGAGGGAGCAAGCTATCCTAGGTCTGGCCCCGTGCAATGACACAGGAATAATTAATGACTTCATAGTCAGGGATCCTCTTGGAAGGAGTGATGACAGTATGGTTGAATTTAAAATACAGCTGGATAGTGTGAAGATAAAATCCAATACCAGGGCACTGTGCTTGAATAAGGGGAACTATGATAGAATGAGGCAGGACCTGGCTAAAGTAAACTGGAAACAGAGGCTTTATGGTATGACAGATGATCAGCAGTGGAGGACCTTCAAAGAAATTTTTCAAAGTGCTCAGCAAAGGTATATTCCAGTGAGAAGGAAAGATGTAAGAGGAGGGTAATCTGCCATGGATGTCTAAGGAAATAAGGCAGGCTATCAAAGTGGAAGAGAAGGCATACAAAGTTGCCAAAAACAATCTATGAATCTAAAAGATTAGGAAAACCTTAAAGGTCAACAGAAAGCCACAAAAAGAGGTATAAAGAAAAGTAAGATAGAATATGAGAAGAAACTAGCACAAAATATAAAGACAGACAGCAAATATTTCCATAAATATATAAAACAAAGAAGAGTGACTAAAGTGAATGTTGGTCCTTTTGAGGAAGAGAAGGGGCATTTAGTTATGGGATATAATGAAATGGCTGAGGCATTGAACAGGTACTTTGCATCGGTCTTTATAGTGGAGGATACTAATAACATACCAGTAAGTGATGAAGAGATGGTGGTAGTGAGGACCTGGAAGCAATTATTATTATGGAAGAGTTAGTGTTGGGTAAGCTAATGGAGCTAAGGATTGATAAGTCTCTTGGCCCTGATAGAATGCATCCCAGGGTACTAAAAGAGCTGATGGGAGAAATAGCAGGTGGACTGGTGGTAATTTTCCAAAATTCACTGGACACTGGGGAAGTCCTAGTAGATTGGAAAACAGCAAATGTTTAAAAAGGAAAGTAGACAAACATGGGGATTCATAGACTAGTAAGCTTAACCTCTGTAGTGGGGAAGATGCTTGAGTCTATTATCAAGGATGAAATAGCAGGGCATCTCAAAAGAAAGTGTCCCATTGTGCAGATGCAGCATGCATTCATAAAGGACAGGTCATACTTCACAACTCCTTTGGAATTCTATGAAGACATTTCAAGCAAGGTGGACAATGGGGATCCAGTGGATATGGTGCACCTAGATTTCCAAAAGGCCTTTGACAAGTTACCGCACATGAGGCTGCTGCATAAGATAAGGATGCATGGTGTTAGGGGTAGAGTATTAGTTTGAATAGAAGATTGGTTGACTAACAGGAAGCAAAGAGTGGAGATAAAGGAGTGCTGGCAATCAGTGACTAGTGGTGTGTCTCAGGGATCAGTGTTGGAACCATAATTATTTGCAATTTATGTCAATGATTTGGAGTTGGGCACAATGTGTACAGTGTCAAAATTTGTAGATGACACTAAAATGAGTGGCAGAGCAAAGTGTGCAGAGGACTGTGAGATTTTGCAGAGGAACATAGATACATTGAGTGAATGGGCAAAGGTCTGGCAGATGGAATAAAATGTTAATAAATATGAAGTCATCTATTTTGGCAAAAGTAACAGCAAAAAAGGTTATTACTTGAATGATAAAAGGTTGCAGCATGCTGGTTTACAGAGGGACCTGGGTGTCCTTGTGCACGAATCGCAGAAGGTTGGTCTGCAGGTACAACACGTAATTAGGAAGGCAAATGGAATTTTGTCTTTCATTGCTAAAGGGGTTGAGTTTAAAAGCAGAGAGGTAATGTTACAGCTGCACAGGGTACTGATGAGGCCACACCTGGAGTACTGTGTGTAGATTTGGTCTCCTTATTTAAGAAAGATGTACTGGTGCTAGAGGGTGTGCAGAGGAGCTTCACTGGGTTGATTCTGGAGTTGAGGGGAATGACTTATGAGAAGAGGCTGAACAGATTGGGATTGTATTCATTGATTTTCAGAAGAATGAGAAGGGATCTTATGGAAACATATAGAATTATGAAGGGAATCGATAAATAGAAATAGACAGGATGTTTCCACTGGTAGGTGAAACTAGGGCAAGAGGACATGGCCTCAGGATTAGAGGAAGCAGGTTTAGAACTGAACTGCCAAGAAACTTTTTCACCCAGAGGGTTGTTAATCTATGAAATTCCTTGCCCAGGGAAGTATTTGATGCTATTTCATGAATCGCTTGTATCTACCTTAACATTTTTGAAAAATAAAGGAATTAATGGATATGGTGAGAGTGCGGGTAGGTGGAGGTGAGTTCACAAAAAGATCAGCCATGATCTTATTGAATGGTGGAGCAGACTCGAAGCCTACTCCTGCTTCTAGTTTTTATGTTCTTACTCAGACCCAGAATAGATTCCACTCTAAGAAATGGACTAGCGGTAGCCAAATGTAATGAATGGTTCTGTATCGTTGTTGAAGTATTTCTGGTAAGATGGTGGTTTCTGAGCTTGGGGTTTGTCTGCTTTTCTTTTCATTTCTTTTTGCTTTTTTCTCTCTTCCCTCATTTATTTTTCTCTTCTATTTTAGTTTACTAGCCCCTTCGTGAAGAGCTTAGTCATGGCGATGGCATCAGCAGTGGGCAGGCCCAGCAGTGGGCAGGCCCAGCAGCGTGGACTTGTGGCTGCAGTATTGGAGGTGTTCCCAGCAGTTTCTACGTCATTGAGACAGACCTAGTGCTGCACAGGCAGGTTTGGGTACCTGCTGGTGTCTGCATCCAGCACAGATACATGCAGGCAGAGGAGGTGAGTTTGGGCCCGAAACAGATTCATAATGACGGCAGAGTCGAGTTTGGGCAGGTCCAGTACCTGACAGGATTGGTGGCATCTGCATTGTTGGGATCCAACAAGGACACACAGTGGTGAGGGCATCAGCTGAAATGGCACTGAAGAGTGGTGACTTTGATCCAGCAGTATTGGCATGGTGAAGGGGATTCATGACCAGGCTCATGGTCCATAATGGAACAATTAACAAGAAAGACCATAAAGTTGGACACTTGCTCAATTTCTTCATTTTTCTGCCCTTACGTTCCATATTTTGATTTATTTTTCTGTGATTTAAGCTGGAGCCAAAGCATGAGGACATTATGCAACACTTTTCAATGTATTTTGTAACAAGATAAATAAATAAACAGAATCAATCAACTGTCATTGTTTAACACTGTTTTTCTCAGCGGTGGCTGATTAGCCACACAGTCAAAATACTCAGCTCGGCAATAAATGCATTTTCACAAAGCTTTTCACTGAGCCTCGGTACACGTGACAATAAATTCAATCCAATTCAGTTCAAATGAATTAATTAAACTGCAATCAATCAGTGGAAAGATCAAGAGTAATGTAAGTGATAGCAATCTAGCAACTCTGCTGATGGCTGTAAACTTTGCTGAAAGATAGTTCTGCTTTATGTTTTTACTGCGCAAAGTAATCTGATCTTAATCGATTGGATGCTAATACGGTTTATTAACATGAGAATAAATGCTGCTTAATATTTGTTTCTGCAAAATTGGCAAGATTGACCAACAAATGTTAACAAAGGTGAACTGAAAACATTGAATGGAAACAAAATATCCATCAGATTATGTCGCACATTTGGAAAATCTTTTCTTTTGTAAAATTGCAATGAAGCATTTCGTCTAATGGTATAGGATGTACAAAATTTGACTATTACTGCTTAATGAAAGAAAATAAATTCTATGTACTATTGTTTACATACAATAACAGCTTGTAGCTTTTGTTATGGCCTGTGCATGAGCAGGGATCATCAATTTGTTACAGTTTCAGATGGAGTACCTCAAACTGTTAAGGTCCTGAGTAAGGGTAAGCACAATATCTCGCTATCTTTTTTCACCTGCCCCCCTCATTGGTCACAACAAGGTTAATTTTGAAAGTATTCCTGACCTTGTTGATACCTTTCACCTAAACCCAAGTAATTTTATGTTTTGAAAGGAACTAATTTAAATTGGCTTTTTTGAATATAAATGTCGGTTATTGTTGGCATTTTATAATTCCATCACCTCTTGTCTGAGTCTGTTAGTGTTTGAAAGTCTATCATCTTAAGATTTTCAACCACAACACATTTTAGCAAATTTAGCGTAATCATTGCACAATAGCAAAACAGTAAATGTTATTGTTTCTGTAAGCAAAAACAAATGTCTGCTAATACTGTTAAGATAATCAGTTTCATGGTTAATCAATTTTCCCTACTGATATCACAGGAATGTTGCTTTTGTATTCATCTGCCGCATTGGAAGCACTCAATTGAATTAGTGCCTTGTAATTCACTGCAAGCCATTTATTAACCTATATACATTCAATACTTTTAATTTAATGCAACACTGCAAAGCATACTGATCAGCCAAGCTTGTACTGAGAGGATAGAAGGCATTTGTGAACTTTTATCTTGAGAAAAAAAAGTTGAAGTAGAAAAGCATTTCATTTTTAGACGTAAAGAATGGAAAGTTTGAAGTATCAGATCAACTAATCATTGGCATTTACTTACTGAAATACATGCTGGTCATCCAGATGCCTTTCAATATGAAATGCCAGTTGTGCTTACATTCCTAGGACAATGAACATCTTGGCAAATACTCGCTGGAACCAGAGATGTGGTTTGGCAACTTTGGCTGCGCACACAAAGAAAGGTGTATTGGGTCAATGTGCAAGTCAATGCAAGTTATTAGTTAGAAAGCACCTGAAATAGGATTCTTCTTCCAAAATGCAATGGTTTATATACTGATACACTTTGTACTTTTTTATTTACTCAGTAGCATTTAAACATGCAGTACTTTCTGTGATAAAGGAGCACCCAGCTATCAAACCAAATCAAAAAAGAAAATTCTAATCCAAGATTATCTCTGTATTCTAGCTGTTCTGTTATTATAAACCTACACTGTATATTTGAGAAAATTATTCAATTAATAATTAATTGAAAATGCAAGGCTATTTAAGTTTTAAATAGTTAATCAAATATTTTACAGTTTACTTTTTTAATCCTTACTTTATTGACGAGTTAAATGCTACTCATTAAGGGCTTACACCCAAAACGTTGATTCTCCTGCTCCTCAGATGCTGCCTGACCTGCTGTGCTTTTCTAGCACTGTACTCTCGATGATAAATGCTACTCAAGTCTAACATTGAAAAAAGCTAACAAAAAGAGGGTTCCCAACAAAATTAGTCACTGACCCCAGTGCTTTATGATTCTCACTGTCATTTAGATAGTGGTACAACACTCCTGTTGTCAGCCAAGTCAAAGGGAATCTGATCAGCTGTATTCCTTCAAAGAAGATATTTATTGAATTCAGTAGATAAACATAAATACCACTAAATGTCACCTTTCCCTTTTCACTCATCCACAATTCCCATCCTCATCACCAAACATATTACACAGCAAGCACATACATTAAATATTTTAGTTTCTGACCGATACTGGTTTGTTTCAAGCTATCTTGTAATTCTCAGTGAACAATAGACGAGGACATAACTTTAGTAACAATAAATATAAGCTGCATTATTTGAAGTTAAAAATCACACAACACCAGATTATAGTCCAACAGGTTTAATTGGACACACTCGCTTTCAGAGCACCGCTCCTTCATTAGGTGGCTGTGGAGGGCACAATTGTAAGGCATAGAATTTATAGCAAAAGTTTACAGTGTGATGTAACTGAAATTACACATTGAAAAATACCTTGATTGTCTGTTGAGTCTTTCATCTGTTCGAATACTATGATAGTTTCACTTCCTTCATAGTAAATCACAAAACTTTTTTAAAAAGTTGCATTCTCAGGTTAACTGTAACAATTGGTGTTAGCTAGGCAATATGTAGAAAGTGTTAGCCCCCTGTGTTCTCTGTCTGTGCCATGATGTTTAGATTGAATCTAATCTAAAAAGTGGGATAACAGAGTTTTACATGAATTCATGCAGTTTTTGAGCAAAGTAAAAGGTAACTCTGCAAGTACATCTCCAAAGCATTAATTGAAAGTATCAAAATAACATTGCAAGAATAATTTCCTATACTAACAACATGGGATCAGGTCAACAATTTAATGGCAAGAGGTTGAAGCTATATTTGGGCTACTTCTGTAAAGGATAATTGTAATCAGTTCCCAAAGTAATAACAACATGTTTCATAATAAGAAACACTTCTTGATTCAATCACATGGTGTTTGTGATCTGAGATTCTGTCTTAAGTACAAGAGGTGTAAGCTTAAAGGCTGATGAACATTACAGATCTTCTTGAAGAATGGGGAGCACTATTGTCAATAATATTACATTGGTTCTGTGCACTTTGAATTTTTTTGAACTGTCTATATATAATCTTTCAACCAATATCATTAAATTAAATAAAAATAACACAAATATATGCTACATGAGACTTTCTTAAGCTCATGTTGAAAAATACGAGTAAATATTCTAGATTAAATTAACTATAAAAATATTTTACATTTTTTGAATATCTTTCAAAATCTTAAAGAACATGTAAGGGAAGTAATTTGACTTTCCAACTTCGTTTTCCCTAGAAATCTATTCCTCAATTCTCCCAAACTATCAGATCTAATTGCCTTAAATAGCTTCAGACCTCTCTTTATAATCCCTAATTTAAAGGATAATTCTATGAAACTAATCTTTGCTTGAAGAGGAAGTCTTTAGAAATGAGGTAACAAGAATCCAGAGGAAGTAAATTCCTGTCAGGGTGAAAGGGAAGGCTGGTTGGTATAGCGAATGCTGGATGACTAAAGAAATTGAGGATTGGGTTCAGAAAAAGAAGGAAGCATATGTCAGGTATAGACAGGATAGATCAAGTGAATCCTTATAAGAGTATAAAGGAAGCAGGAGTATACTTAAGAGGGAAATCAGGAGGGCAAAACGGGGTCATGAGATAGCTTTGGCAAATAGAATTAAGGAGAATCCAAAAGGTTTTTACAAATACATTAAAAACAAAAAGGTATCTAGGGAGAGAATAGGGTCCCTCAAAGATCAGCAAGGCAGCCTTTGTGTGAAGCCACAGAAAATGGGGGAGATACTAAATGAATATTTTGCATCAGTATTTACTGTGGAAAAGGATATGGAAGATATAGGCTGTAGGGAAATAGATGGTGATATCTTGCAAAATGTCCAGATTACAGAGGAGGAAGTGCTGAATGTCTTGAAACGGGTAAGGGGTAAATCCCCAGGACCTGATCAGGTGTACACGAGAACTCTGTGGGAAGCTAGAGAAGTGATTGCTGGGCCTCTTGCTGAGATATTTATATCATCAATAGTCACAGGTAAGGTGCCGGAAGACTGGAGGTTGGCAAACATGGTGCGGTAAGAAGGGTGGTAAAGACAAGCCAGGGAACTATAGACCGGTGAGTCTGACCTCAGTGGTGGGCAAGTTGTTGGAGGGAATCCTGAGGGACAGAATGTACATGTATTTGGAAAAGCAAGGACTGATTAGGGATAGTCTACATGGCTTTGTGTGTGGGAAATCATGTCTCACAAACTTGATTGAGTTTTTTTGAAGAAGTAACAAAGAAGATTGATGAGGGCAAAGCAGTAGATATGATCTATATGGACTTCAGTAAGGCATTCGACAAGGTTCCCCATGGGTGACTGATTAGCAAAATTAGATCTCATGGAATACAGGGAGAACTAGCCATTGGATACAGAACTGGCTCAAAGGTAGAAGACAGAGGGTGGTGGTGGAGGGTTGTTTTTCAGACTGGAGGCCTGTGACCAGTGGAGTGCCACAAGGATCGGTGTGGGGTCCTCTACTTTTTGTCATTTACATAAATAATTAGGATGCAAGCATAAGAGGTACAGTTAGTAAGTTTGCAGATGACACCACAATTGGAGGTGTAGTGGACAGCAAAGAGGGTTACTTCAGATTACAACAAGATCTGGACCAGATAGGCCAATGGGCTGAGAAGTGGCAGATGGAGTTTAATTCAGGTAAATGCGGGGTGCTGCATTTTGGGAAAGCAATTCTTAAAAGGACTTATATACTTTATGGTAAGGTCCTAGGGAGTGTTGCTGAGCAAAGAGATCTTGGAGTGCAGGTTCATAGCTCCTTGAAAGTGGAGTCACAGGTAGATAGGGTAGTGAAGAAAGCTTTTGGTATGCTTTCCTTTATTGGTCAGAGTATTGAGTACAGGAGTTGGGAGGTCATGTTGCAGCTGTACAGGACATTAGTTAGGCCACTGTAGGAATACTGCGTGCAATTCTGGTCTCCTTCCTATCAGAAAGATGTTGTGAAACTTGAAATGGTTCAGAAAAGATTTACAAGGATGTTACCAGGGTTGGAGGATTTGAGCTATATGGAGAGGCTGAACAGGCTGGGACTGTTTTGTCTGGAGCGTCGGAGGCTGAGGGGTGACCTTATAGAGGTTTACAAAATTATGAGGGACATGGATGGGATAAATAGACAAAGTCTTTTCCCTGGGATGGGGGAGTCCAGAACTAGAGGGCATAAGTTTAGGGTGAGAGGGGAAAGATATTGAAAAAGACCTAAGAGGCAACTTTTTCACACAGAAGGTGGTATGTGTATGGATTGAGCTGCCAGAGGATGTGGTTGAGGCTGGGTATAAGAAGTATTTGGATGGGTATATGAATAGGAAGGGTGTGGAGAGATATGGGGCAGGTGCTGGCAGGTGGGACTAGATTGGGTTGGTATATTGGATTGGTGTGGACATGTTGGACCGAAGGGTCTGTTTCCATGCTGTACATCTCTATGACTCCAAATGTCTTCTTCCGTCAATTCTAAGCTTGCTTTGATTCATTTACATACACCTCAGCTTATGTTTTTCAGGCTTTCACAGTCTTGTTTATATTCCAACTTCTCATAATTGAATTATTTGACATGACACAACAATCTCAACACTCTCTTTTACATTGAATCATCTGAGCCCTGGAAACAATGACTTCTACATGCCTTTGTGATGCTGTTAAAACTGCAGCCTGAAAAAACAATCTACCAATGTAGATTCAGCAAAAACAAAGTCCAACTTACATTCTGCTGACTGAAGTTGATGTTAAGTTTGTTTCATTGACTACTGAATTGCAATGAAAGAACAAAATAAATGTTGAATCTAATCCACTCCCCAGATTTCCAATTTATCCATTAAATAGTCTGACACCAGTGATAATGACGCACTTTTTTTTGCCAATATGCAATACCTTGAACTTACCTCACATAAATGTCAGCCATCACTTGCAAATCAATCACATAATTGTTCATGGTTAAATCCTATTGTGTTACCATTACATCTCTCATCCAATTAGATATTAAAGTTACATGATCGTAGCATAAACACATGCATATTCAGCGATTGAGGTATTTTCTTTGAGAACATTCTGTCACTAATAATATCTAACCTTTAAAAAATCAGAAATATAAAGGAAAAGTTAACATGCATTTGGCTTGTATGATTCAACCATGAATCAGATTATTGCCCTGATTTATTTTCAAAAGAAATTCTAAACACATCCTCAGGAATTAATGGTTTGCCTTATAGTTCTTCTAGATTTGTATGACTGAAGGAATCATGATAGCATTTCCTGTAATGAGGAATTTGCTTCCAGAATGATAGTCAGTTGTTTCTTAGTTGCTTTCTCAAAGCCTATTTACAACCGCCTTTTCTCTTAACCTCGTTAATATTCAACAGAATGTAAAACTGGTCTTAAGCAAGCAGAAATCCATGTAAATAACTTACTAAGGTGCCAAACTCAAACCACATATTTTTTTTTGAGCAAAGAAGTTCCAAGTCACCTATCATTGATGCACATTCACCATAATATGTTGAAAAACATGACACCACGGAACGCTATCTGTTTTCAAAATTTGCAATATATGCACCCACTGAGACAATTTACAATGCAGCTCTCAGTCACACACCATCAAAAATATTGTATCAAAACTAGCAATGAAACACCCAAATAAAGATCATTTTCTGCTGTACCACGAAGTCTAGAGTTAATTTGGCATCTGCTTTAAAGGACCATGAAGGGAGGAGTTTTGTGCACGTGGCTCTTTACCCATGGGAAGACAGCTGTTTAATGAGCCAAGACACATCTGGATGACAAGTAGACAAACGCAGAAATGCAAGGAAGTTTGGATGTACTTCAAATTTATGAGAAACTTGAATTTCTTCAATTTCCTTATGTTATGACAGAGGAATAGAAGCCAAACCAAATCACCCTCACTGTCAGAGGATTCACAACACAATGAAATGAAAACATTCAATTACCCCCAAAATTTCTCAAGTGTCCCTAGCATGTTTTACAAATAATAGACTTTTGACACCAAATCTATACATTATGCACAAAGTATCAATTTATTATAAAGAAGATAATTTCAGCAGAACAAAAATAAATTGGAAGCAATCTAATTAATAACTATGACTTAGGGCTGAAAATGTGTTGCTGATTAAAGCGCAGCAGGTCAGGCAGCATCCAAGGAACAGGAAATTCGACGTTTCGGGCAAAAGCCCTTCATACTAGATTTCTGATGGAGACTTTATTATGGAAAACTTTTAGAGATTAATCTTACTAAATCTTCCTGATGAAGGGCTTTTGCCAGCAACACATTTTCAGCTTTGATCTCCAGCATCTGCAGACCTCACTTTTTACACAACTATGACTTAGGCCCAATCTTATTTGAACATCTGAAAATCAGAGAACATTGTTCAGTATAAGTGGGGTTTGTAAAAATACTTAACTAAAAATGGCTGATAAGCTCAAAAGCTGTAGCCACATGTATAAGGCGAAATGCAACATTGAAGCAAATGAATGTACAGCCAGAACATTGTCCAACATATCACCAGCACCATTTCTAAAAACTTATTATAACAACTTCATATTAACATTGCGATGAAACAACATCCAGACACTGGAATAGTAACATATAATTTGTAACATACTAGACTTCTGATGGAGACTTTATTATGGAAAACTTTTAGAGATTAATCTTACTAAATCTTTCACAATCACCCCATTTTGTCATGACCTGCCCTTACGAACTATTTATTCCAATGCTAGTTTACAACTTGAAACAGCTGCATCGGGTCATTTCCACAATAAGTATCCCAGGAGGTGGCAGACTTGCATATTTCATTATACAATTTTAATTCACTGTTGTCAATCTCCTGATTTCCCAAGATACACTCTCCGTGAATGAGGGTGAATCATCTAACCAGTCCTTAGTATATTTAAAATGCATCAGCCATTCAATGAACAGATTGTTTTTTCAAAGGTGGTCTTCTGTTAATGTACTTTAATTTGAGTTAATGCATACTGCAATAATATGTAAAATTGTGGGCTGGATTTTCCCAGCCTCTGAACAACAATGGGCAAAAGCAAGACAATTGGGAAAATACAGTGAGAATGAAAAAAAAATTCTTGACATAAAGAAGAAAAGTCAAATTTTCCATATAATGTTTTATCTAGATGAGAATCTTGACAGAGACTGACAAGAGTCTGATTTGCTCATTGGGACGCATCTATATGCAGGTTTCTATTTTTTCAGGCAGCAGTGAGAAACTAAATGGTGCCAACTCTTGACTTGAAAATCATAAAGGTTACTTGGCAGCTGCAGCTTGCCAGTTTATTTCTAGGAATCTATCTTGGTCATTACTCCCCAAATCTCAGAGAACATTCCATGGGCAGTCTTCATCCAAGGAGGGTGGCAATGGCAACACACCAGAATTACCATGGTACATCTCAGTCTTACCTATAATACACTTCAGCATTTCACTACTTTGGGGTCCTTACATTGCAAAACAGTTGCCAGGCAACTTTACACGTAGGGACACGTGTCTACCTCATCCTATGAAAGAGGGTGCATCGCAGGGCTCTTAGCGCTCACTCATTTTGCAATTATTTGGATGCACACAGCATCTCAGCCAGGTCTTTCCTATTTGCACATTGAAACTTCATTCAGAGTTTACAGACTCACAATAATTCCATCTTGTCTTGCCTTTTGGCGCTGAAAGAAAGCCAGGCAGTTTGTCAATGATCAGTCAAAACTGGACTGTGTCAATATCACACCTACAGCATTTGCCAGCAGTTCATACAGCAAACTCCCTGCATGTGTTTTAATCAAATTAAAGTCTAGAGAAGTAGTCCATAGTACAGTCAAGGAGGACTATGTCAGTTTGTGGTCCCACCATAGTCAGTCAAGGACATCATCCAGTTTCTGTCCAGAGACTTGGCCTGGATGCTATAGCTAAATGTAGACTTGTCAATTTCGTTGGTAAATAAATTAAAGAGATCTAAAAACAAGTGGTGTTCAATAAGATTTGTGGAATCTTTTAAATTGTACAGTTAGCCAGAAAATAGTAAATGAAATGCAACACTGCAGTGCAAAGTTTAATTGATGTCTGTGAAATCTACATGAATAGATTAAATCAGTAGAGAAACCTATGGCTTAAATTGTTAATTTATGTTTCCAGTGTAGAGCTCCATGTGTCAAGAGTGCAAAGCAGCTATTTAGCTGTGACAGTCAGCAGGCCTAACTCAGGGCTCCAGTGTTTCTTTTTGTCAGCATTTAATGTCCTATATACACATGTATCTAAGGTGGAGCTCTTGTAGGGCATTTGATAATGTATCTGTCTCTGAGCCAGAAGCTCTAGGTTTGGATCTTAACTTGGTCTAAGGAAAGTACATTCACAATGGGGGTCAACAATTTTAACCCACAGGACTTCCAATGCTGTTAATGGCATGCTGTAAGACTGGGAGAGACGCGAAAGCAACTTGCATACCTGAGTGAAATGTAACATAGCATCACCAGATACACTGAGAGCAGTACAATATACACCTGCAAAGTTAAGACAAATGTTGCCTCATGTACCATGCTAGTCCCCAACCCCAGGGCTGTTTAACTTTGGATAAGAAACACATCTTCTATCCATTGGAATTCTGTAAACGTGAGTGACAAAAAGATCCCAACCATAAAGAAAATGTGTTATTAAGAAAAACAATGGATTGAGAAACTCAAATTTCTAGAATCTGAAGAAAAAGTTGTTAATTTTAGTGAGATTTGTAAAATAATAAATGGCCTGGTTGAGGTAAAGCCACAACAGTAATTTAAAGATGAGTGAGGACAGTCAAACCCAAGGACATAAATTTTAAAATTGCGATAACTGCTTTAGTAAAAAATGAGGTCTGCAGATGCTGGAGGTCACAGCTGAAAATGTGTTGCTGGTTAAAGCACAGCAGGTTAGGCAGCATCTCAGGAATAGGGAATTCGACGTTTCGGGCATAAGCCCTTCATCAGGAATGGACAGATTAAGGTAACTTCTTTCATCAAAGCAGAGAAAACATTCAAAATATTTTTTATAGAATACCCACAGCACGGAAACAGGCCATTCGGTCCGACAAGTACACACTGCCCCTTCAAACAGCATCCCACCCAGACTCATTCCCTACCCTCTCCTTATATTTCCCATGGTTAAAGTAGCTAACCTACACATCCTTAAACACTGTGTAATTTAGGACGGAAAATGTGTTGCTGGAAAAGAGCAGCAGGTCAGGCAGCATCCAAGGAGCAGGAGAATCGATGTTTTGGGCATGAGCCCGTCTTCAGGAATGTGTAATTTAGGACGGCCAATCCATCTAACTTGCACATCTTTGGATAGTGGGAGGAAACCAGAGCATCTTGCTGAAACCTATGCCAATTCAGGGAGAACATACAACTTCACACAGACAGTCACCTAAGGCTGGAATTGAACCTGGATCCATTGCACTGTGAGTAGACAGGTAGGAGGCTGGAGGAACATAGCAAGCCAGGCAGCATCAGTCAACACTTCTTCAGGACCGGGGATGGGTGTAGAGGGAGTTGCAGATAAAGGGGGTGACAGGGCAGGGTGGTGAAGTGGAGATAGATTAAGACAGGCAGAGAGTATGACCTGTTTGGTCAATGTGAGGAATGAATCCAGGAGGTGACTGGGATGACTGGAAGGGAGTCGGGGGATGGGAAGGGAGGTTATTTGAAATTGGAGAACTCAATGTTAAGTCGTTGGGGCTGTAGGCTGCCCAGGTGGAAGATGAGATGTTCCTCTAATTTGTAGTTTAGTTCATGGTGGCAAGGAGAGGCCAAGGATGGTTGTGTCGGAAAGGGAGTGGGAAGGGAATTAAAATGGGTGGTGACTGGGAGGTCCGGTCGGCCCCTGCAGGCCTGGCTGAGATGCTCAGTGAACTGTTTCCTAAGTTTACGTTTGATCTCCCTGATGTAGGGAAGACCGCATTGGGAGCACCTGATGCAATAAACTAGGTTGGAGGAGAGGCAGGTGAACCACTGTCTCACCTTGAAGGACTTTTGGGGCCCTGGATGCAGGTGAGAGGGTGATGCCCCTGGATGGTGATGAGAGGGGTGGTGAGGGGGGAACGACTCAACATTGCGTACTTCAATTTCAAATAACCTCCCTTCCCATTCCCCCAATTCCCTTCCCAGCCCCTCCCACTCCCCTCCACTCCTCCCAGCCGCTGACCAGACTTGTTCCTCCCATTGACCAACCAGGTTGTACCGTCTGCCTGTTTTCACCTATCCCCACTTCACCACACTGCCCCTGTTACCCCCTTTATCTGTAGCTTCCCCTACACCCATCCCCAGTCCTGAAGAAGGGTTACACCTGAAATGTCAACTTCTCCACCTCCTGATGCTGCCTGGCTTGCTGTGTTCTTCCAGCCTCCTGCCTGTCTACCTTGGATTCCAGAATCTGCAGATTTTTTTTTCGTCTCTAACCCTTGCACTGTGAGATAGCAGTACTAACCACAGAACTGCTGTAACGCCTGAATAATTTGCCTTCTGTAGTAATGGAGGCAAAAACAATCAAAATGTTATTGTTCAATTTATTGGGAGAGTGGGGCATTGGAGAGATGAGCTTCAATGGTTTTAATGTTAGCCTTTTTCTATCTTTTAACTTTTTTAGGTTCATTTTTCCAATTGGTTTACTGCAGGCTTTTATTCATTACAACCTTTCTGTTAGTGATCTGAAACAACTGCTCTTGCAGAAAATGGACTTTTTTTTAAATGAATTCCAATTCTATCTAATGAAATACAGCTGATGTCCCAGTGTGCTATCTTATCCAATCTAAATAAACTCTTGCATGATTGTAAATGCTCTTTGTACATGGAATAACATCTCCAATCAACAGAAATGTTGATTCTTACTTCTGGCCTTTTATTTTGAATGAGCCTTACACATTTTAAAGTTGAGCCAGATAATTTGCTTCCGCAAGGCTGAGCTGGAGAAAAGCAATCGGGGAATAAAATCAGACTCAGATCACTGCTTTGTTTCTGAAATAAGGTGGAAGTTTTTAGTGTCTGAGTAAAGAAACTTGTTTTTGATTCCAGGGTGAAATCAATGGAACCTTTCAACCTTCAAATTGCTGTAAATTGGAATTGTTAACAAGGAGTGGGTGAATTCACTAAAGTTTAGCTTGAGTGATCAATGATGCTATTTAGTTTTACGTGCATTGTACACAAATGGATAAAACTGCAGGAGGTGCTAAGCAATGTTTTCTTTAATAAAGAAGGAAATATCTATCTTGCAAACAAATTACATTGAATTGAAGCTTTTTTGCCTTTTGAGTTTGAAACAATTAAGAAAGGTAGTTTTTTTTTAATAAACTCACATCTCTGATATGCTATTACTATTTGTCCAAAGATAAAAGTCTTCTCAATGTTCCTTGTAGATGATCATAGCAGAAAGCATGTTCAAGCTAAATATACTAAATGTGTTTAAAACTACTCCCTGGTGAGTCAGTTATTGAAAATGATAAATTTAGTTCTTAAATGGGCTTGGTAAAGGTACAAGGAGGACATGTTATTTCAGTAGAAAGAATTGGCATGAAAAACAACAGAAAACCCACACAGAAAACCTAACACGTACATCTGTAATTGTAAGGACAAGAGGTTGTGATACTTCAGATGTTACTAGATTAGATTAGATTACTTTTTAGATTACTTACAGTGTGGAAACAGGCCCTTCGGCCCAACAAGTCCACACCGACCCGCCGAAGCGCAACCCACCCATACCCCTGCATTTGCCCCTTACCTAACACTACGGGCAATTTAGCATGGCCAATTCACCTAACCCGCACATCTTTGGACTGTGGGAGGAAACCGGAGCACCTGGAGGAAACCCACGCAAACACGGGGAGAATGTGCAAACTCCACACAGTCAGTCACCTGAGTCGGGAAATGAACCCGGGTCTCAGGCGCTGTGAGGCAGCAGTGCTAACGACTGTGCCACCGTGCCGCCCACAATTGCACCTAAAAGTCAAAATCTGTCTTTTCTCTTTACAGAAACTGATTGGCCTATCTTACCTCACAATGTTTGCCAGTTTTATTTCAGATTTCTAGTTTTTCAATTTTATTTCACTTCATTGAGAAGTATATATTTATACCGGGGACAAATGTGGTTGTGCACATAGAGAAGGCAGTTTAATATTGTTTGGAGGTTGTTTCCAAACATGTTTTTGCCTATCAAACAGAACATTGGTGGATCACTTAAGGAAATCCTGGAATAATGTCAAAAACATAATTTACACACTTTATTACAGTCTCAGTGCTTCTTTTGTTGCATTTACTCCAGTTCAAAGGGAAAATATCCTTGAAAATACAGCACCCCACCACTGGACCAATTCAAATATGTCAATCTATGCATGTGCATTCTTTAGAAGCTTGTGTTATTGTCTCTGGCAGGCAGGGAGGAGCCGCCCCGGATGCTTCTTCAATTTGCTCAACAATTATTTTACATTAACTTCCTGGGGCTTGCATGATCTAATGGGGATGGTTTGATAAAGATGTGCACTATCTATTAGCTGCTTTGAACAATGATAGAATCAATGGTTTTCTCTCATCTCTCCTTTTGTATAATGATATGTTTTTATGCACCAAGCAGAGCAGAATGTTGGCATCATTTGTCTTGCTACCTAATCACCTTGAGTTCTTTTTCTGGTGATTACAATTTTTCAGTAATGAATGAAGAATAATAATATCCTGGAGCTCCAAAAGGAACAACTTAATTCTAGCTGATTAATTGTAATTATTAAATTTTATGCTATTTTCATAGTGTCCTCATACCATGATACATTCATTGTAACCCATTAAACAGTTGTTATTGTGTCATACCCAGGCAAGAAATACTCAAGTAAATAGTTTCATTATATAATTCCTGGTCTGGCATACCCACAGCAATGTGGTTGATTCTTAACTGCCTTCTGGGCAATGTAGGAAGGGTAATAAATACTGACTGCACCAGTGATGCCAGCATTCTGCGAATGAATGAAAAACAAAATACATAGAAAAGTCCCAGTTTAGTTAAAGGGATGGTGGATACACAGGAAGAAGCTTTGTTAATGAAAATTGTTCATCCCCATGAGTTAGTGCAATTATCTTCTATTATGTTAGAATTTTAAGACAAGTTGTAGACAAGTTACTATTGCTTGCTACACTGACTCAAAATCTCCACTACTTTATACCTTTGAATCAATATGTTCAGAGGTATTTTTATGTACCTCTGGAACAGGTGGGACTTGCACCAAAGGTAGGAACACTGCCAGAACACTGCAAGAATCCCATGTCACAACTATTCTATGGATGTGACTGGTTATACTGATACACAATATACTGATTAGTTCTATAGGTAATTAACTGATCAACATACATAAGATCATCTGCTTAATTAAAGTTGCTAAAGTTTTCTTTGAATATGATTTTGAACAACTTCATGTGGACTGGTTTTTGGAAAGATTAGTCGAAATATGTCAGTCATTAATCAATCAACAAGATTTGACTTCGGAGAAACATGTAATAAAAGTAATACCAAGCAAGATAACAGAGCATTATTGCCTAATTTTAAGGGAATTACTATTTTAAGCACAAAGGACAAATAAAGACAACAGCATAACATTCCTTTAGTAATCATGTCAGTGGGGCTGCATTCTAAAGCCTCAAAACCATTAAAATGATCATTTGGTTGCTAACAAACTGAAAAATCTCAATCCACAGCAATTATTTTATGCAAATACATGAGCTAGGAGCAAGAGGCAACCTTCAGTCCCTCAAGTCTGCTTTGCCATTCAGTGAGACCACAGCTGCTCTGATTACTCCATATTCCTTTTGACCCATGATAACTTTTCACCCCCTTATTTAGCAGGAATCCACCTTAAGTCTGCCTTAAAGATTTAAAGACTCCTCTTACATCATTTTTTGAGTCCAAAGATGCTGAGGCATTGCAGATGGAGTTTAATTTAGTTAAATGTGAGGTGCTGCATTTTGGAAAGGCAAATCAGGGCAGGACTGAAATACTTATTGGTAAGATTCTGGGGAGTGTTGCTGAACAAGGAGACCTTGGTGTGTAGGTTCATAGTCCCTTGAAGGTTGAGTCATGCCAATATTCTCAACATTTTGCTTCTCTTTCTCATTGTCTTTCTGATTCATTAATTCAGAAACCAGATCTGATTAAAGTGTTCCCAATTTCATTCATGTCTTACAAATCTTTCAAAAAGCTAAATTGCTTTGCAGAAATAATTAGCTACTTCAGAAGCAAATTATAAAGGAGAAAGAGAAAGTAACACCATTAAAATGTGTCCCCTAACACTTCTGAGCTTTCTTTCTTAATTTGTGTAAAGTGCTACATTTTGTGAACTGTTTTGGATCATTAATTGCTCCATTTCTTAAGGTGACCTAAACACTATTGTGTTTAATGCATTTATGTTCCATTCTCCTTTCAAATTTACTTCCACAGACTATGATTGTTATAAAGCAATTTGGGTTTATGAAGTTTTGCTCTTGCCTGTCTCACAGCTTGTCTTCCAAACTTTTTACTTTTATGTAATTTTTTTTCAAAAAATATAGAACCATAGGCCAGAACTTTGTACTATTCTCAGGAACAGAAAAGAAGGTAGGAGAAGAAGACTTTTAATTACATAGGAGGCCAATAATCAGATCCCTGATGGTGGGATGAACTTTTACAATTAGACTCTTGGAACGCTTGGGGGGGGGGGGGGGGGGGGGGGGGGGGGGGTGCGGGGGGTTAACGTCCTTTTATATGCAACTCCGTATTGCACGTGCTCATTAAATAACAACTCACCAATATTAAACTTTCTTTCCCAATTAAATTTTATGTGAGTGAAGAAGTTTTATATCAATATATTGAAGGCTGTATAACAGAGCTAGGGAATCATCATCCTGTATATTGCAGCAAAGAACTGCTGCAATCTTCTCTTTGGGAAATGATTAGATTAGATTACTTACAGTGTGGAAACAGGCCCTTCAGCAACACGTCCACACCGACCTGCCAAAGCGCAACCCACCCAGACCCATTCCCCTACATTTACCCCTTCACCTAACACTACGGGCAATTTAGCGTGGCCAACTAACCTAAGCCACATGCTTTTGGATTGTGGGAGGAAACCAGAGCACCCGGAGGGGACCCACACAGACACGGAGAGAATGTGCAAACTCCACACAGAGAACCACCTGAGGCAGAAATTGAACCTGGGTCTCTGGTGCTGTGAGGCAGCAGTGCTAACCACCGTGCCGCCCACAATGCTTGTAGGTATTTTCCAAATCAATCTGTTTGGAGACATTTTTGCATGTCTTTGGAGCAGTTGGGATTTGAACATGGATGTTATGTCTCAAAGGCATCACTACAATGATTTATCAGTTAGATAAATTTGCCTTACATTACTAGAGATGGTTAGAAGCTGATTCACTCTAGGTCTGTCTCCTGCCAGCTCTTTCTTTACTCTCACCAAGCCCCTCTGAAATCATTACACTAGGTGCAGACATACAACACTCATAGGAGCATTAACACTATCAGACCAACATATGAGCTGTCCATGCTAAACTCCCACCATAATTTTAATATTTAAACTTGTGTTCTCTGATACTGAAGAACCTTCATTGAAGTGAACAGGGTACCTCCATTACCCCTTTGGGCTCAGGGCAGATGCTTTTTGCTGTGTCCATTCTATTCAGTCTTTCTGGAATCTTTGTGCTAAATTCTCCCTGACTATAACATGAGAAACATCAATGACTCCCATTTGCTGCTATCTTTTCCAATACCTAGTGCTTTGATCCTCAAGTACACAGAAAATGTACAGAAAAATTTGAAATTTCAGTTGATGTCTGAAAGGATGAAATGACAAGATTTCACATTTTGAATTTTTTAACTGTAACAAGTGTCTAAAACCACAATTGAATGCCCACTACTTTCTTCCTGATAGCAATGCATACTTTGAATTATAGCAAGGTATATCCTGCTATCCTGCTTATATATTTATCAGACATTACACACATAACAGAATTACAGACCTTGCAGCAACCAGCCCACTGTTTTTTTTCAGCTTCCAATGGGTTCATATTTAGCAGTTTCACTGAGTAGTAACTTTGAGTAACCATCTTCAAATGTTTCCTTTAGTTTTCAGTCAGTTTCATAAATTCACTGCTAGCCTTAAACTCTGTCCCAATCATTTTTTCCTCGGACCACTCCAGCATTCATTCAGTAGCTTTTGGATGCATCTTTGACTAGAGATCAGAAGCTTTCTCTTCTCTTCTCTCTGCTGACCATATGTAATTACTGTCTTTGATATTGGTTGATTTGGAGGTAAAACTGGCTTTCTCTTTACTTTGCACTAAAGTAGCAGGGGGCTGGGAACTGGAGCAGCACAGACATAGAGATATAAAGCACAGAAACAGACCGTTTGGTCCAACTCGTCCATGCCAACCAGATCTCCCAACCCAATCTAGTCCCACCTTCCAGCACCCAGCCCATATCCCCCCAAACCCTTCCTATTCAAATACCCATCCAGATGTATTTTAAATGTTGCAATTAGATTAGATTACTTACAGTGTGGAAACAGGCCCTTCGGCCCAACAAGTCCACACCAACCCGCCGAAGCGCAACCCACCCATACCCCTACATTTACCCCTTACCTAACACTACAGGCAATTTAGCATGGCCAATTCACCTGACCTGCACATCTTTGGGCTGTGGGAGGAAACCGGAGCACCCGGAGGAAACCCACGCAGACACGGGGAGAACGTGCAAACTCCACACAGTCAATCGCCTGAGGCAGGAATTGAACCCGGGTCTCTGGCGCTGTGAGGCAGCAGTGCTAACCACTGTGCCACCATGCTGCCCACTAATTGTACCAGCCTTCACCACTTCCTCTGGCAGCTCATTCCATACATGTACCACCCTGTGTGTGTATCTTTAGGTATCTTTCATATCTTTCCCCTCTCACCCTAAACCTATGCCCTCTAGTTCTGGACTCCCCCACCCCAAGGAAAAGACTTGTGTAATTACCCTATCCATCTACTGTTCTGCCCTCATCAATCATCTATGTTGCCTCTTCAAAAAACTTAATCAACTTTGTGAGACATGATTTCTCAAGCACAAAGCCATGTTGACTATCCCTAATCAGTCCTTGCCTTTCCACATACTTTTTGCAAGTGGAGGGATGGAGGGGAAGTTAGCTGAGGGGAAGAAAGCTATCCAGAGAGCGGGTGGACACTTCAGGGTTGTTTTCTCTGGAACAGCGAGGCAGACCTGATAAAAGTTTATAAAACTATGAGAGGCAGAGATTGGTTTGATGGTCAGAATCTTTTTCCCATAACTTGGGGAATTTTTTTTCATTGCGAACCTTACATGGAACTAAATTACAAATCCATTAAAAAGTGCACAGATTGACAATGCTCCTGAAGATAGAACAAACAAAAATTCTGTTCTTAGAGGTGACCTAAGCAGAAATTAAGCTACAGACTTATGAGCTTACATCATGGCCCGAATACAGAGGTACCTCAATTATCCGGCATTCGATCATTTGAATATCGGATTATCTGGCAAGATCGCAAGGTCCCGATGCTTGGCTAAACTATTGTGTCCGGCATTCGATTATCCAAAATTTGATTAACTGAATGAAATACTACCCACCCATGTCCTCCAGATAATCGAGGTTCCTCTGTATTTACTGATACAGGGCTCAGAAGGGTAGAATGCAAGGAAGACTGCAAACAGCTAAGAATGTGGCTGCACAGGGGATACGGAGATGCAGCTGAATCTACCAGAAGGACTTTTTCATATTTTCAGATTGTTCTCCTTCTCAGCAGCCTGCCAATTTAACAGCATGGATAGTGTATAAGATAGAACATGGAGGAAAGTTGGCAGAAATAGATACTGCAGATGCTGGAGATTATAGCCAAGTTTAGAGTGGTGCTGGAAAATCACAACAGGTCAGGCAGCATCCGAGGAGCAGGAAAATCGATGTTCGGGCAAAAGCCATTCATCAGGATTGGAGGAAAGGAGGTGGTGAGCGCTAGAGAAACCTGGGTATGGTCCCCACCAACAGAAGCATGAAGAGGCCTGTGATTGCTCGGGATGTGGGTGGAAGAAAAGACAATCCGCCTGTTGAGAGATTGTTTCCGTGACATGGAAAACCACTGGTGGTGGCTCAAAGTAAGTACTTACTGGACAACTATCTTGTATAGACAACAAAGACTTGCCAATATCCCATCCCCCCATTCCCTTACCACTTCTATGATCTGGGGACACCAAGCTTGGGAAATGTATATTAAAATCAATTCTCATTATAGTAAAATCAACATTATTTTCCAAGCACTGTACTTGAGTTTCTCAAGGGATACTTTTTGAATAGGGGGCTACTGCTTTGTTTTCCAGACTAGTTTCATTCACACAAATTGCTTCTTTAGGTTAGATGCAGCAACATTACTTTCTGGACTTGTGTTGACATACGATTTTTTTTGGATTTATAGAAGCAGAATGAGAAGAATTCATCAATAATATCAATAATTATCAAAGCTCCTTTAAACTTAAAGGTGCTACATACAAGGTAACCTTAAATTTCCTAGACAGCGCAAGATTTAATTTGACAGAATACAACAACCCTTAAGTTAGCAACAGAAGACTCTTTTCAATAACTGAAATACACTTCATGAAAAGAGTAACTTGCTTGGAATTCATTATCTGTGACTTCAAGTTCTCCAGGTTCCCAGTTGGCTAGCTAATCCTTTATTAACAAACTTTTCACTCGCTTTCTTCTTTGCATCCCACATTTCACTACGCTCCACTTTCTAGCCACTGATGTTCCCCATCGTCAGTCAGATTATTGCTTCAATTAGTGTTGCCTGATAGAATTGCTCCTCCTAATCTTGCCCAGCAATCTCATTCTCTGATTCTCTCCTCACCCTTGTCTGTCAGATACAGTCACCTACCACCAGCCTCATCGACAGACTCACTCCTCCCTAGCCTCGTCAGGCATTCTTGCCCTCCTCCTGTCTCCTAGGCCTTGCTTAGCATTCTTGCTCCTCCAAACATAGCCCAGAAGAGTCACCAACCCCACCCCAGTCCCTCAGAGCTTGTCCAAGCTGTCTCATTTCCGCAGGCTTCGCCTAGCAGTTATAGAGTTATACAGCACCGATACAAATCCTTCTGCCCAACTCATCCATGCCATTTCCTAAACTGAACTAGTCCCATTTGCCTATGCTTGGCTCATATCGCTCTAAACCTTTCCTATCCCTGAACCTGTGTAGGTGTCTTTTAAATGTTCTATTTGTTCTCACCTCTACCACTTCCTCTACTAGCTTGATCCATATATACACCACCACTATGTGAAAAAAATGTTTCTATGGTCCCTTTTATATCTTTCCTCTCTCACCTTAAACCTATGCCCTCTCATTTTAGACTCCACTAACCTGAAGAAAAGACCTTGTCTATTCACCCTATCAATGCCTGTCATGATCTTATAAAACTCTATAAAGTAACCCCTCTGCATCCTATGTTCCAGGGAAAAAAAATCTCATTCTGGATTTGGGCAAAAGCCCTTCATCAGGAATAAAGTCAGAGAGGCAGAGCCCTTCAGGCTCTCTGCCTTTATTCCTGATGAAGGGCTTTTGCCTGAAACGTCAATTTTACTGCTCCTTGGATGCTGCCTGAACTGCTGTGCTCTTCCAGCACCACTAATCCAGAATCTGGTTTCCAGCATCTACAGTCATTGTTTTTACCTAAAAAGAAATCTCAGTCTATCCAACCTCTCCTTATAACTCAAACCCTCCAGTCTCAGTAATATCCTTGTTCATTTTTATTGCGCCCTTTCCAGTTTTAATATGATCTTTCCTATTGCAGGGTGACCAGAACTGAACACCCAGAACTACCCCAAAGGTGGCCTTACCAATGTCTTATACAGCTGCAACGTGATGTCCCAACACCTGCAATCAACGCTCTGATCAATGAAAGCAAACATGCCAAATGCCTTCTTTACCACCCTGTCTACCTGTGATGCCACTTTCAAGGAAGTATGTACCTGCACCCTAGATCTGTCTGTTCAACAACATTCTCCAGGGCCCTGCCATTAACTGTGTAAGTCCTGCTCTTCCAAAATGCAATATATTGGGTTTATTTAAATTAAACTCCATCTGCCATTCATTGGCCCACTGGCCCAGTTGATCAAGATCCTGTTGTACTCTTAGATAATCTTTTTCACTGTCCACTATACCACCAGTTTTAGTGCCATCCATAATCTTACTATCCATGCCTTTTACATTCTCATCCAAATCATTTGTATAAATTATGAACAACAATGGATCCATCACTAAACCTTGTGGCACACTGCTGACCACAGGCCTCCAGCCTGAACAACCTCTACCCTCTGTCTCCTAACATCAAGCCAATTTTGGATCCAGTTGGCTCGTTTCCCCAGATCCCATGTGATCTAACCTTATGGTTAGTCTACTATGTAAAACCTTGTTGAAGGCCTTGCTAAAGTCCACGTAGGCAATATCTACTGCTGTGCCTTCAACTATCTTGGTCACATCTTAGAAAAACTCAATCAAGTTTGTGAGACACAATTTCGCACACTCAAAGCCATGCTAACTATCTCTAATCAGTCCTTGCCTCTCCAAATGCTTGTAGATCCTGTCTCTCAGAATCCCTTTCAACAACTTACCCACCAGGCTCACTAAACTGTAGTTCTCTGACTTTTCCATGCAGTCTTTCTTAAGTAATGACACAACATCAGCCACCTTCCAGTCTTCCAGCACCTTACCTGAGGCTACTAATTATATAAATACCTCTGTTAGGGACCGTGTAACTTCCTCCCTAGCTTCCCACAATGTCCTGGGAAACACTTGATCAAGTCCTAGGCATTTGTTACCTTTAACATTTTAAGACCTCCAGCACCTCCTCTTCTGTAATGTGAACTCTTTGAGGACATCACTATTTATTTTGAGTCCCCTAGCTTCCATGTCTTCCACCACAGTAAATACTGATGCAAAATATTCATTTAGGCTCTCACCCATCTCTTGTGATTCCACACATAGTTAGCTGTGTTGATCTTCAAAGGGCTCAATTCTATCCATAGTTAATCTTTTGCCCGTAACGTACTAGCAGAATCTTTTTAGGATTCTCCTTAAACTTATTTTCCAAAGCAACCTTATGTCTCCTTTTTGCCCTCCTGATACTATACTCTGACACCCTCTATACTCCTTGAGGAATTCACTTGATCCCAGCTGTCTACACCTTACAGATGCTTCCTTCTTTTTTTCAACCAGAGCTTCAATATTTCTAGCCACCCAATGTTCCCACTCCTGCCACAGTAGCAGGAATATGTTGTCATTGAACTCTTGTTATCTAGCTTTTGAAATCTTTCCAATTTCCAGATATCCCTTTACTTGTGAACAGCTTTTCTCAATTGACTTTTGAAAGTTCCTATCACATACCATTAAAATTTGTCTTTCACCAATTTAGAACTTTAACTTATGAACCAGGCCAATCCTTTTCCATAGCTATTTAAAAACCAATTGAATTATGGTCACAAGACACAAAGTGCTCCTCTATCAACACTTAGTCACTTGCCCTGCTTCATTTCCCAAGACAAGGTTGAGTTTTGCCTCTTCTCTAGTAGGGCCATCTGCATATTGATTGACAAAATTTTCTTGAACATGCTTAACAAATTCCACCCATCCAAGCTCCTAGGAGTATGGAAATTGCAATCAATGTTTGGAAAGTTAAAATCCCCTACTATTACTATTCTATTATTCTTACAGCTATATGTGTTCTCCCCATATAGTTGCTTCTCAATTTCACACAGACAATTGTGGAGCCTACAGTACAATCGCATCAAAGTGACTACCCCCTTCTTATTTCTCAGTTCCATCGAAATAGTTTAAATGGATAATCACTCAGGAATATCATCCCCAAGTACTGCTGTGATCTTTTCCCTGATCAAACATGCCACTCCCACCCCTCTCTTGTCTCTCCTTCTATCCTTCCCATCGCACCTGTACCCCAGAACATTCAGCTGTCATTCCTGTCTCTCCCTTAGTCATGGCATCCCAATCTCATGTTCCCATACACGCCTTGACTTCACCTACCTTGAACTTTTGTACCAGCCTCAACCTTCTCTCTTGTCTCAATGCTGCTTAGGGTCCTACCCACCTGCCTTTGTCCATGCTGCTCTCTCAGCCTGGACTGCCAATATCATTCCCTCTTAACTGTTCCCAGTAGACTCACTCCAAAATTCCTTGGATTCCCAAGGGGCAGGTAAACGACAAATATGGCATCTTTATTCAAGATGGTAGGGAAACAGACACAGCAATGAACTATTAGCCACTTACACTAACATCTGTCACTGGAAAAACACAGAAATGCATGATTAAAATGGATAGTAGCAGGATATTTAGAAAATCATAATATGATCAGACAGGCAAATATGTTTTGTGAAAGGCAAATTATGTTTGGCAAATTTGATAAAATTGTCTGAGAATGCAATAAGCAAGCTGGCTAAAGAGGAACAAGTATATCTAATATATACTGATTGTAAGGCATTCAGTAAGGTGCTATGTAAAAGGTTACTACGGAAAATAAGAACCTTTGCAGTCAGAAAAGATACTTTAGTATTGATAGATGCAGGGCTAATGAGCAGGAAATGGTGTCAAGATAAATGGATTATTTTCAGTTTGGTAATGAGTAGAGTGTCATGTAGATCAGTCCTCGAGCCTTCACCATTTGCAATTTGTATTGATGCCCTGAATGAAAGGATACAAAGTGTATTGTGCTGTCTGATGATAGAAAGATAGTTTGGAAAGCAAGTTGAATGACGAACACAAAAACCCTGCAAAAGATTATACAACTGAGAATGCTTGGGCAAAAGCATTGGCAGATGGGGTATAAGATGAGAAAATGTGAGGTTACCCTCTTTGGCAGGAAGAACAGCAGAGCAGAATATTATCGAAATTGTAAGTAGCTGTGGAATGTTAATAGTGTAGAGAAAGCTGAGTACTCTTACACAAGAAACATGACCTAGCCTTGGGAAATAAGGCAGGACATGTGACTGAGGTGTCAGTGGGAGAGCACTTTGGGGCCAGTGATCATAATTCTATTTGTTTTAAAATAGTGATGGAAAAGGATAGACCAGATCTAAAAGTTAAAGTTCTAAACTGGAGAAAGGCCAATTTTGATGGAATTAGGCAAGATTTCGAAAGCTGATTGGAGGCAGATGTTCACAGGCAAAGGGACGGCTTGAAAATGGGAAGCCTTCAGAAATGAGATAACAAGAATCCAGAGAAAGTGTATTCCTGTCAGGGTGAAAGGGAAGGCTGATAGGTACAGGGAATGCTGGGTGACTAAGGAAATTGAGGGTTGGATTCAGAAAAAGGAAGAAGCATATGTCAGGTATAGACAGGATAGATCGAGTGAATCCTAAAAAGAGTATAAAGGAAGTAGGAGTATACTTAAGAGGGAAATCAGGAGGGCAGGACATGAGATAACTTTGGCAAATAGAATTAAGGAGAATCCAAAGGGTTTTTACAAATATATTAAGGAAAAAAGGGTAACTAGGGAGAAAATAGGGCCCCTGAAAGATCAGCAAGGCAGCCTTTGTGTGGAGCCACAAAAAATGGAGGAGATACTAAATGAATATTTTGCATCAGTATATTTACTGTGGAAAAGGATGTGGAAGATATAGACTGTAGAAAAATAGATGGTGACATCTTGCAAAATGTCCAGATTACCGAGGAGGAAGTGCTGGATGTCTTGAAATGGTTAAAGGTGGATAAATCCCCAAGACCTGATCAGGTGTAACTGAGAACTCTGTAGGAAGCTAGAGAAGTGATTGCTAGGCCTCTTGCTGAGATATGTGTATCATCGATAGGCACATGTGAGGTGCCAGAAGACTGGAGGTTGACTAACGTGGTGCCACTGTTTAAGAAGGGCGGTAAAGACAAGCCAGGGAACTATAGACTGGTGAACCTGACCTCGGTGGTGGGCAAGTTGTTGGAGGGAATCCTGAGGGACAGGATGTACATGTACTTGGAAAGGCAAGGACTGATTCAGGATAGTCAACGTGGCGTTGTGCATGGGAAATCATGTCTCACAAACTGATTGAGTTTTTTGAACAAGTAACAAAGAAGATTGATGAGGGCAGAGCAGTAGATATGATCTATATAGACTTCAGTAAGGCGTTCGACAAGGTTCCCCGTGAGAGACTAATTGGCAAGGTTAGATCTCATGGAATACAGGGAGAACTAGCCATTTGGATACAGAACTGGCTCAAATGTAGAAGACAGAGGGTGGTGGTGGAGGGTTGTTTATCAGACTGGAGGCCTGTGACCAGTGAAGTGCCACAAGGATCGGTGCTGGGCCCTCTACTTTTTGTCATTTACATAAATGATTTGGATGCAAGTATAAGAGGTACTGTTAGTAAGTTTGCAGATGACACCAAAATTGGGGGTGTAGTGGACAGCGAAGAAGGTTACCTCAGATTACAACAGGATCTGGACCAGATGGGCCAATGGGCTGAGAAGTGGCAGATGGAGTTTAATTCAGATAAATGCAGGTGCTGCATTTCGGGAAAGCAAATTTTAGCAGGACCTATACACTTAATGGTAAGGTCCAAGGGAGTGTTGCTGAACAAAGAGAGCCTGGAGTGCAGGTTCATAGCTCCTGGAAAGTGGAGTCACAGGTAGATAGGACAGTGAAGAAGGCTTTTGGTATGCTTTCCTTTATTGGTCAGAGTATTGAGTACAGGAGTTGGGAGGTCATGTTGCGGCTGTACAGGACATTAGTTAGGCCACTGTTGGAATATTGCGTGCAATTCTGGTCTCTTTCTGTTGCAAAAGTGTTGTGAAACTTGAAATGGTTCAGAAAAGATTCACAAGGATGATTGCCAGGGTTGGAGGATTTGAGCTATAGGGAGAGGTTGAACAAACTGGGGCTGTTTTTCCTGGAGTGTCGGAGGCTGAGGGGTGACCTTATAGAGGTTTACAAAATTATGAGGGACATGGATAGGATAAATAGACAAAGTCTTTTCCATGGGTTCGGGGAGTCCAGAACTAGAGGGCATAAGTTTAGGGTGAGAGGGGAAAGATATAAAAGAGATCTAAGGGGCAACTTTTTCACGCAGAGGGTGGTACATGTATGAAATGAGCTGCCAGAGGATGTGGTGGAGGCTGGTACAATTGCAACATTTAAGAGGCATTTGGATGGGTATGTGAATAGGAAGAGTTTGGAGGGATATGACCTGGGTGCTGGCACGTGGGACTAGATTGGGTTGGGATATCTGGTTGGCATTGACGGGTTGGACCGAAGGGTCTGTTTCCATGCTGTACATCTCTATGACTCTATCTATGACTCTAAACAAAAAAAGTTAATATGTTGGTATAACAGGTAATTAGGACAGCAAAATGGGATGGTTTTAAAGGTAAGGAAGCCTTGCTTCGACTATATTGGTGTATTGGTAGGACTGCATCAAAAGTACTGTGTACAGCTTCGATCGCTTAGTAAGGCAAGGTTCAGAAAATGTTCACTCTGCTGATTCCTGAAGTGAAAAGGTTGCCTGAAGAGGAAAGTTTGAGCAGGATCGGCCTATATTCATTAAAGTTTAGAATGAGAGGTAATTTTATTGGTGCATATAAAATTATGATAAGATTTCACATGGTAGATATTAAGATACTATGTAACTTGTGGCTGCATCTATTATTGAGGAAGCAGTTAGATTAGATTAGATTCCCTACAGTGTGGAAACAGGCCCTTCAGCCCATCCAGTCCATACCAACCCTCTGAAGAGTAACCCACGCAGACCTATTTCCCTTTGACTAATGCACCTAACGCTATGGGCAATTTAGCATGGTCAATTCAACAGACCTGCACATCTTTGGGCTGTGGGAGGAAACCGAAGCACCTGGAGGAAACCCACGCACACACTGGGAGAATGTGCAAACTCTACACAGTCGCCCGAGGCTGGAATCAGATCTGGGTCCCTGCTGCTGTGAGGCAACAGTGCTAACCACAGAGCCACCAGGCTGCCCTAAACATGAGGGGCTTGTCATCCTCTACATTTTCCTTCTGTACCCAACTTCTGTGGTCTGTGCATGGCATCAACTTCCAGAACTGGAAATCAATGCCTCTGCACACCAAATGGCTTATGCACAGCACGCACAGGCCCTTCAAATGCCTCAGACTACCCAGCTTAGAGGGAATATTGTTTTCCAATTAAGGTGCAGATGAGGAGGTTTCTTTTCTCACAGGGGATCATTAGTCTTTGAAGTTCTCTTGCACAGAGATTAGTGAAAGCTGGGTGATTAAATATATTTGAGTTTTGTTAGAGAGATTTTAAGTCTATAATGAAGGTAAAGGTTATAGAGAGTAGGCAAAAAAAAGTGGACTTAAGGCAACAGTCATATCAACCATGACGTTACTGACTCGGGGAACCAGTTTGATAGGAATGATTTGCTTCTGCTTCTATTTCTTACAATATTAATATATACTCAAAGTTATTGAGTCTTCAACCATCTAACTATGAGATGAGAGGTCTATTATTGAGCCTAGATAAACACTTTGCATCATTTATAACACAGCACAGCCCATTAAGCATGTGCCAAACCTCTTACCTGGCTTCAGCATTTGGTAAATGAGCTGTGTTCATTTCAGATGATGACTGTTTATACCATTCTAGTAGATGCTAGATTGCAGCTGCAAAATCCTGTAAACTGCAAATGATGTTTCTCCAATTCAGTATTTCCAATGAAGGGCAAGTTTACAAGCAAGAACCTCAAGAAATAATGGGTCCATGGTCACAGAAATTTCACCGCAAATTTGTGGTTCAGGTTATCTGAGATCGAACGTGGGCGTCACGGTGGCATAGTGGGCGTCACGGTGGCACAGTGGTTAGCACTGCTGCCTCACAGCGCCTGAGACCCGGGTTCAATTCCCGACTCAGGCGACTGACTGTGTGGAGTTTGCACGTTCTCCCCGTGTCTGCGTGGGTTTCCTCCGGGTGCTCCGGTTTCCTCCCACAGTCACAAAGATGTGCGGGTCAAGTGAATTGGCCATGCTAGATTGCCCGTAGTGTTAGGTAAGGGGTATGGGTGGGTTGCGCTTCGGCGGGTCGGTGTGGACTTGTTGGGCCGAAGGGCCTGTTTCCACACTGTAAGTAATCTAATCTAATCTAAGATGAACTATGGACTATTCTGATAATTTTAACAATGTCAAGCAAAGCAAAAGTTAAATGAGGTAAAGAACCTTTATCTATGTGCTCTATTAATTACTAACACCAGGGATTTGCAAGTTTGTGAGCTTGATTCCATTAACAATAACATGCTAAGCACTAATGTTCAATTTAATTAAAAAGTGAAGAGCCTCCTAGAGAGTACTCAGGACGTGTGTTCGTACAATTTTAATGGAAACTCCAGCTGAGTAGTGATTGTTTGTTCAGACTGAAATGGGGATTTAATTTTGATAAACTTAGGTTCTAAGATATGAGGTTTCGACTTGTTTGAAAATGTTTGAAAAGTTCGAAGGCGAAGCAGGCAGTTTACATAAACAGAAGTGTCGTGTGTGATCAAGTATTGGTTATACTTTGCTATGGTTGGACATTGTTTCATTAGTGTAATTGTATGCTCACATCAATATATGGCTTAATTTATTAACTTGTGATATTCATGGACATTGTTAGTGAGGTCAGAATTTATTTCTCCATAATTAATTGCCTTTGAGAAAGTGGTAGTGGGGCGCATTATTTTTAAACTATTTCTCCAATCCTAGATTCCTCCACACATTACATGTCATTTCAGCATCTATTCTGTCAAATCCCCTCAGAATTTCATATGTTTCAATGAGACCACCTTTCGTTCTTCTAAACTGCCCAAAGACCTTTCTTCTGAAGACAATCTCTTGATCTGAGGAATTAGCCTAATGTACATCTCTGAATTGCTTCAAAAGGAAGTATATTCCTTCTTAAGTAGGAGACCAAAACTGTGCATAACCCTACCAAATGCAAAGTCATCAATGTCCTGTCCAGCTGTGGGAAGACTTGCCTACTTTTTTGCAATAGAATCCAACATTCTAGTTACCTTTGTAATAACTTGCTGTACCTGCATTCAAATTTTTGTAATTTACGTGCAAGGACAACCAGACTCTTGACTGCCTAATGTTCTTTAGTCTTTATTAATTTAAACAATATTCTGTGTTTTTAAATTTTCCTATCCAAGTGGGCATTTTCCCACATTATACTTTGCCAAATTCTCAGACAAATCCAAACAGCACCTTGCCCAACTTTGCCAGTAATGCCTATATCCTATGAAGGAATAACAAAAATAGTCAGAGGAATGGTGAGTCCTGGGGCACAAGTCTTCAGCAGCAGGGTTAGCATGTTGTCATAATCAATAACCTTTGTGTGTTGAGTACACTGAGACAATTCTTGATATTTTGTGGGATGAGTCAGATTGGCTGAAGCCTTGTGATTCTGATGATAGGGGCCTCTGGAGGAGACTAAGATAGTTCATTCATTTGGTGCTTGTGTCTGCAATCATTCTGCTTCCCTCATTATTGGAGTGGATTGAGTGAGGATATATATTTCCCTATATCTTCCAAATGCAGGATTGAAACTGTCAAGTTTTGTGAACTGACAAAATAGAAACAACTGACTGGCTGGTAGAATATCAGTCTTTCCAGTAGGCTGAATCATTTCTTTCTCTTCAACTTTTTGTCTGCAGTAATTTGACTATTTAACTTTGCTAAATTCTCGTGAAGTAGATGAACTTGATTACATGACCGTACATCAATAATTTTCATTGTAGTGGCCCTTTGCTTAACCTGTTAATAGAAGTTGGATTTAGTTTGATGCACTATCCTTATTCTTTGCAAATCCTGAGGAAACGCCCCAGTACTCAGCTATTTCAAAGTACAATAGCCAGTGAGGCATAAATGTCAATGTTGGTCTCCAGCATGATTATTGAAAGATTATATATTAACTTTTTTAAAATTCATAATGATATGGGATGAGGGATTTGTGGCTAGCCTGCTTTTATTGCCTGCCCCTAGTTTCCCTTGAGAGTGCGGTGGTAAGCTGTCCTCTTGAACCACTGGAGTCTACCTGACCGAAGATGCCACAAGGGAGGGAATTCCAGGAATTTAACCCAGTGGCTGCGAAGGAGTAGCAACATATTTCCAAGTCACAATGGTGTGTGACTTGCAGGGCAACTTGCAGGTGGTGGTGTTCCCATTTATCTACTGCCCTTGTCCTTATAGATGGAAATGGTCGTGGGTTTGGAAGGGCTACCTGAAGATCTTGGGTGAATTTCTGCAGTGCATCTTCTAGATAGTCCATAATGCTGCTACTGAGCATCAGCAATGGAGGGAGTGGGCACTTGTGAATGCAGTGCCAACCATGTGGGCTGCTTTGTCCTGGATGGTGTCAAGCTTCTTAAGTGTTGTTGGAGCTGCACTCATCCAGTCAAGTAGTTGGGGGGGGGAGGTGGACGGCATTCCCTTACACTCCTGACTTGTGGCTTGTAGATGGTGGACAGGCTTTGGGGAGTTAGGAGGTGAGTTACTTGCCAAAGTATTCCAAGCCACTGACCTTCTCTTGTAGCCACTGTGTTTATGTTGTGAGTCCAGTTGATTTTCTGGTGACTGGTAGCCAGCAGGATGTTGGCAATGGGAATTCAGTGATTATAACACCATTAAATGTCAAGGAGCAATGGTTTGATTGTCTCTTCTTGGTGATGGTCATAGTCTGACATTTGTGTGCTGTGAATGTTACTTGCCACTTGTCCGTACAAGCCTGGACATTCTCCAGACCTTGTTGTGTTTGAACCCGGACTGCTTCAGCATCTGAGAGTTGCGAACAGTCCTGAACATTGTACAAGAATCGGTGAACATTTCCACTTTTGACCTTATGATGGAAGAAAGATCATTGATGAAGCAGCTAAAGATGATTGGTCTGAGGACAATACTCTGAGACACTCTTGCAGAGATATCCTGGAGCTAAGATGACTAACTTTCAGCAACCACGATAGTTTTCCTATGTGCCAGGTATGACTCCAACTAGTGAAGTATTTGCCCAAATTTGATTCCAGTTTTGCTAGGGCTCCGTGATGCCACACTTGATTGAATGCAGTCTTGATGACACTTTCCATCATTTACTGATGATCGAGAATCGACTGATGTGTGGTAATTGGCTTGGTTGGATTTATCCTGCTTTTTATTGTCCAGGACAAACCTGAGTGAATTTCCACCTTGTCAGTTGCCAGTGTTGTAAATGTACTGGAATAGCTTGAGTAGGGGAGCAGTAAGTTCTGGAGTACAAACTTTCAGTGATATTGCCAGAATGTTGTCAGGCAATATTCTGCCAGGAGCTTTTGCAGTCTCCAGTGTCTCCAACTGTTTCATGATATCACATGGAGAGAATCAAAATAGCTGAAGATCTGTATCTGTAATGTTGGGGAAGGAGAAGGCTGAAGTGGATCCTCCACTCAACACTTCTAGCTGAAGATTGCTATGAATCTTCTGCACTGATGTTCTGTGTTCTTCCATCATTGAGGATGGGGATATTTGTGGAATCACCTCCCCTATTGAGTTATTTAATTGTACAGCATCTTTCACAACTGGACTGTAGAGCTTAGATCTGATCCGATAGTTGTGGGATCACATAGTTCTGTAACTTGTTGCTTATGTTGTTTGGCATACAAGTAGTTCTGTTGGGTGGCTTCACCAGCTTGACACATCCTCTTCAGGAAAGTCTGGTGCTGCTCCTGTTCCTGCTCCTGCTCCTCTCTCTTGAACCAGGGTTGATCCTATGGCTTGATAGTAATGGTTGAGTGGGGAATATTTTGGTCCATGAGGTTATAGATTGTGCCAGCGTACAATTCTACTGTTGTTGATGGTATCTAGCGTCTTGTGTATGCCCAGTCTTGACTTGCTATATCTGTTTGAAATCTGTTCCATTTAACACAGTGATAGAGACCACAACACAATGGAGATTATTCTCAGTGTGAAGGCCCAGTGTCTCTATGAGGACTGTGTGGTTGTCACTTTAATCAATACTGTCATGGACAGATGCATCTGCAGCTGGCAGATTAGCAAGGATGATGTCAAGTATGTTTTTCCCTCTTGTTGATTTCCTTACCACCTGCTGCAGATCCAGACTAGCAGCTATATCCTTTAGGACCCAACCAGGTCAATTAGTAATATGGCTGCTGAGCCACTCTTGGTAATAGACAATAAAATCCCCCACTCAGAATACACTTTGTGCTCTTGCCCTCCTCAGTGCTCCTCCAAGTGTTTTCAACATGAAGGGGTACCGATTCACTAGCTGAGGGAGGATGGTACATTGTAATCAGCAAGAGGTTTCCTTTTCCAAGTTTACTGTAAAGCCACAAGACTTCATGGGGTCCAGTCCTCCTCTGAGGACTGCCAAGGTATCTCCCTCCTGACTGTACACTGATATATCCAGGCATGATGATGGTGGTGTCTGGGTCATTGTATGTTTCCGTGAGCATGACTATGTCAGGCTGTTGCTTGACTAGCCGTGAGACAACTCTCTCAATGTTTCCACTAGTCCCAGATGTAAGGAAGGAGGACATTGCAGGAATGACAGGGGTGATTTTGCCATTGTCTTTTCTGGTATCTAAGTCGACAACAGGTGATCCGTTCATTTCTTTGAGACTTTATGGATTGGTACAACAGAATGTCTTGCACGCCCATTTCAAAGAGCAATTGAGAGTCACCTACATTGCTGTGGGTCCGAAATCACGTGTCAACCAGACCACGTGAGGATGAAACATTTTCTTTCTTGAAGGATGCTAGTGAACCCGATTGTTTTTTTCTGACAAATTGTTGGCGTCAGTAGATTCTTAATTCCAGAATTTTCTTATATAAAGTTCCGTAATATGCCTTGATGGGATTCAAACCCCAGCTCCCCAAGACATTAGCTAAGTTTCTGGATTAATAGTTTAATTACAATACCACTGGTCTATCACTTGTCTGATGAGCTGCAGGATGGAGGATTTAGTATTATCTTCCTTGCATAATTATTTCTAAAAACATTATAATGAAGACTTATCTTCCTTTGAGAATTATGAAGGCAAGTAATCCATCTCATTGAACATTTATTGCGAGTGTGGTTTTCATGTGTATACACTAGACTTGATTCTATCTTTCTAACAATGTGAGCATTAGTTCAGTGTGTAGTTTTTGTTTAATTCATTCACAGAATATGGGTGTCACTGGCTGGGCCTGCATTTATTGCTTATCGCTAATTACCTTTGACAGGATGGTCCTGATCTACTGTCTTGAACCATTGCAATCCACTTACACTCTCTTCCCTGTCTGAAAGTTATGTTTCCTAGACCTGAACTAGGCTGAGAATACAGGATGAATGAAGGAGCACTGCACTGTTAGTGAGGCTCTTGTGGATGTAGAGAATTCCATGACAATATTTCAGAAAAAAAGTAGGGGAGTTTTCTGGCCAATATTTATCCCACAACATGTAAGACAGTTGGACAGGTCACTATATTCTCAGCCACTTTCCCCATAGCCTGAAGATGCTGACACTTCACAAATGATTCCTTTATTGCAGGATACAAAAAAATGCTGTGTAAATTTAATCTTTTGTTGTTTCAACAGACAGAACTGTATTCATCTATCCTCAGAGTAGTTGGTAGTTTATTCAATGATTCCATTGATTTTTCACATTTCACTCTTAGTAATCTAGCTTCCCATATCAACATATGACTATTTGAAATGATATTTCTTTCCTGACTATTTTAATAGTGACACTAAATTATATATAATAGGTTAACAGCACTTCAAAATACTCGAAAAAGGAATTTTAGACAAATGTGTTATGCATTTTTATGTTGATATTAATGAGTTTCTAAAATACTGGCCATATAAAGCTGGGCCAGTCTATTATTCTTCAGTGCCTGGGTGTTCCCGTAGCTGGAAATGATAGTATCTCTCCCTATTGAGATCAATGGGGCTCAAGTTATTGGTGGTAGCTTACAGCTCAGGACCAAAGATTAGTTGGCAGAAACAGTCAGCAAAAGCAGTTTCTGATGGGAAAAATAACCCGAAGCTGCCATGACCAGTCAGGAAATCTTAGAAGGAAGGTAAAAGCATTCAAATGGACCAGAAATCTCTGGAGAATTGAAAAAGCCACATGGGTGAGAGAAGGTGGCAGGGACAATCTGTAGAATCAATAGAAACATTCTATAATCATGAACATGAAAGGGTGGCAAAGAGTTGGTGTTGACTGTGGGGAAAGAGAAGGTGGCATGATTAATTCAGGGAAGGTTGAAAATTGGGGTTCATTGTCTGAAACTTGCAGTTGTTTAGAAAGGTTAACTGTGAGGCTGTCTGAATTCTGGCCCTGGATATATGGGTACGAGGAGCCGCAGCTAGTACATCACAATGTCCTATAAAATCCATGAGAATAACTGCGGGTCAGCTAGCCAATGTCCAAATGGAATATAGCAACATGAACTTGGATGTAAAGAACCAAATTGCAACAGCCACAAACAGTTAATCAACATTATTCAGCCGTCACTTTTCCGTATCATGATTGTCGAACTGATTCTAACCAGCCACAGGCAGACGTTGGAAGTGACAGCTGCACTTTGATGGAGGAATATGCTCGGTGCTGGTGAGAGTCTCACTTCACCTTGGCAATGCAGTTGACTGAGTGGCAGATGCACCGCACAGGGGAAGCTATGTTATTGCTAGCTCGCTCAACTTAGTGCAATCAGTGTGAAGCACAGTGAAAATTGAACAGTAACGTGCAGATAAATAGTTTTTGGACAATGGCTAAAAATCCCATTACTACACGTAAGTTAGTGCCAGAAATAAGAAAAGGAAGCATGGTTAGTAATGTGTTTCCATGCTGACCTATTATTTTAACATTGTGCCTCCATCTTAGCCTATTTCCTTTGCGTTCGACCCATTGCCTATTTCACTCAGCTTCCCAACTATTCATTTATTTATCGAACTCTAGAGACTCCTGTCAGACTTGGCTTCAGAACCTCCTATTCCATTTATTTAATTCTGTGGATTCCAGTCTGCCCAGTCTGTTCAACTCCTTTATGTTTTCCTAATTTACCAATTGAACTGCCATTTTACATTAAGAGAATTCCATCGATTTCAGTTGACAAAAGGGTCAGTTGATTTAACTACTTTAGGAAATTAGCTTTTTCTGAATCTTTGATTAGTTATTACCTATCTGTTAAGTCTTGTTGTTCTATTAATTTGGCTGACTTGTGTTCTCTAACCCTGAAGATAACTTTCTACTTCATCAATCGTCTTAATTATTTTCTTCAACATTTTACGTTTCCACTGAAGGTGTCACATAGCAGCTGTCATTAATGATCCTACTGTTGCCATTTACACTTCCTCTGGAACCTTCTTTTTATTATCTACTTGTCCAATTACTGTCTCTTTGTTAACTCAATTACTTTTTCCACAGTCATTGTCTGACCTGATGAATAGTTCCATCATCTTTTGTTTTTAGTTCTACGTTTCCATTTCCATGTATCTATTCTTCCCAAAGATCTGATTTTCTTCTTGTCTGTAAAATCCTCGTTTATGCTAAATTTGCTGTATTTTCCTAGAGAGATGGTTACTTATGATCACTTCAACCCTGCCTATGCTCTGTTCGTCCACGGCTATCATTATCTGATTTGGTCCTACTGTCTCTGTTGTTCTGCCTGGCTTTCTCTATCCACTTAAATGTTTCTATCTCTCTAAGTCCATTTATCAGTCTGCCTGTATTGTAGCTGACCTCTCTACAATGCACACTCTGTACTGTCCTCATTTATTACCAGCATAATTATTATCCTTCACCACTTACTGACAACTTCATGCACAATTCCAACCACCCAGCTCCTAAGTGTCATACTTCCCCAATGCTGCTCATTATTTCCTGCTCTCAAGATACTTTTACACAAGAGTTCTTTTTCAGTTATGTTTCTTCTAAATCATCCATATGTTCCTTCTCCAATTACTAACCAATCTATGCTGTCTCATACTCGTCATTGTTCAGTTGCCAAAAGTACAGCCACATATCTATCAAATCACAAAAGCAGTTCCAACTCCCAAACACGATATTGTCCCTCTCGTCCATCCTGACTAGATGTCCTAAATTAATCTAGTCCCATTTGCCAACATTTGGCCCATGTCCCCCCAAATCGTTCATATTCATGTATCCACCTTAATGCCTTTTAGATGTTGAAATCGTACCAGCCTCCACTACCTCTTCTGGGAGCTCATACCATATTTGCACCACTCTGTTCATGAAAAAGTTGCCCTTTGGTGTCCTTTAAATCATTACTCTCTCACCTTAAACATATGCTCTCCAGTTTTGGACTCCCCTACCCTGGATAAAAGACTTTGACTAGTCATCTTATCCATGCCCGTTAATGATTTTGTAAACCTCTCTAAGGTCCACCCCTCAGATTCTGACATTCCAGGGAAACAGACCCAGCCTATTCAGCCTCTCCTTGTAGTTCAAATCCTCCAACCCTGGCAACATCCTGGTAAATATTTTCTGAACCCCTTCAGGTTTTGCAACATCTTCCCTATGGGCTAAAAACAATGACTGCAGATGCTGGAAACCAGGTTCTGGATTAGTGGTGCTGGAAGAGCACAGCAGTTCAGGCAGCATCCAAGGAGCAGAGAAATCGACATTTCAGGCAAAAGCCCTTCATCAGGAATAAAGGCAGAGAGCCTGTAGTGTGGAGAGATAAGCTAGAGGAGGGTGGGGATGGGGAGAAAGTAGCATAGAGTACAATAGGTGAGTAGGGGAGGGGATGAATGTGATAGGTCAGGGAGGAGAGGGTGGAGTGGATAAGTGGAAAAGGAGATAGGCAGGTAGGACAAGTCTGGACAAGTCATGGGGACAGTGCTGAACTGGAAGTTTGGAACGAGGTTGAGATGGGGGAAGGGGAAATTAGGAAACTGTTGAAGTCCACATTGATGCCCTGGGGTTGAAGTGTTCTGAGGCGGAAGATGAGGCGTTTTTCCTCCAGGCGTCTGGTGGTGAGGGAGCAGCGGTGATGAAGGGGTTTTGCCTGAAACGTCGATTTTGCTGCTCCTTTGATGATGCCCGAACTGCTGTGCTCTTCCAGCACTACTAATCCAGGATCTGGTTTCCAGCATCTGCAGTCACTGTTTTTACCTAGTTCTCCCTGTATCCTATGTGATCTAACTTTGCTAACCAGTCTACCACAAGGAACACCTTGTCAAATGCCTTACTGAAGTTCATATAGACAAGATCCTCTGCACTGCCCTCATCAATTCTCTTCACCACTTCTTCAAAAAACTCAGTCAAGTTAGTCAGACATGATTTCCCACACACAGAGCCATGTTAACTCTCCCTAATCAGTCCTTGCCTTTCCAAATATAAGTAAACCCTGTTCCTTAGAATCCCCTCCAACAACTTGCCCACCACTGATATTAGGCTCACTGGTCTATCATTCCCTGGATTTTCCTTACCATCTTTCTGAAATAGTGGCACCAGCTCAGTCAACCTCCAGTCTCTGACACCTCACCCGTGGCTCTCGATGATAAATGTATCTCAGCAAGGAGCCCAGTAATCACTTCCCTAGTTTCCCACAGAGTTCTAGGGTACTTATTTGCCATAAAACTTTCCTTCTCACACATAATTATATGTCTAAGTGCAACGCTTTTCTGTCATGCCAACATTTAATAAGTTTAACAACTTTTGTCTAATTATCTAATTCTTGACATTTAATGCATTCCCAAGCAGATTCTCCAAGCTTCCATTTCTCAGATGACAGACAAGGTTGACAATGAAGAATATAAATAACTATCACAGTGTGGGTGTATGACCTGCAACTTGAGAATTAAATGAATTATTTGCACTATGTCAGGTTAAAAAGTAATTCATACAATCTTAGAGTTTAGATTATTTGCTAGCTTGGCAGTTTTCCCCTAGTCTATAAAATGATAATGTATAATTAAAGGATGTTCTAATATGAAAATAATTAGTTGAGTCACTGAAGCCATGTGACCCATGGGTCAAACATTAAATTAAAACACATGTCTGACTAGCTCATCAAAAGTGCTGTTTCTGCTTTAAATAACGGTGGATTCCTCATTTATCAAAAGACCAAGAGACATCTCAGGGTGACCTCTTCTATAAGTAAACCACAGAATCCAACTCATCACATTGCTGTCAATCCAACAAACACCAGACTCAGTGTTATCAGATCCTACACACCTTTGAAATATTCTTACATATGATATTTATATCCAGCCTGAAAAGTTCAATACCAAATTTACAAAATCTAGTAATCTCTATGATCAACAAGAGCTATAACAATTTCTGAGGAGCAGGAGAGTCGACGCTTCAGGCATAAGCCCTGATGAAGTCAACTATCCTGCTCCTCAGACGCTGCCTGACCGGCTGTACTTTTCCAGAACCATTCTCTTTGACTCTAATCTCCAGCATCTGCACTCGTCACTTTCTCCGACACCAATTTCTATTTATGTAGCACCAAATCATATTTCAGAAGTGTTGAGGGGATATAAGTGAATGCCAATTTGAAACAGAAGAGGTGAGAAGTGACAAATAGCTTTGTCAAGTTCACGATTCTAAAGGGGTCCTGGAAACTCATTTAAAGTCATTAAATTAGAGATGAGAGGTGAAGTGGACTTACTGTAGGATGGGATACAGATGTAGAACTTTGGATAAGCTGGGATTTGTGGAGTGGGAGGATGGGAATTTCAATAGAAGAGCAATGAAATCATTCAATTTGGTCAAGTCAAGGAGAAGGATTTCACTGGCAGGCGAGCTGAAGTAGATGTGGAGATGAGCTAAGTGCTGGAGTTGGAATTATGTTGGCATTACAATGGAGGGGACAGAAAGTCAGAGGTTCCATTGAAGATGAAGCACAAAGCTTGTGTTGAAAACAATCTTATTGAGCCTGCTACAGAGGCAGGAGAAGGTCATGAAGTCAGCCACCATAGTTTTTTTTTGTAATGGCCCAACAGCATGGCTTCAGTCACAGCATGGGGAAGATTCTATTTCATCCAAGACTGGATGTCAGGCAAAGAGGCTTATAACACAGAGGCATTATAACGTGGTGAATAGTTAGAGCTAGACATCATCGACATATATTCCTGTGGATCATGTTGATAAGGCATGCCATATCGTCAAGGAAAAGGAGGTCTGGTACTCCCAAGCGGACAATGCATGGATGAAAAGGGAAGCTGTTGTTTAAAGACCCCAGCTGGGAACAGGGCATCCCACCGGAGAGGCAGCATTGAAGAGGTTCAGTGCCATCATATATGTGAAAGTTTGCTGAGGCCAAGAGGAACAAAGAGGAATAAAGCACCACTATCAAAGATCTTATTATTATCCCATCCATTATTAGATTAGATTACATTATTTACAGTGTGAAAACAGGCCCTTCGGCCCAACAAGTCTACACCGACCCTCCGAAGAGCAACTCACCCAGACCCATTCCACTACATTTACCCCTTCATCTAACACTATGGGCAATTTAAAATGGCCAATTCACCTAACCTGCAGATTTTTGGACTGTGGGAGGAAACCCACGCAGACACGGGGAGAATGTGCAAACTCCACACAGTTGCCTGAGGCAGAAATTGAACCCAGGTCTCTGGCGCTGGGAGGCAGCAGTGCTAACCACTGAGCCACCGGGCAGCCTGTTATAACTGGGCAAGTCAAATATCAAACTGAAATCAGGCTTGATAGACATTTTGTTTGTTTTGTTCAGCTTAACAAGTTGGTCTTTCAGTGAAAAGCAAGTACAGGATGCTACATATTTAGATCAACAATCAAAACATAGTTATCATACAATGGAAATGAAGAAAATAAGAGAAGTAGTATCAGAAAGGAGATAGAGTGTAAAGCCCTTATTTTTATGGTTTGTTGTTTGTTAGGACTGGGGGAGAGAGAGAATCTGATTTGGGTAGTACCGGAATGGTTGTACAGTTTGTTCCTAGTTTATTGTCAGACATTGGTGAGGATCACAATGGCAGGAGAACTCGTCCCCATGGAATACATCACCTGCAAAATGTGGGAAACCAAGGACACTTCCAGTCTCCATGGTGACCACATATACGGGAGGTATGTTTAATTGTAGCTCTTGGTTGATCTCATGGAGCGACTGAACCTGCAGATGGATTCACTGGGAGCATCCATAAGTCTTAGGATGTCATGGTTAGCATGTTTAATGAGCTGGTTACATCACATGGGCTGTACAGGCAGAAAAGCTTTGTGTGACCATCGAGACGTTCACTAGGTGTGGGCACGTAGTGCGGGGATCCCCTGTGGCCATTTCCTTCTCAACAGGTGTGCTGTGTTAGATACCATTGAAGAGGCCTGGCCTTTCAGGGAAAATGGCAAAAGCTATGTTTAAGGCACCACAGTTGGCTCTGCTGCACAGTAAGGAAGGAAAGCTTTAGTGATAGGGGACACGATTGTAAAGAGCAGTTCAATGGCAGCAAACAGGACTTTAGAACATTATATTGCCTTCCTGCTACCAAGGTCAGGGATATCTCAGGGCAGCTACAGAGCATTTTGAAAGAGACAAGTGAACAGAGTGGTATATGTCAATATTAAAGACATAGGTAAAAAAGGATAAGGTCCTGCAATAAAAAAAATAGAGTTTGGTAGCAAATTAAAAAGGAAGACTACTAAGGTTGTAATCTTGGATGGAAATAGCAAGATAGACCAGATGAAATGTGTATAAAGGGATGGTGTAGGAGGGAGAGCTTTAGCTTTTTGGATCATTGGGACAACTTCTAGGATAGTTGGTACCTGTAAAAAGTGGACTGTTTGCACCTGAACTAGATTGGGTCCAATATCCTTGCTAGGAGGTTTGCTCGTACTGTTGGAGAGGTTTTAAACTAATTTAGCAAGGGATGGAGCACATGTAAAATTGGGAGAAAGATCCAATCAGATAGAGAATGAATATTATAGTCCAGTTGGTGGAGATGACATGGGCAGGATAAAGCATGTGGGAGGCCTAGAAAGTTAAATCGTATCAATTTTAATGCAAGAAGTTTGACTGGCAAGGCAGTTAAACTTAGAGCATTGATCAGCACGTGGGAATGTCATATTCTTGCAATCACTGAGACATGGTTGAAGGAAGGGCAGGACTGATAGCTCAATATTCTGGGGTACAGAAGTTTCAGGTCGGAGGTTTGTAAGAGAGGTGGGGAGTACATTATCAATGAAGGAAGCCATCACTTCAGTAATGAGGGAGGATGTTCTAGATGGCTCTTCAAATGAGGTCAGCTGGGTAGAGGTTAAAAATAAAAAGGGGTGATTACTTTGCTGGAATTATTCTACAGGCCTCTCAACAGTCAGAGGTAGGTCGAGAAGCAGAGATACAGGCAAATCATAGAAAGGTGTGAGAGGAAAGCAGTTATAGTAGGGAATTTCAACTTCATGAGCATTGTCTTCATGTGAAAAGATTAGATGGAGAGGAACTTTTAAAGTGCACCCAAAAGATCTTGTTGTAGTCAGTATGTAGCTAATCCTCTTGGAGATGGGGCAGTGCTAGACCTAATCCTAGGGAATGAAGCTGGTCAAGTGGTTGAAGTGTTGGTGGGTGAGTATTTTGGGGATAATGATCATAACTCTGCAAGTTTCAGAGTCATTGTGGAAATGGATAAGCATAGTGCAGAAGTTCAATGTCTAAATTGGGGGAAGCCAATTTTAATATCATTAGACAGGATCTGGAAAAAATCGACTGGGAGCAATTATTTGCAGATAAATCTACATTTGGAGGTTGGGAGATGTTTTAAAGTAATATGGTTGAATTCTGGGCTATTGTGTTCTTATAAGAGTAAAGGGCAAGTCCAGAGAACCTGGATGTCAAGGGATATTGAGAGTTTGATGAAGAAAGAGAAGGGAGCATATGTTCGGTTTCATGATGAAAAACAGGGGAGACTTTTCAATAGAATAGAGAATGTGGGAGGTTTCTTACAAAAGAAAGTAGGAGCACAAAGAGGGGCCACAAAATATCTTTGACAGTTAAGATTAAAGGAAATTCCTGAGGGATTTTATAAGTATATTAGGAGTAAAAGGATTACCAAAAGGGCAACCTGTGCATGAAGCCAATGGATATGGGTGAAGTCTTAAATGAAAGCTTCTCGTCTGTACTCACAAATGAGAAAGGCATTGTAGCTGGGGATTTCAGTTGGGATGCTAAAGTTGTGAAACATGTTAAGATTAATAAGAAGGAGATATTTGATGTTTTAGTAGGCATAAAGGTGTATAAATCATCAGGCCTGATGAGATGCATCATAGAATGCAATGGGAGGCAGGAGAAGGGACTGCTGGGGCCCAGATGGATATATTTAATCTTTTGTGGTTGCAGGTGAAACACCAGATGACTGGAGGATTGCTACTGTGGTCCCTTTGTTCAAGGGATAGGTCAGGTAATTACACGTAAGTTAGATTGATGTCAGTGACAGGGAAATTATTGGAAAATATTCTGAGGGAGAGAATTATTAACACTTTGAAAAACAGGGATTGATCATAAATTTGTTGGAGGGAGATACTGTCTAACAATTGTAATTGAGCTTTTTGAAAAGGTGACTAGATATTTTGATGACGGTAATGCAGTTAATATGGTTTACATGGATTTCAGGAAGATCTTTAACAAGGTCCATCATGAAAGTCTTACCGTCAAAAGGTAAAAGTCCATGGGATCCTAGGCAAGTGAGCAAGCTGAATCCAAAAGTGGCTTCCAAATGGGAAGCAAATGGTTCTGGTGGAGGTTTGTTTTTGTGATTGAAAGCCTGTAACCAATGGGAACCACAGGGATTGGTATTGGGACCCTGGCTGTTTGTTATACACATTAACAACTTGGATGTGAATGTAGAATGCATAATTAGTAAGCTTGCAGATGATATGAAAATTAGTGGTGTTGTTGATAATGAGGAGGATGGTCTCAGGCTGCAGTGGTAGATGGAATTTAATACTAATAACTGTGAGGTGACACATTTTGAGAGAGTTAATAAGGGAAGGATGTGAACAATGAATGGTAGCTTCTAGGAGTACTCAAGACCAAGGGGCCTTGATGCACAAGGCTGTAGATCCCTGCAGTTATCAGCACAGATTGACAGGATAATGAAGAGCGCATATGGGATGCTTGCCTTCATTAGCCTGGGCATAGAATATAGGAGCAAGTCAGTCTTGTTACTTTATAACTTATAAACTTTATAAAACTTTACTGAAGCCAACAATTGCTGGAGGTCACAAACAGGTCAGACAACATCCATGGAGAGGGAGCAAGCTAACGTTTTCAGTCTGTTACATAGATGATTTGGAGTAGGGGGCCACGTGTAGTGTGTCAAAGTTTGTGGATGACACTAAGATGACTGGTAGAGCGAAATGTGCAGAGGACTATAAAACTTTGCAAAGAGACATAGATAGTTTAAGAGAGTGGGCAAAGATCTGGTAGATGGAATAAATGTTAATAAATGTGAAGCCAAGCAGTTTGGTAGGAATATGAGTAAAAAGGATTATAATTGAATAGTAAAAGAAATGGAATATGCTGCTGTGCAGAGGGACTTGGATGTCCTTGTGCATGAATTACAGAAGGTTGGTCTGCAGGTACAGCAGGTAATTAGGAAGGCAAATTGAATTTTGTCTTTCAATGCTGAAGGGGTTGAGTTTAAAAGCAGGGAGGTTATGTTGCAGTTGTATAGAGTGCTAGTGAGGCCACACCTGGAGTACTACATGCAGTTTTGGTCTCCTTACTTGGGAAAGGATGCACTGGAAGTAGGATGAGTGCAGAAGAGGTTCACTAGGTTGATTCTTGACTTGAAGGAATCAGCTTATGAGGAGAACTTGGGATTATAATAATCAGAATTTAAAAGAATGAAGGGGGATCTTACAAAAACATATAAAATTATGAAGAGAATGTATAAGGTAGAAGTACAGAGGATGTTTCCACTGGTGGGTGAAACTAGGACAAGAGGGCATAGCTTCAAAATTAGGGGGAGCAGATTTCGGACCAAAATAAGAAGGAACATCTTCACCAAAGGTTGTAAATCTGTGGAATCCCCTGCCCAGTGAAGTGGTTGAGGCTTCCTCAGTAAAATGTTTTTAAAGCTAAGATAGATAAGTTTTTGAATAGTAAGGGAATTAAGGGTTCTGGTGAGAGGGCAGGTAACTGGAGCTGAGGCCATGAAAAGATCAGCCATGATTTTATTGAATGGTTTGAGCAGGCTCGAAGGGCCTGATGGCCTACTCCTGCTCCTAGATCTTATGTTCTAGATGGTTTTTCATCAGAGCTGAAATGAAGTGTGGAGGGGACAACATTTATGCTTTGGTTGGGGGTGTGGGGGTAATGTCGTTAGTGTGCTGGTGAAGAAAAGAGGTTGATAGATCAGTTTACAAAACATTGGTTGGGCTACAGAGAGAATACTATGTGCAATTCTGGTCAACGTTCTATTGAAAGGATATGATTGTACTGCAGAGGGTGCAGAGGAGATTCACCATGATGCTGCCTTGGATGAACAGTCTCAATCATGAGGAAAGACTGGATTGGCTGAGTTTGTTTGCCTCGGAGTAGAGGAGGCTGAAGAGGGATCTGTTTGAGCAAAACAAAATCATGAGAGGCATTGACAAGGTAGATCATGAGAATCTTTTCCCTGTGGCAGCTGTGTCTAAGATCAGAGGGTGTAAGTTTATTGTGAGAAGTAAGTGGTTTAGAGAGCTGAGGAAACTTTTTCTCCCCCAGAGGGTGACAGAAATATAGAATGAGTTGCCTGAGAGGTTGGAGAAGGTAGGAACTCTTGCAACATTTAAGAAGCATCTGAATGAGTACTTAAAATACCAGGAGCAAGTGTGGGCAAATGGGATTAGTGTAGCTTGGCAATTTATTAGGCATATACATGCTGGGCTGAAGGGCCTGTTTCCATATTGCATGACTCCATAGCTCTATAATAAACTAAACTATTTACAAGTGGTGCCTCGAATCCGACTTTAATTCATTCCAGGAGGCTGTTCGGATTGTGAAAAGTTCGGATTCCAAAACTATTTTCCCCATGAGAAATAATGGAAAGTGAATTAATTCATTTCTGGACCCAAAAAAAACATTTTCAAGACACTCTTAACTGCAAATACACATGGTTAAGGTAAAATAAGATGTGTAAATGGCCTAAATATCAAATAATAATAATAAAAGCAAGAAATAAATGTACTAACATGAAATTAACTTCATTTACCTTCGTGAGGAGTGCTAATGGTGAATGCACTTATTTGCTTCACTGCTCTTGTTGGGTGCCATGGTGAATGCACAAGAGTGATAATTAAAAAAAACAAGCACAAATCAATGTGAAAACATGAGGTAAACTAGTGATTGACACATGAGAGATGCTTTCACGACTACTTCCCGGGATGAACTGGACAAACGATGTGCGACCTGAACGGTACATGGTGTTCGAAGTTTGAAAATGTATTCAGATTTTAGGGCAAAATTTTCTTGAAATAATTGTTCAGATTCCAAGTTGTTCGAACAATAGGGCGCTCAGATTCCGGGGTCAACACTGTATATGTATCACATGCTTAGAGATTTTGAAGCACATGGTAAGTACAGCCTCATTAACCAAACCAAATCTGCTCTACATTACTTATGCCAAAGCAAATTCCCTTTTCGAACATATCTATAGTGCTTAATTTAATTTAACTTCTCAGTCGAAAGAAATTAGTCACCTTCTTCCTTGATTTAATGTAGATGCTTTTTGCAGCTTCAATAACTTACCTGGGGGTTTAACTGATAAACACAACTTTTTACAATGAGGTAACCTATTTCTTAACAGCTCCAAACCAGCTCCCTTCCTCAAGAACAATTGTTTTATACATCTAACCTCAGCCAAGACTTCACCAAATCTGAAATCAAAAGCACTTTCTTTTAACCATGTTTTTTTTCGCACACTTAGCTAAAACAAAAATTTCTGGAAATTTCTATCTGACCCCTTACATACATCTGTTTACTCTGTTTTCTGATAAATATAGGACTTTTCCAGGAAGTCTCTTTCCTTTATTGAGTTTTAGAACATCTCACCATGGCTACAGAAATGCTTACAAGTTAATCATTAAAACTTATTCACACACAGTCCTAATCCTACCTGTTGCTAGTTAAGAATACAATGATATTAAAGTGTATATAAATCACAAATCTTACGTCACAACCAACTACTGACTGTATTAGGATCTGAGAAGTGGCCATATATTCAAGAATATCAACGACGAATGAGAGATTGGAATTAGGAATATAGTTCACAAAGACAGAAGGGTCGACATTGAATGATATTGAGGAGAGATGGTGAGAATTATGATGAATTGGTACATGATGAGAGGGAATGACTTACAATCTTAGCCACTTTGAAGATCAGCAAGAAAATTGTGAGGCAGTAATTTAATAGAAATAGAATTGAGGGAGCAATCTCATGTGCTTGATAACTTTGGAAATGGGGGAGAAAGGAAAAGTGAAATAAAAGGACAACTAAAGACTTGGGAGTTCAGTGCCAGGGAAAGAAGATCTGGTTTTTATTTTTCCAAATTCACAGACTTTCTAACTCCAGTCCTGCAAATGACCAGAATCAGTCCCTCAGTGCTCCCATATCAAGGGTACTGTTGTTAAAACCTTAACCTCCACATAGAACCATTAAACCTGAGAGCTCTTACTGCAGCTATATTACACTCAGAACCAACTTCTGGCATTATTTAAGATCCAACATCTGTATCATCTTATCCCCATGTTAATTTTACTGCTTAATGACAGTCATGTAATTTTATCAAGACTACCATATTAATGCACATCTTTGGCTCAAATACAAAAGATAAAAATTAACAATGCAGTTATAAATGTGTGATGATGATTAAGACAAACGATATGCAATTTTATTAAAATTAATGTATTTTAATCATGAAAGTTGCATCAAGACACTATTCAAAAGGGCCACTACACACTACAGCACACCAGAACTGCAAAAAGAGGAAGAAGAACACCTATACAATGTATTCGCCAAAAACGGATACCCGCGCAATTTCATCAACAGATGCCTAAGGGAAAGACAACGGAATGAGGACATGCTGCAACCCAAAGGACGAGTCACACTACCAAATATCAAGAGCATTTCCAAACTCACAGCCAGACTACTGCGACCACTAGGACTCATAACAGCACACAAACCAACAGCCACTCTCAGACAACAACTCACCAGAACGAAGGACCTGATAACCAGCATGAGCAAAACCAATGTAGTGTACAAAATCTCATGCAAGGACTGCACAAACACTAAATAGTACAAACAGGAAGACAGCTAACGATCCGCATCCATGAACACCAACTAGCCACAAAATGATACGACCAGCTATCCTTAGTAGCCACACAAGCAGATGACAAGCAACATGAATTTGACTGAGACAACACTACTATTATAGGACAAGCCAAACAGAGAACAGCCAGGGAATTCCTAGAGGCATGGCATTCATCCACAGATTCAATCAATAAGCACATCGACCTGGACCCAATATACTGACTACTGCAACGGACAGCTGGAACTGACAACCGGAAGCGGCAGATTCAAACCACTACAAATGCTGGAGGAAAGATCACAGAAGCACTTCACAGGAGGCTCCCAAGCACTGAGGATGTCACCTAGACAGGGGACGAAACGTCTGCAACACAAATTTCCAGCTCGGCGAACAGAACCACAACAATAATGAAAGTACTGTTAAATTCTGTAAAGATTATAGAATAAAGACAGTTTGATTTATTTAGTAATTAGCAATTTGTAATAAATTAGTAATTTATTTAGTAATACGAAAGTGTACTATTCGGTCTTCTATTACTCTGTTCAGAAGCTTTACATTTTCTAACTTCATAATCAGAAATAATTTCTTTAGCACCTGATTTCTAAGTTTTTTGCCTGCATGCTTCATTCTTCATTCTAATTCTGATTCCAGATAGTAAGCTTTGATGAGGTTGATTGAAATAGTTGACAATTCACTGCTTTAGACACTATCAAAACTGTCAATGTCGACATTACAAAATGCAAATAGAAGCTGGTTTCAAAATGTCATTGGTCCCTCTTGCTGGTTTTCTTCATTGACTGTCTGTGCTCCATATATAAAAGGAACTCGTGACTTAAACTCAAATGTTTCAGCATAAATGATTCTTTCTGCTTGCTGCTTTTTACATCCACCAACTGAATTAAGTGGCTATTCATTGTCCAAATGCAAATGGTGGGGTGAAGTGAACAATTTACTACAGCATGCAGCTCTGGATGCTTTGGCTGTGTTTCTCAACAGAATCGATTAAACAAACCCAGCAGGGCCAGCCGAATTAATCACAGGTTTCAGAGGAGTGGAGGTAGATGTTGGCATCCTGAGAATCGAATAAGAGACAGTCCCTCTTTACTTCATGTGTACTCAGCACTTTCTTCAATTTCTATTCGTTTTATGAGAATATTCCCTGGCATTGCACACATTTATTTACTAAACGAAAGTAATTACATTTAGCAATTAATGTTCCTTTAGTATTAATTACTTTCAGGGAATGTATAATGGAAATTTCTCAGATGGTTTTAAAGACCTTTTAATCTAATGCCATTTTAAGTTCAAATGAGCCTTCAATTGACTTCATAGACTGCATATTATCATCTTTTCTAATGGACCTTCAGGACTGCATGCCAAGTTTGAGGGGAAAAAAAAACATACTCTTCAACCTAATCTTCCAAGTCTTTGTAATGGGATACTTGCTAGAAGTGAAATTGAACATAATGCTTCTGCCACAATGCGTGCCATATCTCCCACAATGCAATATATAAGCAAGGTGACTTGACACCATCAATCATGAGATCTCTCAAGTAGACAACAAACTCAGGCATAGTCTCTGAAAAGCAAACTGTCTTTTCACACTGCCAGCTACACATTCTGCATGCTCACCTAAATGTAAAACCAAAGGATCAAGAACAGATAATTCTCCAACACTGGTTCTTGGACAAGTGGTGAAAACAGTCAGGTAATATTTATTATCAATCAGTACAGGATCACTGGGTAATCAAAAAATGATTCCTCATGACTAACACCTTCACCAGATTCTTTTATAAATCATTCTAATAATTGGCTATTATATTATGACACCAGACAGCCTGTTACATTTTAGGGGGTTTCATTGTAAATTGCACTTATATCAACACATTGATCAGCAATGGACAGCTGCAATTATTCCAAACTCCCCTCTCACTTGTTATTTTTTTTCTCTGAAGCATTACCTTCAGCACTCCTAGGTAAAAGTGAATATATTCAGTTTGTATGGTGTTAGAGTTTAGCACACAGATAGATAAATCCTGGAACCAAGTCTTGAATCTAACTCAGCATATCCCCCTATTGGCAGTATGACTTTGCAGTTAGCAGCCTCAATTTTGTTTCTTTCATGTTAAGTTATTCTGTATTTGGTTATTAGGCCTGGTAAGTATATCTGCTCACTGTTCTTGATTGGCTCGGGTTAGGTGCTAACTCAGATTAAAGCAGAGACAAAGGAGCTACGAAAAGCTGAACATGAAGTTGTTTTAAAATATTTGTTAATTCCCTACTACGAAAATGCTTGCACACTTAGAAACTAATGTTATTTCTGTATTGCACTGAGGTCAATTGAATAAATGAAATTTATAACACTGTGGTTCTGGATCCACAGTATGAAATTGTCCAATATTCAGTGGAATACAGTTGAGCGGGGCAGAGACTTGTACTTTTCCCATGCTTATATACAGGAGGAAGAGGTGCAGCCTGCATTTTACAGAAATCATTTCAGCTATGTGGCAGGAGTCTCATTTAAGTTAAAAAGTTGTGAGTGTATGCCTGAGAAGTGAGCACATAATCTTGGATGAAGCTGCTGCGACTTGGACGATGTTGTTTTTTTGATGAGTCAGTTAATCAAGCTAATTTTTTATACAAACATTCTCTACTGATTTACAATGGCTCCCAATTAAACAGTGCCTCAGTATTAAACTTCTTGTCAACACTGCATCAAGTTTCTTGGATGGCTTTTCGCTGTGAGGCTGAATGTGTTTTTTCGCCACATCTTACTGAACGAAAGTACTGAGGTCTCAGAGGAAGCATGGGCAAAGCTGTCTTCTGCTGCCTCCATTAGCCCAGATACTGACATCTCGAGAAGAGAGAAGTATTGGTGAAGCCAAATGTCTGTTATAATCAGAAACAGGGCAAGTGATAATGAGGAACAAAGAAATGACAGACCAATTAATACGTATTTTGTTCTATCTTCACAAAGGAGGACACAAATAGTGTCCCAAAAATGTTGGAGAACAAAACAGGTAGGAAAATGGTGTTTGGGAAACTGATTGGATTAAAAGTCGTTAAATTCCAATGCCCAATAATCTACATCCCACAATATTTAAGGAAATGACTCGAGAAACATTGAATGCATTGGTGGTCATTGTTCAAGATTTGATAGACTCTGGAACAGTTCCTACAGATTGCAGGAAAGCTAATGTAGCTCCAGTATTTAAAAAAAAAGGCAGAGAGAAAAAAAAACAAGAAATTATAGACTGCTTAGCCTGTCATTGGCAGTAGGGAAAATGCTAAGGTACATTCTGAGAGATCTAATATCAGAGCACTTGGAAAACAGTAAAAAGATTGGTGCGAATTTACAAAAGTGAGAGCAGGCTTGAAAAATCTCCTGTATTTCTTTGACATTTAATGAATAGAATTGAAAAGAGGGAGTCAGTAGTTGTGGTTCATTTGAACTTTCAGTAGGCTTTTGATAATCCCACATAAGAGATTAGCAAGTCATACTGAGAGTGCAGGGGATTAAAAGAAATGTGTTGACATGGATAGAGAACCTGGCAGACAGGGAACAAACAGTAAGAATAAATTTTCCAGTTGGTATCCAAAAACTATTGGGGTAGTGTTGAGATCACTGTTTCAATTCCAGATATTCACATTTTATAGTAATAATTTTGATGAGGGAACTAAATGTAATCTCTCCAAATTTGTAGATAACACAAAGTTTAACTGTGGGAAGGATGCAGAGGTGTTTCAGTGAGGTTGTCCACTTTGGTAGTATAAACAGAAAGACAGATTATTACCTGAATGGTGAAAGGTTAGGAAAGGGGAGGTACAACAAGAACAGGGTGTCCTACATCAGTCACTGAAAGTAATCATTAAGAAATAGCAGGCAGTTAAGAATGCAAACTATGTGTTGGCCTTCATAGTGAGAGGATTTAAGTACAAGAACAGAGGTATTTCACTGCAATTACACAGGGCCTTGGTGAGACTGCACCTGGAGTATTGCGTGCAGTTTTGGTCTTGTTATCTGAGAGAGGATGTTCTGGCTTTGGAGAGAGTGCATCAAAAGTTTATCAGATTGATTCCTGGACTGATATATGAAGAAAGATTGGATCAGTTAGAATTATACTCATGGAGTTTCTGTAGAATGATGGGGATTCTCATAGAAAACAATCAAATTTTAGTAAGACTAGATGCAGTAAACACTGGGAGGATGTTGCCAATAACTGGAAAGTCCAGAACCAGGGGTCACAGTCTGTGGATATTGAATAGATTGAGATGGTGAAAAATTTCTTCACCCATAGAGTGGTGAGCCTGTGGAATGTCCTTCCACAGAAAGCAGTTGAGGCCAACGTATTGAATATTTTCCAGAAGTCTTTAGATATTGGTCTTAGAGCTAAATGGATCAATGTGTATGTGGAGAAAGCACAAACAGGGTATTGAATTGGATGGTTATCATGATCATATTGAAATGCAGAGGAGGCTGGAAGGGCCAAATAGCCTATTCCTGCTCCTATCTTCAAACCAATTGACAATCGTCATACTGAAGAGGTGGAAGGGTCTCAGCATCCACAATTTGTGGATGGGAAGGGGGTTTAATGTGGCAGGAGGGTGCAGCTGAGTGTGGGACATAAAAGGGGAGCAATGTGCTGTTTGCAAACATGAAGTCATAAGTTATGATATACAGATGTTCCAATTTACATTTGGTGTAATTTGCATATTTATTAAAGTTGAAATCCAAAATTAAATCACCTCTGGCTAGTTGTATTGGAGAGTTATAGTGCAATAACAGAATGCAGACCAAAGCTAATTCAGTTCAACCCAAGGGCTGATTTACATCAGGGTCCTGTTTAACCTCCTCTAATTGCATGTTGCTTTTCACTTTAGATCCTGGCAGATACATATCATTGATCAACGCTTATGGAATCGATTAGACTTTTCACAAGCCTTTTTCCACATGAGCAGATGTTCACAGAAAAGACTGTAAAGTCTGCACTGTTCAACAAATTTAAGAAAAGTGAAAATGTTCAGCAAAATTGCAAGTTTAAAAATAAATGCATCGGTACTGATTTTATTACTGACAGAATATTATACATCTTGCACATCAGCTGCAGACAGAAATACTGAGAGTGTTCTGATGGCATGCTTCCTGAAGGCGAATCTTTAATAAATGGTGGAGAAAACGTGAGGGGGTTATTTGTTCTACTACAGCACCAGTGTTTTTTTTTGTTTTGTTGCAATCACAAATGCCTAGTTCATGGTTTATGTTAATATTTGACAGATAATGTATAGTTCTGGAAAGATTATTATTGTGATGGTAAGATAAATAAAATGTTTGGCTTTGAAACTTACCAGAATACTTGGAGAAAAGACAGATCAAAAGGGGACCGGTTTTGTTTTTAATAAGGTCAGGATTGAAGAGGCAGAACTATAAAAATAAAGCAGTTAGGCTGAAATAGCTAAGGAACTGGAATTCAATCCACATCATCTCAAACCCATTGACTTCTTTAATTGGGTATATGTTTACGTCACTCTTTGCTTCAGCTTTTTTGTCCACATTTATAGGATTGACGATGGAAAAGCTCATCTCCCAATTACTCTTTATTCAATATTGACTCATGAGTCAAAGACACACACAAGATGAAAAAGGATATATCTACATGAATATTTCAATAAAATTCAGATTCAGGATTACTCAGGGGATATAAATCCTTGAAGGTTAAAATAAGATTTGATAAATAGAATAACGCTACGTCCACAGGGCTGTACTTGAGAATTCCCCACTGCTAACAATGGATTGTGTCAATGTCATTGGACAATTTACAGATTCAATGTCATACTTACAGGCTGCAAGATCTTCCCTTTACCGTTCCAACTCATCAACTCATCATTCAAAGGTGTGCAGATCAGGTGAATTGGTTATGCTAAATTGCCCACAGTGTTAGGTGCATCAGTCAGGGGTAAATATAGGGTATGGGAATGTGTTTGGATGGGTTTTTCTTCGGAGGGGTGGTGTAGACTTGTTGGGCCAAAGGGCCTGTTTCCACATTGTAGAGAATCTAATCTAATCTAAGCTGTTTCCATTTAATCAGTTTTGAAAAATGTGGTGCTGGAAAAGCACAGCAGGTCAGGCAGCATCTGAGGAACAGAAAAGTTGATGATTTGGGCAGAAGCCCTTCATCAGGAATATTGAAGGTGGGGGGAAGCTGAGACATAAATAGAAGGATGTGGGTGGGGGTGAGGGCAAGGTAGTGGGGAAGGCAGTAGGTAGATGAAGGTGGGGGATGATGGTGATAGGTCGGAGTGGAGGGTGGAGCAGATCGGTGGGAAGGGAGATGGTTAGGTAGGCCAGTTAAAGAGGGTGGTGCCGAGTTGGAGGGTTGGATCTGGGATGCAGTGGGGGGGGGGAGGGAATGAGGAAATTGGTGAAATTGACATTGATCTCGTGTGGTTGGGGGACCCAAGGTGGAAGAAGAGGTATTCTTCCTCCAGGCATCGGGTGGCTTGAATTTGGTGGTGGAAGAGGCCCAGGACTCGCATGGTCTAGATAGAGTGGTTGGCCATATGGTGGTGTGGTTGTTTGATGCATGTGTCCCTGAGATGCTCCCCAAACATTCCGGGAGTTGGTGTTCTGTCTCCCCAATGTGGAGGAGACCACATCGAGAGCAACGGTCACAGTAGATGAAGTGTTTGGGTGTGCAGGAAAATCTCTGCAGCATGTGGAAGGATCCTTTGGGGCCTTGGATGGAGGTGAGGAGAGAGATGTGTACGCAGTTTTTCACCTTTTGCAGTGCCAAGGGAAGGTGTAAGGAGTGGAGGATGGGTTGTTGGGTGACATGGACCTAATGAGAGAGTCGCGGAGGGATGGTCTTTGCAGAATGCTGATAGGAGTGGGAAGGGAAATATATCTCAAGTGACTGCAGGTGGTGGAAATGGTGGAGGATAATGCATTGTGTCTGAAGATTGGTGGGATGGAAGCTGAAGACTGGGGGGGGGGGTGGCTTCTATCTTTGTTGCGGCTGGAGGGGTGGGGTTCAAGGGTGGTGATGGAGGAGATGTGCTGGAGAGCATTGCTGATCACGTGGGAGGGGAAATTGAGATCCTTGAAATAAGAAGCCATCTGGGATGTCATGGAGTACAATTGCTCCTCCTGGGAACAGATACAGTGGAGGCGGAGGAATTGGGAATAAGGGATAGCATTTATACCCATTTAATCAGTGCTGAGGATGAGCAAATCAATTTTTGTAAATCTTCTTAGTTTAATAGACATAACAACCCAAATGGTCTAACAAAGAGATAGTTGTTGTATAAGCATGAAGTAGAGTTGCTCATCGGAACTATGCAGAAGTCCAGATGCAGCTGACTTCACAGGAATTGTCTGGGAATTTGAAACTTCCAAAGAGAAGGTGTGAAATCCCCTGAAAATGTCTCCAAATCTGATTATAGTTGGAGATTTGATTTCAAATCATTTTCCTGAATAATTACTATGAAATATTTGAGGAATTAAATTCAGACCTACCTCTTGACTAACTATTCACAATTTATTACAGACCACAACCCTCACCCACCTCACATCACATGACTATTTCCTATTAGCTTCAATCTCTCCTCCCTGGACTTACCCACTGCACCACAGCCACGTCCAGAGACCCAAACCCCACCCTCAACCAGAAGGGATAATGCCAAAATTACCCAAAGGCCTCCCAGCTTGCCTGATACCATTCTAACACCCTGCATCCCACTCCACCTGGTCACTGTAATTCACATAGACTTGATCCTTCACTGGCATTTTTGCCCATGATCTGTTTGGCAGCCTAAACTCTCCCACCTGCCATCCTACTTACTTGGCTACCTGACTCCCTACCTCATGCCAGCCACCTGCCACCTGTAATTCTTTACTACCTGGCGCCTCATCTCCTCACCCGCTATTCCACCTCCCCAACCTACTAGCACCTTATCCAATAAGACCATATAAAGACCATAAGACTGTAAAAAATAGGATGAAATGTAGGCCATCTAGCCTTTTGAGTCTGCTTCATCATTCAGTTGGATCACGGCTGATCCAGCATTCCTCACATCCACTCTCCTGCATTTTCTCCATAACCCTGATTCCCCTATTCATCAATAATCTACCTATCTCAGCCTTAAATATATTCAAAGACTCTGCCCCTGCAGCTCTCTGTGGCAAGAAATTCCAAAGATTTTCAGCTTTCTGAGAGAAGAAATTCATCCTTATCTTAGTCCTAAATTGGTATCCCTTTACCCAGGGATTATAACCCTGCTCCCATGAGGGGAAAAACCTTTTAGCATTTACCTTATCACACCCCTTAGGCATTAGATTAGATTAGACTTACAGTGTGGAAACAGGCCCTTCGGCCCAACAAGTCCACACCGACCCGCCGAAGCGCAACCCACCCATACCCCTACATTACCCCTTACCTAACACTACGGGCAATTTAGCATGGCCAATTCACCTGACCCGCACATCTTTGGACTGTGGGAGGAAACCGGAGCCCCCGGAGGAAACCCACGCAGACACGGGGAGAACGTGCAAACTCCACACAGTCAGTCGCCTGAGTCGGGAATTGAACCCAGGTCTTCAGGCGCTGTGAGGCAGCAGTGCTAACCACTGTGCCACCGTGCCGCCCACAAATGTTTCAATGAGATTACCTCTCATTTTCCTAAATTCCAATGAGTAGAGTTTAGCCTGTGTAACCTGTTTACCATAAAACTAATCCTCCATTCTAAGGATCATCTTAGTGAACCTCCTCTGAACTGCGTCCAATGAAACAATATATTTCCTTAAATAAAGGGAACTGCTCAAAGTACTCCAGATGTGGTCTCATCAGCATCTTATACAGTTGCTCTTCCCAACCGACACTCTCCCAACTACTACATTTGGCACGCTATCTCCTACACACTGGACATTTCTAGCTCGTCATCCACTTGCTACACTATCACACCCCACCCAGCAGCCACTTTTTCCCCCACCTACATTACCCCTAAGCTGTTACCCATCAGCCTTCCCTCACCATGTGACAATTTACTCATTCACCCACTTGGTACTTTACCCTCTCACTCACCTGCCACCTTGCCACCCCGCCACCAGCATTCTACCCTTTCAACCTCCTACCATCCTCCTACCCTTTCACTTTCCAGCTTTTGCACTTATTGGAATTCTCTCAGTAGGACCTTTAAGATGCAGAACATAGCAGCTACTGCTGTAAAGGAGATTGTGGTTTTAGCAGTGATCTTCTCTTACTATACCTGCACAAATTCCTCTGGAAAATTTCTCCAAACATAGTGGTGCTTCTGACCCAGCTGGGAAATCCGGGCCATGTGTTTGGGAGTGTTGATTTGCTATTGTAACAATCTATAGCTTGGTTATGTCAATCATAGAATTACATTAAAAAATACAATAAGGATTAGTCAAGAAAAAGACCGGCTGTCCCATTAAGTTTCTCTCACACTTATCGTGACTAGACATCCTGAGTGGACAGTTTCCATTTCCTGGGAAAATCCGTAGATGAGCTGAAAATGTGTTGCTGGTTAGAACATAGAACATAGAACATAGAAGGATACAGCGCAGTACAGGCCCTTCGGCCCTCGATGTTGCACCGACCGAATCCTACCTAACCTATACTAGCCCAATAACTTCCAAATGCCTATCCAATGCCCGCTTAAATGACCATAAAGAAGGAGAGTTCACCACTGATACGGGCAGGGCATTCCATGAACTCACAACCCGCTGTGTGAAGAATCTACCCCTAACATCTGTCCTATACCTACCACCCCTTAATTTAAAGCTATGTCCCCTAGTAACACCTGACTCCATTAGCGGTAAAAGGTTCTTAGTATCTACCCTATCTAAACCCCTAATCATCTTATACACTTCTATCAGATCTCCCCTAAACCTTCTCTTCTCCAATGAGAACAGCCCCAAGTGCCTCAGCCTTTCCTCATAAGATTTTCCTACCATTCCAGGCAACATCCTGGTAAACCTCCTCTGCACTCGTTCTAAAGCTTCCACATCCTTCCTAAAAAGCTTCCACATCCTTCCTAAAAAGCTTCCACATCCTTCCTAATATCCAAGAAATAGGAAATTCGAAGTTTCGGGCATAAGCCCTTCATCAGCATCTGCAGACCTCATTTTTTACCCGAAGATCTCCAGCATCTGCAGACCTCATTTTTTACCCGAAGATTTTAACCTACTGCGAATCCTCTTGAAGAAGCTCTCTTCCTCCCTCTACAAGGATTTCAGTGAGTCTCTCTCTCTCACTGCACCCCCCAGGTCATCTCCTCTGCACAGAAACTCTTCAGCTACGTTCTCAAACAGAATCCTGATGAAGGGCTTATGCCCGAAATGTCGAATTTCCTATTTCTTGGATGCTGCCTAACCTGCTGTGCTTTAACCAGCAACACATTTTCAGCTGTGATCTCCAGCATCTGCAGACCTTATTTTTTACCCCAAAATCTGTAGATGAATAAGGAAAGGAATACTCTAGAAAAAAAAAACTTTTGCCAAGCCCCTCCAATGATCAAAACTGATTCAGGAAATCATAAAACCATGAATTTTCCATAAAGCCACTTACTCTCTATATCATTACAGTACAGGAAATCTTTTGACCACTGTGCTTATGCCAGCTCTTTGAATGACCTGTCCACTAGAATATGCATCAAATCACACTCAGCTGTTCAATGGGTTTTATCTGGGCATGTATAGATGAAAATAACTATCCAAAACACATTACTTTTTAATAGCAAATGTGGTTGATTTCCTTTGAAATGAAAATTATTAAATCCTTCAAATTATACTTCTTCATAATATGCTTAAAGGGAAACAACTTCCTGCTCTCATACACTTTGTAACAAATTCAGCCTTTGTCCATAGCTAGAAATCAGTGTGCAAATTGAAAACAGAATGACATCATTATTTGTTTGTCAGGATGGGAAGAGTTTTAATTGGTAATGAGTGGAATGGGGCTGAGGTGTAAATGATAGCAAGTCGACTGAGAGGCTTTTGAAAGAGAATTTTTTTGTCCTGTGTGAAAACTGTTTGATGAACTGAGATGGACAATTCCAGAGTGACCTAAAGTATGATTAGATTATTTACAGTATGGAAACCAGCCCTTCGGCCCAACAAATCCATGCCGTCCCTCAGAGGAGCAACCCACCCATTCACCTACACCTAATATTACGGGCAATTTAACACGGCCAATTCACCTAACCTGCACATCTTTGGACTGTGGGAGGAAACCGGAGCACCCGGAGGAAACCCACGCAGACACAGGGAACAACGTGCAAACTCCACACAGACAGTTGCCCGAGGCAGGAATTGAACCTAGGTCTCTGGTGCTATGAGGCAATGGTGCTAGCCACCGTGCCGCCCACAGGGTGATAGGTATATTGCATGCTTGCATTTGATGGGATTCCAGCTATTTGACACAAAAGCTGAAAATTAAAATGGAAATTGAGTGAGAAAGAGATAATAAAGACACATATTGTATCAGCACCCCACCAAAATGAGTGTGCCGAGCAAAAACATTTCGGAACTGTGTATGGATTTGATTAAATTAATAATACATGTTCTATTACACCAGTCAAAGAGCAGAGGATAAAATTATTCCAAGAAAAAAAAGGTGCTTGGTTGAGATATAAATCTCCAGAACAATATGCTGAACATATTGAATATATTGTGACTACAGTCCTTGAAATTCAAAAGCACTTTGAAAAGTTTGTGAAAGAACTGTTACAGAAATGCAACTTTTTCTGTCTTTTTTTTGAATGCTACTAAATGGCTCCATTAATTCTAGTAGGAACTCATATCTCATTGCAGAAAAAAGCCTTGATTAAGTCTCTATTTTATAGCTTTTAGATTTAATGAGGTATTTATTGCTCATTATTTCAGATACCTCCAACTCCTGGAAATGGGTTGTCTCTATCTGTCTTGCTCCCATCATTTTAAACACTTCCGATGTATCATTTCCTATTCAACTCTTCCTTACTTTTTAATACTGCTCATACATGCAGCATCCAAGGGAGTCTGTGGTGTAAACTCTTAAAAATAATAATTTTCATCACACCATTAAACTTTAATCCACTTCTGATAACGTGGAACCCAATAGATATAGTACTCAAATTGTGATTTTACTAGAATTTGTATAGACACATCATTACCACTTATCCTTTACATTCTTTACATTGTTATAAAGCTTAACTTTATTTTATCAGTACTTCTATCCCCTGGTCTTGACTAATAGATAAAATTTGATTAGTTGAAATCCAATCTTTCATTATTTTTAAGGCCCTGATATTATCTCCAGAAGACCCTACATTTTTGGTTACAGAAAACTTCAGTTCTCCAAATATACGACAGCAAGTGATGGATGAAAGGGTGGACATGGGGGTAACATTTTGTAGTGCACTGCATCCCTGCCTTTGAGCCAGAAGTGTCTCTCCAGCATCTGATGAAGATACATTTATAATATGCTGAAAATGTGTTGCTGGAAAAGCGCAGCAGGTCAGGCAGCATCCAAGGAACAGGAGAATCGACGATTCGGGCATAAGCCCTTCTTCAGGAATGAGGAGAGTGTGCCAAGCAGGCTAAGATAAAAGGTAGGGTGGAAGGACTTGGAGGAGGGGTGTTGGAAATGCGATAGGTGGAAGGAGGTTAAGGTGAGGGTGATCAGGTGAGGGTGATAGGCCGGAGTGGGGGTGGGGGCGGACAGGTCAGGAAGAAGATTGCAGGTTAGGAAGGTGGTGCTGAGTTCGTGGGTTAGGACTGAGACAAGGTGGGGGGAAGGGAAATGAGGAAACTGGAGAAATCTGAGTTCATCCCTTGTGGTTGAAGGGTTCCTAGGCAGAAGATGAGGCGCTCTTCCTCCAGCCGTCGTGTAGCTATGGTCTGGCAATGGAGAAGTCCAAGGACCTGCGTGTCCTTGGTGGAGTGGGAGGGGGAGTTGAAGTGTTGAGCCACGGGGCGGTTGGGTTGGTTGGTCCGGGTGTCCCAGATGTGTTCTCTGAAATGTTCCGCAAGTAGGCGGCCTGTCTCCCCAATGTAGAGGACGCCACATCGGGTGCAGCGGATGCAGTAAATGATGTGTGTGGAGGTGCAGGTGAATTTGTGGCGGATATGGAAGGATCCCTTGGGGCCTTGGAGGGAAGTAAGGGGGGAGGTGTGGGCGCAAGTTTTGCATTTCTTGCGGTGCAGGGCAAGGTGCCGGGAGTGGAGGTTGGTTTGATGGGGGGTGTGGACCTGACGAGGGAGTCACGGAGGGAGTGGTCTTTTCGGAACGCTGATAGGGGAGGGGACCCTGACGGTGGGGTCCGTTTGGAGGTGGCGGAAATGACGATGGATGATACGATGTATGTGGAAGGTGGTGGGGTGGTAGGTGAGGACCAGTGGGATTCTGTCCTGGTGGTGATTGGAGGGGCAGGGCTCAAGGGCGGAGGAGCAGGAAGTGGAGGAGAAGCGGTGGAGAGCATCGTCGACCACGTCTGGGGGGAATTACGGTCTTTGAAGGTAGAAGCCATCTGGGTTGTTCGGTATTGGAACTGGTTCCCCTGGGAGCAGATGTGGCGGAGACGAAGGAATTGGGAATATGGGATGGCATTTTACAGGAGGCAAGGTGGGAGGAGGTGTAATTTAGGTAGCTGTCGGAGGCAGTCAGTTCATAGTAAATGTCCGTGTTGATTCGGCCGCCCGAGATAGAAATGGAGAGGTCTAGGAAGAGGAGGGAGGAGTCTGAGACAGTCCGGGTAAATTTTAGGTTGGGGTGGAAGGTGTTAGTAAAGTGGATGAACTGTTCAATCTCCTCGTGGGAGCACGAGGCAGCACCGATACAGTCATCGATGTAGCGGAAGAAAAGGTGGGGGGTAGTGACAGTGTAGCTGCGGAAGATGGACTGTTCCACATATCCTACAAAGAGGCAGGCATAGCTGGGGCCCATGCGGGTGTCCATGGCTACTCCTTTGGTTTGGAGGAAGTGGGAGGATTGGAAAGAGAAGTTGTTCAAAGTGAGGACCAGTTCAGTCAGTCGAAGGAGGGTGTCCGTGGAAGGGTACTGGTTGGTACGGAGGGAAAGGAAGAAGCGGAGGGCTTTGAATCCTTTGTGATGGGGGATGGAGGTGTACAGGGACTGAATGTCCATGGTGAAGATAAGGCATTGGGGACCGGGGAGCAAAAATCATGGATGGCCAAACCAATAGATTTCCAAATGAAATATTTCCAGCACATTAATGGCAGTCAGGCAGTAAGAGAGGGGGAGGATCTCTAAGTCAGCAAGAAATGTGCAGTGCAATAGCCTTCACACATTAAAAGACTGCACACACAAGATTTCCCAACAGGCCGTATTGTGTGGGCAGTATCCTTCTCACTTGAAGAACAAGCAGAATAACTCAGAGTCTGTAAATCAGTTAAATATTCGGTGGCTCTCCTCTTAATGCTTTCTGGAAAACCAACTTAGATCATAAAATCATATAGCACAGCAGGAGGCCAGTCAGCCCATTGAATGCATTCCCTGTGAAAAAACTATCCAATGCTTCCCACTCCCCTCTCCTCCCTCATACGCTGCACTGTTAATCTTTTCAAGAATACATCCAACTTCCCTTTGGAACTGCAAGTAACATTTGAGATGAGGCCTGACCAAAGCTTCATAGACAATAAAAGACTGAATAGAATTTCTGGCTTTGCATGCAGTTCATTAGAAAATAGAGGGGCATATGTTTTTGTAGTGATTAAAACCAGATGGATTTTGTTGACTCTGAGATTTTTCTTGTGGTTGTTAACCTGGGCCAGTCAGGGAAACCCGAGCTGACCAATATAACCAGGGGATTTAGTATCTCCTCAGTTCTGGAGACTGGCTCCAAGCTGGCTGGCTGCAGCCTTTGTTACAGTGGGAGCAGTTAGTTCTCTGAGCTGGGAGACAAAAAAAAAAATTACCAGGAGACACTGGCTCCAAGCTGGCTAGCCACAGCCAGTGTTACTGTAAATAAAGAGTAACTTGGCGATTGGCCTCTGTCCAGTTATTTCAGTTTTCATGCTGTATTCAAAGTTTGTGAGAAGATTTGTACCTCGGGTGCTCGTAGTTGTGGTTCTGTTTGCCGAGCTGGGAATTTGTGTTGCAGACGTTTCATTCCCTATCTAGGTGATATCCTCAGTGCATGGGAGCCTCCCTGTGAAGCACTTCTGTGATGTTTCCTCTGGCATTTATAGTGATTTGTATCTGCTGCTTCCGGTTGTCAGTTCCAGCTGTCCGCTGCAGTGGACGGTATATTGGGTCCATGTCGATGTGTTTGTTGATAGAATCTGTGGATGAGTGCCATGCCTCTAGGAATTCCCTGGCTGTTCTCTGTTTGGCTTGTCCTATAATAGTAGTGTTGTCCCAGTCGAACTCATGTTGTTTGTCATCCACATGTGCGGCTACTAAGGATAGCTGGTTGTGTCGTTTCATGGCTAGTTGGTGTTCATGGATACGGATCGTTAGCTGTCTTCCTGTTTGTCCTATGTAATATTTTGTGCAGCCCTTGCATGGGATTTTGCTCACTATATTGGTTTTGCTCATGCTGGGTACTGGGTCCTTTGTCCTTGTGAGTTGTTGTCTAAGAGTGGCTGTTGGTTTGTGTGCTGTTATGAGTCCTAGTGGTCGTAGTAGTCTGGCTGTCAGTTCAGAAATGTTCTTGATGTATGGTAATGTGGCTAGTCCTTTGGGTTGTGGCATGTCCTCATTCTGTTGTCTTTCCCTTAGGCATCTGTTGATGAAATTGCGGGAGTATCCGTTTTTGGCGAATACATTGTAGAGGTGTTCTTCTTCCTCTTTTTGCAGTTCTGGTGTGCTGTAGTGTGTTATGGCCCTTTTGAACAGTGTCTTGATGCAACTTCTTTTGTGTGTGTTGGGGTGGTTGCTTTCGTAGTTCAGGACTTGGTCTGTGTGTGTGGCTTTCCTATATACCTATGTGCTGAATTCTCCGTTCAGTGTTCTCTGTACCATCACATCTAGGAATGGGAGTTGGTTGTCCTCTCTAGTGAATCTGATTCCTGTGAGTGTGGCATTGATGATCCGGTGTGTGTTCTCTATTTCTGTGTTTTTAATGATTACAAAGGTGTCATCCACATATCTGACCCAGAGTTTGGGTTGAATTTGCGATAAGACTGTTTGTTCTAATCTTTGCATTACCACTTCTGCTATGAGTCCAGAGATGGGTGAGCCCATGGGGGTGCCGTTGATTTGTTCATATATTTGGTTGTTTGATGTGAAGTGTGTTGTGAGACACAGGTCCAGTAGTTTGAGTATGCCATCTTTGTTGATAGGTTCCCTGTCTTGTTGTCTGTTCTGTATGTCCAGCTGGTTGGCTATTGTTTCTCTAGCTAGGGTTTTGTCGATAGAGGTGAACAGTGCAGTTACATTGAATTCCTGTGTTGACTGTATAGAGCGTCTGGATCCACCGATCAGGTGTTTCAGTTTCTGTTGTAGCTCTTTAGCCAGTTTGTGTGATGGTGTCCCTGGTAGCAATACGATGGGTCTGAGTGGGATATCTGGTTTGTGCACTTTATGTAGTCCGTAGAGTCTGGGGGTGTTGTTGCTTTCTGGTTTCATTCTCTGTAGGTCAAACTGGGTTTTCTGTCTTGTTATTTGTAGGTTCCTCAGTGTGTTGTTTATCCTATTGGTGAGCTGTGGGGTGGGGTCAAACTCCCTCTTTTGGTAGGTGTTAGTATCTGCAAGTAGTTGTTGCGCTTTCTGGTTGGACTCTGCTTTGTCCAGGATGATCATCATTCTTCCTTTGTCTGCTGGTAGTATGATTATGTTCTTATCATCTCTTAGTGCTTTTAGTGCTTCCCTCTCCTTGGTGTTGAGGTTGTATGTTTGCCATTTCCTTGTATCAGGGGTACGATACTTTGTCTCACCGTTTGTTGTGTCTCTTCGGTCAGTCCATTGTTCCTGAGTGTGCATTCTAGTGCTGCTAAGAAGTCTGCTGTCTTGGCGTCCCTGTGGTTGTAGTTGAGTCCCTTGGCCAGTATTGTTCTTTCCGTGTCTGTGGGAGAGGTTTCTAACTCAGGTATGCGTTGTGGTGTCCTCTCCATAGGACAAATAGGAAGACAGCTAACGATCCATATCCATGAACACCAACTAGCCACGAAACAACATGACCAGCTTTCCTTAGTAGCCACACATGCGGATGACAAACAACATGAGTTTGACTGGGACAATACTACTATAATAGGACAAGCCAAACAGAGAACAGCCAGGGAATTCCTAGAGGCATGGCACTCATCCACAAATTCTATCAACAAACACATCGACCTGGACCCAATATACCGGCCACTGCAGCGGACAGCTGGAACTGACAACCGGAAGTGGCAGAGACAAACCACTATAAATGCTGAAGGAAACATCATAGAAGAACTTCACAGGAGGCTCCCAAGCACTGAGGATGTCACCTAGACAGGGGACGAAACATCTGCAACACAAATTTTCATGCTGTATTTTAGCTAATACATTGAAAGTGGATTGAGCATGCTCCAACTGTTAGATGTTATGTTGAATGTGTTTTTAACAAACAGAGGGTAAAATAATCTTTGCTGGGATTCTTTTGACCTTCTACTGTAACTTCAGCAGGTTTCCAGAAAAAAAAATGCATTTTAGGAGTTTCTGCAGATTTTCCACCAAAGATTGAGAATAAGATTGGGGGATTCACTGATGAAATGGTGTCTCTGCTGTTTTATTAGACAAAGCCAATAATTTTAGCAATGTCAGAATTAAACAAATCATTTGCCTCTGTTTAAGAGCAGTCCCTCAGTTTGGTCTCACAGGCTGAAAATTCAGAAGAGAATAAAAATGCAGCAAAACTCATTCTTTTCGGAATTGGTTCACACACAGCCCTTTGAGTACTTATCGATATCAGTCACTGCTGAACTACTAATTATCAGCACACCTTGACAGTTAAAAAGTTTAATAAACCTGCAGTTACTTTTTATACATTGGAAGTGCAAATTAAACTCAATATCTACTTTCAAGCATTGCATTAGCCCTGGAGAAATTCTGAAACATAGCAATCACTGAAGATCTGATCTACAAACAGAAGATACCATAAATAGAAAAAGCAACTAAATGTTCAAGTAAATCTGACAGAAAGTTCCATCTGAAATGTTTCTCTGTTAAATACTGACTGAACAATCATACAATAAAGGTTTATCTAATTTACATCATTCAAGCAATTCAATTTAAATCAAATTGAATCTGCTTTTACCTGCTTTGTAAGATCACACACAGGGTCCACCTTGATACTCATGGGCAGAATCTGCCCAGTCGCTATGTGGTATGAGCAGTGCATGTCTGATGACTATAACTTGCCAGTATCCTTTCCAGGCCTTCACCTTGACCAATATTCTTCAACATCTTAGGGCATGCTGCATAGGTAATGACCGCCTGCACCCTTCATCCACAGATATTGTCATTTACAAAATATCAGCCCCATGAGCATCATCATGGCAGCTTTGGGACTCATTTTTAATACAGGGCAGCATTTTAATACTGCTCTTTGAATCTCCTGTCACCTTGCATTGAAATGCAACTAACATGGCACTTTGCCCGGAGGGACAGACACCTATCACATACATTGTACAGGATGCATCTCGGGGCTCTTAGCTTGCTATCTTAGCATTCCTTCACTGCACAATGAGTTGGTTGCTAATAGCTTCTCTGCCGTGGTTTGAAGCACAGAAGCATAGCCAGGCTGGATGATTTGACAACCAGCTGATTGGCATTCTGGATACCTGCCTGTCTCTCCTATAATAATTTGTGTGATGATGACCTGAAGCTTCCTGATTCAGAGCTGGGCAAGGACATTGAACAACATTGAGACGGAGAAAGTGAGCACTGTCCTCAGTGCTCTGAATGAAGAATCTGCTATTGTTGCCAAGACCACGAACGAGTAACTGAGACATAGGAAACAGATAATTGTCACGCCTTCGCGTCAATGAAATATCAAGAGAGACCAGTCAGTCAGGGGATAAGTCCTTCATCAGCCAGGAGAAGTGGTGAGGTATCCTGATTGAATGATTCAGAAGCACAGAGACAAAGAAGGGTCAGTAGGGAGAATGGAATAGGTGAAAGCAATTGGAATGGAATAGAATAGCCCTTATTGTCACATGTGTTCAATCAGTATCGAGAAAAGTTCATATGTCACCAAGTACAGCACCAACTTAGATATAAAAATATCTTGGCACAACATCTTTGGTTACAAGATCTTACACAACAGAGAAATAGAATGGGGAGAAAGTGAGGTCTGCAGAAGCTGGAGATCAGAGCAGATCAGTTGCTTTTCCAGCAACACATTTTCAGCAGAAAAATAGAATGTCCAACATTACTAAAGTAAAAGCAGTTCAGTACAACAGAACACACTGGTACTTAACTTCCAATCTGCATTAGGCACTGGCCAACAAACCACACCGAAAGGCCACTGAGGAAGGCTAGGGGGTTGCTATGCCATGTATCGGAGGAGGCCACTGTACCAGGCTGGGAGGTCACCATGCCAAAGGGAGGCCGCTGTGCCAGGCTGGGAGGTCACCACACCACAGGGAGGCCGCTGTGCCAGGCTGAGAGGTCACCACACCACAGGGAGGCCGCTGTGCCAAGCTGGGAGATCACCATGCCACCACGAGACTGCTGGGGGACATCGGCAGAGATGTCACCAATGGTCGGAAGTCAAAGAGGAATAAAAAGAAGCCGAGAAAAAGAGCACTCAAAGAAAGAAAAATGGAAGAGAAAGAAAAGGAGAAGAATAGGAGGAGCGGATGGGTGCCAGCTGAACATCCTACTTTACCACCATGTTGCAACAAAGATGAATGCAATATTGAGAGTAGTCAGTTATGAGTCTTGGTGGAGATAAATACAATGATAAAGTTAAAATGAGTGTAGGTTGCAGTGTGAGGATCATGGTAATTACCCTCATTGAATGCAGAAGGTTCTTGCATTGCTGTATATTTGTCCAGACAATGGACATTGCATTGACCCAGCTGCCTACTTTAGATCAGGTTGGGAATAGTTGACATAATAAGCATGACATTTAAATATGGCGCCCAGGGCATGATCATTGGAAGGTTCTGGCACTAATGAGAATTTTGCTACTGCTGAATACAAGAAAGTGTGAGAGAGGGGAACATGGAGGCATGAAGCCTTGTTAATGAGCTGAAAAGCACAAAACCGCAATGGATAACTCACCAGAACTCATAGAGAAACACTTCATTAAACTCTCCAAAATTGGCACTGAACCTACTTGGTAAAATTCTGTCCATTGTTTCACACAATCATTTTCTTTCAATTTCAATTCTGTTCTTTCTCTCCTTGTCTTGTCTCTTCTAACCTACATCAGTGGCTCTCCCAGCATCCTTCATCATGGATGGCACATGGATAGCACTGCTGTCTCACAGCACCAGGTACCCAGGTTTGAATCCAGCCTTGGGTGAATGTTTGTGTGGAGTTTGCATGTTCTCCCTGTGTCTGTATGGGTTTCCACTGCGTGCTCTGGTTTTGTCCCACAATCCAAAGTTGTGTCGATTAGGTGAATTGCCCAATATTCAGGGATGTGCAGGTTAGGTACCCCTATTAACGGGGGGTAAATATAGGGTAGGGCAATGGGTCTGGGGGTTACTCTCTGGAGGGTTGGTATGGACTTGTTGAGCTGAAGGGTCTGCTTCCACACTGTAGGGATTCTATGGAACATCACTTTAGTAGATTTCATGATAAAAGTCCAAGTTCCTACCAGAAAGGCATGACAATTGTTCGCAACTTCTCTTTTTCCTAGAATTGGCTGTCAGATAGTATTTATTATAAGCTTACTAACTCCCACAACTACACTTACCTATACTTCCACATAACCCATTAGATACTAGTGGTGCTAAGGGTATATGGGGTGGCATGGGAAAAGGACATTGAGATACATGATCAGCCATGATCTAGGATGGTAGAGCAGGTTTATTGTGATCATACTTCCTGTAAGGACTCTATTATGTTGTCCCAATTTCATCTATAACGCACCAGCTTATTTTTCAGTCACCCTCAACTACCAACAGCACTTTGTCCCCTTTTTTTACCGCAACTTCACATTTAAGATCTGGAGAATCAACATCTGTCCTCTTCCCTCTTCCCTGACCATGTTCTAAAGCCTCAAACACTTCTTCCAGTTGACGCAAAAATGTACTTGTGCTGTTTTCAATGTGGTGAAACAGTCCCTTCTACATTGAGAATGTCAAACACTGGCAGTGATTGCTGAGCACCTCTGCTCAGTTCACAACAGCTTCTGCTTGCCTGTTATAATTCCCTGTTCCACTTTCAAATTGACCTCTTTATCTTCAGCCTTTGGCAATGTTCTAATAAAGCTCAATGGAAGTGTCATGAACAGACCCTCATTTTACAGTTAGGCATTTTACAGCCTCCCAGACTCAACACTTTAATCAACAGTTTTACATCACAACCTCTGCTTTCTGTTGCTATAGTGCTCCAACGAAGCTGAACACAATCTGAAAGAACATTTCATTTTCCACATGGGTACCCTGCAACCTTCTGGACTCAGTATCAAGTTCAATAATTTTAGGGCCTCAAATCCTTCTCCCATGTTCTTATCCCAAAGCTCACACACCAGGCCATGTCATCATATAGGTTATTATCTTAGACAACCTATCATCAACAACTAACAGTCTCCATTAGCAGCTATTCATTCACCTGAGCAGACTTTTACCTATTCTTTTTCTGGCCAACTGTATTTCGCTCTCTGGGCTCCATCTCCACTTATCCATAACTCCTTCTTTCAAACCTGACTATTTCTCTAGCATATTTACTACCCACTCCCTAGCTACAACCAGTTCTGAAGAAGGGTCACTAGACCGGAAATGTTAACTCTGCTTTCTTTCCACATATGCTGCTAGAACTGTTGAGTTTTTCCAGCATTTTCTCATTTTGTATCACGTGATTTTGCATCATCTTCTGTGCGTAATTACCAAGTACCTGCTAAATGGAATAAATTTCTACATCAAATTAGTAATGTGATTAAAAACTTGCTTTTAATTCTTTTCCTTGCTTTTTCCATATTAGATTGTTACTGAAGTTGACAGTTGGAAATGGTCCCCCAATTAGCAAACAAGGTAATGACAGATTTGTTCCCCTAAAAGAGGACATTAGTGAATGAGATGGGCTTTACAATGATCAATGATGGTTACCTGGTTGTTAGTATGCTGGCATTTCTACTTGCTTTTCTACTTCTCCTTCCTCGAAGATACTCCTTTATAATGTACCTATTTGACCAAGCTTTGATCACTGCCTTCATATCTTATTGTGTGTCTCAGAGACAAGATTATGGTTGAACACATTCCCAGGAAACACTTTGGAATTGTTTTTCTACATTAAAAAGATGCTACATAAATGCTTGCCATTGTTGAAAGAAATGGACAATATTTTTGATGTCATATCAGATAGTTTTAAGAGAGATAGAAATCCTTTTTGAATAGAAATCCTTTTTGTCCAAATTCTTGACTTTCAATAATCATATTGGGTGAATAAAACTTTTGATGATGATTATAATGTAACATTTTGTAATTTAAATCATGTTAAATTAGAGAGTTAAAAGAAATATGACTAGAAATAAGGAACAATTAGTGAAAAAAGCAGCTTTGCAGCATTTCATTTCTTCAATAATATTCTTTAACTGCTGTACCGACAGGTTCGTATCATCCTAATGGGCTGTATGACAAAAGGAGTTTTACTGTAATTTGAAGTGGAATGCCACAAGACACAATGCAATTTAAAATATAATCCAGATTGATGCACTTCCTCTGAGAATTCAAGTATGTTTGCCTAGAAATGTCATTTTGGGTCTTGAGGATACAATTAATAGTTGTGCTGTGAGTTTGTACCTACAAATGCAGGTTAGTGATAACATGCTACTGCTGGAAAACTAAAATTGCCAATTAAGATAATTATTATCCGCAAAACCACGTTAGCATTAGACTGCCATTTTCCAACATCTTTGAACATTTTGCTCATTAAACCAGTATAAATCTAATTCTGAACCTAATTTTCTGTTGCTCAGTACACAAAGGTACTCTAGTTCCAAGTTTCATGTTCCTGTAGCAGTAAAGGTTGCATTTAAATCACTTGCAAAATGCATTTTCTCTGTGATTGTAATGGCTGCAGAAACCTGGGAAAAACAGATTGTGAAAACGACAGCCAGACACAAGACTGCGTAGGCCAACGGCAAGTTATCCAACTTTATCTGCAGAACAGTGTGCCAAGAAGTTTAGATTGGAAGCTGAGGATGTCAAAGGCTGGCTTTAGATGTAGTCAGGGGACTCAGTGATTGCCATTGCTTTCCCGGTGGCTGTAAAAGCCAACTGCAGTTACAAGTATTTGTGTGACAGACATTTCATGGACCTGCAGGAGCCTTTGGTGGCATTACTCAAGGCACCATGTGCATCAACATTCAGATGATGGATGCATCATTCTGAATGGTTGGCAAGCTCATTCATTTTCCGAAGAGTGCAGACAAATAGCTGGCCAAACAAAAATAATTTTAGGCCATTGCAGTCTTCATGTTGACACATTAAAAAAATGCTCCTTTGGTCATTATTGATGCACTCTGTAATAACCCAGTTCGTACATAAATTATATACTCGAAGCCTTAAACTTCAAAGGCAGTGCAGAACAGCATTTGCAGCACTTACTTACAACAAAAGTATTTAAGAAAAAAATGATTCTCACTGCACTCCATTTACCACATGTGAAGCGTATTGATATATTTTAAAGTGATGATGAAATCCTATATAAAAACAATCTTTTAACAAAATGTCCAGACCTGATGTCCTGGTTATGCCTTCACATATGTTGCATCTTTATAGAGTGTAAAGGAACCTATGTGGGCCTGCTCTGCAATCCATTTCACTTGAAGAGTAGATTAATCTGAGGAAGATGTTTTTCTTCAGCTTAATTTGACATTTTTGTTGTTGAAAACTAAGCGCTATTTCCTTGCTGTTTCTGTGAGTTGACGAAGATTTGTGTCATGCTGATGGTTAATTTTCCGAGGTCTGTGATGTAATTTGTGATATGGATAATAAATAAGTTGTTCGACTCTATCCTAGCTCACAGAGAGTATAAATGGTGATCTGAGAAAACAATTATCTACCAACAGGAGCACGAAAGTTGTCAATTCCTGTGGCTCTGAAGAGAGATGCAAAAACCTATATCCATTCTTGACGTGGAGAATGAAAAAATGTTTGTGGCCTCAAAACTAGGGATTAAGCTCTTATAACATAGGAATCCTTTTTGGACATCTTTTTGTGGACATCAATGTGGATATTTGGTGTAATGTTCAGCCATCTTGGTTCTAAAAGCAACATAGAAGATGATTTTTCTTTAAAGAACAAGTAATGGATTGCACTAGTTAGAATGGTGCTCAGCATTATAGATAATGTTATTTATACACTGGAATCAATTTCCAATTTTGAGTTTTTCCTGACTGTATCTGCTGAGGAGGGTCAATCCTGAGTCAAACTTATTTTTTAGATGCAATACTGCAACACCATGAAAGTTACAAATCCAGTCAAAACATTTTGGATGAAAGCTTTTCAGATCTGGTTAGGCTCAGTGGCAGAGTCTGAAATCTTTTGTATTGGAATTGTTGATTGCAGTAGTTCCTAGGTTTGTGTATACTGGTGGACCAATGTTAAAAGGTCCCTCTGTATCAGCAATGCCTCTCTTAGAATCCATATTAACACTTAAAACAGGTAATGCTATTGCTTGGGATTGCAGAGCCATTGTAAACAGATAGCTTGTCATGTGTTAATGACATGACATTGTGACAGTTCCTGAGTGCATCTTGTGTAAGATGTGCAGTCATACCAGTGTCAACCTCGGCATATGACACATATGGCCCATTCCTTTTGAGGCATATCACTTGAACTGAGGTCAAGGATTCAGCTTTTTGAATGTTATCAATGTATAATTATGTGTGTTGTACTTTGAGTTTTTCTGAGTGTTTAGATTTCTTGCACTTCTTAGTTCAATGCCCTCTTGTAAAACATAATTTACATATGTCACAATATGTTAGCTTTCGTTTGATAGGTGACATAAGCCACATTAAATACACTACTTGAACATTTTTGCTGTTCTTGTTGATGGTTGAAATAGTATTTGCAAAATCAAGCACTTGTAGCTGTTATTGGCCTATTACAAGTGCTTTGAACTTGCATCCTTCTTCTCAAGAGTATCTGTGGTATAATTTTTAAAGTTGTTCTGAAGTGCCTTTTGGAAAGATTTGATGGGTGTAGAGCCAAGGATTGGTTCCATAAGTCTTTCAACTTGTTTAACTTTGGTGAAATCATTTTCTGTACTTTTGATCAGCCAACAAATTGGTTGATGATTTCACCTGGTTATTGGTAGATTGACATGAATTGAAACCCACGTATGCTGAGATTGATTCTGCTGATCTTCCATGACTTGAAAAGTCTTATCTCAAACATTGCAGCCATCACTAAAAATGCTGGAGAATTTAATTCTTCACACTTCGGTATTACCTAAAGTGATAACATGTTTGTTACACGTCTCTGTTTGTGATCCATTGATCGATAAAAAGAAGATTTATTCTTTTCTTGAATAATTGAATTTCAGACTGAATGTCATTGGAATGCCAATCCATGTTCAAATGTATACTCTCTACTCTTCCTGTGCTGCTTTGTGCTTTTTGATAATGTTGGAAAAAAAACCTATAGTTTCCTTATGTTTCTTTTGCACAAGGCTATCTTTAGTCTATTAATCAGGCAACCAACTAACTGCACTATTAGATACAATTATATGCCATTGTGCAAGCTTTCAAGTATGTGGGAGAGATAATGAGTTACTTGGGATGTATGCATCAAGCTGTGCAAGAAGATGCCAATCATATTGTGCTCAGCTGTGAAAGCCTCTCTTTTCCTGACTACCCATGTCAGAAATCCTGAAACCATGTAGAATAACTTAGTAGTTATCTTTTGAAGGTAAATAATTAAATACTTATTTTGTTTTTCTCTCAGAACTGTTTTAGAAAATTAACACCACCTTTTTTGGGAAAATTAATAGAAGTGAACTGAATATCACGACGGAATTATCCGTTGCTTAAATTAAGCTGGTGATTTCAGCTTCATGAAGTGGATGGGAGGGTAGCTATTTTGATGCAAAAGTGACACTGAATGCTTTGTTTTGTATTTTACGTTAATTCTGTCGCACAATGAGATAACTGTCTGGAAGATCTCAGGTTGTCAGTCTGTGCTGTCCTGGAGCCTGCTTGATTTCTATCACCAGTTAAGGCTCTTCAGATCTCTATGCGCTGTAATACTTACTTGCATACATCTTTATGCAGTAAGTTGTAAAGTACATACTTATAGTAATATCTAAGACCTCTCACTTTACATGCTCATTTTAGATTGGTATTTTCTCCTGTACTGATGTCTTCTAATTCTGTGCATCATTATGATTTTTATGAATGTCATTATATTACACTGAACTCAGACTAAAGTTTATTTTTTCTGCAGTGAGTAACTCACCTCCTGACCCCCTAAAGCCTGTCCACCATCTACAAGGCACAAGTGTGTCCAGTATGATGTAATATTTCCCATCCACCTGTATGTACATCCCCAATAATACGCAGGAAGCTTGATGCCATCCAGGACAAAGCAGCCAGTTTGTTTAGCATCATATTCACAAAGAACCATTCTGTCCACTACTGTTGCTCAGTAGCAGCAGTGCATACCATCTGCAAGATGCACTTCAGTAATTCATCAAGGCACCTTAGACAGCAACTTCCAAACCCACAAGCACTTGCAGCTCAAAAGTCAAAGGCAGCAAATACATGGGAACCCATCCCCAGCAACTTCCCCACTAAGTCACTGACCATACTGTATCACTTTTCCTTTAGTGCTTTTGGGTCAAGATCTTGAAATGCCCTTTTCGAGAGCAATTTTTGGTTTACCTTCAGTATAGGACTGCAGCAGTTCCAGAGGAAGCTCAGTTTCTCAAGAGCAACAAGAGAAAAATTAGCTTTAAGTCAAGTACAAACACCTTTCCGCATTGTGACCTGAATGTAGTTATATTGTTGAGTTCAGTCAAACCCTGTTATTTTGCACATTCATTTGATAAGAAATAAATCTGGTTAATGGTCAATATCACAACGTGTTCACTCCGTCTGCCTTCATGAAGTTTTGAGACAAACATGAGTAATTAATCATGAGTACTCGGAAGATGAGAGCTTCTGGTTCAGATCACAAGTGGATTATCTCGCCAGATTATGTTACTGTGCAGTTTGATATAGAGCTCAGAACATTTAATGGAGAAACTGACACCAATGAATCTGAGACAGCTAGTAAGACCAAAGAGCCTTGGGCCATTTCTAAAGGGAATGTAGAGAAGAATTTCACAGTTTAAAGAATTTAAAAGTATGGTAATCGTCTCCATGTCATCTTACACCTTTGGATTTCAGAATCATTTGATCAAATTAACTACTTATTCAAATCCTTTTGACATCACTTATCCCTTGATTCAAAGCGTTAGATCATTCAAAGTATATTTTCACAAGAAAAATGCAAAATTAACCAAAGCTGCATAAATGTCAAATCAAAGTCTTGTAGTGAATTACAATAAACATAGCATAGGAATAAGTACCACATTTTGAAATGTTTCGCTTGAAAACGCACGTTGATATTTTCCTTCTGAAATCTTTAATTATGGTCAGGAAGTCCCAGCATATAAATGATGCAAGTTTCACATCTCTGACATAGAGAGCTGGATTTGATTGCTGTATTTTTGAGCAATAGTTGATGAATTTGGTGACAATGAGCTTTCAGACAGATGTTTCACATTGGAGCTTATCAATCCCACAGTCTGTCTCATTCAGCAGAACACAGCAGCAGAACAAAACAAAGGATAAGGTTCTTTGAAGAAACTTTCCCCTTGTATAATAACTACCTAAGACAGGGAAATAGTCTGATAATTATGGGAAGTCATGCTATGCTGTTAGCCTGCATATCTCTTCACCTAGATATATCATTGGTCACTCAAACCTACTTTTCAGCACTGGAAAGATTTCTCAATGTCTGTTTATTCACTCTTCAAAATGTTGTACACTTGACACAATTGTAAAATCTGTGGATAAGCAGGATTATGATATTAAGTGTCATTCACTTTGATCAATTTACAATGGTAACTCAAGTTCTGATGCAGTTTTCTGTTTGACCTCTAATTAGCTTCTTTAGTTACACCCTCATATTTACAAACATTTGATGTTTTACATTTTAACTTTTGAATTATTGCTCAGATCCCTTCATGATCTTTTCCCTCACTGTAGCTGTAATCTCAAGTGTTATAGCCCGCAATCTCAAACTCTCCATTCCATTCACTTATTTGTAACAATTTGTAACAATTTGAGCACTCAAAAATCACTCTATAGAATGCATCTGACTTGATTCAATGCAAGACTGTCCACTCTATTGATGTGTTGCTAATGTGTAATAACTAGCAGCTGACATGATTTGGGAATAACGCCCAATATCCTGAAGGCAACAATGATTCTTTATATTGCAGCAATCCTCCAACACTGGCCTCAATGCAATATGCATTGTATAACATCTCTACCTCTGTCAAAATTCCTTTAAATATGTTTTTTTTAAATCAAGTGAATATTCCTTTATTTGGCCCAGCCTCCATTTTTTCCCTACCTTGGGATAATGGTCTAATTGTACTTTTCAATGCATATGTTAGCTCTAGATGTTTTATTGATGAAGACTATATTGGTAAGCTCAGCAGTGCTTTATAAAACATAATGCTGTAAACATTACATTTAAATAATGCATTAAGAAATTGAACCTGGACACACAATTTTTTTTGTTTATTGTCCTTGCAGCAGCTGTGGCCTTCCTTCCTGCACAAATATCAACTAAATTAGTGTGAATAGCGTGCTGTGAATAATAACGAATCTGCAATCCTGAACAAAACCATACCTTCCTCAGAAGTTAGCCTTAAGGGCTTTTTATACAGTAAATAGATTTCAATTTTGCTGATTGTAATGTTGGAAAGACTGAAGTGATGTGTACTGCTAATGTCAGACCCACCTCTTATGTATCTCACAGCTCAAATCTGGGGCTCTCAGCATATTTCTTTTCAGGCAGGAGTTAATGTCTGATTGTTACTTCCTTATTTCTTAATCTGTTTAGCTGTGAAATAGATAACCCTTTCTGTTGCCAGAAATAGTAAGAATTTCGGAATCAGAAAATATTAGCTATCCCCCAGCTTGCTAGCACACTGGAACATACTTATTGACATATGCAGGAGATGGTTGGTTATCGATTGGCAAAGCAAATTGGATACTTGTGATGAACACCCCAGGCAGATACACTGTTCTTGCATGTAAGATCCATTTCCTGATAGATGAAGCAGAAGCTGTACAGACTGCAGGGAGTTGTGCTAGTTTCTAAGCTATCCCCTGTGCAATACATTTGAGGGTAAGCTGCCAGCAAAAAATATGTTCCCCATTAGCAACTCACCACTTAGGACATAGGAGCTCAAATGAGTTGGATTTCCTCTGCCACACAAAATATTCTTTGTAGGCTGGATTATGATTTATCTCTAGATAAAACACGAATATTATTTAAAGTCTCCAGAGGATCATGGTTTGAGTTAAGGTTCTGATTGTAGCAGAGTTCTGCAGTGGGGCATGAGACCCTAAGAGCCATGATTGATGTAAGTATGCAGTGGACAGTCCAACTGTCACTGAATAAGTAAGTGCCAACACATTGCATTGAGGCCAGTGTTGAGGTGGATGGAGGATTGTTGCAATGTAAAGAATCATAGTTGTCTTCAGGACATTGGGCGTTATCCCAAATGATGTCAGCTCCTAGTTATCAACAGAGTGGACAGTCTTGCATTGGATCAAGTCAGATACATTGTATAACTTTGCCCATGAGGAACACTTAAGAGTTAGGAGAATCAGGTGTTACCCCGGACCCTATTGCAATGCTCCTGATGTCCACAGGAGTATCAATGTGAATGTTTGGATGCTGTTGATATCCCTTATAACAACCTCAAAGAAACTGACAGCAAAGAAGATTCTCTATCTCCAACAGGAATGTTAATGTGAGATTAGGAGTTGATTGTAGAATTTCTTGCAGAAGATAGCACACGTGTGTCTTTCCCTTGAAAGAATCAAACTTTCCAATGCAGTGTTCAGGTAAATTCAGCGATATCATTCTGACCTGTGGGTTTTGTTGTAGGGGTAGGGAGCATGCCTCCCTTCAGTTTTGACTCTGTTTTATTCTGCCTTTGATCCTCCTTCTATTACTGAAGTGTGAATGGTGGAAGATCCCCAAATTGATATAAATTCAATTCCATATTTCAAAAGCTACAGCGATAACACAACATTCAAATCCTTTAAGGTTAAAAAAAGCATACAAACCCCTTGTAGAAAAATCTCCCAAAAAGCCCTATATCATTTTATCATAGAGCTGAATGAATAGTGAAAATGGCAATCAGAGCTATTGGCAGAAGCAGAAGTTCTTTTTGTCGTGTAGTGAGTGTGTAAACACTACTAGCAACTTCTAGGAGTTTGGGAAAGTGAATGACTGCGCAACATGTCACTATAATTTGAATAGTAACATTTATTAACCATTAAATTATAAACAAAAGCATGGCAAAACAGGGCTTCTGTAGAATCTTCTTTCATCAGGACACTTTCGCTTGTGACCTGGCATCCTTCTGCACAGCTGCTTTACAGTATCAGGGATCCAGGTTTGATTCTACCCTCAGGTGACTGCCTGTGTGGAGTTTGCACATCCTCCCCATGTCTGTGTGGTTCCTTCCAGGTGCTTTGGTTTTCTTCCGCAGTCCAAAGATGTGCAGGTTAGGTGGATAGGCCATACAAAATTGCCACTTAGTGTCCAGGCGTGTGCAGACTTGGTGGATTAGCCATAGAAACGTAGGGATAGGGTAGGATGAAGGTCTGGGTGGGATGCTGTTCAGAGGATTAGTGTGGATTCAATTGGCTGAATGGCCTGCTTCCACACTGTAGCGATTATATGATTCTATGTTCAGTAGCCACATTGCAGTACTGTTACAAGTAACTCGTTACTCTACATATCACTACAAGTTGTTATCTTTGCATAGTGCTTACACTATTGACACATCCTCCAACTGTCAGGGTAAGAAAATGTCCTTAGCATCATTTGATTCTGATTCATCAAGCTCCCTTCTCATTCTAACTGGGAACACGCGACTAAAGATAATATTTTCTGGACTTTCAAAGCACCATCAAGCAGGCAAGTCAAAATGCCATTCTATTTTCTGTCAGATATCAGCCTGTTATGCACACAACTGAGACAGAAGTTATCTCCATTACCTGTTTTGGGGTATGGGACCATGATGAGCATTGTTCACAAACCTTGTCAGAAAGTATCCCACAAGTAAATTGACCAAAATATCTAGAAATATTTGGCCACTCAAACAGCATTCATCGAGAAAGGTTCAGAGTTAGTATTTTAAGAAAGATGGGAAAAGATAGAAATGCTATACAGTTTTAAGTAGGAAGGGGAAATGGAGCATAAGGGAGGATCTATGATAGCGATAATAAGGCATTGAATGACAACTGTATAAGAGCCAAATGGAGTGATAATGGGCCAAGTGAATAAACCAAAGATGTGACCAAACGTTGGTGAAGATTTTAGATGAATAAACTGATGTCATCAGAAAGCTTCAGTGAAATCAGGATTCAGACTGAAATATGCAAAAAAAAAACAAATTGGTGATATGGGTGTTGTGATATAAGCAAAGATCACAGTCAGCTTTTGCATTCTTAGTTCAGTGAGCAGATATGAAGGATGGAGGGTGATATATCACAACTGGGTGTAGCTTGACTGTACCCAATGCTAATGAACATGTACATCCAATATAAATCATCAATATCAGAGATATCTGAAACCAATTGGAAATTCACACTTACTCAGTCTAAACTAGAATGCCATATTTTGACAAAGAAATGAATTTAAAATGATCAAACTTGTTCACCTTGAAATGGTTCAGAGCAGTTCGAAAGTGGGCATATAGGAAAAGCAAATTGGGAAGAAAGTGCAAGTGTTACTAATACAATTATTTGTATATCCTTTCCTGGAATAGTTGATGTGCAAGCTCAAGTAGGACACCAGTTTTCTATTGTCCATATTGATCTGCCACCCAGATATAGGATGCTCCAAAAGATCCCAAGACAGAAAATCAGCTATTGATCAATCCATTTCTTCATACCTGAATCCATTAAAACAGTGGAATCTTATTCCACAAATTGTTCAAACTTATGGAGACACTGATAATAAGCATGGCATTGAAACTGGAGACCTTCGAGATCACAAATGAACATCTTTTAAAATCCTAATTTTATCCAAAATGACATGAAGTTGGGGATCTAGTGAAGTGCTTATTTATTTTAATATAATGCATGTCACATCTAGTGTAGCTCTAAATCTTTCCTCTTGCTGTCTTCAACTCTCCTTCTGTATTCTGCAGTATCTGGCCCACTGTTACTATAGCAACCATTTATTGTCTACTTGCTGTTATTGGCACAAGTGTTGAGCAGTTCAATAGTGATTTCCACTTTAACTCTTTCGCTACTTGTTTCAGCCAGACTGCAAAACCTGTTTGTTAGTCATCGTGAAAATCATCATGCGAGGAAATTGATTACTTTGAAGAGCTCAACACAAAAAGTATGTGCAGGAGTAGGGCAATGACCTTGAAGTCTGCCCTACTACTTCATTGAACCATGGCTGATCTACCCCAGGCCTCACCTCCTCCTTTGTGCTTGCCCCTCATTGACTCAACTTTTTGATATTTTAAAGATCTATCCATTTCCTTTTCAAACACTTTTAGTGATTTAGTCTCCAAAAATCTGTGGGGTACAGAATTTCACTATCCTCCTGGAGAAAAAAAGTATTTTATATTTCAGTTTTGGATTAGTATCCTCTTATTCTGTAATAACATCCCCAGGATTGATGTGGAAACACCTTCTCAACATCTATCCTGTTAAATTCCCTCAGACTCTTGTATGTTCCAAGAACATTATCCCTCATTCTTCTCAATGCTAATGAATAAATTCATAACCTGCTTAACTATTCTTGATCAGTCAAGGGGAAGTGATGACCGTATCAATGCTAGACTATTAATTCTGAGATCTAGGTATTGATGTGTGGACGTGGCTTTGAATCCTGTTGGGACAGATAGCAGAAATTGAATTCAATAAAATCTGGAATTAAAAGTCTGATGATGACCATGGAACGATTGCTATCTGGAAAAAAAATCCATCTGGTTCATGAATGACTTTTAATGGGAGGAAATTATTGTCCTTGCCTGATCTGGCCTATACGTGACTCCAGACCCAGAGCAATGTGGCTGACCCTTAACTGGTCTCTGGGGAAACTAGGGATGGGTAATAAATGCTCTCCGCTTTTGCCCGAAATGTCTGTTTTACTGCTCCTCGGATGCTGCCTGAACTGCTGTGCTTTTCCAGTACCACTAATCCAGAATAAATGCTCTCCTAACTAGCAATGCCCACATCCTGCAACTTAATTTTTATAAATAAATCCTTCATCCCAGAAATCAGCCTAATGGATCTCTGTTGAAGAACCTCCAATGGCAGTCTGTGCTGTTTGAAATACATGGACCAAAACTGTATACAATACTTTAAGTCCAGCCTCACCAATATCCAGTACGTTTATATTACGACTTCATAGAACCGTAGAATTAGGCCCAACAAACCCACACTGACTGTCCAAAGGGTATCCCATTCAGACCCATTCCCCTATCCTATTACTCTATTTTTACTCCTGACTAATGAGCCTAACCTACACATCCCTGAACACAATGGGCAATTCAGCACCGCCGATTGACCTAACCTACATGTCTTTGGACAGTGGGAGGTAACTGGAGCACCCGAAGCAAACCCACACAGACACAGAGACAATGTTCAAACTCTACACAGACTGTCACCCAAGGCTAGAATTAAATCCAGCTCCCCAGTGCTGTGAGGCAACAATGCTAACCACTGAGCTAACATGCTGCCTTTCTCTAGTTATAAATTCAAAGCCCCAGCATTAAAGGCTAAAATTCCAACAGATGCACTGCATGCTAGTGTTTTGTGTTTCAGCCACTAGAACACACAGATCCCTTTATTTTGCACTTTTTTTGCGATCTCTCCATTTCAGTAATGATCTGCATTTTGATTCTTCTACCAGAGTGCATGACCTCACATTTTCCTACATTTAATTTCAACTGCCATGTTTTTTGCCCACTCATTTGACCTATCTATATCTCTTCACAAATTTCTTATGTCCTCCTCAGGACATGCCCTCCTATTTATTTTCAGTCCACCAACAAATTTGGATATATTAAATCTGTCCCTTCCTCCAAGCCATTTAAATAGATAGTGAATTATTAAGGCCCTCGGACTGAGCCTTGTTACACTCTACAAGTTGCACCTTTCCACCCTGAAATGGACTCATTAATGCAGACTCTGTCTTCTGTGTGTTAAGCAATCCTCAATTCATTGTAAAACACTCTTGTCTATACTTTACCTTGTATGCAATAATCTTTTATGTGGCACTTTTGGAAATCCAAATACATTACATTTAGCAGGTCCCTTCCACCAATTCTGCTTGTTGTATCTTCGAAGAACTCTGGCAAATTTTGTCAAATATGATTTCTCTTTCACAAAGCTAGGTTTGACTTTGTTTGATTCCTTTAAGCTTTTCTAAATCTCCTGTTGTTTCTTCCCTAATAATGGACTGCAGCATTTTCCCAATGATCAATATTAAACTAACTGATTTAAACTCCTCTCTTTAACAGGAGTGTCACATTAATGGTTTTCCAATTTGCTGGAATCCTTCCGGACTGCAATGAGGGCTGGAATATTTTGACCAATGCCTCCACTTCCTTTGAAACCATTGAATACAGGCCGTCTGGTCTTGGTAATGTGTCTGCCTTCAGTCTCATAGTTTGTCAAATACTTTGTTCCTTCTGATAGATAGTATTACAATACATTCCTTCCATTAGTACCTTGCTCATCTGATATTGTTGGGATATGTACAATTTACATAATATTAAAAGCTTGCAAGATCAGATAAGGTGACCAATCTTCCTTCAATTTGATTCTTGTGCATTTGTTTAGCTTAATCTTGAAAACTAATCAGAACATTACTTTGAAGAGAAGTTTGAAAAGAAATGAACTGCATCTTGGTTCATGAATTTCTTTATTCTTATGTGAATAAGTCTTCCATCCTGTGGAGTACTGCATATGTTTATAAACTGTTTGAGTGTATCATGTCAGACAGCTCCAAGGGGAGATTGCTGCTCTCTTCTAGATGTCAGGAGGATGCCTTTATAATTTCCCTACCTTTCAGAGCACTAAGGACTCTGTCTGCCTCTGGGATTTCTTTAATTAGGTCACCTATGATGCAGCACCATTTTGCCTTCTGATGAGAATTATGCCACATAAGTGATGTTTTCATAGAATCTGCCTCATTTCAATTATAAAACCTTTCTTGTGAAAGGCAGCAAAGCAGCCATTCAGCATATTTTACATTCTATAGAGAATGTTATGACTCACTGGGTTAGTGGGCTGGAAATCAAGTCATCACAAGACTAGGGGACACATGTTTAAGGTGAGAGAAGAGAGATTTAAAAAAATATATAAGGGGTATTTCTTTTAACACAGAAAATGATGTTTGGATTAAGCTTCCTGAGGAAGTGATAGATGTGGGTACAATTATAAGGTTTAAAAAACATTTGGGTCAGTATATGATAGGAAAGGTTTGGAGTTTTATGGGCCAAGAGCAGGCAGGCTGGATTAGTTTAGTTTGGAATTATGTTTGGCATGGACTGGTTGGACCAAAGAGTCTATTTCCGTGCTGTATGATTTAATGACTCTAAGTCAAAACAGATATATTCTAACAATCCACAGTCCACAATTTACCTGATTGATTAACTCTGATTAAAAAAGAATATTCACCAGATTTCTAAACTTAACAAGAAAACAGCTATTAATTTCAAACAATTGTTTTTAGGCTATCTGGTGACAGAAGAGACACATTGGTAACAGAAAATTTTCTATAACTTAAACGCTACCCCCTCTGCAAAAAATATTATTTTGAAAACAGTCACAGACACATACAAACAGACTCACAAAAAGACAAGTGAGCACACATATATGAAGGTTAGGGAAGGAATTAAAAACAAATTAATGATACACAATTCTGTCACTAGTCCAGGTTGTAGGCATTGATGAGATGTTTACTTCAAGTCTCTCCTTTTCCTGTTTTGATGGGGTCAAGAGACTGTGAATACATCAATACTTAATCTTTCTTCCACTGGTTGATAATTTAAACTTTCAGTGTGAAATAACTGCACAGAGGCTGCACTCTCATCCCAAGTCACCCTTTATTTACTAATGCAAAATTTACTGGCTGTAACCAGCCAGCTCAGAGTCAGTCCTCAACTGAGGTGATTCTAATCTCCTGGTTATATTGATAAGATGAGGCTTTTCTGATTGGGGTTGTTAACTTGGGCCAATCAAGAACCTCGTCGTTAATGAGGGCCATCTGGTTCCAATCACTACACAATGCTGCTACATATGAATTTTCCCACTTTTGTTTCACTCAAAGAAGGGAGAGGTCTTTCCTTCTTCACAGGCTGGATGTGTTTGCTGTATTGTCCAAACTCAAAGCGATAGCTACACCCAGGAACCAATCAAGAAGTCGATACAATGCAGAATACTCCTGAGTACACACAAATGGTCATTGATGACAAACAAATCAAAAGTCTGTCAATAGAAGAAATTGTGGTTCTGCTCGCCGAGCTGGAAGTTTTTGCTGCAAACGTTTCGTTCCCTGGCTAGGGAACATCATCAGTGCTGTTGGAGCCTCGTGTGAAGCGCTGCTTTGATGTTTCTTCCGGTATTTATATTGGTTTGTTCTTGCCGCTTCCGGGTGTCAGTTTCAGCTGCAGTGATTTGTATGTGGGGTCCAGGTCGATGTGTCTGTTGATGGATGTTCTTGCCGTTTCCGGGTGTCAGTTTCAGCTGTAGTGGTTTGTATATGGTGTCCAGGTCAATGTGTCTGTTGATGGAGTTTGGGGATGAATGCCATGCTTCTAGGAATTCTCTGGCTGTTCTCTGTCTGGCTTGTCCTATGATAGTGGTGTTTTCCCAGTCAAATTCATGTTGCTGGTTGTCTGAGTGTATGGCTACTAGAGATAGCTGGTCGTGTCGTTTTGTGGCTAGCTGATGTTCATGGATGCGGATTGTTAGGTGTCTTCCTGTTTGTCCTATATAGTGTTTTGTGCAGTCCTTGCATGGTATTTTGTAAACTACGTTAGTTTGGCTCATGCTGGGTATTGGGTCCTTTGTTCTAGTGAGTTGTTGTCTGAGCGTGGATGTTGGCTTGTGTGCTGTTATGAGTCCTAAGGGTCGCAGTAGTCTGGCTGTCAGTTCTGAGACGCTCCTGACGTATGGTAGAGTGGCTAGTCCTTTTGGTTGTGGCATGTCCTCGTTCCTCGGTCTATCTCTTAGGCATCTGGTGATAAAGTTGCGTGGGTATCCGTTTTTGGCGAATACCTTGTATAGATGTTCCTCTTCCTCTTTTCGCAGTTCTGGTGTACTGCAGTGTGTTGTAGCTCTTTTGAATAGTGTCCTGATGCAGCTTCGTTTGTGTGTGTTGGGGTGGTTACTTTCATAGTTTAAGACTTGGTCTGTGTGTGTTGGTTTCCTGTGTACCCTTGTGGTGAATTCTCCGTTGGGTGTTCTCTCTACTAACACGTCTAGGAATGGGAGTTAGCTATCCTTTTCCTCTTCTCGTGTGAATCGGATTCCTGTGAGTGTGGCGTTGATGTGGCGTAGAGAACAGCCAGAGAATTCCTAGAAGCATGGCATTCATCCCCAAACTCCATCAACAGATACATCGACGTGGACCCCACATACAAATCACTGCAGCTGAAACTGACACCCGGAAGCGGCAAGAACAAACCAATATAAATACCGGAAGAAACATCAAAGCAGCGCTTCACACGAGGCTCCAACAGCACTGATGATGTTCCCTAGCCAGGGAACGAAATGTTTGCAGCAAAAACTTCCAGCTCGGCGAGCAGAACCACAACAACGGATACCCGAGCTACAAATCTTCAATCAGATTTTAAATAGAAGAAATACACTGACACACACTTGTAGAGCCAGGATTTCGAGCCCCTTCTCCCACTATTCGAACAAGGCAACAATGTGCATAACACAATGAGTTCTGATAGTTTTTTTTAAACTACAGTATCTTCTTTCACAGTCCCTTAGGCTAAAGCAGTATCCTTTCTCATTTTTAAGCCCAAAGTCCAAAGTCCAAAGATATAAATTGTCTCTTTGAGGCGTTTCAGCTCTTCATAATGTTGCACTGTGACTGAAGCAAGATGAACTTCTGATCAAATTTTGGCAAAGAAAATGGAAGATCATTCACCTGAAATATTAGCTTTCTTTTTTTCTCCACAGATACTGCCTAACCTGCTGAGCCTCTGCAGATTTTTTTCTGTTTTTTTATTAAAGAAAAAAAGAAAACTGATGGTTATATCCAGGACCCCGCACATGTTTTCCAGCAATTACACACATTTGAAGTATGTTACTGTTGTATCTAACAATTTTCACACTGCAAATTCCTTTAATAGCAATGGAATAATCAACAGATACCGGGTTGAATGATGTAGGTTAAGGGGAAAAAAAGGCCAAGTTATTAGGGACAACTCTCCAGTTCTCCTTTTAAAGTTTGTTCACGAGTTAAGAGCATCACTGCTAGGCTAGCATTTATTATCACTCATTTGCCCACATTGCTGTTGTGTCTGGAGTCACACATAAGCCAGACTAGATCAGGATGGCAAATTTCCTTCCCTGGAGGACATTAAATCTTTTTATGACATTTGGCATACATGGTCACCATTAGGCTATTTTTTTTTATTCTGGATTTACAATTGAATTCAAATGTCATCATCTGTCATCATGGGATTTGAAGCCATGTCTCCAGAATATTAGCCTGGGGTTCTGGATTATTCATCCAGTGACATTGCCACCATCTCCTCTAGCTTTGGAACAGGATCATTAATGTCACCAGAGAAGGAAGGTAGAGTCTAATGTTCGATGTCTTATCTGATGGTGCAGCACTCCCTAAGTACTGCACTTTTAGCCATGATTTTGTGCTCAAATGTGACTTGAACCCATCACAACTGAGCTACACATAACATCACAGTTTTACAAGGAATCGAGACCAGAATTAGTTGGGGCTTGTAAATGCGCTTTACACCAATTGCAGTTTAAATGGCATGAGAACCAACTATAAATAGATAGATGCACACTCATCTGGCTTTTAAATTAGAAAACAGCCAATGACCACAAATATTCATTTAATCTGTCTGGACAGGGCTTGGAATATTGGGAATAAAGCAGTAAAATTCTGTTGTCTTGCTCTATTTCAAGATCTGAGATAAGGACAGGTTAATACACACAAGCGTCATTAAAAACATAATTGTTGCCAGAGATTTTAGGTCAAATGATCTTGGGCAAATGAAGGTAAAAATAATTTCATAGGATTATTGAGAATTTGTCCACGGGAAAATTGCTTCAAGTTTTAATTGCCTTTTAAATACTTTGATCAAAAATTTAAGAAGCAATTAAATCAAAGCTCATTATTTTCAAAGGGTCATGAACAGTTAAGGATCCTCACATTCTTAATGAGATGATAAAAGTCTAATATTGTGCAGTAGAGATTGAATATACAAAAGAGGAACTAGATCTGAATTTATCAGCATTGTTAGTATAGGGATTTTTAAGTTGTACAGAATAATTGCCGTAGAAATTACTGTCTATCCAACAATGTAGTGATTACTGGGTAGATACGAAGACATTAGTAGGTGAATTCATTTCAGAAGAAATATTCTAGATGGGGAGCTATTGCATCAAAGCAAGCTGCCTGTGCAAATGAATATCAGGACAGCAGACTGAGGCTTACCTTTAGGATCCACAAACATGAGTTCTTGCCATGATGTTAACAGACAGATGAACTATTGGCCAAATTTATAGACAGGAGTCGACACAAAGATAAGATGTGATTTCCCAAAGTAAATTTAGCCGTAAAGGTGATAGAACTAGACCTGCCAGTGATGTGCACATCCCATGAGCATATCCCAACATGGAATCAAATTCCAGTTTCCAGTAAAGCATCCACAAGAAAGACTGAGACAGAGTGGAAGAAGCTAAGTGCATCAGAAGTGAACTTGTATCGTGGCTGGATTAAATGTATGAAAATGTAAGGCAACTCCTCTACACTCAAAGTAATTTACAACCTCAGCCTGCCAATGATATAACTTCACTGATAAAGTACAGAGTAGAGTATAGTATCTTCAGGTTCCCGTTTAAAGTGGATTGTTAGTTGAAGAGCTATTGAATTGCAGCACATGTAAGGCTATTGCTTAGATTGATTGCCAAATCTCAGAGCATTTTCCATACCACCTTACAAATGCCTTCCCAATGTGATACATCTAATACAGCACTGCCTGATTGAGAGGGGGCCTTTTAATTGAAAACATGCCAATGAACAGTGCTTAGTATAACAGACTTGACCTTGTAGCTGCTCAACTTCATTAACCCTGCCTGTCCTACTCCATCATCATCAGTACCCTCCATTTCACTGAGTGTTTCCTCCACTCATATCATTGTGCAAAAGCCTGAAGTAGCTTTACCTGTACTGCTGTTTCATACAAATGAATAGTCAATGTTCATGTGCTGCTTGGCACTGCAAACCACTCAAAATGATTCCCTTTGAGCTGTGGAAAGGGCAGAGTATTTGTCATGCATAATTGTGTCTGTTTATCTTTTTGATAGTTGCTATGTCATGACATGAACTTTTCAGCACTTATGCACAGTGTACATAGACACTGAGTTAGTTTGTATAATATGAGTATTCTGGTACATGTACTTGATCCCCAATCTCCTCAGCCCTTGATTAATTAAATAATCCTATTAGCGGTTTCTCCATAGGGAAATGTTGCCACTTGCTAGCTTTATCCTCCAAAAATCTGTCACTTTCGATAATGGCAACAAGTAGGATATGGAATCAGGAAAGGCAAATTGTCTGTTTAAATTCAGGTATGTATGTACTCCAGTCTTTCAAAATAGTGTAAATGTTTTGAATGTCATAATTGGATGATAATTTGCAATAAGATGACAATATTTACATGTTTAATGTAGATCTAGCCAAATATCCCATATCTATCATTATCCACTTCAATAGCAGCCTTACCTGGTCATATCATGGCATTTCTTTCTAGGTCCTACTTCTGTTAGGCCTCAAGGTCACTAGTTCAATTTGTGCTACTATGTGCTTGTGTGATATTTTGGCTGACTGCTTTGTCTTTTAATCTTAGTTGGTTAGACAACTAGTGTGTGAATTACATTAATGTCAACAACACTTGGTTCAATCCTCCTTCCAGCTGAGGTACATTTCAGGCCCATCTCCTTGTCCTACTCATAGGGAATTGAATAACAACCCTTTGCTGTTGTTCAGCAAATAATCACCAAGGACCTGCCTTTGGACAGAAACTGTAGTCGTAAAAGCTATCTGTTGTTGCTCAAAACACCACATCATAAATAGATGGTTTTGCTCCCTTTTTGTAGACAATATTCCTGACTTTAAATTGCCCACTTGAACATAATTTTGTTTCAAAGTCATTGCAATTTTAAGGCCTGTTTGTGTGAATTACACTTACATTCTGGGTTTACATCATTCCCACCAATTGTCCCCATTCCACACAGCCAGGTCTCCTCTCCTGAAATTGCCAGTCCTTGCTTTGCATTCTTTTTCTGGCTTTACTACCCCTTTTGTCTCGCCTCCTAGCTTGCTCCTGGTGACTGGCTTTGCTTCTTGCCTCAAGTGTTGCATCCTTCCGCCCCTTGATGAACATGCTTCCCACCCTCTGATCTACCCACAAGTCACTTCTTTGGTCACTGCAGCCACTCCCTTCTCCATGCTGCTGTTTTGAAATTGATGCGGGGGGTGTCTGCAGCTCTGCATAGACTAATGTCTGCCACTAGATGGAGCATAGTCAATCTACAAATACAGGTGAGTATTGTATTAAGCCAATACTTTCTAAGAAGGCCAACTGTATTGTATTTCTTTCATATTTAGTGAGACGTAAATGTAGCAACTCCTTATATTCGTCATGAACAGCACTCTCGATTTATGGTACAGTATTTCAATCTATATGTCGTTTTTACTGAGCAAAATATGTCTAAAGGAACCTATAATTTGGAAATGCCGATTGCGGACTGGGTTATGGACAACCACCTGATGAAGGAGCGGCACTCTGAAAGCTACTACTTCCAAATAAACCTGGTGAACTATAACCTGGTGTTGTGTGATTTTTAACATTGAAGGAACTTAGTCTGACTTTAACTTTGATTTCTATGGTAATCCCCGGTTCAGATAAAGTTGTGAACTTCTGGAGCACAGCAACAACTTTAAGTGAAGACCTGATATAGTTTGCATCTTGAGAATTGAAAATGTTGTCAGCTAACAGGTAAATTGGGGATTTATAAGTGTGACAGGTATATTTGTACTGGTGTGTTATGATAGATTGAATTTCTACCATTTTGATAATCAAAGAGATTCCTCACAGAAAATGGGCAAAATGCAAATTGCAACTAAGTGACATTATTCATCAAAAGACATTTATCAAAAATGTCAAAAGATATCAAAAGAAATATCATGAACACATTTTAAAGATGGCATTAAATGCTTCTTAAATCAAGTTGTCACAGATATTTGATTTTTCCATATATATATAACTCCCAGGCCTTCATAACTACTGGCCATATCTAACTTTGTTAATTGTAACTCACTGGAGTGTGACCAGTTGTGGGAGGTTGATTCTGGTATGCATACGTCTGAAGCTCAAATTTAATTTTAAATTAATTTTAAAAATTAATTTCTATTTATTTTACATTATTCTGTATTTCAGAGTTTTCTGGTTGATTGGGAAACTGACTGCTGGCCTTAAAATATTTAGATTGAACAGCTTTTCTGCAGGGATGTTTTCCTCCATCATTTCAAATGATGAATTTTGAGCATTCCCAGTTTAGCACTGCAGTTCAGAAACAAAGTCAGGTGGCTTCAGTTTTCATTGCCAATGCAGCTTTCATTCTCAAGCTCGAAGAAGATGCTCACAAATCGAAGACTTCAATTCCAAAATGATATTTGCACATGGGAGAGAATTTCCACCCTGCAAAAGATTTTTTTGCTGTCATCATTTTTTATTCCCCAATCCACAAAACCCACCCATATGATTCTTCACTCAGGTTTTAAACACTTTAAGGTTCCTCTTTCATCTTCCATGCAATTGTTTATTAAGTACACAATGCAAAAAAAGGAATATGAAGTCTTAAACAGGCCTGGGAAAAACTGAGGTCAGGTTGATGGAGCTTTGGCCTGATTTTCATGTATGCTTTTGCAGACAAGATTCTGCTGATGATCTGAGAGTATCTACCATTCCCTCATAACAACACCTGTATCATACCCATGACGGCTGTAATATTTCATGGGAATATCGCAGGAATAATCAGGATACAGGAGTGTTGAAGACATGAAGTTACTTATCTTTGCTTCTTTTTACTTTCACTTTCCACTGGCCAAAATCTCCATTACAAGACCAATTGGCAATATTTGGAATGAGAGGAGTATTTTCACAATTCCTTTACAGTGGCTTTTGAGATGCTCAGGTTTGCATTTTGAAATATCTTGTGCACTAACTGGCCTGACTCAGCACTGTTTGTAACTCTATCCAACAGTATTTACCCTGCAGTGTATTCTATCTAGTGCTAGCCTCTTTCAGGAAATGGGCATTGGCTAATTGTTCTAACAATATGGAATTATTTTCAATACATATTTCCAGATATGAATCCAAATTAGATTCCAGTAGGCATCATTTAATTATACTCTGACAGATTGCCTACATTTGAAATGAATCAAGATACTCTAATTCTCTAAGAAGTTCCAATAGTAATCAAATAATTTTACATATCAGAATAACTGTACATTTAATTTGGATGGTGATGTGATGTTTGGTCTGAGGGAAAGGATATGGGCATTACAGTAAACCTCGAGATTAGAAAACATAAAATAACCATGAAGTTATTAAGGCTGTCCTGTGAACCCCACAGCATGTGAAAGCAGGATTGAGTTAAGCTGTGATTACCCCAGCCCAATTCCTAAAGCCCTCAGACCCTCTCGTCAATTGAAGGTCAGCTGACAGTGACCATTTCAATAAAACAGGCATGTATGAGATTTTATATTTTATGTAGGACTTAATGTTGAGGTCAAATTGTGTGCCCGATCTTGCACTGTGTAATAAAGCAGTGATCCAACATTGGCCAATTCAGGTAAAATCAGTGGCCAGAGGATGGATTGTCCATCCAGTTCAAGATGATGGACAGACTCTTCAATCTGGAGCACCATACAAGGAATTGCAGCTCGCTGCTACACCTAAGGGAGAGATATGTCTTCCAGCACCATTAAAGCCTCTGAAGAAAAGTAATGACCACTGAAATAACTCCACAGAGGTTGGCATCCTGTCACCAAATCACCCTTTACTTACATATGGAGAGTCCTTGACACTGATCCAGCTCTTTTAGAGCCAGCTGAACAGAATGTCTGTCATTTCTGTTTCTATCTCTGAGCCAGGGCTCCCTGATTGGACCAGGTTACCACCACAACCCAGGAAACTCATATTATGATTCCACCTAGCTGACCTCATGACAATTAATGGATCCATCCCCCTCTGAGTCCAAGGTAGGTTTTTTTTGCAGCTCCTCCTGTGGTGTATAAGCACTGGGTCAGATTCTACCAACTCTGCCCTGAAACTGGTGACATGTAATGCACATGCCCAGAGCATCTAGGAAGAAATTCATTTTCCTCTACAAGCATTAAAGGTGTTGAGGCAGTGTGATCTGCTGTGTCCCTCTCAAATTCCAAGGTATCTTCAATGCTTTATGGAGAGGGAGAATCAATGGGTTCCAGAGCAGTTGGAAAGGCTATTGAGGAGCCAGGCATTTATTGCTGCCACACCATTTGCAAATTCGCAGCTTTGATATGGTCCATGTGGTTGCTCAGGACCTAAGTATTATCCATCACGTCCATCATGTGGGGTCATTCCTGTGGTTTCCACACCAAACTTCATCCCCTGAAGTCATCTATGTCTCTCGTTTAGCAGAGTTTGTGTCTGGCATTGGCATTCTAGATGCCGCTTCACCCTCACCCCGCCCCCCCCCCCCCCCCCTCCCCCAGCCCACCCCATAATCCAGGAAGATCAGATATAACCAGCTGCTGAATCTTCTGCCCATTAGCAACTCCAATGGAGCTATCCCTGCAGTTGCATGAAGGATGGTCCTATAAATCAAATAGGAACCTGGACAAATGGGTATCTAGTGAAACTGGAAGCCTGCCTTCAAAGTGTGGAATTCACTCTCTGCCAGACCATTTGATTATGGATGGTATGGAGCTGCCCTTATACGTCAAGCCTGCAGCTCAAGTAAATCACATAGGATGACTGGAACATGCATTTTCCTTTCTGAGGCACACACCTACCTGGGAGAAAATCTAAAGACTATGTCCTAGTTCTCTAGTGTTCCTTATTGGTCTTCCCTGTTATTAACACACCATGATAAATGGCGACCTGGGGGAGATCTGATAAAATGTTCTCTATTGTCTGCTGAAAATTTGCACTGGCTGATGATGCCCGAAATGGCAGTCTAGTATATTAGTATTAACCTTTATGGATATTAATTATAACATACTCCTGGGTAGCCTCATCTCACCATAATTGCAAGTAACCTCGGTGCAGCTTCTTGAAGGACAGCCCCTCACCAAGTTTGCATATAAGTCCTCTGTGTGAAGGATTGGGTATTTATCCAGCTGTGAAATGTGGTTTACTATTTGTTTAAAATCCCCACAAAAGTAAAACGACCAATTGGGCTTCACCATCGGTATGACCAGTGCCTCCCATTCTGCAAACTGGACCGGTTTGATGATTCTTTTACTTTCCAGCCTCCTGATTTCTGCCTCTACTTCTGCCTGTAAGGCAAATAGTACTGGGCTGGTATTGCAGTATTGTAGAATTGCTTCCTGGTCAATGTACGAGTTGGCCTTGGCTCCTTTGATAGCCCCTAGACCTTCCTGAAAACCTTCTGAGTATTTAATTAGGACTTCATTTGCTTTCTAATTGAAAAATATTGAGCCAATCCTGGTGAATCTTTCTCAACCAATTTCTCCCATCAACTTGGGCCTGAGCCTTTTATGCAATCTGGTCACAGCACCAACTGACTCTCATAAGAGAATGGAACTGAAGTTGTACCCTTAATCTGTAAATTCTTCTAAGTATAGGTTCTCAGTTTAACTGAGGTCTCGTGAAAACTTAAGGAGTGGAGTCCACAGTCAATGTTGTTAAAGACTGCTTCTGTGATCATTGAAGCTCCTTAACTAAATCCATCAACTCTTGAAAGATTTTCATATCAGGTACCTCAGGGATTGTAGGCTTCTAATAACTGAAAATACTGCAGCTCCATAAGCTATCAGGAGAATTACTCATTGCTTTGCAACTGGCTGAATGTCATTGCCTGGGGGAAAAAAAACACTTTTTTCCACATACTGGGCCCAGCCATTGATGGCAAGATCGAATGAGCCAAGCTTTCCAAATAATGGCATTATGTCAGAAAGAGATTTCGCTGCTCGTTGGATGATGCCTGAACTGCTGTGCTCTTCCAGCACCACTGATCCAGAATCTGGTTTCCAGCATCTGCAGTCATTGTTTTTACCAGGATGTCAGAATTGCTGACCTCAACTCAAAAACAGTTGAGTAGAAATTTCTCCAGGAGCAAGCTTTTCAGTCGTTGCCATTGAAATAACTGCACAGAGGTCAGCATCCCATGACCAAGTCATTCTTTATTTCTAAGTCTTTAAACATGCTCCCTCAGAGCCAGCTATCAGAATGAGCAGGATATCTGATACTTCTGTTCATTTTTTTTATGTTTTCAGAACCTGAGACAGAAGATTTATTTTTTTCTTTTATTTCATTTTTTAATTTTTTAAAATTCCCCCCCACCCCCACTACCACCTGACAGCGGTAGTGCTTATTTTTTCCCCCAACACCCATGTCGTGTGTGTGCAGATGTCGGACACAATGAACCACAACAAGTGTGCAAATCGTTATTTATATTCTACCACTAGGAAGGAAAGAAATATCTGAGCGGCCAATGACAAGCGGTGCCCTTCTCAAAGGTGAATGCTGCATGATCAAACAGTGAAGGGGAGGGCAGGGACTAAATCAAAATAGAATTTGAGGGGGAAATAATACACTCCACTGCCTGCGGTGCCCACCTTTCCCTGAACAACTCCAGGGTGTTGGTGGACACAGCATGCTCCATCTCCAGGGACACCCAGGCTTTGACATAACCGTGGAAGAGGGGCAGGTAGTTGTCCTAAGGCCCCTCCACGGCCTGCTGCCTAGACCTGTTTATGGCCAGCTTTGCCAGGGCCAGGAGTAGACCCACGAGGAGGTCCTCTGACCTACCCTACTTCGACACACCTGTTCTTATCTGTCAGTCAGGGTTCCCTGATTGAGGGTGTTAATATGATCCAATCAGTGAACTCATATTCTATGATGTCCAACTGTCTGACCTCATTACAATCACTACAACCATAGCTGCCAAACCACCAAATTGGAGAGGGATGCCCTCCAAGGGGCAACCTTTGGCTGGCGCCTCTGGTTAGCCTCCTGGATGCCACATCAACTCAAATGCCTTGTTGCTGATACTGCTGAGTGCCTGAAAATGTCCATAGCAGCTCTGGTGCATGAGATAAGCCTCTTAGTCAAATGAACACGTTATCTGCCCCTGAATTCACAACATGACAAAAATGTAATTTACCTGTACTCATCTGTTCTGACCCACATGTTGGGATGAAGATCCTGCCCACAAATGATATATAATTTGTCCTCAGCATACCAGAATTTTCTGGGAGCTGGTGTCAATAAAGAATCCATTCTTTCAAGAAGAAATTATGAAAGCACTGTGAAAAAGAACAATAAGAAAATTTACAGCAATATAGTTTTTCACATATTTAGATAACTTTGGATCAGCATTATTTCTGTCAAGTTTACAATCAAACATTATAAGAAAATGGGAAATGAATAATACTTTTCAATGCATTGCATTACATATTTTGTTTCCATGTGCCATCAAATCTCTGCAGTGCCGGGGAGAATCAGACATTGAAGATGAAAGGAAGAGGTCATCCTTGGGTGCATGTAGCTGATTTTGGAGTAAACTGAATGCTTGAAAGATGGTGCTTGCCAATGCCCATACTGTTTACAAGTAAAGCACAAAAGGGATTTAGTATTCTTGCCAGGCATTCAATCTTGCAGGTTTTATAGTTTTCACTGTCTCAGACATCGCAAAGAGATAATATGAAGTACAGGGATCTACAGCATGTTTTTAACATAGGAATGCTTCAATATCTCAGTTCAGAAAAATTAAACAAATTAAACAGAGCTTCTAAACACATTAATAGGATTATCTTTAGAGAACAACCAACAACTTTACAATTTAATTTACATATGTGAACATAAAAATATAAATTCCCTTCTAAGCCGTCATGAAAATGCATAGAAATTTAAATGTAAAATATGGAGCAATGTCCTGGCAATACAGCATTTACCATATCATAAATTAAATTATGGTGTTAATAATGATAGAGTTCAGGGAATTATTTTACTCATATAATTAGTTTGTGAAGTATTGAAATCAATTCTTTATAACCATCATTGAGAATATGTAGTAAAAATAAGCAGAATACTCAAAAGTTTCAATAAATTCTAGTAATAGCTCTCAAAAGTTACTGAAATTCTCCTTCAGATATCTATTTACTTCTTAGTAATGTACACAAGCACACAGTAATTTAGTAATCAATTCACGATGTGCATGTAATTAACATTTAATACCGCTTATTGTGAGTATAATTCAGTTTTGATTCCTGCTGTATCAGTTCCTTACCAAGTTCCTTTGCAAATATTTAGTGCAAATGTTTGAAGCCAAACTCTCCCAGTCAAAAAGCTTGACATCAGCTAAGATTTAGTCTTCACAAAAATTATGGTAATTGATATTGCAACAATCAATATTTTTATTGCAGTTCAATCTCAGCACAGTTAATCACTGCTAAAAATAGGTTCCACAATGCGTAGGATTTTTTTCAAACACATCAGCAATTTTCAAATCTTTCTGATACAAAAAGAGGCATAAAATATTGTTAAAATAAATATGTTACTTTAATGCAATGGCAGAAGGCATGCATGAATGTCCTAATGTTTGGCTCAACTCAAATATGCAATTAGTTGCAATTTCCTAGTTGTCTTCAGCAAGAATAAAACCATATAGCCTTATCAGACAAATGGAACTTCCATTTCATTTCACTGTTGTGTCAAGTTATATAAAGTTGTACAAGTTCGATGTTAAATGACGGTGGCCATTTATGAAGTTGAGGTGCCTTACCCGTATTAGAACTAGCTCCACACACAGCAATCACACTGAGGCCAAGAGGTGAGACCCAGAGAAAAATTGAATTTCTGATGAGGTTTGAGGCTGAGTAGCATGAAGCAGAATTTTATCACTGTCTTTTCAGAATTCAGCTGAGTACGTGTAAATGTGTAAATGCCATCTCAGATAAATAAATCATGTTTATAAAAAAAAACAGACTGTTAAAAAACAGCAATATATTTTGAAAAAGCTCTGCACATAAATTGGCTTCAACAAAATTTAATAAGCTATATATAAAATTTTAATGACTTTTATGTACCAACGTGCTTATAAACCATGCCTGCTTTGAAATATGAACACCAATGCAATTTCAAAGTATCTAGTATTTTTCTCTGAAGACTTCTGTTCATAAAACTAATATAATGCCCACATTTCCTCCAAATTACAAACTCCTGTTCCTTCGGTTTTGCGGCTCTCGTCATTGGTCAACAGACTCACTAATTTGTTTGGGAATATGATGACAAACAAATTACTGCATACCTGTGCTCATGGGAGGATACAGAAGGGAAGGAAGGAGTATCTGGTTGGTACACATTTGTCCAAAAACATGACCCATCATAGATCTTGAACAAGAGAAAAGAAATATAAGTTTACATGCCAAACAAATGAACAAGCTAGGTTTGTCTTTTCTGTATGTTGTATTGCATTAACTTGTGGGGAATTGTGGCAATCCATTTATTATTTGGCTTTGAATATACAACATAATACATGGGCCTGTCCTAAACAGTACGTTTAAGGGTATGCATTAGTTCTTTACTTCTGGAATTGGAGACAAGCTTGATCTTCTCTGGCTATGGAAAGACAATACTGCTCTAAATTTGGCTTCTGAAATAGCAATGTTCAGAAGATGAAGTGGTACTCAAGACAATGTCCCCAGGAAAAAAATGGGGATTCCCAATACTGGAGAATATTAAAACTAATGCCCTGAACTACATTTTTTTAAAGTTATAATGAGCAACAGAAGCAAAAGAGACAAATGTCAGACTCTCAATAAATAGAGAAATCATGCCCCATCTATATAGAATCATACAGTACAGAAGCAGACACTTTGGTCCAACAAGTCCATGCCAAACATAATCCCAAACAAAACTAATTCCACCTGTGTACTCCTGGCCTATATCTCTCCAAACCTTTCCTGTTTCATGTACTTATCCAAATATCTTTTAAATGTTGCAATTGTACCCACATCCATCTCTTTCTCAGGACATTCATTCCACAGACGTGTGTAAAAAATTTGCCCCCATGTCTTTTTAAAATCTCTCTCCTCTCACCTTAAAAAATGTGCCTCTTATTCTTGAAATCCCTCATCTTAGAGGAAAGACAAATATCATTAACTCCAACTGTACCCTTCATTATTTTATAAACTTCTACAAAATCACCTCTCAGCCTTCTGCACTCCAATGAAAAATATTCCAGCCTATCCAAATTTTCTTTCTAACTCGTACCTTTTAGACCCAGCAATATCATGGTTAATCTCTTCTGAATCCTCTCCTCTGAAAGGAAGAGGTTTTAAGTATGTCCTAACTCATACCGTAATTCAGATAGCATTGAAAAATCGTAATTTTTTGTAATTGTTACAGGAACACTGCACCCTGGCACTTTCATGTTAGTGAAACAGCTTATCTGATCGAACTGAAATGCAGCAGATCCCTGGACATTATTGAACTGTACCTTAGCACTAACAGTGAAGTGCTTACAACCACTAAGGAGGTTCTAACAGACTCAAAATAAGGAAAAGAGGCCACATTTGGCAACCACACATGTATGCTGAATAATTGACAGCTAAGGGAATCAATAATCAGAAATAAAATTGGTGAGTAATTCTGTGTAAAAATATTCAGATAAATAAACGCTGCCCTGCTACCAGAAGGAAATGATCCTCCCTGACCAGTCTCTTGGACAGCTTTTTACAGACATAATTTCAAAATGCAGAGATGAAGCTACATGTTGTTGTGTCACTTTACATCAAAAAATCCTTTGACATCATTAATAGGTAGTAAAAGTTAACAAGGCAGAAGTGGGTACTGCTGATGCTGGAGGTTAGAGTCAAAATTAGAATGGTGCTGGAAAAGCAGCTTCTGAGGAGCAGGAAAATCAAAGTTTCGGGCAAAAGCTCTTCATCAGGAAACTAATGACGTTCTATTCTGAAGGGAATGTGACCCTCGCTTATGCACTTTTAGCCAGTGTGCATTTAGCGACTCTAAATCCTACTCCTCCAAGAGTAATGCATTATCCTGAGAGATGAATACAATACTCCAGATGCTTCTAAACTGAGCTGTATGTAACTGGCAGAGTTATTTTGCATTTTAACTCCCATGAGATGAAGACCACTATCCAGTCCATCTTTCAGATTTTTTGTATCTTTCCATTTATGTTTAGTGTACCTGAATCCCTAAATCTCTCTGTACAGGTTCACAATCCCTTATAGAGTCATAGAGATGTACAGCATGAAACAGATCCTTTCTGACCATTCTGACCAAATATCCCAACCCAATCTAGTCCCACCTGCCAACACCCGGCCCATATCCTTTCAAACCCTTCCTATCCATATACCTATCCAAATGCCTCTTAAATGTTGCAATTGTACCAGCCTCCAACACTTCCTCTGGCAACTCATTCCATAGACGTACCGCCCTCTGTGTGAAAAGGTTGCCTCTTAGGTCTCTTTTATATCTTTCCCCTGGCAGCTTTATATTCTCTGGCAGCTCATTCCACATCCAAAATCTTTGGAGCCAGTTTTTTTTTGGAATTAGAATTTTTCAGATTTTGGAATAAATGACATTTTCACAGTGAAATGAAAAAACAAATGACCTAACAGTAGACGCATGTGTGAATAGAATTAACACTGAGTTACAACTGACGCCTGTCAATGCTGGGCCATGCCGCCATTTCACATCTGAGTAATGTGGTTCGACTGGGTATGGAGTTAGGTCACCTGTTCGCACGCCAAAATTATGCTCCACACTCCATGAAAAAAATTCAGATTTTGGAGCTTTTTGGATTTCAGAATTTCGGATGAAGGATTGCGTACCTGTACTTACATAGTTTGTAGCCTCTCGTTATTTAGAAACACTCTGATCTATCTTACTTTGCTCCAAGTAAATGGCCTCACAAATCTTCACATTGGACTACAATGAAACTCATTTATAAGCCAGTAAGAAGTTGCAATAGAAAGCCTTTGTATTGTGAAAGTACAAGAGTAGATAATTGAAGTCAGTACTTCAACAAAACTGATATTGGGATTCTGAGCTTGAAATTATGAGTAAGTGATGTTCTTCCCCAGTGTCATCTTTTCCCAATGTGCACCTTTTCTAACTCTGTGAAAGGTAATCAGTCACACGATTGTCAACTTCACTTAAATTGCTTGTTCTCACATCATTCATCATCATTTAATTGTGACAAGTTCAAACAAAGAATTTGTTCCCATTTCTGAATCTGGATATTTATGTAATTAATAAGGATACAATTTAGAAATATAATAATAGATTGAATTGACTAAATATTCAGGAAATAATTGTTTTACTTCTCTTTTGACTGTTAAGGAAATGCTAAATACTTATTTAAAGAATCACATTAATTATTTTCTCACTTTGTGACATGCTCATCGTTAGCTTAAAAAATTTGATATTCCATTAATTGTAATTCATTTCTTCAATAGTGTTGACAAAAAAATCTTTGATCATATCTAATGCTCACTTATTTATTTTCACTTTGTCCTGAGAATATGACTTGATTATACTGGTTTGTCCAAATATTTCATAAATAAATAATGTATTCTGACAGTCAGATAATCTGCGTTTGAATTTATGTTGTTTTAATTAGCAATCATAGTATTACACTCTAGGAAGGTGTAATAAATTAAGTGAATATAAATTAAACAATGGCAGTGTTTGAGTAAGAATAAGGCAATGTGTCAATTAGGGTCATTAAATGAGGTCTCCTTCTTTGCAGAATGCAACAGCCCCATACTGTAACCTCATACAGTCTGAAGAAAGTCAGGCTCACTCAAGACAATTACTGCTGTTTAAATGTTCCCAGGAGACATTGTTCTATAACAAGTGACCCAAAAACCTGGCTAATGTAGCAATGCATCTCTTCCACTTGTCCAATGGGACCTCTGTCTGTTTGAGATTTATTTTTCATTAAGATTAGCTAGCTAGCTCACTGACAAATATGATATGATGAGATGCCACAAAATCTAACACGGAAAAAGGGGAATGCAATAAGCTCTCATGTAACAGATGCCAGAGGGAGTCTCCGAAGGATTCAGGGAGCGAGCTGGGGGTGAAGTTGCAGGGACAACTAGCCCAAACATGGAGTTTTAACAATCTTTTGCAGTTGGGAAATGAAGGGCAAGAGTTGTATGATACGAGGTTATAGTTCAACAGCTTTATTTGAAATCACAAGCTTTTGAAGTGCTGCCTCTTTGTTACTTCACTTGAGGGAGGAGCAGCACTCTGAAAACTTGTGACTTCAAGTAAGCCTGTTGGACTATAATCTGGTATTGTGTGACTTTTGACCTTGTCCACCCCAGTGCACTATGCCTATCATCAACACAATAAATAAAGAGGCGAGTTATAAGTTTGATGAAATCAAAGAAGCATGTGGCCATGATGACTTGCACCAAACATTTGCCAGAAGAAGATGCACACAAAGATAGATAGATACAGGTTACATTTTATAATGCTATTGATTATTTTAACTTTAGCTTGGATTTCTAGAAGGAAACTAATTAGCCTCTGGAGACTTAAATCCCAGAAAAGACTTGATGTTCACCAGTTAACTTCTGAGTTAGTTAACATGGTTAAGAAGGAATATGTGATACTTGCCTTTGTGAAATGATTGAGTGTAAGGGCAAAGAGGTTCTGATGGAGCTGTACATAATGTTAGCTAGTCAACAGCTGGAGTATTGTCTGCAGTTCTGGATACCATGCTAGAGGGAAGATATACTTACACTGGAAAGTATGCTGAAGTTATCCACCAGGGTGTTGCCTGGACTGAGCCATTTGAATATGAAGAGAAATTAAATCTATAGTTGTTTTCCGTACATCAGGGAAGTTTGAAAGGGTGGTCTGCTTAAGTTGTACAAATGTCTGAGGGGTATAAACAGGATAGATAGGAAGACACAATTCCCTTCTTTAGAGGGATCAGTACCTAAGGGGCATAGGTTTCAGTTTCCTGCTTGTTCCCATAACTCTTGGTTCCTTTACTGATTAAAAACAACTGTCCAGGCTATAAATATACATACCAACTCAACCTTGATAGCTTTCTGGGGTAAAAAGATTCTACAAATTCACTCTGGGAGAAGAAATTTCTCTTCATCTCTGTCTTAAATGGGATGACCTAAAGTGAAAGTTAAGGCTGAAACAGATACATTTTTGATCAGTAGGGAAATCAACGGTTATGGTGAAAGAGCAGGAAAGTGGATAGGAGGGATGTTGGAGCAGTTCTGACCCGAATGGGGCCGAATATCCTATTTCTTGTAGTCCTATGATTTCTTATTCTGAGATTATGCCTTCGAGTCCTAAACTTTCCCAAAATAGGAAGCAACCTTTCCCTGTCTAACCCATCTAAGAATCCTGTAGGGTTCAGTATGGTTGCCTATCATTCTTCTAAACTGCCATGTGTCGTAGCTCAATCTACTCAACCTCTCCTCAAAAGACAGTCTACTCATATCTGGGATTATCCTAGTGAATATCTGTAAATTTGGCTACAGTACATTCACTCCCTTCATCTATGTCATTAATATATATTGTAAGTAATTGTGGCTTACTGCTGATCCCTGTAGCACTCCGATAGTTACAGGTTCCTGTCCTGAAAATGCCCTCTTATCCTAACTCTTTAGAATCCCTACAGTGTGGAAACAGGCCCTTTGGCCAACAAGTTCACACTGACCCTCCAAAGAGTAACCCACCCAGACCCATTCCTCTGCCCTATTATCCTTTATTTAATCCTGGCTAATGCACATAATCTACACATCCCTGAATAATACAGGCAATCAAACATGGCCAATTCACCTAACCTGCACATCTTTGAATTGTGGAAGGAAATCGGAACACCCAGAGGAAACCCACGCAGACACGAGGAGAACGTGCAAACTCCAGACAGACAGTGGCCTGAGGCTGGAATCGAACCCAGTTTGCTGGTGCTGTGAGGCAGCAGTGTTAACTACCGTGCCACTTCTATTAGTTTGCCAATTCCCTATCCATGAAAACATACAACCTTTAAAATAACAGGCTCTTATATTATCAGGTAACTTAATGTGTGGTACCTTCCCACTGTCTTCCCCTTTATCTACCTTGCTTAATACTTCTTCAAAAAATTCCAGAAAATTTGTCACACAAGATTCTCCCTTCATGAAGCAATTCTGACTCTAATCATTTTATGTATTTCAAAATACTCTGTTATTTCATCCTGTATCATAGAATCCGTACATTACAGAAAGAGGCCATTCAGCTCATCATGTCTGCACTGACCCACTGAAGAGCATCCCATCCAGTGTCAGCACACTCACATCCTATCCTTGTATTTTCCATTGCTAATCCATCCAGTCTGCTTATCTCCAGACACTATGGGGGCAATCTAGCATGGCCTATCCACCTAACCTGCACCTAACCTGCATGGCCTATCCACCTAACTTTAGACTGTTGGAGGAAACTGGACAACCAAGAACAATTGCAGCTGAAAATGTGTTGCTGGTAAAGCGCAGCAGGTCAGGCAGCATCCAAGGAACAGGGGATTCGACATTTTGGGCATAAGCCCTTCTTCAGGCCCTTCCTGAAGAAGGGCTTATGCCCAAAACGTCGAATCTTCTGTTCCTTGGATGCTGCCTGACCTGCTGCGCTTTTCCAGCAACACATTTTCAGCTCTGATCTCCAGCATCTGCAGACCCCACTTTCTCCTCAAGAACAATTGCACACAGACATGGGGAGCACATGTAAACTCCACACAGCCAGTTACCTCATTGACTTAATGATTGAGGACATTTAGAAGTTGTGAAAGGAAGGTTTTCTATTGTTAAACATGGCAACACCTTTGTGTATAATAAACAATTAATGAAATAAGTGACCAGTTGCTTTGATGGTGATGATTACCAGATGAATGTTGGTGAATTCTCCATGTTTCTTCAACAAAGAAGCCATTCTCATTTAATGGAGAGACAGAGACTCAGCTTAATCTCTTGTCAAAAAAACAAAACAGCAGCACTGACGACGATGAAAAATGTGTTGAACTGTTAATCAAGACTATGTGCCCAGACCTTTGGATCCACAAGCACCTGACTGAGAGGTGAGAGTGCTGCAACTGTACCACACTGAAACTACCCAAGTCTGTTCCCATGGATGATGATTTCCAATATTTGCTACATACAGAGAAGTCAAACATTTTGCCCTAAATAACAAACACTAGAAACTTCTCCCATCCCTTTTTTATTTCTTTAAAAATAGAATAATGGCTACTGATTCAGGGTTGGTCTACTGTTATCTTTGGACAAGATTATGGATAGCCACAGTGAGACCTCAGTTTAGCAGCTATAATAATTTTTGAGAAGATCTAGCATCTATTTTTTGAATATTTAAATGCCTGCACAGTAAACATGGCTTAATTTAGGAAATGAAGATTTCCATTTTTAAACTCTAAGTTTAAAATAAAGATGCTCTGTAAGCCCCAAATACTTGAAGTGTGAAAATGAGCTGGCAGTCGATCAATAAAATGGCCTGAATTAATGAAGTGGACTAGACAGTAATGAATAGGCAATCCATACAGTTCCTTGTACAATGAAGTAACTGAAGTTAATAAATATGTCACATCAAAATGTACATACCATTTTACCATTAAGACTGATTAAAAGCAGAGATCATTGCAAGTGCAGAATGGACACTTAGTATAAAACATGTGTTTGAATTAGCATCTGTACAACACTGACCTCTCCACATTTACTTTGTGTTCATATTATTTGCAAAGTAGAGTAAATGACTTCAGAGTAAGTCAGTGAAACTTTGATGAATGAGTACTTATATTTCTCAATTTGTCCTTATCTGTATTGTCAACCTCTATGATGAAGGCATGATCCAGTAAAAGACATCTGAAAAGGTGTTTTTCTTAATTCAATGTTAATTGTATCATTGAGGCTAAGGACAAACAGGTGCAAGCTATTGATTGATTCAGCACCTTGACCAAACAACATCGGACTGTTGGGTTACTGTGTTGATTGGCAGGTAGGAGGAAGAGATATTGCTGTAAATAAACTGCCTATCAAGAAAGGCATTAGTGTTACAGTTTGTAGTTCAACTGACTTAAATTCCGTGTTATAGTTATGAACACTGATTCATGATTAACCAGCTAAGGGCCCAATTAAATTGGCATTCTCTTCAGGTGGTTTATTGCTTTCAAAAGACAGTTGTTCTTTTTGATGAATCTGTTCAAAAATCACTTGATGCAAAATTCTGTGCATAACTTTTGTTTCTGGGGCTGGTACTGGAGTTCCAAAATGGCATCAAGAAAAGGACACACAGTTCTGGTGTGAGTTACACTGGATCCTATATTAGTGAGGGAATTCACGCACATGCTTGCTAGGCTTCTATAGAATGGGCAGATCATCACTTCAACCTGCTTGTAATGTTGATTGATGTCAGCACAGACATTTTGACAATCTAAGCTTTAGTTAACGCAATATTTTATTTGCAGAAAGCCAAACACATATTCAGCAGCATAGAGGAACACCACAACCACTATTAAAAAAACTGATTGGCTACTCTCAGGTCAATTGTTAAATGATTTCTTAATGGCTGTTCCTATGATATTATAATGCCTTGGCATTTTCTAATATTCTTTCAAGTTGTTAAAGTTCACAGCAAATGGTATGATAAGTGAAGGACCTGTTGCTTTAGTTGAAGGAGTTGCTCCCAAGGGCATGAGAGCAGTAGTATGCATTTTCCTTGAACTATCTTGTATCTAAAAGAATGAGCAGGTGGCAGACACAAGGCCTCTCACAGACGGTGGAGAAACATCAGTAAAGAGCTGTCAGCAGGAGGCCGGAAACTCAATGCAACATTCTAGAGGAGGTCTATCCAGAGCTCTAGAACACTCTAACATAAGTGATCATTTGGTAGAACAGGCAGACTGGGACTTTTTGACTGGAGCTTAGGAGGTTGAGTGGTGACCTTTACAAGGTTTATAAAATCATGAGGGACATAGACAAGGAGAATAGGAAAGGTCTTTTCTCAAGGGTGAGGGAGTTCAAAACTAAGGGGCATATTTCTCCGGTGAGATTAGAAAATATTTACAAGGGACCTGAGAGGCAACATTTCCACACAGTGGGTGGTTCGTATGCAGAATAAACTGCCAGAGGAAGCGATAGATTTAGGTGCAGTTACGACATTTAAAAGACGTTTGGACGAGTACATGAATAGGAAATGTTTAGAGAGATATGGGCTAAACACAGCTAAGTGGGACTAGTTTAGTTTGGGAAACTTTGTCAGCGTAAACTAAAATATCTGTTTCTGTGCTTTATGACTCCAAAATTTGAGTATTACAGAAAGAAAACACATTTTGTCAAAACTTTTTTTCTTGTACTCCACACAAAAATTTGCAAGAATTCCCAGAGTGTTGGGTAAACATCAGCTCTCAGAGCACTGCCTTTAATAATTAAATGTTTACCACCTGATTTAAAATTTAATTGTTCAGAGTAATAGATTAATAGCAGTTAATTGTTAGTCATCATTAACTGTTGCATTCTCCATAGCAATGCTTCTATCAATCAGAGTCCACTTGCAAAACAATTAGCACTCACCTCTCAGAGTATAAATTGTTTTCTTTCACATCTCTTGTTCTTGCAAATTGCCCTGATGTGCAGGACATAAAGCTTGTATCTCATTATTATTGAATTCAAGGTCAATTGTCCAATAAACTTAACAGGGAAATGCTTTGCAAAATCAATAGTGTATGCAGAAATGAACAATATAAAAAGACCAATGGCCCAATGCTGGGACCCCATAATGCATCTCATATTCTTCAAATAGACAGCTTTTAGTTGTAAATATTTATCATTGGAGTAACATTTTATTTTGTTTTTGATGATCTTGTTTAGTTTCACAGATATGATATGGAAACCTGATGAGCAACCATTTAGGTAATGGGATTAGTGAATCTAATTCACAAAATTTGATATTGATACTTGCCAACACAACACATAGCTTCCATTTACAGGCTGTCAACAAACTCAAAAACTGGCAGAAAGAAATTCAATTAATTTTATCTGTGGCAGAGATTTATTGGTTGGCTTCCTCACTTTGCGTGTACACCAAAGGGATAACTATAATTTTTTGCTTCAGGCAGTCAGAGCTGTGCTCTGGGAAATCATATAGAGTGCGTGCTTGAATTTCTGTAGCCAACAAGTAAGACTCTGTGTTGGGAAATCCCAATTTACATTCCCAGAGGGTGCATCTCTTTTCTGGATCACAATTTAGTAAAACGATTCCTCAGCAATTCCTACATATGTTGATAAGTCTGAGACTAAGCAATAAATCTTTCTCAAACAAAAAGAACGGCACATACATGAGGCAGATTTCTGAAGGCATTCCTTCCAAGCTTCTCAGAAAACAGCTTGTGAATTTGTCTGAAGTATCTTACAGTGCCCTAGATAAAACCAGAACATGAGACTTTTTAAAAAATTTTTCCACTCAGGAAGCTGTGCTTTGTGCAGTAGGGGATTATCACATTAACTTGCCCTGTTGTTTGTTATCAGTATATTTTAACAATCCCAGAGAATGTCAGTTTGGCACTATAAAATTGGGCTGTGAGCAATTAGAATGTCGACTTACGCTTAAATATCATCTTTCATGACCACCAGATATGTCAAAATGTTTTAAAATCAATAGGATAATTTTGAAACAAAAACAGAAATTGCTGGGAAAACACAACAGGCTGGGCAGCATCTTTGGAGAGAAAGCAGAGTTAGCATTTGGGTCCAGCAACCCTTTCGCAGACCTGATTGTAGCTAGAAAATATGCAGCAGATGGGGTGGGGGAGAGGTAGGAGGTAACTATAGATGAAGATGAAGCCCAAACAGATAAAGGAATGAGCAAAGGTCAACATGAGGCATCTCTCTTTCCACTTGGGAACTCTGCAACCTTTGGGATTCAATACTGTGTTCAACAACTTCAGGGCCTGGACACCTTCTCCATGTTTTTACCCCAATTCCCATATTCTAGGCTTTGTCATCACATGGGCTGCTACTACAAGCAACCCATTGTCAACTATAAGTGATCCCCATTAGCAGCTACTGAGTCCCCCAGACTGACCTACACCCATTCCTTGTTCTGTCCAGCTGTTCTTTTCTCTCTCTCTCGGAGTTCCATCTTCAACTATTATTTGCTCCTCCTGCACCCCATCTTCAACATATATATTAATCTTTTCCTGAGCATAATCAGTTCTGAAGAATGGTTACTGGACCTGAAACGTTAACTCTGCTTTCTCTCTCCATAGATGCTGCCAGACCTGGTGGGTTTTTCAAGCAATATCTGTTTTTGTTTCCAATTTTCAGCATCCATTGTTCTTTTGTTTTAGTGTTTAGGCTACTTTTGAAGGATTGTTGCTACAGCAGATGTGCTTGATAGGTTGAGGCAAGAATCCCTGCTCTCCCTGACCCACAAGCAGGGCTGGCAGTGCATGTACCTAGTCCCCAGCAACAGTCTGCAACTCCATTCTGTTGCTCACTTTTTTGAAGTCTGGCAAACTGACTCAGCCAACATTAACTGTAGAAGACAAATAAAAATTGTTAATGTATCTCATCAACACATTCAAATTAGCAACATTCTTATAGGAGAGATAAAAACAGAAAGTGTTGGAGAGACTCAGCATCTGGCAGCATTTGTGGAATGAAAGCAGAGTTGACGTTTTAAGTTCAATGACCTTTCTTCTCCAAGAAACCCTCCCTCACCATGACCGTGATCTGATACCTTTCTTCCCTTGGTGCCATACTAACAGTGGTTTCCCCCGCAAAGCAGAATCCCACCACCCCGGGATCCAACAGCACCTGTTACCTGATCTAACCATCTTCTCTATACCCAGGATCCAATCCACCCTTCCCTGCCACTGCATCCTGCTGCTAGACCCAACGCTCACTCCATTGCTGCACTGTACCTGACACCATCTTCCCATCTCAATTGGACCTGACACTACTTTCTTCTTTCTTACTGCTCTTACCAACAAACACAACCAACAAACCTGTTATGGACCAGACCAAAATGTGTTGCTGGAAAAGCGCAGCAGGTCAGGCAGCATCCAAGGAACAGGAAATTCGACGTTTCAGGCATAAGCCCTTCATCAGGGCTGATGAAGGGCTTATGCCCAAAACGTCGAATTTCCTGTTCCTTGGATGCTGCCTAACCTGCTGCACTTTTCCAGCAACACATTTTCAGCTCTGATCTCCAGCATCTGCTGACCTCACTTTCTCCATGGACCAGATCAAACCCCCTTCAAATTTATCAAGTAGATAGCCTAGACCTGAACTTTTCTTATTTAAAATCAAGTGTATGACATTGCATTTCAGATGTATTTTGAATAGTTACACTACTCAGCTTTAAGCAAAACATACTCTATTCTTTCCCTATAGTTAAAATTACATCAAGAGAAAGCAGAATTGATATAACTTTAACAAAGGGTCAGTTAGACTCGAAACGTCAGCTCTTTTCTCTCCTTACAGATGCTGCCAGACCTGCTGAGATTTCTAGCATTTTCTCTTTAACTTTAATTCTATTGGAAAACTTAACAGAATAATAGATTATTTAACTACTAAACAGTAAGTATTCCATGTAATAACATCCCATAAACACACCCTTGATAAAGGCAAGTTCAGTGAAATGGATTGTGTAACATGCAATGCTTCGCCAGTCCAGGAGGAAAGAACATCAAGGAAAAACTCTGGCAGAGAGAGGGAACTGAAGAATTTTGCTGTAGCAGGGGGAAATGTATGGCTGCTTCAAAACCCCAACAGCTACTGAAAACTAAACTGAAACCCTGGTTGTGTGGGACCCTGAATCTACCCATTCATGCTGCTTCTAGTGTTCCAAGTTAAAAAAAAACTACCTTTATTGGCTAAGAACAGACCATGTAACATCTGTGTCTCAATCTCTCTTCATGAAAAAAGGACAAAATACACCTCTTAAAGCCATAGTATCATCAAAACCCAATAAAACACACCAAGTGTAACCTACCTTAAACACATCATCATTTACCTAGCTCCTTTCCCATTTGCATCCCGCTCATTTTGCACTCTACCCAACCGGCACCCGATCAAACCTTGCACCTGACCTCTTACCCACTAAGTAAATTATATCCCTGACAATCTGGATCAGAACCATTTGACAATCTGGCACCCTAGCATCTTGGCTCCTAATCTCACACTTTCCTCACATCTATTTTATGCACTTTATCATAAAAACATTCATGCCAATAAACCAGGCTGCACCATTAATGGGAAAACATGCAATCACATAACAAGAAATATCAAAGAATTATTTATGATATAAAACTAATGTATAGCCTGGAAAGGTAAAGGCTTCCATTATATATTGAAACAACTAGTGACAGTACCAAACTAATACAAAGAAACATTAAGTAGAATTGCTAGAAGCAACGAAAGGATAATAAAAGTGCACATAATATTAAAACTAATAATACTTTCATTTAAAATATATTGAATAGAGACAAAGACTGATAAAGGGGAATGTGTGCCCTTTGAAGTTTGACTCAGGTGATCTTATTATGGATACCCAAAGAATGACAGAAGAAATCAGAATGGAATTAAAAGTAAGTGGTAGACTCAACAAGTGAAATGAAATTATTTGTCCAGTTGGACCAGAAAAGAAGTTGAATAGCTGAGTAGAGTAGGTGGGATACAGACACACAATCATCCATGAAATAACTAAGGTAGCAATACAATATAGACCTTCACTCAACCGCCGTCATATGTGAATAGCTTGTCATAAGTACAGTGATGGAAGTCGTAGAGATGAGAATGTGTCACATATAAATGAATCTCCTGATCTTTGACTTGACTTATTGAATACGTTAAAACAGATGGGACCTCAGCTGTCAAGGCAGTGAACTGAAATTGTTGAATTTGCAATATGTTAAGTCGAAAATATTAGATATGTGGGAGAGTTTGATAAAGGTCTGGAATATCATCAAAGTGTTAGCTTGAGGTTATCAAAAAGAAGATCAAAGCTCAGTCTGCAATTTTCATTTATGTTTAAGATTATGAGTTTGAAATTTTTGCAATGTTAAACACCCACAATAAAATTATGCTCTTATGAGAAAATAATTGAAAGCCAAGCTCTTGTTTCAATTAGATTGAATTATTATTGCTCACATCATTTGGATCAATATTGAGGATATATTTGGGAATGTATATGGAGTTTAATAGGATTTTGAAAAGGACAAACCTATTGGAGAATGATTGAAGATAAAAAAGATTGGGGTCTCAGGTCACAAACTCTAAGACTTCAGTTTGTTTTCACCAAATACTCTATTGAGATGAGCATGTCCTTGAAATGTTGCAGGCATACAGGAGGCAATGGCAAGTTATTTAAGTTGAACAGCATAGTTTAAACTGGAGAATACATGTAGAAATCAAAGGAACCTCAGCAAAAATTAATCACAGACTCCTATCCATAGAACATTTAAATTTAGGATGGACTCTACACCTGCAACTGCAAGTTCAGGAACAGATTCTTTCTGGCCTTTATTAGACTGATGAATGGACTCTCTAACTTCAGATAATACTAATCTTGCTAATGTTGATCTTGCTTAGCACACATCCTGTACAATGTAATCTATATGCCTCTGTTTGAGTTTTTTTCACCCTATGATCTACATGTCCTTCCTTATTATGATCTGCCTGTACTGCTCGTAAACGACACTTTTCACTGTACTTAGGTGCACATGACAATAAATAAACCAAATCAAATCAAAACAGATAGTGCAAAGCTAATTAGTGTGTTGTAAAATAACTGAATGAATATCTTCAAAGTTTGGGAGAAGATTTGTAGCTCGGGTGCTCGTTGTTGTGGTTCTGTTCGCCGAGCTGGGAATTTGTGTTGCAGACGTTTCGTCCCCTGTCTAGGTGACATCCTAGAGGATGTCACCTAGACAGGGGATGAAACATTTGCAACATGAATGAATATCTGTTTAGGAACAGATTTAGACTTTAATCTGTTAACAGTAGTTGAATATAAATCTTTACAGTGACGATAGAGCTACATAGATTAAGAATTTAGATTGGAGTACTTTTTTTTATTTTGTGTGAGAAACTTCTGTACTATTGTTAGAACCAAATCTGCAACTTTGTGTACTTATATTTCAGCAAGGGATCATCATGGTAAATTAAGAACGCAAACTAAATATGATCATTCAGGTCAGAATTCATTCTATAATATGACTTGTCCAAAAGAAACATAAGCTGGGACTGTAACGTTGCTAACAGAAAGATCCTTTACCAATAATCCTAGATAGGTCTGATAGAAAACAAAGACAAAGGAGGTTTGACAGCAGTGAACTACCTTAAACAACTTCTACCCAGTATCACATATGTGGAGATGCCAGCGATGGTCATCTGAGAAAATACCATAGTGCACTGATGCATTTTTTAACATCCACTGATGGTGGCCATATATTCATTCACAGAGAAACTGGACAGTGGAGATGTTACTGGAACAGAATTCCAATGGTCCATGATAAAACTCCCTCAGAATACAAATTCAAATCCCACCATGGCAGTCAGTGGAATTTAAATTCAATTAATTATTTCAAAGTTGGTCTCAATAGTACTGCCTTAAAACTATCATCAATTGCCAGAAAACCCCATCTGATCCATGAGTGTGCTCTAGTTCGGTTAGGTCATCATGTAACTCCAAATCAAAGCATGGTAGGTGACTCCTAATTTTCCTTTGAAATGGCCACTCTGTTCAAGAGTAACAAGGAATATGTAACAAATTCTGGTGTGGCCACTGATTCCTGCATCCCAACAATAACAAGATATTTAAAATAAGACCAAAAGAGGCTGAAAAATCTCAACAGGTCAGGCTCTGTAAAACAGAATCAATGCATTAAGTCAATAAACTTTTACTGAAACTACAGAGAAATTTATCCTCATTTTCAGTAGTTTAGCATAGTTTTATAGCAATGATTTAATGTATGAAATCTATAGTAGCTATTAATTTGATAAGACTTTAAATTGTATGCTGCAGCTTACCATGTACCCAACTTATGCACAATTACACTCTTGATTTGCAATGAAAAACTGTAAGTCTGTGTGAGGGCTTGGTGCGGATTCACAGTAAATATAGGATTATTTGACAAGCAAGACCAAGAGGAGTTTGGCATGATAAGAGTGACCAAATACTGTTGATTATTGTTTTCCTGATGGATTTCTTCAAGTGTGCCATCTTTCCCTACATCTGTTGGCATGTCCCACAGGTATAGAGATTCTGACAGCTCAAAACACTACCTCACAGATTGCATATGCATGAATAGCTAAGAAGCAAAAAGCCGTTCAAAAATATTAAAGTGCAAGAGTAAATATTGAATAGGACACTAATGAACACAACTTTATTTTTATTTGCATATCTTTTCTCTGTATAAATTTCAAAAACACAATAATTTTCCTTAAGTTATCAATTTTCCCACAATTCATTCATTGCTCAAGTTTGTTTCAATAATACGTTGATCTTCATGATGAATATTGGAAATGACTTTGATCCTCTTTATATTTCATTGGTTTATATATGTTTGTTTCTTATAAAATATGACACACAGAACAACAGAAGAAGGCAGTAATTAGCTGGCAGAGGCTTTGAAAGAGAAAGATAAAGTGCTTGACATCAGGAGTTAGAAGCACAAAACATCTGTTACCTCCAAAACTTGGGCTGCAATTGCCCAGAGATTGATTAGTTTTAAATGTTGACTCATCTTATGCTTTGTGGTTTGTGCATTATTAATAAGTCATTTGGAGTTCCATTTACTTAATATCTCTCCATTCACAGTTGCTTGGTACCAAATTGTTGTGATTCCTGAACACAATGCCAACATTATATCAGAAGATTAGGAGTAAATGCACAAAATGCTACTGTTCAGCCTGTATTACATGAGTTAATGCTGAGGTCAAAGATATTGAGCCAAAAATCGTGGTTGCTTTTCTTTTTTGATGAGATGAGCTATTTGCTGCATGTTTGGGGAAGAGATTAAAATTGTCCCAGGAAGGGATTAAAATTATGTGTTAAAAAAAGTCCAATAGTCTTCTTCAGTTAGTACTGTGTTGCAGTTTACTGCCTCATATGAAAGGATTGCAGCACTCCCCAACACTGGGCCAAATCACCAACTGAGATTTTGTGCCCTAATCCTTGGATGAGGATTTAAACCTATGACCTTCTGAGAAAGTCTATTGGTATTGATTGGTGCTGATTGCAATGAAGGCTGTGAATAGAATCATTGAAGATTAATATAGGGTTGTCTGGAACATTCATCTTGGTAAAAAGGAAAGCTTGGTAGGCATCAGGAGAGTAGGTTGTAAATTTGTTTGCTGAGCGGAAGTGTTTTCCTACAGACATTTTGTCACTTCACTAGGTGACATTGTCAGAGTGCCTTTGATGAAGCGTTGGTGGTCTGCCCCACCTGATATTTATGTGACTTTGTTATCTGGTATTTCCAGTTCTATATTTGAGGAGGTGAAAAGGCACAGTCAGTCAGCATCCAAAGAGCAGGAGAATCGATATTTCAAGCCTTTCATCAGAACTGAGGCTTGTGGGCCAAGGGGACTGAGAGATAAATGGCGGCAGAAATGGTGGAGGATGACATGGTGTATCCGGAGGTTGGTGGGGTGTAAGGTGAGGACTGTGGGTGTGCTAACCTTGTTGCTATTAGAGGTGTGGGATTCAAGGGTGGAGGTATGGAAAGTGGATAAGATGCACTGGAGGGCATCATCGACCATGTGGGAGGGGAAATTGCATTCTTTAAAGAAGGAGGCCATCTGAGATGTTCTCTGGTGAATTGGGCTTCCTGGGAGCAGGTGCAGTGGAGGCAGAGGAATTAAGAATAAGGGATAGCATTTTTACAGGAGGCAGTGTACGAGGAGGTATAGTATAGGTAGCTGTGGGAGTCGGTGGGTTTGTCGTGGATGTCAGTGTTGAGTCAGTCGCTGGAAATAGAGATGGAGAGGTCCAGGAAGGCGAAGGAGGTGTCTGAGATGGTCCACTTGAAGTCCCCCTCCCTCTCTACCAAGAACATGTAGGTCCTGGGCCTCCTCCATTGCCACTCCCTAACCAATAAATGCCAGGAGAAAGAACAATTCATCTTCCATCTTGGGACCCTCGAACCACACGGAATCAATGTGGATTTCAACAGTTTTCCCATTTCCCCTCCCCCCACCTTATGCTAGTCCCAACCTCCTAACTTGGCCCTGATCTCTTGAACTGTCCGACCTGTCCATCTTCCTTCTCATCTATTTGCTCCACCCTCCTCTCCGACCTATGACTTTCACCCCCACCTTCATCTCGCTATTGCATTCCCAGCTACTTTCCACTCAGCCCCACCCACCTCCCATTTATCTCTCACCCCTATTGATCCACAAGCCTTATTGCTGATGAAGGGCTTATGCCCGAAACATTGATTCTCCTGCTCCTCGGAGGCTGCCTGACCAGTTGTGCTTTTCCAGCACCACACTCTTCGACTCTGATCGCCAGCATCTGCAATCCTCACTTTCTCCTGGTTTGTACATGGGGTCCAGTTCAATAAGTTTATTAATTGAGTTCTGGTTGGAGTGACTGGCTTCAAGAAATTCTCTCACATGTCTGTTTTGCCTATGCTAGGATGAGTGAGTGCTGGTCATGCCCAGGGCTAGGGATGACTAGTGGCTCAGTGGTTAGCACTGCTGCCTCACAGTGCCAGGGTTCCAGGTTCAATTCCAGCCTTGGGCAACTGTCTGTGTGGAGTTTGCATATTCAGCATGGGTTTGCTCCGGTTTCCTCCCACATTCCAAATATGCTAAATTGTCCATAATTGCTAGGTGCATTAGTTGGGGGGGGGAATGTATTACTCTCCAGAGAGTCGGTGTGGGCTGAAGGGCCTGTTTCCACACTCTAAGGAATCTAATCATGTCTGACAGCGACAAGCTGATGGTTGTGCACTCATATAGTCAATTTTCTTCCTGTTTGTCCTATGTAGTTTTTTTTGTAGTTCTTGCAGGGTATCTTGTAGATTATTTTCATCCTGTTGGATGTGAGTGTCAGGTCTTTAACTTTTGTGAGCAACTGTTGAAAGTTGCATTTTGCCAGAGCGGCGAGGAGAGAAGGAGTGGTGAAGCGAGGGCTGCTGGGAAGGGTGAGTTTTCCTGGATTAATTGGGACTTACCTCAGGAGTCGGGCCTCCATTTGCTGAGAGGTGTGAGGGAGGAGCGAAGGACTTATATATATAGGAAGTCATATATTTGTGTGGTTGCATTACCTGAAACACTACTCGGGTAGTGTCTCCCACCCATCCTCCTCCTCTAACCAAAAAAAAAGGTTCTGTGCACCAGATTGGTAAGGTAACGAGTTTTTTTTTATTCCTTATTTTTTCAACAGTCTCTTTGGGAATTCAGAATAGTGGGAATGGAGGTGAGGGCAGTTGAATATTCCTCCTGCAGAATGTGGGAGGGAAGGGTCACCACTAATGTCCCCGCTGGCTACATCTGTGGGAAGTGCACCCAACTCCAGCTCCTCAAAAACCACTTAGGGAACTGGAGCTAGAGCTGGATGAACTTCGGATCATTCGGGAGGCAGAGGGAGTTATTGAGAGGAGTTACAAGGAGGTAGCCACTCCAAAGGTACAAGATAAAGGCAAATGGGTTACAGTCGGGACGGAAAGGGACCCGGCAGGCAGTGCAATGATCCCCTGTGGTCATTCCCCTTAACAATAAGTACACTGTTTTGGATACTGTAGGGGAGAATGACTTACCAAGGGAAAGCAATAGGGTACAGGGGTCTGGCACAGAGTCTGTCCCTGCTGCTCAGAAGGGAAAGGGGAAGAGGAGCAGAGCAGTAGTCATTGGGGACTCCATTGTTAGGGGGATAGATAGGATTTTGTGGGGATGAAAGAGACTCACAGTTGGTGTGTTGCCTCCCAGGTGCCAGCGTTCATGATGTCTTAGCCCCAAGTCGTGGTCCACATAGGCACCAACAACATAGGTAGGAAGAGAGATGGGGATTTAAGGCAGAAATGCAGGGAGCTAGGATGGAAGCTTAGAGCTAGGATGAACAGAGTTGTTATCTCTGGTTTGTTGCCAGCGCCACGTGCAAGTGAGGCAAGGAATAGGGAGAGAGAGGAGTTGAACACGTGGCTACAGCGATGGTGCAGGAGGGAGGGTTTTGGATTCTTGGATAATTGGGGCACTTTTTGGGGTAGGTGGGACCTTGACAAGCAGGATTGTCTTCATCTGAACCAGAGGGGTACCAATATCCTGGGGGAAAATTCGCTAAAGCTATTGGGGTGGGTTTAAACTAATCCAGCCTGGGGATGGGAACCAAAATTGTAGTTCAAATATAGAAAAGGTTGAGAGTAGGGAGGTCCAAAATCAAGGTTCAGGGATGCAAGATGGCACTGGCAAGCAAGAAGTTGGTTTGAAGTGTGTCTACTTCAATGCCAGGAGCATCCGGAATAAGGTGGGTGAACTTGCAGCATGGATTGGTACCTGGGACTTTGATGTTGTGACCATTTCTGAGGCATGGTTAGAGCACGGACAGGAATGGTTGTTGCTGGTTCCAGGATTTAGATGTTTCAGTAAGAACAGAGAAGATGATAAAAGAGGGGGAGGTGTGGCATTGTTGGTCAAGGACAGTATTACAGTTGCAGAAAGGATGTTTGGGGACTCGTCAACTGAGGTAGTATGGGCTGTGATTAGAAACAGGAAAGGAGAGGTCACCCTGTTGGGAGTTTTCTATAGGCCTCCAAATAGTTCCAGAGATGTAGAGGAAAGGATAGCAAAGATGATTCTCAATAGGAGTGAGAGAGACAGGGTAGTTGTCATGGGGGACTTCAACTTTCCATTTCAGCAAGGCATTTGATAAGGTTCCCCACAGTAGGCTATTTTACAAAATGCGGAGGAATGGGGTTGTGGGAGATATAGCAGTTTGGATCAGTAAGTGGTTTGCTGAAAGAAGACAGAGGGTGGTGATTGATGGGGAATGTTCATCTTGGAGTCCAGTTACCAGTGGTGTACCGCAAGGGTTGGTGTTGGGTGCACTGCTGTTTGTTATTTTTATAAACGAGCTGGATGAGGGTGAAGAAGGGTGGGTTAGTAAATTTGCAGATGACACTAAGGTTGGTGGAGTTGTGGATAGTGACGGAGGATGTTGTAGGTTACAGAGAGACACAGATAAGCTACAGAGCTGGGCTGAGAGGTGGCAAATGGAGTTTAATGGGGACAAGTGTGAGGCGATTCACTTTGGTCGGAGTAACGGAATGCAAAGTACTGGGCTAATGGTAAGATTCTTGGTGGTGTAGATGAGCAGAGAGATCTCGGTGTCCAGGTACACAGATCCTTGAAAGTTGCCACCCAGGTTGACAGGGTTGTTAAGAAGCAATACAGTGTTTTAGCTTTTATTAATAGAGGGATTGAGTTCCAGAACCATGAGGTTATGCTACAGCTGTACAAAACTCTAGAGCGACCGCACTTGGAGTATTGTGTACAGTTCTGGTCACCGCATTATAAGAAGGATGTGGAAACTTTGGAAAGCGTACAGAGGAGATTTACTAGGATGTTGCCTGGTATGGAGGGAAGGTCTTACGAGGAAAGGCTGAGGGACTTGAGGCTGTTTTCATTAGAGAGAAGAAGGTTGAGAGGTGACTTAATAGAGACTTGATCTGAGGGTTAGATAGGGTGGACAGGGAGTGCCTTTTTACAAGTATGGTGACGGTGAGCACGAGGGGGCACAGCTTTAAATTGAAGGGTGATAGATATAAGACAGATGTCAGAGGTAGTTTCTTTACTCAGAGGGTAGTAAGGGTATGGAATGCTTTGCCTGCAATGGTAGTAGATTTGCCAACTTTAAGTACATTTAAGCCGTCATTGGACAAGCATATGGACGTACATGGAATAGTGTAGGTCAGATGGGCTTCAGATTGGTATGACAGGTCGGCGCAACATCGTGGCTGAAGGGCCTGTACTGCACTGTAATGTTCTATGTTCTAAGTGTTGACTGGTTTGTGGGCCACTATGATTCCTCACGGTCTGCGTAGTCAAAGTATCAGTAGAATAGTATTGGTGAGTATTCTTGGCTCAGGTGTCCATGAAGTTGAGTTAGAAGTCTACCACGAAATTCAACTGATTTTCTCAGCAGGGTGAGGGTTGTAAAACGACAAAAGTACTGGTATTACAAGGAGAGATTGTTTTTTGGGCAGATGTTTTTGTAACTAGTGTACATAATTTAAATGACTGTAAAATAAATCAAACCTCATGAGGAAGTGTTTCTTCACCTAGCCAATTCAGTGACATGGTGTTCACTGCAACTGATGGTGATGAAAACAGGTTCAATGCCAGCATTCAAAAGGCAATTGGACAAACATTTAAAGAGATAAATGTTACAGGGTTATGAATAAAGAGCAGTAAAATTAATGGAATAGCACCAGCAAAATGCTTGTACAGACACAATATGCCAAAAGATTTATATATTGTCTTCAGTACCACTGGTCTCCCATTACCTGTGCGAATCCTCTTCGATATCTGAGAATGTAAATAATGAGAGTATATCTAATTTAGTCCCTACTGATAATGGACGTGATAGATAGTGTAAACAAGACTCAATCCAATTTGAAAAAGTTAAAAGACCTTGCTGGACCTTAGAATGCCACCCAATTCTTTTCAGATATAATTTTAAGCCTTATTTTGAAACTAAAGAAAGAACCTTTATCATTTTAGGAGATCAAAAAGGCATTTGGATGGATTTATGAATAGGAAAGATTTAGGGGGCTATGTGCTAGCAAATGGGACTAGATTAACTTAGAATATTTGGTCAGCATGGAAGAGTTGGACCAAAGGGTCTGTTTCCATGTTGTAAATCTCTTTGACTCTACCTCCACAACTCAAATGCGAGATATGGAAACTACAGTTAGTTTGAGATTCAGTAATTCAAATAGTGTTTACTTTTATTTGCAGAAAAATGTTTCAAATAAGCTGGTATTGACTTTTTGCAACCAATTGGTTCACTTTCCTAGCTGCTGAGTTCAATTTAACTGTCTAGTTAAAATATATGAGGAGGAAATACATTATAATGGGCTTAATTGATCATTTAAACATGCTAAGCAGTTCAAACAAAAATGTTTTACAGAAACATATTACACATTTGACTCAGAGAATAAGCAATGATTTACATTTTTGAATAAACACCATTTATTTGGATTGGGGAGAATATCGATCAGCCAGCAAAGTTTCTGTCCAGCCAGTTTATTAAGTTATGAGGAACTTAAGTTTAACATGGTCATTATTTTCTGCTCATTGTTAAAAGTAAAATGAACTGTTGAATTTCTAAACCAGTTCCCAATGCATATCAACACTTCCTCTGACTTAACATAAGACATAGCATTGGTGATAAACATTCACCTGGATTTTTGTGGTCAGTAATAAATGAATGGGGCAATGTTCAAATACACTTACTTACTGATACAGACTTAATGAGAAATTTTGATTAAAAAATTATGCTCAGCAGGACTCTGATTTGGCTCCAGGGAGAAGGGATGTTCACTCTAGGTGGGGGCAGGGGGCACTGCCAGTGGGTACTGCAGCAACTGGATATGTTAGATTGGGTATGGGGGTGTGGGGGGTGGGGTGTTGAGAGGTCGTTGTTGTTGGGTCCAGGAGAGTATCAGTACACTGGAGGGTGAATGTCACTTGCAGGGAAGGGGTTTCCGGATAGTGACAGGAAAGCGGGCAGTGGGACCCTCCCCTCCGACTTATCACCATTACCCCTAACTGCATCCACCTATTGCACTCTCAACTAAGTTCCCCCAGCTCCACCCCTTCCCATTTATCTTTCCACCCCCGAGGCTCTCAGCCTCATTCCTGATGAAGGGCTTTTGCCCGTAACATCGATTCTCCTGCTCCTTGGATGCTGCCTGACCTGCTGTGCTTTTCCAGTACCAACTCTTGACACTAATTTCCAGCATCTGCAGACCTCACTTTCACCTGGTGGGATCCTAAGGTCTAATGCGTAATGGGTTAGAGGTGAGATGCTAGAATTGCGTTGGGTTGAATATTAGGTTTCATGGTGATGCAACTGGCTGGGAACATTAGTTTGTATGGTGTGCCAGCGTGAAACTGAAATTCAGCTTAATAGTTATCCAGGGGTTAGATCAGATTTTTAAATTTCAAATATTTCTTGGGAACTATTAGTTGATATGAATTGAAACCTTTTGAATTTAATGGATTCTTTTGAAGGGTTCCAGATGCAGGGGAATTGACCGTTGTAAAATTCAATTTTCTGGACAATTCCCACAGGGTCACCAAAGATTATTACAGTCTGTGCAGCTTCAAAGACTTTCTGGTACCTGAACAGACAATCATAAATTCCAGAAAAAAGCCACACAGTCCATCACCTGTACACCATCCCTCTGAAGATCATCCCACCCAGATCCAGCCTCCCAACCTATCCCCATAACCCTGGATTGCACATGGCTAATCCACCCAACCTGCACATCTTTGGACTGTGAGAGGAAACCAGAGCACCCATTGAAAACCCATGCAGACATGGGGAGAACGTTCAAACTCCACAAGCCAGTCACCCAAGGCTGGAACTGAACCTAGGTCACTGGCTCAGTGCTAACCACTGTTCCACTGTGCTGCCCACAATATCCCAGCTATTACACATCAGCTCTTTGCGATCATATAGCCTTATGGCTGGAATGGTAGTTTTGCAAATTCACAGGTGAAAGTTTACAAAAGATCTGGCCCAGGATATTTTATTGACAATTTAACAGTTCAGGATTTGGATTTGATTCCATTTAAACAATGTTTTGTCATTTGGCCAGGCAGAACTTGCATATTGCTGAAAAAATTGCATAGTTTGTTGAAGCTTTGTGTCTTGCACTAATCAGGACATTTTGCAAGAATACAAATTCCAGCAGAAAACCAACATTTATAATATACGAAGGGCAGTTGGTGAATGGACTATAATTTTTTGAGTCATTGCATGAAGGTCGCACCAATTAATGATGATTGACAATCAATTGGCAGGCTTGGTTCAGATTTTCAAAGAAACAGGTTGACCCTAATTAGTCACAACATCTCCCTGAGAAATGAACTGATGAATCATTGTCAACTGTATTGCTGAGTTGAAACTGCAGAAAACAGGATTTATGCATTATTATATGTAGTGACCAGTACACCACACTGCGAGTTTGACTGACAATCCTAAATCAGTTATCAGTGCAATTCCGCATGCATTCAGGATTCTCCAATAAATGTTATTCTGATGTATTGCTGATACATTTGCTGTGTCTCTATCTATAGCTACATGTAAGAATTTCTTCACATTACTTTCTTAATGGGCTCCATCCTGTGCTCAAATTCACATTTGAAATGGATCAGTCAAATGAGCTCCCTTTCTCAACGACCTTGTAAGAATCACCTTAAGGATTCTCTATTACCGTCTACTGTAAATATTTTTTCATTTGACAGTATACACATTAGGTTTTCAACAGCTCCATGCACTACAAGATTGACCCTGTTAGGAAATTTCAAGAGAAGCCTGAGACGTTTGTTCAGCATGAAATATTGACACTGAAATAGTGTGCACAAAAACCATACTTCAGGGTAATAGAGAACATGGTCAGATCCTTTCTGTCCTTGTATCACACAGATGAATGGAAAACCAGTGCAAAATAACTAATTCAAAATATATTTATAAATGAAAGCAGTTCAGATGAAAACAAAGGCTAACTAATCACCTGAATGTTTTTACATCAATTACTCATAATGTCAATCTTCCATGAGGCGTTGCCTATCCAAGTATTCCTATGTAGTGCTATCCCAGATGTCCAGTGGAAGGTCAGCAGAGAGGACATTGAATGACCATTGTGGAAAGACTTAAGTGACTCTGGGCCTTGAAGGCCTGACTGTGGACTAATGTTACCTCTGAGCTGCTTGGTAATGTTGCTGCACAGATGCTCGGAAGCTCTGCAAACACTCATCAGCATGACGATGCATAGCTTCTATGCCCAGACACTGTGGCCATGCATGGACCTCAGAGATCTGTACAGACACAAGAGAAATTAGAAGGAATATTGCTGTTGACTGCTCGATGGACAACAGCAGTCAGACAGGTAGCTGCATGAGTCATGTAACTGCTAAAAGTGGGAAGATGAATCCTGAGATAGGGCATGTTTAGGCACAAAGCTTTTATTATACTTCCAGGTGGCACCTCAGTCATCCAAGTAAGCTCTTCATGCTTTCAAGGGGATATAGGCATTCACTTACTTACAAAGCTAGTATTTATTCCCCAGCTCAAATAGCCCTTGAACTGATTGGCTCACTAAGTTGTCACAAAGAGCAGCTAATGTCAACCACATTTCTGTTGGTCTGGATTTAAGTATACACTGGAAGGTTGAGGATGGCCGATTTCCTTCCCTAAAGGACATTAGTGAACCAAATGGGTTGTTTCATCAATTGATGACAGCTTCATGGTTACCCTTACTGAGATTACCTGGGGCCCCAAATATGCTTTCATGACCTTTGATACATATTTTAATTCTGTATCAAATGACAAATACTTTCATCTTAACCATTTTTTATTCTAATCAAAAAGGTCTTGAAAGACTAGTATTTCTTTAGGTTTTATTTTGACAGTGGCCCACAGAAAGATAGGGACTCAAGGCCTCTGTCAGACATGATATTTAATGGATTACTATGCAATTTAATGCCAATTGTAATATTTTAATTAAAAATTAGGGCATTTGTTGAAAGGGAATCAACATTTAAAAAATATTGTTTTCTATTCTCTAAGTGATAACTAAATTATTTGATTATGTTACTGTCCTATCTATCAAGTTCAATAATGCAGTTACTGAAATGGAGAGGACTGATAATTCTTGGAGCTCATTATATGATGCATCCTATTAATTATCCGAGATTGAAAACATTTCATTTAGAAGAGCTGTCTTTCCAATCTGTTTATTTTCTGTTAGCTTTTTAGTTTTTTTTTAATTATTCTTCTTCATTATTCTATTTCTGCATTCTTTATTTGGTCTAGTTTGTCAGATAGCCAGAGCGGGATGCTTCCTCTGTAATTATTCTGGGAAAACAAACTGGTAATAATGCAAAACAAGTATTTCCTTCATATTCAATGCAATATATCTACAACATACTGCCCCAGCATTGAACGGATGATGCAGATTTGTGTTGCAGTTGTTGGTGCTGTGATGTGTGAAATGGAATGCATGATAATATCAGTGAAGTTAAAGACATTATTATAATATGGAGACTTACCATGGAAATGCGATACAGTTTGTTTGTGAAGGTTAACAACAGTTATGACACCAATCCTCAGGGTGAAAGGGCTTGACTTATTGACTGAAATGTGCATTTAATGTTAATACAATAGTTCATAATACATAATTGAAAGTGCACTGTGTTTTGAGGCCAAGGATAGTTTATGGATGTCAGGTACATCAAAATGAAATCCTCCGATGAAAATCTCAAAATGTTAAACTTCCAGTGATATAACTCCATGAAGGCCAGTATCCCATCACCAAGTCATCCTTTATTTACATGTGGATAGTATTTGAAATTGACCTACTCAGCACAGAACAGGCTCACAGAGTGAACAGAACCTCTGACACTCCTGTTAATGTCTGTCAGCTAGGGCTTTCTGACTGGGCCAGCTTAACAGGCCCAGTCAGGGAACTCATATTCTGTGGGATCCACTTGGCTGACATTTGCTCCAATCACTACATTCAACATAGTCTGCCTACATTTGGCAACATCCTCCTCTTCTTTCTGTACAGAATATAGCATATGTTTGTAAAAGCAAATATTTGTCATGTGTTCTGAAAATAATATTGCCCCATCTGATTAATGAATCCCTCCTCTATTCTGTCCTAATCTTTCCACCTTGCAAAGACCAGTGCAAGATTCGTTATATACAGTTATATGGCATCAGCACTTTGTATAAGATTACAAATCAAAGCATACTGAGACAGGTTTTCTTGAATCTGGTTTAACCAGTTCCTCCGACTTTGTAACACGAATCTGAGTTCTGTGATGCCTTTTCTACCCAAAAAGAAAATGAAGACTTCAGCTAGTCCTCTCTGGCATTTATATAGCTATTTTATAACTTTGGTTTGTCTTCACTTTTTCATTGAAAGGGTAATACCTGCTGACTCTTTACATTTGATGAAGCATAAACGGGTAATTTTCAGTGAATTACAAATCAATACTTAAATTGTGGTGCTTGAAGATCTCACGTTATTCAGTTTTGTAATCATATTGGCTGCTACCTCTTACAATTTAATGTCAGCAATAAGCATCTCCAGGACTTGCTGTCACAGATTCCTCTGTTCTGCTCCAATAAAGTTAACAATGAAACACCCATGATATGGTAAACAGTAGTCTTAGTGACAGTGGGCATTTGACTGATAATAATACTAGTGAGAAATTCTGAATTGTCATAAGGTAGAATGGTAGTGGAGCTTTAATGCTGGTGCTGGAATTGCGCCTCATCTTCCACCTAGGAACCCTCCAACCACGCAGGATGAATGTAGATTTCTCCAGCTTCCTCATTTCCCCTCCCCCTACCTTATCTCAGTCCAAATCCCCCGGATTCAGCAGCACCCTCTTGACCTGCAATCTTCCTCCCAACCTCTCCGCCCCCATCCCCTCTCCGGCCTATCACCCTCACCCTCATCTCCTTCACCTATTGTATTCCCAGCGCCCCTCCCACAAATTCCCTCCCCCCTACCTTTTATCTCAGCTTGGCCCACCAGCCTCATTCCTGAAGAAGGGCTCATGCATGAAACGTCGATTTTCCTGCTCCTCGGATGCTGCCTGACCTGCTGTGTTTTTCCAGCACCATGTTTCTCAATGCTGGAATAATTCACCCAACAATCCAGAGAAGGATTTACCTAACTGTAATAATTCCACATAATTATTGTTTGTGATTATTCTCCTTACATAAACCTCAGGAGGACTCAAATATGAAGGCTAACTTTGCATTCATTCAAATAAACTCAATCTTAGACCGGCGAAACAGAATTCTGTCTAGTACTGTGTCCTGACACTTTTCCACCTCTGTTTGATCTCTGTCCCCATGACTGTCCTATGCTTTTCTGATCTCAGTCCCAACTCTGTTCAATATACACAGGATATTATCATCCTTTGTGCATCTGCATTGTTTACGTTTCATTCTTGACAATAAACAGAAAACTCCCATCATAGACCTTTTTCTTAATCTCTCTATAAGAATCTGGTTATACTCTCTAGTTTACTTCAAGGTTAATGTATATAAGATTTTTCTGCAGTCATTTCTGCTGATATGGACCTTTAGAGTATTAAGTGCCAGCCAAAATGTACCTCACAGTACAAGCTTGTCTTACTCCTATCTTATAAACATTATTCCCACCACAACACAGACAAGTTTAGAAAATACTATGCATATTAATATAAATCAATAATTAGATTTAAACAAGGATAAATTATTTAATGGTTAAATCTGACCTATCTGAAATCAAACAGAAAATCACAATCTCACTCTGATTTCTAATAAGTTGATAACAACATAGTGGTCACTGATAGTTTTATTATCCTTCTGTACTGCAGTGTGCTACTTACCTTTAGATTCTTTTGTCTGTCAGCAGGTTATTGTGGCGTTGGTCTTATACAACAAACTTGGACTTTTTTTCATCTTAGTGTTGTAGAATTGTTAGAACAAAGAAGTAGGCCATTTAACCCATCCTTTCTGTGCTGGCCCATCAAAGGAGCAATGCACAAATTCCACTCCCCCTCCCTTTCTCCTCATGCTTGCACATTTCTCCCTTCCAGCTGTTTGAAATATTTAGACAATTCAGAAAAATCTTACAAAACACAGGAGGGCATGGATAAGGTGAATAGACGAGGTCTTTTCCCTAGATTGGGGGAGTACAAAACTAGAGGGCATAGGTTTAAGGTGAGAGAGGAAAGATTTGAAATGGATCTAAGGTGTAAGTTTTTCACGCAGAAGGTGGTGCACGAATAGAATGAGCTGCCAGAGAGCCACTGTACGGATCATCACTATGGTCGCTGAAAAACCAAACAGCCAGCCTCACAAGGTCAAGGAGTCACAGAGTCCTGCAGCACGAAAACAGACCCTTCGGTCTAATGCATCTACGCTGAGCAAACATCCCAATCTGACCTAGTTTAACTTGCCAGCATTTGGTCCATATCCCTCTAAACCTTCCTATCCATATACCCATTCAGATGCCTTTTGAATGTTGTAATTGTACTAACCTCCACCACTTCCTCTGGCAGCTCATTCCATCCAAGCACCACTTTCTGTGAGAAAAAAAAATTCATTTTAATCTTTCCTCTCTCACTTTAATTCTATGCCATCTAGTTTTGTACTCACCCACTCTAGGAAAAAGACTCGCATCTATTCACCCTAACCATGCCCCTTATGATTTCATAAACACCTAGGTCATCCCTAAGCCTCTGGGACCTTAGGTAAAACAGCCCCAGCCTCAGCCTATCCTTATAACTCAAACCCTCCAGTCCTTGCAATATCCTTGTAAATCTTTTCTGCACCATCTCAAGTTTAACAACATCTTCCTTATAGCTAACTCCCAGCATTTGGTCTGATGCAGAAAGATGAGACAGAGTTTATTGGCATTAGTTAAGTAAGGAAAAATTGATTTTGTAATTGATTTGTAAGAAATGGGAATGTTATAAAAAAAATTGACCCTCTTTGTGTCATTCTAAACTCAATAGGTCTGTGAGCTTTTGTCGCATAATCCTGAATAATAATCATGTATCTTATTTACATTCCTGTAAATCATGGATTCTAAATTATTCAGAAGAACTAGAATAACAAAGTAGCAACTTTAATTTTGAGACTGAGGCGTATAGAGGATTCTAATACTGTGTGATAATTTTCACTCTAAGCAAGTGGTCTATGCTTGTAGTAATGCTTGTATATTTTCATTTTTGTGAGCTAATGTGAACGATAGTGAAAATGTCAAATATAAAACAAAATATTGCTCAACATCTCCACAACTTATGCTTTCATGATAGTGTTATTGTCGAGATTGACCATTTTTAAAATAATTTTTGTTTGAGAGGAGAGGTAAATGATTTTATAACCTAGGTATATTGGGGGAAAAAAGGCTTAGCAATATATTTACCATTGAAGTCATGCCTAACATTAACACTGCACCGTGCAGGCTTAACAAATGTCAACACATACTCATTCTAAGTATTTCTGGGGTGCAGTCTGTAGCTGTGACTCAATTGTACATAACAATTGAGTTGCTCCATTGCTGGAATTGAGAAGAATGCAAGGTGATCTCATTGAAACGTAGAAAATTCTTAAGGGTAAATGCTGGAAGGGTGTTTCTTCTCTTGGGGGAGTCTAGGACCTGAGGGCATACTCCAAGAATAAAGGGTGCTAATTTAAGACTGGGATGAGTGAAAATTCTTCTCTCAGATGTTGTGAGCCTTTGGAGCTATGTGCCATGGAGAGCTGTGGCAATAGCATCTTTGTTTACATTTAAGGCTGAGCTAAATTGATTTTTGATCAATACTAGAATCAAATGTTGTGGAGAAAGGGCAGGAAAGTGGACATGAGGAAAGTCAATTCAGCCATGAGCCTACTGAATGGCAAGCAGGCTTCAGGGGCCAAATGACCAACTCCTGTTCCTACTACTTATGGTCTTATGGTTTGTTGACCAATTACGTTTTTTTTAGGATGAACACTTGGCTAATGGCTAAATAATCAACAAAAATGGTAAAAGAAAGCAAATTTTGCAGTGTGACTAATATCCATTGGATATGATAATATCAGAAACCAATTTTGAGATCAAACATGGAAATATTTAGTTCTGCAATGCCTTACTTCTGCAGAGAATGGTATCTCTTATCACCAGAGCTACAAACAGGTGATAGTGAATGGGCAGCCTATTCTATATCTGGCACAACCTTCATTTTAGGTAAAGAAGGTAATGTGAGGTGCAAAATGAAACACAATCAGTTTTCCATCATCCCATTTTGCACACAATGACAAGAGGTGCAATTATCCCTCCAGAATCTGAGTAGGAATTACACTTTAACAAATATCCAAAAATTAGAATCAAGATCACTTGTTTTGTGTAAATAGCAAGACCAGTGATAGTCCCTTGCTAAAGGTGCCTACTAACATTTTTCAAAAATCAATGCAACCAAATTGCACGGAAAAGTTTAGAAATAGGAAAAAATAACACTCATTGATGAGAAGGGAAAATATATTGTCTAATCTACAAAACAGGAAACTGCTAATGTGTAATTAATCATAGCTGAATTACAGGGCACACACTATGAAATCACCAAAATACAATAAAAACAACATTATGATTTCAGTGTTCAAATAAATATATTGTTGCAGATGTACTGTAATGCATGCGATGTTTTACTTGCATACACACACATGCACAACATCAATTCCATCATTCATCAGCACAGCTAAGATGCCACTTCAAAAGATTACACATTATTAACTGAAATAGCAGGACTTGTTCCACTTGAACAGAGAAAGCTAATAGAAAGTTTAATAGATTTTTTTTAAATTATGAAGGATTTGGATCGGATGAACGGGGAGAGATTATTTCCGCTGATTGCAAAGTTTGTGATGAGGGGAATCATCAATTTAAAATGGCCATTAAAAGAATAAAGATACATGTCTTTTCATGGAGAGCTGCTCAGCACCGAATGGTGGAGGTCGACGCTGTTGCACCTTTTAAAGAATAGATACATTTTTCAAGCTAAGGAAGAGCAGAAAGGTATTTAGCCATGTGAGCATGTTCAACTATTCAATTAGATCATGGCTGATCTCTTAATAAAGCCAGCTTATTGACATACAATAGAATACTGCTGTATTCCTTGCTATTCATACCTAACAGAAATATACTTCTGATGATAGATCATTGACCTGAAATTAACTCTAGTTCTCCCTCTACTACTGCTGCCAGAACTGTTGAGTATTCTGGCACTCTCTGTTTGCATTTGACATTTGTTGCTGTAAGTTTGAAAGCTTCCATTGACTATTTTGAGTGAAAAGTGTTTTAGATTTATCCTGTCCTCTGTACATGGGACAGCAGCCTAACTGTATGTCTAAAGTGTTATTGATAATTTTAAGAATAGACTCCTTTATTCAGGAACCTTCCCACTATCATGAAACAATGACTAAAATTTCAAGAAGTCTTACAGTCGTGGAGATACACAGCACGGAAACTCATCCATGCTGACCAGTTATCCTCAATTAATCTCGATCCATTTGTCAGCATTTGACCCATATCCTTCGAAACCCTACCTATTCATATACCCATCTAGATGCCTTTTAAATGTTGTAGTTGTACCAGCGTGAAAAGGTTGTCCTTTAGGCCCTTTTTAAATCTTTCCCCTCTCACCCTAAACCTCTATCCTCTAGTTTTGAACTCCCCCCACCCCAGGGAAAGGGCCTTGTCTACTTACCCTATCCATGCCCCGCATGACTTTACAAACCTCTATAAGGTCACCCCTCCACCTCTGACACTCCAGGGAAAATATCCCCAGCCTATTCAGCCTCTCCTGATAACTCAAACCCTCCAAACCAGGCAACATCATTGTAAATCTTTTCTGAACACGTCCAAGTTTCACAATGTCCTTCCGATAGCAGGGACACCAGAATTGCACACAGCATTCCAAAAGTGGCTTAACCAACATTTTGTATGGCCACAACATGACCTCCCATCTCCAGTACACAATGCTCTGATCAATAAAAGAAAGCCTTTAATGCCATCTTCACTGTCCTATTTACCTGCAACTGTACTTCCAAGGAATTATGAACCTATGCTCCAAGGTCTCTTTGTGCAGCAACATTCCCCAGGATTTTAGCATTAAGTGTTGCCTTGATTTGCCTTTCCAAAATGCAGCATCTCACATGTATCTAAATTAAACTTCATCTGCCACTCAGCCCATTGGCCCATATGAGCAAGATCCCGTTGTACTTTGAGGTAACCTTCTTTACTCTCCATGGCAGCTCCAATTTTTGCGTCATCTGCAAACTTACTAGCCATACTTCCTATGTTCACACTCAAATTGGTTATATAAATGACGAAAAGCAGCGGATCCAGCACCGATCCTTGTGGCATACCACTGGTCACAGGCCTCCAGTCTGAAAATCAACCCTCCACCACCACCAACTGCCTTTGAGCCAGTTCTATATCCAAATGGCTAGTTCGCCTTGTATTCCATGTGGTCTAACCTTGTCAACCAGTCTAGCATGAAGAGCCTTGTCAAACGCCTGATTGTAGTCCATATAGATCATGTCCACCACTCTGCTGTCCACCTGGAGCCTGCACTGAAGTGCAACAGGGCATTGAGGTCAACAGTTTGAATTTTGAAAATTGCCTTTCAACCTCCCAATCTAGTGCCTCCTCTGGAAACACAATCTTCTAATCGAATCCCCCATCTCTCCTCACTCCTTTAACCCCAGCAACTGAAAATCCTAGATATTCAGTCCCATTACCAAAAGCTTGGTCAAAGATACTGGTTTAATAAATGTTTTAAGGGAGAAAAGCAAGGTAATGAGGCAAAAAACTTTGAGAGGGAATTTTAGAGCTTTGGGTACGTCCACCGAAATGCATGGTGATTAAAATTAGTGAGGCTCTTATTACCTTCCAACCCCATAAAATCTTTTTGTCATTTTTAATCACTTCATTAGATTACATCTCAATCGTTAACATTAAAAAGATCACAATTAGAATTTAATGTGTTCTCCATTTCAAATGGCATTTATTTCATTGTTGCTTCAGCCGCAGGGAGGTAATAATTCACCCATCAGAACAATTAGATTTATAATACTTTACTGCAGCGTCTATTTATATTTTGTCTAACTGATTATATAAACATTAGCAATGTAATAGTTGCCTGTGCCATTATCTTCAGAAGGATCACCGAGTTGATACATGCAAATAATGTTTTTGCTGACGATTAAAATAACATTGATTCTCTCTCCAGAAGTGCTGCCTGATCTGCTGTGTTTTTCTTGAACTTGCTGTTTTATTTCAGATTTGCAGTATTTTGTTTTCAAAATAGTTCAATAATGTATTATAAAAACTTAAATGCCAATACAACATTATTCTTCTCATTTAGTTTATGGAGTGTTACACCATTGTGGGAGACAATACTTATTTAATGTTGGACTATTAATCCAGAAACTCAGCTAATATTCTGGGGACCCAGGTTCAAATCCCATTAGTAAGATTCCTGATGAAGGGCTCTGGCCCAAAATGTCGAATTTCCTGTTCCTTGGATGCAGCCTGACCTGCTGTGCTTTGACCAGCAACACATTTTCAGCTCAAATCCCATTAGGGCAGGCGGTGGAATTTGAATTCAATTTTTAAAATCAAGTCTGGAATTAAGAATCTGCTGATGACCATGAAAGCATTGCTGATTGTTTGAAAAAATTCCACCCGGCTCATTAGTATCCTTCAGGGAAGGAAATCTGCCTTCCTCGCCTGGTGTGGCCTATATGTGACGTCAGACCCACAGCAATGTGGTTGACTCTCAGCGTGCTCTGAAATCGCCTACTCAGTTCAAGGGCAGATAGGAACAGGCAATAAATGCTGGCCAACCAAGTAATGCCCTTGACACACACATGAATAAAAAATAAACTGTACAGCACCAGAATACCAGAGATACAGAAAATATTTAGGTATTCTTAATCTATCATTGCTATTTGTTCATTTAAACATCCTAGGAATGTAAACAATATAAAATGGTTGGCTTGATAATTTCAAGCTGATGAATATTATGCTTAAACATTATGTGAATGTAAAATGTATTTTATATATGGAAAGTTAAGGTGACCATAATCTTACTATACCATAGGCCAGCTCTTTCATCAGAGGTGGTTCAACCCGAGGGTCACCACGCCTCAAGCAAGAGGAGAAATTGCTAATAACCTGCGCCAGTGCAGGAATTGAACTCATGCTGATGAATCACTCTGCATTGCAAACCAACCATCTAGCCAACTGATATAACTTTTGAACATCTCAAAACAGCATTTCTAACATTCACAGGTCGAAGCACAGATCCTTTTGGGGGTTTTCCAGATCTTTAATTCTCTACCTCTACCCATAGGCTTGGATACATGTACAAGCACACATCACCAGATGAACATAATCAAACACAAAACAAATAATCTATTGAAGTTTATAGGCAGCGGAATGAAATTTACTGCAGTGTTCTCGCAGAGTAGCCACACAGACTCATTGAGTTGAATGGTTCCTTTCCCTACTGTCACCACTCTATTATTGTTTTACATGTAAAGGAGTATATAATGTTGGAATAATGATGCCAAAGTGTCAGCAAGGAACATACACACACTAATCACAATTGTCTGCTTCCCACCTGATACCAGAGGCAGTGGATTTGCCAGATTGAACTCTTCCCATCAGCCTCAAAATAGTCTATAAGAAAACAACCCATGAGTAACTAATGTTTGACCTTAAGCAACTTAAAACTTGATTCGTTGATTTTGTTAGAGTGTAAAAACGGGTGCTCTAATACCTGTAAACTGAGTCACTAAATATGGAGCTATGTCATTAAATGATAATGAAAGGCAATGCTTTGCCATTGGTGGAGCCCTTAAGCCTTGCAATGGTACGGGTATACCAAGGTCACCATCCAGAATAGAATTTAGCCATTCAGGCAGAGGGGAACCAAGCTCAGTGATAGAACAGTGGATGGCCCATTAAAGAAATAAAAAGGATGAGAAAGACAAATCGCAGGGAATCTAAGCATTTCTGTTTGAAAGCTGAATTGGTGCCTCAGGGGTAAAGAATAAACTGTAAAATAATATTTTCAATAAGTTATTGCTCCAAAATAAGTAGTTTCCCCCTGAGGTTTCCACACCTCTGCAACCCCTTTCATCCTTGCTTTCTGTGACATATTAAAATACAACATCAATTTCTCCAGATCTGTAATCAGAGCAGTCCAAGGAATGTTCTGAATAAACTGAGCCAATTGGATTGTTTGCTTTATTTATAAGTGCTAATGGCAACTGACACGCACAGCAGTGGTTATTACAGAGTATCCATGCCAAGAAAATACCCTCATTTGTGCAATGCATCTGAAACTGTACAGCTGTGTGAGACCCACTGCTTAATGTATTCCAAAAGCTCGATGATCTTTTACAAAGCAGAGCATAAGTGTGTGGGTGGAGACTAGCACAAATTAGTGCCAAAAGCTTTGAAGATGGTCAGTGCTTGTGAGGAGGCTGCCTAGTCTGGAAACCATTAGCCAGAAGGGTTTTAAAGCAGTGGGAAATATTGAGTCAATAATCAACAGGTTTATTTCAAATATTGAGAACTGATATTTATCTCAGGTGACAGAAAAGGAGAGCTAATGTTTCAGGGCAATGGTCCTTTACAACCTGTGTAGTCTGAGTGGTTTGAAGCCCTTCATGTGCTTTCTTGATATCAAATGAACAGGAACCGCTGTTAAAAAATGCTGATAACATACAGTGATGAAAAAATTACGAAAGAAATGATAAAGGTCCTAACGCACATTGATTAACTTGATCTTTAATTACAAAAGCAGGAACGTTGCAGCCTCTTTGATTAATATTTAGAAGTCAATTTCTTTGTTGCATATGGTGCTGTCCACAGCTAATAGGGAATCAGATCAGAATTGTACATATATCAGAGATCTGACAACAATAAAATAACTCGAAGGTATCAAGACTTTCTAACCTTGCTACAATATCCAATCCCCATTAGTGTAAGCTATGAAACCCTCTGAGATTTATGACCTATATTTATAAACACTGAGCACTCTCAGCACTAGATGCTTTATTTTGTATAGTTCAGATACTGGGGGCTGGAAAATTAATCTACTTTTTGGCATTTGTCAATGTAATTTTTAAGTCCTGACCATGTGGCAGTTTGAGACTGTGAAGTCCTCAAGCTCTACTTTGACAAATGTTGATTATGCCCAAATCTTTTGAGTGCCAACTGCATGATGAACAAAGTAATTGCAATTGATGAACTGCTTCACTCTCACATAGCCTCAAGTGTATTGTGGCACATCTGTGGCTGCTGAAATTTCCTGTTAAAACATATTTCCCTGATGTTGTACTCCTTATTACTGCAACGACAACTCTCGTACTGTTTTATTCTTATTTTATCTTCTGCAAATCCTGATGCCCTTTGTCTTCATGCCAGAAATTGGAAATGGAACACTTCTCAGTATTTTCAACAAACACAGGTATGGTAAAAACGCTCCTTGCACTTTCATTCATAAGTGTGCAGTACCATCCATTTGAATACTTCCACTGCTCTACCCATGTACCAACTTTAGCAATGCATCTTATATTAAGAGAGAAAATATCATGTCCAATGAGCAGGAAGGTAAACAGAGAAGGGTGGAGCAGAAGACTGAATCCATGACCAAGCAGCAGTCTAAGTGTTGAGCATTTTTTAAAGTACAGAGGGTAAACAAAGTGGATAGAACTATCTTGGACATGCTCAGCAGGTCAGAAAGTGTGTGTGTGTGTGTGTGTTTTTCCTGTCTATCAAACAATTTTCAATCTATGCCAATATATTACCTCCTGTCACATATGCCTTAACTTGTCCAATGATTCTTATGAGACCTTATCAAAAGCCTTTTGAAAATCTAAGAATAAAGAACAATACAGCACAGCAACAAGCCAGTGTTGACAAATTTTGCTCTTCCATATGAAAACTGTCTTCACTTACAGGATTCTTATCCCTCTATTCCCTTCCCTTCATATATTCATCCAGGTGTTCCTTTAATGCTACTATTGTGTCTGCTTCCTCCACCTTATCTAGCAGTATGTTCCAGGTACTCACATCCTTTGTGTGGAAAAACTTGCCTCACACTTCTCCTTTAAGCTCACCCCCCTCCCACCTTCCGCATCTTGAACTTGCTTCCCCTAGTAACTACATACTTTCCACTGTATCCATGCCATTAACAACCTTATAAACTTCTATCAGGTCGCCCCTCAACCTCCTGTGTTCGAGTGGAAACAAACTCAATCTATCCAACCTTTCTTCATAGCTAAAATCCCTCACACCAGGCAACATCCTGGTAAACCTTTTCTGTACCTCTCTAAAACATCCACATCCTTCTGATGCTGTAATGACAAGAACTGTATGCATGTACACCACATCAACTGGTTCTCCCTTATCTAATCTACTAGTTGCATCTTAAAAAAAACTTCAATAAGCATTGAAATAGGATTAATGAATTAATGATTTCATAGCGATAGTGCCCCTAGGTAATGACAACCATAGTATCATTGAATTTTACAGTTTGAAAGATAGAGGCAAGTAGTCCCCAGGCAAGTATTTTTCACGTGAAAAAAGTCAGTTTTGAAAGCATGAAAGCAGAGCTGACTAATGTGAAATGGCAAAATAGTTTAAGGAATGGGTCAGTGATATAGTGGCAGACATTTAAGGGAATATTTCAGAATAGGCAGATCAGGTGCCTTCTAATGAGAAACAAAAATTCCAAGGATTGCAAACTATCATGGTTAATTAAAAAACATTAAAAATATTATCCTAAGGTCATATGAAATTTAAAAGCAAAAGCATATAATTGCAAAAATGGTTGGTTGACAGATCAAAAGACTCTACAGAATATAAAAAGCTGCAAATAATGACTAAAAGATTAATTAGGAAGGAAGATTAGAGAATAAGCAAAAACCAGCTTGAAATATGAAACAGATAGTAAGAGTTTCTACATGCACTGTAAAAGGAGACGTGGTCCCATAGAAAGTGATCTGGGAATTAAAAATGGAAAATAACAAAGTGGCAGGAAACTTGAGTGATTATTTTTCATCAATTTTCATCATAAAGATAAGTATCATTCCAGAAGTACTGGTAAATCAGGAAATGGAAGGGAGAGTGTAAAAAAAGAAAGTTGTAATCAACTGTAGGGAAATGGTACTGAACAAATTGTTTGGATTGTAGGCTGATTGGGCTCTCATCAACTTCATCTCACAGTCTTCAAAAGAAGTATTTCATGAAATAATTAATGCATTGGCTGTAATTTTCAAAGTTCTCAAATTCAGGGAAGTTTCCATTAGATTGGAAAATAGCCATTATAACTGTACCTCTGGTATACCAATAAAGAAAGGAGTTGGAAATCCATACAAGCCAGTTAGTTTAGCATCTGTCATGGGGAAAATATTGACAGATATTATTAAAGTGATTAGAAAAATGCAAGGCAATCAGGTAACATTAATCTGGTTTTGTGAAAGCAATATCATGTTGAATCAATGTATTGGAAATCATTGAAGAAGTAACATGTATTAAGCATAAAGGTGAACCATGGATATATTGCGCTTAGTTTCACTGAAGGCTTTTGATATCACTGAAATAACTCCACAAACGCCAATATCCCATCACCAAGTGACGTGCGTAGTACTTGACATTGGAACGGCTTCCTCTGAGCCAGTTCTCAGAGTGAGCAGAACCTCTGACACTCCTGTACATAGCTGACAGCCACAGCTCCCTGATTGGGCTAGATTGATAGCCCCACAGAAGGAACTCATATTCTATGTGGTCCACGTGGCTGACTTTGTTACAATCACTATATCTCTCCCCCTCTAAGTCCAGGAATTAGGCCTGTTCTTTCTCTTGTAGCCTCTTTTGGGACATTTTCAGACTGGGTCTGATACCTCTGACTAAGCTTTGGAGATGGGTGGCATGTACTGGACCATAGCCTGTCTCTTGAGCCTGGAGCATCATGGGAAAAAATATATCCTTTTCTTTAGCCGATAAAGGCGTTGAGGCTGCAACATCTGCTGTGTTCTCAGACTCTGAGGTTTCTTCGACACAGACGGAAGAGAAAATCCATAGGTTCTGACAGATTTTCTGGCTGTTCTGAGGAGCCTGGTAGGATTTGCTCCTACCCCATTTGTGAGGTTGTAGCTTTCCTGTAGCCAATGTGCTTATTCAGGACCGCCTCACCAATCTGAAATTTGTATATCACAGGGACTGACCTTATGTCGACCATACCTCTTCTCCATGCAGGACCACTTCCATAGTTTTGGCACCAAACTTCATTCACTGAGGTAAATTGTCTCCCTCACTTAGTGGAGTCTTGTGTCCAACATCAGCATTTCTGATGCCGTTTCATCCTCCCCTCAAGTCTGAGAAGGTCAGATTTAACCTGGTGTGGAGTCTTCTTCCCATTAGCAACTCTGCTGGAGCTATCCCTGTGGTTACATGAGGGTTGGTCCTGTAATCAAATAGAAACCAGGTATCAAGTAAAGCTGTATGCTGTTTCTTTAAGCCTACCTTCAAAGTTTAGACTGCTCTTTCAGCCAGACTATTGGACAATGGATGGTATAGAACTGTTCTTGTATGCAAAATGCTATTGAACTTCAGGCAATATTTGAATTCCCTGCTGGTCAATGATGGCCATGTCTGTGATGACACTTCCAGGAGTCCGTGCACTGCAAAACATGCGCGCATCTTTTCAATCAACATCATCATGTTTGATGAATGAGCTCTCTGTGAGGGATTGGGTATTTTTCAAGTTGTGAAAAGTGTTCACCACTTGTTTAAATTCCCCACAAAAGTGAACCAACTCATTGGACTTCACAATCAGTACAACTGGTGCCACTCATTCCACAAACTGGACTGGTTTGATGATTCCTTCGCTTTCCAGCCTCTTGTTTTCTGCCTCTACTTTTACCCATAAGGCAAATGGCCCTTGCAAAAGTGTTGAATTACTTCTTGATCAACATGCAAGGTAGCCTTGGATCCATTGATAGTTCTGAGACCTTCCGGAAAAACCTCTGGATATTTAATGAGGATTTCACGCAAGCAGCCATTTTGTAATGAAACATTTTAAGCCAATCAAGGTGATTCTTTCTCAACTAATTTCTCACCGTCAAGCTTGGGCCCAGGATTTTATTATAATAGGCTCAATGATAACTGAATGAGCCGCTACTCATACGAAACCGGAAGCGAAGTTATACCTTTAATCTGTAAAGCTTTCCCAGTATAGATTTGCAATCCACCTGAGATCTTGCACAACTTAAGAGTTGGAGTCCAGAGCACATTTTGTTAAGGACTCATTCTGCAATCACTGAACTGGCAGCCTGTAGCGACCTCCATTAGAAATGAGTGACTATTTAACCAGGCATTTATTTTGATTGGTTCTGACTTGGATGTTGCTAAGCAATTTAACATTCTGAGCCAGATGGAGTGGGCTGACCAGGGTGTGCGGTCTCCTGGTTATGAATTTTCTTAGTCAGTTCAGGCCTGGTGGGATTCGTTTAATCTCTCAAGTCTGCATACTTGCATCAACTGCATTGGTTTGCTGGCCCAGATCATGAAGGCAATGTTAACTGCTTGGCTGAAACTGGGTTTCATTTTGGGATTTTTCTGTGGGTGGACCTAGAGTGCCTCTGTTCAAGATATGTCCTGAGTCAGGATATGCAAGTACCTTCACTCAAGTGGTGCCCCTCCCCCAAGCTCAGTCAGTGAGGGTGTCCAATTTCATCAGCATACCCCTGTAACTCATATGGTTCATTTCCTGCCTCAGCAAATGTTAGGCTCCAAATATCTGGAAAAGCTGTAGGTCCACAAGCTACTAGGAGAATTAGAACATAGAACATAGGACATAGAACAGTACAGCACAGAACATGCCCTTCAGCCCACGATGTTGTGCTGACCACTGATCTTCATGTATGCACCCTCAAATTTCTGTGGCCATATGCATGTCCAATAGTCTCTTAAATGTCCCCAATGACCTTGCTTCCACAACTGCTACTGGCAACGCATTCCATGCTCTCACAACTCTCTGTGTAAAGAACCTGCCTCTGACATCCTCTCTATACTTTCCTCCAACCAGCCTAAAACTATGACCCCTTGTGTTAGTCATTTCTGCCCTGGGAAATTATCTCTAGCTATTGACTCTATCTATGCCTCTCATTATCTTATATCCCTCAATTAGGTCCCCTCTCCTCCTCCTTTTCTCCAACGAACAAAGTCCGAGCTCAGTCAACCTCTCTTCATAAGATAAGCCCTCCAGTCCAGGCAGCATCCTGGTAAACCTCCTCTGAATCCTTTCCAAAGCATCCACATCTTTCCTATAATAGGGCGACCAGAAATGGACGCAGTATTCCAAGTGCAGTCTAACCAAAGTTTTATAGAGCTGCAACAAGATCTCACGACTCTTAAACTCAATCCCCTGTTAATGAAAGCCAAAACACCATATGCTTTCTTAACAACCTTGTCCACTTGGGTGGCCATTTTAAGGGATCTATGTACCTGCACACCAAGATCCCTTTGTTCCTCCACACTGCCAAGAATCCTATCTTTAATCCTGTACTCAGCTTTCAAATTCGACCTTCCAAAATGCATGACCTCACATTTATCCAGGTTGAACTCCATCTGTCACCTCTCAGCCCATCTCTGCATCCTGTCAATGTCCCGCTGCAGCCTACAACAGCCCTCTATACTGTCAATGACACCTCCAACTTTTGTGTCATCTGCAAACTTGCTGACCCATCCTTCAATCCCCTCATCCAAGTCATTAATAAAAATTACAACCAGTAGAGGCCCAAGGACAGAGACCAATGGAACACCACTGACAACAGACTTCCAGGCAGAATATTTTCCTTCTACTACCACTCACTGTCTTCTGTTGGCCAGCCAATTCTTTATCCAGACAGTTAAGTTCCCCTGTATCCCATTTCTCCTGACCTTCTAAATGAGCCTACTGTGGGGAACCTTATCCAATGCCTTGCTGAAGTCCATATACACCACATCCACATCTCGACCCTCATCAACTTTTCTAGTCACATCCTCAAAGAACTCGCTCAGGTTTGTGAGACATGACCTACCCCTCACACAGCTGTGTTGATTGCATTTAATCAAGCCATGCTCTTCCAGATGGTCATAAATCCTATCCCTCAGAATCCTTTCTAATAGCTTGCAGACGACAGACGTGAGACTTACTGGTCTGTAATTGCCGGGAATTTCCCTATTTCCTTTCTTGAAGAAAGGAATTACATTTGCCTCTCTCTAGTCCTCAGGTACGACTCCAGTGGAGAGCAAGGATGCAAAGATCTTCGTAAGTGGCGAAGCAATTGCGCTTCTCATTTCCCAAAGCAGCCGAGGACAAATCTGGTCCGGGCCTGGCGACTTGTCAATCTTAATGTTTGATTACTTGTTTCTTTTCATCTGCCCCAGTGTCAGTTGCCTGGAAAAGGAATGCATTCTTTTCACAAACTGGACCCAGTCTTCGGCAGCGAGATCGAATGGGTCAAGCTTCTCAAATAGTAGCATGATGCCAGAAATGCTTACCCCAGCTCAAATACAGCTATTTCAGGCAAATGTCTTCAGGCGTGTATTTCTTTTCTCTCGTTGCCACTGAAATAACTTCGCAAAGGCCTACTATCTAAATGTTGTCATGAAGTCACCCTTTATTTACATTGATCCAGCCCTCTTAAAGCCAGTCTCAGAGTGAGCAGGATGTCTGACACTCCTATTTCTATCTGTCAGCCAGGACTCCCTGATTGGACCAGGGTAACAATCCCAATGAGGGAACTCATGTTCTTTGAGGTCCATTTAGCTGACCTCCCTACAATCGTTTCACAGGTTACTGCAGAAAATAAAAACTCATGGAGTATTGGGAAACATATTGCTATGGATAAAAGATTAGATAGCTAACAAAGCAGAGAATAGACATAAATGTTTCATTTTCTGGTTGGTAGGATGAAAGGAGACATATGCCACAGGGATCTGAGTGTGCCTTACCTTTTACAATTTAGGTAAATCATTTGGATGAAGGGACAGGCAGTATGTTGCTAAATCTGCAAAGACATAAAGTTGTGTCAAACATTAAGTTGTGAAGAGAACATAAGGAGGCTATAAAAGGATAGACATGGGTTAAGTATATGGGCAAAGTTTTAGCAAATGGAAGTTTATGTGGGAAAATGTAATATTTAAACAGTAAGAATACAAAAGAGGCACATCATCTAAATGTGAGAGATTGCAGCGCTCTGAGATGTCGTGGGATCTGGGTGTCCTCATGCATGAATCGTTACTATTGTTACTATTCAGGCACAGCAATTAAGAACTCTAACAGCAGGTTACCATTTATTAAAAGGGGAATTTAGTACGAAAGTATAAACATTGTACTTCAGTTAAATAAGGCATTGCTGAGGTAACTAGGAGAAAGTGACAATGCAAATGCTGGAGACCAGTGTCAAGCATGTGGTGCTGAAAAAACACAGCAGGTCAGGCAGCATTCAAAGAGCAGGAGAATAAAGCACATCTGGAGTACAGTATGCAGTATTGGCCACCTTACTTAAAAAAGAACGTTAGTGTAATGAAAGCAATTCAGAGCAGATTTATGAGACTAATACCGAATAGACTAATAAAATGGGTGTACTGTCTTATGATGGAAGGTTGGACAGCCTAGACTTGTATCTGCTGGGGTTAGAAGAGTAGGCTGTGACTTGCTTGAAACATATAAGCTTTTGACACATCATTCCTGAGTGGAAATGAAAAGATATTGCCACTTGTGGAAGAATCCAGAATTAAGGTTCACTGTTTAAAATAAAGGATTACCCTATAAAGATAAATATGAGGAGAACTTCTTTCTCTCAGATGTTTGAGAGGGCTCTTTTCCACACAAAATAATAGAAACCAGGTATTTGAGCTTCATAAGGCTGTGACAGATAGGTTCTTGAGAAGCAAGGGAGTGAAAAGTTAACAGGACTAGGCGTAAGTGTGAAGTAATCACATTAGCCACAATTTTATTGAATGACAGTGCAGCACTGAATGGCCAAATAGCCTGCTGCTGCTCCTCTGTTCATATAAAAGTCTTGTTCTGTTGCTGATCCATTTCTAATAAAGGTACTAGTGAATTTTACAAATGGCTGTGATTTTCTATGTTTTCATTAGGTTATTTGCTTAAGTTTCAAGTCTCTCTCAAGGTGATACTGCCAATGATGTACCACCAGCCATCCTGAAGGTTCGTCAGTCCATTTTAAAATACAGCTTCAAACTTTGCAATATATTCATGTCTGTACTGGGCATGGCAAGGGCTCTGGACTATTAACCTCCCAGTGCCTCAATAGATGTATGCCCTTCATTTAAATCAAAGGTCATCTCAATTTTCAAAAGAGAAGATGTGACCTCTGCTGACAATTAAACCATGAGAATAAATCTATTCCCCAATATCAATGAATCATTGGTAAATTGCTCTGCTTTCCAAAATGTCTTTGTGAATTAACTCACTAAATATTGTGTATTCTGCAAAGAAAGAAAATACTTGCACTTTCACCTGGACCCGTTAGGGTGCCCCAAGGTGCATTATACTCTGAATTATTTTGAAATTCAATTACAATCAGGTAATACAGCAGTCAGACTGCACAATGCCAAATGTCAGAAACAGCAGATGAGATGAAAAAACAGCTAATCTCCATTTGCTGATGCTGGCTAAGGATGGAATGTTGGCCAAACCCATGGAAGAATTTATAATGTCTGTTAACATTTTTTCTGTCTCCCTGATATGCAATTATCCATCCCTTTCTCTGCCTGATTGTCTTTCTCTACAGTGTGGCTCCATCTCCACCCATTACTTACTCCTTTACCCTGCACTACCCAAAATATCTCCTGTACTCAACATAGAGACCAGCTTTTGCTAACTACTATCTAGTTCTGAAGAAGAGTCACTGAATCCGAAATGTTAAGTCTGCTTTCTCTCCACAGATGGTGCCAGATCTGCTGAATTTTTCCAGCAATATCTGTTTTGGTTGTCACCGGAAGAATGGTGTGTTCTTCTTTGAACAATGCCATTGAATCTTTTATGCCTCCGAGAGTAGGCCAGACAGAACAACATGGGCATTGGTCTTCTTGATAGATGCCTCTTTGTTTGTATATGGTCTAAGCTATAGCTCATTTTATCATATTCTGTGAATCTTCTCATGAACGACATGCCCAGTGAGGAATCAATGTGAGCATCCATACAAGTGGGAAGTTCCTGTTTTTTTTTATTGCACATTAGAGGTGGCTTTGCAGCTCTGTCAAACCTGGCCTTCCTTTGTGTGTGTCAGATGTTGAGAGTTTGGCCTAGATGCTTCCTGAAATATGCTTAACCAAGTTTCAGTGCCCACCCCAGTTGGCTGCAGCAGTTTCTCAAGAAACTGACTGACCATATCTACAGCATGAGGCAAAGAACACTAGTGTCAACAAATCTGTTAGACTTACACTGTAGAGTTAATCCACAGTATTCTAATGTAAAGATGAATGGGGATTCTAAACTGGAAGGTGAAAGTGATCTGGTAGAAGATTGCTTGTTCTATAAACTCTGTGTACCCTAATTACAAATGACAATGTGCCACTAAATGTTGAGAGGTACATTTTGGCTAGATATAAGCTGTGCTGAGAAACATTAGGGTTATATTTTGTCTGTTACCACTGGTGAAATTAGCCTTCATTACGTATAGCCTAATCTATTAATAGAAAGAAAAACCACCCATCATGTGTTAGGCAGTCGATTTGCTCCCACCAGTTTATCATTTGGTAATGGAAGTTAAAGCTCACCCACTGATCATTTCCTCCTTAACAAAAATCATTTTCAAATTGTATTTTTCTCTATTTATATTTTGAAACATCTTGACTTGTTGTTGAATGTTAATATAGCAGTGAACATTGTAAATGATGTGTGCTCACCACTCAGTCACCACTCTGCTCAAGGCTTTGTGTTGTTCTTAGCTGATGTGCTTTTAATGCGATCACATTTACGAGGCGCCCTGTGCACATCTGTTTTCGTGGACTGAACACACTGGGATGATATACAGCAAGGGAATTCCAGATCTCAGAAGTGCATAGGTTTTGTGATATTGATGGTCCCTGCACCAAAGATTCTAGCAGCTTTGGAATAGTTTGAAAAACAGCAAATTCAGAGAACTGAATGAGCAAGTCACACAGGGTGCCCACAATTCAACAAGATAAGAAAAATTGCTGGGATCATTTGAGAAGAACTAAAAAAAGATTTGGAAAGTGGTGCAGGGACTGTGATGTACAATTTTTAAAAAAATATTATTGTAGAAGGACTGTTGTGCTGAACTTTTAAAATTCTTTGTTATTCTAATTTATTACTTTGATTTTGCTCCTTTGAAGGTCTGAATTGCTGAGATTTTTTTAAAATTATTTTTTCCTAATAATTTGTACTCAAGAATCTGTACATAGGTACCTTGAAACCTAAGATGACACCATAAATGGTGACTTGTAAACTTCCTAGTGTACTCATGTGAATACATGTGACAAGAAAGCTAAGTTGATTCAATGCAATGTTCATGCTGATTGTTGATTTCATAGACTATGTATATCAGCAAGGAATCCAAATTCATGGGAGATGGCTCACTTAAAGCAAACCAGAAAAGTCAGTCTGCACCTTACAAAGAGGAGGTGCTCTTTTGCAGCAGTTGGTTCTAGAAGTGCTAGACAAGAATATCCTGAAAGAAGATGACACACAAGGACAAAGACCATGTTCAAAGTTGCTCGGACACTGGTTTTCAGGGAACCTGCATTTACTGGGAATGCAATGAAGCAGAAAACCATGCAGATCATTGCCAGACATCAATTCCTAAGGACTTGTCAAAGAGTTTCAAGGAGCATGTATGTGTGTGACAGGTCAGTGAGCACCACTTCAAATAACACGTCCTTGCAAATAAACCAATAATCTACTCATTGACTCAACAACAATCTATTAATTTAGAAGTGCTCATTATTGACCCTGGATGAATAAGGCCCCATGCTAATGGGCTTTCTCCCATCTTTCTACCTCCTCCTTCAAGATGCTTGTGCTCCTGTATGTTTCCTCTTTCACACAGATCTGTCTATTCACTTTTTGTGTGGTTTTCACACGTAAATAAACTATTTACACAGGCAGACTCCCACTTTAATTGCACCTTAAAAATACAAAACAAGCTCAAATTGGTTTTACAACTGGCTTACATAACATAGAGAGAAAAACATTACTTTGCTGAAAGGAATTTTCTTTCATATTATAATTTAACTGTCCATTTTAACAGTAAGAATTTCACATTTTATTTTAACTTACGTTTGTTATGATTAAGGAAGGGAGTACATCAATTTCCTATCTAAGCTGCAGATTAAAATAAATAGGCAAACAAATCATGTTTCGTGATCTATAATGGACTTCAGTAAGGCGTTCGACAAGATTCCCCATGGGAGACTGATTAGCAAGGTTAGATCTCATGGAATACAGGGAGAACTGGCCATTTGGATACAGAACTGGCTCAAAGGTAGAAGACAGAGGGTGGTGGTTTTGGAGGGTTGTTTTTCAGACTGGAGTCCTGTGACCAGTGGAGTGCCACAAGGATCGGTGCTGGACCCTCTACTTTTTGTCATTTACATAAATGATTTGGATGCGAGCATAAGAGGTACAGTTAGTAAGTTTGCAGATGACACCAAAATTGGAGGTGCAGTGGACAGCAAAGAGGGTTACCTCAGATTACAACAGGATCTGGATGAGATGGGCCAATGGGGCGAAAAGTGGCAGATGGAGTTTAATTCAGATAAATGTGAGGTGCTGCATTTTGGGAAAGCAAATCTTAGCAGGACTTATACACTTAATGGTAAGGTCCTAGGGAGTGTTGCTGAACAAAGAGACCTTGGAGTGCAGGTTCAAAGCTCCTTGAAAGTGGAGTCGCAGGTAGATAGGATAGTGAAGGAGGCATTTGGGATGCTTTCCTTTATTGGTCAGAGTATTGAGTACCGGAGTTGGGAGGTCATGTTGTGACTGTACAGGACATTGGTTAGGCCACTGTTGGAATATTGTGTGCAATTCTGGTCTCCTTCCTATTGGAAAGATATTGTGAAATTTAAAAAGGTTCAGAAAAGATTTACAAGGATGTGGCCAGGGTTGGAGGCTGAACAAGCTGGGGCTGTTTTCACTGGAGCGTCGGAGGCTGAGGGGTGACCTTATAGAGATTTACAAAATTATGAGGATCATGGATAGGATAAATAGGCAAAGTTTTTTCCTGGGGTCGGGGAGTCCAGAACTAGAGGGCATAAGTTTAGGGTGAGAGGGGAAAGATATAGAAGAGTCGTAAGGGGCAACTTTTTCACACAGAGGGCAGTGTGTATGGAATGAACTGCCAGAGGATGTGGTGGAGGCTGGTACAATTGCAACATTTAAGAGGCATTTGGATGGGTATATGAATAGGAAAGGTTTGGAGGGATATGGGCCGGGTGCTGGCAGGTGGGACTAGTTTGGGTTGGGATATCTGATCTGCATGGATGGGTTGGACCGAAGGGTCTGTTTCCATGCTGTACATCTCTATGACTCTATGACCTCCTGCATTTGGCTGCACTACACCATTACATTTCACATTGCATCAGATGAAGAATGTTGGCACAGGTTGATGTGGTATGCTACAACATACATTCAAGATTAATGATCATAAATCCAGAGGTTTGCTTCTGCTGGTACTGAAATAATTTAATTTCCCTTCCCCAGTGATTTGTTGTTGGTGTTTCAAGGCATCGAGAGAGAAGCTACTGTGAATTAAAATTCCACAATGTATTGCTCAATTCGCACTGTACTGTTCATTGATTTCATTTGTTCACCAAAGTCACATAGGACTTATTCTCAGAGCAAGGCCATATGGAAGATTTCTAGTAACACAGTTTTGATTACTGCTCCACTCACCAAACAAACTAGAGAATAAAAAAAAATTCTTACACCTGCTGTTAAAGAAATTGTGACTTTATATGAGAAGTTAAAGATATTTCCTGACTCATTCACATTAGCAGATATTTCATCAAGTATCATATGTTGAATTCTGATTTATTTTATTGCAGGAAAATATATTTTTATGTTTTGATCATTTTTCTATTTTAGTCACAACTTTTATGCTTTAATGTGTATTCTCAATCACTTAAATATTAATCTGATGGACATTTCATCCTGGAGAATGCATCTTGAGTTTCCCATCTATACTTTTTACATTTTTTTTTGTATGGCTTTAGAATAATTATCGTGGTAAGTATTTGAACCTGTATTACAAAAATATTGATCACTTTTTCAAACAGAGAGTGTTGCATGTATGGAAAGAACTGTCAGAGATAGTGATGGAGGCTGATACAATTACAACATTTAAAAGGCATCTGGATGGGTATATGAATAGAAAGGGTTTAGAGTGGTATGGGTTAAATGCTGGCAAGTGGGAGTAGATTAATTTAAGATATCTGGTCAGCATGGGTATGTGGGACTGAAGGGTTTGTTTCCATGCTGTATAGCTCTATGACTATGAATTTATGTTGACTAACTACATGTTGACGGGAACACAATGATTCTCTACCGCATGACAAAGAGAATAATAAGTGTTGTATTGTTTTACTGTGTGTATAACTAAAGCCTCGAAATTATACTTTCACAGCATCAGCATACAGATGCAAGTGAACAGATTTTGTTCATTATTTAAGTAATCATAGTCTTCAGCAAAATAAGCAGAAAGAAAATTGCTTGGAAACATACTAAATCTTGCTGCACTAAAACACAAGTTGCTTAATTTTAGGGTCGTTGTTTCTGTAATTGTATAGCAACCTGATTAGATTGAACACTGTCCATCTAATAAATTACATGACTAATCTACTTATTTGGTTACTTCAAGTTAGAACTCACAAAAAAGAAAATCAAAGTTCAGTTTATTAATACTGCCGAGTGAATCAAGATATGTATATAGATCTAATAATAAGAAAAATGTAAATTGAAAATATTGAATTCAAATCACAGCTAGTTTAATGGGAACATGAGATATAAGCAGCTTGAAATAGATACAAGAACAGAGAGCTCTGGCACTATATGAACACAAATTGTTGAAGGTGATACAGCAGGTTCAGAAAGAGGTTAAAAAGACATCTGGGATGTTGGACTTCAGAATAGAGGTGTACAGTACAAAACAAGGAAATTATGACAAACATTTATCAAATATTAGATGGATTCCAGGTAAAGTATTGAGTTGGATTCAATATTCTAGTCGTGGCACTGCTAACGTGACCTGTTTGGGGAACTGGCATGTGTTCCTGACATGCAGCTGAGCACAAAATTAGTCTTGGCATCAGCTATCTTGAATATATTTATATAAACCAGTGACCTCTCTCCTGCAAAGTCATAGCTCCTGATGTATGCTGACAAGTTAACCCTGATTTTCCCATGGAGGAATGTCAGGACGTTGAAAAAAACAATTCTATACTTTCTAGAAGCCAGTTAAGGTAAACAAAGACTTTGATGACAATGTCTTTAAATATTGTCAAGATTGTCATTTCAGCATTCCATCTGAACAACTCACAGGCTGGGGAAAAGCTTCAAGTCCATGTTTGTGGCCAATCATTGACCACAATCTAACATCAAAATAAAAACAGAAATTGCTGGATAAGATCAGCAGATCTGGCAGCATCTATGGAGAGAAACCAGAGTTAGTGTTTTGGGTGGAATAACCCTTTCTTGGAACTTCCAGCAATATATATTTTTGTTTCTGATTTATAGCATCCACAGTTTTTATCTAATGCCAAAATACCTCAGCATCCATCTTATCGTGCATTTTTCTGCCAGCAACATCTCCAGAACACTGGAAGCAAAGATCAAGACAAGAGTTGATCCCCACCTAAACTGGTGGGTATCACAGAGGGTAGCAGACTACACCCCATACACTGCTTCACCTGCCCTGCAGTATCCAATAGCAGAGTACTGTTGCTTGATCTGGCTCAGGCACCCAGACACAAAAGATATCCACCTCTGAGATGTCATAAGGATTTTTTTTTCTGGGACATTGATACCAACATAGCTCAAACAGCCTCCTATGCTAACACACATACACCTTTCATTATCCACAGAGAACATCATCCTCAAAGAACACCACCAGTTAGCAGCTAGTAAACTATTCCCATTGATACAGACTTTGTTCACAGTTCACACTTTGATTTAAGGGTTAAAGAATGGACAATTTCACATCACAAAGCAAAATCTGTGGCAAATGCTCTGGGCTGACCTGATTCTATCCTGACAATGGGCTGAATAGATGCTTTCCTATCAACCTGTTCAGAGATGTTAATACACCTCTGGAGAGGTGGGACACAAACCCAGGTCTGCTAGCCCAGAAGTAGGGACACTACCACTGCACCATAAGAGCCATTCAATGGCCTGAATAGATACTTTCTAATCAATCTATTCAGAGATGTTAAGGTGTTATTACGCACATCTTGAGCTGCAGCTGGTAGGACTTGAATCTGGGTCTCCTGGCTCAGTGTGGTCTGCTACCCTATGTGATACCCACCAGTTTAGGTGGGGATCAACTCTTGTCTTGACCTTTGCTTCCAGTGTTCTGGAGATGTTGCTGGCAGAAAAATGTGCGATAAGATGGATGCTGAGGTATATGGCATGAGAACCCCTAGTGGACTGTTTTTTTAAAAGATTTAAGTTGTTTTTCTTATCAACCTGTGCAGTCACATGGTGTTTGGGGTGTTCTAGCTAGGTGGATAAAGAACTGGTTGAACAACTGGAGACAGAGAGTAGTAGTTGAAGGGAGTTTCTCAAAATGGAGAAAGGTGACCAGTGGTGTTCCACCAGAATCAATGCTGGGCCATTGTTGTGTATGATCTGAAAGAGGACACTGTTGGTATGATCAGATGTCACAAAGATTGATGGAGTAGTAGAAAGCATAAGGGACTGTCAAAGAATAAAGGAGAATATAGATAGACTGGAGAGTTGGGCGGAAAAGTGGCAGATGAAGTTCAATCCAGACAAATGTGAGATGATGCATTTAGGCCAGATTAATTGTAGAGTGGGTATAAATGAACGGAAGAGCCTTGGGAAAAGTTGATGAGGAGAGAGATCTGGGAGTGCAGGTCCATTTTACCCTGAAAGTTGCTACACAGATGGATAGAGTGGTCAAAAAGGCAAATGAAGGTATACTTGCCTTCATTGGACGGGGTATTGAGTATAAGAGCTGGCAGGTCATGTTAAAATTGTACAAGACATTGGTTAAGCCACATTTAGAATACTGTGTACAGTTCTGGTCGCCACATTACCAAAAGGATGTGGACGCTTTGGAGAGGGTACAGAGAATATTTACGAGGATGTTGCCTGGCATGGAAGGTGCTACCTATGAAGAGAGGTTGAGTAGGTTAGGCTTGTTTTCATTAGAAAAAAAGAGATTGAGGGGGGACCTGATTGAGGTTTACATAATCATGAAGGGTATAGACAGGGTAGATAGAGATAAGCTTTTTCCCAGGGTGAAGGATTCAGTAACGAGAGGTCACACTTTCAAAGTGAGAGGTGAAAAGTTTAAGGGGATACACTTTACACAGAGGGTGGTGGGTGTCTGAAACTCGTTGCCAGGAGAGGTGGTAGATGCAGGCACAGTAGATTCATTTAAGATGTGTCTGGACAGATGCATGAGTAGGTGAGAAGCAGAGAGATACAGATGCTTAGGAATTGGGCAACAGGTTTAGACAGTAGATTTGGATTGGCTCAGGCTTTGAGGGCCAAATGGCCTGTTCCTGGGCTGTAAATTTTCTTTGTTCTTTGTTTTATGTTATTACATGTCTCTGGATTTGGTGAGACTTGAACTTGGACCTCCTGGTCAGGTTAGGGATACTGCCACAACACCACAAGAGGGCCAACTAATATATTTAATTAACCTGCTCCGAGATGTTATTGCACACCTCTGAAGCAGGCAGGACTTGAACCCAGGTTGCAAACTCAGTGGTAGAGGCACTACCCAGTGGATTGAATACAGCCTACTGAGAAATTTGACTCACCTGCTTTCTGTGAGTTAGGTACCCAACAATTAATTTAGTCACCCCATGCAGAGTGAATCTGCAGGCTGGGGAATGGTAAATAAAATAAAAGTTTCCTTCTAATGGAAAATGTTTAATAAACTGCAAAAGACAAGTGTGCATTGTTGACTGATTCATAGTAGGCTGAATCTCTTAAAAATCAATTATAAATAATTTTCCTGTCAAGCTTGAAAAATGGTAATACCATCAGTAACCTGTTTTACTAATGCACATACACACAGCAATTCAGGCTGTACTAAGAAAATAATTACTACCGGCACAAGACTGTATTCATCTCATGCAGAATATCCACAAAAATAAAAGTTACTTTGTGTTCTGAGTAACCTTAACTGTTATGGACCATTTCAAGGATATAAATTAATCTTATGTTTGTAATCTGATCAAGTTTGGATGTTTTGATCCACAACTTTCCCTGAACGTATATTAAAAGTTGGTGTTGTTCCAATTTCTTGATATTCATAAGTCAATATTTAATTAGGATTGACAGGGTATAACTTTCAGACTTAGGATATCAATCCATCTCTTTGCATTTTTTCAAGTACAAGTTTGGAAAACACAGCACTCCAATCAGATACATGTTGACAAAAATCACTTCTCCATCTCGATTCATGTGTTTTTTAATACAAATAAGCTTTCCCAAATTTCATTGCTCGTGAGTTTGTGTTGCAAAATAAAATTAAAACAAACATCATATTCTATATTTGACTTTAACTTTGTCACCGAATGTCAAAATTTGACAGCACTGCTATATTAAAACTTTGCGACTGTCAAAATTTTTCATTTTATTGCATGTTTGTGGTAAGTTTTCAAATTAAGTGCACAGCATTGCTTATTAGTCTTGAAATTGAACTATTAAAACTACCATCACAAAATAACGATGCCCTATTATTGATTTAGTTAACTCACAGCACAATGTGGACCAACTTTATAACCTTCGTCATTGTCTCCTATACCCTTATACATTCCCATTCATTGTAAAAGAAAGAAATTAACCTCCAGCCGCTCCACTGCTGACCTCATGCAACTTTCCAAAGTCCTTAAACATGCTATTGCTTCTCAAATGTAAACTTATTTTTGTTTGAACTGCTTGCTAAAACATCTGCAATTAGATTTCCAACACTGTTGAGTCACTTAAGATGCCAGAATCAAAATCAGAAATCATTTCTGTGAGTGTGACCATGGTGTACATCGTCCTTGTCGGACAAGGTTCTTTGGAGTGCTGGTTCACAAAACCTTTTGCTACGTTTGCCCTTGAAGATACAGCTTCATATGATACACTTGTTTCATTCCAATCTATTTTACATCTCCATTTTTAGTGAGAATATCTATTATTCCATCGACAGCATTATCTTAGAAGTCATCCAAGGAATGAGTTTTGCCTGATTCTCTCTTTTCCTCATCTGCATGCTGTTACTTGGCAACATTACCTTAAGACAATTGAACTGGATTTTCCAGGCTCCTGAAAGACATGGAAAGTGAGGAGTCAGAGGGGAAAATGTGGAAAGATTAGAAAATGGTTAGGGTTTTTCTGTATCACCATAGTCTGGGGAATTGACCATGGTTACTGCTGTAGGTCTAGAGCAATTAGTCATGGAGCTGCACAGGGATATGATTCAGGGGTCTGCTCAACCTTCAGACCAGGCTGTCTTTGCAAGTCATGCAGAAAGGAAGTGATGCAGAAAGGAAGGGCTGCAGAAAGGAAGGGCTGCAGCTGGTCCAGAGGGTCTGTTTGCTGAAAGTCAAAGGAATTATTAGGGTCCAATGATGGGACATGAGAGAAGTCAGTTTTGAGCTTTGGAGGCAGTATGTTGGAATGTAGAGGTGGTGATAATTCAGAACTGAGCAGTAGAGGAAATATTCCAAAACAGACTGCATATCTATGGTCACCACAACCCTGGCTTCAACGAAGGGAGACAGTGCATTACTATGTTTGACATAATCAAATTGTATGCCGGAGGCTTAGTGGGTAAAATGGAATTAGACAGGCTGTTTGGGGAAATGGGGATGATCAGGAGATCAAGGTAGAAAGAAGCAACAAAGTTTGGAGGATCACCTAGACTGAGGGATTGTGGTCTGCGACTCACGCCGTGAAGTGTTGTGTTGTTTTGTATCCTCAACCAAATCACAAATGTGCAAACAAAAAAGACAGTAGTGCAGAGGCAGTAAGTGTCTTTTCCATAAAGGTCCAGTCCCTTCAAATGGTGGTAACATGAAATGACAGTCACACAGCCCAGGCGAAAGACATCTGTTGTCCTATAATGCTGCGTGTAAACCTCATGCAATGACCAACTGTGTCAACTAAAGTCCTGGCCACAAATAATCTTGACCATGTCATCCAAAATGAAAAATTAAAAACACAATTAGCTGTGAAGCACATGTAAGGCAATATGAGCTGTAATGATCCACTTTAGTTGCCAAAGTCACAATTGACTTCCAAGGTTCCGTAGGTTGCAAAAAGTTCAGAAGTTGATCACTTAACACCTTGGATGATCAATTGCCCACATCACTATCTTATATATAACGTTGCCTTTCTTGGGTATTGTTGGGATTTGGGATTGGGAGAGAGACCCTCATTATTGCTGCCACACATACAACCCCCTTTTGTATATGGACCAAAAGGCTTGAAAACGATAAACCTGAATCAGAATAACGATGTCTATATTGAAGCATTCTTATGGGTTGTCCTCATGTTCCAATGTTTCGAGGACAATGTTTAAATGTCATTTGTGTTGTGACTGCTGAGCGATCACATTGAGTAATTGCTTTGTTTCTGATATTCGGATATGGTAAGATTGTGCATCACCCTCTAGCTCTTGAAACTTCTGAAAACTCTGCATTTCTATTCTCATATTATTAGATTGGGCATAGGACCTTAGATGTTTCAATGGAGGCATGATTCTGTACTTTTGGTTTTCCATATTACAATCTTTCCACCCCTCTTTTTTTCTCATTTCCCCTTCATTTCTTTCACACAAAGTTTCATTTTTAGGACCTGATCATTAAGTTTTGATTGATCTTCTCTTCTTTTTCTTTTACTATTTCCAATGTAGGTGTCTGGTGTGGCTCAGTAGTTCATCTGTTGTGTTTTATGTCCCAGCCAAGTGCATAATCTCAGATCATTTGTCCAGTGCAGCACTGAAAGAGTATGATATTGCTCTCAGTGCTGACAACGTTTCCAATATTACAAAAATGAAGAAAACACATCTTTCCAGTCAAAAAGAATGCAACAGTTAAGTAAGTCAATATCTGCATTTCCAGAGGTAAGGAAGATATGTTTGATAACTGCTCTTGTGTGAATTCAGTGATTTGGCTTTCTGTCATCTGAATCATACAATTTTTATCTCAAATTCCACAATAGCCATCCATGTACTTATGTATGTTCAGCTGAAACTTGTAGACTGACCAGTGCTTAAAGCTTAAACAAATTTATGACAGGTGGGTGGAGTTAATCTTCAATCTGTTTTCTCAAGATAATGTTCACGCTGTTAGCACCATTTCGGCTCTGAACATTGAGGGGTTTGAGCATTACACAATGGAGATACAAGACACTTCATTCATATTTTTAAGTTGAAGTCTCTGTTGAATAGGAGTCTGGTTTTTAAAATTCACCATATAGTTTGTTAACTACATTCAAAGCATGTGGTAGATAGAATAAAAACCTGCAAAGGAATCAAGCAATTGGGGAAAAGACAGAAAAGTGCAGTTGAAGATGATCAAATTCATCATGACCTCACTGAATAACAGAGCAGACTCCTCGGGCTGAATGGCTTGTGTCTGCTCCTATTTCTTATGGTCATTCAGATGACAATGAGTGATGCCTTGTTTGTTCTCTCAGGTTCCTGAGAAAGACTCTAATGTATTATTAGAATATGGTCTGAGGCTTCTCCTGATGTCTGATTTCATATTTCTCTCAATCAGGACACAAAACCAGGTAATCCAGCCAACTTTTCCCCTTGCTGTTTGCGGGGTAATTTTGTGAACAAATTGGCTGTCGCAGCACAATTCAATGCACATCCAAACAAAAATGTATCTCAATTATTTTGAAGCACTTTAGGATGTCCTGGGGTGATTAATACTGATTCAATCCTTTTTAGTCTTTGTTAACAGTACCACTTGGTCACCTCTCCAAAATGTTGCAACTCATAGTTACTTTTATTCATAGTTTGTGTACATTGTCTCATTGGCTTTTTGTCACTCATGCTATTAAGAGCACTCACCAATTCTATAAAAACCTTCACATGGAAAGCTGAATATATTCCTCTCTCTTTGTCATATGGTCTGTCTGTAAAACAGCTCCTTTGATCTCAGAATAAGATTTTTCAGCTTTTGTGGTGATTTCTATGGAAACAAGGATGGCATCTTACAAACTCAGGATAAAATCAGTCCTGATCAGATGAGAAATAATTAGTTTGTATAACTCTAGAATGTGTTTTAACTTTAATGGATAATATATACAACTACATTTCCTGAACAATAATTCTATTGCGATAGCTTTGTATGAATTTATTTCTCTCACACTTCAAGTGAAAGGTAGTTATTCTGGAAAGCCAATGTGTTGGTAACAGAACTTAATTAAAGCTACATTCTGAAAATTTGTTGTTATGCTGTGTTGATTTCTGTAGGCTGCCTTAGCAGGATAATTCTACTTATTCAATTGAGATATTCAGAAGAAACAAAATCATAGAGTCATAGAGGTGTACAGCATGGAAACAGACCCTTCGGTCCAACCCGTCCATGCGGACCAGATATCTCAACCCAATCTAGTCCCACCTGTCAGCACCAGGCCCATATCCCTCCAAATCCTTCCTATTCAGATACCCATCCAAATGCCTCTTAAATGTTGCAATTATACCAACCTCCACCACATCCTCTGGCAGCTCATTCCATACACATACCACCCTCTGCGTGAAAAAGTTGCCCCTTAGGTATCTTTTATATTTTTCCCCTCTCACCCTAAACCTATGCTCTCTAGTTCTGGACTCCCTGACCCCAGGGAAAAGACTTTGCTTATTTATCCTATCTATGCCCCTCATAATTTTGTAAATCTCAATAAGGTCACCCCTCAGCCTCCGACGCTCCAGAGAAAATAGCCCCAGCATGTTCAGCCTCTCCCTGTAGCTCAGATCCTCCAACCCTGGCAACATCCCTGTTAATCTTTTCTGAACCCTTTCAAGTTTCACAATATCTTTCCGATAGGAAGGAGACCAGAATTGCATGCAATATTCCAACAGTGGCCTAACCAATGTCCTGTACAACAGCAATATAACCTCCTAAACCTTGTACTTAATACCAATAAAGGAAAGCATCCTAAACACCTTTTTCACTATCCTATCTACCTGTGACTCCACTTTCAAGGAGCTATGAACCTGCACTCCAAGGTCTTTTTGTTCAGCAACACTCCCTAGGATCTTACCATTAAGTGTATAAGTCCTGCTAAGATTTGCTTTCCCAAAATGCAGCACCTCACATTTATCTGAATTAAACTCCATCTGCCACTTTTCGCCCCACTGGCCCATCTGATCAAGATCCTGTTGTAATCTGAGGTAACCCTCTTTGCTGTCCACTGCATCTCCAATTTTGGTGTCATCTTCAAACTTACTAACTCTACCTCTTATGCTCACATCCAAATCATTTATGTAAATGACAAAAACTAGAGGGCCCAGCACGATCCTTGTGGCACTCCACTGGTCACAGGCCTCCAGTCTGAAAAACAATCCTCCACCACCACCCTCTGTCTTCTACCTTTGAGCCATTTAAGCAATATTTGTGTTGTTGGATTGTTTCATGTCTGAGGAACAAAACAAGGATTTTATGTTGGCCATGGCTGTCATAGACAGATTCTATGTTTGATATTAAACAAGGTGTATAGCATTGCAGTATGTGTGAATATTGCCCAAAATAAAATGAATGTGCAATAGTTAAAGAAAGGTCACCCACTAGAAGTTCACAGAAAAGGCCCTTTGATTAACAGATTGAGCCTGACAGCTGTATGAGACCTCCTGTGTTTTTTTTGTGGAGCATTTCCTGCTTCTGGATTTCTGCTCTAATGGACTGTGTGGTTTAAGAGTCACATGCACATAACCATGCTGCGAAAATGATGTTGATGGGAAGAAAAATAAACCAGTTTAAATTAAATCACAGTAAACATGTCGAACGGGGGAAAAATCTGTAAAACATTAACCTTTATGCTAGATCCTTACTAAATATTAAAACCTCCAATATTCTTTTACAAATCAAACTAGTGTTAATTGGTTATAATTGATTATTAATTAGTTAATATTTAATTGATTAATTTATTCAACAGAAAACTAACAATTAGTGTTCTTGTGGTGCAAGGCAAGTGTTCATATCTCTCAGCCAGTAAGTTTGGGTTTAAGTCCCACTTGCCTTGGAGGTCTGTTAAAACGTGTCAACAAAGTTTTTTCTTTAAATAATTTAAAACAATTACCACAAATCCGTAACTTTAATTTGCCAGTGCCTCAAAAAAAAACTGACTGCAAATAATCAAAAATGATGTCAATCCAATTACTTTGCACATGATTTTTATTCCATGCTCAGCACCACAAATAAATCTGGCACTCTGTGGCACTACCAAGAAAGGAGAAGAGCTAGTTCAGGAGGAAGCATTAATTGCCAGTGTACCCCAGCTATTTATTCTCAATCGACATTTTCCCATCCATCAAGGTGCTTTCCCATCTCAGCACAACATCGGGAAGAACTGAATAACCTGGAAATGATAGCATAAAATGTTAGGCAGCTGTCTAAGTTTCAGGAAGTAGCATAAAATCATTACGCTAAAAACAATCAATGATGTGAAATGACTTCTCAAAAGAAAATACTGTGTAGAAAGTACAAAATGGTCAGTGGCGGCGGTAGGCCACTGAAGAAACGCTTAACTGACTGGAATCTAAGATAGTATCTAAAGTCAGATTGACTGATAGCTTTATATTTCTAGTTAATCTCCCAAAGCAGTAAGATAGATTTTGGATAAAATTATAAGGCAGAATGCTTATAAACAATTTAGATAGCTTATGGGCCAGTGCACTAGTAAATGGTCCTAAATTGTTCTGCAATTTCAATATTGGATATCTTTCTAATTAGTGTTATTAACTGCCTGCTTCAGATTCAAAGTACACATCCAGAAAATTGACATTTTATCTATGAGCTAGTTCCAAATGGAGTAAAGATTCAGAATAGTTATTGGCTGTATCATTGAGAATGCATCGTGATATAAAACAAAACACAGTCCAGTTGGTGAAGGAGGTTCACCTTCATCAACTGCAGTACAAGAAGCAATGTCAGTTCCCACCATATGCTTCATCAGCACACAGATTAGACATTTCCAATGCAAGAGCTCTGCTGTTCCTACAAGAGCTATGGATTTCTCATATCCACCTGAGAGGGCAGACACAGCCTCAGTGTAACACTGTCCTGGCATTGCTCATTGTCTGTGGCAGTGCTCATTGGCTGCAGGTTGTTGGCTGCAGCAGAACTGGTCCCTGGACCAGGGACTCTTGGTGGTGTCATTAATGCTGTGCCCAGAGTGGGAACCCCTTACAGAGGCTCTGGAGCTATGTTTGATGACCCTTTGTACCGAAGATGAACTCTATTTATGTAATTTCTTTTCATTTTTTAATAACTCAAAATAGTGCTGGATTGTGATGACAAAACTGTCTTTTTCTAGATATATGTGACAGCAAATAACTCATAACTCATAACCAATAAGAATGCAGGCAGCAATGGAGCTTTAGCAGCATGAAAAGTGGAGGGCACTGTTTAGGTGTCAAGGTGGACATGAGGATGCCTCCATTTTGAGGCCCCTTGAGAATGAGAAACACTACATGAACTTTAACTTGGGCCAAGCAAGCAATGCTCAAGAAATAAAGGGAAATGCCTCCAGTGGCAATGATGGGACAGTTGGGGCATCATTTTGAGGGGGAGTCAGCATCATGCACAGCATCCCTTTGCAATGTACCTGCTCGAAGTGATGTTAAGAGCTTGCTTCCTTGCACCTGATGAAAAAACTCACCCTGAACTGAGCCGTTGATTATTCAGGTAGGAAGCAAAATCATCAATATTTCTGCTGCTGGGAATTTTCCACTGCAGTGGGACAACACTGGGGAGGAATTCTATTGCAATTCCCAGAACTTTAACAGACTCACAACTTGGCTCCTGTCAATGGGATCTTTCTATGAGGCTACCAGTCTAGAAGAACACTGGAATGTCAGCTTAGATTATTTGCTTAATTTTTTGGATTGGGACTTGACCCTATGACCTTCTGACAGAGTAGTGTCTTGAGACAAACCCGACATACTTCAGTGAAGTATCTTTACCAGCCTTCTTTACTTTGTCAAAACCTATTTTACCAACATTATGATTCACACATTGTTGTCTAGGTCCTATTAATTTAGATCTATTTCAGCCAATGAATGAATTTATTACAGATGTTATGAATCCAGTTTAACGATTATACACAGAGCTTAAAATGTCAACAAATATTAAGTCAAGTAATTGTGCTTTGACTGCAATATGCACTCAAAAATAAACACACTATTTTAAAATTAAAGAACAAGTAAATTCAAGGAGAACTAAATCATAGTGTGGTAGATGTTTGCCTTGACAATGAAGTAAAACTGGCAGTATTATTTAGCCTAGTAATTATACACCCCAACAAACCCATAATCCAGATGTTTTCTAATCAACCTGCTCAGTGATTTTATTACATATCTGTAAAACAGATGATCTTGAACCAAGACCTCATGGCTCAGAGGTAGTGATGTTACCAAGGAATCCTTTCAAACAATATTTAATTTGTTTGATATCAGGAGAACTACTTTTCAGGCAGTGTGTATATAAACAGTTGGTGCTAACAGTTATGTAACTCTATCACAGTCCAATTGTTTTATATCTTTTGAATGTTGTTCTTAAGATGTTTGGGCTGACCACAATCCTAAGAGAACTAGAAGTAACTGACATGCTTTCTTGGTTGAAATGCATATACCAATATGACATGGTCTGAGCATTTCCCTATATGTTAGCTCATGTAATGCATCCCATTAAGACTGAGTTTGTGTTGAGACATGCCTTGAAGTTTATTAGAAGCACTGACATTTTATACTGTCACAAAATCTCAAACTTATGCATAGTTGGGGTTCTGTGCTTACTGACCAATTATATTGTGTTACATATATGTAACTGACTGAACACACTGCATGGTCACAGAGCTGGACTCTGACTGCAGCCAGGACTTCTAACTCAGAGAGTCACATGTTGTGATGGCATGTCACAGTTTTAAAGATACACTGACTCTGGTCTGTAATGACACAGCAATAACTACTACATTCCTCTTGGTTGGTGTCGCATCAATTTTACATCAACAAGGTAAGAGTTCACCATTTCCAAGATGAAGAAACCTGCTTCTTTGTGTGTTCGTCTTGGTCCTGAGATCTACAATACGTTTATTCATTTCATGCAACCAATCCAGCCTTTCTTGGGAACACAGGAATACACACCTTTCTGAAATTTCTCTTGCTGGAGAACTTTGTGCTTGAAACATTATCATTTAATCTTGTGCCATCTGCTATACAAGATGGATGATCAGCTGACTTGAAAAGATTGTTTTATCACTCTTAGTAATATTCTTATTTGCCGTCATGTCAAAGTTTATCAGCATTTTATCCACATACCAGTGCAGACCAACTGTTACAGATTATTCCTTTGATGTCTGATAATAAACCTGTAAATTTGTTTAGTTTTACTGTCAAGGTCAGCTGGTAGATGCTGTGAGTTTTTTTTGCTTTCAGATGGCGTGTTTAATCACATCATTTCCATGGTTCTTGTGCATCACATAACACCTTGACTAATTTTGGAATTTCATCTTTTTTCACATCTATGGAAGCAGAGTCAAATGGCACTGCATTTGATAATTTAACGATTTTGTTGATCCTGCAACTTTTGTCCCCAGTTTAAATGACGCTGTGTGCTTGCTATTCTTCAGAAAGGTTCTGTGATAGAACATTAGGTACACATTAGTGCAACTGATTTGCTGGAAGATTGACACTAAAATTAATAGAGAGAGAATTTAAAGCTCTAGTGCTTGCTTTTAGATTACTGAACCATAGAAATCACTGATAAATAATTAATAATCTCAATGCAATTTGATCCCTGGAAAATCATTGTCTAATTTACACAAAATGTATGAAAAATTACTTTTTTCGGTCTAATGTCAGGGGACCAACCTTTCCCATTTTTAGTTCTGTTCGTATGGTACTTACCCATACACATTTTTACATTTATCACCGTGGCGGAATGTGGTATTTTTGCCAGTGCAGGATCAACTTTATTTTTATACAACTAATAGACTTGAAAGAAGCAATTGGAACAATAGATGGGATATGGGTCCTACAATCATTTATAAAACATTGTCTTGGATTTTCTTTTACTTTGGCTGTATGATGCAGATTATTTGGGTAAACTGCAGAACTCATTAAATTTGTACCTTTTGTAGAGGTGAAGATTTGTTTTGATGGATGTTGTCACAAATAATTTACAGAACAAATAGATTTTCAAAAGTAGGTGATAAATCCATTGTCGATGGTAATTGCCATTCCATTCCTGACTTTTAACAGGATTGGACCTAATTTGTCTGCAAGTGAAATATCCCTATAATCAAGTTCACTAAAAATCAATCTTGTTAACAAAATCCTCTGTTATTTTAAATCTGTTTTCACAAGCTAGAATTTATCATTTAATTTACATTAGCATCCTTTTCTAAAATCAGCTCCTGCACTTGTTAACTTTCATTCTTTTTTTTCACTGGTGAGGATTACTTGTGGTGTGATCACTCTTTATTGAGGAGCAACTGAATCCAATATCTCAGAGTAAACATCAATGCAGACAAGACATGAAGGGAAATGAAAGGTCAGCAGCAGAATAGCAAGTTCACACAATCCCCAGATATTGAAGCTAATACCCAGTGTTGAAATTAAAATATAATCTTGTTTAAAACACCCTCGATTAAGATCAGCAGTAATCCTAAAACTGCTTTGCATCACAATGCCAGTTTTGACAAATAGAAAAATACTGTTTATTTTTGTACGTTATATGTGCATTTAGTTGGTAGGGTGATTGTGCTTTGGATTAAGTTACCAGAGCACCAAGTGCAGAAATGTTATTTGAACATTATTTTCTTCACAGCTGGTTACGGTTCTTCAATATTCTACAAAACAGCATCAATGTATAATGTCTACAGTGGTTCTAAGGGTTGGAAAATTCCAAAGTATTTTTTGAATGTATTTTTTTGTTTAGATCTTTAGGCTCAATAAGAAATGCCACTGAGAGGGACCATAAAATTCTCCATATATTGCAACTGGTATCTGTAGTTAATATTTCCAGGTCTTGGATTAACCAATGACCATGTCAGTTCTTGTCTTCTTGAAGCTCCTTTGGTGGAATCTCCAACAGCCAGTGGTGACAGTGAAGAAGGACAACTGGAGAAGTTGTGTTGGGACCACCAACAGTAGGTGGAAACTAAAATGGAGACACTGAGCAGAACAGTTGGAGCAGACAAATAAGCCTTCTGTGAAGGAAAAGGTATCATGGCGGAGGGGGGGGGGGGGGGGAAGAGACCTGATATGAAGAAAAACTAGATAGTACTTTCTCTATCAGATGCAAACCACAGGCACAATTCCATATTAATACTTTTATGTTTTCAAATATATTTTGTGCTTAACTTTAATTGCCCTTCAGGTTTGTAATGATCAGATGGCAGTGGAACAAAGAATCCCTGCTTCATCATCTTTGCACAGCCCATGTGTTCAGTCAGAAGGACTCCACAGCACAGAGCAGATAAGGTTGACAGGCTGAGATGGAGCAGATGATGGTGGACTTGAAACTGACATTGTTCACATGAGAGGCTGAAGATGCTCAGGTTTCATTGGATGTTCAGGCATTGGTGGAAGCAAACAAACCTTTCAACTAAGCTCAGGCAGAGGCTCCCCATTTGCATTCCTGCAAGGCTATAGAGGAAGAAAGTGATACACCTGATCAGATATTCTACTTGCCAATAGTTTCAGGCAATGACCAGAAATGATAAGTGATTTAAAGATTGAAAACTGGATCGAGGCAACATAACTGATTATAGCAACCAAAGGCCTCACCAAGAGTGAGCAGGCAAAGGAGCATCTGTGCAGGAAAGCCCTTTGGGAAATACTGGGAAGAGGTACAGATGTTCAAAGGCATGCTCAGTGGATCTTTGAGGCACTGATGAGGGAGTTTGGAGATGCAGTAGGCTGACACACTTAAAGCAGAGATTTTATAGCAGAATACAAGGAAAGTAAAGCAGAGTATCTGATTTCCATATCAAAAGAGCAGGTGAAGTTGTTTGACTGCATCATCCTCTGGGATCTATCTGGGACAGGAAGCTGAAGGATACTCTAAAGAAGTAATAAGAGATAGGAACATTAAAATGCAATTAAGGAGGCTTCATTAGTAACAAAGCTGGATTGTAGTTCTCAAACTTGCAAGCTCAGATCGTGGAGAAAAATTGGACTCCTGAAACCAGGAAAGACGCTAGCCTCTGACAGGATGTGGTCAGTCCAGATGGGGATTGTTCTTCAGGCTAACAAGACAGGTGGACCGGATTACTGTACAGTGATCACTGATCCAATCCTTACTGTCCTCTCTCCATAGTAGGCCTCATAGCTGACCCATCAAGTTGAATTTCCTCTTGCATTGCCCTCAATAGTTACTCTGAAATTGTTAACTTAATGTCAGAAATATGCCAATTTGTGTTGCTTATCAGTTATTCATCAGTACTCTCGCCACAGTGCCAATACCACAGTATGAGTTTCAACTCATAGGTTGGCAATATTGTCTTAGTATCTGTGATATGTTAATTGAATAAATGCCTAATCCAAATAAAGTTAGCTGTAATTAAACTGGAGTTTACAAACAGAGACTGAATTGTTTAATGTTGTTGGATAATAAAGGAATTGACTCCTTCTTCCATTGACTCCTCATAATCAACCCTGAAGTAAGTTTTCAGTAAGGACTTTAAAACTGAATTGATGCAGCCAAATCCAACTATCTTATAAATGCCAGAAAGATATTTACCTCAGCAGTCTGATTTAGGCTTCTGTTCACATTCCAAGATTAGTTGCTCCACATGGCCCCTTATCTTAGCAAAATTGTTGCATACCATCAATCTACATCATCAAGGGGCAGCACGGTGGCTCAGTGGTTAGCACTGTTACCTCACAGCACCAGGGGCCTGGGGTTGAACTGCCTGTTTCCACACAATATGGATTCTAATTACTAACTGTGCGCTTGCAAACATGCCAAGAATACCAATTCAAGTGAAAGAGCAATGCAAAATTCTAAAGCCAAGTTGTCTCTGTTGCACTGAGTATATAAGAACAGAACTAGCCATTAACCAAAAATGTGCAGGTTAGGTAAGTTGGCCATGCGAAATTGCCCATAGTGTTAGGTGAAGGGGTAATTGTAGGGGAATAGGTTTGGGTGGGTTGCTCTTCAGAGGGTTGGTGTGGACTTGTTGGGCCAAAGGGCCTGTTTCCACACTGTCAGTAATCTAATCATCTAATCAACCCAATTGTGGTTGTTGTACCATCTAATGTGATTACTCTGATCTGTACCATAATTCCAACTGATCTCCTTGGTTTCATAACCTGCCATAGTCTTCCTTAACAAAACTGTGTCAGTTTAACGTTTACTTAGTTTAGTTTCAACAATCATTTCACAAACATCAGTAAATTTAATTAGAATGGTGTGGATGAGAGGAGTTGTTTACATTTTCACTCTGGTTTTTATACTACATAACGTTCAGTGTTATACAGTCTCTGAACTTCAATAAGTTAAGCTAGTTGGTTGAACAGTATTGGACAGATTCTTGTCTCAGCATTGGCTTCAGAAGGCACTTAAAACTATAATACAGGTCATCTGATTTATGTATCTTTTAATATAATTTATTTTAGTCAGAAATAGAAATTGCTGGAGAAATACAGCAGATCTAGCAGACCTGCTGAGTTTCTCTAGCAAATTCTGTTCTTGTGTTGGATCTCTAGTATCTGCAATTCTTCGATTCAATTTTATTTTCGTGGTTGGAATTTGAACAAGTACCACATGGGGTTCAGCCTGTCTGTGTGAAGGATATAATGATTAATTGTTAACATCCTCTGTCCTTCTTTTTAAACTGGAGTTCCTGGAGAATTAGTGAGAATTTGTTTGCATTGCCAGAGATTTATAAGTGAACAAAATAGATATTGAGGAGTATTGGGGCATGTTTTCATGTTTAGAAGATTTGAAATCAGTTCATGTTTGTGTTTCAGTGGAATATCACTTTATTAAATAAAAGTACCAAGCCATCTATCTAGTCTGGATTCTAAGTTGCTTATGGAGTCATAGAATCATACAGTATAGAAACAGACCCTTTACCCATCATATCTGTGTCAACAAACAAGCAACAAACTAGACAAATCCCATTTATCTGTAAAAGCTGACAGAACTACCAGATGTTGCAAATCAGAAACAAAAACAGAAATAACTAGAAAAGCTCAGCAGGTTAGGCAGTATTTGTAGAGAGAAATCAGAGTTAATGTTTCGGGGGAGTGAAGAAGGATCAATGCACCTGAAATTTTAACTCTGATTTCTCTCCACAGATGCTGCCAGCCCTGCTGAGCTTTTCCAGCAATTTCTGTACTTGTTCCATAGCCTACTATGCCCTGACATTTCAAATGCTCATCTAGATGCTGCTTCTTCAATGTTGTGAGAGGGCCCACCCCACCCCTCTCAGGCAGCGCATTCCCATATTTTCACCACCCTCTGGTGAAAATGGTTTTCCTCACATCCCCTCTAAATCACCTTACTCCTCATCTTAAATTTATGCCCTCTGGTCTTAGACATGTATGCTATGAAAATATTCTCAAGATCTACCCTATCTATGCCTCTCATAATTTTGTATGCAATATATTTCATTATTCAGTGTAAATTGTATATTCCAGTTATAACACCAGCTATGATCATAATACATATGTGAATCAGAACAGGTAAATTAAAGTCGATATCCAAAATAAGATGGGCAATCTATCCTGCAGATCTCTGCAATCCATTATAACATCCATTGTCAAGATTAGATAAAAACCATTCAGGAAAAATATGGACACGGATTGGTAGATGGTTGACATTTTTTGCTTCAGAGAGAACTTTGGCCACAGGATCAGATAATTTGGTCCATTATACTGGGAAATAAAGCAGGGGTTTAAAACATCCTTTGTATTTAGTCCGCACGCACTAGTTTCTTAAAATCATCTTTCACAGGATGTGGGTATCACTCACTCGGCCATTTATTGCTGATGTCAAAATGCCCTTGAGATGACAATGAGTGATGTTTTTGAACCTCTGCAACATCTCTCAATGGTAATGAAAAACCCATTGTATGTTTAGGAAGAGAGTTCAAGGATATTGATCCAGTGATGGAACTGATAAAAATTCCAAGTCAGGATAGTATGTGGCTCAGAGGGGAACTTACAAGCGATGTTATTCCTATGCATCTTACTACCTTTGCCCTTCTAAATGGTGGAGTTTGCTGGTTTGGGTGGTGCGATAGAAGAAACCCTGATGCACTGTTGCAGCCATTCTTGTTGATGGTACACACTGCTGCCACGCTGCTTCAGTGGTGAGGGGAGTAAACGTTGAAGGTGTTTGCTGGGCTGTCAATTGGAAGGCCTGCTTTGTTTTGGATGGTGTGAGACACTTGAGAGTTGCTGGAATTGCACCCATCCAGACAAATGGAACGTATTCCATCACATGTGCTTTCTGGACGCTGGGCAGGTTTTTGGGCTCTTAAGTGATAACTTACCCACTACAGAATTCCCAGCTTCTGACCTGATCTTGTAGTCACAGTACTTGTATGGCTAACCCAGTTCAGTTTCTTGTCAATGATAATCCCTAGGATGTTGATAATGATGAATTCAGGTATAATAATGTCATTGAATGCTAAGAGGAGCAATGGTTATCATGGTGACCATCATTAAGATTAGATTTTAAATTTCAAATTTTATGTAAACTCCACCAGCTGCCATGGCTGGATTTGAACCTGTTCCCAGAGCATTGGTCCACCTCTGTTTAATTGCTCGTTCAGTGGCATTACTGCAATGCTGCCCCAACTTCTGTGAGGTTTCTTACCTTTCCCTCAAAGCTGTCCTTGATTCACTTCAGCTGCCAAGTTTTCTGAAATCTGGGAATCTGGTTTACCAATGTTACAACATGCAAAGAAGTAAAATCATAAACAGCTAGAATCATTAGAATGATTAATTTAGCAAGCTGCATCCCCCAAGGCTGCCTGTTCTTGTCCAATTTAAACTCAAAAATGGACAGCTTGCAGTCAGTCAGGGTTTGGGTTCCAATTTTTAACATGTTAACATCTGATAGAAATCCAACTCACGGATTTTTGTTTGGTAAAAATTTCCCAAATGTATGTGATTATTCATTGAATTTGTTCTGCTTGGTCTGAATCATTTAAAGATGTAAATCTATGGTTTGTGTTATTTTTCAAAGCATGAAAAATTGTTTTATGACTTACATGGTATAATTTCCATACATCTGCCATTAACTGTTTGAAGAGAGCCTCATATCACATTCCAATGATCTAATAAATTGAATTATTTTCCTTTGAAAATCTGGGATTAATTTTCAAAGCATACATGTTCTGAACCTATTTCACACAATAGACTAATTGGCATGCATGATGGCTTCAAATGTACTGAAACTAATTTCCAGAAAATGTACTCATTTTCATTTGGCTTCAGTTGATTATGGTTGGAGAAAATATCTGCTATCGAGAAGGGAGATGTTATCTCTAGGGAAGGAGCTGTTTTCCATTTCAGACCATCATAAGCTCTCATATTAAAGTGAAACTCCCTGCATTTTGCCAACAGGCTACATTTTAGGATCTGGAGATTACTATTGGCACTTTATTTCACTCAGAAGTGTATTTCCAGTGACCTAATGCCAGCTATCAGGACTATACTCCATGCAAATAAGCATATTCATGTAGCAACTATCACTACATGCTACTCGCATGTGACTCAGAGCCTGTAGCACATGAATATTTTACACCACTATGTCCATCTTGTGCCTCCAGTGACTTGGTCTGCGTTATACCCTGACTGCTGCCTGGATTTAAAGGTGTATTTATACAAAGATTGTCTCATTTTAAAAAATTCAATCACCGGCCAGCATTAATTACACATTCCCATTTGTTTTTGAGAAAATTGGTGTTATACCACAGTCTTGAACTGCTGCAGTCCATGTACTTAGGGACACTCACAAGTTCCAAGACTTTGATTCAGTGATACTGAAGAAATGGGAATATTGATCCAAATCAGTATAGCGAGTGGTTTGTAGGGGGAAATTGCACCTGGTGGTGTTCTCATGTACCTTGCTGCCCTTGTTATTCTGGATGATAGTTGTCACACATTTGGAAAGTGCTAGCTAAGGAGCCTTGGTGAATCTCTGCAGTGCACCCTATAGATGATGCTGAGAATTGGTGATGGAGTGAGTGAATATTTGTGGATGTGGTGTCAATCAGTGGAGTACTGTGCACCGGGATAAGCGTCAAACCTTTTTGAGTTGTTGTTGCAGCTGCACTTATCCAGAGTAAATAATGATTAATAAAGAACGGATTTCCTGTGTTAGTTGTCTGTGTAAACTCCCAGCATACACTTGAGCAATGTAGTTTTTTTCTCCAATGGAATTATGTCAGCAAGAGATAGAATAACTTTCTAAATTATCCTTGACCATAATGATCGTCCAGTCTCACGGAGCAGCATTCCCCATCAAAGCAATAACTTCACCATAGAGATCATGAGATAAATGACAAGGATGACATCAGTTTGTTAGTGAAGGCAACATGTTGGAATCAAAGGAAATACCCTCCTAAAGTCTTTATTTCCAAGTGGTGGAGGAACTATACATTCAAAGAGGAGGCAGCTGTCAGTGGAAGTATGTGTTAGCTAAATTATGGCTGGTCATTCCTGAGTTGCATCAAAGGAACTATTTTATCATAGTTGTTCCAAAGAAGCATTCTGATGAGGGCCTCAGTATGAGGTCTGAAAGTTAATGGTTTCATCTAACACTGACATTTGATAAAATATTACATGGAGAGACAATCAAATTTATGCATCATGTTTTTCAGGTTTTAGTCATATGCATGGCTGGTAAATCCTTTAAATTATCTTGGAGGTCACTCCTTTTTCTGAAGGGTTTTGATTCCCTTTTGTCTATCTGCAATACAAACAACTGCTGATAAAACCTTGAGAGAAAACATTCTTCCCTCAAAACAGATACACATCATTGACACACCTTAAGCATGTGAAATAGTCAATGGTTTTTATGTCATGATACAAATTAATAGAAACATCTATAAACCAAATGTAAACTGGATCCTTAGGTGTTAACACTGTTAACAATGATCATGATATCATTGCGATAAGATTCTTTAAGGGGTTTAAGACTTGGATGGGGATAGCTATCCTGGTCTTTTTATCTGAAGAAAGGCAAAACAGAAGCAAGTACCTCTGTGATTTACAAAAGTCCACCTCTTTGAGAGATCTGCAGAAGTGCCATTAGTACGTGACTTTGTCTGTTGAATTTACCTAAACTACATTGCAGGAGTGGAGACTTGTTTCCATGTGAAATATTTTCCAGAACAGGGCAATCACATGATTTCTGAACTGTTCCTGTAATTTGCAACACTATATTATTCTCTCTAATTCTACTTTCCTTGAAAGTGTTTGTGTGTGTGCTACTATGTGCCTGGGTGCCATCATTTTAGATTTGATATGAATGTATGAACAACAATCTTCTGTATTTAAGTCCATGAAAAGCTTGCTCCTTGTTCTAAGTTGCCCATACATTTAGAAGTTAAGAAACCCACACAGCTTTCCTTCAAAAGCCAACTGATAACACACAGTAGGGATGTTTGTGTTTCTCTCAACCTGGCCATAACATTTTTTTCTGATTTTATATTGTTTGGAATAGATGACTGAATTGTAATGGAGATGGGCACTAATAGTTGATGTAAATCCATTGATTGTGATACTCTTCTGTCTTTCACCCAGTTATGTGACCTTCACACTGTTTTCAGCATTTGATGACACATGCAAGCTGCAACAATAGATTTGTCCTCCTTTTGGGTTGCTAGATCAATAGCTCTAAGCTAGCTCAAACATTGCTAAACATTACAATGTTTATTTAAGAATAAATGAGACATTGTGCATAACAAACTTGAGCAGCAATTAACAAGGAACACTTGAGAATTACATCATTATTTCCTTGATCCTTGGGTAGAGGGTTAATGATGCTTCACGAGCCAGTTTGATTGTCAGGCCTCACTGGAATCTCTTCAGAGGGCTGCCCTGCATTTTCAGAGAGAATAGGAAGCCAACAGAACTGGAGAATTGGATTTCTGATCTATTTCCATATCTTGAACTCAAATGCTTAGGTGTCTGGAGAACTCTTTCCTTATTCTACACTGAGAGATACTCAAAACCATTAGCCTATATTCTTATTCCTCATAGCGTGATCCTGTCTGTGCTGAGGCACACATCTCCAGTCTCCATATCTAGTTTTAAGTTTAAAATCAAACTTTTTTTGTCATTCGATTATACTCCCATGGACTATAAACCATATAACAATAAGTTTTAATCATAAGTAAAATTCCAGCATGCTCAGTTCTGTAACTCGGAAAAAGAGAAATATAGCTAAACAATAGAGCTGTCATACAGTCAAAGTCTACTCCTGAAAATATAAAAGTGACATTGATTATGTTTGAGCTAATGGGAAAAGCTTAAGGACAGTCCCAATCAGAGAAAAGACAAGAGGTAACACAACAGATTAATTTAAATTTCAAACTATTTTATAATCATGATCACGTTTTAGAATACTGAGTGATGATTTTGATGGTGAAGGTCAACATCCCTGTGACATCTGTGGGATGTGGACCTCATCTGTATTAAGGACTGGGAGCTACTGTTCAATCAAGTCCCAATAGTTCAGAAGCCTAACAGTGCAACCTGGAGTGGTGGCAACTGCCAGGGTTGCACATGGAAGAAGAAAATCTATCAATGGAAATGCACTTTGACAAGTGGGTAAGAGGAATCTGGGAGGTCTAGTGCCACTTAGGCATGGCATAAGAGCAGTGGGTAAGAGCAGTGGCCTCAGTGCCTTGCCATATATATCTCAAGTGGTACATTATGTTGCAAAGTATATTGTGATGGATAGAAAGCTGCAGTTTACCAATTCTGTCAGAAATCTAATTCTCCAGTTCAACAGGCTTCCAATTCTCTCTGAAAACACACCGACAGCTCCACAAAGAGAGTCAAGAGAAGCCTGAACATCAAACTGGCTCTTGAAGCAACACTGACGATTTGACCCAATCACTGCTCCAGCCCCAAATCTCAAAATCAACTCCACTATTGTGTTACATTAATTACAATTTGCAGAATGTTGTGTGGTACCATAGAGCAATTGGTGCTGGGGTGCATTTAATCAGGCAAGTAGACAGAAAATGATCCTTCCAGCCTCCTGTGGACAGCCTTCCAGCTTTGCCATCATTGAGACTAATCAATATCCATTAAAAGAATACATTTCACTACCATGGTATTAACTGAGATGATGGAAGCACATTCACCATGAGAGGACTTGGCATGTTTACTTCTGAGCTCCCAGGAGGAGTTACTCATTCAAAGACATAATGCTTGATTGAGGAACTTTGCATTGTGAACCCCTGTCACCACTGACCTCCACTGTAGCCCTGCCTCACCTGCCATCACTCAGCTGTGCCTGAGTCCCATGCCATTCTGAGAATTCAGGGAATGCAATACCAGCAGCAACCACCATCTCCTACGTGGCGCTTCTGAGTGCAGAAGAGCTGCCCAGCTGTGAGGCGTTCTCATTGGGCTGACCTTCTTGTTGAAAAGCCTTTTTCCTGACTTGTTAAATACTCCAGAGGCACAAAATGTAGAAACACAGTGCTCTTGCCTACTCTCCAGCCAACAACTGAGACACCCAGTCATCCATGAGTACACTCCACAATACAGATATTTAACAGCCACTTATTATACATTACTTTTTATTAAATTTCTGTGGCTTTGTAACAAGTACTTTTATCATGATTTTCAGTTGTAACTCTTTAATATGTAACCTGCTAAAAAAGCTGAAATCTGTTTAACACATCTAAAGTCTGTATGCAATAGGATGAGATTAAATTAGTAACCTCATAAAATATGTGTTTCTTCACTGATGAAGCAGGTTGACAGATATGTGGATTGGTCTATCGTGCTATCAAAGCATTAATGGTTTGTCAGTTGTTCATTTTACCTCACTATCTCCTTCCACACCCATCTCACTGTCAGAGAATTTCACTGTGTGGAGAAAAATTCCTTTACATGGATGACAAAAAGATCAACTAATATATTGTATGGTGCTCCTTCCTTTCTGTTGGATAAATCTTGATGTTGGCATAACATTTAATAGAGTTCTTGCAAGAAATTTGAGTAAAAGCTAAAAGCAGTAGGGAGAGAGAAGAAAATTCATGGGCTGAATCATCTCTTTTTTAGCTGAATCCAATTTATGTTGAGTTCTTTGGAGTGTTTTCCACCATGAGGCCTAACAAGTCGTCTTGCCAAATCATACCAAATTCACCACATTAATTAGCCACCACACCACTAAAGCCTCCATTACCTGTGTTGTGCATCATGTACTGTTTATCCTATTGCTCCCCCCACCCCACCCAAAAACTAATCATTCTGACTTTCTCTGATCCTACAACCAATTGTGTTAGTCACATTATCAGAATATCACCATGGGCAACATGCTCAAAATGGCTTCACAGTATCATAGCATATGAACTAAGCATATAATGATCTCATACTCCATCCTACCTTAAGTTCACTTGAAACATGACATCCTAATGGAAGCACACTGCTTTGTTATAACCAAATAGTTTAGCATTACCCCAGAAACCTTAATGACAGAGGAATGCAATGCATGTGCATACAGGTAGCGGCAGATTCAAACCAATATAAATGCCGGAGGAATCAGTACAGAAGCGCTTCACAGGAGGCTCCCAAGCACTGAAGATGTCACCTAGAAAGGGGACGAAACGTTTGCAAGAAAAACTCCCAGCTCGGTGAACAGAACCACAACAATGAGCACCTGAGCTACAAATCTTCTCACAAACTTTGAACATTCAGAAGAGGCTGCAAGTGTGCACTTAATACAAAGAATAAAATGTTTATTAATGAAGAAAATAGCACAAGCTAAATTACACTAGACAACATTAAACATAAGATTGATTTTATTATGGACATCAAACAAAGATAGAACATCACAGTATCCCTTTTATCTCAGTAATATCCTTGCAACACTCAAATTAATGAAGAGTTACCATTACTTTTGACACTAGTCTTGGTTAGGACCCTCACAATTGGTTTCCTAATGGCAAATTTCTGGGTAGTCACAAGATGCTTTTTCCCTTCATCTGCTGTTTCCCTGATACACCTGAAATAAACTGAAAACCAAACTCATCAATGCTTTTAAGTTTAGAGCAAATACACAACCTCAACTGTCAGCAACATTGCCTCCCTCTGTCACATACATAGACTGCCTGACCTTCACGATTGTCCAATTCTTTGCATTCCTAGGCTTTGAACACGAAATAGATTTTGATTTAATATGCTGATCTGTTAAACGTCCCCTGCTTTTCAAGTCAAAATTGTAAAACCTCATTAAAATGTACGTAAACAAAACAGACCTTCAGACATTCTGGTACCACAGCCCCAAGCCTGTAAAAGAAACCCAAAAAATGTATCAGCATGTCTGCTGTTTTGTTTGGATTAAAGTCATTATTGTTATTAATGGTCAGCCCTCTTTTCTATTGTTCAGCATTTATTTATGCCTGTTTCGATTTCTGTGAAGTCCAATATATTCTGGATGTTAAAGGCTGTCAGTAAATTGAAGTTTTTATTCATATTATTTGTGTTCAAGGTCACAGGATAGAAGGATTACCTTATCTGCAATGTGGAGAATAAATATTTGCACATGTTGGCTTAATACTTGGTAGCAGATTTTTATATTAAAGAAAATTTACTGTAGTATATATTAAACATGTGGAGCATGAAATTCAACACATTTTTGTCCTTTGAACTTATGTCTTTGACATACATGAGAACCTTGGCATATTGTACACCTAATTTTATATGAAATTTTTAAAAAATGAAAACCAAGGGGGTAAGTTGCAAAGTTCTTTGAAGTTTACATCACAGGTAGACAGGGTAGTTCTGTAGCCATTTAGAACACATTGCTTAGACCTTTGAGTATAGGAGTTGGAATGTCATTTTGAGGTTGTATCAGATTTTCGTGATGTCTCTTCTGGTGTACTATGTGCAGTTGTGATGGCCCTGTTATGGGAAAATGTTACTAAAGTGGAAAGATTTCAGAAAACTTTTACGAGGATCCCCTCTCATCCTTCTAAACCGAAGTGTATACAAGCCCAGTCGCTCGAATCTTTCAACATATGAGAGTCCTGCCATTCCAGGAATTGACCTCGTGAACCTATGCTGCACTCCCTCAATAGCCAGAATGTCCTTCCTCAAATTTGGAGACCAAGACTGCACACAATACTCCAGGTACGGTCTCACCAGAGCCCTGTACAAGCTGCAGAAGACCTCTTTGCTCCTATACTCAATTCCTCTTGTTATGAAGGCCAGCATGCCATTAGCTTTCTTCACTGCCTGCTATACTTGCATTCTTGCTTTCATTGACTGATGTACAAGAACACCTAGATCTTGTTGTACCTCCCCTTTACCCAACTTGACTCCATTTAGATAGTAATCTGCCTTCCTGTTCTTGCCACCAAAGTGGATCACCACACATTTATTCACATTAAACTGCATCTGCCATGCAACTGTCTATTAACCAAGTCTGTCCTAGTCACCATGCATTCTCAAAACATCCTCCTCACATTCCACCCTGCCACCCAGCTTTGTGCCATCAGCAAATTTTCTAATATTACTTTTAATGCCTTCATCTACATAATTTATGTATATTGTAAACAGCTGCGGTCCCAGTACTAAACCTTGTGGTACCCCACTTGTCACTGCCTGCTATTCCAAAAGGGACCCGTTTATCACTAATATTTGCTTCCTGTCAGTCAGCCAATTATCAATCCAAGTCAGTACCTTGACCCCAATACCATGTGCCCTAATTTTTGCTCACTAATCTCCTATGTGGGACTTTATCAAAGGCTTTCTGAAAGTCCAGGTACACTACATCCACTGGCTCTCCTTTGTCTATCTTCAAAGTTACATCCTCAAAAAATTCCAGAAGATTAGTCAAGCACGAATTCCCCTTTGTGAATCCATGCTAACTCTGACCTATCCTGTTACTGCTATCCAAATTAGTCATAATTTTGTCTTTGATAATTGACTCCAGCATCTTTCCCACCACTGATGTCAGGCGAACCAGTCTATAATTCCCTGTTTTCTTTCTCCGTCCCTTCTTGAAAAGTTTTCTGCTCCATTAATTCTGTTGTATTTTTAAACTTCTCTTATTCTCATTTTGTCTTCAACTTCCTTCTTAAATTTCCAGTTTGTCCCCTCCCCCCATTACTTAGTTTAAACAGACCTGTGTTGCAATGGCAAACCGATTGCCAGAATGCTGGTCCCCCACCTGTTAAGGTGCAACTCATCCCTCTTGTATAATTTATCCTTACTGCTAAACATACCTCAGTGATCCAAGAATTTAAATCCTTGCTTCCTGTACCAGTTCCTCAGACACACATTCAAGTCCATTATCTCTCTGTTCCTGCTCTCTGCAGCCCGAGGAACTGGAAGCAAACTGGAGAGAACCACCCTTTGAATGAGAGCTATTAACATAGCTGGTCAAATAGATGTCAGTGATCATTTAGTTGGATTATCATAGTGATCAATTATGATGTATCAGACTCCCCTTTGGAGAGACCCAGTAAAGCCATATACGCCCGTACCAAAAAGATTTTTGCTGTCCCTTTCTTCGGAGGATTATGGTAGCTGAATTATAATGAGTCTGATTAAACCAGGAGGTCATAGCAATCATTTTGGTCTGTCAAACACGGCATCAGAAAGCTCCAGTGAGACTCCACAAAAGACATGCCACACACAAACTCACACACTCACATGCACACACACTCACAGACACACATACACAAACACACACTCACAAACACACACACACTCACATGCACACACACACTCTCACTGACATACACACACACACATATGCACACACACTCACTCACACGCACATGCACACACATACTCACAAGAACATACACTCTTGATATACACATTGACAAGCACACACACTTACAGACACATGCAGACAGAGTCTCATGCTTACATGCACACACACACCCAGAAAGAGAACGAGAAAGACACATACAGCCACACACACACATACACAAACAGAGACACACACAGAGATAGAAAGACACACATACTTTCAGGACAGGAGAACTTTAATAGGCTGAGATTGTTTTCTCTCGAAAAGAAGTGGTGGAAGGAGATGTAAATAAAGCGTGTAAAATTCTGATGGGCCTCTTCCAGGAAATGAAGAAAAAAACCAAGGCCGAGATTGAAAATAACCTGGAGTAACGTTTACAGGCATACAAAGTGGAATTCTTTTCACATAGAGAAGTTTATGTGAGATTTATAACCCACTGCCTGAGAGGTTCATCAAAGCAGCCACATTTAAATCAGAACATTTTACAAAAAGTTTTGAAGAATGTAATTGAAATGTCATAAACTACAGGATTATTGACTAAAAAAATGGAAAATGGGAATATGTTTGCTCATTATATTTTGAGTCAAAGTGAATATGAGGCTGAATGGCCTTCCTCAGTGCTGTAAATTTCTATAATTCTATCAAATCTGTGCCAGTAGTCGGCAACTCTAGCCTCAGGCAATATCAAAGGCCAAGTGCCCTTTTTTGAAGATATAAGACAAAAGCAAATCAAATTGATGTATGCTATAATGTTCTTTATTGGAATTCAAAGACATTAAGGACATCTATCTCAACATGAATATAAAGTGAAAGCCTTGGGTGACTGGCAGTCTGTGGCTAAGATACTATTTTTTGATGCCAGTCAATGATCAGCGTACTAATGGGAGCACTTCTGAAGGATGATTTTCTCAGTCTTTGATTAATTTCACCCACCATGAATTGTAATGAAACAAGTTTAAGCTGAAATTGCGCTTTGTTTGTTCCTGAAGCACTCGTTTATTGGATCAGTGGAAACATTTGCTTCAATAAAATGCTGTTTCCAAAAAAATTGTTTGCATCACAATTAACAAACTCTTGTGAATGTTTTGATTTGATGGATAATGGATAGATTTTTAATCAACATTGTTGCTTTTGTCGATTTAATATACATTAGTCCAATGTGACTTGGCCTTAAAATAGTTCCCTACAATTGACAATGTGTTCCGATGGTGTGTGGACATTTATAGGACTTATTGTCATCCACCCGAAACCACTGCACACTTATATATTGATTTATCTATTCAATATATTTGTCCCAGATATCCTGTGACCTCCTTCCACCTATCACATCTCCATCGCCCCTCCCCCAAGTCCCTCCTCCCTACCTTTTATCTTAGCCTGCTTGGCACACTCTCCTCATTCCTGATGAAGGGCTTATGCCCGAAACGTCGAATTTTCTGTTCCTTGGATGCTGCCTAACCTGCTGTGCTTTAACCAGCAACACATCCTGTGACAGATATTGTGTACATTCAAAATCTATGTACTATCGTTTTCTTAAAATCCTTTAATTCACACAAACATTGAATCAGAACTAAATAGTTAGTAACTTTGATTAAAAGCAGCAAATTTGTTCCCAGCTGAATCACAATAGTGGTCAAATACGAGAAAGGAAAAGGTATTTCTTTCCTCCTCCAGCTATACCACCTTCTGAGAGATATCTGCACTTCTTAAGTTCTAGCCTCTGTGCATCGTCAATACTGATTTTGCCATTAGTGATAATGTCTTCAAATTCTAGGGCCCAAATCTCTGCAAATTGATCCCTAAAGCTCTGTCTCTTTTTCCATTTTAGAACCTACCTCTTTGACCGATATTTCCAAGTTGATCTTTCTGTGGCTCATTTCATTATTTTGTTTGATAACACTTTTGTGAAGTGCCTTTGAATGCTTGAACATGTTAACAATGCCATAAAAATTCAGACCTTTTGTGGTGTTACAATGGTTTTAATCCTAAAATATTTTGACAATGTAACAAAATCAATCCTGGTAGTTCATTCAAACACACGTTGATGTACCAGTGAATAATGCTATAATAATTATCTTAAGAAGCCCTGAGTAGGGTGGACAATTAAGGACAAGGACATGATGATAATTCTAAATGGTTTCTCTATTGCCCACTTTAATGATCTTATAGATTGTAACTGCCTTGCATTTGGGAATGGTTCTCACTGTAACACTCTCTCAATAGAGAGAGGTCTGTAATTTAAGGGTTAAAGGGTTAAATTGAGAGAAAGGTGAATATTATTATTGAAAAAAAAGAGCATAACTAAAGCAGGGGTGTGCCAATGGGCTGAATAGTGGCAGATAAAGTTTGATTTAGATAAATCTGAAGTGTTAAATTTTAATAAGACAAATCAGAGCAGGATTTATCTAGTTAATGATAGGGCCCAGGGAGTGTTGCCAAACAAAGAGACCTAGGGGTACTGGTGAATAGTTTCTTGGAGTTGCAGGGAGCTAGGGTGGTGAAGAAGGCATTTAGTATGCTTGCCTTCATTGGTCTGTGAGTTGAGTATAGGAGCTGAGATGTCATGTTGAAGTTGTACAGGGCATTGGATGGGCCACTTATAAACTACTTTGTACAATTCTGGTCTCCTTACTATAGGAAATATATTGTTAAACTTGAAAGGGTTTAGGAGAGAGTGAGGACTGCAGATGCTGGAGATCAGAGCTGAAAATGTGTTGCTGGAAAAGCGCAGCAGGTCAGGCAGCATCCAAGGAGCAGGAGAATCGACATTTCGGGCATGAGCCCTTCTTCAGGGAGCCTTTCCTGAAAAAGGGCATATGCCCGAAACGTCGATTCTCATACTCCTTGGTTGCTGCCTGACCTGAAAGGGTTTAGAAAAGATTACAAGTATATTGTCAGTGTTGGAGGGTTTGCGTTATAGTGAGAGGCTGAATAGGCTGAGGTTTTCTTCCCTTGATCATTGGAGACTTAGGGCAAACTTACAGAGGTTTATAAAATCATGAAGACATGGATAGGGTGAATAGCTGAGATCTTTTTTCCATGGGTAATGAAATCCAAACCTAGAGACGATAGGCCTAAGATGAGAAGGGAAAGTTTTAAAGGGAACCTGAGGGGAAATCTTTTCACACAGAGGGTGATGTGTACATGGAACAAGTTGCCAGAGGAGGTGGTGGAGGTGGGTACAATTGCAACATGTAAAAGGCATCTCAATGGGTACATGAATATCAAGGGTTTAGAGGGATAGAACATAGAACATTATAGTGCCGTACAGGCCCCTTGGCCCTGGATGTTGTGCCAACCAGTGAAACCAATCTAAAGCTCATCTAACCTACACTATTCCATTATCATCCATAAATTTATCCAATGACCAGTTAAATGCCCTTAATGTTGGCGAGTCCACCGCTGTTGCAGGCAGGGCATTCCATGCCCTTACAACATTCTGAGTAAAGAACCTACCTCTGATATCTGTCCTGTATTTATCACCTCTCAATTTAAAACTATGTCGCCTCATGCTAGCCATCACCATCCAGGGAAAAAGGCTCTCACTGTCCACCCTAACTAACCCTCTGATCATCTTGTATGCCTATATTAAGTCGTCTCTTAACCTCTTCTCTCTAATGAAAACAGCCTCAAGTCCCTCAGCCTTTCCACATAAAACCTCACTCTATACCAGGCAATATCCCAGTAAATCTCCTCTGCACTCTTTCCAATGCTTCCATATCCTTCCAATATGTGGCAACCAGAACTGTACACAATATTCCAAGTGCAGCCGCACCAGAGTTTTGTACTGCTGCAACATTGCCTCATGGCTCTGAAACTCAATTCCTCTACCAATAAAAGCTAATACACCTTCTGAACAATCCTATCAATCTGGATGGCAACTTTCAGGGATCTAAGTACATGGACACAAAGATCTGTCTGCTCATCCACACTACCAATAATCTTACCATTAGCCTAGTACGCTGTATTCCTATTACTCCTTCCAAAGTGAATCATCTCACACCTTTCCACATTAAACTCTATTTGCCACCTCTCAGCCCAGCTCTGCAGCTTATCCATGTCCTTCTGTAACCTGCAACATCCTTCTGCAATGTCCACAGCTCTATTGACTTTAGTGTCATCCACAAATTTACTAACCCATCCTTCTATATCCACTCTCCTTAACAAAATTGTCTTTTTCGTGTGTGAATACTGTTCACACAGGTAAAGTATTCATTTGGCGCCTCTCCTATCACTTTGCACTCCATGTACAATTTCGCACTACTGTCCTTGACTGACTCTAATCTTACCCTTGTTATTCTTTTATTCCTGACATACTTTAGAAAGCCTTAGGGCTTTCCTTGATCCTACCTGCTCAAGACTTCTCATGTCCTCTCCTGACTCTTCTTCACTCTTTCTGCCAAAGACCTCTCATGTCCTCTCCTGGCTAACTTATAACTTTAAAGCATCCCAACTGAGTCTTCATGTCTCATCTTTACATAAGCCTCCTTCTTCCTCTTGACAAGAGATTCAACTTCTTTAGTAAACCATGGTTCCCTCGCTCAACCACTTCCTCCCTGCCTGACAGATTTTTTAGATTATTATAGTGTGGAAACAGGCCCTTCAGCCCAACAAGTCCACACCGACCCGCCGAAATTCCCTTACATTTACCCCTGCAACTAACACTGCAGGCAATTTAGCGTGGCCAATTCACCTAACCTGCACATTATTTTGGACTGTGGGAGGAAATCAGAGCACCCGGGGGAAACCCACGCAGACACGGGGAGAATTGTTGCCTGAGGTGGGAATTGAACCTGGGTCTCTGGCGCTGTGAGGCAGCAGTGCTAACCACTGTGCCACTGTGCCACACACATAGATATCAGGGACACACAGTCACTGCTTCTTGAACAAGTTCCACATTTCAATTGTGTCCATCCCCTGCAGTTTCCTTCCCCATCATATGCATCCTAAACCTTGCCTAATTGCATCAGAATTGCCTTTCACCCAGCTATATCCCTTGCCTATCACTAAAGTAAACATAACTGAATTGTGGTCACTATCAACGAAGTGCTCACCCACCTCCAAATCTAATACCCGGCCTGGTCATTCCCAGTACCAATCTAATGTGGCCTCGCCCCTTGTAAACCTATATACATACTGTGTCAGAAAACACTCCTGCATACATTGGACAAAAACTGACCCATCTAAAGTACTTGAACTATAGTTTTTACAGTCAATATTTGGAAAGTTAAAGACCCCATAACAACTAACCTATTACTTTCACTCAATCATCTTTGCAATTGTTTCCTCTACATCTCTGGAACTTTTCGGAGGCCTGTAGATAATTCCCAACAGTGTGAACTCTCCTTTCTGTTTCTAAACTCAGTCCATGCTACCTCAGTAGATGAGTCCTCATCAAAAGTCCATTCTGCCACCGTAGTACTGTCCTTGACTAACAATGCCACAACTCCCTCTCTTTTAACACCATCGCTGATCTTACTGAAACATCTACCCTCCGGAACCTGCAACAACCATTCCTGTCCCTTTTCTACCCATGTCTCTGAAATGGCCCAGGTACCAACGCATGCTGCAAGTTCACCCACCTTATGCCAGATGCTCCTGACATTGAAGTCGACACACCTCAAACTATATTCCTGCCTGCTAGTACACTCCTGTGACCTTGAAACCTTATTTATGACCTTATTACTCTCAACCTCCTGTACACTGGAGCTACAATACAGGTTCCTACCTCCCTGCTGAATTAGCTTAAACCCTCTTGAAGAACATTAGCAAATTCTGCTCTCCTCACCCCACCACCGGCCTCCCCACCCCCACCCCATGATATTGGTATCCCTCTGGTTCAGGTAAAGACCATCCCGTTTATTGAGATCCAACCTACCCTGGAATGGGACTGATTATCCAGGTATCTGAATCTCTCCCTCCTGCACCATCCCTGCAGCCACATGTTCAACCGCACTCTCCCTAATTCTTGCCTTGATTGCATGTGGCATGGGTAACAAACCAGAGATACCAACTCTGTTTATTCTAGCTCTTAGCTTCCACCCTAGCTCCCTGAATTTCTGCATTACCTCCTCATCTCTTTTCCTACCTATGTTGTTGGTGCCTGTGTGGACCACAACGTGGAGCTGCTCCCCTCCCACTTAAGGATCCCAAATACATGATCCGAAACATCTTGGACCCGCACCTGGGAAGCAACACACCAACCGTGAGTCTCTCTCATTCCCACAGTATCTCCTACCTGCCTGTAAAAAGTGAGGTCTGCAGATGCTGGAGATCAGAGCTGAAAATGTGTTGCTGGTTAAAGCGCAGCAGGTCAGGCAGCATCCAAGGAACAGGAAATTCGATGTTTCGGGCAAAAGCCCTTCATCAGGAATGAGGAAAATGCGTCCAGCAGGCTAAGATAAAAGGTAGGGAGGAGGGACTTGGGGGAGGGGCGATGGAGATGTGATAGGTGGAAGGAGATCAGGGTGAGGGTGATAGGCTGGAGTGGGGTGGGGGCGGAGAGGACATGAAGAAAATTGCAGGTTAGGAGGGCGGTGCTAAGTTCGAAGAAATCGACTGAGACAAGGTGGGGGGAGGGAAAATGAGGAAACTGGAGAAATCTGAGTTCATCCCTTGTGGTTGGAGGGTTCCCAGGCGGAAGATGAGGCGCTCTTCCTCCAACCGTCGTGTTGTTATGTTCTGGCGATGGAGGAGTCCAAGGACCTGCATGTCCTTGGTGGAGTGGGAGGGAGAGTTAAAGTGTTGAGCCACGGGGTGGTTGGGTTGGTGGTTCGGGCGTCCCAGAGGTGTTCCCTGAAGCGTTCCGCAAGTAGGCGGCCCGTCTCCCCAATATAGAGGAGGCCACATCGGGTGCAGCGGATGCAATAGATGATGTGTGTGGAGGTGCAGGTGAATTTGTGGCGGATATGGAAGGATCCCTTGGGGCCTTGGAGAGAGGTAAGGGAGGAAGTGTGGGCGCAAGTTTGCATTTCCTGCGGTTGCAGGGGAAGGTGCCGGGAATGGAGGTTGGGTTGGTGGGGGGTGTGGACCTGACGAGGGAGTCACGAAGGGAGTGGTCTTTGCGGAACGCTGATAGGGGAGGAGAGGGAAATATATCCCTGATGGTGGGGTCCGTTTGGACATATATTTCCCTCCCCTCCCCTATCAGCGTTCCGCAAAGACCACTCCCTTTGTGACTCCCTCGTCAGGTCCACACCCCCCTCCAACCCAACCTCCACTCCCGGCACCTTCCCCTGCAACCACAGGAAATGCAAAACTTGCTCCCACACCTCCTCCCTTACCTCTCTCCAAGGCCCCAAGGGATCCTTCCATATCCGCCACAAATTCACCTGCACCTCCACACACATCATCTATTGCATCCGCTGCACCCGATGTGGCCTCCTCTATATTGGGGAGACGGGCCGCCTACTTGCGGAATGCTTCAGGGAACACCTCTGGGACGCCCGAACCAACCAACCCAACCACCCCGTGGCTCAACACTTTAACTCTCCCTCCCACTCCACCGAAGACATGCAGGTCCTTGGACTCCTCCAATCGCCAGAACATAACAACGCGACGGTTGGAGGAAGAGCGCCTCATCTTCCGCCTGGGAACCCTCCAACCACAAGGGATGAACTCAGATTTCTCCAGTTTCCTCATTTCCCCTCCCCCCACCTTGTCTCAGTCGATTCCCTTGAACTCAGCCCTGCCCTCCTAATCTGCAATCCTCTTCCTGACCTCTCCGCCCCCACCCCACTCCGGTCTATCACCCTCACCTTGACCTCCTTCCACCTATCACATCTCCATCGCCCCTCCCCCAAGTCCCTCCTCCCTACCTTTTATCTTAGCCTGCTGGACACATTTTCCTCATTCCTGATGAAGGGCTTTTGCCCAAAATGTCGAATTTCCTGTTCCTTGGATGCTGCCTGATCTCCTACCTGCCTACCTAGTTATGGAGTCCCCAGTGGCTAACACTCTACTCCTCTGCCCCTTCCTTTCTGAGCAACAGGGACAGAATCTGTGCCAGAGACCTGTACCCCATGGCTTACCCCTAGTAAGCTGTCCCCTACAACAGTATCCAAGTGGTATACTTGTTATTAAGGGGAATGGTCACAGGGGATCCCTGCACGGACTGCTTCTTACCCCTGCTAAGTCACCCAAGTGTCTTCATTTCCAGGAGTAATTATCTCTCTGTAGCTTTTATCTATAACTGTCTCTGACTCCTGAAAGATCCTGAGTGCCTCCAGCTCCGTTCCCTAACTCTGTCTTCAAGGAGCTGGAATTGGGTGCACTTCCTGCAGGTGTACTCAGCTGGGACACTAAAGGTGTCCCTCACCTCATGCATCCTACAGGAGGAACATAGCACTGCCTGCACTGCCATCCCTGCTAACTTCCCTTACTAAGAAATGAAAGAGAAAAGAAAAAGCTTACTTGATTTCCCCCTAGTGGTGTAAGGTGACAGGAAGTGGTTGAGTGGGTGGGAGGTCCTCCAGGTGTAGGGTCTCAGGTGTAGCAAACAGCCAACTTATATACCCGAAGGGGAAAAGAAAGTCCCAGAAGCCTCTACACTCTGATAAGTTTTTAAATTTACCTTCCCAACAGCTTCCTTGTTTCCACTCCCGCTGCAGAAATGAAGTCTCTCACCATTGATTCAAATTGTTGAATGTTCTGTTATCTACCGGTGCTGGCAAATGGGACTAGGTTGGCATGGATGACTTAAACCAAATGGTCTTTTCAAGCTACATAACTCAATGACTCTATAATTCTCCATTGTGAATTTTTTTAAGACCTTCAGATAAATATTGATGTAGTGCTAATAGAACCTCATAACAACTGGAGTAACTTGAAAAGTTGTTTTGCTAGAGGTCACTTTTGCTTGTCATTTCTCTGTCTTTGAGATCAGCAGTTGTTCAATTACAGATATAGCCAAGTCAGATTGAATATTCTACCTCTGGTTGTCAATCAACTCTTATTTCTTTATCTCCTGCTCTGCACACTGCATGCAAATAGCAGTTACGATCTTGACTGAGAGCTCCTGAATATGAATAGGCACATTTTTTTAAAAGCTATAGCTCATGAAATTCATTAATTACATCTCTCAGCTTGTTTTATTGGAAAACATCAGGTAAAGATAAGACAGTGTTTAATTAGGGATTCCTCAATGAAAAATATTGCCTTGCTATTTACATTGGGTTATCGGATTGCAAGAAATTATGGCTTAGTTTGACTAAATAGTATTGTAAGATAGAATCATGCTAGTCCCATCATTAAAAAAAAAGTTGTACAACAAGCCAATGAAAATTAACATTTTATTTAATTTACGTGATGGAGATTTTCAAAGCCAGTCATTAAATAAGCTGGCGAATATGAAATTAGGTTAACATGTTCAGTACAAGTGAAAAAAGTTATCTTCATACAAATTCTACTTTATAAGAGTAGAAATTATCTTTTCAGTTTCAAATAGCAATGTTAATATTTCAGGAATGACAGAGCTTACTTGGTATGAATTTCTTCAGAAGATGCTTCACAGTCAGACCTTGTTGGTGCAAGGAGATCTGATGTGGGTGAACTGCTAAAATGGATAAACAAACAGAAAACCGAGGTTCTGTTGCCATAGTTGATCAATTTTTGAAGACTTTTTCAAAACTTTATGCTTTCAAGGGACATGAGAATCACTATCAATATCAGCTTTCATTGCCCAATCCTAATTACCCTTGGGATGGTGATGGTGAGTTTTTTTTTGATCTGCTGCACTCAATGATGTTACTCCTAAAGTGCTGTTTATTTATTTGTGCGTGGGCTGTGAGCTGACCAAGTCAGGATTCAATGCTCGTCAGGAAGGGAATACCAGGGTTTTGTCCCAGTGACAATAAAAGAGTAATGTTAAACAATATTTCCTAATGAAGGTGTTGTGTGAGTTGATTGAGATGGCTTGGAGACGGTTACATTCCAATATACTTGCTGCCCTTGACTTCAAATTTATAGAGGTCAAGAAGTATAGGAGATGTTGTTGAAGGAACCTTTGTGAGCTCCTTCTGGTGCATCTCATAGATAACACAAACCACTGCCATGATATGTTGATGATGGATGGAGTGAAAGTTTAAGGTGGTCAATGGGGTGTGAATTAAATGCATTGCATTGTATTTGGTGTTATTTAATTTCTTGGGTGTTATTATCACAGCACTCATCCAAACATGTGGGCAGTACTCCCGATCTGTGTTTTGTAAATGGGTGGAAAGGTTTTGGGTGAGCTTATTGTCACAGATATTCAATCTCTGAACTGATCTTGGTGCCAAAGCATAGATAGATTTCTGATCAATGGTGACCCTCAAAGTGTTGATAGTGAGGGATTTAGCAATGGTAGTAACATTGAATTTAGGAAGAATACATAGATAGATCATTTTTTAATTGGAAATGATTATTCCTTAGTATTTGTATTGTACAATTAAATATTGTTTGCTATCTGTCAGCTGAAGACTGAATGCTGTAGTGATCTTACTGCAGGCATGCATGGACTGCACTATTATGTTAGGAGCTTGAAGTAGAACTGAACACTTGGCAACGATCTATCACCATCCCTTATTGATGAAGATTATTAAAGAAAGAGTTGATGATGGTTTTGTCCAGGACATTGGTCTGAGTGATGTTCTGGGGCTAACGCAATTGACCTCCAAAATTGCCAACTAGCTTCCTTTCTACTAAATATGATAATAGCAAAATTAGAACTTTCTCTGGATTCCCTTTGACTTCAATTTTGTTCAAGCTTCTTGATGTAACAAGTCGTCAAACTCTGCCTTGATGTGAAAGCCATTTATCTTCATCTCACAACTGCGTGTTTCGATCCAAACTGGAATGACATTTGTGGCTGCATATTCTTGATTTGAGCATTAGAAAGCAAGGTTTGGATGCCTTCAATAATTTTGGTTGGTAACTCTTTTCATCACTGTCATATTTGCACTTCATCACTGTATGACATGCTTATTAATGGGCATAGCACAATATGAATGCAAGTATGAGCCAAATTTTCACCATGACAGAGACGCTCCCTGTTTTGTGGAGAAAATGGCAGAAGTGATATGAGATGGCAAGTCCCAGCTGAAAACAGTGCTTCTCTTTATCATGGGAGGTATCTATCAGGTAAGACTCGGATTTGCACATATTACAGAGGAAGTTAGCCCTTTACAACTTTTGGAGTTGCCCGTTGTTGAAACAAATTGTTAGTTGAGGCAGCAGTTTCCACAGTCAGCACAATGGCCTTCAAGTTCATGGCAACTAGATAAGATAATGAAGTGCCTCATAGAAATCTAGTTATTTAGTAAAGGCAAAGTCTGGTCACACCATAATCAAAGGTTTTTTTTGAAGTAATTGTCATTATGTGTTATACAAGTAGGTATACTGAAATTATAAATGCAATTAAAAGAAACTAATGTTAAGAAATTTACCTGAATTATTTTAGACCAATGACTGTAGATAGTTGAGAGGATTCCCCATCCTATCAGCAGGACGGAATTGAAGGACAAATGGTATAAACATCAAGGTCAGAATGACGTATAACAAAGGGAAAAAACAGATAACTTTGTGAAAGGATACCAGAAAATAGATAATATTGTAAGGGGGCAATTGCTTAGACATTATAACTTCAAGAAATTAATTGCAGCTTCAAAAAGTAGCAAACAACATCCCATTCAGTGTGATGTAGTTGGGAAATGTCTGGGAAGGGACATAGTATTCGGTGTTAAAATGTGGTCAATAAGATGCATTGTAAGACCTCCCAAGGACAGGAGATAGGGAGTCTGGCAAACATCATGAGATGATGAGAGGACCTAAGATTGCCCATGAAGTTGTCCATCATTGATTATATATTTACAGGGTTGGATGTGTAGGTCAGAAGAGAAATGGCAAGCACTGATGTCAATGTACATGTAACATTCTAATGCAGTATGTATAAATATCCTGTACTTTATTGGGAAAAGAACAGTGTTACTAATCTCTGATCTGAGCTGTGTTTAAGAAGGAAACTGGCCCCATGTGAAAGCCAGATTCAGAGAAATCTCTGGCCTCTCCCACATGTGTGGTAAAAGGGCTGTGAATAAAGATTGCTTGTACTACTGAACACAGAACTGAAGACTCCTCTTTGACAACTTTTCCCAACACAACATTAGCAACCTGTGCATAAGTGGGGTCTTGCCATCCCTGCCATGTGGAACACAGAGTGTGCATATTAGACCCACTAAGAGCAGATCTGAATTTTGTGGATACTGTTGGATAACAAGGATATACTTTTGTCAAGGATGTGGGACACCTTTAGCGGAAGTCAAGTACTTTGAAGGAATACATAGTCAGTTAGTGAGGGAAGTCAGGTATTTTTTGTGATTGTTCAAAGTGGAGAAGACTGTGGCCAAAATATGCATTAAACCTTCAAACTGTTAAACTGCCAAAGTGCTATCACATTAGTCAAGAACTATTATAATGTGCCTTTATGAATAAGTTGTTTTTCTCAATAGAATGTAGTCTATATCATAGAAATTTTATCAATATAACTTTTTTTTAACCTGATACGTATTTCAGTTAGAAAATGGAAAACAAGAAGTTCAAACAAATGTAATTCAGCTATCATTGTCCTAAAGTTCAAATTCAGACTCTCCAATATATTTTCAAAATTGAATTTGTGCCATCCCTCTTGATCAGAGAATTCATTAATCGTCATACATTGTTATTAGTGGACTTTTGGAATATTGTGTACACTTCTGGTCTCCCTGCTATAGGAAAGATGTTGTGACACTTGAAAGGGCTCAGAAAAGATTTACAAGAGTGGTACCAGGATTGGAAGGTTTGATGTATAGGGAGAAGCTGAATAGGCTGGAGCTGTTTTTCCTGGAACGTTGGAGACTGAGGGGTGACCTTGTGCAGGTTTATAAAATCATGAGGAGCATGGATGGGGTAAAGAGGCAAGGTCTTTTCCCTGGGGTGGGGAAGTCCAGAACTAGAGAGCATAGGTTTAGAGTAAGAGGGGACAAATTTACAAGGGAGCTACGGGGCAACTATTTCATATAGAGAGTGGTATGTGTATGGAATGAGCTGCCAGAGAAAGTGGTGGAGGCTGGTACAATTGTTACATTTAAAAGGCATCTGAATGGGTGGATGTATAGGAAGGGTTTAAAGGGATACGGGCCATATGGTAGCAAATGGGACTAGATTAATTTAGGATATCTGGTCAGCATGAAGAAACGGGTCTGTTCCGTGCTGGCATCTCTATGACTCTATGATAATCAGTGAGTTGGTATGGTAGGTGAAGAGGGAATAAATGCTAGAAAGGACAACTGGTAGGCATGAAGTAGCAGAAATTTAACATAGGAGATATGAGGGAGAATGGATGATGGTAGATCCATCGGAAAGTACAGGATGTATAGGAGCAAGAGTAGAAGGCATTGGGTAACATGGATTAGGATGGGTTGAGCATGGTAACTGCTTGGAGTTGAGGAGACTGTAAGGGGTATAAGGGATGAGGGCTTGAGGAATGTTGTACGTTTCATTCCTTTTTTAATTTTTGGAGCCCTGAGGTAGACCTTGTACACATCCTCCTCAGAAGCCATCAGCCTCTTGGATTCTGCCCAAATCACCCAGCCTGTCTCCGAATCCAGCTTGCACTCCTGGACCAGAAAAAGGGGAGCACGAATGGCCAACTTTGAAGGTCAATTTCATGGAGCCAGGATTTGTCCCGACCCTGAACATCTGACCCAGGAACTAAAATTCAGGCCTCTGACTTTGGCTTGGTTATAGTGATAATTTCATGTGTCAATTTTCTCATTTGACATTTGCTAATTTCACACACTGTGGATAGCAGGTAACTATAAACAGAGCTAATCTTTATAATCCATTTCAATCAAAGGTTATTTGATTCTGCTCTTATGAAGCACCTTGAGATGATTTACCACATTAAAGTCGCTACATAAATGCAAATTGCTATTGTTGTGACTCATCTAGGCAAATAGACTCATGAAAGCATTTGCTCTATCTTAGTGCTGCCTACATACTATTCTCAAGATAGCACCCTTCCAAGTGGAAGGTAATTCAAGTACCAATTATTAACCAGACCAAAAGCTACACTCATGGGAGAATCAACTGATTCAATGTATAATAATAGATCATAGACATCACTAATAATGAATAAAAACAGGAGAGTTTGGTGAAACCCTCTTGAGTGTACAAATTATTCAGAATATTGTTCCAGTGTAAAATATATAAAGATCCATTTATATTGCAGCATTTTTCTTATCTGCAGTAAGATAATAAAGTGACTGGCAATTATGAAAACTTTGACCTGAAATTACACCATGGAATATTAACAGATGAACACTTATCTAAAATTCCTCCTGCTAGAATCATGATTTTGTAATTCATTCATTGCAATCTTATAGATACTTCAGTTAGAATATGGAAAAGTAGAAAGTCACATATAATTCATCTACTTGTGTTCTAAAGTCCAAAATCAGACTCTCCACTGTATTTTTAAAATCTAATTCCTCTATCCCCTCTTGATCGGGGATTTCATTAATCATTTCACATTTACATACTTTCACAAAACACACATCTAGAAGCATTGAAACCTTTTAGAATATTGATAAGTGTTGCTATTTCCTTCAATTCGAAAGACAAGAAAATCAAATTCGATGATGCATTTCACTAATATCATGTTTATTGCAAAATCTAAGTATTTATTTTCACAATCATATTGTGACATATAATTAGGTGTTGGATTTCAAAGGCATTCCAGCTTGAGGCTGAGGTTAAAGTTGACTTTTGGGTTTTTGCTTCTAAATCTGCCACTTCTACCTTATAGCAATAAATGAGCTGTGAAATGGGAAAAACTCAGTTCTCAGAACAAAACATTATTCATCTTGATTACCATTTGACAAAGTAGTTTTGAATGACTCCTTGGTACAACAATAAATGTATCGAAGTTTAGAATAAAAGACGTTTCTGTTCCAGACATGAATTAATCATTTTTAAGCAAAAGACATCACAATGTTTTTTTCTAATTATGCAAATAATGCTGTTCTCATAATCTTTGCACTTCTTAATTATGAAGTATTATGTCTGGATGCTCCCAGACCTGTCTGTCAAAAATGCAATGATTTCCTTTTAAATTCTCACAGGGATTTCTTCCCAAGTAGAACTGAGCAGTAGAGAATTTATACTCAGTTTGTATCTAAACATAGGTAAGTCACAATTAAGAAAACGGTTCTGTTCTATGCATTCCAAGGCATACATAGAGGACTGCAGAAAGTCCAAAAAAAATATACTGTACAAGGACAACTCCACAACTTAAAGATTAGAAATGCCAGGTAGTCTGAACAGTGCAGTGCACGTTTCTCCAGAGAAAAAAAAAATGGAAGACCAAGGAGACACCCACTAAAGATATTTAATGTTCTGAAGTTTGCTGTGGTTCTGTTCGCTGAGCTGGAAGTTTTTGTTGCAAATGTTTCGTCCCCTGGCTAGGCGACATCATCAGTGCTCTGGAGCCTCCTGCGAAGCGCTTCTTTGATGTTTCTTCCAGTATTTATAGTGGTCTGTCCTTGACGCTTCCGGGTGTCAGTTTCAGCTGTCCACTGTAGTGGTTGGTATATTGGGTCCAGGTCGATGTGTTTGTTGATGGAGTTTGTGGATGAATGCCATGCCTCTAGGAATTCCCTGGCTGTTCTCTGTCTGGCTTGCCTATGATAGTAGTGTTTTCCCAGTCGAATTCATGTTGTTTGTTGTCTGCGTGTGCGGCTACTAGGGATAGCTGGTCATGTCGTTTCGTGGCTAGTTGATGTTCATGTATGCAGATTGTTAGCTGTCTTCCTGTTTGTCCTATATAGTGTTTTGTGCAGTCCTTGCATGGTATTTTGTAAACTACATTAGTTTTGCTCATGTTGGGTATCGGGTCCTTTGTTCTAGTGAGTTGTTATCTGAGCGTGGCTGTTGGTTTGTGTGCCGTTATGAGTGCTAAGGGTCGCAGTAGTCTGGCTGTCAGTTCTGAAATGCTCCTGATGTATGGTAGTGTGGCTAGTCCTTTTGGTTGTGGCATGTCCTCGTTCCGTGGTCTGTCTCTTAGGCATCTGTTGATAAAGTTGCGCGGGTATCCGTTTTTGGCGAATACCTTGTATAGGTGTTCCTCTTCCTCTTTTTGCAGTTCTGGTGTACTGCAGTGTGTTGTGGCTCTTTTGAATAGTATCCTGATGCAGCTTCGTTTGTGTGTGTTGGGGTGGTTACTTTTATAGTTTAGGACTTGGTCTGTGTGTGTTGTTTTCCTGTGTACCCTTGTGGTGAATTCTCCGTTCGGTGTTCTCTGTACTATCACGTCTAGGAATGGGAGTTGGCTATCCTTCTCTTCTTCTCTCATGAATCGGATTCCTGTGAGTGTGGCGTTGATGATCCGGTGTGTTTTTTCTGTTTCCGTGTTTTTGATGATTACGAACGTGTCATCGACATATCTGACCCAGAGTTTGGGTTGAATTTGTGGTAGGGCTGTTTGTTCTAACCTTTGCATAACTGCCTCTGCTATGAGTCCCGAGATTGGTGATCCCACTGGGTGTTCCGTTGATTTGTTCGTATATCTGATTGTTGAATGTAAAGTGTGTAGTGAGGCACAAGTCCAGTAGTTTAAGTATGCCGTCTTTGTTGATAGGTTCCGCCTCCTGTTTTCTGTTCTCTATGTCCAGTAGGTTGGCTATTGTTTCTCTGGCTAGGGTTTTGTCAATCGAAGTGAACAGTGCCGTCACGTCGAATGAGATCATGGTTTCTTCTTTGTCTATGTGTGTATTCCTGATGACATCCAAGAATTCCTGTGTTGATTGTATGGAGTGTTTGGATCCGCTGACCAGGTGTTTCAGTTTCTGTTGTAGTTCTTTGGCCAGTTTGTATGCTGGTGTCCCTGGTAGTGATACTATGGGTCTGAGTGGGATGTCTGGTTTGTGTACTTTGGGTAGTCCACAGAATCTGAGGGTGTTGTTGCTTTCCGGTTTCATTCTTTGTAGGTCAGCTTTGGTTATCTGTCCGTTTTTTTGTAAATTCCTTAGTGTGCTATTTATTCTATTGGTGAGTTGTGGTGTGGGGTCAGAATCCTTCATTTGGTAGGTGTTGGTATCTGTGAGTAGTTGTTGTGCTTTTTTGATGTAATCTGATTTATCTAGGATGACCGTCATTCTGCCTTTATCTGCTGGTAGTATGATTATGTTCTTATCATTTCTTAGTGCTTTCAGTGCTTCCCTCTCCTTGGTGTTGAGGTTATGTGTTTGTCTTATCATCATAGGTACGACCGTTTGTCTCACTGTTTGTTGTGTCTCTTCTGTCAGTCCATTGTTCCTGAGATTACATCAAAAAAGCACAACAACTATTCGCAGATACCAACACCTACCAAATGAAGGATTCTGACCCCACACCACAACTCACCAATAGAATAAATAACACACTAAGGAATCTACAAAAAAACGGACAGATAACCAAAGCTGACCTACAAAGAATGAAACCGGAAAGCAACAACACCCCCAGATTCTATGGACTACCCAAAGTACACAAACCAGACATCCCACTCAGACCCATAGTATCACTACCAGGGACACCAGCATACAAACTGGCCAAAGAACTACAACAGAAACTGAAACACCTGGTCAGCGGATCCAAACACTCCATACAATCAACACAGGAATTCTTGGACGTCATCAGGAATACACACATAGACAAAGAAGAAACCATGATCTCATTCGACGTGACGGCACTGTTCACTTCGATTGACAAAACCCTAGCCAAAGAAACAATAGCCAACCTACTGGACATACAGAACAGAAAACAGGAGGCGGAACCTATCAACAAAGACGGCATACTTAAACTACTGGACTTGTGCCTCACTACACACTTTACATTCAACAATCAGATATACGAACAAATCAACGGAACACCCAGTGGGATCACCAATCTCGGGACTCATAGCAGAGGCAGTTATGCAAAGGTTAGAACAAACAGCCCTACCACAAATTCAACCCAAACTCTGGGTCAGATATGTCGATGACACGTTCGTAATCATCAAAAACACGGAAACAGAAAAAACACACCGGATCATCAACGCCACACTCACAGGAATTCGATTCACGAAAGAAGAAGAGAAGGATAGCCAACTCCCATTCCTAGACGTGATAGTACAGAGAACACCGAACGGAGAATTCACCACAAGGGTACACAGGAAAACAACACACACAGACCAAGTCCCAAACTATGAAAGTAACCACCCCAACACACACAAACGAAGCTGCATCAGGACACTATTCAAAAGAGCCACAACACACTGCAGTACACCAGAACTGCAAAAAGAGGAAGAGGAACACCTATACAAGGTATTCGCCAAAAACGGATACCCGCGCAACTTTATCAACAGATGCCTAAGAGACAGACCACGGAACGAGGGCATGCCACAACCAAAAGGACTAGCCACACTACCACATCAGGAACATTTCAGAACTGACAGCCAGACTACTGCGACCCTTAGGACTCATAACGGCACACAAACCAACAGCCACGCTCAGACAACAACTCACTAGAACAAAGAACCCGATACCCAACATGAGCAAAACTAATGTAGTTTACAAAATACCATGCAAGGACTGCACAAAACACTATATAGGACAAACAGGAAGACAGCTAACAATCCGCATACATGAACATCAACTAGCCACGAAACGACACGACCAGCTATCCCTAGTAGCCGCACACGCAGACAACAAGCAACATGAATTCGACTGGGAAAACACTACTATCATAGGGCAAGCCAGACAGAGAACAGCCAGGGAATTCCTAGAGGCATGGCATTCATCCACAAACTCCATCAACAAACACATCGACCTGGACCCAATATACCAACCACTACAGTGGACAGCTGAAACTGACACCCGGAAGCGGCAAGGACAGACCACTATAAATACCGGAAGAAACATCAAAGAAGCGCTTCGCAGGAGACTCCAGAGCACTGATGATGTCGCCTAGCCAGGGGACGAAACGTTTGTAACAAAAACTTCCAGCTCGGCGAACAGAACCACAACAACGAGCACCTGAGCTACAAATCTTCGCACAAACCTTGAGTTCTGAAGTTTGTTAAGGCACATGTGAAGAAAAACCAAAAGAGGTGTTGATGCTGAAAATCTGAAATAAAAACAGGAATCGCTGGAAAATCTCAGCAAGATTGGCAGAATATGTGGAGAGAAATCAGAGTATAAAGGCCATCCTTTTTCGAGCTACCATCATTTCTGAAGGAGGATAACTGGACTGAAAATATTCACTGCGATTTCTCTCCACACTTATTACCAGACCTGCTGAGATTTTTCAGCAATTTCTGTTTTTGTTTCAAGTGGCGTCTCTTATGGGGACTCCAAAATTAATGGTTATGAATTGAAGAGCGGTACCAATAATTTATTTTTTCCAGACTCTGATTGCAATGTGTTACTCACTATGATGAGGAATAGTTGATGTGAATGCCTTAGTTGCATTTAAGAAGAAACTCATTGAACATGAGGAGGAAAGGAATCAAATAATATATTTATAAGGTTAAGTCAAAATGGTGGAGGAGAGCACAGGTGAAGCTTGAAAACATTGGCAGAGAGTATTTAGACAAATGGTCTGCTTCTATACTGTAAATTCTATTGAAACTCTCTTTTTTAAAATTTATGCATGGAACATGGGCAACACAGTAACGCTGTTGAAACTCAAGGGGCAATGATTAGATTGTCTGTTATTGGAAATCTCATTGCCTGACACTTGTGTTACACAACTATTATTTGCCACTTGTTAGCCAAACCTGGATATTATCCAGGTCTTGTATTTGGGTATGGGCTGTTTTGCATTTGAAAAGTCATGAGTGAGCATAGGACATAGAACATGCCAGTGCAGTACAGGCCCTTTGGCCCGCAATATTGTACCGACCTGTGAAACCAATGTGAAACCATCTAACCTACAATATTCCATTATCACCAATGTGCCTGTCCATTGCTCATTTAAAAGTCCTTAAAGTTGGCGAGTTTACTGCTTTTGCAGGCAGTGCATTCCATACCCCTATTACTTTCTGAATAAAGAAACTACCTCTGACATCTGTCCTGTATCTATCACCTCGCAGTTTAAAGCAATGTCCCCTCATGCTAGCCATCGCCATCTGAAGAAAAAGGCTCTCACTATCCATCCTATCTAATCCTCTGATTAACTTATATGTCTCAATTAAATCTTCCCCCAGCATCTGAGGAGCAGGAAAATCGACACTTCGGGCATAAACCCTCCATCAGGAATGATGCCACATCCTTGATGCCACATTCAGCCAACTGCAGCCTTGATGTTAAGGGCAGCCACTCTCATCTCACCTCTGGAAGACAGGGAGAGGTACTGAAACAACACATTCTTCCCATACTCCTTACTGAGAGTGGTTGCCAATAAGTGCTTTGATGCATTCTGCAAACTACTGAAACAATTTCAAAGAAAAGTTCACCATAATGCATTCAGATACTTCTGATTTTGTGTGTTTCCAAGACAGCCAGATACTGTTCCTTCCTCTCACTTCATAATTAGTAATGCGAGGCATAATTGTTTTTGCTACATTTTAAAGAAATGTCAATCTGTTTGAAGTGATGCATATTGCTAATACTTAATGGTGCAGCATTACAATTCACAATTAGCCATTATCATTAGTTTTTCACATAATGGTACAGCAAGCTAATTAAAACCTCAGGCTACTTTTGAATCTTAGCTGAAAGTATGCCAGAGCAAGTAAGAACAGTGAATATAATTCAACAGGAAATACCTAGAGGCTATGGGATACCTTTAAGTGCACTACAAAGTAATACTCAGGTTTGATTAAGGAAATGGCTCTCTTGGAATTGGTCATAATCTATATTTAATTTTATTTCAACCTGAGGATGTTTACTATTCAGATGTGATCTGTTAGTTTCATGATGCAATGGCATTTCAAAGTAGAAAAATATCAGTTAATCAAAAATAAATAGCAATTAATTTTTGATCTAGGGCGCAAATATATTTCTAACCCTTAAGATGGTTGTTATTTGGAATTATAGTAAGCATGAGCTGCTTAAATATTTCATATCGGTTTTAAAAGACAGTTCTACTTTTAAATGCCTTAATAAAAATTCATTAGGTAGCCCAATATTTCAGCTGTTTGCTTGACTTGTGTGAAATAAATTGCAAGTTTGAACCCCTGAGCTGCAATTTGGTTCCCTTTGAAAGATAATAGTAATCAATTCTGAACTGGCAGCAGCCTAAGATGATGGAAAAGAGGAAGAGGAGGTGAGAAGTCATTTAGAATTAAGTAAAGACTGGATTAGGTATAGGTGATTTACATATGGAATGTGAATAAATGAAGTAAATAGAATTTATGAGGGGGATCTAACTCAACTCAGCACAAGAATGATGTGTGAGAGGGGTTAAAATTGGACAAAAGTACATATTATTCCTAACACACTGCATTCCCAATAGCATTTTCTGATTTGCAGAGCATCCAAGCAGCTGAAGTTCCTCTTTCAACTTGGTGAAAGCCTTATGCAACTCATATGAGTAGGGCTCATATGTCATAATGCAGATCTAATGTGATTTTAACTGCAAGGAACAGAAGTCCAATCAATTGTCCACCTCATTAGGTTTCACTTCATCAGATTGGTTCACAGCTCAATGGTTTGCAGGATTGAAAGAGCTCAGGAACTTCAAATGCTCAGATCAGACGCATCTGTGTGTAACTGAGTCTGTCTGGATTGTGATTTGACTTATTTGTGGTATGTTCTTTTTCTTAATTGTTCTCAGTAAACAGCAAAAGCTGAAGATATGCAAGCACTGGGCAGAGGAAGAGGAAGGAGAGAAAGGACAAACGCAGCAGGATCCTCAATATGTAGAGTGAACAATAGCTGCAGCTCTGAGAAGTTGTAGGTGATGGCACCTGCTTGCAATTTCCATCAACTAGGTTTAGAGGGCAAAATGAACTTTCTGGAAATATGTGGAGCAGATTGCTTTGCATTAATAATCCTGACAGCCATACCGGGAGACCATACCAAGCTAGAGGCTTTAAAGGTGATAATTCCCTTGAATATATTTGCCTCCACTCATTCCAGTGGTTACTGAGGACATTTTAAGCATTTTGGATTGGTGTCAAGGAATTTAACCAAGGCTTTCTTCGTCAGAGCTAACAAGTATGTATTCCCATTTATGATAACAATCAAAGTGAGATGACCTTGATGGGCAATGATTGTCTTCTGTTCCAGCACAAGGTACTATTGATTGCCATCAAAGTATCTGAGAAACCACCAGAAGCCTTGTCAATCCTCATGTTTTTGATCAACTGAAAAGTGAACGTTGCAGTGATCCAATAGAGAACTTTCTCATTAGCATGGTAAGTTTAACTTGAGGGTCACCAGACTTCATGCAAGGGGCAAACTTGAGATGCCTTCATTCTAACCTCAACTAGCATGGGAATTGAATCTGTACTGTTGGCATCATTGTATATTGGATACAAGCATCATGCCAACTGGACCAACATGCAGGAATATGTATGATCATGGAGCTGAGATACCAGTCTGTGCCTGGTTACAATGCAGCTGTTACAATGCACTAATTTTACACAACCAAACAATTCCACACTTTCCTGTTTTGCCAGAATCATTTGAGAATGGCTACAGAATTTATAATGTTTCTTTGTAATCCTAATATCTATGAACAGATCATACCAATGGAACAATAATGGGGATCTGCAAGCTCTCTATTAGACTTCTAAAGCAATGGTTAAAATTTATTGATATATTCCAGAGACTGGATCTCCTATTCAAAGTAGTCTCCTTATCTTGCATAAAACCATAATCCAGACAGATATACAGATAGAGGAGGCAGATGGCGAGGAATAATCTTCATCTGATGAGGAAGGGGTGAGACAAACTGAAAAGAAGCACAATGCAAATGGCCACCAAATTGTGTTATGACTAGAGGTACAAGGGAAATGCACAATGTTCAGATGAGCAGCTTGGCCTCCTCCCATCAAAATTAAAACAATCCTCTTTGGAGTCAAGTCCTGATAACTTCAATCACTACTCCTTAATTAGCAACATTAGACACACAGCCAACTGTTACGTTCATCATCAACTCACCTCTAATAGCTATTTTTGGTGTGATTTTTAATATTTTACTGAATTGAAGACATATATCAACATATAAATTAGGAACAGGAAAAGCAGGGCATTTGGCCCATTGAACTCGCTCTGCCATTAATATGATCACAACAGTTCTTAATATGACCAACAACTCTGCTTTCTGGTTTACTCCCTAAACCCTTTGACTTCCTTGTCAATCACAAATTCATTAACTGAGCTTTTGAAATCCAGAAGGCAATGGTTGCAGTCATGGAATATTTTTGTGTTAACTTTCATTAACGCACAGAGTGAGTCAGTTCTCCACATTGCTGGCTATGTGAAAGTCAATATAACAATTAACAGATACTTTTGGATGTTTAATATGATAAAGAATTGAATAGAAGGTGGTTGTATGCATAGTTAATAATAAAACAGATACGTATTAACAAATTTCTTCTTGCTGCTGTAACAGTTTTGTGACTCCTAAATGTGAATACAGTCGTTAGTTTTCTTTTGTTTAAATAAGTTATGTTCAATGATTATTTTTTGTTAATTTTAGGACATTCTTAATTCTGTTAAAAGTTGTTTACTATGCATAATAATAAACATGGCAGTTTAAGTTTAGCTGCTGCCAAGTTATGTACAAGAAATCTGAAAATATTCATCTGTTCAGTAGATCATAAATTTTGCAGCTCATCCTGAGTCCTCTGGTTTCATCAGCATAAGCCGATTAGTGTGTGCAAGCATTCAGCACCTGGGTTCAGCCAGCAGATGAACATAATAACTGCTTACAGTTGTTGTGACAGATACTGCACTCACAAGCAAATTCCTGAATTTTGCTGTATAGAATCTTCTTTCAAAGTTATTCATCATTAGTAAGATTGTCTTGGAATTATTCCATGAAGTATTTGCATGTCCCAGTTTTTAAATGTTGCACTCAAAATATCTGATTAAAATTTACTCTTGGAGCTTATGAAATTTAAATGCAAATTATTTTGCGGTTGCAATTTACATATTAATTTTCTGCTGAAGTGTAAGTAAGAAGTACAAAGGCTGGCACAAGATCAATTAGGGATACCGAGGCTTGACTTCCTCTCACTATTCCACCAATTAAAAAAAAAGTCTAATGCTATACCTTATTATGATGTGAAATACTCACTTCTTTCCTCAAACTGCAAGCACTATTTGTCGAACATAATATGTTTTGTCACAGTACCAGAGGAGTGGCAATTACCATGTCCTGAAATTTTAAATTCCTGCATCACAGACAGCCACTCTGATAACTCAGTGTGAAGTTAAGGTATTATGATGGCAGGCTGCCAAGTGGCTAGAGTGCCAGGTGTGTCGAGGTAGGTGAGTCAAGTGCCAAGTGAGTAGGGAATAAGGTGCTATGTATACTAGGTGGATAAGATGCCAGGTAAATTGAGTGCAAGTTGGAATAGGTACCAGGGCACAAGTTGGCAAATAGGATAATGGAAGCAATAAAGTGTTTAGGACAGGTCAGTATGGGCAGGATATATCAGGATCAGCAGAGGCAGATGTGGGCTGTCATGCCCCAGGATGATGAGGAGTGTTAGGTCCTGATGGGGGTGGTGTTGGGTCCAGCAGCAGGGGATAGGGAGATCATGGTGACCCTGGGTAGTGGGAGTGGCAGGAAGAGATGTGTTATGTCTGGCAGTGGGGAAAAGCATTTGGGTCTTGTGTGGGAGCAAGATGTTATGTCTCAACGTTAACATGCAACATTACAGTTACGGTGACTGATGCAGCTCAAGGTACAGCACTGAAGTGCACAAGAAGCCAGTGGGTGGACTACAGATGTTTCATGAAGGTTCATAGTGGCTGGCATATATCAGATGCCAATGTATGTGCAAGTGCAACATGCATGTCCATGGGCCATACCTGAGATTTTGGTGACGGTGTCCAACATGGGTGTCTTTTAGAGCAAACATCAAGCTGAACTCACAAAGAATCCTCTCAAGTTTCAATGTTGATTTTTAATGACAGTCAACTAGTATGGCAAGTTTGGTCAGACACAACCTGTGCTATTTAACTAGTAATAATGGTCATCAATTAAGAACTCGCTGAGAATGTTGTCACACCTTTCATAAAAGCATAAAGGGTGCAGCTAGATGATCTTGACATTGAGATGGGGCCAGAAAGTGTGGTGCTGGAAAAGCAAAGCCAGTCAGGCAGTATCTGAGGAACAGGAAAGTCAATGTTTCAAGTATGTGCTTTTCATCCTCAATGGGATGGTGCCATCAAACATCTAACCTGATTCTATCATTCATCTTACCATAGCCTATGTCAAGTTGTAAGTTTGCACTCTGAGCTGGTAGATTTGTTCACAGATTCATCTCCAGGCTCGGTAACATCATCAGTGAGCCTCCAGTGAAGCACTGGTGTTCTGTCCCGCTTGTTATTTATCTGTCCTGGTTTGTTGTGGTTACCCGATGAAGGAGCTGCACTCTGTAAGCTCGTACTTCCAAATAAATCTGTTGGACCATAACCTGGTGTTGTGTGATTTTTAACCATTTTTTAATAAAACTAAGTTATCTTGAGAATGTGACTTAAAAGAAGTTCTGGAATTTACATATTAATGAACTGAAACTTGCAACCCATTCTAAAAATGAAAGACTTAACAGCAACCTAGGTTGGTTCAACATATCATTTTAATTGCATGACACGGTGATCTTTAGCTACAAATTCTGTGTCTTATGCTCCTGCCCCACGTGATGACGGAGCAGTGCTCTGATAGCTTGTACTTCCAAATAAACCTGTTGGACTATAGCCTGGTGTTGTGTGATTTTTAACTCTATAAAAATAATGCTACAAACTCAACTTCAGCGTTTAAAGAATATCTGTTTATATGGCATTGCAGAATTTTCAATTTCTCATACCAGTAAGCGGAAAATCTGAGTGAGACTGAGATTTAATGTACATTCTAACAGCCATTGCTCATCAAGAGAGCCAGAGTTGAGATTGCCGAAGTCAGACTTTAATAAGAGATATTGTGAAGACTGCTTTGCTCAACTTTGAGTATTACTAGTTAAAAAAATCTAATTAATGTTGCCAATCTGTGGTTTACTTTATATATTAGACCATATAACATACCACAAGGAGTCAGGTTCTTCTTGAGCAAGAATTGGCCATGCTAATTTGCCCATAGTGTTTAAGGATGTGTAGATTAGATGCATTAGTCAGGTGTAAATGTGGGGTAAAAGGGTAGGCGAATGGGTCTCAATGAGTTACTCTTTGGAGGGTGGGTGTGAACTTGTTGGGCCAAATGGCCTGTTTCCACACTGCAGAGATTCTATGATTTCTCAGATTCTATATTTGCAGTTTACTGGCAACACATAATTTATATGTAACTGACTGATTTCATTACACAGAGAGGGTGACTTAAGGGTGACAAGTACCTTTACACCAGAATATCATATATAGTACAGTGATATCATGTAACTATCTAAAAGTACAGGCCTGAATGCCATTAAACAACATTCCTCTTCATATTACAAGTGTAGCCAGCCCAATCCATGAAAAGAACCACAGACCTTGAAGTATGCAAATTTGTATTCTGAGGTGTTTGTGATGGATTAAAAAGCATTGTATTTGGTACTGGCCCCACAATTAGCCCTCAGTTTCATATTGAATTTATCAACTGATGAAATTGTGGTAACTTGGGTCTTTGAAAAGCCACTTAAAATTGTTTTGTTACACCTAAGTGCAAGAACAATATTAGGCTCCTCTCAATTTACGAAAAGTGGCTATTGTGCACCATTGAAACTAGTAACTGGTTCTCTGTGCATTTATTTAACAGTCATTTTCAGTTACTTAAATTTGGATTTCTCACTGGAGGAGGTCCTGAAGCAATGATTAAAACTGCTTGTGATTATACCAATTTTCAGCTACTCTACATCACTTAAATACTATCAACAAATCTCCTTAATGAAAATTATTTTTTAAAAATTGCATTAAAATAAACATGGAAGGTTATGCTGGTCCATGAAAGATTTGACATTTGGCGATCTGAGTTCAACAGAAACTTGTGGATAAAGTTAAATTTAAAAAATGAGTGTAATATTATGTACTATTAAGGCCCACATTGAAGATCTAGAATTTGAGGGGAGACACCTCTGTCTCCAGATCAGTCAAAAGAATCAGTACGAGTACAGTCTATTTAAAGCAAGGTTACCAGTTTAATAAGTTGAGGCAGCCTGGTGCAGATTTGTCCAGCAACACAGAGGTTAAAAGCTTTCATGTTCCGTGGAGATATGGCACAATTACATTAAAAAATTATGCATTATTCATATGTTTTTTTAAGAGATAGCACAGTCTTAATTACAAGAAAAGTCCAATCAACTGTAATATGGTGACATGATTAATAGCAGGCTAATCCAATGATATTTCCTGAGAAACAGATTGTCTTACACACAAAATCATCCGATGCTTGCTAGTTAAGGTCAGTTCAAATACCAAATCACTGTCTTATGATTCATATTATGAAATTGTTGTGGGCGGCACAGTGGTTAGCACTGCTGCCTCACAGCACCAGAGACCTGGGTTCAATTCCCATCTCAGGCAACTGACTGTGTGGAGTTTGCATGTTCTCCCCGTGTTTGCGTGGGTTTCCTCCGGGTGCTCCGGTTTCCTCCCACAGTCCAAAGATGTGCGGGTCAGGTGAATTGCCATGCTGAATTGCCCGTAGTGTTAGGTAAGAGGTAAATGTAGGGGTATGGGTGGGTTGCGCTTCGGCGGGTCGGTGTGGACTTGCTGGGCCAAAGGGCCTGTTTCCACACTGTAAGTAATCTAATCTAAAACGCCATTGTTTTTCTCTTGTCTCTAAATACATCCAACTCAGCAAAGCATCAGTTCAAGTTCACAGTGTCAAAGAAAAATCTAAAGCTATTTTGTTGTTATTTTAAATTGAAAAGCCATTTTGTGGTTAATAAAAATCTACATATACTTATTGCTTCTGACAATAACCTAAATTCAAATTTTAGATCCTCAACATCTCCATTTTTGCTCAAAATGGAACTATCCTATTGCTCACATCTGATGCAACCATTTGAGGAAAAGATTTGTTGCTCATATCTTAATTCTTACTGATGTTCTCTGGGATTCAATGTATGCTTGAAAATATCAATCTTAACAGGTCATAATAAATATTGAATGTTTTAATAATAGATTTGAAGCATTCCATATTTGGGTTAGACTGCACAATGTACGGCATGCAGAGTCCAGCTCTTGTTGAGATGGAGATCTCAAAGTTTTATTAGCAACACTAACTATTTAGATGACTACAATATCACAGACTAATAAACATAATCTGAGTTCTGTACTCACTGATATTGCAATACATTCCATGCGCATGGCTGTCTGTCTGACTGAAGACACTACACTACACATACACAGACAGCAACTGAAAGTAAGGCTAGTTCTTTTATAGCAGAGCAGCATATGACTTGATGTTATGCCTTAAAGGTACAAGTTTGTCTGGCTTAGAAACTGCACTGTGAATGCAATAACTTCCCTTTGTCCTTTAAACATTACCAACAATATGTGCAAGAACATATATCGGTCTGAATCCAATGTTTTTTTTGGCTAAGTTGTGTTAAGTTTTTGGAGGATTTCCACCATGAAGTTTATTGGGTTTTCTCACTGAATCTTACTGAAAGTTACCTTGTTAGTTATCTACCCTGCCCCATATAACGCCCCTCACAACCAATTTCTGCCCCAACTTAGTACTACCATAAAAGAGGAATCAAACAACTTACCCAGATATTCTTCCCTTGTATGACAGACAAAAGGCAGGGAACTGACTCAGAATTTAATTAAACAAATCCTTCTTTATTTATTCCTTTAAGTACCACAATAGCTAATATGAAGTATACATTCTTTGCAATATTTACACCTTTTTTCATCTAACTTAGCTTCAACTCACTTCATTCAATTTCACTTTACTTTAGCTTGAACTGAATCTGCATTTAACCCTAGCTTTTACTTTAATTCCAAAAGTTTAGCTTGAATCAAATACTACCCCGATTCAATTGAAGTGGGCAACTTTGTTTTCTATTCAGGTCGCAACCTTATGTTTCTTTGTTTTCTTTGAATATTATTTCAGGGCACATGCTTCTCAACTGTGGTCTGGGCAGCTTCTTCTCAGAAAATTTCTTTATTCTTATTAATTTGTATGAACATCTGATCCCTATCAGAAAGCTCTCTGGCACTTAGCCAATGAACTGTTCAAGTCCTACCATGTTATTCAATTCCAGACAATGGCTTTAGTGATAAATGGCTCCCAGATGTTGACATTAAGATGTCAAAAGTGACATTCCATGGTCCACATAAGGCAGTGTGATGCCAGTTGTGCAGAATCATAATGACATCTGCATTATTTGGTCAACATAGGAAACCGAGGTCACAACAATCCTCACTGCAATTTTAACTGAAGTCAGGGTTTAAATTGGCTTGACTGAAATTCAAAAATTCCAAAGTCAATTCAACTTTCCTTCATAGCTAAAATTCTCCATACCAGCAACATCTTGGAAAACCTTTTCTGTACCATCTTCAAAGCATCTAATTCCTTCTGATAGTGTGGTGACCAGAACAGTATGCAATATTCCAATTGAGGCCTAACTGAAGTTCTTTAAAGATGCAACATAACTTGCCTCTCCTTGTACTCAATGACTCTTCCAATGAAGGCAAGCATGCCATCGGCCTTTTTTTACAACTTGATTTACCTGCTCTGCCATCTTCAGTGATCTATGGACCTGCACACCCAGATCCCTCTGCATATCAGTCCTCCTAAGGGTTCTTCAAGTAAAAAGTGAGGTCTGCAGATGCTGGAGATCAGAACTGAAAATGTGTTGCTGGTTAAAGCACAGCAGGTTAGGCAGCATCCAAGGAACAGGAAATTCGACGTTTCGGGCCAGAGCCCTTCATCAGGAATGAGGAGAGGGTGCCAGGCCGGCTAAGATAAAAGGTAGGGAGGAGGGACTTGGGGGAGGGGCGATGGAGATGTGATAGGTGGAAGGAGGTCAAGGTGAGGGTGATAGGCCGGAGTGGGGTGGGGGCGGAGAGGTCAGGAAGAGGATTGCAGGTTAGGAGGGCAGGGCTGAGTTCAAGGGAATCAACTGAGACAAGGTGGGGGAGGGGAAATGAGGAAACTGGAGAAATCTGAGTTCATCCCTTGTGGTTGGAGGGTTCCCAGGCGGAAGATGAGGCGCTCTTCCTCCAACCGTCGTGTTGTTATGTTCTGGCGATGGAGGAGTACAAGGACCTGCATGTCTTCGGTGGAGTGGGAGGGAGAGTTAAAGTGTTGAGCCACGGGGTGGTTGGGTTGGTTGGTCCGGGCATCCCAGATTAGTCCAAGAACTCCCCACCTACGTTCGGGACACCACCCACGCCCTCCACCTCCTCATGATTTTCGCTTCCCCGGTCCCCAAATCCTTATCTTCACGATGGACATCCAGTCCCTGTACAACTCCATCCCCCATCACGAAGGACTCAAAGCCCTCCGCTTCTTCCTTTCCCGCCGCACCAACCAGTACCCTTCCACTGACACCCTCCTTCGACTGACTGAACTGGTCCTCACCCTGAATAACTTCTCTTTCCAATCCTCCCACTTCCTCCAAACTAAAGGAGTTGCCATGGGCACCTGCATGGGCCCCAGCTATGCCTGTCTCTTTGTAGGATATGTGGAACAGTCCATCTTCTGCAACTACACTGGCACCACACCCCACCTTTTCCTCCGCTACATCGATGACTGTATAGGCGCTGCCTCGTGCTCCCACGAGGAGGTTGAACAGTTCATCAACATACCAGAGAGCAATTGCTCCACAAACTTTTCGTTAATTAAATAAAGCACAATGTCTGGACTTATTCTTTCTGCATGCAGAGAATGTAGCACTGTGCGTGAAAATTCAAACTTTCTAGTAAGGAGTAACTGAGTCACACTGAGAGAGTGACTGATAATCATATATTGCTATGAACTACATTAACAGCTAAGTCAAGATGATTACATCCCTGCTGCATGATCTTGAACCTATGTAGTCACATGCCCTCCAATATTTAGGATTGTTTTTAATCTGAAAATGTGTTGCTGGAAAAGCGCAGCAGGTCAGGTAGCATCCAAGGAGCCGGAGAATCGACGTTTCGGGCATGAGCCCTTCTTCATGATTCCTGAAGAAGGGCTCATGCCCGAAATGTCGATTCTCCTGCTCCTTTGATGCTGCCTGACCTGCTGCGCTTTTCCAGCAACACATTTTCAGCTCTGATCTCCAGCATCTGCAGTCTTCACTTTTTCCTCGCGGATTGTTTTTAATGCCAACAATGGTCAGTACCCCTGTTGATAATTTCGGGAAAATAGAGCTGTTAGTCTTCCAGCTGTCATTCTGAGGTGCCACTTCCTCCTGTGTGAGGGGTGGATGTCGTGTCTCCAGCGGGCTAATGCTCTTTGGACTGTTTAATGATTATGGGGTATTGACGTCGATGAGGATACATTCTCCATTGATTCTTTGTGTGGCATATATGACAGTGAAAGGATCATATTTTTCACTCAACAGTTAGCATTGTGTCCTTGAAAATGTAGTGGAATAATTTCTAAAGGGCATTGAACTAGCACAGGAGCATAACTAGGATGAGAGTTTACAGGGATATGGATAAATAATGTGACGAATTATGATTTCTGTTTCAAAGAGGTGGCACAGACAAAATAAGTCAAATGGCTTGATTCTGTGCTGATGTTTATATGATTCAATGAACTACTTTCCTAACTTGGTAACATTTTAAGTTGTTAATAAAAATAATCTTTCAAAAATACGCACATTGATTCACCATATTATTAATAGTTTACTTCTGACTGTTCATTATTGGTTAAGGTCTTTAAAAGAAAAAACTGGTCAGTCATTAAAAATGCTACTTAATAAATTAATTAGTTCTGCCATAAAGTCTTGGAGTCACGCAGCAGGGACTTCAGTCCATCCTGTCCATGCTGAAGAGAATCCCGAATTAAACTAATCCCACGTGCCTGTTCCTGGCCCAAATCCCTCCAAACATTCCCTATTCATAGACTTATCTAAATGTCTTTTAAATATTGTAGTTGTATCCACATCCACACTTCCTCAGGAAGTTCATTCCACACGCCTGTGTAAAAGATTTGTCCCTCATGTCTTTTTTAAATGTCTCGCGTCTCAGCTTAAAAGTGTGCCCCCTAATCTTGATATACTGCATTTTATGCAAAAGACAACTATCATTAACTCTATCTAAAACCCTCGTTATTTTATAAACTTCGATAAGGCCTCCTCTCATTCCAGTGAAAAAGATATGTCAGTGTTACCATATTTCAGCAAATCAAGTGCAGTATGACACACACATACACCTCTGAGAGTAGACAATAAAGTAAGTTATTTCTTAATGGGCTCTTCTGACCTGGAGCCAGAAATTTAGAAGCAGTTATAACTGTGCAGTGATTGTCCACAAGATGATAAAGCAGCTGGAGTTGTAGCTTTATGTTACTTCTGCACAGGGAATATGCAAGTAGTAGCCCAAAAGAGCCAATGCAAGTTAACAGCTCAACATGACAATTCTTTTCCAGACCTCAAGCTACAATTGTGAATGGAGCATCAACAAATCGATATAAATTTTAATATTTCTTGTAAACTTTAGCAAGCCTCAGTTGCCACAGCTCCACAGATGCTGAAAAATAATGTATTTTACAAAAATTAAAAAGGCGATGATTTAATGCCACACTCTGACCTGAAGCTAGCTACTTACAAGCTGCTGTATCTGTCCTCAGGTATTATGAAGGATACACAATTACTTGGAAGGAGGTCCTGTAATATAGTGGTGATGAAAGAAAATTAGTCTCCACCATCATGCTCCGTTGCTCTAAACTATAACATGCATGTTAAAGTGCATGTTGTCATAGCAACTCACAATCTTTCGTGAGGAGGTTGGCTCAGTTAACTGATGTGACCAGCAGGGTTATCGATTTCACCATACTAACTGGAGTCCTTTTGGGACCTGACTCCTTTCCCCACCCTTTGTTGAATTTCATGATGATATGGACTATCATTGGGCAGGAAACAATAGAAGCCAATTTCCAAAATCTGTGAATTTAATTTATTTCTGCAGGTTTTATTTTTAAATAGTTCCTGTAAAAGAATGAGCATCTACCTCAGTTTTGCAGCTAAAGCACCATCTTTGTGATTTACACCAGGTTACTCATGAGCAAAGCCACAGGAGAGCTCAGAATCTGTCACACCTCAGGAATTGTACTTCAACTTACAAGTGTAAAAGCAATAAGCAGCAATCTTATGTTGCATCCTCCTGATCTGTAACTGAAAATGTTACAACATTTTGCCACCTCTTTCACCAGAAGACTCGTGGATACTCCTTTTTTGAGAAATTAGATGTAATAATTTTCTGAAGAATGAAGCAGTTTGGCTGAATTGCTTCAGATCAGTGGGCTAATACAGTTTAACATCTGCTCATTCAGAGAGGCAGCGCTAACACAATGGGCCGAATGCCCTCCTTCTGTGCTGTGTTAATTCTGTGATTCTTCAACCAATTTTGATCAATGCGATCAGAGATGAGAGAAAATGTATGAGCTTTTTTTTAAAAATTATAACATTACAAACAAAAATCATTGCGCTTACAGAGTGAAAATAAGGAACTCATTCAGTGAAACCTTCTTCTCAGTTCATTTTCGGCAGGGTGTCTTCTGTAGTAAGTTTGTTATTCAATTCTTAGAAATATTAAAAGTAACATTATAAGCAAATTAGCTTGATGTATACATGACGGAGACAAAGAGTGGAATCCATTAAATGGAAGCAAGGCCATTTGATTACAATACAATGTAAAATTAGAAGCTGTCATAAATTTATTAATATCTATTAAGTTTATTTAAAAGTTATAAAGGTAAATAAACTGCTGGAAACTGATCTTCAGAAGACATTTCTGCCTCAGAAGAGAACGTGTTGAAATGACAGTTCTAGAAAAGCATGTAAAAACATTCAATTAACTCAGAAACTTTTTCCCCGGGTACAACAGAGTATTACAAGGGGACATAAATTTAAGGTGAAGGGTGGAAGGTATAGGGGAGATGTCAGGGGTGGGTTCTTTACCCAGAGAGTGGTGGGGGCATGGAATGCGCTGCCCATGGGAGTGGTAGAGTCAGAATCATTGGCAACCTTTAAGCAGCAATTGAATAGGTACATGGATGGGTGCTCAATCTAGGATAGATGTTCGGCACAACATCGTGGGCCGAAGGGCCTGTTCTGTGCTGTATTGTTCTATGTTCTATGTTCTATGTTCTAACTAACAAGATGCAAATGGGCGTGATCAATGTGAATTCTAATTGGATATGTAAGTTTGGTGGAATGCGAAGGAATCAGCTTTGATCCCTACTGAGTAAAATAATTTGGATGAGAAGGTTAGAAGTAAAATACTTAAATTTACACATATTGGATACTTCATCCTTCTATTAGGAGATTCACATGTAGAACAATGGAAAATGCAAATGGTGATGATGTCACTCAGTCCTCAGCAGGGCAGGGCAGAGCAGACCAGATCTTTGGCAAAAAGATGGGCTCAATCTTGCTGAACAATAAATAAGATTATTATGCATTACTGGGTATCCAGTTACCTTATATATGAGATACCTGATGGTATCTTTTGAGACATTGTGCTTATCATAAATGTAATTCACAAGACTGTGACTGAAGCATCCTCACAAAGAATTTTTAACATACAATTCTGTGTATGTTAACAATTCTTTGTATCCTCAAATTGTGTCGGAGAAGGAGGTTGTGTTTCTGAAAGAAATAATGTTTTCCTTTTGACATTGTAATGAGGCAAACTTGCATGTGATTCTTCCAGTCTTGCTTGTATTCTTTTGGATAACATCATTGTTTTGTAAAATTCGATCATTGACAGAAAAGCTGACTGTGCTGATTTGATACAGCTTCTTCGAAATGCTGATTCAAATACTGTATGATTTTAAGAGTGAATGATATGTTTCTGTTCAGATATGTTGATTTCTGATGACAAATGTTTAATCCATATAGTGTCTTAAGAGAACTTGCAGAACTCCTTAAATTTTGAATGGTGTTCTGCTTGCATGATGTGGTTTTCTGTCAGATAACTGTAGCTTCATTCCCTCAGTCAAAGATTATCTTTCAGTTAATTCCAGTATTAAGTTTGGAATAAGTTGAATGTCAATTGATCTGTATGATCTGTGTAATATCTGGATCTGATGAGCTAGCTATTATTTCTCAAAATGGTATTTTGAAAAGGTGATGTTTCATGCAATGATATGTGTTCTAATGAAAGTATGCAAGATCGTAAGACATAACAGCAGAAATTAGGCCATTCAGCCCATCGAGTCTGCTCCACCATTCAATCATGGCTGAAAACTTTCTCAATCCTAATCTCCTACTGTCTCCCCATAACCCTTGATCCCCTTGATACTCAAGAACCTATCTATGTCAGTCATAAAGATATTCAATAACCTGCCCTCTATGGCAGTGAATTCCACAGATTCCCCACTCTCTGGCTGAAGAAGTTTCTTCTTATCTCCTTCTCTGTATTCTGGGTTTACAGAATAATTTGCTTATCATATAGTGTTGAATTCTTTCTGCATTCTTCTCCTTTTTTCCTCTTAGGCAGTCTTTCATGACGACTTACTTGCACTCTGGCCTTGTCACACCTATGTGATTAAACAGTCCGATATTGGTTCCACATCCTCTGCTGCGGATTGGGCCCAACGTATTTGAAAAGGCAGGTTTCCACATCATCCTCCCAGTATTTGTATTGATCTCTATCTCAGTCTGTTGAAGGTGCTGGAGATGGTCAGCATGTCCATGAATGCTTTTTCAAAAAAAAATTAGCAAAAAATTCTCATGAGTTGGTCAGGAAATCGCAATTTTCCGTGAAGGCTTTGATGACATCCTTGAAGTACTTCATCTGTCCTCCTGGTAACCATTTGCCGTGATGAAACTTGAAATAGAGAGCTTGTTTGGGAAATCTTATATCAGGCAAGTGGAGAATGTGCAACACAGCTGTTTGACCGAAACTGATGCCTCCATGGTGAGGATGTATGCCTGAGGAAGAACATTGATTTTGAAGCATCTATCCAGCCAGAGGATTTGTAGGATTTTGTGGGGGCATCACTGGTGATATTTCTTTCAAGGTTTGAGATGTTTGATGCATATTGTCCAAGCCTTTGATGCACATTGCACTGCTGCCCTGTAGACCGTGAACCTAGTGCTAGTGGAAACAGGCCCTTCGGCCCAACAAGTCCACACCAACCCGCCGAAGCACAACCCACTCAGACCCATTCCCCTACATTTACTCCTTCACCCAACACTACAGACAATTTTGCACGGCCAATTCACCTAACCTGCACACAGTTTTGGACTGTGGGAGGAAACCGGAGCACCCGAAGGAAACCTACGCAGACACGGGGAGAATGTGCAAACTCCACACAGTCAGTCGCCTGAGGCGGGAATTGAATCCGGGTCTTTGGTGCTGTAAGGCAGCAGTGCTAACCTCTTTGTCATCAACCACTGTTCTTTAGATGGGAAGGGTTGCTCTGGCAGACTGGATGTTGAATTTCATCGTTGAGGTTTGCCATTCTAGATGGGAGGCTCCCAAGGTTTGGCAATTGATCCATCTTGTCTGGTCACTTGCTTAAACTTTTGACAGTCGAGGACAAATTGCACGGCCATACAAGGCTGATAGAGGACTTTGGTCTTCCACCCTTTGGACAATGTTGAGATTCCACCAGCTACTAACAGCCTTGCTTTAAACATGCACAAAAGGACTGAACTCCAGAGGTGAGGGAAAAGTGATTGTCCTTGACACCAGGACAGCATTTGACAAGAGTGTGGCATTAAAGAACTGCAACAGTAGGAGGGAATTCTCCACTTTAATTGTGTTAAATTTGGTACTTCTGCAACAAGATTTTTAAAGATTGTAATTATGTTATTTAATTATGAAGATTATGGATTATGATAATGAATTACTAATAAAGCATTCTCCTTGTATTATGAATATTTTAAACTTCTTATTTTGCTTTGCACAAAGATCATTTATTTTCTGTTAATTAAATTTGAAATGGTTATTTGTAAATATTTCAGAATTGCCTTCCTCTATTTGCTCTAAAAATTATTTTCAAGTACTTAAAAGTTGTAGAAATGCTTGCAATTAAGAAATACTGCATTTTACACCTTCTCGCATGAAAGAGAACAACTTCGATTTTGCATAATTTTGTTCGTGTCCAAGTTATTATTTTTCACAAGAAACTTCATTTTGTTTCCAAAGCTACTGAAACTGTTGAGACTTAGGTATTAACACCTTTTATTGTTGTTATAAAATGTCTTTAAATTCAAATGAGCTTTGTTCATAGGAACATAGCCCTTCGAGCCAGTTGCACCTTCCAATGAGACCATGGCTGATCTGTAGCCTAACTCTATATACCTTTGGCCCATATCCCTTAATGCCATTGTTTTTCAAACATTCATCCATCTCAGATTTAAAAATAACAACTGATTCTGCAACCACTGCTATTTGTGGAAGAGATTTCCAACACTCATTGTGTGTAGAAATGCTTCCTAAGATCTGCCCTGAACAGTCTGCCCTAATTCTCAGACTATTCTAATTCCTTATCAATGTCTGATGTAGTTGTTGAAGTTGCTAGGAATCTTTATGAGTTGTGACTTATTGTCACTTGTCTATCACAGTGATTAGTATGGTAAAATACAATGAAAAGCTTCAATAGTCATCCCAATCTGGCACTATTTTGAATAGTTTAAGAATAAAAAAGTTAAAACTAATAACTGAAAGAGAGTCCTGAGCCCTGAGCTCGCTCACTAAAGACACCTGCACTACCACCCCTCCTTCAACTGCCTTGTTTGTGCCAGACCTAGCAATGTAAGAGTTTCCACCCTTTAGGTGCCATCTTTTTGCTGCTGGGCCTACCTCACTGATGCTGATGCCAACGCCAAGTCCTGTGCTGAATCCACACTCGCCTCACAACCAGGAGGCCCTACCTCTGCTGCCACCTTCATGATACCAAGAGTTCCCTCTCTCGGCCTACTGCAGCCAGGAGTCCCTGGCTCCGCTGCTAGACCAGGCCACTGCTGCCGACATCTCAGAAAGAGTCCTGCTCTAATGGCCATCATCAGAGATGTCACCTTGCTAATGCCGCCACCTTGGAAAGTTCACTGCCACCGCTGCCACCTCTGTTCACTGGAAGAGCTTTACCACTTCCTCCAGTCCCGAACACTGGGAAGAAAAATGAAAGAAAACATGAAAGGAAAAGAGCAGAAGTAAAGAGAAAGAAAAAAGAAAGAGGGCAGATGAGAGAGGATAAGTCCTGGGCAACAACCCACAAGCAGCCTTGCTACTCTACCACCATCTTGACATTTAATCTTGTTGCACCTGCAAGCAAAACAAAAATGTCCATTTGGTTTGAGGTCGAATAAGTTGATCCAGTGTCAGGAGATCATAATCTGTTCTCAGAAAGAGTTTACTTTTCTTCAGTTCTGGAGAAGAGGGTCTACACTTAAAACATTAACTTTGCTTTCTCTACACAGATGCTTCCAGAACTGCTGACATTCTCCAGCAATTTCTGCTTTTGTTTCAAATTTCCAGCATCCTCAGTGTTTTGTTTTATTGTATTAATCTTTGTTTTGTTTCTTCATGTTGTGGAATTGAACATTCTCCAATTGGTGAACAGATATAATTTTACATGTTATTTTTAAAAACAACTTTCTTGAACAGTAATATCACCCTGGAACCTTGATTCCTTAGGCTTTCACTGAATATTTCAGTGCAACAAAGAATCCACTCATACAAAGTGTAAGATTCAATCAGCTGTCCGACCAGAAAGCGATTGAAACCTTTGTGATAGATTTCATAGACTAGCAAGTTGCTGTGGATATGGAGCCGTAACAGAGTTAACAAGGGACTGTACTAAAGTGGGTGTCATGGATGGAAAGCTGACTGACTTATTCAGTTTGAAGAGAAGCTCACACACACTAACCTTACACCCAAATGAGGAATTATCAAAATCAAAAATCATCTTTTTTGGGACAAGTCATGCAAGAACAAGGAATTATAAAGGATGCCACAGTAATAAGGTGATAAGTGAATCTCTGCAACCAAAGTGTGTAAATGTTCCACAATGTTTCTTCGACATGGTGAACCAAGTTCATTCCTGTCTTAAACAGTCTCACTTGAGCTGTAGGAGTGTTTATAAAAAGAAGTAAACAGTAGTTTTGGAGCCAATAACGGCTTCACAGCGCCTGCGGCCTGGGTTCAATTCCCGACTCAGGCGACTGACTGTGTGGAGTTTGCACATTCTCCCCGTGTCTGCGTGGGTTTCCTCCGGGTGCTCCGGTTTCCTCCCACAGACCAACAATGTGCGGGTCAGGTGAATTGGTCATGCTAAATTGCCCGTAGTGTGAGGTGAAGGGGTAAATGTAGGGGTATGGGTGGGCCGCGCTTCGTCGGGTTGGTGTGGACTTGTTGGGCCGAAGGGCCTGTTTCCACACTGTAAGTAATCTAATCTATTCTCTTCACACACATTAGCTGACAATAACTCAGGCTTAGTTCCTGCAGTAGCAGTGGATATATCATTCATTGAACTAGATGCAGTTCTTCATGAATAGAACTTCATAGCCCATACACATTTCAGCAAGGGCATTGACAGAAATGGAACAAAACTACGCGGCAATTGAAAGAAAAAGGATTGGCTGTTACAGGGAGATGTGAAAGGTTTGCAGATTGTCTCAAGAGGTTGAGATTCTGGGTCGATACAGATCATAATCCACCAGTCGCATGACTAGGATTAAAAGTAATCACAAAAATATCATTGCCAATTCAGAGGTTGAGGCTCAGACTAATGCACATGACTAGAATATTTGGTGCAATTCTGGTCTCCTTCCTATCGGAAAGGTGTTGTGAAACTTGAAAGGGTTCAGAAAAGATTTACAAGGATGTTGCCAGGGTTGGAGGATTTGAGCTATGAGGAGAGGTTGAACAGGCTGGGGCTGTTTTCCCTGGACCATCAGAGGCTGAGAGGTGACCTTATAGAGGTTTATAAAATCAAGAGGGGCATGGATAGAGTAAATAGACAAAGCCTTTTCCCTGGGATCAGGGAGTCCAGACCTAGATGGCATAGGTTTAGGGAGAGTGGGAAAAGGTATCAAAGGGACCTAAGAGGCAACTTTTTCACACAGAGTGTGGTATGTGTATGGAATGAGCTGCCAGAGGAAGTGGTGGAGGCTGGTACAATTGCAACATTTTAAAGGCATTTGGATGGGTAAATGAATAGCAAGAGTTTGAAGAGATATGGGCCAGGTGCTGGTAGGTGGGACTAGATTGGGTTGGGATATCTGGTTGACATGGACGGGTTGGACCGAAGTGTCTGTTTCCATGTTGTACATCTCTATGACTAGATAAAAGTCTACATCCCAAGGAAAGCACAGATTATGACTGATACACTTGCCAAAACAACGGTGGATCAGAATGACCAAGGAAAATGCAGGCTGAGATTATCATTATTCATCAACAGTGCAATATTATTTAATATTGGATACTCACCAGCAGAACAATTCTTGGGAAGAATAATAATAAAAATACCATTATTTGTGCTGCAATTACAGGCAGAACGTCACACGTCAACACCATGAGAAGTTCAAGAAAATGAAAAAAGACCACAGAAGAACTGAAGGGGTCTAACATGAGACACAGAGCAAACACTCTGTCACTTTGACAGCGGGTCAGTTTTGGAAAAGGGAAAAACATGCAGAAAGAATATTCCTTGGAAGAACAGATAAAATGAAATATATGTAGTCAGCACACTTGAAGAAATGTTTGAGAGAAAGCAAGAAGAGAGATCGAATATGATTACCGGGGATATGGAATATCACTAACTTTACTTCATCAAATATTATATGGAACAGTACAATAACTCCAGGAATTTTCAGGAACCATGAGGCTTGTATGGAACTCAAGCAAACCAGACCAGGGGAACCAGTCAGAGTTTCACATCATCTGAAATCACAAGATTTGGACTTGGGATAAAGGTCATGTTAGATGGTGACAGCAATATGAATGATAACAATGACAATTAAAATAAATTCTTGGAGTTTTATGAACCTAAAAAGAGAGAAACATAAGGGCAGGGAAAAAGATGTAACATTGAAGTCATGATGAAGTAGAACTTGGTTCAGATTCCCTACAGTATGGAAACAGACCCTTCAGCCCAACAGGTCCACACCAGCATTCCAAAGAGTAAGCCACCCAGACCCATTTCCTTATTTACCTCTGACTAATGCACCTAACACTATAGGAAAATTAGCATGGTGAACTCACTTGACCTGCACACCTTTGGATTGTGGGAGAAAACCCAAGCATCCAGAAGAAATCCATGGGGGTACAGGGAGAATGTGCAAACTTCACACAGACAGTTGCCTGAGGCAGGAATCAAACCCAGATCCCTAGTGTTATAAGGCACCAGTGCTAACCACTGAGCCGCTGTGCTGCCAGAACTTATTCTGACAATAAGGCAGGGCAGAGCAAGAGAACAGAAACAGAAAAGCCTATAATGGAACAGAAGTAAGACTGTTCCATTAATGTAAGGAATGAGTGCTACAGGACTGAAGAGATTGAGAAAGCCTTATTTCAGTATAAGGAGGAAGTATGTAGTGGTACAGATAGACAAATGGTAATGTTGTAAAAAAGGATGCAGCCCTCAGGAGTTTATATGTGGACATTTAAAGCTCAGACAAACAAGAAATGGTTTGATGTGCTCACAAAACTTGTTGACAACATTGTTAGCATAAAGCATACTGACGCAATGGTAATTACAGAAACAGAAAAATGTCTCAAAAGTATTGCCCATTGACCCATTGTATATTGGGAGACTATAGGTGTGTTACCCATTTATTATACTTTATTGCTTTGTGACTTTTTCCAATAATATTGATTAATAGCAGCAAAGGTTTGTAAAATTGTTCTGATGATTTTAAGGTGTTTAAAGGAGGCTTGAGTACCTTTTACAGAAAGGCAACTTCCTCTACTTAGAATAATTGTTCAACTAATTACACCATAAATTGTCAACAATGCTGAAAATTGGTGGAAAATATGATTTAAAAACTTAACTACTTAAATGAGGTCAGTAGAAAGATATATTTTAACATAACGTACCATTTTCAAATGGCAATCAGCACAAAACTATTGGAGTGAATTTGTTAATCCAAGGAATATAAATGTCAAACAATGTTAATTTACTTTTATTTAGAATCTGATGTCACTGACAAGGCAACATTGATGGTCCTACTGTAGTTGCACTTGAGAAACTGTGATGGCTCCTTGAACTACTGCAAGTCCATATTCATCCATTTTGCTGTTTAGGAAGTTAGATCCAGGAGTTTGATCAAGCCAGTTCAAGGAATAGGGATATATTTCTAATTCCAAACTGTGTGTGACTTGAAGGGGAATTTGCAGTTTGTAGTTTTGATGGTAGGCTATTATTGACGGAGCACTTTGTCCAAAAGCAGTGTAAAATAAATTAAAACAGGCAGCAGTAGTTTTTATGACGTAAGTACATAAGATAGAGGAGCAGGGGTAGGTTATTCGGCACATGGGGCTCTTCTGCATTAAATAAGATTATGAAAATTCTCTACCTTAACTAAGTTTTCCTGTCCGGTTCTCGTGTCACTTGATTCACTTACTATGTGAAACATTTTAAATTCTGACTAATATATTTAAAAAGTGCAACTATAACTCTCCAGGGTAAAGAATTCCAAAGTTTCATAAGACTTTTGAGTAGAGCGATTTCTTCTCATCTTGGCATTGTCTTTATTGTGAGACTGTGAAGTTCAGTTTTAGACTACTCACTCATCCTCCTCGTATCTACCTTATAAAACCTCTGAACAATTTGAGGTTTCAATAACATTACCTCTCATTCCTCTAAACTCTAAGAAATTTTACTGAGATGTGAAGAGATAGCATAAGAGGTTAACTCTATTCTGAACATACAAGTGGGGAGGAAAATATGCTTGCTCTCTATTTAAATATCCAATCACAAAATATTTTTGAATTCACCGTAATAACTGAAGGTATTCTCTTTCCTTTCATTTGTTTTCTTAAATTGTGCTCATTTAAATTTTTATTACTTCTATTGTGAATCTATTAGGAAAAAGTGAGGATTACAGATGCTGGAGATCGAGAGTGTGGTGGTGGAAAAGCGCTGCAGATCAGGCAGCATCCCAGGAGCAGTCCTGATGAAGGGCTTCTGCACAAAACATAGATCCTCTTGCTCCTCGGCTGCTGCCTGACCTGCTGTGCTTTTCCACCACCACACTCTTGACTATTTGTGAATCTATGTCTAGTGCACTGTTTATGAATATTTACATAAAGGAAATTATTTATTTTGAATGTCAAAATATTAAAAGAACCCATTCATCTGGAAACAATAAAGTTTGTTGTATCATTCAAAAATGGAGTTTCTTTTTGTTTAGGGATATTTGAATTCTCTTCAACGTCAAACTGATCCTTGAAGATGCTATGTGAACATTGTCAGTTGTGGTATATGAATGTAATATTGTCATTCCTCAAAAAGCTTTAACATCCAAAGAAATGACTGGTCACAACGCAAATTTTAACTCAGTTCGCCATTGTCTTCCATGTCCTGCTAACTAGTTCAATGAGCACTCCATTTCATTTCTGGCAGGTGGATAGTCATAGAGTCATAGAGATGTACAGCATAGAAACAGACTCCTTGGTCCAACTCATCCATGCCAACCAGATATCCCAACCCAATCTAATCCCACCTGCCAGCACCCAGCCTATATCCCTCCAAACCCTTCTTATTCATATACCTATCCAAATGCCTCTTAAATATTGCAATTGTACCAGCCTGCATCATTTCCTCTCGCAGCTCATTCCATTCATGTACCACCCTCTGCATGAAAAAGTTGCCCCTTAGGTCCTTTTTAATATCTTTCCCCTGACACCCTAAACCTATGCCCTCTAGTTCTGGACTCCCCCACCCCAGGGAAAATGCTTTGTCTATTTATCCTACTCATGCTCCTCATAGTTTTGTAAACCTCTATAAGGTTACCCCTCAGCCTCCAACGCTCCAGGGAAAACAGCCTGTTCAGCCTCTCCCTGTAGCTCAAATCCTCCAACCCTGGCAGCATCCTTGTAAATCTTTTCTGGCCCCTTTCAAGTTTCACAACATTTTTCCAACAGGAAGGAGACCAGAATTGCATGCAATATTCCAGCAGTGGCCTAACCAATGTCCTGTACAGCCGCAACATGACCTCCAAACTCCTGCATTCAATGCTCTGACCAATAAAAGAAAGCATACCAAACACCTTCTTCACTATCCTGTCTACCTACGACTCCACTTTCAAGGAGCTATGAACCTGCACTCCAAGGTCTCTTTGTTCAGCAACACTCCCTAGGACAAGACCATTAAGTGAATAAGTCCTGCTAAGATTTGCTTTCCCAAAATGCAGCACCTGACATTTATGTGAATTAAACTCCATCTGCCACTTTTCACCCCATTGGCCCATCTGGTCAAGATCCTGTTGTAATCTGAGGCAACCTTCTTCGCTGTCCACTACACCTCCAATTTTGGTGTCATCTGCAAACTTACTAAATGTACCTCTTATGCTCGCATCCAAATCATTTTAAAAAATGACGAAAAGTAGAGGACCCAGATCAGATCCTTGTGGCATTCCACTGATCACAGGCCTTTAGCCTGAAAAACAAACCTCCAATACCAGCCTCTGTCTTCTACCTTTGAGCCAGTTCTGTATCTAAATAGCCAGTTCTCCCTTTATTCCATGAGATCTAACCTTGCTAACCAGTCTCCCATGGGGAACCTTGTCAAACACCTTAGTGAAGTCCATATAGATCACATCTACCACTCTGCTTTCATCAATCCTCTTTATTACTGCTTCAAAAAACTCAATCAAGTTTGTGAGACATGATTTACCACGCACAAAGCTATGTTGACTATCCCTAATCAGTCCTTGCCTTTCCAAATACATGTACATCCTGTCCCTCAGGATTCCCTCCAACAACCTGCCCACCACCGACGTCAGGCTCATTGGTCTATAGTTCACTGGTTTGGCCTTACCACCCTTCTTAAACAGTGGCACCACGTTAGCCAACCTCCAGTCTTCATCTGAGACTATCGATGGTAAAATGATCTCAGCAAGAGGCCCAACAATCACTTCTCTAGCTTCCCACAATGTTCTAGGGCACACCTGATCAGGTCCTAGGGATTTATCCATCTTTATGCATTTCAAGACATCCAGCACTGCCTCCTCTGTAATATGGACATTTTGCAAGGTGTCACCATTTATGTCCCTACAATCTATATCTTTCATATCCTTTTCCACAGTAAATACTGATGCAAAATACTCATTTAGTATCTCGCCTATTTTCTGTGACTGAATACAAAGGCCGCCTTGCTGATTTTTGAGGGGCCCTATTCTCTCCCTCATTACCCTTTTATCCTTAACGTATTCGTAAAAACCCTTTGGATTCTCCTTAATTCTATTTGCCAAAACTAATTCATGCCCTATTTTTGCCCTCCTGATTTCCCTCTTAAGTATACTCCTACTGCCTTTATACTCTTCTAAGGATTCACTCGATAAATCCTGTCTATACCTGACATATGCTTCCTTCTTTTTCTTAACCAAACCTTCAATTTCTTTCGTCATCCAGCATTCCCTCAACCTACCAGTCTTTCCTTTCACCCGAACAGGAATATACTTTCTCTGGATTCTTGTTATCTCATTTCTGAAGGCTTCCCATTTTCCAGCCGTACCTTTACCTGCGAACTTCTGCCCCCAATCAGCTTGTGAAAGGTCTTGCCTACTACCGTCAAAATTGGCCTTTTTCCAGTTTAGAACTTTAACTTTTAGATCGGGTGTATCCTTTTTCATCACTATTTTAAATCTAATAGAATTATAGTCACTGGCCCCAAAGTGCTCCCCCATTGACACCTCAGTCACCTGCCCTGCCATATTTCCCAAGAGTAGGTCAGGTTTTGCACCTTCTTTAGTAGGTACATCCAGATACTGAATCAGAAAATGTTCTTGTACACACTTAAAAAATTCCTCTCCATCTAAACCCTTAACACTATGGCAGTCCCAGTCTATGTTTGGAAAGTTAAAATCCCTTTACATAACCACCCTATTATTCTTACAGATAGCTGAGATCTCCTTACAAGTTTGTTTCTCAATGTCCCTCTGACTATTGGGGGGTCTATAATACAATCCCAATAAGATGATCATCCCTTTCTTATTTCTCAGTTCCACCCAAATAACTTCCCTGGATGTATTACCAGGAATATCCTCCCTCAGCACAGCTGTAATGTTTGTTGTTGTGGTTCTGTTCGCCGAGCTGGAAGTTTTTGTTGCAAACGTTTCGTCCCCTGGCTAGGCGACATCATCAGTGCTCTGGAGCCTCCTGCGAAGCGCTTCTTTGATGTTTCTTCCAGTATTTATAGTGGTCTGTCCTTGCCGCTTCCGGGTGTCAGTTTCAGCTGTCCGCTGTAGTGGTTGGTATATTGGGTCCAGGTCGGTGTGTTTGTTGATGGAGTTTGTGGATGAATGCCATGCCTCTAGGAATTCCCTGGCTTTTCTCTGTCTGGCTTGCCCTATGATAGTAATGTTTTCCCAGTCGAATTCATGTTGCTTGTTGTCTGCATGTATGGCTACTAGGGATAGCTGGTCGTGTCATTTCACGGCTAGTTGATGTTCATGTATGCGGATTGTTAGCTGTCTTCCTGTTTGTCCTATATAGTGTTTTGTGCAGTCCTTGCATGGTATTTTGTAAACTACATTAGTTTTGCTCATGTTGGGTATTGGGTCCTTTGTTCTAGTGAGTTGTTGTCTGAGCGTGGCTGTTGGTTTGTGTGTTGTTATGAGTGCTAAGGGTCGCAGTAGTCTGGCTGTCAGTTCTGAAACACTCCTGATGTATGGTAGTGTGGCTAGTCCTTTTGGTTGTGGCATGTCCTTGTTCCGTGGTCTGTCTCTTAGGCATCTGTTGATAAAGTTGCGCGGGTATCCGTTTTTGGCGAATACCTTGTATAGGTGTTCCTCTTCCTCTTTTCGCAGTTCTGGTGTACTGCAGTGTGTTGTAGCTCTTTTGAATAGTGTCCTGATGCAGCTTCGTTTGTGTGTGTTGGGGTGGTTACTTTCATAGTTTAGGACTTGGTCTGTGTGTGTTGTTTTCCTGTGTACCCTTGTGGTGAATTCTCCGTTCGGTGTTCTCTGTACTATCACGTCTAGGAATGGGAGTTGGCTATTCTTTTCTTCTCTCGTGAATCGGATTCCTGTGAGCGTGGCGTTGATGATCCGGTGTGTTTTTTCTATTTCCGTGTTTTTGATGATTACGAACGTGTCATCGACATATCTGACCCAGAGTTTGGGTTGAATTTGTGGTAGGGCTGTTTGTTCTAACCTTTGCATAACTGCCTCTGCTATGAGTCCCGAGATTGGTGATCCATGGGTGTTCCGTTGATTTGTTCGTATATCTGATTGTTGAATGTAAAGTGTGTAGTGAGGCACAAGTCCAGTAGTTTAAGTATGCCGTCTTTGTTGATAGGTTCCGCCTCCTGTTTTCTGTTCTGTATGTCCAGTAGGTTGCTTTATCTGATGTAATCTGATTTACCTAGGATGACCATCATTCTGCCTTTATCTGCTGGTAGTATGATTATGTTCTTATCGTTTCTTAGTGCTTTCAGTGCTTCCCTCTCCTTGGTGTTGAGGTTATGTGTTTGTCTTTTTCTTATCATCATAGGTACGACCGTTTGTCTCACTGTTTGTTGTGTCTCTTCTGTCAGTCCGTTGTTCCTGAGATTACATCAAAAAAGCACAACAACTACTCACAGATACCAACACCTACCAAATGAAGGATTCTGACCCCACACCACAACTCACCAATAGAATAAATAACACACTAAGGAATCTACAAAAAAACGGACAGATAACCAAAGCTGACCTACAAAGAATGAAACCGGAAAGCAACAACACCCCCAGATTCTATGGACTACCCAAAGTACACAAACCAGACATCCCACTCAGACCCATAGTATCACTACCAGGGACACCAGCATACAAACTGGCCAAAGAACTACAACAGAAACTGAAACACCTGGTCAGCGGATCCAAACACTCCATACAATCAACACAGGAATTCTTGGACGTCATCAGGAATACACGCATAGACAAAGAAGAAACCATGATCTCATTCGACGTGACGGCACTGTCAGCAGCAGTGTGACCAGAGACAGTGGCAGAGTTGGCAACAGCAGTGGAGGAGCAGCTGGTGGCTGGAGGCATGGAAGAAGCAGCAGCTGAAGTGGGGGCAACAGAGAGGATAATGGTGGCAACGTAAGTAGAGTTGAAAGCTGAGGTGGAGCTGGTAGCTGAGTTATTGGAGGATTCAGCAGAAGGAGAACATTGGCAAATACGGCAGTGCCAGTCGCTGAGGCAGAAGAAGCTGAAACTGAGGAGGATTTGACAGAGAAAATGAGAACATTGAGGAAGCTGTAATTGAGGTGGAGGTTGAGGAAGTGAGGGCGGAGACTGAAATGAAGGCTGAGGAGGTCACGATAGTAACTTCAGTGAAGGAAGAGGTACCAGAAGCAGCCACCAACAATGGAGGAGGCTGTGAGTGGCAAGCTGGTAAGGGATGGTAAGATAAATTAACCCAACTGTGAAGCTCACCACAAGGTGAGAGATGTGAACGAGTATCTCACCCCCAGGAACTCTCCACACGGCTATAAATCAGCAGTGTACTGGCCAGTACAGCTCCTGCTGAGATTGGTGAAGGTTAACTTTGGCTCCCAGTCCTAACCCTGCCCACCCAACTCACATTCTCAAGGACAGCTAATGGAATCTGCCCAGTTCCAGAAAGAGCTACAGAGTCGAATCAAGAGTTTGAAAGCAGAGAAGGCAATCCCTCTAGGAAAGGGAGTAGCTTCCCAGGATTAACGGCTGCCTCCAAGAAGAAATCTTTACAGTCTTTAGCTGAGGGAAACGATTGTTTGCACAACTACAACTTAAAGTTTAGAGCCACATCTCTTTCTCGCCCAAGCATACAATGACCCTCTGGTCAGAAAAAAAACGTGATGATATATCTTGGAATGATGCAAATGTCCTCCCAACCCCTGCAATGAAAAAAAAGGCTTCTTTTTGCTTCCAATTGCAAGAAGACCACACCGAAGTATGAATGTGACGGTGCAGTTCAAGGCCACACCTCTCTGTGCAAGAACATAGCCCTGGAACACACAGAGTGGAACATCCAACCCTATCCCCAACTATGATTGTCAGGGTTGGGGAGGAGAGTGCACTTGAATCCACATTTGGGAAGGTATTGGTTTCCACAACGACATATCCATGGTTTTCACTCAAAGTGTTGTTTGCAGCATTTAATTTGCAGTCAGTTAGAGTGTAGGCAGCATTTGTGTTTCAATTAGGTTGCTATTTCCATTTTTCTCCCAAAATAAAATGTGCACAGCTTACAATCAAACCTTATGGTGAGTGTTTGTCTGAACGCATGGAAATTGACCTCAAATTCAGGTTCTTATCTGTGACGGCAGTATCAAGAACAGACAGCTGAGATCTCCCAGAGAGCTCGGTAAGTGGAGGACTCATCAAAGACTGGTGAACTTTTAACTTCTTCCTTTATTTTCATAGTTTAAAAAATGAAAGACTTTAATGTTAACTATTACCTTATTTCTTTATTTTTCTAATATACTATGAAGTAATGCTAAACTGTTTAATTTTGTTTCTTTTTCTATTTTCGACCTCATTTTTTGGTAGCTAGGTATGATGTCACCACACATGGCGCCATGTGTGGTGACATCATACACTTTTCACTGTACTCCTGTACTTAAATATATACGCAAATCTAATCTATGTGTAAATCTTGTTCCAGAGCACTGCCACTCATCAAATACAAATAGATCGGAAAGGACTGTGCACTTTCAAGTGATTATTGACATTATTTAACTCTCTTTTGAGTTGTCAACATATAATTGCACCAGTATTTATTGCCATTTAAAAAGGAAAAATAATCAGTTTGAGCCAGTCCTGCTCATAATCTCACCAGTTCTCCTGAACGCCAAGTAGTGACACTGTCACTATCAAAAGAAGTCCTGGCAAGCTTGCCAATTTTGCTGTCACTCTCTACTGGTTTACCACTTGAGAGCTGGGATCTCCTGGCGCAAGTGTTCACCCCTGGGACATAGCAAAAAGGTTTAAAATAGGCCCAGCAGAGTTAATCTTTATTTTGATTTGAATCATTTCCTTGTGATTCAAGAGGAATCATGGGTCTCTGCTGCTCCAGGCTTTGTTGCAGTGTCCTCACAATCAAGGGACTGATTCCATGTGTTTCTAACCTAATTTTACAGGCCAACTTGCTTCTTCACACTGACTGCTTGGCTAGTTTATTTCAAACATAAAAAGACTCTTTTCCAAAACACTGTATCAATAATATTTCTATCCAAGGTCAATCTGAAAATAGAACAACAGAACAAGCTGACAAAGGAAATAATCTCTTCTTTTATGACCTATCTATAGGTTATTTCCACTTCTAAGTTTTCATTATCAGGACTGCAATTTCAGCAGATCTTATCTGTTTTAACTCAGGCTATCTATATAAAAGTTGGCAGAATATTTATGTATTTGTGTTACCAACATAACAAAAGCACAAATAGCAAGCTAATAGGGCTTGACTGAACCTAACTGCTCAGTATCCCTGACCAACGTCCATGATTCCATCAGGAGTTGAAATCAAGCCCAAAGTTTTGTAAGAATCAAGATTTTGTTTTTATATCCAGCCTTTCTTTTGAAAGATTAAAGACCCATATAAACTTTGTTTACTTAATTCAGATTTTACATGTATATTGTGAATAAGGCCTGTTGGAGTTTGCATGCTCTCCCTTAAACAAACCAACAAATTAAGTTTGTTTAATCTGACATTCTAAAATGACTAATAATGGAATGTTCAATTAATCCAATAAACTGATAACAATAAGCTCTTGGTTCACTCAGCTCTGAATGTACAAATTTGTGAGTGGCATGATGTCTCAGTGGTTAGCACTGCTGTCTCACAGTACTATGAACCTGGGTTCAATTTCAACCTCAGGCAACAGCCTGTTGGAGTTTGCATGCTCGCCATGTGTCCACATGGGTTTCCTTTGGGTGCTCTGGTTTCCTCCCACAGATGTACAGGTTAAGTGGATTGGCTATGCTAAATTGCGCCATAGCGTGTAGGGATAGGATAGGGGGAAATGAGTATGGGTGGGATGCTTTTCAGAGAGTTGATGTGGATTTGTTGGGCCAAATGGCCTGTTTCCACACTGTAAGGATTCTATAGAAAGAATAAGAGATGGTCTGCTTGTGAGGACTTCTTCCAAATTATTGAGAAGTCAACTTGTTGAATGCCAAAAATCCTGAGAAGTGAAACAAGATCAACTGACGTTGTTAAAGTCAGTTTGAAATTTATTATGTGACCACTCTAGGGAAACATGTAAGAATAGTGAAAGAACCAAAGCATGAAGTCTTGCAAATGGTCTGCATTAATTTAGGCAGAAGATTAGTATAGTTCTGAGTACGCTGCATAATTACAGCTTGTGCAGATTTTTTCAATGTACATATAATGACTAATTGGGAGAATCAACCAAGAAGTGCCAAGTGAATATATAAAAGCAGCTGCAGCTCAGACAGGTGACTGATATCACTTCAGAATACAGGTCATTTTCCATTATATGTCAGAGCAAGGCAGCCTTCCTTGTCACACTGAATGGTTAATCACTTCACCTTAAAGCAATAGATAACCAAATACTGTCAATCAACTGCAGGTTTTGACAAAGATTCACCTGAAATATTAACCTACCTGCTATTTTGCAAGTCAACTAATGTGCTACGCATCATTTTGCACTTTGAAAGTTTCTCCTTTTCAAGCTTGAAATTACACAATACTATCATAGCAAACCTTTCATTTTGGATATGTCTCTCTGGGGTTTCAATGAAAGCATTAACTTGTTTGGATTAATAGCTCCAGTAAAAATAGCATAAGAACAAATTTGACATTGAACAACTTTTGTATTTGTGCCATAACTTTTCACAATGTAATTTCTACACCTTTATCACTTCAGTAATTCTCTAACCAATTGGTGTTCTTTAGAGATTTTTCCTGAGTACTGAAAAATATGAAACCACAAGTGTAACCTAACAAGGACATATAGCAGTAAAAAGTAGCTCACTTGAGACTGGGGATTCATTTTACAAAAAAGACAAAGCTAAGTGGGTGCTTTACTGAATAATTATCCAATATACTTGACATAAGCGAACACTATCATCACTCAGACACAAAGCAGTGGAAAGAAGATATGTGAGAATATGATAATATGAAAAGGATAATTGGAGGACTGTCAGCAAATTGATGATAGTGCAGAAGAACATAGTGCCATGATCCCTGAACGTCAACGTTATTTCATACATGATTTACTTTGTATCTGAGTTGCCCTTGAATTTAAAGATTAATTTTTCATATATATTATAGCAATGTGCAATAATAATATCAAATGATTTTCTTAAATATTTTAGAAAATTGCAAATATCGCTAGCAAGTTAGCATTTCTTTTAGTGAAAATGCACACTGTTTATCATGTCTAATTTAACAGTGTGATGAATTCACATTCTATGAATGATTAGTTTAATAACTGGTAACATTTTAATTGAGACTGAAAGTCACTTGAAATATTTCTAGACAAAGGGCAGTGGACTTGCGCTGAGGAAGACCCCTAGTACATTCAAGAGTAACTTCTGGAGTAAAGTAGGATTAAGGGATACAATGAAATGAGCATTGCATCCCATGATTCAATGAAAAGGTGAGAGTGAGTTAAAAAGAAATGTCACTGACTGAAAGATGTGGCGGAGGTACATATGAAAATCCAAAACTGCTAGATAGGGACTAGTCCAGTTCCTTTTTCAAAATGCTGTACATGGGCCTGTGGTGGAATTTGTATTGCTTACTGCATGGTCGTGAGACTGAGAGGATAACATTGAAATTTGCTGATAAGACCAAACCAAAAATAAAGATTATGATTTCCTGCAAGATCAGTTATGGAGGTACATAAATAAAGTAACAACAGAAACTTGAATAATTTTAAAAATATGAGAGAAACTGAGGAAAATATCATTCTTGAAGCATTTGTTTTAAGTGTCTGCTGACCTTTATGAAGTGGGCATCAAATTCTATGAAATAATAACATTTTACAAGACAGCTTTGTGAATGAGACTATAATAAATATACTAAGATTAATTAAATGTTTATATATTTTAAAAATGCTGCATAAAAATTGGTTAATGCTGTTGGGACATTTTTTAAGAAGCAATGGATCCTTCACAAGCTCCAATCCAACAGCCATTGCATACATATAGTTATGTTTTAAGCACACAGTGAAATGTCCTGGAAAGTGCGTGTTTTTAATTGTGTCTGATTCTTGCAGAACATTTCTTGTCAAATCAATCGGATTTGGAAAAATTATAACAATGTGTAAAGTGACATCATTCTGAGTATCTTACACTGAAGGAACAGTTGGGTTGATGGGAAATGAAACCACTATTGATAAATCCTTCTCTGTGGCGTACTATTATGTAGGTCTAAATTTAACAACATCGGATGCTAGTTTTATATGCTGTCCATTACATTCTTCAGTACTCAGGTAAAATATATTGACAATCCATATGAACGTAGTGAACAGAGTTAAAATGTTTTAATATTAGTTAAGTTCTAGATATATAGGATGGATTGCTTTCTTACTGCAAGACTGAGTTACTAACTGGCATGCCTGAATGATGACTATACATGAGGTGTTAAATCATCCAACTCAATGCTGCAAACATTGTTCACTATGAGAGTAAGAACACTGCTTTACCAAGTGCTTTACAATGGAAGACAATTTTTTTAAAATGGACATCGAGGTATTGTTATACCATTTAGGTTAATTTTAAGACTTTGTCAAACTATACACTGTTTGAAATTTATCAGGTGATGCTTATTGAGGTTGAATGGTATATTGAATGTCATTTAGAAACTATGAAGGATTTTTGATTACTGCAGATAATCTTCACACAATTAATTGTTTTAATAAAGTGTACTGCTGGATAATCGTGTTTTCAGCAATAACCTTCAGTCTGGTTTATTTATTGATTTTCTAGAAACAATCCATCAATCTGTCTTCTCAAAGAAATTACTTCAGTATTTTTTATCTAATTGAGTTGTGGTTTGTTATCCTCATGGTTTTGAAATTTGAAGATGTTTTAAGCTTAGTATTTTTGTTCCCCAAATCAGTAAAGCAGGTTCCATATGAACTGAGGGGGCAACTGTTCTTTGAAGTCAGAGAAGCAAACTCCTTCAAAACTTGTAACCATTTTCTCCTTAATTTGCTGTTTCTCAGAAGACCTTTCTTTTATAAAAGAAACAAGTAACCTTGAAACTGAACCCAAATCCAAATTGTGGCATTGTCTAGAGCCTAGAAAGGCTACAAACTGAAGGTTAATGGCAATGCCATATTAGACTTGGTACTGGGGAATGAACCCGACCAGGTGTTAGATTTGGAGGTAGGTGAGCACTTTGGTGATAGTGACCACAACTCAGTTATGTTTACAATAGAATATACAGGGATAGGTATATACCACAGGGAAAGAGATATAACTGGGGGAAAAGCAATTATGATGCAATTAAGCAAGATTTAGGATGCATAGGATGGGGAAGGAAATTGCAGGGGATGGACACACTTAACATGTGGAGCTTATTCAAGAACAGCTACTGTGAACCCTAAATGTACCCCCCCTTCCCCAGATATTCTCTCAAACATTGTCCTGTACAGGGCAGAAGTGGAACTTGTCCAAACGGTGTGCGTGTGTGTGTATGTGTGCGTGTGTGCACGCTGCTTGGACAGGGGGCGTGGTGCTGGACAGATTTGGGGAGCGGGAGGGGGCAATGTTTGATGGGGTCAGGGCTGGCGGAGGGTGATGTTGTTGGTGTTGGGGGCAGGCGGGTGGGGAGGAAGTGTTGGACTGGTTTGGGAGTGGGTAGGGGGGTGGTATTGGATGGGTTTGGAGATAGGTGGGGGGGTGGTGTTGAACGGGGTTTCGGACTGGGCGGAAGGACATTTTTGGGGCAGAAGCTTGCATGGGGTGTGCTGCTGATGAACGGGGAGCAGACTTTACAGAAAGCTCTGAGCCTCAGAGAAGTGGCATTGAATCGATTATCCGAATTGTCAATTATCTGAACAAAATGGCGCCTGCCCTTCTCGCTCAGATAATCAAGGTTCCTCTGTATACCTATCAGGCTGGGAGGTAGTTGTTGAGAGAGGGAGCCATGTTTTACTAAAGAAGTTGAAGCGCTTGTCAAGAGGAAGAAAAAAACATTTATGGTGAGACTGAGGCATGAAGGCTCAGTTAGGGGCTTGAGAGTTAAAAGTTACACAGAAAAGAACGAAAGAGCGGGCTAAGAAGAGCGAGGAGGGGACACGAGAAGTTGTTGGCAAGTAGGATCAAGGAAAATCCTAAGGCCTTCTATAGGTATATCAGGAATAAGGAAATGACTAGAGTAAGATTAGGACCAATCAAAGATAGTAGTGGGAAGTTGTGTGTAGAATCTGAGGATATAGGGGAAGTGATTAATGAATACTTTTTGTCAGTATTCACATTGGAAAAAGGCAATGTTAATGAGAATACAGAGATACAGGATATTAGATTAGATGGGATTGTGGTTGACAAAGAAAACGTCATAGCAATTTTGGAAAACCTGAATATAGAAAGGACCCTTGGCCAAATGGGATTTATTTTCAGATTCTCTGGGAAGCTAGGGTGGAGATTGCAGAACCTTTGGCTTTGATGTTTACGTCATCATTGTCAACAGGAGTAGTGCCAGAAGACTGGAGGATAGCAAATGTTATTCACTTGTTTAAGAAGGGGAGTCGGGACAAGCCAGGTAATTATAGACCATGAGACTTACTTCAGTTGTGGGTAAGGTGTTGGAAAAGGTTAGAAGAGATAGGATTTACAATCACTTGGAAAGGAATAATTTGATTCGGGATAGTCAACATGGTTTTATGAAGAGTACGTTATGCCACATTAACCTTATTAAGTTCTTTGAGAAGATAACAAAACAGGTGTATGGAGGAAAAGTGGTTGATGTGGTGTATATGGATTTCAGTAATGCATTTGATAAGGTTCCACATGGTGGGCTATTGCACAAAATACAGAGTTTTGGGATTGAAGGTGAATTAACGGTTTGGATCAGAAATTGGCTAGCTGAAAGAAGACAGAGGATGGTGATTGATGGGAAATGTTCATCCTGGAGCTCAGTTACCAGTAGTGTGCCACAAGGATCTGTTTTAGGGCCACTACTGTTTGTCATTTTTATAAATGATCTGGATGTATGTGTAGAAGGATGGGCAAATAAATTTGCGAATGACACTAAGGTAGGCAGTGTTGTGGACAGCGGAGAAGGATGTTGTGGGTTACAGAGGGACATAGATAAGATGCAGAGCTTGGCTGAGAAGTAGCAAATGAAGTTTAATGCGGAAACATGTGAGGTAGTTCACTTTGGAAGAAGTAACAAGAATGCAGAGTACTGGGCTAATGGTAAAATTCTTGGCAGTGTAGATGAGCAGAGAGATCTCGGTGTCCAGGTGCATAAATCCCTGAAAGTTGCCACCCAGGTTGATAGGGTTGCTAAGAAGGCTTATGGTGTGTTGGCATTTATTGGTCAGCAATTTAATTTCAGAGCCACGAGGTCATGCTTCAGCTGTAAAAGACACTAATGCGGCCCGTACATGGAGTATTGCACACAGTTCTGGTCACCGCCTTATAGGAAAGATGTTGAAACTTTGGAAATGGTTCAGAGGAGATTTACTAGGGTGTTGCCTGGTATGGAAGGAAGGTCTTATGAGGAAAGGCTGAGGGAACTGAGGCTGTTTTCATTGGAGAGAAGAAGTTGGAGAGGTGACTTAATCGAGACCCATAAGATAATCAGAGAGGTAGATAGGGTGGACAATGAGAGCTTTTTTCCCCGAGTGATGAAGGCTAAAACAAAGGAACATAGCTTTAAATTGAGGGGTGATAGATTTAGGACAGATATCAGGGGTAGTTTCATTACTCGTAGAGTAGTAGGGGTGTGGAACGCACCGCCTACAACAATAGTAGACTCGCTGATGTTAAGGGCATTTAAATGGGCATTGGACATACACACGGATAATAATGGAATGGTGCAGGTTAGATGGGCATCAGATTAATTTCACAGGATGGCGCAGCATTGAGGGCCGAAAGGTCTGTACTGCACTGTAACGTTCTATGCTCTATGTTAATTATGATTTGATGCAGAGTAATATTTTCATGGGATGTTTCCTTTAGGACCAGGATGACTGGTCACACAACCTCCTTCTGTAACAAAAGTTTCAACTGAAATCTGGAGCTCTGTGTGGATGCAACCTTAATTACTTTGGAGAAGAATTAATTGGAGAGGTAGAAATATTGCTTCTTCTTAAAATATAATGTTTTAATTTTTCTTGTTTATCTTCCAATTGTTCATTTAATCCAACACGATAAAAAATAACATTTGATATTTGTGAATTAAAATCATACTATTAATAGAATTATGAAAGGATTATATTCTTTAAAATGGTGACTAAAATTATTTGCTGAAAATGTGTTGCTGGAAAGGCACAACAGGTCAGGCAGCATCCAAGGAGCAGGAGAATCGACGTTTCGGACATGAGCCCTTCTTCAGGAAGGAGGGCTCCTTCCTGAAGAAGGGCTCATGCCCGAAACGTCGATTCTCCTGCTCCTTGGATGCTGCCTAACCTGCTGTGCCTTTCCAGCAACACATTTTCAGCTCTGATTTCCAGCATCTACAGTCCTCACTTTCTACTAAAACTATTTGGCAAGGACACACGACAATTTGGAAACTTGTAGAGTTTTGTTAAACAACTTAATTCACCCAAATCTTTATTTATAGCAAGAATGCACCATTTATGAACCTGTGCTTTGTTCCTGCTATTATCATTTAGCTTTTAGCCAACAGACATGAATCACTCGCATGATTTGGTATGAAATGTTTGATCATGCACCTGTGAACCTTGGGTCTTTTACAACGATAAAGACGCAAACTAACTGCAAGTTGATATTGTAGAAGACAGTGTGCTGCTTTCTGAGCTACTTTCAACTTTAGTCAACTATTTTCAACCAGAATGAAAAGTTGCAAAGAATGGATACAAATAAAATCAATGTGATTGAATGATTGCAAAACACTTCTTAAATTTAGTTGCTTCAGACTTCATTACATGATAATTACAATTGATTATAATAGTTTAGGAGAGAAATAAGATCAAGGTTACTAAGATTAAAATGGCATATAGAAACAAAAGATGTTAAGATTACATAGTAGGTCAGTCAGCTTCTGAAAGTAAATGAAAGAAATTTTGTTTAGGAGCTTTCATCGTGAGTGTTCGAATAAAGAATTCAACAGAGATAATTTTGATGGAGGGTACATCCAAAGCATTAAATCATAGAACCCCTACCGTATGGAAACAGGCCATTTAGCCCACTGAGACGACACAGACTCTCTGAACAGCAGCCCTCCAGACCCAGCCCTTCCTGTGACCCTGCATTTCCCATGGCTAATCTGCCTAGTCTGCATACATGAGATTATGGGCGATTCAGCAGAACCAATCCACCTAATCTGCATACCCCTGACCCTATGGGCAATTTAGCATGACCAATCCACCTATCCTGTACATCTTTGGACTGTGGGGAGAAACTGGAGCACCTGGCAAAACCCACACAGACACAGGGAGAATGTGCAACCTCCATACAGGCAAACACCCAAGGGTGGAATCAAGCCCAGGTCCCTCGAGCTGTGAGACAGCAATACTAACCACTGAGCCACTGTATTGTCCCAAAGCTTTTCCTCAGATTGTTGCCCTCCAATTACAGTATATTCTATTTCTGCGTCGAGTTTTCATTTTAGTTGGGCAATCATGGACTTCTTTTATTCTAGATTAGATTAGATTACTTACAGCGTGGAAACAGGCCCTTCGGCCCAACAAGTCCACACCGACACGCCGAAGCGCAACCCACCCATACCCCTACATTTACCCCTTACCTAACACTACGGGCAATTTAGCATGGCCAATTCACCTGACCCGCACATCTTTGGATTGTGGGAGGAAACCGGAGCACCCAGAGGAAACCCACGCAGACACGGGGAGAACGTGCAAACTCCACACAGTCAGTCGCCTGAGTCGGGAATTGAACCCGGGTCTCAGGCGCTGTGAGACAGCAGTGCTAACCACTGTGCCACCGTGCCGCCCAAAGAAGAATTCTCTTTCTTCTTTGTAGGTTTTGAAATTTTGGTTTACTCTTTGTTTCTAAAAGAAGAAGTATATATGGTAACCAGATATGGATTGTTAATTATGAGTATTAATTATAGTATACTCAAATTTGCAGGTAGCATTATATCAGCAAGTTTGAGGCCATTCACTTTGGAACAAAAAAAAGGACTTTCTAAATGGATATGTGAGAAGGAAAAACAAATGTCTATTCTGATACATGTATTGTCCAAAGTTAGTTGAGAGAAACTAAAAGCAGAATTGCAAAAGTGAAGGACTGTGGAGTTAGAAATCTGAAAGAACATAAAAAAATCTGAAATGACTCAGGCAGCATTTGTGGAGAGAAACTAAGTTAACAGTCAAGATTTTTAATGCTGAATTTAATTATGACACTGAGCATGTGAAAAATCATTACTTCCATATTGCCCAGGTGAATTTTTTTTCTGTAGTTTTCAAGTCATTACTGATACAATCAGAATGTTGCATGAGTGACTCAATGAATCTTATGAGTGAGCAAGTTCAAATTACTTGCCTGGGGAACCTTTTAGGGTCACAGCTTTTGGGGTTATACCTAAAGAACAGCTGGTCACTGCTTCACTCACTGCAATCCTCTAATGATCTTCCCAATGCCCTTGAAGATGCCTCAGTAGAAGCAAAAAGTTGTCCACACAGATCAGGACTCTAATCGATGCCATGTAGCAAAATTGGTGCCAGTAGCCCCTTACATCAAAACCAAGTCCTAGGTAACTTCAAAGGTCAGTTCCAACAGGTCTCACCAGGGAACCTGAGTACAGTGCAGAAAGAAAGTGAAATATTTGCTGTACTCCATTAAGGTAAGTGACACCACCTTCTCTATGCCAGCTCAGTCTCACAGGGGCATCACTCAGTTTCACTGTGCACGGGCACGTCACAAAGGCAGATTGCCAATAAGTCTCAGTGTTACCTACATGATGTGCACTGAGGGTTTATTGCCACCTTGTTCTCTCAGAGTAATAACCCTTCCTGTGGACTATGATTCCCACTCATTTATTATGGACAACCACCTGGCACTAATGTATGTGTTCATACCATGCTCTTGCACCCATTGTCATCAGATTCAATCCTTCCATTTTTTTTTTAATGATGGTGCAAACTCACCCACAGGTGCATTAAGAATGCCAAGACTGGTGGTGTGCTGCCAGCCAGCAAACCCTTCCCCACCCTTTGAGATACAGGCAGTTAAGCTGCCAAGGAAGATCAGGAGTGTTCCTGTGGTGATGGTGAAGCAGGAACCCAATAAACAATATCAGTCTGTCCTACCTGGATTTCCAGGAAGAGAAATGCATTGTTCTGTGTGAGTTATTATGCATCTAATTATTATTATTATTATTATCCAACTAATTATTTCTGTGCCAATCTCCAGGCACTGGCACAGAGAGGAGTCACCTCTGGGGATGAACACCACAATGTCCCAAAGGACCCATTAGCAAGGAGTTCATATGCACTCCCCACCAGCACTAAGGCAGTCACTTCAGTGGGTATTTAGCTAGAGTAGATTCAGGCACACAACCTGGTGGAAAACAATCACTGACACATGTCTGTTGTCAGAGGAGGAAGACATCCCTGAGGTCTCTGATATTCAGAAGACTGCTGGAGGCCACACATCTGCTCAGCCCCAAAGAGAAGACATGTAATCAACCTGCAGAGAGAGACAGGGGGAACATCAGGTAGGGAATATCACTAGACTGGAACAAAAGATGGAGGTGTCTATCTAAACTCTGGTCTACTTGGGTGGATCCAGTGCTTGGCTGACTCCAAGGAAATTAGCGAGATCTCCTTGGAGGCACGGGTCCAGCAGAATCTTGATCATCTGAAGAACGTGTTCTTCAGTGTGCTGCATGTAAGCGAGGTGAGAGGAAGATGAGGCACCTGGACAACTTCTCCAGGAGACAGGATGGTCCCAGAGGCTCCCACAAGAAAGAGAAGCAATGGACAGGCAGCTAAGAAACTTCATTTCATGGAGATCCATCTTGCCTTACCATACAACTTAGATTAGATTAGATTATTTAGATTAGATTACTTACAGTGTGGAAACAGGCCCTTCGGCCCAACAAGTTCACACCGACCTGCTGAAGCGCAACCCACCCATACCCCTACATTTACCCCTTACCTAACACTACGCGCAATTTAGCATGGCCAATTCACCTGACCCGCACATCTTTGGACTGTGGGAGGAAACCGGAGCACCCGGAGGAAACCCACGCAGACACGGGGAGAACGTGCAAACTCCACACAGTCAGTCGCCTGAGTCGGGAATTGAACCCAGGTCTCAGGCGCTGTGAGGCAGCAGTGCTAACCACTGTGCCACCGTGCCGCCCACCAACTCTGTCAGAGACCTCATGATCTGCCACCACTGAAGGCAAGGACAGTGTAACTGTATCTGTGTAGTCGAGTCTCAGTATGCTATAACCCTAAGGGCCCAGGGCACCCAGAGGACACCTGCCAAAATCTTCAAAGTCACTAGGCTATACAGCTCAGCAGATTCCATTTAATCTGGCTGTGGATGTCAGGACAGCAACTACACCTTGTGGTAGGGAAAGGATTAAAGCATATGTGGCACATTGATGGTACGGATGTTTAAGCAATGTACATAAGCTGCACTATTGTAAATATACATTTATGTGCACTGTTCTAACACATGTTGCAGTCTTATACCAGTAGCAGTTGCAAATGTTAAAGGAAGTGAGTCCCCCGGGGTTTTTCTACCAGGGTGAGGAATTGCTGCTTTTCAATCGGCACACCTTGGTACCTCTCTCATAGTCAGTGAGGTGAGTGACTGGAGATTTTCTCATCCCTCAGCATATGTCACACCTATTAGTTGGGAATTGTAGTCAAGGCAGCCCTGATTTCTCACTGGAACATTAATGTTATTGATAAGGCTTCAGGGAGGTAATTGACCTGGGATACCAGTTAATAAACCCTGTACATGCACGTTATTGAAGTAATGGTGGAATCTGTCGTGTATTTACAGGTTCCATGATGGACAATCCCATCCTATGTCTGGGTATCTCAAAGCCAGACTACAAATCTGAGGATAAAGAGTTGGCAATGAGCATAACTTTGAACTGAATGGAGGAAACAACTCAAAGTTTTGTTGATCATTATCAGTGGCTGCTCAGGCCTTGTAAGGGAGCAGAGGAAGCAAATTCTACAACAGAGCAGGGATGACATGTGTGTGCGGTGCTTCAGGAGCAGTGTCAGAATGTGGGAAAACTCAAGTTGTATTAGACTTTCTAATATGACACATGGATCTTTGATATAAGCCAATATTCATGCAACCACCTCGAAAGGTGTGGTGGTTCAATGTATTCAGGTGCTGTAGCAGTACTATTTGTCCAAGACAAGTTTTGCTTAAACATTTAGCTTTTACAGAATTGATATGATTAGGACCAGAACTAGAATTAAAAGTCACTAGTTTTTGTTTTGATAAAACAAATGAAAATCTATCCCAATCTGAATGCAGCAATCCAGCCAGGAAGTCAATTGAATAGATGAAAGCGTGACATGAACAGAAGACATCTAGTGACCAGTTCAGTCATCTTAGAAGCCTCTCTAACTCAGCAGGACACAGACCTACCTTGTTTATCTCATTGATGGTATCTTGGCCCACCTCAGGTTCCACATTCTCATCTCAGTCTGAGATTTCTTCTCACTCCTGTAACTCTTGCTCTGCCAAACGCCCCTCCTTGGTGATTGATGGAGTACAGGTGCATCATAACACAATAATGTGGGCCACTATGGTACAACATTGTGCATCACATCACCTCAACTGCTCCAGAAATCAGAACCTTGCTTTTAGGAAGCATTTGGGCTGCTCCACACAAACTTTTGTGGAGTTGTGCACAAAACTATCTTCTCATCAGCTTCAGCCTGACAATCTCCATTGCTATTATCAGCCAGGTTTGGAAGGGATATCCACTGTCACCCAGCAACTACCCTTGCATGCACCATTGAGCTTTGAAAGAGAGTTTGAAAGAGGCTGGCACCTGTAAGTGGATCAGGATACAAGAAGCCTGGCAACTCCCTGGATACATATGCATGCCTGATGAAGGGCTTACGCCACAGTGCTTTTCTAATAGCACACTTTTCGACTCTGATCTCCAGCATTTTCAGGCCATACTTTCTCCCATAAACACATGACTGCATGATCTGGCTGTTAACAATCACAGATAATTAATGGAGTGGAATCTGTTTCTACCAATAAATACTGCTAGTTCCTTATAGGGTGCTCTAATTGCTAAGTGGCTACAATCAATTGCAACTAAAACCTGCAGAAAACCAGCACTGGCTGAAATCCTAAAGCGCCTGCAGCTTGAAAGAAATAAATTGGCAGTTTCTTGTGAAGAAAGCATCAGTGACTAATGCAGATGCACTTACAAGCTGACACTTTGAAATGCACACAGGTCTGGAATCAATCTGCTGGCAATGAAACTAGGGGCAGCTATTACCTTTAGGACTATTGGAATGGGGATGACCATTCAGTCTTTGCAGCCACAGGTCCTCATCCAACAGCTGCCATATGTATGAGATGGCAGCTCAGGACTTCCTGAAGCATCCTTTACACTGCTGGCATTCAACTGGTGTTAACTCCATTGAAGCTTGTAGATTCTGTTTTGTGCAAGAACTCTCCTTTGATATGGTGCCTTTTGACCTTTTTCTTCTCTGGCTATTGGCTGTACAGTGTCAGTGCTAGTTGCTGCTGTTGCTTTTGTAAGAGCCACCCACAATGGTTCCTCTGAAGCTGTGTGAGCACAAGGAGATGACACGGTTGATCTGTGCCATGGTCCATTCAGGAACTCTGTGACAACATTAATTGGAAGCACACAGTCTTATAATGCCATACTTAAACATACCTTAAACATGCTTCAAAAAGTGTGGTGCTGGAAAAGCACAGTCAGTCAGGCATAACCCAAGGTGCAGGAGGGTCAACGTTTTGAGCATAAGCTCTTCATCAGGAATGACATCTGTCCCCTTGAAGGTCTACATTGTGCCCGTCGAGATTGGTCTTGTACCTGGCAAAGGGCAGACATTGCTTAGTTGGAGCTTGCAAAATCCATGGGTGCCATGGACGTTGTGGATGCTGGAAACATTTCCACTAATTTGTTTTCTTTCTTCTGTGCAAACCTCCAAGTGACCTCTGAAACTGAAAGTCATTGAAATTAACAGCTTTGACATGGCAATCGCTGAATTGGAGTGGCTGCATTGAATGCTGGGTAAATTTGAGCTTGCATAGTGGTTTTAGTTAGATTTTTGTTACGTAATGCTATTAAGGGAGATGAAACAAAAACAAAAAAGTGCTGTTTACATGCTCTAATGGAAATCAAATTGAATTGAGAGACTTGTTTGAGGGTTGATGGTTCATTCAGGGGACATAGCAATGCATTCAAATATAAAAATTACACAAATTTGTGGCCTTCCTGGAGAATAAATTACTCTTCACCACTAACTGAATAGTTTAAGAAGAGTCAATATTCTAGTTCTGAACACTTTTATCCCTATAGTTACATTGGGCAAGTTCTGTAATTCACTGAAAATATTCATGAAGAAAAATGGTTTTAATGTCATGAATGATTAATTAACCAATGTTCAGATTGCTGTAACCAATCAAATAAAATTACATCCTTCAACGGGCACTGGATAAAATAGTGTCAACTTTAGACAAACAAAACTGTTGAACAATAGTCTTGTGTACTTTTAATTAAGAAAAGACTTGAAGACACAAATTCAATACCTAATACTGTCTTCTATTATTTCAGAGCTCGATTGATTTGAGTTCATTAAATACCTCGTTGTGAAGTAAATGATACCGCTTTTGGCATAACTTGACGCTGTTTTCATATTTACTGCTGTGTGTATCATTAGCTTTCACTTACTGATCGGTGCCTTGATGTTGAAGGTCAAGAGAAATTTGAATTTATTTTCAATTTGATTAACCAGAGGGGAAAAAAATCAATAGAAATATAAACCAGGGGTGATTCAGCAATCCTGTACTCCCTGTAGGAAGCTGGATATACAGGAATTACATCCTAGAGAGTCTGCATCTATGTTTTACATAGAATTTAAAGCACAAAGACAGGTTATTCTGCCAGACCAATTCCTGTCATGTTTCTGTTTCACATAAGCCTCCTCCCACTCGACTTTGTCAACCCCACTGAATTGATATTAACAATTTTAACTAGTTTGATAGTCCACACACTATCAAACTAGTACAAACAGTGACATGGACATTCAGGATACCAGAAAGGTTGGTTAACTGAGGCATATTTGGAAGTGTGCAGGTCTGAGTATAAACACAGCCATTTGCAATTTAAAGTGTTGTGTGGATGCAAAATGCATTTGGATACCTGAGCCCAGTTTTAGAGTGTCACATTCCATTTAAAGACCATTAACCTTGCAAAGTAAGTCTGAATACCTTTCTTTAACCAATAGAACTACTGCACAAGATTGACTTTTTTAAACAAAGAACAAATATTATTGTATATGAAACAGTTTAAACAAAACAAACAATGTTTACTTAATATGATACATAATTAATCATGTTCTGTACTCAGGGTTATTTCTTATTTACCCTAAACATTTTCTTATGAGACATATCATTTTTAAAGTTATTTAGTTCTGTAATATGCTGCAGTCCTCTGAAAAATTCTCCGCAATTCCACTATCCTGGAGATCCAGCAGAGGAGCACACTATACAAGCTGAACATTTAGATTAGATTACCTACAGTATGGAAACAAGTCCACACTGACCCTCTGAAGAGAAACCCACCCCTCTATATTTACCCCTGACTAATCCACCTAACACTACGGGCAATTTAGCATGGCCAATTCACCTAACCTGCACATCTTTGTGACTGTGGGAGGAAACCGGAGCACCCGGAAGAAACCCACGCAAACACGGGGAGAATGTGCAAACTCCACACAGACAGTTGCCTGAGGAAGGAATTGAATCCGGGTCCCTGGCGCTGTGAGGCAGCAGTGCTAACCACTGAGCCACCATGCCACCTTCATCTGATGTTGTTTCCAGATGAGCTTATAAACAGGATCAGTACATTCCTGCCGGAAATAGGGAGAAGTATGTCAACAAGTGCAAACTTGAATGAACAGCAGCTGTAAGACACAGCTTGCAATTTTGAAATACAATTGAGTTGAGCTGTGCCAACTTTGAATCACACATTGAGATTAAATCAGCAGTCCCAATAGGGAGTATTGTGACTGCCCAAGAACCAGCCTGGAATGTGTTTTTTCTATGTGGAGGCAAGGTTGGCAAAGGTTATCCTTAACCCCTGAAGAACATAATCTTTAAGTAAGGGGTGACCCAGTTAGGACAGATATGAGGAGGAATTTATCCTCTTCGATAATAGTGAATTCTTTACCACAGAAGCTGGGTACTTATGTAATATCAAGGCTGAGACCGACAGAGCTTTAATCGGTGATGGAATCTTGTGGTATGGAGAAAAAGAGGAAAGCAAAGTTGACAATTATAAGGTCAGTCATGATCTCATTGAATGACAGAGTGAAGCCAATGGGATGACTGGTTTATGTCTGCTCCTACATCTTGTTGTCTATTGTGGATCCCGACTAATTACAGAAATACATGGCAGATCAATTAACATCTATAAAGAAAAATGATAGGTTAATATTTCAGCTGAAAGAGGAATTGATCTTTCAATCAAATTGTTAGCTTTTTTTTATAGATACTGATTGAACAGTGTATATTTTCAATATTTTCAGTCATTTATTTATTAGTTTCCTATAATGATGCAAATGCTTTGTGTTAGATAATAAATATTCTGCTATCTTCCATATTTTTCACATATTTTGTGTTTTCACTGGAGTCCTTTCTTGTCAACATACTTTATTTCTCGTGAATTCCACCTACATTTACATTATTTTTAACTAGAAAACTTGTTGAAGAAAATGAGATTTGCAGGCTGCAAGTAATGATATATGGCCAATGTTAATATTCTATTTCCTATGGCTGAATTTAAAAAATATGAACAGAATTTTTTGGAGAGATTAAACATCTTTTTATGTAACCATGTGGGAGGCACTAAGAGCACTTTATGGCTTTGTTCGCCCAAATTAAAGTAAATTTAATTAAACAATGCTAATCACCCTCCTAAAATATACACATTTATTGAAAATAGGTCTTTTAAGACTAGTCAGTTAAATGAATCATTGCCAAATGCCAAACTGTTCCCGGAAGGTGCAGAAAAGGATTCTACTTTCATTGGCTCTCCAACATCTCTTTTATTATCAGAAATGCTGAATCATTGATTTTCCATTGTTCAACGACCCTGATTCAGCCACTCTATATTCCACGCCTATACAAAAAATACAATTTTCAACTAAAAATTAAAGGTGTTTCTGTCAGTGAACATTCTCCCACCTCTATTCCATGTTTGATGTGTTAACTGTTAGATTTTTGAAGTGCAGCTACAATATGCCACAGTTTCCTGGCTTAGACACATCATTTCATTCATTGGCAATCTCTCGCAGACAACCCCTCCCATTGGTGGTGCTACACCAGTTGAACTTGAAAAATTAATGAAAGCTCTGCTAGACACCAAAATGGTGGTAGTTTGGACTTTGGTATTAGGATATTGGATTTTGGACTTATTGATTTTCGACTTAAGTCAGTTGTCATTGGCACATATCAGCTAATGCTCATGCACATACACAGATGTACACATGGTTAGACACCCGCATAAAATCTCTGTAAACCAATGCAATGTTTATGTGTGCAGTGTATAAGTTAGTTTGAAACATGTAATTGTTCTTTTCTTTCATATTAATGATTGTAAACTGGTTGAGGTGACATCTGTGTTCATTTTATGGTGGTAGAGTGGAATGTTGAAGGAAATAAAATCTTCCTGACTGAGGAACTGTATTGTGGGCTTGTGTACAGGAAAAAGAGAGGAAATATTAGCATAGAGCTATAGCAAAGAAAATACATAAAGAAATACCACTGCTGCAACCAAATAAAGCAATTTGGTGTTATGCTCTGAAGATACATTTGGAGACCTGTTGACAAGTTGACCAACTAAAATTGACTCAAGCTCCTGGGATTTCTAAAATATCCATGTCATTGTGCTTATGCCCCATTGCTTCTAGCTTAATAAAGGTGTTACACAGTCAGGGAATATAATAGTATCCACATTGATGTGTGCAGTTGATACTTGGATTTAGAACCTTTGAGCTGAAAATGTGTTGCTGGTTAAAGCGCAGCAGGTCAGGCAGCATCCAAGGAACAGGAGATTCGACATTTCGGGCATAAGCCCTTCATCGAGCAAATAAGCGGATCTTATTCTTACAATATGACTTTGACTGGACTGTGCTCAGAAATGAATGATGAAATTTCACCATAGCCTAATATTTGGGATTGATTAATCTGCCAGTGGACAGACATTAAGGCAATATTGAATGTCAGGTGGAGAGCTAGTTCATATTGAGAATTCTTATATTTCAATCTGCTTTTCTAATCATCTGAACCACTTGTATTTGCCAGAAAAAAATATATCATATGGCTGAGTGTTATGATTATACTGAGATTGTCATTCTTGTAGAAACATAGCAGCAAAGTTTATACATTAAAATTATTAACATTCCTCTCTCAACGCTGATATTTAATTGTTGATATTGTATAACCTTCCATATCTCTTTGCAACTGTTGAATGTATCAACACAATTAACTTATGATTGCTTTGTTGGAATACTACTTAAGTTGGAACACTCGTAGCCATTCTAACTGTGTATAAACATTTGCTGCTGACAGATACAAGTTGAGGTAAGAGTTCCATTTCACTCAAGATTAAAGCAACAATTTATGTTCCTTTATGAGAAAATAAAATAAGGAATCCATCGTATTACTAAGGGAATGCATTCTATGGGGACTTGAATTTAGAAATTATGAGCAGAGAAAGCTACACCAATTGGATATTTTAATGAATTTACATAGAGTCAATTTATATTTCTATTTGTGAATTTTTTTTAGCACTGTAAGTATTATAGAAATGTAAATAAATGTTATTAATACTGACACATAACCCTGTCACCACTGAGTATGACACCAGTACTTGAACTCCTTGCTGAATAACTTATTAATTTTCTGTTGCTTATTTACAGTGCCAAGCTTTGACTATAGAGCATCCAAAATTGTTAAGATTACTTACTTTTGTTCTGGCAATTGAAGTTGCTTTCAAGACTAGGTACCATGAAAAGATGTGTTACATTAAAATAAAACCTACTGCATTCTTGAGTAAAAATCAATGGCAAAACAGATATTGTGGGGGGAAAAGTTTGTAATCTTATGAGAATTTATTTAATAATGTAAACAGACACATTCTGGTTTCAGGAATGATAATGAGTCACCAATCTGTAGACCTGAAAATTTGCTCATGTAACCTGCTGTTTCATATTATGAAAATGTGTGGAAACCAATTAATAATGTAATTATTTTTACTTTAACATAAAATCAATGTGTTAATTCTACACTATATCAGACCTTGTTGGAAGTAAAACTACAAGCTTAGCATTGGGGAGAATGTGTTTCAAACTCCAAATAAAACCAAGGCCTGTGGTACAGACTCTATTCTGCACATTAGAAAGATACCTTTCCTTGTCTCTTCTGGCCTGTAATGGTTTCCCTTGCCCAAGGGACTGCTGCCTGACTTTGATAGGTCTCTGCAAACTCTGTTATTTAGACTATTATGCAAAATACTATATTTTGTAAATACATTTCTCACTCATTGTTGTGGTTCTGTTCGCCGAGCTGGAAGTTTTTGCTGCAAACGTTTCGTTCCCTGGCTAGGGAACATCATCAGTGCTATTGGAGCCTCCTGAGAAGCGCTGCTTTGATGTTTCTTCCTGTATTTATAGTGGTTTGTTCTTGCCGCTTCCGGGTGTCAGTTTCAGCTGTAGTAGTTTGTATGTGGGGTCCAGGTTGATGTGTGTCTGTTGATGGATCTTCTTGCCGTTTCCGGGTGTCAGTTTCAGCTGTAGTGGTTTGTATATTGGGTCCAGGTCTATGTGTCTGTTAATGGAGTTTGTGGATGAATGCCATGCCTCTAGGAATTCCCTGGCTGTTCTCTGTCTGGCTTGTCCTATGATGGTAGTGTTTTCCCAGTCAAATTCATGTTCCTGGTTGTCTGAGTGTATGGCTACTAGGGATAGCTGGTCGTGTCGTTTTGTGGCTAGCTGATGTTCGTGGATGCAGATTGTTAGCTGTCTTCCTGTTTGTCCTATATAGTGTTTTGTGCAGTCCTTGCATGGTATTTTGTAGACTACGTTAGTTTGGCTCGTGCTGGCTATTGGGTCCTTTGTTCTAGTGAGTTGTTGTCTGAGTGTGGAAGTTGGCTTGTGGGCTGTTATGAGTCCTAAGGGTCGCAGTAGTCTGGCTCTCAGTTCTGAGACGCTCCTGACGCTTCAACCAGACTTTAAATTTCTCACTCATACAACCCATTGCATTGTTGAAATAAAACAAAAAATGCTGAAAATTTAAATAAAACCAAAATTGCTGGAGAAATTCTGTAGGTCTAGCAGCATCTGTGAGAAGAAAGCAGAGTTAGCATTGCAAGTCCAATGTCCCTTCTTTAGAACTTGTGTGAGCTGGAGACAGTCGATGGGGAATAGATAGGACAGTGGAAGTAAGTTTTGGCAAACAATTTATCAAACACTAAGAGTGACCACCGAAGTAATGATGGTGAATAAGAAGAGAGGTGAGAAAAAAATCTCTTCAGAGAGAGCAGCAGAAATCGTTCAAGATGGGCATACCTGGAGGATATGTACCAGTGAGGTTAACATGAGAATAAAAGAAACAACTGTGGATGCTGGAAATCTGGAATAAAACAGAAATTGCTCAAGAAACTCAGCAGGTCCAGCAGATTCTGTGGAGACAAAGGAAAGTTCACATTTTGAGTTTAGTAACTTTTTTTCAGAACTGAAGAAGGGTCACTGGTCTTGAAACATTAACTCTGCTTTCCCTTTACAGATGCTACCAGACTTGCTGAGTGTCTTCATTATATTGATTCTTTGCCATTTCTTGCACACAACTGCTGATGCCACTGTTAAATCATGTTGTACATCGCTCCCTCAATTTGACATCCGCTCTCATTACATCCACCACACATTACACCAATCAGGAATATTTTCTTAATGGAGAGACAGGGAATTGTGAATTAAGAGAGCTCCAAGTGCCCAAATAGAAAATTATTATAAACTGGCGCGTATGATTTTGCCAATTTGTCATCAATTCCTGGATCCATTATTTTGTATGTTCTGTGAACTGTTTCATGTGAATATCATGGCAAGATACCTCAACTTGTGTCAAATTTCTGGGCTTTCCAGATTAGGAAATAAACATGACCTAAGCTTTTCATTTAGAATTGAAAAAGTAAAGTACGAGAGGTTTGATTTTTGTACAGTGTGATTCCTTGAGTGCGAATGAAACATTATTAGCCAGTTAAAACACACCCCTAATATAATTCATCTGTGCTTCTTACTCATTCACATTTTGAGCACTTATTCATTCAGCAGTGGAACATACCGTCCATTTCTAATAAGATGCAATGAAAACATTGAGTGACATACAGAGATCATAAATGGCAGAATATTTGGCAAACACATTGGAATAGAAGCGTGACGGAGTTCACTGAGATTTAGAATGGTAAATGAATGTCTATATGTCCAGTATGATAGAAGGGGAGTGCAGTTTTATTGCAAAGGGGAAATTTAATATTTGGGTTAGAGTCAGTCAGCGTCAGAGTCAGTGTTAGAGTTAGAGTTTGGTTAGAGTTAAGGAAAAAAAAACAAAATATCCAGGGTGAAAGCAGCATTTGATCATATGCATGCTGAAACAGGACTGAGGCCTGTTTGAAATTAGTTCTGTAATATTGGCTTTCTGTGAGATATTTGTCTTCACTTGCGTTCAGAAAAACAGGCAGCCATCAAATAAGCAAGTTCGCTGGAAGACTTGCTGAATGATGAATCCAGTGGCCTACTCACTGAGGCCTCATCTGTTATGAGATCCCTGTAAATGTGCATTAGGTGTCTACAACTTATGTGTTTACGTCAATGAGGCCCAAGGCCTAATATTAGGGATAATCCTTCAGCAGGTCAATCTAAATTAATTGTGAGGCCAATATACTTTAGGGAGGGATTAGGACTAGCTAACTCCAAGCATGTACCAGATATAGAGACTACAAGCATGTACTAGGTGCATCACAAATGTGAAAAATCATAGCTCAGCATACGAACTGGCAGGATGTTTGAAAGAAATTTTGTGATTTGAGTGTAAAGTTAAAGCAAGAATATCAAAACAAAATCAGAAATTTCTGCAGAAACTCAGCAGGTCTGACAGAGTCCGTGAAAAGAGAAACAGAGTTGATGTTCAAGTCTGGTGACCCTTCTTCAGAACTAAAAGCATCTGAGCAAAAGTGGTATTTTGCTTGATGACAGGGTGTGTTGGTGGTGGGTATGTGTGAAGGAGCATGTGAATAGGTGGAGGTGGAGCCTGGAGACAGGCCAGATAAAAGTTAGGCAGACAAAGTTATTGTTGATAGTAAATCAAGGAAGAAGAAATGCCAGGTAAATAATAATGGGCACTGTGAGAGGGTGAAACTGGTTAGCTGAAAGAAACCAATGTCATGACAGGTCTGTGGTATGGAGATGAGTAATAGACATGGCAGGAGATGTTCAGACTTTAAAATTATTGATGTCAATATTAAGTCCCGAAGGCTGCAGGTTCGCCAAATGGAAAATGTGATGAAGATCTTCCAGTTTGTACTGAGGCTCACTGGAGCACTGCAACAGGCCTGAGACAGAAGTGTTGGCCAGGAAACATAGTGCTGCATTGAAATAGCAGGCAACTGGAAAGTTGGAGTCATTTTTACAAACAGAAGGTAGGTATTTTGCAAAACTCAGACAGTCTGAATTTTGTCTCCCCAGTGTAGAGGAAACCATATAATGAGCCAGATATCACCCTGTCTGAATATGAATATAAGGAAATAAGTGGAAAAACAATTCAAATTAGAAGTTGCAATAAATATATAATAAAAAATGCATGCACAGAAAAAGGTATGGGTTATGTAAAATATAACTATTAAAATGAGAAGTTCAATTGCTTTGTGTTTGATCATATTTGTCTGTTGATTGATCTATGTTTGTTTGATTTGTTAAGCTTGAGTGTGGACTCAAAGGTAAGCAAACAAATTGTAAAAGTATTGGAAGTTAGAGCTGCAGTGTTACTGCATGCATTTTGTAATTACAGAGATATTTTATAACTCTTGTAAATAAAATTCATATAGGCACGTATAACCTGAGATATATCATCACTCCATTAGGCTGAGATATAAAACATTCAACAGAAAAAAAATCCTGCATGAGTAGGATAGAGAATGTAATGCTGGGAAGTCATTTGACCAAAATCACTCTGTCTAAATTCACAATATGTTGATCTTTCAAGTGCAATGTCGAAAGCTAATGAGTGGAACTGGGAGCTTTTCCCAAAGCCTGGCCAATAGTTATTTCTTAACCAACCTTACAGTAAAATCATGGGTTTAACATCAGAAACAAGCACGATGGCGAATAAGTGGTTGCGTGATTATAGTTGAGAACTTGAAGGGGCAGAACCTCAAAACTAACATGAGAACAGAATGGGAGAACAGGACACACTAAATAAAGAGTTATTCAAGTAAGTTCTATGGTCTCCAGCCAAATTATTTCAAAAGATTCTGCAGAGTTAGGCACCAGAAGTACAAGAAAATATTGACAAAAATCGATTATCTGGTCACTAGGGGGCGGCACAGTGGTTAGCACAGCTGCCTCAGTGCCGGGGCTTGGGTTTGATTCCAGCCTGGGGCAACTGTCTGTGTGGAGTTTGCACATTCTCCCTGTGTCTACATGGGTTTCCTTCGGGTGCCCCGGTTTCCTCCCACCGTCCAAAGATGTGTAGGTTAGGTGAATTGGCCATGCTAAATTGCCCATTGTGTGTTAGGTGCATTAGTCGGAGGGAAATGGGTCTGGGTGGGTTACTCTTCGGAGGGTCGGTGTGGACTTGTCTGGCTGAAGGGCCTGTTTCCACACTGTAGGGAATCTAATCTAATCTCACTATTACATTGCAGTAAGTGAGAATTTGCTATACATTAATTGGTCGCCAGGCTTCCTACACGACAATATTAACTTCACTTTCTAAGTCACAATGTGATGCTCTAAGGTCAAAAAAATCCCAATATAAATGCAAGAGCTTTAGTTATCTACATTTCATCACACAATCTCTGCCAACAATTTAAGAATGGTAGTGTGTACTGATATGTGCATCTTTTCTTCCTGTAACTAGTAACCTGGTAAATAGCTATAATGGAAACATTGTTGAATATTTTCTTCTGCAGCAGGCAAAAGACAAATATACTTCCAACAAAACAAAACAACTGTAAATATAATTCACTGACCTATTTCGCAGGTTAGTTATTATTGAATTCAACAAGTGAATATCATTTAGATCTTTTCCCTCTGCCAACTTGTTAAAAGTAAAAATCAGCTCTCATCACTTTAGGGGACTTTGGAAAAGATCTTTCTCTTGATGTGAAGAAATGGTTCTGAAGATAATTCAGATAAAATCATACAATGTTGCTGCTGCTGACTGTTGTGACAGAAAGTGAGCAAGTTCCACGTGAAGAAATGCCACTTTTCATTTGGAATTCTTTTATTTGGGGCTGACACATTTACAGTCAAAGAAATCAATATAGAATGTTCTTGTATGTAGCATAGCAGCACCAGAGTCAAACAGAAGTTGAAAGGTCAGAATTCTTCAGATAAATTGAGAACTTATGAACTTACAAACATACTATGGAGGAACAGAAGTAGACTATTTGGTCCCTCAAGCCGACTCCACAGTTTTATAAGATCAAGGCTGTATTGTGTTTCAAATCCTACATTCTCATTTACCTTCAATAAACCTTGATTCTCCTGTCAAGAATCTTTTAAGGTAGAAATAAATCTACCTTAAAGACTTAAAAAAATTCAATGACATCATCTCCATTGCCTCTGAGGCTTAAAGTTCCAAAATCACACAACCACCCAAGAAGGAAAATGTCTTAATTCCTCTCCAAAAAGAGTGATCACTGGTTTTAAAATATTGCCCCATCATACTCAACTCACCCACAAAAGGATCCATGCTTTCCACATCCATCTTGTAAAGACCATTCAGCAACATATACCCTTCAAACAGGCTGCACCCCGCCACCCCCAGCCAGTCAGAAAAATGACAGAGGGAACATACCCAGCCTGCCAAATCTATCTTCATGATTAAAATCACTTATTCTAAGTATCAATCTAGGAAGCCTTCTCTGAATCACCAGCAATGCATTTAGATCCTTCTTTAAACAAAGAGAGACTCTTTTGCGGTTATGTTCACACCTGGGTGTCATTGGAGCAGGAGTATGCAGTATCCATCAATGCTCTCAATGCTTTTAGAGAGAGGTGAGCACCCTGGGGGATACAGCGCTTTATTTCCTCCTCCAACTCCATTTTGATTTAGTCCCTTCCACTCTCCCTACCCTCCCCCCTCATATTCAAGGGTTTGCATTGCTAATAATGGGTTTGCTTGTAAATATTCAGTTGGCTTCAGGGATGATTCCTGGTGATTGTTAATGGTCAGAATAAAATTAAGTCATGATGGTTTGGTGATGGGAAAGTCATTTAGCTGTCTGATAACACTTTTGGATATATAAAAAAAGGAGACCCGCGTGGAATGTTGTGGCACTGTGGTAATGTCCCTACCTTTGAGCCAGGAGACCTGGTTCAAGTTCTACCAGCTTTAGAGATGTACAAGAACATCTCTGATTCCTGAAGAAGGGCTCATGCCCGAAACATCAATTCTTCTGCTCCTTGGATGCTGCCTGACCTGCTGCACTTTTCCAGCAACTCATTTTCAGCCAACATCTCTGAACAGATTGGTAAGGAAAATATATTAAAATAAAAACAAGGAGACTGTATAAAAGAAAAACAAGAAGACTTAACAGTAATTTGGTTTTGGGAGAGAAGAAATATTCAGTTTTGTATGAGAGCACTTCTGGATATAAAAATAAGAACCTTGAAATATGTATTAATGCCCAGTCTGTAAGAATTGTATTGTTACACCTTCAACCAGCATCCAGCTGCATCTGAAATCTTCCAACAAAGAAAGTCTGAAAGACCAACCACTTGCAAAAATCTTCACTCAACAACGATTCATGTGAATTAATATTCATACCTTTTGAGTTTTAATCTATTCCTCGTGTAATCTTTTTCTTTACCTTCATATCTATGTTTTCTTCATGTATACTTATGTTTATATATATGTGTGTGTGTGTTTCCAAATTATTCCCTTGGTTTGGAATGTATGAATAAATCATACTTCTGTTTTAACAATTGAAAAACAAGGTGATTAAAAGGGAAGCTCTAATACCAGTGAAATTCCCTAACTCTGAGTCAGGCAATCTGGGTAAAACTCTCATCTGCTCATACGGTGTGCCATAATATGATTGAGCAGATTGATCAGGAAAGTATCAAACAAAAACAAGGTGACTCAAACTGCACATAGTATTTAAGATGTGGTCTCATCAGTGCCCTGTATAGCATCCTTACTTTAATGTTCAATTCCACTCATAATACAGGATAACATCCCATTAGCCTTTGTGATGCAGCTGCTCCTTTAACAAGGTTATGTTGTCCTTGTTTTCTTATCAGAGAGGTTGTAAAAGGCACAGACTCCGAAAAGTCTAAGTTGAAGGGTTTTAGCACCAGTTTTATTATAGTCAACAGGTACTGCCTCAGGCAACAAGTTTTCAAGTTTTTGAAAAAAAACACTTGTACAATGAACGGGGAGTGGCTAGTTCTCCCAACTCAGCTTTCCTCTGGTTTGGTTTTCAGCAGTAATGTTGGAAACGTTACTGGACCAAAAGAAACAGGTCCACACTGACCTCTCTCTGACATCTTTCTGGAAGACCCTGTGTTTGATTTTACCCTTTGTGCCAAGGGGATTTTATGGGGATTGTTGAAAGTATTTGGAACAGCATCATTAAGTTGGAATGATGTGTTGGGTTTTTGGATCAATTAAATTATTCTGTATTTTGTTCTCTTTTGATTGTGTTTTGTTCTGTAAGATTGTAAATTAATTCTGTTTTGTGTAAAACTAAGTGGTTGACCACCTGTATCCCTCCTGAAATATTCACTTTACACCTGCTCAAAGCAACTGGCAAAGTTAGGGTTTAGGCTATTTTCTTGAACTCTTTTGAGGGGGTCTGACCTGGTTCATAACACCTTCTTGATTGTATGTTGTAACTACATACTAACTTGTGTGACTAAATCCCCTAAACCTTGGAATTCTGCCGCCATTTTCTATTTATGTAACCCTCTGCTTTTAAACTGTTTCTGCCGAAGTGAATAACTTCACATCATACTCCCCATCTTCCAGATTTTTGCCACTCACTCACTCAAGCTAGTCATATCCATTTGTAACTTCTTTATCTTCTTCACAACAAACATTCCTACCTACATCCTCCCTACCATGGTGTCTTGGTGTTGTCTGAGAATTTAGCTCCATGCCATCACTCCCCCCATTTAAGATTCCTGTCGGTTTTCATTTGTCACATCATGCCAGTCAAACAAAGACCCGTTTATTCATATTCTGATTTCTGACAGACAATCAATGTCTTTTCCATGCTAATATTTTGCCCTCATATTTTATTTTCTGCAATTACCTTTGATGTGACACTTTATCAGATGTCTTCTGGAAACCCAAGCACAGTTCATCAACAGGCTCCCCTTTATCTACAGCACATGTTACTCTTTTAAAATATTCCAATAAATCAGTTAAACATGATTTCTCTTGATGACACTCTGTTCATGTTTGCCAGTTACTGTATGTTTTGATAAATGTGCAGCTATAATCTCTTAAATGATCAATCTTAACATCTTGCCCACAACAGACAACAACACAATAACAATAACAGCACAATCAAAAGGTCTGTTTCTGTGCTATATAACTTTTTGACTCTATAACCGACATTAAATGAAGTGACCTCTATCTGTACCCCTCCCTTTTTTGAAGAGAAACATTATATTTGCTACTTTCCAGGCTGATGTAACCTTTCCTGATTTTCGGGATTTTTGGAAAATCAACACAAACACACTTTTCATATCATTAGTTCCTGCTTGTAGCACCTCAAGATAAAATCTACCTGGACCCAGACACTTAGCAGTTTCCAGCTTCCAATTTTGTTAATGCCACTTCCCTTATGATTGTAACTTCACTAAGTTACTCTCTCCCTACCGTCTCCTGATTTACAGTTGTTAATTGAATGTTTTTGTATCCTCTATAGTGAAGACATAAGTATATGTATTCATTTCATCCACCATTCCTTTATTAGTGACAATTAAATCCCATTCTCATTCTCGAGGGGACTAACTTACATTTTACCTGCCTTTTGCCTTTTTCAAGTTGAAAGCCTTATTTTCCAATTTTTCTTGTTATGCTAACTTCCTCTCATTCTCTAATTTCTTCTTCTTGATTAACCATTCAAGACCATTCTCTGTCATTGTTGTTCTATTTTGACCTATATTCTAACCTGCCACTCACTTCTGCACTGGTACTTTCTCTTATATTTAGAGTCATAGAGTCATCGAGATGTACAGCATGGAAACAGACTCTTCAGTCCTACCTGTCCATATTGACCAGATAGCCCAACCCAATCTAGTCCCACCTGCCAGCACCCGGTCTATATCCCTCCAAACCCTTCCTATTAATTTACCCATCCAAATGCCTCTTAAATGTTGCAATTTTACCAGCCCCCACCACATCTTCTGGCAGCTCATTCTGTACACGTTACAACCTTCTGCATGAAAAAGTTGCCCCTTAGGTCTCTTTTATATCTTTCCCCTCTCACCCTAAACCTATGCTCTCTAGTTCTCGACTCCCTGACCCCAGGGAAAAGACTTTGTCTATTTATCCTATCCATGTCCCTCATAATTTTGTAAACCTCTATAAGGTCACCCCTCAGCCTCTGATGCTCCAGGGAAACTAGCCCCAGCCTGTTCAGCCTTTATCTGTAGCTCAAATCCTCCAACCCTGGCAACATCCTTATACAGCTTCTTCAGTTAACAGTGAATAATGGGACTTCCCCTTCATATTTCTTGATAGTAGGAATATAGTTATTCTGAGTATTCTGTAAAATCCCCTTGAATATCTGCTACATTATCTCTATTTCTTTATCCCCTTGCCTAGGATGCCAGTTCACTTCAACGTCGTTGTCTTACTTAGGTTTAACACACCAGCCTTCGTCCCAATCAGTTCCCTTTCAAACTGAATCTAAAATTCAATCATATTATGGTTGCTGCTACCTAGCAGTACCTTAAATGAGATTATCAATTATTCATGTCGTATTACACAATATTAATCGAATATAATCTGCCCTCTAGTCAGTTTCAAAATGTGCTGCTCAAAGGAACTATCTTGATAGTATTCGATAATGTCTTAGCCAAACTGCCACTGCCAATCTGATTTTTGTTAGTTTGTATGTAGATTATGGTCAGTCATGATTATGGCTGTCTATCTACCAAGAAGCACTCAATATTTGGATCAGATTTGCACTTTTATAGAGCATAGAGGAGTCATTTAGCTTAATGTGACTGTATCAGATCCATTACAGGGCTCCAATTGATTCCCACATGCACTGATCTACAAAGTAGTTCCCTTAAAGTACATTGCCAATTCCCTTTCTATGTGCTTGTGAAGACATTCTTTCAGGTATTACATTCAAATTCTTAGCACTGTCCTGTATTTAAAAAAACTCAATTCCTCTCTGGTTCATTCACCAATCACTTTAGTCTTTGGTTTCTGGTTTCTGATCCATTTGCAATTGTAAATATTTTCTTCTTACTTGGTTTCCTCTTTACTATTTTGAAGACTGATATTAGGAGGACACCGCCACCACCCCCCACCGCCACACCCCCCCACCCCACCAAGCTTTTTTGCTGTAAGAAGAATAATCTGTTTCTTCAATCTCTGCACATCACTGAATTCCTTCATTCCCAGCAAATTCATGCTCCTCTATACCATTGAGACAGTGCTCATGATTTGGAGATGCCAGTGTTGGACTGGGGTGTACAAAGTTAAAAATCACACAACACCAGGTTATAGTCCAACAGGTTTAATTGGAAGCACACTAGCTTTCGGAGCGTCGCTCCTTCATCAGGTGGTAGTGGAGGGCTCAATCCTAACACACAGAATTTATAGCAAAAATTTACAGTGTGATGTAACTGAAATTATACATTGAAAAATCAATTTTTCTCCCTTTGTATTCATTGTGACTATTTACAAACCCAGGTATTCCATATGTTTTCTTCACTACCTCATGTGTTGAATTACATCTATTAGAAAGTGCACATATAGTGGTTAGCACTGCTGCCTCACAGCGCAAGAGACCCGGGTTCAGTTCCCGCCTCCGGCGACTGTCTGTGTGGAGTTTGCACATTCTCCCTGTGTCTGCGTGGGTTTCCTCCGGGTGCTCCGGTTTCCTCCCACAGTCCAAAGATGTGCAGGTCAGGTGAATTGGCCATGCTAAATTGCCCTTGGCGTTAGGTGAAGGGGTAAATGCAGGGGAATGGGTCTGGGTAGGTTGTGCTTCGGCGGGTCGGTCTGGATTTGTTGGGCTGAAGGACCTGTTTCCACACTATAAGTAATCTAATATGTGGATTTTATTTCACAAATATATCTCACAGTCTGCTAATAATGAACCCTGTAATTGTGAATCCCTCCTGGCTAGTTCAGAGATTTGGAGATCAGGTTCATAATACACACATGCAATAATTAAAAGTTTCAAATTTTCCATCTCAAATGTGCAAAATGCTGCCCCTCTGCCCAGTGGAGCCTGAAATCTTTTTTTTATTTTGGAATTGGAGTACAGATGTTCAATGCAGGGATAGGAAATTGATATCTAGCCTTGATCCATGACATGAGATGCATTGCTCTCACAATGTCTTTGTTAACTAAGGGACTTGGAGCAAGCTTGACACTCAGTTTGAGACACCATGTACCTGCAGGAGGTGGATGCACATCTGGGCATGGAGGATCTCGAGACATTAAACTAATTTTGCAGCATGAGGGAGATAAGTGATGTCTGACATCTACAAACTGCTCTCAAAATGAAAGAAGGAAAATGGAGAACCTCACTTAAACGTTCAGTGTTTTCACAATAATTTTCTTTCTTGCTCACATGAACTCTGCAGAAAACCTTCTAGAAATGTTGGTTTTAGTTGTGTCAACTGACATGGTGAAAACACCATGAGTTTTCAGAAATGCATGAGGCTGACACCATTCAGGTCCAAGAGGAAGTGAGGACTGCAGATGCTGGAGATCAGAGTCGAGAGTGTGCTGCTGGAAAAGCACAGCCGGTCAGGCAGCATCCGAGGAGCAGGAGAATCGGCGTTTTGAGCATTGGGCCCTGATGAAGGGCTTATGCCCAAAACATCAATCCTCCTGCTCCTTGGATGCTACATGACTGGCTGTGCTTTTCCAGCGCTACACTTTCAACAGCATTCAGGTCCAACCAAAGTCACGTGTATGTTCAACTTCCAACATCAAGGAAGCTGCGTGGAGCTGACTTCTTAGTGACAACTTCAAACTTAACCAGGTTGTACCTTGCTCTCAGACATTTTGGGAACTAGGCAAGTCATTAAATGAAAAATGCAGTGAGAAATTGAGTAACAAGGTGGATAAAGAAAAAAAAGTAAGAAATGACAAATTACGACCATTACTTTGGAATTAGGCAAACATTCCATTGTCTGGTAACCTATGGGACTAGGAATATACCGGTTAATCAAATATTCCAGATAATTAAGACATCACCTAATCAATGTCAATAAAAAAGTAATAGAAATGTAATGCAGGGGGTGTCCTGTTATGCTTTATTTACCATGTAAATCACTCAAATAATGGATGGCATGGTGGCTCGGTGGTTAGCACTGCTACTTCACAGCACCAGGGTTCCAGGTTCGATTCCAGCCTGGGGCAACTCTCTGTGTGGAGTTTGCACATTCTCCCTGTGTCTGCGTGGGGTTTCCTCCGGGTGCTCCGGTTTCCTCCCAGAGTCCAAAGTTGTGCAATCCAGGTGAATTGGCCATGTTAAATTCCCCATACTGTTAGGTGCATTAGTGAGAGTGAAATGAGTCCGGGTGGGTTACTCTTCGGAGGATTGTTGTGGACTTGTTGGGCCGAAGGGCCTGTTTCCATACTGTAGGTAATCTAATCTAATAATGCAACTTTTCCTTAAATTAAACTTACTTGCACCCTCAACTACTTACATAAACCTCAAGGTAGATTGCAGTATTTGAGGAGAAATTGATTTAACTGTTGATTTTGTGTGGTCATTCAATTGAACAACAAATATATTTATATTTAGGTAAGTAAATTTAAAAAAAAACTGGAATAATTGGAAAGAATGATAAATTAACGTCACCGTATTGGAGGCATAGAATTTTTGTCAGTTTATCGAGAGCCGTTTCATAAGGTGTCGATTAAAACAAAGTTTGCTGTATATTTAATATTGCCAGCTCATTAACCATAGTTTGATGGCACAATTATAACAATGAATGATTCCAGTAGATACTGAAGCATTTGGCAAGATTCCACATAGCAGACTGGTTAGCAAAGATAAATCACATGGAACTCAGGGAGAGATAGCCATTTGGATATAAAATTGGCTCAGAGGTAGGAGACAGAGGGGACTAGTGGAGGGTTGCTGTTTGGACTAGAGGCCTGTGACCAGCAGTGTGTGCAAGGATCAGTGCTAGGCCTACTGCTTTTTGTCATTTGTATAAATGATTTGGATGTGAATTTAAGAGGTATGGTTAAATTTGCAGATGACACCAAAATTGGTGGTGTATTGAATAGCAAAGAAAGTTACCTCAGAGTACAATGGGCCTTTGATCAGATAGGCAAATGAGCCAAGGAGTGGCTGATGGAATTTAATTTAGGAAAATGTGAGGTGTTTCATTTGGGTAGGGCAAATTAGGACAGGAATTACACACCTAATTGTAAGGTCCTGGGGAATGTTGAAAACTAAGAGACCTTAGGCTACAGGTTCATAGTTCCTTGAAAACAAAGTTGTAGGGTGGTGAAGGAGGGATTTGGCACGTTTGCCTTTATTTCACAGTGCATTGAGTATATTCGTTGGGTTGTCATGTTGCAGCTGTACAGGACATTGGTGGAACACTTTTGGAATGGTGCATTCAATTCTGGTCTTCCTTTTATAAGAAAGATGTTGTGAAATTTGAAAGGATTCAGAAAGTATTTACAAGGATGTTGCCAGTGTTGGAAAGTTTGGACTATTGGGAGAGACTGAATAGGCTGGGACTGTTATCCCTAAAGCATTGGAGACTGAGGTATAAGCTTATAGAAGTTTAGACATACATGTAAGTCATGGATAGGGTGAATAGTCAAAGTCTTTCTCTCAGGGTGGGGGAGTCCAGAACTAGAGGGCATAGGCTTAAGGTGAGAGGAGAAAGATTTAAAAGGGACCTAAGAGGCAACTTTTTTACACAGAGGGTGGTGCCTGTGTGAGATCCCAGAGGAAGTGGAGGAGGCTGGTACAATTACAGCATTTAAAAGACATCTGGGTGGAAATGGATTTAGAGGGATATGGGCCAAATGCTGGCAAATAGAATTAGATTAATTAAGAATATCTATTCAACATGGACAAGATGGACTGAAAGGGGTCTGTTTCTGTGCTGTCTGAAAAATTTGATTATTTTTAAAGATGGGCTTGTGAAGCTAAACAACCTTCTCTTTCTAAAATTAATTGTTAAAGTTGATGGCTTCCTTGACTCGATTCATTGATTTTTTTTCATTTTTCCTGATTTAGTCATTTCAACTTATGTTAAAACCATTGAAATATATTTTTCCTTACATTGGCTGAGTCTCTTTTTAAACACTGGTTGTTACATCTCTTTGCAGTTCACATTCCAGGTAAGCTGATGATGGGAAGGGGTGGGAGAGAGGTGGTAGAATTAAATAATCACAATTCACTGAGATCTGTAAGTAAATATGTGAAACAGATGGATGTATGATGTTTGCTGCTTGCAATGCCTAAGAGGGGAGATAGAGTAACTGCAGAACCACAGGTAGAAATCATTGCAAACAGAATTACATGCAAAGTGGAGAAATTTTGCAAGGCTAAACCGAATTTGATGCAGAAATTGAACCAGGTTCTCAGATGGAGACTGATCCTGAAGAAAGCATTGAGCCTTTGCCACATAGATTATGTAAATTCTTTAAACACACAGTACAAAGTAAGTAATTTCAAGACCGAAACCTGTTTTGGATTTCAGATGTTGGCTGGTTAGAAGCTGTTCCCATTTCACTGTCACCATTTGAATTCTTTAGCGCCATGATTGCCTTATCATCACTTCCAGCTTCCCACTATTCTTTACGCATTAATCATCATAATATTATTATTTCTACACTTTGAGCATGCATTCTTTTTGATCATTATTCTGGAGCTGTGTATTTACTTCATGGATTTCATCATGGTTTATTCTGAGCTCACAGCCAGGAGGATCTCAATGTTTTGTTTGCAGTCAGATAGGAAGGCAATGTGTGAGGGGAACCTGGTATCAATGAATACATTTTATTCTAGTCTGATCTCATGAAGATACACAAACACTGTGGCAGCTGATTTCACCCAACTTACTGCGTCCTTCTCCAGATGTTTCAGCTGATTTTCTGTTTGCCTTCATTCGAGCAGGGAGTGCGTGTGACGTTTTCTCCATAACTGTCAGCTCTCTTCTTCATTGGTGAGCAGCCAACCTACTCAGAGAGTTTGGTGGTTTCTGATAACTCTTCCTTTCTTCTCTCTACTGATAGAGCTCTGCCACTGTAAAGTGTTCTAAGTAGTCAATAAAGTACTTGCTCTGAGAGGTTGATTGACTTAAAATGAGACTAGAGAATGGACCTTGAACCATTCTAATGGTTCAACACTCAATTGGTAAAATTCCTGTGCCAGTTAGTTGACATCTAACTTCTTCTACTTTGGGCCATGTTGACACTTCTGAGTCATTAATTTCAAATAGCTTTGCTAGGTCCTTCAGTGCATTTCCACAGACAGGAATATTCATCCTTATACTCTGAGATGAACAACCCTAAAATCTAAGTTTTAATTATATTTTAGTTTGAAATTTATTGGTGGAAATCCATCATTCGTGGTAATACTGAATGGAAAGTATTACATTGGGGGATTTCATACAGCCTTCCTGATTTCCAGGTTGATTAAAGTCAATGGGATTAAGCATTGCTTTTTTTCTTACATATTCATTTTGAGGGATGTGAGTGTCACTGGCTGGCCAGCATTTATTGCTCATACCTAGTTGCCCGTGAGAAAGTGGTGGTGATCTGTCTTGAACCACTGCAGGCCACCTGCTGCAGGTTGACCAACAATGCCATTAGTGCGGAAATTCTAGAACTTTGACCCAGTGACAGTGACGCTACAGTGACATATTTCCAAATTAGGATAGTGAGTGGTTTGGAGAGGAATCTGAATGCGGTGGTGTCCCCATATATCCACTGCCCTTGTTCTTCGATATGGAAGTGGTCATGGGTTTGGAAGGTGCTGTCTGAGGATAGTATACATTGCTGCTACTGAGCATCAATGGAGGGAGTGGATACATTGCCAATCAAGGGGGCTGCTTTGTCCTGGATGGTTCTTGAGTGTTGTTGGGGTTGCACTCATGTTGGCAAGTGGGGAGTATTCCACCATATTCCTGACTTTTACCTTGTAGACAGTGGATAAGTCTTGGAGAGTCAGGAGGTGAATTACTTGTCACAGTATTCTGGCAAATAAGGGGCAATGATGTGCAATAGTATAAAATAACTACTGTTAGAAGTCCAATTGCTACCTTTAATCTTTTATAATAGAGTTCCAAAAATAAATTGAAAAATACAATAAGCCCCTTGTGTTGAAGTGTGGAATGTGGTCCTACTGCTAAAAATGAAAATCAATTTGAGAAACAAACTTTTTTTCTCTAAATATAATTTCTGTCTTGGCTACAAATAATGATTCTTGTTGAATAAGTAAAATATAAACTAATTTGATGGTAATCAATATTTTTTGACAAGCACTCCTTTTCAAAATTATAATTAATCAGAGACCTTATCTAAATGATAATAATTTATAATTCTCACCATATGAGGGTGCTGTATGTAAATAATGCTTTGATAATGTATTTTTAAAAAACAGGTATTTAATTAAAAATACCACTGAGACAAGTGTACCTGCTTCTCAATTCAAAATCTGTCCAAGTGGATTCCAGAGACTGTGGTAGTATAGAGAAAGAATTTGGGAAGAGAACAGAGTATACTTCAGGAAGGTAGAGAGATGTTGCAATTTTTTGGGGTGTGGGGGTGAGGAGAATACAATGTACAGAGCATGCCGTCATCTGTTTGCTTGTTCACGTCATGTTTGACCACAGTGCCTTAGTCAGTGTTGCTATTTCCACATTCTAACCCAATTGACAATCACCAATCTGCAAAACTACTGTTACTTGCAGGTCCCTGACCAATAATACAGCATGAGGTTATCAGGAAAGTCCCACCTTCTCAAACTTGCCCCTCGTCTGAGGCGCAGTGACCCTCAGATGTCTCTGTCTCTGTCTCTGTCTCTGTCTCTGTCTCTGTCTCTGTCTCTGTCTCTGTCTCTGTCTCTGTCTCTGTCTCTGTCTCTGTCTCTGTCTCAATGGAAACTTTACACCTTATGGTGAAAAGTAATGGACATTTTCTTAAATCACGGCTAAGTGTTAGTTAAAAAAAAGATAGTTTATTGTGAGGGAGTCATAAAATTGAATTTTTCCTTATAACTTGAGTCCTACTTACGAGTTCCTTTATTAAACTATCAATCAGTTTTCTGACGTAGGTCAAATCTGACCCCCCCTCCTTGTTCACACGGCAACAACTATTAGTGAACTGTGAAATCAGCAGACCCTCAGAGTTTGATTCTAAACCAACATGCATTGAAAAGCTTGTTTATTTCTAATTGTCATCCCTTCTTTATTTTCTGTTGCCAAACAACATCTCAAACAATTGACAAAATCCAAGTTTTGAGTATGCAAAATGTCCTGGATTGAAACATTCACCAAACACAGAATGCTGGAGAAGCTCAGTAGGGCTGACAGTATCTGCGGAGAGAGAAAAAGAGTCCACATTTCAAGTCCGGTATGATTAAGAATCGAATCATTTACTGTTTCTCTCTCTACAGTTGCTGTCAGACCTGCTGAGCTTCTCCAGCATTCTGTGTTTGATTCAGATTTCCAGCATCTACTGTAGTTTGCTGTTATTAAATAATTCAACAAAGTTCCCACCTGTGAAAATTTTGACTTCGTGCAATGATTTTAAGATAGTATCACAGCATGGCGACATTTTTACAATTTGCTTTCAGTAGATCTTACTCTTACATAACTTATAATCGTTCTGTTCTTCTAAAACTCAATTCAATGTCAAATCAGAATTACTAACATTGTAGTGATTATAATGAGATTAGACAGGTGGACATCATAGCTAGTCCAATTAGGGAGCTACTGTTGACAGATTGAAAGCAGGAGTGGAAAAAAAGGGGAAAGAAAAGAAAAAAGAAAAAAATAAACAGGAGTCTCACCTTTTGATGAAAAAGAAAAAAAGAAAATAATTAAAACAGGAGTGTCAGATAACTTACTCACTCTAAGATTTGGCTGTGAGAGAGCTGGACCAGTATTCAAGAACTCTCCTCTTGATTGCTTCAGAAGGGGGAAACTAATTCTGGGACTAGCTGGCCCACAGCCAGTGAGAGAGGAGGGAGAAGGAGGAAGAAGAAGAGGCAGAAGGAGGTGAGAGTTCTGAGGCATGGGCCTGTGTCTGCAGCTGCAGCCTGGGCCCTGCCTACAGCTGTCCCAACTGCTGTTGCTGCTGTCTGAGGCCTAACTCCACGGCTGCTGCTAGTCCCTCGCCCAGGTCGAGGGAGTGTTGCTGCTGCCTGGGGCCCACTCCCACTGCTCACCTCTGGGAGCCCACCCAGACCTGCCTCTGCTGCAACTGCCATGGGGCTGGCACCATTGCTGTTGCCTGGGACTCGCCTTGGGGATCCTCCACCAGGCCTGACACCCCCACTGCGACCAGGGGCCTATCTGGGACTCACTAGTGCTGCCTGGGACTTGCCTGAAGCCTGTCTCCACCACTGCTGCTGCCAGATGCCCACTTCCGCCACTACTGCCTGGGACTCACCTTGGGCCTGTCCCAGGACCTCCACCACTGCTACCTACCTGGGACTTGCTTTGGGACCCTCCCAAGACCTCCACTGCTGTGACCTGAGGCCTGCCTCCACCTGCTACTACTGCGGCCTCACCTGGACTTAACAACGCAGCTGGTTCCGGGGCCTACCAACATTCAGCACAGTATGGCAAGTCCCAAAATTGCAGGGTCCAGCCGCACCTACGCCGGGGTAGCTGCTGCCTTAGGCTCGGCTGTTCCAACCCTGGCTGCAACCACAACCCCCTTCAGGCACCTGACTAAACGCCTGTGGCTCAAGGCCTATCCCCACCCCAATATGACCATCAAGGCCTGCAGCAAGGCTACAGCTAGTGTGGTCGGCCCACTGGCCATCGTCACTGTGGCCCAGATGTACGGGAAGGCCGTCTTCTTCCTGAAGACTGAGCAGGCGGTCCACCTGGCCTTGGAGAGGGGGCTTACTGTGGGTGGGACACATCTGCCTGTCAAACCTTTGGGAGGTTATGGCCCAGAGGGTCGTGATCTCCGATGTCCAGCCCTTCATTGCTAGTGAGCTCCTTCTTCAGAACCTCAACATCTTGGGGGAGATCCAGTCAGGTGTCCAACCACTCCTTGCTTGGTCTTAAGGATCCTGCCCTCTGGCACGTATGCTCCTTCCCACACCATGTGTTCATTTACCTGGCTTGGAGGAGGAGGTCACCGAGAGCTCCTTTACCCTCCTCCATGAGGGCACGGCCTAGTGTGTCTTCTGGACGGCGGACAGTGCCACCTGTGCACCAAGGTGGGGCACATTAGAAAAAACGGCCCCACCCAGAAGGCTGCCCAGCCCCTACCAATGGCAGAGGGTAGTACCACTGCACCCACTCCCCCTCCCCCAAAGTCAACACCACAAGCCCCAGCAGCTTCCAATACCTCAGCCTCTGGTGGGGAGGGGGGAGCGAGTGTCCGACCCATCGGAAGGCACTCAGGAAGACACAATGCGTCAGGCCTGCCCACGGGGAGACCACCCTGTCACCTTCCCCTACAACTAGCCCACGACCTGCCCCACCCTAGCATAGCAATGCCCTTGTGGCTATGCCAGCATCACCCCAGTGCAGGAACCCTGACCCCCAAACCTGTACCCATACCCATACCCATACCCATACCTGACCCTAGTCCTGCTGAACCCACTGATCCCACACCCAACCCCTGCCCTGTTACAGAAACCCCTGGGGCTTCAACACCAGCTCCTGGCACCACAACACCTGGCCCGAGGCCCCTGAGCCTAAGTCCTCCCACACCCTGGCACCACTGCTGCCTCGTCTCCTACAGAGACCGTGTCTCTGGGTCCCGGAGAGAAAACTAGGTTCCTACCCTACCCACCATCACCTAATAAACCAGGGGCAGAGCAGGAAGTGACACGGCTAACATGCCCCACCCTGGCCAATCGTATTCCGGGAAAGGCTGGGGGGAGGGTTCACAGGCCCCATGACCACCAAGGTGGGCGGGGAGGGGAAGGCCCATAAATTCCCCCTGTCTCTTGGGGGCAGAGGTGCTGGCTGTTGGAGGGGAGAGACACTTCAGCAGCATGCTAGTGGTGCTCCGTCTCTCTCTAGGGGCTGAGCCTATGGTGCCTCTTGACTGTTGTGCACTGTAGCCTGACCTGCCTGAACCCCTAGGGGTGGGGCTACAGCAGGGCCTTCTGCTGCCTCAACTCCTCCGGACCCTGGGGAGGACTTTAATAACCCCACGGGCTGTGGTGCGGGCGATAACAGAGAACCCTCTGCTGGGTTGTCGAGTGGTGGAGGGGAGGGAGGTGTTATCCTTGCTCCTCCCTCCCAGACTATTTTTCCGGGGGCCTTGGCCCTGGGGGAGGACCACTTTCCCCGAGGAGCTGGGTGTCCCAGTGTTGGGAGAGGAGCGGGGCCCTGAGCCACTGCCGCCCAGTGACCTGAACTTGGGGTGTTCCAGGAAGGGGTGCGCTGAGGAAGATACTGCTGGTGACCCTGTGGGTGGAGTGATCGGGGGTTTGAGGCAAGTTGGCGGTGCCGGACCAGCCCCCATTCTCTCGGTGGTGAAGGGGTCAGTGACCACGGGTGACCTCCCAGAGGAGGGTTCGGGATCGGTGGCAGACATTGTGGACGATGTGGAGTCTGTCTCCAGCGACATTTGAGTCCCAGGTGCCCCCCCACCAATCTCCCCCTCATCTCCCTCGAGGAACTCCGTGAGTTTGTCGAGGAAGCTGAGTCACCGGGATAGAACCCAACTGGCGCTTGACTGCTGGAGCTCCTTCGAGAGAGCCCATACTGCTCGCCAGGCGCCTGGGCTCGACGTGAATGAGCAAAAGCGAGTCAGGAACTTCCTGGGGGCACTCTTGGTGAGGGTGAGGGACTTCTGTGCCCCTTTCTCGTCCTCCCAGTAAATATGTATATAGTTTAACTTTGTGTACTGGTGGTGGTTGCACAATGCTTCCCACATGAAGACAACTATAGCCAGCCTCAACATCAACGGTAGCAGGGAGTGGCAGCGCAGATTCCAGACTCTCTCGGTACTTTGGGACGGTAGGTATGCGGTGTGCTTCCTGCAAGAAACCCCCTCTACTCCTGGAGTTGCGGGGGAGGGGGGAGGTGTCTACATGAATCACCTCACCCGCAGTTCTGGTGGGGTGGCTATCTTGTTGGCCCTGCATTTTCAGCTGGAGATCTTGGGGGTCAGGGTGCCCGTGCTAGGCCGTTTGCTTCACCTGACTGTTCGGCTGGGGTGGGGGGGGTGCGCGGTTCTTCACTTGGTCAATGTCTACGCTCCGCTGGCAGGGCCGAGGCAAGCGAGCTTCTTCGGAGAAGTGTCCGCTCGTCTCGCCTCCATCGACGAGAGCCAGTACGTCGTCCTCGGGAGATTTTAACTGTCCTCAAGGACAGGGACCACAGCGGTGCCTGCACTGGTTGGGTGTCGGTGAGGTGGTTGGGGGACTTGATCAAGTCCTTCGACCAGTGGACATCTGGCGGAATTTCCATCTCGACTCCATCGCCTTCACCTTCGTGAGGCCTGGGGTCAGAGCGTCCAGAATCGACCGCCTGTACGTTTCGGGGGCATACGCCTCCTATTATCTGATGGCCTCCATGCGGCAGATGTCGTGCACAGACCACCACCTGGGGTGTGGGCGGAACTCCTTCCGTTCGGCGCCAGGCTCGGCTCTGCGTACCGGCACTTTAACAACCTGCTGCTAGAAGACGAGCGGTTCCGGGACTCATTTTGTCGTTTCTGGGCCGGCTGGAGAAGGAAGCAGGGAAGCTTTCCCCTCCCTGAGGCTATGGTGGGACATGGGCAAGGCCCATGTTTGCGTCTTACGTCAGGAGTACGTGAGGGGGTCGACAATGGTGGAAATCCAGGATCGGGGAGTTGGAGAGGGGGATGCTCAACCTGGAGACACGCCTCTGTCAGCCCAACATGGACCCGGTCCTGCGCGGGGTGTACGAAGAGAAGGCCGCGCTCCGGGACCTGCAGCTCGTCGGGGCTTGGGGCGCGTACGTAAGGTCGTGATCCAGCTCCTCCAGGATCTGGACCGTGGCCCCCCCTTCTACTTGCTGGAAAAAAGGTGTGGCACCCGTCAGCAGCTCCTTGTGCTGTTGGCCAATGACTAGTTCTTTGCCTCGGATCCAGAGGGTATCAGGGTCCACGTTCAGAGCTACTACACGGCTCTGTTCTCTCTGGATCCGTCCAGCGAGGATGCTCGCAGAGTTTTGCGGGAGGATCTGCTGCAGCTCGGCCTGGAGGACGCTGGAAGGCTCGACGCTCCCCTCACTTTAGAGGAGCTGACCGGCGTCCTGTCTCCACCAACACCCTGGAGTTCAGGGAGAGGTGGGTGCCGCAGGGAGTTGAGTGCATTATTTCCCCTCCAGCTCTATTTTGATTTAACCCCTACCCTCCCCTTCACTGTTTGATCACACAGCATTGCCCTTTGATGTGAAGGGCATGGCTTGTCACAGGCCATGCAGGTGTTTCCCTTCTTCCTGGTTGTGCAAACGGAATAAAGATTTGTGCACCTTGTGTCTCTCGCTGTGTCTCACACATGCGTGATGGGCGCTGGGGAAAGAACACTCCCTACTGCAGTTAGGTGGTAGTGTGGGGGTAAAAAGAAAAGAACAGGAGTGTCTGATATCCTGTATTTTTAAAAAAAAACAAAAAACAAATGGATGAACTTAAAGCTAGACTTACCTTCCAAAGGGAATTAAGAGATCACTCCTCCTCACATGACTGTGTTTACAATGTGAGGGTTTCTCAGTTCTCTGATTAGACCATTTGGTGTTCTCAAGCAAGCTAATGGCCGCTGGGGTCTGCCTTCTAATCAATGCTTCCTGGTGCTCAGATGCGATAAACCAGGTGAGTTAGATTAGATTCGGCCCAACAAGTCCACACCGACCCTCTGAAGAGTAATCCACACCGAATCATTTCCCTTTGACTAATGCCCCTAACACTACAGGCTATTTAGCATAGCCAATTCACCTGACCTGCACATTTGTGGACTGCGGGAGGAAACTGGAGTACCCAGAGGAAAGCTACACAGATACGGGAAGAATGTGCAAACTCCACACAGACAGTCACCCGAGGCTGGAATCGAACCTGGGGCCCTGGTGCTGAGAGGCAGCAGTGTTAACGACTGAGCCATCGTGCTGCCCCAAACCTAGGCTCACCCTCTGAGAATGCCCACTTGGGGTGGCATGGTGGCTCAGTGGTTACTGCCCCCCAGACCTAGAATCCATTAACTCCAGAGCCAAAAAAGCCCAGTAGTGTCTCTACTTCTTGTGCAGGCTGAGGAAAGCACACCTCCCACTACTGCATCCTCACCACATTCTACAGAGGGTTCATTGAGAGTACCCTGAGCTGCTGCATCACTGCCTGGTTCAGGAATTGCACCGTCTTGGATCACGAGACCCTACAGCGAATAGTGAGAACAGCTGGGAAGATCATCGGGGTCTCTCGTAACTCCATTACAGACATTTACATGACGCACTGCATCTGAAATGCTAAGAGCACCCCACATACCCCTCACCCAAACTCTTCTCCCTCCTGCCCTCCAGCAGAAGTTACCAGAGCATTCGGTCTCTCCTGACCAGACTGTGCAACAATTTCTTCCCCCAAGCCATCAGGCTCCTTAACACAATATGATCGGATTCTTTCTCATCTGAAATTCTTTATACGACTTTGAATTGCTGCTAGAAAAGTGTCTATTATTTATCATTCTTCTCTTACCCTGTAACCTGCGTGTTTTGCACTTCTTATGCACTTTATGCCATGTACGATTGTGTAGTTAGTGCTGTCCACGTAGCTCCCTCGGTCCTGGAGGAACGCTGTCTCGGTTTTGGTAGAAATGACAAATAAATGACAAATACTCTACTCCACTCCGGAATATCTCAGTCAAGTGCCATCATTACTACCTACTGTGTGAGTTCACCTCTGCTATTATGACAGTAGTTTACATGACCCCCATGCAGAAATGAATAGTGCACCTGACAACGTGTGCAACCCTGCAAACAGTCTTGAAAGAGAACACCCCGAGGCCTTATTCATCGTGGCTGGTAACTTCAGCCAGGCCAACCTCAAGAGTGTTCTATCAACATACCATCAACATATCTCCTGTCCCCCTAAAGGTTTGAATGTCCTTGGTGTACAACCAACAAAGATGCCTACTGCTCCATTTCTTGTCCACATTTTGTAAAATTGGATCACATGCTGTCCCAGCATTCAAACAGAAATGGAAGTGTGGGGACCCGCTAGAGAAGGTAATGCAGTTCTTTCTTTCTACGGAGCTGTTTAGAGTTGGTGGATTGGTCCATACTCAATAAAGTAGCATCCATCCTAAATGAGTGCGCCTATATCCTCACACAGTTGTGTGTAGAAAACTGCATGCTGAAGAAGTAAATCCAAATGTATCCCAACCTGAAGCCATGGATGAACCAGGAGATCCATTCCCCACTGAAGTCCAAGTCTGGGGTATACAAGGTGGGCAACACTGACCCATACAGTAAATCTAAATATGACCTTCATAAGATCAGCAGAGATGGCAACAGGTAATACTAAACAAAGCTTGAGACACAGACCAACCACACGCACACATGCTGTTTGCAGCAATGCTTACAAGTCATAATGTGCTACAAAGTGAAGTCAAAAACAACTGCAGACAAGAGTACATCCCTACCCAATGAGCTCAGTGCATTCCATGCTCACTTTGAACAGAAGGTCAATCAAAGATGTCATCTATCCCAATAGCCTCAGATGCAGCTTTACCCATGGTCACCTCCACAGATGGCGACAGACCTTCTTGAAAGTGAACCTATGGAAGATGACTGACCTGGATGAAGTCCCAGGCTGTGCACTCCAATCCTGTATGGACCTGGTGAGGGTATTTGCAGACTCTTTAAGCTCTCCCCGCCTGCTTCAAGAAGATCGCCATCATCCCAGTGCCAAAGGAAAATCATGCAGTGTACCTCAATGACCTCTGTCCAGTGGCTCTGACCTTCATAATTATGATGTGCTTTGAGAAGTTAGTCATGGCTCACATCAACTCCAGTCTACCAAATTGCTGCAATCCTTTCCAATTTGCTTACCGGCATAACAGGTCCAGAGTAGTTGCTATCTCCCTGTCCCTACACTCATCTGTGGAATGTTTGGATAACAAGGATACAACATCAGGCTCCTACTTATTGAATACAGTTTCACTTTCAACACCATAATTCCAAACAAACTTATCTCTAAGCTTCAAGACCTAGGACTCAACTAGGCAAAAATGAGGACTGCAGATGCTGGCAATTAGAGTCAGAGTGTGGTGCTGGAAAAGCACAGCAGGTCAGGCAGCATCCGAGGAGCAGGGAAATTGACATGACTCTGTCTCAACTCCCCACTCTGTAATTGGATACTTGACTTCCTGACCCATACACTGCAATCAGTAAGAATGGGCGACAACACCTCCTCCACCATAATCCTTAACACCAGTGTCCCACAAGGCTGCATACTACTATATTCCCCAACTGTTCATGACTGCGACCAAATTCTACTCCAACTCCATTTACAGGTTTGCTGATGACACCACCATTGTAAGTCAGATCTCAAACAACAACAAGATGCAGTACAGGAAAGAAATTCAGTGCTTAGCGACATTGATGAAGAGATTGTTGATTTCAAACAATGTCAGCAAAATGAAGGAGCTGTTCATTGACTTCAGGAAGAGGAGTGTGAGGCATGCACCTGTCTGCATCAATGGCGCTGAGGTGGTGTATTAAGTTTCTGGGATTGATGATCACCAACAATCTGTCCTGGCCCACCCATGTCAATGCAACAGTCAAGAAAGCACAACAACATGTCTATTTCCTCAGGAAGCTAAGGAAATTCGATATGTCCACAATGACTTTGACCAATTTTTACAGATGCACCATAGAAAGCAACCTATCTGGTTGGATCACTGCATGGGAGGGCAACTGCTCTTCCCAAGACTGCAAGAAACTATAAGAGTTGTGAACACAGCCCAATCCATCATGAAAACCAGCCTTCTTTCCATTGATTCATCTACACTTGAGAAAGTAACCAACATAATGAATGACCACTCCCATCCCAGTCATACTCTCTTCCACTCTTTTCAGGCAGAAGATATAAAATTTACAAACATGTGCGAATAGATTCAGAACAATTTCTTCTCTGTTGTTATCAGAGTTTTGAACAGACCTGTCAATTGTTAATTCTGATTTCTCTCTCTGCATCTTTTCTGTGGCTGTTACACTGTATACTGCACTCTGTTCTGCTTCCCTGATGTACTTTGTAAGGTACAACCTGCCTGGATAGCACAATCTCGGTACATGTGACAACAATAAATCAATCAATCAATGATTGAACAATTGAATGAGCCCTTGTGTTATGTGTAGAGAGATTTGACTTTCAAAGAACTTTTTATACCAATGTTTTCTTTTGCATTTCAAATTTGGATTTTCAAATCTATTTTTTGAATCTGTGGCTTCAAGCATGCTTTTCTTTTTATAATTCTTTTCAAAAATTGTAGCTGGCTGTTGGATGTGAAAACAATTAATTGAATGTTTTATTGGATTTGTGATATTCCACACAGTGGAATATTTCTTTCTTTTGAAAACCTCAATGGATTTAACAATTAAATTAAAAAAGGAGCTTTTTGATGTTTATTGATGTGAGAAAAAACCTTAGATTGCAGCACTGAATTTAAAGAAGACTCAAAGCAAAATTAACCTCACTGACAATTAGAACTGTTCATGAACATCATAGCGACTTTCAAATATATTCATCAGATTCTTGGATTCCACCCAGGAATGTGTGTGAGCTGTAGGTAAGAATATGAAAGCTTTACCCATGGCTGATGTACCCATGGGCAATATTCCAAAGGTACTTTAGCGTCTTTCTATGAATTATCTTTCAATAACAACATTTCTAAAATGTGAATTGTTTCAAAACAAAGTAGTGCCAACTTGTTGCAATATTTGCACGATGAATGAAGTTCAGATAGACCCTGAACTGACAGTCTTCATGCATGAGGACCCCAACAAAAAGCCTGAGCAGAATTATTTTAACTCCGGGCTTAAGATCAAGTATTTATTCTGTTATTTTCCATGTTCACATTGACGAACACAGCTGCTGGTAGGATTAGTGATTGGTAGTCATCTATGGAACAATTAATTATTTCTAGCTTAAGTTCAAGTTTAGCATTTTTCTGTGGCCAGCTCAAATGAGATCACTTTATTCAACACAGACAAGGGACTAAACCTAGAAATTTCCTGATCAGTATAGCCAGAAATTACTGGGTAAACTCATAAGGACTGATTGTCTGTATTAGGTTTATAATCCTTTAGGGAAATATTCCTCCCTTTATAGAAATGAAGCAACATAAAATTATTTGATAAGAGATAAACGATAATTACCTGTCATGGGTTTGCCTAGAGTTGGGACAGAACATGGAAATAAGAGCTGGGCTATTCAATACTGCTGTCCAAAAGCATTCCCTCACACAATGACCAATGAAACTCTGAAATGTTCTCTGAAAGAACACAATTGAATCCCCAGGTCAATTGATAATTTCAAGAATTGAACTTGGTATATTTTTGTATGGTAAATGTTAGTGAAGATGGAACTAAAGTGGTGGAAATACGTTAAGACACATATCATCCATAATCTAAATTGAAAGAACTGTGGATGCTGCAAATCAGAGACAAAAATAGAAATTACTGGAAAAGCTCAGCAAGTCTGGCAGCACCTACGGAGAGAAATCAGAGTTAATGTTCTGAAGCATTTTGAGGAAAGATCTGAGGAAAGGTCACTTGACCTGAAGTGTTAACTTTGATTTCTCTCAACAGATACTGCCAGGCCTGCCGAGATTTTCCAGCAATTTCTATTTTTGTCTCAGCCATAATCTAACCAAGTGGCAGAACAGAATTGAGGGGCTGAATGGCTTTGTCGTCTTTCTGTTGCAATTCTGCCATCAGAGATCACACAGCTTTCATAACTGGATGATTCTTTTGTAATCCATAAATTCAAATCAAGAAGTAGTATGCATTCCAGAATTGAAGTCAAATGCAGTGATGGACTCAATGAGTCATAAAAGACATCGATATCATTTGTATCTATTTCCAGAGCTAAAAGTATATTTCATCTGTACCTTAGTTCTAGTCTTAACTGACACCAAGAATCTATTTTGAGTGATCAGGTCACAGCCATATTTTTAAAACCAACTATTCAATTGGTTAAACAATGTGACAGTGAAGCAAGCACTCCATTACAGCAGAGACTCCGGTAATAGATTTGATCCTATTATGGTCTTGAAAGATGTCCTCGAAGTCGTGGTAATTTATATTCTGTGTTTTTGAAACTGTTCACGAAGTCTATCACGTGTGTTATTGGAGCCTACATGTTCACGCTTGGTGTAAGCCAAGTTGAGGCAAGCTTACTCTTTTACTTTGGGGGAATACATTTAACCATGCCCAAATGAGTCTGCAATGCTCTTGAATGAAGGTTGACAGCTAATGTGCATTTTCAGTCTCCAGTTTGTATGTGATTGACATTGACACAACAAAAGATAATTGCAAGTGAAAAAATATTCGACTCCCAGTGTGCAGCTGAGAAAACAGTTTCAGGTTTAACTGCCTATATGGATTACATGAAAGTAATTTTGAAAAAAAACTTACACTGCAGAGTGTCTTGCAGTTGGTGACTGCTGTGATGAGTTACTCTTGAAACAAGTGTCTTCTTATTCTGAAAATATAATCAAAGGGCATATCAGTCTGAGAAAGATATATTATTAGTTCAAAACAGGATTACCTTTTAGATGGAATTCTTCCTAGCTGGCGTTAATTGAGATTGAGGGTGAGAGTGGTAATGTTACTTCCTTTCTTCATTGATTACATATCCTGGTCACAAAATGAAACTGGACAACATTGTAAAGTGTAATGGCTCTGATTAGGTTAACCATGGCGACTGCATAAAGCTCCACCCATTGTCATGATGCCTCCTTATTGTCTTAGTAAGATGTCCATCTTACTAATGTAGCTTGTAACCTGATTGCTTTAATGCACTGTATTACATCTTATTTAATATAAGTGCCTCTTTCATTATGTTCAATTGATGGCAGCAAACTACCTCAACCACAAATCAGCAATAGTTAGCATGGCAAAACATTCAACATACATCTGTTTTATTGGAGTTTAATGGTTTCCTGATTCTCTAACTGGCGGGTTGGAGGTAAATCTCTTTCTATAGTAGAAATCATCATTAACCAACATTTCACAAAGGCCAAAATAATAAGGAGTTGAATAATCACATTCAATTTCCTTTTCATTTCCATCTTTGCTAATGGAGATCCAGCCAACCTAAGTTCATTACCATTCTCTGCCTGTTGCTTGATTATCACCCATGGATTGCACACAGACCCAATACAAGTAAAAACTGGGCTCAAGCAAGACTGTGACATTGTACCAATGCTTTTCGTCTTCCTTGTATCAACACTGCCCCTTTCCTACACCCCTCACCCTTCACCCATCCCCAATTCATGAAGCTTGGTATAAAGCTAATCTACAGGCAAATTGGAAACTGTTTACCCTGTGTCACCTCCAGTCCAGAACCAAGAACATCTCAACCTCTGTTATTGAGCTGCAGCATGCTGACACAGACTGAAAGATTACGCTCCAGGCTATAATTGATGCATTCACGCAGACACACAAAAGAATAAGTTTTACAGGCTCAAAACTGAAAGACAAAGGTCCTCTCCCAGCCAACCTCTGCAATGGAACTTTGCCATTACACCAACAAGATGCATACTGAGCTACTGGACAATGTGGATCAACTCCCATTCTTTGGGCGTCTCCTCTAAGCAAGGGCAGACATGGATGATCACATTCAGTACCATCTCTCATATGCCAGCACAGCCTTTGGCCATCTGAGGAACACAGAGTTTGTGACAAAGTTCTGAAGGCCTACATCAGTCTCATTGTCTATTGGGCAGCAATTTTCCTTTAAAGCATTGGACACATGGATAATATACAACAGACACTTCAAATTCCCTGTGAAATACCAGTAACAGTACATTCACAAAATCATGAACATGCCCAGAATTGGTTCTCCAATACCAAAGTTCCCTCCCAGATAATATCTTCATTATCAAGGTACTGATTACAGTCAATCAATTGTAGTGAATGGGCCAAATCATCCACATGACTGGCACAACATTTCCAAAATAAGCATTCTACTCTGAGCTTCGTCATGACTAGTGGTTACCAGGATGACAGAGAAAGCACTACAAGAATGTCAACTTCAAGGATCAACTCAGAATACCTCTAGGCTGAGATCACTAAAGCTGGACAAATAGTAACCGCAAAGCTGACAAGCAGTCTGGAGCATCTCTGACATGTCCAGGTGGAGACCAAATGCAAACACTTTAAGGAATAGATGAAACCCCAATCACTGAATTCAGCAAACACCACTTGCTCTATCTGTGGCAGGGTCTGCAGGTCAGGCAGTAGGCTGTAAAGTCACCTCAGGATTTACAACATGGAATAAAAGAAAATAATCCTCGCTCACAGGTGTCTACTTCAGAAGAAATGCAAATGTTTTGTAGGAGACCAGAGTTAGCTCTCCATTCTCCTTCGAAGCAGTGCCATCTGACCTTTTATATACATCTATGCAGGCAAAAAGGGCAATTCCCCCTGAAAACTATTTATTTTTGTGCTTAAGCCCTGGAGTTGGAATTAAGCTCAGAGTTTGTGATTCGGAGCTGACAGTGATTCTGACCGAACCATGGCTAAAAGATTATTGATATGTCCAAATATCACCCACATCGGGAGGCACTTTGTGGCATAGACTTATTGCAGATATGTCATACACTTTATTTTAGCTAAATCTATCTGCAAGGTATGAGTTACTTCACTTTTGATTAGAGTTTTAATAATTTAAATAAAAGTGATTTCTTCCTTCTCAACTACTGGCTGACACAGAGAAAGAGAGAGAGAGAGAGAGACTTATTTCCCCACCTCCATTAATTTCTTGACCAGTCCAGAGAGGACAATAGAATGATTGCCTTTTGAGCTAAGACTCAACTTCAAAAAGATAAGATTTTTATTTGTCAAGCAACCTCCACTATTACAGAGCATGTCATCGTGTTGTACAGTCCGTGCTGTGTTTATTGCTTCCTGAAAGTCAAGATGAAAAATAATTTCATTAAAAATTATAAGAACATAAAACATTGAGTGTAAAACTGCATTTGACCACTCTGTCCTCTAGCATTTTGAAGTTTTTAAAATTTACTCACAGGATGTGGTTCTCTCTGGCTAGGCCAATATTTATTGTCCAGAGGGCAACTACCTTGCCTTGGGTCTGGAGTCACATGTAGTCCAGATCAGGTAAGGATGGTAAGCTTCCTGACCTAAAGGAGTTTAGTGAACCAAATATTTTATTTCCAAACAATTGGCAATAAGTTAATGGTTGTGATTAGGCCCTCAATTGTAGATTCTTTATTGAAAACAAATTCAATCATCCGCCATGGCAGGATTGAACCCAGGTCTCCCATATGTTAGTGCAGCTTCTGGGTTAATAGTTCGAGTGATAATACCACCTGCTCATTGCCTCCCTTAAGAGCTGATGTGCTTCTCTCTCATAGAACAGGTCAACTCGATTCTAACTTGAAGTATAATGGTTAACACTTTAGTACATTGCAATCTTGATGCTTTGCAGAGGTAACAAAGGAATAAAGTAATAAAGAAGAGTTTGCAAGATATTCCACTAATTGGGGAGCAGGTAATGCAATAATAATTTGCCATGGCCAACAGAAAACACCAAACAGTTCTGTCCCTGAAAGAGAGAAAATTGGTAATAAGCAGCTTGAGAGGAATTAATCTGCAAGTTTGTGGAAAAATGACAAAACGGGCCTCCATGAGCTACCACAACCAATGCATCAGTTTTTAAAATCAATTCAAATGACAACCCTTCATTAATGAATAAACTATGATCTATCTTCATAGAATCCCTACAATGTGGAAGCAAGCCATTTGGCCCGTCGAGTCTGCACCAACCCTCCAAAGAGCATTCCATCCAGAACCCCCCACCCCCACCCTATCTGTAAGGCTGCATTTCCCATGGCCAAACTGTCTAGCTAGTCCCACATCCTACACAATGCTATGTTCATAACATGGAACCCCTACAGCGTTGAATCAGACCATTCAGCCCATCGATTCCACACTGACCCTCCAAAGGCAATAGTGTCCAGACGCAACCCTCGTCCCTAACCCTGTAGCCCTGCATTTCCCATCACAAATCCACCTAGCCTGCTCATCTCTGGATACTACAGGACAATTTAGCATGGCCAATCCACCTTATCTGCACATTTTTGGACTTGAGGAAAATAGTTAAGACTATTTATGTTTTCTCCTTAGAGGGTTAATGTTACTTGCTGTGGATATTCTACGTAACAGTTATATGAGAATAATTTTAGATTTTCTATTGAGAGTGTTAAATACATGTATAGTTAAGACAAGCAGACTTCAATTACTGAACATTGTGCTGAGTGAACTGGATGCAATGTAGAGACTAGTGTCAGAAGGAATCTGTATGCAGTTTAATTCCTACAGATTAAATTAAATTCTAAGAAGGCCTTGGAGCAAGTACAGAGTCATGGAGGAAAAGACACATGGTAAAGGCAATAAAAACATCTAAGATCAGTTTAATTGTTCCTAATTAGGTGAGAAAAAACACTAAATAACATTAACATATGACTTACAGTGGACACATCTGTTCTAATGTTTGTATGAAATGAGATTAGAATTTTGATAGTGAGATGTTTACGATATAAATATAGTCGACTTTACTGAATGCTTTGGAGTTTAAATTCTTGCCTAACTGGAATGATGCCCTCCTTGCATTACTTGAATAAAATGATCTTTAAGCCTGTATCAGTCTCTGGGGTTATCAATGAATAGAGATAATAAAAGAAGTTGAATAGAATTCAAAAATGCCAATTATTCGTAGAGTTGCAGGTTTCAGTGTTGGAGATGGCTGGAGTCGAAATAATCAGTACAAACTAAAAATAACCCCATACTCTTACATTATTAAGCAACTTTCTTTTCATTCACAGAATGTGGCTGCTGCTGACTGGCTCACTACTGTTGTTAATCTCTACCTGCCCTTGAGAAGGTGGTGTTGAGTTGCTTTCTTGAACTGCTCCAGTCCATGTGCTATGGGTAGACCAATGATGCCATTAGGGAGAGAGTTCCAGTATTTTGACACAGCAACACTGAAGGAAAGTCAATTTATTTCCAAGTAATTTGTTTGAAGGGGAATTTGCAGATGAATATGTTCCCATACATCTGCTGTCCTTTTCCTTCTCAGTGGTAGAGGTCGTGAGCTTGGAAGGTCTGGTAGTTTCTGTGGAAAGGAAGCAGAGTTAACTTTATGAACCCAACACATTAACTCTGCTTTCTCTCTAAAGATCCCACCAGATCTTGAATTTCTCCAGCAATTTCTGGTTTTTTTTCAGATTTCCAGCATCCAAGCTCTTTGTTTCATTTTATATGAGTTTGTAAGGTACTGTCTAAGGAGCCTTGGTGAATTTCTGTGGTGTATCTTGTAGATGGAACATACTGCTGCTACTGAGATATGTGGCTTGAATATTTGGAGATGCAGTGCCAGTCAAGTGGAATGGTTTGGACTGAATGTGGTGTCAAGCTTCCTGGTTTTTGTTGAAGTTACACTCATCCAGGCAAGAAAGGAGCATTCCATCACAATCCTAACTTGTTCCTTTGCAGATGATGGGCAGGCATTGAGGAGTCAGGGAGTGAGTTACCAGCTTCAGGATTCCTTGTCTCTGATCTGTTCTTATCGCCACAAGACTTAAATGGCAAGTTCAGCTACGTTTCTGGTCAATGTTAACCCCTAGCCTCTTGACAGTGGGGGATTCATTGATGGTAATACCATTGAATGTCAAGGAGTCATGGAGACAGTCATTGCCTGTCAATTGTGTGGCATGAATGTTACTTACTACTTGTCAGCACAAAATTGGAGATTGCTCCAGTCTTGCATTTGAATATGGACAATATCTGTACTTGCGGAGTCACAGAAGGTGTTGAACATTATGCTGTCATCAACAAATGTGCCCAGTTCTGACTTTATGATGGAGGGAAGATCACTGATGAAGTAGCTACAGGTGGTTGAGTCTAGGACACTATCTTCAGGAGCTCCTGCAGAGATTTTCTGGAGCTGAAATGACTGACCTCCATTTTGCACAACCATCTTCCTTTGTACCTTGACTATATTAAGTTTGGAAAAGTAAAATTGGAGCTTCAAGTTGAGGTGAAAGTGAGGTAATTTACTTTCAGAAAATTAAAGAAAAACAAAGAACTGTTGATACTTGAACACAGAAATTGCTGGAAAAGCTCATCAGATCAAGCAGCACCAGTGGAGAGAAAGCAGAGTTAACACTTTGCAACCACTGACCTTTCTATTAGTTTGTTTTAACACACTTACATGCATTTGTAAATAGTGATTGGACTTTTAATTCACTAGAAGCTTTGTGTGTGTTTGCAAATGATGCTTGAAACTTTTACCGAGGTAAAAGGCTTTTAGAAACAAAGAGATCCTGAGTTTTTGATGGAGATAATTGCTGTGGGTGCAGCTCTGCAGGAAACAAAATTTGGTTCATTTTGATTTTGAAAAAATGGAAGAAAGATGAAATCTCACGATGAAGGTGCAGGCACCCAGTTGGCTGTGTCAGAACTCAAATTCTCGAGATGTGAATATATCCCAGTAGCTCTGTTAAGAATGGACAAGTCCGGATACAGAGAGTGTTTATATGCATCTGATGGGTCATGATATGTCAGTTTCAGTGATGGTGATGGTTGGATCAAGAGGTTGTATTGGTAAGGATCTATTATAGACTTGAACTGGGATCTGTCTACTCGGAATAAAACAAAACCACTTTGCAGATGCATGAGTGTTTAAAAGCCTGCTGGAGCATAATGTCATAGACTCATATAGTCATACAGCAAGGAAACAGACCCTTCAGTCCAAATCAGAAGTCATGATAAAAAAAAGATTACTTTGGGTGAAGTTGGTTGGATTGAGTTCAAAGTAGACAGTTATATTGTTTGGACTCATTATCTTACTTTTCAATGAACCTATTTGATCACAATTCCTTGTTTTGTTCAAGATTGTCTAGTAGCGATGCTTTTGGTATTTCAATTTAATCCTGGAGTCCTCTTTCTTTTTTCTCATCCCTGGTTTCTCCATATATTACATTTTTTAAAATTATCTGTCAACCCAGATCTGAACAAGTGCCTGCCTTCTCCAGGCATTTCTTTTCAGTAGGCTTTAATCTACTTTCATGTGCAATAAATCTTCAGTTACTGTGAGACTTTCTATTTGTTACAGATGCTTCACATCACTGAACCTCGTCACATCTGATCACATACATCTATAATTTTAAACAACCATAATTTTCTGAATGCTGATGAGCAGCCACAGAACTGAAGTCAATGAAATGGACAAGTTTATAGGAAGAGAAAGAGAGAATTTATATAGTAAGGCTAACTTATAAGATGAGAATCAAAGTTCACCAAGATATAGTGAGCAAAGATTGTTCATTCCACATAGTAACTTTTCTGTGCATTTGCTTTCTTGCTGATAAATAACAGTTCAGAGATTGCATATAATGCTACTTGATTTATAACAATAAAATAATAATATTTGAATTTAAATCTCACCTTACTGTGTTGAAATGTTTTAACATGCTTTTCCCTCTTAATTACTTTTCATGTACTTTGACTCCTAAGGTAAAATGCAATTGAGACCTCCCAGAAAATAGCATGAGGTGAACAAGCAATTAGATTACACTTTTTGGTGTCTGAAATCGAGAGAAAATATTAACAAACAAATTTCAATCTAAATCAGCATAAAGTTTGAATTTTGGTGGGAAGAATAACAAAGCCGCACATTCCTTGGAAAGTGGTATAAATGGAGAAAAGACATCTAGAATATCAATATTCTGATTACAAGAAGTAATGATGCAAGTTCATTAGGTCATAAAATAAAGTACTTTGATTCACTTATAAAGTGCCTGTTGTTGTGGACAAGGTAGAGGTAATTTGAATTATTTGATTTTTCTCCCTTTCTGTTTCGAGGAAGGAATGGGGGCTCCGAAAGCTTGCAGTTTCAAATAAACATTTTGTCTATAACCTGGTGTCATGTGTCTATGGACTTATTGTTCTAAAACAGAGATATTTAATTCTTCTTACTTTTCCTTTTGCTAAAATGGGTTATGTTTTGTTTTCCCCCTCCAGGACGTCCGTATGAAAAGTCTCAGATGATTCAGAAACTCTTTTTTGGGTTTAAATAAGAAGTTTAGTTTGGCATCTTTGGAAGTTTGGCATTTAAACCTGAAGGACGATTGTTATCTCATACATGCATACCTCAACTCATTGGTGGCCCCTCGCAAATGAGGATAACTCTCTTCCACTCTCAGTCTGTAGGTGGCTGTACAGATTGATGCAGTTACAGCAGGCTCTGTTACACTCAGGGCAGAAGGTGGTTGTGGCAAGGGTTGAGTAGGCCATTGGTAGGGCAGAGTCCTCCTTTGACTGTTTTCACCTAGCTTCCACTTTTACCTGATGGCAAGTCTTGAGGTACTCAACTCCTCCCCTGATAGTCCTCTTCCACTTTGGAAGTCTTGGCCTGGTGATTTCCAGGTGTCTGTTGGAATGCCACACGTCGTCAGTGAGAAGTTCATGTTCATGGATCTCACCCTGATCTTCTGCAAGATGAAGGTCCTCCACCAACCTGGCCTGGTATCATGGAGCAAACCCTCATTCATCAAGGTTCCTGGGGGGGCCTTCGAGAACATTAACCACTACTAATACCTTGGGAGTGTCCTGTTGACGAAAGCGGCTATTGATGAAGAGATCTAGCAAATCCTCCAGCATGCTAATGCAGCCTTCGGCCAACTGAGGAAAAGGGTCTCCAAGGACAATAACATCAGGTCCAACACCAAACTCATGGTAGACAACACTGTGATGGTTCCTGTCACCCAAATGGCTCTGAGATATGGACTGAGTACAGCAGACACCACAAGGTGCTGGAGCAGTGCCACCAACACTGCCTGCACAAGATCCTGTAAATCCACTGGGAAGACAGACACACCAACACCAGGCCAACATCACCAGCATCAAGGCACTGACCCCCGCGCCCCCCCCCCACCAATCAGCTATGATGGACTGGGCATGTCATCTGCAGGACTAACACAAGTCTCCCAAAGCAGCTGCTGTACTTCCAGCTTTGAAACAGCTGATGGGCCCCTAGTGGACAAAGGAAGTGCTTCAGTCACACACACACATAGACACGCACACACACACACACGCACACACGCACACACAAACACACACACACACGTGTGAACATATGAAATTGGAGCAAACATAGCCTGTTTAAAGCAATGAATTAGAAATACATTTGGGTTTCCCTGTGCAGGCTCAAATCCTGCCAGCTATGTTTCCTCAGCTTACAGTCTATGATGCTCCAACATTCAATAAAATCATGGCTGATCTGTGTATTTTAAGTTTCACATACCCACCTGACCTGTTAGCCTATGATTCCTGTAGGCGAAAGTGAGGACTGCAGATGCTGGAGATCAGAGTCAAGATAAAAGTGGTGCTGGAAAAGCACAGCAGGTCAATCAGCATCTGAGGGACAGGAAAACCAATGTTTCGGACAAAAGCCCTTCATCAGAAGTGAGGAAGAGAATGATTCCCTTACCTAACCACAATCTAACAGCCCATTAAAAATACTTAATTTATCAACTTCTACTGTCTTTAAGGTGGATAGTTCCAGAGTTGCACAGATTTGAGAGAGAAAAAAATGTCTTTTTTTTACAAGGATAACCCATAATTTTAAAATATACTATACAACGAAGAAAAGAAAACAAAAGGAAAGAGATTACAATGAAAAATAACTTCAAAATCAAATCTATGGACATTAGTTCTTTCGAATCCAATGATAGCTATTTCCATTGGACTTCAGATTCATAAGAGCACTTGCCTGAACTTGTGAGTTCCTTATGAAGTTGGTGATGACCCAGCAAGACATTGTTCAAGTACAATCTTAGTCCACTATTCCAGTTCACCCTGAAATAAGGTTTTGAAGAGTTTGAGACTTGAGGTTTAGTTCAGTGTATCGTCTGGTTTTCTGTTGAGGATCTTGCAGGAAAATCGAACACAAGCAAACCTTCCAGTCTTAGCAACTAACGTTATTAACCAGACTGAAGCAATGGTCCAAATATACATAATTAAAGAGCAGAGGAGATTTGGTCACCTGAAAGGCACATTTATGAGTCAATTCCAATTTAACAAATGGTTTCTATCTCTCTGACCAAGATAAATGGGACAATTAGCCACTTTGAAGTTAAGTTTCTATGCCCCAGTCATAAACATTGCTTATTGTATGAACAAATTATATGCCATTAGCTTCACTTCGGGCACAATAAGTTTCAATATGTTTCCTTTAGTCTGATTAATTACAGAGGAGACACATTGTCTATCGTTAGTTTCTGTTTGTGTGAAATCAATTTCAACACAATGGAGGGCATGGCTGATTAGAACTTTCCAGAAATTAATTACCAAGCATCATGTGATCAGTGGTGACCATTTTTTGACCATTTTAGAACTGGAACAGTTGCTTTTAAAACAGTTTATGATCTCTCTTCATTTCTGTGTACATGACATAAAATTGAAAAAAAGCAGAAGATATGTTTTAAAGTTGTATCGAACTTTGGTTAAACAACTTGAAATACCATGTACTGCTCTGGTGTCCCTATTATAAATATGGTACATAGGCAATGGAGATGGTGAAAAAGTGACATACAAGAATTGCTGCCATAACTGAGAAACTAACCTGTCAGAAAAGATTGTGTGAGCTTAGGTTCTTTCCTCATGAATCAGTACAGTGGATGAATGATCTGATTGAAGATTGTTACTTTCAAAAAGGATTCCGGGGGACTAGTGGTGGAGACCAGAACCACATGGCTTAAATATATGTTTGCCAATAATAAGGCAATGACTTAGTGGCATTATTGCGGGACTGTTAATCCAGAGTAATGGTGTGGAATGTAGGTTGAAATCCCATCACAGGCGATATTGGAATCTGAATTAAAGTTTAAAAATTTGGAATTAAGAATCTAATGATGACCATGAATCCATTGTTGATTGTCGGGAAAATCCATCTATTTCCCTAATGCCTTTTAGGGAAGAAAACTGCCATCCTAACTTGGTCTAGCCTACCGACTCCAGACTCACAGCAATGTAGTTGACTCTTAACTGCCTTCTGGACAATTAAGGATGGGCAATAAATGCTGTGCTACCCTCATCCGTGAACAAATGGAGAAAAAAAGAACCTAATCAAGGATTTGAGGGAAATTTCAACTCAGCAAGAGTGATTAGAATGTGGAATGCATTCTCATAAGGTGTGGCTGGCTCAGATAGTATGGATTCATTGAGGGGGATGTTGGATAATTACCGAGGAACAGAAGAATAGAAGGTTAAGCTGATGGAATGAGAAGAAGAAGGGACTGGAGAAATCAGCAGTTGGGCTAAAAGATCTGTTACAATGCTGGAAAATCTATGTCATCTTGGCACAGGAGCAAGTGAACTATATCGGCTTCTTTGAATAGTGGGCAGGAATTGTTGAAGCACCTAGGTTCTTGTCTGCCAACTAGAAAGCTCATGAGAAACTCAAACCACCTCTTTACATAGAGTCCTGTCGAACCATAAGCAAATCAGGCAATAGTGGGATGGAAAGCAGACCTTTCAATGGAGTTAACACCCTGAAGATTATTAGTTTCTGGAAGGATTTCCTGGAGACTATTGATGCAGAGATAAACCACTGCCTTAATTATAACATGGCCAATGAAAATGAGTAACATCTCTAAATACAGCAGTTCTTTATGATTCCATGTCACCTAATTATATGTTCACTTGCTTTGACTGTTATTGCCCATTTATATAATGTGCACTTTACTGATTATGCAGGTCAAATAGTTGCATGAACAAATGCAAGAAAAAAGAACAGTTTCCATCCATGAGAAAAAAAAAGCAAGATATATTGTTTATGGAACATTTATTAATTGCCTTCCTTGGAATATGTGGATGGGAAGAACAAATAGTATGGAAAATGTGTTCTTGTGGCTCCTCTTCAATGGGATGATTTGTAAACTCCATCAATTTGCCTTAATGAAGGCAGTACCACCTGCCAAGTCCTGTACAGCCCAACATAGTTGCTTCAATTTTATTGACAGGTAGACCCAAGTTGGGGTGGGAGCCATGGTATTAGCTGACAGCGCTGTTTATCCCTTGGAATGGATGCAGCAAGTAGAAACCCTTTGGAGCAGAGCCGCAGTAGAACAACTTTTAAAATCTGAAAATAAAGTCATTATAATCCTACAAAATCTCATTAGAGATAGGTGACTGGTATTGAGTTTTACCTAAGGGTCACCATGCCTCAGTAAAGGGGCGAGGTTGAAAAGACAGGTCCTTCTTACAGCTGGTATGGGAAAAGGACCTGTCATTTTTGTCACAAAGCGAGTTTCTTTTTTCTAAAAGCTGTTCCTTTTCTGAAGGATACTATGTCCTTGGCTTTTTTCAGGGGGTAATAAACCGGTCTCAGTGCCGATCAGTCTGCTTTGGTACAGATATTAAAGGATTGAGAGACCTTTTTGTTTATATGTAAACAGATGAGGCTTCAGGCCAAAGTGATCATGTTTTAGAAGTGACCTGTATAGTGAAAGGGGGGGGGGGTCTACTCTCTAGCTGAGCAGCTTAATTCAGTTCAGAACTAGTTGGGAGTTCAGCAGTGAGCTGTGTGGAAATAAATTCTCTCTCACTGCCCTTCTAACTTCAACTGTAAACAGCTGCCCCATTCATTTACACTGGTTTCTAAGGGGGTTTGCTTAATGGGACTGTTGTGTGTATTTGGAACAGCAGAATTAAGTCTACTTTAGATAGATTGAGTTCTGTAGGGGTTCTTTATTCTGTTCTTTGTATTTCACTGTGTAATTTTGTGAATAAATTTTTTGCCTGTGTTTAACCTGGTAGTCAACCTCACTATCTTATTCTGGGTAATTTTCACTGTACACTTACCGAAACAAATTGCAAAGTTATGGTCTGGCCTGCCTGCTTAAGAATGTTTTGAGTGGTCTGGCCTAGTCCATAACATGCTGCATTGCAAACCAATCATCCAGCCAATTGATTAAATTCTGGTTATTAGCACGAGAGTGTATTTCATTGGAATTGCAAGACACTTTGATGAGCAATGACATTGGCTGCAATTTGTTATCTAACTTACACTTAGCACATATGGAAGAATTCTTTATGAAAATGTTGAAGTTGTCGGTTTTAATTACAAAGATATAAAAGTCAATATTTCTTGTGCGGCGCAGTCTTTGGACAGAGTTTGCAGTTGATTTTCAAACACATCAAGTTTCCCTGCTCTTTTAAGCCATGACATTTTTTATGGAAGTAGAATTCTTGCAGGCAGTAAAAGGGGAATAAAACCAAATAAAGTGTTTCCTGTCTTCCCACTTGGTTCTGAACTCCAGAACCACATTACATTGCAGCACCATCATACAGACATAAGATGTAAGAACAGGAATAGGGAATTTGGGTTCTTGAACTTGCTCCATCATTTAATACAATTATGGCTGATCTCAATTCAGCCTCAACTCCACTTGCCTGCCCGTTCTTCAAAACTCTTTAGCTCATTACTAATTAAAACACCGTCTATCTCCTCTTCAAATGTACTCAATGTCTCACCATCTCTGCACAGATTCCATAGATTCATAACCTTTTGAGAGAAGTAATTTCTCCTCACCTCTGTTTTAAATCTGCTATTCCTTATCCTAAAACGATTACCTCTCCTTCTAGATTGCTCCACAGGAGGAAACATCTTTTCTACATCTACTTTGTCAATCTCCTTTAGCATCTTATACATTTCAGTAATGTCTTCTCTCTTCTTTGTAACTCCACAGAGTATAGGCCTAAATTGCTCACTCTCACCTCATAAGATAAACCCCTCATCGTTGGAGTCAATCAACAAACCTCCTGTGAACTGTCTCCATTGCAATTATATCCCTCTTCCAGTAAAGTAATCAAATTGTTTACAACACTCCAGGTGCGGTCTCACTATTGACTTGCATAGTTGCAGCAACATTTCCCTACTTTTATACAATATTCTTTTAGCAACAAATGCCAAAAGTCAATTTACCTTCCTTAATACTGACTGTAACTGCAGACTCGTTATCTGTGAATCTTGCATGAGTTCTTCCAGATCCCTCTGCACTTAATCACTCTGAAGTTTCTGACAATTTAGTTAATTAGTTGTTTTTCTATTCCCCCAACCAAAATGGATAACCATACATTCATCCAGGTTAAACTTTGTCTGTTACATTCAACTCACCTATCCATACCTATTTGTAATTTACTTTTTTTTATTCACTGCAACTTACATTCCCACATATTTTAATATTGTTTGCAGATTTGGCTATAGTACCTTCTATCTGCACATCTAATTCATTAATATAGAGTGTAAATATTTGCAGATTGAAGATTGAACCCTGTGGCATCTCATCAGTTATATCTTACCAATCAGAAAAATGCACATTATCCTGCTCTCTGATTTCCATTATTTAGCTGACCCTCTCTCTTCAAGCAAATAAATTATTGCTAATGCATGTGGTCTAACCTTGTGTATTAACCTTGTGTGTGGTACCTTATCCAATACCTTCTGAAAATCCAGATTTAAAACATCTAGAGGATCGCCATTATCCATATTGCTTATCATGTTCAATCTTACCCAAAGTAACCTTCCCAGCAAATTCAACACCAGTATATAGAGACTTAATTTGTTTTGTTGATCATCTTCCCTTTTGCAGATAAAAGTGATTTAACATGCACTAAATGCTTTGCTAGTTGAAATTAACAAATAATGTTTCTGAGATTTGAGTCCAGAACACAAGGATAGAAACACAAATGTTAACCACATTGATGTTTCTTCCAAATAAACATTAAATCTATTTGTATCAATTTAAGATTACTTCCTTATCTGCCCAGTCCACCGAGGCACAATGAAGGTGACGTTCTTTTTGTAACTTGGGACTCCAAAATGATGTCTCCGGCTGCAGGCAAGTTACTCACCTTTTGACATATTTCATTTCAAAGCATGGAAACTTAAATTTTCATTTCTGGTTGATTCTTCAACTCTTCATTCTGTAGTGAAATGAAAAATGGCAATGAAGATGCATTTATGTTTAGAGTTTATTGCTAGAATCATAAGGGAGGAAAGAATTGGAGTTGGTCTGAAGAAGGAGTAGTCTACAAATAAAAAGAAGGCAAATGAGGTTACGAACATAACACTCAAAGGAATGATGCAAAGAAGAAGTTTGGGGTTGAGGTGTGGAGTAGTCTGAGTCAGTACCAGAAAGTTATGAAAACTACTGGTGCCAGATTTCAGGCTGGTCTTGTGGTTGCCTCCAGAACAAATCTAGATCAAATCAAAACCAATATACACCAGTAGATCTTGCTTTGGTTTTATAAGAGTTTTATACTAGTTCATATGGGTGTGGTAACTGAATTTCAACTCCTCACCACCTCCCACCTCAGGCACAGGACATCCCTCCTCCTCTTGACCTCCTTCAGCAGGAACTCTAGTCTCCTAGAGAAGCTTCTCCCTCAGTTCTCCAATCTTCCTCAGATGTCCCACAGTGTGATACCCTATGTATTCCACATATCCATCAGAAGTGGATACCTGGAGGCTATGAATGCAATTTCACAAGGGGATATTAATGGCATCTTGATGTTATATCTGTAGGTGCTTGTTTTAGTGCCTCTAAGCTGTTTTAGATCACGCTAACCAGCAATTAGCACCAAGATTATGGACTAAAACCAGAAAAACAAGCAGGCAGGTCTAATCAAACTCTATCCATTTGGTCCCTGTTTTCAACCTTTCCTCAAAATAATTGATTTAGATATTTGAGCTCCTTCAGTACTGAAACCTAGTAAACAGAATAGTAGAATCATCTTTCAAGACAACATATAATTTTTGTGTTTTGATTGGATTAATCATTCTTTTAACACAATAATTCAATGAGTTGTAATTAATTGAAAGGGACATGCACTAAAATATGACCTCTAAAGCACTGACCTAAAGATGCACTTAAGGCAAATGATCCAAAATTTGCACATTTCTCATATGAATAATGTAAGGGACTGCAGAACAACTCAAGATTAAAGGCAAACAGTACACAAGTTCCTCTATCCATTTCTGAAAGGGTCTTGTAAAAGACATAGCGTGGAATTTACAGAAACCTGATCAACATGGGCTTTGGTGAGAAATGTGTGGAGAATCACAACAAAATGTTGGGCGAGCCCTTTCTCAATTTAAGGAAGAAGACATTACACTTTCTATTGGAATTCCAGGCATTGAGACAAGAATCTTGCAAGTGAGCAGCTAGATGCTATCAGCTGGGATTATTGCTTGTTAAGAACCTCATTAACAACTAATCTTGCCTTATTAATATGTGACTTCCTATTCTACCACTTGCAGCAAGAAGACTAGTTGTTGACAGCTCCCAGCATTGAAGTCAGAATGGGTATCTCTAACTTGAGTTCACCACTTGCCTTTCCATCATGGACGCCCAGCCACAACATTGCAGAGTGTAGCAGTTGTATGTGTGCCGTATTCATGTATTCTGGCATCTAGTAACTGTCAGCATCTCAGGAACCTCATCGCAACTTTACGCGCAGGATGCTTCAATGCTTTAAAGACGCTCGGTGTGCATCAGTAACTAGCATTGTTATACTGTCGCATGAGGGACAGGAACCCAGCTCATGGGTTGGATCAGGCTCCAAGTCAAATCTGCTCTCTTGCTTTGTTCGTTCTCTCTCTTTTTGGTATTCCCTTGTTTTTTTATTTTTTGCTGCCTCAACCAGAGTTATCAGGTTTATGTTAATTCTGTATTGCCTTCCTGCTTTGCGCAAACACAAAGCCAAGTTGTCAGCAACGCCTCTGTCAAATCAAGGGACAGAGTCTCCACCCAGAGAACTCTTTCTGTTCTTCACCCATTAATTTCACTGAGTTCTGTGATAGCTTCAGCACCTGTATGCCGCAGAAGATTAGTCTGTTACCACCAGGGATAGGGGTAACAAAGGAAAGAGTAGTTAGAAAGTTAGCAATTGCACATTGCCTGTCCTGAGCCTTACTTTTCACTGCTGAAAGAAATTAAATGTGAGATTTTAAAAAAATGATAGCTCACAGCTACTTCGATGTTTTCTGGTAATTACTTTGACAAGTTGTTTTCTGATAGAAGCTCACATTGTGAATGGGTTTGCTAAATCTGACTGATCTAAAGGTGGAGCATATATGTCTTCATCCCCCGAAGAAATTCACTCGATTTTGTGCTGGATGTTAGGAAATTGTTTCCATTAGGTGAGGAGACTAGGTCCCATGGACACAGCCTTAGAATTAGAGGGGGTAAATTCAGAACAGAAATGCAGAAACATTTCTTCAGCCAGAGAGTGGTGGGCCTGTGGAAAGCATTGCCGTGGAGTGCTGTGGAGGCCGGGATGCTAAATGTCTTCAGAGGCAGAGATTGATAAATTCTTGATGTCACAAGGAATTAAGGGCTACGGGGAGAATGCGGGTAAGTGGAGTTGAAATGCCCATCAGCCATGATTGAATGGAGGAGTGGATTTGATGGGCCGAATGGCCTTACTTCCACTCCTATGCCTTATGGTCTTATGACCTTATGGCTGATATTTAGTGGATAGTGTTCTTGTCCATCGTTTAGAGATCTGCTGAAAGTCCCACTTTACCTCTTTTCAGGAAGTTCCATCATTCTATGTGATGAGCAGGCAGTTAACTGCCAGTGGTGGGCTTTCCCTGGGATGAAGAACCTTAAGGGGCAGGAGTCCCACCTATCCAGGGCTGCTAACCAATCAGACACATCGTTGCTCAGCAGTGACATCGCAGAGCTGTGGCTTCTGCCAGTGTTGCATCTGTCTGAGACCCAAGATGACAGAAGGGCACAGAAACTGCAGGAACAGCTTCAAGGAGTGTCCGTTGTGGAGAAATAGATTTTGGCAGTGAAGGCAGGGGATGGTTCTCTCTTTCTGTGTCCCTTGACCAGGGACTGAGTACTTGTGAAAGTCATATGTGAATATTTAACTCAGTTAATTGTGAGGTGGGAAGGCAATCCACAGGTCCTCTCACCACAGACTTAATTGGGATAGAGTTGAGAAGATTTTGCAGACACAAGCTGATTAAATTTCCTCCACTACCAATTTCCCACTGGAGAGAACATTACATTCCACCTGCTGAAACTGTCATTGCTGCAGTGAAAGTCATAGCACTGTTGGAAATCCACACATATACAGGTTAACACAGATTTTCACTTAGTGATTCTCCAGTATCTTTCAGATATTATCCTGTTGATATGCTTACAGAATATAATCTCTAAACTATCATGGAATCCACTTTATCCAGTTAATGTTAATGTGAAAACACACTGAACAAAGTGTTATTGGAATTTAACAGTGAAGTAAACACAAATTCTCTTAAACACTTCAAAAGGCTCAGAAAAGCAAATTTTATACGTGTTCATTGTTAACAATTTTCATTACGTTGAGCACATTTTTGGAATAATATTTTTGTTGAAGTTTGTGATATTTTGTTTCTGTCTTAATCCAATCAGAATCCCTCATTTCATTATCTAGAGTCATTGAGTCATAGAGATGTACAACACGGAAACAGACCCTTCGGTCCAACTTGTCCATGTCGACCAGATATCCCAACCCAATCAAGTCCCACCAGCCAGCACCTGGCCCATATCCCTCCAAACCCTTCCTATTCATATACCCATCCAGATGCCTTTTAAATGTTATGATTGTACTAGCCTCCATCACTTCCTCTGGCAGCTCATTCCATACATGTACCACCCTCTGCGTGAAACAGTTGCTCCTTAGGTCTCTTTTATATCTTTCCACTCTCACTCTAAATCTACGCCCTCTATTTCTGGACTCCCCCACCACAGGAAAAATACTTCATCTATCCTATCCATGCCCCTCATGATTTCGTAACCCTCTATAAGGTAACCCCTCAGCCTCTGACCCTCCAGGAAAAACAGCCCCAGTCTTTTCAGCCTCTCCCTGTAGCTCAGATCCTCCAACCCTGGCAAATTCCTTGTAAGTCTTTTCTGAACCCTTTCAAGTTTCATAACAACATTCTGATAGGAAGGAGGCCAGAACCGCATGCAATATTCCAACAGTAGCCTATCTAATGTCCTGTACAGGTGCAACATGACCTCCCAATTCCTGTACTCAATACTCTGACCAATAAAGGAAAGCATACCAAATGCCTTCTTCACTATCCTATGTACCTGTGACTCCACTTTCAAGGAGCTATAAACCTGCACTCCAAGGTCTCTTTGTTCAGCATCACTCCTGAGAACCTTACCATTAAGTGTTTAAGTCCTGCTGAGATTTGCTTTCTCAAAATGCATCACCTCAGATTTATCTATATTAAACTCCATCTGCTACTTCACAGCCCATTGGCCCATGTGAGCAAGGTCCTGTTGTAATCTGAGATAACCTTCTTCTTTGTCCACTACACCTCCAATTTTGGTGTCATTTGCAAACTTACTAATTATGCCTCTTATGCTCACATCCAAATTATTTATATAAATGATGAAAAGTAGCGGACCCAGCACCGATCCTTGTGGCATTCACAGGCCTCCAGTCTGAAAAACAATCCTCCACCACCACTCTCTGTCTTATACCTTTTGAGCCAGTTCTGTTTCCAAATGGCTAGTTCTCCCTGTATTCCATGAGATCTAATCTTGCTAACCAATCTCTCATGGGGAACCTTGTCTAATTACTTACTGAAGTCCATATAGATCATGTTTACTGCTCTGCTCTCATCAATCCTCTTCATTACTTCAAAAATCTCAATCATGATTTCCCACGCACAAAGCCACGTTGACTATCCCTAATTAGTCCTTGCCTTTCTTAATACATGTACATCCTGTCCCTCAGGATTCCCTCCAACAACTTGCCCACCACCAACATCAGGCTCACTGGTCTATAGTTCCCTGGCTTGTCCTTAACACCATTCTTAAACAGTGGTACCATGTTAGCCAAACTTCAGTCTTCCGGCACCTCACTTGTGACTATCGATGACACAAATATCTTAGCAAGAGGCCCAGCAATCACTTCTCTAGCTTCCCACAGGGTACACCTGATCAGATCCTGGGGATTTATCCACTTTTTTTGCATTTCAAGACATCCAGCACTTCCTCCTCTGTAATATGGACATTTTTCAAGATATCACCATCTATTCCCCTACATTCTGTATCTTCCATGTCCATCTGCAAAAACTAAATTAAAACTGAAGAGAGTATTGGTTTTAACATCCCGGTTTACTGTCTGTGAGCAATAATGTGATCAACTGATTACTTTGATTGATGGTTTCACTGCTGCTGAGTGTGTGGAGATCCCTTCAATTTGGCGCTAGATTTGAGCTGCTAATAGGAAATCCATGGACTCGCGAAGGCTTTGTAGTCAGTTTTCTTCAAGGTCAGAGGTGACATTGTGTTGACAAAACTGCAACTCGTTTAATTTAGGGAGTTTGTTTCTTTCATTTCATTTGCTATAATCAATTGTTGTTTTCAAAACATTAACAGCATTATCCAGAAGTGGTTGTCCATTTTTAAATAAAAGGCCATCATTTTTAAAAAGTTCCAAGAACTACTAAAAAAGATCCTTCTGAAGTAATGAAGTAGCAGTAGTACATTATGTACTCTCTTGCAAATAAAACTCTGCTTGCATGATTGACATCTTTGCCCTTCAATCGTGCTTTTTGAATCCCAAGGGTCTGAACTTTCCTAGGACCGTAACATTTGCCTCCATTATTGGCTGATTAATTGTACAAGGAAGAAGACATCACCAACTTTGACAATCCAAAGGTTAAACTTGGCATCAGACTCGTCGACTTTCCTCTGTGACAGCGAGGAGTGGTTCTGGTTCCTAAAGCAGGTTTTCAGTGAATTGCTGGTAATGCAGCAGAATACAGATATTCACATCAGCATACCATGAGTAGCAGAGTGTTCAGATTGTAAATGACTGCGAATTAGCATTTCAGAATTCTTCGTGGTACAGAATTAGTTGAAGCTATTCATGGTCAATAGTCATGAATACAAGTGGTGAGCAATATTCACCTTTTCTTTTTTCTCAAAAATGATCACGTTGCTTCCTGAGCAGACAAAGTGATAACATTAGATGAACTTTAGCTGTTACAAGGAATGACTCTCGAAACAACCTCCAAAGACTGTATCATTGGAGCAGGTTAAAGGAGATTGGATTTTAAAAAATGCTGCTGTAATAATGTGAGATCTCGACGCTTGTGACTGAATAAGAACAGGTTTTGTTAAACACAGCTACATATAGATGATGGTAAGTGAGAACATGTTGTCTGGGGCCCGCCAAATCTAGGCTCCAGATCTCTAGCCTATATACTTCTTAAAAGGTAAAATTGCTCACTGTAGGCAGCGTGGTGGCTCAGCAGTTAGCACGGATGCCTCACAGTGCAAGGGATCCAGTTTCAATTCCACCCTGGGTAAATGTCTGTGCAGAGTTTGCACATTCTCCCTGTGTCTGTGTGGTTCCCGCTGGGTGCTCCGGTTTCCTCCCACGGTCCAAAGATATGCAAGTTAGTTGGATTGAGCATGGTAATTTGCCTATAGGGCCCAGGGATGTGTAGGTTAGGTGTGTTAACCATGGGAAATGCAGGGCTACAGGGATAGAGTTGGTGGATGAGTCTGCGTGGGATGCCATTCGGAGCGTCGGTGTAGATTTGTTGGGCTGAATGGCCGGTATCCTCACAGTAGAGATTCTATGGACCATCAGACTGCTTTCTTATTAGACAGAGATGACTGTGTTAGTTTAACCTAGTTCACAACACAATCAAGGGAGGAGGCTGAGAAGGTGTAGGAATTGAACCTGTTGGTACTACTCCACATCACAAACCGTTCCTCGAGCTAAGTGAGTCCCCTTATGCTTATCATCAATATGTATACTTTCTCTGATGGCTTCATTGTGTCATCTGTGGTAGTACCTTCACTTCTCGAAGTCAAAATGCTATTGGTTCAAGATCCATTCTAAAGCCTATTATCCAGGCTGATACTCCAGCATAGCACTGAGGGAGACCTGCACTGTAGGAGGTGCAGTTTTTAAGTGAGATATTCAATCAGGCCCCACCAGCCCTTTCACAGAGACATAAAGGATTCCGGGGCAACATTCGCAGCAGAGTAAGGAGATTCTCCATGGTGATTTGGCTAATGCTTCTCCCCCAGCCAATTACAACACAAAAGCAAATAATCGTTTATTATCATGTGGTTGTACATGAGAGCTTGTCGTGCACAAATTAGCTGCCACATTTCATAGCTTGATTCTTTGTATTACAATTTGAAAGTATTTTATTATCTGTAAATTCCTTAGGATGCCTGATGTTATGAAAAAATGTTCTGTAAATGCAAGTTCTTTCTATTTGTACTCCTGTATTATTATGAAAAGCAGTTCTTCACATAGAAATGCATTTTCTCTGGATAGTTGCAAACAGATGGTGGTCCATCAGCATGCTGCATCAATTGAGTTGATGATTTTACCCTTGCATGTAGTTTTACCAAACCCAAACCTTTGCTTTAATTATTCCATACATGTTGGACTAAATTTTTGAAATAAACGGCTTTTATAAATTTGGCAGTCTTTTCCAGCTATTTTCTGCATCTGGATGCAGTTAACAACATAAATTCTGGTTGCAGTAGGTGTTACATTTATTATGAATAGCAGTAGCCATTAGGGAAAATGTCTAATTCTTCACTTTTTCATAAAAACTGCAAGCAAATCACATGTACAAATTTGATCCCAAATAGCTTAATGGATTTTGTGAAGTTGTGAGTGGATGGAAAAGGAAAAGAGTGGATTTTTTTTTGGAAGAATCTCAGTTTTCAGGCAACCAGAAAATGACAAAGGCTGAGGTAAACAAGTATCAGTAACTATTGGATATAAATGTCCAAAGCAAAGGACATCTCGGTGGAGGTTATCTGTTTTTTTTAATCCAACACAATAGTCAGGCACACAATGCTGCTGAGTGAACTGCAGCACTCCAAATCTGTGTCGAACATGCAGAAAGAATGACAAGTCACCATCAAGGCAGAGAAGACACTAACCTGTCACTGAAGACCATTAGAGAGATCAGTCAGTTGTGACCTAAGAAATCAATAACTGCTTTTCAATTGCAAGACCACTTAAAAAGTAACAACTGTTTGTGAGGACAGTTCACATAAATGAAATTGAAATCTGCTCTTCCAAGATCACAGCTGAAGCCAGAGAATAAAAAAAAGGTCAGATTTTAGGAGGACTGGCAATAATGCACAGATTGCCACTCTGCTCCTTCTTTTGTGTGTTCGAGAAGAGCTCAGTATTTCTGACAGACATTCTGGTCAGGGCTTTTTCAGAAATGTGGAGTTGTACTTTAAATCTGACAGGCCCTCCTAACACAGAATACTTGAGTTCAGGCAAACTGCACTGTCATTTTCATAGGAATCAGTACACTGTTATTTCAATATCCGGCATTACAGACATTTGGACAAGTCCTGTGAAGGGAAGCATTAAGTATGACTGGTTAGTGCAGGCAGAATAATGTCGGGTCATTTGGTGGTGGTGGAGGTGGGGGAGGTGGGGGTGAGGAGGAGTAGAATGGAGCAGGTCAGGTACTGGGTGAGGTAGTGAGGAATGGCTGTCAGGTCTAGCTCAGGAAAGAGGGGTGTTGGGTTTTGTGGGACCAGGCAGAGTGTCATGTTTGGAGGTCAAGGAGTTGAGGTCCTGAGTGGAGATGGTTAATCATGTCAGGGTCTGGGAGGAATATGGGGTCCAGTGGAAGTTTAGTTGGGGATTTCTATGGTATATTTTTGGGAGCAGCTCCATTTCAAAGTCATTTTGGGGTGTAGACTAGGTATTAAATGGCTTAACCTCTCCTGAGTAACTAGTTACTTCACTGCAGCTGATCCCACCAACATCTCCCATTTAAATGGATACTTTCACGAGTCCCATACACATAGGAATTTCTGAGTTGATTCTTCAATTTCGCTGACAATTTCCTCAGATTGTTGTTTGATTGTCGTCACGTGTATCAAGATGCAATAAAAAGTGTTGTTTTGCGTGCTCCACAGGCAGATTATACCATACAAAGTGCACCAGTGCAGCAGAACAGAGTGCAGAATACAGTGTTAGAGCCCAGAGAAGGTGCAGAGAGAGAGATCAGAATTAACATATGAGAAGTCCATTCTAAAGTCTGATAACAACAGGGAAGAAGCTTTCCTTGAATCTGTTTGCATGGGTATTCAAACTTCTTTATCTTCTGCCTGACAGAAGAGGGTGGAAAAGAGTACAACCAGGATAGGAGGGGTAATGGGTTATGGAGGTTGCTTTCCTGATGCTGTGGGAAGTATAGATGGAGTAAATGGATGGAAGGCTGCTGATGGACGGGTTGTGATCATGACTTGCAGTTGTTTCTTGCAGGAAAGAACAATGACTGCAGATACTGGAAACCAGATTCTGGATCAGTAGTGCTGGAAGAGCACAGCAGTTCAGGCAGCATCCAACGAGCAGCAAAATCGACGTTTCAGGCAAAAGCTCTTCATCAGGAATAAAGGCAGTGAGCTGGAAGCATGGAGAGATAAGCTAGAGCAGGTTGGGGTGGGGAGAGAGTAGCATAGAGTACAATGGGTGAGTGGGGGAGGAGATGAAGGTGATAGGTCAGGGAGGAGAGGATGGAGTGGATAGGTGGAAAAGAAGATAAGCCGGTTGGACAAGTCCGGACAAGTCATGGGGACAGTGCTGAACTGGAAGTTTGAAACTAGGATGAGGTGGGGGAAGTGAGGAAGCTGTTGAAGTCCACATTGATGCCCTGGGGTTGAAGTGTTCCGAGGCGAAGGACGAGGTGTTCTTCCTCCAGGCGTCGGGTGGTGAGGGAGCAGCGGTGAAGGAGGCCCAGGACCTCCATGTCCTTGGCAGAGTGGGAGGGGGAGTTGAAATGTTGGGCCACGGGGCGGTGTGGTTGATTGGTGTGGGTATCTCAGATGTTCCCTAAAGCGCTCTGCTAGGAGGCGCCCAGTCTCCCCAATGTAGAGGAGACCGCATCGGGAGCAACGGATACAATAAATTATATTAGTGGATGTGCAGGTGAAACTTTGATGGATGTGGAAGGCTCCTTTAGGGCCTTGGATAGAAGTGAGGGAGGAGGTATGAGCACAGGTTTTGCAGTTCCTGTGGTGGCAGGGAAAGTGCCAGGATGGGAGGGTGGGTTGTAGGGGGGCGTGGACCTGACCAGGTAGTCACGGAGGGAACAGTCTTTGCAGAAGGCGGAAAGGGGTGGGGAGGGAAATACATCCCTGGTGGTGGGGTCTTTTTGGAGGTGGCGGAAATGTCGGTAGATGATTTGGTTTATGCAAAGGTTGGTAGGGTGAAAGGTGAGCACTAGGGGCATTCTGTCCTTGTTACAGTTGGAGGGGTGTGGTCTGAGGGTGGAGGTGCGGGATGTGGACAAGATGTGTTGGAGGGCATCTTTAACCATGTGGGAAGGGAAATTGCGGTCTCTAAAGAAGGAGGCCATCTGGTGTGTTTTATGGTGGAACTGGTCCTCCTGGGAGCAGATACGACAGAGGCGGAGGAATTGGGAATACAGGATGGCATTTTTGCAAGAGGTAGGGTGGGAAGAGGTGTAATCCAGGTAGCTGTGGGAGTTGGTGGGTTTGTAAAAAATGTCCGTGTCAAGTCGGTCATCATTAATGGAGATGGAGAGGTCCAGGAAGGGGAGGGAGGTGTCAGAGATGGTCCAGGTAAATTTAAGGTCAGGGTGGAATGTGTTGGTGAAGTTGATGAATTGCTCAACCTCCTCGCGGGAGCATGAGGTGGTGCCAATGCAGTCATCAATGTAGCTGAGGAAGAGGTGGGGAGTGGTGCCGGTGTAATTACGGAAGATCAACTGTTCTACGTAGCCAACAAAGAGACAGGCATAGCTGGGGCCCATACGTGTGCCCATGGCTACGCCTTTGGTCTGGAGGAAGTGGGAGGATTCAAAGGAGAAACTGTTAAGGGTGAGGACCAGTTCGGCCAAACGAATGAGAGTGTCGGTGGAAGGGTACTGTTGGGGACGTCTGGAGAGGAAAAAAACGGAGGGCTTGGAGGCCCTTGTCATGGCGGAGGAGGTGTAGAGGGATTGGATATCCATGGTGAAGATGAGGCATTGTGGGTCGGGGAAACGGAAGTCTTGGAGGAGATTGAGGGCGTGGGTGGTGTCTTGAACGTACGTGGGGAGTTCCTGGACTAGGGGGGATAGGACAGTGTCGAGGTAGGTAGAGATGAGTTCAGTGGGGCAGCAGCATGCTGAGATAATGTGTCGGCCAGGGTGGTCAGGCTTATGGATCTTGGGAAGGAGATAGTGTGGGAACCCCGCACTGCCCGGTTCTATGAGGTTGGAAGCTGTGGGTGGGAGATCTCCTGAGGTGATGAGGTTCTGTATGGTCTGGGAGATGATGGTTTGGTGATGGGGGATGGGGTCATGGTCTAAGATGCAGTAGGAAGAGGTGTCCTCGAGTTGGCGTTTAGCTTCAGCGGTGTAGAGGTCAGTGCGCCAGACTACCACTGCACCCCCTTTATCTGCTGGCTTAATGGTGAGGTTGGGATTGGAGCAGAGGGATTGGAGGGCTGCGCGTTGCGAGGGTGAGAGGTTAGAGTGGGGAAGGGGGGTAGACAGGTTGGTGCGGTTAATGTTGAGGCAGTTGGAAATGAAGAGGTCGAGGGCAGGTAATAGGCCAGCGCGGGGTGTCCAGGTGGATGCAGTGTGTTGAAGGTGGGTGAAGGGGTCCTCGGAAGGTGGGCGGGAATCCTGATTGTGAAAGTAAGCTTGGAGGCGGAGGCGACGGAAGAATTGTTCGACGTCACGGCGTGTATTAAATTCATTGATGCGTGGACGGAGGGGGATGAAGGTGAGTCCTTTGCTGAGGACTGATCATTCATCCTCAGTGAGGGGGAGGTCCGGGGGGATGGTGAAAACCCGGCAAGGCTGGGAGCTGGGATCTGGTGTGGGTGTGGAGCTGGGAGTGGGGGCAGAGCCGGTAACTGGAGTGGGTGTGATGGTGGGGGGAATGGGGGTGGCGTCATGAGCAGGGATAATGTGCCCTTCAGGGTTCTGGGGGGTGGGGATAGTGACAGTGGGGTGTGTGGGGGGGGGGCGTGTCAGCAGACTGCAGGTGAGTGGCGCTGGTGGGGGCGGAAGTGGTGGCAGACACAGCAGTAGTGGTGGCAGAAGTCACTGAGCGTGTGGCATCAGCGATGATGTGAGGGCCGGAAGTGGCTTTGGGAGTGGCCATGATGGGGGCGGAAGTGACATCATCAATCAGCATGGGGGTGGAAGCTGCATCAGCCACATGGCTTATGGCATTTCCGAGGCCGGGGGAGTCTTCTGGAATGTTTGAGGAGCGCTGGTTATGGACGTGGGTGGATAAAAGTTTGTTGTACTTACAGTTCTTGCCGTCTTGGGAACAGCAAGTGCAATACCAGGCTGTGATGCATTTGGATAGGATGCGCTCTATGGTGTATCTATAAAAATTGTTGTGTGTTCTTGGTGGACATGCCGAATTTCCTTAGCCTCTGGAGGAAGTGAAGGCCTTGTTGTGCTTCCTTGACTGTCACATTGACATGAGTGAATCAGGGCAGGTTGTTAGTGATCATCATTCTCAGGAACCTGATGTTCTTGATCAACTCCAGCTCAGCACCATTGATGCAGACAGGTGCATGTTCTACATCTGTTTCCTGAAGTCAATGACCAGCTCCTCATTCTGCTGACATTGCTGGAGAGGTTGCTGTCTTTACACCATGCAACTAAGCACTCAATCTCTTTCCTGTACTCTGTCTTGTCACTGTTGCAATCCAACCTACAATAGTGGTGTCATCCGCGAACTTGTAAATGGAGTTGGGGAGAAATTCGGCCACATAGTTGTGTGTATATAAGGAATATGGTAGCGCATCAGTTGGTTATATACCTCAGGGAAAAGACTTTGCCTATTACCCTATCCATGCCCCTCATAATTTTGTAAACCTCGATAAGATCACCCCTCAGCTCCCGACGCTCCAGGGAAAACAGCCCCAGCCTGTTCACCCTCTTCCCATAGCTCAAATCATCCAACCCTGGCAATATCCTTGTAAATCTTTTCTGAACCCTTTCAAGTTTCACAACATCTTTCCGATAGGAAGGAGACCAGAATTGCACACAATATTCCAACAGTGGCCTAACCAATGCCCTGTACAGCCAACATAACCTCCTAACTCCTGGACTCAATACCCTGACCAATAAAGGAAAGCATATCAAATGCCTTCTTCACTCTCCTATCTACCTGCGACTCCACTTTCAAGAAGCTATGAACATGCACTTCAAAGTCTTATTGTTCAGCAACACTCCCTAGGACCTTACCATTAAGTGTATAAGTTCAGATAAATGCACTTTGCAGTTATCTGAATTGAACTCCATCTGCAGCTTCTCAGCCCATTGGCCCATCTGGTCCAGATCCTGTTGTAATCTGAGGTAACGCTCTCCGCTATCCACTACACCTCCAATTTTGGTGTCATCTGTAAACTTACTAACTGTACCTCTTACGCTCGCATCCAAATCATTTTGAATTTTGATCGACTCAGCTACTACTTCATCATGGCATTGTTGCATGTTCCCATCTTCAGACTTGACTGCACCATTGATCTTCTAACAGGCCTCTCATCATCCCAACGTGGAAAAAAGTACCTTGTTTGCATGCATTTTGCCAGCTTGCTGAGACCCACGAGAGTCACAAAGTTCAGTTCCAGCTCCACTGGAGCTGACTCTGGGACATCATCTCCATTGACAATCCTGTGAAATGAGAGGGATGCAGCATTTTTCAGAAGAGGCATTAAACTGAGCTCCCATCTACCATCTTTTGTGTTTCTTTCAGTGATTGTGGGTATCACGAGCACGGCCAGCATTTATCGTCTCTTCCTAATTATCCTTTACCTCAGTGGCTTACCAAGGTATTTCAGAAAGTATTTAAGATTCAACTATCTTGCTGTCACCAGACTGGGGAGTGATGGCAGACTTCCTTCTCTAAGTGACATGAGCAAACCAGATGTGTTCCTATGACAATTGTTGATGAATGTCAATGTCACTATTACGAAGACAAGGTTTAACATTACAGATTTTACAATTAAATTTAAATTCCCACAGCATTAGGTTGAGCCTTTGGATTATTAGTCCATGATATTATCATTGTAAGACTTCCACATGCAGTTGACAGAAGTCTGTTTCTCATTTCAGTATAAATAACAGTGCGTGCTATTAGCCTCATCGTTATTTCCACTGCAAAATCTGATCCAGTGCATTTGAAGTTTAAATCATTTTCAAATCAGCTATATGATGCTAAACTGAAATGTGTCTTTTTTATTATTAAAATGGTGCTATAAATTGGTGCAGATCTTATGAAAAGAGAAATAAGAATCATTTTACATGATTTGTGTTTAGTTTTGAAAGCTTTGATGTATTTAAGCTAAGAGGGTGTGTGATGTAGATGTGAGCAATTCCAGACAGTGAACTGCATGGATTGTTACTCCAAGGAACAACACTTAGGTATAACCTCCTCCTGCAATACAGAAATTATTTTTTTTCAAAATAAAATCATGCTAATAGTGCAGTTTGCAGACAGGCAAGGTATAGTAGATTAATGGACCCTATTCATGAGGGGATTAAAGTATGTTTATCATGCTGCTGGATACTGAATAAAGTCTGGAGTGTGGCAATCCAGCAGAACTTGCAGAAAATTGCTTTCAACCTCTGAATAATGAATCTGTACAAATTGCTAACTCTGAGCCAATGATTCCCACTCTTTGTGGTGAGAACAGATTATACTTAACATGAATAAAACATGCCGTTGTGCTGCATTGTGAGCAATTGAGGTTAATTGGACGCTGCTAAAGATTGTCTTGAGCAATGTGGATCTGATTGACCAGCCTGCACCCTGAAAATACAAGGCTTTTAACAAGGTTCCCCAGCAACATGAAGAATCATGCCCAGGCAACAATGTCTACCGTTGACAAGAGTTACAGCAGAAATTCACCATGGCTCCTTAAATTCACATTGGCTTTTCAAGTCAACAACCATAACCATCCAGAAAGTCAAAGACAGCAGATACTTGGCAAAACTGCCACTTGCAGTGTCATTGATTCAAAATCCTGTGACTCCCTCCCTAATGGCACTGGGGTCTATTTACAACAAATGGACTGCAGTAGTTCAAGAAGGCAGATCACTACCACCTTCACAAATGCAACCAGGAATGAGCAATAAATGCAGGCCCAGCTAGTGATACCCAAGTCCCATGAATGAATAAAAGAAAAGGCTGCTTGGACCTTCTGTAGCTTGGATTTGTTCTTTTTTTTCTGACAAAGGGTCACTGGACTTGAAATGTTAACTCTGCTTTCCCTTCCAATGACATGCCAGACCTGCTGAGTTCCTCCAGCACTTTCTATCTTTCTCTCATGCATGTCTTGGCTGCAAGATGTTGCAGAGCTTGTTGAAATATTCAAAAGACACATTTCCCAAATTACAGCTCCTGATGGTTGACTGCTTTGTGTGGATAAATACAGGACATCTAGAATCATAGAATTCCTACTGTGTGGAAGCAGGCTATTTGGCCCATCGTGTCCGTACTGAACCTCTGAAGAGCACTCCATCCAGACTAAACCCATACCCTTTCCCTGTAACTCTGCATTTACCATGGCTAATCTATCTAGTCCACACATCCCAGGACACGATGCATAATTTAGCACAGTCAGTCTACCTAACCTGCACATCTTTGGACTGCAGGAGGAAACCACAGCATGTAGATGAACCCCCTGCAGACATGGGAAGAATGTGCAAACTACACAGAGACAGTCATCCGACGGTGAAATTGAACCGAGGTCCCTGGCGTTGTGATGTAACAGTGCTAACCACTGAGCCACTGGGTCACCTCAGGCCCTAAGTCCTTCCTTGAAGTTTGGTCATCACAAGAACTGGTGTGTTTCTTGGAGACTAAAAAAAACTTATAAAATTTGAGTGGGTCTCTTCCTCAGCCTGCCCAGGGTAACCATCCATATGTAAGTAAAAAGTGAGGTCTGCAGATGCTGGAGATTAGAGCTGAAAATGTGTTGCTGGTTAAAGTGCAGCAGGTCAGGCAGCATCCAAGGAACAGGAAATTCAACGTTTCGGGCAAAACCCCTTCATCAGGAAATCATCCATATGTTCAGGAAAGACAAGACATGCTGGAGGCAGATGACAGGATGGGATGTGGGGCTGCTTGTCCATTAATTGTATCTCAATTGTGGTTAGCTTTGTTACAGTATTCTTTGATCACATCTAATGGAATGCAGTTATGTTTTATGCTGTTAATAAATATAAGCTGAGTGAAGATTGACTCCTGTTTCAACAATCATAAACTGGGAATATAACATCCACACCTGACTAGTCTTGATAAAGAGTCACTTGGTGCTCTCAGAAATATCTGAGGCCTTCCTTGATTTTAGCCACTGAAAAAATTGATTTGTTTCCTGTGGACCAAAAACAATCTTCTAAAATTAGTCCTATATTTAATTTTGTTTTCATTTCATTCAAAGCTATAGGAGGAAAAGAGAAATGGGCAGTATTCTAGAAAGTTATTGAGGGCATTCTCAAAAGTAGGCAAGGTATAAGCACACTGATGACTTAGCAAAACATGTGTTAGAATAATTATTTTGAACCTTCTGTTAAATGCATGTCTTGTTGTTAAGGATGATTCAACTTTGACAGCTGTTGTGTAAACTTGATGTACGCTATTTACAAAAGTAACTGCACTACCAGTGAATGAGCTGGAAGGTGATAGCAATTTCTTAGATCTTAAAATAAATGGGAAATAATAGTTTAAATGCCATAGTCATAAAATCCATTCCTTATCCGCTTAGTAGATGGCTATAATATTATTTGTTCATTTTATAGAGTCATAGAGTCATACAGTATGGAAACAGACCCTTCGGTCCAACCAATCTATGTCGAACATAATCCCAAACTAAACTAGCCTCACCTGCCTACCCCTCCAAACCTTTCCTATTCATCTGGGACGTCACTCCTCACCTCATAACCACACTCCTCACCTCATAACCACACTCCTCACCTCATAACCACGCCTACTTCAGAGGCAGTCTCCACCCCCAATCCCAGCTCCAGCCCCACCCCAGGTCCAAGCTTCCAGCCTTGCCGCGTTTTTACTATTCCCTACCCCGACCACACTCTTACTGAGGATGAATGTTAAGTCCTAAATTCCTGACAAAGAGCTTATGTCTGAACCATCGATCCTCCTGATCCTCAGAAGCTGCCTGACCTGCTGTGCTTTTCCAGCACCACATTCTTGACTTTCCTGTTCATATGTCCTATAGAATGTATTATGTTCATTACTGGCCTTTCTTTGTATCAAATTACAGCCCTTGTTTTGTATTGTAATGCTGGGAAACAGGTTTCCTTCCTATGTGGTATGCCAAGAGGTTCAGATGATATCATAAATCATAATAGAAAATCTTACATAAGCGCTTAACACCAACTGAACCCCTCCTGTTATAACAAGCCAAGGATGATATATTTTTGTGTGAAGCTGCAAAGCAAAAACAGGTGACCTTAATAGTGATTTAACCTCAGATTAGAGTTCAGTATAATTCCCAAGAGTAGGACTGTGATAAGATTAGGATACTTTCAGGCTGTGGAAGACTCTTGGGGTTTTGTAAGAAGATCATGAGGTGCTTCGAGGTAACCTTGAACATACTCAGGCTATCAATTATTTTCTATATGGCACATCAAGTGATTCAGATGTTAGTATAAATCAGAAAAGCAAACTTGAACAACTCTAATAACATCTATAGAACTCTTCCTATTACCTTGGTTACAAGAGGTGGCAACATTTTTATCCTGTATAAAAATAAGATATTTTGAATAATTATGTATAAAACGTAGGTGATTAATGAATTGTGTTAAATTATACTGTCTGTTGCTACTTTGGCAAATCTGCAAGAAATGCAGCACCAATAATCCCATGAACATCTTACTGAAAGATTCTAACAGAAGGAAAGGTTTGTGATAGTGACAGAAAGCACAACGCAATCCAAAGCTTAAAAATGTTGTGGATTTCAAACTGTATTATATAAAGTGTAACCCCTTATGATATGAAAATCATAATTGCTAGATCTCCCAAATATTGGGCATGATTGCACTGCCAGCATAGTGTATGTCTAAACTGCACATGAAACCAATTCAATCCCACATCATCATAGTTCCTTGCAAGTGGAGTCCAGGATGGACAAGATAGTGAAGAAGGTGTTTGCCATTATTAGTTAGTGTACTGAGTATAGGAGTTAGGAGGTCATATTGTAGCTGTACAGGATATTGGATAGCCACTTTTGGAATACTGTATTCAATTCAAGTTTCTCTGTTATTGGAAGAATGTTGTGAAATGTAAAAGTGTTCAGAAAATATTTACAAGATTGTTGCCAGGGTTATGATTTGGAGATGCTGGTGCTGGAGGGGTGTACAAAGTTGCAAATCAAGCAACACCAGTTTATAATCCAACAAGTTTAATTGGAAGCACTGGCTTTCAGAGTGCTGCTCATTCATCTCAACTATCTGATGAAGGAGCGGTGCTCCAAAAGCTAGTGCTTCCAGTTAAACCTGTTGGACTATAACCTGGTGTCGTGTGATTTGTAACATTGCTAGGGTTGGATGTTTTGAGCTATAAGGAGAAGCTGAATAAGGTGGGGCTGTTTTCCCTGCAGCTTTGGAGGCTCAGGAATGACCTTATAGATGTTTATAAAATCATAAGGGGCATAGATGGGGTGAATAGACAAAGTCTTTTCCCTGGGGTGAGGAAGTCCAGAATTAGAAGGCATAGGTTTAGGGTGAGAAGGGAAAGATTTAAAAGGGATCTTCGGCACAACTTTTTCACACAGAGGGTGGAGTGTGTATGGAATGAGCTGCCAGAAGAAGCTGTGGAGGTTGGTACAATTGCAGCATTTAAAAGCCATCCGAATGGGTATATGGGTAGGAAGGATTTAGAGGGATATGGGCCAAATGCTGGCAAATTGGAATAGGTTAATTTAGGATATCTGACTGGCATGGATGAGTAGGACCAAAGGATTTGTTTCTATGCCGTTTTGCTCCATGACTCAATAATGGACTATGAATCATAACATAGAGTTAACTACTTAACAGATGTCTCCAGAATATATGTGAGGTTTAAGTGACTGGAGTAACATTCCTAACTGTGGAAGCAGTCCTAGTGAATCATTGATGAATCTATGGTGGAGGCAGACAATTCCATGAAGCAGCTGAAATCATGAATGTGAGGGTTGGTGGCGATGAGGTTTTGCTATCACATCTTCAGGAACTGACAGTTAATTCTCAAATAACTTTACTCAGGTATTTTAATTAAAAGCAAATTAATACAAATGTAGAGAATAGTTGATGAGCTCAATAGCAGAGCTGCATATCCAACACACATTTGGCAGGTGTTTCCTGGAGTTGGAATTGATCCTGGACCCAAGATCACCAGCATTCCTTTCTCAGGTTCCTTTTTGTACCTGCTTTTGCCAGTGGAAGTTCTCGAAGAATTGTGTCTCTTCATACAGGAGCTTCCTGTAAGTTGGTTTCTTAACGGGGTTCTCCCAGATGTCTATGTCAATGTAGCCTTTCTTGACATTAGCCTTCAGGGAGTCTTTAAAGGGCTCATTTGTCGTCAAGGACCCACAGAACCCATAACCAGTTGCACAGAAACTCCCAAGTTCACAATAATACTCATTAGTGAGTGAATGCCGATAACGAATTTAGAGTGTTATACAAATCATTTAAATGTTGCCACAGCTGCTTTAACAATATAGATGGGACAGGAAGATCACAGAGCATGTAAATGACTGGAAAAAGCTACATCATAAATTTGTTTGAGGTCTAAAACTATCTTTTGAGCATCATTCATAGTACTAGAAAGTGAAAAATCTGTTTTGTTTGTAAATCCTGGGGAAAATATAAAAGCCCAAGAAATAGCGTAAATGAACATGGGTAACGAGATTAATATTTTGATCAGGATTGTCATTGAAGGAGCCATGATTGGATGGCATATATAAAAAAAGACAAGCCAAACTAAATATGTTCGAGTCAAACTGTTCAAAGAAGTCAGTAGACATCTTTGAGTAAATCGAACTTGAACCTGGACCTCCTGACCGAGAGGTAAGAATTCTCCAACTGCCCACAAGACCCGTCTACAAGCTTAATTATCAGATAAAGTTATTACAGGCAGATGGGGGCTTGCTGGACAATTAATATCCTTAGGGCATATTAGTGAAGTCTTCCTATATTGGCTCTAACTTAGCCCAAATTTTACTTCAGCCTAACAAGTTATCCAGGGCTTGGGTCACTAACTAGGGAAAGAGAAACAAGCTTTAACTGTATTTCAGATAGTTATTTATATCTTTCATCATCAAATGTGAATAAATGTTCACTTATTTCAACTGGTGCCTCTATTCCCTCTGGAACATATTGAGTAGTGCCCGGCTGTTTGGACACAGCTCATTTCCAGCTTTGGAAGCTTGCAAAGTGATAAAATCAAGACAGGAGGCAAGTTGGATGTGTTAACAGTGAGTCAGCAGAGGGAGGACCATTAACCCCAGCTATAACGACAATATGGTGCGGTGGGATCAGTGCATGCACAGGGCAGAAGTGCTCAGGAGAGGGTTTGAATTTACAGAAACACAACAAATTCATGGGATTTATATAAAGGGGCTGACCTTACTGAGAACCTTCTGCAGACTGAAACTATCTTGTTCGATAGTAATCGGTACCTCCAGCATCTGCCAGGAGAAAACACTGCTCCTTGTTAGACCTGATGGATACATGTTATCACTGACCATGAAAATGACCACTATATTTTCAATTCTTTTTCTTTGCATCTGCATCTTTCCTGGGTTGACCATCACCCCAGCTAGTTTCTCCGCAGTCAGGAGTGCGAAAATGATTGAGGCAAGTCCCTAAAGGCAGTGATAGGGGTGATACATTTTTATTCTTCCCCAGTGTCATAGCAATAACCAGAATGAATGGGAACTTTGATTTGTTCTTCTGATTAGATTCCCACAGGTACAGGGTGGGAATAAGCAGCAAAATGATCAGAAGTTTATTAAAAACAACACACAGGAAATACTATTTCATTGAAACATACTGAGCATGAGACAAGAAGAGACTCATGTAGCTTTGCACCAGATTTTCTGGAAAGTAAGGTATTTCCCTTTAAAGCTGGGCACACAATCCTTATGAGGAACCAACTAATGAGATACAGGAACATGACAACAACCCCATGAACCCCATGTTATCAAACAAATCATTAGAATGCTTAACACATACTTTGGGTTCTGAGATGAGTCTCATTGGTGCTGTGCCAATCAAAGATTTTAACTTTGTCACCCACTCTCTGTTGAGTTCCTCTTGGGTGTTTATGTTTCTCTCTACAATTTACAAATAGAATAAGTTTTTATGATCTAGTTCTCTGAGTGATACAAAAAAATGATGGTGCTTTCGTGCTTATGTCGCTGGACAAAACATCCAGTCTCATATTCTGTGTGTATAGGTTCAAATCCCATCCTGGTACCTGTGGGAATTTATGGACAATCTAAAGCTAGTCCCACTAATGACATTTATAGAATCATAGAGATGTACAGCATGGAAACAGACCCTTCAGTCCAACCCGTACATGCCGACCAGAGACCCCAATCAAGTCCCACCTGCCAGCACCTAGCCCATATCCCTCCAAACCCTTCCTATTCATATACCCATCCAAATGCCTCTTAAATGTACCAGCCTCCACCACATCCTCTGGCAGCTCGTTCCATACACGTACCACCCTCTGCGTGGAAAAGTTGCCCCTTAGGTCTCTTTTATATCTTTCCCCTCTCACCATAAACTTATGCCCTCTACTCCCCGACCCCAGGGAAAAGATTTTCTCTATTTATCCTATCCATGCCCATAATAATTTTGTAACCTCTATAAGGTCACACCTCAGCCTCCGACACTCTAGGGAAAACAGCCCCAGCCTGTTCACCCTCTTCCTGTAGCTCAGATCATCCAACCCTGGCAACATCCTTGTAAATCTTTACTGAACCCTTTCAAGTTTCACAACATCTTTCTGATAGGAAGGAGACCAGAATTGCATGCAATATTCCAACAGTGGCTTAACCAATGTCCTGTACAACCGCAACATGACCTCCCAACTCCTATACTCAATACTCTGACCAATAAAGGAAAGCATACCAAATGCATTCTTCACTATCCTATCTACCTTGCAGAAGAATATTTGCTATTTCAATATGACTCCAGATAGTTGCTCTAAACTGACCTTTGAAATAGCCCAGTGGGTCATTTAGTTTGAAGGAAATTAGGAATGGACAATGATGACGTTGCTATTGACATTGAAATCCATGGAAAACTAAAGAGCAGAGTGATTGTAGGTGGAGCAGGATTACGGATCTCATCACTCACCTTTAAATGGGAAAATTAGAGATAAGGAGGTTGAAGAATGGGGCTGCTCTAAGCTTATACTGCTGCCAGTGATATTTTCATATCTCATCAGCTCATTTAACCACACATATTTGTTACACCATAGAAGGAAACCATTCATCCCATTGTGTCTTTGCTGGCTTTCCATGTGAGTTTCTCACTTAATGTCATTTAAAACATATCAAAAATTAAACACTGATGTCCCAACACCAGCACCATTCTCTGTTCTACTCCTCAAGATGTTAAGGAAATTGGTAAGTCCACAAAGACTCTTACCTATTTTTATAGATGCACAATATAAAGCATTCTATCTGAATGCATCACAGCATGAAATGCCAACTAGTCTTCTCATGACCACAGGAAACTACAGAGTCATGAACACAGTTCAGTCCATCACATAAACCATCTTTCCAAACATTGACTCAATCTATACTTTCTGCTGCCTCAGGAAAGTAACCAATGTAATGAAAGAGCCCTCCCACCTCCGTTATTCTCCCTTCCATCCTCTTCTGTTGGCAAAAGTTTAAATACACGTGCAAACAGATTCAAGAACTTGAATTCCAGCTTCTTCCCGGTTGTTATCAGACGTCTCAAATATTAATTCTAATTTCTCTCCCTGCACCTTCTCCGCCACTGTAACATTGTATTCTGCATTCTGTCTGCTACCCTGATGCAGTTGAATGGTATAATCTGTTTGTATGGAATGCAAAACAACGCTTTTCACTATATCTTGGTACATGTGATAACAATCAATCAATCAATTAATTCCTGCTTCTTTGCGTAAAACAGTATTACACCATGACTTTTATCCAATGAGTCCTGTCGTGTACTGATTTTCATCATGAAGCAAGTGAAGTTGACATTCTGGATGCAATAATGCATAAGAAGTGAAAGTGATTCTAATCATTGAACATAGTGTTTTGTTTTTAAAATAAAATTCAATACCATAATGTTTTGCCTAATACCATGTCCACACTATTCACTTTCTTGAACTTGCATCTCTTACTGTTTTTAAGTGTTGCATCCCATCTAGCTTGTTAACAGTGATGGAGATCAATGATGAGAAACCTTAGTATGGTCATTGTCAAGGTAGTGGGTTTACCACAATTCCATTTAATCCATTTCTTTTCTCCTAGACCCTTTGCCCATCCAGCAAGTGCCACAGAACACACATAAGGATGCAAAAAAGTTTGCAGAAATGTTTCAGTTTATAATTCTAATAACTCCCTTTCTCTCCCTGTCTGATTGTGAGGAGGCAGATGTGTTACTTAACATCAGGTCCTCCTCCTCCTCTGTCTACGTAAGCTGGATTATTTGTATCAACCTGCCATCTGTTCCTTCCCCTTACAATCCAAATTCTCTTTTTAAGAAGTGATGAGAAGGTAATGAGAGAATTGCGATGCAGTATTCACTCCAAAGCTCCAGGTGGATACAGCGAGCGTGATTATAAGACTGATAGCTTATTGCACTAGGATTCTCTGGGTGCAGCTCAATGGGAGTGAGGCATGATGAGGTGCAATGGCAGTGAACATAGAATGCTGCTCAAGGTTGAGTATGTGTAAGGAACAATTTAATGAACACTTAGCAAGAAAGAGTGGGTGAGAGGAGTCTGGTCGGGTCATTGTTTAAGATAGGATTAGTTGAATCAGTAAATGCACTGACCTTTCCAGATCTGATTAGATCATTAAACCACTTGCTATATTCCAAGATCAGGCGCAGCACTCCAGCTGCTTACCTCCTCAGTTTTCTCCAAGTAGACTTTTTGGTGAAAGTTTGGTCTCTCCCCTCCCATTACTGGGAAAAAAGTCCATCCCTCCTGCTTCTCATAGATCCAGAATACCTTCAGGGATGCACCTGTGAGTACTGGCCTTGCTTTCTGTTCATCACTAAATATTTATTTGCACATTATTCCTTTAAATGTAGCCGACATCTGGATATCTTTTGATGTACATAACATCTACTAAACAGCTTGGAGATAAGAAACTCAGAATTCACAATTAATTGGTCTATCTAAGTTGACATTGTTGACTCTGACATACTTGTGTGACATCAAAGTTTCACACAGCGACTATCCCAAATCTTCTATAAGCCCATCAATAGTGAGGGTGGTAAAGGAGGAATAGGGCCAATTATGGACCAAAAGGGAATTTATACTTAGAGGCAAGTGGAATGGTTGAAGTATTAAATTAATATTTTGCATCTGGCTTTAACGAAAAGGCAGATGCTGCCCAGGCCATGGTGACAAAATAGAATGCTCAGTCACTAGAAGAGTTTAAAATTGATACAGAGGTGACATTGGATAAACACATGGATCTTCAATTTAAAAGGTTACCAGGACCGGATCAGATGCATGCAAAGATACTGAAAGAATTGAGTGTGGAAATTGCAGAAGCACTGTCAATTATCATTCAACCTTCCCTGTAGTCATGGGTAGTGCAGGAAGATTAGAGAAATACAACTATTGTGCCCTTGTTCAAAAAAGCATTTTAAAAATTGGCCCAGCAATTACAGAGCAGTCAGTTAACGAAGGAACTAGGAAAACCTCTAGGAGCAATTTTTGAGAATAGAGTTAGTAGTCACAGGGAAAATGTGGATTGATTCAGAAAATTCAGCATGGATTTGTGAAGTGAAAATCATGCCAAACTAATTTACTGAAGTTTTTTGATGAGCCAGCACAAAGTATTGGTGAGGGGAAGGCTGTAGATGTGGTGTACAGTACTCAGACTTCTAAAAAGGAAATGCGATACGACGGACTTGGGAGGACAGTTATGGGATGTAAAATAAAAATTACAATAGCAACATGGATACAAAATTGGCTGAATGATAGGAAACAGAGACTACTGGCCAATGGGTATTTTTCTGAGCTGGACTATGGTGTATAAGGACATTCCCCAGGGGTCAGCATTGGGAGCCTTGGTTTTCATTTTATATCTACATATCTAGACCTAGGTGTGCAGAGGCCAATTTTAAAGTTTGTGTCTTATGCAAAACTTGGGAAAATTGTAAACTGCGATCATACTGTAAAACCTCTAAAGTACATTGACATGTTGATGGAGTGGTTGAATAGGTGGTGGATGAAGGTCAATGTGGAGAAATGTGAAGATGTGAAGTGGTACACTTTTGTACAAATAGGATGGAGTGACACCGTAGTTTAATGGATTTGATTCTAAATCATGTGCATTAGGAGATAGACCTGAATGTATGTGCACATGAATCTTTTAAGGTATGAGACTATAGAGAGAGAGAGCTGTTAATAAATGATGTGGCATTCTAGGCTTCATTAATATGAGTGTAGAGTACAAAAGCAGGGAGTTTATAGTGAACTTATACAAGGCACTGGTCAGACCTTAGCTGGAGTATTGTGTTCTGTTGTGTGTGCCACACTATTGGAAAGATGTGAACACATTGAAGAGAGAGCAGGACGGATTTATAAGAATGAGTCCAGAGAGAGGACACTTCAGTTGTGTGAAGAGCTTGGGACAGTTAGAAGAGAAGGCAAAGAGGAGATTTGATTGAAGTTTTTAAAATCATGAGGTGTCTGAACAAAGTGGATAGGGAAAAACTGTTCCAGATCATAAAAGGATCAAGCACCAAAGGGGATAGTTTTAAAATGTTTGGCAAAAGAAGCAAAGGTGATGTGCGAAGAAAACTCTTTCACCCAGCGAGAAGTTAGGATTATAGAATGTACTCTCTGGAAGTGTGGTGCAGACAAGTTCAATTGAGGTATTGAAGAGAACACTAAATAATTATTTAAATGCAATGAATTTGCAGGGTTACTAGAAATAGGCAGAAAATTTGCACAAGTTAAAATACTCGGCTGATGCAGATACTATCGATCAAATGATTTCCTTTCGCACCATAACACTTCTGTGATTCTAACACCATACATTCACACCAGGGTTTTCGCTTCCCTTGTATTGTAACAATTATACTAGAAGAGGGAGCAGTCACTGAGTATTCTGAGCAAGGTGTATTATCTGCTATGTTGAGAAAATAAAACACTGTGTGCATCTGAGTCTAAAACTCTCCTTTTTGTACTGTTTGTTTGTGTGCAGCAATCTACTAAAGTACACTCTCTGGGTGAATTTGGTATTATTTCCTTCTACTTTCTCTTTCCTTTCTGTATTCATTCATTCAATGTGAGTGTCCCTGGCTAGGCCAGCATGTAATAGCCATCAGGTAGTCAATCACATTGTTATGATTCTCATATCACATGTAGGCCAGACTGTTTATGAATGGTAGGTTTCCTTCTCTGAAGGACATGAGTGAATCAAATTTTTTTTCACAATGGTCAATGGTGATGACATGGCCACCATTAGGTCAGTCTGTTTTTAACATTACAGGTTTTCATTGAATTCAGATTTCACCATCTGCTATGGTGGCATTCTAATCTATGTCCAGAAGTATGATCCTGAACATTTGTTTGGGTTCTAGATTACAAGCCAAATGACATTACCACTATCGGGGCAGCACAGTGGCACAGTGGTTAGCACTGCTGCCTCACAGTGCCAGAGACCTGGGTTCAATTCCCATCTCAGGCTGTGTGGAGTTTGGACATTCTCCCCGTGTCTGAGTGGGTTTCCTCCAGGTGCTCCGGTTTCCTCCCACAGTTCAAAAATGTGCAGATTAGGTGAATTGGCCATGCTAAAACTCCCTGTACTGTTAGGTGTAGGGGAATGGGTCTGCGTGGGTTGCACTTTGACGGGTCGGTGTGGACTTGTTGGGCTGATGGGCCTGTTTCTACGCTGTAAGTAATCTAATCTAAATACTATGCGAAAACTCTTATCATTGTGATAATTCAATGAGAATCAGTATCTGAGAGGCAACATACCCAAGAGGCCTTTAACATATATGATGTGTAAGTTCTTTTGTTCTGAAAATACAGAAGTTCCAATTTTCCTCTGCCCAAAGTTAAGAGGATGAGATGAACCAGTCTATCCTGTCTATAGTAATATTGACTCAATGGACCTTTACAGGCATGAGTAGGAAGCTACCATCCACACCAGATGAAAGCATTTGAATGGCAAATAAATACTTCTGTTGTCTTTTAGGAAGATTCTATGTGTACCTGGCTTCCCCAAGATTGCAGGAACAAACCAGACATCAGATGGTCCACCAGGGAGTAGCAAGCCATTTCTTCTCAGAGCAGGTGAGGTTTGGTTTCAATTTTTGGGCACAGTAGGCCTTCACTTTAAGGATGGGCACCATATAATTCTGCTTTCTTGCAGTTGCATGCAAACATTTTTCCACCTAATTAATGTGTAGGTAGGGGCACAAACTGCTCAAATGACTCATTATTTTAGCTTTTCCAACATTATTTTTGTTTGACATTTCATATTTTCAAAGTTGCTTGCTATCATATGAGCCAATTCATCTGTTTCACTGATTGTGTGAAGTTTGATTGTGGTGCAGTACTACTCAGCATTAGCCAAATGATTTCCTCTGATGCTGAAGCTTCTTTATGGTGTCCAATCTGGTAGCTGTCACACAATTACTATTAAGTGTAGTCTCCCTGTCAGTAATTAACATCTGCATTGTGTATACAGTAGCCAAGTGCCATTTGCATGTATATCTGCAATATAGAAGGGCTAATTTTACAATTGAAACAAACAAAGGCTGAGTCATGGCAGGACTGGTGGTCTGAAGTGTATTTGTTTTAATGCAAGGAATATAACAGGTAAGTCAGATGTGTTTAGATCCTGGATTAATATGTGAACTACAATGTTGTTTCAGAGAAGGGTAGGACTGGGGTTCAGACAATTCAGGTGAGATGGAGAGAGGCTTAAAAGGGTTGGGAGAGTTGCATGACTGATTATGGAAAATATCACAACTGTATTAAGAGAGAACATCTAGGAGGTCTCATTCAGCAAGGCAATATGGTACAACTTAGGACTAAGAAACATACAACCACTATGATAGGGTTATACTATTGGCCTCCCAGCTGCCAGTGATAGATAAAGGAGCAGACATATAAGCAGATTGAGAAAAGTGTAGGAACAACTGTGTTATTGTTGTAGATGGTGTAACGTTTCCAATATTGACTGGGAGCCTCTACAATCTAGAGGCTTAGATTGTACAGAATTTGTTATATGTATCCAGGAAGGTTTCTTGAAACAATATGTAGATTCTCCAATTAGGGAAGAGGCTACATTAGATTTTGCATTGGGAAATGAGCCTGGCCTGGTTTTAGTAGAGGAACATTTTGGGAACAGGGATCATAATTCCACAAATTTTAAAATAGTTATGGATCAGCAAAAGACTGGTCCTTGGGCGAAAGTGCTAAACTGGGGGGAAGCTAATTATGACCGCATTAAGGCAAGAACTGGAGAAATTAAATTGGAGATGGCTGTTTGAGAGTAAATCCACATCTGTCACATGGATTTTAAAAGCAAATTGGTCAGAGTTCAGCACCAGAATGTTCCTGTAAGGATAGCAAGATTTGAGTACCTTGGATGACAACAGATATTGAAAAGTCAGCCAAAACAAAAAGGAAGGTTTCAGAACAAGGTCCTTGAGAAATATAAAGGATACAGAAAAAAACTCAAATAATAAATTAGAAGGGCTAGAAGGGGCCAGGAAGTGTCCTTGACAAGTAGGATTAAGGTGATTCCCAAGGCATTTTACATGTATATGAGGAGCAAGAAGATAGCCATGGAAAGACTAGGTCCAATCAAGGACCAACAAGGGAATTTATGCTGGAGACAGAGAAAGCAGGTGAGGTCTTTAATAAGTACTTTGCATTTGTATTCACCAAGGATGTTGGTAAGTTTGGTGAATATTCTGGGGCATAGCGATATTAAGAAGGAGGAGATGTTGGATGCCTTGAAAAACATTAAGGTAGATAAATCTCCAAAGCCTGATGAGCTATATCCCAGGCTACTGAAGGAGGCAAGGGAGGAGATTATTGGTGCTTGACACAGGCGAGTTCCCAGAAGACTGGACAATAGGTAATGTTGTTCCTTGGTTTAAAAAGTGCAAAAGGGCTAATCCAGGAAATTATTGTCCAGTGAGCCTTACATCTGTGGATGGAAATTAATGGGAAAGAGATAGGACTAACATTTGGAGAAGAATAGACTTACTAGGGGTAGTTAACATGGCATTGTATAGGGCAGGTCTTTGCTCACAAATTTAATTGAGATTTTTAGCAAGTTAAGAAGGATCAGTGTTAGGATCTCTGATGGTTGTAAAATATATAAATGAGCTGGATGAAAATGTCGGTGGCAAGATTAGTAAACTATCAGATGACACAGAAATTCATGGAGTTGTGGGTAATAAGGAAGGACATCAAAGGATATAGCAAGATATCAATTAGTTTGAAAGTTGGCAGAGAAATGGCAAATGGTTTACTCCAGATAAGTGTCAGGTGATGCATTTCGAGCATAAGCCCTTCTTCAGGAATGATGAAGGTGTGCCAAGCAGGCTAAGATAAAAGATGGGGAGGAGGGACTTGGGGGAGGGGCGTTGGGAATGCGATCGGTGGAAGGAGGTTAAGGTGAGGGTGATAGGCGGAGAGGGAGTGGGGGCGGAGATGTCGGGAAGAAGATTGCAGGTCAAGAAGGTGATGCTTATTCCAAGGGTTGGGACTGAGATAAGGTGGGGGGAGGGGAAATGAGGAAGCTGGAGAAATCTGCATTCATCCCTTGTGATTGGAGTTTTCCTAGGTGGAAGATGAGGCTCTCTTCCTCCAGGCATTGTGTTGCCATGGTCTGGCGATGGAGGAGGCTAAGGACCTGTATGTCTTTGGCAGAGTGGGAGGGTAAGTTAAAATGTTCAGCCACGGGGCGGTTGGGTTGGTTGGTGTGGGTGTCCCAGAGGTGTTCTCTGAAACATTCTGCAAGTAGGCAGCCTATCTCCCCAATATAGAGGAGGCCACATCAGGTGCAGCAGATGCAGTAAATGATGTGTGTGGAGGTGCAGGTGAATTTGTGACGGATATGGAAGGATACCTTGGGGCATTTTAGGAAAGTGAGGGGGGAGGTGTGGGCGCAAGTTTTGCGTTTGTTGCGATTGCAGGGGAAGGTGCCGGGAGTGAAGGTTGGATTGGTGGGGGATGTGGACCTGACGAGGGAGTCGCGGAGGAACTGATCTTTCCAGAATGTTGATAGGGGAGGGGAGGGGTCTGTTTGGAGGTGGCAGAAATGACGAGGATGATACAATGTATCTGGAGGTTGGTGGGATGGTAGGTGAGGACCAGTGGGGTTTTGTCCTGGTGGCGATTGGAGGGCGGGGTTCAAGGGTGGAGGAGAGGGAAGTGGAAGAGATGCGGTGGAGAGCATCGTCAACCACGTCTAAGGGGAAATTACGGTCTTTGAAGAAGGAGGCCATCTGGGTTGTTCGATATTGGAATTGGTCCTCCTGGGAGCAGATGCAGTGGAGGTGAAGGAATTGGGAATATGGGATGGTGTTTTTACAGGGGACAGGGTGGGAGGAGGTGTAATCTAGGTAGCTGTGGGAGTCAGTCGGTTTATAGTAAATGTCCGTGTTGAGTCGGTCGCCCGAGATAGAAATGGAGAGGTCTAGGAAGGGCAGGGAGGAGTCTGAGATGGTCCAGGTAAATTTGAGGTTGGGGTGGAAGGTGTTAGTAAAGTGGATGAACTGTTCAACCACCTTGTGGGAGCACGAGGTAGCGCCGATACAGTCATCGATGTAGCGGAGGAAAAGGTGGGGAGTGGTGCCAGTGTAGCTGTGGAAGATGGACTGTTCCACATATCCGAATAAGAGGCAGGCATAGCTGGGTCCCATGCGGGTGCCTATGGCTACTCCTTTGGTTTGGAGGAAGTGGGAGGATTGAAAAGAGAAAGAGAAATTTAAGATCCTGCTTGGTTAATGCACCAGGACTCCATATCTCAAAGTTTTGCTGTCAGTTTAGATTCTTCAACATAATCTTATGACAGTACAAAACACAAAGCTGTTAGACATACCTCACTTGGTGATTGGTGAGAAGGGCTCTTAACATCAGTACTAATCAGTTATCTCAAATTCCACCTTTGTGTGCTCATGAATATGTAAAAGATAAACTGTGCAGTGCATAATGATAAACTGTGGAGAGATTTATAACCTGTATAATAAGTGTTTCAATTTCAAAATGCAATTTTCAAAAAAACTTTTATGTATTTGATTGAGCAGTGCTCGGCATTTATTTCTGTCACATCAAAAGTGATGATCAGATTTTAATTCTGCCTGCATTTGCGCTTAGAAACAGAAAAATAGAAACATCAAAATTGGGAACAAGGATAGGACATTCTGCCCTTTGAGGTTGGTCCGCTATTCAATATGATTGTGGCTGACCATCCCACTCAGTGTCCTGTTCTTGATTTCTGTTCATACACTTTGATCCCTTTACTCCTAATAAGTATGTCCACCTCTTGAAAATACAATACTCCAGTGTGGTCTCACCAAGGTCCTGTACAATTGCAGCAATACATCCCTGCTCCTGTACTCAAATCCTCTCGCTATGAAGGTCAACATACTATTCACCTTCTTTCACCTTCTGTTGCACCTGCATACATACTTTCAGCAATTGGTGTACAATGACACCTTGGTCTCATTTGCAGCTTCCCGTTTCATATTCATTGTCATTCAGATAATAACCCATGTTCCTAATGTTCCTACAAAAGCCAATAATCTCACATTTATCTACATTATTCGTCATCTGCTATGCATTTGCTCTCTCAATCAATTGTCCAAATCTGATGAAGCATCAATACCATCTCCCCACAGTTCATATTCAGATTTGCATTGTCGACAAACGTGAAGATATTACATTTGGTTCTCTCATCTAAGCCATTAATATATAAGATTGCAAACTAATTTTTTTTCCATGACTTCATTTAACTATTTGCAAAATGATAGCATAAGGCATGTTAGAATGGCATGACTTTGACTGTGTTGTCTTATTTGGAAATTAGTCTTACAGACCAGAATGGCTCAGCTTAGATTCTGGCTCACAGTGAGTAAGCTGCTGCTCACCAAAGCAGGATAGGGTCAGGGGAGATGATAGATTGGTTTAGTGTAGTGCTGATAGTTGTGAGTGGAGCAACAATTCACGCCCAGAGGAGAAATATCGAGTAGGATTTCTGCTGTCAATTGTGATTCAATAATCCCTTTTGGAAAGGCTTTGCTTCAGTTGGTGTGGGGGCATGCTGGTGTGGTAGCATGCTGTTATGTTCTATATAGTTTTTAAACTTGCATAACTTGCAGATTTGTTGAGAAACAAATGGAACAGATACAAAAACAGAAGTTGCAGGTAAAGCTCAGCAGGTCTGGCAGCATCTGTGAAGAGAAACAGAGTTAACACTGAGGAATGGTCACCGGACCCGAAATGTTATCTCTGATTTCTCTTCACAAATGCTGCCAGACCTGCTGAGCTTTTCCAGCAACTTCTGTTTTCATTTCTGATTTACAGCATCTGCAGTACTTTCAGTTTTTAGTGTGGAACAGTATTGGTTCCTTTAAACTGTAACGTAGTCCAAGTCAATGCCTTGAGAAAATTGGAGGGAAAAATCTATGTGCGCAGGTTGACAAATTGCTTGTTGAAAAAATCTGCATGGTGGCATTGACAACTAATTTCTAAGTCAACATGGCAACACAGAGGCCTGCAAACATATCTCTTCCTGACTTGAGAATTGTTAAAATTAAGCTCATTTTCTTGAAAAAATTATCAAACATCATCTTCCAAACTCATGACCACTCCCATCGAGAACGATAAGGACAATAGATACTTGGGACATCCTCATTTGCAAAATCCTCTCCAAAACCACTTACTTGAAAATATACGACTATTTCTTTCATGTCACAGGATCAAATTCCTGGAGCATCCTCCCTAATGAGAGTATGTGTGTACCTACAGCAAATAGCAACAGTTTAAGAAAGCAGTTCACTGCCACCTTCTCAAGAGCAATTATGGGTTGGCAATATATGCTGGCCCAGCCAGTGTAGACCACAGCCCCTGAATAAATAAAAGCAAAATAGCAATGAACATTTTTTCAGAAACAAACATACCTGAAGGATTGAAAGATAATTAATTTTCTGAAATCCCTGTTCAAATAGAAACAGAAACTCAATACATAATGAGTTAAAAATAACATCTGAGTTAAATTTTAAGGAATTACCTTTGTCAATCTTGAAATATCATAAAGCAATTAAACAATAGAAATTTGGACAATTTTTGGTCTTTCCATCGCCAAGAAAATGAAGAACACTTAAGTTATAGACTTAAAGCTTTCAGTTGTTTTTATATCAGCAGATTTGATTGATTTAAATTACAAACTGGTCGTTATCGAAAAGAGACGAAAGAAACACGATAAGTGCAATCTACCGATGTCCAATTAACTTAAAAAAAAAGTACAACCGTTTTAGTTTTTCCAATCAGCCTATTTGTAAAACACATAAGCTGTCAATAAAACAAATGCTAAAAATTTGGATGTTGCCATTAATCATATATTGAACAATTCAATTCTTAATGTAACATTATTAGAGTAGCTAAAATTGATTAATCTTTTTAGAGTTGCAAACTGCAATGTGTCTTAAGCATAAAAATTTAGGAAATAGTTCAATGACAGTAGAGTGATGGTGATTTACATTCAACTCAAGATAATGTTGGCATTTGAGGGGAAATTGGCAATGAAGATGATGTCAAAGTATTGCTGCTTCTATTTTTGAGGTAATGGACATAAGGATTTATCTACAACATGTATTTTTATTAAATTTATGGCTTAGCATTTTCTCTGTGAAGTGCCGTGTTCTATTCAACAGTTTAAGTCATTGCTTGTATATTGTGAGTAATTCGCTGATGTCTTGAATTAGAAGTGTCAGTTTAACTCAGTTGCATCTGATTCATAATTGTCTAGATTCAAGCCATTCTCCAAAATTTAAGACTGACACTGCCATGCAGTTCTCTGGAAGTACTGTTGAACTGCTGTCTTTTGGATGGGACATTACATCTATGCCCAACCTGCTAACTTGAGTGAAAGTAGAAGATCCCATGATATTGTTTTGTAGAACAGCAAAAGTGTCACTTCTGGTTGATTGGCCAATGTTTATCCCCTAAACCACATCCCATTGTGTTTCTTTCACCTGTGTACAGAGTTGAACCATTCTGCTTTATGAGTACTTAGCATTAGACAATTACAACAATTACAGAATAGTATGGTATGTAAAGAGGCTATTCAACCCACCATATCTGTGCCAGCTCCTGAAAGACTTGCGTAGCTAGTTCCATTTTCCAGACCATCTCAGTAGCCCTCTAAATTAATCATTTTCAGACATATACTCAGCTCAATTTTGAAACCTATCTCCACCACTCTCCTAGAACCAACTCATGGCTGCTGTACTGAGGTGAGCTTGTGTTTCTGGCTGTGTCTGTGTCCAGCGCAGTATCATGGAGGTTGCAGAGGTAAGTTTGAGCCCAGTACAAGACCCTGCTGCATCAACTGTGGCAGTATCAGCAAGGTGGGCCCGAAGCAGAGTCATGGCAGTGGCGGCAGAATCGAGTTAGTGCCGGTGCAGTACCCAGCAGCATCAGTGGTATCTGCATTGGTGCTGTCCAGTGATGACTCATTGTGGCAATTGCATAGATGGACGTGAGATGGTGCCAAGAAGTGGCCACTTCTACTCTAGTAATGGCCGCAAAGTGAAGAACACCCGTTCCTGGTCACCAGACCCATGGCTTATGATGGAGCGCTTAACAATAAGGACTGTAAAGTCAAACACTTCTTTATTTCTTTCTTCTTCTGCCTGCACATTTACTTTCCCCTGTTTTAAGTTGGTGCCAGAGAGCGGCGACAGTATACAACATTTTTCACTGTACTTTGCACCAAAATACACATGACAATAAATAAATGAATACATAAATAAATCAGCAAGACAACACCATATTTCAAAGCAATGAAAGGAGATCATAAACACTTTAGAAACAGCTCAAGGCATTGCCAACTAGTTGACGCAATATCTAACTACTATATAAGCTAAAGACAGTAAAAAATAGAGTATAATGCATGGGCAGAGACATAATAATGTTGTGACAAAGTGAATCACAAGTGTAACACTGAAATAAGGTTTCAATATCATATCGCCCTAAAAGTCTGGCAGCTTTATGTTGGAGCAAATGTAAATTGGAGGTAAAAAAGCCATCAGAATACAAGTGACCTCCCAAACAGACTCAACACAAGTCATAAAATCCAGAGATGGAATCAGTTTTTTAGCTGGTGGTTTACACAAAGATATTGTGGAGAGTATTTTAGGCATTGGACCTGATAAAACAGATTCTAAAGCCACTATTCATGAGAACTAGATTGGGTAGGTGATGAAGGATAGGGAGTAAGATGGAACTAAAAGCAATTAGCTGAAAATTAAAGCAAATGCATTGATCCTTCAGGCTGATGGATTAGATTCCAACGTATTGTGTTTTTTCATGCTCTTTTCATCTATTAATTCACCTTCTTGTGCACAGTGTGGAGAGTATTGTCACATCTGCACATGTGTGCTGTTAGAAAAACCATTGTGATTCAGGTCAAAACCTTTTGCTGATGATTCTCAAATGTACTACAGGAACCTTGGACAGATGTTGTTAGGTTTAAGGGAATAATTTTAGTTCAGGAACAAATTGCTCCCTTTCAAAAATCAAAACGGTTCAGAAAAGATTTACAGGGATGTTGCCAGGCCTGGGGGTTTGAGCTATAGGAGAGGCTAAATAGGCTGGGGCTGTTTTCACGACAGTGTGAGAGGCTGAGTGCTGACTTTATTGAATTATGAGGGGCATAGAGAGGGTCTTTTCCAAGGTCTTTTCCCCAGGGTAGGTATGTCCAAACTAGAGAGCACAGGTTTGAGGTGAGAGGGGAAAGAGTGAAAAGGGACCTAAGAGGCAACGTTTTCACACAGGGTGTGTGGAATGAGTTGCCAGAGGAAGTAGTGAAGGCTGGTACCATTATAATATTTAAAGGGCATCTGGATGGGTATATGAATAAAGAGGGTTTAGAGGAATATGGGGTGAATGATGGTAAATGGGACTAGATTAAATTAGGATATCTGGTCGGCACAGACAAGTTAGACTAAAGAATCTGTTTCTGTGCTGTACATCTCCCTGACTCTATGATTGTAAATGCTTTTAAGCTCAATACATAGATGTTACTTTTCACAATGAAAATGACAGCAACTAATCTGGGAGTAGTTGTCCGACTGCATCCAACAATGTGAAATGAAGCTAAAATGCAGTCAAGTTAATGTCATACCTTTAGTTTTAGGTGTAATTGAACACAAACTGATGGAAGTAAGCATCTTTATGTATTTGCTAAATGTAATTGATTTGACAGTCTTGTTGTAATTCCTCAACATTGTAAATGCTGGGAATAAAATATACACAGCCCAGATCAAAGTAATTTACTGGCTGATGTGGAAAATTATATCAACATTCAGATTCAATAGCAGGTGCTATAACCATGTGGGAGTGCTCTTAATGTTCGTTGGAACAGAACAGGGGAAGCTTTACATAACAAAAAGCAAAAGAACTGAGGATATTGTAAATCAGAAGCATAAACAGAAATTACCGGAGAAGTTCAGCAGGTCTGGAAGCACCTGTGGAGAAAAATGTTTTGGATGCAGTACCCAGTTCTGAAGAAGTGTCACTCAAGTCGAAATGTTAACTCTGATTTCTCTCCACTGATGCTGCCAGACCTGCTGAGCTTTTCCAGCAATTTCTGTTGTTTTTAAGCTTTACATAACCATTTTCCATTTGATTTGTAACTCTGCATGCAGCCAAAGGCTTGCAAATGTGGAAAATGTTTCACGTTTAATTATGACTTCGTATTATGCAATGAGAACCCAGACACAGAAAAGCTACAAGTATTCAATAATGGTTAATTGCTCCTTTTTATTTACAGCATATTCCTGTAGACAGGAACTTTCAATGGCAACAACACACCTAACTGGCTGCATATGTCAAGGAATAAGCATAACTTCACTAAAGAACATAGCACAGTGTTAAAAACACAGACACAGCCATCAGCCTAATAGGTCTATGCCCATGTACACGGCCTGTTGAAATCACACTGCATCCTCCTCAAAGCTCATTCTTTCACCCAGGTTTCGATTATCTACAAATTTTGATATTTCACTTAGTTCCCTCATCTAAATCATGGATATGCATTGCGAATAGCTGGGTCCTAATACTGATTCCTGCACTAACCCACTACTCAGTGTCTGCCATTCACAAAAAAAAACATTTATTACTATTCTTTGTTTCCTGTGTGACAACCGGCTTTCTATCCATCTCAATACATTACTTTTAATCATATGTGCTTTACTTTTACATATTAATCTCTTATGTGGAACTTTGTCAAAAGCCTTTTGTGAGTCCAAGCACAAAACATGGCGTTGCATACACCTGCAACCAAGCTAATGGTCTGTATGCTAGCAGTCTTTCCTTAGAAGTAGTCTAAATATGTTTTCAAATCAAATAATTCATAGATGTAATTATATATCTCTGGAGCAGATGGGACTTGAAGCCAGGCCTCTGTAGGGAAACTCATAGTAGGGAAACTACCACTGCACCACCAGACCCCTGGGTAGACAATGTTCACAAGAGTTAATCCAGGTAATTTCATATCTAAGCAGTCAAAATCCAGCTTTTGATTTTCCAGTTGAAACTCACTTCAACTTTTTCACTAAAACAATAATGTTTTGTTATCGAGCACCTATGGGACCAGGAGTGTGCTAACTGATGGCATACTCTGGAAAATCAGAAGGTCCACATAATCAATGCAAAAACACACAGTAAGTAATAGAAACGTAATGCAGTGTATGCACATCACTGTTGTGCTTTATATACAGCATATATCACTTAAATAACAATAGAAATAAATAAAACTTGCCAGCAGACAGCCTTCTCCCACAGTCTCAGTTGACGACTTGGACATCACAGGCTTTGAGGAGAAATTGACTCAGATTGAATAAACTATTGATATTTCATGTGGTCATTCAACTGAACAACAAATGTATTTACGTAGAGCTGAATAAATTCAAAAACTATAATAATTGGACAGAATAATAGAGTAAACTTTGTGTTGTTTGAGGTATATAATTTTTGCCAGTTTATCGAGAGCACTCGTTCATAATATGCTGGTTAAAACAGATATTGCTGTACATGCAAATTGAAAACAATATCCCAAGATGAGGACTAAATAAAAACTGAGAGAACGGAGGATGCTTTAAATCAGAAACACAAACAGAAGTTGCTGGAAAAGATCAGCAAGTTTAGCAGCATCTGTAGAGAGAAATCAGAGTTAATGTGTTGAATCCTCAGAACACCACCCGAAACGTTCATTCTGATTTCTCTCCACAGATGCTGAGAGATCTGCTGAGCTTTTCCAGCAACTTCTATCTCTCTATCACAAGATGAGGGCTAATTGTAATAGCTTGATGATCACAGCATTGGCTGAAGAAAAACGAACTGCTGACACAGTTGCAAAGTCTGAAATTAAGACCAAAAACAAATGCTGGACATGCAACATCTGTAGAGAGGGAAGCAAAGTTTGGATTGAGGTCAAGAACAATTAATCAAAAATGAGAAATTTAGCAAAGCAATAGGTTTCAAGCAAGTCAGATGGTGAGAGAATGAAAACCAATAGCTGCCTGGTTATAATGGAAGGCAGAAGACATTAAATGACAAAGGAATTGGTAGTACAGGCCAAAAGGAGTATCAATGGAAGAGAAAAAGAAATAAAACTTGTGTCTAGAGGAGGCGTGAATGGCAGAATTATGGATAAGTAGAGATAAGTGAGAGGAAAATCAAAACCAGCGGGGTGATGGAAACAGAATGATGTTAGCCTTTGCAACCAAAAGTATTGAACTCAATGCTGAATTCAGAAAATTGTAAATTACAGAATCTCAGGATAACTTGCTGTTCCTCAAACTGATTTGAGTTTCATTGAAATACTACAGGAGGCTGACAGAGAGGTCAAATTCGGAACAAGATGAAGATCAGACTTGGCAGTAAACCAGAAACTTTGGATTACACTTTGCAAAACATCTTTGTTCAGTCTGTCAGAACTTAATGTCAAAGACTGAAGATTAAGGATAAAAGATTGAATCATATTCTTCATTTTTATCATTGTGGAGGGTTTTTTCCTAAATAAGCACCTTGTTCCTTCTTGCTTAAACTAACTGATATTATTTAATTAATTATTCCCCTGCACAAATTACTTTTCAAGAATGGATTAAGTAAAACAGAAGGAAAACATAAAGGATAAATGCATAGGATATTAAAGCTTTTTTTTTAGGAAAATTGACAACTGAAAAGAGATTAGATGAGATGGAAAATTAACTAAAAAACAAAAACAGTGAGCAATTACCTGACTACCACCTGATGAAGGAGTGACGCTTCGAAAGCTAGTGTGCTTCCAATTAAATCTGTTGGACTCTAACCTGGTGTTGTGTGATTTTTAACTTTGTACACCCCAGTCCAACACCAGCATCTCCAAGTGAGAGATTGGTTACGATAATAATAACTTGTAGCACTCAGAAAAATATAATCTATGATGATGATAAATGGCCTAGTGGCATCGTCATTGGACTAGAAACCCAGAAATCTAGGAAATGTTCTGGGGATTGAGGTCCAAATCATGCCTTGAAAGATTGTGAAATATGAATTCAATAGAAATCCACAATTAAGAGTCCAGTGATGATCGTAGACTGATTGCTGATTGTCAGGAAAAACCAACTTGGTTCTCTAATATGTCCTTCAAGGAAGGAAATTGCTATCCTTTCCTGGTCTTGCCTCCTTGTGTCTCAAAACCCACATCAATGTGGAGAAAGTGAGAACTGCAGATGCTGGAAATCAGATTCGAGAGTGTGGCTCTGGGAAAGCAGCAGGTCAGGCAGCATCCAAGAAGCAGGAGAGTCGACATAAACCCTTCATCAGGAATGAGGCTTGTGGCTCAGGGAGAGGGGGTGGAGCTGGGGGGGAAGGTAGCTGGGAATGTGATAGGTCAATCAATGTGGGGTAGAAGGTGATAGGTCGGAGAGGAGGGCAAAGCGGATAGGTGCGAAGGAAGGTAGGACAGCAATGTGGTTGACACTCACCTGCCCTCTGGGCAACTAGGGACGATTAATAAATAAATGCTAACCTAGCCAGTAGCATCCACATCCTGTGAATGAATATAAAAAAACTTATGATACAAAGAAAGAATTTACATTTAATTAGAGTCTTTCATGACCACAGGATGCACAAAATTCACAGTAATTTACAAATACATGATTTAGAGGTGTCAGTGTTGGCATGTAGGAAACATAGTAGCCAATTTACATTTAGCAAGGTCACAAAAACAGCAACAGCATAAAACACTAAAATAAAACAAAGAACCACAGATACTGGAAATCTAGAACAAAAATAGAAATTGCTGGAGAAGCTCATGCGTGGAGAAAAATCAGAGTTAACGTTTTAAGTCTATTGATCATTAAGTCTGCTTTCTCTCCACTGTTGCTTCCAGACCTTCTGAGCTTCTCTAGCAATTTGTTTTTGAACAAGTTAAAAAATTTTAGCTGAGGGAAACATTTTAGTGAAGACACCAAGAAGTGTTTTCCAAGTGGGCCATAGGATTTGCTGTACCCAGTTGAAGAAACGCGAAGATTCATTTTAATACCTTACAAAAGTGGAATTGTAACAGCTCATCAAAAACTGGTTCTTCACATGTTAAGAGGCAGCGACCAACAGGATTGATATTACTTTAAGGATTACATCCATCTCAATCACAGAAAAAGAAATAATTAAAATAAATCTTCGATCTACCGATATAATAACTTAAAATCTGTTCGTGCAGATTTTACAGGATTATGACCAAACAGAGAATGTTAGTCTTGTTCAGTTCATATTTTCATTGAGTTATTCAAACGCAATCTTCTAGTATAGTGTATTGAACCCACGAGATGCATGAGCAAATTTATATGGATAGATTGAAGGAGCGAGGCTTATAGCGAACAACAAAAGTTAATAGCACTAATCCTCACAGACATCAACAAGATAGCTGGCTTAATAGGAGGATGCTGAAAAGATATGCAAGCTCGGAATAAGTGTTAAATAAATTCATTATTACACCACAAATGTAACAGATGTGTTAATGATCAAATGTCTCCCAAAGGACAATACTAGGGATCAACTTCAGTCCAAAAAAAAGTAGATGCAAATTGAAACTTTTAGGTTGCTATAATCATCACTAAGACAAATCCATACTAGGTATGTACTGTACATGGAAGCTGAGCCAGTTAAAGCAGTGGATTAACCAATGTGAAATGCAGTCACCAACAAACATGTGTGATGCTGTTTATTCTGAATTTGTACCAAGATGGTGGAAAAATGAATTCCTCCAGGAAATGGGTCAAAATAAAAATATATTTTGTACTTTCAAAGCATCGTCTTATTAAAGATTGTATGAGTTGAAAAACTAGTTTGATGCAAAGCCCATACTGCTGGGGAAATGTATGTAGTTAATATGGTATGACATGCAAAACTATCTGCGACAACTTCTGGCTAGAGTGTTATGCTACATCACAAATAAAGGCCTTTTTTCTGTAAATAGAGACAATAAAAAATGTTTTCAAATGACAACATGAAAATGCCCACCTAAACAATTTAAAAGGTATAATATTGAAATATGATAATTAGGCCAAAAAGCAGAACCCATGAACAACAATATTTGCAGTAATATCACTGGCTATGCAGACTATAGTACTCTTGACACATGATGAATATTTGAGTTGAGGATTCAGGATTGCAAAATGGTTTCCAGCTCACAACAAAGAGATTATTTCTCAGCTTTTTCAAATGAGAAGTGATGTAAGCAAAAGTGCTCTGTACTGTCCATTTTAATTTATTTTGCATGTAAACGAGAATGGATGTAATTTCTAATTGAGTGCTTTTCTTCCCTTTGTTCTTTTTATGGCTTTAAAGCATTTCTGTTCCCAACTGTTTAATATGAAAAGGGTTGTATTTTCTACATCATTGATCTATTATCATTAAAATTGTGAATACTGAGTTGTGAACAGCAGCTTCAGGCACATATTGGATGTTTTATTTTCTCCCATTATGATAACCCACTGACTAAAATGCTTTTAGTGCTCTTGCTGTTAAAAAAAATGAGTCATTTTGTTTTATTGAGATTGCCTACTTTCAAAGTAGGATATCTAATTTGTTCAAAATGTACCCAGACATATAATAGAATTGATTGTAAATGCATGGTGCTTTGAATTTGGTTTTGACTCTTAACAAGCCCAGAATCTGCTACTTTTCAACTGCTGCTATGAATTGTTTAGCAGGATATTGAGGCTCTCTTCCATTTAATCTTTCTTCATTTTGTGCACTTCATTCTTCAAGAAGCTTATTTATTCATGCAAGGGAATTGTTTGCTACAGGAGTATGATGGTCTATTATATTCTAATCAGTTTCTGCCTATTATTTTGTATATTATTTAGGGAGTCTATGATTCTAAGAAATGTGTGCATATTAGGATGTGATCACCATCTATTTATCCAAACTTACTTTGCTGCTTTATGGAGGTACTGAACCATGTAAAGAAAGAACTTGGATTTATAGCAGACATTTCACATTCTCAAGACATCCCAAATTGTTTTACAACCAATGACTGTTGAAGTTTTATCCCTATTGCCTTGCCAGCCTAATTTGCGCATTGCCTACAGCTGCAAATCACAGAGAAATTAATGACTTGTTACTTCCTTTTAAAAGGGGTGGGTGAAAATTGATTGTCAGCTGGAATTCCCAGGAAAGATCCACTGCTCCTCTTCATGTGGCTTTATGAGATTTTTTTTATGTTGACTTGAACTTGCAGATGGGGGTCATGATATTTCACCTAAGGACAGCATATCCAACAATGTAACACCCCTAGCAGCCTTCATTGTTGACCTCAGTTCCTTGGAGTAGACTGAAATCAACAATCCTCTGAGGCAAGAGTCTGAATATTCATCAAGTTGACACTTAAAGCAAATAGGATGATATTGCCATTAACATTAGGAAACAAAAACATTCTTCGTGAAAGTGTTGTATGAGCTGTGAATCCAGTTACTGTGTTGTGTTGGGTCATACATTAGTCATTCAGGTGTAAATGATCAGTGAATGACTGGGGCCATCCAATTGACCCATTGAAAAATAGCAAAAATAATAAAACTGGCAAGACAATTGCAATGCCTCTAGTGTACAATTTGCTATTGAGCCACATTTTTTCAGATTTGGCACAAAATTATTAGTTTGGATTTTTGTTGAACATTTTATACAAGTTTGAAGGGGTTACATATTCATAAATAATTTCACTCAAAATAATAATGTCAAAATGTTATGTTTCATAGTGGTTCCATGAAAATAAATCTGATCTAATATCCTCTCCTTAAAATGGGCATTTTAAAATTTGCTTTCTAAGCAATGAAGCTACAATGTGACTTTAACACACTGTGCAGCATATTTTATTAAGAACATGAACATGCGAAGCTTGTGAAAATGTTGAATCCTCCTAATGGAAATTGATTAAGATAAATGTTCCAGACCTTATTTACTTTAAAATATCTTTGAATACTGAATTTGATCTGATGGGTATACCTAACTTAAGAATTTTGCCTAATCAAGTTATGCTTGAATTAAGCAAGGCATTTGCCAATCAGAGTCTACTTGGCAACAAATCAGCAACCTCTTGTCATGCAGTATAAATTGCTGTTGTCTTTAAGATTTGATATCCTTGTGATTCTGTCTTGATGACTAAGGTTAAATGTTTACTTTTGAATCAACCTTAAGCTCTATATTACCATGTGACTAAATTATTTTGATTCTCCCCCCCCCCCCCAATGACTAAGCCTGTCTTCTGACCCATTCTAATTCCTAATATTGGATAGCTTCCCTGCAGTTTGGAAACAGGCCCTTTCCACTCAACCAGTCCACACCAAACCTCTGAAGAGTAACCCACCCAGACCCATTTCCCTCTGACTAATGCACCTAACACTATGGGCAATTTAGCATAAATTTGGCAATTTAGCATAGCCAATTCACCCGACCTGTACATCATTGTGTACTGTGGCAGAAACCCATACAGGCAATCACCTGAGGTTGGAATTGAACCTGGGACCCTACTATTGTGAGACAGCAGTACCACCCTATGTTCCCCCTGAACTGGTTCCAATCTACTCATTACAGAATGAACAAAAACACTGAGATCAAAGCCTGTTGAATTAAAGACATAGGATCACATTTCAGCAAATTCAAACAATGAAATCAGCTTCCAATGAATTAATGGCATTGCTTCTTTTTTAAAAAAGAGAGACTGTGATTCATGATGTAATTACAAATAAGTGGAAATTTTGACACCCTATCAACCAGTTTCAAAGTTAAAAATCACACAACACCAGGTTATAGTCCAACAGGTTTAATTGGAAGCACACTAGCACCTGATGAAGGAGCGACGCTCCGAAAGCTAATGTGCTTCCAATTAAACCTGGTGTGTGATTTTTAACTTTGTACACCCCAGTCCAATACCGGCATCTCCAAATCATAACCAGTTTCAAGTTATCCTGGAATGTAGTGTAAATTGGGAGCCATAAATAATCACATTGCATTGTTGAATCTGTTATTTCATTTCATCCTGGAGTATAACTCTACAAATATTAGTTATTTCAATTACATTGCTCTTCCATTTCTGATACAGTCATATGTGTTCGTCTTTAAAGTACTCATTTATTTCTGCATTGGCTATACATGTGCAAACTGCCAGGTACAAAAGAAAACTGAAGGGCTCACTGAAATTAACCCGAGGTCCTCAGTACAAGTCGTGTGACAGTGCCCTTCATGTCACAAGCTTGAAACGTTGCCAGAGTTTAATATTTGTACTAGACTTTGAAAATCCCAATTGCGCTTCATTCCCAATTTTACCACCACTATGCCCAGAACAAGCAGGGCAATTCAGCTTCGCCTTTTTTCCTCTCTGTAAGATGCAGGACAGGCAGATGCTGAAGGTCATTACATGGTCAGATCCTCAATAAAATATTTAAATAGTAAAATCTATCTGCTTGAATGACTGAAATAAAAGAATGGTGTATTGGTTTGTAAATTTAATTCAATATTCCTTCTTTTAATATCTGTGCACCACTTGTCCATTCCTAGCTGAATTTGTCAATTTCCTTTTTGTTTTTTTTCATATATTTTAACTTGATTATTAATATATACAAACATCTTTAATTTACTCTACATTGCAATTGAGCCTTAATTCTGTCACTGTGTTAATTGAACAAAATAGCATCTATATGAAATCAAACTATGAATGCAGCTTTAATCTCTGGGGCGGCACAGTGGCTTAGTGGTTAGCACTGCTACCTCGCAGCAGGGACCTGGGTTCAATTTCTGCCTCAAGTCACTGTTTGTGTGGAGTTTGCACATTCTCCCCATGTCTGGGTGGGTTTCCTCCCACAATCCTAAGATGTAAAGGCCAGGTCAATTGGCCATGCTAAAATTGCCCATAGTGATATGTGCATTAGTCAGGGGTAATTATAAGCTAGGAGAATGGGTCTGGGTGCGTTACTCTTTGGACTGAAGGGCCTGTTTCCTTATTGTAGGGAATCTAATCTTGTCAGTTTTTTTAAAATTAGTTAATTTTATTACTAAGCGAAAAAAAGAGGTCTAGTCTTAACTTATTTGTTGATTGCTTGTTGACTCGGGTATTGAGAAAAGAGTTAATACACAAACCAGCTACTATTTTGAAAATCAGTGTGTTAAGATCATGTAGCTAAATTTCCCCTGGCCGCAATTGATTATAGAAAATCCAAGTGTTTAGGTGCCTGTGCAATAATGAACTTATACATGAGATGACAAATCAGTGTACCTTTTGAAACTCCTACACAGACCGACAGTTAACTTTTTGTTGTGGGCAGTTGTTGCTTTCACTTCTTGGCAGCTACAAAAGAAGGTAATCCTAGCCTTAGCTGATTGGTGGATGCCAACTGTACATTGGAATTATGGAATAGGAACAGTCCGTCAGGCTCTTTTGCCCTGTTCCCAATTCTATCATGTGTAATCTGAACCACAACTCTATGTATACACCATTGCTCACAAACAAAACAAAAATCTGCTTAGAGAGTTCTAGATTTCTACAAACAATTTCATTAAAGTGACTTCCTAATATTACACTTAAATTGCCTAGCTCTGATTTCAAGATGATGATCATTTGTTATTGGCATAGAGTCATAGAGATGTACAGCATAGAAATAGACCCTTCAGTCCAACCCGTCTATGCCAACCAGATATCCTAAATTAATCTAGTTCCATTTGACAGCACTTGGCCCATGTCCCTCTAAATCCTTCCTATTCATATTCCCATCCAGATGTCTTTTAAATGTTGTAATTGTACCAGCCTCCACCACATGTGGTTGAGAGGGATTAGATTCTTGGTGCTCCTCTTTTCAATTCCTTTATATCATCAAACCCCTCAATCAGATCCCATCGTACATTTCTAACTGAAGAGAATTTAAACCATTTTCAGACAACTTGACCTTATCATTTACCTCTTTAACTGTGGTACCATTCTCGTGAATCTGATCTGTGCCCTGTCACAAAGCTGGACCTTTTTTTCTAAAAGCTATTCCTTTTCTCAAGGATACTGTGTCCTTGGAATTTTTTAAGAGGTTTAATAAAACACTCCAGATGCCAACTAGACTAATTTGGTACAGAGATTAAAGGGTTCTGTGAGGCCTTTTTGTTTATATGTAAACAAATGTGACTTCAGGCCAAAGTGGTTATATTTTAGAAGTGACCTGTATAATGAAAGGGGAGTGGTCAGCTTTTTAGCTGAGCAGTTCAATCCAGAACCGGTGAGGAGTTCAACAATGAGCTGTGTGGACATTCTGCCTCACTTTCTGCCCTCCTAACTTCAACCTGTAAGTATTGTGGGCGGCACGATGGCACAGTGGTTAGCACTGCTGCCTCACAGCGCCTGTAGACCTGGGTTCAATTCCCGACTCAGGCGACTGACTGTGTGGAGTTTGCACGTTCTCCCCGTGTCTGCGTGGGTTTCCTCCGGGTGCTTCAGTTTCCTCCCACAGTCCAAAGATGTGCGGGTCAGGTGAATTGGCCAAGCTAAATTGCCCGTAGTGTTAGGTAAGGGGTAAATGTAGGGGTATGGGTGGGTTGCGCTTCGGTGGGTCGGTGTGGACTTGTTGGGCCGAAGGGCCTGTTTCCACACTGTAAGTCTAATCTAATCTGTTTTATTTTACTTTTTTTAAGGGGGCTTGCTTATTGGGACTGTTGTGTATATTCAGAACAGCATAATTAAGTCTAGTTTGGATAAACTGAGTTTTTAGGTATTCTTTATTCTGTGCTTTGTGTTTCATTGTGTAATTTTGTGAATAGGTTTCTGTCTGTTTTACAATATGGTAGTCAACCTAGTGACATTACGCCGGGTAATTTTTGCTGTACACTTATCAAAACCAAGTTATGGTCTGGGTTGCCTGCTCAATAATGTTTTGAGTGATCTGACCTAGTCCATAACAACCTCATCCAAGCTAATATATTACATTGATTTGATTTCCAATGTACAAATGAAGTCCTAAGGCTCTGAAATTAAGCATACATTTTTCCCCCTTTGTGTTTTAGTGCGCACTCAAATGAAGGACATTATTCTATTGGTGTTTCTTTTGATTATTTCATGAACTTATGTATTAGTTTTTGATAAATTGCGTACATATGCACCAAAAAAGATATTGACTTCAAGAGTTCCTAGCCTTTGCCAATTAAGAAAATATTCCTTATTTGCCTTTCTCCTGTCTGAAGATGAAAATGCTGCATTTTCCCATATTAAATGGTATTTGTCATAAATAATCCAAAAGATTATTTAGTAAATACACAATAATTGCTATGTTTCCAGCTATTAAGTGGCTTTATCAGGTATCTTTGTATTATGTTAAGTTTTATAGTGCTTGTGTGCAATGTTAATATGGTTTGTTATGGAGGGAAGGTGGCCTAGTGTTATTATTACTGGATTATAAATCTGGAGACCCAGGTAATGTTCTGAGGACCTGAGTTTGAATTCTGCTGTAGCAAATAGTGGAATCTGAATTCACTAAAAATCTGGAATCAAACATCTGATGATCACCGTGAATCCATTGTCAATTGTTGTGAAAAGCCCATATAGTCCACTAACGTCCTTCCACTAGGAAATGAAACTGCACTCTTTACTTGATCTGGCCTACATGTTGACTCTTAACACACTTCTTGGCTATTAGGGATAGGCAAAAATGATGTCCTAGCCAGCAATTCCAACACACCAGGAATGAATTTTAAAAATCCGCTGATGGTTATATTTTGGTGGATGTTCTGAAGTAATCTGCAAAGCTGGATACATGTATCTCTCCAATCCTTCAGCTCCTGTTGATCTTCATTTAGTTCCATTTGAAACTCGAGTGGCTTCTCAACCACATCAAATTGATTCAATAACTTGACCTGCCCTCCACTAATCACCTGAGGTAGTGTCCCTGGGAGCAAAGCCCATCTGCTCCAGGGGTGTATACAAATACCTCTGAACAGGTTGATCAGAAAATATCACCAATTAATGTTGACTCTTGATGATAAGCAGGTATTTATGTGCTCAGTCACTCTGTACCTGACAATAGATACCAGTAACATCCTCTCTCATGGTAAATTGATAGATGAGTGAGATTCGATTTTATTCCTTTTTTAAGTTGTTTTCTCGGATAACCACACCTAATACCTGTGAACTGTACCACCTTTTATGATACTGGGTAAGCTTGCTTAGAAATAGTTTGCTGCCGTAAATTCTCCTTTGCCTTTAACAGATATTGCTGGAGAAACTCAACAGATCTAGCAGCATCTGTGGAGATGAAGCAGCGTTAACATTTTGGGTTCAGTAACCTTTCTTTGGAACTGGATCAACTCATTGAATTCTGGAGGAGTGTCACTGGGCCCGAAATGTTACTGCTGCTTTCTCTCCAAAGATGCTGTCAGACTTACTGAGTTTCTATAACAATTTCTGTTTTGGTTTCAGATTTCCAGTATCCACAGTGCTTGTTTTATTCCTCCCTCCCCCTACCCCTTTCTTTCCTTTTCATTTTATTACATGGTATAAATGACCACAGCTACATGGGGTCCGGCATTGTTGCAGGAACATTATGGAGCTGAGACACATACAATTGCTTCCCCAAGAGCTAGATTAGAGCTCCTTGTCTCCATCCACAGATCGTGTGTGACTGTCGTAGACTGGCTATAGCCAATGTAACATAAATATTAACCCCTTCAGAAGTATCATCTTGCGTAGTATCTTTATTCTTAATTAACAAAGAAACATTGCAATTTTCCACTTCATAGACAAATTCTTAAATACTTACAATGTGGAAACAGGTCCTTCGGCCCAACAAGTCCACACCGACCCACCGAAACGCAACCCACCCAGACCCATTCCCCTACATTTACCCCTTCACCTAACACTACGGGCAATTTAACATGGCCAATTCACCTAACCTGCACATTTTTGGACTGTGGGAAGAAACTCATGCAGACACGGGGAGAATGTGCAAACTCCACACAGTCACCTGAGGCGGGAATTGAACCCGGGTCTCTGGCGCTGTGAGGCAGAAGTGCATGCCACTGTGCCACCCACAGAGCACTTTGAAAAATTATGAAAAAAACATTTGCAATTTCTTCCCTGAGGTATTTCCAACAATAAGCTGAGAAGAAAATTATAGTTATGAACCTTCTTTTTGCATTATGATTTTCTTGGTTGTACAAAATTTGCTACGTTAAGAGTGTGTTGCTGCGCTGATTGTCCTGATGAAGGGCTGTGGCCCGAAATGTCGATTTTCATGCTCCTCGGATGCTGCTTGACCTACTGTGCTTTTCCAGCAATGCACTCTCAACTCTGACCTCCAGCACCTGCAGACCTCACCGTCTCCTGATATTTGCTATGTTTCAACCACTAGTATATTTTAGGTTCCATGTACCATAACACCATAAATAGAGCAGCAGAATTCAGCCCATTGAGTCTGCTCTACCACTCGATCATGTCTGATACCTTTCTCAACCCCATTCCCCTCTAACACTTATCCTCTTATGAATTAAGATCTCCTCCTTTTTTGTTGATACAAAATTTTCATTTAACACATCTCCAATTTCCTTATTTCCCATTAACGTCTTGCATGCATCCATCATTCATGAATCTATATTCCCTTTTATCACCCTGCTTGTCTCCAAAATATTTATTTTCAAAAAGTCGATATAAGATTTTATCTCTACAGAACTCTACAAAATAACAGCAGGTAAAGAAATCTAATTTTAATAGTTGCTGCATATAACTCATGTATGGCTCCGCTTGGTTTGTTGTTCCCACATAAATAAGCATTGTCTTTGTTATTTACATGGTTGGCTGCATTGGAAAGAAAATACCTTTGAGCTAATACACAATGAGATTGTGAAGGAGGAGACAGTAAAGTCCTTCGAGAAAAGGAAAAGTAATTTATCTGCAAACTTGACATAGTTTTGTTTCCAAAGGGCCCACCTTTAATCATTTATGATAAAGATAATTCAGGAGTTGAGTCCCTCTGGGTAATTGCCACAGAGAAGTGCTCCTAAGGGACTGATGTTGCAGCAGCATCTTATAGAATTTTCCCCAGTGTCTCAAATAATGGTGAAATGATGTTTCATTGCCAGTCATGTAATTGCTTTTTGCATATTGAATTGCTGTGTTCTAATTATTTTTAAATGAAAAATATTGAATTTTTAATAAACTATAGACTGCTTTTCAATCTACAATGGAAGAAGTATCATGAAGAAATATAATACTATTTGGGTTGACAATGGTTACTCACAGCTATGCAGACGCAATCTAAGCAAATAATTGGAATTGATTTCAGTTTCCGGAAAATCATGCAGGAGAAACGACAAAGAAACTGAAAATGTTGATCACATAAATTTGCTGTGTAAGTGTATTCACAATAGCACAGCACTCCCTATTTATTTCCCACTTTGTTCTTCCTCATCAATTTGTTTCCTCCTTTGCACCATATCTCTCTCTAGATATTGCTACTTCATTGATTTGTCTTCCATTTGTTTTGTGACGATGATGCTTCTTTAACAAGGTTATGTTGTCCTTGTTTTTTTTTTCTCTCTGGTTTGGTTTAATTTGGTTTTTGCTGGCAGTCAGTTGTGAAGCCCCCCAAACCAAAGAAACTGGTCCATGGTGATCCTCCCTCTCTCTGACATCTCTTTTGTAAGAACCTGTCTTTGATTTTTAGTCTTTTTTGCCAAAGGATGTTTATGGGGATTGTTGCAAATATTTGGAACATCATCATCAAGTTGGGATAATCTGGTGGGCTTTCGGATTCGTTAAATTATTCTACATTCTGTTCTCTTTTGATTGTGTTTCATTCAGTAATCCTACAAATAAATTCAGTTTTGTTTATAACCAAATGGTTTGACCAGCTGCATCCTCCTGGAATATCCGTTGTATACCTGCTTAAATCAACTAGCAAAGTTAGGATCTGAGCTTGAAATGTTTTGAGGGGGTCTGGCCTGGTCCATAATAATTTTTTTTTCTCATCCTCCATTGTCTTCTATTTAGATACAGTATCACTAATCAGTCATGAACTTTCTTAAATCTTTTAACATAATGCATTGCTTGAACTCATTGATTGGTGACTTTCATCTTTAGTAGGCATGTGGAGTGATAGAATCCTTACAGTGTGGGAAAGGGCCTTTCAGGCTAACAAGACCACGCCAACTCTCTAGAAAGCATTTCACCCAGATCCCCTCTTCCCTCCTCCTATTCCTGTAGCCCTGCATTTCCCATGGTCAATCCACCTAACCTGCACATCTTTGGACTGTGGGAGGGAACCAGAACACCCGGAGGAAACCTATACAGACATGGGGAGAACGTGTAAACTCCACACAGACAGTAACCTAGGGCTGGAATTGAACCCAGATCCCTGGTACTGTGAGGCAGTAGTGCTGACCGCTGAGCCACTGTGCCACACTGTAATTGGCTGCTTCTTTGGGCCAGTTTCAGACAAGTAGTGCTGCATGTTTGGAATCCTAACCTACTTTTATCTGTATGAACAATACATTTCAAGGCTACTTCTGTTACCAACGCTGTTTTTGCAAAAATGTACTTATTCATAAATTTTCTTTAAGTACAATCATACATCTTCGAAAATATATTACAAACTATTTACATTTCTCATTTTGACATTGCACTCCTAGCTTCCTCCATCTAATTCCTGTTGTCAGCATAGATAATTCACAGTTGTCCAAAACCTGTATTCATTCCTTGGACAAAACCTTTCTCTGCCCAAAAATATCTGCCTTTGGAATAATTTGACATATTCCTTGCTGTCAATTAGAATCTTGGCCATTAATTAAGTGACCATATTATAATTTGGCTTTATCTGATCATTAAAGATTTCCAAGAAAAGTATGAATGAAATAAATCATTCATTCCACAAGTACATCTTTGAGCCTGAGACTATTTTAATTTATTTTTTCATAAAATGTAGAAGATGAGCATAGCATTGAATGTTTTTATTAAATTAATGTTCCCATGACAGATATAATCCGGTTGAGAGATTAGAAATTCAAATATAATTTTAATCTGAATCTGTGAGGCAAGTAGTAGTTTTGGAAATGACAAACAATACAGTAGCTGTTAACTTCCTTTCTTTTGTCCTTAAATATTTGGCAGCTGTATGCCTTTTTATTATTCATTTGTGGGATGTGGGTGTCACCAGCTGGGCCAACATCTATTGCCTATCCGTAGTTGTCCTTGAGGAGGTGGTGCTGAGCTGCCTTCTCGAAATGCTGCAGTTCACCTGCTGTGGATTGCCCCACAATACCATGCGGGAGGAAATTCCAGGATTTTGACCTAGCAACAGTGAAGGAACGGCAATATATTTCCAAGTCAGGATGGTGAATAGCTTGATGGGGAACTTGAAGGAGGTGGTGTTCCTATGTATCTGCTGTCTTTGTCCTTCTGGGTGGAAGTGGTCTTGGATTTGGAAGGTGCTATCTGAGGATCTTTGGTGAATTCCTGCACTGCACACTGCTGCTACTGAGTGTTGGTGGTGGAAGGAGTCGATGCTTGTGGATGTAGTGTCAATCAAGTGGGCTGCTTTGTCGTGGATAGTGCCAGAATTAATGGATGGCATCCAAGGAAACAAAAATACGTTTTCAGGACCGCAGGCAAAATGCTTGTGTAACAAATACAGACAATTCACTATCAGTTACATGACAAACTGAATTGTTTATAAGTAATTTTCACCATGTGCAATGTAAAAGAGACACAATGGAATATGAAAAGGATCTAATACAATGGAATCAAGCCTGTCCAACATCTACAAGGCACAGGTCAGCAGTGTGCTGGAATAATCCCTGTTTGTCTGGATGAGTGCAGCTCAAGATTTGTTAACACTGAATTTTGTGGCATAATAAATAGGGTGGATGAGAACAATAAGAACTAAAAAGGTTTAATATTAAGCGGGCAATTCTGTGAGCAAGCGAGTTCCATGCCAAGTATTATAATAAGTCTGTATGACAAAAGCTGGGAACTGGAAGGAGCAGAGAAGTATTGACAACTTTGAAACCTGAGATTGGATGTTCGATGTTAGCTGAACATTCTGAGGCATATGAAATAAAGGTAAATAGGTAAAAATAAAAATAGGATCTAATTGAAAGGTGGAACCTGCTTTTCTGGTGAAATTGTATGCTCCGACGTGGTAATAGGTTTTCTAGTTCTTAACATTGAACTCACCAGGCCGAGATCTGCTTGATCCCATTGGTATTAGATCCCTTTCATCATCAAGACACATTGTGTTTCTTTCTTGATGCACTTTGTGAAAATGTTGGAAAATTACTTATAAACCATTCACTTGGTATCATGTAACTGATAGCGACTTGTCTGGATTTGTCACATGAGCATTTTACCTGCTGTCCTGAAGATGTACTTTTGTTTCCATGGAAGCTGTCCACTAATTCTGACCACCTCCTTTTACTATCAGCTTTTTTGATGGCCCCTATTATCAATCATTACTTACCTATTGATTCATTCCTTCTCCAAAATCTTGCTTGTGTATCACTTTCCCAATTTTCAAAACAATTTTCTGTTTAAAATCCTTTCCTTTCACTTCACATCTCTGCTTCAGCATATGGACTTAACTTCAGATGATTTCATCCTTAATCAATTCTACAGATTAAAGTACAGCTGGCTCAATGATAAAAGGAAAAATGCTGTTCATTTTCTTCAATAAATTTGCCAATGCTCCAGGATTATCCTGGAGGGCAGAGATAACCTTTACCTTAATGACGACTTCTCTTCTCCTGCAACCTTCTTCTGCTCCAGTTCACTCTTATTTCAGCAGTTCATGGATTTGATCTTAAAATCAAATTAATTACCTTAGGCAACCTCCCCACTGCCAGTCCTCAAAATTTGAAGCCTTCAATTCTATATTTAACCATTGTCTACCTTCATGGCATTACTGTAACTGGGTTTTGTATTTTTTTCTGTCCCAGATGCAATCAGCAGCCCTCCTGGAATTGTTTCTTCCCCACCCTCCAATGGGCACATCTAATGTGGCCCAAAGCTCTATTTTTTACTTTTATTTATCTGCATGCTATTCTCTAACATTTATGGACAAAGCATCAACTTTCATCCATATGGGAGTGACAACCAATCTTAACTCTCTTGACCACCACTGCGTAGATACGAAAACAGAAGTTGCTGGAAAAGCTCAGCAAGTCTGGCAGCATCTGTGGAGAGAAATCAGAGATAATGATCTGAGGCATTTTGAGGAAAGATCTAAGGAAAGGTCACTTGACCCTGAACATTAACTTTGATTCTTCTCCACAGATGTTGCCAGACCTGCTGTACTTTTCCAGCCACTTCTATTTTTGTTTCTGATATACCGCATCCACAATCCTTTCATATTTCATACTGCATAATAGTTTCTTCATTTCAACTCACACATTACACTTCAGCTATAACCCAGTAACTCAGACTAAGCCTACTACAAAGGAAGCTCAGTTTCTGTTCCATCATAGGCTGTAGTTAAAGCATTCCAACAAATAGGCTGTTTTGGTACAGCTTTATAACATTGTTTACATTTGACCTACTCTCATGATATCTGAAATGTCTATCATCTCCAGACTCGTGTCCTTCAGTGCCCTCATTTTGGTCTCTTGAGTATTCTTCAGAAATTGCAAGCTGCCTGAAAACTACAACTAGGCTACTATCCTGAACTAAATCCCAGTTCTTAATTACCTCTAGACCTGCCGAAAAATATTGGCTTTCCATATATCGATGCAAAAATGATCGTACTTATCAAAAATGATTTGTTTACTGCCTTTACCCTTCCCAATGTATTGCACTTTAAGGGTTGAGTATGGTAATGAGACAAGGTCAAGGCTGACACCACATGACCAGCAGCCACAGCAACACCAAGCAACAGAATGCTCGATGAAATATGTGTACATATGTTGCTCTGGAACTGCGAGTTCCCTTTTTGTCTGCTAAGTAAACCTGTTCGAGATTATCGAGTCAATTGAACCTATAGTGTTCAGGGATGTGTAAGTTAGGTGCATTATTAGGGGTAAGTATCAAGTTATCGGGTAAGGTAATGGGTCTGGGTGGGTTACACTTCCAAGGGTCAGTGTGGAGTTGCTGGGTCAAATGGCCTGTGCCCTCACTGTAGGGAAGCCATGATCCTATGTTATTTAACAATTCAGTAAGAGAATGGCAATTCTGTGTTAAGAAGAACAATGCAAAGATGTTATTAGCAATGATTTATCCAGAAAAAAAAGGTTATGGTGAGATAGTGAAAAGCATGGGTAAGAGCTTCAGACAAGATTAGAAACAGTGTAAAAGTTATATTTACACCAGGAGCCCAGAAAAATTAAATCACTATGCAAACTGCATTGACCAGATAGTGAGTACTTTATTAATGAGCTGAACAGATCAGTGGTCCATGCAACCAATAAGTCAGTTCTACATTGGGCTGTAGAAGCTGCAGAGCTATCATAACAATGGCAGCTGTTCATTCCAGTGTACAAAGAGGAAAGCAGCAGAGGAAATAAAATTTGAGTTGCAGCTAAAAACAGCAGAGGAGTTTTTTAAAAAGAAAACAAACTTAGCAGTTGCATTGCTGAGTCTCCACATGGAGTAGACAAACAGTCTTGTCACTCTAGGAGTTGGAAGGTCATGTTGTGGCTGTACAGGACATTGGTTAGGCCACTTTTGGATTATTACGCACAATTCACTTCTTTCAAAGAAGTGAAACTATCACTGTATTCTAACAGATGAAAGGCTTAACAGGCGGTCAATTTTTCAATGTATAATTTCAGTTACATCACACTGCAAATTTTTGCTATAAATTCTGTGTTACGATCAAGCCCTCCACTTTCACCTGATGAAGGAGTGTCGCTCCGAAAGCTAGTGTACTTCCAATTAAATCTGTTGGACTATAACCTGGTGTTGTGTGATTTTTAACTTTGCACACCCCAATTCAACACTGGCATCTCCAAATCATGACCAGAAATCAGAGTTTGCAAAGACTCAACATTTCAAGCCTGTTTGAAAGGCACCAGATAGTTCCTGTGAAGCTACTGGAAATGCTGAACAATCAGTTTCTAGTACAAGTGAACTTACAATGAACAGCCCCGTGAATTAATTGATGTGTTTATTCATTGTTGTCATGGCAAAGCCAAAGACATAGGCTGAGCTATGTGAGTGGATGATTGATCTCGTTCTAGCATCAACGTCTATTAAGACTTTCCAGATAGACCACTTGAAGCAAAAGCATCAATATGCTATTGACACATGGCTCAAAAATGCTGGAAAATATTAAACCATCGTAGCTGACTAACGGCATCTGCAATCATTGGGTACAATGATCAGAATTGCTGTGGTAGCCAGCATGCAGAAAGCAAGCAATCTCTGTGAGGAATACAGTCTGATGCACCCACTCAAAGCTGTCCTATATTCCAAGACTTCGCAAATCACGCAGTGCAGAATGGACACTGGATTTGCTGTTGTAAGATATCTCACACCAGGGACGTAATCAAAGTTCCCACTAGGATACAACCAAACAAACAAACCATGTGTAGCACACTGGCAACAACAACAACAACAAGAATATAAATGTAACAGATATATGAGATTTGCACCAACTCAGATCAGCATGGAGATTAGAGTGGAACCTCTAACCAGGAAAAAGATATTCCACATTATGAAATCCTATTTTCCACATGTTATGCGGAGGAAGTCAAGTAATTTGAAGATTTTGCCACTATTAATATCAAATGACCAAAGGCAACATATGTTTAAAACCAGAAATGACATAAGAGCCCCTGCAAACATCCTGACTATTAGAATTCTGCAGTTAGTCGTACAACCCACAACAGCAAACTTAACTGTACATAGCAGATTACCCATCCCTTGCATTTGTACATTGATGATGAAATGTGACAATGCTTCCTGGAAACCACAAGAATTATCTTTGGTTAACACTAATGGTCCAGTAATAGCAAGGATAACTAATGTGACCATTCATGAAATCATTAACATGGCAATTATAGCAGAAGAAACCAAGATTGCTCACATTGAGTCTATTCAGGACTTGCAATAAATATACCCAGACAGATTTGATGGCACATCAAAATTTCAAAAGTGATGCTATATTTAGTTCAGAGTGGTTGTGATTCCATCAATCAAATCTTTAAAAAAAATGTAGTGTTCACATATAAAAGAAGTTTAAAAGTGAATGGAGTGATGTGGAAGGTAGTTTTATTATCTGTTGTGTACATCAGCAAATGACTAGTGCAGTTCTGGTGTGTGATAAAGAAAAACTGCACAATCAGGATATGATTGGACCCAAGATGTATAAGGCTTTTGCTGAAGAGATATACACGCAGAATTGCAACTTTGAAGAATTAAATCCCAAGTTTACAGGAACTAAATTCGTTTGCAAGTTGAATTCTGTGCTTCTAGATCTGTTCCTCTGACTCTGGCATATGTGGTCAAGTTACTAATCACACACAATTGTCTATGAAATCTTGGAAGCATTTGATAACTTACAAATATAAGTTTGGATAATGAACTGTAACCACTGTAACAACAACAACAATACACAAGAGACCAAATTACACACCAGCCAAGAAAAACCAGTTGTGAAGTCTTGAACTCCAGCAAGTCAAATCATCACAAGGTGAAGAGGATTCCCAAAACACCTACATATTGTACAGACTCTTAGACTCTTAAAATGTCATGCATTTCTCAATTCATGTTTCTTGTAGATAGGTTTGCAATTACTCATGTCAAATGGATTTGCTTAATCCTCGTGAATGTAATCTTATTTTTGAATAAAAGGGGATGTTGTGTTACTGTTTTAAATGATGAGTACACTAATGAACCAAGGACCAACGTCATGAGGAGTCCAACTGCAAATCCGCCACAAATTCACCTGCACCTCCACACAGATCATTTACTGCATCCGCTGCACCCGATGTCACCAAATCACCACCCCACACCTTTTCCTCTGCTGCATCGATGAGTGTATCGGCGCTGCCTCATGCTCCCACGAGGAGGTTGAACAGTTCATCCACTTTACCAACACCTTCCAGCCCAATTTCAAATTTACCTGGACCATCTCAGACACCTCCCTTCCCTTCCTAGACCTTTTCATTTCTATGTCGGGCGACCGAATCAACATGAACATTTACTACAAACCAACCGACTCCCACAGCTACCTAGACTACACCTCCTCCCACCCTGCCCCCTGTAAAAATGCCATCCCATACTCCCAATTCCTTCAGCTCCGCTGCATCTGCTCCCAGGAGGACCAGTTCCAATACCGTACAACCCAAATGACCTCCTTCTTCAAAGACCGCAATTTCCCCTCAGACGTGATTGACGATGCCCTCCACCGCATCTTCTCTACTTCCCTCTCCTCCGCCCTTGAGCCCCGCCGCTCCAATCGTCACCAGGACAGAATCCCACTGGTCCTCACTTACCACCCCTCCAACCTCCATATACATCGTATCATCCGTCGTCATTTCCGCCACCTCCAAACGGACCCCTCCAACAGAGATATATTTCCCTCCCCTCCCCTATCAGCATTCCGAAAAGACCACTCCCTCCGTGACTCCATCATCAGGTCCACACCCCCCATCAACCCAACCTCCACTCCCGACACCTTCCCCTGCAACCGCAAGAAATGCAAAACTTGCACCCACACCTCCCCCCTTACTTCCCTTCAAGGCCTCAAGGGATCCTTCCATATCCACCACAAATTCACCTGCACCTCCACACACATCATTTACTGCATCCGCTGCACCCAATGTGGCCTCCTCTATATTGGGGAGACAGGCTGCCTACTTGTGGAATGTTTTAGGGAACACCTCTGGGACACCCGGACCAACCAACCCAACCACCCCGTGGCTCAACACTTCAACTCCGCCTCCCACTCCACCAAGGACATGCAGGTCCTTGGACTCCTCCATCGCCAGACCATAGCAACACGACTGCTGGAGGAAGAGCGCCTCATCTTCCGCCTAGGCACCCTCCAACCACAAGGGCTGAACCTAGATTTCTCCAGTTTCCTCATTTCCTCTCCCCCCACCTTGACTCAGTCAAATCCCTCGAACTCAGCACCACCTTCCTAACCTGCAATCTTCTTCCTGACCTCTCCGCCCCTACCCCCAATCTGACCTATCACCATCACCTTGACATCCTTCCACCTATCGCATTTCCAACGCTCCTCCCCCAAGTCCCTCTTCCCTACCTTTTATCTTAGCCTGCTGGACACACTGTCCTCATTCCTGAAGAGGGACTCATGCCCGAAACATCGATTTTCCTGCTCTTTGGATGCTGCCTGACCTGCTGCGCTTTTCCAGCAACACATTTTTCAGCTCTGATCTCCAGCATCTGCAGTCCTCACTTTCTCCATGAGGAGTCCAACCAGCTAGATAGAGGATGTGTACTCTGTAGCTACAAGTTATCAATTTGACTGTTCACTAAACCTTTTTGAAATTTACAAGTAAACTGTACTTGCACTATTTAGCAATCCAGTGGAGAGTGGCAATTGTTATGGAAGACAAAACAGAAACATGACATCTGTCACTGTAAACATTTACAGCCATTTATTCCAGGATGTGTCTTTTGATATTCTAACACTGGCCTCCTGAGAATTCCCTCTGTCCTTTTCCATCTTCAGTTATGAATTTGCTGTTACAGCCCCCGCTCGAAAATCTCCACTCCTTTCAAAGTCTCTTCAAAGACAACTTGATTGATTACTTTTCTCAGCCATGCACACAACCATTCTGGTCTCTCCCCTCCACTTCTGCTTATTCTCTATGAAATGAATTGTGGTGCTTTATTCCTTTGAAGACTCGACAAAGGTGTAAGGTGTTTTTATTCTACACTTGTGTGCAGGTTTGTGTCTTTCAGCTAAATCAAGAACAGCAAAGCTTGTTCCATCAAATTTTCGGTTTCTGTCTTTTTAGGTCAACAACGGTTTTTTTTGTGATTATGTACAATATAAAAGTGGTTAAAAAATAAGTGGTTATCTGTTTCCATGGCAATGCTTCAGAATGCAGTCGAGTCTAATCTGCTAGTCTCATAAATCATGCATGATAGAGCCACTGCTTCTATTCAGACCCTAACAATTGAACTGATATTGCATGTGAACAAAGGATAATATCTGCGGTTGGTTGACATTATAATACAGACAGCTATGCAATATTCTGATAACATGAAGTTCTGAGTTTGCACATATCCATTGTCTTTAGATGACCTTGAACATTAGAGGAGGATCCCAGAGCAGACACTCACCATTGTACATCTGTTTGGAGTTGCAAAGTTATTACTACTTTCCCTACAAACATATTGAATGGGATTGAATTGAACTGAATTGAATTTATTGTCATGTGTACCGAGGCACAGTGAAAAGCTTCGTCTTGCGAGCAATACAGGCAGATCACAGAGTTAAGTAGCATAGATAGCAAATAAGAGGTAAACAGCGACAAAAACGCAAACACAGATACGGGTGAATATTAAGAGTTTGTGAGTCCATTCAGTATTCTAACAACAGTAGGGTAGAAACTGTTGCGAAACTGGCCGGTGCATGTGTTCAGACTTCTGTACCTTCTCCCCGATGGTAAACGTTGTAGAAAAACATTGCCAGGGTGGGATGGATCTTTGAGAATGCTGGTAGATGGATTCTATAGATGAGAGGTTGGCCTTTGTGATTGTCCGGGCCAAGTTCACCACTCTCTGTCTCCGATCTTGAATGGTACCGTTGACATACCAGGTATGATACATCCAGACAGAATGTATCACTATTCAGATCAAATATTCAAATCAAATCACCACAATAGTACTGAGAATTGTTTTTCTTCATTGGTGGGCTCTTAAATATAACTAACAGCTAATTAAAGGTACAATGTTCTTTCCTAAGCCATATTTTGACTGTTTAAGAGATACAGTGTTTGAAATAAGGGGTTTCATTCCTCCTTTATGAATAAGAGATTGCCTTTAATCCTGTGGTTAAAGAAAATGCACAAATGTTTTCTGTCTGGTATACATAGTCCAGAACAGTCATGGAAGGAATACAGTGTAGTTTTTGTTAAACCAATATTATGAAAAATTAAATATGCAAGGGATTGCAGTATTCATAACAACAAATGTCTCTGGTAAGGTGCAGTCCATGATGTCGTTGCAGAGAGAATGGGTGAAAAAGTTTAGTTTATTGACTCACTTGCTATGTACACTTCAACTTGAGAAAGTATATTTCTTAAACTCATAACAGATTCTACTAATATGGTTTCTTCCTTGAACCAAGCAGAATTACTATGTGTTATGATCCTATTCCATGCAATGATGGAGTGTTCCAGAAAATATCACTCAGGCAATCAATAGCTAGTTTAATTAATAATCCTGCTGACCAATCCCCATTTATAAAGATGATTTTTGGAAACAATGAAGGAGCTGTCGGGGATTGGCAGCTCCAAGCATAACATTTTGCTTTAATTTTGAAAATTTACTATGAAGGCTTAATTTTACTTAGTGTCCCTTTAAAAAAACTGTAATTATTTCATTTGGTTCCACTTGATTCTTAGTTTGTTCACAATAATACACAGAGAACTTGTTTACACCTTCAGAAAAGTGTCATGATGTGTCTGAGCAGGTTAATCGAACATAGCTAGAGGGAGTAGGTAAAAAAATGAAGAATTTTTTAGCTCTTGAGATACAAAGATAATGTCCCTATCTCTGAGCAGAAGGACCAAGTTCCAGTTCCATCTGCTCCAAAGATGTCTGAAAACCTGTCTGAACACTTCTTTAAAACAAATCTACAGAAAGCTGGTAGAAAGTCAAGAGGTTTTTTTTTCAATGACTGGGCAACAGGAGACAAGAAGTGCTGTTGATCTAAGTCAGACTGGAGCGGTATGCTGAGAGAGATAGATAAGAGTTAGAACCTTCTTACAATGCAGCTATTGACCTCAAGAAACACCTTGCCTTGAAGATTTAACTTAGCCTGTTAACAAGAATACAAGACATTTTTTATAGTATCATGAGATGAGATTCTAAGACAGTGAGATTAATCTAATTGATAATTAGATTGAGTGTTTGAAAAATTGCATCGTGAATGATCATAGAATCACAACAATTAGGCCCCTTGAATCCGCACGAACCTCCCGAAGAGCATCCCACCACCCTACCCCATCCCTGTAATTCTGCATTTTCACCTAGCTAACCCACCTAGCCTGCACATCACTGAACACTATGGGCAATTTAATATGGCCAATTCACCTAATTTGCACTTCTTTGGACTATAGGAAGAAACCAGAGTATCCAGAGGAAACCAACACATGTGCAGGGAAAATGAGAAAGCTCCACCAATCACCTGCGGATTGAATCAAGTCTGAGTCCCTGGCGCTGTGAGGCAGCAGTGCTAATCACTGAGATACCATGCCACCCTAGTGCCATGACTGGTTTGCTGATTTACTCCTTTGCCTCATTGCAGCAATATTCAGCCTGTCACTTCGACATTTGAAGAAGTACATCCATGAGATTACAGTACCCAGTTGAGTGTACTGCTCGCTTTAGCTCAATAGTTACTTCTATTTCACTCAAATCATTCTCTTTGCGTGTTCACATCTCATTAACTATGGGTACTGTCCAGTGTTAAAAAAAAGGGTGGCATAATGGTTCAGTGGTTAGCACTTGCACCTCCCAGCACCAGGGACCCAGGTTCAATTCCAACCTTGAGTGATTGTCTGAGTGGAGTTTGCACACTCTCCCAGTGTAAATATAGGATAATAGGGTAGGGAAATGGGTCTGGATGGGTTACTCTTCAGAGAGTCTGTGTGGGCTTGTTGGATCAAAGGGCCTGTTTCCATACTGTAGGGGATTCCAAAACAGAAGGTGGGAGCATTGTAATGATTTAGGATCATGAAATTTTGAAACAAGAAGTAGAACAATAATATGGAGGCCATCATGATGTCCAGAATTTCATTCCTTCAGAGTGACAAAGCTCAATGATATCACTTCTGTCTCGCATCACTGTGAAAATAGCTCCCACTACAAGGAAGCTCAATATAGCCTTTCCATCTCAAACCACATTATAGGTGATCTTATTAATATGTGTATTTTCATATCTTTCAAAAGCACTGTGTAAACATTTTCTCAGTTAATTATAGAAAAGTAAATTAATACAAGCAAAAAGATCTGCTTAAACTATATATGTCCTACACCTACCTCCTTTCAAAATTGAAAATAGAAATTGAAAAGTATGAAATTGTAAAGATGATAGACATTTTTATCTTTTTTTCAGTGAAAAGAACTGATAAATTTGAACTTTGATCCAAATGAATATGAAGCTTCTGATAGTGTACACCATACAAGAAAATATTTCCATGACTGTACTTTCCTGTTGACTAAGTGTTCTTTTAAAAAAAATAAATTACTGAATCTGATCGATAAAATTTTTTAAATAATGAATTATTTTCATGTGTTACAAATATGAGACTTTAAAAGATAAATACGACATACATGTCTGTTTTAACTTAACTTATACCAGAGGGTCCTCCAATTATTTTTTATTATTCATTCACAGAATGTAAAAACCTCTGTCTAGGCCAACATTTATTGTCCATCCCTAATTGCCCAGAGGACATTAATGAACCAAAAGGGTTTTTCCAACAATCAACCATTCATGGCCATACTGTAGGGGATTCTATGGCCATTATTAATTTTTGAAGTCCAAATATTATTGAACTTAAATTCCATAATCTGCCATGGTGAGATTAAAATGCAGGTCCCCAAAACATAATTTGGGTTTCTGGTCAAGAAGGAATTCCTGATGAAGCGCTTATGCCCGAAACATTGATTCTCCAATGCTGCCTGGCCTGCTGTGCTTTTTCAGCATCACACTCTCGACTCTGATCTCCAGCATCTGCGGTCCTCACTTTGGTTTGGTCAAGATAGCACAACAATGCCTCCCCTTCCACAGAAGGTTAAGAGAATTCATCATGTCCTCAAAGATTCTTTTTAGTTTTATACATCCTATCTGAACGCACCACAGCATGGTATGGCATGGTCCCAAGACGCAAGAAGCTACGGAGAATCGTGAACACAGCCCACTCCATCATGCAGACCAGCTTTCCTGCCACTGATTCTATCTATACCTCCCACTGCCTCAGGAAAGCAGCCAAAATCATTAAAGATCCCTCCCACTCCAGTTATACTCTCTTCCACCCTCTTCCATCAGGCAGAAGCTATAAATGTTTGAATACGCATACAAACAGATTCAAGAACAACTTTTCCCAGTTGTTATCAGAGTTTTGAAAGGACATCTCAAATATTAATTCAGATGTCTCTCTCTCTCTCTCTCTCTCTCTCTCTGCGCCTTCTCTGTGGCCACAACACTGCATTCTGCACTCCGGTCTGCTACCCGATGAATCTTGTACAGTACGATCTGCTTGTAAAGCGCACAAAACCTCACTTTTCGCTGTATTCCAGTACATGTGACAACAATAAATCAAGTCAAATCAAATACTTTTTTACCTTGCTTTTGTTAATCTCATGGAATCATTCAACACTGTCAGCAGGATAGGTCTCTACAAGATTTTGGAGAAAATTGGTTGTGCGTCAAAAAATCTCATTCTCATCTGATCCTTTTGTCACAATGCAGTTTGCTGCTACCGTTTCTGATGATTTCTGCATAAAGAATGGAGTTAAATAGGCAGAAAATAGCCCCATTTTATGTTTAGCATCCTCTTTGTTATGTCTTGGACTTCCACCTTTCTTGCAGTTATGGATAGAATTTGCCTGAATACTGGGTCAGATGGCAAGCTCTACTCTCTGTCTGAACTGAAGTCAAGACAAAAACAGTATATTTTGATCAGCTTTGTTAGTTGTACACACACATAAACTAAGTCGAAAAGTATGGTGCTGGAAAATCAGAGCAGGTCAGCCAGCATCTAAGGATCAGGAGAGTCGACTTTACGGGAATAAGCCCTTCAGGAATGATGAAAGGTAGTGCCTGAAATGTTGAGTCTCCTGCTCCTCGGATGCTGCCTGACCGGCTGTGCTTTCCCAGAGCTAAACTTTTCGACTCTGACCTCCAGCATCTTCAGTACGCACTTTCTCTCACACACAAGCTGAGGCTGATAGACTTATGGATTGGCTCTCTCATGCTCATAACTGTTCATACTGACTATACGCATGAGGAAAACTACGGATATGGTCCAGGGTGTAACACACCTCCATCCGTAATCACACAAATGTGACCCCATTGGAAGTGGTTCAAGGATTCCGCTGCCATGAGTCAATGGTAACAGACAGTCAATTCTTTGAGTTAATATACTCACTGGGGAAACCTTCAAATAACTGGCAAAAGATCAGTTAAATAAAATGAAGCTAGCATTTGGGACCAAGATGCTTGGTTCTGAAGTCCACGTTCTTTGCACCTTGTTGTTTGTCTGTGAAATGTAGAGATTTACAGCTAACAAGAAAGAAAATTCAGCAACTTTTACATTACATTCTTGTACCTCTCAGATGAACAAAATCACAAATGTAGCAATCTGTACCTGATGAAGGGCTTTTGCCCGAAAGGCCGATTTCGCTGCACTTTGGATGTTGCCTGAACTGCTGTGCTCTTCCAGCACCACTAATCCAGAATCAAAGCTAATACTGGCTAGTACATAACTTACTGCCCAGTGCATTAACATTGTGCCTAGTGCATTAACATACTGCCTAGTACATCAACATACTGCCCAGCACATTAACATAGTGCCCTGTGCATTAACATTCCTGCTGTCGTGTGCATTGAGCCTCTGACTCCATCAGAAGTATTAAAAATAAGTATAATGTAAATGTATTAAAATGCATTTCCAATATCTTACAGTCCAGAATAAGAGTAAAGCTGGACTTGCAATATAAACCCCGTTACGCTCTCCACAGATATTGTTAGAGCTATTTTGTTTCTCCAGCATTCTGTATAAGATCACTTATCAAGCAGAGGTGACAGCTCTGACGTGGGCATGTTTGCAGATTGCAAGACAATCACTTACCTAATCATTTTCCATATGATGTGGTAGATGGCAGGAGACAACCAGCAGAGCATGCAATAATCTGCTTCAAGAATTCTTGCAAGTGCTTCATGAAGGCCCTAAACATTGACTATCCACACAAGCTGACAACAGAGGGAAATGGAGATACTGCCGATTGTTCAGCATATGCCATCACAATGCCATCAGTGATTAAAGCAGCTGGGCAAAAGACACCAAAAGCAAAAACGACGACCTGTAGCAATGATCAATGACCACTTCTTTTGTGACACTTATGGAAGATCCTTCTTCTCATTGACTGGTTTCTTGCAGCTATCAACAAAATGGCACCATATGAACCTGTCCATTCTCCAACAGATTCTACTTACTGCATGTCACAGATGTAAGAAAGCTGAGGACAGAATTTTGTTAATTCCAATTCTGTCCAATAGCATTAGACATGCTACAGTTGGAAAAGTCAGATTAAAGTCATAGAGTCATAAACTCATAACATCAATGAGATATACAGCATGGAAACAAACCCTTTGGTCTAACTCGTCCATGCCAACCAGATATCCCAAACTAATTTAGTTCCAGCACACGGGCCATATCCCTCCAAACCAATCCAGATGCCTTTTAAGTATTACAATTGTATTAGCCTCCACCACTTCATCAGGCAGCTCATTGTAGACACGTACCACCCTCTGCACGAAAAGGATGCTCCTTCGATCTCTTTTATATCTTTACCCTCTCACCATAATCCTATGCCCTCCAGTTCTGGACTCCCTCACCAAAGGGAAAAGGCCTTGTGTATTTATCCTATCCATGCCCCTCATGATTTTATAAAACTCTATAAGGTCATCCCTCAGCCTTCGACACTCCAGGGAAAAAAGCCCTAGCCTAGTCAACCTCTCCCTATAATTTAAATCCTTCAACCCTGGCAACATCCTTGTGAATCTTTTCTGAACCCTTTCAAGTTGCACCACATCCTTCTCATAGAAAGGAGAACAGAACTGCATGCAATATTCCAAAAGTGGCCTAACCAATCTCCTGTACAGCCGCAACATGACCTTCCAACTCCTGTACTCAATACTCTGACCAATAAAAGAAAGCATACCAAACGCCTTCTTCACTATCCTATCTTCTACCTGTGACTCTACTTTCAAGGAGCTATGAACCTGCACGCCAAGATTTCTTTGTTCAGCAACACTCTCCAGGAACTTACCATTAAGTATATAAGTCCTGCTAAGATTTGATTTCCCAAAATGCAGCACCTCGCATTTATCTAAATTAAACTCCATCTGCCCATTGGCCCATCTAATCAAGATCCCATTGTAAAGTGAGATAACCTTCTTTGCTGTCCACTGCACCTCCAATTTTGGTGTCATCTGCAAGTTTACTAACTATGCCTTGTATGCTCATATCCAAATCATTTATATAAATGACAAAAACTAATGGACCCAGCACCGATCCTTGTGACACTCCACTGGATACAGGCCTCCAGTCTGAAAAACAACCCTCCACCACCACTCTCTGTCTTCTACTTTTGAGCCAGTTCTGTATCCAAATGGCTAGTTCTCCCTGCATTCCATGAGATCTACCCTTGCTAAACAGTCTCTCATGGAGAACCATGTTGAATGCCTTACTGAAGCCATATAGATCACATTACTGCTCTGTCCTCATCAATCCTTTTGTTACTTCTTCAAAAAACTCAATCAAGTTTGTGAGACATGATTTCCCATGTACAAAGCCATGTTGACTATCCCCAATCAGTCCTTACATTTCCACATACATGTACATCCTGTCCCTCAGAATTCCGTCCAACAACTTGCCCACCACCAATGTCAGCCTCACTGGTCTGTACCTCCCTGGCTTGTCCTCACCACCTTCTTAAACAGTGGCACCACGTTAGCCAACCTCCAGTCTTCTGGCAGCTTGCCTATGACTATCGATGATACAAATTTCTCAGCAAGGAGCCCAGCAATCACTTCTCCAGCTTCCACAGAGTTCTAGGGTGCATCTGATCAGGTCCTGGCAATTTTTTCACTTTTATATGTTTCAAGACATCCAGCAATTCCTCTTCTGTAATATGGATATTTTTCAAGATGTCACCAACTACTTCCCTACATTCTATATCTCCCATGTCCTTTTCCACAGGAAAAACCAATGTAAAATACTCGTTTAGTATCTCCCACAACCCCTGCAGTTCCACACAAAGGCCACCTTGCTGATCTTTGAGGGGACATATTCTCTTCCTAGTTACACTTTGTCCTTAATGTATTTGATGTATTCGTAAAAACCCCATGGATTCTCCTCAATGCTATTTGCCAAAGCTATCTCATGTCCCCTTTTTGCCCTCCTGATTTATCTCTTAAATTTACTCTTATTGCCTTTATACTCTTGTAAGGATTTACTCGATCTATCCTGTCTATACTTGACATATGCTTTCTTCTTTTTCTTGAAAAGACTCTAAATTTCTTTAGTCATCCAGCATTCGCCACACTGACCAGCCTTTATTTTCACTCTAACAGGAATATATTGTTTCTGGCCTCTCATTATCTCATTTCTGAAGGTTTCCCATTTTCCAGCCATCCCTTTACCTGTGAACATCTGCCATAGAGATGTACAGCATGGAAGCAGATCCTTTGGTCCAACTCATCCATGCTGACCAGATGTCTTAACCTTATCCAGTCCTATTTGCCAGCACTTGGCCCATATCCCTCTAAACCCTTCCTAATCATAAAAGCATTCAGATGCTTTTTAAATGCTTTAGTTGTACCAGCCTCCCCCACTTCCTCTGGCAGCTCTTTCCATACACGCACTACCCTCTGTGTGAAAAAGTTGCCCTTTAGGTCCCTTTTCTTTCTTTTCCCTCTCACCATAAACATTTGTCCTCTAGTTCTGAACTCCCTCACCCCAGGGAAAAGACCTTGTCTATTTATCCTATCCATGTCCCTCATTATTTTATAAACCTCTATAAGTCACCCCTCAGCCTCCAATGCTCCAAGGAAAACAGCCCCAGCCTCTAGTTCTGAACTCCCCCACTCCAGAGAAAAGACCTTGTCTATTTATCCTATCCATGTCCCTCATTATTTTATAAACCTCTTTAAGTCACCCCTCAGCCTCCAATGCTCCAGGGAAAACAGCCCCAGCCAATTCATTCTCTCCTTGTGGCTCAAACCTTCCAACCCTGGCAACATCCTTTCTGAACCCTTTCAAGTTTCACAACATCCTTCTGTTAGAAAGGAGAACAGAGTTGCACGCAATATTCCAAAAGTGGCCTAACCAATGTCCTGTACAACCACAAACATGACCACCCATCTCCTCTACTCAAGGATCTGACCAATAAATGAAAACAAACAAATGCCTGCTTCACTATCCTATCTTCCTGCGACTCTACTTTCAAGGATCTATGAATTTACACTCCAACGTCTCTTTGTTCAGCAACACTCTCCAGGACCTTACCATTAAATGTATAAGCTCTGCACTGATGTGCTTTTCCAAAACACAGCACCTCACATTTATCTAAATTAAACTCCATCTGACATTCCTCAGCCCATTGGCCCATCTGATCAAGACCTTAGTGTACTCTGAGGTAACCTTCTTCATTGTCCACTACACCTCCAATGGTGGTGTCATCTGCAAATTTACTAACTATATCCTATTAGACGATCAGCATGCCATATGTGACCGGAGTGCATTAAAACAAGACGCATTTACAATTCAACATGTGTGCAGTTCATTAATAGTGATCAGTGCATTTCATTAATAATGAATGGATCAGTTGTTAAGTCTTCAGGTGAGGTCTGTTGGGATCTAAACTCTCAGTTTGGACAGATAATTTAATTAATGCACATTCCAAATGAAAACTTCATTAAATAAGTCAATGCACTTTCTTTTGTCATTTATAATTCTCCTTAACCACTGTTAATTCTAAAAAGTGAACCATTTCAATTGTTTTCCAAACACCGCATGTTGATGCTTACACTCAAACATCTCAGTGTGTCTTGAACATGATTTGGAGATGCTGGTGTTGGACTGGGGTGTACAAAGTTAAAAATCACACAACACCAGGTTATAGTCCAACAGGTTTAATTGGAAGCACACTAGCTTTCGGAGCGCCGCTCCTCCACTTTCACCTGATGACGGAGTAGCACTCCAAAAGCTAGTGTGTTTCCAATTAAACCTGTTGGACTATAACCTGGTGTTGTGTGATTTTTAACTTTGTCTTGAACATGTCATCTTGCTTCTTGGACATGTCTAAAACAGCATATCACTTGACTGTTTCTCTCTTCTTTAGAAACTCTAGGCTAGTTAACTGGTAGTTGAAGGTTTCCATTGCATTCCCTTCATTATCTTCTCAGCTATATTTCCATATCTTCAATACTTATTTCAAGATTAATGGATAGACTCAGTGCAAATTCAAAGAAGTTCTAACTAATGAAAGTGGTCCCTCTTTTTTGCAATACTCTAGCCTAGTGCAGAATTTAATTTCATTTTTAAACTTTAATGTTTTGTGAGTTCTATACTTTAACCACAATCTTCAATTACCGAGATTCATAAATTTTCTAAGCCAAGGCAATTATTTTGAAAAGATAAAACTGGAGATATTAAATCACACTCTTAAATTTTAATTTGAGTTTAGATGAGTTACAGGTAGTGATGATGTATTAAACCTTTGATCTGGACAATGAGACTAAAGTCATTGATGACAAAATCATTGAGACGAAGGATCTAATTGGAGGTTTAAATCCAAGCCACTACATTTCTGAATCTTTAAAGCTTTCCTCCAGTATGAATAAGTCAGAGAATATTTAAAAGCAAATGGACCATTTTCACATCTTGTTAAAATAAAGTAGCAAAAACAAAGCTTTATGTATAGCATCATTGAATAACTAATCCAACATGACTGTTAGAAGTGCCAGGATCTTTAAATCTACAAACTAAAAGCAATTATGCAAACAATTGGCAAATAAAATAACTGTAACTTCCGGAGGAACAGCTAAAAATATGTGACACAATCCTGACGTTAAATGCATGAATAAATACATTAATTAAAAATCAAAAGTTGAAAATGCCTGAACACAGCGCTTTGTGGGATAGTATTGGTGTATGACAAATACATAGCAATCTAGGACCTGATGACAGGACCACTCCCAATGCAGCAGTAGATTGAATCAATGTATCAGCTTCTGTTTCCAATCTCCACATTGATGGTTTCTACTCTCAGCGTTGGGTTCATAATCTCAGTCTCTCCAGTCTGAGGGCTCTGATGTATCATTAGTATTTATCTCTCCTGTCTTTTTCCACTGACTTCACTTCTCACGTTTTTCCTTGCAAACTGATCTTTCACTCTTTGTTGTCAATTTGTCAATGCCAACTTTCCCCAGAACCATTTTGCTTATTCTGGGCAATTTTTTTAAAATAAGAATTTAGGGTCAAATGGGGATTTTTAATTCACTGGCTGGAAATATAATACTGAGCTTGTGACAAATAGATTGACAAACTCAGACCGAAGTGAGCCACCTCACAGCTATTTTTTCACCAACATTTATTTTCCATCCCTAATTGCCCTATAAATTACCCACTGCAATCCCTGAGTTGTAGAGACACTCCGAGTACTGCATAGAAGGGACTTGCAGGATTTTGACCCAATGGCAATGAAGAAATGGTGAAACACTTCCAAGTCAGGAGGTTGGGTGACTTAGAGGGGAAATTGCAGCTGCTTATGTTTCTATGTATCTGTTGCCCTTGTCCTTTGAGATAGTAGAAATCATAGGTTTGGAAGGTACTTGCTCAGGGTGAACTATCACAATTTGCATCAATTAAAACCAAATCTTCAAAATCCACCAAGGAAAATGACCTACTCAGGAATATGAAGCTCACACACATAAGGGACAGATGGGATTTGAGCTAGACCCCCTGGCCAATACTATGACTTTACTCCAAGAGCCCCTTATTTCTTTGCCCTGGACATTTTCTAATCAACCTGTTCCGAGATGTTATTATGCACCTCTGGTGCATGTGGGACTTGAACATAGGCCTCCTGGCTCAGAAGTGGGTCACTATCGCTATGCCCCAAGAATCCCAAATTCCAACAACTGAACATCTGCATAGATGTGTTACAACACACCTCTGAAGCAGATGATACTTGAACCTAGTTAGAGGCAAAATAAACTGCAGATGTTGGAATCCAAGATAGACAGGTCGGAGGCTGGAAGAACACAGCAAGCCAAGCAGCATCAGGAGATGGAAAAGTTGACATTTCAGATGTAATCCTTCTTTAGGACAGTGCTGTGGCAGTCATAAAGAAGGGTTACATCTGAAATACGGACTTCTCCACCTCCTGATTCTTGAACCTAGGCCATTTTGACCAAAGGTAGGGATGCTACCACTGTGCCACAACAGCCCAGTTTCTGTCCTGTATTGAACAAGGGTTTATTGGCATATAGCTGGCAGATCCTCAGGTACCTCTTGATAAGTGAGCACCATTTCAAAACCAGAAGTGAATAAGCATTTGTCGCCAGCCTTGGCCATCAAGACTTGGCATTCTTTATTATTAATTCAATTCTAATTGATAGTTGTCTATGCATCTCTACTGAATGTAATTAATTTAAATTGATGTGGAACACTAGTGCTGTATTGCCATTTTAGTTTAGTGCAACTGCATTCAGAATTAAAGCAGAAACAAGGAGTGACATTTTGAAATAGCCATTTTAGGTAAATGAAAAATCTTAATAATTGGGAATAAAGTAATAAAGTAGATTTACTTTTGGGATCTGCATCAAAAAAGTGGTTCAGGCAAGTTGAATGTATTTTCTTTTGATCGCTGATAAGGATCTCAAGTGCAATTAGTTTGTGCCGCCTCAGCACAGTTCCCAATGGACCTGTGCCTACAGCAAGAACACTCTATAATTCACCACTAATTGAGCAATCTGATTCACAGAAACCACAAACAGGATGCTGTTCAGGAATACTGGAAATCCATGCTGTTGAAAGTGAAGGATGCTTTTCTGTGCTTTGGGTGAAAACACATTGGAAAACAAAATCAGTTTGGTCAGAATGTTGTGCAAGTAATTTTGTATTTTAATACATAAAATTCCATTGTGCAAGTGCCTGACATTGAGTATATTTTCCTGCTTGGTCAAGACCCAAATGAAAATAGGATTGACTGCAAGATGGTTTGAATGTTTGAATACTGTTTACCTCACTGCAACGAATAGAAAATGGCAACTATAACAGGAACAATGGTTGCAGATATTCTAAGACATGACTGACATTCAAATTGCGTGCCTATCACCTTTGGCTGAAGACCTAAAATAAATGCATCTGGAAACCAGATCTCTTGTTCAAGATAAATCCTGCAGATGCTTTTTCTCTGAAGTTTGTGGTAGATTGATTGCGTCAGTTGTACTTTAGTAGTGTCATCCACTGTACATTAGTGTGAACTACATTTGGTGAAAGGAGACACACATTCTGTGTTGGAAAGAATATTAAGTCTTCTTTGGATTGTGTACTGAATATTAATACTACACATTACTCTGCATGTCACATGCAGATCCCCTGAGTAGTATGTTATTCAATAACTCTTGAAGTACATATTCAACACACCAAAGGTGCATTCTGTCAGAGGTCATGTCCCTGATTTGAAGAATTTCATAAGGCTCTGAATGATGTGGGCTAAGGTGAGAAATATGGGAGAATCTCGTGAGTCGTTTAATGAATTATTTTTTCGATATTAGGAATAACAAGTCATATTTTCCAACAGAGTTATTGAAATGAAATACTCATGAGAAAGCATTGTGATGCCTGTTAATGAAGATTATTCATTTTCATCACCCTCATTAACTCCAAATCTAATCTCCATAATATGCAGCTTCCTATGATATTTTGGGACAGACAGAAACTAGCTGCCAAGAATTCCCCCTATGATAGAGCAGATTCCTCCAGCTTGCTGCTTGTTCCTCTGGATCTCCATTGAGAAAGCTGGTACCAACATGTCATGGCTCACTCCAGGGCAGCGATCATATGTACTCTGCGACCAAGGATCTTGGCATCCGATATATGACAGCATTCTACAGCCTCGTGGGACACCTCCGATCCACTGGCAGTATGTTTCTACAGTTCAATGCTACTGTTCTGCATGTACTGTCAGTGTATTCTTGGATTTTTTTGGCAGTGTTGAGTCTTTCTGGCAATGGAGGGTGGTAGAATCAAGCTAGTATCTTGTGACAGGCATGTCATTGGGATAGTGCAAGTAGTTAATGAAGCACATTGGGGACAACAGTGTGAAAGCAAAACTCAGTCAGCCTTGAGGAGAGAAACCCTTCATGAAACTCAACAAAATTATTTTTCACCAAAGCATGGAAAGATTTAGTCTTTCGGGTATTGTTTTTTTTCCTGGCAGGAGTGAATGATTATGGACATATAAACAAAACCATGCTTTCAATTCATAAATGGCTAAATATGCACTGTAATTTGCATTTTCCTCACCCTTCTAATGGGAGGGTCCAAATCAAATATAGGGATCATGACATAATTTTGGTTAAGAACAAACACAAAAAGGTCATAATTGTCTGGGTAAAATCTCACAAGGTGTTTGGCCAACGAACCAACAGTGATATGAAAAAAGTATTCTAATGTGCAGTGGTTAAGATCTGAAATAAATTACCTGAGTGGAGTGGAGGCAGGTTCAATTGTGGTTTCCAATAAGCAATTGAATAAACAATCGAACAGACAAAATTACCAGGTTACAATGAAAGGGTGGGAAATGAAGCTTGTTAAGTTTACCTTGCAGAGGGCAGTATAAATAGAATGGGCTAAATGGCCTCCAGTGCTGAATATTTCTGAAATTATTCCGTGATTCTATGTGATGTTTCCTGTAAAGTTCTTTATTTAAAGAAACACAAAAATCTTGTTGTTCCTGAGACATGTGAAAAATCAGCAATATCATTCTGGCCTTGAGTATTATGAGAGAAAGATCAGCTGAATTGACTTATATGACTATAATAATTAATCACAGTAGTTTTGCTGGAATGTTTGTGTCTCTAGCAAGAAATAATAAATGAAACAGGAACTGAGTATCAGTTGTTCTGTCATAAGACCCAAAGGATGAGCATCAATGGTCCTTTTGTCTTCCTTGATTTTTCCTGCAATACTCAGAAGATTCCAAAGGCATTTGACTCAATCTCTAAATCTTGTCTGATCGTGACTTTGTTGCTAGAACAAAAATCTATTTTGCAAGCAAATGTGTGCATTGTTATACTTTGCTGCATCAACCATGAAAAATCTCTCACCAAACCTAGAGCAGGATATTCGCTTTGAACTTGCTTTCACCTTTTAACATGACTTATACAACACATTATGACAAAATAGAAAGACTTACATGTTGCTGCAGGATATTGTTGAAAATAGACCAAGGAAAATAAAAGCTGAGGCATGCTTAAACTTGGCTTATGAACAAATTCATATGTCTGGTGCAAAGTCAGGTCGTGAAAACTCAGCATTGAGTGAGATCTAATGCCACTGCAGCTTGCCTGGTTTTCCTGTTGGAAATCTTGTATTGTCTCAATGCAGAAATTATAGTGCATTGTTGCAGCACCCCAGAGGGAGCTCTTAACTGTATTTTATTCAAATTGTCTGACACTGCGTTGTATAGAGCACCTTAATTGTCCTACCCTATTTTGAAACACATACAATGTTTTGCTGTGTGTTTCTTTTCATACTGAAAAGAACAATTAACTCGCAAACTAATTAATTTTTGGATTGCCTGAGGAGAGAAGATTGTCTTCTTTTTTGTAGTCTATCAATATCTGTCTTCAATTTTAAAAAAAATCTTTCTTCATGCATTTTCTTCGCTTATTTTTGCTGGGAACTTTAACAAATTTTTTTTCTCTGATGAATTAAGATGATCCTTGTTTCTCATGCTGGTGAGTTGAAATCTAGTGAGAATGAATCTAGTCATTATCAGTCAATTCTTTATCAATTTTAGTAGGCCACACAAGGTGAGAACTCTACGAAATGTATCATTAAATGATATATTTAATTTATTCACATGCCCCAAAGGCCTTTGGGCTCCAAGTTTATTTGGAGTGGGAACACAGAATGAGTGCTGACTGATCAGCTCTCCTAGTGGATGAAAGTGAGGACTGCAGATGCTGGAAATTAGAGTTGAGATTGCGGTGCTGGAAACGCAAAGCAAGTCATGCAGCATCCGAGGAGCAGGAAAATCGACGTTTCAGGCAAAAAGTCATTCCTGATGAAGGACTTTTGCCCGAAACGTCGATTTTCCTGCTCCTCAGATGCTGCCTGACCTGCTGTGCTTTTCCAGTACCGCACTCTCGACTCATTGTGGACAGACCTTGAAAATTGGCATTGGGTATAATGGAGAATAAGTTCCACATCCCTGCCCAAAACAAATTTGTAGCCCATTATTTTTATCCAAAACTCCTTTATTGTCCATTTTAATATCCTGGCAAACCTATTATACAGGCTTTTGGTTGGTTCAGTTGACTAGATGACTGGTTTGCAATGCAGAATGATGCCAATAGCATGGGTTCAAGTCCTGCACCGACTGAGCTTACCATGAAGGACCTTCCTTCTCAACCCCACCCCTTGCCTGAAGCATAGTGGTTCTCACTAATGTGAGAGCAGGACTGTGGTGATTTGACTTTTACCTGTTATTATGCAGCAATGATTCTGCACAATCTCAGTCAGTAATTGATTATGAAAGATAATTATATCCTGAAGGCAATTTTAGGAAATGCTGAATGGAAAATTTTGAGATACATTTCATTGGTGAGCTTCCTTGCAGTGGACAATTTACAATACATCATTATCCCAAGCAATAGTCCTGCAATTTTTAAAATCAGAAGATAACAGCTTATTAGATCTCACGCATGGTTTGGGATCTTTCAAAGTTCAGACCAAGTTTCTCATAGTTAATTAAGCCAAGGAAAATGTGACAGAGAAGTATTGATGTATTAATGCAGGAAGCCTGACTGGAAAGGAACATAATGTTTTTGCTGTACACCAACAAGGAGCCACTTTGAAAGATGACACAAGTTGAAGATGCCCCAAAAGGCATGCAAGTGCACTCGTACAGTCCTTTGAAAGCATTTAAGGCGACCTACGTCCTGGATGACACCTCCACCTCTAGTGGGACACAAGTGTGGCTCATATGAAATTTGTAAAATATGTGAACTCCTGCCAGATTTGCATGCAACTCCTCAATGTGTGGCATAGAATATCTGTCTAAATGAAAAGCTTTGATGACTGTCAGTTTATAATCTCCACAGAGACGGACTGAGTGATCGGGTTTTAAAATAGGGAATATTGGCCAGCCCATTCATCGAATTGAACTAAGCATATGATGCTAAGTCTCTCTAGACATTTCAATTCGGCCTCTATTTTGGCATGTAGGGCATAGATGACTGGCCTTGCCTTGAAGTATTTAGATTGGCCCTCTGGGTCCACATTGATGTTGGCAGTGCCACCTTTTATTTTCCTTCTTGGAACATTTTGGGATACTTCCAAATGACTTCGTGTATATCATCAAGATCCATTTTAAGTATCTGCTTCCAATCCAGGTGGATTTTCTGTCACCTTCTCAAAAGATTGGAACGTGGCCTTTGTACCACCATTAAGGGAGGTTGGACTGCCTATTTGCCCATGTGAATCTGGAGTTACAATGGCCTCAACATCATATTAGGGCTCCCCAGTCTATTTGGCCAATCTAGCCTTGGTGACTTGCAGTCTTAAAAGTAAGATGCCCCATCAGAGTTACCTAAGGGTTTGATCCCCAACAATAGATACAGCAAGCACCAAGTCTACACCCATGTCTAAGGGGTGGCCATTTACCCTAAGTTTTATCTTAATTGGGCCTGGTCTAGGAGCAGTGATCCAATTTAGATGTGTCAATCTCTCATCATCAGGCTGATTTCTTTGCAGATGTGGTTTCACCCTTCAGCCTGGGCAATAAGTGTTTCCCCTGTTTTGGTAGCCTTATCTGTAGTAATATCTATAACCACAAGTGTGGCATGGACATTCCTGCTCCTCACTGTGTTGTGGAGAAAATTCCCATCCAGTTCTTGAACCATGCGGTCTCTGACTCCAATTGCCCTTCTTTGGCAACCAACGAGAGCTGCAAGCATTATCCATTGGGAACTTGGCTCTGCATTATGGGGATCACCCAAGGTTGAGGATGGTACTGTCTATGAACTCTTGAAGCTGCCAAACCCTATTTTCATTGGAAAGGGCAGTTCCACGGCTTTCTTCAGGCACAGATCTACATCAGTCATTAGCTTCCTTTATATATTTAATTCAACAAACCAACTGATCACTTAACAATTCCTAATGTTCTGGCCCATACTCAGTGCTCTGCTAATTTCCGCAGTCTAGATAAGAATTCAGTAACTGGTTCCCCAGGAAGTCAATTTGCCATGTTAAACCTGTACCACTGCAATCTAAGAAATAGCTTGGGATCATTCAGTTTGACTCTGGGATTGCCAGGTAGGTGAAATTCTTTCTGATGCTGAAAGTCAGGACCCCACAGGTGTGATCAGAAGAATGACTTTTTGTTGATAATCCCCTTCTGTCCTGTTTGCCTGAAAGAATGATCTCATTCTATTTTAGCGTGCTGGGAGTATCCTAGGCTTCCAGTTTCCCAAACAACAGCATGATTTATAGGACAAACAACAAAGAACAATGCAGCACAGGAACAGGCCCTTCAGATCTCTAAGCCTGTACTGACACATTTTGCCCTACCAGTCTAAAACTGTCATCATTTACAGGATATTCCCTTCCTATTCATACATTCATTCTTCGTGAATGCTGGCAGTGCATTCCAGGCACTTACCACCCATGGTGAAAATTTATTTTATACTTCCCCCTGGTGCACTTTCAACCTGTGTCCCCTTGTAATTGACTCCACCCTGGGGAAAAAAGCCTCATACTTTCAACTCTATCCATGTCATTCACAATCCTATTAATCTCTATCAGGTCACCCCACAACTTCTTGCATTCCAGTGGAAACAAACCCAGTCTATCCAACCATTCCTCATAGGTAAAATTCCCTATACCAGGCAACATCTTGGTAAACCTTTGCTGTACCCTCTCCAAAGCATCCACATCCTTCTGGTGTTGTGGTGACCAGAACTGTACACAATATTCCAAGTGTGGCCTAACTAAAGTTGTACAAAGCTGCAGTATAACTTGTCTATCTTTATACTTTGTGCCCCTTCCAATGAAGGCAAGCATGCCATAGGCCTTGTTTTACTACCTTCCTACCTGCACTGCACCTTCAGTGATCTGCGGACCTGCACACCCAGACCCCTCTGCATATCAATACTCCTAAGGATTCTGCCATTCACTGTATAATTTTCACCGATAACTGAACTTCCAAAATGCATCTCCTCACATTTGTCCGGATTAACCTCTGTCTACCATGTTTATGCCTATGCCTTCAAGTGATCTATATCCTGTGGTATTCTTTGACAATCCTCTTTACTATTCGCAATACCACCAAGCTTTGTATTGTCCACAAACTTACTAATTAGACCAGCTATGTTTTCCTCCAAATCATTTTGTTGATCACGAACAGCAAAGATCTCACCACTGATCCCTGTGGAAAACCACCAGTCACAACCCTCCATTCTGAAAAGATCCTCCCACCACTACTTTCTGTCTCCTATGACTAAGCCAGTTCTGCATCTATCTTGCCAGCTCACACCTGATACCATATGATTTCACCTTTTGTATCAGTCTGTTGTAAGGGACTCTATCAAAGACTTTACTTTTCCCTCATCAATCATCTTTGTCACTTCCTCAAAAAGCTCAATCAAACTAGGCATGACCATACCCCATAAAACCATGCTGTCTATCATTAATTTGTTTCTAAATATGTATAAATCTTGTCCCTGAGAACCTTTTCCAACAAATTCTCCACCACCAATGTGAGACTCACAGGCCTGTAATTTCTTATATTATCTGTGCTGCACCTCTTAAACAATGGATCAACATTGGCTATTCTCCAGTCCTCTGGGACCTCACCTGTGGCCAAAGAGGTTGCAAAGATGTTTGTCAATGTTCCAGCAATTTGTTCTCTTGCCTCCTTCAGTATTCCACATCACAGTCTTATCGGTTTCATTAAAAGGCAAGGTTGTCCAAAACGTTTCTTGACTCTTGTCATCAGCATTATCACTCAGGAAACCTGACTGGAAAGGAGTATCATTTATTGTTGAACACCAAAGTAGACCTACTATTCATGGCGTACATATCCTACCATCTGCTTCGCAGGATTCACAACATGGTCGCCAGGATGTTACCTGAGTTTTTGGTTTAACAGTCTAGTGATAATACCACTACACACCGCCTCCTCCTCAGGGAGCCTATTGTACCTGGTATTCCCAGGTAATCTCTCATTCAAGTATTAACCAGGCCTGGGTCTACTTACCTGCTGAGATCAGATGAGATTGGGCATTTTCAGATTAGTACAGCCAGAGGCATATTTTCAAATTAACCTGTTCAGACATGTTATTGCACATCTCAGGGCAGGTGAAACATTACTACTATGTCACAACAGCCCTTATGGAATGCTTTATGAATTTGTGTGACATCCTACCACAGAGGTCATACTAGTCTTCTCTGCCTCACTCCAATTGTTCAGGTAATAAGTTCTAGTTGAACAGGCCACTGCTCGTTACTATGGCAACTCATACTCAACAAGTTCCACAGGGAGATTACTTAGTGATTCTTCATGGGCCCTGTAGGGATTATCACACTTGGACTGTGCTGTTGGTTAGTGATCATTAAATTCAGTTATAAATAATTCAGTCATCATTTGGACATCTGTTCTTGGCTGAACTGCACAAAAGTTTGGTAATGCATATATACAATAAGAGGTACAGATATACGAGTACAATGATGCTCCAGTGCTAGGCATAGATCCTAGTAAAGGGGGCTATTCTTGTCTTGATGGAAAATACCTCAAGGTACTAATGTACTAAACTTAAACTATGCTGTATTATGAAAGAAATGGAAATGTCTTGTGCTTATTATCTTGCAAAAATCAACATTGCTCTTAGATGTTCTGACAGCTTTGACTATTTCCTTCAATGGGACCTTATTTGAGCAGTTGAATTCAAATTCAGGCACACACCACTGAAACAACATACCATATTGATAGTTTAACTAAATCTCTAATTTATCTCCAACCCTTTTTGAAATCTTTTGCAGTTAAGAGGCCCTGTGGCTCAATGGGTAGCATATTGGCTGTCTAGTCTGAGCCTGTGGAACACATTCAAAGGTTGTGGGTTCAAGTCCCACCAGAGTCAGGTTTTAAGCTGCATTCTTGGGGGTGCAGGGCTATTTTTGGAGTGGCACGGTGGTGCAGTGGTTAGCACTGCTGCCTCACAGCACCAGGGTCCCAGGTTCGATTCTTCTTGCCATATTTTCTTTTGAAGAGAAAATCCTCACCTTCACTTTCGGGCAGAGGTACCGAGCAATCTACCAAATCAACTGAAGGAAACAACTTGCAAAGCCTTGGCTTTTGTTTAAACGGTTGGAATGATAGAAGCAGCCAGAATTTGTGAGGTCGTGCTCTCATTTTTGTTTCAGTAGCAGTAGCACTTGGGGTCTTATAGAAGTGGAAACAATTTTTTCCTCTCTCGATTATGACCAAAAGCTGAGGGTTCTCTTCCTGGGCTGTCGGATTGCATGTGAGACAATCTGTTTTCTGAATTTGCCTTTTGTCAAGTGGGTGTGTTTATGGGATGTTGCTGAATTGGAGCCGTTATGGTTTAGTAGCAAAATAATCTATTATTGTGTTATGTTTTCCAATAGAGTTAAGTTATTCCATGTTCCTCTTTCTTTTATGTATTTTAACTAGAGTGTTTGAACGAAGTGTGTTTGTTTAACATTGAGAAGTTTGACCAATCAAATTGCAACTGGAATGCAGCATCTTACATTTACTTTTAAAATACGAACAAGTTAGGGTCTAGGTAGCTTCTTAATGCATTTTGAACCTGGTCTGGTCTGGCCTGTAACAGTACCTTCTACTTAATGGAGTACTTCACTCCAAATGTTTGATGACAATCATCCTCCTAATCGTCATATTAACGTCACACCAAGATATCCTCCCATCACTCCTCTGGTTTTCCCTCTATACTTAGCAGTTCCTCGATGCTGAGCCTACTCCTAAAGTAATTAAGCTGGATTGTTTCTCGCCACTTCTCTTTTGTATAAATTTCCTGTTCCATAGACTGTCAGTCTCACTATCTCTCATGATTTCTCCAGTTGCAAGATCTAGACTTCCTAACAATGCATCTCTGACCATTTCTTTGTCATCATATGCTACTGCCTTCACTCAAGTACAGTGTTCTGAATGGCTACGTATAGACAGAACAAGCTGCTAACTCCCCTACCAATCCACTGCTCCCAAATCTTTCTTTTGTGACTGTTCACCATTTACAATACTATTGATGCTTCCAAATTATTCTTTTCTTTCCAACTGGAATACCCAGATTCCCACAAACTCCTTCACTGTTTCTCACTGTTGTTATTTTTCGCTGTATAATCCTCACCTTCACTGATTCATGTTAAAGGATCATAATAGGCTTGCCTTATAAATAACCCTTCCCCTCCCATCAAATTATTCAGGAAAGTAATGCTAAAACAACACAAATATCCATTCTCCAAGTGTTTAAACAATGTTGCACTGGAACTTCAGTCACCTTGTTTAATTATGCTCACTTAATGCTCTGACACATCTGACCCTTTGAACCAAGTGTACTGAACAATCAATCACATGAAAACATTATATAAATGTCTATTGGATATTTTCGCATTATTGCCAGACTACCATGTTAATAATTAATGTTATATCAGATGTCTCTGTAAACGAACACTTGGACAATGATTGAGGCTTTAAAATCCGAGTGAGGATAATTGTACTATTTCATATGATATATCAATCTGATTACTTTTGGTCTGGTTTCAATGCGGGAGTAAAATAAAATGGCACTATATGATTACATTCTCTACAGTGTGGAAACAGGCCTTTTGGCCCAACAAATCCTCACCGACCCTCTGAAGAGTAACCCACCCAGATCAATTTCCCTCAGTCTAACACACTTAACACTATGGGCATTTAAACATGGCCAATTCACCTGGATTGGACATCTTTGGACTGTGGGAGGAAACCTACACAGACACAGGGAGAATGGGCAAACTCCACACAGACAGTCACCAGAATCGAACCTGGGAACCTGGTGCTGTGAGGCAGCAGTGCTAACCACTGCGCCACCGTGCCACCTCAAAAATAGCCCTGCACCCTGGATGTCTAGTCTGAGCCTGTGGAAGGCATTCAAAGGTTGTGGGTTCAAGTCCCACCAGAGTCAGGTTTTAAGCTGCATTCTTGGGGGTGCAGGTGCTGCATTCCAGTTGCAATTTGATTGGTCAAACTACTCAATGTTAAACAAACACACTTCATTCAAACACTCTAGTTAAAATACAACAAAAGAAAGAGGAACATGGAATAACTTAACTCTATTGGAAAACATAACACAATAATAGATTATTTTGCTGCTAAACCATAACGGTTCCAATTCAGCAACATCCTATAAACACACTCACTTGACAAAAGGCAAATTCAGAAAACAGATTGTCTCACATGCAATCCGACAGCCCAGGAAAAGAACCCTCAGCTTTTGGTCATAATCGAAAGAGGAAAAAATTGTTTCCACTTCTATAAGACCCCAAGTGCTACTGCTACTGAAAAAAAGGTCAAAATCCTGGTTCAATGAGAGCATGACCTCACACATTCTGGCTGCTTTTATCATTCCAACCGTTTAAAGAAAAGCCAAGGCTTGTTAACTTGAGTCCCACGGGCAATTTTCTTCTGCTCATCTCTAAGGCTTCTTGTGTAGACACTCTGTCTGGAAATATTTCAGCCAAGTATCATGCACATGCGAGAGAAAAGTAGGACATTCAAACATTGAAAATTAGTGCAAGTGATTGTAGCGACTGTAATGAGGTCAGCCAGCTGGACTTCATAGAATATGAGTTCCCTGATTGGTGCTGTTAATCTGGTCCAACACGGGACATATAAGAACAGGAAGGTTACTCTGACAGCTGGCTCTGAGTGTCAAGGACTCTCCATGTGTAAAGGCCTCTGAGGAGGCATTCCAGTGATGACAAGAGAAAAGCACATTCCTGAAGAAATCCTATCACAACAGTCATCTTTGAGTTGGATTAAGCATTTCTGGCATCATGCTGTCATTTGAGAAGCTTGATCTTTTCGATCCTGCCATTGAAGACTGGGCCCAGCATGTGGAAAGAATGCTTTAGCTATTCCAGGAGCATGACATTAGGGCAGATGAAAAGCAATGAGTAATTCTCCTGAAAGCATGCGTCCCCACAGCATTTTAGGTTAGCAGTAGCAAAATGTTCCCTGAGACACCAGATACTAAAACCTTTCAAGAGTTGACAGACTTAGTTAAAGAATATTACAACCCCATACCACCTCTGAAAGTGAAACAGCTGGTGCTGATGAGGGAAACCAAAGGACCATCACAACCAGAATTGAAATCTTTTTGGATCTGGAGACACCAGATCATAATTGAAGATGGCAGATTATTATGGAAGCAAGGGTGATTATCCTGAACAAAGTAACTGCCAGATACTGGCTCAACTCCACCAGGGTCATCCAGCAGTTTCCAAAATGAAGATGTTTATGAGAAGTTACGTCTAGTGTCCAGGGTTGGCTGCAGACATAGCTAAATTGGTGGGACAGTGCCCAATGTGCCAAATAGGAAAAAGTGACCACCAGCAACTCCCCTAAATTTGTGAGAACGACCAGCTCTAATGATTGCAAAATGGTCAGTAAGTGAACCTTAAAGGATATGAGTTCATTGATTGGGGCTGTTAATCTTTGCAATCAGGGAGCCCTGGCTGATAGATATAAACAGGAGTGTCAGACAACCTGTTCACTCTGAGGGCTATCTCTAAGGGAGTTGAATCAGTGTCAAGGACTCTCCACATGTAAATAAAGGGTAACTTGGTAATGGGATACCAGCCTCTGTGGAGTTATTTCAGAGGCAAGTATATTACAACATTTAAAAGGCATTTGGGTGTGTAAATGAATAATAAGTGTTTAAAGGGATATGGGCCAAATGCTAGCAAATGGGACTAGGTCAGATTGGGATGTCTGGTCAGTGCGGATGAGTTGGACTGAAGGTTTTGTTTACATACTGTATGACTCTATGCTTTTATACATGCTCTTTCCATCTATTATCTATTCTATTGATCTTATGAAACATCCGAAACACAAAAGCTGGTCATTTGTCCACTGTGCCTTCTTTACAGAGTTATCTAATTAGTTGCCATCCTGTGTTCTTTCTTGATACCTTGCAACTTTCTTCCCTTCAAGTATTTATCCAGTTCCCTTCTGAGCAGCAGCATCCCCTTGTCTTTCACAGTGCATTTCAGGCCATGGTAACCCACAGCTGAAACAAACCTCTCCTCACGTCACCTTTGACTCTTTTACTAATTGCTTTATATCTGTGAGTTTCAAATCCTAAGCTTTCTGCCGGAAGCATTTGAATTCTTGCATCAATATGTGATGGATCATGAAAATGAAGGAAGACTGTGGCCAATTTTGTCCCTCTTAACCTGGAACCACTAATGTCAGAGTTCCTCTAACACTGTTTCAGCTGAGATCAGTTATCTCATCATAAATCATTTATGAATTGCAATATTCCTCATCTTTAGTGTTGGGCAAACTGATCTGAGGTGCAATTGTCATAGTTTCACATTTGATCAATATCCTACTTAATAATTATTAATAATATGGTAACATTGGAGCTGCAGAACTACTTAATTGAATCAAAAAAAGTAGGAAAGACATTGGTTAGGACACTTTTGGAATACAGTGCACAATTCTGGTCTCTCCCTGCTCTAGGAAGGATGTTGTGAAATTTGAAAGGGTTCACAAAAGATTAACAAGGATGTTTCCAGGGTTAGAGGATTTGAGCAATAGGGAGGGGTTGAATAGACTGGGGCTATTTTCCCTGGAACATCAGAGTCTGATGGGTGACTGTATAAGGTTTATGAAATCATGAGGATTATGGATCGGGTAAATAGATAAGGTCTTTTCCCTGGAATGGGGGAATCCAAATGAGAGGGCATAGGTTTAAGTTGAGAGGTGGAGGATTTAAAAGGGAGTAAGGTGCAGCTTTTTCATGCAGAGGGTGGTGCGTGTATGTAATACGCTGCCAGAAGAAGTGGTGGAGTCTGGTACAATTACAGCATTTAAAAGACATCTAGATGGGTATATGAATAGGAAGAGTTTAGAGGGATATGGGCCAAATACTGGCAAATGGGGCTAGATTCATTTAGAATATCTGGTCAGCATGGACAAATTGAACCAGAGTCTGTTTCTATACTGTACATCTCCATGACTCTATGACTCTGAGTATATCAGGTGAAATCCCTTCAACAAGGCAACATGAGTTTGATTTCAGATTGCTTTAAATCTTGCAACATGGGCTTCATTTAATTATTGGACAATCTACACAGTTCTCATCATTACTGCATCACATTCAGAAGTTCAAAAGAGCTTTAACATTCTGCATGCTGATATAAATAAAGGTATGGCTGACCACTGAGACTGTGGGAATAATATATCATTGCAATAAAACAACCCATGTCAGATTGTAATTTTGAATCTAAGTGTTCTAATCTGTTCAGAAAGACCACTAGTCTATAAAAGCCTGCTGAGGACATATCCAAGCTCACTCATTATGGGGCTATTATTGAAGTGGAACAGCACTCTTGGCAGTATATTATCAGCACGTTAATGAGACTCAAGACCCAGATGGTCTTTGAACCAACAGACTTTGGAGGAAAACCATTAACATACTGCATCTAAATGCCTATTTTGCAAGCTGTGGTTGCCTACATTACCCATTTAACTGTGCTCTGCGGACACAGATTAACAACATGCATGGATAGATCGGCACTAACCATTAATATGATATCAGTATGAATACCATTTTGCATGAACACAGTTGATGCACATTATTTGATTATTTGTTAACTTGATAAACCAATTAAACATCTGTTTATGAATAGAGGAATATCCTTCCTTGTAAGGAAATGAAACATTGTGTGACTTTTCCTATACATTTGCCTTGGTGCAAGATACAAAATGAAATGTTGAGTCTTTTTAAAATAAGAATAAATAACACAACACAGACTTATTTATGAATAAATAATAGAACTGCCTCTCTCCAGATGCAAAGCACACATACAGCAATTGTTGACATCAGAACGTTTCTCAGTTATAAAACAACATGCTGAGTCACTTAAAAGAAAGTCTTGCTGTATTAAGAAATAAAGTCCTGTTGTTATCAGAGGAGGAAACCTGTGTGCTTTATTGTTTTGTTACTGAGGAAATTGTGATATTTGTTGGGGTAAATCTGCAGAATATGCTGTAACGGAAAGGAGGACATTGTAAAGACATTTGGTTCAAAGTACTTTCCAATTGCTCATGGAAAATAGATATTCCAAATAAAAATTCCCAGCTCGGCGAACAGAACCACAACAATGAGCACCGGAGCTACAAATCTTCTCACAAACTTTGAAAATTGACATTTTTGTGAAAAATGGACATTGCTTTTTTTTTTGCAAAAATGTCAATGCCATTAACCTCATAGAGACATGACTGACATGAATTCACTAAATGAAGATCAGTACAGGGGAATATTATATTACATCACCTGAGAAACTTCTAATTTATTATTGTCCATGCAATACATGCAATATTTTGTCAGCGGACTCATTTGTTTTGTCTTTGCCAATCATCCAGCTGTTAAGTGATATTTCATTTCTATACATTGACCTTGTTTTAGATGGAGATGGAATAGATGTATAATTCTTTGACTACCTTCCTTACTTCCAGGACAGCCTGACAACATCTGGAATGTTCCCAGCTGATATTATTATTAAAATCTGATTGAAGATTTGTAGCTCGGGTATCCGTTGTTGTGGTTCTGCTCGCCGAGCTGGAAATTTTTGCTGCAAACGTTTCGTTCCCTGGCTAGGGAACATCATCAGTGCTGTTGGAGCCTCGTGTGAAGCGCTGCTTTGATGTTTCTTCCGGTATTTATATTGGTTTGTTCTTGCTGCTTCCGGGTGTCAGTTTCAGCTGCAGTGATTTGTATGTGGGGTCCAGGTCGATGTGTCTGTTGATGGATGTTCTTGCCGTTTCCGGGTGTCAGTTTCAGCTGTAGTGGTTTGTATATGGTGTCCAGGTCAATGTGTCTGTTGATGGAGTTTGGGGATGAATGCCATGCTTCTAGGAATTCTCTGGCTGTTCTCTGTCTGGCTTGTCCTATGATACTGGTGTTTTCCCAGTCAAATTCATGTTGCTAGTTGTCTGAGTGTATGGCTACTAGAGATAGCTGGTCGTGTCGTTTTGTGGCTAGCTGATGTTCATGGATGCGGATTGTTAGCTGTCTTCCTGTTTGTCCTATATAGTGTTTTGTGCAGTCCTTGCATGGTATTTTGTAAACTACGTTAGTTTGGCTCATGCTGGGTATTGGGTCCTTTGTTCTAGTGAGTTGTTGTCTGAGCGTGGATGTTGGCTTGTGTGCTGTTATGAGTCCTAAGGGTTGCAGTAGTCTGGCTGTCAGTTCTGAGACGCTCCTGACGTATGGTAGAGTGGCTAGTCCTTTTGGTTGTGGTATGTCCTCGTTCCTCGGTCTATCTCTTAGGCATCTGGTGATAAAGTTGCGTGGGTATCCGTTTTTGGCGAATACCTTGTATAGATGTTCCTCTTCCTCTTTTCGCAGTTCTGGTGTACTGCAGTGTGTTGTGGCCCTTTTGAATAGTGTCCTGATGCAGCTTCGTTTGTGTGTGTTGGGGTGGTTACTTTCATAGTTTAAGACTTGGTATGTGTGTGTTGGTTTCCTGTGTACCCTTGTGGTGAATTCTCCGTTGGGTGTTCTCTCTACTAACACGTCTAGGAATGGGAGTTGGCTATCCTTTTCCTCTTCTCGTGTGAATCGGATTCCTGTGAGTGTGGCGTTGATGATTCGGTGTGTTTTTTCCATATCTGTGTTTTTGATGATTACAAAGGTGTCATCAACATACCTGATCCAGAGTTTGGGTTGGATTTGTGGTATGGCTGTATGTTCTAACCTTTGCATAACTGCCTCTGCTATGAGTCCCGAGATTGGTGATCCCATGGGTGTTCCGTTGATTTGTTCGTATATCTGATTGTTGAATGTAAAGTGTGTGGTGAGGCACAGGTCCAGTAGTTTAAGTATGCCGTCCTTGTTGATAGGTTCGGCCTCCTGTGTTCTGTTATGTATGTCCAGTAGGTTGGCTATTGTTTCTCTGGCTAGGGTTTTGTCAATTGAAGTGATATTATTATTGGACAAGTCAGATTCCAGGATTGAAATCTGACTTGATAGATCATATAATGCTTTAAAATTTTTAAATTTTAAAAATAATATTAGTATGCATCTAAATGATTGGCCTCGTATCACCCATCACAAATGGGCAAATGGTGCTACCAATACAATGGAAGTTGTAACTTTGGCCGACATACAAGCATATATAGAGGGCTGTCTGATCCTACAAAATCATGGCTCATTCACAAGACCTGCTAAATTGCATTGGTGTACTAAATAATCCTTTAAAGAATTAAATTCATGAAAAGAGAACTTTGGAGGAATTGATGGTCACTGTGTATTATGGTTTCATAGATATATACTTATAAATAAACTTACATCATCATGGTCTCAGTTCAGATAGGATTGCTGGACCTGATGGAACTAATGTAGAATCTGGTGACGTTCTCGAACCAGGAGGCATAGATTAGATTAGATTCCCTACAGTGTGGAAACAGGCCCTTCAGCCCAACAAGTCCACACCGACCCTCCAAAGAGTAACCCACCCAGACCCATTTCCCTCTGACTAATGACCCTAACACTATGTGCAATTTAGCATGGCCAATTCACCTGACTGTGGGAGGAAATCAGAGCACCCAGAGAAAACCTACGCAGACAGGGGGAGAATGTGCAAACTCCACACGACCAGTCAGCCTAGGCTGGAAGCGAACCTGAGTCTCTGGTGCTGTGAGGCAGCTGTGCTAACCACTGAGCCACTGTGCCACCCCTAAGAGTCTGAGAATTAGGGCCAGATCATTCAGAAGAGATATTAGCAAGCTGTCCTATGTGCAAAGTGTGTTAGATGTTTGGAACTGCAGATGTTAGTGAATGGAGGATCAGTTGTTAATTTTAAAACTGAAGTCCATTTCTTTTTTATAAAGCAAAGATAAAAAGGGACATAGACCAAAAGCAGGTATAGGTGTTAGACCACAGATCAGCCACAATCTCATTTATTGATGGAACAGGATCGAGGAGCAGAATGGCCTACTCTTATTCCTACGTTCTTGTGTAAGACCAGCTCAAACATGCCTCAGTACTTAGTATTAATATTTATTAAATATTACGAGCTTGCTCAAGCATGGTGTCCAGGCCTTCCCAGAACAGCTAGTAACATTAATACAATCCCGTAAGTACAAAGGCATGTGTGGGATGATACCTGTGAAAGTCTAGGATAGTCTATTAAGAATCAGGAACAGTGGACAGTGGACAATTAATATTTTGTAAATTCTGATACCTAGTCTATATTTGAAAGGTACAGTGGAAACCATTTATCTCACCACACACTGAATATACCTGCCCTACTGTATGCCAGCCTGAACTCTCTTGACACAATGAAATAAAAGGCCCTATTTGAATTTTATTCCCTGCAGATAGCTTTAGGTCATTCATAGCGAATGTTTCACTGTTTCACAGGTGTAAAGTCTGCCTGTAGAATCATCTTCCAAAGCATCTTTCACAGAGCAATTAAAATGAAGAGAGAATCCATTTATTGATAAGCTGTAGCTTTACTCTCCTTAAACTCTCCATGACCACTTCAGTTATAGTGAATAGGTGTGAAGTACAAATGCTTCATCACCACCTCATCACCTACCATATGCCCACTGTAGCAGCTAAAAAATTTTAAAGACTCTGCCAACTCAACCATTACTAGTGCAATGGAGTCACTCTTTGTGATGGACATTGAAATACTCAGAATAAATTCTCAGTGCTTCCTTCAAGTGGTGTCCAACTTAAAGTCTGCAATGCAAAATAAGATTGATGTTCTTGCTTCAGTGTTTCCTCCAAGTGGCATTCACCATGGAGGTGAACTGGTCCACCTCCTGAAGTGTATCAGCAGAACGTTTCCTTGCCAGGTTTGACCTGTTGAGTCAATAGTGTGGGTAATTCTTCAAAAATAAGATGTTATTGTGAAACTAGCTTTATATTAAATTCCAGATTTGTATTTATTTAACATTCCACCATTTAGTGTACCTAGATCATACCTTTCATCTCTGGATTATTAATTCAGTGACATTACTAATGTAGCTGTCTCCCTCTCCACAACCTGTCCCTCTCACAATTGGAACAATTTTGTCAGTTTGTTGTTATATCATTCAAGTAGAAGACTGGCCAAAATCTGTTGATGTCCAAGAGTAAGAAGCATGTAAAATTGAGAGGAAAATTCACATCATTTAGTCTGATCATTATATTTGAAAAGGCACAAAAGTTGACTCTCTGGAAGGTAAAAATTAAGTGTTTCGCTTGTTCTAACAATCACGGCTGGGCAAAAGTGATTTTCTCTCTCTCTCTCTCTCTCTCTTCTACTGTTATTGGTAAGACATCCATCTTCTCTCCAACTGCAGCATCAAGCTTGCATTATTTCCAGCATTTTTCTCAGCTGTTAAAATCGCAGACTGCTGACAGTAAAAGACATGGTAATATGTGTATGTGTGAATCGGAGAGAGCCAGCACTGGGTGACTGGCAGGCTGCCAGAGCTCTGCTAATGAATAATTGATTAAAGAGGCTTTTGTGAGCTACTGTTGATAAATCCTTCTTTGTTAGACTGAGCTCATCATTTTTCAGACAGACATACCCCATTAAAGCAGATCACTAAGGAAAACATGGCACATTTGAAAATGCTTTCTTCAGTTGTGCAAAGTCCTCTGCATTTCACTTTCCATTTGAATCATACAAGCTCCTCTAATTTCACATGAGGTCACAAATTATTTCTTGACAGAGAAAAAGACAAAGATACATTAGTCCAGATGCAGTCAATTTTAGTGAATATAGAACCCAGAGCAGAAGGGCATCAGCAAGTCACTTAAATGCACAATATTGACAATTCCTTAATATATTTTCTTATTTAATTCATAGTGCAGTCTCTGCTTAATGTTTAAAAATGCATTGAGCAAGTTGGAAACCTGGGGGAAATCATGAGATTTGTACCAATGCTAAGGAAATACAGAAATGAAAAGATTGTTTCTAGATGATGCTTTATCACATAGGAACAGGAGTAAGTAAGGACTGCAGACACTGGAAATCAAAGTTGAAGAGTGTGGTGTTGGAAATGCACAGCAGATCAGGCAGCATCCGAGGAGCAGGAGAATCAATATTTCAGGCATAAGCCCCGATAGAACCCCCTCCGGTCCTCAACTTCAACCCCCCTAACCTCCAGATACACTGCACCATCCTCTGTCCTTTCCACCACTTACAAACAGACCCAACCACCAGAGCTTTGTTTCCCTCCCCACCCCTAAATGCATCCCGGAGAGACTGTTCCCTCTGCGACTCCCTTGTCAGGTCCATGCCTCCCCATTAACTCACCCTCCACTCCCGGCACCATCCACTACCATCACAAGAAGTGCAAAACCTGCGTCCACAGCTCCCCCCTCATCTCCATCCAAGGATCCAAAAGATCCTACCACATCTGACAGAGATTTACCTATACTTCCACACATGTTATCTACTGCATCCCCTCTACACTGGGGAGACAGGAAGTCAACTTGCGGATTGTTTCAGAGAACATCTCTTGGACACTCACACCAACCAACCCCACCAACCTGTGGTTGAACGCTTCAACTCCCCCTCCCACTCAGCCAAGGAAACATAGGAACTGGGCCTCCTCCATCGCCAAACCCTAACCACCTGATGCCTGGAGGACAAAATCCTCATCTTCTGCCTTGGGACCCTCCAACCACATGGGATCAATGTTAATTTCACCAGTTTCCTCGTTTGCCCTCCCCCGATGTTATCCCTGGCCCAACCTCTTAGATAGGCACTACCCTCTTGAACTGTCCTACTTCCATCTTCCTTCCCAACTATCTACTCCACCCTCCTCTCTGACCTATCAGTTTCACTCCCACCTTCATCTACCTATCACATTCCCAGCTACCTTCCCCCCCAGCCCCACCCCCCTCCGATTTACCGCTTAGTCCCCTTGGCCCACAAGCCTCATTCCTGATGAAGGAACAGCAGTAGGCCATTCAGCCCCTTGTGCCTGTTCCACGATTCATTGAGATCATGGCTGATCTGTGGCCTAACTCCACGTATCTGCCTTTGGTTCATATCTCTTAATACATTTGCTGAACAAAAAAAATTGATCTCAGGTTATAAACCAATTGATCTAGCATCTACTGATTTTTATGAAAGTTCCAAATCTCTACTACCGTTTGTCTGTTGAATTCCTTCCTATCTCCTAATTTTTAGACCCTGCCCCTGAGTTCTATAATCCCCAACTGCTGAAAATGTGTTGCTGGTTAAAGCGCAGCAGGTCAGGCAGCATCCAAGGAACAGGAAATTCGACGTTTTGGGCAAAAGACCTTCATCAGGAATGAAGGGCTTTTACCCGAAACGTCGAATTTCCTGTTCCTTAGATGCTGCCTGACCTGCTGCGCTTTAACCAGCAACACATTTTCAGCTCTGATCTCCAGCATCTGCAGACCTCACTTTTTACTTCTATAATCCCCAACCAGAGGAAATAATTATTCTTTATCAATTTCGTCTTTTCCTGTTAATATTTCGAAGACTTCGATCAGATCACCCCTTAACCTTCTCAATGCTAGAGAAAACAGGTCTAATTTGTATAATCTCTCTGCATAACTTATCTGTGAAGTTTACGTATCATTCTTGAAACCTTTGCTGTACTTCCTAGAAAGCCAATATACCCTGCCTCAGGTGAAGTGCCTAAATCTGCTCACTGCACTCCAAGTGGGATCTAGCCAAGGTTTTGCATAACTCCAGTGTAACTTCTGCATCCTTGCACTCCAGTTCTCTAGATATAAAGGCCAGTCTTCCCTTAGCTTTCTTGATTAGCTTCTGCACCTGTCCATGGCATTTTAAAGATCTGTACACCTGAACACCCAATTCCTTTTGAACATACATTATTTTTACCTTCACACCATCTAGAAATTTACCACATTTCAAATACATCTTCAAGTCGTCCACAAACTATGAAGTAGTTTGAATTGCTTTGATCATGTTATAGAGACAAATGAGGAAGCCATTATACATGCAGTAAAATATCATCAGCAGCTTTTATTGAGAGTGATCATAAGAATATAAGATATAGGAGCAAAATTAGGCCATTCAGCCCATAATGTCTGCTCTGCCATCCAATCATAGCGGAAATGTTTCTTAACCTCTATTCTCATGTCTTCTCCCTGTAACCTGACCTCCACTGCCTGTTATGCAATGATTCCCACAGATTAACCACCTCTAGATGAAGATATTTCTCTTCATCTCAGTTCTAAAGCATTGTCCTTTCACTCTGAGGCTGTACACCAGGGTCCTAGTCTCCCCTAATAGTGGAAACATCTTGTCCATATCTACTCTCTCCAGGCCTCTCAATATTCAGTTAATTTCTGTGAGATGTCCCCTCATCCTTCTAAACTCCATTGAATACAAACCCAGAGTCGTCAACCGAACCTCATTGAATAATTGAACATTGATCTCGGGGATCAGACTTGTGAATCTCCTCTGGATCCCCTCCAAGGGCAGCATATCATATTCCAAATGTGGTCTGAAAGAGGAAGGGAATCTTTAATGTCCACTCATACGTCATTCCTGTGGTTGGTCCAAATATTTCCATTCTAATGGTGTGTGTAAACCCTTTGCTGTTACTGGAGGGCACAGTGGCATCAGAAGTTCCAGGAAGCTGATTTATGAATTAACCTACAAATTTTGGTTCACTTGAAATGGCTCCATGGGAATTCTCATTGATTGCCCCCTCCTGTACCTGTCAGTCTCTCAGTTTGGGCTGTTTGTCCATCACCTACCTCATTTTTCTTTTACCCTGATTTGTTAGCTTAATAAATGTAAAGCCTGCTAGGATTGTAACAGTGCTCACCGACTCCCACAATGTCTACCTCCTCCCATATGAGTAATGGTGCTCTTCAGCACTCCCCCCTTTTAGAAATTGTCTTCTCCCTTCTACCAATGCTCAGCCCCATTTCTAATGCAGTTCATGCACTCCTGAAGCCCCTGAGAAGCTAAGCAATATCAGATGGGATATTAGTAGTAGCAGGGCTATATTAGAAGGTGGGCAGTGTTTAGCACATGGCAGGGTCTCATGAGCAGCACTGGGTAAGCAAAGGTGCTTATGTGCAATAGATGTTTTGGATAAGGGGACTGCTTATCAGTACTGAGGTGATGAGGTTGACTAGGTGAGATTAAAACAATTACTAGGTACATTTAGAATCAGTTAAATCCATTGTGGTTTGCCTCCAACCGGGTTACGTTATCTCCCATAATATTAGAAACTTTGCGTAGCTATTGTAGCACTAAGGATCCATCCATACACGGCTTGGAAAGGGTGGACGCTAGGAAATTGTTTCCGTTAGGCGAGGAGACTAGTACCCTTGGACACAGCCTTAGAATTAGAGGGGGTCAATTCAGAACAGAAATGCGGAGACATTTCTTCAGCCAGAGTGGTGGGCCTGTGGAATTCATTGTCGCAGAGTGCAGTGGAGGCCGGGACACTGAATGCCTTCAAGGCAGAGATTGATAAATTCTTGATGTCACAAGGAATTAAGGGCTACGGGGAGAATGCTGGTAAGTGGAGTTGAAATGCCCATCAGCCATGATTGAATGGCGGAGTGGACTTGATGGGCTGAATGGCCTTACTTCCACTCCTATGTCTTATGGTCTTATTTATTACAAATGACTATTATCTACAAGTATTTCATTGATCAGATACACATGTGTTTGAGCTGGTATTAAGCTATAAGTTTACAACAAACGAGCACACTTCCAGAAGAGCATCATATTTCAAGTGATGAAAGGTAAGATGGAGTGCAGGAGCTTTATATCTCCATGCTGGATCCTGTGATGATATCATGAACATGTCCCTCAAAGGCATACCTTCAAATTGATCATGAGACATAAAACAGCTCACTGATGCCCAGGAAGGCCTTCAGTTTCCATCATCAAGAGTGCAGACTATTTGAAGATAGTCAGTGGTGTGACCAGAAGGTTTATGTCAATGTGATACTGTTTGACTACTGCATATAATATTTAATGTTGTATCTTCAAATTCTAGATCAAGATTTGAACTAACAATTTCTTGAGAAAAAATATTACTGGGAAGTATGGAAGTAAAATGTCTTTTTTGTTAAACTAAGGAATATATTTTTAATTGTTAACTGATTTTCTTCATTTTTATACACTTTGAAATGGTACATTTGACCATTTCTGCTCTCGTGCCTTATTCCCATTGTTGTGGTTTATTGTGCTGTGAGGGTGAGTTCCCTTGGGAGGCTCCCTGCCTTCATTCCTGACGAAGGACTTTTGCCTGAAACGTTGATTTCCCTGCTCCCCAGTTGCTGCCTGATTTGCTGTGCTTTTCCAGCACCATTCCAATTTAGACTCTGATTTCCAGCATCTGCAGTCCTCACTTGTGCCTGCCTGATTTCCCTTGACATCAAAGCAACATCTGACAAAGTATGGCATCAAAGGACACCACCAAAACCAAACTCAATAGAAATGAGGTGAAAAAAACACTTCGCTAATGGTATGTGATTCTTTTTTTATTGATTTTCAATCATCCCAGTACTAGGACATCACTGGATGATTTCCTCAGGCTAGTGCCCTAGACTTAACCATTTTCACCTCCTCTACCTATATTCTTCTCAAAATCATAAGGTCAAAAGTGGGAATGTTTACTAATGATTCCACAACATTAGCTCCAGAGAAACTGAAGTACCCCATGTCTGCTTGCAGCTTGACCTGGATGATATCAAGGCTTCGGCTGACATTCAGCAAGTAAAAATTGGATCACACAATGCTGAACAATGAACATCTCCAACAAGAGACAATCTAACCATTTCTTCATGATGTTCATTGCTATCCCTGAATCCCCAGTATCAGTATCCTGGAAGTTGGAATAGAACAGAAAATAAATTGTCCCAACCATATAATTACTATGATGACAAAAGCAGGTCAGAAGCTAAGAATTCTGAAATGCATAGCTTACCTTTGTATCCTTCTTTTTTTAATTTATATATTTTTTTAAATTTATTTTTTCTGCTTCCAAAAAAAGTTTGCCTTGTTGGCTACAGCTCCAACCACATTTATGAAGCACTACACCATTCAGGACAAAGCAGCCCACTTGATTAGTAATCAATCCACTACCTTCAGCATTCACTCCCATCATTATCGATGTACAGTAGCAGCAGTATGTACCATCAACTAAATGCTCTGCAATAACTTACCATCTAGAAAGAAAGGTGCATCACAATTTGCAATTTCCTCTTCGAGCCACTTATTGTCCTGTCTTGGAATCATATTGCACTTTCTTTACTGTGGACTGGTCAATATTCTGGAAGTCCTTAACAGCACTGTAGGGGCACATACCTTCTAAGAATTCCAGCAGTTCAAGAAGACGGCTCTCCAACATCTTCGCAAGGGCAATAAATTCTGGTTAAGCCAAAAAAGTGTACATCCTGTGATTAAACTAAAAGGAAGTTACCCTTTTGCTCTTAGCTTTCAGATTTTAGCTGAAAGATCTCTACCAGGAGAACTATTTCTCAACCATTCATGTTCATGCAGCAAAGTCCCTGAAGGATCTTTCCGTCCCCACATCACTTCCTTATCTACAAGCTGCATATATATGTTAATGTGCAATAAAGACTTGCGGGTCTATTTCTTCAACATTCAATTTAAATTGCCTTGCCACCCCAGCCCCTGTGCAGTTGGACTGTTAGGCTTTTGCCCAAAATATCAGTTTTCCTGCTCCTCGGAAGCTGCCTGACCTGCTGTGCTTTTCCAGCACCACACTCTTGACTCTCCAGCATGTGCAGGCCCCACTGGAACTATTGGTCTGACATCCAATCTTTAATGTAACCATATATTTTACCTAAATATTGCAACACTGAACTAAGTTTTTAGACTCCATTAAGGTCAACACACAGCCACGGACTCAATCCTCTTCTCATCTATCACCAGACCATTCAAAACTTCAGAGTCACATTTAGAGTCATAGAGTCATAGAGATGTACAGCATGGAAACAGAACCTTCGATCCAACCTGTCCACGCAGACCAGATATCCCAACCCAATCTAGTCCCACCTGCCAGCATCCGGCCCATATCGCTCCAAACCCTTCCTATTCATATACTAATTCAAATGTTGCAATTGTACCAGCCTCCACCGCTTCCTCTGGCATCTCATTCCATACACGTAACACCCTCTGTGTGAAAATGTTGGCTCTTAGGTCTCTTTTATATCTTTCCCCTCTCACCCTAAGTCTATGCCCTCTAGTTCTGGACTCTCCAATCCCTGGGAAAATACTTTGTCTATTTATCCTATCCATGACCCTCATAATTTTGTAAACGTCTATAAGGTCACCCCTCAGCCTCCGACGCTCCAGGGAAAACAGCCCCAGCCTGTTCAGCATCTCCCTACAGCTCAAATCCTCCAATTCTGGCTACACCGTGGGTGGCACAGTGGCACAGTGGTTAGCACTGCTGCCTCACAGCGCCTGAGACCCGGGTTCAATTCCCGACTCAGGCGACTGACTGTGTGGAGTTTGCACGTTCTCCCCGTGTCTGCGTGGGTTTCCTCCGGGTGCTCCGGTTTCCTCCCACAGTCACAGAGATGTGCGGGTCAGGTGAATTGGCCAGGCTAAATTGCCCGTAGTGTTAGGTAAGGGGTAAATGTAGGGGTATGGGTGGGTTGCGCTTCGGCGGGTCGGTGTGGACTTGTTGGGCCGAAGGGCCTGTTTCCACACTGTAAGTAATCTAATCTAATCCATGTAAATCTTTTCTGAACCCTTTCAAGTTTTACAACATCATTCCGATAGGAAGGAGACCTGGATTGCATACAATATTTCAACAGTGGCCTAACCAATGTCCTGTACAGCCACAACATGACCTGCCAACTCCTGTACTCAATACTCTGACCAATAAAGGAAAGCATATATCAAACGCCTTCTTCACTATCCTATCTACCTGCGACTCCACTTTCAAGGAGCTATGAACTTGCACTCCAAGGTCTCTTTGTTCAGCAACACTCCCTAGGATCTTACCATTAAGTGTATAAGTCCTGCTAAGGTTTGCTTTCCCAAAATGCAGCACCTCGCATTTATTTGAATTAAACTCCATCTGCCACTTCTCAGCCCATTGGCCCATCTGGTCAAGATCCTGTGTAATCTGAGGTGACCCTCTTTGCTGTCCACTACACCTCCAATTTTGGTGCCATCTGCAAACTTACTAACTATACCTCTTATGCTCGCATCCAAATCATTTATGTAAATGACAAAAAGTAGTGGACCCAGCACCGATCCTTATGGCTCTCCAGTGGTCACAGGCCTCCAGTCTGAAAAACAACCCTCCACCACCAACCTCTGTCTTCTACCATTCAGACAGTTCTGCATCCAAATGGCTAGTTCTCCCTTTATTCCATGAGATCTAACCTTGTTAATCAGTCTCCCATGGGGAAACTTGTCAAACGCCTTACTGAAGTCCATATAGATCACATCTACGGCTCTGCCCTCATCAACCTTCTTTGTTACTTCTTCAAAAAACTCAATCAAGTTTGTGAGGCATGATTTCCCATGCACAAAGCCATGTTGACTATCCCTAATCAGTCCTTGCCTTTTCAAATACATGTAAATCCTGTCCCTCAGGATTCCCTCCAACAATTGTCCACCACTGAAGTCAGGCTCACTGGTCTATAGTTCCCTGGCTCATCTTTACTGCCCTTCTTAAACAGTGGCACCACATTTGCCAACCTCCAGTCTTCCGGTACTTCACCTGTGACTATCAGTGATACAAATATCTCAGCAAGAGAGCCAGCAATCACTTCTCTAGCTTCCCATAGAGTTCTCGGGTACACCTGATCAGATCCTGGGGATTTATCCACCTTTACCCATTTCAAGACATCCAGCACTTCCTCCTCTGTAATCTGGACATTTTGCAAGATGTCACCATCTATTTCCCTACAGTCTATATCTTCCATATCATTTTCAACAGTAAATACTGATGCAAAATATTCATTTAGTATCTCCCCCATTTTCTGTGGCTCCACACAAAGGCCGCCTTGCTGATCTTTGAGGGGCCCTATTCTCTCCCTAGTTACCCTTTTGTGCTTAATATATTTGTAAAGATACCTTTGGATTATCCTTAATTCTATTTGCCAAAGCTGTCTCATGTCCCCTTTTTGCTCTCCTGCTTTCCCTTTTAAGTATACTCTTCTAAGGATTCACTTGATCTATCCTGTCTATACCTGACATATGCTTCTTTCTTTTTCTTAACCAAATCCTCAATTTCTTCAGTCATCCAGCATTCCCCATACATACCAGCCTTCCCTTTCACCCTGACAGGAATGTACTTTCTCTGGATTCTTGTTATCTCATTTCTGAAGACTTCCCATTTTCCAGCCGTCCCTTTACCTGTGAACATCTGCCTCCAATTAGCTTTCGAAAGTTCTTGCCTAATACTGTCAAAATTGGCCTTTCTCCAATTTAGAACTTCAACTTTTAGATCTGATCTATCCTTCTCCATCACAATTTTAAAATGTATAGAATTATGGTCGCTGGCCCCAAAGTCCTCCCCCACTGTATTTGATCCAGTGTTAACTTTCCAAACCTACATCTCCACAATTACAAGACTGTTCTAATATTTCCTTTTTTGGCCTACTGATGGCCAAATGCCTGGAAAACCAAACCCATGCCTTTCCCTGTTCCACATTTAATACTGACAGGAAATGTGAAAGGAGTTGAGGAGAGGAGAGGGGGCTTTCAGCTATCACGGTACTGTGTTAGCAGTACTTGGCTGGTAGGGAAATAAAGGGATGTTTCCAAAGTTTGGAAGTTATGCTTAAGAGTGGAAATTATGAAGGGCTTCTCATTGGGAACACTAGGGTGGGTCTATTGAAGTGTCAGATTGTGGAAGAAGCTTGGTTGGTTGTGATTGTAAATGAAGAAGAGATCTATATTGCTATGCATTTGGAAACTTGTTTTATATTTATGTTTTTCGTTTATCTTAGAGCAATGCAAAACTGACAATAGTTCCAAATATCCAATAGCTATATTTGCAGTACTTTTAAATATCTTAAGACGTACAGGATTTCAATCCAAAATAATGCAGTTTGGAGTTAAGGTCTTCCTGCACTCCCTCATGTTCTTGGCTCTCTAGCTCTTTAGCATTCAAGAGCATTTACATAGATCAGAAAGCTAACTAACAAAATCAATCACAAATCAATCAAACCATTGAACACCACATTGGTTTATAGAGTTTGAGATTGCAGACAAATGTTTCAGAAGTTCTCTAAGTAGTTTTTATGGAATGACAGGAATTGTTATTTCATTTTCCTAATGTAGTCATAACGCAACAAAAGCACATCAGACAATGTAAATTCAGTTTCTAGAATATTGTCTGGAGTTTAGAAATTTTGCAATTTTTTGGGGGCCAGGTTGGCAGTAAGGAATGTGGGTTGGACATGGCAACTGAGACGAGAGTGAAGGGATGGCGCTCACAATAGCAATGAGGATTAGCATGGGGGAAAACATAGAGAACTGACACACAGAGAGAGGGCAAGACAAATGAGAGAGACATTGTTTGAGTGAATGAAAAAGCACATTGGGCTGGCTGGTATGGAAATCTTAATGATCGCCCTTCCCTTCTCAAGAACGTTTTAAGAATAAAGGCTTCTCCAGCAGTGAGCAGGGAAAATGTGAGTTGGCGCACAGCTTATTTAAATGAAGAGCACATATTTCCAACAAGAGACCATGCCTCCTCTTGAAGGAGGATCACATAGTCAGGAGTTATCTTCAACAGTGAGCATTTTTAAATGCAGGTCATATCTTTGTAGAGTTCTTCAACTGAACCTGAGTGAACTTCAATGAGGCAGCACTGACTCCACTGCTCAGACAGAACTGGATTTGGGAAGGCTGAACAAAAGGAGTGACATGGTGAATACAAATAAGTACACTTCACAAAGAGAAAATAACACTCTCATTCAAGAAGTTGAAAATATTATTGGTTTTTAACATCTATGCTGTTTACTTTACCTCTCATGAACACTGGTGGTTTTAAACAGGACACATTTCTGCTATAATGTTTCGTTTCTCCCCTGAATCACCATTAATTTTAAGGGATTGCACTTATCATTTGTGCTTTGTTCACTTTAGACGTGAAGGAGGTTTGGGAATTGAAAATTAGTTGACCTTCCATATTGGTACACACAAGTACTTGTGTAATTAAATGGGAAGTAACATGGTGTATAAACCATCAGTGACAGGTGGTGAGTTTTGCCTCACTTGTTTAAGCATAAAAACAGAGCTCAAATGGTGAGCAGAGCACTCTTCTCGGGAAGACAGATTTCCATACCAACTACTTACAGTTTCTGGCAGACCAGAGGGTACTAAGTTTCTAGATCATGTTTGCTTCTTGATAGACGTGTCATTATACATCAAACCTAAAGTGTCAGTGCAAGTAATTCATGCCTTTTCCTTTGCATTCTCGTAATGGTAACGAAAGGTACCTTTTATTTCTAAAAGAACCAATGTTTTCTATTCATGTTTCTGTTGTTGATCTCTTTGTCTTTCCTTCACTTGCAATGCTATTTAATTCTATAAAGTCTCTCTTTTTTCCCCAGCTCAGCTGTCTCACACACATGTCTCACACCTTTCTTGAAAGAAGTTGCTGTGACTTCAAATCTATTGTTCAGCTTCACAACTAGATCTGTGCCCTGTGGGAGGTAGCTAATTTCTTTTCAATAGAGACAGTCTTGTGCTCTAACCCATTCCATTCAGTACTGAACTGAGACAGTCCAAATGTTTAGAATAGAATAGAATCCCTACAGTGTGGAAAGAGGCCCTTCGGCCTAACAAGTCCACGTCAACCCTGCCGAAGAATAACCCATCCAGTCCCATTCCCTGCTTTGAGAATGTGACCAAACAGATGGACGAGGCTAAAGCCATTGATGTGGTTTGTATGGATTTCTGTAAGACATTTGATAATGCTCCCCATGGTAGGCTACTGCACAAAATACCGAGGAATGGGATTGAGGGTGATTTAACGGTTTGGATTAGACATTCGCTAGCTGAAAGAAGGCAAAGGGTGATGGTTGATGGGAAATTTTCATCCTGTAGGTCAGTTACTAGTGGTGTACCACAAGGATCTGTTTTGGCTCCATTGCCGTTTGTCATTCTTATAAACGATCTGGCTGGGGGTGTTGAAGGATGGGCTAGTAAATTTGCGGATGACACTAGGGTTGGTATAGTTGTGGATAGTGTCGAAGGATGTTGCAGGTTACAGAGGGACATAGATAAGCTGGGCTGAGAAGTGGCAAATGGAGTTTAATGTGGAAAGGTATGAGGTGATTCACTTTGGTAGGAGTAACAGGAATAAAGAGTACAGGGCGAATGGTCAGATTCTTGGTAGCATACATGAGCAGAGAGATCTCAGTGTCCATGTACATAGATTCCTCAAAGTTGCCACCCAGATTGATAGGGCTGTTAAGAAGGCATACTGTGTGTTAGCTTTTATTGGTAGAGGGATTGAGTTTCGGAGCCATGAGGTCATGCTGTAGCTGTACAAAACTCTGGTGTGGCTGCACTTTGAGTATTGCGTACAGTTCTGGTCACCGCATTGGCGGAAGGATGTGGAAGTTTTGAAAAGGGTTCAGGGGAGATTTACTAGATGTTGCCTGGTATGAAGGGAATGTCTTACAAGGACAGGTTGAGGGATTTGAGGCTGTTTTCATTAGAGAGAAGAAGGCTGAGAGCTGACTTAATTGAGATATATAACATAATCAGAGGGTTTGGTCAGGCGGAGAGTGAGAGCCTTTTTCCTAGGATGGTAATGGCTAGCATGACGGGGCGTAACTTCAACTTGAGGGTTGATAAATATCGAACAGATATCAGAGGTAGTTTCTTTACTCAGAGAGTAGTAGGGGCATGGAATGCACTGTCTGCAACAGTTGTAGACTCACCAACTTTATGGGCATTTAAATGGTCATTGGATAGGCAAATGGATGAGAATGGAATAGTGCAGGTTAGATGGTCTTCAGATTGGTTTCACAAGACAGCGCAACATCGAGGGCTGAAGGGCCTGTACTGCGCTGTAATGTTCATTGTAAATTATTAGATAAATTGGCAACTCTTAAATATCAAGAAACAATAGTTCACGCTATGAGTACTGTATATCTCTCTTTTCTAATACTCATGCTCTTTTATACCCTGTTGATCTTTGCTCGTCTCCTATCAATATATTTTATCAAGCTATATCTATATTAATTTCTTTACAAAAAACAACAAAGAATTGAGGACGCTGAATATCAGAAACAAAATCATAAATTACAGGAAAAAGTCATGGAGTGTGTCCTGAGATCTAGGTGATTGCTATCCAAGGTGGAGGGCCAGAGGAACAAGTGGCTAATTGGAGTCACCAGGGCACTGGTATTGAGTTTCTCTTTGGCAGTTCAGATAATGGGAAACTGCATATAAATAAGGCAAGATTACCTCATAATGACTTCTCATCCATCCAAATAGATGCAAGTAGACCTTTTGCTGCTTGCTAGTGAGATTCTTTCCATGCTAATCAACACTTGTTTGGGGAGCAAATATGGGGATAGATTTTGTCACCAGCAGGGTATTTGTATCTGATGCTGTGATGTTTATGTTAAATACTTATATTAGCTCCTGTAGCATATTCGTAAGGTGATATTGAAAGATTCAGTAGACATTCATTTAGCTCCTGAAATATGCGTGTGTCACACTCACAGCAACTTCAGCATCTAGAATAGTACTAAGCTAGTCAGTGACAAAGCCCAGAATCATCCCAACGCAATGGTAATCTTTGGGTAATCACTCATCTATAAATGATTTCAAATCCATCTTTTATTACTTTTTGCTCATGCCCCGCTAACATCTACCTCACCACGTTCCCATTGATGACAGATGACATGATTAAGGCAAACATGGCAGCCAATTGGATTTACCAAAATCTCAGGACAATGCGGTAAATGGCCAGTTAAGTTTTCTTCACCAGTTATTGACTTGGGGGAAATATTAGCGAGGGTATTGTAAGAACTCCCTGGTCAATATTGGACAGTGCCTGAGGATCTCTGTCGCACATCTCAACAAGGAAGTGGGACGTTGTATTCCTCCACTGAGAAAATTCAACTAGAATTCCCATTAGTGTCAATTGTACACAATAAATTATTTATGAGCATTCAGGTAGTTTATTGGTTATAATTGATCATTTGTTTTGCAACGTTGGTTAATGAATCTATTTTTCGTGGATTTCAAAAAGTCAAAACAATTAAAACAGTTTTGCTGGTGGCCTGTAATTTGTAATTTGACATTTTACATGGGCAAAACAAGCTAAGAATTATCTCCTTGCACTAATATATTTTAAAAATATTTTTAAGCATTTAATATGTCAGTAATTGGTAAATATGAAAACAAAAACTTATTTATGCAGCTTCTAGTGTGCAAACCTTTGGCAGAATGACTCACCATGAAAATCAAAAAGCTTTATTATTGGTTCCACCATAAAAGTCATGATAGATTTGTTTAACAGGTGTGCAACCAGATTTTATTTGTTTCCTAATCAGTTGACATGCTATGTCTTCAGTAATGTCAAATATGGCAACAGCAGACATATTATCAGACTTAAAGTTGTTGTCTTTTTATTTTAGTCAGTACCTTGGTGAACATTCAGAAATAATTGTGGATTAATAAGGGCTGTTTAGCTCTGTTGGCCCGAGAACTGGCATATGGACTATATTAATGACAATAACATAGGATTCAACTCCTACTCCAGCTGAGAAAGTATTAACTATAGCAAAACTGTCTGATGTTTTGTCATGGTCAAATGAATAATCACCTAGCTCTTTCCTTTGGGCAGAGAACTCAAGTAAAACAATCCGGTTGATGACAGACGGAGAGGGTAGATGCTAACAAGGTCACATCATTACAATTCCCTACTTGCCCAAAGAAGGTTGTGCCAGGTCTTCCAGTGATTATTTTTGGATGGTTTGCTTGGATTTTTGGGGGAATTAACAATAATTTGGGAATGGATCATTCATAGATCACAGCTAAGACATTAGTGAATCGGTTAGGTTTTGTAAGTATCCAGCAGTTTTCATGGCAGGTTCTGCGTGTCATTTCAAAACTCACTTTTCTGCCCATTTCCTTCGTATTGCTGCATAATTTCTACTAACGGCTTCAGCAATTCTTAGCAAGCTATTGTATTCCCCGCCTTTTTCCGCTCATTCATTGCAGATGGGAGCATTACTAGAATAATGAATCAAATGAACAGAGGATACAATGTTCCTTGGCAATGACAGAAGCCTGGGTGAATTGTTTGGGTTGGCAATACTGGGCATGGTTGCAGAATGAGGAGGAACCCAGTTATAATGGATTTCTGAAGAGAACTCCATGTGAAATTCTCTGAGTGCAACAGAAACCTGAACCACAAAACCAGGTGGAGATTGTGAATTGGCATAACTTGTTTTAATTCCCACTGCTCTTCTCTTCTCTTGCTCAAAAGTATTGGACAACAGCAAAATATTGGGATTCAGTAACAATGGAATTTGAATCCACCTGGAATTTTCAAGTCCAAAGGGAGTGTTGAATTGACAGGCATTCCATCTTTCCAAAGAAATTCATTAAAGGATCCATGTAATCACTACTTCAAAGAAGCCAGCTTTTTTTTTGCAAGTTTTTGTGGCAAATATGAACTACACTGACACAATAAACATCGACTACTTGCTTACCATTACATTGCTATTTATGGGATCTTGTGGTGTACTGCCTGGTTTCCCACTTTGTATAAAAGATTAAACATCAGAAAGTAGCTCATTGGCCACAAAGTGTTTCAAATATCCTCTGGTCATGAAAGGTGCTAAGTAAATGCATGCTTTCCTTTGCTATCATAGTTGTAACACAGAATGCTAAAAAAAAAGCAAATAGGGAAAAAAGGCATTTTGGATAAAACAAACCAATTTAATATCTGTCCAAATGCTTGGAGCCATTGCCATCAGCTTTTCCAATTAGGGTTGAATTTTGCTGCCTCTCTTCTCAAATCTCGCCCCTGATATTGTCAGCAAGTGCCTACGGTGTGCCTGTGTTATTGTGATCAAGTACCAGTCTTGTATAAGTTATGTGGTGAGGAAAATCCATTGGGCTCTGGCTCTCAGTTGACCTAAAGGCTATGCACGTAGCTTTGTTAGTGAAGTAAACTCATAAGTATGGAGCTTCAACATGGCTTTTCATGACAGTCAAAAAATGTCAGAAATCCCAAAGACTTCAAAGACGCTTTAAAATTGAAAGTGGTTTTGTCTTTAAAATTTCAAAGATAAATCTCACTGAGAGTTCCCCTTTGTCCACCAAAATTATTAAGAGTAGACCATTTACTGTATAACTATTATGATAACACATTTAATTCAATATGGACAAAAATGCCATCTGAACATAATAAGATCACAAGCAGTTTTCTACAGAATAAGTGATCAGTTGTATTTAGCTATACCCATACATTAGCGTAGGTTTTTGTTTTGGAAAAAGTAACTATTATAATTAGTACATGCCAAACAGTCAGTGTACTGACCTCAAATGTAGTTACATGATTAGTCTAATGAGCATTTGTGGGTGTAACCTCAGGCGTACATGTCACCTTCAATTGGAAATCTGCTCCGTGATGGACAGAAAGTCACATAGGACGGTATAACTAAGTAGGCCATAATGAAACAGCAGTTTCCAGTAACATTTATTTGTTCTGTTAATAGACACCAAGTAAACAGAAGCAATGAAAGCATTTAGTGACCTCATATTGGACATGAGATGCTCATATTTTTCAGATAGGGAAGCTAAAATGAAGAATCTTTGCCATGTCAGTGTAGTGATTGGATTCTCCTTCAGTGGATGTTGCATGAAGTTGCCCTAAGATGGTTAAAGTTAATCTTATAACTGGTTTCACCCTCTTGCTGATTTCACATATAGTCCATCATGAAGATGATGGGTAGACTCTTCTTAGGAGCTGAATCACGCGAGCCATGGTAGAAAATTTGGGTGGGCGGCCTGACAATTTGAATGAGGCTTTTCTCGATCTTGGGAGGAAAAAGTCACAATTTCCAGTTTGAGTTCCAAAAATCAAGACAAGGTTTTTGCTAATGAGTTGAGAGAGACCTGTTAACAGGGATTAACATTTATTATCACACTCATTATTCCTTAACCCTGCCTCATGAATATGCATTCTCTCATTCTACCACCTACTGGATAGAAATACCAGAGCTTCACCGGAGGCTCACTGATGATGTTACCTAGTATGGTAATGAAACATCTGAAATAAAACCTTCCAGCTCAGCGAGCAAACTTGCAACCAGAAACTGAATGTCAAATATTCCCTACTTGATGACAATGCAGTATTTAACTATCCTAGCTCACCACATGCTCTTCCAGAACAATATCTTGGACACCAGGCATCAATGTATCAGGTTAAAAACCAAGGGGGAGCACACACTTATATTGTCTGCTGTTTACTACAGATATGAAGATAGGCAGCTTGTCAACAGTAATCAGTAAGGGTTTGGTCATGTTGCCACATGGCAAAGTATAATATCAAAAATCACATGAGTCAAGGAGTCCAGTTTACTACAGACTAAGGAGTGGGCCATGGTCACTCATGCCAATTCAGTCAGAGGAACCAATGGAATATTAGTTGGGGAGATACAAAAAGGTTATGTAGGAGTCATCAATTGGGCTGTGTGTCAAAGTTTGTGAGGAGGCTGGTGCACATTCAGTTCTGGGTGCCACAGGTGGGTATCTGAGGACACTGTTGTGTTCATGAGGTGCAGTGACTCAACGCTGAGAATTGGAGGCACCAGCTTGGGGTGTGGAGGGCACAAGGATGGTGAAGGGGGTGAACTCAATATTTAAGAGGGTGATCCAGTACTACAGCAGGAAAGGACATGGAAAGGAATGGTGGGGATGGCTGGATTAGTGAGAGGGCAGGTTCAGGCTGGCACCACTACCATGGCCTCAATAAGGGGCACAATGGGAGGCATGACCAATCTGTAATGACAGTGTGGAGGGATAAGGAAGAGAATTGGAGTTGTAATTTGGGCTGATGGGTGGGAAAATGTGGGGGTTCAGTCATAATGGGCTACCCAGGGAGTGCTAGATAGAAAAGGACATAGAAATTCAGGATATTAGCCTGGGCATCTGGGGTATGGATCCTGAAGACCTGACTGAATTCGGTACTGATGAAATCCAGGTTGCCATCCATGATCTATTCAGTGTTAAATGCAACCAACAAATAGAAAATGACTATGACTACACCCTAAGTAGGTGTGAATCACTATTTGCTGTCCAAAAATGGAGGCTCCATTTGTAGAAACAGGACGTCCTGCAAGGGGCAATTGCATAATTATGCACATACAAACTGCAGATTGACATCATTAACAATCATATCATACTGCGTATGAAATACACAAAATGTACAAGTGTTAAGCATCTAATGTTAACCATGTCACTCTTTTGGAAAATTGAAGATAGAGATCTCTGTAGAGCAGGAGTAATCACTGGTGACCTTCGCAGGTTGGGCCACAATGCACACAAATCATCCAGGGTATCCGAGGTGGCACAGAACACTGAATTGATTCCCTATCAACCTGAATTGTAAGTACAATGAAGATTCTCTCATATACATTAAAAGACATGACTATAGAGAGGCAACGGGCAGTCTTTAAAATCTATTACGTGGCATATAACAATTATACATTATTTCAAAGTGCAAAATCTCAAGAAGGTCAGTCAATGGAGGCTAACAAAGGAAGTGAAGTATTATATAAGACTAAAAGAAAAGGTTTGTAAGCTATCCAGAAATTGTAATACACCAAAGGACTGAGATGTCTTACAATATAACAAGGGAATATGGGAAGAAACAGAACTACAGACTTGGCAGCTTAGTAAGGAAAGTCTTAGAATCTATCACAAGGAAATGCTAAACAGGTACTTAGATAAAAATGATCTGATTGGGCATAGTCAGCATGAATTAAGAGTGAAAAACCACATTTAACAAACTTGGTGGAGCTTTTTCAGCATTTTACGAAAACAAAATTAATAAAGGAAAGTCAATGGATGTAAAATGTTTGGATTTTTTTCAGAAAGCTTTTAGAGTCATAGAGATGTACAGCATGGAAACAGACCCTTCCGTCCAACTCGTCCATGCCAACCAAATATGCCAACCCAATCTAGTCTCACCTGCCAGCAGCCAGCCCATATCCCTCCAAACCCTTCCTATCCATATACCCATCCAGATGCCTTTTAAATGTTGCAGTCATACTAGCCTCTACCACTTCCTCTGGCAGCTCATTCCAGACACGTACCACCCTCTGTGTGAAAAAGTTACCCCTTAGGTCTCTTTTACATCTTTCCCCTCTCTTTTGATAAGATTCCCTGAGGGAGGTTGGATTTGCTAGCAAAAAGAAAGAGAGATGAGGATTAACTGGATCATTCTCACATTGGCAGACTGTGAGGTCATCACAAAATCAGGCAATGTGCTTTAGTAAAGACTGCCCAATGGCTCCTACATCCATCATTATGAAGTGTTTCATGGGGTCAGTAATGGCACATATCAACTCCAGACTCTCAGTTTGCTTAGATCCGCTGCAATTTGCCCAATGTCACAATAGGTCCATGACAGATGCCAGCTCTCTGACCTTACAAGCATGGATTCTTAGAATCATAGAGATGTACAGCATGGAAATAGCCTCTTCGGTCCAACTCATCCATGCTGACCAGATATCCTAAATTAATCTAGTCCCACTTGCCAGTTCTTGGTCCATATTGATCTAAACCTTTCCTATTCATATACTCATCTAGGTGCCTTTTAAATGCTGTAATTGTACCAGCTTCCACCACTCCCTCTGGCAGCTCATTCCATACATGGACCATTGTTGCCCCTCCGGTCCCTTTTAAACTTTTTCCCTTCTCACCCTAAACGTATGCCCTCTAGGTCTGGAGTCCAACAACCCAAGGAGAAGACATTGTCTATTTATCCTATCCATGCCCCTCATGATTTTATAAACCTGTATAAAGTCACCCTTCAGCCTCCGACACTCCAGGCAAAACAACCCCAGCTGGTTCAACCTCTCCCGAGAGCTCAAACCCTCCAATCCCGGCAACATCCTTGTCAATCTTTTCTGAACCCTTTCAAGTTTCACAACATCTTTCCAATAAATGGGAGACCAGAATTACATGCAATATTCCAAATGCTGCCTCACCAATGTCCTGTACAGCCGCAACATGATCTCCCAACTCCTACACTCCACTTTTAAGGAACTATGAACCTGCACTCTTTGTTCAGAAACACTCTCCAGGATCTTACCATTAAGCCCTGCTCTGATTTGCCTTTCCAAGACACAACACCTCACATTTATCTAAATTAAACTCCATTTGCCACTCCTCAGCCCATTGACCTGTCTGATCAAGATCCCATTGTACTCTGAGGTAACCTTCTTCACTATCCACTGCACCTCCAACTTTGGTGTCATCTGCAATCTTATAAACTATACCTCCTGTGTTCACATCCAAATCATTTATATAAATGACGACAATCGATGGACCCAGCACCGATCTGTGTGGCACTCCACTGGTCACAGGCCTCCAGTCTGAAAAAGTAACTCTCCACCACCACCCTCTGTCTTCTAGCTTCAAGCCAGTTCTGTGTCCAAATGGCTAGTTCTCCCTGTATTTCAAGTGATCTAACCTTGCCAACCAGTCAACCATGAGGAACTTGTCAAACACCTTCCTGAAGTCCATATAAATCACATCCATCACTCTGGCCTCATCAACTCTCTTTATTACTTCTTCAAAATCTCAATCAAGTTAGTGAGACATGATTTCCCATGCACAAACCCGTTCACCATAGGAACATTTGAATAGAATGGACATTTATGTCAGATTCCTACTTATTGACTTTAGCTCCCCCTTCAACACTATAATTCCAACAAAACATACCTCCAAATTCTGAGATCCAGGACTCTGTTCCCCAATCTGCAACTGGATTCATGTTTTCCTGACCTGCAGACCACAATCAGTAAGGAGAGGAGAAAATATCTCCTCCATAATAATTCTCAACACCAATTGCATACTCAGCCCCTTACCATACTCCTTATACACTCAACAAATGTGACCAAATTCTGCTCTAACTTCATTTACAAATTTGCTAACGACACCACCATATTGAGTTCCATCTCAAATAATGATGTGATAGTGTACAAGAAGTAATTAGACAGCTTGTTATAAAGACCACAATCTCATTTAATGTCAGCAAAATGACAGAGCTGGGCAGGAAGCCCTATCTATATCAATGATGCTGAGGTGGAGGTGGTCAAGATTTTCAAGTTCCTTGAAGTAAATATCACCAATGATCTGTCCTAATCTATCCACATTGATGCTACAGTAAAAGAAAAGACACACCAAAGCCTCTACTTCCTCAGAACACCAAGGAAATGGTTCTTACCAATTGTTACAGATACTCCATAGAAAGCACCCTATTTGGGTATGGCAACTGGCTGCCCAAGACCGTAGAAAACTACTGAGAGTTATGAACACAACCCAGTCCATCATAAAGACCAGCCTTTTATACTTTTATAAAGACTCCATTTATACTTTCTACTGCCTTGGGAAAGCAACCAATACTATCAAAGACTTCTCCCACTGCAGTTATATTCACCTCCATCTTTTCCATCAGGCACAAGATACAAAAGTTTGAAAAAATGTATGAACAGATTCAGTAGCAGCTTCTTCCTTGCTGTTATCAGACTTATGAATGGACCTCCTATATATTAGAATTGATCTTTATCTGCACTTCTCTGTCGCTATAATATGAGATTTTGCATTCTGTTTAATTACCCTGATGTATTTATGTAAGATGTGATTTGTCTGGTTAGCATACAACAAAAGAGTACTTTTCACTCTGGCTCAGTAAGTGTGATAATAATTATTCAAATCAAACCAAATCAAACCACAAGGAGCAGTGCATGCGACCCAGCTGGTCACAACATATATCAGTAATTCAGACACAGTGAACATATACAAGGTTCCCATTTTACAGATGATACAACATTAGGCAGGTAAGTGCTTTGTAATTTAAGATGTAAAACATTTTCAGAAGTTTTTTGGAAGTGCCTTGGGCAGGAACATGAGCGATGGAATTTAATGTAGAAAGTTGTGAGATTACTGGCTTCGCTAGAAGAACAGATGGGCAGAGTAATGTTTTAAGGTGTGAGACGCTGAAAAGCATGCGTGTGCCATGGGACTTGGGTGTCCTTCTCAAAAATCAGTAAAAGCTCATAAGCAGGTTAAGAAATCTGTGAGGAAGGATAATGAAACGTTTGTATTTATTGCAAGAGAATTTGAGTAAAGGAGTCATGAAATCTCTCTTCAATTGCAGACCTTTTTTTTCCATTAACCACCAACACCAGTAAATCAATGGGTCTGCCACAAATTGTTTTGACTCTATCCAGATGTGTTATCACAAAGAGCTGAATTTTTTTTTCTCCATTTCAAAATTATTGTTTTTTTTATATCTGTTAAGCACCACCTGTAAATCACTCATGTTTTCAAGGTATCTGCTTATAAAAGGCTTAAGTGATGAGTTCTAGTTAGGCAAAATATTGACTATTACCAAGGAAACTCATACTCAACACGGTCCACAAGGAGATTAATTATCGATTCCCCATGGGCCTTGTCGGGGTTATCATAGTCACATATTACAATCTACTTCCACCAGCCGTGAGCAGTGTACACACTGATCTGTGATACGAAGGAGGTCCTTCAAATGGATTTGCACAGAATAAAAATTATTGGCTGAATATTAGGCAGATGGATGTACAATCCAGGAAAGCTTTACTTTGTGCAGTTCGATTGCTGCCACTTTATTTGGATAGAGACCCATCTAACCATCAGTCAAAGTACTTGACACAAATCAATAATTCAAGCTTAACCATTCAATTCAAATATCCTGTGTAATTGAGAGCTTGTGAATGGCTATACATCTAGTTCAACTGAGAAAAATATAGCTTTAAAATGTCTTGTTTCAATATGCCTTCAAAGATATTTGAGTGGTATACTTGAGGCTGACATTCTCCCGGTCATCATCAATCTAATGCTCTTGCAAATGGGGCTAAATCAGATACTACATGATGACATATTTGCCATGCTGAAAAGTGAATGTTTCCACAAGATCCTCCCTCAGTCTTCTAAATTCTAATGAATATAGTGCTCAGTCTGCTCAAACTCTCCTCACAGGCTAAGGTGGAGGATGGGAAAAAATTCTGGCTGTACAAGGCTTCTCCTTTTTTGGAGCATTTTAGTGTTGGAGATGATTCCCTCAAATTCCAGGAACAGCAATTATTGTTTTGTATGTTGTTGCAATAGTTTTGGAACTTCAAAAGAAAAATCAAAACAACAGCACTTTTAAAAGGGAGAAAAACAGACAAAGGCAGCAAGCATATAGACTGTAAGGGGGAGAGAGAGAGAGACCTATACTGCTAACAGACACAGCAGTGAATCTACGCAGTTACTGCCATTGCTGTTTGAATTCATGTCTCGCTGGACTTCGGACCTGTGTCCAGGAAAACTTAAAACAATGAAATTCACAACTGATCTTGAAGGAACCTGCTTAGGAGACGTCACAGCACAGAAACAGATAAGTGAATAGTTTTAAGTATAGCCTTGCTGTTCATCTCCAATACTGAGTAAAGTGGGTTCTTTCTTGACTATAAGCTTTTATTGGGATCTGTCTCTTGATTAAATTGTAAAAATGTAAGCCATAAGTATTAAGTTAGCCTGGAGGAATGTTTTATAGAGCAATAATACAATTCTATTTTCTGGGTCTGTAGATTGGAAGGAGCAAAATGTTCCATAGTAGAGTAATACGCTCTTCTTGTCAGATATGGGAGTTTTGGGAGAGTTTAAGGATTACTGATGATTATTTCTACAATAAATGCCGTTGGATGCGAATCCTGTCAGATCAAATGGATCAGTTGGAGCAACAGTTAAAAAAGGCAATGAAGAATATACAAAGAGCTAGGGGGTGTGATGGATGACAGTTATAGGAAGGGAAAAAGCCACAGAGACAGTCAGGCAGATGGGTTAACTCCAAGAAAGGTAGGAGAGGTAGGTCGGTAGTCCAGGAGTCTTCTATGCCTATCCTCATTTTAAACATGTGTGCTATTTTGGAAAAGGTAGGGGTGACAGACTTACAGGAGAACGTAGCACGGACAGCCAAATTTCTGGTGTCAAGACTAGCTCTAATTTAATGAGGGGTACATCGGGTTCCAAGTGATCGATTGTGTTAGGGGACTCTCTAGTCAGGGGCACAGACAGACGTTTCTGCGACCAGTAGCAAAAAGTCAGAATGGTGTGTTGCCTCCCTGGTGCCAGGATCAAGGATGTCTCAGAAAGGGTACAGAATGTTCTCAAAGAGGAGAGGAACCAACAGGAGGTCTTTGTACACATTGTTACCAATGACATAGGAAAGGAAAAGGATGAGAGTTTGAAGGGAGAATATAGAAAGTGGGGCATGAATTTAAAAAAGAGGTAATAACTAGCTTACTCATGGTGCTCCAAGCCAGTGGGGGTCAGAATAGGAGGATAGGGCAAATGAATGCATGAATGAATGCTGAAGAGCTGGTGTATGGGAGAAGAATTCACATTTTTGGATCTTTGGAATCTCTTCTGGGGTGGAAGTGACCTGTACAAGAAAGTTGGATTGCACCTGAATTAGAAGGGGACTAATATACTGGCAGGGAGATTTGCTAGAGCTGCTTGGGAGTATTTAAACTAGTCAGGAGGGAGGGTGGGGCCACGGGAGATACTGAGGAAAAAGATCGATGTGAGACTGGTACAGTTAAGAAAAAAAGCGAATGAAACAGTTAAGCCAGGCAAGAACGAAGCAGTTAACAAGGTAGGACTGATAAATTAAACTGCATTTATTTCAATGCAAGAGGCCTAACAGGGAAGGCAGATGAACTCAGGGCATGATTAGGAACATGGGACTGGGATATCATAGCAATTATAGAAACGTGGCTCAGGGTTGGGCAGGACTGGCAGCTTAATGTTCCAGGATACAAATGCTATAGGAAGGTGAAAGAGAGGCAAGAGAGGAGGGGGAGTGATATTTTTGATAAGGGATAGCATTACAGCTGTACTGAGATAGGATATTTCTGGAAATACATCCAGGGAAGTTATAAGGGTGGAACTGAGAAATGTGAAAGTGATTATCACCTTATTGGTATTGTATTATAGATCCCCTAATAGTCAGCGGGAAATTGAAAAACAAATTTGTAAGGAGATCTCAGTTATTTGTAAAAATAATCAGGTGGTTAAGCTAAGGGATTTTAACATTCCAAACATTGACTGGGACTGTTATAGTGCTAAGAGTTTAGAAGGAGAGGAATTTATTAAGTGTGTACAAGAAAATTTTCTTAGTCAGTATGTAGATGTACCTACGAGATTACAACAGGATCTTGCCCAGGTGGGCCAATGGGCTGAGAAGTGGCAGATGGAGTTTAATATAGATAAATGTGAGATGCTGCATTTTGGGAAAGCACATCTTAGCAGGACTAATACACTTAATGGTAAGGTTCTTGGGGGTGTTGCTGAACAAAGAGACCTTGGAGTGCAGGTTCACTGCTCCTTGAAAGCGGAGTTGCACGTAGATAGGATAGTGAAGAAGGCATTTGGTATGCTTTCCTTTATTGGTCAGAGTATTGAGTACAGGAATTGGGAGGTCATGTTGCAGCTGTACAGAACATTGGTTAGGCCACTTTTGGAATATTGCGTATAATTCTGGTCTCCTTCCTGTTGGAAAGATGTTGTGAAACTTGAAAGGGTTCAGAAAAGATTTACAAGGACGTTGCCAGGGTTGGAGGATTTGAGCTATAAAGAGATGCTGAATACACTGGGGTTGTTTTCCTTGGAGCGTCGAAGGCTGAGGGGTGATCTCATAGAAGTTTATAAAATCATGAGGGGCATGGATAGGACAGGAACAGAAATAATCTTTTCCCTGGCGTGGGGGAGTCCAGAACTAGAGTGCATAGGTTTAGGGTGAGAGGAGAAAGATGTAAGGGGGACCTAAGGGGCAACTTTTTCATGCAGGGGGTGATGCATGTATGAATGAGCTGCCAAGGGAAGTGGTGGAGGCTGGTACAATTACAACATTCAAAAGGCATTTGTTTGGGTATATGAATAGGAAGGGTTTAGAAGGATATAGGCCAAATGCTGGGAACTGGGACTAGATTAGGTTGGGATATCTGGTCGGCATGGACAAGTTGGACTGAAGGGTCTGTTTCCGTGCTGTACATCTCTGTGGTTCTGTGACTCTAAGTCAACCGTCTTAACTCTGGAATCAATCTAGTGAACTTCCTCTGCACTTCCTCCAAGTTTATACATCCTTTCTCAAGTAAGGAGACCAAATCTATACACAGTACTCCAGGTGTGGCCTCGCCAGCACCCTGTGCAACTCCAACATAACCTCCTTTTTTTTAAACTCCATCCCTCTTGCAATGAAGGACAATATTCCATTTTTTGTTATTCCTATCAAAATGGGTGATCTCACTCTTACCAGAATTGTACTTAATCTGCCAGACTTTTGCCCACTCATGTAACCTGTCTATATCCCTCTGCAGATGTTCAGTGCCCTTTGAAAACTTTGCTCTACCATTCATCTTAGTGTCATCTGCAAACTTTGACACGCTACACTTGCTCCCCAATTCCAGGGAATGTGAAATATGAAACCATCAGTTCCATTGTGAAATCTTGGAACCACAGTGACCCGTGTGATGCATGCTCATTTTCAACCCGCAGAGATTGTAATGAGGTCAGCCAGGTGGACCTCATAGAATATGAGTTCACTCCCTGATTGAGATTGTTAATCCAATCCAATGAGGGAGCCCTGGCTGACAGATATAAACAGGAGTGTCAGACATCCCATCACTCTGAGAGCTGGCTCTGAGGAAGGTAAATCAGTGTCTTGGACTCTCCATGTGTAAATAAGGAGCGGCATGGTGATGGGATACCAGCCTCAGCGGAGTTACTTCACCACCCATTGAACAAAACTGCCAACTTTCGCCAAGTTTCATCAAGCTGGATGATAAGGTGACATCACATATCCCATGTTTCATCACTCTGTCTGCAGAAACTCTAGGCAAGGCACACCAAGGTAACAGGTTACTCGAAATTCCTGCTGCTCCTTCCCAGGCATGTGGGACAATTAGTTGCACTCCTGTACCACGCTCAATTTCAATCGAGGAATAAATTGAGTCTTCAATAGCACAACAATCAGCTTGGCTCAAAATGCACCAGAAATTCTTTCCTCTGCCTGACTACCCACATGACTCCCCCTACCCCAACAACTGCTGACACCTCAAACGCAAATGATCTGATGTAAGAAATTTGCAAAACTTATCTAACTGAGTGTGATTCCATTCCATGAAGTAATAAAGAGAAATGATGGCCTGATGGCATTAAAACTTGACTACTATTCCAGTTAATGCTCTCAGGGCCCAAGCTCCAATCCTGGCAGATAGAATTATAAGTCAACATAAATTGAATTTACGACCCTTGTGATGATTAAGAAACAATTGGGAAAATTGTCTTCATTTATGTCCTTTAGAGAAGGGAAACCATTATGCTTACCTAGTATCATCCATACGTGACTCCAAACATCGAGGGCCAAAAGGCCTGTACTGCACTGTAATGTAATGTTCTATGTAAACCTACAGTAATCTGGTTGTCTCTTAACTGTCCTCTGGGCAGGTGTGGATGGGCAATAAGCTGGACTGGTAAACAATGCCGACCTTCTGAGAATGAATTAAAAAATGAAGTGTTACTTTATAAACTATTCAAAAATATTTTTTTTCCCTAAATGAGAAGGACAGGCAGCCTATGAGTCTGTCTGTAATCTAAATGATGGGTGATAAACTGGACATTGACATCATATTACTTATTCTCATTATAATATTCAAATTAAATTATTGCCTGTTGTTGTAGTTCTTAAAATGTCTGTACTTGCAAAGTATGTGCTATACTAGAGAAGAGAAGAATGTAAAGAGCAGGCATGGACAGATTGGGCCTTTCATTCTAATTTGCCATTCAAGAAGATCATGGTCACTCCGATTGCAGCCTTAACTGTGTTTCCTTGCCTGCACCTGCAGCTCTTGACATACTTGTAGATCAAAAGATGAGGTCAATCAGCCTTGAACATGGTCAATGATCTGGGCTCTCTGATCTCTGGCTCAAACTTTCAATTGTCAAATACACTAAGTGATTAATTTATCTGAACATAATCAAATTGTATACCATAACAACTTTGCACTATTTCTAGTGTAATACCATTATTCAATCATCTGCAGTTAACTTTCTAACTTTAAATTTCCATTTTCAGTATCATTTCACCTTTAAAATTAATCCATACTTTCTCTCTTAACTCACTGAACATTGAGCGTTTGTCGATTGAATCCAAATCTCCAAAAATAGAAGATGGGAGATCAATCAATAAAAGTAATGCACTTTCTGAGAAACTTGAATGATGTCTCTGCAATTTCAGCATATCAATATCAGCCAATAGCCTTTTTGAGGTTCACAATAAACAACAAAATTGCAGCCATTTTCTTCTCCTGGTCACCAATTTTGCCAGTGTAAAGTAGAAGAGGATAATTGAGTCATTTGTACTCCATTTAAAGATATGCTATATGAATGTCTCATAAGCTCCAACAATAAATATACTCAGGTTGAAAAATATCCAAATGCATATTATGTCGAAATACATTGCTCAGTACAAAATACGTTGAGTCGTTATAAACCCTATATCGGAGTTCAGTCTATTACTGGTCAATCATCTGTGACATTGTACGTAGGGCATCAAGACCAAGAGATAGATTTTCCCCTTCAAATGCAATTGCAAAAGTGAAATTGTGCTGGATAGGTTACAGTTAGATTTCTGTGAAAAGTCACTGGTAGTCAGTTAGCTTCATAGAACATAATCATCTTTCTTAGCTTTCTATTAAAAAAAAGATTTTTTGACAAATGTAAGAGTGGGAATTAAATGGTGTTTTATTAATACAGAAAATCTGCAAAAGAAGTATCTTTGTTAGGAGCATGTAATGGTGCAGCATGTATTTGTTTCAATGGTAGTGAATTAAATGTGCTTTGACAAAAACTGAATGTGAGCTGAACAGCCTTTCCCTACCAGCACAATCAGTCAAGTTATGCCATTTTAACCTGGGTGCATAGAGCCTGACCCTGGTGGACTGAATTGTGAAGCAGTGGAAATATCCCAGAAAGCATGAAGTTCTTTGAGATGTAAGTCACATACTCTGAAAAGTCTCCAAACTCTTCTGCTGGTACAGCCAGTTCCATGTGTATTAGGCTGATTTTGCTAATGAGATGGAAATTCTAGCCTAAAGTTTCAGACAAAATGTGTTCAGGTGGTGGAAGATCATTATACCAGGGTTGACAGACATAATCCTTTCTACTTCAGATCTCTGCCTGAAGCCAGGTCTGACCCACAGTGAACTGTGGTCTCCATCATATGTAGGGCAAGTAAACTCTAGCTGGAATGGCTATATGCATTTTGTAAGCTGTAGCTTTGGATGGTGATGAGAGAGTCACCACCATGATGGTAGATGATCGAAACAAAATTTATTTTCTCGTGCCATGGTGAACTGATTGCTCTCTTTTTAACCCATGGTGGTTGCAATAAAGATTTTAAGTTCTTTTTTAGTGCGCAGTTATCACATTTCAATTAAAATCCTATTCCCTAGTTTACAATTACAGAGCTAGTTACAAGGTTTTGGCAAGTGAATGAGGGAGGAAACATTTGTTAACCTCAAGAACAACAATATGGTAGCACAGTGCCAGGGACCTGAGCTTGATTCTAGCCTCAGGTGAGTATCTGTGTGGAGTTTGTATTCCCACCTCCGCCCCCCCCACCCCCCCCCCCTTCACCGTGACTGCGTGGGTTTCCTCCCACAGTCCAAGGATGTGAAGGTTAGGTGGATTAGCCATGCTAAATTGCCCCGTAGTATCCAAGAATATGCAGGTTATGTGGTTTAACCATGGGGAAAATGCAATGTGAGGTTACAGGCTGATTGGTTGGATCTGGATGAGATGCCTTTCTGAGGGTTGGTGCATATTCAATGGACCGAATGGCTTCTTTCTGCACTATAGGGATTCAAATTAAGCGTCTAGCACAAAAATGAAAATCAAAGTTTAAAAATAAGTCTTTAGAATCTATGCAGTGTTTACTTTTAACATGAGTCCATGATGTTTAGTTGATGCCTTTTTCCTTTAGCAGTGGCAAAATCTGTAGATATCTTGACGATCTCAATGCATGGATATTTCATCAGCTTGCTACATTACTGGACATCGTACTTTGAGAAGCTGAAGGAAAGTCTTTCTCTCTCTCTCTCTCTCTCTCTCTCTCTCCCCCCCCCTCCCTCTCTCTCTCCCCCCGCCCCCTACCCCCTTTATATGGGAGCACGGTGGCACAGTGGTTAGCACTGCTGCCTCATAGTGCCAGAGACCTGGGTTTAATTCCCACCTCAGGCGACTGACTGTGTGGAGTTTGCACATTCTCCCCGTGTCATCGTGGGTTTCCTCTGGGTGCTCTGATGTGCGGGTCAGGTGAATGGGCCATGCTAAATTGCCTGTAGGGTTAGGTAAGGGGTAATACCTCTTGCTAATATCTCTTCTGAATGATCTGGCCCTAATTCTCAGACTCTTAGGGGTGGCACAGTGGCTCAGTGGTTAGCACAGCTGCCTCACAGTCCCAGGTTCGCTTCCAGCCTCGGGTGACTGGCTGTGTGGCGTTTGCACATTCTCCCCCTGTCAGCGTAGGTTTCCTCTGGGTGCTCTGGTTTCCTCCCACAGTCCTAAGATGTGAAGGTCAGGTGAATTGGCCATGCTAAATTGACCATAGTCTTAGGGTCAGTATGTCAGAGGGAAATGGGTCTGGGTGGGTTACTCTTTGGAGGGTCGGTGTGGACTTGTTGGGCTGAAGGGCCTGTTTCCACACTGTAAGTAATCTAATCTAATCCAAACGCTGTGGCCTGAAATTTAGTTCCTTTGTGTATTCCTGACTCTGACTTCATTGTGTTCTTTTTCAAATTGGTTTATTTCATTCCAGTATCTGAAACTTCCAGCAAGATGAAAACCAAGTAGGAGATACAGAACTGATACATCTGCCTCAGTTATATTTATGACATGCTAATCACAGTTTAAACGGGGTTTATCCATTGATGGGTACATAAGCAGGCTGGACTTGTAGTCAGTTAAACACTGTGGCCGTCTTAAGTCAAGTTTTGTTTTCACTTTTTTAAAACCATTTTAATGCTGGACAAGTCCCAGATATTTAAAAAAATCAGATGATAGAAGTTGACAATTGCTAGCCCGTTTTCACTGCTATGATAACACTTTTTATCATAGAGACCAGAAATCTCTACTGTTATTAGTACCAATCATTGTCATATGTTGGAAAAAATTACAGGTTGATTCTTGATTGTATTATGAATCACTTTCATTGTCCACCACACTGGAGTGTGGCTTCAATGCAGAGCTTGATTAATAAGTTTGTGAATGACACCAAAATTGGCAGAGTCGCAGAGAGTGAGGAGGATTGTCAAAGACTATAGATAGATTGCAAATTTGAGCACAAAAATGGCAGATGGAGTTTAATCTAGACAAATGTGAGGTGCTGCATTTTGGAAGATTAAATTCAGGTGTGAATTATACAATAAATGACAGAGCCCTTAGGAGCATTAACATACAGAGGGATCTGGGTGTACAGGCCCATGGAACCCTGAAAGTGGCAACAAACATAATTAAGGTGGATATTGGTTCAGTCAACAAATGTAAAAGTTGGCAAGTTATGTTATGGCCATATAAAACTTTATTTAGTTCACATTTGGAATATTGCATGCAGTTCTGGTCACCATATTACCATAGAGATGTGGATGCTTTGGCAAGGGTGCAGGGAAGGTTTATCAGGATGGTGCCTGGACTGGAGGGTTTTAGTTATAATGCATGGTTGGATGAACTCAGATTATTTTCATTGGAGGCTGGTGGGGGGGCAACCTGATAGAGGTACACAAAATTATGAAAGGCATAGATAGAGTTAATAAACAGAGGTTCTTTCCTAGGGTAGAAAGATTAGCTAGAAGGGGCCACAGATTCAAGGTGAGAGTGGGAAAATTTAAGGGAGAGGTGCAGGGAAAAGAGAGGGTGGTGGGTGCCTGAAACTCACTGCCAGTGGAGGTGATGGAAGCAGGAATGTTATCAATGTTTAAGGTGTATATTGATAGATATATGAATATGAGGTGAACAGAGGGATGGATACTGTGTACAGGCAATAAATAGCAGGTCTGAATAAGAACTAGGAATTGGCACAGGCTTGGTGGGCTGAAGGGACTGTTCCTGTGCTGTGTTGTATTGTATTGCATTCTGATTGAAAGGTAGGGATGCTACCCACCATGCCACAAGACTCCTGTTTGACATAATACATTTCCTGATAATAAGCAGTAACTTCCATCATTCTGAACAACAATGTTTATATTTACCAGATGGAAAGTCACCTCAACATCAATATTAACATGAACTCTATTTCTATGCATAGATGCTGCTTGAAAGGTTGAATATTTCCAAATATATATGAGCATTTTTGTCTTTGTTCTGCATTTACTTATTGCATAGTAATGGCATCTTTTATCTTTTAGGGAGATATTGATCTACTCCTCCAGCACTTCCTCTGCTCCCCGAGACCTCTGAAATTTGATTGACTCTGAGTTAGAATTGGAGACTGGGGGTAGTTCTGAATGACTTAGCTGAATAGCAAATGCCAGACAAAAACTCTAAACGTTGGGTAATTCCCCTACTTGCTGCTGCAACCTGACTTACTTAATCCTCACTTTGAACTCCTGCCATCCTCAGACCATTTGATTGTAACCTGATTCCTGATTCTCACACATGCTGACCCTCTCCTGAGCTCTCAACTCTCTCCATTCAGATGACCTCCCGACGGCTTCCTAACCTGACCTGGAAACTCCTCCCAACCCAAACTGACCCAACAACCCAGGTGTCATCCTATCCAGTTATAGACAAAAGATAATAGATAATAGACAATAGGTGCAGAAGTAGGCCATTCGGCCCTTTGAACACCACCATTCATTTGATCATGGCTGATTATTCACAATCAGAATCCTGTTCCTGCCTCCACTATGATTAAGAGCTCTATCCATCTCTTTCTTGAAAGTATCCAGAGACTTGGCCTCCACTGCCTTTTGGGGCAGAGCATTCCATATATCCATCACTCTCTGGGTGAAGAAGTTCCTGCTCAACTCTGTCCAAAATGGCCTACCCCTTATTTTTAAACTGTGTCCTCTGGATTTGTTACCACCCTAACTCCCTTAGTTCACATTAACCCCCTTACCCACTTAACTCATTCACCGTAACCCTTACTCACTTACCTGACCTGTCACACATTCACTCATTCACTCACACTGAGAAATTCTGGAACCAGTAAACTCGTACTTACAGAAGACAGCAGGTAGTGCTGCATAAAAAGGGTCCATCTTCTCTGTGGATTTCTTTTGCTGATGTCTCCAAGGTTTCTTGTGCTGAGAAATTATTGCAGCATTTTTCACTAGAAGACTGGCCAGAAACATCAGGGGGAAATGGTCAGCAATGGAAACTGGGTTTCTGATGCTGAAGTTTTACTCTTTATAGTTTCCATTATAAATGGAATAGTGGAATTTACAAGATTGACAAGAAGTGAACAAGGTTCTTAAAATTTTAATTGATTGATGCTCTTATACATGTTTCCAGTTTCAGCATATGCTCTTATTTAGGAAACATTTTGCAAGGTGTGGCCTACAATCAGGGGCATGTTTGTTGCTGTCATTCTGTGTATTTTGTTAATAAGGCTTTAGAGATACCGGCTGGTGTTTTCATAACACTGTTAATTTGTTAAAGCCGTTTTTTGGAAGAAGCTGATTAATACTAATTCCACATTAATACTTATTTCATATCACAGTATAACATTTGTCAAGTAGCTCTACAAAGTGGAGAAGCAGAGAGAATGGGAAGATCAAATACCCAAAGATACAAGAGGGTTCATGTTTGTCCATGATATACAAAAATAAGTTCTTTAAATTAGTCTCACAATCCAAATTTATTGAAATCAGCAATAAGTTATTATTCGAAGAATAATTTCATAGAACATAGAACATAGAAAAATACAGCGCAGTACAGGCCCTTGGGCCCTCGATGTTGCGCCGATCCAAGCCCACCTAACCTACACTAGCCCACTATCCTCCATATGCCTATCCAATGCCTGTTTAAATGCTCATAAAGAGGGAGAGTCCACCACTGCTACTGGCAGGGAATTCCATGAACTCACGACTCACTGAGTAAAGAAACTACCCCTAATATCTGTCCTATACCTACCACCCCTTAATTTAAAGCTATGCCCCCTTGTAATAGCTGACTCCATACTTGGAAAAAGGTTCTCATTGTCAACCCTATCTAAACCCCTAATCATCTTGTACACCTCTATCAAGTCACCCCTAAATCTTCTTTTCTCCAATGAAAACAGCCCCAAGTGCGTCAGCCTTTCCTCATACGATCTTCCTACCATACCAGGCAACATCCTGGTAAACCTCCTTTGCACCCATTCCACTGCCTCCACATCCTTCCTATAGTATGGCGACCAAAACTGCACACAATACTCCAGATGCGGCTGCACCAGAGTCTTATACAACTGCAACATGACCTAAGACCCTCTACCAATAAAAACCAGTACACCATATGCTTTCTTCATAGCACTATTTACCTGGATGGCAACTTTCAGAGATCTGTGTACTTGGACACCAAGATCCCTCTGCTCATCCACACTACCAAGTATCCAACCATTAGCCCAGTACTCAATCTTCTTGTTACTCTTACCAAAGTGAATCACTTCACACTTACCTACATTGAACTCCATTTGCCACCTTTCTGCCCAGCTCTGCAGCTTATCTATATCCCGCTGTAACCTGCCACATCCTTCCTCACTGTCAACAACTCCACCGACTTTCGTATCATCCACAAACTTGCTCACCCAACCTTCTAGCCCTTCCTCCAGGTCATTTATAAAAATGACAAACAGCAATGGTCCCAAAACAGATCCTTGTGGAACACCGCTAATAACTGCACTCCAAGATGAACCTTTACCATCAACTACTACCCTGTCTCTTCTTCCAGCCAGCCAATTCCTAATCCAAACCTCTAACGCACCCTCAATACCTCTGTATTTTTTGCAGTAGCCTACCATGGGGAACCTTATCAAACGCCTTACTAAAATCCATATACACCACATTTACCGCTTTACTCTCGTCCACCTCCTTAGTCACCTTCTCAAAGAATTCAATAAGGTTTGTGAGGCATGACCTGCCCTTCACAAAACCATGCTGACTATCCTTGATCACATTATTCCTATCCAGATGTTCATAAATCCTATCCTTTACAATTCTCTCTAAGACTTTGCCCACAACAGAGATAAGACTCACCGGCCTATAGTTACTAGGGTTATCCCTACTCCCCTTCTTGAACAAGGGAAGCACACTTGCTATCCTCTGGCACTATTCCTGTAGACAACGAGGACATAAAAATCAAGACCCATGGCTCTGCAATCTCCTCCCTTGCCTCCCAGAGAATCCTAGGATAAATGCCATCAGGCCCAGGGGACTTATCTATTTTCACCCTTTCCAGAATTTCCAACACCTCTTCCCTCCATACCTCAAAGCCATCCATTCTAATTAATTGTGACTCAATATTCACATCAACAATGTCCTGTTCCCGAGTGAATATTGACGAAAAGTATTCATTCAGTGTCTCTCAAATCTCTTCAGCCTCCATGCACAACTTCCCACTACTATCCTTGACTGGATCTATTCCTACCCTAGTCATTCTTTTATTCCTGACATACTTATAGAAAGCCTTTGTGTTTTCCCTAATCCTACCAACCAAGGACTTTTCATGTCACCTCCTTGCTGCTCTTAGCTCTCTCTTTAGATCCTTCCTGGCTACCTTATAACTCTCAATCTCCCCAATTGAACCTTCACGTCTCATCTTTACATAGGCCGCCCTCTTCCCTTTAACAAGGGATTCCAATTCCTTATTAAACTACGGCTCCCTCACACGACCCTGTCCTCCCTGCCTGACAGGTACATACTTATCAAGGATACTCAATAGTTGCTCCTTGATCAAGCTCCATATATCGATTGTACCCTTCCCTTGAAGCCTACTTTTCCAAGCCACGCATCCTAAGTCATGCCTCACCGCATCATAATTTCCCTGCCCCCAGCTATAACTCTTGCCCTGCAGTGCACGCTTATCCCTCTCCATCATTAGAGTAAAAGTCACCGAATTGTGGTCACTGTCTCCAAAGTGCTCACCTACCTCCAATTCTAACACCTGGTCTGGTTCATTACCCAGAACCAAATCCAGTATGGCCTCACCTCTTGTTGGCCTGTCTACATATTGTGTCAGGAAACCCTCCTGCAGACATTGGACAAGCACTGACCCCTCTAACGTACTCGAGCTACAACTTTCCCAGTCAATATCTGGAAATTCAAAGTCCCCCATAACAACCACGCTTTTACTTTCACTCTTCTCCTGAATCATCCTCGCAATCCTTTCTTCTACATCTCTAGGACTATTAGGAGGCCTGTAGAAAACTCCTAACAGGGTGACCTCACCTTTCCTATTTCTAACCTCAGCCCAAACTACCTCAGATGGCGAGTCTTCATCCATCATCCTTTCCACCGCTGTAATACTATCCTTAACAAGCAATACCACACCTCCCCCTCTTTTACCCCCACCTCTGACCCTACTAAAACAGTTAAACCCTGGAACCTGCAGCAGCCAATCCTGTCCCTATTCTACCCATGTCTCCGTAATAGCCACAACATCGAAATCCCAGGTACCAACCCACGCTGCAAGTTCATCTACCTTATTTCATATACTTCTCGCATTGAAGTATACACACTTCAAGCCACCTTCCTGTTTACAGGCACCCTCCTTCGAGATTGATGCCATGTTCCTAATCTCCCTACACTCAAGGTCCTGCACCCTAAAGCTACAGTCCAGGTTCCCATGCCCTGCAGAGTTAGTTTAAACTCCCCCAAAGAGCACTAGCAAAACTCCCCCCAAGGATACTGGTGCCCCTCAGGTTCAGATGTAGACCATCCTGTTCATAGAGGTCCCACCTTCCCCAGAAAGAATTCCAGTTATCCAGATACCAGAATCCCTCCCTCCTGCACCATCCCTGTAGCCACGCATTTAACTGTTCTCTCTCCCAATTCCTCGACTCTCTATCACGTGTCACGGGTAACAAACCAGAGACAACAACTCTGTTCTAGCTCTAAGCTTCCAACCTAGCTCCCTGAATGCCTGCCTAACATCCTCACCCCTCTTACTACCTATGTCGTTGGTGCCAATGTGGACCACAACTTCGGGCTGCTCCCCCTCCCCTTTAAGGACCCGGAAAACACGATCAGAGACGTCATGTACCCTTGCACCTGAGAGGCAACATACCAATCGTGAGTCTCTCTCGCCCCCGCAAAACCACCTATCTGTGCCCTGAACTATCGAGTCCCCAATAACTACTGCTCTGCTCTTTTCCACCCTTCCCTTCTGAGCAACAGGGACAGGCTCTGTGCCAGAGGCCTGAACCCCATTGCTTACCCCGGTAAGTCCCCCCCCCCCCCCACAAGTATCCAAAACGGTATACTTGTTCTTGAGGGAATGACCACAGGGGGTCCCTGCACTGGCTGCTTCCTCCCAGTCCCCCTCACTGTCACCCATCTGTCTGCAATCTTTGGCGTTACTTCTTCCCTAAAGCTCTGATCTATGACCCCCTCTGCCTCCCGAATGATCCTAAGTTCATCCATCTCCAGCTCCAGTTCCCTAACGACGTCTTGGAGGAGCCGGAGATGGGTGCACTTCCTGCAAGTGTAATCAGCAGGGACGAATATGGCATCCTTCACCTCAAACATGTTGCAAGAGGAACATTGCACTGCCTTCACTGCCATCCCTCTAAAAGTAACCTTTAAAAAAGACTTAAAAAAAAAAATTCCTCTAGCTTTTTGGTTAAAAGATATGCATTTACACTGTAGAAGTTCAAGCTTGGAGTAGGTTGAGATATCAATGAAAAGTGTGAGTCAATGTCTCAGCTGTGGCCATTATAGCTATTAGGATATAGAGTACTCACCTGTAATTATTGCTGCAGTATGAATGCATGATTTATTTGAATCTCAATTTATTGCTGGTGGTAAATTTAATTCTTCAATGGAGCTTTGCATGTAATTGGGTAATTTAAACAGCTTAGTTGGAAAGGACCCACCTGACCTTTCATAATGACTCAGACTTTATTCCTGTTGCTTATGATAGAGAAAAAAATTAACATGATGCCATATTATAAGGAGCAATAGTATGGCATTATGATGAAAACATTCTGAAACAGTTAATTCCAGGCTGAAAGCAGCATAGAAGTATAACAATTTCTTCCAGCTGTCCTTATTGGACTTTTGGCTAATGGGCAGATCCTCTGTGCAGAATTTCAATTTGATTCACTCCATGAAATTTGTGTCTAGGGGATAATTTATTGGCACTCTGTATAGCAAAAGAACAAAAGAGAAGTACAGCACTGGAAGAGGCCCTTCGGCCCTCCAAGCCTATACTGATCATCGAGCCCTAAATAAACTAAAAAACCCCAGAATTCTTCCCTTATTTGATCCATATTCGTCTATTCCCTAAATACTCATGTAACCATCCAGATGCCCTCTTAAAGGCTGCCAATGTGCCTGCTTCCACCATTTCTTCTGGCAGTGCAATCCACTCTCTCCCCGCACGTCTCCCTTAAACATTACCCCTTCACCTTGAACCTTATACTTGGAAATTCAACCTTGGGAAAAAGCCTTTGACTATCCACCCTATGTCTCTTCAGGTCTCCTCTCAGCCATTGTCTTTCCAGTGAAAATAATCCTGGTCTTTTTAACCTTTCCTTATCACCAATGCCCTCAAGATGAGGCAACATCCTTCTCTGCACTCTCTCCAAAGCTTCCACATCCTTTTGGTGTAGTGTGGCGACCAAAACTGCATGCAATAGTCCAAATGTGGCCTAAAAAGGGTTTTAAATAGTTTGCCAACTCTTGTATTCCATGACCCAGCCGATGAAGGGAAGCATGCCATACACCTTCTTAATCACCTTGGCCACATGTGTTGCCACTTTTCGGGAACTATGGACATGCATGCTCAGATCCATCCATATGTTAATGTTCCTAAGGGTTCAGCCAATTGCAGTATGATTCACACCGACAAAATGAACACCTCGCATTTGTTTGGATTAAACTGTACCTGCCATTTCTGTGCCCAAGTTGCCAATCTATCTATCTCCTGTTTCACAATCGTCAGTACTATCAGCAACTCCACAAATCTTCTTTTCATCTACAAACCTACCAATCAGACCATCCATATTTTCCTCCATATTATCTGTACGTCATCTGTGTCCCTTCTTCGAGGCCAGATGATCTTAGTTCAAGTCTCACCTGTCCCAGATATGTGTTGAATTATGCCTTATCAGTTTGTTAAAAGCTATTCCTGATAAAGGGCTTTTGCCTGAAACGTCGATTTTGTCCTTGGATGCTGGCTGACCTGCTGTGCTTTTCCAGCACAACTCTAATCGGTTTTCCGGCAGACTCGGGTTTCCGGCAACTGCAGTCCTCGTTTTTACCAGGTTATTACAAGGTGACTACTATGTGGTCCATTGGTTTAGAAATCAATACAAATTATTTAATATTTGTACATAGTAATCAGTATTATTTATGTGTACCACCCATGTATTCCAGTACATCAGTGTTATGCAGGCAATGTTGTAACTGTCTTGAGGTCTATTTCAATGAAGTCAAGGGATTACACTGCCTTCAATTAATGGATTCAATGGTAAAGTATGTTAAATTCTGGAAAGACACATTGTGCTGGCTTTTACAGTGCTGTTGCCCAGTGATAAAATCCGACTTGCTGTCTCTGGCAGGTTGCACCACAGTGATGGAATGGTGGTCATGTCACTTGTTTTAAGAATGACCTCCATTTCCATCACCAAATAGCCAGTAGCTGATTGGTTTCAATGGTGTCTTTGGAAGCGCTGGCAACTGTCCAGACTACATTCCAATCCCGTAGCCACTAGGAGCCAGAACTAGAGTTGGAGCAAGAGTTAAAAATAAGTGGGTGTGTTTCACCAGGACTAGATTTATAGTCATAGATTGCATGGAAACAGGTCCTTTGGTCCAATAGGACATCTCAATCTTACCTCGCCCCATTTGCCAGCATTTGGCCCATAGCCCTCTAAACTCTTCCTCATCATATATCCATCCAGATGTTTTTTAAATGTTGTAATTGGTACCTGCCTCCGCCACATTCTCTGGCAACTCATTCTATACACGCATCACCCTCTGCATAAAAAAGTTACCATCAATTTTTTAAAAAAACTTACCCCTTATACCTTAAGTTTATGCCCTCTAGTTTTGGACTCCATTGCCCTAGGAGAAGACCTTGGCTATTCACCCTTTCCATACCCCTCATGATTTCATAAACCTCTATAACATCACACCTCAGTCCCTGATGTTTCAGGGATAAAACCCCAGCCTATTCCACTTCTCCTTAATGCTCAAACCCTCAATTGTTGGGCCCCAGCAAGGAGTTCAAGGATCCAGGTAGATGAGAACCATGGTGTGGCCCTCACACAGACTGCTATGACTCATGCAGCATAAATGGGCTGGATGTTTGGCTTTGGTCACTCCCACCCCTACATTCCACAGTAGCAGAATTAGCCCCTCAACCGGCAATGAATGCACCACTTAAAAGCCACAGCAGGCTCAGACACAGATGGGTCCCTGAGCTCTTCCACATTAGTGAAATTACAACGGGGCTGAGCAGTTGGGTAGGCAGTGGCAGAGCACCTCTAGCATCTTACAGCTGCCCCATTCTCCTGGCTGCTAACTACCAGCAATGGCCATAAAAGCAACCAATGGAGGGTTTGGAAATTCCTGTCATTCCAAAAGGAGTTTGACTTTTGCAGTCATTGGAAAATATTGCTTTAACAAAAGAGCCTGTTTATCATTTTTGACATAATTTCACCATTAGCCCATTGTCCTGATTATAATACAATTTAGTCCTTTGTAGCTCTGAATATGTTATTTTTGAAAGACAGCTATCCAAGTTTTTATTATCACAATTTACATCTTTGTATCCCAATCCCTTCACATCATTGTCTCTTCCTAACTCTGTCACTGTCTTCAACTCTGCAGCTCTCCAAAATCTCTGATTCTTCTAATCTTGGCCTCTTCTGATTTTCAAAGCTCCATCATTGGCAATAGCAACTTCAACCAACTAAGCTCTAAGTTCTACAATTCTATCCTTAAACTCTCCAATCTTTCTATTGTAAAATGACATGTGAAATCTTACTCCTTGACTAAGCCTTTGGTTATTTGTGATTAGCTAAGGAGTTATGTTTGACAATGATTTTTGAAGCACCTTGAGATGTTTCATACCGATGCAAAAGTCATTGTTGCAAGACAAGCAATTCTCTAATTTGTGAAAATGTTACTGTGCCTTTTATGATCTTTGTTACTGTAGTGATTGGAAACATGGCTAGGTGAACTATCTCATTGACTACAAGATTCTTGGTTGGGATTGTTAACCTCATCCAATCAGGGAGCCAACACTGACAGATATAAACATGACTTGGTATTGTTTAATGTACAAATGTCATTGTCTTTTTTTATATTTTTGTGAAACTGGGATTTGAGGTTTGTCCTCCTGTCCCTGTAAACTGTTTGAATGGCAGGGTTTGGGGCCTGGCTTTGCTGCTCCTCTCCCTTGTAAAATTGTTGTCTCTTGTATGCAGCTGTAAATGTAACTGTTTGTTGTAAACTGTTTTTGTAATTTGTTTAATAAAATAAAATAAACAGGAGTTACACTGCTTGTCACTGGCCACTCGGGTGTTTTCCTATCTTCCTGGTGGTGGAAATTGAATAAAAGATTCATGCACTTTGTGTCTCTCACTGTGTCTCACACCTGCACACACACACCATGGGTGCTGGGGAAATGATAAACACTACTGCAGTTAGGTGGTAGCATGGGGGTTAAAAAAAAACAAAAAAAATTTTTAAAAAACCAGGACCGTTCACACAGCATTGTCTTTTGTGAAGGGCACTGCTTGGCACTGGCCACTCGAGTGTGTTTCGAGATTAGATTAGATTACTTACAGCATGGAAACAGACCCTTCGGCCCAACAAGTCCACACCGACCCGCCGAGGCGCAACCCACCCATACTCGTACATTTACGACTTACCTAACACTACGGGCAATTTTGCATGGCCAATTCACCTGATCCGCACATCTTTGGACTGTGGGAGGAAACCCACGCAGACACGGGGAGAACGTGCAAACTCCACACAGTTAGTCGCCTGAGGCGGGAATTGAACCCGGGTCTCCAGCGCTGTGAGGCAGCAGTGCTAACCACTGTGCCACCGTGCCGCCCAGCTTTCTTCCTGTGGTGGAAATTGGAAAAAAAATAAAAAAAAATAAAAAATAAACAGGAATTTGCCACACAGCATTGCCCTTTGATGTGAAGGGCACTGCTTGTCACTGGCCACTCGAGTGTTTCTTTTCTTCCTGGTGGTGGAAACTGAATAAAGATTCGTGCACCTTGTGTCTTTCACTGTGTCTCACACCTGCACAACATGGGCAGTACCACAGTTAGGCGGTTGTGTGGAGGTTAAATAAAACAAAAACAAAAAAAGAAAGAAAAATAAAAAAAACAAGAGTGTCAGAGTTTAACAAAAAGGAGTTGCCACACAGCATTGCTCTTTGATGAGAAGGGCACTGCTTGTCACTGGCCACTCGGGTGTTTCCTTTCTTCCTGGTGGTGGGAATTGAATAAAGATTTGTGTACCTTGTGTCTCTCATTGTGTCTCACACCTGCACACACACAACATGGGTATGGGGAAAAAATAAGCACTACCGCAGTTAGGCGGTACTGTGGGGGGTTTTAAAATATATATATATATATATAACCAGGAGATTTAGAGTTATCTAAAATAGAAAAAATAAGAAAAAATAAGAAATAAACAGGAGATTCAGAAGGTCTTCTCAATCTAATGACTGGCTTTCAGCTGGCTGGTCAGAGCTCATGCTTGGTACACATGTAAATAAAGGGTGATGGGATACCAGCCTCTGTACAGTTACTTCAGTTACTCATGATGTTTTGAAAGCAATTCATAATAGAAACCATAGTTATCATGATGTATCATCACAACTTATTGTGAATGAGCCTTTTGATCTCAACAGGAGATAGAGAGGCAACTAAAATATGCTGGTTGTGTGGAATCATAGTTCTGAGACAAACAACACTTTCTATAGTAGACTGCTTCCAATATTTTTTGGAAAAGTGCTCTGTCCATGAAAGCGGCAGTATCCAGTTCATTTGTGCAACAATATTTACTCGTGGAAACAACCTTGGAAGAACTTCATTATTTCTGCCACTATTTTCAAAAGTGAACACTTTTTAGCAAATCTGGGTTTTTCTCATCACCTTCAAGTGCCCATGATCCTATGATTAAGCAGGCATTAAAACAAGTGAGGTGACCTTTATCAATTTATCCTAATTTTATTTTGAGAAGGTGAACATTGATAGGCCTCACACCTCTTTTCATATGTAAGGAATTATACACATTAAACATTATAATAATCAACGTCCATACAGTGGTTCCTGTAATTGCAACATTATCAGTGCTCATAAAGTCTTGTGGTTTTTATGATCATGGCATAAAGCAGAATAAATGGTAAATCTGTGACTTGGCATTTAAACCATTAATTCCTCATGCTTAGCACATACAAGGAGATGCAATGTTGTCAGCAACTCTAACCAGGTAAAAAATGAGGTCTGCAGATGCTGGAGATCACAGCTGAAAATGTGTTGCTGGTTAAAGCACAGCAGGTTAGGCAGCATCCAAGGAATAGGAAATTCGACGTTTCGGGCATAAGCCCTTCATCAGGAATGAGGAGAGTGTGCCAAGCAGGCTAAGATAAAAGGTAGGGAGGAGGGACTTGGGGGAGGGGCGATGGAGATGTGATAGGTGGAAGGAGGTCAAGGTGAGGGTGAGAACGTGGCTGAAGAGTTTCTGTGCGGAGGAGATGATCTGGGGGGTGCAGTGAGAGAGAGAGACTCACTGAAATCCTTGTAGAGGGAGGAAGAGAGCTTCTTCAAGGAAGGCATCCTTGCAAGAGGATTCGCAGTAGGTTAAAATCTTCGGGTAAAAAATGAGGTCTGCAGATGCTGGAGATCACAGCTGAAAATGTGTTGCTGGTTAAAGCACAGCAGGTTAGGCAGCATCCAAGGAATAGGAAATTCGACGTTTCGGGCATAAGCCCTTCATCAGGAATGAGGAGAGTGTGCCAAGCAGGCTAAGATAAAAGGTAGGGAGGAGGGACTTGGGGGAGGGGCGATGGAGATGTAATAGGTGGAAGGAGGTCAAGGTGAGGGTGAGAACGTGGCTGAAGAGTTTCTGTGCGGAGGAGATGATCTGGGGGGTGCAGTGAGAAAGAGACTCACTGAAATCCTTGTAGAGGGTATTTTAGATTTATCATTTCCAAAATTAAATTACATTTTAAAACATGATTCAGCAGAGATGCTATCATATTGTGTTTCACAGTATAAAAGTCACATAGTTCCTTATATTGAGATTAAAAGAAAGAAATTACAGACAAAAATAAATAGAAGTGACAGAAGAAAATCTTTGTTTACAGATTTGCAAGGGCACCTTCATAATGAGAAATTTGTTGAAAGTTGAAAAGAAAGTCTGTCATCGCTGAAGGGTTGTTTAAGAATAATTCTTTCAAAAGCTGGAGTTATGCTATCAACATGGGTAAAGTATTGATTCTATGAATGCTCTTCAGCTGAATATGTGGCATGAACCAAGCTCTTGGCAAGGTGAATAGGCCAGTGATCAGCGGTGTTAAATTTCCATTTGCACTTTCCGTGGCTGGCAAGAAGCACTCATCAAAACATTAGAGGCACACACACAAAAAAAACCCTGGAAATATCATAGAGTCATCGAGTCATTGAGATGTACAGCACAGAAACAGACCCTTTGGTCCAACCCGTCCATGCTGACCAGATATCCCAACCCAATCTAGTCCCACCTGCCAGCACCCGGCCCATATCCTTCCAAATCCTTCCTATCCATATACCCATCCAGGTCATACAGCCTCATTTTTCTTCTTTCCACTTCCTTTGTACTGATTCACACCAGGCCCATGTAAAATAAATGTCTGAGTTGCTAGATGCCATAGCAAACATGGAAAAGACATTAAATTTCTACAGTGAAGAAATACAGGTGCAGTCTATAAGTTATGATGTTGCCATTTCTTTGCGTTATTGCCAACTACTTTTTGGTCACTGAGGAGTTCAAGATTCCACCACCATTCTGAAGAGGAAGAATATTATTCGTACAGTTACTTCACTGTAAACTGTGTAGGGGATTCAAAGTTGTGATATTTTAATTGGTGTGATAGAAAAGTTATCAGATTATATTTGCAACACAGCCTCCCTAAAGTTTACATGATTGTTAGATTGAGATTGTCTCTTTAAATTGTTGAAAGCTGGTGAAATGAAGGGGGTCATGTGGCCTGCTTTTAATTATGCTCAACAAGTTTCTGGAACAAGATTATTAAAGTTTAGAGGTGGGGGGGAGGGGCTGGGGCAAATTGTTGAGAAGGAAGTCTTGCAGGAAATTCCAAGACTACCTATGAAGTTTGTGGGTAATCTTCAAGTCAAACAGAGAGCTGTTAGGAATGTAATATTTATGCTTCTAAACGTCTATTTAATTCCAATGTAGAAAGAATTTGAGGGAGGAGAGCAGAAGGTATCTAATTAGCATTTCTACCTGGATACAAGGTCCATATGATTCATTTTGCCATGGAAATTCATTTTGGGAGGGAAACAGTCCACAACAAACCTTTGTATCATTGGTTTGTAGTTTTCTTTATATATTATATATGTTCCTGAAATAGAGAAAAGTTGATTTTCAAGAATCTGGGAGAGGAGGAGAATGAAAATAGAGACAAACATTCCTGTTCTTAAAAGAAAAAAAACATGCTGAACCTACTGTTCACCATACTGAACATGGGTGGGGACTTCCGTACAAATTGAAGGAGGCTGTGGGATTCGCCTAACTTGAGTTTGAGTGAAGGAATCTCAGTGAAAGCACATTCTGTGGTTAGAGGTTACCTGGCTGTGAAAGGGAAAAGGAAGAGGCTAGCAGGAGAGTCACTTGTCAGCTTTTAAGCACAAGTTTAAGTATCGTCATTGCGTGGGTTGTTCAATCATTTTAAATGTTCAATGTTGGATTTTTTTTAGCTTATAGCATAAGCTGCCTTCTAAGTAGTGGTTAGTCAACAATAATTTTAATTTGTTTGATGCAGTAAAGGTATATAAACTTAATATTCAAGTGATCCTTGCAGGCAGTCATTGGAAATCCAAATATCTTTTTAAAAGTTAGTAGTCTGCACAAAGATGCCTAAATATTTCCCTGCTCTTTTCTACGACCTTTCAAGTGTTCCTTCCACCATAAACAGTGGTACAGCCCTGTTCTGTGGTTTTGTGCTCTATATTAAGTGTGGGGATAGACATCTTCAAAGGTGACTAACCCATCCTTGATTCAAAACAAAACTCAGCGAATCAGGCTTCCATCAGCTATTTGAGAAGTGATCAACAGGCTTCTCAGCCGAAGACCTGCTTTGACATTGAAGTCTCATCCCCCAACATCCATGAAGATACCAACCAATTAAACTCTGGGAGCTGAAGATTATTATTGGAGACCCAGGTTGCACAGCCAAGAAGGGTTACAATGTTAAGTGGATTTTAATTTCAACAGTTCACGTGGTAGGGGTCACAGGGAGTTTGAGATTAGAGGGGTGACAGGCAAAGGCAAGGTTTGACTTACAGTGGCCAACTCCTGTCTCCTTCTGTGGCCCCAGCTGTTCCAGGATTGGAGCATTTGAAGTTGGCAGACCAGCATGATGTCTCTGCCAAGAAAGCAACCATGGTGTTTTGCCTGCTGGGAAGGCAGGTTATTTAGTGTTAAAGCCCCCAAATGATTGTTAACTCACAAGTTAAGAGACTTAATTGATGGTACAGTGACTCACTCATGGACCTTCCCACCCAGAACTTGATTTTTGATGTGGCAGGAAGAGGGTGGATATCTCAGCAGTGTCAACTACTTGATTTTCTTCTCCTTCGTGCCACCTGCTCTGCCACTTCAGGGATGGGAGAGGTCAATGAGGTGTCCTGCCTAGAATGCATATAGTGTAGGAAGCAGAAACACAGAATGGTGAAGGTGTGAGTGAACAAGACTCTGCAAGGCATTCATCTCTTAAGAGAGCGCTTATCTGTCAGAAAGTAAAAATAAGGACATATCATTTAGTCCCTCACACCTGTTCAACCCCATTGCGATCTAATTATTGTTGTATACATACTTCTGCCCATGTCCCTCAAAGACCTTTGGTTAACAATCATCTAGCAATTTCTTGTCCAGTATCTATTGTCACTGGCAGAAGGAAGTTCAAAACTGTCAAACCAGTTGTTGAGTGTGGAACTGTGTCCTAACCTCACTACCAAAAAGCCTGGCTCATGTTTTATGCCATATCCCCTCTTCTTAGGTTCTTAAGTTAGGAACTATTTCCCGCTATTTACTCTCTATCACTCACAGACATAGAATCATAGAAATGCACAGCACGGACACATATCCTTCAGTCCAACTTGTCCATGTCAACAAGATATTGAAACTAATCTGATTCTATTTGCCAGCATTTGGCTCATATTCCTCTACTGAAAATGTGTTGCTGGAAAAGCGCAGCAGGTCAGGCAGCATTCAAGGAGCAGGAGAATCGACGTTTCGAGCATGAGCCCTTCTTCAGGAAGGGCTCATGCCCCAAACGTCGATTCTCCTGCTCCTTGGATTCTGCCTGACTTGCTGCGCTTTTCCAGCAACACATTTTCAGCTCTGATCTCCAGCATTTGCAGTCCTCACTTTCTCATATTCCTGTACACCTTTCCTATTCATATATCCATCTAGATGCCTTTTAAATGTTGTAATTATACCAGCCACCATCCCTTTCTCTGGCAGCTCATTCCATATACACACACCATCCTCTGTGTGAAAACATTGCCCCTTAGGTTCCTTTTAAATTTTTCCCCGCTCATGCTAAACCTATGCCCTCTCATTCTGGATGTCCCAAAACGAGGAAAAAACATTGTCTATTTATTCTATCTGTGCTCACCATGATTTTAGAAACCTCTATAAGGTCACTCCTCAGCCTCCACCCCTCTTCATGCCACATCAAAAATCAAGTTCTGGGTGGGATGGTCCATGAGTGAGTTACTGTACCATCAATTAAGTCTCTTAAGATGTGAGTTAACCGTCATTTGGGGGCTTCAACACACAATAACCTGCCTTCCCAGCTGCAGAGAAAACAGCCCCAGCCTATTCAGCGTCTTTGTATAGCTCAAACCCTCCAACCTTGGCAATATCTTTGTAATTTTTTCTGAGCACTTCCAAGTTTCACATCATCCTTCTGATAGGAGGGAGACCAGAATTGCACACAATATTTCAAAAGTGGTCACACCAATGCCCTATGCATCTGCAACATGATCTTCCAAGTCCTTTACTCGATGTTCTGGCAAATAAAGAAAAGCATACCAAACAGCTTCTTCACTATCCTATCTACCTGTGACTCTACTTCTAAGGAACTATGAACCTGTACTCCAAAGTCTCTTTGTTCAGCATCACTCCCCAGGACCTTACCATTAAATGTATAAGTCCTGCCCTGATTTGTCTTTCCTCTCCTTAACACCTTGAATACTAGAAACAAAGCACCCTCAATCTTCCTGCTTGCAGTGAGTGCAAGCTTGTCCAATCTTTGCTTTCAATTTAAGGCTTTGGGACCAGGTTGTCATTCTGGTAAATCTATACTGCACTTATTTTAAGACCAGGATATATTTTCTATAGTGTCGCCCAGGCCATTTGCAGCTACTTGAGGACACAAATCTCATTGGCTTGGTATTTCCCCAAGTTAAAGGGCTTTCCAACCTTCCAAAACAATGTAGAGATGAGAACATGTGTCTTAGTTTAAAATGTATTTGTCTCATATTGCATTATTGGTCTCTTATATTTGCTGAGGACCAAGACACATTAATAACTTTGTTTAAATATTTTATTAGGTAATTTATTCCAAAATAGTAGGGGTTTTAAATAAATAATATGATTGGCAATCTTCCCAGGATATACTCATAAAATGCTTCTCTTTGTAGTTTATCTTTAATAGACTATGAGTCCATGGTATTTGCAAAGTTTTGAAAATATTTCTGTTGTTAAAAAGGTTCTCCTTTTTGTGCTTTTGTTTTAGAATTTATATGTGGCCTTGCTGGGATAAAGCTGAACTCGAAGCTTTCTCGTTTTTCAGTTTAGTTCTAGCAGCATCACACAACATCTCAGTATTGGATTCCCAGAACATTATATTTTGAATTTGGCTGTACAGCCCCTGAATCTTTGGAGCTAAGGTTGCTGTTTTAAGTTGGAAATGGTACCCATGAGATCTGTGCACATACCCGGTGTACCTAAAGTCATTTGGTGACAGATATCATTTCGATCAGCAAAACCACTTTCGTGGAACTATGTATTTTACAGCATATTGCTGTGTATGAGTCAATTTGAAAAAGCAAAAATAAAATCTCCATATTCTTAATGTCGCATAGATGTACTTTGCAACAGATGGATTGCAGCTGTTTCAAAAGGCAGCTCACCACCATCTTTTCAAGGGTAACAGTTGCTGGTCTTGCCACATGCCATAAAATGATCAAAGTTACTATCTTCTGGACTTGCTCTCTCTTTGTAATAAAAACGTTACCATAAGCAACAAGAACAAAAAGGAGGCATGGTTGTTCCTTAACCTTAGCCACAGTCAAATTTATATCATGTTACTATTTAGGTTTGTCACCATCTGTGCAAAGATCTAGCCATGTTAGTTCCATTTGATAAATAAAAATCTGGCTTCTTGTAAATATTATTTAGGACATGTGCATATGTTGAAACAGTAGCTTTCTGAATTCTAAACTCAGCTGCTAACTCAATATTGCATATTTTCATGTTTAAAGTCAACTTTTCAAACATGATTTTGCAGAGAATCAATATTTCAGTCATGAGCAAAAGACAAATTAAGGTAAATTTCTATTCACAGTGTAAGGAATGAGTCATAATGTGTTTTAATTCATCATTCTATTATACTCTTTACAATTGAGAATGCTTTTCCAAATGTAGCTAACAGTGGACTCAAGGAAAGTTGAACACCATGTATGTGGCATCTAAAGCAGAGCAACATTTGAAAGAATTTCTGCTAATATGTAAAGCACGGTGTAGCAATTCACTTGAGAGCCTGGATCAATGACAACACGTTTAGATGTGAAATATTTTTTACGAGAATAGTAGCTATCACAAGTGACTACAAGTCCTCAAATTTTGTCTGTGAGTTACTTTACAAATATAAGTGCAATGTTGCTTTATCTTTTGTTCACAATGAAACAATATTAATATTGATTGCAAATATTTAAAAAGACTTAATCCATAGAGCTCTGTATGCCCCTCATCCAAGTGAGAGAAAAGGAGAGAGAAAGAGAGGGAAAGATATTAACGAACTAATATGTACACAACATATTTCAAAATGCTATAAAGCCAGAATGTACTTTCTTTGTACTGTTGGCATATTGCAACCATAGCATCCAATTAGTGAAACAGCTTTGCAGTAATGGCTAGATTATCTATTTTAGTGATTTTGTTTGTGGGATAAATATCATCCTGTGGAGAACTTGCCTCCTCTCATTAATGCAGAGCAAAAGAAAGATTGCTTGAAAGGAAATAGCTTCACAAATCACAGTGGAATAAAATAGCCAATTCTTCCCACAAACACTAGCACTGGGAGTTCTCCACTGAGAATTAATTCGACAAAGTTTGCTTCATATTTTCAGATAGTGCAGTTGCATTACAATAACTTGCTGAGGCAGGAATTTCAGTGAGCACTAGAACCAATAGCTTATAACGATTCCTGAGTGGATGTGCTTTGAATAAATATTGCGGGAAGAACAGAAAATATGCCACTGTTGACTATGTCATGTTTGGGGAATAAAAGCACTCAGTTGAAAAATGGGCCTGGTCTTGCCTGTAACTGCATTAGGATTGAGAACCTTTTCGAAATTTTCGAAGTTTTGTTCATCTGGTGTTCATCTATGTCTAATGATATGAATGAGTTAAGGTGAATAATACCAATCCACTTTGAGAATAAGTCCAACAGTTCTTTTTTCAAAGCTAACAATAGCTTGCAGTGTAAGTGAGTGAGGGAAATGTTCATTCTAATAAAAAATGTTGCAGTTAAGTATAACCAATGGCAGAAAAATAAATGACCATCAGAGAAACTATGCAGTTGTAATATATTTGATAAATAAAGATTTGGCATGAATTATCACTGGTTTTGTATCACTTTCAATAGCGACATTATCAGATTTATTATTTAGTAAACTTTAATTACAATGCTTTGTTCAAGTTTGAAGAGCTTCACCCGACAATGAACTCTTGGTTCAGACACCACAAGTTACAAATGTAATCCGATAGTCTTGGGTTTATTAAGATTATTTACATAGCTGTAATTGATCCACAGCCACTTGCTAAAATATCACTTCATGTAATGACCTTCTTAAGGATTGGTGCAAGAGTTCAGCATTATATATTACAATGTAGATCTCTCTGTATTGCCTTTCAACTGAGCTTCCATTGACAATTTTAGGATTGTATCCATAGTCCTTTGTAAAAGTTGTGATAGCATCTAATACTTATGCATTTTATCATCACATTAAACTTGAAGTTGATAAATGCAAGCAGCTTTTATCCTTGCAAAAAGCATTTAATCTCAAAATAGCCTTATTACTAAACTCAAAAAAAATCCATTCTGAGTCACACAGGGATTTCAGGTATCTTAGCAAATCTGTTAAATAATTTTATAATGATTGAATTGCTAAGTTATTTTCTTTGGTATTTTAGAATATATTCCTGGAATGTGGGCATCATTGGCAAAGTTGATGTATTTTCTTGTTGCTAATTGCCTTTCAAAGGTGGTGGTGGGCACTTGGTTTTGGAACGGCTGCATTCTATGACAATACGGCTATGCTGTTGCTTCGTAACACCGGGAACAGGAAGACTCTCAGTAATATAGTGACACTTGGCGTTTGCGTACTGAGGTTCTATGCACAGCTTGATGCAGCTGTACAACCAGAAAGTATCAGATTGAAGGCAAAGTTGGGCATGTTCTTTTTTTTGCTTTTACCTAGAGGTTTGTACATCACGTACTTGCAAATATGGTCCATTTTTGACCTCCAGATAAAGTGATAGATGATTCAGAGGATTACCATAGTGTAGGGGTGAGGAATGCATTTGCGCCTGATTCAACAATGCCATGAGCATCTCATATCTCATGTTCTTAATTTCAATGGGAAGGGATCATCACTCCTACACATCCAGTCTTCATTTAACCATGGTGACTTGCTCCTTCTGGTTCTTACTGCATGCTGGACCACTCTGAACCAACTCCCCAGTATCATCAGGGTCGTCTCATCTGACAGTGAGGGGATAAAGGATTGGTTAGCCCAGTTCCCAAAGAATGGGTTTCACTTTTGCTTCAGTTTACCTTGGATTTCACAACTGTTTCGAACTGGCTGAGAATGCCAGATTGGAGCAAAGACAGTGATAGCATCCAGGAACATGGAAGTTCCAATCCACAGGCTATCACTGCCTGGAATGTTCACCCCTCTTATGCCAGCATCTGGCATTATCACAGCTGAGAATTCTACACAGCACAGAAACTGGAATGGGGAGAGAGGCCAGCTCTGTCTGACTCCAGATTTGATGAGGAAACTTTCTGACCCAGTGACTGAAATTGTGACTGGCATTTGTGTGGAGCTGATGTACTGAGTTTCAGGTCCCCTCCTTAAACCCCATTTTGGAGAGCACATCCATCATTAAGTGCATAATAATCTGTCAGAAGCTTTCTCCTTGTCCTGGCGGATGAAGCGGGTATGCATCTCTCCGTCCTACATGGAGATAATCATATCCCTGAGTAGCTCGAGGCTGTCAGTGATCCTTCTGCTGGATGCAGCCCACGACTCGTCCAAGTGAACCACCATCTCCTGAGAAGACCAAACTCAAGTCACCATCTTGTCGTCCCCATTCAGTAGTGGGATAGGCTGTCAATTTCTAAGTTCCGCCCTCCCCTCTTCTGCTTGTAGATGAGGATAACAATGCCTTTCCTCAGGATTTGAACAAGCATATTCTTGTTAAACACCCTGTGGGTCTTGGCTACGTAGAGAAGGACACAACTCAGGCAAAAAGCTGAGATATCTTAGTCTTTTTGATGGACTTGAGGGCCTTATGTAGCTAATACAGATAAAACAATTTGTTCAAATTCTCCCAGAGTACAATAAATGGCAGAGCACTTAGTAGCATCAATATACAGAGGCAACACATGTGGATGAGGTGATTAAGAAGGCATATGGCATGCTTGCCTCCATCGGCTAGGGCATAGAGAATAAAAATTTGCATGTCATGTTGCAGCTGTATAGAACTTTAGTTAGGCCACGTTTGAAATATTGTGTACAGTTCTGGTCAGAAGGATCTGGAGGCTTTGGAGAGGTTACAGAAGCAATTTAGCAAACGGTGTTTGATTTGGAGGATGTTAGCTATGAGGAGAAGTTTGACAAACTTTGTTTGTTTTCACTTGATTGTCAAAGGAGAAAGGTGATCAGACTGAAATTCATGAAAAGCATGGATAGAGTGAATCGTCAGCCTTTTTCCCAAAGTGAAACTGTCAATTATTCAAGGATATAGGTTTAAAGTAAAAGGGGATAAGTTTACAGGAGATGTGAGAGGCAAGTCTTTTACACAGAAGGTAGTAAGTGCTTGGAATATGTTTCCAGAGAGGTGGCAGAGGCGGATTCAATGGCAATGTTTTAGACACATTTTGACAGGTATGTGAAGAGGGAGGGATAGAGGGGTATGGACCATGTAGACTCATAGGTTCACAGAATCCCCACAGTGTGGAAGCAGGCTATTCAGTCCATCGAGTCCACTTCGGCCTTCTGAAGTGCATCCCACCCAGATTCAGCCTCCCCATCCTATCCCCATGGCCAATCCACTTAACCTGCACATCTTTGGATGGAACACCCAGAGGATACCAGCAAAGATATGGGGGAAATCTGCAAACTTCACACATAGTCACTCAAAGCTGGAATCGAACCAACACTGTGAGGCAGCAGTGGTAACTGTGCTGCCCCCACAGGCAAAAAGCTTTTAGTTCAGAAAGGAAGCATGTGTCAGCACAGTTTTGGGGGACCAAAGGGCCTGTAGTTGTGCTATACTGTTCTTTGTTCTTTCTTCGAATCAGAAAATGTTGGCACTAAATCATTTAACCCTGAAAACAGAGATCACAGAATGCAATTAAGCTATACCCACTCACTGAGTTGCAGGCAGCACATTAAATTTGAGTTGCCTGCTGTTTTCACTAACTACAGCAGACAGGCAGCATCACCCATGCTGTTCACTGATTGCATGTATCAGCAGAGAGCTTTAACATCACAATCGGCTAATGCTGTTTAAAAACAGGCGTCACCTCTGCACGCCTTCACCTATTATAGTGGAAGCACACTGTGGATAGAAAAACTGATGAGGGTATATTTGAAAATAAGCCTGGGCAGCGTTACTTTGAAGACTAGCTAACGTGCAAGTCAGTGAATGCCAAGGTTTTCTGACAATTCACTTAAAATCTTCGAACAAGACAAGGCAAGGTCAGTTGGTCAGAAAGCTTACAGACAAATGCCTTAGAGGCAGAGAATCACAGAGTCATAGGGCAGTACAGCTCAGAAATAGACCTTCAATCCAACTCATCCATGCTGACCAAATATCCTAAATTAATCTAGTTCCATTTGTCACCTTTTGATCCATGTCTCTCTCAACCCATCCTATTTACATACCCATCCAGGTGCCTTTTAGATTTTGGAATTGTACCAACCTCCAACACTTCCACTGCCAACTCATTCCATTCACGCACTGTGTGAAAAAGTCACGCCTTGGGTCTCTTTTAAATCTTTCCCCTCTCAACTTAAACCTATGCCCTCTAGTCTTGGACTACACTGCCCTGGGAAAAAGATCTTGACTACTCACCCTACCCATGTTACTTAGGATTTTATAAATCTCTGTAAGGAGCAAAGACATGCCAGAGAATTCCTAGAGGCCTGGCACTCCAACCACAACGCCATAAACAAGCACATAGATCTAGATACCATCGATCAACCCCTCAGAAAACAAACAGGAAATGACATCACTACAAACCCCAGGAACCCCATCCAGGAGAAAGATATAAATAGAAAGCAGGAGACAACAGCTTCGTTTCACTTGGAGGTCGCCACTGATGATGTTACCTAGCCAGGTCTAGATATCAAACCTACAGCTCAGCGAACAAACCTTCACCCTAAACCTCAACTTGAGCTACAAACCTTCACAAACCTTGTGAATCTCTGTAAGGTCACCACTCAGCCTTCAATAATCAAGAGAAAAAAGCCGAAGCCTATTCAGCCTCTCCTTATAACTCAAATTGTCTATCACTGGCAACATCCTTGTAAATCCTTTGAACAGTTCCAAGTTTAACAACATCTTGCCTCTAGCAGGGAGACCAGAGTTGAACGCAGTATTCCAAAAAGTGACCTACCAATGTTCTGTACAGCCAGACCAGAAAAAGTGAGCGAGGTCAATGCTTGTTGCTTTCAAGAAAAGAAGGATGAGAATTCATTATCTGACATATCTAACAAGGTGAGTAAGTTTGTTTACGGGTCCGTAACAGCAATCGTATTCTCTGCTCAAGTCACTCAGTTTAAATAGTATCTCCAGGCCTAACCATCTTCTGCTGCTTTAGCAATGATATTTCCTCCATCATAGAATCCCTAAAGTGTGGAAGCAGGCCATTTTGCCCACTCCAACCCTCCAAACAGCATCCCAGTCAGACCCACCTCTCGTCCTCTATCCCTGTATCTACTATACCAATCCACCTAGCCTGCAAACTATAGGCAATCTAGCATGGCCAATCCACCTAACCTGCACAGCTTTGGACTGTGGGAGGAAACCAGAGCACCCAGAGGAAACCCACACAGACATGGGGCACATATGCAAAAATCCACACAGACAGTTGCCCAAGAGTGGAATTGAACCCAGGTCCCTGGATTTGTGAGGCAGCAGTGCTAACCACTGAGCTACTGCACCATCTGGAAGTGGGTGCTTTCGCTGCTGATTTTACAAAGTTCAGCACCATTTGAGACTCCTCAGATACTGAAGAACCGTGTGTCTACATGCAGCAAGGCTTGGATAACATTCTTGGCTTGGGCATGATAAATACAGGTAGCAATTACGTACTGGGCTATTTGCCAGTGAGCCATCAAGATGAAGGAAGGTTGTTTTGTATTAAAAGGGTACCACTTCCACTGACATGTCGAGAGGTACCTTTAACAGGGATTTCTCTTAAAAGTGGGAGTTGTAAATCCGTCAACAACGTATCTGTTCCTCGGAAAGCAGAGTACGCAATTTAAAAAATAAATTAGACAAAGGAAGCATGTGTGGGTTGAGCCAGGTCACACAAGCCCAGGTTTTAGCTTTTGCCTTCAGTTGTTGAAGTTGGAGTTTTGGTTTGAAGCTGCTAGATACATACCTCCCTCTCTCCCTCTCTCCCTCTCTCTCTCTCTCTCCCTCTCTTTTGCTGCAAAAAGCTTGAGTTCTCTCTCTGCTTCTGGATTCATTCTGTTGTTTTTTCTTTCTCCTGGACTGAAGAAGATCACAAGTGAGGAAATCTGTTTTGTTCAATTTGCTTATGCCAAGGGTGTGTTTATGGGTTCTGTTATATTGGTACAGTTGGTGAATAGTAGTTAATATGATATTATTTGATTAGGTATTACAATAGAGTTAAAATTAAACTTTTTTTGTTTGTATTTTAACTGAGGTATAACATTAAAATGTGCTTTGCTTAAAGCCTATTAGTTTGACCAATCAAATCATATCTAGAATGCAGCAGCACCTTACACTTGCCTTTAAATAAGGTAAAAAGGTCAGGTCTAAGATATCTCCTTGTTATGTTTTGGGTGTGTTTGGTCTGGTCCATAACATTGTACTGAATGCCAGTCTTTTACAATGACTTCACTTGAAGAGAAAATAATGAAAGACTGTGGAATACACCATTAAAGAAGGAGTGAAACATATCACATGTAGCATATTAATAAGCACTTCTGGTATTCTCAATATTAGGGTGAATACAGAAGTGAATCATTGGGAAGACTGCAGAGTTCAGAGTCACTTTTTCAAAACACTCACACAAGAACTACAAATGATTAACGAAAATCCCTTCTGACATTGTTCCTTGCATTGGAGAATTCACTGTCAGGACTGCTAAGATGATGTTAGTAGTTATAGTAAAGGGAATTCTGAATAAATAGTTGATAGGAGAGGACCTTCATCATCCATTGTTGATTTTTCTCATAGTATGTCAGGGAAACTAGATGAAGATAAAGAATTTTCTGGATTCTCAGACAGAAGAAAGATTGTTCTCATGTTTCATTATTGCTGAAGAACTTTTTCTGAATGTGTAGATCTTGTGGTTCTCTGTAGTCTTGTACAGTTTTATCAAACTCATTCTGTTTGTTGCCCACTGAAAGATGTTGTGACCACCTTAAGGCAGAGTGTAATGTAGATTTGTATTATGTGCTGTTGTTTGAGGATGTGGATTCAAAGGAGAAGAAGAATAAATTTGGTTCTCAGTTCTGTGAAGGTGACTCTTTTGATTTACAAAGGTCAGAAAGTCAGTTTGAGTCGTGAACTAAAGACAGTTTTGAAGAAAGTGTGTGACTTAAGTTAAATGATTTGATCGCTTACCTTGGGAGTTAATCGCTGAATATTTACAATGTTGAGTTTTATGATTTAGAAATATATGATAAAGGGCCACTGGTAAAGTGTGCTCAAAAGAAGAGAAGTTGTCCAGGCAGTAGAGCAGCTTTTTTTTAACTTGAAAAAATCTACACTTTAGGCCTCAGGATGAAAAGGAGCCTTAAGTGGTTTTAGCAATCCAAGGAGAAAGGCTGGAGAGAGTCACCTGAGTAAGAAATTAGTGAATTGAAATAGATATGATACTTCAATGGAATAGAGTGACTGTAAAGAGTTGAATCTTTTTTTTTGCTGAGAGGAAAATATATTTCTAAATTTTCTTATTTCTGTTGCTTTGTTTTTGTTTACGTTTGTGTAATAAACTTGCTTTCTTCTAATTTGAAAGAAAATGTGGCAATTTAAATGTTTATGTTCATTGAGTGATCGCTGTAACAACCAAACTACAAAAATCAAACTTACGTTCTACAAAGCCAGCTTTCATTTTGGAACCTGACATCTCCATTATTATCATCAGTTGGAATCATCACACTGAGCTACTTCCTCACGCAATTGAATGTGGTGACCATTTTAGCAAAGTATCTTTTATGTGTATTGGAATACTTTTACGTTGCTATAGATGCACTAGTTGAAAATTAGCTTATTAATGTTGTCCATGCTTTGGATACTTTGATCAGTTTATGTATTAAAAGCAACTTACCAAAGCACTTTTGTCAGTGAAGTGGACGAAGGGACACAGAATTCAGTTTTCAGTTCAACTTGACTTCGTTAACAAAATATTCTTTGTTTCAAAAAAAAGTAAGCATTTCTCAAATGCACACATTATTTATTCTCTACATAGCTCTATCTGTTTGAGAAAGGATACTACCCCCAACAATCCATGTATTTGAGCTGGGCCATTGGAATCTCTAACACGTGCCTCAATAAGGATGACATCAGCAAGGGATTCATTGCATAGAAGTAAGTACTTCTGTGGAGCTTTATGAATATAGACTTCCAATGCTATCTTATACCTTTAGAAGTGACCTTCCATAACTCCTACCTTATCTTTTTTATTCATTCACAGGATGTGGACATTAGAGACTAGCCAGTGTTTATCACAATTCATCAACTGCCTGGAGGGCATTTGAGAGTCAACCACATTGCTGTGGTTCTGGAGTTACATGGAGGCCAGACCAGGTAAGGATGGCAATTTCTTTCCCTAATGGACATGAGTGAATCAGGTCTTTTTTTCCTGAAAATTGACAATGGCTTCATGTTTATCATTAGACTTTTAATTCCAGATGTTTACTGGATTCCAATTCCACCATCTGCCATGGCAGGATTCAAACCTAGAGCCGCAGAACATTACTGAAGTCTCCAGATTATTAGTCTATCAATGAAAGGACCAGTATGGTGAGGCAATGGCTGAATGGTACGATCATTGGGTTATTAATCCAAATACCCAGGTAATGTTCTGGAACCTGGGTTTGAATCGTGCCATCAGAGATGGTGAAATTTGGATTTAATAATAATATGAAATTAAGATTCTAATGATGACTAAGTGTTGATTGTCAGGAAAAGCTCCGAGTAAAAAATGAGGTCTGCAGATGCTGGAGATCACAGTTGAAAATGTGTTGCTGGTTAAAGCACAGCAGGTCAGGCAGCATCCAAGGAATAGGAAATTCGACGTTTCGGGCATAAGCCCTTCATCAGGAATGAGGAGAGGGTGCCAGGCAGGCTAAGATATAAGGTAGGGAGGAGGGACTTGGGGGAGGGGCGATGGAGATGTGATAGGTGGAAGGAGGTCAAGGTGAGGGTGATAGGCCGGAGTGGGGTGGGGGCGGAGAGGGATATATTTCCCTCCCCTCCCCTATCAGCGTTCCGCAAAGACCACTCCCTTCGTGACTCCCTCGTCAGGTCCACACCCCCCACCAACCCAACCTCCACTCCCGGCACCTTCCCCTGCAACCAATTCCTAAGCATCTGTATCTTTCTGCTTCCCACCTACTCATGCATCTATCCAGATGCACCTTAAACGAATCTACCACGCCTGCTTCTACTATCTCTGCTGGCAACGTGTTCCAGGCACCTACCACCCTCTGTGTAAAGTACTTGCCATCTGTATCTCCCTTAAACATTTTACCTCTCACCTTGAACGCATGACCTCTTATTATTGAATCCCTCACCCTGGGAAAAAGATTAGCTCTATCTATCCTGTCTACATCCTTCAAGATTTTGTGGACTTCAATCAGGTCCACCCTCAAGCTCCTTTTTTCTAATGAAAACAATCCTAATCTATTCAACCTCTCTTCATAGCTAGCACCTTCCAGGCAACATTTTCGAAAACCTTCTCTGCACTCTCTCCAAAGCGTCCACATTCTTTGGTAATGTGACGACCAGACCTGTTCACAGTATTCTAAATGCGGCCGAACCAATGTCTTGTACAATTTTAACTTGACTCCCAGCTCTTATACTCAATACCCCGTCCGATGAAGGCAAGTATACCATATGCCTTCTTGACTACTCTATCCAACTATGCAGCCATCTTCAGGGTACAATGGACCTGAATTCCCAGATCTCTCTGCTCATCAACTTTTCCCAGGGCTCTTCCATTTACAGTATAATTCGCTCTAGAATGCATCATCTCACATTTGCCTGGAATGAACTCCATCTGCCACTTCTCTGCCCAACTCTCCAGTCCATCTATATTCTCCTATATTCTTTGACAGTTTCCTATACTTTCTGCTACTCCACCAATCTTGGTGCCATCTGCAAACTTACTGATCAGACCACCAATGCCCACTTCCAGATCATTTATGTATATCACAAACAACAATGGCTCCAGCACCGACCCCTGTGGAACACCACTGGTCACCTTTCTCCATTTCGAGAAACTCCCTTCATCTACTACTCTTTGTCTCCTGTTGCTCAACCAGTTCTTTATCCACCTAGCTAGAACACCCTGCACATCATGGGCCTTCACTTTGTCCATTAGGTTACAATGGGGAACCTTATTAAACGCCTTACTAAAATCCATGTATATAAAATCTACAACCCTTCCTTCATCTATCAACTTGGTCACTTGGTCAAAGAACTCTGTTAAGTTGGTAAAGCATGATCTCCCCTGCACAAAACCTTGTTGCCTATCATGGAGAAGCTCATTCTTTTCCAAATATAAATAGATTTTATCCCTCAGTACACTCTCCAGCAACTTTCCCACCATTAACATCAGGCTCACTGTTCTGTGGTTACCTGGAATATACATACTACCCTTTTTGTACAAGGAGACAACATGAGCAACCCTCCAATCCTCTAGCACCTCACCGTGTAACCTTGCCTTGTAGTTCATCAAGCTCCTGAGAAAGCTATCATCTACCATAGAAAGATATCTCCATCACTATCACATTTCACGGTGGGTCTTTTTGTTCTTCATACAGGCCCAGACTCAAACTTCCACGTTGCTTTTACACAATGGTTATTGACAGTAAGCACATGACTGTAAGGTTGCAGAGTTCCCTGTTCTGGGCTGTACAAGTACCAACTTTCTGACAAAGTCCTATCATCTGACTAATGAGGTCACAGTTACATCACAGCAAATCTCAGAGCCGCCATTTTCATTTCGGTCTACCTCTATAACCACTAGCTTCAATAGTCACTCCCTTAACTACCAACACGGGTGGCAGTGTGGACCATCTGCAAGAATATCAAGGTTGTTTTGACAGCACGTTCCAAACCCAGGATCTCTATCACCTGGAAGATGAAGGGCAGCAGCTGCATGGCAACATCACCACCTGTAAGTTCTCTTCCTAGTCGCACATCATCCTGACTTGGACAGTATCACTACTCATTTATAGTCAAAAACGTCCTGACAGCACTATGCCTGTAACCATACTACATGGACTACAGCTGTTCTTGAAGATGGCTCATTGCAGCTTTCTTAAGGGGAATTAGGGATGCCTGCATCCCAAGAAAGACATTTTAAAAATATCAATTAGTACTGAAATCATCTAGTTATATGGGCATCTAACCAACATTATGAAATATTGCCCTCACCTAGATCAATCCAGCCAACTATTACTCCAGCAGTGTACTCTTCAGCATCAAAAAAGTAATGCCAAAAAATACTTGTGGAATTTCTGAAGATGACCACTTTTAGTACCTTGTGCCATTTCTACCAGTATGTGGTACTGGGAGGGGTTGTTTGAGGCTGTTTGCTGCGAACAACCCTCCTTTTTATTTCTTTTATCTTGGGTTTATCTAGCAATTAACAGAAGAGAATAAGGCACTATAGAGTGTCGACAGAAAAGTCACTGTTGTTAGAAAACAAGAAGGTCTATTGCATGAAAACAATAAGTGCAACTATATTTGATCAAGCATAACTGCTAGCATCTTAGGGGACTGGTACAGTTATATCTGTTCCTTCCGAAATCTAGAGTAGAACTTTTTGTCTCCATATACGGATTCTATCTGATACAGTCATAAAGTGGAACCAATGTAGCATGCTTCAGAACAATTACTCTATACAATAATATCAAGCTGCTCTTACAAACCAATAATCTGCTTGCCATTGTTTGGTTTGTGTTCCACTAGGGCATTGGCTCCAGGCTCTAATAAAGAGGTGAGAGTGAGAGTGACTGTTCTTGATCTCAAGGCAACATGACTGAGTGTGGCAACGAGGAGTCCCAATAAAATTGATGTCAATGGAGTTCAGGGAATGAGTGTCCACTGACTGGAGGCACAGTTTGCACAAAGGAGGAAGGCTGCACTTGATGAACATCTCAGCCATGCAAAGCTCTCCAGGAGTTTCTCCAAGCAGTGTTCCAGGCCCAACTAACTTCAGCTATTCAATTTTGGCATGTACTGTCACAATTCAGGGTGACTGTATTAGTGCCCTCACCCTTGCAACCTGCCCATTTACCTTTTTAGCAAGACAAAAAGAATCAGTGCATCCTGTTCTGTTGCAAATTAATATTTGTAGAAATAGATTTACAATAAATTAGACAAAATTATTCAACCAAAAATCACAGCCTTTTTTTTCTCCTTATGAACAGCTGTTCAGCTTCCTGAAGAAAGTTTGAAGATTAATTAAAATATGTAGATTTGATTTTAACACGCCTTTTTTTTAGATTAATCAAATTTTATTTACATCCCCTCGTTGCCTGCCAGCCAGCTGAGACCCAGCTTGTTGTGTCTCGAAGTCAGTCTCCCCAAAGCTGCTCATGATTGCTCTTCAGGAGCTCTCTACAGTATCTCCACTTGGCGATTAGCATCTTCCTATCATTCATGCTGCAGCCAAAGGGGTAACAATGTAAATGTGATAGGCAATGACATTTAGAAGATATGAAGGTCAGTAATAGAGGAATGTAAGGATTGTGTGACAGCTGGTACAGTTGAGGTGATTCATAATGCTCATGTGTAGACAGAAAGGGCTGTCTATATTGGCACTGCTTTCTTACCCTGTTTGGCTCTTCACTGACTATTCCATGTCCTTCTCCTCCATTTCCTTCCCATTCTCCCTGTGTTCCTCAGCTTCTCATCGTATGGGCTGTTCATTCATCAGGGTCACTTTGTGCATCATGAAACATATTTAACCAAATGTCGACATCACTGAGTACATCAGGCCTCCCTCAGAGTGATCCAGGTACATGAAGCATTGTTTGGAGATGCCAATTGCACTTTCAGCTCTCACTGTAGCTGCTATATTCACATGTGCCCAGTCAGGACTGGAGAAATGAGCTATGCCATGAATAGATATCCCTTGCTGGCCAGTAACCATCCTTGGATATGCCATAGTGACTCAAACAGAGGTACAACAGAAGATGGAGAAATTGAGTCCTGTCAAAAAAGCAGACGTTCACCAGCATGATACACAATCAATGGTCCACAGCATCCATGCTTTGAGGCTGTGGATTCATTTACAGTGGGTTCATAAAAGTGCTTGCATTCACATGATACATCTGCAATGCAGTATGAGTGCAGTTAATAACATTCTGCACCGTAAGGAAGGCTTTAATTTATGGATATTCTTGTGTTCTTGATTTCTGTTTGTCTCTGACAAGTGAGAACAAGATGAAAGTGTCTTTCCTTTTGTAGAGTCTCAGTGACCTGGCTTTTGCAGCATGCACTGCAAACTGGGGGACACTGATATAGTTCCAGAAGCAGCTTGAGAGCTGCCAAGCATATAAAAATTAATTGCCCCAGTTACCTTGCCACAAGCAATGCTGTCGTTAAGCCACTTTGAGCTTGCAGTTATGACTTCAGTGCAGTCACATCCATTTTTGTCAAGAGAAGCTGTGTCATACATTGATTCTTGCTAAAAATCAGGGAAGAGTTTTGTCCTTAAAGAACCCTGAGTCGATGTAGCCTTGTGCTGATAGCTGTTTCACTCATCCTCCTTCCAACAGCATCCCTGTTTTGCCTGAGCTGTCTTCATTCTCCTCGTCATTACCAATTCCCAGAGGAATGCCCACCAGGCCACCCATGCCTAGAAGCAACTGGTTCCATTGGGACTTTTTAAATGAACAGGGAAGTACTGAGTCAGGGCAAAATATTCCAACTTTCATCAAATATCGGAAAGCTCCAAAAACACAGAAAATTGCACTTTCAAATGATCCAGCAACAAACCTGTGATATCATTACCCTTTTAAGTAGCATTTTGAGGGTCAGAATTTGTTTAACATTGTAATTACTCTATGAGGTTCAGACAGGACTCACTCCTTAACCATTGCTAGTTATGTGCCTTAGCACTGTCCATAACAATTTCTACCACCTTAGCACTAAATACTCCAGACACCACATGCCCCATCCCAAACAGGCAACAATGTGACCTTGTTGACCACTAAGAGTTCCTTTATTGCGTTTTAGGTAGAAGATCCATTTAAGAAATACTGTGTTTTCCAATTATAAAAATAACAGAATTTTTTTTGAAAAAAATGAACTCCTGACTTTATGTTCTCAGTTTCAGTTAATAATATTTGAATTATTGCTGGTGCTTGTGTTGGCTGCACAGTTGTTCATTCATTAAAATACCAATTGATTTTAACTGTAAAACAGTGATCGATTCTCTAACGATCTTGTGCTGTTGAAGAATATTTATAGAGTCTGCTGAAGTAAGGAGAGCACAAACTTTTATTTCAAATTTTTTACACAGTATTCAATTTGTCATGATATCTGCAAGAGATAGCTCATGTAACGTTCCATCACTGACTGAGATGATGTGCACTGTATAATTAGCACATTACATATTCAGACTTAGTCCCTCTACTACAGACACTACATTTTCAAAGTTTGGCATTTAATTAGTAATTGCAAACAAAAATCATGGACTGTCAGTGTTGCTGGCAAAGCCCATATTTATTGTTCAACCACAGTCCCCCTTGAAAAGGAGATGGTTTCTGTGTTATATGCCTCATGTTTGACTATGCCAGCATGCCTTTAAGAGACATGATTGTGATATTTTAGCACAGTCTTATAGTATGTGACTTGAAAGTAGAAAGATCTCACAGTGCACCTTACCACAGATCACTTGAAGTATGACTCTCCTCTGCTATCAACAAATAACTTGATAGTAACCTGGGCACTTATGAGGCCAGAAAAGTAATGTTTGTATATAATAATCAGCTGTAACCGATGTCTATTTTGGATTCTTCGAATCCATGTGTGTGGTGCTGGAAAAGCACAGCAGGTCAGACAGCATCTGATGAGCGGGAGAATTGACGTTTTGGGCATAAGCCCTTCATTAGGAATGAGGCTTGTGGGCTGAGGAGGCTGAGAGATAAATGGGAGGGGGGTGATGGGGGGTGTTGGAGGGGGGGGTGAGGTTGGGGGAAGATAGCTGAGTTTGCAATAGGTAGATGAAGGTGGGGGAGAAGGTGATAGGTCGGAGAGGAGGGTGGAGTAAATGGATGGGAAAGGTGTTGGACAGGTCAGAGTGCTGAGTTGGAGGCTTGGGACTGGGATAATGTGGAGGGAGGGGAAATGGGGAAACTGGTTAAATCCACATTAATCCCGTGTAGTTGCAGGGCCCCAACGTGGAATATGAGGCTTTCTTCCTCCAGGTGTCAGGTGGTAATGCTTTGGTGATAGAGGAGGCCCAGGATCTGCATGTCCTTAGTGGAGTGGGAGGGGGAGTTGAAGTGTTCAACCACAGGGTGGTGGGATTGATGGGTGTGGGTGTCCCAGAGATGTTCTCTGAAATGATCCGCAAGGAGGTGTCCTGTCTCCCCAATGTAGAGGAGACCATATTGTGTACAACAGATACAGTAGATGACATTGGTAGAGGTACAGGTAAATTTTTGTTGGATGTAGGGGGATCCTTCGGGGCCTTGGACAGAGCTGAGAGGTGAGGTGTGGGCGCAGGTTTTGCACTTCCTGCAGTGGCAGGGGAATATGCCAGGAGTGGGGTGTGGGGAGCATGGATCTGACAAAGCAGTTGCGGAAGGAATGGTCTCTCTGAATCGCTGATAAAGGTGGAGAGGGAAATATATTCTTAGCGTTGGCGTCAGTTTGTAGGTGGCGGAAGTTGAGAAGGATGATGCCATGTTTCGGGAGGTTGGTGGGGTGTAAGGTGATGGTTGTGTTGCGAGGGGTGGGATTAAAGTGCAGTGGTGCAGAAAATGATGGAGATGCGCTGAAGGACATCGCCGACTATATGAAAAGGGCCAGTGTGATCTTGGAAAAAGGATTTTCTGAGGTGGAATTGGTTATCTTGGGAACAGATGCAGCGGAGGCAGAGGAATTGGGAATAAGCCATAGCATTTTTACAGGCGGTAGGGTGGGAAGAGCTGTAGTCTGGGTTGCTATGGGAGTTGGCAGGCTTGTAGTAGATGTCTGTGGTTCATCAGTCGCCAAAGACAGAGATGGAGCAGTCCAAACAGGAGAGGGAAGTGTCCAAGATGGTCCAGGTAAATTTGAGGTCAGGGTGAAAGATGTTAGTGAAGTTGATGAACTATTCAATCTCCTTGTGGGAGCATGAGGTAGCGCCAGTACAGTCATCAATGTAGCAGAGGAACAGGTGAGGGCTGGTGCTACTGTAGCTATGGAAGACGGACTGTTCCATGTATCTGACAAAGAAGCAGGCCTAGCTTGGTCCCATGGGGTGGTCATGGTTACCTCTTTGGTTTGGAGGAAGTTTGAGGATTGGAAGGAGAAGTTGTTGAGGGTGAGGACCAGTTCAGCCAGGCAGATGAGGGTGTCGGTGGAAGGATGCTGGGTGGGACGGTGTGAGAGGAAGAAGCAGAGGGCTTGAAGGCCTTTGTCATGATGGATAGATGTGTACAGGGACTGGATGTCCATAGTGAAGATAAGGCATTTGGGGCTGGGGAAACAAAAGTCTTGGAAGAGGTGAAGGGCACGGGTGGTGTCCCGAGCATAGGTGGGGATTTCCTGGGCTAAGGGGGACAGGACAGTGTCAAGGTAGGCAGAGATGAGTTCAGTGGGACAGGAGCAGGGTGAGACAATGAGTCAACCAAGGAAGTCAGGTTTGTGAATCTTCGGTAGGAGGTAGAATCAGGTAGTGCGAGGTTCATGGATGATGAGGTTGGACACTGTGAATGGGAGATACCCAGATGTGGTGAGGTTGTGGATGGTCTGGGTGATGATGGCTTGGTGGTGGGGGTGAGGTCATGGTAGAGGGGGCAGTAGGAGGAGGTGTCTGTGAGTTAGTGCCTGGCTTCAGCAGTGTACAGGTCAATGCGCCAGACTACCACTGCACTCTCCTTGTCTATGGGTTTAATGGTGAGGTTAGAGTTGGAGCGGATGGATAGAGGGCTGTGCATTGTGAGGGCGGGAAGTTGGAGTGGGTATGGGCGTAGATTGGTTGAGGCTTTCAATGGATAGGTTGAGGTGATAGTTAGAAATTATGAGATTGAGGGTGGGTAACAGGCCGGCATGAGGTGTCCAGGTGAATGGGGTGTGTTAGAACATAGAAAGTACTGCCCTTATGCCCACGATGTTATGCTGAGACTTAATCCTAATGTAGAATATAGTAACTTAACCTACACACCCCTCAACTCATTGCTATCCATGTGCATGTCCAGCAATCACTTAAATGTCCCCAGTGACTCTGCTTCCACCGCCACAGCTGTCAACGCATTCCATGCATTTACAACTCTCTGCATAAAGAACCTACCTCTGATGCCTCCTTTATACCTTCCTCCTAATATCTTCAAACTATGACTTCTCGTATCAGTCAATCCTGCCCTGGGGAAAAGTCTCTGGCTATTGACTCTATCTATTCCTCTCATTATTTTGTACACTTCGATCAGGTCTCCTCCCTTCCTCCTTCTCTCCAGAGAGAAAAGTCCAAGCTTATTCAACCTTTCTTCATAAGGCAAGGCCTCCAGTCCAGGCAGCATCCTGGTAAACCTTCGTTGCACCCTCTCCAAAGCCTCTGTATCTTTCCTATAGTAGGGTGACCAGAACTGGACCCAATATTTCAAGGGTGGTCTCACCAGGGACTTGTAGAGCTGCAGCAAAACCTTGTGGTTCTTAAACTCGATCCCTCTGTTAACGAAAGCCAAAACACCATTGGCTTTCTTAACAACCCTATCCACTTGGATGGCAACTTTGAGGGATCTATGTACTTGCACACCCAGATCCCTCTGTTCCTCCACACCGCCAAGAATCCTGTCTTTAATCCTATATTCGGCATTCGAGTTCAACCTTCCAAAATGCATCACTTCACATTTATCCAGGTTGAACTCTATCTGTCATTTCTCAGCCCAGCTCTGCATCTTGTCTATGTCGCGCTACAGCCTGCAGTAGCCCTCGATACTATCGATGACGCCTCCAACCTTTATGTCATCTGAAAATTTAATAACCCACCCCTCAACCAAGTCATTTATAAAAACTACAAAGAGCAGAGGCCCAAGAACAGAGCCCTACAGGACCCCACTCAATACTCTCTTCCAGGCAGAATACTTTCCAGGTGAGAGAAGGGGTCCTCGGTGGGTGAGCAGGAGTCTTGATTGAAAAAGTGGGCCCAGAGTCAGAGGTAGTGGAAGAAATGTTCAAGGTCATAATGCGTGTCAAACACATCAATCCGTGGGTGAAAGGGGATGAAGATGAGGCCTTTTCTGAGGACTAAGTGTTCATCCTCAGTGAGGGGGAGGTCTGGGGGAATAGTAAAGACACGACAGGGCTGGGAGCACAGACCTGGACTGGGCTGGAGTTGGATGAGGGGGTGGAGACAGTCACTTGAGTGGGCGTGATTATAGGGTCATGAATGACATCATCAATGGAAGTGACACTCACAGTAGGGGCAGAAGTGGGGACGGGGGTGGTGTCTGCAGGGGCAGAAGTGACATCACGAGTGATGGGAGCGACGTTATGGACTGGTTCCCAATGAGTGACGTCACCGGTGGCAGAAGTGACGTGATGTCTTTAGGGACTGAAGTGGCTGCGGCAGTGGCAACTGCAGGGGTGGAAGTGACATGCAGAGTGGGTATCACATCAGTGCGGGCGGTGGTGGATCCTGCGGTGGTCACAGAGGCAGTCGTCTTCCTGGCAATCACGGAGGTGGTTGTCTGGACGGGGATCGCAGAGGTGGTGTGGTTAGCAGTGGCTGCGGTCCGTGAGGTGGCTGGGGTGGAAGTGACATCATAATTTGCTGCGACAGGTGTCACTGTATTGGCACTACCTTGTACCACCATGAAGAGGTTGAACAGTTCATCAACTTCACTAACAACTTTTATCTCTAAGTTAAAAATCACACAGCACCAGGTTATAGTCCAACAGGTTTAATTGGAAGCACTAGCTTTCAGAGCGCCGCTCCTTCATCAGGTCGTTGTGGAGCACACAGTTGTAAGATACAGAATTATAGCAAAAGTTTGCAGTGTTGTGTAACTGAAATTATACATCGAAAAATAACTTGATTGTTAAGTCTCTCATCTGTTAGAATGACCGTGATAGTTTCACTTCTTTCATATGTAAATCAAAAAACCTTCAAAAACGTTACATTCTCAGGTTAACTATAACAATTGGTGTCAGCACCGATAAGATGTTGAAGGTGTTAGCTCCCTGTGTTCCCTGTTTGTGCTATAATGTTTAGACTGATTCTAATCTAAAAAGTGAGTTAACAGAGTCTTACATGGATTCATGCAGTTTTTGAGCAAAGTACAACGTAACTGCAAGTACAAATGCACCCCACAAACATATATATATGTATGTGTGCATGTGGGTTTTTGTGTGTGTGTGACTGGGGTGAGGGTTTGTGAGTGTCTGTGAGAGAGGGTGTACATGTGTGTGTGTGAGTGTAAAGTGGTCTAAGTCTGTGGGAGGATGCATGTGTGAGTGTGGGAGTGTGTGTCTCTGTGGGAGTGTGTGTCTCTGTAGGAGTGTGTGTGTGTGTGTGTGTGTGGGTGTGTGTGGGTGTGGGTGTGTGTGTCTGGAGTGGTTGTGAGTATCTGTGAGAGAGAGTGTATGTAAGTGTGAGTGTAAAGTGTCTAAGTCTGTGGGAGGATGCATTTGTGAATGTAGGAGCGTGTGTGTCTGTAGGAGTGTGTGTGTGTGGGGGGGGTGGGGGGTTGTGAGTGTCTGTGAGAGAGAGTGCATATGCGTGTGTGTGAGTGTAAAGTGTCTAAGATTGTGAGAGGGTGCATGTGTGAGTGTGGGAGTGTGTGTGTCTGTAGGAGTGTGTGTGTGACTGGGGTGGAGGATGTGAGTATCTGTGAGAGAGAGTGTATGTATGTGTGTGTATGATTTGGAGATGTCAGTGTTGGACTAGGGTGTACAAAGTTAAAAATCACACAACACCAGGTTATAGTCCAACAGGTTTAATTGAAAGCACACTAGCTTTTGGAGCGACGCTTCTTCACCTGATGACAATCACCTGATGAAGGAGCGTCACTCCGAAAGCTAGTGTGCTTCCAATTAAACCTGTTGAACTATAACCTGGTGTTGTGTGATTTTTAACTATGTGTGTGTAAAGTGTCTAAGTCTGTGAGAGGATACATATGTGAGTGTGGGAGTGTGTGTGTGTGTGTGTGTCTGGGGTGGGGGTTTTGAGTGTCAGTGAGAGAGTGTATATGTGTGTGAGAGAGTAAAGTGTCTAAGTCTGTGAGAGGGTGCATGTGTGAGTGTGGGATTGTGTGCCTGTAGGAGTGTGTGTGTGTGACTGGGGTGGAAGTTGTGAGTATCTGTGTGAGAGAGTGTATATGTGTGTGTGTGTAGAGTGTCTAAGTCTGTGAGAGGATGCATGTATGTATGGGAGTGTGTGTGTCTGTAGGCGTGTGTGTGAGTGTCTGTGTATGTGTCTGTGTATAGGAGTGCGCGTATGTATGCGCACGCGTGTGTGCGCGTAGGAGTGTCTGTGTGTGTATAGTGCAAAGGTGGTCATCTGTAGTGTGACATGAAACCAAGGTCCTAGTTGAGGCCTTCCCTATGGGTAACGAACATGCATCCTCTCACAGATTTAGACCACTTTACACTCACACACACACATAAACACTCTCTCTCACAGAAACTCACAAATCCCCACCCCAGACACAGACACACACGCACACACTCACAGACACACACACACACACACACACATGCACACATATGTTTGTGGGGTGAATTTGTACTTGCAGAGTTACATTGTACTTTGCTCAAAAACTGCATGAATCCATGTAAGACTCTGTTAACTCACTTTTTAGATTAGAATCAGAGTAAACGTTATAGCACAGACAGAGAACACAGGGGGCTAACACTTTCAACATCTTACCTGTGCTGACACCAATTGTTACAGTTAACCTGAGAATGTAACTTTTTTTAATAAAAAAAGTTTTGTGATTTAAATATGAAAGAAGTGAAACTATCACGGTCATTCTAACAGGAGCGAGACTTAATAAACAATCATGGTAGTTTTCAATGTATAATTTCAATTACATTGTACTGTAAATTTTTGCTATAATTCTGTGTCCTACAACTGTGTACTCCACAACGACCTGATGAAGGAGCGGCGCTCTGAAAGCTCGTGCTTCCAATTAAACCTGTTGGACTATAGCCTGGTGCTGTGTGATTTTTAACTGTGTACACCCCAGTCCAACACCAGCATCTCCAAATCATGACCTTTCATCTTGACCTCAAATTAACCTGAAATGTCTCGGACACCTCCATCTCCTGTCTGGACCTCTCCATCTCCATCTCCAGTGACTGACGAACCACAGACATCTACTATAAATCCACCAATTTCCACAGATCCTGAACCAAACCTCCTCCCACCCTACTTCCTGTAAAAACGCCATCCCTTATTCCCAATTCCTCCACCACATCATAGAATGACCAATTCCACCACAGAAAATCCCAGATGAACTCCTTCTTCCAAGTTCGCAACTTCCCTTCCCACATGGTTGATAACGCCCTTCAGTGCATCTCCTCTACATCCTGCACCTCCACCCTTGACCCCCACCCCTTCTAATGCTACAAGGACAGAACCCCCCGACCCCGCCCCTCCAGTCCTCACCTTCTACCCATCAAACCTCCATATACATCGCATTATCCTCCACCATTTCCACCACCTACAAAACGACCCCACCACCAGAGATATATTTCTCTCCCCAGCCCTATCAGTGTTACGGAGGGACCATTCCCTCCCCAACATCCTCATCAGATCCACGACCCCATCTGGCACCTTCCCCTACAACCGCAGGAAGTGTAAAACCTGCACTCTTCACCTCTGTCCAAGTCCCCAAAATATCCTTCCATATCCAACTAAAATTTACCTGTGTCTCCACCAATGTCATCTAGTATTGCACACAATGTGGTCTCCTCTACATTGGGAAGACAGAATGCCAACTTGTGGATCATTTCCGAGAACATCTCTGGGACACCCTCACCAACCAACCCCACCGCCCTGTGGCTCAAAACTTTAACTCCCTTTCTCATTCTGCCAAGGACATGCAGCTCTTGGGTCTCCTCCATCACCAAAGCATTACCACCTGACACCTGGAGGAAGAACACCAGATATTCTGCCTTGGGACCCTGCAACCACACGGGATCAATGTGGATTTCAACAGTTTCCTCATTTCCCCTCTGCTCTCACAATCCCAAGCCTCCAACTCAGTACCGCCCTCCCGACCTGTTCATCACCTTTCCCATCTATCCGCTCATCTCCTCTCCGGTCTATCACCTTCTCCCCCACCTTCATCTACCTATTGCAATCACAGCTACCTTCCCCCCAACCCTAACCCTTCCCATTTCTCTCTCAGCCCCCCTGCCCATAAGTCTCATTCCTGATGAAGGGTTTATGCCCGAAACGTTGATTCTCCTACTCCTCAGATATTCCCTGACCTGCTGTGCTTTTCCAGCACCACACTCTCAAATCTGATCTCCAGCATCAGCGGTCCTCACTTTCTCCTTCTTCAAAACCATGTTCTCCACAACCTGCTTTTATGTTCCAGGGGATAATCATTGCTACATCAGTTAAAACATCCAGTTTGTGGAAAATGGATGCCATGGTGACCGGCCTTCTTGAACAATTAGTTCATATGGTGTAACCTATGTTATTAGGGAGGGAATTCCAGATGCTTGACTTGATAGCTGTAAAGAAGAAATGATATAGTTCCAAATTAGAATGGAAGATTGGAGGGGAAATTGCAAAATGTGGTGTTCTCAATTGTCACTTATCATGACCTTTACATGGAGTCAATTTTGCAGATTTGAAAGGTGTTATATAAAAGAAACCTTAACAAATTGTTGCAGTGCATCTGGTGTATGGTACACCATACTATCATTATGAACCAGTGATGCCACAGTTTCTGATTTACTGAGTAAGGCAATGGTTATCATCAAATCATGCGTTGGTCTCTCCAACTATTGCTTTGACTTAGTGTTGTAGAGTCATAGAGATGTACAGCATGGAAACAGACACTTCAGTCCAATTCATCCATGTTGACAAGATATCCTAAATTAATCTAGTCCCATTTGCCAGCACTTTGCCCATATCTCTCTAAACCCTTCTTATTCATACACCCATCCAGATGGCTTTTAAATATTGTAATTATACCAGTCTCCTTTAACATCTCATTCCATACATGCACCATGCTCTGTGTGAAAAAGTTGCCCTTTAGTTTCCTTTTAAACCTTGCACCTTTCACTCTAAACATATGCCACCTAGTTTTGGACTTCCCCAACCCAGAGAAAAGAGCTTGTCTATTCACCTATCCATGTCCTTCTTGATTTTATAAACTTCTATAACATTAATCCTCAGCCTCCAGTGCTCCAGGGAAAATAGCCCCAGCCTATTCAGCCTCTCCCTATTCCTCAAATCCTCCAACCCTGACAACATCCTTGTAAATCATTTTGAATTGAACTGAATTGAATTTACTGTCATGTGTACCGAGACACAATGAAAAGCTTTGTCTTGCGAGCAAAACAGCAGATCACAGACTTAAGTAGCATAGATAAGTAACTAATAGGTAAACAGTGGCAAAAACAAAAAAACACATCTAAGAGTTTCAGCATTCTAACAACAGTAGGGTAGAAACTTGCGAAACTGGCTGGTGTGTGTGTTCAGGCTTCTGTACCTTCTCCCCGATGGTAGAGATTGTAGAAAAACATTGCCAGGGTGGGATGGATCTTTGAGAATGCTGGCGGCCTTTCTTTGACAGTGGGTATGGTAGATGGATTCTATAGATGGGAGGTTCGCCTTTGTTATTGTCCAGGCCGAGTTCACCACTCTCTGTAACCACCTCCAATCTTGAAGGGTACAATTGCCATACCAGGTAGTGATACATCCAGACAGAATGCTCTCGATGGCACTCCTACAAAAGTTGGCAGGGGTATTTGCCATCATGACAAATTTCCTGAACTGCTTGAGGAAGAAGATGTTACCTAGCATGGTGATCAAACGTCTGAGAACAAACCCACCAGTTCAGCCAACAAACTTACAATCTGATCCACAACCTGAGCTACAAATCGAATCCAAAACCTCAAATATGTTTTATGTTTTTAAAGTTTAATCAAGAGACAGATCTCAATAAAACATATAACCAAAAATAACCCACTTCACTCACTTAAAAAGTATGCATTAATCTGCTCCTGTGATGTGAGGTCTTTTCTTCAAAATCCCCTCTCAATTTCCAGTTAAAGTCTCCATCCTCTACCAGAAACATAAACTCCATTGGCACTTTCTCACCAAGATATCCTCCCTCTTTTCTTCCCTGAATCTCTGCACTGAGCTGCATTCTGCATCTTTGATATGTTTAGTCTCTTCTTGCCCTCAATCCTCTGATTTTACTGCTCTCCTAAAACGTCTTCTTCCCTGAAACCTCTCTACCACACAGCCACAGCCATCTCCTCAAACCTGCCAGGTATCGAACTCTCAGTTCCCATTTTTTCAATCACAAGCACAGCCATTCCACATCACTCCCCTTACCACCTATATATGACTTTCTCCTCCAATCTCTATTCTTTCTGCTTTCTTGCTGGAAAATTCACTTAAACTGAAATTCTCAAGATGTCAACTTCCGAGCATTAGGAATTTGAGCTTCTTTAAATTTCTGCAGCTTCTGCAGCAAACAATTCAACCTCTCTAATTTTGATGCCCTACCTCTGTAAAATATTTGCTGTTCTCCCATTGTAAACATACCCCTTGGCATTGCACCATCACTTCCAGAGTTAAGCTGATCTGGAATATAACTGATGTGTCCACTCATGACCAGTCCTTCAGACCAAGAGAGACTTCACTGTTTTCTATCAAAAAGCACCCTGTGATCTCCAGTCTCACCTGAGAGGAAAAAAGATTCTCCATTCCCTTCTTCCTCTTCTTTTTCATGAAGGATAAGACAAAGCATTCATTTGCTTCTGCTACTTCTCACTTCCTCCTGTTTGTTACACCAGCTTCCACTGCTCTTTATCCATGTCTTGGGTTAGTAACATAGTAATAGGGTTGGGCCATTCTGCCCCTCAAAAGTATTCTTCCATTCAATTAGATCATAGCAGATGATCCTCAGTCTATTTAGCTGACTTTGATCTGTATTACTTGAAACCTTTACTTAATAAAACTCCATTAATCTCATCCTTGAAAACTTCAATTGAACAGGTAGTTGCAGTGTTTTGAGGAGAGAATTTGACAAGATTTGTGAAAGTAAAATGTGCATCCTGATGTCACTTTGAAACAAATAACTTTAATTTGAACATTGTGTTCTCATATCTTGATATTTCCAAATAAATTAAATAGTTCCCTGCATCCACTCAATCAAATATTTTAATAATATTAATTACCACTGCTAAACTTCCTTCAGCTTTATAAACTCAAGGGCATGTAATTCAAATTCATGCAATGTGTCTTCATAATTTAGCCCTTTAAGCCTCAGAATTATTTTAATGAATCCTCACTGCAGCCCCTCCCAGTGAATGTATTTTCCCTGAGGTGAGGTTCTGAGAATTAAACACAATGGATGTATCTCTCTGACCAAGTTTTTGGTCATCCTTGTGATTAACCCCTCTTGGTACCTTAGGTCTGCTTTTGTTTAATTAACCCTCTGTGAATTAACTTGGAATTTTTTTTATAATAAATGCACAAAAATGTAGAAGCAAATATTAATTATTATTTCTATTTATCCCAGTAAAATATGTATTCACAGTTGTTGAACTGGTCACTTGTGCCATTCAAGTCCAAATCTAAGACCATTGCTCATCTAAATATCAAGCCATGTTGCTGGAATCACCCTGACAATTACTAGTGAATAAAATAAGAGCAAGGGGACCTGGGCAGATGGTGGAATTTGAATTCAATAAAAGTCGGGAATTAGGAATTAGGTAATGACCACAAAACCACTGTTGATTGACAGAAAAACACATCTGATTCACTAAAGCCCTTCAGAGAAGGAAACTGCTATCCTTACCTGGGAGAAAGTGAGGACTGCAGATGCTGGAGATCAGAGTCAAAACGTGTGGTGTTGAAAAAGCGTAGCCAGTCAGGCAGCATCCGAGGAACAGGAGAGCCAATGTTTCGAGCATAAGCTTCCTGATGAAGAGCTTTTACTTGAAACATCGACCCTCCTGCTCCTCGGATGCTGCCTGACCTGCTGGGCTTTTCCAGTACCACATGTTTTGACTGCTATCCTTACCTGGTATGGTTTAAGTACGACTCCAGACCCACAGCAATGTCACTAACTCTTATCTGCCCTCTAGGTAATTAGGGATGGTCAACAGATGCTGGCCTAGTCAGTGGTGCCCATCTCATGAATGAATAAAAAGTTTTGTTTAGGAATGCTGTTTTACAGTTGCCTCCATGCTCTTTATCAGTGCCACTTTACTTTGATGTCTGCTTCTTCCTCAAGGCGTTTGGGATTCACTTTGCATTCCTAAAGACCAGTAGATTGAGAGCTATTATTTTTATCGTTTTGGAATGATTGAATTCATTAACATTTGGTACAGCAGAAAGCAGCTAAAGATCATAGAATGATAGAATACAGATTGGAAGCAACCTGGTCTATTGTAGCTGTGTCAGGTCACAAAAGGATGTGCTAGTAGAGGATTTTCCAAGCTATGCCCTTTTTGGGCCATCTAATTTTGCTTTCCAGTTTATCCTTTATAAATAAGCAATCAATCTCAGAATTTTCTTCATTTATTAAGAACAATTATTCAACTCAATTGCAGACTTGAGGATTGCTTACTCTGTATTTTCTGACAGAAAGCAATATTTAGGGTTGTTCCTTTTCACTGCTAACATTTATCGCTTCAGTTACCACCTCAAGGAGGATTGAATAAAACAATAATGAAGTGCTGCATACTTTTGCTGTCACCATGTCTGAACATCCAATCAAAGAAAAAATCTTTCCATTAATGTCTGGAGAGCGATTTATGTTGACTGTCTTGTAAAGGTGCTGGAATTGAGAGTACTATAATTGGCCAAAGTTGTTTTCCCAAATCAGTTTCTGGAGTGCATACATCTTGTATTGTAGGAGTTTATAAATTGTCTCTGAAATGAAACATTAACATGACCTACACTTCATTTCTCCCAGCTTCAACCTTTAAGGGATGAAATTCTATCTTCATTGCCTACTTTTTAAAACATTTTTCATGTTCTATGATTACACTGATTATGCCAATGGTTAGGATAATTAAGAACGCATGACAGTGAAGTTTACATCTTCCCATCCATGTTATGCCATCATGTGATAACCTTCAATTATTTTTTGCTCTATTTCCAGTAATGGGCACAGTCCCTGAAAATGAGTCAAGAGTCCACTCTCTTAAAAGCGTCCTCCACCCAAACAGCATTGAGGTTAGTTCAAGTTGTTTTTGTATATTCCATCTTCAAAGTCCATATCTAATATAGAAAATAATTTCCTGCAAAACTGGGCTACATTTTTTGCTTTTTGCCTTTGAATCAGCCACGATCTAACAATGTATTAGATTTGTGAAGCTTTTATGAAAGGTCACTTCAAGTTATTTTAAGAGTCTCTAGTGGCTGATTGTAATGTTTCCCTTCATGTTCAGCTACAGAAAGAGTACTTAGCGAGTCATACATCTGCCTCAAACTCTCAGAAGTTAAAAGCAACCAGAAAATATTGGCCTGGTGGCATTGTTCTGTTTCAGTCCAAAGTGACGAAAATATTAAACATGCTGTGCAAAAAGCAATCTAGTCTGTTTATGGGATAATGAACCTCAACATAAAAAGACTGAGGTTTTGTATTGATACTACTTTATCCCCCCACTGTGCTGTCTTGCAAGTAGAGGTATCAGCTCTTCAAAGTTTTAATTTGAATATCTCTGAGTATAGTATTTGAACTTAAACTCATCAAAAAGGAGCAATGGTGGAATCTGAGGTGAAGACACAACTGAACTAATCATTCAAATTTAATATTTGTCTCAAGTTTCTTCCTTCTCCAATACATGACTAAGAAACCTTAAAAATCAAGGCTGAATGAATTTCCATTTGCTGCTTCCTGAAGTTGTGTTTGAGGCCAGTCACATGAATATCGTGCAAAGTTACACAGTTGGGTGGATATAGAAAGGAGATTATTTGTCGGCTATTCAGACGCAGTAGGAATGAAATTCATCTTCATCTCTGTTGTTTAAAATAGCTCACACTGAATTGCAACCTGTTTTACATGGTTTTTGTCATATTTCTCCATTGACTTCAATGTCAAATTGCAATAAGACTATTTTTGTTGTATTGTAACAGACTCATTTTATCCTCAGCAAGTTTAAGGGACCATTCCTCTCTCATTTCTTTTACTGTATGAATTAGTTGTAGTAACCTCCAGTGCAATTAACAGTCAACTGTTCCTAAATCTATCCACATTTCCTCCAATATCTCTTGTGAAAGATTACTGCATTGACTAGATAATTAGGGAAGTTATATTATCCTTGCTATATTTTATTAAGAGAGGATTTGAACATAAAAGTAAGGATTTTTGCTTCAGTTATATAGGAGTTGGGAAGTCCTGTTGAGGTTGTACAGGACATTGGTGAAGCCTCTTCTGGAATACTACACCCAGTTCTGATCGCCCTGTTATAGGAAGGATGTTATTAAGTTGGAGAGGGCTCAGATGAGATGTAATAGGATATTGCTGAGTATGGAAATTTTGAGTTATGAAGAAAGGTTGTATAGGCTGCGACCTTTTTCACTAGAGCATAGGAGGTTGAGAGGTGACTTGAAAAAGGTTAAAAAAATAATGAGAGGGATAGTTAATCTTTTTTTCTAGGATGGGGGATTTCATGACTAGGGGGATCAGTTTTAAGGTGAGAGGCGAAAGATTTTAAAAAGACATGAGAGACCTTTTTTTTACACAGAGGATGGTTCACTTGTGGAATGAACTTCCTGAAGAAGTGGTTGATGTGGGTACGATTGCAATGTTTAAAAGACATTTAGGTAGGAACATGATTAGGAAAGATTTGGAGGGATACGGGCCAGGAGCAAGGAATTGGGACTTCTTTATTTTAGGATTATGCTTGGCATAGACTGGTTGGACCAAAGGGTCTGTTTCCATGCTGTATGCCTCTATGACTCTATGACATAAGTGAGTCTTGAGTACTGTGTATAGTTTTGGTCTCCTTACCTATGAAAATATGTAAATAGATTGGAGGCAGTTCAGAGGAGGTTGACAGAATTGACACCTGGAATGGTAGGTTTGCCTTCTGAAGATACAGTAGTCAGGCTGGGCTTGTTTCCAATGGAGCTTAGAAAAGTGAAGGGATTTCTTGATTGAACATGTAAGATCCTAAATGGTAATAATAAGGTGGATGTGGTAACTTGAGTGGTTGTTTTTGATGAGCACAGGTGCAATGGGCCTAAAAAGTCTTTGTCGGTGCTGTAGATCTCGATGATTCCATGATGCTTATGGGTGAGCACAGAAATAGGCAGCACTGTTTTAAAATTAGGGATCGCCCCTCTAGGACAGAGGTAAGGAGAATTATTTTCTCTCAGAGAATTGTAAGAACTTGGGAACTCACTACTTCAGAAGACATTGTAGATGGGGTCATTAAATATTCTTATATGGTGATGGGTAGACATTATTAGGCAGGAGGGTCAAAGGTTATTGAGGGTAGATGAGAATGTGACATTTAAAACACAGATAGACCAGCCATGATCTTGTCGAATGGTAGACCAGACTTGAAGGACCAAATGTTAAGGTTCTGTTCATATTGGGTTTGTTCAAATGCTAATAACCCTGATTAAAACAACCATGTAATACTGTCTGTAATTCTGTTCACCATATTTATAAAAAAAATTTTGAGATGCTTGAGAGGTTGAAAATAAAACAAAACTAGGAGTCCAAGAGCCCAGGTGAATGCTGTGGTGGAACTTGAATTCTCTTAATCTGGAACTGAAAACTAGTCTCAGTGATGTTGAGCATGAAGCGATCATTGATTGTTGTAAAAGCTCATCTGGCTTATCAGGGTCTATTAGGGAAGGAAATCTGCTGTCTGGTCTGGCCTATATATGCCTCCATACGCACAGCAATGAGATTACCAAGCCATTCTACTCAAAGGCAATTTGGAATAAAAAACAAATCTGGTCTTATCAATGATGCCCGCATCCCATGATAAATAAATAGTTGCCACAACCAAAGAGTGTCTATGATGATCAACACTTTTTAGGAATGATTGATCTGGTGGAGAAGTTCAATTTAAACCTGGCTATAATCACGTAACGGGTAAAAAATGAGGTCTGCAGATGCTGGAGATCACAGTTGAAAATATGTTGCTGGTTAAAGCACAGCAGGTCAGGCAGCATCCAAGGAAGAGAAAATTCGACGTTTCGGGCATAAGCCCTTCATCAGGAATGAGGAGAGGGTGCCAGTCAGGCTCTCAGCCTGACTGGCACCCTCTCCTCATTCCTGATGAAGGGCTTATGCCCGAAACGTCGAATTTCCTATTCCTCGGATGCTGCCTGACCTGCTGTGCTTTAACCAGCAACACATTTTCAACTATAATCACGTAACCTCTAAGTGATCTTTTAAAAAAGGGGCAACAGTGAATTTGGACTGTGGACTCAAAGCATTTCGGAAGATAAAAGAGAAATTACTCGCTTTAGATATATTATCTCATTTCAATCCCTGATTCCCCACATTACTGGCTGCAAATACATCCTCCATGTGATTGGGTGCAACACTGATTCAAATTTAAGATGATTTGAATGGGAAATCTATCCATTCTATATCCAGCATTGCTGGTGCACAGCAATATCACATAGCTATTGAGAAAGGGACTTTATCAGTTCTTTCAGAGTCTGAATGTTTCAGGGGGAAACAGACCACGAGCAGTGTATTACACTATTGGATTCTGAGGAAATTGTGAAACTGCCACTGAAAACCCAAAGGTTCAAACTCTGATTAATAAGGCGCGACTACTCAATCATCCCTGTCAAAGGAAAACTGCGGATTACAGCTGAAATGCCATCCAGAGTTACAGTGGAGTAGGTTGAACAGAGAATTCTGTTCCTTCTCATTGAAAAGGCAGAATCATTTTTATCAGCGATAACTAATTCATTACTTGCCTCAGAGAAAAAGATACTGGAAATTAATGATGCTCAGAACACAGGCAAAAAGTGAACCAAAATCAGATAATTTTGTCTAGATGATTAGTTGAATTAGACTCCAACCAACCAGCTCCTTAGAAATTATCTGAACAGAAGCAAGACTTGGTCATTAGTAAATGATCTGTATATGTCTGATCACAGCCTAGTGATATTGAAACTTGAAAAATTTCTAAGCAGAGTATGTAAGAATACCTATGCATAGAGCGTGAGCAGAACTGTCTATTTGGTGACCAGGCGGTTCCTCTCTTTTGATTGTTGATGTTAGAGTGACCTCATGATGTACATCATCATTAACACATTCATTCTCATTATACTATATGTCCCCATCAAGTTTCTCTCCACTTATTGCTAATATAATTTCAAAACATTTCTTTAAACTATTTACATTATTATCATCTCTTCCCACAACTGCTTCCACAAAGTCAGTGGATGGGCCATTATAGAACCTATACTGCTTGTCCCAATCTGGTTTGTGCGATCACTGAATGAGGGTGATGATCTTTCACTTTTTATGTAACCTTTGCTATTTTATGAGGTATTGATGTTGTTCTGTTCTGCTTATCCAAACTCTATGGTAATCATAAAAGGGGCAACAGTGAATTTGGGCTGTGGACTCAAAGCATTTGTTCATCGTCGCTACTTCAAGTAAATTGAATGCCTTCCCATACCTTGTGATCTTTCTTCAGGTGTTCGAACAATGTAGAAGACTTTTCTCAGGACTGTCCCTTGTGATTTTTTTTATCTTTAATCCAGACTTTCTGTCCCAAAGCTGATAAAGCCTTTGCTCTGTGCCTCGAATTGTATCACTTCAGTTTTTTTCTCTCTTGTCAGCATTCTCAATATCTCTGGCATTCTCATGATCCTGGGCTAGTATATTTGCTCGAAGGCTTTCCTGCAGTAAAGGAATTTCTACTGTCAGACTTCTGTTCGTAAGTAACTCTGCTGGCTAATACTCAAAGTGTTGAACCGTGACATATTAGTTAAATCGCACTTTCCAACTAGACCTTTAATGACTTTGAGGTTTTCATCCTTCTCCCAGGCTTGCCATTGGCCTCTAGATAACGTGAAGAAGATGTCACATTTGACCCCTGGTTCTGTCATTGACTTCTTCATTCACAAATACAGCTGAGAACAGAAGTGAGTCAAACAGTCCGGGCAGGCAGGGACAAGGTAGGACTAATAAATTAAACTGCATTTGTTTCAATGCAAGGGGCCTAACAGGGAAAGCAGATGAACTCAGGGCATGGTTAGGAACATGGGACTGGGATATCATAGCAATTATGGAAACATGGCTCAGGGATGGGCAGGACTGGCAGCTTAATGTTCCAGGATACAAATGCTACAGGATGGATAGAAAGGAAGGCAAGAGAGGAGGGGGAGTAGCATTTTTGATAAGGGAAAGCATTACAGCTGTGCTGAGGGAGGATATTCCTGGAAATACATCTAGGGAAGTTATTTGGGTGGAACTGAGAAAAAAGAAAGGGATGATCACCTTATTGGGATTGTATTATAGATCCCCAATAGTCAGAGGGAAATTGAGAAACAAACTTGTCAGGAGTTCTCAGCTATCTGTAAGAATAATAGGGTAGTTATGGTAGGGGATTTTAACTTTCCAAACATCGACTGGGACTGCCATAGTGTTAAAAGTTTAGATGGAGAGGAATTTCTTAAGCGTGTACAAGACAATTTTCTGGTTCAGTATGTGGATGTGCCTACGAGAGAAGGTGCAAAACTTGACCTACTCTTGGGAAATAAGGCAGGGCAGGTGACTGAGGTGTCAGTGGGGGAGCACTTTGGGGCCAGCTACCATAATTCAATTCGTTTTAAAATAGTGATGGAAAAGGATAGACCAGATCTAAAAGTTGAAGTACTAAACTGGAGAAAGGTCAATTTTGACAGTATTAGGCAAGAACTTTCGATAGCTGATTGGAGGCAGATGTTGACAGATAAAGGGACAGTTGGAAAATTGGAAGACTTCAGAAATGAGATAACAAGAATCCAGAGAAAGTATATTCCTGTCAGGGTGAAACAGAAGGCTGGTAGGTACAGGGAATGCTGGATGACTAAAGAAATTGAGAGTTTGGTTAAGAAAAAGAAAGAAGCATATGTCAGGTATAGACAGGATAGATCGAATGAATCCTAAGAGTATAAAGAAAGAAGGAGTATACTTAAGAGGGAAATCAGGAGGGCAAAATGGGGACATGAGATAGATAGCTTTGGCAAATTGAATTAAGGAGAATCCAATGGATATTACAAATATATTAAGGACAAAAGGGTAACTAAGAATGAGAATAGGGCCCCTCAAAGATCAGCAAAGCGGCCTTTGTGTGGAGCCATAGAAAATGGGGAGATACTAAATGAATATTTTGCATCAGTATTTACTGTGGAAAAGTATATGGAAGATATAGACTGTAGGGAAATAGATGGTAACATCTTGCAAAATGTCCAGATTACAGAGGAGGAAGTGCTGGATGTCATGAAATCCATAAAAGTGGATAAATCCCCAGGACATGATCAGGTGTACCCGAGAAGTCTGTGGGAAGCTAGAGAAGTGATTGCTGGGTCTCTTGCTGAGATATTTGTATCATCAATAGTCACAGGTGAGGTGCCGGAAGACTGGAGGTTGGCAAACGTGGTGCCACTGTTTAAGAAGGGCTGTAAAGACAAGCCAGGGAACTATAGAGCAGTGAGCCTGACCTTAGTGGTGGAAAAGGTGTTGGAGGGAATCCTGAGGGACAGGATGCACATGCATTTGGAAAGACAAGGACTGATTCGGGATAGTCAACATGGCTTTGTGCGTGAGAAATCATGTCTCACAAACTTGATTGAGTTTTTTGAAGAAGTAACAAAGATGATTGATGAGGGCAGAGCAGTAGATGTGATCTATATGGACTTCAGTAAGGCGTTTGACAAGGTTCCCCATGGGGGACTGATTAGCAAAGTTAGATCTCATGGAATAAAGGGAGAACTAGCCATTTGGTTACAGAGCTGGCTCAAAGGTAGAAGACAGAGGGTGGTGGTGGAGGGTCGTTTTTCAGACTGGAGGCCTGTGACCAGTGGAGTGCCACAAGGATCTGTGCTGGGCCCTCTACTTTTTGTCATTTACATAAATGATTTGGATGTGAGCATAAGGGGTACAGTTAGTAAGTTTGCAGATGACACCAAAATTGGAGGTGCAGTGGACAACGAAGAGGGTTACCCCAGATTACAACAGGGTCTGGACCAGATGGGCCAATGGGCTGAGAAGTGGCAGATGAAGTTTAATTCAGATAAACGTGAGGTGCTGCATTTTGGGAAAGCAAATCTTACCAGGACTTATACACTTAATGGTAAGGTCCTAGGGAGTGTTGCTGAACAAAGAGACCTCGGAGTGCAGGTTCATAGCTCCTTGAAAGTGGAGTCGCAGGTAGATAGGATAGTGAAGAAGGTGTTTGGTATGCTTTCCTTTATTGGTCAGAGTATTGAGTACAGGAGTTGGGAGGTCATGTTGCGGTTGTACAGGACATTGGTTAGGCCACTGTTGGAATATGGCATGCAATTCTGGTGTCCTTCCTATTGGAAAGATGTTGTGAAACTTGAAAGGGTTCAGAAAAGATTTACAAGGATGTTGCCAGGGTTGGAGGCTCTGAGCTACAGGGAGAGGCTGAACAGGCTGGGGCTGTTTTCACTGGAGTGTCGGAGGTTGAGGTGTGACCTTATAGAGGTTTACAAAATTATGAGGGGCATGGATTGGGTAAATAGACAAAGTCTTTTTCCTGGGTTCGGGAGTCTAGAACTAGAGGGAGTGGGAATATATAAAAGAGATCTAAGGGGCAACTTTTTCACGTAGAAGGTGGTACGTGTATGGAACGAACTGCCAGAGGATGTGGTGGAGGCTGGTACAATTGCAACATTTAAGAGGCATTTGGATGGGTATATGAATAGGAAGGGTTTGGAGGTGTGCCGGGTGCAAGCAGGTGGGACTAGATTGGGTTGGGATATCTGGTCGGCATGGATGGGTTGGACGGAAGGGTCTGTTTCCGTGCGGTACATTTCTATGATTCTACGACTCTGTAATTCTATGACTCTAAATGCAGACTATTGTCTGAAACAATTGCATCTGGGAACCCATGTGTAGAAAGTATTTTCTTCTGTACTTTTATTAGTAGCTGTCTGGAAGTTTCTATCTGTCTGGGGCAGTAATGTATCTGTAAGAAGCGTGCTTTATTTTGAAAGTTAAATAAGTCCAATCCCACCCTTTGCCTAGGCCTATATGGGAGACTTCAAGATATTAAGTATTCCATTTCATTTTATTCATTCAAGGGATGATGGCATCTCTGGCTAGCTTTCATTACCTATCCTAATTGCTAAGAGGGAAGTTAAGAGTCATCCACATTGCTATGGATCCAGGTAAGGATTGTAGTTTCCTTCCCTCATGGATGTCACAAAGGTTTTTCCGGCAATAAGCAATGGTTTCATGGTCATCATCAGACTTTCAATTGCAGATTTTTATTGGATTCAAATTCCACCATCTGCTGTGGCAGGAATCAAACCTGAAACATTACCTGAATCCCTGAATTAACAGTCCATGAATAATATCACTTGACTATCACTTCCCTGATTGGCACCTGACTATTGGTAACACATATATGATAAAATGAAATGATATTCCTTTTTTCTCTTGAACTGCCTGGCCACCACGTGGACTATTCTGCCCACGCTCTACACATAGTTATACTTACATATTCTCTATGAACTCTTCCTGCTTTTCTTCAACAGCAGATGGTGGAATTTGAATTCAATAAAAATATCAAGAGTCTGACAATGATTATGAAACCATTTGAAAAATCCATCTGGTCTGGCCTACAAGTGACTTCAGACCCACAGCAATGTGGTTGACTCTTAACTACCCTCTAGCCTATTAGAATGGGCAATAAATGTGGCCTAGCCAGCGACACACTCATCCCATGAAAGAGTAAAGTATTTCTGTAAGGCAGGTAGCGTAGACTCTGGTTTTAAAGTTTATTGATTTCCATTCTCATTTGTAGCATTGAATACACATTGTATAACTATAAATGCTTTATGCTTACAGTGGCTTTGTGGTTAGCATTGCTACCTCACAGCGCCAGGGACCCGGTTCGATTCTGGCTCGGGCGATTGTCTATATGGCGTTTGCACATTCTCCCCATGTCTGCCTGGGTTTGCTCCAGTTTCCAGCTTCCCCCCACAATCCAAAGAAGTGCAGGTTAGGTGAATTGGCCATGTTAAATTGTCCATAGTGTTAGATGCATTAGTCAAGAATAAATGTAGGGGCATGAGTCTGGGTGGGTTACTCTTCGAAGGGAAGGTGTGGACTTGTTGGGCCAAAGAGCCTGTTTCCACACTGTAGAGAATCTAATCTAACCTTAACTTACTGTAAACAGTGCATTTATAACCAAACCTCTTTAAAGGCCAACATGAGAAATATTCAGGCTATGAATAAGCTACCATAAAAGGAAAATCAGTGATTGTTGAATTGGGGAAGAGAATCAGTGTATTGCTCTAGCGCCAGTTAAATTCCAATATCAGTTAGTTGGTTAACACAAAAAATCAAAGTTCAATCATTTTATTTACTTGATGGTGGCTTCAAAAAGACCTAATCAGAGATAAAACACTTTGAAACACCTGAGTTTGTGAAAGTCACTATAAAGGCAATTCTTTCATTTTATTTTCCATTGCTTTCTGTTTGTGAAAGAATACGTTTCATGTACAAGAAATATGGAGTATTTCTTGAAAGAACACTTAAAGTTGACAGCTGGTTGGTGTTCCAGCAAGATGTAAATAAATCTGCCATCCTTACCAGGTCTGGAAGAACACAGCAAGCTAGGCAGCTTCTTTCAGCCTCCTGTTTGGCAACATTGGATTCCAGCATCTGCAGTTTTTTGGTCTCTAATCCTTATGTGGTCTGGCGTACATGTGACAATGTGATTGATGCTTAACTTTCTTTTGGACAATTAGGGATGGACAATAAACACTGGCCACGCCAATGATAATTGAGGACCTATGAAGTAATTAAAAACATCTCCAGTAAAGTGTAAGCATTGTAAAGTAGTATCCTCAAGCCTGATAGATATATCTAGCCTGTAGACATGGATGGGAATTGGTTAAAGACCATACAGGTTTTTCTTTGGGACACAAGAGGGAAGAGTCAATTAAACTGAAACAGTTTGCTAAATAATTCCTTTTATTGACATTATGACACAATTGTTTCAGATAAAGATGCTTTCAATCTGGGAGTGTAACTTAGAAGGAAAGGAGATCAATTCACCTTCAGGGAGTATATTTTCTCTTTGTTTTGTTCTTTCAATGATTCTTTATCTCCTGGTAATCACTAACAAATGGCTGATTTTATCCACATATTCTGCCAGCAAAATAAAAAAGAATTGAGGATGCTGGAAATCAGAAACAAAAACCAAAATTACTGGGAAAACTCAGCAGGTCTGATAGCATCTGAGGAGAGACATCAGAGTTAACACTTCAGGTTTAGTGGCCCTTCTTCAGAACTGATTGTAGCTTGAAAAAGGTTGGTGCATATGCTGAAGATGACGTGTGTGGAGGGGGAGAGGAAGAAACGCTACGTGGAGATGAAGTGCAGAGAGAGAGAACAATAAAGGAATGGGTAAAGGTCAGCTGGGAGAATCAATAGCTGCTGAAGGGAATCATTAGTTACTGACAATGGGATAGCTGTGGTTTCCAGTCCATGTGAAGACAAGGATAGCTGTGTGGAGATTGAGGTAAGGTCATGGGAGAAGGTGCTCAGGCCCCAACACTATTGGGCTCAATATTGATCATCATAGAATCCCTATAATGTGGAAACACACCATTTGCCCAATATCCACACTGACCCTCCCACCCAGACCAACTCCCCTAGCCTATGACTCGACAATCCCCCTGACGAATGCACCTAGTCTACACAGCCCTGAACACGATGGGTAATTTAGCACGGCCAACTCACCTAGCCTGGATATCTTTGGATTGTGGGAGGAAACTCGCACAAACATGTGGAGAATGTGCAAAATCCACACAGATGGTTGCCCAAGACTAGCGTCGAACCTGGGTCTCTCGCACTGTGAGGCAGCAGTGCTAGCCACTGAGCCATTGTGCTACCTACCCATTGAGATCCAAATGTTGCAGGGTCTCCATGCAGAAAATGAGTTGCTGTTCTTCCAGTTTGCATTGAGAGTCACTGGAGCACAGCAGCAAGCCTGAGACAAAGATATTGTCAGAGAACACAATGGTATGTTGAACTGGCAGGCAACGAGAAACTCAGGGTCATTTTTGTGAATAGAATGTAGGTGTTCTACAAAATGATCACCCAATCTGAGTTTTGTCTCCCCAGCATACAGGAGATCATATTGTGAGTAGCAAATACAATAGACTAGATTGAGAGAGGTGCAGGTAAATTGCTGTTGTCAATAAATTTTCTTTCACTTTTTTCACACAGTTTGAGACAAAAGTTTTTTTTTGTTATGCTTATCTTGTCTCTATAACAAATGGAGAGCAATGTTTGAATCCAAATCTCATAGTTTATCAAGGCTCCAGATATATATCTTAAATAACAATGACGGGCAGTAACCAGAATCCATCATGCATTCTGATTATAGTAAAGTTGAAACAGATTCTGTTCTGCTAGCCAGTCATCCCAATTTTCTAGGCCACATTCTTCATCTTCCATAAAAGAGCTTTTAAATGTTGAAAAGTCTAAACTCCATCAGTGAAGACTTCAAGTGGAAACTCACTTCATTTTCTTGCTTGTACTCCTCAGAGTGTTCACTTTCAATTATTAGGTTACTTACAGTGTGGAAACAGGCCCTTCAGCCCAACAAGTCCACACCGACCCGCAACCCACCCCTCTACATTTACCCCTTCACCTAACACTATGGGCAATTTAGTATGGCCAATTCACCTAACCTGCACATTTTTGGATTGTGGGAGGAAACCAGAGCACCCAGAGGAAACCCACGGAGGCACAGGGAGAATGTGCAAACACCACACAGAGAGTTGCCTGAGGTGGGAATTGATACTGGGTCTCTGGCACTGTGAGGCAGCAGTGCTAACTGCTGTGCCACCGTGCCGCCCATTGTGTTTCCATCCTACACAGTTCATCCAATCAATTCCAGATCTGCCAGTTTTTATATTTTTCCTAAGTGAAGTCACACATCAGAGTTTTCAATCAGCGAGTCTGGTTTCTCTCTCTTTTTTTGACAGTATAATTTTCCCTTTACCACAAGAAAGAGTTGCTATTTTCAGCCAAGTGATTAATAGATATCTGGAAGACGTCTTGGTTGTTATTTCACCATTACAAACAGTCTAACAGAGGTGGTTAGAAAGTAATGTGTTCACCTCCAGTCCAGACAGAAAGGATTCTGGATCATTCTTCATTATGAGGCTGCCACAGGTGTAGCATTTTCAGCTGCTGAACTTATAGCTCCAGCAGCCTCCAAGATATACAAGAGCCTCAACTGGCCCATCTTTTCAGACTTTGTGTGACTTCATCATTGAACAAGTCTAAAAGTTTCATTTAAAAGGTGTCTTTTACACAATTTGTCTCATGGTCAGGCTGTCTGGTCACTATCACATTGGTTTCAAACCTACTGTCATATTTTCTACAGTGATCACACTTCGAAAAGTGCTTCATTGAATGTAAAGCATTTTCTGTATCCTGTGGTCATAAACAGCATTATGAAAATGAAAATTAAAAAGAAATGTTGCACATGTATTAGAAATCTGGTCTCCTTTTTCAGATTTAGAGTTCATTGTCTGGAAATATGGTGGATGCAGGTTCAATTGAAGCATTTAAGAGATCATGAGATGATTATTTAGATTGAAACAATGTGCAAGGGTGTGGTGAAAAAGTATTGTCATTTGAAGCATTGCAGAGATGATGGGCTGAATGGCCTCTTCTATGTTGTAATGCTTCTGTGATTCTGTGAAACACTCCACTTCCCAATTCAGAAAGACTCTTGGCTCTGTGATAAAAGGAATTACATATCAGCTAGAGATTTTTGTCACTGTTGAAGCACAGTATTACAGTTCTGAACCTTACAGATTGTTCACTACACAGCACCATAGCATGAGTATAGCCATTGGGATCTTGTTAGCATTACATCCACTCAAACCACTGCACCACTCCTCATCTGGGCCACATCATTAGGTTATGAGAAACAGCCCAACTATCAAGCAGGCTCATAGCGCCTTGAAAGTGGAATCGCAGGTAGACAGGATAGTGAAGGAGGTGTTTGGTATGCTTTCCTTTGTTGGTCAAAGCACTGAGCAAAAGAATTGGGAGATCATGTTGTGGCTGTATAGGACATTGGTTAAGCCACTTTTGGAATATTGTGTGCAATCCTGGCATCCCTCCTATTGGAAGGATGTTGTGAAATTTGAAAGGATTCAGAAAAGATTTACAAGGATGTTGCTATAGTTGGATGGTCTGAACTATAGGGAAAGGCTGAATAGGCTGGGGCTGTGTTCCCTGGAGCATCATAGGCTGAGGGGTGACATTATACAGGTTTCTAAAATCATGAGGGGCATGGATGGGGTAAATAGACAAGATCTTTTCCCTGGGGTGGGAAGGTCCAGGACTAAGGGCATAAGTTTAAGGTGAGAGGGGAAGGATTTAAAAGGGAACTAAGGGGCGATATTTTCACATAGAGAATGGTGGGTATATGGAATGAGCTGCCAGAGGAAGTGGTAGAGTTACAACATTTAAAAGGCATCTGGATGGATACATGAATAGGAACGGTTTAGAGGGATATGGGCCAAATGCTGGCAAATGGGACTAGATTAGTTTAGGATTTCTGGTTGGCATGGAAGGTTGGACTGAAGAGTCTGTTTCCATGCTGGACATCTCTATTACATTGCCCCTGGGAGCTTGCTTCTACCTATGGTCTCTTAAATAGCCAAACACTGATGGAATTGTCAAACTGGTCAATACCATAAACAATTTACTGCTCAACACTATGGGTGAAAGCTTGGTGCAGTCCTAGAGACTGGAAGTTGATCTTTATCCACAGTTGATGTGTTTCATCAGAGATATTGTTTATCATCTTGCCCATTATATTCTTTGTATGTGAATAGTAAACAGGCAGCTACCATGCATAGTATTAAGGTGGCAGACCCTTAGACCATACAATTATGTGTCATGGCCTAAAGTAATGCATAATGTGCATTGCCTCCCTGCCATGCCTGCCTGTTCACACAATGGGAGAGGCATGGGGCAGCTCATGTATCCCTAGTCAATTTTAGCCTTTACATGCCAGTTAATAGTCACTCAATGGTCTCTTCCTGCCACTGTTGAATGGTCCCCCATGGGACAGGATGTCCAGGTGATCTACTCAGGTTGCCTAGTACAACAAAGCAGCCTGGTACCTGCACTGATGGTGCTGGTGAGGGCAGAAGTGAGGTGTGCCTCCAGTTTAAGAACCCTTTACCCATCAGAAGCCACCCCAAGGCTTCTTCCACTCGCATTTTCCACTCCTCTATTGCCTGGACACCCAATGTCCCCTGACCAGCTATTGCCAACCTTGCCCCAGCAAAGTGTTCCTCAGGCAACCAAGTTCAAGTAGACTCATTGTCGTCTTCTATGTTAGTGGGAGTCACAGTTTGTGGGGAGCCAACCTCTTGTTCAAAAATCAGGCCATAAATGGGCAAATCTGATAACATAGTTCACATGCACTGGAACAAATGAAACCAGAAGCAGACTGCCATATACAATATAACATATAGAACAATGCTCCTCACACCATCCAGCTAACAATAATACAACATAGGAGCAGGAGTAGGCCAAGCAGCCTATTCAATAAGATCATGACTAATTTGATAATCCTCAACTCCACTTTCTTGTCTTTCCGCGTAACTCTTGATTCCCTTACTGATTTAAAATCCATCTCAGCCTGGATATAATAATGATTCCAGCCTCAGTAACCTTCTGTGGTAAAGAATTCTACAGATTCACAACTCTCCATGAAAACAAAGTCTTGCTCATCCTGTCTAAAATGGTCTTTGGTCCTCTGGTCCTAGACTGTCCCATAAGGGGAAACACGCCATCCAGATTGATCCTGACTAGTCCCCTCTCAACTTGTGTGTTTCAATAAGGTCAACTCCCATTCTTAAAAAATTCCAATGAGCATAGCTCAATCTACTCGATCTCTCCTTATAAGTCAATCCCGCCATACCAAGATCTAAATGCTGTCTCCAATGGCAGAATATCTTTCCTCACATGAGGTGCCCAAACTTGTTCAGAATATCCCAGCTGTGATCTGACTTGCACCTTGTACAGTCTTAGCAAAACTTCCTTGTTTTTATACTCCATTACCTTCGTTTGCATGTTCTCCCTGTGTCTGTGTGGCTTTTCTCTGAGTCTTCTGGTTTCATCCCAAAACCCAACAATACGCAGGTTAGGTGAATTGGCTATGTCAAATTGCCCATAGTCAGGGGTAAATATAGGGTAGGGGAATGGGTCTGGGTGGGTTACTCTTTGGAGGGTTGGTGTGGACTTGTTGGGCTGAAGGTTCAGTATCCATACTGTAGGTAATCTATTCATATTTCCTTTTGTGTTTTGCTGTTTTCGTGCCTCTCTTAGAGAATCATATTATTTTTAATGGGGAGGAAGTGGATATATCATGGTACACAAGATATAATGACTTTGAGAGCAGACTGGGTAGACCAGAGATTCTTTTCCTTTCTATTACTGTTCATTCCCAACATTGTAGATAGCCATGTTTTAAAAAAAGATGTTTCTGTTTGATTGACCAGCCCAAAATACACCATCTATCTGCTCCAGGACATTCAAGCAATGCTCATCTTGTTTTGACCATCTTACTATGGTCATCATGAACTGAGTGGAAAAAATAACTGAGGCATTGTGGTTAACTCCAACCCTACATTGGTCCTGAGATGGTCAGGTGGGGGAATGGTTCAATTGCACCTTTTTTTTGTTCATTCATGGAATATGGCCATCAACCAGCATTAATTTCCTATCCCTGCCTTGAGAAGGTAGTGGTAAGCTGTCTTTTTCACTGCTGCAGTCCATTTGGGTGTGAGGGACATATGCTCCTACTTGCAGGTAACATGGTGCATTTGAAGTCTGCTGAGTGACCAGTTACTGAGAGACGGGAAACTTATCTGGTCATATAAATAAGACCCATTTCCTCAGAAATTTAGTAGCTATTTAGATTTAATACTATCATTTTGATTATGGCCTCATTTGATTGCATCCAGACACTCAATAATTGATTGTAAGAGAACAGGAAATTGGTTAGATCAGAGCTTTAGAGGTAGTTTGGAGCCGAGGAAAGGAATGTCGGGATGTGGACTGAGCAGGTTCTCCAACGAGAGAGCACGAATGATAGTTAACCATTGGTACTTCTACTGACAGCCACAATTAAAATCAGTAGATTCCAGTGTACAATGGACGTTGCACTCATTAGTAGTCATGTAGGAAGCCAATTGTTAGATCTCAACAGATTCCAGTTTGCCACAGGCTGTAATATTAGTCACCTATATTCAGGACCACATGAAAATTTCATCAACTAGTCTATGGGCACCTTAAATGGGGGAAAGGCCTCCATCCCACATTTTCAAAAGGGGACAGTTTCTGTATTTCAGGCAGAAAATAGCATCCGATGAATGGAGGAAGAAAGCCTTATTTTCTACCTTGGGACCCTCCAACCACACGAGATCAATGGTAATTCCACCAGTTTCCTCATTTCCCTTCCCCCACCTAATCCCAGAGCCAACCATCCAACTCAGCACCACCCTCTTGAACTGTCCTACCTGTCCATCTTCCTTCCCACTCATTTATTCCACCCTCCACTCCACCATCACCCACCCACCTTCATCTTCCCATCGTATTCCCAGCTACCTACCCCAGCCTGGCCCCCCTCCCCTTTGTCTTTCAGTCTTCTTGGGGCCCCCTACATTCCTGATGAATAGTTTTTGCTCGAAACATCAACTCTCCTGCTCCTTGGATGCTGCCTGACTGGCTGTGCTTTTCCAGCACCACACGTTTTGACTCAGAAAATGGCAGCTGCCAGTTTAAATTTGTCCTTGTTGAGTAGATTAGGTAAACTTTAATTAATTTGGTGGCTTAATTGTCTTATATTTTATGATTAGAGAAAGCTATTTTCATACTTTGGGTGAGTGATATGAGCTAAAAAATCCAAATTGCCATCCAAGCGTACAAATCAATGATGGATATTACAGCTTTTAATAATAAGTAGCAAAGTGTACTATCTAATCTTATGCCTTGTTCTAATGCCTGTCATTTATTGTTGCGTCTTCTGATATAAATCTGTCAATGGATAAGTTGACGGCAGTGGAAAAGTCTCAGTCCAGATCCAAGTGAGTTATTTTTACTGTTGTGAATGAATATTGTACTTCTCAGGAATTACGAGATGTGATTTCTGTTGAAATAGCTCAAGGCTCTATTGTCTCTGGAACAACTCTCAAGACATAGAAAAGATAATGAAACAGATCAAATGCTGTTTGTGCTATGCATACTTCAAGTTCATAACTTATTCTGAAGCAGGACGAAATAATGTTCACAAATTTCATTGGGTCTGGTAAACAAGAAAACTTGGCGACAGTAAATATTCCAATACAATGTTACTGAGCATCACTACTCACATCACTTATTACATGTTAATACTCATCTTATGTTATGGTGTTTACAAGATCAAAAAATAATGTAATTTCAAAGCTGTACAAGCTCGACATAAACAGGAGAAAGAATTTTTTTATCTTTGACACTTTTTAACCCGTGTCAAAGTAGCAGGCAGATTAAAATCTAATTGACATGTTTGGCCATGACTATTGCCAAAAATGTACTTCATGTTTGTAAACAAATGTTAAGTGGAATCACAATGTAAACACATGCATTAAAATTAAAAATAAAATTAAGCAGGCTCTCACAAGTTAATTGATCCCATCTCCAGGAATAAAATAACAAAACTCTAGAGATGAGGATTTTAAAGATGTTTGGGAGTTTGCAAAACTGGACTGAGTAGTGACTTGGTAATAAAGGGTGGTCTAGAGTGGGTAGGGAGTGGTGCTAAAAATACAACACATTGGAAGCCTTCAGTAAAGAGATAGTAAAGTCTGTCTCCTTAGCAGTCCTCCTCTCCATTCACACACACTCTAATCATTGGAAGGCTGATTAACCTAAGAAGAGAACATCAAGGACTTCAAGAAATCTACAGACTTCAGGGCAGATAATGGGGCACACAGGCAATGTAACTGTTAGCCCTGATCTCACCTGAAGGGTTAGCCTTATTTTCCACCATCATACTTCTGCACAAATAACTTCCCCACGAGCTTCATCCCCAACAAACAGCTTCAGAACCAAGAATCCCAGAAGCTAAACAACAAAGCTGAATCGAGAGGCCGACAGAGAAGCTGAAATGCATCATCATCGGAATGAAAAACCATACAAGAGGTGGGGGGAAACCAATCAAGCTCCACCTATTCTATTGCTATCACACATAATCAGTGGGTGCAGACAAGGTGTTCCAATCCGGCTTTGAGAGGGAATAGAAGTATCTGTGCCAGCTCCAAGGACCCCTAAATGTAGTTTAGTTAATGCAATCATGCAATAAAATATTCTTTTATCTAAGATCAGTAACTTTTCTACAGGTATTCCAGCATGGTATACTCTCTACTGTTAATCACCAGGTATTTCCAAGTCAAAGCAAAGACAAAGGATGGTTAATAACAGCAAAATAGCTCAGAAATTCACTACACTGATCCACACACGGGTAAAGGTGTCACATTCCAAAGGTGTGAGGAATAGTCATCTAGGAAAATGCCGCATGGTTCTAGCAATCTAGATCTGACCTTCACTGCAAAAAGAAGAAATGGAGAAAACCCAGAAAAACATTTCAAGCAAGTGAGTTTCCTCTTGTATAAGCAATTGCTGCTTTCAGGTGACAGAGTCAATTCGCATCTGAAACATAATTACCAGCAGCAGCTGTAGAAGCAACAGAAAAGCAAGGTCAACATTCCAAAGGCAAAACTTCATTCAGAAGTTGGGAAAAAGCACTGGGGCTAGAGTGTGGAACTAGGGTAAGGGAGAAACTATCTTTGGTAGCACAAAGAGATCAAGAATATTGGAAAAAAAAATCTCATGATGGAAATGAAGGACTATAAATCAAATCCTTGTTACCCACAAATGATAGGAGTACTGACTTCCCATGCATAACAGAAAGTAGGGATTCCTTTGCCATGTAACTCTTCCCATCTACTGTGAAGGACTGTGTGATCAGACAGGATGAATCTGTGAGAAAAAAGAAAGAGGTCTGGAGCCAAACTCATGAGTATGCAGATTCTCAGGCAGTGAAACCACAGACAATGAGTAACTTTATTTGCACAGACCTTCAGCAAAGGTCAGACCCCATGAAATAGTAAGATTAAAATTTATGCTCTTTAGCATTGATCACTAATGTCTATCAATTATGTAGCATGATTGAGACCTTCAGAAAATGGAGCAAATAGGAAAGTCTCAAAAGCAACTTTCAGGTATCTGAGATTATATTATAATCAAAAGCAATGTAATATAATTTTAATTTTTGTGAGAATTCACAAAATGGTGGCCAGTAGCAATGGCATAACTTTATGATTAGATTGCTTAGTGAGTTGATATAATTGTATCAAACATTTTAACATGTCATTTGATAGTTGCCACATATATTAATATAATGGTATTTGCTCTGCTTCAGTGGGTTCTTCCTCAGTTCTGGGTATTACTGTCTCCTGAATATTATTACAGATATATTTATTCTCCATTACTTGCCTGGCCTTTTGTTTTACTTACCTTGTAAACCTTATTCAGGAAATTCTGCTGTTTCCCATTATTCTATTCCTCTCATTCCCATACAGAGCAGAGAGCAACAAAACAGCACTGCTCCCAAATCTGTCTCCCACGATTCTACTCATATAGTATCCACTTTTACATCATCTGAAAATTTGCAAATTCTGATCCTTAGTGCTAAACTTAATGTCCCTTTATTATCCAACTTACTTCAGATAATTATCAACTGTGCATTTAAACAAAATGCAAAATAAGAACAATAAGAAGCTTACTTTGACATGGATTGGCAATAACTTGTAAAGTGAACAAGAATTATAATTGCCTGTCACAAGAAAACATGTGCTTGACCTATGAAGTTTATTGATTATGAACTAAATTCAAGAGAAGCAATAAAATTGGCAGTCCTGAATCAGCCACCTATTATCCATCCTCCTATTAACTTGAATGAAAAAAATATCTGCCATGATGTCGTATGGGTAGCTAATCCACTGGTGCTCATTTTGAGACTCACCAGAATCTCATGCCCGTGTAACAGAGCTTGCATTCCATCTTTAACTTGTGCTTTATGCATGTATTTTCAGGTATACATTGCCATGGAAACTCTAACACCTTGATCATAAACATCTTTAATTTATAGAGGAGGTAGACCAGACAGAATTTTAATCAGTTACTATTTGTATCACACCTCTCAAAGGCTGCTTTCTCCTGTCAGCTTTGGTACAGTTTTGGTTTTTACATCTTTTTTTCCTGGATTGTGATTCTTCATAATCCATTCCACACAGTTTCTGTTTTCAGGTTATTGATCTAGGGTAACCTTATATTTATCCACATTATACTTTGTCTTCCATGTACTTTTCCAATCACTCAATTTGTCCAAATCACACCAAAGCACCTCTGCATCAGTCTCACAGTTCACTCTCCCACCCAACTTCATGTCATTGATGAACTTGGAGATTTACATTCATTTCCCTCACCTAAATCAATAATTTATATTGAGAATAGCTGGAGTCCAAGCAGTGATCCAGCAGTACCCCTATAGTTACAGGCTGCCACTCAGTAAAAGAACCGTTCATTCCTACTCTTTATCTCACATATGATAAATTTTACATTAGTCTCTTATATGGAACTTTATTGAAAGACTTCTGAAAGTTAAATAAACTACATCCATTGCACCCCCCCTTTTAATCCTAAACTACATCGTTAAAAAATCTAACAGATGTGTCAAGCCTGATTTTCCTTTTGTATGTCCATGCCGAATCTGTCGTCATGTCACTGTTTTCCAAATGCCCCTGCTCAAAGTGTACTCCCTCAAACTGAATTTGAAATGCTAACATCTAGAACTGAGATCAGTTAATAATCCTATCTTATTACCTGTTACTAGATCTAATATAGCCTGTTCCTGGAGCGGGGTGCACAACATTCAGCTCTACAAAACAATCCCTGATGCACTCTACAAATTTTGTTTCATATTACCCTTGCTCATCCCATTTGTCTGGCCATTTACAGACTCAAATCCCCATTACAAATCCCCTCTTACATGCTTCCATTATCTCCTGGTTATTACTTTGTCTTACAATGAGATATCTCTTCAGGGGCCGAGAGATGACTCCCTCTGGCCTCATTTTCTTTGCTATTTCTTTTCCACTCAAACTAACTCCACATCACAACCTATTGTGCCTACAGTACTGCGCACCATTGTACTGACATATTCCTTTATTAACAATACTCTTCCACCTCCTTTTTCTGCCTATATTTGTGGCACACCAAATACCTTAAAATATTGAGTGCCCAGTCCTGGTCATCCTGCAATCACATCTCAGTAAAAGCTATCAAATCATGTTCATTTGTTTTTATTTGTGCCATTAACTCACCTATCTTGTGCATTCAGGCAAAGAGACTCAACTTTAACAACTTACCATTATTACCTTTTCTAGTTCTAAGAGAAAGTAAGGACTGCAGATGCTGGAGATCAGAGCTGAAAATGTGTTGCTGGAAAGGCGCAGCAGGTCAGGCAGCACCCAAGGAGCAGGAGAATCAACATTTCGGGCATGAGCCCTTCTTCAAAAAGGCTCCTGAAGAAGGGTTCATGCCTGAAATATCGATTCTCCTGCTCCTTGGATGCTGCCTGACCTGCTGCGCCTTTCTACCAACACATTTTCAGCTCTATTCTAGTTCTAATTCCTGTTGCACTCTTCTGTGTATATTTTCTGCTCCTTTCTGTCACATTATAACTTATCATTTTCCTTCTCACTACCCGACATCTCTGCTGTCTGATTTATTTTTAAACTTCCCTTAAACCCCTCCCCGACTGATTAGTTTAAAGACCTTTTTTTACAAACCTAATTTTACCATTCATCAGGACATTGGTCCTGGTATGGTACAAATGAAATGGTACAGGTGCCCCATGAATCCAAACCCATTTCTCCCATATCAGTCTTTCAGCCTTGCATTTACCTCTCTAATTTCCTCTCTGCCCCATTGAACATGACTCAGATAGTTATCCTGAGATGATAATTTTTATGACGCTGCTTTTAATTTAGCCCCACACTGATCATAATATGGCCCTTAAGGTAAACCACCTCCTTGAACTGTTGGAGATCACAATGAGTCAGGCAGCACCAATGGAGAGAACTTTGATGAAGGGTTGTCTAGACTTCAAAGGTTAGCTTGCTCTCGCTTCACCAGTGTTGCCTGACCTGCTGTGATTCCCAGCACTTTTTTTTGTTTTCAGTACAGATTCCAGTATCTGCAGTAACTTCCTCTTTTTTGAACTGTTGTTCTTTCCTGATGTAATGATTAACATTTTCCACAATATTATAAGCTTGGCATAGCCAGTATATTATAAAGCCTCAGTATAATATTGGTAACCTGCTACCTTGCCAGCTGTCAGTCCCAATATTGTTTGAAAGTGCACAGCAACATTGTGTGTTGAGCAACCTGACAGTAGGACTTTTTCTAATCACCCATATTAGTTCTAAGCTATTCACTGTAGTCTAATAATCCGTGCTCTTTTTGTGCAAACATGTTTATATTCAGAATTGTTTCATTTGCTATGTGTCCAAGTTGATCTCAGGAGGAATAGTTGTTAATTCTGAGCACTACATTTGAGAGAAATGCCAAGACCAAAGTGGGTATAGGGGAGATGTACTAAAATGATACCAGGATTAGGGGATTTGTGGACAGATTGGAGAAACTGCGTTTGCTTTCCTTACAGCAGAGAAAGTTAGGGAAGATTTAATAAGGGTGTTCCACCATATGATGGATTTTATCAGTGCATGTAAGGAGAAATTATTCTCATTTGCTCAGAGATTGGTGGTCAGAGGACAGAATTAAACTAATTGACGATAAGCAGAAGACATAAGGACACTTTTAAAGCAGTGACTTGATATGATCTGGAAAATGTGACCTGAGAGGTTGATTGAGGCAGAAAGTTGCAAAAGACAATCTAAGCTTTAAAATGGAAACATTTCTGAGGAAGAAATAGAGCAGGAAAGCCCTTTCAATAGTTCAGCACGAACACAATGGACACCTTCTACATTGCATAGTTCAATGATTTTTTTAATCTGAAAAAAAGCAAAGAATTGGACTGTGGTGGTAAATACAGTACATTTACACACAGAAACACACATACACTTTAAAAGACATTAGTAATAAATGGATCTACGTATTTCTGTTCAGTCTGTATTTACTTAGGTGTACAAACAGAAAGAAGCAGATAGGAAATAAATAGACTGTGTTCCATTACAGAAAACCCCAAAGGCATTGCCATCCATCATGTAATCTGTCAGTTCAATTTCCAAACTTCATCTGATGTGTCCATTATAACTATTGCCTGTTTAAAAACATGCATTTTTATAAACATAGTTTTGATTTAGCTATGACGTATTTAAAACAATACAAAATATTTTAAAATATATTTTATAATGTCATTATATGATGAAGATTCTCATGTTATACTGCTCAATGTGTCCTGCCTCATCAAGATGTCACACATCCATAGCATGAAACAACAAGATTTAATAAAAGAAACATAATTCATTGCACTGACTAAATTACTGACATGAATTTTTTTCTCATTATCTGGTGACCTGCAATAATAAACATGTTCAGCCTATTGAAGGTGCCAGGTTAAAATTTGAGAAGAACTGTTAAAGGTCTTTAGGTAAACATTGAGAATGCACCCTTTTCAATGAATTGTGAAGGAAAATTTTAGAGCACCTTAATATCTTCTAAATATAATTTATTTGAATTAACCAAATTTACCAAATATCCTTAGAAAGCACCTCCACACCCATGACCACTTCCATGTAGAAGGACAAGGACAACAAATAAGTAGAAACACCACCACCTACATGCTCTCCTCCAAATCACTCACCATCTTGCCAACTAGCACAAGTTCATAAGTCTAATACTGTTCCAGTATGTCAAAATCGGCAACCTTGGGACTGCGTTCATGTGGAATTTCAGAACTTGGTCATTTCCAGACAATAAAAATTGAAACATTAGTTCAATTAATACCAGCAAGGTGAAATCAACCAAATGAGATTTTTGTATTAATGTTTGAAAGATAAATGTGCAATAGTGAAAAAAAAACTCTTGGAAAATATTAAATAATGGGGATAAAAGGAAGATGAGCTAGATTGATTTGAAGTCCAGCAAATTAAGCCAAGTTGGGTTGGGAGAGTCAATTCCCTGTGGAACCAATCACTGACAGCTTATAGCTGAGGTAGAATGTTACTACCAATCTTCCTTCTTGTACTGATCCTGGAGGCCTGTTCAGGTAACAATAGTAGAGGTTGACCTAACTGTAAGCCTTAACAAGAAGAGGATTTAGTCTTAACAAGATGTAATTTATTGCATGGTAGTCATAGGATCAGGTTACATTGGCTAGTTGGTCTTAGTAATTATATTTATCGAGGGAGCCAGAATTGACACGACTGAACCTAGCAGTACTGTATCTCATTCCTGATGAAGGGCTTATGCCCGAAACATCGAATTTCCTATTCCTTGGATGCTGCCTAACCTGCTGTGCTTTAACCAGCAACACATTTTCAGCTTCGTACTGTATCTCATGCAAGATTGTTCATTCTCTGCACTGAATGGAGTGACAACATCAGATTGACTGGAGCCTAATTCATTATCTGACAATAACACTTTCAAAACCATTATCTCACAAAACAGGATGTAGTCAGGGGTCACTTGGAACTTGGGACAAGAGTGGCACACAATCCTGATAACTAGTCTCATGCCCCACCAAGCCAATGCAGTCCATAACCCCATTGTCCTGGTACTTGTTTTTACTAATGAATAACATTTAGGCAATTAAGATAGGCAGCAAATGCTGGTCTAGCCAGTGATGCTCTCATCCCATGAATGAACTTAAAAGAAAAATTAAGGAAAACAGAAATTGAACCATGCAGTTTATAGAATTATTTGGTTTTCAAACAATTCTGCTTTTTGGAGAGGCAGATTTGTGACACTGTATCACTATGATAAAGATTTTTCTGAATGCTTCACGTGCAGTCTTTAGATGGCTAGTAGGCAGCCTGTCCACAGTGGTGTACAATGCAGTTCATACAAACAATGGTGATGTGTTCCCAACAATATGAGGTCCATGGCCATTTGCTTCATAACAAAAAACTGAGATTTTTAATGTTCATGCATAGGATGTGGACATCTGCCAATCTCTAACTGTGCTTGAGAAGATAGCGATTAGTTGCCTTCTTGAACCATTGCATTCCTTGTGGTAACAGAGATATGCACACTGCTGTTAGGGTAGGAACTGCAGGAATTTGACACAGTGACTGTAGGAACAGTAGGATGGTTTCTATAATCAGGAGCATATATTGCTTGGAGGGGTACCTCCAGATGTTGGTGCTAACATCGGCTGCACGTTTCCTTTTAGCTAGTAGTGTTTGATTAGATTAGATTCCCTACAGAGTGGAAACAGGCCCTTCAGCCCAACAAGTCCATACCGACCCTCCGAAGAGAAACCCACCCAGACCCATTTCCCTCTGACTAAAGCATGTAAAACTATGGGCCATTTAACCTGACCTGCAGGAAGAAATCCACTCAGACACAGGGAGAACGTGCAAAGTTCACACAGTCACCCAAGGCTGGAATCGAACCTGGGTCCCTGATGCAGTGAGGCAGCAGTGCTAACCACTGAGCCACCATGCCACTCTGTTTGTGTGTTGGAATATGTCGTAATCCAGTTACTAGACCCAACACTCTAATTGTCACTTTATATTACTTTTCCTTCATGTTTCTTTCACTTTTATGTTTTTGTACACTATTTATTATTTTCTTACAAGCTTCTTCTAATCTCAGATATTCTCTGATTACCTTCCAGTTGCTATTTCTATAGCCTTTGATCTATATCTCCACTGCTGTGATTAATGGTCAGAAACAATGTGTACTCGTGCCTATCCAAATAGGTTGATACCACTTTCTGAGTCTTAATGTTGTATGTGTGTGTATGTGATTTTTTTCCCTGCAGTTTTTTCATGTTTCTTATCTTTCCATTTGTTGTGATTGTAATGAGATCAGCCGGATGGATACCATGGAATGTGATTTCCTTGATTGGGACAACTAATCTGGTTCACTCAGGGAGCTCTGCCTGACAGATATAAACAGGACTGTCAGATACCCTGTTCACTCTGAGAGCTGACTCTGGGGGAGCTGGATCAGTGTCAAGGACTTTCCATGTGTGAATAAAGGGTGATCTGATGACTTACTTCACAATTATCTTGTGTTGGCAGCCACTACTTTGTTCTTTAATTCATTCTTAATGTCTTTCCAGATTTCCTACTTCATCTAAAATGTCAATTCCTCTGCTCCCAGTGGCAAAATTCATAACTACGTTGTTGCTTCCATGACCCTATCTCTTTCCATACCACTGCCTCTAATCTGCTAAAAGCAAGATGCATATCGAATGAAAAATGCAACTCATGAAAAGCATAAAGTCTACTTTTTAGTGCATATTGTAGATTTCCCTTTTGGAGAACTGGGTTAAAATCATAACAGTACATTTTCTATCTATATCATCTAAAAACAGTTGTGATAAAATTGCATAACCATTAGAATGCAATCTACTAACTGTGCATGAGGTTTTTTGAGCTTCTGCTCCCACTTTCTTCTGCCTTTTTCTGTCCTACCTACAGTATTTCATGTCATTTCAAAATCAGGTTTGTCCCCACAATAATCTAAGTTCTTCACAAAATCACTAGGACTGCACAGTTTAATCACCACCTAATTTATTTGTTCCATTTCAATTATAGCTCACTGTTGGACACCAGTTTGCCAGCTTCACTAGAAATGCAAAAGCCAACATGTCATTGAAAAAACAATGCTTTCCCAACCTCCACCTGACCCCAGCCGGCTCACGGGTTGATCAAACAGACAAGAAAAAGAAAAAATGCTGGTCTCATAGGCCATGCTGATGTCCCAAAAATAAATTGATCCAAAACAAATGAAAGGGCTGAATCCATAACATGACAATCCCAGAAGGAGTGCTAGAGAGATTGGACTTTGCAACACCACTGGCATGCAGCTTAAGAATTTCGATCTAAACCAGGCCCAGTATGAAATGACAGGTAATCCAGCCATTGGAAATACTAAATTGCAATATGAGAAAAATTAAGCAACGTGGAGGATATAAATAGATTTATGGGGATCTTTTTGACTGCTTGATAACAATGCTGTTGAAAGTGAATGAGCAGCCTGCTTTATACACAACCATTGGGGTTGTTGGAGGGAATCCTGAGGATGGGATTCACATGCATTTGGAAAGGCAAGGACTGATTCGGGAAGGTTAACATGGCTTTTTATGTGGGAAATTGTGTCTCACTGATTTAATCAAGCTTTTTGAGGAAGTAATGGAGAGGATTGATGAGGACAAAGTGATGGATGTGACCTATATGGACTTCAGTAAAGTGTTTGTCAAGGTTCCTCATGGTAGATTGGTTAGCAAGGTTATATCATATGGAATACAGGGAGAACTAACCGTTCTGGATGCAGAACGACTCGAAGGTGGAAGACAGATGGTGGTGGAGGGTTGTGATTCAGACTGTGGAGAGTCACCAGTGGTGTGCCACAAGGATCAGTGCTAGGTAAACTGCTTTTCATCACATATATAAATGCTTTGGGTGTGAATATAGCATGATTAGTAAGATCAGATGGGCTAATGGGCTGAGGAGTAGCAGATGGAACTTAAATATATATGAGATTCTGCATGTTGGAAAGGCAAATCAGAGAAAGACTTTTACACTTAATGGGAACTTGCTGGTGAGTGTTGCTGAACAAAGAGACCTTGGAGTGCAGGATCATACTTCCTTGAAAGTTCCAAGTAGATAGAATAATGAAGAAGGTGTTTAGCATATTTACCTTTCTTGGTTAGTGCATTGAGTATGGGAGTTGGAAGATCACGTTGCAGCTGTGTAAGACATTGATTAAGTCACTTTTGGAATACTGTGCGCAATTCTGGTCTCCTTGCTATAGGAAGGATGTTGTGAAACGTGAAAGGGTTTAGAAAAAAATTACAAAATGAGAGGACATAGGTTTAAGGTGAGAGGAGAAAGATTTAAAAGGGACCTAAAGGCAACTTTTTCACACAGAAAGTGGTGCGTGTATGGAATGCAGGGGAGGTGGTGGACGCTGGTTCAATGACAACATTTAAAAGGCATTTAGATAGCTAAATGAATAGGAAGGGTTTAGATGGATATAGGGTAAATGCTGGCAAGTACAACTAGATTTATTTAGGGCATTTGGTTGGCATGGACGAATTGGACTGAAGGGTCTGTTTCCATGCTGTACAGCTGTATGACTCGATGACTCATTGGCATAGCATAGAAGGAAGACATCTAATCCAACATACCCATGCCAGTTCTCTGCAAGAGCTATCTAATTGGGCATATTCTTCTGATGCTTTCCCATAGCCGAGCAAACTGTTCCCCTTCATGTTCAATTTTCTTTTGGAATGTTGTTTGAATCTCATTCCATGACTCTTCCAGCTAGGGCACCATAACAGCTCACTAAAAAAAAATGTCTTCTTCAAGTCCTCCAGTTCTTTTGACCATTATATTAAATCCATATTTCCTCATTATTGACCTGCTATGCAATGAATCAATATGCTTCTATTTACCTATATACTCACTGACTTAGACCCTGGCTGGGAAGCATAAATACACACGAATAAACTAACATTTCAGTACAGTCTGGTAAGATTACACATTGATTCAGATGTTTGTTATCATTTTATATATTTTGTAACGCAACTTATCTCTTTGCTCAGACCCAAAAACATTGTTCAATTGCACAGAATAAAATCAATTCTAACAATTCAAACAATTGAAAAGGTGCAGATGCTTTTGAACTCAATGCTGTTAAGTTTCTTCACTTGACTTCATTTAATCTGTTAAAAGCAATTCTGGAAGGTGATGATAACTAGAGACAGTGACAATAAACCTGACCTTTCATCTAACACCTTAATACCAATGACTGAATTCTTCTCCATCCTCCTAAGGGAGGATTGTTTGATCACAGTGGCCTGTTAAAGCAGCAGGAGAATAATTAGTGACATCTGGGTGAAGGGAAAATACAAAGATTCTACAGAGGGCGAGCTTTCACTTAAAGCCAATATGGCTGCTCATCAAGCAATACAGCAGATTAACTTTTCATTCTATTTGTATTAAAACCGCAAGCATGTCACACAGATTTGTTGATTAAAACCAAAGATCCCACAAGTCCAAAAGGGAGCTGAGTTTGCAGGAAGCCTACATCAAGGATAATCCCTAATAGTGACATTTTCTATTTGAAGGTGTCAGTGAAAAATGGTTGCAGAGATATGTCTAATGAGGCAAGATGTTTTCAAAAGGAAATTGCTATCGGATTTGAAGAATCCCTCGTGGTTTTGGGACAAAATTATACATGAGTAATTTCCTGTCAGATCTGGTATCTGTAATCAGTTAAGAAGATTCTAAAAGTTATGATGATCTTTGTACTTGGCTGTAAAAATCTCGCAGATTACATTTTAAACAGAATCTATCAGGAATCCTTTCTTAATTTTTAATCTGCTGCAGTGAGTAGCTGCCCAAAACTGCCTTCTTGTTATATGTGTGTTGTTGTCATGCCTCAACTGCAATTTTAACTGTTGACTAAAATGGAGAAACCATTGAGTACATTAGGAAGAGGAACCAAGAGACTGTAGTTGCAGGAATCCCTTCCCTTCTCTTAGCCCTGTCCCCACTCACCAAGAAGCTGTTGAGGAGATCGACAGCAATAGGTCCATATTCTCTATAGTCTAGAAACATGAGAGATGATCTCCTTGAAGCATGGAAACCTCTTACACGGCTGAGCAGGATAGACTTCAGGAAGATGTTCAAAGATGTTTCCACTGGGTGGAGACTGGGGAAGCAAAGGCAGTATCTGAAATATGGGAACTCAGTCTCAGAATAAGAGGTAGGCCATTTGGACTGAGATAAGGAGGAATGATTTTATTCAGGTGCTAGTGTATCTGGGAAATCTCTCCATAAGAAGGCTCTGGAGGCTCAGTCATTGATTATATTCATGGTAGATATTAAAGAATTTCTTAAATCGTGTTTGGAGATGTCCTTACTCACCTCTGAAGCAGGTAGATCAAGATATAGATCGGTTATGGCCAACTTGAATTGTGAAGCATGCCCAAGGAAGTGAGCTGCTAGCACTGCTTCTATTTCCTGCGATCTCACATCCTCCCTGGTGTCAGCAGGACTCAATTAACTTTCTGTCCAAAATATGGAGAAGTTGAGTAGTCAGATTTGAATGAGGCTCAGAACTGTAAATAGCGCAATCCCAATTTCCAGAGTATAGAGTAGGTTGCTAGCCAATTACAACCATCTTAGTTTTAGTATGGAGTTGTAATTGTCAATAAAATGAATTTAAAAATCTTTCCAACAAGGAGGTTAGCAATAGGTGTTGACAATACAAAAAGTCCAAAACAATACCTCTGATTTCTGCACAGATCTATAACTCCCCTCCTGAGCCAACTTCTCTGTTCTTTGGACTCTGGTCTCTTGTCTATTCCCCTCCTGTTGCCCCACATTGAAAACCATATTTTCAACTGATTGGCTACTGTTCTGGAATTCCCTGTGTAAACACTTTTGAGTTTTCCATACACCTCTCTCCTCAACCCTTTAGCTCCTCAAATTTAAAATTCTTTGCATTTAAAACTCTTTATATCCTTGTCCTGTCATGGCTCTTTTTTTTGTCAGCCTTATTGTCTCTGCACTCACCATTCTTTTGACTCTGCTTTAATATGCTGCTTCCTCCATTAATCACACAACAACTATTCCATCAGCAGCCCGAGCCCCAATTTCTGGAGTTTCTCTTATAAATTTAGACACACAACCTTCTGTTCCTCTCTGATCCATCTCTTTGTCCAAACTTTAGGACATTTCTCAAATGTTTCCTTTTCTTGGCTCAGTGCCTGTTCTACTTATTTAGCACTGCGAAGCACCTCAGCATTTATTTTTACACTCAATGTGTAATTATAAATGAAATTGTTATTCTCCTACTTGTCGATATCTGAAAACATACAATTAGAAAAAGACAAATCTTTTACATCTCTATTCCTTTTATTGCATCGCCTGGAAGATTTTCTTTCCCCTTATATGTGCTAAATACCACATTATAGTCGAGCGATAATTCCAAATGCTAAAGTTCCTCTAGGGTTTCAATGTAGAGATTGTGAATAAACATACACTGAAGATATACCAAATTTATGACTGAACATTTATCTTAAAGATATTTTTTAATTAAAATGTTTAGAGATGTTATTACACACCTCTGAAGCAGGTAGGACTCAAAACCACGTCTCTTGTTTCAGAGATAGGGACACTACCACTGAGTCACAAGAGCCCTCCATTTATCTTAAAGCAAGATGGAATTAAAATTTATTTCAAGTGTTGCAATTGTGCATATGTCCATTGAACGAAGAAGTATTTCAAAGAGCAAATTTGCCTGATTTAGCCAACTCCACAAGTTACTTAACACCACATTTGCTGCTTTCCTTATCAGTAGTAATGTTAATGGGCTGCAAATATTTCACAGTGGAAAACATGACTTAATGCTAGCAAAACCTAATCAGACTTTGTGCCAGGAAACATGATTCAGTCATCTGCATGTTTGTTGGAGACATCTGCAGAATACCTCAATAGACAGCAGAATGTTCCTTAAATTAATTCAGGCAAGCCATTTTATAGATTTCATTTTAACTTTGTGGATAGTATTATTGCATCTTGTACATGCTAGCTGGGAAACAAATAAAAGAATATAACAAATAGGAACAAGGGCTACAAACACAGAGAATGCTGGAGAAACTCAGCAGGGTACAGCAGCATCTGTGGACAGATGTTGAATGGCTTGGAGGGCAAAATGGATGGCTCCCGCTCTTTTCTTTATGTTTCTTGATATTATTCCTAATTAATTTACAGACGACTCATTTTGCAAACTTACTTTTTTTTTGCACTAATTTTAGTGAATGCATGCCATTCAATAATCTCCCGCTTTATGGGCATTTAAACAGGCAATGGATAGGCATATGGAGGATAGTGGGCTAGTGTAGGTTAGGTGGGCTTGGATCGGCGCAACATCGAGGGCCGAAGGGCCTGTACTGCGCTGTATTTTTCTATGTTCTATGTAAATAACAAGTAGCAGATAATGTATCCCACAGCTCTTAGAATGTCCTACCTATTACTCCTAGCTTAAGGAGTGAAGTATACAGTAAAGATTTGTTCAAGTTTTTTTTCAAAGCATTGGTATTGTTTTGTTCAAAGACTAATTTATTGTATCTGACCATACAATTATTATTCATTTACTCACTGATCAATAAATGTAGTAAAAACTTGAGTAGAACTGCTTGAGAAAGCAACTGTTTGTACTAGTTCACAGCAATCCATGGTTTAATCATCTTGTGAGTATGAACATCCCATTGAAAGTTACTGCTCCCATTTTCCTTAAAACCAAAAAGATTTACCAGACCTGAAAGGTTCTATTTGAGATGCTCTAATGGGTTTAGAAACAAGAAGCCAGAGTGCTGTGTTCACACTTCTTTAATCAGCACAAACTGCCAGTTTCTCATGACCTTTCCTTTAGCTTTATTAAGTCCATTAATTACAGTGTCTAAATCAATGTTGGAATGGTAGCATTGTGATTGTGTTAGTGGGCGAGTGATCTAGACATGGGTTCACATCCCACAAGGGGAACTGTGCAGGTTAATGAAGTTAATTAACTAAGTCTGGAATAAAAGAAAACCGAGTGAAGGTGACGATGAAAACAACCAGCTCTTGGTACAAATCCATGTGGTTATTTCTGGGAAGTTCCTTAAAGGAAGGAACTCTAGTCCACATGTGATTCCAGACCCACAGAATTATGATTGACTTGTAACGGCTCATTGACATTGCCTCACCAACCACTCGGTTGTACCAAACACTGATAGCAAAGTATAGTAAGAAGAAAACCAGAAAGGCCACCCAGTATCAATCTTGGCATTGAATTCACAAAATAACAAAAGCATTTAATATAAAGTCCTCCTCACCAACATCCAGGCCCTTGTGTCTACAAATTAGGGAAGAGTCTTTTAGGGTACTAGGTCACTGCTTTGAGGACAAGAATTCAAATCTCACAAGGGCGTATGGTGAAAATTGAATTCACTTAATTAATTTGAAAGTGAAAGTTAGCTATCAGCAATGGTGACTACGGCAGTGATTGTTGATTGTTGCGAAATCTATTTGGTTCATATATGTCCATCATGGAAAGAAACCTAAAGATCTAACTTGTTCTGGCCTCCATGTGACTCCAGACCCACAGCAGTGTAGTGATTGACTTTTAACTAACTTTTGAAATAACTTAGCAAGATATTCTGTTCAGGGGCAGTTAAGATTGGTATCAATTACTGTCTTTGCCTGTAATGCCCACATCCCAAGAAAGAGTAAGAAATATTTCAGCCTGTTCAGCCAATGCCCCACATTTATGTAGACCCCACCTACTCCCCTCTGCCTTCTGCAAGGACCAATCCCTTCAACATTCCTTGGCTTGTGTCACTCTACCCAACAGCCCCAATGAACACTCAGGTACCTTCTCCTGCAACAGGAAAAGATGCAAAGCCTAATGGTATGCCACCCACCTCACCTCCATCCAGGACCCCAAGCAGCCCTTCCATGAGAGACACAGGTTCACCTGCCTCTCCTCCAACTCAGGTGCTCCCTATGTGGTCTTCTCTACATTAGGGCGACCAAACGTTACCAAACATTAGTCATCATTACACCGAGCATCTCAGCCTGGCCCACAGGGGCCGACCTGACCTCCCAGTCTGCACATTTTAATTCCCCTTCCCACTCCCTTTCTGACATGACTGTCCTTGGCATCCTCCATTGCCCCAATGAACCAAAACACAAATTAGAGGAACAACACCTCATCTTCCGCCTGGGTAGCCTACAGTCCAGAGGACCCAACATTGAGTTCTCCAATTTCAAATAACCTCTCTTCCCAACATCTGACTCCCTTCCCAGCTCCCCCCACTCCCTTCCATTCCTCGCATTGACCCTTCCTTCTAGCCACCCATCAGAATCATTCCTACCATCAACCAGCCAGGTCATACCTTCTACCTGTGTTCATCTAGCCCTTGTTACCAACCACACCCCCCACCCCTTTATCTGCAGCTCCCCTCACACCCACCCCCAGTCCTGAAGAAGCGTTACTCCTGAAACGTTGACTTCTCCACCTCCTGATGCTGCCTGCATTGTTGTGTTCTTCCATCCTCCTGCCTGTTTCCTTGGAATCCAGCATCTGCAGTTTTTCTGTCTCTATCATAACTACAATAACAAGGTAAGTCCTTAACTGAGATCTTCATTGATAAACAGGTAGAAGAACTCAGTACGTTCTATTAATGATATAAAAGATGGCAATATTAATTCAAAGATGGAGTTAAGTATAATTGCTGTAAGGATTGTGCTAGTCAGAGATTGAATAATGATAACCAAGGAAAAATATAAATTTATAATGCACTGGTCACAGCCCTGGCCGCATCAGTTTGCCCTGTCATGTGCATGATCATTTGATTAGCTACATGCACACACCTACGTTTCAATGTAATTTTCTGATCGACTGACACAGGAATTAAGAAGGTTAGGGACAATAGCTGTTGACATATTGTTGAAGATGTGGCGTTTTCACGTAGCTCAGTGCTGCCAAATAAAATGACGACCTCTTTTACTATTCAGTGTTCTGAACAGTGACAAGCTGTCTGCCTGTCTCTCTGTGCTGAAGATAAACAATGCAAGAGAAAATGTTGGCAGCCTCAGAATCAGCACAAAGTGAGTGAATGCTAAGTAAACAAGTTTAAGATGTACAAAATGCAGCCTATGCCGATGAATGAAATGCGTTGGTATTGTAGCATGCAAAGTGACATGGCAGAAGAGTGCAAGGCATAAATATCCTGGTGAAGTCCTCAATGGCTGAATTGGTGTCAATGTCATTCCAAAAGCAGCCATGATGACGTGGTGAGCTGTGGTTTGGTGATGTCCACTTATTTGGAGGAAGTGAAGAGGATGACTGTCTAGATTAGAGTGGTGCTAGAAAGGCACAGCCAGTTAGGCAGCATCTGAGGAGGAGGAAAATCAATGTTTTAGGCAAAAGCCCTTCATCAGGACTGAAGGCAGGATGTCTCCAGGGTGGAGAGATAAATGGGAGGGGGGTGGGGCTGGGGAGAAGGTAGCAAAGAGTACAATAGGTGGATGGGGGTGGGGATAAAGGCGATAGGTCAGTGAGGAGGGTGGAAGAGTACAATGAAGGTGATAGTTCAGAGAGGAGGGTGGAGCGGATAAGTGGGAAGGAAGATTGATAGGTAGGAATGGTCATGAGGATGGTGCTGAGCGGAAGATTGGAACTGAGGTAAGGTGGGGGTAGAGGAAATGAGGAAACTGGTGAAACACATTGATGCCCTGGGGTTGAAGTGTTCCAAGGTAGAAGATGAGTTGCTGTTCCTCCAGGCGCGACTGGTAAGGGAATGGCGGTGGAGGAGGCCCAAGATCTACATGTCCTCGGCAGAGTGGAGGGGGAGTTGAAATGTTGGGCCACAGAGCGGTGGAGTTGATTAGTACGGGTAACCCGGGGATGTTCCTTAAAGCACTCTGCAAGAAGTCACCCAGCATCCCCAATGTAGAGGAGACTGCATCAGGAGCAATGGATACAATAAATTACATTGGTGGATGTGCAGGTGAATCCTTGATGGATGTTGAAGGCTCCTTTGGGCGGGAGGAGTGTGGGCGCAGGTTTTGCAATTCCGGTGGTTTCAGGGGAAGGTGTCAGGATGGGAGGTTGGGTTGTTGAGAGGCATGGACCTGACCAGGTAGTCATGGAGGGAACGGTCTTTGCAGAGAGCAGAAAGAGTTGGGGAGGGCAATACATCCTTGGTGGTGGGGATCGTTTGGAGGTGGTGGCAATGTCGGTGGATGATGCAGTTTATGCAGAGGTTGGTAGGGTGGAAGGTGAGGACTGGGGGGGGGGGGGGGGTTCTGTCCTTGTTACGGTTGGAGGGGTGGGGTTTGAGGGCAGAGGTGCAGAACTTGGATGAGATGCATTGAAGGGCATCTTCACCCACGTGGGATGGGAAATGACATTCTTTAAAGAAAGAGGCCATCTGGTGTGTTCTGTGGTGGAACTGGTCCTCTGGGAGCAGATACAGCAGAGTCAGAGGAATTGGGAATGTGGGATAGCATTTTTGCAGGTGGTAGGGTGGGAAGAGGTGTAATCCAGGACCCTGTGGGAGTCGGTGGGTTTGTAAAAAGTATCAGTGTCAAGCCATTGATGGAGATAGAGAGGTCCAGGAAGGGGAGGAAGGTGTCAGAGATGGTCCAGGTGAATTTAAGATCAAGATGGAGTGTGTTGGTGAAGTTGATGACCTGCTCAACCCCCTCGCGGAGCACGAGGTGGTGCTGATGCAGTCATCAATGTAGTGGAGGAAGAGGTGGGGAGTGGTGCTGGTGTAACTACGGAAGATGGACTGTTCTACGTAACCAACAAAGAGACAGGAGTATCTGGGGCCTTTACGGGTGCCCATGGCTATCCCTTTTGTCTGGAGGAAGTGGGAGGGTTCGAAGGAGAAGTTGTTGAGGGTGAGGACAGTTCAGCCAAACCAATGAAAGTGTCAGTGGAAGGGTACTGTTGGCGACATCAGAAGAGGAAGAAACGGAGCACTTGGGGAGGCTCTGGTCATGGCGGGTGGAGATGTAGAGGGATTGGATGCCCATGGTGAAGATGAGGTGGTGGGGATCGGGGAAATGGAAGTCTTGAAGGAGCTGGAGGGCATGGGTGGTGATTTGAATGTATGTGGGGAGTTCCTGGACTGGAGGGGATAGGACAGTATCGAGGTAGGTGGAGTTGAGTTCAGTGGGGCAGAAGCATGCTGTGACAATGTGTCGGCCAGGGTGGTCAGGCTTGTGGATCTTGGGAAAGAGGTCGAATCAGGCGGTGTGGAGTTCCTGGACTACAAGGTTGGAAGATGTGGGTGGGAGATCTCCTGAGGTGATGTGGTTGTGTTTGGTCTGGGATGACTGTGCCTGTGGAGCATGCTGGCACACGGGGAAGATGGTGAAGTTAGATGAAGGTGAAGAGAAGTGAGTGGAAGGCTAAGACTCCAGGTAACTGCTTTGACTTTTATGCTAGGGATTGGCTTTGTCTTGTTTCTCAAATAACAAGAGGAGGATTGAGAGCTGTATAGAGGGGAGCTGAGCTCAGTTACCAAAAAGACGCAAATGCATCAAAATAATGGAATTGCCACTCATCAGTGAGATTTAGAACTCACTGCTTAAACCCCAAGGGGATGCCTCGAATTTTTTTTTGGGATGTCAGGACTCTGATTTTCTCATCCTCACCTGTGTTTTCCCAATGTTCTTGGCATTACCTTCACTGCTCAGGGTCTGGGAAAACTCTGTCTTAAATGACTGCATTGCTTCTAAAGTTCAATTATCAAAACATTTTTGGCAGCTGACCCTCACTAAAGTAAATCTCCTACAATTGTCTTTCTCCTTATTTTGCTTTGAGCAGGAGTCTAATTATTTTTTTAAAATCATGTTATCTCTCTCGGGACTGGACTGTTTACAAATTGTTGCTTTGTTTTCTTGAATGGAACTGCAGTTTTCCTGTCAGTGGGTGGGGTGGAGTCAATGGAACTATGAAATAGAACAACGTTAAAGTGAATTCAGTATATGCAATTCCTATCATTTTACACAGATGGCAAGCTTTAGGTTTATAGGCATTTTCAATCGAACATTTATGAAACGTCTTTCATGCAGGTGGGATTCAAACCTGGGCAGTTGACGTCCCGTATGGTTGCAAGATGAGGCGTTCTTCCTCCTGGTGTCAGCTGGTTAGAGATTGACGATGGAGACAGCCCAGGAACTACATGTCCTTGGTGGAGAACGAGGGGCAGTTAAAGTGTTCAACCACAATGTGGTGGAGTTGGTTGGGTGCCCCAGAGATGTTCTCTGAAATGATCCGCAAGTTGGCCTCCTGGGATCATGCAACCACACAGGTTCAATGTGGATTTCACCAGTTTCCTCATTTCCCCACACCCCCATCTTTCCCAGTCCTAAGCCTCCAACTCAGCATCACCCTCTTGACCTGTCCATCTTCCTTTCCACCTATCTGTTCCACCCTCCTCTCTGACCTATCACTTTCACTGCTATCTTCACCTAACTATTGCATTCCCAGCTGCCTTCCCCCCAGCCCGACACCGTCCCATTTATCTGTCAGCACCAACCCCCCTCGGCCCACAAGCCTCATTCTTGATGAAGGGCTTATGCCCGAAACGTTGATTCTCCTGCTCCTCAGATGCTGCCTGACCGGTTGTGCTTTTCCAGCACCACACTCTCAACTCTGGTTCCCAGCATCTGTGGTCCTCTCTTTCTCCTATATATGTATTACTCTTTGTTAAAGAAACATACAAACAATACATTCCCACAGCAACACAAAGAAGATATACCATGTGAACATTTGTTTTTTGGAAGACATTGTTCCCTTCTGTCACCCTAGCCATTGCTTCATGAGATGAAATTGTATTTTTAAAAGAAAAAGTACTAGAAACAATTTGCTTATACTAAAGTGAAAGATAATAGTCTAAAAGAAAAGAGCATGATGTGAGATTAAACTATGTCAAGTGTTATTGATTAGACGTAGGCTTGTGTTCCACTGTCAGACTGAACAAAACTAAGCTTCATTTTTATGTAACCAGTTGATTAACGTAGCACGGCAGTGTTTGAGAGCAGGAGATGACTGAACATAAGTTTTGCTCTCCTAAGAACAACCTCTGAATTCAACACTAACACATTATATTAGTGTAAGGTGATTGGGAATATGTTTCCAGAAAAGGAGCAATGGCCTGTTAAATGTGGTTTGAAACTACCACTCCAAAGTGGCATTATGAAATAGAGCATCTGTTGTCTCAATATCATGTATTATGTTGCTTCTTAATATAGCTTACTTAATTATTTTACTATTTTGGTTTCCCATTTTCATCAATAGCACCATATAATTTAACTACCAGAGCCTTCTTTTTTTTCTCTTCATGGGTAATTCCACTGGTAATTTGTCTCATCCTCCAGTTGCATTGCATATCATCAAGATTGTCAAAGGATAAATTGTAACACTCTCAGCTGATGGTGGAGTAGTATAGTGATGCAGTGTCCTGGGTGATACGTAATAAGCTGACTCACTCATTCTGACAAGAGCACTGCTCCCAGGTTATCACATTTCCACTGGTGTTGCTTATTTTCTTTGTTAACTGAATGATACTGCTGTTAAATCCTGCATACAACTTGATCACTTCTCCTATTTATCCATTTATCCGGCGATTCAATAGATTTTGTTTAACTCTTCCTAGAATTCACCTCCACATCTCTGCCATGCCCACCTCCCAACCTCAACCTGTGAAGAAACACCTCGCAGTGATATGTTGATGTTTTAGTAAAGAGAGTGTGTGAAATAAATTGGTCAACACTCCTAACGTCAAGCCAGTTAGCAACTTATTGCATTATTATTTATGTGATTGTGCTTTAAGTAAAGTGTAACAGTGATGTGCATACCCCCTGCATTACTTGGTGAGTGTTTTTACATTGATTACATTGGACCTCCCGATTATCCAGAACATTTGATCAACCAGCACGTTCCTGGTCTCATAGGTTCTGGTTAATAGAATGTTTGCTGTACTTAAAGCCACATTCACAATCCGCTGTCATAACACATCCAGGAAAGAGAAGCTTACAGCATCAACAGTAAGGATAGGGAGTTTATATCACTGAGGGTGGCTGCTTGTTGACAAAGATCTTAAGATTAAAAAAAAAGCAAAGTCTTCTTGCCCTGCGAAACAGAACATCGCCACTGATAAAAGCTGTCAAGATAAATGGCTGAAGATGAAGTCTTCATAGACAATGAGGCAAGAACCTAGTTTGGGGCAGAGCACATATGAAAGAAGAAATGTGCGAGTGCATATTTCCTTTTCTTATTTCTGAGAGTAGCTATCAGATCACACATCCTCACTGAATACAGGCTTCTCTCTTCTCTCTTTCGGTTGTGACCAGCAAATCCAATGGACCAAGTCTTATGGAAAATAATGTCCCAATAATGGAAATCCTTCCAACATCTGTCAAACTGATTTTTTTTCTTTCAGTGGAGTGCTAATGTTGAATTTCTTGCTTCCACAAGAGTGGCCCATGTAAACACGAATAGTGAACAACAGATTTTCTTTCTAAAATTAGTTGTTTTGAACTTATGATATTGTCAGTTGCCTACTGGCATCAGTCACTTAACAATTTTCTGATAATTTCAACTAGTAGGCTCTGTAAATGTTCGGTTCATAATCATCTCAGCAATTTAATCCGAGAGAGTGCAAGATTAAAGAACTGCCAATAAGCATGTAAGGAAATTATTTCATTCAATGTGCCTTTCGAAAAAAGATTGTCATCTTGAGGAGCGACTGCAGTTTCAGGAAAGGCCTAACTGAGTGTTGAGCTAAGTGAAGCAAATACGGTTGTTTGTAATAGAGATTTACTCAATTATTTTCAATTTCTAATGACTTTTCTGAATTATTACAATGATGCACATGCATTCTAAGGGTGTTTTGTTAAAATATACCACGTAGGTTATATAATAGGAGTTACTGAAATGGACAAACATTTAGATTGAAAACAAACCTTAAAACTCAAAGTTATTACTTGCTGTTCCCCCAATAAGTCACACCTCATCCACTGCATCAAACTCACAAGTCCAGCCTGAAAGCTTCCAATGGTTCTCTGTTAACCAGTTGTTATTAGATATGACAGAGCAGTTCTTACCACTCCATGGATACTTCTGTTATATTTTGGTTTCAGCAGTTCAATGCCACCAATCCTTCTTTCTCTGTGTGAGTCCAGACACTGTCTATTTATAAGTGGTGTAAGATAGACTACTGGTGAGCCTAACAGAAGAGGCACAAAATGATTTATTGCATGATAGCATTGTGTATATTTCTGAAGTGCATTCAGGAGCTTTACAGAACACATCTGCACCCTTCAGTCATTCATTGAGAACGCAACCGAAAGACTATACTTTTGTGGATGGAAGTCAATCAGAACTAAATGCAACAGGATAGGTGATTACCTTGTGGTATCATTGCTAGACAATTAATCCAGAGATGCAGGCAGTATTCTGGTGACCTGGATTCAAACCTTGCCAAGGCAGATGTTGGAATTTGAGTTAAATTAAAAACAAGATCTGGAACTGAGACTCCAATGCTGACCACCATCTGGTTCTCACATCCTTTACAGAAGAAAAGTCCAGAGTCACAGCAATGAGGTTGACTCTTAAGTGTCCTGTGGGCAACTAGGATGGACAATAATTACTGAGCTAGCCAATGATGCCCATACCTTGTTAATGATTTTTTTAAAAACAGAAAAAATGGACAGGCAAGATTTCAGGACCAGGATAAATTTCAGTATCACAAATCATACTTATACATCTTTGTACACATAGCTAGACTGAAGCTGACAGAAACATGAGAGTGTTTCAGATAGCAATTAAATGTTTTGAACTTCGTGATAGTGTCTGTTATGCAGAAATGTTGGTCATTGTTATAGTTTCTGATAATATTAATTAGTGAGCTCATTACGTTTTGGTAAAACTCCCAGTAATTTAACCTGAGAGAATGTTTCAGTGCACAATTCAGGATGTCGAAATGTAAGGAAGTCGACATGTGTTGACAGTACAGTATACATGTGGACTAATTGTTTGCCTTATGGAAATAACCAGAATGGATAATAATTAAAAAGGCACATTGGTCAGGCAGCATAGACTGACTACAATTACAGAATGGATACATTCACATTGTTGTTTTATCCTACCGTGTATCTGATTCCTGATTTATGATATTCCTGAAGGGAATCTGGTTAATTAATAGTCACAAGAACTGCACGGTTCTGCAGAATTTAACCAATAAGGGCTGTATTAACAATACCATTTGATGCCATTACAAAAAGCAACATTAAATTGCCACTAATTTACATTGACTCTAAATTGGGGCTGGGGTGAGGACTTTTGTGGCACAGTGGTAGTGTTCCTATCTTTGAGCCAGGAGTCCTGGGTTCAAATCCAATGTGCTCCAAAGGTGCAACAGAACATCTCTGAATAGTTTGAGCAGAAAAAATCTTGACTCCGAATTAATGCCTACCAATTAAGCAGGACATGTGGCTATTTCCAAATTAGAAGTTAAATAAACAGCACATTTTTTCTTGATGAGTTAATTAATGACTGGCCCTTAAATAAGTCTCCTCCGTCACTCTTTAAACATAAGTGTGTTGATTATACTGTGTCCATAAAATTATAATGGTTAAAGACAGCTGGGCATTCTTGTATGGATCTGCAACAAAACAAGACGTCTAATGAAAGAAAGAATGACTGTGTCCAGTTGGAAAGCAGAGCAAAAATAGCCTGAAGCCAGGAAATTAATCATTCTTGGAACACAAAAAATATTACTGGACAGATTTTTCATTCATGTGGAACAGGTAAGGATACACTGACAATTCCCGACTGTGAAACCCAAAGCATGCACACAGGCAAACAGATGGATGAACAAGGGTGCAGTGGAGATCTACCAGGATATTGTTTGTGAGAATCAGGCCATTTCACTCATTGAGTCCACAGCGAACTTATGAACAGCATCCCATCCAGGCCCACACTCCTACTCTATCCCTGGAACCCTGCATTTTTCATGGATAATCCACCCAGCCTGCACGTCCCTGAGCACTATGAATGCTGAAGAGGTTAGTGATCAAGAAAGATTGGTCAGACAGGAATTGTTTACCTTGAAGCAGAAGAGACTGAGGGGTCATGTGATTGAGATGTATATAATTATGAGGGAGATACATAAGTTAGGAGCGTGATGCTGAAAAAGCACATCAGGTCAGGCAGCATCTGAGGAGCATTCTGATGAAGGACTTATGCCTGAAAAGTCAATTCTCTTGCCCCTCGGTTGCTGCCTGACCAGTTGTGCTTTTCCAACACCACACTCTCGACTCTGATCTCCAGTATCTGCAATCCTCACTTTCTCCCAGATAGATAATATAGACAGGAAAGAACTTGGTGAGAGTGTCAATGTTCAGAGGGCACAGATTTATGTTGAGGGGCAGGAGGAGGTTTAGAGGCAATGTAAGGAAAAAATATTTCCCTCCAGAAGATGGTGGAAATCTGGGACTCATTCTCTGTAAGGCTCAAAGAGGTAGAAACTCTTGTAAATATGACTGGCCCTTAAATAAGTCTCCTCCATCACAGGGCATACAAGACTGTGGACCAAGTGCTTGAAAATGGAAGTAGAATAGTTAGGTGTAAACTCAATGGGCCAAAGGACCTTTGTATGTGCTGTAGACCTCTATGACTCAATGGTAAGGACACACATTTGCCTGTACATAAAATCTGCTCTTTATTTACATTTCTCCTAAACCTACCACCTCCGAATGAATCTCTCAGTGATGAGATATTAAACTGAGGCTCCATCTAACCACTCAGCTGTGTCCAGAAGATCCTCAGCCACAAAAGAAAAGCAGTGAAATTCCCTCCAGTCAATACTTTCTCAAGTATGGTCAATATATATTGCTCAATTAACATCACTACAAACAGATTTTCCACACTGGTAACTGTGGAAACTTGCTGTATGCAGATGAGCTGCGGTGTTTCTACAATGCAAAATGACTACCCTTCAAAAGAACTCCACTGGAGGTGAATTTGGAATATTCTGAACTCATGAAAAACTCTGAGTTCATTTACATAATGGGTGTTTCAGAGTGAATAACCTCTCAAGACTCAGTCCTCTCAAATGAGGCTTGTTCTGCACAGCAAAACCAAAGCAGCTTGTACCAGAATTTCTTTTTAACAACAAAATGTTAGATTTGCTGTTGCTTGTTATACCAGTTGAAAAAGAATTATAATGAGAAGAATATCCATTGACAAGAGAATTCATGTTGTGCAAGTGAGATGTCCAAATTGAGACATTTTATCATTGTGATCAACCCTTAAATTGGCAGTGGAGTTCATTCTTCTTGCAGAGTCAAACACAGATGATGTATTTCCACACATACCTAGTAACAGTTTAATATAAAGAATAGTGAGGTTTATTTTTAATCAAGAAATGATAGAGATTTCGGTTCAAAATGCTGGTGGGAACTTGTGATGATGCTGCTCCGTTAACATGGTTGTGTTATCCCTGGTTTCTTTCAGAAGCATTTTACAAGATAAAGGTTCTGAAGTGTCTGACTTGATCCACTTGAAGAAGTTTTTAAGTTTAAAGAAAAGCATTGTATTATAGACCCCTAATATCCAGAAGGAAATTGAGGAACAAATTTGTAATGCGATCTTAGTTATCTGTAAGAATAATAGTGTGGTTATTGTCGGGGATTTTAACTTTCTAAACATCGACAGAGACTGCCATAGTGTTAAAGGTTTAGATGGAGAGGAATTTGTCAAGTGTGTACAAGAAAATTTTCAGATTCAGTATGTGGATGTATGTACCAGGGAAAGCGCAAAACTTGACCTACACATGGGAAATAAGGCAGGGCAGGTGACTGAGGTGTCAGTGGGGGAGCACTTTGGGGCCAGTGACCATAATTCTATTAGTTTTAAAATAGTGATGGAAAAGATAGACCAGATCTAAAAATTGAAGTTCTAAATTGGAGAAAGGCCAGTTTTGACAATATTAGGCAAGAACTTTCAAAAGCTGTTTGGGGGCAGTTATTCGCAGGTAAAGGGACGGCTGGAAAATGGTAAGCCTTCAGAAATGAGATAACGAGAGTCCAGAGAACGTATATTCTTGTTAGGGTGAAAGAAAAGGTGCTAGGCACATGGAACGCTGGATGACTAAAGAAATTGAGGGTTTGATTAAGAAAAAGAAGGAAGCATATGTCAGGTATAGACAAGATAGATCGAGTGAATCCTTAGAAGAGTATAAAAGCAGTAAGAGTATATTAAAGAGGGAAATCAGGAGGACAAAAAGGGGACATGAGATAGCTTTGGCAAATAGAGTTGAGAAGAATCCAAAGGATTTTTACAAAAACCTTAAGGACAAAAGGGTAACTAGGGAGAGGATAGGGCTTATCAAAGATCAGCAAGGCAGCCTTTGTGTGGAGCTGCACAAGATGGGGGACATACTAAACGAGTATTTTGCATCAGTATTTATGGTGGAAATGGAAGATATAGACTATAGGGAAATAGATGGTGACATCTTGAAAAATGTCTACATTACAGAGGAGGAAATGCTGGATGTCTTGAATTGCATAAAAGTGGATAAATCCCCAGGACCTGATCAGTTGTACCCTAGAACTCTGTGGGAAGCTAAGGAAGTGATGGTTGGCCTCTTACGGAGATATTTGTAGCATCAGTAGTCACAGGTGAGGTGCTGGAAGACTGAAGGTTGGCTAACATGGTTCCACTGTTTAAGAAAAGTGGTAAGGACAAGCCAGGAACTATAGACCAGTGAGCCTGATGTTAGTAGTGGTGGGCAGGTTGGTGAAGGGAATTCTGACGGACATGATGTACATGTATTTGGAAAGGCAGGGACTGATTAGGCATAGTCAACATGACTATGTCTCACAAACTTGATTGAGTTTTTTGAAGAAGTAATAAAGAGGATTGATGAGGGCAGAGTGGTAGATGTAAGCTATGTGGACTTCAGTAAGGCGTTCAACAAAGTTCCCCATGGGAGACTGATTAGCAAGGTTAGATCTCGTGAAATACCGGGAGAACTAGGCATTTGGATACTGAACTGGCTCAAAAGTAGAAGACAGCAGGTGGTGGTGGAGGGTTATTTTTCAGACTGGAGGTCTGTGACCAGTGGAGTGCCGCAAGGATCAGTGCTAGCTCCACTACTCTTCATCATTTATATAAATGACTTGGATGTGAGCTTAAGAGGTATAGTTAATAAATATGCAGATGACGCCAAAATTGCAGGTGATATGGGCAGTTTACCTCAGATTACAACAGGATCTTGATCAGATGGACCATTGGGCTAAGAAGTGGCAGATGGAATTTAATTTAGATAAATGTGAGGTGGTGCATTTCGGGAAAGCAAATCTTAGCAGGACTTATACACTTAATGGTAAGGTCCTAGGGAATGTTGCTGAACAAAGAGACCTTGGAGTGCAGGTTCATAGCTCCTTGAAATTGGAGTCTCAGATAGAAAGGATAGTGAAGAAGGTGTTTGGTATGCTTTCCTCTATTGATCAGAGTATTGAGTACAGGAGTTGGGAGGTCATGTTGCGACTGTACAGGACATTGGTTAGATCACTGTTGGAATATTGCATGCAATTCTGGTCTCCTTCCTATCAGAAAGATGTTGTGAAACTTGAAAGAGTTCAGAAAAAGTTACTAGGATGTTGCCAAAGTTGGAGGGTTGGAGCTATAGGGAGAGGCTGAACAGGCTGAGGCTGTTTTCCCTGGAGCGCCAGAGACTAATGGGTGACCTTAGAGAGGTTTATAAAGTCATGAGGGGCATGGATAGAATAAATAGACAAAGTCTTTTTCCCTGGAGTGGGGGAGTCCAGAACGAGAGAGCACAGGTTTAGGGTGAGAGGGAAAAGATATAAAAGAGACCTAAGGGGCAACTTTTTCACGCAGAAGGTGGTGTGTGCATGAAATGAGCTGCCAGAAGAAGTGCTGGAGGCTGGTACAATTGTAATATTTAAAAGGCATCTGGATGGGTATATGAATAGGAAGAGATTGAAGGGATATGGGCCTGGTGCTGGCATGTGGGACTAGATCAGGTTGGGATATCTGGTCGGCATGGATGGGTTGAACCAAAGGGTCTGTTCCCATGCTGTACATCTCAATGACACTTGCACAAGGGGAGCAGCCAGTTCGGTTTAGCTTGGTTTGGTTTGGGTTTTAGCAGTTTGACTGTTCAGAGCAAGCAGTTGGTCAGTTTTTGAGGTTGCTGGTCAAAGAAACAGCTGCATGGAAGAACGTGTTCTATGCTGAATCTCTCTGCCATTTCTCTCTCTCCTGTGAGATCCCGAGTTTGATATTTCCTTTCTTGCCAAGAGGTGTTTATGGGACTGCTGCAGGAATTTGGAACAGCATCATTAAGTTGGGTGATCTGTAGGGTTTTCGGATAGGTTAAGATATTTTCTATTCTGTTCTTTTTTTTGCGCGTTTCACTCTGTAATCTTGCAGATAAATTGTTCTGTTTAAAACTAAGTCATTGAGCCAGCTGTATCCCTCTTGTAATATCCACACTACACCTGCTGAAAACAACATGCAAAGTTTGGGTCTGGGCTACTTCCCTGAAATATTTTGAAGAGTTCTGGCCTGGTCCATAACAATCTATAAATCTAAACTGTTCAATTAATGAAGCTGAGCTCCACGGGGGAATTTGATTGTTGCAGGGAGCTGAGCTGAATGATTATAAAGCAGTGAGACCGAGGAGGACTCAAGCTGTTTCATTTTCAATGATGAGATTCAGTTAATAGTCTCTGTTTGCTTTAAGTCATTTGCTGACATTGGGGTTGTGTCAGCTCCTTATTTACACAATGCATCAAACTGCATGGATGGTGGAGCAAGTTCCCATAAAATGCAGCCATTTAGATGATGTGTTTGCAGAAATAGGTCTTTTATGGTCAGGTGACCCATGATCTCCACGCTTTCTATAGAAATATTGATACTTTTTTCATGAGCATGGATAAAAACTCAAAATGGAGAAGCAGAATTTAAACCTGGCCACACTCCGCAATTTGCAAATTGCAGAGCTGGAGCAAAGAGTATTCATGTAGCCAGGTCTTGGACAATCAGCTCCCTGTCAAAACCAGACAGATCTGGAAGTACCTGGTTAGGTACAGATAGCCATATTGTTTCAGAATGAACCATTGTTTACTCCTCTAGTGAAGCTCCTTTGTTAGAAGAACCACTTGATGAAGGAGCAGCACTACAAAAGCTAGTGCTTCCAAATTAACCTGTTGGACTATACCTGGTTTTATGTGATTTTTAATTTTGTACATCCCAGTCCAACACTGGCACCTCCATTTCAATGTTAGAAGAATGTTGTGCAGACTTGGTGGCACTCAGCTCAGTACGAGGCCAGAGGCACAGTGTGATAAGGACAGCACTTGACAGTCAAAGGTCAAAACCATGTTCTGCAACTTCCAGATATGGAAAGTAGCCAACTGATTTGATCTTTCTGCTCCTGCCTGATGCTAGCATTGGACACAGGTCAAAAAGCTTTGATAAAAAGCACAGGAAGGGCAACCTGGAACCCCGGCTTGCTCAATGACATCCAGAGAGAGCACTTTTGACTGGCAGCTGAAATGCACAGCATCTCCAGCTCTTTGTTCTTCATAGTGAGCATCATTAGACTGACCAAATTCAAAAGAACACCTTGGTGATACACCCAAAGGTAGCTGGTATCGACTTAAGACTGTTTGCTTAGAGATTTAAAGTTGTTTCCTGAAGAGTTCTGCTAAGACATTGATACAGCTTGATAGAGTTTAATTAAGGTACAAAAAATAGAGTCTGATAAATATTGTTTTTTCTTGATAAAGTGTTCAATAAAGTTGTGTTGAGTCTTCCCTGACTTTTGTCCTCTTTGTCTATCTCATTGTATAATGCATCTGAATTGAAAAGGCTGACTGCAAACTGGTCAAAATTGGTCAGGGTACATTTACCTACCTTACATTTTACAACATGTTCAAACCCATTGGTCTCTGCTAAAGTTTGTGCTGTATAAAAGCCTGCTCTCTTCCAACTCTACCAACTATATCAGCATATCCTTTTTTTCTCATGTGCTTATTTATCCTGCCCTTGCAAGAAGTTATTGTGTTCCTACTCAATATTCCTTGTGATAGTGAAGCCAACATTCTCACTACTCACTGATTAAGAAGTTAAGGATGAAACCTTAGGAAATTTTAATGCGCTACTCAAATTAAAATAACTTAAGTCATCTCACCATATCACCCAGAGGATTCTTGACTCAACTCTCCTTTTCCATTCATTTGTCTTGCCTCCCAATTTCTCAAGTTAGAAATTTGGAAGATTATCCATTTGGTCTGACTTGCAAAGGCTTATGTTTCACTTGTGTCCACCAATGTGTACATGCAAATCTCCTGAGAAGTTTTATTCTGAGCATTATTGATTAATTTTTTTAAAAATATCGGTAATCTTTGCTTGTGCCAATGAGTGGATTTAAAAAATATTTTGAGCTTGGTTCAAACTTTATGGTTCAAAGTTTGTGAGAAGATTTGTAGCTCGGGTGCTCGTTGTTGTGGTTCTGTTCGCCGAGCTGGGAATTTGTGTTGCAGATGTTTCGTCCCCTGTCCAAGTGACATCCTCAGTGCTTGGGATCCTCCTGAGAAGCGCTTCACAGGTGGCTCCCAAGCACTGAGGATGTCACCTCGACAGGGGACGAAAAGTCTGCAATACAAATTCCCAGCTCGGCAAACAGAGCCACAGCAAACTTTATGGTTGCAAAATGATGCAAGTAACCTATACGGGTGATATCAGCGCCTACATTTTAACCTCACACAGCTGACGACAGTCTGCCTAAGGTGTAACATGGATGAGCTCAAAAACAAGACTTTCTTTAAAATCCTGAGGTTAAGATTTTAATACTCATCATATTGTGTGATTTTATAGAAAGAAACATGGTATAATTTCATGGGTAATGAACATTTAGGCAGTGAAGTTCAGCATTAATGGATACAGAGTAAAGCTGTTTGTAAAATTTTTTATAATGTATTTTTTACCTCTAACCTCAGATAGTTAACTAATTCTGCCTCAAGGCAAATATTTATATTTCACACTTTCACCCTTTTTCATGCACAATAGAGAAAAAAAGTGAACTGGGATCTTCATTTGTGAGGGGAGCTGCCCTTTTGACCAATTGAAGGCAACACGTGGAATTTTTTGATTGAAATGGCTGATTCTGGTTCAGGGAATCTTTAGGAACTCACTCAAAGCAGCATTTAAATTTAATAAAAAGGAATAAGAGTAAAGAAATAAATAAAATAATGTTCAATAACACTCACTTCCTTAAGATGCCCTATTGCAGTCCACTAAAACAAGAACCATGCAATTATTACACATTATGTGTTATCTATGGTTGAAATTCAGATAAGATAAAGAAGAAAAGTGAATTGGTAATTGCTGGCGATTGATTAAAATCCATCCTTTAAATTTGTATTAAATCTATTATTATCTGAAGTGAATGAGCAATTAAAGCTAATTAATAATTATGATGAGACAGTCAGTCAGATTGTGATTGATTGACTTTGGAAGTGCCATTGGCAGTTATTTAAACTGAATGTTTTTTTTAAGTCGAGTTTTAACATATTACAGCAGATTTTTCAAAAGTGAATCCAGACTGAGGAATTGCTAAGAATCAGAAGCATCACACTGGTAAAGATTTTTCATGAGGCAATGCTGGTAATCACAAGGGATCTTCTCTGTAAGTATTGCAGAACAAAATGCATTGCCAGTCATAACTATTGTCTCGTTGTTCAGCAATTGGGTAACTTTAATCTGTTCCCAATCCCTGTAACAAGCCTTATCAATCAATCCTCAGACAGCTATAATCTGTTCCCGGCTGAAATGTAGGCATAATCAATCAAACTGATGAGTAATGTCATCAGAACCCTGTCACAGTCTCTTTGTGGGCACAATTTGTCCAACAGGTCACATGATAAAGATGCACCAAGAAATCAATAATTCCTTCTCTGATGAAGAAGTCATGAACTGTTTTGTGTGGATAAAAATGAGCTTTCATTTTTTCTCTGACATTTCTGGAAAGGAATCGATGTGGTGAAACAGAAGACATTTCTTTGTGGTTAGATAAAGCATAAAATGATTTTATAACCTTCCATTTCCAGCTCATTGATACACAGAAATGTTCATCCTATTTATTCACGGTCGTAGTTCAGTAGCCTTAGTACAAGTCACAAAACATAATCAAAAAGCGGGTATAATGTAAAGTAGGCTTCATTCTCATCAGACATTTATACACAGTACATTGAACTTTCTGTTCACACACACTGTCAAAATACATTTTTTACTCCATTATTATTGAAAACATCTTTCCCTTTTCTACCAGATGAGGTGAGTATTCTTCAGAACATAAACAATAGAATTCAGATTTCTATAACATTGAAATAAATGATATTCTATTTTAAAGTAGCAGTCAGTTTGAAGTGCATTGTTAAGTGTAGATTCAGAATATCTGAAAGCAATTATCGACCTTATGTGTGATTATTGTGGAGAAGGCCAGGCAAAGGACTAAGGCATGGTTTCGCAGAATACAATGTTGTGAAACAAGTTCCCTTTACATACTGTTTCTCATACTTAGTCACATGTGTTACCTTTCTACAAGAAAGTCTACACTTGCTAATGAGCCTATGTAATGTTTTGTAAATTATCAAGAAGATAGCCTCGGGGGTGGGGGTGGGGGCGCGGGGGTCAACAAATTCATCAAGCAATGACAGTTGAAAACCCCTCCACTTTTAAGATTTGCCAAATAACAAAATGATAGTACTCTGAGAAACCATGGGCAGGGTTGTCTTTCCACTGCTCAGTCCAGTGATTACTTGCTGGATGTAGCATCCACTTGCTTCTCCTGCCATTTAAGTGGTCTTTCTCAGCACAGTTTGGCTCTGAGGGCTTACCCTGGTGGGGGTCAGGGGTTTTAACTGATTGGTGTTAGTTGTCAAAACCAGAGAAGGATGGCGGTTTCATTTCCTAAAGGATATTAGTGAACCAGATGGGTTTTTGTTGTGGTTCTGCTCGCCGAGCTGGAAGTTTTTGCTGCAAACGTTTCGTTCCCTGGCTAGGGAACATCATCAGTGCTGTTGGAGCCTCGTGTGAAGCGCTGCTTTGATGTTTCTTCCGGTATTTATATTGGTTTGTTCTTGCCACTTCCGGGTGTCAGTTTCAGCTGCAGTGATTTGTATGTGGGGTCCCGGTCGATGTGTCTGTTGATGGATGTTCTTGCCGTTTCCGGGTGTCAGTTTCAGCTGTAGTGGTTTGTATATGGTGTCCAGGTCAATGTGTCTGTTAATGGAGTTTGTGGATGAATGCCATGCTTCTAGGAATTCTCTGGCTGTTCTCTGTCTGGCTTGTCCTATGATAGTGGTGTTTTCCCAGTCAAATTCATGTTGCTGGTTGTCTGAGTGTATGGCTACTAGAGATAGCTGGTCGTGTCGTTTTGTGGCTAGCTGAACCACAACAACGGATACCCGAGCTACAAATCTTCAATCAGATTTTAGATGGGTTTTTCCCACAACAATTGACAATGGTAACATTGTCATCACTGGCCTCTTAATTCCAGATTTTATCAAATTCAAATTCCATCATCTGTCATGGCAGGATTTGAACCCAGGTCCGAGAAATTGAATTGCTGGATTCATAGTCAGAATCAAAAAGTGTGCCACTGGAAAAGCACAGCAGGTCAGGCAGCATCCTAGGAGCAGGAAAATCGATGTTTCTGGCAGGAGCCTTTGTACCAAGGTTCATGTACTACCGTTCTCCCTATTTCCCACAATATGGTCCCACACTCACTCTCATCCATCCTACCCCCAATACCACTGACCCTACATTCCCTCTGCACTGCCTATTCACCTAATCACTCACTCAGGACATCTCGCCATCTGCAGCAAAAATAACAGCCATTCAACCCATTTTTACCTGCATTAATGAGTGCCTGTCTGTCATTCCAGGAGGGAAAACAGCCCACAATGTGACAGGAAGAGTCAAACTGGGTGGTAGATTGCCAGATATTCAGACCCTTACATCATGAGCATCCTGAGTCTGACCATTGCGAGCAGTTGGCTGACTGTGTCCAAGCCCTCAGACTGGTATTGGAGGCTGCCATTGACTTACCATCTTGAGTGAAGGTTATCCCCTTTGTTTTGACAGAAGCTTGTCAACAACAATAGCAAGCTTCTTGGTTTCATGCCTATGCTAAGCAACGGGGCATGCATTAATGTTTGAGGAGGGGTATAGGATTGGAATGGTGGTGTTGTGTTGCAGGCTGTGCATTTCTGCGACACGTGCTGAAGGATACGGATTTGGAATGCAGATGTATCCCCCATTACCTGTGATCAGTATCTCTGATTGTATGGTAAAACCAAATCTGCAGTGCTCACCCTTGATGAGTGGTCTTGGGAACAGGTCTGCACTCCAAATATTGAGTGCTTTTCTCTATCCATTGATGCTGCACAACTTACTGTATTTCTCCAGCATTCTTTGTTTAGAGTTCAGATTTCCAGCATCATCAGTATTTTGATTTTATTTGAGGGTTTCCCTTTGTAGTTTAATAATTCGCAAGTTTTTGCTTCTGCAACTTGTTGAGGAGTCCATGTTATTTCATGCATGCTCTTCGTTCGAAAGGCCTCCTGTCATTTCTACTAAATTTCATCTTTTCCAGCAGTTATGATTCAATGTGAAAGAATATTGTTAATTTACTTTCTACATACAGTTGGCTATCATTTTGGTGTGCACTTCAATCTTAGTTTCTTTTCATAAGGTTGAAGGCATATTCCATTAATTTTTCAATGCTGAGGGACCCAGACTCATTGATTCTGTTTGCAGCGCGTCTTGTTATTACTGTGACTTGCTGACCACAACATTGCTCACTGTGCACAGCTCTTTACATCCACTACTGCCCCAGTCTGCCGAAGCTGCTCAGCATCCTATTGCTTTTGTACAGTCACTCTCTATCTTAAATACCAAGATCAATAACACCTCTGGATCACTTTCAACTTCCACTGTAGCCTGGCGCTACAAGAAAATATTAATGACTGTTTTTTAAATAAGCAAGTGATGGATGTTGCTGAGGAGTCATCATGATTAAAGATTATACTGCATTTCCATTAGCTGCTGACAGATATTTATGCATAAATGTTCTGAAAACCGTTACTTTGCCTTTAATGCTCCAAGGGTAGGTTTTAACTGTCAACTGGCTGACTGATGGAACGCACTGGCTGACTGCCCAATCATGCTGGCAGGAGACCTGGTTTATTTTGACAGCCAGACCATATTGCCATGCTGGTGGTGAGTTGTGGGCACCAGATGCCATATTGCCTCCTGCTGTGTGTGTGCCAGTGCCATATTGGGTGGCCCAGAGACCATCTCAGGAGATGGAAAGATAGTTCTGAGTGTGGCTGCTTTGGTATATGTTATTTTTCAGGAGCCTGAAGGACACACCCAGTTCCTCCTTGTCACACCAACGTGTTTTTTTTCAAACTTACCTTCTGCTGCCTACATTGTGATGAGTGGGCATATGGTAGTCCTCATAACTAACTGGCAGAATTATGGCCAGGATTCAATACATGTCATTGAATTTGCCTATGGGAAGGACCGTCCACTTGCCAATGGTGATGCCCATAGCGCTGACACATATGACATCTACTGCACTATTTACACCATGCATCTCAACTTGATTTTCATTACAAATGTACACAGTTTGGTTAAGGAATGCACATCAACAGCCGTTAAAGAAAAGAGAAATAAATAGTGGCATCTTCAAAAAATGTCCATATTACAGAAGAGGAGGTGCTGGATGCCTTAAATGCATAAAAGTAGGAATCCAGAGGATTGGGGAGATTACAAAACCCAACAGACAGTAACAAAAAAAGAAATAAGGTTTGAGAAGATTAAATATGAGAGTAAGCTGGCCAGTAATATAAAGAAAAACTGTAAGAGTTTCTTTAGATATATAAAGGTCAAAAGGGAGGCAAAAGTGGCCATTAGGCTATTGGAAAATGACACTGGAGAGATAGTAGTAGGGAACAAGGAAATGGCTGAGGAATTGAATAATTATTTTGCATCAGTCTTCAGTGTTGAAGACACTAGTAATATCCCAAAAATTCAAGTGAGTAAGGGAGCACAGCTGAGTATGGTGGCCATCATCAAGGAGAAGGTGCTAGAAAAACTGATGGCCTGAAGGTCGATAAATCACTTGGACCAGACTGACTACACCCTAGAGTTCTAAGGGAGATAGCTGAGGAGATAATGGAGGCATTAATGGTGATCTTTCAGGAATCACTAGAATCAGGGAGGGTCCAGAGGACTGGAAAATTGCTAATGTGACACCCCTTTTTAAAAAGGGAGTAAGGCAAAAGACAGAAAATTACAGACAAATTAGCCCATCCTCGGTTATGGGTAATATCCTGGAATCCACTGTGAAGGATGAGATTTCTGAATTCTTGAGATGTATGGTGAGTTATGGCAAAGTCAGCATGGTTTCATCAATGCTTGGTCATGCCTGACAAATCTTCTAGAATTCTTTGAGGAAGTAATGAGCAGGTTAAACCAAGGAGAGCCAATCTGAACTTCAAGGAAACCTTTGACAGGAGGTTACTGAGTAGGTTAAGAGCCCATGGTGACAAAGACAAGGTGCTAGTATGGATGGAAGCTTGGCTGTCTGGCAGAAAGCAGAGAGTGGGGATTAAAGATCCTTTCTCAGGATGGTAGCCAGTGATAAGTAGTGTTTTGCAAGGCTCAATGTTGGGACCACAACTTTTCACTTTACAAATTAACAATCTTGATGAATGAACTGAGGGCATTCTAGCTAAGTTTGTGGATGATACAAAGATAGGTAGAGAGACATGTGGCATTGAGGAGGTGGGGGGAGCTGCAGAAAGAGTTGGATAGCTTAGGAGAGTTGGCAAAGGAGTGACAGATGGAGTACAGTATGGGAAAGTGTGAGGTCATGAACATTGGTAGGAAGAATAGAGCCATGGACTATCTTCTAAATGGTGAGAAAATTCAGAAATCTGAAGTGCAAAGAGACTTGGTAGTTCTAGTCCAGGATTCTCTCAAGGTAAACTTGCAGGTTGAGTCAGAAGTTCAGAAGGCAAATACAACAATGGCATTTATTTTGAGAGGACTTGATTATAAAAGCAGAGATGTACTTCCCAGGCTCTGGTCAGATCACATTTGGAGTATTGTGCACAGTTTTGGGCTCTATACCTCAGAAAGGATATTCTGGCCCTGGAGCATGCTCAGAGGAGGTTCACAAGAATGGTCCCAGGAATGAAAAGCTTAACATATCAGGAACTTTTGAGGACTCTGGGTTTATTTTCGATGGAGTTCAGAAGGATGAGGGGGAATCTAATTGAAACATAGAGAACACTGAATGACCTGGACAGAGTGAAGGTTGGGAACATGATTCCATTGGTAGGAGAATCTAGGAACCAATGGCATAGTCTTAAAGTAAAGGGAAGACCTTTTAGAACAGAGATAAGGATAAAGGTCTTTAGCCAGAGAGCGGTGAATCTATGGAATTCATTGCCACAAGGCTTTGGAGGGCAGGTCATTGAATATATGTAAGACTAAGTCAGATAGATTCTTGAATATCAAGGGAATCAAGTGCTATGGGGAGAAAGCAGGAGAATGGGTTTGAGAAACTTATCAGCCATGATTTAATGGTGGAGCAAACTCAATGGGCTGAATGGTTTAATTTCTGCTACGATGTCTTATGATCCAATAGTGCTCCAATACAATGAGTGGATTCATTTCCAAGTGCTACTGCTTTTTTGTACTGGTTTTTCCACTGATACTGAATATATGGCATATATACAAGAACAGGATAGATAACACAGAAACAAAATATTTTGCCTGACGATATGCATTGTTAAGTGAATCAAACTTGTCACCCTTTGAGTTGGTGGCAAATTTGATTGGCAAATCAAAGGGAGAAAAGTTTGATTTGCTTTACTATTATTGTAGTTTCTCCCTTTGACATAGGGTTGTATTATAAACAAGTTATGCTGATAATACATATTGCATTAAGATGAGCTAGAAAACTGAGTAATATTTAATATTTTGTCATGTTTTGGTGTATAATAATTTTGCCAATCATAAGAATGTTTTTATATCAATAATTAATGAATTGTAATTGATGAAGGACACAAACAGATTTCAAATGTTTACAAACATAAAATAAGGTGTAAGATATATATTTCATTTATCAGAAATAAGTAGATCTCCATTAATCTAGAAATGATTATTTAATAATTGGATTGCTCTGTCCCCAATTTTTGAGGCAGTGTGTGGTGTATGTGTGTACATGTTGCTTGTTGGAAATGTGTTGACTGCCATAATGGTTTAACACACACAAGGACACATTTCTGAAACTGGTATTGGCCCTGAAACATTTATAAGTCTTCAGATTTGGCTATGATTAAACAAAGCCGATGCTGTATACGCTCAGACATGCAGCAGTCAAATTATTGGTTCTGAGCAGACTGTCGAGGGCTATCTCCCTACTTGTTTGAGCATGGAGCCAGAAGATGCTCGATTTACTTTTCCGAACAATACATGAAAACTGAAGAATACTGTCAGCCATGTTGCCTCATCAATCTTCCCACCCTCGCTTCAAATCCCTAAACACTCTTGACTCATCATACTGAACCATGATGAGTACCAAGGATGGTACTCCACACTAGGCTTGCTGCCTCCTTCTGATTGCTGGGCTACTTCTGCAGTTCTGGATGGCATTATCAATACCAACCTATTTGTTTTATACTATGCCAGAATTGGTCAATGTCCATCTCAACTCATAATCATTAGTGGCATCAAGTCAATTGGGCATAGAAGAAGGCCTTAGATTACTTACAGTGTGGAAACAAGCCCTTCGGGCCAACAAGTCCACACCGACCCGCCGAAGCGCAACCCAGACAGACCCATCCCCCCATACCTAACACTACGGGTAATTTAGCATGGCCAATTTTACCTAACCTGCACATATTTTTGGATTGTGGGAGGAAACCGGAGCAACCGGAGGAACCCACGCAGATGCGGGGAGAATGTGCAAACTCCACACAGAGAGTCACCTGAGGTGGGAATTGAACCCAGGTCTCTGGCGCTGTGAGGCAGCAGTGCTAACCACTGTGCCACCGTGCTGCCAATTACCTTCACCAATTCAGTGTATGCAGTCTGGTTCCCCCCAACCATACCCTTACATCCACCCCCACAGCCCTACGAGTTTATTTCTCTTGTTCCATCCAATTTCTTTTTCAAATTGTTTATGGTCTCCACTTCCACTGGCATCATCGACAGTGAGTTCTAGATATTTATTTATGAAGGAGTTTCCTTGTGGTCCTCTCAGCATTTCTTGCACAAAGCCCTAAGTATGTGTTCTCTACTCCTTGTACCATCGACAGCGCATTTCCTGCCTATCTTATTTACCATGTCATAATCTTTTCAGCCTCATTCAAATCACCCCCCAGTCTCCTTTACTCCGTGAGGAACAGCTACAGCTTCTCCATTCTAACTATGGAATGTAAAATCTTTCATCCATGGAACTATTGTAATAAATCTTCTTAACATATTCTCAAAGATGTTCCCATCTTTCTTAAATGTGTAGTAATCAATAGAGTTGGGATATTGTAATTGTGGCCTGTCCAGAGTTTAATAACAGTTCACTTTTGTGCTCAATCCCTCTACTTGTAAAGTCCAGGCTCTCAAACACTTTGCTAACTATTTTGTCAATAAGTCTTGCCAGCTTCAAACACCCATATATATGAACTTGCTGGTCATGCTTCCCTTGCACACTCTTTAGAATTCTGCCATGATATTTACAATTCCTCTATGTGTCCCATTTGACTAAATGCATCGTCTCTCTCTTCTTATTAACTGCAGGTCCCACGTATCTGCCTATTCTGTTAGCCTGTGTCCTGTTGCAGTCAACTGATATGAACCCCACAGTTTAATAGTACTCTGGTGACAAATTTAACTTTTTAGTAATTAAATCTGGTACATGTTCTGCTATTATCTTGTGATCTTAATCATCATTACATTGGAGAATGTAGGTACAGCCTCCAGCTTCATGTAATTTATTTTGCTGTTTTACTGAACTGATTTCAGTCTTCATAAATCACAGTTTATTAAATTTACTAACCTTTCACACGTTATTGGGTAAAACAGGAGAAACCCAATATGTGAAATGCAATTAGCAGTATCACAGCCCAGCTTTCTGCTATGCTCAATCAATACCAATCCTTCTGTGCTGCATAATGGGATCCATAGACAATTTTCATTTCCATGTCTTCTAATCCGTGTTTTCTTTAATATGCTGTTTATTAATAGTTAATGTCATATATTTTTGTACAATGCAATGTCTGACGCCATTACAAACTTCATTCAAGATGGACAAACATTTTGAAATCCAGAGGCAAGATGAGTGTGCTTGCATTTGCAATGAAGACTAAACTTGACCAAGTGTGACATCAAGAAGTCCTACCAAAACCTGAGTCAATGGGAATCAGAAGGAAAACTCTCCGCTGGTTGGGGTTATATCTTGCACTAAGAAAGATGATTGTTTGAGGTCAGTCATCTCAGCTTCAGGACATTCTGAACCGCAATGACCACATCTGCAGCAAGTGTTCGTTGTTGGAAGAACTCCGGATCAGAATTGATGATCTTGAATCTGAGCTTCAAACATTACGACACATCCGGGAGGGGGAGAGTTACCTGGACACTTTATTTCAGGAGGCAGTCACACCCGTAGATAAAGTAATTCAAAGTCTGTGAGAAGATTTGTAGCTCGAGTGCTCGTTGTTGTGGTTCTGTTTGCCGAGCTGGGAATTTGTGTTGCAGACGTTTCATCCCCTGTCTAGGTGACATCCTCAGTGCTTGGGACCCTCCTGTGAATCGCCAGACTACTGCGACCACTCGGACTCATAACAGCACACAAACCAACAGCCACTCTCAGACAACAACTCACCAGGACAAAGGACCCGATACCCAGCATGAGCAAAACCAACGCAGTATACAAAATCCCATGCAAGGACTGCACAAAACACTATACAGGACAAACAGGAAGACACCTAACGATCTGCATCCATGAACACCAACTAGCCACGAAACGACACGACCGGCTATCCTTTGTAGACATACACGCAGATGACAAGCAACATGAATTTGACTGGGACAACACTACTATTATAGGACAAGCCAAAGAGAGAACAGCCAGAGAATTCCAAGAGGCATGGCACTCATCCACAGATTCAATCAATAAGCACATCGATCTGAACCCGATATACCAACCACTGCAGCGGACAGCTGGAACTGACAACCGGAAGCGGCAGATTCAAACCACTACAAATGCTGGAGGTAAAATCACAGATGCGCTTCACAGGAAGCTCCCAAGCACTGAGGATGTCACCTAGACAGGGGACGAAATGTCTGCAACACAAATTCCCAGATTAATTAATTCAAACTCAATTAATGATCAGGAACAACAGGGAGTGACTGTGAGGCAGGTAGGGGGATTCTGAGTTCAGGAGTGGAGGAGCCTCAGCCCTTGAGCTTGTCCAACAGGTATGAGATTTTTGCTCCATGTCTGGACGAGGAAAAGGGCTGTGGACAGGATGAGCCAGCTGACCACAGCACCATGGTGCAGGAGGCCATTCAAGAGAGGGGGAGCAAAAAGACAAGTGGTTGTTATAGTGGATTCTATAATTAGGGGAACAGATGGTATCCTTTGCAAGCCAGATTGGGAATCCTGCATGGTAAGTTGCCTGCCTGGTGCCAAAGTGCAGGACATCTCTGACCGGCTTTAAAGGATATGGGAGCGGGAGTGGGAATCCAGTTGTGGTCCACGTTGGCATTAACAACACAGGCAAGGCTAGAAAGGAGGACCTGTTTGGGGAATATCAAGGACTAGGAAAGAAATTGAAGAACAGGTCCTCAAGGGTCATAATCTTTGGGTTACTGCCCGAACCACATGCTAATTAGCATAGAGCTAAGCAAAGTAGAGAAGTAAACATGTGGCGAGGAGACTGGTGTGAGGAAGAGGGATTTCATTTCATGGAACATTGGCATCTGTTTTGGAACCGAAGGGATCTAAACCAATGGAACAGTCTCCACCTGAACTGATCTGGAACCAGTATTCTGGCGAAAAGGATAAATAGGGTGGTCACTCAGATTTTAAACTTGTGAGTAGGGAGGAAGGGAAAAGGAAAGCAACAGGGAGTATGGAGTCAAATAGAAAGATAAGCAGCAAGTTAGCATGTGTGCAGGGTTTAAGTTCAAGGCAGACTAGGAAAGAGCAAAAAGGAAGGATAACTTAGGACATATTAATGGAGATGCTGGGAATCAAGAGCATAAGAAAATTAGCATAAAGGTGCTTCATCTAAATGCTCATAGTATTCGTAACAAAGCAGATTAATTAATGGCACAAATCATCGTGAATGATTATGTTGTGGTAGGCATCACAGAGACATGGTTGCAGGGGGGTCAGGACTGGCAGTTAAACATTCAATGTTTTACAATCTATCAAAAAAACAAGGAGGTGGGCAGAGGGGACGGGGTTACCTTATGAGTTAAGAATGGGATTAAATCTATGGCACTAAATGACATAGGGTCAGGTGAGGAACCGCAAAGGCAAAAAAAAATAATGGGAGTTATGTACAGACTTCCCAGGACCAGGACCAGGGACGCAAGATGTACCAAGAAAGACATAGGGCATGTCAGAAAGGCAAGGTCACGGTGATCATGGGGGACTTCAATATGCAGGTGGACTGGGTTTCCAGTGGATCAAAAGAAAGGGAATCCATAGAATGCTTACAGGATGGCTTTTTATAACAGTTTTTGATAGAGCCCACAAGGGAGCAGGCTATTCTGGATTTAGTGCTATGTAATGAGCCAGACTTTATAAAAGATCTTAAAGTAAGGGAACAATTAGGAGGCAGTGATCATAATATGGTAGAGTTCAGTCTGCAGTTTGAAAGAGAGAAGGCAAAATTGGATGTAATGGTATTACAGTTAAATAAAGGTAATTACAGGGGCATGAGAGAGGAACTGACAAAAATTGACTGGAAGCAGAGCCTAGTGGGGAAGACAGTAGAGCAACATTAGCAGGAGTTTGTGGGTATAATTGAGGACACAGGACAGAGGTTCATCCCAAAGAAAAGAAAGATTATCCAGGGAAGAGTTAGACAGCCATGACTGACAAAGGAAGTCAGGAAATGTATCAAAGAAAAAGAGAGAGCCTATAAAATGGCCAAGAGCACGAGGAAATCAGAAGATTGAGAAGACTACAAAAGCAAACAGAGATAACAAAGAGCAAGGATCAAATATGAAGGTAAGCTAGCCAGCAATATTAGAAATGATAGTAAAAGTTTCTTTCAATACATAAGAAACAAATGAGAGGCAAAAGTAGAGATTGGGCCACTCCAAACTGATGCAGGAAGGCTAGTGCTGGGAGAAAAGGAAATAGCTGAAGAACTTAATTAGTACTTTGTGTCAGTCTTCACAGTGGAAGACATGAGTAATATCCCAACAATTAAGGAGAGTCGGGGGCAGAGTTGAATATGGTAGCCATTACAAAAGACAAAGTGCTGGAACAGCTGAAAGGACTAAAAATTGATAAGTCTCCTGGCCCCAGTGGGCTACAATCGAGAGTTCTGAGAGAGGTGGCTGAGGAAATAGTGAAGACGCTGACTATGTTCTTTCAAAAATCACTGGAGTCAGGGAAAGTCCCAGATGATTGAAAAATCGCTTTTGTACCCCCTTGTTCAAGAAAGGATCACGACAAAAGATGAAAAATTATAGGCCGATTAGCCTAACCTCGGTTGTAGGTAAAATTCTAGAATCCATCGTTAAGGATGAGATTTCTAAACACTTGGAAGTGCAGGTTCAGATTAGAACAAGTCAGCAAGGATTTAGTAAGGGGAGGTCGTGCCTGATAAATCTGTTAAAATTCTTTGAAGAGGTAACAGTTAGGTTAGACCAGGGAAACACAATTAATGTTATCTATATAGACTTCCAAAAGGCCTTTGGCCAGGTGCCTCACGGGAGGCTGCTGAGTCAGGTGAGGGCTCATGGTGTTCAAGGTGAGCTACTGGCATGGATTAGGCATTAGCTAACTGACAGAAGGCAGAGAATTCAGTATGGAGGCCCCAGCAGTTCACTTTATATAATAATGAAGGGACTGGGGGCATGCTGGCGAAGTTTGCCGATGATACAAAAGTTAGGTGGACACGCAGCTAGTTCTGAGGAGGTGGGGTGGCTGCAAAAAGAATTAGACAGCTTAGGAGAGTGGTCCAGGAAATGGCTGATGAAATTCAATATGAGCAAGTGTGAGGCCTTGCACTTTGGAAAAAAGAATACAGGCATGGACTATTTTTTTAAATGGTGAGAAAATTCATAAAGCTAAAGTACAAAAGGATCTGGGAGTGCTGGTCCAGGATTCTTAAAGGTTAATTTGCAGGTTGAGTCTGTGATTAAGAAAGCAAATGTAATGATGTCATTTATCTCCAGAGGGTTTGAATATAAAAGCAGCGATGTGCTACTGAGACTTTATAAAGCTCTAGTTCAGCCCCATTTAGAATGCTGTGTCCAATTTTGGGCTCCACACTTCAGGAAAGACATACCGGCACTGGAGCATGTCCAGCGGAGATTCACATGAATGATCGCAGAAATGGTAGGCCTAACATATGATGATCAGCTGAGGATCTTGGGATTGTATTCATTAGAGTTTAGAAGGTTGAGAGGAGATGTAATAGAAACTTACAAGACAATGCATGGCTTAGAAATGGTGGACACTGGGAAGTTGTTTCCATTAGGCAGGGAGACTGGGACCCGTGGACACAGCCTTAAAATTATAGGGGGTCAATAGACAAAAGACAATAGACAATAGGTGCAGGAGTAGACCATTCAGCCCTTCGAGCCTGTACTGCCATTCAATATGATCATGGCTGATCATTGCTAATTAGTATCCTCTTCCTGCCTTATCTCCATAACCCTTGATTCCACTATCTTTGAGAGCTCTATCCAACTCTTTCTTAAATGAATCCAGAGACTGGGCCTCCACTGCCTTCTGGGGCAGAGCATTCCACACAGCCACCACTCTCTAGGTGAAGACGTGTCTCCTCATCTCTGTCCTAAATGGTCTACCCTGTATTTTTAAGCTCTGTCCTCTGGTTCGCAACTCACCCATCAGCGGAAACATGTTTCCTGCAGCCACAGTGTCCAATCCTTTCATAATCTTATATGTCTCAATCAGATCCCCTCTCAGTCAATTTAGAATGGAAATGAGGAAACCTTTCTTCAGCCAAGGAGTGGTCGGCCTGTGGAATTCATTGCCACGGAGCGCAGTGGAGGCCGGGATGTTGGCTGTCTTCAAGGCAGAGATTGATAAATTCTTGATCTTGCAAAGAATTAAGGTTTACAGGGAGAGTGCGGGTAAGTGGAATTGAAATGCCCATCAGCCATAATTAAATGGCAGAGTGGACCCGATGGGCCAAATGGCCTTGCTTCCACTCTTCTGTCTTATGGTCTTATGGTCTAGGACATCGCTGCAGGATTTCCTCTAGGCAGTGTTCTAGGTTTGTGTAAAAATTTGTAGCTGGGATGTCCGTTGCTGTGGTTGTGGGTATTTTCGCTGAGCTGGGAAGTAGGTTTGCAGACGTCATGTTCCCCATTCTAGGTGACATCCTTAATGCTGTGGAGTGCTGCTGTACTGTGTCTTCTGGAATTTATTTTGATTCCATTCCTTCTGCTTTCCGTTGCCGGTTCTGGTTGTTCCTTGTAGTGGCTGGTATAGTGGATCTAGATCAATGTGGTTATTGGTGGAGTCTGTGGATGAGTGCCATGCTTCTAGGAATTCGCAGATTGTGCTCTGTTTGGCTTGTCCTATTACTGTTGAGCTGTCCCAGTTGAATTTGTGGTCCTTGTCATTTGTGTGTTTCGATACTAAAGATAGTTAGTCATGGCATTTCATGACCGGTTGGAGTTCTTGGATGTGGATGGCTAATTGCCTGCTTGTTTGTTCTCTATCGTGTTTTGGGCTGTCTCAGCGTGGACTCTTGTAAATTACATTTGTCCTGCACATGATAGGTATTGGGTTTTTTGTTCTGGTGAGTTGTTGTTTGAGCATGGCTGTCAGTTCCGAACACCTTCAGCTGTTTAATCAATGACCTTCCTTCCATCATAGGTCAAAAGTGGGGATGTTCGCTAACGATTAGACAATATTCAGCACCATGCATGGTTCCTCAGAGACTGATGCAGTCCATGCCAAATGCAGCAATACCTGAACTGTATTCCGGCTTAGGCTGACAAACAGCAAGTAGTATTTGTGCTGCACAAGTGCCAGGCAATGGCCATCTCCAACGGAAAAACATTCAACTATTGCTCATTGATATACAGCAATATTAGTATAATTGAATCTCCCACTGTCAGCAGCCTGGATTAACATTGACCAGAAACTGAATGGGACGAGCCATATAAATACAATGGCTACATGAATTCTGCAACAAGTAACTACTGAAGTCTGTCCAAGGCATATGCCGGGAGTGTGATGGAAAACACCCATTTGTCTGTACAACTGTTGGTCTAACAATGTTCAAGGAGCTTGACACAATCCAGAACAAAGAAGTGAGCTCAATTGGAATCACATCCACAACACTCACACTGTCCACCACTGATGCACACGAGCAGTGGTGTGTACTATCTACAAGATGTGCTGCAGAAATTCACCCAATCTCCTTCGACATCACCTTGCAAACCAATGACAATTACAGGTCATTCAGCAATAATGTGCGTTTCATCAGCACAAAGTGACTATAACGTGATTGATGAATCGGATATAGCAATTCTCTATCAGCGATCTTCTACAGCGCAATTTTCGCTAGCAATTTTCCATTGTGTGAGGTTGCAGCGGAACACAATTATCATGTTTGTTTTAGATTAGATTACTTACAGTGTGGAAACAGGCCCTTGGCCCAACAAGTCCACACTGACCCTCCAAACAGCAACCCACCTAGATCCATTCCCCTACATTTACCCCTTCACCTACGGGCAATTTAGCATGGCCAATTCACTTAACCTGCACATTTTTGGACTGTGGGAGGAAACCGGAGCACCCAGAGGAAACCTACGTGGACACAGGGAGAATGTGCGAACTCCACACAGACAGTTGCCTGAGGCGGGAATTGAACTAACCACTGTGCCACCGTGCTACCCATGTGTTGTAGCAGAACAACCTGTACCATGTAGAAAGACAGGTGCAGCACCATCATCTGCAAGTTCCCCTCCAAGTCACTCACCATCCTGACTTGGACATACATTATCATTTTGTCGCTGTGTCAAAGTCATGGAGCTCCCTCCCTAACAGTATTGTGTGTCTACTTGCACCAAATGGACTGCAATGGTTCAAGAAGGCAGCTCACCACCTCCTGTTCAAGGGCAACCAAGGATGGGCAATAAATGTTGTCCCAGCCATTTATGTCCACACTCCATAATTAATTTAAAAAGAAGATTTGCAATCTTTAAAAGGGAAGTTACATCTGGTCAATCGATTCAAAGTACAGAAACTTGGATTGCACTGAAGTTGTAAACTTAGAATACTTGAAATAATTTATTAATAATTGGCCTCAGTTAATGTAGTGGCTTTATCTAAATATCATTTAGTGGCTTTTTCAGCCAGTGTTCTTAAATCAGCTGAGATTATAAAACGTACAAGATATATCTGTAATGTCAAACCACTCTCTAGAGGAAATGGAAAAAAGGAAAGAAATAATAGAAAACTGCCAAGTAAGTGCCAACAATTAAAAATTAGAAAGAATTGTCATTAATTAAAAAACTGTAAGTGAATATTTATGCTCAAAAAGCTATTATTTAGTTTTTTATATTTTAATGAGGCTAATTGAAACAACATTTTTTTTAAAAGACTGAACACTTCATTCAAAGATAAAAAGTCTACAGGGACTAGTTAAAGCATCTTGAGATGTTAATGAGTTGTGCTATGGCACAGATTCCAGATCACACAGGCACTGTATCTTTAAGATAGTTATGTGGAATCATGACGCACGATGTTTCGGTAAAACGGTACCAACCTTGTCTTCACTCGCTATGTATGTCATGGATTCAGTGTGGTCAGTCAGTCATCTGTGTGTAATATACAGTAACACTAGTATGAACAGAATATTTTTTGTGTGTGTGAGTCTGTGATGTAGTAGCCATGTAATAGTTGTGTGTAAATAAACTTCAAGATATACGATTCAGTGGAACTTGACTTTCTCTGGTACACGGTGTATGGACTAACATTTTGGAAACCACAAAAGGCATCATGGTGATCATAAAGTTCAGAAGAATAAAGAGGCACATAGGTTGTGGAATCAGGAGACCCAATTTTATAGATGACGACAGGCTGCCAATTGGACCAGCGTTATTCAGCCAGTGCCCTTTCTCAAGCTTGAACAAATAAATACAGAGGAACCTCGATTATCCAAATATCAATTATCTGAATTTCAGATTACCTGATGGAGATTTCAAGCCTCCCGATAGACACATTACATCGCAAATCGCGTCTTATGTTTACCATGATTAAAAGTGAACTCGGCTTACTGAAATGCTGCTGAGAACAGTCCTGGACATCGCTGGGAGCCCAGGCACCATCTCCAAATGACTGACCATCCACCCTCTCTCTCTCTCTCTCCACCCACACTTTCCCTGGAGTTCTACAAAGGGGTGTACCCTAAACCCCCTTCCCCAGATAATCTCTCCAACATTGTCCTGTACAGGGCAAAGGTGAAACCTGTCAAAAGGTTGCAGTAAAAAGGTGTGTGTGTGTGTGTGTGTGTGTGTGTGTGTTGGGGGTGGAGGCGGACGTGGGGGTGCAAGGGAAGTGAGTTGGGGCCAGGGGCACGTGGGGGGGTATGCAGAATGTGGGTTGGAGCAGACGGGAGTGGGAATGAGGCCAGGGCGGACGGGATCATGGTTGGATGGATTTGGAGGGTTGGACAGGGGGTGGACGGGGCGGGGTTGGGGCTCAGACAGGGAGGCCAGACTGGGGTGGATGGGGGACAGGGGCTCGTGCCTGGTGTGCTGCTGCCTAGTATCCTGAACGAGGAGTAGACTTAGCAAGTGCTCGCTGTGTCAATCCTATTGAATTGATAGCAGGGGGTCTTCAGCAATGTTGCAGGTCCCTTACACACAAATGTGTGCCTGCTCAGAAACAAACCCTGAGACAGAGAGAGGGAGCAAGGCAGGCAGATCGAGAAAAATGTAACTTCAGAAAACTCTGAGCCACAGAGGAGAGGCATTGAATAAATTAACCAAATAACCAATTGTCCAAACGAAATAGTGTATGGCCAGCTCATTCAGATAATCAAGGTTGCTCTGTAAACATTAAGGAGCCAATTGAAATTTTAATCAGTGCTAGTTAAAGAGATCAATTAATTATGGCTACATTACTAATATATTTCCTTCTGCTATTTTTACAACTAAATATGCCTTTTTGCTTTCCATAGTTTAATTTTCCAAAGAAAATTGGGGAATGGTGAGGCAGGTGCTAATATATTTTATGCTGATTTCAAGGCTTCTACACAAGTTAATTATTCTCAAGCATGTGTTTACTATTGGCCTTTCCATTGTAATAGAGCAGGACAACTTGCTATAATACAAAGGAGGAGTTGGAGGAAATGAGCTCTCGTCAGGAGGCAATGTGTTCAGGCTAAGTTTGCTATTTGAATCACAGTGATGATTAGTGTTTGAGATACTGTACATCATCAGGACAGTCATCAGAGAAATTTTAAACTGTTGCTGTCATCAATCCAACCTCTTTCTCACATCCCATATTGTACTCACGCCAAAGTGTTTTGGGAGATACAAGTTACAGATGGTGCGGACATGTACTTCTTACTTTCTCCTCCTTGCTCATTATTATCCTTCCATTGTGACTTCTTTTTTCCTTTCAGAAGTGAAATGAGGTCAGAAAATGTAGAAAGACAGAAATGTTGAAGACACACCATTAATCAGTTTCAGATTGGTGACAGTGTATGGAATGACAGGATGCCATGGTGAGCCAATCTTTGCCTGGTCAGACACCAGGAGAAAGTGAGGACTGCAAGTCGAAGAGTGTGGTTGTGGAAAAGCACAGCCGGTCAGCAGCATCCGAGGAGCAGGAGAATCAATGTTTTGGACATAAGCCCTTCATCAGGAATGAGGCTTGTGGTCCAGAGGGGTTGACAGATAAATGGGAGAGAGGAGGAGAACTTCTTCAAAGTAGGCATCCTTGGAAAAGGCTTCGCAGTAAGATTATAATCATTCAGGAGAACATAAGAACAGCAAATGCTGGAAATCAGAATCGAAGGGTGTGCTGCTGGAAAAGCACAGCAAGTCAGGCAGCATCCGAGGAACAGGACAATCGAAGTTTTGGGCATAAACCCTTCATCTGGAATGAGGAGCTTATGCCTGAAATGTTAGTTTTCCTGCTCCTTAGATGCTGCCTGACCAGCTGTGCTTTTCCAGCATCTCTTCGACTCTGGTTAGACACCAGGTATGACAGTTCTGTAGGCAAAGGTGAGGACTACAGATGTTGGAGATCAGAGTCAAGATCAGAGTGGTGCTGTAAAAGCACAGCAGGTCTGTCAGTATCTGAGGAGCAGGAAAATCGACATTTCGGGCAGGAATCCTTCATCAGGAAGGGGTCCTGCCCGAAATGTTGATTTTCCTGCTCTTCGGATGCTGCCTGACCTGCTGTGCTTTTCTGGTACCACTCTGATCATGACAGTTCTGTAGCATCGGCAGGGACAAAGGAAGTGGAGGTGGAATTGAGACACAAAGAGATCAGCCATGATGTCATCAAATGGTGGAGCAGGCTTGAAAGGCCACATGGCCTACTTCAGATCCTAATTCATATGTTTATAGGTTCCCAGTTGCCTGTCCACAGAAGAGTGAGGACACACAGTCACAAATGAGGAGGAAGCCAGAGTATTAGCATTAACAAATCTGCCTTGAGGCCATTGTGTTAGCTGTAAACACAACATGGCTGATTTGAACTTGCCGCTTCTCTAAACTCAGGGGAAATACATCTCATATTGGACCATTTGATTCTGGAAAGCATTAATACACACATTGCTGTCTTGCTTTCCTCCATATTTCTTTACTTCCATCAGACCTTGAGTGAAATCCTTGGTGGCCAATTGAAAAGCAACTGTTTTGATTTCAGAAGAGATAAGCATTTCAGTTCTGGTACTATATAATCAGGCAGGTGATGATTGTATAGTTGTCCACTCTCAAAAATCATTGCTCACTGCTCTGACAGTTCACCTCTTTGAGAAGAAAGCTAGGATAATAGTTTCAATAGCTTTTAAGACAGTTCAAAAATAAACACTAAAATAGTGGCTTAATTACGCATGGGTTTGGGATGACAGCTCACAACCTCTGTCAACTCATTGTTACATGTGAAAGGGACCTACAGCTTAAAGTTGATTGGAGGTGTAAACTATAGCTAACAGCAAGATAACTGCACTTTTTCTGTTAGGTCTATTTTTCAAGTGTAAAATCTAACTTAGATGTGACTAAATAGGCCATTTTAGGCTATAGTTGCAATTTCATCAAGATCTCTTGGAACTGTCCTGAACAGTAGGTACAATAGAAGTGCTCAACCTCCCTCCACCAGGCAATGTTTAAGACAAAAACTCTGACTTGCATTGGCATAGTAACAAATAATAATTGTCTTGTGGTGATGAATAACAGAGATGGGACACCAAACATACTTTTATGTTTATTGTGACAACTGGTCTCTCCTGATAGTTCAAGAAGAGTATTTAAAGTAATAAGTGCATCTGAATCCAACATAATCCGATTTTGTAAAATTTTCAAATTGAAAAAGAGCTAAATGATTCTAACTGCATTAAAAAATTGACACAGTTTGGGACTTACTGTCACTTTGTAAGTAATTAATATAAAACCATTTCTTGTAAAGGGATGCTCATTAATTGAGGAAAATCATTAAAGCTGCCTTTAATAACTTACTGTTTGGATGAGATTAGATGTATGTGAGTAAAATAGATGGAATACAAATGTGACCTTTTGGTCTTCTCTGCATTATAACTTGCATTTCAATTATTTACATAATGGCTAAAGGATTGATTGTGTGGCTTCTGTGAATGACTGCATACCAACTGAAAATAAGGGCTTAAACTTATGTAGCATTTCCCAGCCCTAAAGAAAATACGAAGATACTCGCCTGTCTCCCCCTTCCCCACATGCTCTACCAGGGTTAATGTTTCTGAGCATTAGGCTGAAATGCAAGTGACAAATGGGATAAGACTAAAGTAGACATGCAAGAAGCTGGAAGAACACAGCAAACCAGGTAACATCAACAGGTGGAGAAGTCAACATTTTAGTCCAATCCTTTTTCAGGATGGAGTATGGGTGTAAAGGGAGCTGCAGATAAAGGGGGGGGGGGGGGGTGGTGGGAGGTGCAGGGTGGTGAGGCAGGGATAGGTGAACACAGGTAGAGAGTGGAACCTGGTTGGTCGATAGGAAGAATAAATCCGGTTCATAGCTGGAAGGATGGGTCATGAGGGAGAGTGGTTGGAAAAGGATGATGGGAAAGGAGGTTATTTAAAATTGGAGAATTCAATGTTGAGTCCTCTTGGGCTGTAAGTTGCCCAGCTGGAAGATGAGGTGTTGTTCCTCCAATTTAGGGTCTAATTCGCCATGGAAATGGAGAAGGCCAAGAATGGTCATGTCAGAAAGGGAGTGGGAAGTGGTATAACAATGAGTGATGACTGGGAGGTCAGTTCAGCCCCTGCAGGCCTGGCTGAGATGCTCAGTGCAATGTTCCATTTATTTACATTTGGTGTCCCTGATGTAGAGAAGATCATATCAGGAGCATCGGATACAATAAACTAGGTTAAAGGAAAAGCAGATGAACCTCTCTCTCACCTGGAAGAACAAAGCAGTTGTAATAAACAATCAGAAGGCTGGCTATTCATCTATGAACTCATGACCGGGTTTGACCTTTGCCTCTGCTCCCTCATTGCCACCATTATACTCATAATCCAGGAGTAAGCATCCCCATCATTCTACCTTCTTATCAATATCTTCATCCATCTAATTCTATTGTAAGGCTATAGGAAACAAATCTCCAAGTAAACATGGACAGCATGGGATTAAGGAAACAGAGAATGGGATTTAGTCTTGTAGCTTTTTGTTTTTTAATGGAGATTCCAAAAAGACATGCTCTCAGGAATTCATGACTTTAGGTACTGGTAGTGCTTAGCACTGCTGTCTCACAACACCAAGGACCTGGGTTCAGTTCCAGCCTCTGGCACTGTCTGTGTGGTGTTTGCACATTCTCCCTGTGTCTGCTTGGGTTTCCTCCCAATACTACAGTTTCCTCCCACAGTCCAAAGATGTGCAAGTTAGGTGAATTGGCCATGAAAAATGCAGGATTATAGGGTAGGGGGCATGATTCTGAGTGGGACATTCTTCAGAGAGTTGGTGAGGAGCTGTCAGGCCAAATGGCCTGTTTCCACACTGTAGGGATTCTGTGAAATGAAATTCTATTCCATGAAAAATGAAGTGAGATCTCCCCGTTGGTCAGCAGGTTGCATTTCCATCCAGTGATGGGGTTTATACCTGGCAAGAGAACAGTCAATCAGAGTATTTTATATTCTGGATCAGTCGTGCTGGAAGAGCACAGCAGTTCAGGCAGCATCCGAGGAGCAGTAAAATCGACATTTCGGGCAAAAGCCCTTCATCAGGAATAAAGGCAGAGAGCCTGAAGCGTGGAGAGATAAGCTAGAGGAGGGTGGGGGTGGGGAGAAAGTAGCATAGAATACAATAGGTGAGTGAGGGAGGGGATGAAAGTGATAGGTCAGTGAGGAGGGTGGAGTGGATAGGTGGAAAAGAAGATAGGCAGATAGGACACGTCATGGGGACAGTGCTGAGCTGGAAGTTTGGAACTAGGGTGAGGTGGGGGAAGGGGAAATGAGGAAACTGTTGAAGTCCACATTGATGCCCTGGGGTTGAAATGTTCCGAGGCGGAAGATGAGGTGTTCTTCATCCAGGCGTCTGGTGGTGAGGGAGCAGAGGTGAAGGAGGCCCAGGACCTCCATGTCCTCGGCAGAGTGGGAGAGGGAGTTTCTGTAGTCTCCCACCATGTGTGAACATGTAGCAGATGCAAAGATGCCTGAAGCCAAATACATCATGGGATAACATTGTTACTAAGCATCAGTCTTTCCATCAATGTTTTCTTTTTGTTGTCACCCCCTGCCAGGTTTAGTGCATGAATGTCCTCTGGAATGGGCAGCTTCATTAACCACACAAAGAAAATATCGTTATGCTTACCCTTGGCTGCAGCACCTTCCCATCAGACACTCTGTCACTTGTCCTATCGATATCTACTACTGTCTCACACTTGCTTTGCAAGTCTTTGGGAATTCACTGAGTGAACAGACAATATGCAACGGGATTCCACGTGACCATTGCATAGGAAAAAAGAATGAGAATGAAAACCTCAACAGAATTCTTCGTGTAAAATAAATGGATGGAAGTCACATTTGCCAAAAAAAAATCAGTAAATAAAAGCTTCCTGGAGAACAGAGAGAAAAACAAACACAATCTTAAAAGTCTCATGAAGCTTTCCACAGGCCCAGTCTAGATAAGTAAAGGCACAGCCTCTACAAGTATTGTTCTAAATGGATGTATAATCCTATGGGCCTTTATTTGAATCCATTAGGCACATTAACTAGACTGAAGACTGTTTCTCAGCACAATGACTTTTAGCATTAGTGGCCTATCTCATCTCTGTAATTAGAGAAACCAAAATTTGGAACATAATTCATCAGCTAAATTATTAATTATGCTCACTTGACATTAAGAGGCGAATATTTATAATGAAACCACTTGGGTCCTGCCAATGTCAAAGTTAAGGTCTGTTTAGTAATCTGGAGCTGTAATCTGTCATTTAACACAGACCCTCACAATATGCCTGTGAGATGTTCCTATCTTGAACCCTGAGGTCTACCATTTGGTGCATTACCTTTCTCTCTCGATTTTATTGATGCTATACCAAAAACATCTGATTTTGATCTATCTACTGACAGGTCAATTACTTAGGATTCTAATGGAGTAGCTATAAAGTATGATCAGTGTTTAAAATCTTAATCAGTGCTGTTTGGTACAAATGAGCTGGAGAATAGCTGATTCAATTGAACTGTCTCAGATCTTCAAGATGAATAGATCTGTCTGGAGTGTTTCATTGTCAACTGCGGACATGAGCACTTATCAGGCAGAGACATCTTGTGAAAATGGGCTTGAAGGACAGATCGGGAACAAATTTATAAAACTTAACTTTGGGTTTGTGGCCCCCAAAGCCTTCAATCAATGTTGTTGTGAATCGGTCATAAACAGGTTTACCACCCTCTCAGAAAAGTCAGATTTGACCTCAATCTCCCAGTGGGCTATTTAAAATTGTTAGTAAAGTTTTAACGCTGTCAAGTTCTATTAAGTGAGTCCTAGTGAATGCAGAATCCATTTAACTGAATGGGATGAATGATTTGTAATTGAAGGTAGCCATCCGATACAGGCAAAATGCTATGATATGGAGCATTTATGTTACACACACAAATGCCATTCTACATTCACAAAGGTCATTGCCCAACACTCTGATTGTTTATCTCGTTCAGAAGAAAGCTAAGCTAATAGTTATAGTTGCTCAAAATAAATCAAAGCAGTGGCTTAATTATCATGAGTTTGGGACCATGGATAGTATGTTGAACTTTAATTGTAACATGAAAAAGTGACCTGCAGCCGAAAGTTGACTGGAGGTCTAAACTTAATGGCTGCATGGAGAGAATGAGTCTGGAGTGTAACACCTAACCAGGCAATAAAGAAGGATTTAATGGAGAGAAATTGCATTATAAACTAAATTTGTAATCTCCTGCAATTGTCTCAGACAGCGGACATGATGGTAGAAAAAGGCATCCATCTAGGTGAGAGACATATTTGACTTTTCACCCTTTCAAGAACAAAGGTTAAAAATAAGCTTTATTCCTGGGCTGGTTGTATCAATGACTTGACATCTCAGTCCATAGACCTGTGTGCTATATGAATCACAGTTCTGAGAACAGTCATTTAAAACCTTTGAACTACAGGTAAAGAAAGACAATTGCTCTGAGTCATACTGAGTGCTGCCAGTCAGCCATTGTTGAAAAGAATTTGTATAAGAGGATTTCTATCAGTCAAAAGCCAAGAATCTTGACATTGACTGTTCAGCTACAAACATCAACACCACTGGTGACATTTACTTCAAAGCTACAATGTTCAACTTTCCTCTCTTCATGAATAACTCAGAGCCTAATCCACGTATCTTTTACTTAGCTTTTACATTTTTGACTGACCTCATTTCTCATCTTTGCATATGTGTTACTATTTCTTCTCATACTTAGCAATTCATAAACACACACATTTTGTTAAACCCTGCTTAAGCTGGTTTCTTTTAAAACAGAAGTTCATTTTGACTTATGAGAAAGGTATTCACAATCGAAGGGATCCTTTTAAAAGTAACCTCACCTCAACCAAAGGAGGAGTGATGGGTTGGTAAATAACCATGGGGAAACAAGTTCATCCCTCCCGTGGAAGCTTAACAGTCTGTAATAAAATTAGGGAACATCACCAGGGGAGTGGTTATAGCATGAATCAACGGTTAATTTGGTGATATTTTCACATTTCCAGAAGAGAAACCTCATGGAATTGCTTCACTCTGAGTCAGCCAATCCTGGGCATAACAAGTACTGGCCACAAGTACTAAATATGTTTAATTAACTTGTTCAAATATGTTTGGGACAGGCGGGATGAACCCAGACTTTCCAGCCCAGAGATAAGGACAGTATCATGATGCCACAAAAGCCTTCATAGTACTGGCTGTATAAATCCACAGCCACAGCAGATAGCTAATCTGAATAGTTAACTCATTATCCATGGACTAAAAGGATTCTATTGTGATAACAAGCACCATCTAAACCCACATTGAGAAGCCATCCTAACAGGGAATGAATTTGGCTGATCTGGGTATCACCCACCTACATTCAGCACCCCTCTCCCATTATTCTTTGTCCGCAGGTACAGCTAGACTTGCTGGTGCGCATGTTCAGCATTTTCAGTTTTTACATCAGATATCTAGCATCAATGCCAGCTGCTTTGCTGTTAGGCTTAATGTCTCACTGCTTTACGATTCAGTCTGTCTATAGTTGTACTTAACGTTTAATTACGTGTATGAAAGATGCACAGTCACAGTAGATAAATGATTGTCCTTCTACTTGTACTGTGAAAATGAAACACAGCAGCTCATGACCTCTATCGCCTTGTGCAAGCTCTTCGGGTCCTGCCTTTTATATTTCACCCAATGTTCAGTCATCTGCATTGCTCCTTTGTATGGTTAGTATGGGGTTAATACTGGATTTGAAGACCAGTCTGCAGGATTCTGTCGTTGTCAAGAGTGTGGTGTTGGAAAAGCACAGCAAGTCAGGCAGCATCCGAGGAGCAGGAAAATCAACGTTTTGGGCAAAAACACGTCATCAGAAAGGGCTGATGAAGGACTTTTGCCCAAAACATCGATTTTCCTGCTCTTCAGATGCTGCCTGATTTGCTGTGTTTTTCCAGCACCACACTCTCAACTCTAATCTCCAGCATCTGCAGTCCTTACTTTCACCTCAGGCACTGTTATGTACAACCTCAGGATCATTAATTTTGTTTTGTCATTTACTTTGAAAATCTCCTTTTACCAGATAAAAAAATATTGGAAATAGGGGAAGAAAAAATTGTTTGGTTGATAGTCAAGCATCATCCAAAAGGCAATTAATCTTTCTGCTTTTCAGTTGACAAAAGGTGCTAGTGTGTCAAAAGGACAAATGTGGTAGCAGACTATTGGCTAGAGGATAAGACTAGTTACATGATGAAACCTCCAGGAGTACATTTAATCTAATTTGGCAAACCAACCATGGTAATATGGAGTCACCATCAGCACTCATATTTCTCGAAATGTGCTTTCATCCATTGTAATGTTCACTTCACTGGTCATGAATGATGAGGGTGCTGAACGGACTGGCATTCACCTGCAGAGTTTGTATTTAGTCTTCACATTGCTTTAACCTTTTGATGTTCAACTTCACTTCACTTTTATCCAGCAGATCTTACTCCACTTTGCTTGTAGCATTAACAAAAAAATTATAATTGATTGAAAGGCCTTTTAAATCTCATCAAGAGCTTGAAGATTTTCTCCCCTTTGTGGTATCTGTTTAAATTTCACTTGTATAATTTTCTGTTTCCTCCCACCAGTTTAGTTTTTAACAAATAGAGATGAATAATCTTGCAGATGACTGACTGAAAACAAAGTGGTCCAATTAGCTCACTGAGTTTTTGGTCAGCTTTGTTCTACTATCAGATCATTCTATACAAAACTTGAATAGGACCTGAAAATCTGTCTTCAGATGCTTCACACAAAAATAATCAGAACTCTTTTTGTGCTCAGGCTAAAAGTAGAACTCTTCACCTGACTGCAGTCTTGATTTTAGCTCTGCTTAATAATTGCTTTAAATCTTCAAAAAAAAACTTAGTTCAGCAAACAATACCCCGAAGAGATGTATAATAACGTCCAGTCAGTATTCAAGCCAAAGAAATCCCTTAGGAATTCTTCTGTTTTTCCAGCACTACTTTTCTGGAAACTGGGAGAAGTGCAAGTAAAAACTTTGGTCTTATATAACCCATGGATTTTACATGGAGTTTATGTGCTACATTTTACAGTCACTTGCACAATCATAATTTTTCATTGCTGGGAGCCACAATCTTGATCTAGGATTTAAAATGAACCATTTCTGTGTGTTTTATTGACTTGTTGGAAGTATTGTGGAATTGTATTGTGTTCGTTGAATGTTATAAGAACAATAGACAGGCAGGAGGCTGAAACAACACAGCACCCCAGGCCACATGAGGAGGCGGAGAAGTCGACGTTTCAGGTGTAACCCTTCTTCAGGACAATAGAAGAGAATCTTTATGCTTTAGAATGGTTTTAATAAATTTGAACATCAGCAGTAATACTTCAAATGACAAAAACATCTTGTGAAAATTCAGATACACTGGTTGGCAGACCTCGTTTGATCCTTGAATCTTTATTATGGAGTTCTGTTTAAGTAACATTCAAATTCTTGATGCAAGATCTTTGGATAGAAATCTCTGCTCTAGTGGCTTAATTTACTAAAATCTGTTGGGACCTGAATGATGTGGCCTATGGTGAGCAACATGGCAGGATTGTGCAAGAAGTCCAGTGAGGGCTATCTTGGAATCAGGAATAACTTTAGCAACTTTAAACTGTTATGCCTCTAAGGAAAAATGTCATAAAGATCAAGGGTCGGTACCGGGCCCATTGCTGTTGTTATCTAACTCAATGATTTGAATGAGAATGTACAAGGCATGACTAGTGAGTTTGCAGATGACACTAAAATAGGTGGTTTTGTGGACAGTGAGGAAGATTATCAAAATTTTAGCAGGACCATGATCAGCTGAGAAAGTGGGCCGAGAAATGGCAGATGGAGTTGAATACAGTTAAGTGTGAGGTCTTGTATTTTGGAAAGTCAAATCAAGGTATGAATTTCATGGTGAATGGTAGGGCCTTAAGGAGTGCAATGCAACAGAGGGATCTTGGAGTTCATATGCACAGTTCTCTGGAAGTGGAGTCACAGGTAGGCAGGGCAATGAAGCATTTGGCACACTGGCCTCCATCAGTCAGGGTATAGAAGTTGGGAAGCTATGTTGTAGTCATACAGAAGGTACACCTGATGCATTATGTTCAGTTTTAGTCACCCTGCTATAGGAAGGATGTTATTAAACTGGAAAAAGTGCAGAACAAATTTACATGGACATTGCCAGGATTCAATGATCTGAATTCCAGGGAGAGATTGGCCAAGCTAGGATTTTTTTCTTCAAAGCATAGGAGACCGAGGGGGCATCTTATAGAAGTGCACAAGATCATGAGGCATGGATAGGCTGAATGCACTCAGTCTTTTTCCCAGTGTTGGGGAATCGAGGGCTGGAAGACATCAATTTAAGGTTAGAAGGGAAAGTTTAAAAGGGAACCTTAGGGACAATATTTTTATACAGAGGCTTGTACATATATAGGATGAGATGCCAGTGGAAGTGATTGAGGTGGGTTAGCAACATTTAAAAGGCATTTGGACAAATGTATGGACGGGAATGTTTTAGAAAAATATAGGTCAAGTGCAGGGTAATGGGGTCAGCGTAGATGGACATTCTGGTCAACATGGACCAGTCTGAGTCTGTGCTGTAGGTCTCTAGGACTATGATTTTTATTTTTCTGTTCTAATGAAGTGTGAGTGGATTTGAAACATTAACTCTGATTTCTTCTGACCGATGTTGCCAAACCCGCTGATATTCTGTTTTTGTTTTAGACATCCAGCATCTGCAGTATTTTGTTTTATTGCTTTTCTTTTTTTTCAAATTTATCCCTTAACTGTGTATGTTTGTCTGTCTGCATGAGAGTGGGAGTTATTATCAAAGAAAATTGAGCTTTTCAATCTGATGGCAGATTGTTTTTCTGTGTTCTGCTAAAGTTACATTATTAATAATGAAATGTTACTTTTCATTAAAGATATAAACTTGGTGTCCATTATTCATAAGGTCCAATTAGAAACAATTGGGCAATTTGAAGGATAATTGGATGTTTTAATCACATCTTGTTGCAAATCCAGTGATAGTGAGGCTGATTTAGTTGGTATTGCTATTGCTGTGGCATAATAACATAGATTAAGTGGCCACGGTGGCTCAGTGGTTAGCACTGCTGCCTCATACTGCCAGGGACCCAGGTCCGATTCCAGCCTGGGACAACTGGACAACAGTCTGTGTGGAGTTTGCACATTCTCCCCGTGTCTGTGTGGGTTTTCTCTGGGTGCTGCAGTTTCCTCCCACAGTCTAGGTGGGAGGTGCAGGTTAGATGAATTGGTCATGCTAAATTGCCCGTAGAGCTAGGAGTATTGGTTAGAGGAATGTGTCTGGGTGGGTTACTCTTCGGAGGGTCGGTGTGGACTAGTTGGGCCGAAGGGCCTGGTTCCACACTGGAGGGAATCTAATCATACAGAGAGACACAGACTGTGAAATAAAACATAGGTGTCATGGATAGAGGGGAAGTCTGGAAAAGTAGTTCAACAGTCTCTGTCCACAGGATTTGCTGTGATGATTCTTTCAGCCTGTCAGCAGCTACTGTTCATTGATTAGACTACTTACAGTGTGGAAACAGGCCCTTCAGCCCAACAAGTCCACACCGACCCACCGAAGTGCAACCCACCCATACATTTAACCATTTTACCTAACACAACAGGCAATTTAACATGGCCAATTCACCTGACCTGCACATCTTTGGACTGCAAGAGGAAACCGGAGCAAACTCACACAGACACGAGGAGAACGTGCAAACTCCACACAGTCAGTCACCTGAGGTGGGAGTTGAACCCGGGTCTCTGGTGCTGTGCTGCAGCAGTGCTAACCACTGAGCCACCATGCCGCCCACAGTGTGATCTTCTGGTTCACACTGTTAAAATTTCTGACTTATTGACTAAAATTCATAGCTTATGGCAACTTACATTATTCAGGCTGCTTGAAGTGTTTTTTGTTTACTGCAATTAAAAGGACAGCCACTTCTTTTTTCAGCAGTTCAATGGCTTCGGCCCAAGCATTCAAAACCACAAACAGTTCAGGCACCTGGGAGCCAATCACATGATTTTTGCTATGCATAAGGCCATTGTCATCATTAACTATTCACCAGTTCACAGACAAATTAGTTACTTGTTGCCAAAAAATTTTACCTGTATGCACATAGATGTGACAGTCAAGAAGACAACAGCACCTCCTCTTCCTCAGGCAGCTCAGGAAATTTGGCATGTCCATAAAGACCTCACCAACTTTTGCAGATGCACCACTGAAAGCGTAATGTCCAGGTGCATAAAGGCCTGGTATGGCAACTGCTCTGCCCAGGACCGTAAGGATGACAGTCACACTAAAATGTTGTGTGCATAGGTCAGATCATCACGGAAGCCAATCTTCCATCCACGGACTCTATTTATATGGCTCGTTACCACAGAAATGCTGTCAATATCATCAAAGACGCATCTCACCCAAGTAATGTTCTCTGACAACCTCATCCAACAAGCAGACGATACAGAGGCTTGAACAAATGCACCAACAGGCTCAAGAACAGCTTCTTCCCAGCTGTTATCAGATTGATGAATGGACCCTCTAACTTCAAATAATGCTGATCTTGTTAATGTTAATCTTACCTAATGCAGGCACTATGAGATGTAACCTGCATGTCTGAATTGTTTTCTACTCCTATGGTCCGTATTTTTTTGCTTACTATAACCTGTCTGTGCTGTTTGTAACAAAACTTTTCACTGTACTTAGATACACATGGCAATAAATAAATCAAATTAAATCAAATAAAAATAGTATGCAACCCCTGGTCCCACATAGTTTGTACTGATCTCTTCCACTGCTTGAACAAACAGCTGTGTAAACAGTAGAGTCATTGAGTCATAGAGATGTACAGCATGGGAACAGACCCTTCGGTCCAACTTGTCCATGCTGACCAGATATCCCAACCTAATCTATTCCTACCTGCCAGCACCCGGCCCATATCCTTCCAAACCCTTTAAATGGTGCAGTCGTACTAGCCCTTACCACTTCCTCTGGCAGTTCATTCCATACACGTACTACCCTCTGTGTGAAAAAGTTACCCCTTAGGTCTATTTTATATCTTTTCCCCTCTCACCCTAAATCTATGCCCTCTAGTTTTGGAGTTCCCCAACTCAGGGAAAAGACTTTGCCTACTTATCCTATCCATGCCCCTCAACAACCTCCAACACTCCAGGGAAAACAGTCTATTCAACCACTCCCTGTAGCTCAAATCCTCCAACCCTGGCAACATCCTTGTAAATCTTTTCTGAACCCTTTCAAGTTTCACAACAGCCTTTCAATAGGAAGGACAGCAAAATTGCATGCATTGCCGAACCAACATCCTGTAGTTACGTTGAGTGTCAGGTAACCTGCTTTTAAACAAGTATAGCAATCCTTTCCACAATCCTCAGTTTTTTAAAACAAATGTCTATCTCCATTTCAGTCCACAATCAAAAATAGATTAAAAAAATTAAAATTCACCCTCTTTATATAACTATGCTCTGGGTATTAAACTGAGATTATCGTGAGGCAGCGGCTAGTTTACTTTCCGGACAATTGTTGTTTGTTAAAGACCTTACGAACTGTGGATGTCACGTCAATGACATCTTGCCATCTGCTGTGAGCAAAGTGGAGACTGAGAATTCTCGACATGGAAATCACAGGAGGTAATTGGTGTCTTCAGTTCACCACATGCTCCAAAGGTCCTTCATGTTTGGCACCAAGCACCAATATCCCAAAGCACGTTCATGGGTGCTGGCCACATCTGCCCCACATTCACACCCAACAGATACCAACCATGAAGAACACTCATGATACATCTTGATTCCCCTTATACTTTGCAATTCAAGGTGCAACTGCAACGATTATTATAACGTTACAACAAGGACATTTGCCCAGGAACATACACCCAGCTCACGGACTGGACCAGGTTGTATTTCCAGCCATTTTGCTTGCACTCTGAGCTCTCACTCTCTTTGTGACTGGCTGCATGCTCAAATCATCCCTGCCTTGCATTAATCTTTTTCTGCCATGTCCTGCAAACGTAGATACAAGGCGCATAACACTTTGCCATCTTGAGCAGATACAAAGCCAGGAAGCTTGTCATGGTTTTTGGTGGACCTCAGTAAAATCTGGGAGATAGCCTTCGCTCAGGTGATCCCAGCACAGTAAGTGAAGGGCAGTCTCCAATACAATGCCAGGAACATGGACACTACTAGCCAGCCACTCGGGTGGTCAATCACTTCATAAGGAGTGAGGAGCCAAATGTTATGCAATTCACCATCCCTCTCGACTTTGACTTATCATAGGCCCATTTCTTCCTGGAATGACAAAGAGGCAAGTATTAAGTGAGATGAAAGTGGGTGGCACAGCTATTGTTTTTGGTGCACACGGGGAGGTGTCTTTTACCATTCTTTCCCACCTATTTTCCGTATTGGCAACATCCAAGGAGCAGGAGAATCGACGTTTCGGGCATAAGCCCTTCATCAGGAGCAAAACGTCGATTCTCCTGCTCCTTGGATGCTGCCTGACCTGCTGCACTTTTCCAGCAACACATTTTCAGCTCTGATACTCCAGCATCTGCAGTCCTCACTTTCTCCTCCTATTTTCCGTATTGACAAAGGCTCACTGGACTTGAAACATTAACTCTCCTTTTCCTGTACAAATGCCGCCGGACCTGCTGCATTTTCTCAGAACTTTGTGTTTTGAGTTTCTATAACAGATTCGACCGTAAACCTTTATTTTCCAGTCAGGTGCAAAAGGGATCATAACAAAAACAGCTTGCACTTATGAAGTGCAATGAACATCATATAGCACTTCAAGCACTTTACAAACAGAAGTTTGACAAGGAGCTGCATGAGGAGTATTTTTTACTTGCAGTTGAGAAACACTCTGGTCAAATAGATAGGTTTTTTGGTGTACCTTGCAGGAGAGTGAGGTAGAAATGCAGAGACACTTAATGAGAGATTGTTGTAACTTACAGGTACATCACACAGAGACTGGGAGTGACTTTATCCCCACTCTAAGGAAAGTTGACCAGAAGCCAACACACTCTGTGTCAGTTAATCGCACAACTGTTTTGCTGATGGGCAGGCTAAATAGATTAACAACGGGACTCCTGCCCCTCAGTAGGGGGAGGTTCCCACCCTCAGGAAGCTGCCAGGTAATCTGATTGGTGACAGCTCCAGGACCCCAGTACCCAGTGCTGCCAGGGCTGCAGGGAGGAGAACATGGCTACCGACAAACTCCCTGGGATTTTATTGTGTAAGGACATTGGGGCCCTGGACTAACCTTTTGATGACATCATGCAGCTGAGCTTCACTGAGTATAGTTGAGTTACAATACACTGGCAGAAGAAACTACATCAGACTATCCTCAAATTCTTTATTTGAAGACATACATGAGCATGTGGACGTGAACACACAAAAAAAGACAAATCAGTTCTTACCTAAAGTAACCGTAAGTCAGTGCTTGGTATGTCATGCATGGATTTGCATGTACAGCAGTATTTAATATTGATGTCTTTATAAAGAGTACTTTCAAATTTAGCCTGAGGACAGTCTTTAACCTTGCCTTCTATTCAAACAGTCCATGAAAAATCCAAATTCAAAATGTGGCATCAAACCACCTGGATCAAAGAGTTTTCAGGTGAGGAGGGAGGAGAGGTAGTGAAGGAGCAACAGGTGCTGATGAAGGTAGGTGAGTTAACATCTTCAGGTGTGTGTGCCTCAATATGTATTGGGCAGCACCCAAATCAGGTGCCCTCCTGACCCCCCTTCACCTCCTTACTGATATTCACCTTAAACAATGGCAAAGCCACTCTCCCTGAGTGTCTCAACCAGCCATATTTTGGTCTGGTCATCATATTATTACATGTGAATAGTTTTGCTAACATGTCTACTTAACCTTTAATCAATAATTTGCATACAAGCTACAGATTTCTGCACTGAACCCACGTGGCATAGTATGGGGTTTAACACAAGGTCGGGGGTTTGGGGGAGGGAGGGAAAGCACTGGCCCATATTGATTGACACTTACCCACAGCCAAGCTGGGGCACAAAAAATCCGAGGCGGTTGAAGTTTACAATGAGGGCACTGGGATAATATACAGGGAACAAAAGTGTGGACGAATGGTTTTTGAAAGAGCAGATGTGCTGAGATGGTTCCAGAAGCTAGTGATATTATGTGCACAAGCTCAGCGTCAAGTGACAAGTTTGGAAACAATCTGGCACAGCTTCAGTCATTGGTCTCAAGAAAAAAGATAAACTTGATAGCTAGACAATTGAGGAAGGAACACAGATGGGAGGCATGGTGGCACAGTGGTTAGCACTGCTGCCTCACAGTGCCAGAGACCCGGGTTCAGTTCCTGACTCAGGTGACTGACTGTGTGGAGTTTGCACATTCTCCCCATGTTCTGCGTGGGTTTCCTCCGGGTGCTCCGGTTTCCTCCCACAGTCCAAAGATGTGCAGGGTAGGTGAATTGGCTATGCTAAATTGACCATTATATTAGGTAAAGGGGTAAATGTAGGGGAATGGGTGGGTAGCGCTTTGGCGGGTCGGTGTGGACTTGTTGGGCCGAAGGGCCTGTTTCTACACTGTAAGTAATATAATCTAATTAATGAATATAAGATGCTTTGGTCTTCAAATGTTTAATTGAAGATACCTTGTAGTGATTGAAGTGAGGTCAGCCAGGTGGATCTCATAGAACATGAGTTCCCTGTTTCAGGCTGTTAAACTGGGTCAATCAGGGAGTCATGGCTGACAGAAACAGGAGTGACAGAGGTTCTGCTCACTCTAGCACCTGGCTATGAGCTAGCTCAGTCAGTGTCGTGTACCTTGCACGTCGGAATAAAGATTGACTTGGTGACAGGATATTGGCCTTCATGGAGTTATTTCTCTGCTTTTCTGATTCTGGATATCTGGCAAGCAGTTTACCAAAGCAAGCACAGCTGGTTTGGGACACTTGCTCAGATTCAAATTGTTGAGAATTGACCATTTAACTGGGAAATATCTTTTTCCAACTTGATGTTTTGCCTTCATTTAAATAATTCAGCACATTAAAGGGAACTGAATACAATTTTTCATTCACTAAGGTCATGGTGCCCTTTAATAGCCTCAGGCATTTTCCCTCTTGTATTTGTTGGTATGGTCTCCATTATTAAACTTTGCTTTATCATAAATGAAGTCATTGAGAAAGAGGTTTTTCTCTCAATAGAATTTAAAATGAGGGTCACCCTCACATCCACAGCAGAAGAGTGAACCCCCAATTTTGTAAATTAGAACTTTAAAATACTGTAATTTATAAATCCGTTGCGCTTATGCAAATGTTTTGTCCTTTTTGCACAACAATTATTTCTTGGCATGATTCATTCACAGCTGAACCTGAATCATTCAAAGGTTCTATTCAATGGGCTTGGGATTCAGCATTTCATTCCTATTGCGTACAATTTCAGATTTAATTAAATGTGTTTGTTTTAAAGTCTTTGTTCAAGTACAGTTATTACAGACTCTCTCTGAATCCAGTTCATGGTGATGAAAGTCTATTAACTCCACAATGAAAGCAGCAATTTGATCTATTTTATAGATTAATAACACATCCAGGAATATTATGAAAATGAACACAATGGGAGGACAGGAAAGCAACACAACAGCGTAGATATTCTATTCAAGGTTGGAGAGCTTATTTCTGACCCTGGTAGGATTAAAGTGACACACTGTCCTCTAACTAATTTCTGTACCGGAGATTTCTGGGCAGGGTTCTCATGTTATGAAGCTGTCCAGGAACCTACAAAACAATGGTGGAGACAATCTTCATTTACACCTTACAGTCAATGTTCTGTGATTTAAATATTCAGCAGCACATTATACCACTTTGACAGATGGTGTGAAAGGGTGTGAGAGTGGTCAGGTGCCAGGTAATTAGGTAGGTGGGATGCCAGATGAGCAAGGGAGTCAGGGTGCCAGATGGGTAAGGTGCCAGGTTGCTCTGATATGTGAATGAGTGCATAGGGTTGGATGGCTTGGGGTGAGCCAGTTTGTCAGGTTAGATCAACAGTGTGTTGGCTCAGAGAGGAGGTTGTTGGGTTCGCACAGTGTTAACTGAGTGTTATGGAGGGCTTTGGGCTTGTTGGGTCCAGAGGGATAAGGCTGGCAGAGGGGAAGGGGTTGACATCGAGGCGACATGCTAGGTCTGGCACAAGTGCCATGTTGGATGGGGTGGGTTGTGATCAGCAGGGTAGGGTGAGTCAGGGAGGTGAAGATTGTAGGATCCAGCAAGACAGGAAGAAATATCAGATCTGGGCTTGGCAGGGGAGGATTGCGGTGGATGATAATGTTTTTGGGTTGAGGAGGGGTGATAAGGTGCGTGGGGGGGGGGTGCAGGGGGTGTCATGTCTATATGTTGTGTGAAGCTTGGCAAGATTGGTTCATGTTAGGAATGAAAAGGGTTCAGGCCGGACTGGACTGGCGCCAGGCATCGGAGGTTGGGATTGGAGAAAGTTGAGATGGTTAATGATGGGGTAGGGGTTCAGTTCCATTACAACCCTGCAGTTAAAGCGATCTTCTGAGGTAACTATGAAGCTTAACTGAGCTGGAACATTTCAAAGTTTCCTACGCTAAGAGGTTTTTCAATGGAGGTGGGGGTTGCCAGTTAAATGTTTCAATTTCCTGGGTCATTCCATGGAGCTAGCTGCAACAGGAATTCTGCAGGATCTGGATAGAGAACTCCAATCTGCAATACTCCAATCATTATTTGGCCACGTCTGGATTATTTCCATGACCTTACATTGATCACTGTACTCATTTCAAAGAGTAAAAGAAACACCAGACACAAGGCAATGAATGATCAATGTTGACTTACTCTATACATTGGTCATTTTCTTTGTGGAGTTATTTCAAACTGGTGGGTTCACAAAAAGTTTTGATTTTATTAGGTATTGGGGGTTATTAGCAAATTGACAGTGTTCACCACCATTAATAGACTGGAAATGTCCACAACTGCTGATGATATCCATGTTCGACTAAGAATCCTGAAGCTGCAATCTGTCATTCAGAATTCTGACACAGATTACGAATGTACGAATATTGAGCAAGAAGTTCTAGATTGTGGGCTGGTCATCTGCTGAATATGATCAAAGATTCACCACCCTGTGAGTGAAAATGGTCCTCCTCATCTTAGCCTGAAATGCTCTTTCTTTTATTCTGAGACTGCGACCTTGGTCCTAAGTCCCAAACCCAGGAGATTAGAGTGGGACCTCAAACCCATTTCTCCATTCCACCCCATCTCCTGTTCAACTGACATTCACCGGAATCAATAATAATTTCACTTTTCTGGCCCTTATATCCTTATTGGAAACACCTGAAAAAGTCATACCTTTGTTCCATCTGCTGCAGTTGGGGTGTTAACAAGATTGCAAGTAATAAAATTGATGAACGGTAGAGTTCACCCCGCAAAAAAAGCAGCTGCATAAATGTGGAGTCTTGTTAAATGATTAATTAATAGACATTTTTTAAACTGATTTGTGCAAATAAATGGAACAGGAATATAAAACCTGAAAGGTCGTAGTTGTTGGTATGTTCGCCGAGCTGGGAAATTGATTTGCAGATGTTTCCCCTTTCTAGCTGATGTCTTCAGTGCTTTGAAGCATCCTGTGAAGTGCTGCTGTATTGGATCTTCTGGAAGTTATTTGGTTCCATTCCTGCTGCTTCCGGTCGCTGGCTCCGGTTGTTCATTATAGTGGCCAGTGTACTGCGTCAAGATCTATGTGCTTATTGTTGGATTCCATGGATGAGTGCCATGCTTCCAGAAATTCATTGGTTGTGCTCTGTTTAGCTTGTCCTATGATCATTATGTTGTCCCAGTCGAATTTGTGGTCTTTGTCTTCTGTGTGTATTGGTACGAGGGACAGCTGGTCATGGCGTTCAGTGGCTAGTTGGTGTTCATGGTTGTAGATCCCTGGTTGCCTGCATGTTTGTCCTATACAGGGCGGACACCCTTTCCGCAGAATGGGCTTCTGTGGTTTCAGCTATCCATGGTTTGTCACTGCCTGGAAATATTACATGGAACATTCTAGAACCAGGAGCCAGGAGGCTGCCTGGGAGGTAAATTTCCCATTTAAATGAATGGGTTCACTACCATCTGCAGTTTCAGGTACCCACAGTAGGTCTTGGAACATATCCCCTGTGGATATGGGGTGGGGGGGGAGGGGATTGGGACATGGGGGGTGGTGAGGGGAGCTACTGTATAATGTTTTGTGCAGTCTTTGCATGGAATCTTGTAAATTACATTAGTCTTGGACATGGTGGGTGGAGGGTCTTTTGTCCTGGTGAGTTGTTGTCTGAATGTGTCTGTCATGAACCTGAGCGGTCAGAGAAGTCTGACTGTTAGTTCGGAGATGTCTTTTATAAAAGTTAGATTGGCTAGTATGTTGGATCATGGCATGTCCTTGTCGCATTTTTTGTCTGTGGGTAAAGTTGCGGGGGTATCTATTTTTGGTGAAAACTTTGTATAAGTGTTCTTCTTCTTGTCCTTGCAGGTTGGGAATGCTGCGGTGTGTTGTAGCTCTTTTGAACAGGGTCCTCTTGCAGCTTTTCTTGTGTGCTTTTGGGGGTTGCTGTTGTAGTTCAGGACCTGGTCAGTGCGTGTGGCTTTGCTGTACACTTTCGCAGTGCATTCACCATTCTGTGTTCTTTCTACTATCACATCCAGGAATGGGAGGTAGGTTGCTGGTTTCCTCTTCTTTCATGAATTTGATTCCTGTGAGCATGCCATTGATTATTGTGATGTTCTCAATCTCTATTCCCTTAATAATTACAAATGTATTGTCCATGTATCTGATCCAGATACATGGGTTAAATTTGTGGGAGGGCTGCTTGTTCCAGTCTTTACATTGCTGCTTCTGCTATGAGCCCTAATGTGAGTGAGTCCCTAAGTGTTCTATTGATCTGTTCATATATTTGGTTGTTGAATGTGAAGTGTGTCGTCAAGCACAGGCCTAGTAATTTGAGTATGTAGTCATTGTCGAGAGGTTTCCCGTCATGTCGTCTGTTCTATTTGTCCAGGAAGTTGGCTATAGTCTCTCTGGCTAGAGTTTTTGTCAACTGAGGTTAACGGTGCTGTTACATCAAATGAAACCATTGCTTTGTTCTTGTCTATGTTCAGCGAACATACCCACTACTATGACAATCAGACCTGAGCTACTAATCTTTATGCACACCTTGAATGGGACAGGCTGTAGGGGCTTTTCTCTTTAAAGGCCATAATCGGGTAGATACTGAAAGGCTGTTTCCCCTTATGGGAGAGTCCAGGACCAAAAGGCATAATCTCAGCGTAAGGAATGGCATACTGAAGTCAGAGATGAGGAGGAATTTCTTCTCTCTGGGTGGTGAATCTGGTGAATTTGTTGCAGAGAAGGCTGTTGAGTCTGGCTCATTAAGTATAGATTTTTAACCAGTAGGGGAATCACGGATTATAGGAAGAAGGCAGAAAAATGGAGTTGAGAATTATTAGAGCAGACATGATCTCATCGAATCGCTGAGCCGGTTTGATGGCTTACTTCTGCTCCCTATGTGTTCATTAATTACAGGGAAATAGTTTAGCTTCTACTTTTACTCTGTGAGCACATGCAAACTTTTATTTGCTCCACAAAAATAAGCAATTTTTGGTGTTTTTAGTTTCCTGTTTTGGAGGATGGGAGTGGTCTTCTTTGTTAATCCCTCACCATTACTGCTTGTTTGGATAGCCTGCTGTGGCTACTGTATTTCTATATTGGAAATGTCCAGTCAAGAACATTGCACTATGTTCGAGTACAACTGCATGTAAAGAGAAATGATTTCCTCCCAGAGAATTCAAGCCCAATGGTGAATGTTGCACAAATATCAGTAAAGTCTTGAAGACAGCTAGATGACATCATGATACATGATGCTTCAGTACTGAGGTCTCCATCTTACTCCCTGTCAGTCAGATAACTTTCTAATCAATCTGTTCAGCTATATTATTATACACGCTAAAAATGTGTTGCTGGAGAAGCGCAGCAGGTCTTGCAGCATCCAAGGAGCAGGAGATTCGACGTTTCGGGCATAAGCCCTTCTTCAGGAAAGAAGAAGAAGGGCTTATGCCCGAAACGTCGAATCTCCTGCTCTTTGGATGTTGCCTGACCTGCTGCGCTTTTCCAGCAACACATTTTCAGCTCTGATCTTCAGCATCTGCAGACCTCACTTTCTCCTCCTATATTATTATACACCCATGTTCAGGTTGGGCCAACTTGTGTTTCCTGGCTCAGAGATAGGGGCAGTACTATTGCATCACAAGAGCCCCTTCATTCAGCCTATAGTTAGACTGTTAAGAAGCAGCCAGCTAGCCTGCTGATCAGTCAACCAGTCAAGTATACATGCAGCATAATAGTAATCTACGTCATCATATAATCTAAGCGGCATGGTGGTTCAGTGGGGGCAGCACAGTGGCTCAGTGGTTAGCGCTGCTGTCTCACAGCACCAGGAACCCGCGTTCGATTCCAGCCTCAGACAGACTGTCTGTGTGGAGTTTGCATATTAGCCCCTTGTCTGTACAGGTTTCTTCTAGGTGCTTCGGTTTCGTCCCACAATCCAAAAATGTACAGGTTAGGTGAATCGGCCATGCTAGAATTACCCATAGTGTTCAGGGATGCATCAGGTTAGGTGCATTAGTCAGGGGTAAATGTAGAGTAATAGGGTAGGGGAATGGGTCTGGGTGGGTTACTCTTCAGAGTGCCAGTGTGGACATGTTGGGCTGAATGACCTGTTTCTGTACTTTAGGCATCCTATGATTCTGTGAAGTCTATATGTTTATCAGTCTGTTACATCAGACTGTTGAGTTAGTTTCTAGATATCCGTCGAATTAAAAACCTAAACATTAAATATGTATATGTCATTTGGGGTTAATTTTATATATATATATATATATATATATAAAGTGTCACATTCGAGAAAATCCTTGCTTCACCTATAACTAAAGTTCAGGCCATAATACCATATATGATGCATATATGATTTGTTTACCATTTCTTGTAAAAACAACCCTACTTCCAAAGGTGTGAACCCATTTATAATTTATTGTTGCTAATGTTTTCCACTGATTCCCCTTGGTGTGGGGCATTACACTGTGGGGGTGATTTCCCTGGTTCAAGTTGGCTAACAATGATGGCACCTAGAATCGTGGCAGGGGACCAGGAGAAACATCAGCACAACTTCAGGAACAGAGGCACTTTTCCCTCCTTTGTTAGTATTGCACAGTGATAAAATCAGTCAGAGAGATGGTTACAGCTTCTCGCTATTTTGGTCTTGAAACATCTCTACCTGTGTTTTATAAATGGTATCCAGTGAAGCATATGATACAAACACATTAAATAACACAGTACAACATCAATGTTGTCAAAGAATTGCAGTTACCCCTTATGTTGAGTTGAAACTAATCATGTATAAATGGTGGAAAAGGCAAGCAGCAATCAGGAATAAAGTTAGATGGATGTTAAAAAGCTTGATAGAAAGGTGCCTGTTGATTTCCCACAGCAAAGCATTTGCTCCACTTCAGTGTGAAGTAATTGTTCATTTTATCTTTGGCTTTTCAGCATGGATAATTTGGATCGGTCTCTCTGTGGTGTATTGCTTAGATTCTTTCTGATGTTAACTCTGAGAAGTCTTGTGTGAAATTGTTTTCTCTCCAGCAGTTGGTCTTACAGTAGTCTAGATTAACATTCTTTTACTGTGCTTATGAGGCATTGATTTAATACTAGTCAATGCAAAACATTAGTAATATGGGCAGACATGCTGTATTTACAACATTAATTTTATAATCCTTTTTGCAGAAAGGTCTCCTCTTATCCAGGTCCATGGAATATTAAAACATTTGATGCTGTTACAGCTTCGTATATTTTGTATAATGCAGCCGCTTAAATCTAAAACACTGCAACATTGCTCAGAAGTGTCCTATCTTGCAGCCTCCAACATAGCGGCATTGAAATGTGTCAATCTGTAGCTGTTTAACGATGTGGAACACGGAAAGAAAATTGAAGTTTTATTAGAATGAACTTGACAACAGTGAATTCGAATTTTCCATTAATCTTTTGACCCTGTTGTGTGAATTAGTTCTGTCATAAATGTAAGACTAGTGAGGGGAGGATGGAAAAATAGATGTGCCAGGAGTGCATGTTGAAGAAATAAAGAACTATGAAGCCCGGCTACATGTACTTGTTCTAAGGATCGATCATTAATAAAACTTACCATCCATTGAAACATAGCTATATAAACAGGTCTTGACCACCTTCATCTTGCTTGAATAAATATGCCAATTATTTCCAAATCATGGTCAGTTGATTGAATTGTTGCTTTATTAGAACCTGAGCAGAACCTGCTCATAAAAGAGATTTTACAGGCAGCAAAGAACAGATACTGGGTTCCAGCCCATAAGGAAAGAACACTGCAATTTGCACCATCAGCCTTCATGACTTTATTAAATTATAGTGACAGTATAGCAATGTTGAATTTGTTAAGTTGTGATGCTTATCCCAAATATAATTAGGAATATGAATACAGCAATTAATTTATTTCTGATTACATTTTCTCAGAGAAAGAATATCTATGATTAGCATAATTAAAACTGGGGTTAAGACCACAAAGGTAACAAAGACAACTGCATGGATGATATTGCATCAGGTAATCTTCTTAATCCTTCCATTTGGCAACTGATCAAATGCCTCTTAATCGTCTTTCATTACCAATACTTTGTCAACTTGATTACACTCTCAGCTCTGAGTCAGAAGTGCTTCGTTCCTAAATCTAGAACCTAGATCATTATGTTTTTAGAGACAAGAGGGCTACCAACTGAGCAACAGCTGACACTAGCGGTGAGCATATGTAGAATTTACACTCCAAGTTCTCCTCTTATATTGTTCATTATTCTGGAGAAATATGAAATCAAACCAGTCATTACATTCCCACACCTAGTTGATTCTGCTAATCATACCCCTCTCCTTTATTGCAAGATGCCATGACATTGTTCAGAGAATAAGCATTAGATTGACTTCCACCCCTCGCTGACGTACGTCTGGAATGGGACATCCATGAAAAGGATTCAGCTTCATGTTTTCCTTCTAAAAAAGAGCTTAGTGTTTACTTGCTTTGATGCTGAGCTCCAGTATATGACTTAGAAGAAAACTAAGGCAAGCAATCATCTATTAGCAGATTATACCATGGCGGTTGTTCATTTCTTTCTTTGTCTACCACATTTTTCCCAGTACTGTCACATTTTGAAAATTGACTATCATGACATATTTTGAAATAATATTTGTTCAGCAAGAAAATATAACTTGCTTCTTTAACATAGTAAGCCTCCTCAGGAGCAATATGAAATGGGAGTTGATCTCATGCCACATTAGCAGATATTAAGGTAATGGTCAGAAGGGCAAGATTCATGAGCATCTTCAGTGAGGAGAGAGAGGTACTGGAGGAGAAAATTTAGTGAAGGAATTCTAGACTTAGAGGTAGGTAAGGCAAGACCACCAGTATGGGAGAGATTATAATGAGGAATTTGCAAGAGGCCAGGATTGGAAGAAAACAAAAGTCTCAGTGTATTGTTGAGCTGAAGAAGGTGAGATCATGGCCATCTTTGAAAATGAGAAAGATAATTTTAAAATTGAGGGGTTGCTAAACTGGGAGCTGGTATAGATCAACAACCAGTACAGGACTTATTCAGCTTCCTATTTTTCCTGTTTGAATGATATACATCTTTAGAAGTGTTGTAAATTGTTTCATGGCACAATTAATACTATAGAAGAAGAAGAGTTTACAAAATAAGGTATGTTTTTACAGTGTGGCATAAAGGGTTAATTATATCTTTACTCCAAGAATAGCTACTGAGCATGTGCAAAAGGAGTTATGTCACAGTGAAGTCAGATCACATAGATCTGAAGCTTGTATATGTGGCGTGGGGAAGTGGGAATAATAAGTTAAATATTCATAGTTAAGTACAATTAACTATGGGATATGGTAAAAGAATTGGGGAAGATGTACAATAAGGGGTTAATTATATCTTTAATCCAAGATTGGTTTTGAGCATCTGCAAAAAAAAAACTGCGCCAGCTTACTTCAGATCGCATGGATCTGTTAGGCTCCAGTAGTTTGTCCTCTCTTACCATGTCTCATAAATGGTTACATTAATCAAGTTTGTTCATGGCTACTCACGAGAGTGTAAACCTTACTTCTCTACATGCAAGATAAACTTCCATGGTAACAGTTTTTAATTAGCAATACAATGTAAAAAGTGTCAAGGCCCATGGAAACCATCAAAAATTGAAATGAGTACCAGGCTTGATTTTTCATAGATTCACTATAGATAATTTCAGAAAATGTTAAAATCCTTCTGAAAGGTAGGAGAAATAATATTAGCAGGGTGTTTAAAGTCAATTCTTTTCTGGTTTTCCAAGGTCTACTTTTAACAAAATTAAATTCCTTAGATATCTCCTTACTACAATGACCATAAATCTTCTGTAGCAGTCTATCCTCTACTTGACAACAACCATTTTCTCATAAGGTGTGGTATTCATTCTTTATGCATTCATCCACATTTTAAGTAGACAAAATGACATCTAGATCTGACCTCTACCTTTTCACATTAAATTACATCATTAGTTTAGCCAAATGTAACACTTTAACCATTCTATTTGAAGAATATTTTCCAGGTAGTCTACTTTGCTGTATTCATTTTCGAACTATTGTCAGCGTATAACTGTGAATTCTTTATTCATAAATCAAGCACATGAGGGAGAAGAATTGCCCCCTTTTTACATATTCCAATACATTAAATTATTATTTTGTTGAAGTCAGATGTGTTTGGTTTAATAAGGAATCAAGGATGCAAGTGCATCTATAGTAATACTGCGGAATTACCCATTAACCATCCTAATAAGCAGTTAATCATTATAAATTAGGAATATTGAGTCAGTTGTGCTGCAAAGTGCGCTCCTTCAAAGCCTTCATGGATCATAGAAGGACATTTCCAAACAGATTGCTTCACTGTTGAGCTCCTGCAGGATAACACATGTACACGTGGGGAAATGAAAAATGTCTGGATTAGGAGTAATGACTGAAACAACTGAATTTCAGGGGCATGTACAATGAGAGGCCATCGTATCGAGAATGAATATGATGTTTTTCACTGCCTCAACATTTTAGCAAAGAAATTATTATATTTGTTTTAAGATAGAAGCAGAAATAAATAAATCATTTTTTAAAAAAATGATTGTAATCACAATAAAGATTTGTTTCATTCGTTTGTAATGTGTAAGTGTCATTATCTCGGGCAACATTTATTGTTTATCCATAATTGTTTGCCCATGAGAAAGTGGTGGCAAGCGATCTTTTTGAATTGCTTGTAGCCGATGTGGGGTTGGTACACGCAGCATTCTGGTTAGGAAGGAAAATGTGATATTCCAGAAAGATAAACTTAGGCTTAGTAGGGGCAATAAGTGTGTGTCACAGTGATTGTGCATTTAACTGTACACGGTTGGAAGCACAGTTGTATCTCAATCAGTCTTTGTGACCTTTTTCAAGGAATTTTAGGGATTGCATTTCTAGTTAATTTCATTGATATTGCATTAGTTGCAGAGGATGGAGATCCTGCCGGTTAAAAGAGTGCCTCAACAGCTCACCCTCTGGAGGAGTAAGTGAATGTAGTTTCTGGATTTTCATGTTATTTAGCATATGTACAGACTGTCAAAGGTGCTATTGGTTTTAGTTGAGGTAGGACGTGGTGTGCTGACAGTATCAGCAGGATTACTACCTTGAAATCCAAGCCACAGGCAATACCTTTGAAGTCTACAGCATTTGACATATAGGTAAGCATCCAACAGAAACAACATAGTTCTTCAGGAGACTTCTCCCGAGGCTCTCTGAAACTCAGTGTGCAATCACCTACTAGGAATTGAGAAAGAGTAAGTGCACTACTAAATATAGCATAAAGAGAGACGGAGGTGGGGTGGGTCTGAAGGCGACGCATTGAACCAAATTTAAAGTCAATCCAAATCACATTAGTCCAGCAGAGGCATAATGAGCTGAATAGTCTACTTCTGTGTGGTAATCATTCAAATAATAATATGGTAAATACATAAAATTTTGAAAAAAATAAGATCCATAGATGGAAGAATCAGTAGGCAAACATAAAGAAAAGTATATTTACAGAATTTTAAATCTGATTTGTCTATTTTTATCTCCATGTAAGCCTCAAGGAAAACTAGAGATGTTTCCCAAGGAGTCTGTATTCGTGCACTGGTTTCTCTGCTTCTGTGACAAGGAGAAAACTCATGAGATGCGCCACTTTTTGTATGGCTCAGAAACCTGAAGTATCAGTGAAGATCTGTAGAGGTAACTGAAGCCTTTGAAATGTAGCCCATAAAATAAAGTGGTGCTTGAAATTGCAAGAGCAAAAAAAAACACTGAAAAGCAGAAAAGAAAATGTCATATATTGTACCATTTGATCAAAGCTGAAAAGCGACAAAGATCTCTTCTAGTGGGCAAATTGAAGTACAGTAGAAAGAATGGTTGACTGAGACATAGTGTATGAGACATGTCACAGAGCAGACGCAGACAGGTTACAATGGATGTGTCAGAATATCCCAAGACAAGTAAATGAGAAAGATGAGGAAATTAGTTCTAGGCATTTCAGCAGATCTTCTGGAGTAAATACAAGTAGTTCCAGTTATCTAACATGTTCATACTCATTTATTCAGCAAACATTTATTCCTTGTCTATCATTTCAGTAGAAGGTATGTTTTCATCATGTAACAGTTCAAACTTCAACAGTATTTAAGAACACCAAATTGTGTCCTATGATAGTGCCTACTGTAGTATTAGGTCTGGGAGCCTGAGCCTGCTGTACCCTAATATTTAACTTAATGCATGGAAATTACACAATGAAGTCAGACCTCTGCTACTTCAATGACACAGCAATGAACCACATCCTGCTTCAGCTCACCATGTTTTCTGATGGTGGTTGAATGGTCCCAGTGATGTTTAATTAAGTGGCTATTCACTCACTCAAAGAACGATCTGACAGTTGTTCCTTGGCCCTTTTTAAAATATTTTTTCTCTGAAACAGATAATCCAATGAGTAACATATATTGTTCCCTCCTAAGGTTCAGGTGGGAAAAAGGAGCAGGAGTAGGCCATTTGGCCCCTTGATTTTGCTCTGCTATTCAATAAGATCATGTATGGTCTTGGCTGTCAACTCCATTTTCCTGTAATATCCCTGTATCCTTCAATATAGTTAATATCTTGCAAGGCTGGTTGATGTGTTTGCCTCGGTCAGTGGAATGGGGTGGTAGCAAGTCTTAATGCCTTACCTCCTTGCTCTAAACCTCACAAGCCAGCCTTTTATACTGCTCACGATAACTTCCCTTCAACGCTCTTACAATAACTGAGTTGATGCTGCATCAAAACTATTGAGTGAAAACCTTCATAATCACATCCTTGAGGCACCTTATGCTCTGTTCATGCTTTGAACCCTGCTCACTCCAGAGATCCGTTTAGCTTTAAATGGGAACAATTAATGAGATTTACAAATGAAGTTGACGCTGAGGAAACGTGCATAATTCTGACTAATTACTCATCAACAAGGGACTTAACAAGCAAAACAAAAACTTTAGCACTGTGTCTGTCTGTTTATGTCACTGTGCATTAACTGTTAATGTTTGAATCATCTGAAGATGGTATCAAGGGCAAAGTGACAACAATGCACAAAGATTGATGCACAAAATAATTAATGGAATACGCTTACCAGTGCATGTGCTAGCATTAACACAGTAAACAAATGTGTCCTTTAGTTGATCTTCATTACAGTTTCTCACAATTTTCTTCTCAATACAAACAAATGTCCTTTGCTTTTGTTAGAAACAGTACACATCCCCAGTGAAGCAATTATCCCTCCACTGTCCATGTTCCATGCAGATGTATGTACTGCTCTCATTTGATTGTATTACTTTTATTTCTCAAAGGAGGATGGTTTATTCTCTATTTGCTATGAACCGTAAGGTGCAGGAAATAAATTGTTCTATGTCAATTTACTTCTAAGTAAAATGAGCCTAAAAACACAACACAGCACTTTCTGTTTAATAGACTGAAGTAAACTTATTAGATGACTGGTAATTTAATATGACTTTGGAATAATCAGTAGCAGAGCAACCTCTGCAAAATGACAAAACAGCTTATTTTCATTATTAATATTAGTTGCAGAATCATTAAAAGTCTGTTGCATTGATGGATAAAGATAACGATGGGAGTTACTATTAATCTTGGAAAATATTCTAATTGATGACAAGTTATTACACTTTCCTTCAAAAATAAAAACTGACAAGGAGGTACTCACATGGGGAGGTGATAGCTTAGTTGTATTATTGCTCAACTGTTAATCCAAAGACTCAGGTAATATTCTGGGGACCCAGGTTAAAATCCTGCCATGGCAGATGCTGGAATTTGAATTCCGTAAAAAAAATCTGGAATTGAGAATCTATTGATGATCGTGAAGCCATTGGCGATTGTCCGGAAAAGCCTATTTGGTTCACTAATGCCTTTTCAGGAAGGAATTGCCAACCTTACCTTGTCTGGGCTACATGTGACCACAGCAATATGGTTGACTCTCAACTGTCCTCTGGCAAGTTGGGAATGAGCAATAAATACTGGCCTAGCCAGTGACATCATCATCCCATGAATGAATTTTTAAAAAGGAATTTAAAAAATGGTGGATCTATCTCTGAGATTGAGATCTTACCATCATCTTTCAACAACACAGTCTACAAATTAAATCAGCCCTGATCCAAAGGTCAACAACTTTTTTGTGTTTTTTTTTGACAATTAGTGCTTCAATTTGAGAGTGGTTAAACACACTGTGTGCACTTTGAATCCACATTAATCAATTTATTTTCGGTAGGTAGAACTGAAGACACGTATAATAAACCTACACTTCCTGGAGGAGCTGGCAGGATGTAAAACAATTAATCATAACTGGGGCAATCTTTTGCTGCAAAAGTAGAATCTGCTAAACTATTGCCATATTTAGCTTTGACAGATTGGCAGGAAAGGGTGAGGGAGGAGAGGCAAATAAGGCTGCTGTCCCACTGTCCTGGGAGAGATTTTAGGCATTTTGTGTGTGTTAGAGAGAGGAGTTGATTCCAATACTCCATTGAACAAACCATTGGATATCTGCAATGTAACCAATCAAAGCTCTCAGCTTATGAGGTTGATGATGCATGTGAGTATATAAAGATATAAAATAAAAACAGAAGTAGACTACTTTGACCTTCGAGTCTGTTTCACCATGCAATAAGGTCATGGCTCATCTCTTTGCGTGTTGAATTCTAATTCCCATCCATCTTTGATAACATGCCTATCAAAAATCTACCTTCCCTTTGCCGTGGAAATATTTAATAACCCGACCTCCACTTCCTTCTGAGGCAGACCACTCCAAAGTTGAGCAAACTTCTGAGAGGAAAAAAAATCCACTCTTCTCTGTCTTAAAATAGTGACCCCTAATTTTCAGTCAGTATCTCCTCATTCTAGATTTCTCCAAAAGGAAAATGACATCCTTTCCATCTCCTACCTGTCAAGAATATTCAGGATCGTACACACTTCAATCAAGTCACCCCTCGTTCTGCTAAACTCCAGTGGAAACCAGCCCACCCTCACCAACCTATCAACAAAAGAGAACCCACTCATTCCATGTGTCAATTTATTAAGCTTCCTCTGATCTGCCTACGATGTGTTTATATTTTTCTCTAAATAAGGAGACCACAACCTCACACATTATTCAAAATGTGGTCTTGCCTTTGCACTGTATAATTGAAACATAATATCCTTCCAAATGTATTCATACTGTAATTATAGTACTTCTTATAAGAAAGGATGTAATCCCATTAGCCTTCTTGATTGTCTGTTGTATTGGCATGTTAACTATTTATTACCCATGTACTAGAAAACAAAAGTTCCTCTGGTCTTCTGAACTCCATAGACATATTCTGCTTAAGCATTACCCTTTTTTTTTATTCTTCCTATCAAAGTGATTAACTTCACACTTATCCAAATTATACTTTATGTTGCTTTGGACATTGGCAGTAATTCCACATATGTAAGGTGGGTTAAAAGCCACTCTATGCTTATTACATTGTCCATCGTAACATCACATTCAGCGACATCATTTTTATGGTACTGAAATGTCCCTTTGGCCTTGAGACTGTATTGTCAGTATCATATGAAGGTCCCTACTGAGGAGGTGAATAGCCTCATAACATATTGAATATTTACCGACCAGAGAACTCACTGGGTGGGCTTTTGACAATCGAAGGCCAATTCAAGGCCCTCCAATTATAGCAGCTGATTCCCGCAGAGAGAAGAAAAGTAAGAGAGAATGTCAGCACTGGTGAAATCAAGTAATTTTGTTTTTAACAGTCATATCTCCAGACACTGATCATACCAACACCTCTCTTCCTTCATTCACTGGGAAGTCAGCAGCCTTAACTGTGACCTGATGTCCTTGGATGATTCTGAAAGATCATAATATTGTTGAATCCATACAGTGGAGAAGCAGGCCATTCAGCCCATTAAGTCCACACTAACTCTCTAAAGTGCATCCCACCCAGACGCATCCCTCTATCCTAACCCTCTAACCCTGCATTTTCCATGGCTAGGCCACCTAGCCAGCACATCCCTGGACACTATGCAGCAAGTTAGCATGGACAATTGGCCCAAACTGCACATCTTCACACATCTAGTGATATGAAATACTGCCCAAACTCACTCCACCACCAGCCCAGAGGCCATCTTATTTATCAGCCTTTTATTTGGTTGCAACAGAGGATGAAATTCTGATCGGAAGCATGAAATGCTTTACTACTTAAATTGAATGCCTATTTCTTGTGGCCTAGTAGCTATTCTATCCTTTACTTTGTAATCTCAAAAAAAAAGATTGGTGGGGATAGGTGGTGTTGGCAAACTGGCACATGATATTCCAGGTATTTAAAACCATTACACCCATCAATCTTTGAAAATCCTGCCCATGGTATATTATACAGCAACTACATAACAAAATATGTATTTGGGATAGAAATGCATTACTTTACCAATGCTTCTCCTGGACTGTCATACTCTTATGACCTCCACTATGAAGAATAGACTGCAACGCACCCAATATGTGGTTAGTTTTAATAAATATTACAGGCAAGATAGTAGTTGTTAAACATGTAACGTGGTTTCAGAAATGGAACTGAGATTGAATGTTGGAGAGCTACATAGAAGTCCAATTACTAAAAGAAGAACACAGGAATCTTCAGAGTTTTTACGCAGCTGCTAAAATCCATGGCAAGGTGAAGAAAAATATCAAAGATGCAGGTCATAGCTGAATCAATGACTGTAAAATGTCCTTCTCTAGTTCCAGTTGAAATGAAAGTTGATATAAAAGTATGACAACATTATGAAATTGTGGCAGATCTACATAATAAGGCAGAACAACTGTGAGTGACTACACTTTTATTGTTGTTAAGGAGAGACTGCTACAAAGAGTGCTCCATCATATGTCTATCTGATGGATAGAAAAAAAACAGGCTGTAGGAATTTTGACAGCCTGCTTTTAACCCCACAATGAATACAACTTTAAGGCATGTATGCAATATTAAGACGCAAGGTCAGAGGAGTTCATTGATCACTGGAAGGTCTCATTAAGTCAACCTGCAGAATGCTGTGCATATGAGTAACTAAAAGATATTCAAATTAAAAACAAAATTGGATTTTGTTCTGCAACAACAGCATGTCAATTGAGAAAGGAGAAACCTACATTCAGGAAAGAGATTGACATGTACAGACGTGCTGAGGTTGTAACTCAGCAACCAGAGCATATTAATGACAGAAATGACCAGGTCTTGTATCATGTTCTTAGATACACCAGGACCAATGAGCGACTTAATCATGGATAAAGGGCGTAGTGTAAATACTGTAGAGGGCAATACACAATAGAAATGTGACATGTCCATCATAAGGAAAGTTGTGTTCTGACTGCAAGAAGCTGAGTAATTTTGTGTACAAGTGTGTATCAAGAAGTAAACACAACAAGCACTGACCACTGGAAAGTTGTCAGCCAAAGATTCTGACAGAGGAGTCTATATCATTGAACAGATTATTTTGTGACTGTTGGAATGGTAATTGCAAAAGGAGAACTTCAAGTCAAAATTAAGTGTCAAATGGACACCACATCTCTTACAATATAGTGGTCTTCATGGAACTGTGTCAAGTGACTCAACAAGGTGATCCACAAATGAAGCACTCAAAACAAAAATAGAAGTTGCTGGAAAAGCTCAGCAGGTATGGCAGCATCTGTGAGGAGAAATCAGAGTTAATCTTTCATATCAAGTGACCCTTTTCTTCTGAGGAAGGGTCACTCGACCTGAAATATTAACTCTGAATTCTCTCCACAGATGCTGCCAGACCTGCTGTGCTTTTCCAGCAACTTCTATTTTTGTTTCTGATTTATTGCATCTGCAATTCTTTCAGTTTTTATGAAGCCCCCAAAAGTAAGGCTTGTGCTATTTGATGGCACTTTGCTCATTTTGAGGGAACAGAACATTCTGAAAGCCCCAAACAATAACAAGAATAAAAATTAGGAGTTCCAGATCATGGTTGGCAAGCAAACATTACTCATCTCTGTTGGAGTAAGTCTAGAACATGGGGACTGGTAACCCTGAAAGTGCCTATCACAGCACAGCCACACCATTATCCACAGAACAGATCCGAGATGAATATAACAAGTAATTACAGATTTATGTTGACTTTTAGGAGAATATCATCTCAAAGCAGGTCAGAATGCAAGACAAATTCGGTATCTGTCATTGAAAGTTCCAGCTCTCAACAAGGCTGTCGATGGAGTAAATCAAGAAAGTGGCAACTGTGATAGAGCAAATTAGCAGCATGGTAGCAGTTGAACAACCTGAGAATATGCATTGACACACTGGATGTAAATGTACCTCTGAAGAGATCTCACTAGCCCATGCCAACCATCGGAGGAAATTTTGCCACAGTTTGCAAAGGCATAAATCTTGTAACCCTCACTGTGAAGGATAGCTGCTGGCAAGTGAAGCTGGATGAAAGCAGCAGCTTTTCTGTTTGAGAGATGCAGATGGTTTTGTGTGCTCTTTGGCATTTCCTCTGCTCCAGAAGAGTATCATCATAAACAGCATGAGATAGTCAGTGATCAAAAGTCTACAGCAACTCAAAAATAGAAATGAATAACACCAGGATCTGCAGCAACAACAAATCGCATAGAAACCAAAGTGACCATGTTAAAAACATCACTCAGTGAAAATCCAATGACAATACACATGCATACCATTAAAGAATGCTGGCGTGGTGCGCATGCAAACACCGTTAAGAATATCAAACCCTGCTAATGCATGAGAACAGTTATGTGCACAGCTGGTAACTTGTGTAACTTAAAATATAAATTGTAATCAATGCAATTTTTTGTGTGAAAGGCAACCGTTGAAACAAAAATAAATACGGTACCAAGGTGGCTGTTGGTTTGCTGTTCGTCACGTGTCCTCTATGATGTGACTCTTACTGGAGGTATCCATCTTTGTGTAACCACACAGTACTGGCAATGTAGCACTAAATTGAACATGGAACTATATAAACTATAAAATCCTGCCATATGAGTGCCCAACCTTTGAGAAGTCACTTATCCATTTAATACTGAGTACCTTTTTGCCCACCGCAACTCCAGTGTTCAGCCATCCAAGGTTCTCCAGGAAGAAATGTACACACGATGTGTGGGTTGCCTATTGTGCATGCAGTTAGCTCTTACCACTGCTCGCTAAAATGATCCTTTACCACATTTTCCCAGTTTAATTGAATGAGCAGCAGGATTTTTCTTTTTATTTTAATATTTTATTAAAACATGTTCATTTGTATGAAATTTTTTGGCAATAGAAGTTATCTTTAAAGTCCTTGATTCTTTTACAATAACTGTTTTTGTGCAATTTAAAATCTTGTGTTCTCAGTGTGGTAAACAGATCTGTCACTTTGTATTAAACAAGCCTCCCATATGCTACTTGCAACAAAAACACTTATAAATATCTAAATATAGCAAGACATCTGTGGATTCATTCAAGATCAATGCATTAGAGAAAGAAGAGTACGCAAGATTAAAATAAGGTATGATACTCTTATTGCAGACTTTTTGAAAAAAAAATGTTTAAAGTGTGTTGCTACTACACATTAACTTAATAACAGATAAATTTGTGTTGAATGAGTGAATTCAAATGCCTGGAGTTTCAGCATCATTTCCCCTCTAATACCAGTCCAGTTTAGACAGAGTCAAATAAAATTGTGCTAGGGTCATAGAATTTTAACATATGTCAGTCCATTTCTCCAATGCCACCTGGTGGTTGGTTAGCTCAGTTGGCTGGATAGTTGGCTTGTAATATACAGCAACAATAGCAATGGATCAATTTGTGTTTCAGCTGTGGTTACCATGAAGTTCCCTGCTCTCCCCTTGCCTGAGACACAGTGACCTTCGGGTTAAATGTCATCATCTGTGTCTGTCTGATGAAAGAGCAGCCCTATGGCACTATATAGTGACTTTATAATGAAGGGTCTGTAATCTAGTATACGTGTTCAAAACTCTATTTGTTGGTAGCACCTACTACCCATAAATCCTGACGTGCGTGTTGGTCACAATAGTGCATTTCTGATGAGGAATCCCTGCCAGGAATGTTCATCACCTTGCTGGGAGAACTTCAGAGGCACAACCACCATGGTCACATTAATCACCTTAATTACCTGCACTGAATTGAAGGAGAAGCCTCCCACAGTTTCTTTACATTTGGTTTAGCTTAGCCAGTTGATCTACATAGTGGGGTCTTCTGGCATAGTGGACAGTGTCCCTGGGTCTCAGCCAGCATTCTGGGGACATGTTCCACTACAGGACTTGTAGGCTATGGAAGGAACATTCCCAGAATGATGCTGTACATTGACTATCAACTTGTAAATCCTTCCAATATGCCCATAGCAAGTGTGGGAGACTGCCATGCTTGATGCAAAATGATACTCCTCAAGCCAGAGTCTCTGCCTTCAGGCTAGCAATACATGCCAGGAGAATCAATATGCAGAAACAAACATAGGTACGGGCTCCAACTGCCTCATGTGTCACTGGGTGCGGGAAGAGAATCAGAAAGACGATCTTGTACTTCAAAGATATGTGACCAGCTATACAGTGAAGCCACATAGATGTGTCTTTATTCTGCTGTAGCAATTGGTTTATTGAAGGTAGCAGTGATGACCAATTAATTATGACTGTTTAATCTTGCTTTGCAATCTCACTCTGAAACCAAAATTATTTGCCTTGTTTTATTTTAATACAACAGCACCAAACACTTTAAGATGCCTTTGACTGATTCCAGTCACAAATCAATGATCTTGCACTGATTCAGGGAATATTTTAGGTTTGTGCTTATTTGAATATGGTTCTGGGCAAGTTTCAGTGTAACTTCATTCCAGCAGAACTTGAGCAGTGCCTGAGGCATTACAATTACATTTTCATGTTCAAATTTCCATTGCCAGTGCTGAAAGAGATTTTGCAGAATTTTAAGTCTTCTGAGGCAGCTCATTTGGTGGAACTACCTACTCTCAAAACTCATTCTGTGACTATTATACGAGTTGACAGAAAGATTTGAAATGACTGTTTTTGTTTTCCAAACTATTGTAATTTCCTGCATTAAGGATCTGAACAATTACTGTAAAAATGCCTTGCAAATTATTTTTAATACCCATGCACCCAAACATGTTTCAATTACTTTTTCTTCTGCTTTTCCGTAGCAATTACATCCTTTAACAATTTACATTCATTTTCTAAACCATCTCATGCCAGTAAATATATGCGGATGGTAAATAACTGAGGGAAAATTATAGAATGCTATGTTCAGTTCTGATAATGTTAAATCTGCACGTCTGTGACTGATACACTGTTGGTACGCAACAGAAACAGTTGCCAATATCCAATCTGATCACCTGGTTGAAGCCTTGCAGTCATTTCAGAATATCACGGGGTAATTTTTCAACATGCAGCCTTGGCATTAAGCTGTCATTGGGAAAAGGAAAACTTCAGTTTCTGCAGTGCTGTTCACAATCTTCTGAAAGCAATTTACAGCCAATGATTACATTCAAAGTCTGAGAATGTAGGAAATACAGTCACTCATTCAAGCACAGCAAGGCCAGCATGAAAAGCAGCATGGCCATGACAGGATAATGTGCGTCAGTGTACTGAGCTGGTAGTTCAATATTGGTCAAGAAACCAAGAACTTCTCTGCTCTACTCCAATTAAAGTCACTGGATTTTTTTTAACATCACCTGGGAGCGCAGTTGGTTCAGTAACTCATTCCAATGACAGCAGTGGTGTGTCAGCCCGAGGTTTATACACAAGTTATGGATAATGACCTCGTACCCAATGCCTTCTGATTCAGAGGTGTTTGTTTTTCTGTCTGAGCCACAGATGACATCAGTCAGAACAACTAACTGTTATAAAGGTTAGTGATTTCAATATAAGTTGGATAAGCTGAAATACCAGTTTACACTCATATTTATTATCATATTTATCAGTGCAGCTGCACTTCTAGAGTAAAAAGGCATTATTTAGTCAAAGGTTAAAACAACCTTTTCAACAAAATAACAGCAATTTATTTCACAAATCATTCATTTAAAGTCACACTGCAACTTGTTCTGGAGTGTAATGGAACTGGGAAATAAAATTACAAAAACAACAATTTTAATTTATACATTTCAATTCATTACCACTGCTCTTCCTGAAGTACTTTGGAAATAATGAAATACTTTTTGAAGTGTAGTTAATGTTTTAATGTAAAGGAATAATGCAATAGCCAGTTTACATTACGAAAGGTCTTGTAAAAACAATGATACAAATGCACAGCAGCTCAAGAAGACAGATCACCATCACCTTCTCAAGGAACACTACAGATGGGCGATAAATGTTGGCCTAGTCAATGATGTGCAGGTCCCATGAAACAATAGAATAAATGACCATAAATTCACAGAATCATACAGATTAGGAACAGAGCCTTTGGAGATAGTGAGGACTGCAAATGCTGAAAAGTCAGTGTCGCTGAAGTGTGTAGCTGGAAAAAGCACAGCAGGTCAAGCAGCATCAGAGGAGCAGGAACATCAAATAGATCCTTCGGTCCAACTAGTCCAGGCCAACCATATTCCCAAACTAAACTATTTCCACCTGCCTGTGTTTGGCCCATTGTCCTCCAAAACTTCCCGATTTATGTACTTATCTAAATGTCTTTTTAGCCGTTTTAATGATATCTACATCCATAATTTCCTTTCATTTCACACTATCCACTACCTGTGTAAAAATGTTGCCCCTCATGTCCTTCTTCGGTCTTTCTCTTCTCACCTTAAAAATATGCTTATAAATTTTGAACTCCCTCACCTTAGGCAAAATACCTTTGTTATACACCTTATCTACATTCCTCCTGACTTTATAAACCTCAATAGGGTTACCCCTTTAACCTCTGATGCTACAGTGAAAGAAGCCCCAGCCTATCCAACCTATTTTTATAACACAAACCCACTATTCAGATAATCAAAATTAATGAAGTCAATTGAAGGTCTAGCTGACTACGGTGAGAATGATGCCATGAACATTTTTTACGCTTGCACAATGTTCAGTTTTATTCACACCTTCCCAGATAATGAAGCACCTTAGCCCCATATACCACATGACTCGAACAACATTCCATGTTGTCTCATGCAGTAAATATTTAGGCTTTGGCTTTGGCTTGTGAGTAAGACATAAGACCATCAGACATCGGAACAGAAATTAGGCCAGTCAGCCCATCGAGCCTGCTCTGCCATTCAATCACAGCTGATAGGTTTCTCAACACCATTCTCCCACTTTCTCCCCAAAACCCTTGATTCCCTTAACAATCAAGAATCTATCTATCTCCATCTTAAATATACTCAATGGTGTGGCCTCCACAGCCTTCTGTGGCAGTGAATTCAATAGATTCACCACTCTCTGGCTGAAGAAGTTTTTCCTTATCTCTGTTGTAAAATGGTCTTTCCTTTACTCTAAGGATGTGCCCTCAGGTCCTCATCTCTTCTACCAATGGAAACATCTTCCCAACATCTACTCTGTCGAGGCCATTCAGTTTTCTGTAAGTTTTAATTAGATCCCCCTCCATCATTTTAAACTCCACCAAGTATAGACCCAGAGCCCTCAAATGTTCCTCACATGTTAAGCTTTTCATTCCTTAGAACATTCTCATGATCCTCTGAACACGCTCCAGGGTCAGGACATCCTTCCTGAGATTATAGGACCCAAAACTACACACAATACTCCAAATGTGGTCTGACCAGAGCCTTATAGAGCCTCAGAAGTACATCCCTGCATTTATACTCAAGTTCTCTCAAAATAAATGCCAACATTGCATTTCCCCTCCTAACTACTCCCTCAACCTGCAAGTTTACTTTGAGAAAATTCTGGACTAGAACTCCCAAGTCTCTTTGCACTTCAGATTTATGAACTTATTTCCCCATTTAGAAAATAGTCTATGCTTCTATTCTTCCTACCAAAGTGCATGACCTCACACTTTCCCACCTTCTACTCCATCTGCTATTTCTTTGCCCATTCTCCTAACCTGTCCAAAGCTTTCTACAACCCCCCGACTCCTCAATATTACCTGTCCCTCTACCTATCTTTGTAACATCTTCACAAGTGACAGGCAATGACCATCTCCATCAAGAGTGTCAACCACCTCCCTGTGACTTGCAATGTCATGTCATTGTTAAATTGCCCTGATATCAAAATTCTGGTTGGCATCAGAAATTATACTGATATGGACCAGTCACATAAATACTGTGGCTTCAAGAGCACAAACTGAGTATTCAAAAGAGAATGTCTCACTTGCTGACTCTTCAACATTTTTTCACCATCTGTAAGGCACAAACCAAGATTAGAATCGACCACTCCACACTTCAGGATAACCACAGTTCAAATAACACTGTTATCTGTCACCTAACCGGTAGTCATCAAATGCTGAAGACTGACTGCACATCTTACAATGATTTTATTCAAGTGATGGAAAGAGAGTTTCACTTTGGTTCAACTGAAGTAAAACTCTGAAATGCGTGAAATGTTGAGCATCTTTATACCATAAGCATCTCTTTATCTAAATTTGAATAATCCATGATACAAACACAAGAATGAAAGTGTTCATTCTAGGTCAAGAGGTAATGCTACTAACATCTCCTTCAGCCAAATGGGGCAAACCTAGTCTGAGCCAAGATGTTATAATTACAGTTTCTGGCATCACCTGTTTTTGTCTCCTGTTTGAAGGTCTTCCTAGGATTATTTCATTGTTACATTACCTTTTGGGCACATTATTAGATGTGCCTACCGAATTCTTGCTGACACTAGCTTTCAGGAGGAATAAGATTCATTCATTGAAGCCTGTATTTACACTGTTATGGAAATCTGCATTTAACCCATCCAGTTCCAGATACAGATCTAAATTTACTCTAAAGTTCACAAAATCCCAGGCCAGAACAGCCCACTTCATTAGCAACCCATTTTCTACCTTGAACTTTCAACTGCACCATTAACAGTACATTATGACTGCAATGTGTATTATTGACCTGGTGCACAGCTGCAACATACCAAAATTCTTTCAGCAACACCTTCTAAACCTGTAAGCATCATCATCATGAATAGAAAGAGCAACAGGTGCATGGGAACACCACAATCTCCATGTTTCTGTCCAAATTATACACTATTCTGACTTCGACCTTCATTGCTGTTTTATTACATTCTCTGGATCAAAGTATTGAGCTCCGTCCCTGGCAGTGAGGTACAAATGGACACCAATGGAATAGCAAGGTAGTTTACAATCACCTTCTTGAGGGCAATGAGATTAAGACAGTAAATGTTGGTGACCCACATCTCAACAAAATCCAATCAAAAAAATTGAACTTTTTCAGCAAGTTGGCTTGTCTCATTTTTAGATTAGACTCCCTACAGTGTGGAAACAGACCCTTCAGCCGAACAAGTCTACAGCAACCCTCTGAAGAGTAACCCACCCGCCCTTTGACTAATGCACTTAGCAACTATGGACAATTTGCCTAATCTAGATATCTTTGGAATGTGGGATGAAACCCACGCAGAACTGGGGAGAATGTGCAAACTCCACACAGGCAGTCACCCAAGGCTGGAATCGAACCTGGGGCCCTAGTGCTATGAGGCAGTAGTGCTAACCACTGAGCCACCATGCTGCTCTTTGCAATCAAACTTTTTTTTAATTTCAAATCAGTCTTCAACGCTTTATCCAGACTGAAATTTCGGAATTGTACTGATTGGGTTGTATTGTTTTCAGATAAAACAGCAAACCAAGACATCTGCTGCCTCTTGTCTTTGTTCAGATGATTGCAGTTTTGGCCTACATTCATCCATCAATCAATATGACCAAAGGCACGTTCATTTCACTTGCTGTTTATTGAATTATGCTATGCAAACGTACATTGTCAGGTTGCTTTAAAAAAGCCACTAAGCACACTTCAGGAAAGTACTTAATTAGCCCTTTCATCACCTCACGAAATCTCAAAGTAGCAGCCTTAAAAAGTTAAAAGGTAAAGATTGCCGCAGTAGCAGAAGCTGGGAACTTAGAATCAGCTGCAGGCCATTCATACCCTTGAATCTGTTCAAAAGAAATTGTCATTGATTTGTGTACATCAGACATAAAATTAATAAATGATTAAGTGAACTAAGAATGGGTAAGTTTCTCCAAATCGGTAACATGCTCTATATTGAATTTACAAGGCATTTATTAAGATAGTCGTTGAAGTGTATGAGTTTAGAACATATTCACTGTGCCTTGGATAGTTAGAAAATAGAGATGATTTTGTGGAGTCGTATTAAGATTTGATGGCTCCATGACAATACTAAATTGTTGAAGTTTTTTTTCAAACTTGTATAAAATTACATTGGCTGAAAAAAGCCTTTTCATAGTAGACATCAAAAAACTATTATGTGCTATTAGCAAAACACAGTATTTGCAAAAGATGGTGACATCTGGCTGCCTGTAATTTGCGTTACCTAGACAACAGCTTAAGGGTTTTTGTTACTTTCCTGATTTTTGGTTGCCGTAATTAATTACATAATGATTTAGAGACTTATCTTAATGTGCATTCTATTGCTGTTGTTAGAAACCTCACGTTATGTTATTTAATGCTTATTTAAATACACCCTGATTCTGATGGCATCAGCAGGAGTTATAAATCACCGGATTTTGCCTTTTAGCCTTTACAAATAGGTCTTGCATCTTGTACACATGCTTTTCTTTATATGTCAACACTTTTCTCTTTGTGCAATTGGGGTTCACCTTGAATCTGAGAACCATTTTATAGAATAATTCTTATCCAGCTTAGCTCAATGACGATACTCTCCTTTGGATCAGAAGGCTGTGTTCAAGGTCTAGCCCAGGAACATGTAATCTAGGCTGACAACCCAATACAATACTGAGGGAGTCCTGCACTGTTAAGAGTTGCCATCTTTCAGAGTGGTGTGAAGTAAATGTTGAAAATCTGCAACAAACACAGGAAGTGCTGAAAAAAACTCAGCAGGCTGACAGTATCTATGGAGACAGAAACTAGTTAAATACCATCATTCCATTCAATTTGTGGTCACATTGGACTCAAAATGTAAATCCTGATATCAAGATTGCATTTGACCATGTCAGGCATGAAGAAGCACAAGGTACAAGTCAGGAAAGTAATTGAATATTCCCCACATACCTAGATGAATGGAACTTCATACACATTCAAGAAGCTTGACACTGTCCAGGACAAAGTAACCCATTTGATTGGCACCACATTCTCAAACATTCACTCCCTCAAACATTGATGTACAGTAATGACAATGTGTACAAGATGCATTGCAGTCATTCAGCAAGGCTTTGTAAACAACACCTACTGAACCCACAACCATTGCCATCTAGAAGGACTAAGGTGACAGATACATGGGAACTCCACCATCTGTATCTTCCCGTTCAGGCCATGCACCATCCTGACTTGAAACTATATTGCTGCTCCTTCCGTGTCGTGGGTCAAAATCCTAGAACTTCTTCCCTAACAGCATTGTAGGTACCTTTACCAAATGGATTGCAGGGGTTCAAGAAAGCCACTTTGCCAGAGTGGCAAGGAGAGGAGGAGTGGTGAAGCAAGGGCTGCCATGAAGGGTGAGTTTTCCTGGATTAAAAGGGACTTACCTAGGGAGTCAGGCCTCCATTTGCTGAGAGGTGTGAGAGAGGAGCGAAGGACTTCTGGGAAGTCATATATTTGTGTGGTTGCGTTACCTGAAACATTACTCGGGTAGTGTCTCCCACCAATCCTCCTCCTCAAACCAAAAAAATGGTTCTGTGCACCAGATTGGTAAGGTAACAAGGTTTTTTTTATTCCTTACTTTTCAACAATCTCTTTGGGAATTCAGAATAGTTGGAATGGAGGTGAGGGCAGTTGAATGTTCCTCCTGCAGAATGTGGGAGGGAAGGGTCACCACTAATGTCCCCGCTGGCTACATCTGTGGGAAGTGCACCCAACTCCAGCTCCTCGAAAACTGCTTAGAGAACTGGAGCTAGAGCTGGATGAACTTTGGATCATTCAGGAGGCAGAGGGGGTTATTGAGAGGAGTTACAGGGAGGTAGCCACTCCTAAGGTACAAGAAAAAGGCAGATGGGTTACAGTCAGGGAATGGAAAGGGAACCGGCAGGCAGAGCAGGTGGCCATTCCCCTCAACAATAAGTATACTGTTTTGGATACTATTGGGTGGGGGGAACTTACCAGGGGAAAGCAGTGGGGTGCAGGGCTCTGGCACAGAGTCTGCCCCTGCTGCTCAGAAGGGAAGGGGGAAGAGGAGCAGAGCAGTAGTCATTGGGGACTCCATAGTTAGGGGGACAGACAGGAGGTTCTGTGGGGATGAGAGAGACTCACAGTTGGTGTGTTGCCTTCCAGGTGCCAGGGTTTGTGATGTCTTCGATCGTGTTTTTGGGATCCTTAAGGGGGAGGGGGAGGGGGAGCAGCCCCAAGTCATGGTCCAAATAGGCATCAACGACATAGGTGGGAAGAGAGATGGGGATTTAAGGCAGAAATTCAGGGAGCTTGGATGGAAGCTTAAAGCTAGGACGAACAGAGTTGTTGTCTCTGGTTTGCTGCCTGTGCAATGTGCTAGTGAGGCGAGAAATAGGGAGAGAGAGGGGTTGAACATGTGGCTACAGGGATAGTGCAGGAGGGAGGGTTTTGGATTCTTGGATAATTGGGGCTCTTTCTGGGGCAGTTGGGACCTCTACAAGCAGGATGGTCTTCATCTGAACCAGAGGGGTATCAATATCCTGGGGGGGGATATTCGCTAAGGCTACTGGAGTGGGTTTAAACTAATACAGCAGGGGGATGGGAACCAAAATTGTAGTTCAAGTATAGAAAAGGTTGAGAGTAGGGCGATCCGAAATCAAGTTTCAGGGATGCAAGATGGCACCAGCAAACAAGAAGTTGGTTTGAAGTGTATCTACTTCAACACCAGAAGCATCCGGAATAAGGTGGGTGAACTTGCAGCATGAATTGATACCTGGGACTTCGATGTTGTGGCCATTTTGGAGACATGAATAGAGCAGGGACAGAAATGGTTGTTGCAGGTTCCAGGTTTTAGATATTTCAGTAAGAACAAAGTAGATGGTAAAAGTGGGGGAGGTGTGGGATTGTTGGTCAAGGACAGTATTACAGTTGCAGAAATGTTTGAGGATTCGTCAACTGAGGTAGTATGGGCTGAGGTTAGAAACAGGAAAGGAGAGGTCACCCTGTTGGGAGTTTTCTATGGGCCTCCAAATAGTTCCAGAGATGTAAAGGAAAGGACAGCAAAAACGATTCTCGATAGGAGTGAGAGTGACAGGGTAGTTGTCATGGGGGACTTCAACTTTCCAAATATTGACTGGGAACACTACAGTATGAGTACTATACATGGGTCAGTTTTTGTCCAGTGTATGCAGGAGGGCTTCTTGACACAGTATGTAGACAGGCCAACAAGGGGTGAAGCCACATTAGATTTGGTACTAGGTAATGAGCCTGGCCAGGTGTTAGACTTGGAAGCAGGTGAGCACTTTGGTGATAGTGATCACAATTCTGTTATGTTTACTTTAGTGATAAAAAGGGATAGCTATATATCACTGGGCAAGAGTTACATCTGGGGGAAAGGCAATTACGGTGTGATTAGGCAAGATTTAGGAAGCATAGGATGGGGAAGGAAACTGCAGGGGATGGGCACATTATAAATGTGGAGCTTATTCAAGGAAAAACTCCTGAGTGTCTTAGATCAGTATGTACCTGTCAGGCAGGGAGGAAGCTGTAGAGTGCGGGAGCCGTGGTTTACGAAGGAAGTGGAATCTCTGGTCAAGAGGAAGAAGAAGGCTTATGTTAGGATGAGATGTGAAGGCTCAGTTAGGGCGCTTGATGGTTACAAGGTAGCCAGGAAAGACCTAAAGAGAGAGCTCAGAAGAGCCAGGAGGAGACATGAGAAGTTGTTGGTGGATAGGATCAGGGTAAACCCTAAGACTTTCTATAGGTATTTAAGGAATAAAAGCATGACAAGAGTAAGATTAGGGCCAATCAAGAATAGTAGTGGTAGGTTGTGTGTGGAGTCAGAGGAGAGAGGGGAAGCACTAAATGAATATTTTTCAACAGTATTCACTCTAGAAAACAACAATGTTGTTGAGGAGAATACTGAGATACAGGCTACTAGACTAGGTGGGATTGAGGTTCACAAGGAAGAGGTATTATTCACACTGCAGAGTGTGAAAATAAATAAGTCCCCTGGGCCAGATGGGATTTATGCTAGGATCCTCTGGAAAGCCAGGGAGGAGATTGCCAAGCCTTTGACATTGATCTTTAAATTGTCATTGTCTACAGGAATAGTGCCAGAAGGCTGGAGGATAGCAAATGTGGTTCCCCTGTTCAAGAAGGGAAGTAGAGACAACCAGGTAATTATAGACCAGTGAGCCTTACTTCAGTTGCTGGTAAAGTGTTGGAGAAGGTTATAAGAGATCAGATTTATAATCATCTAAAAAATAATAATTTGATTAGGGACAGTTAGCACGGTTTTGTGAAGGGTAGGTCATGCCTCACAAACCTTATTGAGTTCTTTGAGAAGGTGACCAAAGAGGTAGATGAGAGTAAACCAGTTGACGTGGTGTATATGGATTTCAGCAAGGCGTTCGATAAGGTTCCCCACAGTAGGCTATTGTACAAAATGCGGAGGAATGGGATTGTAGGAGATATAGCAATTTGGATCAGTAATTGACTTGCTGAAAGAAGACAGAGGGTAGTGGTTGATGGGAAATGTTCATCCTGGAGTCCAGTTACTACTGGTGTACCACAAGGGTCGGTGTTGAGTCCATTGCTGTTCGTCATTTTTTATAAATGACCTAATGAGGGCGTAGAAGGGTGGGTTAGTAAGTTTGCAGATGACACTAAGGTCGGTGGAGATGTGAATAGTGACAAAGGATATTGTAGGTTACAGAAAGACATAAATAAGCTACAGAGCTGGGCTGAGAGGTGGAAAATGGAGTTTAACGCAGACAAGTGTGAGGTGATTCACTTTGGTCAGAGTAACTGGAATGCAAAGTACTGGGCTAATGGTGGGATTCTTGGTAGTGTAGATGAGCAGAGAGATTTCAGTGTCCAGGTACACAGATCCTTGAAAGTTGCCACCCAGGTTGACAGGGTTGTTAAGAAGGCATACAGTGTTTTAGCTTTTATTAATAGAGGGATCGAGTTCCGGATCAATGAGGTTATGCTACAGCTGTACAAAACTCTAGTGCGGCCGCACTTGGAGTATTGTGTACAGTTCTGGTCACTGCATTATAAAGAAGGATGTGGAAGGTTTGGAAAGGGTGCAGAGGGGATTTACTAGGATGTTGCCTGGTATGGGGGGGAAGGTCTTACGAGGTAAGACTGAGGGACTTGAGGCTGTTTCATTAGAGAGAAGAAGGTTGAGAGGTGACTTAATAGAGACTTAATCAGAGGGTTAGATAGGGTGGACAGGGAGAGCCTTTTTCCAAGTATGGTGACTGCGAGCACGAGGGGGCATAGCTTTAAATTGAGAGGTGATAGATATAGGACAGATGTCAGAGGTAGTTTCTTTACTCAGAGAATAGTAAGGGTATGGAATGCTTTGTCTGTAACGGTAGTAGATTTGTCAATTTTAAGTACATTTAAGTAGTCATTGGACAAGCATATGGATGTACATGGAATAGTGTAGGTTAGATGGGCTTCAGATTGGTATGACAGGTCAGCACACCATCGAGGGCCGAAGGGCCTGTGCTGCGCTGTAATGTTCTAATGTTCTATAAAACAGCTCATCAGCACCTTCTCCAGGGCAAACAGGAATGTGCATTAATGCTGACCTAGCCAGCAAAACACACATCTCCTTATTTACTAAAATTAAATTCCTGGCTTGTCTTAATGAAGATTTGTTCCAATGTATTTCAAATTCAACCCAATATTTCAAATGAATGCTTCCAATAAATATTTCTAAAATATACTCCAGGATAAATTCTGTAACCTGTGATATTTTACAAACCACCTCCATCACTCCCACACCCTAAACCCTTATGAATTTTATTGTGTTACTTCTGCTTCAGGTTTTTGTACAGTATTCAGGATCCATCACACAACCGTGCTGCTTCTCTTTCAATCCATTAGTTTCCACCGTTCTGTTTCTTTATTAGTACCCTTGCTTTCTATTGGTCCAATGTGTAGAGTTTTCTCACATCGCAACAAGTATAGTTAATTCATGAAATGACCTCCTTAATTCTTCTTTTTCAGAGAGTGACTTTTTGTGGGATATAGTCTCAGGTTATTATGTCTTCTTAGTACCTTGGTTCAAGTGGCATTGAACATGTTTCATAAATGAGTATCACTGGGCTATAGAGATATGGAAAGGAAATTACCAACAGACATCAGTCACCCCTCATCTCAATCTCTATCTGGACTGTAGCATAAGGGGTAAAGTCTGACTGTGTGAAATGGTCATGAGACACAATAGATATAATCAAAGAAAATGATGTACTGTCACATAATCCTGCTATCTCTTGCAACCTTGTGCAAGATGAAGTCACAGTAAATTGTTTCTGAAATAAAGTCAAAGTTTTCATTTTCTTAGAAGACTCTATAAATGTTCTTCACCATCAAAATTAGACCAAAAATATAAAACATGCCAGAACCTTCATTTAAGAACAACCAGGATTGAAAATAATTCTCTGGCAGTCTCCACAGACCTAGCATACTCCACCAGCTTCACTGTGTTGAATTGTTGAATTACACGTGTCAGCAGAGTTTCCATCGTGCTTCTAGTGACATATCACTGGGGATGCAGATGAATCTCAAAATAGTTTTCTGACTTTTGTCTTTTTCTTAATGTTTCTTTGCCTCCTAAGTCAGCACTGACCAGAAACTAAATCTGAAACCTTGAGGGTGAATATGATTGAGTCCTACCCTTCGCCAGTACCGTTTTCCATTGAACCATGAGAAAAGCTTTACTTTTTTATTGTTAGAAACAAAAACATTTATAAACTTTTATTTCCTAAATCACTCGTATCTGATAGTTATAAAACCTACGGCCACACTGCAGCATTGTAATTTATTTACACATTCCAGAGCTCGGTAGTTTATCTTAAGCGAAACAGTAGTTTCATAAGCTGTCATACCCATGAGCATATTGCAATGATTGAATACTGTGTGAAGCATCATTTAACAAGTTCATTTATGGAGCCATATTTTTCAACAAAAATGGGCCTTGTATCATTATACATTCATCAAAGCTGTAATATTTAGCTCTTCCATTGCAGTCTTTAGGTGTTTAAGGTTATTTCCAACAGTCTTGTGCCAGTCCTATTGAACCACGGGGCAAAGCAATTCCTTATTTAGTTCTAAACAACAGAAAATATTACAATAGAAGGTCACTCACAGCATACGAAAAGATGAGACAGAATTTCTGTGGTAGCCTTTCCAATGAAATATTAACATTTCTATTCTTTCACAATGTAGATCAATCTATTATGAACTCACATTAATAGAAAGCTTTGAATGTCTGCAGTCTTTTAAACAAAGAAAGGCTTGTATTTATACAATACTCCTCATGACTATGAGATATCCCAAAAGTGCTCTCTATTTTCTGTAATGTTTTTAGAATTGCAATTGCTGCTTTAATGTAGAAAAGTCAGCCGCGAACTTGGGCACAGCAAGTTTCCACAAACAATGTGATAGCGACACAAGTACCTGCTTTAGGTTGGTTAATGGGTAAATATTGGCAAGAATACTGTGAACAACTCTTCCAAGTCTTTTCCACATTAGCAGCATCCTGTCCATGTCATCTACCTCTGAGGGCAGATAGGTCCCTGAGTTAAACATCTCATCCAAAGTATTCCAGCAGAAAGTCAGTCTGAATAATATGCTGTCAGTTCAGAACAGTTCCTGTCAGCTCCAGTTGTGTTCCCCTTGAGTACTATGACTATTACAAAGCAAATTTTCATTTGATATCCAGCTTCAATCCAGGTTCCCACTTCCTGTGTTAAAATCTGAGGCAGACCAGAATGTCTGAACAGAACTGAAACATTCACTCACATTATTGTATCTAAATTATGTCCCATTCTGGCTTTCACTATGCCAACAGATGTCAAAGGTTATTGGTAACATTTGTAAAAGTTTGATCTGGTTGGCAGAACAAGTGTCCCCAGTAGTATAATACATAGTCTCCAACCAGACAGGATTATTAAGTTGATTTTGCTTCAAAAAATTGACTCAATCTTTCCCCTTAGATATTTCTTGACCTAATAGTCGAAGCAAAGTGATTGGGATTTCACTGTCCTCCCCCAGCCTCTTTGACATCTCTTTGTGTCAAGTTACTTGTCTCCAATCTAATCTGAAATAAAACATAATTTTTCCCAGAAAAGTATATAATTCTTTCTACTGTCTTCAATTTAATCAGAAAATGTTTAATCCAAACCTCTTACCTGACACGTTTTTGATTACAAAGTCCATCACCTTCCATCTTCGTATCACATTGCCCACTTCTATTCCTGCCTCTCCAGTTTCTGCTGATATAAACTTGATTTTAAATTTCTCTTGCTCATGTTTAAATCCTCTAAAGACCTAGACTTCCACTCACTATAGGCTGCTGCAGTGTGCGCTTCTAATGCATCAGAAGCTTTGGTTCCTCCAGTTTCTTCTTCTTGGGCGTGGACTCTTCGCCTTTTATTGCTGGGCTCTGCCATTCTAGGACCTCACCACAGAATTAATGATCAAAATCTCTTTGACGCTGTATATACTGCTTTGCTTTGTCATTTTACACCCCCTTAACAACTCAGATTTTGGCCACACCTTTTAGTACCTCTCCTTTTGATTTAGATTAGATTCCCTACAGTGTGGAAACAAGCCCCTCGGCCCAACCAGTCCACACCGAACCTCCAAAGAGTAACCCACCCAGACCCATTTCCCTCTGACTAATGCACCTAACGCTATGGGCAATTTTAGCATGGCCAATTCACCTGACCTGCATATCTTTGGACTGTGGGAGGAAAGGGGAGCACCTGGAGGAAACCCACACAGACACAGGGAGAATGTGCAAACTCCACACAGACAGTCGCCCAAGGCTGGAATTGAACCTGGGATTCTGGTGCTGTGAGGCCACAGTGCAAACCCCTTGTCTGATTATGTTTCTGTGAAGAATATTAGGCATCCTTTCTCTGTTAAAGCAATTCTATGTCATTGCTGTTGCTTCAGTTTCAGTTTCTATATTGGATTCTGCAGTGGACAGAGAGACAAAGAGACCCTTACCTATATTTTTGTCAATGCCTCTATCTGCCCAACCATCAGGGCTCATTGAACATGAGACTTTCTTTTGTCCTGGGGTTTATTAGTTTATAGATTCTCCCTGTAACATTTAACTTTAAGTTGACTTTGTAGACTGTCTCACTTATCTTGTCCTCTGCAGTTGCCTGGGTACATCTGCTAGCTGATGATTTCATTATCAGTGCATCGAATTTCTGAGAAAAGAATATGCCTCAGTCATCTCAGTCATTTTTTTCCACTAAATCGGATCAGCATGTTAAGCTCATACCAGCTCCTGTCAACTCAAAGTGGCTTACCGTGAATGATTTTGTGATTTATAATTGCAATAAAGAACACATTTAGGCCGGTATTGCAGCTCAAGTTTATTTGTTCTTTGAAGTTTTCTCTCTATTTCAATGTTCAAGATGGTTCAATTCTTGCAATAGCATAGTGGTGAATTGCATTCACTGCTGTAGAAATGGAAAGATGAAGAAAAATGTTAAAGTTTAGGCATCAAGTAAATGTCCAATCATGGAAACAGCACCTTTCCAATATCTCAATTACAGATGCAGTTTGTTTTTACAGTGTGACAACATTCTGATCATAGCTGAATAGGTTCCATAGTAACCTGGCTGCGTAAACCAATATTGATTGCATCTGTTGGAAGCTGCAAATTCCTTTTCAGAACCCAGTGTGGAATTGAAAATGTTCTTGGTGTGCAAAGGACTCTTAGAGCACTTGAAAGCTGAAGCATCCACAGATTATAAGCAGTAGAAAGAATTCCAAAAATAACTACATTTCATAGGTAGCAAGATAATTTCAGTAGAAATATCATTTGATTACTGAATATGGAAGCAGTGCTGAAGCAAATGGTGTCATAATTCAACTTAGAGACCAAGAGAATAGATATTACTTGGACGTGAATTGTGTTAGAACCAAATGCTGGGTGCTGTTTCCAATGCATTGAACTTCCACATGGGATACCCAAATGGCTCAGCTACTGGGTTGAGATCAGAGAATCCCTAAGTGCAGCGAAAAAGCCATTCTGCCTATTGATTCTGTACTGGCCCCCTGAGGAGCATCCCACCTGGACCCATTCCCGTAACCATGCATGTTTTTTTTCACAATGGCTAATCCACCTGCCTGCACATCTTTGGACTATGGGAGGAAACCGGACCACCCAGAAGAAATCAATGTAGACACAAGGAGAACACGCAAATTTCACACAGAGATAGTCATCCAGAATTGGAATCGAATTCCTGGTGCTGTAACGCAGCTGTGCTAACCACTGTGCCACCCTGCAGATGGATAAATTGCTTCATCTTCTTTACTCATTCATTCCCACAGTTGGTTGCAACATAGTTTTAAAAATGATTGCTTCCCATGTGGGTACCTTCTACCAACAAATTAACTTCTGTTTTTAAAAATTGCCAACTTAACCCGTCTTTCTTAAATTAACAAAATGTGTGGTTTTTATTAACCATACAGGAAGAATTAATAATACAAGACATATACTCTCAAAAAAGTGAATCCAAAAACATTAAAGTATAGATGTATGGATTAGCCTCTGAATTGGGTTGTGTTGAGTAAATAGTTGAATGTTAATGGTCATCTCAGTGGAGGTTACTAGTAGTGGTGACATTTGTAGTTGAATAATCAGTTTCATGATCTTTGGCTTAGCAAATTGGCTGAAATTCTGTTGTTCTGTTTCATTCCAACTGTGATAAATTTCTAGCATTCAAGGTGAGAGAGAGTGCCTTTGTTGCCCTTTTGGCAACAAAGAAGTGACTAGGGATAGTTCCCTGATTATGACTTTCACAACATGCTAATGCTCAAATACAGACCTGTACACACAAGAATGTTCAGTTCCACTAGCACACTCCATTGGAGTTGATTTTTTTAAATTCAATCATTGTCCTTTTATAAATTTCTATGTAAAAGAACACCAAGTGTGTGTACAGTTTGCAGATATCACTAGGGGCAGTTTGCCAATGAGCAGGGAGCTATCAGCCTCTCATTATCTCAAGTCACTCTGTCTACATTTCAAATTTTTTCAACACTTTAAGGTTTTACCTTTCACCAGTCGTACACAGAGGTTTTGACCGCCAGCCTTTGAATTTGCATCCACAGTTATTTTGTTTCAGTATGCATTCACTTTTACACAAAACACTTTCAAATTAAGGGCTAAAAGCATCTCTATTATATAGGAGTTCTGACCCACTGTCATAAAATTTATGTAAAGGGTATCACAAACAGCTATTTAACACAAAACAGTCAGATTAAGCAGAACAGTGGGCTCACTGCTCTCTGTGAGCTGATCCCAGAATGATTATGAATCATTTTGATCTTTGTTGATCAGATCTCTTGGCAGAGCGCTAAAGTTATTCCATCAGAAATGAAATCATAATATGGCATTATTAGGCTCAAAAATGATATCTTAAAAGTACACCCTAAATTGAACATGACAATGAGCAACTTAAGTCAGTGGAAAAGTAAATGAATAACAGGCCTAATAAAAAACAGCTTTTGATTATTGTGACTGGTGTTAAGCTATCTGACCCCGAGGGATACAGGAGAACTGTCTGCTTGTGTGGTCTACAGGGGACCACCTAGGTTTGTTTTGCACCCATTTTTGAGGGACGGAAAAGTGCTCAAGTTATTACAAAATGAGGATCAAGTACATAACCATTGATTTAGAAGATTATTAATATCAGGGACTTCACCCACCTCATTGGATGCTTCACCTTTGGCTGGAGTTCACAAGACCAGTGCTGCGGAATCTGAGATAGAGCTTCTCATGCCACTGGAACCTCAGTCCCTGAGAGATAGAAGGCTGTGTGAGTCTCACTTGTTTGTATATATGTGTATTATGTAGTTTAAGTTAATACATTCACTCGCTGATTTCCACATATCTCTAATTTGGATTAAGTAGATTAAGCTAATAAATTTCCTTCATATTGAAGTGCATGTGTTTTCCTGTAATCATTTTGATTACACCTGGTAGATACATTCAACATAAAGACACAAGTGGTCTTATCAAAATTGAAGGAAACATGTGGCCTAAAGCTAAGTCATTAAAACACAAATGAGATCAGGGATAAAAACTGTTGGAGAAGTAAATGTAAGAAGGCCACACCTCAGCTTAGCTTGAAGTTCAGAACTGAAGATCTGGATGTGAATGTATATCATGTAATATGGGAACTTGTGCTAAGAATAACAAATTGACATCTTTCATTTTAGACTGTGATGGAAGAAAATTAATTAGACTCTAACTTAAAAAAAGGAAAGAAGCAATCTATATATTGAATCTTTTAGGACCTCAGGATCACTAATTATTTCAAAGTCAATGTAACATTTTTGACCTGTAGTGACTAGGTACCAAATAAGACAGAAAGTTACCTCAAAAGGTAATGAGATAAATGAGAAAATGGTTCTGATTTGATAGTATTGGTTGAATGTTGAATATAGTTAGAAATTCACTCAAGTCATAGAATCAGAGGAGGCAGATAGGGTTTAACATCTCATCTAAATAACAATGCTCCTAACTGCACTGCCGAGGTACCACACTGAAGTGGTCATCTAGATTATATGCACAAGGTTTTAGAGTGGGGCTTCAGCCCAAAACCTTCTGATTCAGTGAAAAGACAGGCAATTACTACCCTGAGATTTTGTCCAAGTATCTTTTGAGAGCAACTTAGTTTCCCCTCCTCATTTACAAGATCAGTTTGTTTTCTTGAATTTTTAAAAAAATCTTTAACTCTAAAACCGTAACTGAATATAATGTTTGTAAGATTTGCCTGCATGTTTTTATAAGATCATTTGCTGTTGTTTATGGCATCTGTTTAAACAGTGACCTTTTCTTTTGGACAGTGAGATATTCTTTAATATTTCCAAAAAAAATCCTTCAGTTGTTAAGGACTGTGTACATTATCAGTTACACAATGACAAAACAATCAGATGAAATCCTGGCAGATGAAGTAATTTGTACCGAACATTTTGTTTCAACTCTAACCTCGCTTGGATTAAAATGATTCAAGCAATGGTACACTGAATTGTCCCTTGAAGCTGATGTACTTAATAAATTCAACAACATGCCGTCAGCAAGACATTATTCCAGTTTCTTTGCGAATAGGTCATTCTATGAAATGTATCACTAAGTATGATCACACGATTGTCCAAACCATTGAAGGGCTTCAGAAATAATATAAAGCTGCCAAGACACTGAAATAATGAATGTTGCATTCTTTGATTCATCATAAACATACCAATCACATGATAGGGATTGATGAATGAATAATGTGTGTTATTTATAAAAGGGTAAGAATGCATACACACAATGCTATTGCCCTGTATGCTGAGCATGGGGTCATGGGCCAAGTACATCAAATCCCGTCTTGGCCATAGTGATTGACAGCAGTTTAAGATATGTGTATATCAAAACACAACAACAAAATGCAGATAGTTTGTAATGTTTCCCAGAAAATTTACTTTTTGCCAAAGTTTCTTTTCACTTGGAAGATTGTGCTTGCTTTTCATGAAATAATATCAGGACTAGAAAGGATCCTTACTATCCATGTCAGGGAAATATCACGAGCCTCTCTGTTGCCTTTGTCCTACATTCCAACTAATTTATTTTGCTCCTGCATTGACCTCTGTGATTCTCTTTCTCTCAACTGGAGGTCAATGTTGGGAAAGGCATTGTCACACCGATCAGCATACACAGACCCACAGAGTGGGACATTGCTTGCATCCCTCAAGTTGTACCCATTGTTCCTTTGGAAAACATTTTTCCAGTCGACGAATATCCCGACTAGCTTCTTCCCGCCTATGACTCAAATCACAACCTAACTGAATGTGGGCCTCGCATGTCTCTTTCCTTCCCAATGCTTTTGATGACTATAATTTTAAACCATTGTGATGTGCTTGTCTTAGTGTCGTTGAAGAAAATTCAACTAAGATCTATTTCTCATTGATTGAAGGAATCGGGGGTCTACCTGATTACCTGATGCAATAAATTGTTTCCTTTATGCCAGCCCATTGTGCAACTCAGAAACAATTAACAACTGTACATTTGCAGTTTCTCTATTCATCGATAAAGCATTGACTGAGATCCAAGGCTAAACACTTGTTGCATTAGGAAAGATGGTAAAGAAATTAAAAACCTTCCCATGATTGTAAAATACAAATTCTGAAAAGAATCACAATAAAATGTTGTTTAGCAACTAACAATCTAAGTTTTATTTCAGTCTTCATTTTCTAACTGCATCAAGGAGGTAAGGGAGCACCATGAAAATGACACAATTTAGTGTATTTCAGATGGATTTCCTTTAATTATTTCTAATTGAATCAGTGATAAAATTTTAGTTCTAGGCCATAAAACGATTAAAATTAAAGATCTCTGCTGTTTCCAAGAAATGAGAAAATTCAGAGATGATAACAGTTTGAGACATGTGGAAGATTTGCCATTTCTTCAAACGATAACAAATTTATTGCATTGTTCCCTACTTTGAGGGTGAAGAAAGCACCAGCAAACATCAGTTTGAAACATGCCTGATTTGTTTTACTTGTCTCATTTGTGTTCTCCTTGCTCTTCCAAATCTTCTTCATGAAGCACATTTCTTACTTGAGGCATGCAGGCCTGGCTTAAGATGTCTGCACTGTGTACAGTCACCGCACTGGTGAAGCAGTCAGTGTCAGAGCAGAAGCCCAGCTTACTGCCTTGTTACTGGCAAGCAGAGATGATGAGCTAAATGGTGGCATGAAAGTAGCCACTTCCTCCGCAGAATGCAATAATACGTTCAGATGCACCTGTAGAACTTACTTCTTATAACAATTCTTGAAAATTCTCCAGTTAACTTTTGGCAATGCCAAAACAGCAACCCTGTAAAATCAATACAACATGGGCATATCATCTATAATTAAGGAGCCATATTTATGATATGCATTGTTGATTGCCATTGTTTGTCCTGAAAGGGGGGGTCAGTTTGCTCCAGTGTTTGGACAGTGATGCCAGCAGGGTAGGTTTAATTCTCAGATTGAGAGAGGTTACAATGAACAAATATTATTCTCAACCCTTCCCCTTGACTGAAGAATTATGACCCTCAGTTTAAGCAACTACAGCTCATCTCTCTAATATGAAAGTGGCCCTATAGTACAGTCGGGGACAATGATGACATTATCTTGACATAAACACATTGTTGTCATCTTGAAGTGACACATAAAAAGTAGGAGTAGGCCATTTGACCTTCTTAAACTTGCTCTGCTATTCAAAATGATCATGGCTGATCAAACTCTGATTCAATTGATAATGGTGATGCCATAGAATGCAACCCACCAAGATCTTTATCACTGGTCAAGCTGCACATCATTGCATTTCAAAGTGACCTGACTATAGAAGAGGAGGACGCCAACTTGACCTTAGTCTGAATGAGAAGAGGGAGACCAGAAGTCAAAGCTTATGGGGAATGAGCTGGAGTATGGCATTGAGAAATAGGGTCAGTCATGATCATATTGAATGACAGAGCAGGCGCAATGAGTCCAATGATCGATTCTTACTTGTGTTTTCTATGTTTAACATGGGTCAAAGCCAAGGAAAGAACACCATCAATCTAGCAAAATATTGAGTATGCCTTGCCCTCATATAGAGATGTTCAGATAAGTATTCTGGTCTACCTTTTATTAAGGAGCTGTCTACATAACAACAAGTATTGTCCTCTATATAACTGAAACTAAGAAAAAAAAATAAACACTTGCATTTATATACCATGTTTCACAATGTACTTTAGTGTCAATGAATTATTCTTAAAGTGTAGTTGCTGTTATAAAGTAAGGAACATCATAGAGTAAAAAGTGAGGTCTGCAGACGCTGGAGATCAGAGCTGAAAATGTGTTGCTGGTTAAAGCGCAGCAGGTCAGGCAGCATCCAAGGAACAGGAAATTCGACGTTTCGATTCCAGATGAAGGGCTTTTTCCCGAAACGTTGAATTTCCTGTTCCTTGGATGCTGCCTGACCTGCTGCGCTTTAACCAGCAACACATTTTCAGCTAAGGAATATCATAGCCAATTTATGCACAGCCAGTTCTCACTGGTTGGTATCCATGCAGGTTTATCTCACCAAGAATTAATAGTTTGTTGACAAAAACTGTCTGGACTCATGTATGAACATTGACTGAAAGTGCAAGTTACTGGAAAGTGCCAAGCCATGTCGCTGAGCCAAGTCTTGCATAATTAGAAAAGAAGAAAATTACCACAGAGCAACATAACCCCCTCAGAAATTAGATGACTCAAACTGATCAGTGAGCTTCCAATGCCATTTTAAAAGGTACAAAAGGTGCAGTCAGAGATATGGTTCCATCCGTTCCAGGCAAGTTCCATAATACTTGAAACAATCTATTGTATTCACATTTCTCTAATAATGTGATTGTGTGTCACTGCCACGTGATGAGTTAAGTGAAACCTATTAGATTGCAAAGAGATTTGCTGCTGGGCAATATCTTAAACTGGTGATGCCTCAAGATTTTCCTTACTATTCCCTTTCTGGTCATGTATCTAATGGTTTAGATAAGGTTTCTGAAGGTAACTTTTTTTATCTGTCAGTGTGGTCTACACATGAACTTCCGGAGCCTTAAAATATTGCATTCAAGATCACGTAAGTCTGTCTTTTGAGAAAAAGTTTTGGCGTAATTGAAAGATAAGGCACCATCTAGCAAAAGGCCTGTGCATTTGGCTGGGATCCAGACATGGTGCTGAAGAACTGTCAGACTGAACTCAAAATGTTATCTCTGTTCCTCTCTCCAAAGATGCTGCCGGACCTGCAGAGCTTCTCCAGCTTTTTTTTAATTACATATGCCGGCCCGTTGTATATCCCCTCCCAGTCTCTGAGCAAAAGAATCTGCATTCTCCTAAAAATAATTGTCCACATCAGATGCACGTTTGCTTGAGAGAGAATGACCAAACAATATATCCCTCAGCCTCAGCCCAGCAATGACCAGACTCCTAGGGTTTTCGGTGCAAGGAAGCAGGGACCCTCAGGGGAATTCTGACACTTTGAAATAGATGAAATACCCAATAAAATTACTCATGCTGGACAACCCTGCATGTTTCAATGACAGCAACCCAAATGCACTGTGATGCAGAACACTGCCAAGATTATTTTAAGTAAGGAACTTCCTCTGTGGCTCTGTCTATTCCAGCAAGATTAAACAAAGATGATCCTATTAGACAGATCCAGGCACTTATACTGAGTTCACATGCCTCAAGTGTATACAATTAGTTAGCCTTTGAAATATAGTATGATTGACAGTTTTGATTAATCATGAAGGTGCTTCTTTAAAATATTTCTTTGATATCAAATTGACTTCAAAAGGAAACCAGAGACATATTTTTTCAGGCTAGTTGTTGAGATTTTCCTCGCTACTTTGCTCTTGCACTATCTTTAAAGAAATGGAGCAAATCATTAGATGAATGTTCTTCTACATACAAAGTACTTTGTGAACGAGTGTTGGAAATCATTTCTGAGATTATAAAACATGCATTTTACTGTGATTAGTGGTATTCAGTCAAAAATGCAAGATTTGAAATGTTGTACGTTTCCTTCAGGTGCTGAGATGAACCAAGGTTTGCACGATACCATTTCCCAATCTCAGTCCCAGCTGCAGATACTTGGTGATAACAAATGTAAGCTTGCAGATGACACCAAACTTGGAGGTGCAGTGGACAGCGAAGAAGGTTACTTCAGAGGACAAAGGGATCTTGATCAGGTGGGCCAATAGGCCAAGGAGTACAGAGAGTCTGTGAGGAGGGATAGGCACTTGATAGTGCAATAGTGCAGTCACTGTGACGGGTTGAAGTGTGTCCATTTTAATGCAAGAAATATCAGATTAGGGGTGATGAATTTAGAGCAGGGATCAGTACTTGGAACTATGAGGTTGTGGCCATTATGGAGACTTGGAATTCAGAGGGGCAGGAATAGTTGTTGGATGTTCCAAGGTTTAGAGATTTCAAAAAAAATAGAGGGGGCGGTAAAAGAGGTGGAGGAGTGGCATTGCTAATTAGGGATAGTATCACGGCTGCAGAAAGGGAGGTCGTCGAGGAGGATTTGTTACTGAGTCAGTATGGGTGGAAGCAAAAACAGGAAAGGTGCAGTCACTTTACTGGGAGTTTTCTAATGATCCCCTAAAAGCAATAGAGACACAGAGGAGCAGATTGGGAGGCAGACTTTGGAAAGGTGCAGAAGTAACAGAGTTGTTTTCATGGATGACATTAATTTCCTTAATATTGATTGGAACATCCTGTTCAGATAGTTTGGATGGAACTGTTTTTGTCAGGTGTGTCCAGGAAAGGTTCCTGATTCAATATGTAGATAGGCTGACTCGAGGGGAGGCCATATTAGATTTGGTACTTGGCAGGTGTCAGATCTCTCAGTGGGAGAGCATTTTAGTGATAGTGATCACAACACTCTGACCTTTACTATAATCTTGGAGAGGGATAGGAGCAGACTGTGTGGGAAAGTATTCAATTGTGGGATGGGAAATTACAATGCAATGAGGCAGGATCTGAGGCACCCAAACTGGGAACAGATGTTCTCGGGGAAATGCATGACAGAAATGTAGAGATTGTTTAGGTGATAGTGCTAGATAGGTTTGTTCCACTGAGGCAAGGAGGGGATGGTAGGACGAAGGAATCTTGGGTGACAAGGCATGTAGAGCATCTACTCAAGACAAAGAAGGAAGCTTACCTTAAGTTGAGGAGGCAAGGGTCAGACAGGACTCTAGAGGGTTACAAGGTAGCCAGGAAGGAACTGAAGAATGGACTTAGGAGAGCTAGAAGGGGGACATGAATAAGCTTTAGCGGGTAGGATTAAGGAAAACCCTAAGACATTCCACACTTATGTGAGGAACAAGAGGATGGCCAGAGTGAAGGTAGGGTTGATCAGGGATAGTGGAGGGAACTTGCAACTTGGAGTCAGAGGAGGTATGGGAGGTCCTTATTGAATACTTTGTTTCAGTATTCGCTACTGAGAAGGAGCTTGACGTTTCTGAGGACAACATAAAACAGTCTAAAATGCTTGAAAAGGTGGATCTTAAGAAGGAAGATGTGCTGAGAATTTTGAAAAACATAAGGATAGGTATATACCCTGGGTCAGACAGGACACACCCAAGGTTACTACAGGAAGTGAGGGAAGAGATTGCTGTGCCTTTGGTGATGACCTTTGTGTTCTCACTGTCTGCTGGAGTAATGCCAGATGATTAAAGGGTGGTAAATGTTATTCCATTGTTCAAGAAAGGGAACAGGGATAATCCTGGGAATTATAGAGCAGTCTTTCGTATGTGGTGGGCAAATTATTGAAGAAGTTTCTGAGACACAGGATTAATGATTACTTGGAAAATCATGATTTGATTAGAGATAGTCAGCATGACTTTGTTAGGGGCAGGTCATGCCTCACATGTCTTACTGAATTCTTTGAGGATGTGACAAAGCACATTGATGAAGGTAGAGCAGTGGAGGCAGTGTACATGGATTTTAGCAAAGCGTTTGTGAAGGTTCTCTGTGGTAGGCTCATTCAGAAAGGAAAGAGGCATGGGATACAAGGAAAACTTGGCTGTCTGGATACAGAGTTGGCTGACCATAGAAGACAGAGTGTGGTAGTAGATGGAAAGCATTCAGCCTGGAGGTCAGTGATCCGTGGTGTTCCACAGGAATTGGTTCTGGGACCTCTGCTCTTTGTGATTCTTTTAAATGACTTAGATGAAGAAGTGAACGGTGGGTTAGTAAGTTTACCAATGACACAAAGGTTGGTGGAGTTGTCAATAGTGTGGAGGGCTGTTATAGGTTGCAACGGGACATTGTTAGGATGCAGAACTGGACTGATAAGTAGCAGATGGATTTCAACCTGGAAAAGTGTGAAGTGATTCATTTTGGAAGGTCAAATTTGAAAGCAGAAAACAGGGTTAAAGGCAGGATTTTTGGCAGCGTGGAGGAACGGAGTGATCTTGGGGTCCATAGATTCCTCAAAGTTGCCACCCAATTTGAGAGGGTTGTTAAGAAGACATATGTGTGGTACGGTGGCTCAGTGGCTAGCACTGCTGCCTCACAACGCCAGGAACCCAGGTTCAATTCCAGCCTCATGTGACTGTCTGAATGGAGTTTGCACATTCTCCCTGTATCCGTGTGGGTTTCCTCCGGGTTTTCCGCTTTCCTCCCACAGTCCAAAAATGTGTAGGTTAGGTGAACTGGCTATGTTAAAAATTGCCTATAATGTTCAGGGGTGTGTAGGTTAGGTGTATTAGTCAGGGGTAAGTATAGGATGGAGGAATGGGTCTGGAGGAATACTTTTCGGAGGGTCAGTGTGGACTTGTTGGGCTGAAGGGCCTGTTTCCACACTGTAGGGATTCTATTCTATCTGGGGGATTGAGTTTAAGAGCTGTGAGGTTATGCTGCAGCTCAATAAAGCCCTCTCTTGGAATATTGTGTGTTCACTTCTGGTTGCCTCTTTAAGGGGATATGTGGAAGCTTTAAAGAAGGTGCAAAGGAGATTTATCAGGATGCTGCCTGGACTGGATGGCATGTTTTATGAAGAAAGGAGCTAGGGCTTTTCACATTGGAGTGAAGAAGAATGAGACGTGATTTGATAGAGGAGTACAAGATGATGAGATACAGAGATAGAGTAAATACCCAGAGACTTTTTCCCAGAGTGGAAATGTCTATGATGAGGGGGCATAATTTTAAGGTGGTTGGAGAAAGATTTCAGGGAGGTGTCAGAGGTAGGTTCTTTACACAGAGAGTGGTGGGCGCATGGAATGCACTGCCAGCACTGGTAACAGAGTCAGATACATCAGGGACATTTAAGCAACTCTTGCATAGGCACATGGATGAAAGTAAAATGAAGGATATGTAGGTTAGTCTGATCTTAGAGTAGGATGAAAGGCTGGCACAACATCGAGAGCTGAAAGGCCTGTACTGCGCTGTACTGTTCTCTGCTCTATGTTCTATGACTGGCAGATGGAGTTTGATTTAGACAAATGTGAGATGCTGCATTTTGGAAAGGCATATCAGGGCAGGTCTTATACACTTATTAGTAAAGTCCTGGAGAGTGTTGGTGAACAAACAGACTTTAGAGTGCAAGGTCATAGTTCATTGAAAGTGGAGTTGCAGGTAGATAGGATAGTGAGGGAAGTGTTTGGTATGATTTCCTTCATTGGTCAGTACATTGAGTAAATGATTTGGGAAGTCATGTTGTGGCTGTACAGGACATTGATTAGGCCACTATTGGAATATTGCGTGCAATTCAGGTCCTCCTTGAAAGGGTTCAGAAAAGATTTACAAAGATTTTGCCAGGGTTGGAGAGTTTGAGCTATAGAGAGAGGCTGAATAGGCTGGGGCTGTTTTCCCTGGAATATCAGAGGCTGAAGGGTGACCTTATAGAGGTTTATAAAATCGCAAGGGGCATGAATGGGGAAAGTAGACAAGGTATTTTCCGTCAGGTGGGGGAGTCCTGAGCTAGAGGGAATGGGTTTAGAGTGAGAGGCAAAAGATTTAAAAGGGAGCCAAGAGGCAGATTTCTCACACATGGAGTGGTGCATGTATGGAATGAGCTGCCAAAGAAGATGATGGAGGCTGGTAAATCTATAACATTTAAAAGGCATCTGGCTAGGTATATGAATAGGAAATGTTTAGTGGGCTATGGGGTAAATGTTGGCAAATGGAACTAGTTAAATTTAGGATATCTGGTCGGCATAGATGAGTTGGACTAAAGGGTCTGTTTCCATGCTGTACATCTCTATGACTCTATGATCACTCAATAGCAGTTAAGTTATCCAAACTAAGAACTTCCCTGACTGGACATCAAACCCCAACCATCACAGTTCAAGGGCTTTATTAGATCATGAGAAATGCCCCATTTTGAGTCTAGAAGGAAAATTACTTTGTCACTAAAAGTATTTGCTGCCAAAAGATTTAAAAGAAAATGGAATATTCAGATTCCTTATTTATTCGTTCAATTTTAATTCATTCATTTATTACCCAATTCTAATTCCCCAGAGGGCAGTTAAGAGTCAACCACATTGCTGGGGTCTGGACTCATATATAGGCCAGACCTGGTAAGGATAGCAGTTTCCTTCTCGAAATAACATCAGTGAACCAAATGGGTTTTTCCAGACAATTGACAATGGATTCACGGTCATTATTAGAAACTTAATTTCATTTTGTTTTTATTGAATTCAATTTCCACCATCTTCTGTAGTCCCCAAAACATTACCTGGATCTCTGAATTAACAGTCCAGTGATAATACCACTTCAAATACCTCAGTAACAAGCTGTTTGCTACATCTAGGTTGGTACAGGGCAGAAGTTTTGATTTGTAAAGGGAACATGGCATGATAGTACAGACTGGGGTAATAGGTCACAGGGTTCAACTTCCCCTACTTTACAAATTCCACTTTACAGCTGGGTTGTCCTCTTGAGACACACAGATAAATATTCTGATTTTGTGCTATCCTGCAACGCTAACTTGATGTGAACTCCCACCAGGGATCCAAGCAAAGAGGTCAGCACAAATACATAATTGGGTGTAAAACCAATTGGCCACAATAATGTCCATACCAGTCTACCTAGTATGTGCTCTTCTCAGGTAAAGCTCTGCCACATTTCTGATTTTTTTCCTATTAAGTCTTGCTTGACTGACATAATATGAATAGCAATACCATGGGCAGCAATCTCCATTCATAATATCCTGAAACCACAATATGGTTTAGCTATGATATGCATAAGTAACATACTCATTTCCACATTACACTGAGTAATAGCTACTGGATGTTTGTAAATGGAAATTTGCTGTCAAAATGAATAAATAAATCTTCACAGTAATCAAAATTCAGAGATTCAAAGCTATGTGTTGAAGCTGAACAAACAGCGACTGAGAACACATGCAGAATTGCAAATACTTTAAGACAAAGTGTGTCTCAATGTTATGTATTAAAATTACCAGGTTCAAATATTGCCAATGCTTGGGTCACTGCTGTTCCAATATAAAACTGAATATTTAGGAACAGTAAAACACAACAGATTCTATCAGTAACAGAAAAGAGAAATGACAGCTTAGACTAAAATAAGTTTTAGACTTTCCTGTTACTGTTGTGTATTTAAAAACTGTGTAGTTCCAACATTTTCTTTTTTGCTTTTGTTTTCAGATTTGCTGCATTAACAATTTGTTTCTCCGGGATTAAACATTTGAGCTCCAAGTTCTTAAAATTATAGAATTCCTACAGTGTGGAAGTAGGCCCATCGAATCCATACTGACCCTCTGAACAGCATCCCACCCAGACCCAATCCCCTACTCTATCCCTATAACCTTTCATTTCCCATGGCTAATCCACCTATCCTGCATATCCCGGACACAATGAGCAATTTAGTACGGCCAAAACATCTAATTAGCACATCTTTGGACAATGAGAGGAGCACCAGGAAGAAACAAATGCAGACATGGGGAGAAGGTACAATCTCCAGACAAGTAGTCACCTGAGGGTGGAATCAAACCCATGGTCCTTGGCGCTGTGAGGCCTTAGAGTTTATTCTTCCCCCTCTTTTCCTCACTGAGCCCCTGAGGTGATATTTAACTTGAAACACTTGAAGCCTAATATTGGGTAAAGTGTACTGCCTGGTGGGACTTGTGTATTTCACATTTCATAGAGACCACACAGCCATGTCCATTAGAAATATTGATCACTTAGTTTGTAATCTTTACATGCCTAGGTTGAACGTGCATTTTATTTCTTTGGGCTGAAGTAATTAGTTAATGATTTGGGAAAATTTTTGAAAAGATTTTTTTTTGTTCACCATTGGCCATGTTGAACCTTTAGTTGTGGGATTTGTAGTCAGTTTGTATTTTAAATTCTACCTCTTATGGCTGTATGCTTCATAATTTCGATACATAACTGTATTGATAGCTGAGACTGTTCAAAATCTAATAGAAATGGGAAAATATCCTCTTCTGCTTACCATTGCTCTATTTTAGATGCTCTTACTGACTTCATTCTTGTAATCTCGCTTTTAAATCAGTGATATTGGAAATGCTCAGGTGCATCCTGGGGGTCACTGACAACTTCGATTGTCTTTGTGTACGTTTTTTTCTTTCTAATGGCTGAAGTGCGGGCCTGAATTCTTTATGCTAACCTCCCAAATATATTCAGGGACTTGGCATGGGAAGATGGCACAAATCTGCATTTGAACAACCTACCTGTGCCATTGGGCAGCTTTAACACAAGCAATTGTTATGGAAAACCAGGATCAGTCATCAAGCAATTAGCTAAATTTGTTCTGCAAATGTATCACATCTGTCAGCATTAATTCAAATCCAATGACAATTAAAATTTTAATTGGAAATAGAGCAGATGAATATTAAATTACACTGTCCTGACCAAATCTTGGTTTGCTAATTTTAATTTATATACTGATCTCCTCCAATCCTCTTTGACAACTTTTATCAGCTGTTTTACAGGGTTACTGATCTTTTGTGACAAATTTTGCACTAATTGTCTTTTGGCCACATAATGTCATTAACATGGATTTATTATGTCCAATTACAGATGCTTCAGGATGCAAAGACATGCTTGTGAGATGGTAATTAATTAGACACCCAAATGAACTTTATTCAACAAATGGTTGGTCACACCTGGTCCAAACAGCTGGACACAATTCCACTTGTTCTATCTCCAATTAAAGAAGCCAGGGAATCAGCATTTGTGCTTAATGTCACAAACCATAAACCCATTTTTTGTAAGTGGATGGACAACTCACCAGAGTGAACAAATAGGTCAGATTAAATTCTCCTTACTTGTAATATTTTATGCATATTGAAATATCTCAGCTACTAAGATGGTCAAATGTCTTTCTTAATAATATAGGTAATTTTTTTAAGCAGGTCATGTTATTGCATCATGCCATGACTCCATTTTCTCTATTGTTTTATTCTTTTAAACATTTTTTATAATAAACCTGTTACAATTCTTCTTTACTTCCAAATGCAGATAGTTCTCCTATAATGTGCACATTATTTATTAAATACAATCTGTCTGTAATGCAATTTGTGAATTGCTGACTTTTTAAAAATATAAAGTGGACTCTCGTTTGCTATTATGCGATTCTCATTCCCAGTACTAAGTGTCGCAGTGTGTGGAAGACTCAACCCCGCATCAGCGTCACCTGATCAGTCAGCTCATGTGCCTTCTCATGAAGAGCATCAGGAAAGGTATTGTAAAAGTTTTGTGGTAGTGCACTTGGAAAAGCATCATGAAAATGTCTCCACAGTCTGACAACAAGAAGCTAGAAGTAATCTCTTAATTTAAGAAAAGTAGAGTGGAGATAAGAGTGAATTTTTACTGGAATTGACTAACAATAAAACAGTAGGCTTGAGAAGCAGTTCGAAACTTGGCTTTTTTTAAGATTAGATTCCCTACAGTATGGGAACAGGCCCTTCAGCCCAACAGGTCCACACTGACCCTCTGAAGAGTAACCCACCCAGACCCTATATTTACTCCTGCCCCTAATACTACAGACAATTTAGCAGGACAAATTCACCTGATGTGTATATCTTTAGACTGGGAGGAATCCAGAGCACCCAGACGAAACGCTTGCAGACACAGGGAGAGTGTGCAAACTCCACACAGACAGTTCTTTGAGGCTGGAATTGAACCTGGGTCGCTGGTGCTGTTAGGCAGCAGTGCTAATCACTGAGCCACTGTCGCCCATTGTTTGTATTGAGGTTTTTTTCTCTCTTTTTTGCGTTTAAACAATAAAGAATATGCTCAGACCCATGTGAATCGGTTTCAGTGACTAATCACTATGGTTACAACTCCAAAACAAACAGTACAGGGACTTGGATATGACCAGTTCAGGGTGGTCAGAGTCAGGAAACTCTGCACAGAGTGGGTTATGGAGAGAAATGTGGGTGACACAGTTACTTTTGGTGCATGGGTGGAGATGTACTGACGGGGTGATGGGCTGTGCAGAAGAGATTCAAGGTTAGTCAGGGTCAAATGTTACTGAGGATGAGAGTGAGTGGGGAAGATGTTGCAGGAAATGGTGTTTATAGTAGCAGAGACAGAGTGAGTGTGAGGTATCAATGAGAAGATAGTGGCACTTTCACTGGCAGAGTGGAGAAGGTCATTGTTCTTCTTCCTATATTCTACGCATTCCTTCAGATGGCTGAGACAGCTCTGGCCTGGACAGTAACCCTGGTCCAGGTTGATATGGTTCCAGTAGAATGATGTCTTCTGGGCTAGGAGAAAAGGATATCCTGCCTCTGCAGCACCTCATCACCATCAGCAGCAAATCCACGTCCCTGTCCACAAAGCAAGGCACCAATTTTTCATTATTTTGTCATCTCCAGAGCCAATGTCAGGAACCATGCATGGCACCTCCAGACTGGCAGTTCTTTGCTGGGTGCACAATGTCTTGCTGCACCACTGATTTTGGTCAATTCTGGGATATCCAGGAGGTGGTAAGTTGTTTTGGAAATGGCACATGGTTTGATGGTGCTAAAAGATGTGAAATGGGCACAAAGAGTGCGGTAGGTAATAAGTCAGGTGGTATTTGTAAAATAAGGTGGTAGATATCCTCAAGCATGCTGCTGTGAAACCCTCCAAAATAAAACTGGACAAAACTGACACTTAGCAAAAGAAATTAAGATTCAGCCCCTGATCTATCAAGGCAGGTTTCATTCTGGGATCTGACTTGTGCAGTGTTACCATTGGATGGGATCAGAGGACTGGCAAGAATGTAATGCAGCCAGCAGATTCGGATTCCAGTCAACACTAATCAATTGAAGATTCTGATGAATTGCTCTATCCAGTACTATAGAGCAGGGCAGTTATAACAGGCCAAAATTTATTTAGACTGTGCTATCATTTGTGTTAGGCTAACTACTATTTTTGTTTTGATTTTTATTGGTATTATTGATGGTTTGCCTCAATCCTGTTTTTCCCATAGGCTCCACTATTTCTATTGCATGATTTTCTGTACCACAGCATCACACTGGAACACAACAACCATGTTGTAGGAGAACTATCTGCACTTGACCATTTTCTTTAATCAGATGTAACATTTGATTGTAGCGCTATTCTGCTGTATCATAAAGGGAAACCACTTTCTGGATAGTTAGTTAATATTCTGTACTGGATCCTGGAAACACACCAAACAGATACAGGACTTTGCTTTCAGATAGAATTGTTTGAAGAGTTCATCAAACATTAGGAACAGACTAATTTGGATGCATTATATGTTTTCTTTTAAGGCACAAGAACTCTGTAGAACCTGAGAACCCTATTGAACTGGATTCAATGGGACTATTGAATGCCAATTTATGTAATGGACTGAACACATTTTTTAAAAAAAATTAAAGCCATGTGAGATGTAAAATATATATACATATACGACAATACAAAATAGTTCTATTACCACTATCTCACTTTGGCCCAAGTAGTGTAATGAGATATTACCATCATTGCTGGTTCAAAGTGACTGGTCAACCCAAATTATTTTTCCATTTTGAGGTTTTTCGAGTTTGATCAATGCTTTCTGAATCCAATTACATTTCCCATTCAAATCATAATTATAGGATACTTGTTGAATATTATGTTAGGAATATGCTTTAAGCTGCTACATAATGCCAAACTTAAGCTAAACAGTATATCATGTTCTTTTGCTCACTGTCTATAGGGGGAAGGGAGAATGCCCAGCAGCTGTAAATAGATAAGTCAGATGAAGAGCTGTGGGAATCTTACTGACAAACCGTCCTCCTTGTTTTTGGTTTTAGTTCACACACAGCTTTCGGCTTTTTACTCTGTGTATCTCTCTCAGGTCTTCTGCTTTGCCTTCTATTTTCAAAACCTCTCCACTCCACCACAGTGGAGGGAGTTTATCTCCAGATAGTAGCTTTCCAACAGAGAATAGCATTCACTGGAAACACTTTTCAGGAAGAATATAACACATGGACTGTAGTATTGCGTTCTATTGCCTCATTTGGGAGCAAAGAATATATATATCCTTTATATTCCCAGAACAGATAACAATCCTAGTCCATTGCGTTTGGTGACCATGAAAACAATTAAAGAAATTATAATGATTTACTTATTTGCTAATCTTTTCCAGGAACAATATGGCCCTGTTATATAATTGAATCTTTATTATTAAACTTGTGTTGGTACTTTGTGCTTCTTACCAACAAATTATTCTAAAGGGACTAAGCAATGATGCAACTGATCATTTTTGTCAGGCTTTGTTGCTTCGCCAATGATCAAGCTCTTGCGCTGTGAGCATATGGAATTCCCTGGACTGTTTTTGTTTGCTAATTCCTTAGTTAAAAAAAAATCACAGTCTCATCATTATCTGGGGCATGGTTATTTCACTTGTAATTTGGAAGTCACAGAGCTACAATTGCCTTGATTTGAAGGCCAATGAGTAATTCTACCTTTAAATAACTGGACTTCAGTTGTCTAGGTTTTTTGTGTTTCAACAAAATGGCCAGCATTTATTGCCTGTCCTTAGTTGCCCTTGACAAAATGGTGGCGTGCTGTCTTCTTGAACCACTGAAGTCCACCTGCTGTGGGTTCACCCACAATGTTGTTGTGGAGGGAATTCCAGGACATTGAGCCAGCGACAATGAGGGAGTGGTGATATATTGCCAAGTCAAGATGTTTAGTGGCTTGGAGGGTCAATTCGAATTTGGTGCTGTTCCAATGCATCTGCCGCCCTTGTCCCTCTAGTGGTCGTGGGTTTGCAAGTTTCTTTCTGAGAAGTTTTTGTGAATTTCTGCATGCATCTTGGAGCTATAATACGCTTCTGCTAATAAGCTGTTGACCTATAATGCCTGCAGACATTGTGTACTTATTGACATTCACTGAACAGTGGAAGATGCACTGTGCACAGTGTACCATACCCTTCTTCTTGCTTATCTTGGTCTTTCTCATTCAATGTGCCACTGTTAAACTTCTCCCTCGTTAGAGCAATGAATCTATCTTGTTTGGTCCTAAATGATGACAAATTGTATGTGTTATTAATTAAAATACTTCAAGGCAAAACAGAATGAATTGGAAAAGAACCACTGGCCTTGACTATATTGTTGATTAGCATGCATACCATTTATTTCATTGGTACTACCTCATCTCAGCCAGATAACCATTTTACTGTTTGCTATATTTAGTTCACTGGATTTATTTTTCAGAATTTTGGCTAGTTTCTAATCCTCTCCATTCTTTTTGTTCCATTGCCTGAAGCTCTATGATTGTCAAATATATGCAAACAAACTTGCAACATTAGATAGATGTAAACATCAAGAGGATAGTTAAATGTAAATCTCTTACGTTTTAGCAAAGGGCATATCAAAACTCTTACCTCCTTCAATGTGATCCTCTTTTTAAATCTTGTGAACAACGTTTGCTGATCAGGATGTTGCAGTGAACCACAGGATCCAACAGAGCATGTGGAATTTAGGTCATCCTTGTTCGCAAATCTCTTCATTGCCTCATCCCTCCCAATCGCTCTGTGTCATTTCCTCTGTAAACATTCCATGATATCTGTGCTCATCTGATTCTGACTTTTGACCAGCAATGATTTTAATCATATCACCTTACTTGTCCATTTGCCTAGGCCTGAAGCTCAAGAATTCCCTCGCTGCACCTCAGCTTTTCCTTTCCTACTTAAAAAGCCTCTTAAAACCTAAACTTTTGACTGAACTTAACCTAAAATTACCTCATGGGGCTCAGTGACAAACCTTACATTTTAACACTTCTATGAAGTGCCTTGAGATGATTTGTTAGATCAAAGATAGAAAATAAATACGAGTCGTTATTGTAGTTGATTATTTCTAAAGATGATGATAGAGACCTTGGTACAATCTCTGTCCATTTAAATATTCATCTCACTTGTGGAATTATAACTTTTATTCATAAAGATACAGTCACCATACCCCTATCAGACTATAGGGCTGCTCTTCTCATTAGAGACAGATGTAGGTGGTGATTTAACCCGAGGATCCCATGCCTCAGGAGAGGGAAGAGATCGAGAAGGAGAGTCACTCATGGTACCTTTTCTCAGCTGGTGAAGCATGTGTTGGTTCAATGTCCTCCTGTATTTTATGCAAGTGCCATTCTTTAAATATTAATTGAGGCTGTAAACACTGGTGAGCTATTAGACTGTGGCAGGAATTGTAATGAGCTCTGCCCTATTGGCACTTCATCTTCTGCCGATGCAAATGTTCCAGCAGGATATAGATCAGGAGTAGGATTCCTGTCCATTAGGAGCCCTGCCAACACTACAACTACCGCATAACAGACTGGGCATTGAATCTTTTGATCGGCAAGGGTTGGTTTTATCTACGTGGCTACTGGGGAGGAAAGATGAATGACCTCTCAGGCTCTGCTTCATTGCAAAGTTCCTAAAATAGCAGGCACCAAATTTATCCCAAACAAATATCATGCCCTGGACTGACAGTGCTTGTCTTGAGACACAATGCCCTTCTAGAGATGGCACTAGTGCCAAAGTTGCCGGTCAATTCCAGGACATCCCAGCAGTGATAATGTATTATGATGTGAGGCAAGATCAGGTGGATCTTCGAGGAGAAAGTGAGGACTGCAGATGCTGGAGATCAGAGCTGAAAATGTGTTGCTGGAAAAGTGCAGCAGGTCAGGCAGCATCCAAAGAGCAGGAGAATCAACTTTTCGGGCATGAGCCCTTCTTCAGGAATGAGGAAAGTGTGTCCAGCAGGTTAAGATAAAAGGTAGGGAGGAGGGACTTGGGGGAGGGGTGTTGGAAATGCGATAGGTGGAAGGAGGTCAAGGTGAGGGTGATAGGCCGGAGTGGGGGTGGGGGCGGAGAGGTCAGGAAGAAGATTGCAGGTTAGGAAGGCAGTGCTGAGTTCGAGGGATTTTACTGAGACAAGGTGGGGGGAGGGGCAATGAGGAAACTGGAGAAATCTAGGTTCATCCCTTGTGATTGGAGGGTTCCCAGGCAGAAGATGAGGCACTCTTTCTCCAGCCATCGTGTTGCTATGGTCTGGCGATGGAGGACTCCAAGGACCTGAGATAAAAGGTAGGGAGGAGGGACTCGGGGGACATGGAGGTCCTTGGACTCCTCCATCGCAAGACCATTGCAACACGACGGCTGGAGGAAGAGTGCCTCATCTTCCGCCAGGAACCCTCCATCCACAAGAGATTAACTCCGATTTCTCCAGTTTCCTCATTTTCCCCTTCCCCCACATTGTCTCGGTCCCAACCCTCGAAATCAGCACCACCTTTCTAACCTGCAATCTTCTTCCTGACCTCTCCGCCCCCAACCCCACTCCAGCCTATCACCCTCATCTTGACCTCCTTCCACCTATCACATTTCCAACGCCCCTCCCCCAAGTCCCTCCTCCCTACCTTTTATCTTAGCCTGCTGTACAGACTTTCCTCATTTCTGAAGAAGGGCTCATGCCCGAAACATCGATTCTCCTGCTCTTTGGATGCTGCCTGACCTGCTGTACTTTTCCAGCAACACAAGATCAGGGGGATATCATGTCCTGTTACTACGCCTCTCAGTAAAACAAAACCAAAAAAGCTTGATGAAGCTCATACTTACCCAAAACGACAAGGTTCAGACCTACATCTTCTACTTCCTTAATAAGGGGGCGGCAAGGTGGCTCAGTGGTTAGCACTGCTGCCTCACAGTGGCAGGGACCCAGGTTTGATTCCAGCCTTGGGTGACTGTTTGTATGGTGTTTTCACATTCTCCCAGTTTTTGTGTGGGTTTCCTTTGGCTGCACTGGTTTCCACCCACAGTCCAAAGATGTGCAGGTTATATGAATTGGTCATGCTAAATTGCCTGTAGAGTTAGGTGTATTAGTCAGGGGTAAATATGGGGAATGGGTCTGGGTGGGTTACTCTTCAGAGGGTTGGTGTGGACTAGTTGGGCCCAAAAGGGCCTGTTTCCACAGTGTAGTGAATCTAATCTAAGTGCAACATGGAAATATAAATCAAAATTCTAACTGACTATGTATCATCCCTCCACTTTAGAACCCAGGTTCTTAACCAATAATTGTATGCTACAAACCTTTTATCTCCCCTCCCTAAGCAACTGACAAAGTGGACTAAGGACTTTTTAATAGTCATGTAATTGGATATCTACTGCTGAAAAAGGGGTGTAGTCTCAACGTTAATCCCCTTTACTACTGTTTATGTAGATTCCTGGACTCAACTGCAACATTTTGCCTGGGAACTATGGAATCGCTACACTGCAAAAAGAGGCCATTTGGAGCATCAAGTCTGCACTGATACTCCAAAGAGTATACAACACCAAATGCAGACACCCAATCATCCCCCTAACCCTACCCAATCCCCATACCTCCATCTTCCTCATGGGTAATCCATCTAGCCTGCATATTCCTGGACACCATGGAGTAATTTATCATGGCCAATCCACTTAACCTGCACATCTTTGGACAGTGGGCGGAAACACACGTAAATACAGGGAGAATGTGTGAACTTCATGCATACAGTTGCCTAACAGAAGACTCCTGATCTAGAATTTCAACCAGAAGACACATTAAAAACTAAGTAAGCAATGTTTTGTCTGGTTAGAGTTGGAATTCATAATTCAAGATGGGAAGATTTGGATGGTTGCTCGTTACTGTTGATGCACTGTTGTGACCAAGTGTGAAGGGGTGAACTGGATCACCACTTTTCACCCTCCTCAATTGACAGCAAAAAATATTTTGGTTTCCTTTCTAGCACGCAACTGAAAACAGTTTGGTTGAAGTGCTCACCAGAAACAAACATGAGAGAAGTCAAAAATTAAATAGTCCACATTTTTATCTCCATCATGAGAGATCCTTCTGAACAATAGTCATGAACTCTTTGTAATCTGACTGAAGTGCGTAGAAGCTTTATTGCTGGTAAATTTATAAACTGGGATCCAAAATCATCATCACAATGAAGTCACAGTTCAGCTCTTGCAGTTGTGATTTAGGTTCAGTAAATTCCTCATCTCAGTGCATCAGAGTCCAGGCCAAACCATTTAGTGTCAGCTCACTTATTCAATCGCAAAGGAATAACCCCATCATAAAATTCTTCACATAGATTGCCAGAATGGTGAACATGAAATATTTACAAAATGTAACACGCTGAAAAGCAATCTTAGTTTGGCACTTGCTTTAAATGCTGTGATAAAGCCTCAATATAAAATCTTGTACAACAGTACACAGCTGATTATGGAGCTTTTAACTGCTAATTTAAAAAATGCATTTGTGACAAGGCCAACAATGCAAAGTGACAAAAGATGTAAAAGTTAAATTGAAGTAGTTTTGATAAACTACCCATCTCCTTTTATAGCTTCTGAGCCTTAGGCTGAGTACCCTGTTGAATGTACCGTGTTCAATGGACCCCATCCTTGTAATAGGGTAGAGAAGTGAGGAAGGTTAGGATAAGTGTTTCAGCAGCTCAGAGCGATGCTAACTGAACTGTTAACTGTCATTAAGTACATTTAATACAGAGATCAATGATTTTGTTTTAGATAATAAGGAAACAGGGTTCATGCAGCAAAATGCATCGCAACAGAAAATCAGCCATAATCTGGTTGAGTAGCATAGCAGAGCTTGAGAGGCCAAATGGCCTCCTATTTCCCATCCTCTTATGTTGATACATCAAAGGACTGCAGATCACACAGCATAGATAGTATCTAGCAGTTTTGCCAAAGAATCCAAGCTGATTGGACAAACAGGAGTTGGTCAGGGCCAAATGTTTACAAATCCCAATTTGGAAACTCCAACTGTTTACCAGCAACTGAAATGAGAATAATTGCCCAATGCTTTCCTATTTTGGCTGTCTCCTCCTTATGAACACAGCTGCCACATGTTCCTCACATTTTTGGCACAATCTTTCTTTCCGAAGAATTTGGAAAATTATCATCAGCTTCAACTATTCCTAATCAAGCTTTTAATCAGGTTCCTTGGATGTAGGTCATGAGAACCATTTTAATACTGCAAATGTAACATATTATCTTTGGAGTAATGAGCCCAAAAAATGATTTCAAATTCTATAACAGCAGAGGGAAACATTAATTCAAATAATTAAATGAATTTGAATTATTTTTTCTAAAAAGGCTCACATCAGTAAATATGATCAAGAAAGTCATCAGATTGACGTAAAAATCGATCTGCTTCAATAATGTAATTTCAATCGAGAAATCTACTGTCCTTCAACGTTTGTCCTGCATGTGACCGCAACCCAACATCAATGGATTTTAGTCTTAACTGTACTCCAAAATGACCTAACAAGCCACTTAGTTGTGACAGAAAGAGAACAGCAACCAAAATCCATAATCTATGTGATTTATAACAGTCCAAAAATGCAGCTCACCATTACCTCCCCAAAGTCTGTTCGGAAAGAAAACCAATAAATGCTGGTTTTTAATAGCAATGGTCACATCTCATGAAAACATTGTAAAAGTTTTGTTTAACTCACAGAAATTGGGTTAGATGGAGCATAAGATAATGTTTTGCAAGTTTCAGTGAAAGGCATTTAAAGCTTTGTTTGGCTATAGGTTATGCACAACTCTTCATTCAGTTGGAAAACCAGTTTACAAATATTGAAAAGAATGTCAACTTTTAAAAGCAAACGGGTAACATTACCCTATTTCCATTTCGAAGAGCAACAATTTCCAATGTTGTCCTTCGAAATGATCAGATTTCTGTTTTGAAACATAATGGAGCATTTCAATGTAACAAATATTCCTTAATTATCTTGTGAGTTCTAATAAGGAATGCTGATTGCTTCATAATAATTGGTACTTAAACAAATTGGCAGGAAAGCCTCATTAAGGAATAATATAATTGTTTGAGATGGAATATATGCTTGAAGACTAATGTACCTATTATACATTCTATGATTTTATAACCTTAAGACAATTTAGCTGGAGGGCCACCCATACAAAAGTAAAATAGAACATCTTTCATTACTGGCTGAAAGAACGTGCTATTAGATGAAGTTGAAAATCGTCCTGTGCAAACTCCACCCACTTCCATATTCTTCATATATTGGTGTAAAGATCCAGCTGTTAATAGGTATAAGCATACAACTGTAGACTACTCTCATTTATTATCTGTAAAATATCTGCACTAATGTGTTTTATTTCACATGAAAGTATTGGAAAAAAAATGCAAGTGTTCTTTTAGATTTTAAAATTTGCATTTTGCCAAATGTACCATGAAATTCTCCCCTCCCTCTTCTCATTCCCTGAATGTTTGCCATCTTGCTTCAGGGGCACCCAGAGGCCTTTGCTGCATCATCATTGTTCACCCACGGACCTTTACAGCAAGTTCTGAAAGAAAATATGAAGGCAAACGCTAGCATTGACAGGCATAATCCTGTTCGCATCTGTTAGACGCACACACTCCTGCTAAGATGCTAAACTGAAAAATAGCACCCCTACTGATAACTGAGCTTAGATTTACTACAGAGGTAGCATAGTGGCTCAGTAGTTAGCATTGCTGCCTTACAGCACCAGGGATCTAGATTGAATTTCACCCTCAGGCAACTGGCTGTGGGGAGTTTGCATCTTCTTTGTGTCAGCTTGAGTTTCCTCAGATTTCCTCCTGCTCTCCAGAGATGTGAAATTTTAGGTGGATTGGCTGTACTAAATTACCTGTAGTGTCCAGGGATGTGTTGGGTGGATTAGCCATGGGGAATGCAGGGTTAGAGGGATAAGGTAGGTGGGTGGGTGGGATTCTCTTTGGAGGATCAGTGCGGAGTCAATGAGCTAAATGGCTTGTTTCCATACTGTACAGATTCTATGATTCTACATTATCATCCCTGTACCTTAAATCATCACTCAATAAATAGATTGAATAACCTAGGGAGCTGTAATGATTTATCCATGATAAATCATGGCTGTTCAGAGACAATGGATTAACACCAGAAATGCAATATCAGTAAGTTTGCCTGGGGAGCTGCAAATTCACTGGTCAACTGGTCAGAGTGTGATTCAATCCATCCACATTGAGCAAGATCAATATACAACTGGTCTCTAGCTCAGCACAGAAAGGAGTATCCATTAGCCCCAACTTGCCTCTTCTCATTCCTTATGGCACAAAGTAAAGCGATATTGCATGTATTTGGCAGACAGCACATAAGGAGGATTAGGATACACAAGTGCAATTCCATAAGAACTTACAAATGATTTAGGAGCAGCAGTAAACCATTCAGGTCATTGAGTCAGCTCCTCCATTTAATAATACCATAACTGCTTCAACTGTGGCCTCAACTCTACTCCCAGTCTACCCTCAATATCATGTGACTCTGTCAATCCAGAATCTAAATATTACTCAAATAAAAGCAAAACACTATGGATGCTGGAGGCCTAAATTAAAAACCAGAAGTGCTGGAGTCTGGTAGCATCTGTAGAGAGTAAAATTTCAATTGATTCAGACTCTATTTGTCCAACATTTCCTCATAAGTTAACTCCTTCATTCGAGATACCATTTCAGTGAGCCTTCTCTGAACTATTTCTAATGCAATGATATTCCATCTCAAGTAAGGCGATCAAAATGATACTGCCACACACAGGCTCACCAGTGTCTGATCACTCACTATCAAATATAATTGTCCACCTAGGAAATTCCATGTCACTGACAATGAGTTCTGAGGGTCCTTGAATGGTTGAGTCCAGTCCAATAGCTGCATCTCCCACTACATATTTGGCAAGTGTTTTCCACACTCCCTCATACCAATGGGTGTTCTCAAACAATGATGGAACTTCCTCCAAGTCAGTGACTTCTGAACAAGTGTCTCCAAGGCACAGATTTCAGGGAATCTTTGAAACACATCCTTTGTCCTTCTCTCATTTGAGTGTCTTCCTTGAGCTGCATTAGGATGATTTGCTTTGGCATTCAGAACTCAGGCAGCCTGAGCGTGCTTTTGGCTCAGCAGGGTTAGATTCAGGTGGCTTCTGCTGCTGCTGCTAGCTGTTTCAAAGATTCTAATATTAGTACGCCTGTCCTTTCAGTTGATGCTGAGAATCCATCTGAAATGACATTGATGGAACTCCAAGGGACTTGAGATGGCAAGGCAATATTTGGAAATGAATTAGATTAGGTCGTTCAAGGAGGAGAGGAGGGCGGAACTGCAGGTAAGTAGCTATGAGCACCCAAAGGGCAGCTGTGGAGGTGCCTTTGTCTCTGCAACTGTTTATGGTTAGGTGGCTTTTGTAGGCTGTGTGAACGAGTGTGGGCACTGCAGTGAGGATGAGCAAACTAGCCTAGCCATGATGGGAGGTAATCAAGTCAGGGGAGGAAATAAGAATGTAGTGGTGATAGGAAGCAGTATAATTAGGGGGATATACACTGTTTTCTGCAGCCAGAAGAAGCTGTGTTACCTGCCCAGTGCCAGGGTTAAAGACATCTCCTCAGGGAGAGGTACTTGGAGAGGAAGAGGAGAAATCATGCTACCATCATCCACTTCAGTACCAACAATATTGATAGGATTGAAAAAGAGCTTCTGCTGAAAGATTTTGAACAGTTTGGAGCTAAATTGGAACTGCCGAACTTCAAGATAATAATTTCTGAATTTCTACCTGAGCCACAGGCACATTGGCTTAGAGTAAACAAAATCAAGGAGATAAATGCATGAGTTAAGCCCAAAGTTAGAGGGCATAGGTTTAAGGTGAGAGAGAAAAGATTTAAAAGGGACGTGGGTGAAACTTCTTCATGCAGAAGGCGGTACGCATATGGAATGAGCTGCCAGAGGAGATGGTGGAGACAAAAAACTGCAGATGCTGGAATCCAAAGTAGACAGGCAGGATGCTGAAAGAACACCGCAAACCAGGCAACATCAGGAGGTGGAGAAGTCAACATTTCGGGTGCAACCCTTCTTCAGGACTGAGAAGGTGGTGGTGGAGGCAGGTACAATTACAACCATTAAAAGGCATCTGGATGGTTGTATGAATAGAAGAGGGCGGATGTAGGACTGCAGATGCTGGAGATCATCGTCTAGATTAGAGTGGTGCTATAAAAGCACAGCAGTTCAAGCAGCATCCAAGGAGCAGTGCTTTTCCAGCACCACTCTATGAATAGAAGGGTTTAGAGGGATATGGGCCAAATGCTGGTAAATGGGACCATGTCAGATTGGGACATCTGATCAGCACAGACGAGTCGACCGAAGGATTTGTTTCTATGCTGAACAGCTATCTATTACTTTGAATATTGTTGTAGGAGCAATGTGCTTCAGTTCTTGGGACAAAGGCACGAGTGATGAGGCAGAAGGGAGCTAATCCGATTAGCTAGGCTTCACTTGAACTGTGCTGGGACCAATGCCCTGTCTCATCAAATTATTTGATTTGCTGCCTTTAAACTAGAGAGGGCAAGTTTCAGGACGAGGTATATAGGTTCACAAAACAAAATGATATGAAGTATTGCAGTTGAACTATTTTGACGGTGATACTCACATTGGGATAGAGCATACAAGCATAAAACATCAGCTGCCAAAATTGGGGAAAACATTGTAAAAAGACAAAATATTCGGTCTTTACATAAATGCACACAATACCCAAACTAAAATAAATGGATTGACAACACAAATAGAGGCTAACGGGTATGATCTTTAAGCCATCACAGAGACATGGCGACAAAGAGATCCAAATTGAGAACTAAACATTCAGTGGTTTGTGACTTTTGGAAAAAACAGGCCTGAAAGGAAAAGTGGTGAGACAGCTTTGTTAGATGAGATGGAATATATATGATAGGACAAAATGAACTAAGGCCAGATGATGGAGAAGTCATGTGGGTGGAGCTAAGAAATAAACAAGGGAAAATAAACACTTGAGGGAGGGCACGGTTGTGGTCTATAGGCTTAATAGCGACTATTTATATGACAGTGAATAAATCAGGAAGTAATGAGGCATGTAAAACTGGCAGTACATTAATCATAGGTGACTTTAATCTTCAAGTAAATTGAGAAAATCGACTTGGCAAATGCAGCTGTGAGAAAGAATTCATACAGTTTATTTGAAACAGTATTTTGTGGGTTAAAACAGAAATCAGGCTGTTTTGCATCTGGTAATGTGTAATGAGGCAGATTTGATAAATTACATCAAAGTAAAAGTTCCCTCAGGAAACATTGATGATGATGACATGGTAGAATTTAGCATTCAGATTGAGTGTGAGAAACTAGGATCAGTAACAACAGTGCTAATATTAAATAAGGGTAAGTATTCAGGGATAGGACAGAGTTGACTGGAATGAATTAGGAAAGGAGTTTAACAGTGGCAGACATCAAAGTTAAGAGCTAATGACTCATAGAAAATATACATCCCATTAAGGAAGGAGAACTCAAGGAAGGAGTTAAACCAACCATAGCTAACCAAGGTAGTTAAGGATAGAATCAAATTTAAGAAAGAAAACATACAATATGGTGAAAATTAGTGGTAAACCAGTGGATTGAGAAAATATTAAAAGCTGATAAAAGATATGCTTATATGTTTGCATAAAATTTGACAAAAATGGTTATAAAGAGGGTGAAAGTGAGTTTTGAGGGAAGTCTAACAAGTAATATAAGATGTACCCTTGTATTCTAAGCTTTGAACTGTTTGTGCAAACCACAAATATAACAGCAATGTATGGGTTTGAAAAAAAATGTGCCCTGGCTGTTTTCAAGCTGAATTAATGCACAAAGGTCTCATCAATTTGATTCATATCCCTTATTCCAGGCAATGAAATCATAATAGCTCCTGTAGTTTTAGAATTATTGGTAAATATTATTCTGTTGTTCTTTTAAATGAAAAGGGTTGGTTGCAGAAGGAAAGAGACTGTAATTTATCACTTTGTTAGAACCTTGTTTGTAAGCTTTCCTTTGAGCTATCTGATAACCTGTGAAGGCAAGTAGCTTAACTGTGATATGCCACAGGGTGGAGAAAAGAATGATCTTCCAACCCAGACATAAGTGTGCTTTTTAATTCTAGGACCAGAACCTGTTGGTCATTACAATTTGTGTCCAAGTCACTGTAATGCAGTACTAAACACTGCCTGTGAAAATGACCCCATTTGGAGTCATAAAGTCAGAGAGATATACAACACGGAAACAGACCCTTTGGTTCAAATCATACATACTGACCAGAAATCCTAACTTTATCCAGTCCTGTTTTCCATCATATCTTTCTAACCTCTTCGTATTGATTTCCTCATCCAGATGCCTTTTAACTGTTATAATTGTTCCAGCACCTCTTCTGGCCACTCATTCTATACATGCTCAACCCTCTGCATGGAAAAGGTGCTCCTTAGCTCCCTTTAAATCTTTCCCTGCTCACCTTAAACCTATGCCTTCTAGATAAAGGAGACGTGAACAAACAGCTTTGCCAACCATCCAACCCAAACTTTGGGTCCGCCATGTGGATGATACCTTTGTCATCATTAAATAAAACAAATTAGAGGAAACCTTCAAGGCCATCAATAGTACCATTTTACTGGCATAAAATTCACTAAAGTGGAGGAAAACAACAAACTGCCATTCGTAGGTGTCACAGTAGAGCGAATAGCCAATGGGGAACTTCAAACCAGCGTCTACAGGAAAACAACACATATGGAGCAAATATTGAACTACAGAAGCAATCATCCCAACACCTACAAATGAAGCTGCATCAGAACATTATTTCAATGAGCCAATACACATTGCAGCACAAAGGAACTACGCAGAGAAGAGAAAAACCACCTATACCATGTATTAAAAAATGGGTACACAATGAACGAAGTCCGATGATTCCTCAGCAACAAACCAAACAAGCAGATAAAACACATCCAGAAACCTTAGCCACTCTCCCCTACATCAAAGACATCTCAGAAATGACTGCCAGACTACTCCGACCCCTTGACATCATGGTAGCCCATAGACCCACCAACACAATAAAACAGCAGCTAATGAACTTGAAAGACCCCATACAGACAAGAAGCAAAACTAATTTCATTTACAAAATACCGTGCAAGGACTGTAACAAACACTTCATTGGACAAACAGGCAGAAAACTAGCTACCAGGATATATGTACACCAACTAGCTACAAAAAGACATGACCTTCTCTCACTATATCCTCACATACAGATGAGGAAGGACACCACTATGACTGGGACAACACATCCATTCTAGGACAAGTCAAACAAAGACATGCACAAGAATTCCTAGAAGGATAGCATTCCAACCGGAACTCTATCAACAAACCTATCGAGTTAGACCCTATCTACCACCCCCTGAGAAAAGGAACAGGAAGTGACTTCACCACAGGAAATAACATCACCACAGGAAATGACATTACCAACCAAAAGAAACCCAAACATATAAATAGAAAGCAGGGATTTTCAGCATTGCTTCACGTGAGGCCCACTGAAGATGTTACCTAGTAGGGTAATGAAATATCTGGAAATGAACCTTCTAGCTCAGTGAGCAAACCTGCATCCAAAGCCTCAACCTGAGCTACAAATCTTCTCAAAACTCACTAACGCCTTCTAAGTTAAAAATCACAACAGCAGGTTATAGTCCAACAGGTTCAATTGGGAGCATGCTAGATTTCAGAATGACGCTCCTTCATCAGATGATAGTGGAGGGCTCAATCCTAACACACAGAATTTATAGCAAAAATTTACATTGTGATGTAAGTGAAATTATACATTGAAAAATTGATTGTCTGTTAACCTTTCATCTGTTAGAATACAGTGATAGTTTCAGTTCTTTCATGTGTAAATCACAAAACCTTTTTTTTAAAAAAGTTATATTCTCAGGTTAGCTATTTAATAATGGTGACAGCTAGACAATATGTTGAAGGTGTTGGCCCCCTGTGTTCTCTGTCTATGCCATGATGTTTAGATTGATTCTAATCTAAAAAGTGAGATAATAGAGTTTTACATAAATTCATGCAGTTTTTGAGCTCAGAGTTCTACATGAATGCATGTAGTTTTTGAGCAAAGCACAATGTAACCCTGTAAGTACAAATTCACCCCACAAAATATGTGTGCATGTGGGTCTTTGTCTGTCTGTGTGTGTCTATCTGTCTGGGTTGGGGGTTGTGAGTGTGAGAAAGTGTATGTACACCCCAGTCCAACATCGGCATCTCCAAATTATAATGCCTTCTAGTTTTGGATTAATCTACTATGGGGAAAAAAGGATCTTGGCTATTCATCCTATCCATGCCCTTCATGATTTTATAAACCTCCATAAGGTCACCACTCAGTCTCTGATGATCCAGGGGAAACAGCCCCAGCCTATCCAGCCTCTCCCTAAAGCTCAAACCCTCCAACCCTGCCAACATCCTTGTTAATCTTTTCTGAATCCTTTTAAGTTTCACAAAATCTTTCCTATAGGAGGGAGACCAGAATTGCATGCAGTATTCCAAAAGTGGCTTTCCCAAAGTCTTGTATAGCTGCAACGTGACTGCCCAACTCCTACACTTAACGCATTGAGGGGACAAACTTCCAAATGCCTAACCCTGACTCAGACACATGCTTGGACAATTCTTTGCACTGGTTTATTTCCAAAGTGGCAAAGGTTAGTGACTTATTCCTACTATATCATTAACAAGATGCATTATAACCTCTTCGCATTTATTTTGTTCTTCCCATGCTATTCAAGGACAAATGACGTGAACACAGCCTTGTCAATCCTGCCATTGTGTTACATCGGAAACGTTTCAACATTTGCCATTACCCTACACGTCAGGCAACCTACTGCTTTAAAAATGCCCTTGATGTAATTCAGGGTGGTAATCTGTCAAGGTTGTTTAATAGGGCTGCAAAGATTTTATCCCAAAACAGAATCTTTAATCACAATATCACCTGTGGAGTCACTGAATATGAAATTACTGAAGAATACTTACAACTCTCCATAAACTCTAGCTATTTTTATTGGTGTGCAGTAAATCAATTAATGTATTAAAATGTTATATGCTAACATTATTAAAACATGTCTATTTTTGTCCTTGCACCAGAAAAAAATAAATATTTAATTATCTCAAATGTCTGCTAACAAGCATAAATAGTGGGAACATGCAATGGTGGTTATGAAGGTCTGGAGGTGTGGAAGAATTCTGGAGCAAAGTTTTTTTTAAACACCGACCCAAGCAATCACAATCAACTTGCATTAAATGTGATTTGTACTCCAGGTTAGATCTGTCAGCATATTTGAGTGGAAATGCTGATCGGGCACCTTGCAACAGTGAGTAAAGTATATACTTCCTTGATTGTGATTCAATTTCTGATGCCCTATAGTCTTGAAAGACATTGTCGAAATGTAAGTGTGTTTCTTTATAATTACTTTATAATAAACACAGACTAATGCAACTATGAAACTCTTCATAGATATACACTAACAATCAACACCAACAACTGAAAAAAAAGTCATTAAATTGAAGCAAAAATAGTAACAATGTTTGTCCCATGTTTGAGACCATTTGGGGTACTAATTGTTTTTAGCAGTTTGAACGAAGACTTCAGCACTTTATTTTAGTGCTTGGCAATTGTCTGTTGAAGCATACCATCAGGGATTCTGACAATTATCAGCGATCATACTTGATATGTATGTAATTAATGTTATAAGTGATAGTACCTTTTGTTATGAAAATATGGGTGTACTGTACCTCCAAGAGACTTAAAAGCTAGCAGAGCTACCTAACATAGCTCCAAGTGTTCTGAACAAAATATAATGCAACATTTAGTCGAACAACTCAAACAACAGGCTGGTTGCCTGGAGACAGCAAAACAAATCCGAATTAGGCTAATCAGTTTAAATCATATGCTGGAAAATACCAAACACCAATCAAGTTTGAATTTAGTATATTGGCAATCTTAAAGGCCAATGGCACAGTCTGATTTTTTAGCGATGTAAGACTGGGGAAAATTGAACAATTGAGAGGAGAACTGCCAATCCACCAGCATCTGCAAACTGCCCAGAGAATACCTGTCTTAAAGGTACCTTTATCGACCAGTAACCAGTGAATCAGAAATCCTGAAGAAGAATAAAAGACCGGGGAAGATATAAGAGAAGATTCAACATCTGGTTGGTTTTGAAAGTTTACATTTTTGGTAAACTGTAATCGGGGATTTTTTCAGAGTAGTAGAGTAGTACTATAGAAGGGGAAGGTAAAACATAGGTTAGAGGAAGGAGTTGTAAATACTTGTTAATTATTCTTCATAGTTAATTACTTCAAGAAATGAAGTTGTTAATTTTTATTTTCAATAGTTCTTGGTCTCTTGAATTTTCACAGATTACTGCATGGGATAAATTTTTTGTGTTGTTGGTTTGAATTAAGCAAGAGGGTTTACCCCGTGTCATAATACTTTCATGATACAATAAATATGCCATCAACATTTTATGAATAAAATTACCTTTCATTTACTGAGGAAAATATTTTTGCTGACAATACAGTCTATTTTACATTTTCTTTTTACTTGTTGAGTTTTGATGTAGGAGGCTTTAGTTTGAGGATTTGCCAAAACTAAGGAAAAGTGGCTGTTTGGCTATGTGTATTTTATCAAACATGTTTGTAAAGTGGATTATGTTAAATGCATTGTGCTATTGCATCTGTACAATAGGTTATAGTGACTTTTGAGAAGATTTCTAGCTCAGATTGAGGTTCTGGAGGTAGGTTTGCTCGCTGAGCTGGAAGGTTCGTTTTCACACATTTCGTCACCATACTAGGCAACCTCTTCAGTGAGGCTCTGAATGAAGCAATAGTTGTTGTATTTATAGATCGGATGTAACAGGTTGCATTCTTTGGAAGATCAACAAGTAAAAAGAAAATGTAAAATAGATTGCACCATGTCAGCAAAAAAACTTTCACACTTTCATTACTGAAGAAAGTTTTTTTTTCCATTCAAGATGGTGGTAGAGTTTAAATGTTTACATTTATTAAGGTACCTTATCTTCTAATGACTGCAGCGGAAGGTGTCATCTCCTAGGCCAGGCTCAGCAATGAGATGATTGCCAGTGGCCAAGAATTGTGGTATAGGCCTGGAGCCTGGTAGGATGGTCTAGTGTGGCGGTCTTGTCCAGGAGAGTTGGTCTCATCCTAGTCTGGAAGTTTCAGCAGAGCATGGAGGTCTTCTTTGGCTTCTGAGTATTCCAGCAGTTCAGCTTGAAGGTCTAATCCCAGCACAGGGTTCTTGTCCTGGCTTTGGAGGCATTTTCCCGCTCTTCTAGCAGCCAACATGGAGGTTTGCCCCAATGTGAAGGTCTAATCCCAATGCAGAGGTCTCGTCTCAGCATGGAAGTCTAGCCCCAGCATAGAGGCCTCATCTCAACATGGCACAGTCTCGACCTGGCCCTGTATACCAGTTTTAGCCCAGCTTTCAGCATACCCCAAACCCAAGAGCTGTTAATTGAACTGTGATGAACTTTTACTGTTTTTCTTTTTTGTGAATTTTTGTTAATAATTTAAGCACCATGATATGGTGAAAGTGGGTACTGCAGATGCTGGAGATCAGAGTCTAGATTGGAGTGGTACTGGAAAAGCATAGCAGGTCAGGCAGCATCCGAGGAACAGGAAAATCGATCTGTCGGGCAAACGCCCTTCATCAGGAGGCCTGCCTGACTTGCTGTGCTTTTCCAGCATCAATCTACACCATGATATGGTGACTTTAAAAAACTTATCACTGTGTGTTTTTGTAAAAATACACTTGACAATAAGTTGCTATTCTATTCTATTCTATTATCTTCCTTTTTTCTAAGAACAATTCTAGTTTTCCTTATCTCATTCCCTCATCGGATATGAGCATCATTGGCTGGCCAACATTTATTGCACCAAAATTTGTTGCTTATGCCCAGTTGGCCTTGCGGAGGTGGTGTTCAGTTGTTTTCTTCAACTGCTGTAGACCACGTTAGGGAGGGAATTCCAGGATTTTAACTCCATGACACTGAAGAAACAGCGATACAATTCTCAGTCAGGATGGTGAGTAGCTTGGATGAGAACGTATAGGTGAAGATGCTCCCATATATCTATTACCTTTGTCCTTCTAGATGGAAGGGGTTATGGGTTTGAAAAATAATGTTTGAGGATCTTTGGTAAATTTCTGCAGTGCATCTTGTAGATAATACACACTGCTGCTACTGAGCGTGAGTGGTGGAGGAAATGGATACTTGTGGATATAGCGCCAGTCAAGTGGGCTGCTTCATCCTTGATGGTGGCAAGCTTCATGATCATTGTTGGAGCTGTAGTCATCCAGATAAGCGGTTAATATTCCACTGTTCTGATTTGTGCTTTATAGATGGTGGGCGAGCTTTGTAGAGTCAGAAGGTGAGTTACTTGCTGCGGTATTTCTAGTCTCTGACCTTCTCTTGTAATCATTGTATTTATATGGTGAGTTCAGAATTACTACTGCAGTAAGGCGGTGGTGTTGGGGTAAGGGATTAAAAGAAAAAGAAAAGAAATATATAACCAGGAGATTAGAATGCCCTCAAATCAGGGGATTGACCCTATGGTGGCTAGGCCATAGTCAGATGTTGGTTTTTTGTGGGGGGAGGAGGAAGAAATTGAAAAACCTGATTCCTGGAAAAAAAATATGATGAGTTCAGTTCAGTTTCTGGCCAATGGGAACCCCTATGATGTTGAAAGCATTTTCCATTCCAACTATGTTAATATTGTCCATCATGACTAGCTAACATATAACAACCAGCATTGACAATGACATAAGAGGTCCTAGTTTGCAGAATGGTATTGGTCAGAAGAAAAGCCAAAAAGGACCATGGGAATAACAATAAAAATAAATAAAAATTAACTGGTTTTTCATCTTTGTTTTCATTAAATTTTGTTCTGTTCACTACATATTAAATACTTCTTCTCTAAGGTATTCTGGAGTAAAACTGGAACTGTAAATCCCTACTGTTCATGTCGATGCATAGACAGTGTGGAAGCAGGCCATTCAAACTATTGAGCAACCCTCTGAAGAGCATCCCACCTAGGCCCAACCAATCCCTGTAACCCTGCATTTCTCATGGCTAATCCACCTAGCCCACACACCTTTGGAGACTATGGAAAATTTAGCATGGCCTGCATATCTTTGGGTTGTGAAAGGAAACCAGAGCACCTGGAAGAAACTTATGCAGACATGGGAGACTGTGGAAACTCCACACAGAGTCGTTCAAGGGCAGAATCAAACTCAGGTGCCTGGCACTGTTATGCAGCAGTGCTGACCATTGCTAACCAAGTGATCATTTCGATTTCAGCCTAGGGTTCATTGTCCATGTTTAGTTATCAAAGTATGTCATAAATAGCTTTTGCAAAAAAAGCTAGCAATTCAAGAGTGAAAATGTTTGTTTGTTCTCAGTTGGGGGGAGGGGAGAAAGAACATGACAACAGAGAGTGTAAAAAGCAAAACTAAAAGAAAGAGAGGGAATGGATTCAGAATCTATAGTGTTCAACTCAATATCAAGCCCAGAAGGTTGTAAAGTGCCTAGTCTCCCCTTGTTTACCACCCCCCACCCATCCCCCACCTTTCCCACTCCAGTTCGACTGTCTATTCTTTCCAGTCTGGTAGTTAGACAGATCATTGTTCCACCATTCTCACATTCTGATCACTTAATGTAAACTATCAACACCCAGTCCCACTATAACATAAATGCTGTCCCGCCATGCCTCACGTCAGTTCTGACGAAGAGTCATCTAGACTCCAAACGTTAACTTGCTGTCTCTCAATGGATGCTATCTGACCTGTTGTGATTTCCAGCACTTTATGTTTCCAGTAGAGAATGAAGTTGCATGCACTTATGAATTGAACTGAAATGAATTTACTGTGATGTGTACCAAGGCACAGTGAAAAGCTTTGTCTTGTGAGCAATACAAGCAGATCACAGAGTTGAGTAGCATAGATAAGTAATTAATAGGTAAACAGCCGCAAAAACAAAAACACAGGTACAGGCGAATGTTAAGAGTTTGTGAGTCCATTCAGTATTCTAACAACAAAAATTGTTTCGAAACCAGCCGGTGCGTGTGTTCAGGCTTCTGTACGTCCTCCCCGAAGGTAGAGGTTGTAGAAAAACATTGCCAGGGTGGGATGAATCTTTGAGAATGCTGGCGGCCTTTCTTTGACAGTGGGCCTGGTAGGTGGATTCTATAAATGGGAGGCTGGCCTTTGTGATTGTCTGGGCTGAGTTCACCATTCTCCCTAACCATCTTTGATCTTGTATGGTACAGTTGCCATACCAGGTAGTGATACATCCAGACAGAATGCACTCTGGCGCACCTATGAAAGTTGGCAAGAGTATTTGCTGTCATGCCAAATTTCCTCAGCTGCCTGAAGAAGAAGAGACATTGTTGGGCTTTTGTAATGACTGCATCTACGTGAAATGTCCAAGAAAACTTGTTGTTGATGACTACTCCCAGGAGCTTGACACTCTCCACTTGTTTCACCTCTGTGCTGTTAATGGGTAGGGGGGCATGAGTAACATCCCGCTGAAAGTCAATAATGAGTTCCTCGGTTTTGCCACCATTGAGAGCTAGGTTGTTTCCAGTGCACCATTTCTCCAGGTCTTCCACCTCCCGTCTGTAGTCTGTTTCATCACCATCTAAGATTTAACTGCCTATGATGGTGTCATCAGCAAACTTGTAAATGGCATTATTCTGGTATTTGGTGACACAGAGCTGAAAATGTTTGCTGAAAAGGTGCAGTAGGTCAGGCAGTATCCAGGGAACAGGAGATTCGACGTTTTGGGCATAAGCCGGAAACGTTCCTGAAGAAGGGTTTATGCCCGAAACGTCGAATCTCCTGTTCCCTGGATGCTGCCTGACCTGCTGCGCTTTTTCAACGACACATTTGTGGGTGGCACGGTGGCACAGTGGTTAGCACTGCTGCCTCACAGCGCCTGTAGACCCGGGTTCAATTCCCGACTCAGGCGACTGACTGTGTGGAGTTTGCACGTTCTCCCCGTGTCTGCGTGGGTTTCCTCCGGGTGCTCCGGTTTCCTCCCACAGTCACAAAGATGTGCGGATCAGGTGAATTGGTCAAGCTAAATTGCCCGTAGTGTTAGGTAAGGGGTAAATGTAGGGGTATGGGTGGGTTGCGCTTCGGCGGGTCGGTGTGGGCTTGTTGGGCCAAAGGGCCTGTTTCCACACTGTAAGTCTAATCTAAAAAAAAAATTTTCAGCTCTGATCTCCAGCATCTGCAGACCTCACTTTCTCCTCCTATTTGGTGACACAGTCATGGGTATACAGAGAGTACAGAAGGGGGCTGAGTACGTACACCTGGGGAACTCCAGTGTTGAGTGTTAGTGAGGATGAAACATTGTCCCAAATCTTCACTGATTGTGGCCTATGGGTCAGGAAACTGAGGATCCAGTTGCAAAGATTGGGGCTTAGTCTGAGATCATTAAGTTTAGTCATAAGTCTCGAGGGGATAATAGTGTTGACTTCAGTTCAGATATGGCATCTGACGTGGATCAGTTGGTCTGATAGGCAATTTGGAGTGGGTCAAGAGTAGTGTAGAGGTTGGAGTTGATTAATGTCATGAGCAGCCTTTCAAAGCACTTCATGACTACTGAAGTTAGGGTCACTGGGCAGTAGTCATTGAGACATGCTGCATGAGCCTTCTTAGGCACAGGGATGATGTTGGCCATCTTGAAACAGGCCGGACAGTGGCATGCTGTCGGGAGAGGTTGAAGATATCCGAGAAGACCTTTGCCAGTTGACTTGCGCATGCTCTGAGTGCACAGCCTGGTACTTATACTACAAACTGGACAGCAATTTCAGTTGAGGAAGAGTTACCTTGTAACTTTAAGCATATGAGGTTTACAGTGATAGATTTAAATGAGGGAAGATGTTCAGTATAAATATTGACATAGATTTAGTTGTGTTGAATGACTTGGTTCCATACTGTATATCCTATGAATCATGAATTGTCACAACTTACTGGATGATTTGCTCTGTTCCACTTTAATTTTGTTCAGAATGGCACTTGTGCTTAATATCCTTGTGCATTTCATGTACTTGTATCTGCATGATAATTGTCCCATTAAATTAACTTCAGAAAGTCATCTAACAGTGCCTAAACCCTGTTAATAATAGGACATTTGTGAATGTCTACCAACTAACCTCTCTGGCCCAGAAAGTAAACTATGAAAAGCGTGTTGTGTCTCCTTCCTTTTAAATTATTGGTGATTTTCACCAATATTTTTCTGATGCTTCCCTCTTATCTCTTTTCGTTCTTGTAATTATATCTTACAGTTTAAAAAAAAAAGAGTAAATGTATCTGATTTTAATTCACCCACTTTAGTTCACTCTCTCTATTCTGAATTTTAGAATGTCATTAATAAAGGACAGGGATTAACTGTCCTGTTCACTCAGGTCCCAGTTAACTCCATTAGCCTCATTTGGTGATTATCAGCTCAGTCCTATGAAAACTTAAAAGGTAATACTACTCTACAATAAACCTTTCGTATTTACATCATGGGATAGCACTAGTCTGCAATAAATCTTCCGGATATAAATTATTTCAAATAAATTGAATCTATATTTTCTTCAATTTGTGTTATGGCAAAGACACAATAAACCAAATGTCTTCCTTCTGCACTGTAGCAAACCTATTATTCTATGTTATAAATCTCACAACACTCGGTTATAGTCCAACTACAACCTAGTTATAGTTATAGTTATTTTCACTGTAACTTTTTGCTTTAAATTCTGTGCCTTACAGTTGTGGCCGCTACAACCACCTAATGAAAGAGCAGCGTTCCGAAAGGTAGTGTGCTTCCAATTAAACCTGTCGGACTATAACATAGTATTGTGATTTTCAACTTTGTACACCCCAGTCCAACAACGGCATCTCCAAATCATGACTATTATTTTATGATATGCAAATCACTGGAATTTTAATTGGAGGCTTAAATGTAAATTTAAATGCTGATAATTGCTGAGTTGCAATACTCAGCTAGTACAAACTCCCCATCCTGGAGTCTGCCTCCAATCTGTTGGTCCAAACTGATCTTCCTTGATAGTAGATGCTGTCAGGGTGTTGTGTGGGCAGCAGAGACCAAAAGGCTGACTGAAGTTCATGGATGAAAAGAAAGCTTGGACTGTATGGTTTATTTTCACTAATTCTTAGCAGCTTTAAAATGTTGGTGCTGAGTTGAAGTTTCATCCTCAATAAGTCTGAGACCCAAAGTGTACCACATTAGGATTCCATATTTGGTGGTTGTTATCTTCAACGCTGGCAGCAGAGGGAAGGGGAGCAGTTAGTGCAGCAGCTAGCCTTTGGTTGAAATGCTACCATGTGGATCTGAACAATATCCACAACAGATATTCCATACCAGCCTACCTTTAAAACAGTTAGATTGCATATGACATTCCAAATAAAAGGTACATCAGTGTCAGTTGTTGTAATTGCAATAACAATAGTTAAGTACAGGATCCAGTGTGACTAATTAGTCCTGTCAATGAGCTTCAACACATCTGTCTCAACAAGAGCACTGCTTTCCTCAGGGCTCTTCCCCTGTAACCATGTTTCATCCCTCCACTGAGATCTCTTCTAAACTGACTATATGTGAATAACTGGGTTGGAATGTGAGAGATTTCAGCCAGAATTTTGTATGCAGCTTGTTTTGTGGAAGCATCTGAGCACTGTGTGCAAAGACCAAGCAAACAAAACAGGTTCTTGTGTAACTGTTTTGCCTTTGTTACCTAAAGTCCTTATTCCCTGGACAACCCAGTGCCTTTATCTGCTTCTATTAATCTCAATATGACTAAGCATTTTCTTTATTAAGTGTTTCCTCATTTTTGTAGTATGTCCCACCTGCAGAAGAACTAGCACAGACGGGTCATATCGGTCACATGCCATATGGAACTATTTTCAGACTCTTTCACAGGATGATGGGGTCATTGGCTAGACCAGCAATTACTGTCCATCCCTAATTGCCCAGAGGACAGTTAAGAATCCATCACATTACTGTGTGCCTGCAGTCATGTGTAGGCCAGATGAGGTAGGGATGGCAGTTTCTCTTGCTGAAGGACATTTAGTGAACCAGATGTTTACCCCAACAATTGGCAACAGATTCATGGTCATCATCAGATTCTTAATTCCAGATATTTATTGAATTCAAATTCCACAATCTGCCATGACGGGATTTGAACCGGGGTCTATATACAGTCCATCTGATGCTGGCACAAATGTAAATGTCATCCCTTTACACATCATACAAGATATATAGTTAGCAAACTGGTACTATCTGATGCAGTCCACTTATCATAGACATACAGTGGATCTGATATCACACGCAAAGGAATCTCAAAATAGACACTTGAAATTTTTTATATTATTGGTACAACAGATCCAGCTATTATTGGTCTACCAGAATGTAGAGATCTACATATTATCACGATGTCTTTGTAAACAAACACATCACTCGTAGAGCAAGGAGTGAGGGCAGCAGATGCTGGAGATCAGATGTCAAAACGTGTGGTGCTGGAAAAATGCAGCAGGCCAGGCCTCATCCGAGGAATAGGAAATTCGACGTTTCAGGCAAAAGCCCTTAATGAGGAATGTTGGATCAGAGGAAGAAAGGGGACTGACGGATAATTAGGAGGATGGGGTGGGGCTGGGGGAAGGTAGCTGGGATAGGTAGATGGAGGTGGGGCGTGGTGATGGTGATAGGTTGGAGGGGACAGTTGAGTGGATAAATGGGAAGGAAGATGGACAAGTAGGACCGTTCAAGAGGGTGGTGCTGAGGTGGAAGGTTGGAGTTGGGGGAGGGGAGGTGAGGGAATTGGTAAAATGGACATTACCTGCAAAACCAAAGATTCCAGAACACATCATTAAATCTAAAAGCCTGACTAACATTATTCTGACAAGTTTAAAGCTATTATCAACTTAGAGTTATGCAGTTTTATATGTGAAAGATGTGCACAACTCAGCATCAATCCTCCTTGTTAATGCAGCTTTCACACTCAAGACAAGTTCAAAATTGAATTGGATTAGTGGCACAAAACAGCATCACCTACAAATTCAAGCATCATTCTGATTGGTGCACCTCCGTTACGAGTGTTTTGAAGACAGACAGTACTCTACAAGTATGATTGAATTCAAGTTGATTGAATAATACACTGAAGAGGTATCCATGCAAGATTCTTATTGTGGAAGAGCTTAATCTCAAATTCTCAGTTATCAAGCATTTTTTTCAAGCTCGATTCCAGGACATTGGTCTCATAATGGGTATGGGTCCACATATCTTTGAGTCATAGAAGCTGACAACATTTAGAATATATTTTGATAAATACTGTTCTTTGGATTACCATTTGGATCATTCATCCAGCAAAACATATTTTAACAATATTTGAGTCATATCATTGCGGTCCTCAGATGAAATTAACACTAGCATGACAGAAACCTCCATGGCAGCTTCATGGAAACAGTCTTGTTTACAAACATAAAAAAAACTTGCAAATCACCGTCAGCCAAATCAATTTCTTTAGAATGATCTCCCTGTCAAACAAGATTAGACTTTATCCTACCAAGAAAGCAAATGTACAGAAAATACCTACATCGCAAGAAGAGGTCAACTTATAAAAGTGTTGCAGTTCATTCATTACTTTTCATCCCTGTTTGTTCTGAATTTTGTGATTAAAGTGTCTCCTCTAAGATTGTCTGTCTTTGCACAGATCATACATGTGGCAGGAGGATCACCAGCATTATTGTGCAACAGATTTATTCTTTACAAATTGGAAGTAGATGCTTCCCAGAAAGGCCTCAGAACAAGTCTATTAGAGGATGACAACCTATTGCCTTTGGTTCCAATGTCTTCATAATAGTTCAGATAAACTGCTCCAACTTGAAAAAGAAACTCTGAAATTGAGTTTTGTGAATGCAATAGTTTCACACAAATATTTGGCAAGAATTTCATTGGTCACACTAACCATGACGATTGAATATGCTCCATTGAAAAGCATTCACCGTTCACTTCATAACTCCAAAAGCTATTTGTGAAGACTCAGAGGCATAATCCAGAACAATTATTCAAATCAAATCCCCAAATGACATTCCTGATGCTCTAAGATGACTTCCAACTCTAAGAACAGAGATATTCCTTTAGACCAACAAATGGAAATGATTAAATCCAAGTTAGAAGATAGCCTCAACATTAATCTCATACATTGGTCATAGCTAAGCAGGCCCAATTCCATAAGATACATCAAAATGTGACCAGCTATAAAAGAAAGATCATCACTTGTGAGTGATATGAACACTTTCAACACATCCTTGAGCCAGCATATTGCTTCTGCCATTCAGAGATTAAATTGGACTCTCCAGAAATGTAATCTTCAACAGTAAATAAGTGACAATACCACAAGCTCTGCATCAAGATTGCCAAGCCATATACGTGGCCTACTCCTCCAGGCAACAGCTTACATTTATCAGCTGTTTTCACATTTGAAAAACAGATTTGCACAGTGCTTCCCTCCCATAGTCTTCATGTTCAATCACATTGAAATGATGCATTTTTGGAAAGAAGGGAGAAAATGGTACAAGAGCAGATCAATGAGCATGTGGGCACTTGACCTAACTTGACTCGGGACAAAGTATAAGAGTTCACAGTTGTCATATAGAAGCACATGGGTTCAAGGAAGGACATTATGACATTGTGTCAAGGCTAGGTAGTATGAGAATGTAAGAAGCAATGGTCAAGTTCTGCAGAGAAATAGACAACATATCCAAACCACATATGAACAATCAGACCAGTCAGGTACTGAGTATATTACCTTAGTGACAGCTGACTGCCACAAATTTTGACATATAATATACAATGCATGTCAACAGACAACACATCACAGAATAAAGCTACATAGCCAAGTCATGATAACTATATAAGGATTAGATCTGGTTGTCATGCATCTGCTACCTTAATATGTAGAGACAATATAACTATATGCATAATTGTACAAGTTTATTGAAACAAGGTTTGCAATTTTGTTTAAAAAAGAACATTGTCTTATTGCATTGGTTCCAAGCCAGACGGGCAATATACCTTTAAGACAACTCAATAGCAGACGAATATGTGATGTATCAGTACAAACGTACCTTCCTCACCTTCAGTGAGGGTTATTGTAGTTACAGAAGCAGTAGTAAATGCAGAACCGAGACTGTGTGCATTGGAGATGTTTTAGCAGTGTAAATAGTCCATATTGTTAATAAACATCAGGAATTCTGACTTAACAAGAAACCAGTCTTCATGGTATATGTTCAAAGGGCAAACACATAGGGAACGCTCAGAACATATCACATTAGCAGTAATGATTTATCCAGAACTCACATCAAGTTGAAGTCTGTTCTAATGGAGATAGGCTCAGGGTCTGCCTAAACAAAAAAATCATTGTATGTGGCCATGGTTTAGTGAATAATCACCAAGGATCTGACTTTGGGAAGAGAATTTAAGATGAATTTGTCATACTATTTTTAATTTATATAGCTTTGTGGATTCTGCATTCATAATTCTAAATAACTTTGTCATGCCATGAAAATATATTTTTGTTCTACTTTCAGCCAGACTACTGCTAAGGATATATGACCAATAATGCTGACTAACAGCCGTTTCAATGGGTCATAATTTACTATTGAAAAAGAATGAGGTTAATAACACTCTCATTATTTATATATGAATTGCATAGCAACTACAGAAAAGAGGTATACTAGAGGGGTTAAGCTCAAATATTTAAAGGTTGCTGTACAGGTTATGTTCTCTGCCAATAAATTTGTGAAAATGGCCTCTTGCTGCCTCATTCATCACTGAATGTCCTGAAGTTGCCATATTTGCAGAAATGAACCCATACATTTATATTGATAACATTGCCACAGAAAATTATGTTTTGCAGTTGCAAGTCTGAGTACTTTTACCCATGTGAATATACCAAATATGGTCAAACAAACTCCCTGCCACTAACAATAATAAGTGAGGAGTCACATTATTTCAGATTTTCTTTGTTGCTGGAGACTTTAAAAATGTGAAACTTAGAACATAATTATCTCCTTATTTTCTGTCTCTTTCCCTTCCAATTCAATTTCTCTTTCTCCATGTTTACTTCTGAAGTTTGACACTGATTCTCTGCAACCCTTCCACTTCAGGCCTTGCCCTGCGAATTTCACAATCTTTTAAACTGACTGACTAAAGGTAGTTAGACTGTTTGACAAGATGGGTCAAGTTAGAAATTCCAATATGGGATGAAGAGGGTGATCAATGGAGCAGATTGCCTGTAGCAAGTTTATAAAGTTTGATGATCTGAAAAAAACAGGATTTTTTTCCTTCAGATTTTGGTAAATGAATGAAGAGTGAAAGACAGCAATGTTTGAAAGTCATGAAGCAGCTGTGTAAAATTCTGTTCAAGAACAGTTTGGCTAGTAGTTGACAGTTTTAATAAAATATTTAAAAATATGATGTATCTGTGATGGAGAAGTGCAAGGAATTAGAGTGGTTTATAAAGAGACAAGAAATGAGGATGGGTTATTGACACATCATCGAAGATGTATCTAGATATCAAAACCTATACATACAGAGCAGCAAAATGCATCATTGTAGTCAATTGTTAACAAAGGATCTATTTTCCAAAATGCATTGAAATCTGCAGGCATAAACTGCATAATGGCCAAAAGCAAATTTGGAAATATATTCTCTGTTATTGAAATCATGGACAGAAATTTACAAAGTCTGCGGTGAAATGTGGCAAAGAGCTTGTAGTTGTTATGGACCAGATCAAGCCCCGTCAAAATGTATTAAGGTAGCCTAGACACTAACTTTTTTTTATTTTAAAGCAAGGTAAAGGTATTGTGTTCCAGATGCAATTTCATTGGTCAAATTACTTGCCTTTAAGCAAAACAATTTTTTTACATTCACAGTTAAACTACAAACAAAATAAAAATTTAAAAAATGAATTCACTTAACTGTAGCCCTATCAAAATTCTTAAAAACAAAACAATATATATATTAACTACAATTAATTATGTTAGAAAAGATTAACATCCCATAAGCACATCTTTGGTAAAGGCAAATTCAGTAAAATAGATTGTCTCACACACAATTCAAACAGCAGGAAGAGGACCCCAGCTTTTAGCTGTAACAGAGAGAGGAATAAGAGCTTCCACATCCAGCTTCAAAACACCAGCAAATGCTGAAAGTTAAAACTAAAAATCCTGGTTTGGTAGGAGCTTGACCCCAAACATTTGGGTTGCTTCTATTGTTTCAGTTTTTGTTTTAAAAAGCCTCACATACTGTTTACTTTATTTGCTTGGCATCTCAGATTCAACCTATCCTCATAAAATAACCCACGACAAAATACATCTCTTAAAGCCGTAGTATCATCACACACCTCCCTCTGGCTCTCTCCCCTATATCCTCCTTGTCTTTTCCCTCCTTTCCACATTCCTGAACTCTCCCCCTTTCTTCTCTCACACCCACCCCAGAAGAAAAGTCAGTGAGCCACCAGATGTACAACAAGCCTAACCGAGAAATATCATCTGCTGCAGACAGGCCAAATTCATGCAGCATGGGACATCCACCTCTCAGTGTGGAGGATGACTCACCCTGTACATGTGCCAATTAATAGAGTGCCTGAGCAGACACTGCTGGGACTGCAGATTGACTCATGAAGGAGGCCAGACATGACCAAATCACATAATGATCATTGTACACCGAGAGACTCACCCCTTTGGGATGGACAGGCGAGAAGATCGATGGGTATGTTTTAAATTCTTAGCAGGTTAGAACAAAGGGGAGTAGTATCCTCTGCTTATGGTGATGTTGGGAGGTATGCTGCTCATGGGCAAAGAACCTCTTCAAAAGTTAGAAACTCCTTCATTTCTACCATTTTACAAACTTCCAAAAGAACTACAGGCTGCTAACTCCCACTTGCTTGTCACTAATCCATAAGCATTTACGTAAATATGGTAGGTGGCCTAACAATTTCAATGTCCACAATTCTGAGTGCAAGATTGGGGGTGGATGGGAAATTGGTAGCCTGCGCAACTGTCCAATTTTACATGTACCCTATCACCTTTTCCCATCAAAAACGTATCTGTTAAACCCATCTGAGACCATAGAAATTGCTTACAATGGAAAGACGGAGGCTGAGAGGTTACCTGATAGAGGTCTACAAAATTATGAGGGGCGTAAATAGAGTGGATAGTCAGAGGCTTGTTCCAAGTGTGGAAAATTCAATGACAAGAGGGCACAGCTTCAAGGTGAGAAGGGAAATGTTTAGGGGTGAAGTGCAGGAAAAATGTTTCACTCAGAAGTTGGTGGGTACCTGGTATACACTAGGTAAAAACAATGACTGCAGATGCTGGAAACCAGATTCTGGATCAATGGTGCTGGAAGAGTACAGCAGTTCAGGCAGCATCCAAGGAGCAGTAAAATTGATGATTCGGGCAAAAGTGCTTCATCAGGAATAAAGGCAATGAGCCTGAAGGGTGGAGAGATAAGCTAGAGGAGGGTGGGGGTGGGGAGAAAGTAGCATAGAGTACAATAGGTGAGTGGGGGAGGGGATGAAGGTGGTTGGTCAGGGAGGAGGGTGGAGTGGATAGGTGGAAAAGAAAATAGGCAGGTAGGACAAGTCATGGGGACACTGCTGAGCTGGAAGTTTGGAACTGGGGTGAGGTGGGGGAAGGGGAAATGAGGAAACTGTTGAAGTCCACATTGATGCCCTGGGGTTGAAGTGTTCCGAGGTGGAAGATGAGGCGTTCTTCCTCCAGGCGTTTGGTGGTGAGGGAGCGGTGGTAAAGGAGGCCCAGGACCTCCATGTCCTCAGCAGAGTGGGAGGGGGGGTTGAAATGTTGGGCCACAGGATGGTGGGGTTGATTGGTGCTGGTGTCCCAGAGATGTTCCTTAAAGCGCTCTGCTAAGAGGCGTCCAGTCTCCCCAATGTAGAAGAGGGTATGTGGATGTTGTGGAAGCAGCAACATTAGCAGTGTTTAAGGTATATCTTGATAGGCACATGAACATGATGTGGGCAGAGAAATAGATACTTTGCACAGACAAGAAGTAGCAGACCTAAATAAGGACTTGGAATTGGCACAGGCTTGGTGGCCTGTTCCTGTGCTGTGTCGTATTGTATAACTCATCCTGAAATATCATATTCTTTCATATGCTACTATAATTCCAAAGTTATCAATCTTTGTTTGTTATAATTAAACTAGCAACTATATTGTCTTTGAGTAAGTTGAAGACATTATAATAAAGTAGCTCTTAGCTTTACAACAAATTGGATGATATCAATCTTTTGGGGTGAACTCAGTGTGAAATGTATCCTCTGAATGGAATTGTTTTTTATAGGGTCAGCAAACATGAAGATATATATTTAAATATAAATTATTTCACAGAAGCACAAATAAGCAAAATGAATGAGAGGAGTGATGGAATATCTAAAAGACGTTATTTATAAACACAGGCAATGGCAGTGTAATGGGAAAACTGTAGAATGCCTTCTTCACCTCATTATTGGCCTAGAACACTAACAAGGCAAACAAGACATTAGAAGAAAATTAGACAGATATTTAAGATCCAAAGCAGGAAAACAGTTAAAAGCTCATTAAACATAGACAGGATAGAAATTCAGATAAAGTTGGCACAAGTTGTGAATGAAACATTACACAAGTCGAAAGCACAGAGGCCTAGCAGACACTAGAGTTACTCTTTTACTAAAAAGGCGAGTGTTACTCCTTTGTCCAAAATATCATGACCAGTAAATTAAAGTCAGTGAAAGATTTTGGAATCTTTTAAAGAAAAATATATTAAACATCTGCAAACTGAAATTAAAAATTTTAAAATGTCAACATGGAATTAGAACATTGAACCATAGAAAGGATGCAGTCCGTCATGCTGGCAGCCTGTTTAAATCCTCTTACTAGGCCAAAGCCTGGCAGGGTACAATATTTCATGTACAAACACAACTTTATTTAAAAGCACTATCCTGACCAACCCTCCCATTTAATTTTCAACAAAAAAATTCAAGAAATTTCATAATACATGACAAACTATGTTGACCATCCCTCAGGCTTTTCTAAATTGCAGTTAATCCTAGCACTTGAGATTGATTCTAGTAATTTGCCCCCCAAGCAAGATCCGACTGACCAGCCTTCATTATTTGGACTATCCCTTCTTCCTTTTCTGAATAGCAATAGAACATTCACAGACCTCCAATCCTCCAGTACTTTGCTTTCATCTAATGAGGATTGGAAAATTATGCTCAGAATATCCATTATTTCCTCCCTGGCTTTCTTTACAATCTAGGGATTACATTTGCCTAGCCCTAGTGATTTAGTCACCTTCAAGGAGGTCAGTATTTCTAGTACTTGCCTTCTCATTCTGCTCATTTTAACTAATGTTTCACATGCCTCTTCAATCAGAATGTGTGCACCACCCCACTCCTTTGTGAAGACACAGACAAAATATTCATTTGGCTCCCAGCCCAAATCCTCTGAATCCAAGCACAAGTTACCATCTGTGATCAAGTCACTCCGATCTTGATGTGTGTTAAAACTAGAATATAGGCACAGAGCTCTCATTGTGTAATTAAACATTGCTGTCACATCTGATGCATGGAACATTGTGCTGGCTTCCTATTTATAAAGATCAGTGTGCAATCTGCACATTCAATGGTAGTTCAACTGATCTGGGAATTTGGAAATGTAAGAAGCAAGCAAGACCTCATGCCAGCCTTCATCTTGTAAAAGGATGGTGCACTTTGACTGAAGCAAATGCTGGCAGTGAGTAGGGAAGAAAGTCTGACTTAGGATAAAAACATCTGTTGGAGAACAGGGCAGAGACAGTGTTCCAAGATTCTCTGATGCTGCACATGAGAACTCGATGCATGACTTGGACAGGGGAGAGGTGTTCTCTATCCACAGGTAACTTCCAGACAGACTCTGCGTTGTTAGTTAATTCCAATAATCTAAACCTGAAGACTAAAATGCAGTGTTGCAATAAGATCCATGACTTTATACAAGTCATCAAGGTCATTCGCTGAGTACTATCTCCCACTAATGACACCAGTCTGCTCAATGATCTGAACCCAACTGCCTATCAGTAATCTTCTCTCAGGAGACAGCACAATTTGTCAAGGGGGGTGGGGGGGGCATGTCTGACAAATCTGTTAGAATTGTTTAAGGTGGTATTGAGCAAATTACAGAGCCAGTGGATATGATTGATTTAAATTTCCAAAAGACAACATGCTGCGCAGGAGGCTGCTAAATAAAATAAGAGCCCATGGTATTAGGGCAAGCTTCTGGCATGGCTGGATGATTGGCTGACTGGCACAAGGCAGAGAGTAAGGATGAAGGGGCCATTTTCAGGATGGCAGCCAGTGACAAGTGGAATTCCACAGGCATCACATTGCCCATTAATAATCCAGATGAGGAATTAAGGGCATTGTTGCCAAGTTTGCAGATGACACAAAAATGGTTGGAGGAACAGTTTGAGGAAGTATGGGAATGGATGAGGTTTAGGCACTTGGGTAGGAAGATTGGAGGCATAGAATATTTTCTAAATGAAGAAAGGCTTTGGAATTCTGAAGCTTAAAGAGATTCGGGATTTCTATTTCAGGACTCTTAAAGTTAACACATAGGTTCAATTTGCAATTAAGAAGTCAAATGCAATGTTACCATTCATTTCAAGGGGGTTAGAATACAGCAGCAGAGATTAATGCTGAGGCTGTATAAAGTTCTGATCAGATCACATTTGGAATCTTGTGTGCAGTTTTATGCCCCGTAACTAAGGAAGAATGTGCTAGCATCGGAGGGGATCTAGAGAAACTTTACAAGAATAATTCCAGACATGAGGAGCATGTCATATGAAGAGAGGTTGAGGACTTTGAGTCTGTACTCAACGGAGTTTAGAAGAAAAGGAGAGATCTCATTGAAACTTACAGAATATTAAAGGGCCTGTATAGAGTCAACATAGAGAAGATATTTCCACATGTAAGAGGAACTAGCACTTGAGGGCACAGCTTCACAGTGAAGAGGAGACCATTTAGAATGGAGATAAATAGGGATATCTTCATCCAGATGTTGGTGAATCTGTGGAAGTCATTACCACAGAGGGCTGTAGGGGACCAAGTTGTTGAGTATATTTAAGACAGAGGTAGTTAGATTCATGATTGATAAGGGTCCTGGGGAGAAAGCAGGAGAATGGGATTGAGAAACATGGTCAAATGGTGGAGCAGACTCAATGAGCCAAATGGCTTACTTCTGCTCCCATATCTATGGTGTTATGAAGGCAACATTTGTCTTACTATTATTGTCATTTCGTCAAGTTGACTGTGAGCCTTGATTGTCGCTACCATGCCAAAGGAGTTGAATTCAAACACAGGTCTCCTAGATCCAAAGTTGCGCTAGGTCGTCCTGTTAGCCCTTCTGCAGTCTTCCTCACTGAATGCCAGCAGCCATCATACAGACGTGTTGCAGCCACTGAAGTAATAGTTCAGGCAAAAAAAAAGTGTCAAGAGTTTATGACACCTTTCACGCAGTTAATCACCCCAGGATGCTTCACAGGAATGCTCATGTCAGTCACTTGACCAGAATTATTTCATACCATATATTAAACATGTTATTTTGTTTCTGATGTCGCACTGCAATGCTGAATATTTGGTCACAATGTACATGAATTTGGCGCTGCAAGTCCATAATTATGTAAATGTCTGGCAGAAATCTAAATTCAAAATACAAATTCTGCCACAAACTTGAACCGGAGGTAAAAAAAAAACAGCAAGAAGCCATGTTAGTCAGCTGAAACCAGCCAAATGAGTTAGAAAGATATTTTCTGGTCTTGTATTTTCCTGTGTTCATCAGTTTAATTGAAAGACTATTCAGAAAATGTCACATTATTAAATATTCTTTATGTTCTTACAAACTTATTGATCTGGTATTTATAAAAGTTTTATTTGAGTAATTTGCTGTAGTTTGTCTAAAACTCAGTGCTTGCTTTCAGCATATTTAACTAGATGTTATATATTGGCCAGATTTTATATGGAATAATCAATGGCTGGCAGTAATTGAATCTTAATGTCAGCTACCATTAACTGGACATGTGAAGCTCAACAGCACTTAACGTTTCCATCATCTGATTCTTTATACAAGGGTATTTTTCCACTTGTAATTGAAGCTTATTTAAGCTTTAATAAAAATGGATCCCCTAATTTTCTCACCATCTTTTTAAAAGTTGTGTTTGGTGTTGTAATATTGTTTAATGGACATGAGTCATTCCTTAATGGACATTCACTACAGTTAGGTTCAGAATGTCTAACTGTGGCAGCATCACAGCAGAATATACTCCTGTAGCTCATTAAACATCTGCTCTTCAAAAGTATCACTGGATATCAGCCTGGAGAGGAAAACCTTCAATTTTCTTTGATTATAGCATCTTTCTCAACAAAGGGTCACACCTTGGACCTTGTAGTCTCTACTCAGTTCGCAAATGGATCTGGACAATACAATATGTAAATGGCTGGTGGGCTACAATGGAAGAACAGTATTGGACCTGAAGATAGCTAGTATTAGGTAGCTGCTATCAGATTAATGTAACAAAATATTTAAAAATTCAGGGTTTTCTCAGCCATTCATCAGCTATAGATTATCATTCCAATATGTTACAGTCTCAGCACAATTCTCTGTTCTTCAGAATTAATATGATAGCGAATATTTCCATGCACACTTAAGAGTTACTATGAAGAAAGAACAGCTATAGTGTACATTAAAGATAATCTATGAATTTTTCAGTCTTTGACTGAAGGAATATGGGCATCCTTATCTGAAGCTAAGATTGCATTAGCTGGAATCTCTAGCAGTTTTCTGCTTAATCACTACTTAGAGACTATTATTTGATTATTATTTAATACTACTCACCTTAAAATGAAGATTCTGCCAGATTTACAAGGTTGGACAACACTTCAATTTATCAAAATATAGCTTTCACAAAATGTAATCAGCTTTCTCTCAAAGGTATGAAATATTACTGCAATTCAAATTTCCAAACTCTGTTGCAATTCATATTTTATATTTATTTTAGTCTGCATCAATTAGGTGACAGCCTTAAATTCCTTTGAGTTTTCAAGCCAGCTTCTCAGATGATATTGTTTGGATGTTTAGACAAAACAAAGATATTGTCAAAGTAGTATACAATACAAGAAATAAATATCTAATTTGATTTAATACACCCACTCCATATTTTTGAAAGAGTAATTTTTTTTTAGGTTAGATTCCCTCCCGTGTGGAAACAGGCCCTTCGGCCCAACAAGTCCACACCGACCCTTCGAAGAGAAAGCCACTGCCCTATATTTACCCCTGACTAATCCACCTAGCACTACAGGCAATTTAGCATGGCCAATTCACCTAACCTGCACATCTTTGGACTGTGGGAGGAAACCAGAGTACCTGGAAGAAACCTACACAAACACGGGGAGAACGTGCAAACTCCACGCAAACAGTTGCCCGAGGTGGGAATTGAACCCAGATCCCTGGCGCTGTGAGGCAGCAGTGCTAACCACTGAGCCACCGTGCCACCCTTTGCTAAGGAGTTCCCCTGATCACTCTGCATATTTCTACAAATCAATGAAACAATGTAGGAAGCTTATTCAATCCCCAGTTAGGCACTCAGACGAGGGACCACAACTGGATTAGAAAAGAAAATTCAGCCAACGTATGCCCTTTGTTGTTATTCATGTACACTTCCTGTAGGCATCAGTGATGTTGTGAGGGTGGCAATTCATGTCTTGAGGGCTGGAAGTTTTAAAAATGAATTTTTTTAAAACTTGAATAGAACCTTCACCAGACCACACTTGAGGCATGTGGAATAAAACATTAACTACACCTTTAATCTAAGAATACCTACCAAATATATGCACAAGGTATATGACATATTGATGCCAAATCTCATGAAATTGGAGCCTGTCTTTACAGGGCTCCAGAAAATGTTCCCTCTTACCATCCCTTCTATGTACTTATGTTCAATAAAACATGTTAATGTTCACTCACCTGAGTGTGGACGAGATTTTGTTATAAACCATTGTGAACAATTCCAGTTTCCATATTAAATTAGATTAGATTAGATTACTTACAGTGTGGAAACAGGCCCTTCGGCCCAACAAGTCCACACTGACCCGCCGAAGCGCAACCCACCCATACCCCTACATATACCCCTTACCTAACACTACGGGCAATTTAGCATGGCCAATTCACCTGACCCGCACATCTTTGGACTGTGGGAGGAAACCGGAGCACCCGGAGGAAACCCACACAGACACGGGGAGAACATGCAAACTCCACACAGTCAGTCGCCTGAGGCGGGAATTGAACCCAGGTCCCTGGCGCTGTGATGCAGCAGTGCTAACCACTGTGCCACCCATAAAGATATACAGGAAATGAAAAAGGTGTAATAACAATGTACTCAGATGATACCCTGATTCGGAAAGATTAACTGTGACAGCACCTCCTGACTGATGACCTATGTGTACACTGGATCTGCTCAGATGAGGAGGAACGTGACAGACACCTGGAAATACTCAGGGATACCCTCACAAGAACTGGGTACAATGCCCAACTCATCAACTGCCAGTTCCGGTGTGCCACATCAAGGAACCGTAATGTCAGGAGACAGACACGTGCTGCAATCGACAGGGTACCCTTCGTTGTTCAGTATTTCCCAGGAGCTGAAAAACTACGTCATGTTCTTCATGATCTGCAACACATTATCAATGAGGATGAGCACCTCACCAAGACCTTCCACACACCTCCACTACTTGCCTCTAAACAACCACCAAACCTCAAACAGATCATTGTTCATAGCAAGCTGCCCGGCTCTCAGGACAACTCCATACAACCCTGTCACGGTAGGCGCTGCAAGACCTGTCAGAGTGTGGACATAGTCACCACCATTACGTGTGGGGACACCTCCCACCTTGTACATGGCAGGTACTCATGTGACTCAGCCAATGTTGTCTATCTTATACAGGCAAGGATGCCCAGAGGCATGGTACACTGGGGAAACCGAGCAAAGGCTACGACAACGGATGAATGGGCTCCGCACAACAATCAACAGACAGGAGGGTTCCCTCCCAGTTGGGGAACACTTCAGTGGTTCAGGACGTTCGACCTCGGACCTTCGGGTGACCATCCTCCAAGGTGGACTTCAGGACAGGCAGCAGCGAAAAGTGGCCGAGCAGAGACTGATAGCTAAGTTCGGTACCCATAGGGAGGGCCTCAACCGGGACCTTGGGTTCATGTCACATAAACCAGGACACACATATACACAGACACGCACACAGACACCCACACACACACTCCCACACATGCACCCCCTCACAGACTTAAGACACTCTACACACACTTTCTCACACTCACAACCCCCAACCCAGACAGACTCATACACACAGACAGACACACATGCGCACACATATTTTGTGGGGTGAATTTGTACTTGCAGAGTTACATCGTACTTTGCTCAAAAACTGCATGAATTCATGTAAAACTCTGTTATCTCACTTTTCAGATTAGAATCAATCTAAACATCACAGCATAGACAGAGAACACAGGGGGCCGACACCTTCAACATCTTGTCTAGCTGTCACCATTGTTAACAGCTAACCTGAGAATGCAACTTTTTAAAAAAAGGTTTTGTGATTTACACATGAAAGAAGTGAAACTATCACTGTATTCCAACAGATGAAAGGCTTTTTAATAGACAATCAATGTTTCAATGTATAATTTCAGTTACATCACACTTAAAATTTTTGCTATAAATTCTGTGCGTTAGGATTGAGCCCTCCAAAACCACCTGATGAAGGAGCGATGCTCCGAAACCTAGTGTGCTTCCAATTAAACCTGTTGGACTATAACCTGGTGTTGTGTGATTTTTAACTTTGACTGATGACTGCTCTTCCTGATTTGACTGAGTTGACTCTGCTTAGGCTTTGAGGCATGGTCATTGTTTGAAACACACAGAATGTATTTGCCATGTAAGGTACTGGCAAATGTTGTAAGCATGACATTGATATGGCACAGTTCCATGCAACAAAATGTCCACCCCCTTGGCTGTTTCTTGGTGACAACTATGACAAGCTGCCTTGTTTGAGCCAGTCAAAATAAAAGTTCTGCCTGAAAGAGGCAGCAGAGTGCAAAACACATGACAAGCCAATGCAAGGCAATGCAAGAATGACGTCAGCATCCAATCGCACAAAATGGGTGACTGCTTAATGGGAATACAAAGAAAATCACTCTGCTCTGTTGCATGAAACAGGTATCTGTCCCTGTCCACAAAGCAACCTGCAGCAATATTGCAATGTAAGATGTTGTTGGTTCCAAAACGCTGTGTTGAGGTGGAACTATATTCTAGGTTAGTCTGAAATGTACCATGGTGATTTGTTAAGGCCAGTTTGTTGGGTGCCAGCCTCTGGGGATCAGGCAAGGTGGGGGGTGTATTTGCTGGGAGACACTGCCTATGGACCATTTTCAGATATTGGGAACTACTGTCCAAGGTGAAGGCAGGGAAGAGCTAAGAAATACCTGGTGTCACCAGGTAACTGCTCTGAAACATTTAATTTCTCTGTCACCAGGAGAATAGGAAATCTCATAAATTAGATGAGATTACATAATAACTGATCATAATTGCGTGAAAATTGATTACTAGTGAGATTCTCATCTTGCTGCTCAAACCTTGCATAGAAAATTACAGTTTTCACAGCTTTGTGTTTTCCAATTAAACAAATTTTCACAAATTATTTGCTATTGCCAAAGTCATTCTCAGGATTGAAAATGCAGCCCATTGTTTCTGTATGTGATATTTAAACTCGATATTGGGAGCAGTAACTTCTAAAATCAAAAGATTTTAAAGATATTTTAGTATTGATCTATTGTGTATGGTCCTAACTCATGTCATTAACTGGATAAGTCAAATCCCAGACTAAATTCTGTTTTGATAGATCTGATTTTGTTTTATTTTAGTTTTAATATGGTGGTCTTTTACTGAAAAATAACCATGCAATGCTTCTGGCTTGTTTTTAACAATAAAACAGAAGTTTATTTAGCAAAAGGAATGAAGATAAAATAGAAAAGCCACAGGCTACTTTTCACAAAAATTTAAAGATTTTAAAACAGTACAATATAATCCCCAAAACAGACCTTCACTGATCCCAAAACACCCCATATAACACTCAAAAGGAACCATCATACAGCACAGACACGAGAGAATCACTTTCTCTAACACTTTGATAGTTCAGTTTAATTCCCTATCTGAAGGATTTGTGATGATTTTAAACTTCTTTCCATTTATTTTTCTTCAGAAATATTCCTAATGTCTGCAAATTATTGTTGATAAAGTACTAAAAGTTGCAGAGTTATTCTCCTGTTCACACCATGCAGACATTTTCTAACACTTAAATATTGCTGGAACAGCTGTGTTATAATGGTGGGACTGATTGGATAGTTTCACTGCTACTAAGACTCCTTAGTTTAAACTACTAATAGTGTGTTGAAAGATGCCCAAACAAATTTTTCAGCAGAAGTTGGTTCATGCTGCTGAATGAAACACAAGTTTTATTACGTATTACGGAATAGCTAGTTTATATCACATCTGAGATACATAATGGTCTTCTGTAAGGCATCAGGCACAACCAAAGTCTAACTTCACATTACTGTGACTGAAATAATCTCACACATCATTAGTATCCATCTCTATCTCGGGCGACCGACTCAACACAGACATCTATTATAAACCGACTGACTCCCACAGCTACCTGGTCTACACCTCCTCCCACCCTGCTCCCTGCAAAAACGCCATCCCATGTTCCCAATTCCTTCGTCTCCGCCGCATCTGCTCCCAGGAGGACCAGTTCCAACACCGCACAGCCCAGATGGCCTCCTTCTTCAAGGACCGCAGATTCCCCCCAGACGTGATCGACGATGCCCTCCACCGCATCTCCTCCACTTCCCGCTCCTCCGCCCTTGAGCCCCGCTCCTCCAACCGCCACCAAGACGGAACCCCACTGGTTCTCACCTACCACCCCACCAACCTCCGCATACAACGTATCATCCGCCGTCATTTCCGCCACCTCCAAACGGACCCCACCACCAAGGATATATTTCCCTCCCCTCCCCTATCAGCGTTCCGCAAGGACCACTCCCTTCGTGACTCCCTCGTCAGATCCACACCCCCCACCAACCCAACCTCCACCCCCGGCACTTTCCCCTGCAACCGCAGGAAATGTAAAACTTGCGCCCACACCTCCACACTCACTTCCCTCCAAGGCCCCAAGGGATCCTTCCATATCCGCCACAAGTTCACCTGTACCTCCACACACATCATCTATTGCATCCGCTGCACCCGATGTGGCCTCCTCTATATTGGTGAGACAGGCCGCTTACTTGCGGAATGCTTCAGAGAACACCTCAGGCACGCCCGAACCAACCAACCCAACCACCCCGTGGCTCAACACTTTAACTCTCCCTCCCACTCCACCGAGGACATGCAGGTCCTTGGACTCCTCCACCGGCAGAACATAACAACACGACGGCTGGAGGAGGAGCACCTCATCTTCCGCCTGGGAACCCTCCAACCACAAGGTATGAATTCAGATTTCTCCAGTTTCCTCATTTCCCCTCCCCCCACCTTGTCTCAGTCAGTTCCCTCAACTCAGCACCGCCCTCCTAACCTGCAATCTTCTTCCTGACCTCTCCGCCCCCACCCCACTCCAGCCTATCACCCTCACCTTGACCTCCTTCCACCTATCCCACCTCCATCGCCCCTCCCCCAAGTCCCTCCTCCCAACCTTTTATCTTAGCCTGCTTGGCTACTCTCTCTCATTCCTGATGAAGGACTTATGCTCGAAACGTCGAATTCTCTATTCCTGAGATGCTGCTTGGCCTGCTGTGCTTTGACCAGCAACACATTTTCAGCTGTGATCTCCAGCATCTGCAGACCTCATTTTTTACACCATTAGTAACTGTCAGGTCACTGATTGGGGTTGTTAACTTAGGCCAATCAGGAATGTCTTGGTTGACCAATATAATCAGGAGACTCCCCTTCACTTTTTTGATCACACAGCATTGCCCTTTGGATGTGAAGGGCACTGCTCGTCACAGGCCTCTTGGGTGTTTCCCCCTGTCAGGAGTTGGACCAGTGGCAGTGTTGTGCCTGGAGAAGGAGAAGGAGAAGGAGAAGGAGAAGGAGAAGGAGAAGGAGAAGGAGAAGAACAAGGAGGAGGTGGAGGAAGGAGGTGAGAGCTGTGTGTTCTGGGCCCTGTGTTTGAGCTGACCTGGGGCCCACTCCCACTGCTGGTCTCTGGGACCCCGCCTGGGCCTGCCTCCACCACCGCAGCCTGGGACTCGCCTGAGGCCCCTTCCCACAACCTCCACCACTGGTACGACCTGAGGCCCACCTCCACTGCTGGGACCGAGGGCCAGCCTGGGACTTGCCAGAGCCTGCCTCAACTGCTGCTGTCGCCTGAGGCCTGCCTCCACCACCACTGCCTGAGGCCACTCCCCAATCAAGGGCCTGCCTGGGACTCGACAGAGGCCTGCCTCAACTGCTGTCGCCTGAGGCCTGCCTCCACCACTGCAGCCTGGGACTCGCCTGAGGCCACTCCCCACAACCTCCACCACTGCTGCGACCCGAGGCCCACCTCCACCGCTGCTGCCCAGGACTCAATTTTGGGGCTGCCTGGGACTTGTCTTGGGGCCCCCCCAACAGGCCTGCCCCCAACACTGCAATTGAGGGCCTGCCGAGGACTTGCCTGAGGCCTGCCTCCACCACCGCTGCCTAGGACTCGCCTCGGGTGACTGGCCTCGGGCACCTCCCCAAGGACTTCATCGCTAATACTGCCAGAGGCCCACCTCCACCGCTGCTGCCGGGGGCCGACGGAGTATGGCGAGCCCGAAGGTCGCAGGGCCCAGCCGGACCTACGCCGGGGTAGCCGCTGCCTTGGGCTCGGCTGGCCCAACCCCGGCCGCAACCGCATCCCCCTTCAGGCACCTGACCAAACGCCTGGGGGTCAAGGCCTATCCCCATCCCAACATGACCATCGAGGCCTGCAGTAAGGCCATGGCTAGTGTGGTCGGCCCACTGGCCATCGTCGCTGCGGCCCGCATGTACGGGAAGGCCGTATTCTTCCTTAAGACCGAGCAGGCGGTCCACCTGGCCGTGGAGAGGGGGCTCACTGTGGGCGGGACATATTTGCCAGTCGACCCTTTGGAGGTCACGGCCCAGAGAGTCGTGATCTCCAACGTCCCGCCCTTCATTGCCAGCGAGCTCCTTCTTCCCCACCTCAACACCTTGGGGGAGATCCGGTCAGGTGTTCAACCGCTCCTGCTCGGTCTTAAGGACCCCACCCTCCGTCACGTGTACTCCTTCCGACGCCAGGTGTTTATTTGCCTGGCCCGGGAGGAGGTCACGGAGGGCTCATTCACTGTCCTCCACGAGGGCGCGGCATACCGCGCCTTCTGGACGGCGGACGGCGTGCGGTGCCACCTGTGCCGTGAGGTGGGGCACATTCGAAAGAACTGCCCCACCCAGAAGGCTGCCCAGCCCACACCAATGGCTGCGGGTGGTGCCGCCGCACCCACTCCCCCTCCCCCAAAGTCAACACCACAAGCCCCGGCACCGGGGGCTAAGCCGGAGGCTCCCAATGCCTCAGCCTCTGGCAGGGAGGAGGGTGAGCGTCCGACCGAACGGAAGGCGCTCAGGAAGACGCAACGCGTCAAGCCCGCCCACGGGGAGACCACCCTATCCCCATCCCCTTCCCCTTCCCCTCCACGTAACCCACGACCTGCCCCGCCCCGGCACGACAATGCCCCTGCGGCCGTGCCAGCGTCGCCCCGGCGCGGGAACCCTGACCCCCGAACCCCCAAACCCGTACCTGATCCTGGCCCCACTGACCCCAACCCCGACCCCGTTACAGAAACATCTGAGGCTTCAACCCCTCCTCCGGAGACCGAGCCCCGCCCCACCCATACACCCCCTGACACTAACCTGAGGGGAACCACCGCTGCCCTACCACCTCCAGAGACTGATTCTCCTAGCCCTGGAGAGGGAACTGGGCCCCTGCCCCGCCCGCCATCACCTGATATACCAGGGGCGGGGCAGGAAGTGACACGGCTGACCCTCCCCACCCTGGCCACGCCCCCTGCATTCCCCCAGCCAATCATATTCCGGGAAAGGCTGGGGGGAGGGACCTCGGGCCCCATGACCACCAAGGCGGGCGGAGAGGAGAAGGCTCATAAACTCCCCCCTGTCTCTCTGGGGAAGAGGCACTGGCCCTTGGAGGGGGGAGAAATCCCATCAGCGCGCCGGCGGCGCTGCCCCTCTCCAGGGGATGAGCCGACGGTGCCCCCCCACTGTCCTGCACCATGGCCCGACCTGCCCAAACCCCCAGGGGCGACAGCTGGGCCTTCCACCGCCATAACTCCTCCAGCCCCTGGGGAGGATTTTATTAACAACACGGGCCATGGTGCAGTCGACAGACTTTTATTCACTGCTGGGTCGTCGAGCGGTGGAGGGGAGGAAGGTGTTATCCTCGCTCCTCCCTCCCAGACTGTTTTTCCGGGGGCCTTGGCCCTGGGGGAGGACCTTTTCCCCGAGGAGCCGGGCGTCCCGGTGTCGGGAGAGGAGCGGGGCCCCGAGCCTCTGCCGCCCGGCGACCCGAACTCGGGGCGTTCCGGGAAGGGGTGCGCCGAGGAAGATACGGAAGGTGACCCTGGGGGTGGGGTCACTGGAGGTTTGAGGCCAGTTGGCGGTGCCGGACCAGCCCCCATCCTCTCGGTGGGGGAGGGGTCGGTGACCGAAGGCGACCTCCCGGAGGAGGGTTCTGGATCGGTGGCGGACACCGGGGACGACGCGGAGTCCGTCTCCAGCGACATTTTCGAGTCCCAGGTGCCCCCCACCGATCTCCCCCTCATCCCCCTCGAGGAACTCCGGGAATTTGTCGAGGAAACTCGGAGTCGCCGGGATAGAGCCCAACTGGCGCTCGACCGCTGGAGCTCCTTCGAAAGAGTCTACTGGTCGGCCCACGCTGCGCGCCAGGCGCCCGGGCTTGACGTCAATGAGCGAAAGCGAGTCAGGAACTTCCTGGGAGCACTCCTGGTGAGGGCGAGGGACTTCTGTGCCCCTCTCTCGTCCTCCCAGTAAATATGTACATAGTTTAACTGTGTGTACTGGTGGTGGTTGCACTATACTTCCGACATGGAGACAACTATAGCCAGCCTCAACATCAACGGCAGCAGGGAGTCACAGCGCAGATTCCAGACCCTCTCGGTCCTTCGGGACGGGAGGTATGCGGTGTGCTTCCTGCAAGAAACCCACACTACCCCGGGAGACGAAGCCACCTGGCTCCTGGAGTGGCGAGGGGGGGTCTACATGAGTCACCTCACCCGCAGATCTGGCGGGGTGGCTATCTTGTTGGCCCCGCATTTTCAGCCGGAGATCTTGGGGGTCAGGGAGCCAGTGCCAGGCCGTTTGCTTCACCTGACGGTTCGGCTGGGGGGCGCGGTGCTTCACTTGGTGAACGTCTACGCTCCCCTGGCCGGGCCGAGGCAAGCGAGCTTCTTCGAAGAAGTGTCCGCTCATCTCGCTTCCATCGACGAGAACCAGTGCGTCGTCCTCGGGGGAGATTTTAACTGCGTCCTCGAGGACAGGGACCACGGCGGTGCCCGCACGAGTTCGACGTCGGGGAGGAGGTTGGGGGACTTGGTCAAGTCCTTGGACCTGGTGGACGTCTGGCGGAATCTCCATCCTGACTCCATCGCCTTCACCTTCGTGAGGCCTGGGGTCGGAGCGTCCAGAATCGACCGCCTGTACGTTTCGCGGGCGTACGCCTCCTGCTTTCCGAAGGCCTCCACGCGGCAGGTGTCGTGCACGGACCATCACCTGGTGTGGGCGGAACTCCTTCCGTTCGGCGCCAGGTTGGGCTCCGCGTACTGGCACTTTAACAACCTGCTGCTGGAGGACGAGCGGTTCCGGGACTCGTTTCGTCGTTTCTGGGCCGGCTGGAGAAGGAAGCGGGGAAGCTTCCCCTCCCTGAGGCTATGGTGGGACGTGGGCAAGGCTCACGTCCGCGTCTTCTGTCAGGAGTACGCGAGGGGGTCGACGAAGAGGCGGAAATCCAGGATCGGGGAGTTGGAGAGGGAGATGCTCGACCTGGAGTCACGCCTCGGTCAGCCCGACGCGGACCCGGCCCTGCGCGGGGTGTACGAAGAGAAGAAGGCCGCGCTCCGGGACCTGCAGCTCGTCGGGGCTCGGGGCGCGTACGTGAGGTCGCGGCTCCAGCTCCTCCAGGACCTGGACCGCGGCTCCCCCTTCTTCTACTCGCTGGAAAAAAGGCGTGGCACCCGTCAGCAGCTCCTTGTGCTGCTGGCCGACGACGGGTCCCTCGTCTCGGATCCGGAGGGTATCAGGGCCCACGTCCGATCCTATTACACGGCCCTGTTCTCTCCGGATCCGTCCAGCGAGGACGCTCGCAGAGTTCTGTGGGAGGACCTGCCGCAGCTCAGCCCGGAGGACGCCGGAAGGCTCGACGCTCCCGTCACCTTAGAGGAGCTGACCGGCGCCCTCGACCGGCTCTCGAGGGGCAAATCCCCGGGGCTGGACGGGCTGACTGTGGAGTTCTTCAGGGCGTTCTGGGACGTCCTGGGGAGCGACTACGCACAGGTCCTGGGGGAGTGTCTAAATGCCGGAGAGCTGCCCCTTTCTTGGCGCAGGGCGGTCATCGTCCTGCTGCCAAAGAAGGGGGACCTTCGTTCTTTGAAGAACTGGCGTCCGGTCTCCCTCCTCGGCACGGACTACAAAATCTTTGCCAGGGTGTTGTCTTCTCGCCTGGCTTCCGTGCTGGCCCACATGATTCACCCAGACCAGTCCTACACGGTCCCGGGCCGGAGGATACAAGACAACGTCCATCTGGTCCGGGACCTGATCCATTTCTGTCGACGGGCTGGTCTGCCGAGCGCCTTCCTGTCTCTCGACCAGGAGAAGGCGTTCGACAGGGTCGATCACGAGTACCTGCTCGGGACTCTGCGGGCGTTCGGGTTCGGGACGCAGTTCGTCGCCCGGATCCGACTTTTGTACGCCGCCGCAGAGTGTCTGGTTAAAGTTAACGGGTCCCTGACGGCGCCCCTTCGCTTCGGGAGAGGAGTGCGTCAAGGCTGCCCCCTGTCCGGCCAACTGTATTCCCTGTGCGTGGAGCCTTTCCTGCGCCTCTTGCGGAGGAGGTTGTCGGGGCTGGTTCTGCGCGGCGCGGGCGCGGGGGTGGTCCTCTCGGCCTACGCCGACGACGTGCTCCTCACTTTCACCGACCCGGCTGACCTGGGGAGGATGCGCGAGTGCCAGGCCGTGTACTCGGCGGCGTCTTCCGCCAGGATCAACTGGGCCAAATGTTCCGGGCTACTGGTGGGTCCGTGGCGGGTGGACTCCCTGCCGGAGGAGTTTCGGGGGTTCAGCTGGAGTACCACCCATCTCCTCTACCTGGGGGTCTACCTCAGCCCGACCGAGGAATCCTGGCCGGCCAACTGGCAGGAGCTGGAGGCCAAAGTCTCGGCTCGCCTAGGCCGCTGGACAGGACTGCTCCGAGTGCTATCTTACAGGAGCCGAGTGCTGGTCATAAACCAGCTGGTGGCCGCCATGCTGTGGTACCGGCTGGTCACTTTGGTCCCTCCTCCTGGCTTTGTCGCTGACATCCAGAGAACGTTGGTCGACTTCTTCTGGGACAAAAAGATGCACTGGGTCGCTGCGCAGGTTCTGAGTCTCCCCATTGAGGAGGGCGGTCAGTCGCTGGTGTGCGTCCGCACCCAGGTCGCGACCTTCCGCCTTCAGACCTTGCAGCGATACCTTTACGTCGAGCCTCCTCCGAGGTGGTGCGCCCTGGCGACGTATTTTTTCCGCCAGGTGCGTAACCTCAACTACGACACGCAGCTCCTGTTCGTCGACCGTGACGGTTTGGAGGTCGCCCTCAAGGTGCTGCCTGTCTTTTACCAGGACCTGATCACTGTCTGGAGCATGGTCGAATCGCGTCGCGCCTACCCTCCGGCAGGAGTAGCGGCTGTCGTCAGGGAGCCGTTGCTCAGGAATCCGCACCTCCGTGCTCGCGGGTTCGAGTGGCTGTCGGAGGGGAGGGCCGTGGCGGCGAGGGTGACCAGGGTCGGGGACGTGCTGGGTGCCGGGGGCCTGGGCTGGACGTTGCCGCAAGACATAGCGAGCAGGGCAGCGGTAGACGTCCGGTACGTGGCCACCGGCATCCGACGCCTTAAAACGGCAGTGCTCGGACCCGACGTAGTGCGCCAGTTGGAGGACGCTCAGGTGTGCGGTGGGATCCCGTCCGCGCTCACCCCTGCCCGGACGGAATTTCACATTGGCCCCAGGGTCCCGTACTTCCCGCGGGAGCCTGTGCCCCACAACCTGAGCCGCCTCCGAAATTTTAACTTTGTCCCGTTCAAGGACGTTAAAAGGTGTGTCCTATATCGACTGCTGCTGCACACCGTCCACCTCTTCTCCCTCATCCACCGCCCGGACACGCCCTGGCGTGCCCATTTGCCACCGGGCGGTGGGGATCCCCAGTGGAGGGCTCTCTACGCAGGAGTCCTCCCCCTTTCTCTCGGGGACCTGGGGTGGAGGGTGCTGCACGCAGCAGTCCCCTGCAACCGCAGATTGCGGTGGTTCACGGACTCCCAGCCCAACTGCTTGTTCTGTGGCGCTGTGGAGTCCGTGGACCATGTGTATGTTGGGTGTGGGCGTTTGCACTCCCTTTTTGATTTTCTGAAAAACCTTCTCCTCTGCTTTTGGTTGCACTTCAGTCCCACGCTCCTGATCTTCGGGCACCCGGTGCGGAGGAGGGAGGGCAGGTCTGAAGACCTCCTCGTGGGTCTGCTCCTGGGCCTGGCCAAACTGGCCATAAACAGGTCCAGGCAGCGGGCCGTGGAGGGGGTCGTTAGGGCCGACTGCCTGCCCCTCTTCCGCGGTTACGTTAGGGCCCGGGTGTCCTTGGAGAAGGAGCACGCGGTGTCCACCAACACCCTGGAGTTGTTCAGGGAGAGGTGGGCGCCGCAGGGAGTGGAGTGCATCATTTCCCCCTCCAACTCTATTTTGATTTAGTCCCTGCCCTCCCCTTCACTGTTTTGATCACACAGCATTGCCCTTTGATGTGAAGGGCACTGCTCGTCACAGGCCACTCGGGTGTTTTCCTACTTTTCCTGGTGGTGGAAATTAAATAAAGATTTGTGCACTTTATGTCTCTCACTGTGTCTCACAGCTGCACACACACACACACACCATGGGTGCTGGGGAAAAAATAAGCACTACCGCAGTTAGGCGGTAGTGTGGGGGTTAATTAAAAAAAAAAAGAAAAAGAAAAAAAAAAAATATATAATCAGGAGACTCCCCTTCACTTTTTTGATCACTGAGACATTGCCCTTTGATGTGAAGGGCACTGCTTGTCACAGGCCACTCGGGTGTTTCCCCCCTGTCAGGAGTTGGACCAGTGGCAGTGTTGTGCCTGAAGAGAGAAGAGAGAAGAGAGAAGAAGGTGGAAGAACAAGGAGGAGGTGGAGGAAGGAGGTGAGAGCTTTGTGTTCTGGGCCCTGTGTTTGAGCTGACCTGGGGCCCACTCCCACTGCTGGTCTCTGGGACCCCGCCTGGGCCTGCCCTCCACCACCGCAGCCTGGGACTCGCCTGAGGCCCCTTCCCACAACCTCCTCCACTGGTGTGACCTGAGGCCTACCTCCACTGCTGGGACCAAGGGCCAGCCTGGGACTTGCCGGAGGCCTGCCTCCACCAGCGCTGCCTGGGACTTGCCTGAGGCACCTTCCCACAACCTCCACCACTGCTGACTGGAACTCGCCTGGGGGTCCCTCCCCAACAGGTCCGCCTCCACTGCTGGGACAAAGGGCCAGCCTGGGATTTGCCAGAGGCCTGCCTCAACTGCTGCTGCTGCTGCCAGAGGCCTGACTCCACCACCACTGCCTGGGACTTGCCTGGGAGTCCCTCCCCAACTGAGGGCCTGCCTGGGACTCGCCAGAGGCCTGCCTCCACCACTGCAGCCTGGGACTTGCCTGAGGCCACTCTCCACAGCCTCCACCACTGCTGCGACCCGAGGCCCACCTCCACTGCTGCTGCCCAGGACTTAATTTTGGGGCTGCCTGGGACTTGTCTTGGGGACCCTCCCCAACAGGCCTGCCCCTACCGGTGACCAAGGGCCTACCTGGGACTCGCCCGAAGCCTGCCCCTGCCATTGCCTGAGGCCGGTTTCCACCGTCGCTGCCTGGGACTCTCCTCGGGTGACTGGCTTTGGGCACGACCCCAGGACTTCCGCCACTGCTACAGCCAAAGGCCCACCTCCAGCAGCAGAATATGGCGAGCCCGAAGGTCGCAGGGCCCAGCCGGACCTACGCCGGGGTAGCCGCTGCCTTGGGCTCGGCTGGCCCAACCCCGGCCGCAACCGCATCCCCCTTCAGGCACCTGACCAAACGCCTGGGGGTCAAGGCCTATCCCCATCCCAACATGACCATCGAGGCCTGCAGTAAGGCCATGGCTAGTGTGGTCGGCCCACTGGCCATCGTCGCTGCGGCCCGCATGTACGGGAAGGCCGTCTTCTTTCTCAAGACCGAGCAGGCGGTCCACCTGGCCGTGGAGAGGGGGCTCACTGTGGGCGGGACGTATTTGCCAGTCGACCCTTTGGAGGTCACGGCCCAGAGAGTCGTGATCTCCAACGTCCCGCCCTTCATTGCCAGCGAGCTCCTTCTTCCCCACCTCAACACCTTGGGGGAGATCCGGTCAGGCGTTCAACCGCTCCTGCTCGGTCTTAAGGACCCCACCCTCCGTCACGTGTACTCCTTCCGACGCCAGGTGTTTATTTGCCTGGCCCGGGAGGAGGTCACGGAGGGCTCATTCACCGTCCTCCACGAGGGCGCGGCATACCGCGCCTTCTGGACGGCGGACGGCGTGCGGTGCCACCTGTGCCGTGAGGTGGGGCACATTAGAAAGAACTGCCCCACCCAGAAGGCTGCCCAGCCCACACCAACGGCTGCGGGTGGTGCCGCCGCACCCACTCCCCCTCCCCCAAAGTCAACACCACAAGCCCCGGCACCGGGGGCTAAGCCGGAGGCTCCCAATGCCTCAGCCTCTGGCAGGGAGGGGGGTGAGCGTCCGACCGAACGGAAGGCGCTCAGGAAGACGCAACGCGTCAAGCCCGCCCACGGGGAGACCACCCTATCCCCATCCCCTTCCCCTTCCCCTCCACGTAACCCACGACCTGCCCCGCCCCGGCACGACAATGCCCCTGCGGCCGTGCCAGCGTCGCCCCGGCGCGGGAACCCTGACCCCCGAACCCCCAAACCCGTACCTGATCCTGGCCCCACTGACTCCAACCCCCACCTCGCCACGGAAACTCCTGGGGCTTCAACCCCTCGTCCGGAGACCGAGCCCCGCCCCACCCATACGCCCCCTGACACTAACCTGAGGGGAACCACCGCTGCCCTACCACCTCCAGAGACTGATTCTCCTAGCCCTGGAGAGGGAACTGGGCCCCTGCCCCGCCCGCCATCACCTGATATACCAGGGGCGGGGCAGGAAGTGACACGGCTGACCCGCTCCACCCTGGCCACGCCCCCTGCATTCCCCCAGCCAATCATATTCCGGGAAAGGCGGGGGGGAGGGACCTCGGGCCCCACGACCACCAAGGCGGGCGGGGAGGGGAAGACCCATAAATCCCCCCCTGTCTCTCTGGGGAAGAGGCGCCGGCCCTTGGAGGGGGGAGAAATCCCATCAGCGCGCCGGCGGCGCTGCCCCTCTCCAGGGGATGAGCCGACGGTGTCTCCCCACTGTCCTGCACCATGGCCTGACCTGCCCAAACCCCCAGGGGCGACAGCCGGGCCTTCCACCGCCATAACTCCTCCAGCCCCTGGGGAGGATTTTAATACCGTCACGGGCCATGGTGCAGGCGGCCGCGTTCTTTTTAACATTGGGTCGTCGAGCGGTGGAGGGGAGGAAGGTGTTATCCTCGCTCCTCCCTCCCAGACTGTTTTTCCGGGGGCCTTGGCCCTGGGGGAGGACCTTTTCCCCGAGGAGCCGGGCGTCCCGGTGTCGGGAGAGGAGCGGGGCCCCGAGCCTCTGCCGCCCGGCGACCCGAACTCGGGGCGTTCCGGGAAGGGGTGCGCCGAGGAAGATACGGAAGGTGACCCTGGGGGTGGGGTCACTGGAGGTTTGAGGCCAGTTGGCGGTGCCGGACCAGCCCCCATCCTCTCGGTGGGGGAGGGGTCGGTGACCGAAGGCGACCTCCCGGAGGAGGGTTCTGGATCGGTGGCGGACACCGGGGACGACGCGGAGTCCGTCTCCAGCGACATTTTCGAGTCCCAGGTGCCCCCCACCGATCTCCCCCTCATCCCCCTCGAGGAACTCCGGGAATTTGTCGAGGAAACTCGGAGTCGCCGGGATAGAGCCCAACTGGCGCTCGACCGCTGGAGCTCCTTCGAAAGAGTCTACTGGTCGGCCCACGCTGCGCGCCAGGCGCCCGGGCTTGACGTCAATGAGCGAAAGCGAGTCAGGAACTTCCTGGGAGCACTCCTGGTGAGGGCGAGGGACTTCTGTGCCCCTCTCTCGTCCTCCCAGTAAATATGTACATAGTTTAACTGTGTGTACTGGTGGTGGTTGCACTATACTTCCGACATGGAGACAACTATAGCCAGCCTCAACATCAACGGCAGCAGGGAGTCACAGCGCAGATTCCAGACCCTCTCGGTCCTTCGGGACGGGAGGTATGCGGTGTGCTTCCTGCAAGAAACCCACACTACCCCGGGAGACGAAGCCACCTGGCTCCTGGAGTGGCGAGGGGGGGTCTACATGAGTCACCTCACCCGCAGATCTGGCGGGGTGGCTATCTTGTTGGCCCCGCACTTTCAGCCGGAGATCTTGGGGGTCAGGGAGCCAGTGCCAGGCCGTTTGCTTCACCTGACGGTTCGGCTGGGGGGCGCGGTGCTTCACTTGGTGAACGTCTACGCTCCCCTGGCCGGGCCGAGGCAAGCGAGCTTCTTCGAAGAAGTGTCCGCTCATCTCGCTTCCATCGACGAGAACCAGTGCGTCGTCCTCGGGGGAGATTTTAACTGCGTCCTCGAGGACAGGGACCACGGCGGTGCCCGCGCGAGTTCGACGTCGGGGAGGAGGTTGGGGGACTTGGTCAAGTCCTTGGACCTGGTGGACGTCTGGCGGAATCTCCATCCTGACTCCATCGCCTTCACCTTCGTGAGGCCTGGGGTCGGAGCGTCCAGAATCGACCGCCTGTACGTTTCGCGGGCGTACGCCTCCTGCTTTCCGAAGGCCTCCACGCGGCAGGTGTCGTGCACGGACCATCACCTGGTGTGGGCGGAACTCCTTCCGTTCGGCGCCAGGTTGGGCTCCGCGTACTGGCACTTTAACAACCTGCTGCTGGAGGACGAGCGGTTCCGGGACTCGTTTCGTTGTTTCTGGGCCGGCTGGAGAAGGAAGCAGGGAAGCTTCCACTCCCTGAGGCTATGGTGGGACGTGGGCAAGGCTCACGTCCGCGTCTTCTGTCAGGAGTACGCGAGGGGGTCGACAAAGAGGCAGAAATCCAGGATCGGGGAGTTGGAGAGGGAGATGCTCGACCTGGAGTCACGCCTCGGTCAGCCCGACGCGGACCCGGCCCTGCGCGGGGTGTACGAAGAGAAGAAGGCCGCGCTCCGGGACCTGCAGCTCGTCGGGGCTCGGGGCGCGTACGTGAGGTCGCGGCTCCAGCTCCTCCAGGACCTGGACCGCGGCTCCCCCTTCTTCTACTCGCTGGAAAAAAGGCGTGGCACCCGTCAGCAGCTCCTTGTGCTGCTGGCCGACGACGGGTCCCTCGTCTCGGATCCGGAGGGTATCAGGGCCCACGTCCGATCCTATTACACGGCCCTGTTCTCTCTGCGAGCGTCCTCACTGGACGGATCCGGAGTTCTGTGGGAGGACCTGCTGCAGCTCAGCCCGGAGGACGCCGGAAGGCTCGACGCTCCCGTCACCTTAGAGGAGCTGACCGGCACTCTCGAGGGGCAAATCCCCAGGGCTGGACGGGCTGACTGTGGAGTTCTTCAGGGCGTTCTGGGACGTCCTGGGGAGCGACTACGCACAGGTCCTGGGGGAGTGTCTAAATGCCGGAGAGCTGCCCCTTTCTTGGCGAAGGGCGGTCATCGTCCTGCTGCCAAAGAAGGGGGACCTTCGTTCCTTGAAGAACTGGCGTCCGGTCTCCCTCCTCCGCACGGACTACAAAATCTTTGCCAGGGTGTTGTCTTCTCGCCTGGCTTCCGTGCTGGCCCACATGATTCACCCGGACCAGTCCTACACGGTCCCGGGCCGGAGGATACAAGACAACGTCCATCTGGTCCGGGACCTGATCCATTTCTGTCGACGGGCTGGTCTGCCGAGCGCCTTCCTGTCTCTCGACCAGGAGAAGGCGTTCGACAGGGTCGATCACGAGTACCTGCTCGGGACTCTGCGGGCGTTCGGGTTCGGGACGCAGTTCGTCGCCCGGATCCGACTTTTGTACGCCGCCGCAGAGTGTCTGGTTAAAGTTAACGGGTCCCTGACGGCGCCCCTTCGCTTCGGGAGAGGAGTGCGTCAAGGCTGCCCCCTGTCCGGCCAGCTGTATTCCCTGTGCGTGGAGCCTTTCCTGCGCCTCTTGCGGAGGAGGTTGTCGGGGCTGGTTCTGCGCGGCGCGGGGGTGGTCCTCTCGGCCTACGCCGACGACGTGCTCCTCACTTTCACCGACCCGGCTGACCTGGGGAGGATGCGCGAGTGCCAGGCCGTGTACTCGGCGGCGTCTTCTGCCAGGATCAACTGGGCCAAATGTTCCGGGCTACTGGTGGGTCCGTGGCGGGTGGACTCCCTGCCGGAGGAGTTTCGGGGGTTCAGCTGGAGTACCACCCATCTCCTCTACCTGGGGGTCTACCTCAGCCCGACCGAGGAATCCTGGCCGGCCAACTGGCAGGAGCTGGAGGCCAAAGTCTCGGCTCGCCTAGGCCGCTGGACAGGACTGCTCCGAGTGCTATCTTACAGGAGCCGAGTGCTGGTCATAAACCAGCTGGTGGCCGCCATGCTGTGGTACCGGCTGGTCACTTTGGTCCCTCCTCCTGGCTTTGTCGCTGACATCCAGAGAACGTTGGTCGACTTCTTCTGGGACAAAAAGATGCACTGGATCGCTGCGCAGGTTCTGAGTCTCCCCATTGAGGAGGGCGGTCAGTCGCTGGTGTGCGTCCGCACCCAGGTCGCGACCTTCCGCCTTCAGACCTTGCAGCGATACCTTTACGTCGAGCCTCCTCCTAGGTGGTGCGCCCTGGCGACGTATTTTTTCCGCCAGGTGCGTAACCTCAACTACGACACGCAGCTCTTGTTCGTCGACCGTGACGGTTTGGAGGTCGCCCTCAAGGTGCTGCCTGTCTTTTACCAGGACCTGATCACTGTCTGGAACATGGTCGAATCGCGTCGCGCCTACCCTCCGGCAGGAGTAGCGGCTGTCGTCAGGGAGCCGTTGCTCAGGAATCCGCACCTCCGTGCTCGCGGGTTCGAGTGGCTGTCGGAGGGGAGGGCCGTGGCGGCGAGGGTGACCAGGGTCGGGGACTTGCTGGGTGCCGGGGGCCTGGGCTGGACGTTGCCGCAAGACATAGCGAGCAGGGCAGCGGTAGACGTCCGGTACGTGGCCACCGGCATCCGACGCCTTAAAACGGCGGTGCTCGGACCCGACGTAGTGCACCAGTTAGAGGACGCTCAGGTGTGTGGTGGGATCCCGTCCACGCTCACCCCTGCCCGGACGGAATTTCACATCGGCCCCAAGGTCCCGTACTTCCCGCTGGAGCTTGTGCCCCACAACCTGAGCTGCCTCCGAAATTTTAATTTTGTCCCGTTCAAGGACGTTAAAAGGTGTGCCCTGTACAGACTGCTGCTGCATACCGTCCACCTCTTCTCCCTCATCCACCTCCCGGACACGCCCTGGCGTGCCCATTTGCCAGCGGGCGGTGGGGATCCCCAGTGGAGGGCCCTCTACGCAGGAGTCCTCCCCCTTTCTCTCGGGGATCTGGGGTGGAGGGTGTTGCACGCAGCAGTCCCCTGCAACCGCAGATTGCGGTGGTTCACGGACTCCCAGCCAAACTGCTTGTTCTGTGGCGCTGTGGAGTCCGTGGACCATGTGTATATCGGGTGTGGGCATTTGCACTCCCTTTTTGATTTTCTTAAAAACCTTCTCCTCTGCTTTTGGTTGCACTTCAGTCCCACGCTCCTGATCTTCGGGCACCCGGTGCGGAGGAGGGAGGGCAGGTCTGAAGACCTCCTCGTGGGTCTGCTCCTGGGCCTGGCCAAACTGGCCATAAACAGGTCCAGGCAGCGGGCCGTGGAGGGGGTTGTTAGGGCCGACTGCCTGCCCCTCTTCCGCGGTTACGTTAGGGCCCGGGTGTCCTTGGAGAAGGAGCACGCGGTGTCCACCAACACCCTGGAGTTGTTCAGGGAGAGGTGGGCGCCGCAGGGAGTGGAGTGCATCATTTCCCCCTCCAACTCTATTTTGATTTAGTCCCTGCCCTCCCCTTCACTGTTTGTTCACACAGCATTGCCCTTTGACGTGAAGGGCACTGCTTGTCACAGGCCACTCGGGTGTTTTCCCTCTTTTCCTGGTGGTGGATATTGAATAAAGATTTGTGCACTTTGCGTCTCTCACTGTGTCTCACAACTACACACACACACCATGGGTGCTGGGGAAAATAAGCACTACCGCAGTTAGTCGGTAGTGTGGGGTTAAAAAAAAAGAGAGAGAAGAAAAAAAAATAATCAGGAGACTCCCCTTCACTTTTTTGATCACTGAGACATTGCCCTCTGATGAGCAGGGCATGTCTTGTCACTGGCCACTTGGGTGTTTCTTTTCTTCCTGGTGGTGGAAATTGAATAAAGATTTGTACACCTTGTCTCTCACTGTGTCTCACACCTGCACGCACACACCATGGGTGCTGGGGATAAAAATAATAAGCACTACCGCAGTTAGGCGGTAGTGTGGGGGTTAAGAAAAGAAAAAAAAAGAAGAAGAAAAAATATAACCAGAAAAAAAATATAACCAGGAGATGCCGAAAAAAAAAAGAAAAAAAAATATAATCAGGAGACTCCCCTTCACTTTTTTGATCACTGAGACATTGCCCTCTGATGAGCAGGGCATGTCTTGTCACAGGCCACTGGGTGTTTCCTTTCTTCCTGGTGGTGGAACATAACTAAAGATTTATACACTTGTTGTTCTTCACTGTGTCCTACATCTGCACACACACACGACATGGGTGCTGGAAAAAAAAAGCACTATTGCTGTTTGGCGGTGGTGTGGAGGTTGGGAAGAAAAATACAGAAAAAAATATATGACCAAGAGATTAGAATCTGCCCGGTTTGAGAGCTGGCTGGGTATGCCCTAATAAATAAAGGGTGACTTGGTGATAGGGCCTGTCCTCTATGCTGTTATTTCAGTAATAACCACTGAACTGGTTAGCTCCTCCCTCCTGGAAACAATCTTTTACATCCTGACACACAGATTAGTTAACGCTTTCAAGTGCTAACTGCCTTCAGAATAGGAGGAATACTGCTACTGCACCATAGGATTTATGTATCTAACCCTGTAGGAGTAATACTCATAATATAGTCATGCATGAGGCTCAGACATTGCTAATGGCCATTTAACTGAGCTTCTGAAGAGTACCCTGTGGAACTGTTCCTCAGCATGACTGGTCTTAGTAAAGAATCAGATTATGGGCCAGGAATGTTAAATGATTAAGTATTTCCATAGATTTCAATTTTGAACTTAACAATGTGCTTGCATGGAGGCCAACATTTTAAAATAAATATTTAAGACCATTAGTATTCATTTTAAAGATTTAAATCTAAAGGTAAAGTATTATCTAACCACATTATAATCTCTGGTCTTTGTTCAGCTGATTTAACTTCAGGAAGTGAAGATGCAGAAATTGAATTATACAGACACAGAGTTACAGAGTTGTACTGCATGGAAGCAACCTCTCTGTCCAACTCACCCACGCCAACCAGATATCCTAAATTAATCTCATCCTAGTTCTGCAGAGAATAATGAACTTCCCTTACTGGGGTTTAAAATGCCAAAAGGGATTCTGGGTGAAAATGTCCTAGCATGTGAATGACCGGGGTAATACTGAGTCATTTGGGAAATACATTACAAGGTTGAGAAAATAAGATTCTCGGTGTCTAGAAAAATAGTATTCTAATTTCCTTCCAAGGTTTTAACTGCTAGATGATAATCATGTTCGTGAGCAATGAAGGGCAAACTGACATGCATTAACATCTCATTATTACCTAATCTAGCCTCATCTCTATGCAAATTGTTGTCCTAGGCAGTGCGGAGAAACTGGATGGTGACAATTTCCAGGCTGGAAGTCAGCATTGCTACTGGAGGGTGCAGCTCACTGTCATCTTGTCTGAGCCTCCAGCATGGTCAGTGCTCCCTAATGGCTTAGAACATAATCCCTGGGCAGTGACCACCAGCATCCTATGGAAGTTGGCACTGGTCTCAGTATAACATCATTGAATATTTGAGACTCAATTATAAGATGGTTCAGTTCTTCACCACTGCATAGTGGGGGTCACCGGCACCTTACATTGTAATGCTGCTGCCAGATGACTTTGCACACAGAGACAGGCAGGTATCACATATATAATAACAGGATTCACCTCACAGCTCTGTTCTTGCTTTCTGTAGCGCTCACTCATTTTGCACCTACTTGGATGCACACCACATCTCTAACTTGCCTTGCTTTCCTTTTATTACTGAAAGTCAATGGAGTTTTATCAGGGAGATTGCTATGGTCGGGAAATTGGGGAGTTCAATTTTTGGATTCAGATATAGAATGTGAGGATGCAGAGGGGACTGTGAAGGGGAGAACTCAGCATAAAGGTGGGAGAGAATAGGGCTTTGGAAGACATGGTTTAGTTGGGGCAGAGTCATTAATAGTAGTCTGGTTTCAATTGGGATACACTGTGATTGTTGGCATAACTACATTGTATATCTGTGGATCGGGGGGTAAAGTGGGGAGTTGAAGACTTCAACAAAAAACAAAAGAGTTAGGTGGGAATATGTGGAAGCTCAAATTTGATGGGTGACAGGGAAAGAAACATGAAGGTTTGTGGTTCACCTAGATTGACAGGCTGGGCCCAGAACTCATTGTGAAGTTTGTTCCTTTCCATTCTCATCCAAAAAGTAAACGTGCAATAGAAATGAAGGATGGTGGCCAGCATACACTGGATAGAATAACTGTTTCCTGTCTGAGGAAGTAGGTTCTATTTGTGGATGATATGAGACCATTTAAGGTGCAATTGCATGAATCAGGCACTCACACAGTACAGGCTATTGGCAGAATTGTGTGTGTGAATATAGCCACAGTGATGATGAGCAGTATTTATGTGGCTGGTCCAGTCAGGTTTCTGGTCAGTGGTGATAAGGGAATTCATTGTTGGTAATACCACAGAATTGAAAATGTGTTGCTGGAAAAGCGCAGCAGGTCAGGCAGCATCCAAGGAACAGGAAATTCGACGTTTCGGGCATAAGCCCTTCTTCAGGAATGAGGAAAGTGTGTTCTCATACAGAATATCAGGGGAACTCCCACCAGCCTGACTGTATCTCCCACACACCCCAAGTGACCTACTTGGGCTACAGAATTGACAAGATCGGGGTTAAACTCACTGGAAGGTGAAGTGACGGTGATCAAAGGTGCCACGGCTGTACCGGAGCTTAGGTCTAGTCTTGGGCTGGTGAATTATTATGGAAAGTTCATTCACAGGTGCCTCCTTTGCAGAAACACCTTTTTGAAAAACATGGTCAGCCTTGGAAATGGTCACATAGCCAAGTCATCACTTTCAGAGAAGTGAAGAAACAGTTATCATCCTCAAAGGGAGTGGCACACTCTGATTCCAACTGAGATCTGATATTGACATATGATGCCTCCCAGTACAACATTGGGATAGTATTTGCTCATAAGAGGCCCAAAGAAAAGGAACACCCAACAGTGTATGCATCCAAGACTTCAACTAATGATTAGATTCCCTACAGTATAGCAACAGGCCCTTCAGCCCAATAAGTTCACACTGACCCTCCAAACAATAACCTACCCAGACCCATTCCCCTACCCTGTATTTACCCCTGACGAATGCATCTAACAGTATGGGCAATTTAGCCTGGCCAATTCACCTAAGTTGCATGTCTTTGGACTGTGGGAGGAAACCAGAGCACGCAGACATGGGACGAATGTGCAAACTCCACACAGACTGGAATCGGGTCTCTGGCACTGTGAGGCAGCAGTGCTAAACATTGAGCCACTGTACTGCCCCAATGCACAGTATAAATAGGCCCAAATAGAAAAGCAAGGTTTAGCAGTCATATTTGTAGTCAGGAAGGTCCACCAATACCTTTACAGACATAAATTTTTAATAACTAGGTCTATTTAACGATGACAAAACAGTGCTGTCCAAAGTCAGAGAGTCAAAGAGATGTACAGCACGGAAACAGACCCTTCAGTCTATGTCATTCATGCTAATCAGTTATCCCAACCCAATCTATTTCCACCTGCCAGCACCTGGCCCATATCCCTCCGAACCCTTCTTATACATATACCCATCCAAATGCCTTTTAAATGTTGTAATTGTACCAGCCTTCACCACTTCCTCTGACAGCTCATTCCATCCATGTACCACCCTCTGCATGAAAAGGTTACCCCTTAGGTCTCTTTTATATCTTTCCCCTCTCACTCTAAACCTATGCCCTCTAGTTCTGGACACTCCAAACTATTTATCCAGTCCATGCCCCTCATGATTTTATAAACATCTATTAGGTCACCCCTCAGCCTCCAATGCTCCAGGGAAAACAGCCTCAGCCTATTCAGCCTCTCCCTATAGCTCAAACCTCCTCCAACCCTGGCAACATCCTTGTAAATCTTTTCTGAACCCTTTCAAGTTTAAGAACATCCATTTGATAGAAAGGAGACCAGACTTGCACACAATGTTCCAACAGTGGCGTAACCAATGTCCTGTACAACCGCAACATGACCTCCCAACTCCTGTAATTAATACAGTGGCCAATAAAGAAAAGCATACCAAATGCCTTCTTCACTATTCGACCTACCCGTGGCTCCACTTTCAAGGAGCTATGAACCTGCATTCCAAGGTCTCTTTGTTCAACAACACTCCTGAGGACCTTACTATTAAGTGTATAAGTCCTGCTAAGATTTGCTTTCACAAACTGCAGCACCTCACATTTATCTGAATTAAACTCCATCTGCCACTTCTCAGCCCTTTGGCCCATCTGGTCAAGATCCTGGTGTAATCTGAGGTAACCTTCTTCGCTGTCCACTACACCTCCAATTTTGGTGTCATCTGCAAACTTACTAACTGTACATCTTATGCTGATATTCAAATCATTTATATAAATGATAAAAAATTGTGGACCCAGCACCGATCTATGTGGCACTCCAGTAGTTACAGACCTCCAGTTTGAAAAACAACCCTCCACCACCACCCTATGTCTTCTATCTTTGAGCCAGTTCTGTATCCAAATGGCTCGTTCTCACTGTTTTCCATGAGATCTAACCTTGCTAACCAGTCTACCCTGGCAAACCTTGTCAAATACCTTATTGAAGTTCATATACACCACATCTACCACTTTGCCTTCATCAATCCTCTTTGTTACTTCTTCAAAAAACTCAATCAAGTTTTTGAGACATAATTTCCCACACACAAAGCCATGTTGACTATCCGTAATCAGTCATTGCCTTTCCAAATACATGTGCATCCTGTCCCTCAGGATTCCCTCCAACAATTTGCCCACCACCGATGTCAGGTTCACTGGTCTATAGTTCCCTGGCTTGTCTTTACCACCTTTCTTAAACAGTGGCACCACGTTAGCCAAGCTCCATGTCTTCCGGCACCTCACCTTTGACTTTTGATGATACAAATATCCCAGTAAGAGGCACAGCAGTCACTTCTCTAGCTTCCCACAGAGTTCTAGGGTACACCTGATCAGGTCCTGGGGATTTATCCAATTTCAAGACATTTTATCCACATTTATGCATTTCAAGACATTCAGCAATTCCTCCTCTGTAATATGGACAATTTTTGAGATTTTGCCATCTATTTCCTTACATTCTATATCTTCCATGTCCTTTTCCACAGTAAATACTAATGCAAAATACTCATTTAGTATCTCCCCCATCTCCTGTGGCTCCACACAAAGGCTGCCTTGCTGATCTTTGGGTTGCCTTATTCTCTCCCTAGTTACCCTTTTATCATTAACGTATTTGTTAAAACCCTTCGCATTCTCCTTAACTCGATTTGCCAAAACTATCTTGTGTCCCCTTTTTGCCTTCCTCATTGCTTTCTTAAGTATACTCCTACTGCCTTTACACTCTAAGGATTCACTCGATCTATCCTGTTTATACCTGACATATGCATCCTTCTTTTTCTTAACCAAACCCTCAATTTCTCTCATCGTCCAGCATTCCCTATTCCGACCAGCCTTCCCTTTCACCCTGACAGGAATATACTGTCTCTGTTCTCTCGTTATCTCATTTCTGAAGGCTTCCCAATTTCCAGCTGTCCCTTTACCTGCGAGCATCTGCCCCAAATCAGCTTTTGAACATTCTTGCCTAATGCCGGCAAAATTAGCCTTCCTCCGGTTTAGAATTTAGACTATTAGATCTGGTCTATCCTTTTCCATCACTATTTTAAATCTAATAGAATTATGGTTGCTGGCCCCAAAGTGCTCCCCCACTGACACCTCAGTCACCTACCCTGCCTTATTTCCCAAGAGTAAGTCAAGTTTTACACCTTCTCTAGTAGATACATCCACATACTGAATCAGAAACTTTTCTTGTACACATTTAACAAATTCCTCTCCATCTAAACCTTTAACACTATGGCAGTTCCAGTCTATGTTTGGAAAGTTAAAATCCCCTCCCATAACCACCCTATTATTCTTACAGATAAGTGAGATCTCCTTACAAATTTGTTTCTCAATTTCCCTCTGACTATTAGGGGGTCTATAAGATATCCCAATAAGTTGATAATCCCTTTCTTATTTCACAGTTCCACCAAATAACTTCCCTGGATGTATATTCAGGAATATCCTCCCTCAGTACAGCTGTAATGCCATCTCTTATCAGAAACGTCACTCCCCCTCCTCTCTTGCCTCCCTTTCTATCCTTCCTGTAGCATTTGTATCCTGGAACATTAAGCTGCCAATCCTGCCCATCCCTAATCCATGTTTCCGTAAGTGCTATGGTATCCTAGTCCCATGTTCCTAACCGTGCCCTGAGTTCATCGGCCTTCCTTGCTAGGCCCCTTGCATTGAAATAAAGGAGTTTCATTTATCAGTCCTACCTTATTAACTGCTTCGTTCTTGCCTGCCTTAACTGTTTGACTGGCTTCTTTTCTCAACTGTACCAGTCTCTGATTGATTTCCTTCCTCACTATCTCTCTGCGTCCCACCCCACCAAAGTTACTAGCTTGAATCCTCCTGAGCAGCTCTAGCAAATCTCCCTGCCAGTATATTATTTCGGCTTTTGGCTGAATTCAGTGGTAGGCTCTAATACTAAGTGTGTGTAATTACTATAACTAGGAACATGGTGCAGGAGGCCAAGTAGCGAATTTGGATGCATTGAGCCACCATTAACAAGCAAATATGTCAGCATTGGTACTGCCACTAGAAAAATCCACAATGGCTTTAAAGTTTCTGGACATATTTCTGTTCACAGCTGACATATCAGACTATGGATGCAGAAAGATTCCGTCCTAGCCAAACTGAAACAGTTGGTGGTGATGAGGGGGAAACCAAAGAGCCATCACAACTGAAGCCTTTTGGACTCAACAAGACCAGATCCAGTGGAGGACGGCATGTTGATATGGGGAGCAAGAGTGATTGAACTGAGCAAAGATCACGGCCAGATACTGGCTGAACTCCACCACGGGTCTCCAAAATGATGATGCTGGTGAGAAGTTGTGTCTGATGATGAAACTTGGATACAGATATAGCCGTATTGGTGAAATGTTGCCCAGACTGCTGACAAGAACAAATATTACCGCCAGCAGCTCCCTCACATTTATGGGAATGGCCAGTAAACCCTGGACTCGGTTACATGTTGATTAAGCAAATCCTTTCATGGTCTCAATATTCTTAGTTATTGTCAAAACCAACTCAATGTGATTGGTTGTGCATAGAGTTCATTCAGAAAACACAGGATCAATGATACAAAGACAGCGCACATCAACTGCAATATAGAGACTTCCGGATGTGTTGGTCACAGAAAATGGGCCATCGTTTACCAGCAGATGGTTTGAGTATTTCCTTAAGTTAAATGATACCCGTCATATAAGGACAGTTCCATACCATCCATTATTCAATGGTCTGGCAGAAAGAGCAGTCCAAACTTTGAAAGCAGGCTTAAAGAAACAGCCGACAACTTCACTAGATACCAAACTGTCCCAGTTTCTGTTGGATTATAGGACCACCACTCATGCAACTACAAGGAAAGCTCCAGCAGAGTTACTAATGGGGAAAATACTCCATACAAGTTTAAATCTGATCTTTTCAGATCTGGGGGAATGGTGAAAAGGCATCAGGAACATCAGTCCTAGATGCCAGGTCCTGCCAAGTGAGAGAGACAGTTTACTACAGGGGATGAATTATGCTTTAGCTACCAGGAAAATGGCCCCTCATGGGTAAGAGACTTGGTTGATGCAAGGTCGGGACTAGGGACATATAAAGTTCGAGTAGGAGCAAAGAAACTGAACAGGTATATGGAGGATATGAAAGCCACATACCCTCAAATGAAGCAGGAGCAAAACATACCCTGCTCCACGGAACAGTCAGAAGGCTGGCAGAATCTGTGAAACATTGAACAGACCTCTGAATCTGAGATCGACACAGTGGATTTCACTACATCGATGCCTTTGCCACTGGAAGAGGACAGTGAATCTTTCCTGAGATCCTTCAGGTGCAAAAATGTTAGCTCTTGTGCATTACATACTGCCCATATCTATGGGAGAGTGGGCAAAACCTGACCTGGTGCTAAAATGCCCCAGGACAAGCTACCAAAAAAAGGACTGGCTTCGCTCCTCAGACTTAGAAGGGGAAGGATGTAGTGATTGTAATGAGGTCAGCCAGGTGGATCTCATAGAATATGAATTCTCTGATTGGGGCTGTTAATCTGGTCTAATCAAGGAGCCCTGGCTGACAGATAAAAAGAGGAGTATCAGATGGCTGACACTAAGAGCTGACTCTGAGGGAGCTGGCCTAGTCTCAAGGACTTTTCACATGTTAAAGAAAGGATGTCTTGGTGACAGGAAACCAGCCTCTGAGGAGTTAGTTCAGTCCCAGCAGTGGCAAACACTCCTGCTGTGGGTCAGCACAAGATAGCACAGAAACAGTTCTATCGAAGTGTGGTGCATACTTAAAGAGGTAAGAAATGGAGAATGGTGCAAAATAACACATTGGAACTCAAGGAAAACAGATTTCCTTGAAAATCCTTCACAATAAACACTTATTTGTGAAATTTAGCCCTTTAGGATTTTCTGTATTGGGTACTGAATTATCTAATGATGCAGAAATTGTATCAAGCATTAGTTCATCTAAGATGGAATGAAACACCTCATTATAAGGACATGGATGCTTTGAAAATCATGCAAAGACTAGTAGGAATAATATCAGGGATAAGAGGTTGCTTATAGTGAGAAAGAAAGATTTTCAAATGGGCCTATTTTCATTGGAACAGAAAAAGGGATTCAAAGTTAAGAAGGATTGTGATAAAGTAAATGATAAAAGGTTTTTTTCCTATGTTTGGGGATTCACATAGCAAGGGGACGGTATCAGACAAGAATATTGGGGATAATTCAGAAATCATTTTCATAAAGACAATTTAAATATACAACATCTTAATGCAATTCATAATTATGGCAGAACTGCTTTGATTGACGAGATAATTAGTCCAATGGCTCAACTGGGAAGTGCATATTGTTGCATAAAACAAGGATCTGTGCCTTTTACAATCTCAAGACACCCCTAAAGTGCTTTGATATCAATGACGCACATTTGATGTATAGGCATTGTCATAATGTATGAAATACTGCAAAGCACATAGACAGAGCAAATTCCCACAAATGGCAATGTGATAATGGCCAGTTCATTTTTTAAAATAATGGTTCTTGAAGGACAAATATAACCAAGATGCTTATGAAACATTGACCACCTTTAAATCATTTACATCAACCTCGGGGTCTCGATTTAAAATTTCAAGTGCAAGCAATCCCTCTAATGCTGCCATTGACCAAACTCCAGCTCCCAAGGGACCTATATTAAAGATAGTGGGCTGTCTTCTAATGTTGTCAGATCAACCATAGAACTGGCAGATCCAAAATGGAGATGCCTCAAGATAAAGAAAAATAACTGTATGATGTGGGAGCTGGCTGATCCCATTGTGGATGGCAGTGACCACATCTGCAGCAAGTGTTGGTTGCTGGAAGAACTCCGGATCAGAGTTGATGTTCTGGAATCTGAGCTTCAAACACTGTGGCACATCCGGGAGGGGGAGAGTTACCTGGACGCTTTGTTTCAGGAGGCAGTCACACCTGGGAGATTAAGTAATTTACATTCAGTTAGTGATCAGGGACATCAGAGTGTGACTGTAAGTGAGGCAGGTAGGGGGAACCTGAGTTCAGGAGTGGAGGAGCCTCAGCCCTTGACCTCGTCCAACAGGTATGAGATTCTTGCTCCCTGTACGGATGAGGAAAAGGGCTCTGGACAGGATGAGCCAGCTGACCATGGCACCATGGTGCAGAAGGCCATTAAAGAGGGGGGAGCAAAAAGACAAGTAGTTGTTATTGGGGAATTCTATAATTAGGGGGACAGATAGTATCCTTTGCAAGCCGGATCAGGAGTCTCGCATGGTGTGTTGCCTGCCCAGTGCCAGGGAGCAGGACATCTCCGACCGGCTTGAAAGGATTTGGAGCGGGAGGGGGAGGATCCAGTTGTTGTGGTCCGTGTTGGGACTAACAGCATAGGAAAAGCTATGGTGGAGGATCTGTTTGGGGATTATCAAGCACTAGGAAAGAAATTGAAGTACAGGTCCTCAAGGGTCATAATCTCGGGATTACTGCCCAAGCCATATGCCAATTGGCATAGAGATCAGAAAATTAGGGAAGTAAACACTGACTAAGGGATTGGTGTGGGAAAGAGGGATTCCACTTCATGGGGCATTGGCATCAGTTTTGGAACCGGGGGGTTCTGTACCGTTGGGATTGTCTCCACCTGAACCAATCAGGTACCAATGTTCTCATGAAGAGGATAAATAGAGTGGTCAGTAGGACTTTAAACTTCTGAGTTGGGGGGAAGGGAAAGTGAAAGCGACAAGGAGTATGGAGTTAAATGGAAAGATAAGCAACAGGATAGCATATATGCAGGCGGATTTAAACTCGAGGCAGACTGGGAATGCAGCAAAAAGGAAGGATAACTTAGGACATTTATGACTTCCAATATCCCTAATGACAAGAAAGTTAGCATTAAGGCACTTTACCTGAATGCTCGTAGCATTCGTAACAAAGCAGATGAACTAATGGCACAGATCATCGTGAATGATTATGATGTGGTAGGCATCACAGAGACATGCTTACGGGGGGGTCAGAACTGGCAGTTAAACATCCAAGGATTTTCAACTTATCGAAAAGACAGGGAGGTGGACAGAGGGGATGGGGTTGCCTTGTTAGTTAAGAACAAAAGTAAATCTATGGCACTGAATGACATAGCTTCAGATGATGTGGAGTCTGTGTGGGTGGAATTGAGGAACCACAAAGGCAAAAAAACCATAAAGGGAGTTATGTACAGACCTCCTAACAGTGGTCAGGACCAGGGGCGCAACATGTACCGGAAAATAGAGAAGGCATGTCAGAAAGGCAAGGTCACAGTGATAATGGGAGACTTCAATATCCAGGTGGACTGGGTAAATAATGTTGCCAGTGGATCCAAAGAAAGGGAATTCAAGGAATGCTTACAGGATGGCTTTTTGGAACAACTTGTCATGGAGCCCACAAGGGAGCAGGCTATTCTGAACCTAGGGCTATGTAATGAACCAGACTTTATGAAAAATCTTAAAGTAAGGGAACACTTAGGAAGTAGTGATCATAATATGGTAGAGTTCAGTCTGCAGTTTGAAACAGAGAAGGCAAAATCAGATGTAATGGTGCTACAGTTAAATAAAGGTAATTATGAGGGCATGAGAGAGGAACTGACGAAAATAGACTGGAAGCAGAGCCTAGCGGGGAAGACAGGAGAGCAAAAATGGCAGGAGTTTGTGGGTATAATTGAGGAGACTGTACAGAGATTCATCCCCAAAAAAAGATTATCCAGGGAGGGATTAGACAGCCATGGCTAACAAAGGAAGTCAGGAAATGTATTAAAGAAAAAGAGAGATCCTATAAAGTGGCCAAGAGCAGTGGGAAATCAGAAGATTGGGAAAGCTACAAAAACAAACAGAGGATAACAGAGAGAGAAATAAGGAAGGAGAGGATCAAATATGAAGGTAGGCTAGCCAGTAATATTAGAAATGATAGCAAAAGTTTCTTTCAATACATAAGAAACAAACGACAGGCAAAAGTAGGCATTGGGCCATTCAAACTGATGCTGGAAGCCTAGTGATGGGAGATAAGGAAATAGCAGGAGAACTTAACAAGTACTTTGCGTCAGTCTTCACAGTGGAAGCCATGAGTAATATCCCAACAATTAAAGGGAGTCAGGGGGCTGAGTTGAGTATGGTTGCCATTACAAAAGAGAAAGTACGAGAAAAGCTTAAAATTGATAAATCTCCTGGTCCCGATGGGATACATCCTAGAGTTCTGAGGGAGGTGGCTGAGGAAATAGCGGAGGCGTTGGTTGAGATCTTTCAAAAGTCACTGGAATCAGGGAAAGTCCCGGATGATTGGAAGATTGCTGTTGTAACCCCCTTGTTCAAGAAAGAATCAAGACAAGAGATGGAAAATTATATGCCAATTAGCCTAATCTCGGTTGTTGGTAAAATTCTAGAATCCATCATTAAGGTTGAGGTTTCGAAATTCTTGGAAGAGCAGAGTCGGATTAGAACAAGTCAACATGGATTTGGTAAGGGGAGGTCGTGCCTGACAAACCTGTTGGAATTCTTTGAAGAGGTGACAAGTATGATCCCTGGAATGGTAGGTCTAACATACGAGGAACAGCTGACGATCCTGGGATTCACTGGAGTTTAGAAGATTAAGGGGAGATCTAATAGAAACTTACAAGATAATACATGGCTTAGAAAGGGTGGACGCTAGGAAGTTGTTTCCGTTAGGCGAGGAGACTAGGACCCGTGGACACAGCCTTAGAATTAGAGGGGGTCAATTCAGAACAGAAATGCAGAGACATTTCTTCAGCCAGAGGGTGGTTGGCCTGTGGAATTCATTGCCGCAGAGTGCAGTGGAGGCCGGGACGCTAAATGTCTTCAAGACAGAGATTGATAAATTCTTGATGTCACAAGGAATTAAGGGCTACGGGGAGAATGCTGGTAAGTGGAGTTGAAATGCCATGATTGAATGGCGGAGTGGACTCGATGGGCTGAATGGCCTTACTTCCACTCCTGTGTTTCATGGTCTTAACTGTTTTAGAGGCAAATACTGCATTGATTATCATTGACTCTACAATATGTACACATTAAATATTTATTATAATGTGATTGAAATGTTTCTAATTTCTAGTTGTAATTGCTGGAATATCAATGTTTTCCTTTTGGAGAATTGTGGGCACGTGATTACGAGGCAATTTTGAACAATCTAATCTGTTCAGTTCAGAGAGGAAGAGGCTGGAAAGCCTGAAAGAGATGTCTGAAGTATTACACAGTATAAAACTAATTACTGAATATTAATTTAAATTTAAGTAAGATGGTAGCAACAGTGTAACCCAACTTGGAACTGATACTGGCCGGGGATTCTTCACCCTAAGGATTCTAAATATCTGAAACAATCTGACAGACACTGATCTTAGGAATATGATTAGTTATGAATTGGAAGCTTTAAAGTACTGGGAGTGATGAGATTCATATTTTGGGCTCTCAAAAGGAACTCTAATTCAGCCTGAAGGCACATCTTTGTTTTCACAGCAATAAGGCAGGTTATGAATTTTCAATCGACAGATACTGGACTCTCGCTGGGCTTAATATTCTTTGTTTATGTTCACCAAGCAAAACAGTCAGTTTTCACAATAAGCCTCATCGATTGTCGAGCTAAGGGCTTTTTCAAACACAGAGAAATTTAAGATATATATTACACCTGTTGTTAAGGGTATATAAAGCACTGTTGTTTGCAAGTATATGTGTCTCATTTTGATGGATGACATTACTGAAGCCTTTGGTAACTATAGGCCAAACGCACATCTCAAAGAAGGAAGGAATTAATTTCCCTAGAAAGCACCTTGTCAGCCAACAGGGTTTAAGGTTTGAGACTACTAACTGCATTGTTTGCTCTTAAAAAAAGGTGCCTTGACGTGAAGTAATATGAATTCATAATTTTACTACATCCCAAACACACTGAGGTGTCAGGTGTAATTTACTTACGGACAAAATACAAAATAGAGTTCACTTAAATAGACATCCTATTTCAGGCACTTTAACCTGTAAATTTATTTATTACATTTAAAGAAAATCCTTCACTGAACCCAAGGATATTGTCATTCATATTGTCCATTGCAGAAAGTTCACAAGATGTGAAATGTTTCCATCTTCTCCACGTTATTGCCGTCACATTATGGGATAATCACTGTGATGCCATTTTCATAATTTTGAGATCCATGCTGAACCAAAGTCTTGATGCTCACATTAGATTGACGCAAGTTTTCTCATCAATCTTACTGAGACACGTGGGAAAAGTGGGTCTAATCTATTTCCTCATGACAAGCCCAAATGTTTCATAGCATCTTTTCCATGGGCTACGTTTCTCCCTGTTGAGAACTGCCATCTCCTGGGACTTTTACCACATATAATCAGGGACAGGAGCAGGAACACAAAATCAATGCAGAATTACTCGCCCTCTAATCTTCCCAGCCTCCATTGGAAAACAAGTAACTCCCCTGGTAGAGCTGGTGAATCTGCATGCGCATCAATTATAGAACCAAAGTTCTGATCCTGTACAGACTGCATGTCACAGGAATGTACAGGTATTTGTATACTGCTGATGGAACTTCTTTAATATTTTTATAATTTAAAAAGGAATTATTATTAAAAAGGAATCGTCTTCCACGGTTTTGGTTCACTGCAGGCCGAACATATTAGAGGGAACCTTCCGCAATCAGGAGGCTGCCGGGAAGTTTTTTTCCCAATTAAATGAATGGGTTAGCTCCTATAGGTGGTTTCGGGCTTGCACAGTAGATTTGGGAAAGTATCCCCAGTGGGTATGAGAGGACTACTGAAACAAAAAAAAAATAAAATTACTGTAGCTTTTATTAATGGTGCTTGATGAAATCAGGGGCAAAATCTTAAAAAAATGAAAATCATGGACTAAAGTCATAGCTTGTAGGTGGCAATAAAAAAGAGCAGGCCATTTTGCCCGTCAAGTCCATTTATAGCTCTCCGCATGAGCGATTAAGACACATTCACTTGACTTGTCCCCATAGACTTACAGTTCTTTCTCCTTCAGGAACAGGAGACATTTTCTAATTGGACATAAATCATTCAGCCCATCAAATCTGCTCCGCTATTCAAATGAGATAATGGCTGATCCACAACCCCATTTTCCTGCTTTTTCCCTATGACCCTTGATCACCTGACTGATTAAAATCTGATTTTTTCTCAGCAACGAATGTACATAATTACCAGACTTCAACCATCCTCCACGCTAAAAAATTCCACAGAGGGATTACCCTCAGAGGAAAAAAATTCTCCTCATCTCTGCCTTAAATGTGCCTTTTTCAGAGATTATGTCCTGTGGTCTTAAACACTCCCACAAGGGGGGAGAAAGCATATTTCCTCCTGTCAAATCCTCCTAAAAGTCTTGCAGATTTGAATAAGATCCCTTCTCATTTTGCTTCATTTCAACAATTGCAAGCCCGATCTACTCAAGCTCTCCTCAAAAGGCAGTTCCTACATACCTGGTATCAGCCTAGTGAACCTTCCGTGGACTGATGCTGACATTGAGCTAGGGGAAGGTCTCATTGTGGATAATTGAACTCTGCTACATTGAACCCTACAGGAAAATGGGTCCTGATTGAAACTCATTTCCTGTCGATGGTAGCTGGGTGCAGAAGAGCATCATGGACTGTCAAGGTCACGATGCTGGTATTGGTTCATATTGTATGTGAACTTCAATTGCTTTTCATTTTTTATGTTCCCTCTTGTTTCGTGCCTATAGATGCTCATGTCTGGATTTTTCTGAACACTTACCTCTGTGTGATGATCCACTACTGTACAATCACAAGTTGTGGGTGACCATTGGGTATACTCAGACTCAGACGGATCTTGTTACTTCTTAGGACAGGTGAACTATGCAGCATGGTGGTTCAACAACAATGATAGTGAGAGAATGGGGTTGTTCATGTGGGGGGGGTGGTGGCAGATATGCCAGCTCTGTGCCATGAACATCATGATGTTGTGGCCACTGTGCCATTGCACTGCAAGTAAGGGGCAATGATGGATTGCCAACACCTCAAAGAGACTGCAGATACAAGGAATACTGGACTTTCTCCAGCTATCCATTGAATGGCGAGTTGTTCCAGGAATGGCACGTGATAAGATTAGATTCCCTACAGTATGGAAACAGGTCCTTCGGCCCAACAAGTCCACACCGACCCTCTGAAGAGTAACCCACACAGACTCATTTCCCTCTGACTAATGCACCTAACAACAATGGACAATGTACCATGGCCAATTCACCTGGCCTGTACATTTTTGGACTGTGGGAGGAAACCAGAGTACCCAGAGGAAACCCACACAGACACGGGGAGAATGTGCAAACTCCACACAGATAGCTGCCCGAGGCCAGAATCGAACTTGGAACCTTGGTGCTGTGAGGCAGCAGTGCTAACCACTGAGCCACCATGCTGCCCAAAAACAGGGGAACAAAGCTGCGTTGGATCTCAAACCCATGCCTCCATGGAGGCTAGAAACGAAACCCAGCATCTTAGACCGCTCAGCCACGGCACCAGGCAATCAAATTGGATGCGAGACAGGCCATGAAAGCAGAGCTTTTGAGATTTTTGATAAGATATAGCAAGAAATTTCACTAGGCCTCGTTTTAAGAATTGCTCCATAAAAGGCTCAAAAACATGTAAAATTCAGCCCAATGGCTTAGAGTCAGTTATTTCCATTTCCCCAGTTTTTCGGAAGTGATATCCTATCCCATCAGCCCTCTGGAAGATACAAGACTATAGACTCAGAAACTCAAACATTTACTTCTAATTATTGTTCAAATATGAGCCTGAGCAGCAAATGTCCTGCCTTACTGTTCAACCCTAGAAGATATTTGGCTGAGTGAAATATCAAGCATCCAAATCCCGGACAATTGCCATTCTCCTCCATAGAATAGCAAACACACTACCCTTCCCACTGCTCCATAGCTAAGATCAGCCATTACAATGAAACTCAAATTTTACCGAAAAAGACACATTGTATCAACAGTTTTTGACACATTGTATGAACAGTTTTTGCCTTGCACTCATCAGGACATCAAGAAATACCATTATAAAGGGAAAACAAATTTATACTGATTGAGAAGCCTTTTTAAGCGATGCTCAAGTTCTGTATTATCAAATAACTATTTGTATACCATGACACTCTTTGCTCCCACACACACACAGAAGAATGTGTTTCTTTGCTTGAAGGGGGTCTGGAATATGTGTAGTTCTAAGATCAGCTGTTCCCAATGACCAGAGTGTTTTTTTGCGGTTGCAGTCCCCAGAAAAATGGCATTGCTAATCTGTGTGAGTGATGTACTCATCCCCAAACAATCTGAAATATAAAATGCCTGCAGAAGATTGTATTAGCAGAACATGATTAAAATCACAGCAAATGGTCATTCAAACTGTGCAGGGATCTTTGAAAACCTCTTCCAACGGGACTTGTGCAGCCTCATTTTTATTACAGTGCCATCCCAGAAGGAAGGACTAACAACAGAACAGGTCAGTAATAGAAGACATTAAGATCTCAGAGAGGCTTGGTGTTTTTATTTCTCACAAATACTTACTATAGCACTGAGCTTCCTCATATAGAGTCCACAGAACATTTTCATTCCTCACAGGACCGCACTGCTGAGGAGCAACATTTTATTACATTTCAATCAGCTACTTAATTCCCATCCGGTCAAATGCTCATTCAATTCCATGCTTAGAGAAACCCAATTGCAGTTTGCTAGCAATGCTATCTTGTTATTCTAACTGGTTTTAAACCTGCTTGTATTCTCAATGGGCTGTTAATAGTTGAACAGATTACTCTTTTAAATGAAGTCAGCAATAGCTTAATTACTGTTCAAGTTATCGGACCGTGGCAACTTCAGGCAATGAATTAGAATCATAGAAAATTGCAAAATAGATCAATTAATCCGCCCACAACTTTACCATGCTCTCCTCATTGAATCATGTTGAGATACATTTACTACCCACTCAAAAGCTAAATGTTGAAGATATATTAATCTTTCAGGTGGGGAAATATATCCGTCCATGAATTCACATTAAATTCTATCCTTATCAGACCTGTGGTTTAAATTCCATTCTTTAAACGATCTTTTCTTGCAAAACTGATTGTTGCTTTCTATTCAGTTTTCCCTCCTTCTCTCTAAGCTAAAACCTCTTGATCCCATGAAAGCTAATTGACAAGAAGCTGTAGATTTGTTACACCAGATTTCCACTCAGTTTGTTACACATCCAGCTTCCGGAAGCTTGAAAAGTGTTTGAAGCACAAGGAGACTGATACAAAACCAGGGGCTGAATTCAGTGCAGCGACAGTGGCAATCTCAAAACGGTGGCCATTTCCTAGAGCCCAAACCCAGTGAAGTTGCAATCAGAAAATGAGCTGCTGTTTTCTGGAACCTGAGGATCCTACTCCAGGAGCTGTTGGCCAATCAAAGGCCAATCTCAGTCTCAGTAGTGCCACCAAGGGACAATGGCCATTGCTGGGACATAGGAGACCTGAGACAAGGAGTGACTATGGTACATAAAGCAGCCTTGTCAGGCATATACGAGTATGCCCAGTGAAGAGGTGGAAGAGAAGTCATTATGCAGGACAGGAAGAATTCTTCTCATGGGAAAAACCCTTGCTAATGGCAGGCCTTTTCATTGGTACAAGGTGCACAAATAGAAGGGCACTGAACTGGTACAGATGGGCCCAACAAGGTACATCTGCTGGCCTTCCCTGATAATGTGGACCCAAGTCAATGGTATTCTGCAACCAGCAGCCGCATAAGATTTTCAAATGGACCTTAATCGGTGCTAAATTTCACCCAAGGTGAAAATTACTTCAGAAATATTGTCACAACTCACTTATCAAAGTACACTGATAATCAAATTCCAGTACTTCTTGTGTTATCAAAAATGCTAAAGATCTAATCAAATTACTAAAAATTCACAGACAATCTCTTAGGTTAACAGAAGACTCTGAACAGGGGGTTTCTATGCTTGATATGAAACTACCATTTATTACAAATATGTCATTTCAAACTATAGGCAATCAAAACATAACTTATCAATTTATCACTCTTTAACATAAATCACTAATTAAATCCATGAACACATACAAACAAGCATACACCAACAAAAATGTATAGCTATTATGGAAGAAAGGAAAATAAATTCAGAGAACAGGGTGCAATAGAATCAGTCCAAAGGTGCCTTTTTGTGTCTTCTGATTCCTTTTAATCTCCAATCTTCTTTCACTTTCCCAGTCAAGTATCTTTTTTACCAAAGACACAGGGTGGTTAGCACACACATTGTCCAACTTCTCAATCACTGATTGGGGTAGCAGTTTACAGAAAATGGTGGGAAAGAATGGCTAACTATCTCTCGACTTATTGTTACTTCCCCACAAGGAGAAAGAGAATGATGTCTTTTTAGAATCTGGAGATTTTCAGCCACTGCGTTTATTACACACAGGCTGTCCACCTGCCCAAAAAACAGACATTAGTCACGCTGAGCATTCCTGATCCACGTGGTCCTGATTGAAAAACCAATAAACAGAGTGTTTCTGGGTAAAACTACCCTGAGCACACATCCATGGTGCCATTATCTATTAACTTTGTGTGGTTTTTGCTTTATTGTGGTCACTTAGTTTGGCAGAAGCCTGTAGAAGAATTGATTGTGAATCTATTATTTTTCCCCTACCATCAGTGTGCTCTCACAGTGGGCACCTTCACTGATGGCTCCTGTTACTTAGCCTTTTTGTGTTAAAAGGTTTACTGAGGTCTCAGGGAACATGAGAGGTACTGTGTATTCGTCTGCCAGAATTCTGTAGAACACACACTTCTAATCCTCAGAAATTGCAGAGGCTGCCATGAAATAGTGCCATCGTATCCTGCAGCCAAATATCTCCACCTGTATCAAGAATGGTATTATTCTGACCCATATTTTACAGCTTCAGAGGCACCATGGTAAAGGCCCCCTGAAAAGCAAAGGAGTTCCATATATAGCAGAAGCTGCCTGAAGAGGCTTCAGAAGAGAGAATCTTGCTCGCTAGAGGTCTCAGTGTCAAACTCACATCTTGGGTAAATCTATCCATCATGGCAAAAGTCTTGCCTTTATTTTCTCCGTCACTTCCACAAGAGAATGCCTCACCTGCAGTGCCTGAAAATTTCTAAGCGACCCTTCAGTTTCCTGTTCACACTAACAATGAAAGATGCTGCTCAGCCCTTGTAGGCTCTGTACAAATTATTTCAAACCAAATAGCCAATTAATGTGGTTAACAACCTAACATATCATGAGTGCAATTTAATGAGGCCCCCAGGAGTGGGAGCCACAGTGGACAGGGAGATTTCATTAGGTGGGAGCTGAAAAATATCCTTATTTTGGAGATGGCATCTCAGTGGTGACTTGGGCCTCATGCTGTCTGGTGGTAAATGCCTCTTTACCATATATTTGCAGCCTCCAAATAGTCCTTAAAGTACAACATTTACAAATTAAATTCTCCTCTCATGAGTAAGTCAATGGTGAGTGGGAAACTTGTGTCACCTGTTTTAGGATGGCTTAACGCTGTCAATCTGTTAGGTTATATATTTGAATCTGATGTGAGCAATTATATTTATTGAACTCAGCATTAAAGGCCGGTGAGCAGGAAAATGCTCTCTAATCTAAACTGTTCCGAACAGCAAGGGAGAAGCAGATGTCAAGTGCTGCAGACGGGGTCAAGATATGAATGGACACAGTAGTCGGTCCTGCAAGTGGAGTGGGTGGGACTCAGCATGAAAGGATGCAGAGATGTGGATTTCAAGGAGAGGTGGTATTGAACTGAGCACTAGGAAGGTCTTTGCATGATGGGGGATCAGAGTTTGGGCTGAGGAAACAATTCAAAGGTGCAAATGTTGAGTCTTAGCAGCTGGGTGAGGTCCTTGATGTCACACAATGAGGAGAGTACAAGCTTGAAGGACAGTAGGTCCATATTGAGGATGGTGAGTGAAGGGCTACTGAGAATTGGTCAAGGATGTTGGAGGCAAGCTCTTGGATTGAGAAGTCAGGTCAAAACTGAGGGGGTGAGGTTGAAAGATAAGAGATGGAGTCTTGAGTATCATTCGGTCAAGGACAATAGTAGGTGATTCGAGCGTGACTGAAGGAAGTTGCAAAGTGACATTGGGAGAGTCAAGGTTCATATATAGAAGTTCAAACAGCCAGAGAGGGTGGTGTGTGCAGGTTGGTACATGGCAACAATGTAGCTGCAAATGAAGCTTGAGTTACCAAGGTGCAGTGTAAGGATTCTGTGTGGTGATGGGAAGAGATTTAGGTAATTCAGTGGCATCCGAACCACCTCATCACTAGCAAGTTAGCTGGGACAAGGTGAAGAGAAATAGGTCAGCTGTGCAAAACCCTGACATTTACTGTCCTATCTGAAAGGATGGTGCAAGCAAATTCAATTATATTCAGAAGAGAATTGTATTAATTCTTGACTGAGGTAAGAATACAAGAGATTAGAAATGAACAGGAGAGTGAGATTAATTGGATAACTATCAAAGCAAGACATGATAGGCAAATGGGCTCCTGTACTGTATTATTGTATGATTCTACTATCCACCATGTCCTCTGTTGTATATTTAATTGATATCAAAGCAATGTAAAATTGGCTCAAGTTATTTTTAATCTGCACAGCACCTATTTACAAGAATTTTAAAATATCTCTATATCTTCAAAATATCTGCACTTCTGTTTATGTCAGTTCTAACTTCTATTAACTTCTCTGGTGTCTGTTCACTTTACTCTGAACTTTATACCCAGTCATAACCAATCAAGTATAGTGGGCACAGATCAGTAACCAGACACTCATGATCAAATGCAGATTAATTAAACTATTGAGCACCACATCATCCAATAGACAGATTGCTTGTTGCCAGTATTTCACAACAAAAGGGAAATAAGTTTATCCATTTTATTAAATGGAGTTGAAATTGAAATAATTCATTTTTTGGTGAAAAACAATGCAATGTCTTTGAATATTTGAATTTTGATATTGCTTTTGGTATAAATATATTTACATATCTCAATTTCAATTTCCTTTTACATGATAAATCGATCATGTAATTTTCATCTACCTTTGATATTGTTTCTTTCAATTCTGTCCAATGAGCAACAAACACAATGCACATGCTGTCAAATCCTTACTTCATATATCATTCTTTTAGTACATACAGAGCTCAGATAATGCAGAAGCAATATCCGGATGTTGAGGGTCAGCTTTATATAATCTGTCAGTTTCTTTAAAAATAAAAACATCAAATGAATTCACTCACATCAGAACAATCGGAACGTAGCTGCTCTTCAGCAAGTTTTGAGTTCAGAAGGTAGAAGAAGGTAACATGAGATGATTGGTTTATTGTCAGTAGGAAATGATGGCTGACCTCATGTTTGAAATTCTATGGAGGTTTTATTCTTCAAATTTACAACTGCTTTGTGCTAACAACATTCCCCACATCGTTCCAAACCTTAGCTTGTCACATGAAGCATCACTTGGATAAAGAAGAATAGAACAACTGTCAGCAAGAGATTTCCAGAAAAATTGAGGGTAGCATTTTTGAGTTTTGAGTTCCTAGTCATAAAGCAAAAGCCCAGGGAGAGTTGCAGTACGCTGGAAGAGAAATAATGTACCGGAAGGAGAGGTAGAATAATATTCTTCCAGTTGCAGTAATGGCAGAATCCATAAGGGTGCAGAATTTTTGATCGGGGCAGAAACCCTTGTTCTGACTGTGAGTGGATTAGAAATATTTATTTTCTTTAAGATGACTTCTGCGTAGAACAGGTCTTCCTGTTGGAAACGGTTACAGAAATTTACATATGCAATAACAGAGATCCTGCCTACTAGAAAGCGCTGCCATATTCTAAAGTTTGAATATCAAGCAGCCACTTTGACAGCTGCAGTGAAAGGGTAACTATGTGAGGTAATGGGGGAAAGTGAGGGCAAGGTGGCATGCAACGTAGGTAGAATGCAGGGTCGCTCAGAATGGGAAGGGAATGAAGTGTTGAGAGAAGTGGAAAGGTGTTGTCAGATTGGAAATCGTGATATCAGCCTGTAATAGGAGGATATTTAGTTGGGTCAGTTGTCTCCTTTGAATCCTCCCACTTTCTCCAGACCAAAGAGATAGCCATGGGGCACCCACATGGGCCCCAGCTAAGCCTGCCTCTTTGTTGGGTATGTTGAGCAGTCTGTCTTCCGCACCTCCCTGGTCCTCACTTTCCACCCCACCAACCTCCAGATACAAAGCATCATCCTCCCCGATTTCAGCCACCTACAAACAGATCCACCAGTAGGGATCCTATTCCTATCTGAGTTTTGCAGAGACCATTCCCTCTGCGACTCCTTTGTTCTTTCCATGCCCCCTCCACTCCCAGCACCTTCCCCTGCCACTACGAGAAGTGCAAAACCATGCTTCCCCACTCACCTCCATCCAAGGCCACAAAGGATCCTTCCACATCCAACAGAAATTTACCTGTACTTCCACACTGTGTCCATGTCTCTTGATGTGGTCTCCTTTACATTGAGGAGACAGGACACCAACTTGCGGAACACTCCAAAGAAACCTCTCTGGGGCACACGCACAAAACAACCGTACTGCCCTCCTGCTGAACACTTTAACTCCACCTTCCACTCTGCCAAGGACATGCAAGTCCTGGTCCTCCTCTTCCGCCAAACTCTAACCACCCGATGCCAGGAGGAAGAACTTCTATCTTGGGACAGTCCACCCACATGAAATCAATGTTGTTTTAATCAGTTTCCTTATTTCCCCTCCATCTACCTTATCCCAGACCCAGCCTTACAACTCAGCACCCTTTTGAACTATTCCACCTGAGCACCTTCCTTCCCACCTACCCACTCCACCCTCCTCTCTGGCCTATTACCTTTACCCCCACCTTCATCTACCTATCACATTCCCAGCTACCTTTGCCCTACCCCCCTCCCCTCTTCCCCCCCACCCCAAATATCTCTCACCCTGCCTTGGCCCACCCCCTCGTTCCTGAAGAAGAATTCATACTCAAAATGTTGATTTTCCTGCTCCTCGAATGCTGCCTGACTTTCTGTGCTTTTCCAGCACCACACCTTTCTACTAAGAGGATCTTTGTCAGTTTGGATTGCGGCGCAGGTTGAGTCTGGTTATGGAAGGTATTGGATCTGGTCCAGGAGGGGGTGTGTAGTTGAGAGTGGAGGTGTTGGATCAGGTTGGTTGGCAGGGTGTCATTATATTGGTTCAAGAAGAGTGGGTATTGGGTTGGGAATTGAAGGCTCCATACCTAGGCTGGTGTATTGAGTGTACAGTGTCCCATAGAAGCTTCATTTTCAATGAGATACCTCCTGAAGGATCTGTGACCAGGAATAACATACATTCTACATATATTCAGGTCAGAATCCTACCTTTTCAACAATTCCCATTTTTAACTGCAATCAATGGGGAATTATTTCAAACCAATGACAGATCTGCTTGTTTGAGGGAAGTGCAGTGGAAGTGGTTTGTGTGGCCTTTGGCAACTTACCACGTAGGAGACTGTGGAGAAGATTGTGACTTGTGGAATAAGGCCAAATATAACAGATTGTACTGAAGATTTATTTGAAAGGAGGAATCAGCGAGGAAAGGTTAAGCAGGCTTTCTCAGGATGGTTGGGAAGGAGCAGTAGCGTCTTATTGGATGTCGCCCCAGTAGCGGCCATTGCTTTCAATGGTGTTACTGAGATCAGAAAGCTGTCAGCCAATCCTCCCCAGCTGGAGGCATAAAGCCTGTGTCAACCCAATTAACACTTCCCAGAGTGTGAAATGGCTGCAGGGCTGCTCATCAAACTAGGGACAAGTTTTATGGCACCTCTTGTGGCAGTGAAGTGAGAAACATAGCCACATGCCAAATCCTGGCCCAGAGTCACTGAATTTACACCTAGGGAATTGAAGTCTCTGCTCTAAAGCAATGTAAATTTATTTTAATTGTAAATCGGTCTTTTTTGCAATGCTTGTAGTGCAGGTTATTCAAATTAAATATGCAATTTAATTTGTTTTTCAACAGTCTTTGAAAACTTCTAAACAAAACTATAAATTTGATACAATTACAAAAACATAATTCTGTAGATTCAGGAAACCAAAAGAAAGAACAAATTGAAGGTTGGATGAACTCAACATAGCAGACAGCATCTGAGGAAAGATGGTTAATATTTCAAGTCCATGACTTTTCAAAGAGAAATGAAAGTGTGGATGGGAGAAAGGGGCATGAAGAACTAAAGAGAAGTTCTGCCAATGGTCAAAGGCCAGGGAGATTAAATAGCAAAGGGTTTCATCTTGTAAAAGTCAAAAAAGAGGTAAGGAATATGGTGAAGAAACAAAAGTTGTGTTCAAATAAGGCATGAATTCATATTTATAAATATATAACAATCTTATTGTATTTGAACACAACCTTTGTTTCTTCACCACATCTATTATCACTCTGTTTGTTTGACTTTTGCAACATGAAGGAGATAGTGAGGACTGCAGATGCTGGAGATCAGAGCTGAAAATGTGTTGCTGGAAAAGCGCAGCAGGTCAGGCAGCATCCGAGGAACAGGAAATTCGACGTTTTGGGCATGAGCCCTTCTTCTTTCCTGAAGAAGGACTCATGCCCGAAAAGTCGATTCTCCTGCTCCTTGGATGCTACATGACCTGCTGCGCTTTTCTAGCAACACACTTTCAGCTTTTGCAACATGAAACACTGTTGTTTCGACTGCCCTAGGCTCCACTCTATGACAGGCTTTCATCGTTGTTGTTCCTACTCCTGACTCTCTTCCATTGGTATCAAAGCCCATACACCTCTACGTCTCTTCCATCTGGTCATTGGTCTGAAATGTTAATGTTCTTTTCTCTCCACAGATGCTGCTTGACTTATTGAGTTTTCCCAGTCATTTTGTATTCTTATTATGTTGTAGACTGAGTCAATTGAGAAAAAATGAGATTTCAGACATTAGGCTCCCCCTCTCCACTACTCTATCTCTCCGACACAAAATATTATTTAAGCTTGAACATGTGAAAAATTGTGACAGTTGGATTCATTGTGCCTCTGACTTTTGTGAACTCATTCCATATTCACATTCATTAAACTGTGCTGCCAAGAAATCCCCAAACCACTTGGCAGCAACTCATTTTTTTTCGAGATTTGTTACATCATAAAGATTAATTGTTCTTCTACAGGTGGGAATTCTTCTCTGCAGAATACACAATTTATGCAGGTCGTGATTGTTCTCACACTGGCCTGGGCAAAGATTTCTGGGTAACGACAGATGGCATGGTAGATTTATAACATCTGTAGTCAGGATAAAATTTTGATGCATGATGCTCCCTTAAGCAAAGATAATTAAATTACATTTTTCTCATGACTTGTATTAGTTTGGGGAGAAGTATGCTTGTTAAAATGTGTGGCCATGCAGATATAATTCTTAATGTTTCTTGGGTGTTCCTTATTGCTCAACTTGCCAGCATAACCAACACTGTGAAAACAATGAGGACATTTACAAGGCCTCTAGTTTCACTTAGTTTCACATCTGTCTCCCGCGGAATTAAGCCATGCCAATTGTAATTGTTGGGCTTCAGTAAGAGGTGGCTGGCCCATTGGCCTACTGACCAAACAGGGAGGGTGTGAAGTGAGTGGGAGTTGACATTCTGCTGAGAGAAAACACTTCTATAGTAATTACTTTGGTAAATCTCTTCAGACTTCTAGGTTTCAATTAGATTATCTCTTATTCTTCTAGACTGAGGGGAACAAAATGCCTTGTCTGCCGATGGTCTTCTCATAAGACAATCCCTACACTCCTTTTTTGGACTTGTCCTCGGAAAAAATGGTCTTTCCAGAGGTGACAGAATGGCACACAGTATTCCAAATGCAGCCTCACTAATACCTGTCTCATTGTAAAAAAAAAAGAGTTCTTTGTTCTTCACTATAAAAACTAAGAATAAAAGCCAAATGCTGAAAACCCAAAACAAGCAAAAAAATGCAAAAGAAACTCAGCACGTCTGGCAGCATCTGCAGAGAGAAACAGAGTTAACACCTCAAATTCAAGATGATATTTCAGAACTGTGAAAAATTAAAATACTACTTGACTGCTCTAACTTTTTGTGTTTGTGAATAAAGACAATCTCTACTTGAAAAAATTTCTCAGTCTCTCGTGCTGTAGTTTTATTTTCAAAAATAGGCATACTTGCCAGTTACCCCAGTTTGCTACCATTCTTGCTAATATTGACAATTTTTTAAAGAATAAGTACATTACTGAGAGGAACTTTGAGACATTTTGGGAACATGAAAGGAGCTATGTAAATACAAGTCCTATATTTTCTGTAAAGTACTCTATAAAGTAAAGAATGTTAATTCATTTAAATTGTAAATTGTCCAGCTGGATTTCCCAGACAACGATTATCATCTACCAATATCTATCAGGGGATAACATTTAGGTAGCATCAATTAATAAACTTATTTTATTCTTAAAAGACCACTCAGTAATTCAAACGTTTAAACTTTCCATATATAACATTCATCATTTTAATATTGGTAAAGGTCTTTTGCCGGAAACGTCGATTTCGCTGCTCCTTGGATGCTGCCTGAACTGCTGTGCTCTTCCAGCACCACTAATCCAGGATTTTAATATTGGTTCAAATTTAGAACATAGAACATAGGACATGGAACATACAAAAGTACAACACAGAACAGGCCCTTTGGCCCACGATTTTGTGCCAAGGATTAATTCAAATGTAAAATAAAAGAACTTAACCTACACACCCTTCAACTCCCTGCTATCCATGTGCATGTCCAGCAGTTGCTTAAATGTCCCTAATGATTCTGCTTCCACCATCACCCCTGGCAACACATTCCATACATTCAAAACTCTCTGCATAAAGAACCTTCCTCTGAAGTCCCCGCTATACCTTTCTCCTAATATCTTAAAACTATGACATCTCATGCCAGTCAATCCTGCCCGGGGGAAAAGTCTCTGGCTATTGACTCTATCTATTCCTCTCATTATCTTGTATGCCTCGATCAGGTCACCTCTCTTCCTCCTTCTCTCCAGAGAGAAAGGTCCGAGCTTATTCAACCTCTCTCATAAGGCAAGGCCTCCAGTCCAGGCTGCATCCTGGTAAACCTTCTTTGCACCCTCTCCAAGCCTCTGTATCTTTCCTATAGTAGGGCGACCAGAACTGGACACAATATTCCAACTCTGGTCTCACCAGGGACTTGTAGAGCTGTAGGAAAACCTTGTGGTTCTTAAACTCGATCCCCCTGTTAATGAAAGCCAAAACACCATATGCTTTCTTAACAACTCTATCCACATGGGTGACAGCTTTGAGGGATTTATGTACTTTCACACCAAGATCCCTCCGTTCCTCCACACTGCCAAGAATCCTGTCTTTAATCCTATATTCAGCATGCGAGTTCGACCTTCCAAATGCATCACTTCACATTTATCCAGGGTGAACTCCATCTGCCATTTTTCAGCCCAGCTCTGCATCCTGGCTGAGTCGTGCTGCAGCCAGCAATAGCCCTCGATACTATCAACGGCACCTCCAACCTTTGTGTCATCTGCAAATTTACTAACACACCCCTCAACCTTCTCATCCAAGTCATTTATAAAAACTATGAAGAGCAGAAGCCCAAGAACAGAGCTCTACAGGACTCCACTCAACACTGATCTCCAGGCAGAATACTTTCCATCTCCAACCATTCTCTGCCTTCTGTCAGCCAACCAATTCTGAATCCAGATAGCCAAACTCCCTATATCCCATACTTCCTGACTGATCCTGTTTTAGGATATAGCTGCATATAAAAAGCTTCAGAATACTAAAACTGGGTTTATATTTCCATAAAAGCAAAATGTTACAGGTGCTGGAAATCTGAAGTAAGCATAGACAACGTTGGAATGCTGAAAGGTTATGCAGAAGAGTCATCCCAGAGGATGGTGGGAATATGCCTATGAAGGTAGCTGTGGTGGGAAACCTCACCTCACAACCCTGAAAAAGTACTTGGATGAGCACTTGTAATGTCACAATATTCACGGTTTCAATCAAGTGTTGTAAAATTCTGCCAGACTTCATAAGATTTTCTCTGTTTTTGTTTTACATTTCAATAAATGTTTTACTTAAAGATTTTGCAATCAAAAGAAAAGGAAAGTCAGATCAACCTCATTGGGATTTGATCCCTTTGCCATAAGGAAAATGGTAATCTTTAAATTCATATTTCCAGCTGGACTCACAAACCGATTTTGTTCCCTTTATTATCGAAAATCTCCAACAGATTTCATATGTGTTTCTACATTGAAAAGTGAATGACGTACAAAGCTATTCCCCTCAGATACCTTAGGGTGTTTTTTTAAACATTGGCCTGCAGTTTCTCCAGCTTCTGTGTTTGACTATTGTTTCCCAGCCCCACGCAGAAATCTCTCCACAATAAACAAATTACCATGATCTCAAGAGAGATTGAAAATACTTGCAAGGCGACCTTTGCAAAGGCTTGGAAACAGTTTTCACATTATGAGACATCGAAATTCCTTAATTTTTATTTTATTTCAATGGTTGAAACAAAATTTAGCTTCTTGCCAATACAGCAGAAGGGAATATCCTACTGCTGTGCACAAAGAAAAGGAATGAAACATTAGCTTATCAGCACACAGTTATACACTCAACAAAGTGTACAAAGAGACAATCACATTTCTCTCTCTCTCTCTCTCTCTCTCTCTCTCTCTCTTCCCCCCCCTCTGTCATGCCCAGAGATGTACAACACTCATTATAGACTACTGAGCTCTCTATTTGCTTCCTCACCCAATGCTTAATCCATGTTTTACTTTGACTAATTCAATATTATTGATACAAATAACTCTCAGAAATGTATTTGTAAAACTCTTGAAAATCTTAGGTATGGTACAAACAGTTAGCAGAATAAGGGAAATTGAACATTCATTGATTGGTTGCATCTATTGGGCTCTAATCTTTAATTATAGGTAGACTCAGGCTTAATAACAAAGGTTTTGTGTACATAGTACTTCTGAAATGCTGGAAAGCAATATTACTATAGACAAATATTCCATGGCCTGGATTGGAGTCATGCATTATTTAAAAAGATCACTGGAACCCTTAAAGAAGCATTCCGACTTGCTGGGCAGTGTTAATGCCAGAATCAATAGCATTGATATTGTACCACTAGTAGTTTTTAATTAATCAGCATTTTAATGTAAAATTTAATTTCAAAGAGTAGCACTCCTGCTACACAGTAATTGCATCTGAGCAATACTTGGAATTTGGAATGTGAGTAAAGTGAGCTCTACATCACCACCCAGCAAGATTTTATTTCCATAGCAACCAGTGTTGTGATGATGGATGTCGCAGGCATAGTATTGCGGCTATCAGGTGCTGATCTAAATGAAAACAAACTAGGGTACGTTTGGCACAATATTTAAAATGTATTTTTTAGAAATATATTCAACATTAAAAATATAAGACATGCTGTGACATGGAAGATTCCAAATGCATACATTTTATAGTAGAAAATGATATGCCATTTTTCTGTCTATCAGAACTTGACATTTCATATGAGTTACAAATGTTGTTTGATTTCCATAAATCCATTTATAAAATTTTGAAGACAAATAGGAGTAGATTTTTTCTTGACAGAAATCAGCACTTGCAATGTTGAAGTAGAAAATTGTGCATGTGATTGAAAGTAATCAAAAGAAATGTTGAATGAGGTCTCATATTCACCTCAGCAAGTTCAAATAGGCTTTGATTAAACATTGGGTCAGACTTGCTGCTGTTATTTACCATGTTGTCTTGGTTATTGGTGTCTGCACACATCCTGTAAAAGATTAAAATGGACAATTTCAATCAAAGAAAATCTTTGATTAATGATTTTCATGTTAGCTAAGCTATCAAAGTTCATGAATTCTTTTTAATTGCTTTTTCCTTTGTAGGTCATATGCCAGGGAACAGTATCGGGAGTTTAAAGAGTAAGTCAGAGAAATATTTTTGATTTACCTTATCACAACAATATTGAATGGAGGCAATAAAAATATTTGGGAGGTTTACTCATTAAACACACTGAGTGATTCTTAGTATTTTGGATTTTTTTTATCAACTTTGCTCAAACTATCAATGGTGTATGAAGATTAAAAATATGTTTAACTTGGGGGAACAGCAATAGATGGGACATCAGCATTGGATGATAGAGTAGTCATTTCCTTTTCTGTCAAGACAATGTAGCTTCAACTTTTTAATCACACAAACTGTGCAGTGTAATTCAGACTTCTAATCATCTGAATTGAATGAAGATATTTAAGTGGGATTCTGACTTTATCATAATTGCACAGATGGTGCATTTACACCATTGGCTCCTCACTCAAACGCATACACTAAATGAATGACTCTGTGACTCCTCTGGTACAGGGCAACTGCAAGCTACTTCAGACTCACAGCTTTTGCAATGAAATCAAAAATCTTATAATTGGGAACACTGCTCATTCTTATCCTTTTTAATGTACAGACTATAACCTCATACCCGATATATTCCTCCCTCTGCTGTCACTGACAAGCCAAGCGGTGAACTTTGGTTGAATGAGAAATGCAAGGAACAGTGACAGGAGAAGTACTAGGAATATGTAAAAATGAGGTGTTAACTCTGCAGCATACAAGTACATGTATGTTCAATAACAAAAACAGCATGCTGTCGAAGCTAAGAAAACCTACTCCCAATGGATCAGATCGAATTCATGTAATGCTGTGATATCCAGTATTGTAGGAGTTGAATGGTGGTACCATTGAAGTGCTCAACAGAAAAGAAAAACAGGAAATATGGTTATATTTGAAAATGAATATTCTAATCAAACTGAACCTTAATTTTAAGGTATATAAGCAGAATCAGACCAATATGTGTATTTCACAAGATTTGCTATTTTTTCTCTCATCTGAGTAACTAATAGCAACAAGGGTCAAATGGATATCCCTATCCTCAAAGCTGGGGAGGTCCATAATGCAAGTCTAAAAGACAACACTGAAACATTTGAAACTAATACAAAGAATGATTGGTTCGCAGAGACCATGGACAATGTTGATCTGCCAAATCCTGGAAAAGGAGAGTAACTCTCTTCAGCAAGATACTATGGTTCACCAAGGTGGAGTACAGGTAGGAGCTTGCACTCTGATTAAAATGGTCAAATGTACAAAGAGTTGAAATGAGGCTGGAAGATTTCCTTACCTGCAATGGAGGATGGATCATGAGGAAGCATATTGGGGGCAGCTGATAGCCTAATGGTATTATCACTGTACTGTTAATCCAGAGACCCAGGCAATGTTCCAGTGAAGGAGAAAATTACTGCAGATGCTGGAATCTATACTGCAAACAACAAATTCTGGCGATCACAGCTGGTCAGACAGCATCCGGGGAGAGGCAGAACAAACTAACATTTCGAGTCTAAATAACTCTTCGTCAGAGCTGAAGTAAAGTGTGAAGGGGCAGCATTTATATTATAATTGGTGGGTATAGGATGGTGGAGAAAGGATGTTGATAGTTTAGAATTAGTGATCACATTCCAATCACTTAATCCAAACTATTGACATTCTTTCTCCACCATCCAAAAACAGTTCTGAGATTCAAGATTCCTAAGACAAGCAAGGAAAAGAACAGAAGTAAATCATTGGGCTTGATTTTGAGAGAATCTAATATAGCATAGAGTGAAATGTGCTGCCTCACATCGAAAAAAAGTGAAAAGGGGTAAGTCCAATTTTGTGATTAGAATCAATTGTCTACAAAGAATATATTTAGTCAATAGTATATTTAGCCTTTTGATACTGTACAAGTTTTAAAACTTGAAACCTGTGGCACTATCCATTCAGCTATTAAGTTTTAGAAGTTATTGGCCTCTAGTTGAATTTTTCAAAGACCATCTCTAGCAAGACAGAATCTAACTGTCTCCTTTAATGTTCAAAAGCATTGCCTTTGTTAAATCTCTGACCAATGACATTCTGGGGGTACTAATGAGTAGAAATGAAACTGAATCAGTCATATACATATTTTGGCTTAGACAACTGATTCAAGGCTGGGAATTTTGTGACTGATTCCTCAAAAACTGTTCACCTTCTACAAGCCTTGAATCAGGTCTTTGATAGAATGATCTTCACTTGACAAGAGCTTTAAGAATGCTCAAGACGTTTAAAGCAGCTGGCTTGTCAGTGCCACAACCATCACCTTAAACATCCATTGGCTCTGACCTGATTTCTTCAGTCAAACATCGCAGCCAATATGATATTGTATGAGTGCTGCCCTATGTATAACTTATAAAACAGATACCACAGACATTAACTATTCATATTGTGATGTTAACACAGATTTAAGCATAGTTTGTTCTGCGTTTACAAATATTAATGTACGTAACTATCAGCTGTACACATTACACTGATTCCATTGCACTGAGGGCCTTACTGACAGTGAGGTTGGTATCTTTAAACTAGATCATCACTTGTCATGATATCATGTAAGCGTCATAAGGTATGCTGCTTGTCTGACCTAGAATCCATGCAATAACACAAGAACCCTTTTCTAATGATATGTGTCAGGATACATATAGATTCATTATCTCTACATGTTTGAATGATGCATTGACGGACGTACAACATGATCGGATCTAGTCCTTATACAGCTATCATGACTCAGCGGTATAACTTCAGTCTGAAGTGTATTGTCTGTCATTATGAAGACTGTTTCATTTGTTGTGGACATGTGATTATTGACTGGCATAATATCTTCAGTGTCTGAGTCATGGCAGCAGTGTTTTCTGTCCACAAAATGCATTGCTGTAGTTCACTGAGTCTCCTTCAACATCAACTTCCAAATTTGTGATTACTATCAGCTAAAAGGATAAGGGCAGCAAATACAGTAGAACCCAATCACCTGCAAATTTACCACCAAGTCATGTATGATCTTGACTGGTAACTATGTTGCTGTCCCTTTACTGTCAATGAATTAAACCCTAGACTTGCCTTTCTGACAGCATTGGGATGGATCTATACCATATAAACTATGGCTCACCACCATAATGTCAAGGGCAATTAGGGATGTGCAATAAATCCTGACCTCACTGGCAATGCTCACATTCTTATGCAAATAGTTTTAAGACAAAGCAAACATACAAACTAATTCCATTTCCAGCAAGTAATTAAGGTACAGGCAACAGAGGCTTGTATAATTAACTCTGGCATTTAACTCTGAGCAGGTATTCCTATCTTTACAGCTCCTACATCTCATGAGGTAGCAGTTAAAGAACAGCACTGTTGGAACGATAACCAATAATCAATAAGAATAAAGGTGCATGATGATCTACTAAACTTAATTAACATTTTTTTTGTTGAAATGCCTAGTTCTTATTTTTTTATTAAAACAGCGAGCGTATTTACAAAAATCATTAAATGAATTTCTTTCCCATAATTTAAGCAAGTATTTGTTTCAAGAAGTTGCTTTCAATTATGAAATAAATTGCATTTTACTCCACTATGTTATGCCTCACATGCTCACGGTTCTGCAAGGGTAACATATTAACTCGCAATGCATGAGAACAGACCACCTACTGTACCTTATGAAGGATCATTATTCAAATTCCTGTTGAACCATCAATCTCCACAACTAACTTTAATTGACTAAAACTGGTGCCTCTCAGACCCTGAAAAGATGGTGTAATCCATCTTCACCTCTCAAACATATCCAGTTTACATCATTTTTCTAAATCTACACAGAGATATTAGCAAAAAAAATGGCATTTATGAATCAGGACATAGAATGTCAGTTCTGAAATGGGTTTGAGCTGTCAGTGTCTGTCAGAGCAGTGCATCCAGTGTGTATGGGGACTAACCTCGAAACTAGGACTGCCTGTCTCCATGTCACTGACTTGACATCTAGCCAATTTTCACCGCTCAGGTAATGTTCTGCCTTCTGGAGGCAATTGACAACAGAACATTTATTTTCGGCCTTTGCAGATCTGCCAAAAACATAGTCACCAACAAAATAAAGGCACTGAAAAAGCAGGCATTCTGCCAACCTATTTATAGCTGCTATCCATTAAATGTCATTCCGCTTGAAGTTTTACGTTAACAGGAGAATTGCGACAAATGGAAAAAGTACTGATAGAAGCTGTTCATTTGTTGCAGTCCCAAGATTTGCTTTTTTAAATCATAATTAGGTGTTAAAAGTGAAGACTTTTGTTATTGTTATTGTCTGAAGATGAAAACTTCATTAATAGATTTAGAATTTCACATTTCAGAAGTGTGCTGAGAGCCAAGTCAAAATGTAAGGGTTTCAGATCTCATTGTAACCTTTAGTATTATATAATCATCTAAGCAACTTTGAATCATGTATTTCCCCTGAATTCAGTCCAAAGTTTGAATTTATGCTGTAATATTATCATTCAAACAATGAACACATTTATTCCCTTTTTTCTTAGCTATTTATTAGAGAAATTACTGAATTATTTTCAATGGATTAGTATTTATGCTAAAGTAGCAAACAGTGGTTTGGTCATTTAAACATTTAGAGTCATACAGCACAGGAACCAAGCCTTAGGTCCAACCAGTTCATGCTGACCATAATCCCAAAACTAAATTAGGCCCACCTACCTGCACTTCACCCATATCCCTCCAATCATTTCTTATTCATGAGTGCTTATCTATATGTCTTTTAAAAGTTGTAACTGCATTCACATCCATTGTTTCCTCTGAGAGTTCCACACACGAACCACTCTATGTTCTGTATAAAAAGATTGATCCTCATGTCTTTTTAAAATCTTTCTTACAAATATGCACTTTAATCTTGAAATCCTCCATCCTAGGGAAAAGACTACATCCTTATACCCACATGATTTTGTAAAACTCTAGAATGTTATCCCTTAACCACCAGTGGAAAAGGTCCCAGTTTATCCAGCCTGCCCCCATAACCCAAACCTTCCATTCCTTGCAACACCCTGGTAAATCTCTTCTGAACCCTCTCCAGCTTAATAATATCCTTCCAATAACAAGGTGACCACAACTAGACATGGTACTGATCTGAAATTGTAAGATTTTGTACAGGCTGGTCAGTGTCTGATGTCCTCCTACTCACAGCAATGAGTCTCACCCAGCAGCAAAATACATTCAAAGTTTTAGCAAGTTTTGAGAAGATTTGTAGCTCAGGTAGGTTCTGGATGTAAGTTTGCTTGCTGAGCTAGAAGGTTTGTTTTCAGACATTTAATCACCATATTAGGTAACATCATCAGTGAGTCTCCAGTGAAGCACTAATAGTATGACTTGCTTTTTATTCATATGTTTAGGTTTCCTTGGGTTGGTGATGTCATTTCCTGTTATTTTTCTCAGAGGGTGGTAAATGAGATCCAACTCAATGTGTGTGTTGATAGAGTTCAGGTTGGGATGGCATGCTTCTCGGAATTCTTGTGCGAGTCTCTGTCTGACTTGTTGTTTGTATAGGATCTTTCAAGTTCATTAGCTACTATTTTAGTGTGATGGTGGGTTTCTGGGCTACCATGATGCCAAGGGGCCTGAGTAGTCTGACAGTCATTTCTGAGATGTTTTTGATGTAGAGGAGAGTGGCTAGGGTTTCTGGACGTGTTTTGTCTGCTTGTTTGGATTCGTTGCTGAGAAATTGGCAGACTGCGTTAATTGGGTACAGGTTCTTTTTAAATGCACTATACAGAAACAACACATCCATCCAAACAGGGACACACTCGATAATTCCAAACAGCAAGGCACTCCTACCGGAACTCTATCAACAAACACATTGACTTGGAAACCATTTACCACTCCCTGAGAAAAAGAATAGGAAATGGCATCACTATAGGAAATGACATCACCAACCCAAGGAAACCTAAACACATAAAGAAAAAGTGGGCCATACCACCAGTGCTTCACTGGAGGCTCACTGATGATGTTACCTAGTATGGTGAAGAAATGTCCAGAAATGAACCTTCCAGATCAATGAGCAAACTTACATCCAGAATATATCCAAAATTCAGGCAAGCACTCTAGATAAGCATATGATTTTCTGACAATTAATTTAAATACCTTGAAGATCATGTATATCATAATTCAAACACTCAAATGGCTGCAAGTGATACCCCCCACTATGAGGTTGAAAATGAACCCCTTGCAATGTCTTGCAGCATGGGAAGTTTGCAGGGCTTATGCTCAAAACGTCGAATTCCCTATTCCTGAGATGCTGCCTAACCTGCTGTGCTTTAACCAGCAACACATTTTCAGCTATCAAGTTTGTAGTATTTGCAATGTATGTTAGTAAAAAAAGGCAGACAAGCACAGTGATTAGAAGACTTAGCTAACTTATATCATGCAGCAGAATGGAAAATGTAAGAGGATTACATGCAATCTGTTGGCAATAAGTACATTATATTGTGTGATTTACATGGTTCTCAATGAGTGTTTCCTTGATTATGATTCACTGTCATGCATTTCAGTTGTTCGTAATGATTGCTATGCTTTCCCACATTCCTAGCCAACACAACATTTCAATTTATAAGAAAGAATGCTCACTGATTTTTAAAACGCATTCCTCTTGCTCACTTCTTTCTCAAAGATAGGAAATGCTGACTAATATGTCGATGTGTCAAATTGGAGGAGAGAAAAAGAGAGAGTAAGCAATAAAGGAACTAGTTGCATGAGTTGGGGAGTTTTAAGACTTGCGGACACAATGTAAACATTTGGGCCCAATCTTTTAGTGATAAAATGAGAAATCACTTCTATATAAAGTCTGATAGAAATTTGGGATTCTCTTCTGTTATGGACCAGACCAGATGCCCCAAAGTATATTATGAGGATCCTAACTTTAATAATGTACTGCATTCTACGCATGATTTGGTTGGTCCACCAGTAAACTTTAATAAAAACACACTTTATTCTTACAACACAGTTAAAATACAACAAAAGAAGCATTGGCATACTCTTTTTAAATAATTAACAAGATAATGTATTATTTAATCACTAAGTATCAACTATTTCAATGTAGACAGCATCCCACAAACACAGGCAAAGGCAATTCACCAGCACAGTCATTATTCCCATATATTGTCCCTCTTCAGTCCAGAAGAAAGAAACTCCAAAAGAAACAATCTACCCCTTTTCATATTTTTAGAGGAAGATTTTCTGTCTAAGACTTCACTCTAGCAGCAGAGGACTCAAGATCTCAGCTCCACCTGCCAGCAAAAATCATTAACGCAAAATTTAATTCCTTTAAGGTCTGTGTGAGCCTGATCCTGCTCATGCATGATTCCTTTGTCTTACTTTAAATAAAAACACCCAGGAAGAATTCAAAGCTGTTTACCAACAGCCTGTCTAAAGGTGACATTTTGTCACCACTGTGACAACATCGTCTGCAAATGAAACAGAACAGAATATATCTCTTAAAGACACAGTATCATCACATTTCTGCAAATGAAAATTGGTGCTATATTGAATATTATTTAAACCTCAGATTGACAGATTTATGTAATGAATTTATGGGATGGGGTAAAGGTAGGTATGGAGTTGCATCACAGATCAAGAGTGATCTCATTGAGTAACGTAGCTAACTTGTAGGTTTAAATGGCGAGCACCTGTTCCTGTGTTTCTAGAGTGCTAGGGACCAGCATGCTTGACCACATCAATGTTTCCATGCAATGACTCTCAATCTGACCCTCCAGGTAATGAGCATTGACATAAAATCCAGCAAGTTAATGCATTTATGATAGCTGTTATGGGCCAGGCCAGACCCCCTCAAAGCATTTCAAGAAGATAGCCCAGACCCTAACTTTCCTAGTTGTTTTAAGCAGGTGTAAAGTGAATATTCCAGGAGGGATAAAGCTGGTCAAATCACTTAGTTTTAAATAAAACAGAATTTATTTACAAAATTACCGAATGAAACACAAACAAAATGGAACAAAATGCAAACCAGAGAAAATCTGAGTTGTGAGAACTGGCCACTCCCCTTTCGTTGTACAAGTGTTTTTTTTAAGAACTTGAAAGCCTGTTGCCTGAGGCAGTATTTGTTAGATATAATCAAATTGGTCTTAAAACCCTTCAACTTAAACTTTTCAGAGTCTGTGTCTTTCTCGACCTCTCTGAAAAGAAAACCAAGGACAACGTACCCTTGTTAAAGAAGCAGTTTCATCACGTAACTCCTTGTGGCAAGTCAATGTATGAGCAATGAAACAGAATCAGGTAATGATATTTCCAAAGTCAAGCACAAAGAGAAACAAAGAGTGGAATAAAAGAGCAAGTACACTCTTTCTCTGGTTATTCACCTACCCTCTCTATTAAGGGATTGTCTTGAAAAACCAAAAAGCCAAAGCAGTGTAAATGGGGTAGAGATTCAAATGCATTTGTTAATATTTCATACATATTCACAACAAGGAACAGAATGTATCTAAGATATTATCATGAATATAATTTGAGGTGAACTGTTTTTGTACTATCAAGTCTGAATTTTGAAATTTTGTAAGTTTGAAATTGTTAGATACAAAGTGCATTTCCTTTTCTCAATGTTCTCTTAATTTATAACTGTAAAGCAAGCTAGGGAAGTGATGCTCGACCCCTTACTGAGATATCTGTATCATCAATAGCCATGGTTGAGGTGCCGGAAGATGGGACGGTGGCTAATGTGGTGCCAATATTTAAGGAAGGTGGTAAGGAAAAGCTGTGAAACTATAGGCCAGTGAACCTGATGTCAGTGGTGGGCAAATTATTGGATGGAATTCTGAGGGGCAGGATTTACATGTTTTTGGAAAGGCAAGGACTGATTAGGGATGGTCAACATGGCTGTGTGAGTGGAAAATCATGTATCACTAAATTGATGAAGTATTTTTGAAATGACAAAGACGTTTTGTGAAAGCAGACGAGTGGTGGTTGTCTACATGAACTTCCGCAAGGTGTTCAACAAGGTTTTTGTTCTGAAGTTTTTAAGGGGTACAATACCTTTAAGAGAGGTAAAAGCTAGCAGAACTACCTGATACAGCACCAAGTGTTCTGAACGAGGTAACAACCTAGCATTTGGTCAAACAGCTAGAGTAGTTGAGTTGACTGGAGAGAAAAACACATTCAAATGCAGCCAATCAGTTTAAATTATGTCCCAAAAAACCAAATTCCAATCAAGTTTGAATTTAGTATTTTGACAATATTAACACCAATGAAATGATCCAATGCTTTGTGGTATAAAAAAACAAAAAAAATTGAACAGTTGGAGGAGAACTGCCAAAAGACCAACAAATGTAGGCTGTTAGAACTCTCTGAGAGGTACTTGTCTAGAGAAGGAGTTTGCACAGAGGGAAAAAACATTGACACCAACCTGGAGAGGGATATGAGCCAAATGCTGGCAAATGGACTAGATTAATTTAAGATATGTGGTTGGCATGGACAAGTTGGATTGAAGAGTCTGTTTCCGTGCTATACAACTCTATGACTCCATGACTCTTAATATATTCTAAGGTACTGAAATGTATTTGGTTTGAGAGATGTTCAATTAATTGCTAAAGCAGTGACCTGATGTCTTTAAAACAGTTGAATGGGTTTAAGCATCGATACAGGAAGTATTACAATGTAAGTATATCTGCTAAAATTGTGTACCCTTTGAGTCTGAGATGTTGTAGCAGTTGTTCAGCATTAGTGTGAAGCAAAGGCAGCAAAAGAAAGACAAACAAGCATTTATATAATGCCTTCAATGACCACCAGACTTGCAACAATGCTAAACAGCAATGAGGTATTAATTGAGATGAAATCATTATTGAAATGTACAAAGCACAGCAGCCAGTTTGTGCACAATGAGCTCCTACAAACCGCAATATTGTTAATGACCAGGTAGTGTTTTTAATGATGTTGGGATTAAGGATAAACAGTGACTGTTATAGAATGTGTAACTCTACAGATTTCTTTGAAATAATGCTACAAAATCTGTGACATCTAGGGCAGTCTGAGCTGTACATTAGTCGCACCTCAAAAACAGGATCATTGATGCTGCAACACTGCTTCATTATATATTGATGTGGTAGTCTTGATGTTTCTGTTCACATTCTGGAGTAGGGCATGAACCTGTAACTGACCAATTCACCAGACCAGAATGAATGCTGACATAGCGAGACAGAGAGAAATTAGTTGGTGCTCACTCATATTAGATCTGTATCAAAAATGGTAAAGTTTTGGACCTTAGCACAGGGCAAGATCTTTCTACAATATTGGGATGTATCAGGCAGGATGTTTGGTTCTTCATGAAGGAAATATTTAGATGCTTAATTCATACTGTTGGTCTTAAGTTGGTGGGTTACTTTAGATTTACCCTTTCAGCCTACTTTTAAACTGGGTGAATTGGCCACTCACTTTCCTTGACCAACTGACTTACACTCTTGTGTAATTTGTGAGTAATCGTCCAAAATTAACCTTACCCGAATTGTGTTATTAAAATCATTACTTTACAGCATAGATCATTTTGAGGTATCACTCCAACATCTAAAATTTCACAGGCATGCTTGTAAACAAAATTTTGTTTGTGAATTAATACAATTAACGAGAGAAGATGGAGCATATATATTAATATTGCTTGGTCATGGTGAGTTAAGTATTTCCTTTGGCTGGAAGGAAGGGGTTGTGTTTGAATCAGCAGCTTAGTCAAAATTATGATTCGGTAGCTTTGTGTCTTATGAGTCTTTTCATTCTGTTTGCAGAGATAAGATGTTAGAGTGACTCACTTATAATGCGATGCAGATACTGTGTTAGGCCATCTGTAGGATTTATGATTATATTAATATGAATGCAAATTAGGACTGAAAGGTATGATGAGTCTTTCACTTGTGACAGATAAAGTGGAGAATACATTCCTCTCTGCACTATTTCAGGCAAATCCTAATCTCGCATGTTACAAAGTCATTTATGAAATTCCTTTAAGCAGCGCACAGTGGAAACACATTTCCTTGTCCACTGCAATGTAAATATGCTTGTCCCTTATGTGACACTTCCTGTTCTCATTCATAACATAACAAGGGTTTCTCAGCCGACTCTTCTGGAATGAGAACTGGTTGCATTTGCAATTCATGTGTCTCTGTCTGTTTGTTTTTCTCTTGGCTTTATAGCTAAGCAATGAATTTAGAAGGCTCCGGCACTAGGGCTGGAGAATGGGACTAGCTGGGTACCTCTTTCCGGATGGGCCATATGGCCTCCTTCTGTACTGTAAAATTCTATGGTTCGGCAATTTTAATTATGCTGTGTGGCCATAACGTGCCAGTGCTCACACACCTGTAAGTGACACTGTAAGTATAAAACTGCAATACATTTTGAAAACAAAAGGCTGCCATCTAATGTCTTGTGACAGCCTGAATGCTGTCTTTTCCAGGAAGATGAACCGTGTGTGAGAGAGAAAGCTAATTATGCAAGGTATGTCTAAGCATTGCATATAATATGGCAATTTTAATCAAATTTGACCCTCTCATGCAGTAATTCCACTTCCATTCTTACTTTTCGGGGTGCTCATATTTGCTGCTGTATATCCATGGAACATTATCCACTTAACAAGGGATAAAGCATCTTATTATGGGAACCAATGTCAAGCAAATATAATGTGTAATGTCAAAATTAAGACTTAAGCAGGACATCATTTGCTAAGATACTTGCTTCAAATGATATTTACACTACTCTCTGGTCAATGTTTTAAATATTCATGGGCGTCACAGGGTTGTCCACCATTTACTGCCCATTATTAAGTGTCCTGGATAAACTGCTTTCTTGAATCATTGTGAGCCTTGCAGTGTAGGGAACCCACAGTAGTGTTAGGGAGGGAGATTGAGGATTTTAATGCAGCAATGGTGAAGGAACGGGGGTATACTTCCAAATCAGGACGTTATTTAATTTGGAGGGAACTTGCAGACAGTGCTGTATCCATGTATCTGCTACCCTTATTCTTCCAGCTGGTAAAGGTTGTGGGTTTGGAAGATGCTGTCAAAGGGCATTTAATGAATTTCTGCAGCACGTTGTATCGATGTTACATGCAGCTTCCACTGTATTTTGGTGTTGAAGAGAGTGAATCCTGAAAGTGGCAAATAGGGTGCCAATCAATGAAACTTCTTGAGCATTCTTGGAGCTGCACTCATCCTGAGAAGTGGGGAAGCAATCCATGACACTACAGATTTGAGCTTGTTGATAGCAGACAGGCAATGGGGAGAGAGACAGAAGATGACTCTAACCTGGTTTTATAGCCATGGTATTTATATTCTTGACCAGTTCAGTTTCTGGATGATAGGAATCCCCAACATGTTACTAATGGCGTTTTAAGGGTGGTAATGTTATTCTACATCAGGAAGTAATGATTAGATTCTCTTTTGTTGAAGATGATCATTGACTGGCACTTGTGTCATGCAACATTTACTTGCCAATTATGAACTGAAGCCTGAATCTTATCCAATTGCTGTTTCCTATGGACAAAGATTGGTTTGGTATCTGAGGAGTTGGGAAAAGTGTTATGCACTGGGAAATCTTAAAACACATCAATGTTGCTGATGTCATAATGGAGGGCAAGTCATTTATGAAACACTGGCCTACAGTAATATCCTTGGACTGAGTTGACTGACCTCAAACAACTACAACCATCTTCCTTATGACTCCAAACCGCAGAAAACGTACCCTAATTCTCACTGACTCCAGTTTTACTAGGGCTCCTTGATGCTAGACATGATGAAATGCTGCCTTGATATCAAATACAGTCACTTTTACCTCAGCTCTGGAAGTTTTCTTTTGTCCATATTTTGACCAAAGTAGTAATGAGATCAGGAGCTGAGTGACCCTGGCATACCCAAATTGAATGTTAGTGAACAACTTGTTCCTTTGCAAGTACGGCTTGAAAACACTGTTAATGACCCCGTCAATCACTTTGTTGATGATTGAGAGTAGCCTTACAGGGTGCTAATTGGCCAAGTTGAACCTATCCTGCTTTTTGTAGATAGGACTTACAGGAACAATTTTCCATATTGTTGGGTAGATGCCAGGGCTGTAGCTGGAATGGAAGAACTGGGCTAGAGACGGGGTTAGTTTCTGAGCACAAGTCTTCAATACTTTTGCCAGAATTTTGTCATAGCCTTTGCAATATTGAGTACCTACAGCTATTTTTTGATATCTGTGGAATTAATCAGATTGGTTGAAGATATTTGTAAAGGAAGTCCCAGTGGAAGTCCAAGATGAATCATCAACTTGGCTTGTCTAACTGAAGATGGATATAAATGTTTCAGCTTTGATTTTTATGCTGGTGTTCTGGACTCCCATGTCATCGAAGATGGAGATATTTGTAAATCTTCCTCTTCCAGTGACTTGTTTAATTATCCAACAAAATTCACAACTGGATATGTTAAGCCTGAGGAGTGTAGGTCTGATCCAATGGTTGTTGTGAGATCATTTAGCTCTGACTATTGTATGTTCCTGTCCCAGTTTGGCATGTAAGCAGTGTTGTGCTGTAACTTCACTAGGTTGTCAATTCATTTTTAAGTATGTCTATTGCTACTCATTGCATGCTGTACTGCACTCTCTATTGAATCAGGGTTAATCTCCTGGCTTAACTGAATGGTAGATTCAGGAATATGCTGAGCCATGAGATTACAGATTGTGGGAGAACACTATTCTACGGCTGCTGACGGTCCATAGCATAGTAATTCTGTACAACATGATGGAGGGTATTCTCAACACGAAGGTGTGGCTTTGTCTCCACAAGGTCCATGCAGTGCTCACTCCTACTAGTACTGTCATGGACAGGTAGGTTGGTGAGATCAAACAGATTTATTGCTCTTATTGGTTCTCTTGCCACTTGCCATAAGCCCGGTCCATGAGTTATATCCTTCAAGACTCAGTAGTGGTACTAATAAACTACACTCGGTGATGGACATTGAAGTCCCCACTCAAAGTGCATTCTGTGACCTTGCTATCCTTAGTGCCTCTTCCAGCTGGGATTCAATATTAATGAGAACTGATTTGTCAGTTGAGAATGGTGAATAAGGAGAGACTCTTGGTATTTAGCAGGAATTGTATTGCCCATCTTTGACCTGATATACATGCTAGATAATGTGCAAAAAATGTTCATTACAGAAGTTGCTTGTTAGGACCATGTGCTGTGAAGTGAAGGTTGTGTGTGTGCTCGTCATATCAGAACAAAATGCAGTAAGCAAGTATAAATTGGCAAAGAAACTAATGTACAAAATGGCCCTAAGATTAATTGAATGTCCAATTTGGTGTACTTTATGCAATTTATTGTATTGTACATTGTGTTTATATTGTCTCTAATTGTTTCTTCAGGAGCAATTAGCAAAAGTACAATGCTTACTGAGCTATTAGCTAGCAATTAGGCATATGAGCAGACAATTAACAGATATATATTATAACACTCATTGGACTCTTGGGATTAAGCCAACAATTTTGAATGAACTGACATATGTGTAGCAGATCGTTCTGACTGTTGGATCTGATTATGAGATCACAGTATCTGTTTTGCTCACTGTATAGTAAAATAACTAGATTTTTTTCTTGTTTTATATTTTATTGATTTGATTTTCATTTACATATCCAAAATTGCAGCTAATCATTGGACAATGATGTAAGATATTAAGTTAAAATGCATTCATTCCTAACTTTTGAAGCACTAATTACTCATTCCGAACTATTTAAATGTGGGACTTCCGAAAAATGAAACATAGACTGACTGCTTGCTTTTCTTGTATAATAAGGAGCAGCATAACTGAAGATAACAGTCACAAAATGATGATGCCCTGTGATGAACAAAAAAACATTGACAATTTTCGCTTGACAACAGCAAATAAGCTCAAGGTATTTCTGTGACAATGCCGGATTTAGAAGATCATAGTTTAACTGATTCACATTCTGAAAATAATTTTTTCTGGTCATTGTCATATTGCTATATGTAAATTGGCTGCCTACGCTACAAACCAGAAAATTAGCTAACTGGTACACTCTCAGGTGCCTGCTGGCTATAATGGTGTGGCTGTGTGAAGCTTTGGGAAATTCACTGTCACCAATTCTTTTTATTGGTATCGTTCAAGTTACTGATATCAAGGAGGAAAGGATAATAAAATCTTCAGTGGAATATAGCTCAATCTAAATGGACAGAACATGTTTATTACATCGTACTTATTAGCTAGCCACACCAAAGGTGAGTAAACGTATTAGTCTCTAGTGAGACATCAGACTCACACTGAGAGCATTACTGTTTGCAACTTTAACTTTGCACTAGAACAACTACTTAGAACATACTCCTCACAGAATAACCCCTTCATAAACTCTTGGTCAGATCTTATAATATCAGTTAATGCTTTCAGATACTAGATGCCTTACACAACATTGACCAATTTATCTGTTTTGTTTGTGATGTTGAATTACGGGTTGAATGTTGATCTGACTCCCTATCCTCCTTCAAATAGCACCACAACATCATTGTCTGATAGTTATTTGCAAACTTGGAGTTGTAAATGAAAAATATGAAATGAGAAAGAAAATCTAATATCTTACCACAGAACAGTAAGCAAAACAGACAGTGTAACTTCATAACCAGATCACAATGTCAGAAAGTCCATTATTAAAATGGACATTTAACAACTGCTATTATAATGGGCAGAAGTACTTCATATTCCTTTCTCATCTAAAGTGCATTAATAATAATGCATCACTTTTGTTTTTCAGTACAGCCTTTTTAATTTGCTGAATTTCTAAATTAAATCCTTCATCACTGACTCAGAGCCATCGATGCTGCCAACAAACTGATGAAGAGCATGAAGCAACATCACTACTACTTTGGTCTTTCATTCTCAAGAGATTGAGGTGTGAGCTTTCCAACAATAAACATGGAGAGATGAATTTTCAGTCCTGGTGCAACATCAGATCAGAACTCGATCCATTTTGCTGAATTCAGCAAGCATGCTCCTGGTGCATGAGGCTATTTAAACAAAGTGTTGGAGGTGAAAATTTTCCTCAGTGCTTAACTATAGTGTTCATGAAAATGACAGGATTGCTGCCATTATATTACCCACAAATCGCTGGTGCTCAGTCACATCTGCACAGCATTACAGAGGACTGATTCTGCTGCAGAATAGATCCTAATCCAGTTAAATAATATGACAAGACATAGAGCCAAAATATGTTTCTTAATTAGCAATATTCTGTGGATAAATCTATACATTAAAGGAAATCAAAGTAGCTAGGTAATCTCAGTTCCAGAGCAGAATGTGTTATTTTACAAGCAACAGTTGGACAGGAATTGTACGTTAATCCATTTTAATTTGAAGAATGAGAGGTGAACTGATTAAAGCATTAAAGGTCTTGAGATGACTTGGCAGGATAGATGTTTCCCTTTATTGGAGAGAAAGAAAAGTAAGGGATATGGCACAAAGTAAGAGATCTCCCAGTTAAGACGGACTGTTTTTTTTCTCAGAGTGTTGTGTATATGGAGTTGTCTTCCCAAGACAGTTATGGAGGCAAGGTCACTGATTATTGTTATAATTGAGTTCAGTATATTCCTTATGATGGGAGTTAAAGGGATCCAGAGAAGTAGAGATGAGAGCACAATCAGATAAGTCATGATATTATCAAATGATGGAGTAAACTCATGGGACCTAATGTCCTCCTCCTGCTCTTAATTTGTATGTTTAGATCATGGAATCATACAGAACAGATGAGGTCCTTCAGCCCATTGAGTCTGCACTGCCAAAACTACATTAAATCTACATTTGTCCCACTTTCCAGCATGAGAGTATAGCCTTGATTGTTATGACATTTCAAGTGCTTATCCAAGTACTATTTAAAGGTTGTGAGGTATCCTGCCTCTAGTAAACTCTCAAGCAATGCATTCCAGATTTCCACCATCCACTGGGTGAAAAAATATCTCCTCAAATCCCCTCTAAGCCTCCTACCTTCCATCTTAAAAGGCTATCCTCTTTTTACCAACTCTTCAACCAAAGGAACAACCGCTTACTATCCACCCTGTCTTGTCCCTATATATATCTGTACACTTATATACACCTCTATCGAGTTGCTTTTTCAATCTTCTCTAGTCCAAAGAAAACAACCTAAACTTATCCAGCCTTTCTTCAAAGCTAAAATGCCCCATTTCAGTCAATCTCCTGGTGAATCTCCTGTGCAGTACTCTGTAGTACAATTACATAAGAGTATAGACATTGGAGCAGAAGTTAAGCCAGTCAGCCCATCGAGTCTGCTCTGCCATTCAATCATGGCCGATATGCTTGTCAACCCCATTCTCCTGCTTTTTCCCTGTAACCCTTGAACCCCTTGACAATCAAGAACTTATCTATCTCAGTCTTAAATATACTCAATGACCCAGCCTCCACAGCCTTCTGTGGCAATGAATTCCATAGATTCACCACTCTCTGGCTGAAGACGTTTCTCCTTATCTCCGTTCTGAAAGGTCTTCCCTTTACACTAAGATTATGCTTCGGATCCTAGTCTCTCCTACAAATGGAAACATCTTCCCAAAATACACTCTGTCCAAGCCAGATTCTGTCCAATTCTGTAGATTCAATTAGATCCCCCCTCATCCTTCTAAACTCCATTCAGTATGGATCCAAAGTCCTCAAATGTTCCTCATGTGTTAAGCTTTTCATTTCTGGGACCATTCTCATGACTTCCTCTGAACACATTCCAGGGCCCGTACATCCTTCTTGAGATATGGGGCCCAAAACTGTGCACAGTTCTCCAAATGTGGTCTGACCAGAGCCTTATAGAACCTTAGAAGTACATCACTCTTGTTATATTCAAGCCCTCTCAAAAAAAATGCCATCATTACATTTTCCCTTCCTAACTATTGACTCACCCTGCACAGCAGCATGGTGGCTCAGTGGTTAGCACTGCTGCCTCACAGCACCAGGAACCTGGGTTCGATTCCAGCCTGAGGTAACTGTCTGTAAGGAGTTTGCACATTCTCCCTGTGTCTGCGTGGGTTTCTTCTGAGTGCTCCGGTTTCCTCCCACAGTCCAAAGATGTGCAGGTTAGGTGAATTGGCCATGCTAAGTTGTCTATTGTGTTAGGTGCATTAGTCAGAGGGAAATGGGTCTGGGTCGGTTACTCTTCGGAGGGTTGGTGTGGACTTGTTGGGCCGAAGGCCCTGTTTTCACAATGTAGGGAATCTAATCTTTATATTGAAAGAATCCTGGAGTAGAACTCCCAAGTCTCTTTGCACTTCAGAGCTCTGAATTTTCTCCCCATTTCTAAAATAGTCCATGCCTCTATTCTTCCTACCAAAGTGCACGACCACACAGTTTCTCACATTGTACTCCATCTGCCACTTCTTTGATCACTCTCCTAGCCCATCCATATCCTTCTGCAGCCTCTCCACCTCCTCAATGTTACCTGTTCGTCTACCTATCTTCGTATCATCTGCAAACATAGCCAGAATGTCCCATGTTGCTTTCAATTGGCTCTGCCTGTCACAATTAAAACAACTTTCCAGTTGTGGTCCACACCTTGTGGCAAAGGGAAACGAGCAATTATCCTACATAGAATCATAGTTATACAGCATGGAAACAGACTTTTTAGTCCAACTCATCCATGCCAACCAATGATTCCAATCTGATCTTGTCCCATTTTCCATGATTTGGTCCATATCCCTCGAAACCCATTCTATTCATATACCCATTCAGGGTGCCTTTTAAATGTTGTAGTTTCATCACTTTCTCTGCTAGCTTGTTTCCTATCAGCACTGCCCTTTTGTATGGAAAAAGCTACCCCTTTTTAAATCTATACCCTCTCACCTTAAACTCTCTAGTTTTGGACTCCCCCATTCTAGGAAAAAGACCTTGGCTATTCATCCTGTTCATGTCCCACATGATATTATAAACCTCTATAAGCTCACCTCTCAGCCTTCAAAACTCCAGCGAGAAAAGCCCCAGCCTATTCAGTCTCTCCCTATAGCAGAAACCTCCAATCCCAGCAATATCCTTGAAAATCTGCACCCTCTCAAGTTTAACAACATCCTTCCTGTAGATGTGTGACCAGAATTGTATCCAGTATTCCAAAAGTGGCCTCACCAATGTCCTGTACAGCTGCAACATAACATCCCAACACAGAAATGGGGCCTAAACTTTGTTAATCACAGATACTTTTGTTTCTTTTTCTTTCTGATTTTTTTTCTTAAATGACAAAATGGTGAAACTAGGTGTTGATGTGGATTATCATTTTATCCATCCACCTATGAGATCCAACTTTAAATTTAATAGATTTCCATGATGACTGCATCTCTCTCCAGTAAAGGTCATCTCTGTCTGTATATTTTCTTTTGTTTCTGTCCTAACTTGTTTTCTGTCTCTGCCATTTCCTTGTTCTTTTCCCTTGTCTCTTCCTCTATATCAGTCTCTCTCTCTCTCTTTCTCGTTCTCTGTCTCTGTAAGAGAGCCCAAGTTAAGTGAGCGATAAATGCTTAATTTGCTTTCTAGTGTGAGTAAATTCACAGCTGCAAAAGTGCCAGTGATTCGGTACATAATTGGCAAATCTATCAGTGTGAATTGATGAGCTTAATAGCCTTCGCCTTACCGTCAGCTAATTCAATTCTTGTGAGGATATATGTAAAACTGCTAATAAAATTCATCTCATAGATCTTAAATATAGTTGTGCCAAAACGTTGATAGCCTTCATCTCTATTTTTCAGTAGTTGCAGTTCAACTTTCCTGATGACCAGGTTCTAAAGCCAACCTTCATTATTTTACTTATACATATATGAATAAGGTCCAGGAGCAAGGTATTCAGCCTCTTTAGCCTGCTCTGCTATTTAATAAGATCATGGCTGATCTCATCGCAAGCACAAATCCACTTTCCTATCTATCCCCAATACCTTTTCAATTTGAGCTATAGGGAGAGGCTGAATGGGCTAGGATTGTTTTCTCTGGAGGCTGAGGAGTGACGTAATAGAGATTTATAAAATCATGAGAGGCATGGATAGGGTAAATAGACAAGGTCTTTTTCCTGGGGTGGGGGAGTCCAAACCTAGAAGGTGTAGGTTTAGGGTGAGAGGGGAAGCATTTAAAAGGGACCTAAGGGGCAAATTTTACACACCGCAGGTGGTGCGTGTATGGAATGAGCTAACAGAGGAGTGGTGGAGGCTGTTCCAATTACACCATTTAAAAGGCATCTGGATGGGTATTTGGAAGAATTTAGAGGGAGATGGGCCAAGTGCTGGCAATTGGGACTAGATTAGGTTAGGATATCTGATTGGCATGAATAATGGATCGAAGGGTCTGTACCCATGCTGTATATCTCTATGATTCTAAGATTCTTGTTTATCAAGATAAAAAAATTCATCTTGATTTGTTCTGCATGTGCAATAAAGCTGGAATTAAATGAGGCTGTTCAGCCATAATTTGTTGTGATAATGAATTTCCAGAGTTTTACTAATCACTCAGTATTCACCTTAAACTGCACAGCTTTGGTTGTGTGTAACCACTCCAAAGTTTTGGTCAAGGTGATTGGTGTTGGCACACCAATCGCAGGATTGACTTGCAGTTCTGAAGTTGCCACTACACATGGACATCAGACACCCCCACAGTTGAAAACAAAATGCTACTTATAAAGAAAGTACAAACAAAGTGTTGCAGCTTCCCCAAAGGAATAATCCAAACCTCTGAACTGCCAAACACATGTCTTATATTATAACACAGCAAAAACGGCTGTGTTTACATAGCATCTTTAACATAATTGAAATGGCCCAGGGTGTTTCACAGGCCTGCTCTCAAACAAAGTTTTGGCATCTCGACCCTCAAAGATAAGGTAAGGAGGATGAGATATGTTTTAAGAAATGCCTTCGAAGAGAGGCAGGTAAAGATGTGCATGGTTTAGGGAGGGAATTTCAAAATTCAGAGCCTAAGCAGCTGATGCAAATGCTACTAACGGGGAAATTACTGAAATGGGCCACTCCCATTCTATTGTTCCGAATGTTTAAATAAAACCTAAAAGCCACCTAAGTTATTTACAAAAAACATTTTCAATAACCAGCTTGCCACTTCTGCCTTTACAACTTCTCTTCAAGATAACCCAGGACAAAACAACTTTTTTAAAGTGACTGCATCATCACAAAAGTAAGTTCTAACACTATCAAGAGCATGATACTCTGACTGTGAGTGTTGTGAGCTTAAGGAATTGGTTGTAAAATGAATGTCTGCAATAATGTCTCCTGGTAGTGCTCACATGACTATGCTAGGCCAAGATGCATATTATTGCACAATAGGGTTTCCATCTCAAATAGCCCTTTTCCCATATAAAAAAGGGACATACATTATCTGCTATACTGTGAGTTACCCAAATAATCCACCATGTGCACACTATTCTCCTATACTAGCAATTTGCTAATCTCATCAGTCTCTGCATGCACAGTCTTTCAACTGCGACGCTTATTTAATGTCATGTGTGGACATTGTTATTGAATATTCATCTGTGTGATGTTCATTCACTGGGGAATGTCATTCACGTGCCATTTGTTGTTGAAGCTATAACAACTGTTGTTTCAATTCCAGTATTGGGATGCTGCAAATCTCCAGGACTGAAGATTTATCAATAGTCTGTGCTGATGTTGAATTTTCACCTTCCTGATTAACCATCTGAAGTGAAGAAACAGCTTTTCCAGTCACGTGTGTGCAACTCGGGTTTTGACAATGTTTTTCACCAGGGATAATTAAAAGTGATCGTTGCTCTACACAGACCCCAAGTTGTTGTTTGGGTTAACTTTATAGAGTGTGTTAAAGGTTTGTACCCAGGCAGGCTTTCTAATGCTGAACCTTGGTAATTTCTTGTCAGAATGAAATTTGGCTTTTTACTATTTTGCCTTGATTATATCATTCATATCTGTTGTAAGCTCTGGCTTCAGTAACTTTATTGCTATTGGAAGACTAGTTTGGATGCAGCTTGACATCTGTCTTTGTACTGGACTATTTCCGTGCCACTGGTAGGTGTTTCTTCCATTCAAGCCTTGCCCAGTATACATTTGTGCTGAATTTGTTTAATTTCTTTTTGATTCCTTTGGATGAAATGATCCATTTAATTGTCAATAGTGCAGAAATTATATACGGTGATGAATTGCTCAATCCTTTATCAAGCTGGTGAATTTTGTTAGACAATGGAATCAAAGGTTGTCCAGGGTAGAGCAGAATGTAGAATTCAAGCACAGACAGGCTGGCCCTGAGATAACTAAATGGTGGAGCAGGTTTGAGGGGCCAAATTGAATATTTTTGTTCCTAAATCATTTTTTTTAATATGGCATAATGCAACCATGGATAGTAGAAATTTAAGAGCTTTTAGAATTCCATGAATTAGATTTCTCATTGTAAACTGTATTTCAAGAATGCTTATATGTTAACAACATACAAGCTTCAGCACAGCACCAACATTTTGGAATTCAAGACTGCCAAAAATTAGAAATAATTGTGAAGATTTAAGACCTTTGAGGTTAACCATATCTATTTTCTCTCTTTTTTTGAAACTTTGATGAGTTCTAAGAAAAAATTAACAGTTTTTCATTAGCTGTCAAAACCCACTGGATCATCTTTCAGTTAAATCAGGATACTTTGTCCTTTACATGGGATCTCATCTATGCTGTGAAATACTGAAACACCAACTATACCCTTCAATCTCATTGTGTATCTTCTAGCTTTCATTTCAAGATTATTACTCAAAAACGATGACTCTTATATGATTAATTTCCAATTGAGTATTTTTTCCCAGTAACGAGAAAATGTAGGGATGCTCTATGAAAGGGTTTTTTTTTAATTAAGAAAGGGTTTATTAAGGAAGAATAGAAGAAAAAAATCAGCTTGCAGGGAAGACCAGAGCTAGGGGCCATAGATAGTCACTAATAAAGCCAATAGGGAATTCAAGGTGAAAGTCTTTAGCCAAAGCGTTTCAATGTGGAATGCACTCTCCCAAGGAACAGATGTATTTAAGCAGAAGCTAGATGAACTCATGTGGGAGCAAGGGATCAAAGGTGTGTACTAATGAACCTAGCTGAAGGATGTTAGGAAGAAGCTCACGTGGAGAATAAAGGTTGGAATGGAACACTTGGACCAATTAGTTTGTTTCAAAGCAATTTCATTCTGTAGTTCTGATGAAAAATCTGCATTTGAAAAGCTATTGTTCTTTTGGGTTTATATAATATAACGTAACATTTGTACTTCAAGTAAACAGGCCCAAGTGATGCACACAGGTGTTTATCTCCACAACAAAATCCACTGACCTTTCCTCATTTAATCCTATCTCTCTCTATTCATCTTTCCTTCATGGACTTATTTAGATTCCTTATAAATGCACAGACTTATCATTCTTCGGATCTGTAGAAATCCATAATTGATTAATTAGATTTGACCAAATCATTATGTGACGCTTAATAAATACTTGTATAAAACTTTTCTGAAAGAACAAATATTCTCAAACTAGATACTCAATATTTTACTCTAACAAATGAAGTATGGAAACCTTTATATATGTACACTAATTGTATCACCATATTTTAAAACCTGCAGAATGATTATTTTTTGGCACCATTTTAATGAAGTTTCACAAAGCTTTCAAATTGTATTGTAACAATGGTATGGCTAGTTGTAGATTCTTATGTTACCTCCTCTATAAGCATAACCATATTCATTTCCAAATAAATGTGTGCGTGATTTATATAAGGTTCTTTAAATGTCTTAAAAAATGGAGAAAGGTTGGCTGATTAACCATTTAGGAGGAGAAAGTGAGGTCTGCAGATGCTGGAGTATCAGAGCTGAAAATGTGTTGCTGGAAAAGCACAGCAGGTCAGGCAGCACCCAAGGAACAGGAAGGGCTTATGCCCAAAACGTCGAATTTCCTGTTCCTTGGATGCTGCCTGACCTGCTGCGCTTTTCCAGCAACACATTTTCAGTTCTGATTAACCATTTACATAATATTTGTCAATATTCACCTCAAATTAAAATTTAACTTTGCTAAAGCATCAAAAGATATCAGCAACGTCTAACTATTGTCAATGAATTTCTGGTATATTGTAATCTAACATGCATGCATCACCCTTTGATACTGAGAGTGTTCCCTCACGTTCAACCATCATTACATTCCCTTTCTTTCTGTGCCTTGCATATGTAACATAATCCTATTGCCGACAGTCTGATCCTGATTCACACTCCTCAACCTCCCTTTTTATGCTCATTCCTACTCCTACCTTGACATACTTCAATGGCGACCTTCACCATCCCCTTCATAACACTGCTGCTGTCTTTCTGCAAGGAGTAATTTAGGCAGCACTCATTAGCAAAATTAGAAAATGATCAGCTAGCTCTTACTGACCTGGATCACCTTACTTACGTTACCTTCCCATCTAGAGTGAGCATCAATAGATAATAAATAGATACTACTGCTGCTGTCTGGGGATGGAGATACGCTAGCAACATGATGGTGGGATGAAACTTTGAGGTATGGAGAGGTTGTGGATGAGCATGAAATTGAACGAATTAACTTTCCATTCAGGCTGTGTAATACATGCGGCCTTGTCATATTTGTCTTGCCCCCAAAACATAAACACATATATGAAATAAATTGAAGGAATCTATAACATTCCATTTAAAAAAGTCTATTTAAAATGTTCAAACAAAAATGCTGAAATTCCTACAGTTAAAGCTCCATTGAAAAATCACTGTTTGTAAATCAAAAAATTGTTTCAAGTTACACAGCATAAAACTTCAGCTATACATGTATCTAAAAATGTGACATCTCCCCTTGTTAAATCCATTTACTTCAATGGAATAGTGAGCAGCTGAATTCAGAAGCTGAAAGCATGTCTAGAATAAGCTTAAAAACAACAGTAGCTGGCAGTCCATTTCACTCAAGGCTTAATCATTATACCATTTTATAATACTTGTCATTATGATTTTCTAATAATTTGTCTCATTTAGCCAGAAATTTCCTTTCTATTTCAAGCCTTGCTTTTGTGCTGCAAGCTGTTGTTTTGATGTAATGTTCAAATGATCCTTTCAGCCTTCTGTAAACCATGTGAGTGTACAGTTTTAATTGTCAAACTTGCCATGAAACAAATTCTGCAACCTACACTTAATAGAGTACATTTTATAGGAATGCAGCACATGTTATCTTTCTCATCTCTGTAGGACTTTGAGGCTTTCCAGTGATGCTTGTTAGAAAGATTGTAAGGGATTCACAGTTCTCCCATGTGCATCAAAGTGGAAACTAAATTTAGCCACGGGTTCAGCTCAAATTGCAGAATTTATGCATGCAGTTGATTTAAGAAGGGAGAGGATTCATGAGTTATTTTTAATTATCAGTCATTTTTCCAATCCTTTCAGTGGTGACCATTCATCCCTTTGTGACTTCTTCAGCTGGAAAATGAGCTCGGATTTTCACTTGTTCTTTTACTTATAAAAGTGGTCCATATTCTCTGTTTCTGTGCTAAAGGGAGGCAGCTACTGGGGTTATGCTTTCCCATAGTGTTATCATACCCCTTGTGGCTTCAATTACAAAATACATTGGCATAGAACTGGGCTATATAGCTGATTTAATACTATTTCTATATCACTTGATTATCACTGCCACAAAACCTATCAAACAACTGCAGATTTCGTGGATACCATTGTTGCCTCATTTTAAGAAATTGCGCTGTTATTAAAAATCAGGACAATTTAGTAGGGCTTTCTACGGCAGAGGTCTCAATCCCAAAGCATGTTACAGCCAATGAAGTACTTTTGAAGTGTTCAAACATTGTTGCTGGAAACATGGCAGCCAATTTGTACAAAGCTCCCACAAACAGCAAAGTGATAATGAGCAGATCATCTCTCCCTGCAAAAGTGGGGCTTTCATATCATACAGCAATTGTGTGGTTAAAATGATTCTTGGGCAGTAAACTTATGAAGTGTAAAAACCAACAAAGCAAACTAATTGCAGGGGACGGGAGTCACAGAATTTCTTCCAATGTAGAACATGATAAGCACATCTCTAGATGACGTCCTGTAGGATGATTGGTGCTCAGAACCCACTTTGATCCTGTCAGTCTGTTGTGGACAGACATTGATGTTATTCTGCAGCTGAAAGCAATGCAGCCTATGAGGATCAGCTGTCTCCAACACAAAGGCTGACCTTTGTGTGGAAGATACTTTGCTTTCCATGACATGGGTGTATGGATATTGCCCGGGGAAATTCATTGTGACAATGATTTCCTCCATTTCTTGATCAGATTAAACAAGTGGTTTTCTCTAGAATCTCTACAGTGTGGAAGCAGGCTATTCAGCCCATCAAGTCCACATCGACCCTCCAAAGAGCATCTCACGCAGATTCATCGTAGTCCTGGAAATTTGCATTTCCCATGATTAATCCACCTCGCCTGCACATCGCTGGACACAATGAGAAATTTAGCATGGCCAATTAGCTAAGCTGCACAGTTTTGGATTATGGGAGGAAACCAGAGCATCCAGAAAAAACCCACACAGACATGGGGAGAACATATAAACTCCACACAGTCACCCAGAGGAGGGCTTGAACTCAGCTTACTGATGCTGTGTGCTAACCACTGAGCCACCATGTTGGTCCTAGCCACTGTGCTACAACATTATTGTGATAACCTAAGTTCCAATCCTTCTTAATAGCATCAGTTTGGTTATAAGCAGTGCTGTGATTGTAATGCAATAATAATAAATAGTTTGGAACTCTACATTGGTGGAGAACCCTGCTGGTAGGAGCAATATAAGGTTGCCTCCCCACCTGTGCCAATAAAGATTACTTGAAGTATTGACCTGAACACTTGGAATTGAGTGTTTATTTCAAATATTCCATCACACTGTGATGTCGATTGATAGATCAATATAAGCCAGAACTCTGGCTAGAAATGCCCCTTCTCCTCTTCAAAATAGCAGCTAAGGGATTGTTCACATCCACTTGAAATGAGAAATATGACCTTAGTTTAATATTTCATCCAAAAGAGAACACCCCTAACAGTGCAACACTGGAGTCTCAACTTTGATTGTTTCTCTCAAATCCTGGGATCGATTTTGCAACCACAATTTTCTGACTCAGATGTCAGAGTCATGGCACAATGTTCAAAATGTCATATAATTTTAGTCAAAGCATGTTTACTTCAGATATAATCTATTGCAAAGAATCTTTGACTGTTCATAAGTATGGATGAAACCATTGGAAGGACCCATATGTAAAAGTGCCAAAACATAAGAATGAGAATAATTGATTCAGCCCTTCAAACCTACCCCACCATTACCACACATTACTGATATTCTACCTTAACCCATATTTCTCCCCATGTCAAGATCCCTTATTACCCTGAGAAATTAAAAGTCTGTTACTCTTTGTGTTAGACATATTCAATGAGTGAAGACATTTCTGCTTATCTCAGATTTAAATAATCAAGATTTGGAGGTGCCAGTGTTGGATTGGCATGGACAAAGTTTATAAGTGCCACAACACCAGGTTATAGTCCAACAGGGTTATTTGAAAGCATATTTTTATTTCAAAATTATTTGGATCTCTATACAATTGGTCATGCAGCATGATGGCACAGCGGTTAGCACTGCTGCTTCATAGCACTAGACACCTGAGTTCAATTCCCACCTCAGGTGACTGTCTATGTGGAGTTTGCACATTCTACCCACGTCTGTGTGGGTTTCCTCTGGGTGCTCCAGTTCCTCCCACAGTCCAAAAAATGTGCAGGTCAGGTGAATTGGCCATGCTAAGTTGCCCGTAGTGTTAGGTGTAGGTCGGTGTGGACTTGTGGGGCCGAAAAGCCTGTTTCCATACAATAATTAATCTAATCATTCTTGTGCACACGTTACATAGCTTTACATACAGACATTGAAAATTATTTCTCTTATATACAAGTCTGTACATTTACTATCCAGCTCTTCTGCTGAGGCGTCAGTGGAGCTCAAATGACTGGATGGGCCCCCTGTTCTCAGACAGGCAGATGTTACACGGTGGTCTGTCCCCACCGCGCCTTGGCAGCAGCTGCCCCAGCTTTCAGCACTTCCCTCAACACGTAGTCCTGGACCTTGGAATGTGCCAGTCTGCAACACTCAGTCGGGGTCAACTCCTTCAGCTGGAAGATCAGCAGGTGTCAGACCGCCCAGAGAGCGTCCTTCACCGAGTTGATGATCCTCCAGGCACAGTTGATATTTGTCTCAGTGTGTGTCCCAGGGAACAGACTGTAGAGCACGCAGTCCCGCGTCACGGCGCTGCTCGGGACTAACCTCGACAAACACCACTGTATTCCTTTCCAGACGTGTTCTGCATAGGCACATTCCTTTCAAGGCGCTACCTCCTCATCAGGAGGTTGTGGAGCAGGACCAGAAGACACAGAATTTATAGCAAAAGGGTTACAGTATCACTGAGTTGTAATGGTATATTAAACAAACTTAGATTAAGTCTTGCATCTTTTAGGATGGGGTATGTTGGTTTCGGTTCTTTAATATTTAAATTCGAGAACTTCTTTTAAGTTACATTCTCAAGGTGGCTTCAGTTTACCTAACAATAGGTGTTATCTTAGCTCAGACAATGTATTAAAGGTGTGAACTTAAAGTCTATTTCAATGTTGAGTCAGTTTTATTGCTAAAGTGGGACTGAAATCCTACACGGATTTATGTAATTTTTGAGCAAAATAAAATATAATTCTGCAACTACAGATCCACCCCATAAAGTTATATGTGTGTGCATGCAGGAGAGACAGAGTGGGTATGTGGATGTGAGTGTGTACATGTGGGTATAGGTGTATGTGAAAGAATATGTGTACGTGTGTGTAAACTTGGTCAAGTATGTGTATGAGTGTGATGGGGTATAAGCCTGTGAGAGGGTACATGCATGGGTGTGACTGCAGCGGGTGCATGTGTGTGGACATTAGAGAGAGTTTGTGTATGAGAGAGGGTCTGTGTGAGCATGTGAGTATGTAGGAGTGTGTGTCCAAGTGTATAATGCAGTGGAGTCACCTGTAGTGTGACGTGAACCCAAGGTCCCAGTTGAGGCTATCTCCATAGGTATCAAACTTGGCTATCAGATTCTGCTTGGCCACTATGCGTTGTTGCTTGGCCCAAAGTCTGCCTTGGAGGATGGTCACCTAAAGGTCTGAGGCCGAATGTCCTGGACCACAGAAGTGTTCCTTGACTCAAAGGGAACACTCCTGTCTGGTGATCATTGCGTGGTGTCCCTTCATCCATTGTTGTAGTGTCTGCTCAGTCTCGCCAATATACCAAGCCTCTGGGCATCCCTGCCTACATCGTATGAAATAGACAACATTGGCTGAGTCATATGAGTACTTGCCATCGACATGGTGCGAGGTGTCCCCACTTGTAATGGTGGTATCCGTGTCAACCCCGTGCTCTCATCCCAGGCAAGTATGTTTTTCATTAGATATGCAGACCAACGTCAGGGTGGCACGGTGGCTCTGTGGTTAGCATTGCTGCTTCACAGTACCAGGATCCCAGGTTTGATTCCAGCCTCGGGCGACTGTCTGTGTGGAGTTTGCATGTTCTCCCCATGCCTGCGTGGGTTTCCTCCCACAGTCCAATGATGTGCAGGTCAGGTGAATTGGCCATGCTAAATTGCCTGTAGTGTTAGGTCCATTAGTCAGAGGGAAATGAGACTGGGTGGGTTACTCTTCGGATGGTCAGTGTGGAGTTGTTGGGCCGAAGGGCCTGTTTCCACACTGTAGGGAATTAATCTGATAACTCTTCTGGTGTGGTCTCTCCAAAAGCCTATACTATTGTAGCATGCCTTACCTTATTCTTGCATTCCAACCCCCAGCAATAACGGCTTCCTGTGTTCCTTGTACATGTACAGCCAAGTTGTACTGAACATCAACATTTAGATGTTTCACACCTTTCAAAACTAAAGTTCTGTTTTTCTATCCTACCTTAGCAAATAATTTGCTTTCAGCCCTATCTACCACCCTACTAGTCAATTGCTCTTTGTGCTCAGTTTACACCATTCCCACAGCTACCCTTCCTTTTGAACTTGATATCATCAACAAACTAAATTATATTGGCCTCAGTATATTCACCTAAATCAACGATAGTAATTGGAATGTGTGTTATTGTTCACTATTCTGCTTTTTAATGTGTTTCCTTTAGACTCAACAGGTGTTGATTAGTTAGAACTATGTTCTAATTGCCAATGGGAATAAATAGAGTCTCCTTGAATGCAAATGATTTTTATGTAACATGGAATATGCTACTTTTATTCCAGTGGGACTAATTGCCTTTATGTACTCTTCAATGATTAAATAATTTAAACTAGCACTTAAAATTTAATGTAAACTCTCAACCTAAGAGTTAAGAACAGCAGCATAATATCTCATACCTGTTATTAGATTCATACCTGTTATTATTTTGAACTGACAATTTGCAGTAAAGTCACACTTTCTTTAAAGACTTTTTTTTTATTTTATGAAGTTCTTTAGTTACCCCAGTGACTGTACAATACATTGTATGGCTATATCAGATTCCTAGTCCAATGTCTTTACTTTTTATTTCATTTTTATGAGTATTTTTTATTGAGAATAATTTTTATGATATTTGATCTGATCTATTTTACAGCATTTGATCTAATCTAGTTTAAGTGCTGTTCAGCTACTGACTTACAAGGTCATGGGATCAATCTTCTATCCTAGAACTGAATGCAGACTAGCCTTAACACTGACAGTACTGAGAGCTGGATTGTTGAAAGTAAAATTGGTGAATGCAAAGTTACAGACATCAATTAGATGAAAGTACGGGCCGTTACTACTATGAGTGACACTTCATTGCAAATCAAGCTCAACATTCATAAGTTTAATGGTACTTTACATCATCACCTCTCTAATTGACTGTCACTGTAACTGCACCTACAAGAATCAAATGTTTCAGATGAGTATTCTGTTCATCACTAGTTCTGCCTCACACCTTAAATGATCTTATGGCGATATTTAAGGAAGATTTGGCAAGCTTCTCCACTGTCACTGTAAAGCAGATTAACTGGCGGTTCATCTTCTTGTGGGCGCAGTCTTGCTGTGCAGTTTGGTGACAGTTTGGCGACATGTAAAAGAAATGACTGCATTGAAAAAGTAATTAATTCACTATGAAGTATTTGTGATACCCTGAGAACGTCGTATTCCAGGAAAACATTTTTCTTTTTCAATAATATTTCCATCACAGCAGGCATTACAAATGATCCTAGATATGTAGAAAAAAATGGAAAGGTGGAAATATAAATATGGAAGTATTGAATTTTTAGGTCTATCTGACATAAACACAGATATTTCATAAAAGCAAACATTCTGGATGGCTGTCTATATATTATTTAGTGGTGTTGTGTGATTTTTAACTCAGTACACCCCAGTCCAACACCTGCATCTCCAAAATATATATTATTGGGTGACCTTTAACAAAAATCAGATAATTGTCAGTTTCAGTCTGTTGGAGTATAAAAACAAAATGGAGAAAGTGAGGACTGCAGATGTTGGAGATCAGAGCTGAAAATGTGTTGCTGGAAAGGCACAGCAGGTCAGACAGCATCCAAGGAGCAGGAGAATCGACGTTTTGGGCATGAGCCTGAAGACGTTTCGGGCATGAGCCTTCCTGTAGAAGGGCTCATGCCTGAAACGTCGATTTTCCTGCTCCTTGGATGCTGCCTAACCTGCTGCGTCTTTCCAGCAACGCATTTTCAGTTATAAAAACAAAATACTGGGGATACTAGAAATCTGGAACAACTATAGAGAATGTTACAGAAATTCAGCAGGTCTGACAGAATCGCTGGAGAGAGAAATGGAGTCAATGTTTTAAGTCCAAAATTACTCTTTTTGAACACAAACAGAAATTGCTGGAGTACCTCAGCAGGTCTGACAGCATGGGTAGATGGAAAGCAGAATTAATGGACTGGGTTCAGTGACCCTTCCTGAGAGCTGTTCTGAAATGTTTACTTTTAATCAACATCAAAAACAGCGATGAGAAAAAAAAGAGAAGCGCCTTTTGGTTCTGGGAACAAACAAGAACTGCTTGCCTTTCAAGCATCAACAAATGAATATAAATGTCTTCAAATTGTACTGTGTAAGTGCCTGATGAATGCAATTGCCCCTTGAAGGGTCTCTCAATGCTGCCAATTAAAGTCTGTGTACTAAGACAGGAATAAACTACTTTTTTTCAACCACTCCAGGTGTAATTGGAGCTAATATCCAAAGTGCATTCAAGATTTATGTAGGATGGAAGCCAATGCAGATTCACACTTGGCTCAGCCTGGTAATGTAGACACCCTGCTTTGAATCTCCAAGTTCCTTTCTTCTTGGCACTCCATATCAATGCCATCAGTAATGAGCTTCCACGTGTTCCCATCCAACTCTTTGCATCTTCTTCTCGCAACATTACCCTCTGAGTTCTGACCCTACAGCACAGACATGACAACTGGTTAGTATTGTCCTTTCATTGAAGCCAAGATGGTTTTGACCATCGATGGCACACCCCTCCCACAGTAATCTATATCCCACAATTTATTATTGTCTTCCATCCTTACACATTGAGCATCTTGCCTCCAAACCCCACAAATGAATTCCCCAGCCTCTATCCCACATCAGTGGTACCAGATAATTCCCCACCCCTTCATTTTCATTAAACAAACCTCAGGTACTGGCCATGTCACATCACCCCTGACCGACCTAGAAGGATGGCCCCAACTGATGAGTGACTGGATCCCTGACTAACCTCCATCCAGTTTCCTGACTGATGTGCCACAAATATCTGAACTGGTTGCACTGGACGATGCTGGACTGATCATGGCCCACTGGCTGGGCTGCTGTGATCTGGAACTCCTGATCTTGACTGCCACTGTGGCTGACTGACTGTGTCCAAGCTCCTGCCTTGAGATCAGATATTGGCCTTGACTGACTGTAACAAGACTCCCTGACTAATGACAGTCTGCCTTGACTTGACTAAAGACCAGTCTCCTTAGACTTGGAGACATGCTATTTGGCTGAAGGAGACATGCTGTATGTTTGCTGCATAAAGTGCTGTCACATGCTGTAGGTACGATATTAACATAGCCATATAGGAACAGGTTCACTCCCTTAACTGATCATTGCTGACAAGTATGACAAACTGTGGTGCTGAAAAAGCACAGCCGGTCAGGCAGCATCTTAGGAGCAGGACCGTTGAAACTTCGAGCATGAGCTCTTCATCAGGAATGAGGCTTGTGGGCCAAGGGGGCTGCGAGATAAATGGGAGGGGGGTAGGGTTGAAGGAAAGGTAGCTGGAAATGCGATAGGTAGGTGAAAGTGGGGGTTATGGTGATAGGTCGGAGAGGAAGGTGGAGCGATTAGGTGAGAAGGGAGACGGACATGTAGGACAGTTCAAGAGGGCAGTGCCGAGATGGAAGGTTGGATCTGGGATAAGCTGGAGGCAGGGGCAATGAGGAAACTGGTGAAGTCAGCCCCCTCCAAGAACATGCAAGTCCTGGGCCTCCTCTACCGCCAAACACCGATGTTTGGAGGAAGAACACCTCATCTTCCACCTTGGGACCCTCCAACCACACGGGATCAATGTGGATTTCACCAGTTTCCTCATTTCCTCTGTCTCCACCCCCATTCGGCACCACCCTCTTGAATTGTCCTACCTGTCCCTCTCCCTTCCCACCTTTCCACTCCACCCTCCTCTCTGATCTATCACCATCACTCCCCACCTTTATCTACCTATCACAACCCAGCTATCTTCCTCCCAGTCTCACCCCCTCCCATTTATCTCTCAACCCACTTACTCTCCCTGCCTTCACCCATTCCCAATGAAGAGCTCATGCTCAAAACGTCAACTCTTCTGCTCCTCGGATGCTGCCGGACGGGCTTACTTTTCCAGCACTACACTTTTCAACTCTGATCTGCAGCATCTGCAAGTCCTCATTTTCTCCAAGTATGACAAGCTGCCTGGCTTTGTGTCTGCATTACATGGCAATTCATCCAAGTAGACACCAAGTGAGTGAGTGCTAGGTGATTAAGAGAGGTACCCCCAATCCAATCCATGAGATTGGTACTTGTTCCTACATATAGTGTGTTTTATCAGTAGTATTACAATAAAATGCAGCAATGAAGAGGAGTTCTGTATTGTAAGTGGGTCAGAGATATGCCATGGTGATACGGTCTGTGTCCGATGCCTACTTCCAACAATGGAGGATTAGGGCAATGATTGTCATGGAGCCTAACTCTAGGATTTTTGTGACCACTGCCCAAGATAGAGGCAGCAGGAGCAAGAGGTGAGCTAGAGCTGCCAGATAAACGTTTGGGCTTTCATGTCAACGATTATCATTGCCTAGTTTTTATCAAACGGGTGAGATAATAGGATAAAAGAACACATCAGTGGTGAGATCAGGTACTAATAACATGCAAATGCATGCCAATAAGTCTCTCACCACTCACAAGTGAGATTGTCATCTCACTCTTTCAAACATTCTTGCTGAGTTAGACTTTTCACCAATTTCACCATATTTTTCCAACTGACAAACCATTAGCCAAATTGTTCAGGGGCTGAAAGGTTCCACTGAAACTGCCGAGTCTGAGTGCTTTCTCAACTTCTGTGATCTGGAATAGTTTCCCTTCCCCCAGTTTTAAATCTTTTGCTTTGTGAAAGAGAAAGCATTATTCCTTTGGAGTGTTTTACCTTGCTGCACATTTTGTGGTTTATTGTGTATATTCTGAAGAATGAATAAGAAATCAAGAGTGGGACAGTGCATTTCATATGCTTTATGGTGTCTGTGATGCACACAAAGATTTCTACAAGTGTCACTTCTAAGTTAATGCAACATAAAAGATTGCACAATTTCACAGTCAAACAGCAGCATAGTAATGTAATTTTATCTGAAAACAAGGTACACCATGTGTTTAATTGTGTGTGTGTGTTTTATTATTTGATCAATTGAAATGGTGAAAAGGGATCCAGTTGTTATCTCAGTAGATGCACTAACCAAAGTTGTACTGGCCACACAACTCAAGATAGTCTTGATCATTGATTGAGTGCTGAACATGGGAAGATAGACTTTCATCTATGTCTTTTACCTAACACTTGATACATTGGTTAATGTTCCTGGCCCCCCCAGCACTTTATTTAAGACCTTTGTCCCCACATAGAGTAATACAGATGTACAGCAGGAAACACCCTTCGGTCCAACTTGTTCCTCCCAACCAGATAACCCAACCCAATCTCGTCCCACCTGCCAGCACCCGGCCCACATCCCTCCAAACCCTTCCTATTCATATACCCATCCAGATGCCTTTTAAATGTTGCATTGCACTAGTCTCCACCACTTCCTCTGGCAACTCATTTCATACACGTACCACCCTCTGCGTGAAAAAGTTGCCCTTTAGGTCTGTTTTATATCTTTCCCCTCTCCCTAAACCTATGCCCTCTAGTCTGAACTCCGCCACCCCAGGGAAAGGGTTTTGGCGACTAATCCTATCCATGCCCCTCATGATTTTATAAACCTTGACAAGATAACCGCTCAGATCCTGACACTCCAGGGAAAACAGCCCCAGCTTATTCAGCCTTTCTCCATAGCTCAAATCCTCCAACCCTGGCAACATCCTTGTAAACCTTTTCTGAACCCTTTCAAGTTTCACAGCATCTTTCTGATAGGAAGGAGACCAGAATTGCATGCAATATTCCAACAGTGGACTAACCAATGTCCTGTACAGCCGCAACATGACCTCCCAATCCCTGTACTTAATACTCTGACCAATAAAGGAAAGCATACCAAACACCTTCTTTACTATTCTGTCTACCTGCAACTGCTGATCATCCTGAGGAAGAAGAAGCATGGTTGGGTGTTTATAACCAGTTTTCTGAACCCTTTCGAGTTTCACGACATCCTTCCTATAGTAGGGAGACCAGAATTACATGCAATAGTCCAAAAGTGGTCGAACCAAAGTCCTGTACAGCCACAACATGACCTCCCAACTCCTATATTCAGTGCTCTGACTGATAAAGGAAAGCATACCAAACGCCTTCTTCACTATTCTATCTACCTGTGGCTCTACCTTCAAGGAGCTACGAACCTGCACTCCAAGGTCTCTTTGTTCAGCAATACTCCCTCAGACCTTACCATTAAGTGGGTAAGTCCTGCTAAGATTTGCTTTCCCAAAATGCAGCACCTCACGTTTATCTAAATTAAATTCCATCTGCCACTTCTCAGCCCATTGGCCAATCTGGTCAAGATCCTGATGTAATCTGAGGTAACCCTCTTCGTTGTCCACTACACCTCCAATTTTGGTGTAATCCACAAACTTAGTAACTACACCTCTTAAGCTCACATCCAAATCATTTATGTAAATGATTTAAAGTAGTGGACCCAGCACCGATCCTTATGACACTCCACCAGTCACAGGCCTCCAGTCTGAAAAAACAACCCTCAATCTTCACCCTCTGTCTTCTACCTTTCAGCCAGTTCTGTATCCAAATGGCTAGTTTTCCCTGTCTTCTATGAGATCTAACCTAGCTAACAAGTCTGCCATAGGGAACCTTGTCAAAAGCCTTACTGAAGTCCATATAGATCACATCTACCACTCTTCCCTCATCAATCCTCTTTGTTACTGCTTCATAAAACACAATCAAGTTTGTGAGACATGATTTCCCACGCACAAAGCCATGTTGACTATCCATAATCAATCCTTGCCTTTCCAAATACACATACATCCTGTTCCCTCAGGATTCCCTCCAACAACTTGCCCACCACCAATGTCAGGCTCACTGGTCTATAGTTCCCTGGCTTGTCTTTAATACCTTCCTTTAGCAGTGGCACCACATTAGCCAATCTCCAGTCTTCCGGCACCTCACCTGTGACTATCGATGATACAAATATCTCAGCAAAAGGCCAAGCAATCACTTCTCTAGCTTCCCACAGAATTCTGATCAGGTCCTGGGGACTTCTCACTTTTATGCTTTTCAAGACATGCAGCACTTCCTCCTCTGAAATGAGGACATTTTTCAAGTTGGCACCATTTATTTCCCTACATTCTGTATCTTCCATATCCTTTTCCACAGTAAGTACTGATGCAAAATACTCGTTTAGTATCTCCCCAATCTCCTGCAGCTCCACACAAAGGCTGCCTTACTGATCTTTAAGGGGCCCTATTCTCTCCCTCGTTACTCTTTCATCCTTAATATATTTGTAAAAAACCCTTTGGATTCTCCTTAATTCCATTTGCCAAAACTATCTCATGTCCCCTTTTGCCCTCTTGATTTCTCTCTTAAGTATACTCCTACTGCCTTTATACTCTTCTAAGGATTCACTCAATCTATCCTGTCTATACCTAACATATGCTTCTTTCTTTTTCTTAACCAAACCTTCAATTTCTTTAGTCATCCAGCATTCCATATACCAGCCTTTCCTTTCACCCTACCCGGAATATACTGTCTCTGGATTCTTGTTATCTCATTTCTGTAGGTTTCCCATTTTCCAGCCATCCCTTTACCTATAAACATCTGACCCCAACCAGCTTTTGAAAGTTCTTGCCTAATACCATCCAGTTTAGAACTTCAACTTTTAGATCTGGTCTATCCTTTTCCATTACTATTTTAAATCTAATAGAATTATGGTCGCTGGCCCCAAAGTGCTCCCTCACTGACACCTCAGTCACCTGCCCTGCCTTATTTCCCAAGATTAGGTCAAGTTTTGCACCTTCTGTAATAGGTACATCCGCATACTGAATCAGAAAATTTTCTTGTACACACTTAACAAATTCCTCTCCATCTAACCCCTTAACACTGTGGCAGTCCCAATCTATGTTTGAAAAATTAAAATCCCCTAACATAACCATCCTAGTATTCTTACAGGTAACTGACATCTGTTTACAAATTTGCTTCTCAATTTCCCGCTGACTATTAGGGGGTCTATAATACAATCCTAATAAGGTGGTCATCCCTTTCTTATTTCTCACTTCCACCCAAACAACTTCCCTGGATGTACTTCCGGGAATATCCTCCCTCAGTACAGCTGTAATGCTGCACCTTATCAAAAACGCAAATACCCCTCTTTTGCCTCCCTTTTTGTCCTTCTTGTAGCATTTGTATCCCGGAACATTAACCTGTCCATCGCTGAGCCAAGTTTCTGTAATTGCTAGGATATCATGAGTGCACACTGTTCTCACGATCAGGCCTTATGGTGGTCAACAATTAGTTCAACCACTGCAAGATCAGCTCCAAGAATAGTTAAGATGTCTTATCATAGAATGTCTTCACTGTGGAAGAAGGCCATTTGACCCAGCATGTCCATCCAAAGAGTAAGCCACTCAGACCCATCCCTTACATGTTACTCGGCATTTACCTAAATGATCCATCTAACCTACACATCTCTGAACAATTTAGCATGGCCAATTCACCTAACCTGCACATCTTTGGACTACGGGAGGAAACCAGAGCTCCCAAAGGGAACCCACGCAGACACGTGGAGAATGTGCAAACTCCACACAAACAGTCACCCAAGACTAGAATTGAACCCAGGTCCCTGATGCTGTGATGCAGCTGTGTTAACCACTGAGCCACTGTGCCACACACAGGAAGGGGCACTTTATGGACCTGGCACTCACACAATAAGACAAAGTCACATCCTGCCACATTTGAGAATTCACATAATTGGAAGGTATGGATGGCAGCACACACAACAGTCAGAGAACCTCTAGGTGAATAAAACCTAGAACAGGGTTTCAAATCTGAAAAAAATCCCACCAGGTGGACCTTGAAAATTTTAGTGCAGCATGAATTGGGAGAAGATCCAGGAATACAGCCTTTTACCCAACCTCAAAGTCTTCAAAATGCTTTGAGCCAGGGAATTCACCACATAGACTCCAAAACAAAGAAATGGCTAAAGTAACCAGACAGCCAGCGCAGAAAGAGTCAACACCTCCGGGAAGATGGTCTGCAACTTTGTTTTAATATCAGTGAAGAAATGAAATCTACTGTTTATTTGGAAAACCACTTATTCCAAAGGGCCCTTCCTGGTTGTGAACAGCAAGTGATTTCATCTCTAACAATCGGTGTGAAATTTTGTAAACCAGATGCAATGTCAGTTGAAAAAATGTCATTATTTCACTAACTCAGCTGTGGGATTATCTTTAATGGCCAGTGAAACAGTGAGATTTGCCATTACAGACAACTATTATTGAAAGAACTGCCCAGCACATGAGTTCATTGTGAGACAGGCAGTTCTAGGTGACCTTAGGATTTGAATTACAAACACAGACTGAAGCAGACTCCCTGAAGCATATCTTTATATCAAACTTTTCTCTAATGCTTTGACAATAATGCAGCAGAATGGCTGAATACAAATGCAGTGGAAGAGGCAGCCAATTACTGTTGGGATACAGTATGCAGACCCAACAGGAATAGTTTGACAAGCTGTAATATCAAACTGTCAAGGAAAACGATCACCTAATGGACAATCAGACAGTTCTGACGGATCTCCAAGCGAGTGCTGTTGCATTATATGGTCAAAGAATGCCCACAGTCCTGAGCTCATAATGACTGCATTCTATAGAAACAGCTTCCACACATTATAGGGAAGAGTCAGCCTGATGCAAATTTACAGTAAACTGTAAGGACTTTCAAAAATGTGTAAAACATGATTTATTCATTTAATATAACTTTGTGAAATAAATATAATAGGTCTATAACACCTGAAAGCATACAATAGTTTGCGAATTTCACATGTCACAGGTACAATATATTAGATAGCCTTGGCCTTAATGGGCAAACTTATTTAGCACTGCATCTTTCACAAGTCAAAATTACCTAGTTACAACAATGAAAATGTACTGCACTCACTGTGGAGTGTTTTGATACAGCCTGAGGTTATGAATCTGCAAAATACCTGCGAGTCTTTCTGTATGATGTATCTATTTATTTTGGCCAAGTGAGCAGAGATCCTTCTTGAGTGATACTGTGAAATGGGTATGAATCAGCCATCCAAATACAATCGGAAATCAAAGAAAATTCAAGAATGGCAAATGCTCCCATTGCCCAACAATGATGGGGGGAAATCCATCAGCAGGAGCAAGAAGTGAAGTAGTGTTCAGGAGAATCAAGAGAACACAATAGTTGATGAAAACAAACTTCCATCAGAGCTCAACAAGAGTCAGGTCACAACTGCTGAGGCATCCAGAGGAATATCATCACCTTGGAAAGCCTCTCATTGTCATACCATCCAGAACAATCTTTTCATTTCATCCCTTCACCTTACAGTGCCACTGGATAAAAAAAAAACTCTTGAAAACTCACTGTATGACCATCTTCAGCCCTTCTCATTATCGTAACTCAAAAGCAAACCTCCAGAGACTGGTAATGAAGAGACAAAGTATTGGTCTAAAGTCTGTGTTAATTGTTGAATAAAGGTTAGCTCTCTCAAAAGCAAAAACCTATAATGTATATGCACATAATGAAAGATACACTGTGCTACTGGGTTGTCCCATAGCCGACACATTTTCAGTAACCAGCACACTTACAACTAGTTGTCTCTATCACACCCCACCTTCTCATCATTTTTCTTCACTTGTCTAACAGTGACTGCCCCTTCATACGTGTTTAACTGGCCTGTTGTTTTGTCTAAACAGTGAAACAGAAACCAAGCAAACTCAGCCATATTTCACTACCAGGTTCCAGGATCCTGGATGGTTGACGTACTGGATGAACTGATATCCTGTTTTGGAAATGTATGTGTTACCAAGAGAGGAGACTGATAATGGTGGATAGACGGCCTATTGGAGAGAAAGAAATATTGAGAGAAAGAGAAAGAACAAATTTCTGCATTATCTTGTGACATCCTGCAGTTCTGACAATTAGTCAGACTGCTGTCATGCCCCATGACTGGATTAGCATGCATGGTTCACACCAGCTCCTTCATTCCTGAGCTGCTCTTATGTGAGGGAGGAGAGGCAACGAATCTCACAAAGATGTGTAAAGTTCCTGATCTTCAAATCCCTCTTTATTCATGTTCCACATTGGATGAATCAGCATGGAGTTTGATTAATTGCAACTGATTCTATCAGGATCTTCATTAAGCTACTTGATTAAACCATGCCCACTCACCTTGAGAAATGATGTGCCCATTTAGATAAAAGAATGAGATAGATTTTCCTGCGATGGTTGCTGTGGTTATAGAGAGCTGCACTGTGTTTTAAATTGAAAATAAGCGTATGTTCATAATAAATGTATAAGAGCACAGTTCTAATATAGGTATTGTTCTCCATCAAAAAGGCAGATTCTTTTGGGGAAATCAGAAATTCTCAAGGACTGAATGAAGCAAAAAGAGCATTTTATGAGTTTAACAACCATATTTTTCAAGGATTAAGAATCACCCTCTCAAAGTGATATGGAATTTCAATAATGCCAACCTTATGAGAACAGACTCATAGTAGTCAATTATTAGTCAATTATTTCCAACCTGATTTAAAATTAAGGTCCTGTCTCAATAGCTACAACATTTGAATAAGGAAATATAAGTGAGATCTGTAAAGCAACAACATGTTGCAGGAATTATTTAAAAGGCATCTGGATGGGTATATGAATAGGAAGGGTTTGGAGGAATATGGGCCAGCTGCTGGCAGGTGGGACTAGATTGGGTTGGGATATCTGGTCAGCATGGACGAGTTGGTCCGGAGAGTCTGTTTCTGTGCAGTGCATCTCTATGACTCTGTGATTATGACTCTAAAAAGGACGCTGAAGATAGCATGTTATTTCCCAACTCAGAGGGACTAAGGAGGCATTTTTAAAGAAGGGAATGGCAATAGCTTTGAAAGGGACTGTGAAAGTTCCTGCAGAGAGTAAAACATTGACATTCTAGTTGAAGACAGGTTAAAGAAAGCTGAAAGCTGTCAGAAAGGTAATGATAAAGATTCTTTTTAGAGTGTGACCAAGTAAATGTTGGCCTCTCTGACAAAAACTAACCAGCCCCGACCCTCGACATTTCACTTCATTGAGCCTGAACAGAGAATGACACCAATACAGTTAATGAGTAAGAGCAAAATTGGAGGGAAATATTCTTCTAAACCACAAATTAAAGTAAACTACTGCAGATACTGGAAATCTGAAATAAAAATAGAAAGGGCTGGAGAAATTCAGCAAGACTGGCATAATCTGTGAACAGAAAAACTAAGATAATGCTTTGAGTCCAATCTGACTCTCCTTTGGAATGCTGTCTGAAGGACGCATATTTGAAGTTGAAATATTAATCTTTACATTATCAGAATGTATCCGTTTTCAACTGTTTATATTGTTAGTTCAACTCTATTCTTGAAAATGCTCCATGCATTCAGATATAGTAGCTTTTATGCTGCCTTCTCCAAAAATGCACCCTTCAGTCAGGCTTTCCCAACCAACGGACACCTCTACCTGTCAATCAGATTGTCAAGCTGTCAAGAAAACTAAAGGAAATTTTGTGGCAAAAGACATTGAAATTCATGGAATCCCCACCTCCTGCTCAATATTAACACATTCTCAAAACCATTTCAGGCACTGGTAGATTCCATGTGCTTGGATGACAATATAGTCACCAAGCGAAAATTGTTTCATAGAATGCCTACAATGTGGAAGCAGGCCATTTGGCCCATTGATTCCATACCGACCCCCCCAAACAGCAATTCAACCAGAGCTACCCTCTACCATCTCCTTGCATTTCCCATAGGTAGTACACCTAACCTGCATACTACTATGGGCAATTTAGCATGGCCAATCCACCTAGTCTGCACATCTTTGGGACATTGAGAGGAAACCAGAGCTCCCAGAGTAAACCCACAAAGACACAGGAAGAACATGAAAGCTTCACACAGAGAGTCACCCAAGGGGGGGAATTGAACCTGGGTTCTTGGTGCTGTGAGGCAGCAGTGCTAACCACTGAGCCACCATGCCGCCCCATCAAATACATCATAAATCATAATTCATGATGTACATATTAAAGAGTAGCCTGAGGCCATTGCAATGTCAATAGAAGCTGATGAAATTAGGTATGCTCAGGAAGAGGAGAGTCTGAACCAAACTTTCATGAATCCCGTAAGCATCTCCATTCTGGATGTCAAGGCAGGTTCTTGACCTGATGTCAACTTTAAGTGTGAGCTGCTCTTTAATAATTTAAGTATTTACTATACATTTATTCATTTTATGAAGTGCACTGTACTATTCAAAGTCAGGCAGTGGAGGTCACTCCACTCTCCTAGTCAATATTTGTCACTCAACCAATGTTGCAAAAATTATGGTTAATCTGTAATGATACAACAATCTCCACTACTTATTTGAAGATTTCAAAATTCAATGAGTTTATGTTGGAGGAACCAAATACATAGAAGTACACTTTCGAGAATAATAACATATCTTTAATATACATTATTTGCTGGACCTACATAATTGTTAAATTCAAATGCTGGTGCTCCTTTCTGATAGCATGGTATATCTATATCATATGGACTGCAATGGTACATTATTATCTTCTCAAGTGCAATTAGAAATAGACAATAAAAGTTGGCCTTACCAGCAGTGTCCACATCTTATGAAAAAATACAAACAAAGATATGAACAATGGTACATATTTTGTAAGTACCCAATTAAAATGGTGCATTGTTCCTTAAGCAGCCATCATTGTTTCTGTCTTCACTGTTTTCTGTATCTCTCTGCTGTTCTCTCACCTTGTCTCCTTTTCTTTCATTCAAAGAATCATCATAGCAGCATAGAATCCCTACAGTATAGAAATAGGCCATTTGGCCCATCAAGTCCACGCCCAACTCTTCAAAAAGCATCCCACCCAAATCTAACCCCAACACTCTCCAGGAGCTATGTTATATGTCAGGTGGGGCAGCACTTCAATGTAGCTCCTAGATTAACCCTTCCATGGCTATTTACTTCATACTATCCATATCTATGCTTAAGTTCATGACCAGAGTTCTGAACCAGCTGTTCAGGAGATGTCTTCTGTCCTCACATAGACACATTGCTCATCAATTGTCTGGATGGAAGAGTGAGTTATTGAGGACTGTTGCAACATGAAGGTATTCCAACGAGGAAACCAAATACAGACCTTCATAATGATCTAACTGAGCATGTCACAATCAGAGACTGGAATTCCTTCCTGTCGTGCTGTATTGACCTGGAATTCAGACACAGCTTGCAAGGCCATAGATTCAGCCAGAGAGTGGGGAATCTATGGAATTCATTGTCACAGAAGGCTGTGGAGACCAGGCAATTGAGTATATTTAAGACCGAGATATATAGGTTCTTGATTGTCAAGGGGATCAAAGGTTATGGGGAGAAAGTGGGAGAATGGGGTGGAGAAACCTATCAGCCATGATTGAATAGTGGAGCAGGCTTGATGGACTGAATTGCCTAATTTCTGCTCCTATTTTTTATGGTCTAATGAAGTCAACATCTCGGGGAATCCTATTATACTCAAAATGCCCATTGTTCACTCATCTCACTTCTTGACCTTCCACAAAGTGACATGAATTATCCTTTTTAACACAATGTAGAAGTGCCTCTACACCATGATGCAGCAGCAGACTATAAATTATGCAATGTTATTTGTATTACAGCTTGATTCAACCTGGACTGATCCTCTGTGGCCTAGTAATTAAAGTCACTGTTATTTTCACAGCCAGCAGACAGTGCCACCCATGCACTGATCCCGCAATCAATGGCAGCACTGACTGACAGCATTGTTTGTGTTGATTAACTTAGATACACATGACCGCACAATTTCTAAAGACAAACTTGGTGCAGTGTCTCTATGACCTTGATTCACCATTGTCAAGCAACATTTCCCGATTAGTGGTGCTGGAAGAGCGCAGTAGTTCAGGCAGCATCCAAGGAGCAGCGAAATCAACGTTTCGGGCTAAAGCCTTTCATCAGGAATAAAGGCAGTGAGCCTGAAGCATGGAGAGATCAACCGCTGCTCCTTGGCTGCTGCCTGAACTGCTGTGCTCTTCCAACACCACTGATCCAGAATCTGGTTTCCAGCATCTGCAGTCATTGTTTTTGCCAAGCAACATTTCCCGTTCAGTCCTCATTTCCTTGTTGGTACTGCTCCCCCTCATTCTCCAATTACAAAATGCTAACCCCAACATAACGACAAGGATTAAAATCTCTGGGTCAAAGAAACTACAACAGAAGTCTCTGGCCCTTCCTGTTCCAGCCAAGGTAGGTAGTAAAAGGTAATGAAACAAGGCAAAAACAGAAATTGCTGGAGAAATTCAGCAAGTCTGGCAAGAAGTGTGGAGAGAGATGCAGAACTATTGTTTCGATTCCAATGACCGTTCAGAAAAGATCATGAAACTCCATGAAAGCAACAGTAGATCTCCTTCATAAACAAAAATAGAAGTTTCTGGAAAAACTCAGCAGGTCTGGTAACATCTGTGGTGAGAAATCAAAGTTAATGTTTCGGGTTCAGTGACTCTTCCTCAGAACTGATGGTAGCTAGGAAAATGCTGGTTTTTGTGCAGAAGAATGGGTGGGGGAAGCAGGTAAAGCAGCACAGTGTCTCAGTGGTTAGCACTGCTGCCTCACAGCACCCGGGACCTGGGCTCAATTCCTGCCTTGGGCAACTGTCTGTGTGGAGTTGCTCTTTCTCCCCGTGTCTGCGTGGATTTCCTCCGGGTGCTCCGGTTTCCTCCCACAGTCACAAAAATGTGCAAGTTATGTGAATTTGCCATGCTACATTGCCCATAGTGTTAGGTGTAGGGGATTGGGTCTGGGTGGGTTGCTCTTCAAAGGGTCAGTGTGGACTTGTAGGGCCGAAGGACCTGTTTCCACACTGTAGGGAATCTAATCTAATTGGGAATAGAGCCCAAAGAGAGAGAAAAACAGTTGGCCTGACAAAGGAGTGGATAACCATCTGTCTAGGAAGGTGTATAGCTATTAATGGGGACTGTTGGTGGCTAACAATGGGTTGAATGAAATAGCAAACTATGTCATAACAAGGCCTGGTGTGTAGGGATTGGCGTAAGGACATGGGAAAGCTCAAGCCTTAAGCTGTTGAACTTGATACTGAGTTCCAAAGGCTGCGGAGTCCTCAGTGAAAAATGAGATGTTGTTCTTCCAGTTTGCGCTGATTTTCATTTCTCAGCCAGCCTGAGACAGACGTTGGCCAGGGTATAGGGTTGAAGAAGCAGGCAAGTGGAAGCTCAGAATCTTTTTTTGCCGAAGAAAAGTAGGTCTCCTTCCTTCTTTTTTCCCATTCTCTTTTCTGAGAGTTGGCTATGGTCTTCAACTGGATCAATCACATGTTTTGGTGGAGTACAACAGTAGTTTGCTGCTGAGGAGGGCTGATGAGAAAACTCTTCTACTCTTATTGCCTGCCATTACAGGAGGCAAATAAACTGATTTTAACACATGACAGATGCATGTTCCATGACAACCTAATCCTCGTGTGGTACTTGAACCCAGGGAATCAGGCACAAAGGCAGGATAACATAGTGGCTCAGTGGTTAGCACTGCTGCCTCACAGCACCAGGGGCCTGAGTTCAATTTCAGTATCGGGTGACTGTCTGTGTGGAGTTTGCACATTTTCCCTGAGTCTGCATGGGTTTCCTCCGGGTGCTCCGGTTTCCTCCCACAGTCCGAAGATGCGTAGGCTAGGTGATTTTGCCATGCGAAATAGCCCAAGATATTTAGGCTAGGTGCATTAGTTAGGGGAAATGTAGAGTAATAGGGTAGGGGAATAGGTATCGGTGGTATACTCTTCAGAGGATCGGTGTGGACTTGTTGGGCCAAATGGTCTGTTTCCACACGGTAGGGATTCTATGATGGAGACCTCCTCATCTCACTTAGGAACCAGAATGTATTTCTTTTCCTGACTGCTTGGTGTCACTGAGACCATCTTTGGGCCCAGAAAAATACTTCTGAATAATTGAAAGATTTTTGTTAATGATGAATGTCTATTTTTATTAAGCATGCTGTTTAAACAAAAGCCCTTAAAACATTTTGTTCTGAAACACAGTGGCACGCAGAATGTGGTGAACAGTGACTTGATATTGACATAGAGTAACAAGGTTCATGGAGGCATACGGCAGAAAATGACAGCTATCATAAATACATGCTCCTTCCCAGCAGCAGATTTACCAGTAAATATTGTGCAAAGAACTTGAGCCAAGAGATTGCTACTGGTGTAAAGGTCCACGCTGGAGGTCATTCAGAGAAAGGAGGCAGTGTCTTGTGGAGTGCAGAGACATTTTCCAATTCAATCTACACTTAATTCACAATGCTATCAGCTGGAGGAGGCTTCTGTGTACCAAAGTGCACAATGTAGACTTTGCATCAATTAAGATGGTTAATGTTATTATAATTACTGTTACCTGAGGGAGACATTATATTGTAGGGATTCTGCATTACAACTGCAATCCATCCTTTCTGTCCCAATAGTCTCTTGGTACTGTCTCAGCATCGCTGTTTTTGGAAATTTGCCAGGAACAAGCTGCCTTTCCAAGCTTCTAAGTAACATTGTTGTAGACAGACAGCTTGCATTTGATGGATCCTGACCATCAGATTGAACTGAGAAAGATGATCATGAGGGGGATCAGGAGTGGCCTGACTGAGATGTAACAAGGCAACAAAGCCAAATCTTTCTGGGCCTGTCAATTCATTATCTGTCGATTAAATCATCCCAGAGACAGAGACCTGGGTTTGACTTGAGAACAATCCTAACGAAAGAGAAAGGAACGGCAGTAAAGATCAAAACTCTACTTTAGTAAGTAACCTTTGGAAATCTATGAGGAGCACTGCTGCAACAATACTGTGGACTACAGCACCTAATGGATTACACTCTGCAGCAAATACTGTGCATTTATTTGGCAAAAATCATGACACACACATACACACACACACAAACAGGCACACATACAGACACACATAGACTCACACATCAACACACACACATGCAAACACACACAACTGCAAATATATACAAACGCATACACACATGCAAACACACACATACAAACACATGTGTAGTGCACACACGCACACAACTGAATTCAGTAATGCTCTTCATAACGTGAACCCTTCATTCAACACTGTGGATTCCTGTCTTCACTAACATCTGCTGACTGATGGAAATCGAGAAACTGGCTGAAACCATCCTGCTGCCTCATGACCTGTTCAACCTACCTATTACCTGCCTTCATGGGCTCAGTGATTAGCGTTGCTGCCTCACAGCAACGGGTTTGATTCCACCCTCAGGCGACTGTCTGTGTGGGTTTCCTTCAGTTGCTCCGGTTTCCTTCCACAGTCCAAAGATGTGAAATGTAATCATGCTAAATTGCACATAGTGTCCAGGGATATGCAGACTAAGTGAATTAGCCATGGGAAATGCGTGGTTATAGGGTAGTAGAGGTGGATCTGGATCGGATGTTCTTCGGAGGGTCGATGTGGACTTGATGGGCCAAATGGCCTGTTTGGGCACCATAAGAATTCAATGTCCATCTCGAGCCCCTCAGGAGCAATTTTGCTGAGCAGACTGAATCAAGGAATGGGAAAAATAATAAATTACTAACAGGCTTGTTGGAGACAAATGCCATCTATTGAACAGTATTATTAAATTAGTGTGGAGAAAGTGGTCCAAGGTAAGTATGTTCAGGAATAGCTAAAACCCATGTGAAGACAACATCCACCACTAAATCTCAATATAAACCCCTCATGCACATGTGGACATTCATAATCAATGCTACACATTATTGAGGAGTACCCCTCCATAGATTAACTTTTGAACCAATCACTTGAAACTCAATAAATGTAGGTGCCATTGTTAGGCTTCAGAGATTGTGTGTGTAAAAAGAAATGAAGCAATGTCCAAACTGTGAAACATCTTTAACCAAGTTTTCCAGCCAACATACGGACAAAAATGTTTCAACATTCATTGTTGAGTAACAGTAGTAACATGAGGAACCTCTACAATTAATTACTCCTGAGTGGCCATTTAAGTGTTTGCCAGTAGTGCTGAACCATTAATAAGCAGAAAAGCTCTCATTTCTCCCTGCATCCAACTACGGCCCAGACAATGAATCACCTACTTCAATGTCCAATTTGAAAAAGGCATGTATTCATTCAAGATCAATTAATGTTATAGTGAAAAAGGATGAATTTCTCAGAATGTCTCTCCTTGTGCCTTGAAATCATGGTATCCCAGTGTCAATACAGCAGCACCTTCTCATTCCATAACTCTTAACACTGCCTGAGCTCACTTCAATAGCAGCTGGAACAACAATTATTGGACATTTTTATGGCACCTTTAATTGAGTAAGATGACCCAAGACATTCATAAGAACATTAATAATTGAAATTTGAGCACAGAAGAGGTATGGGTGCATATGGAGTGTTCTTCTGAGAAGCATTTTAAAGGGGCAGAGATAGGAAAGAAAAGGGGTTTAGAAAAAGAATTTCAGAACTTAACATCTTTGCAGTTTACTGCATTGTCCATCAATGGGGAAGCAAATAAAATCAGACATACTCAAGAGGCCAGATTGGAGAATCACAGAGATTTCAGGGGATTCTAGCTAGGGAGGTTACAGAGATAAGAAGGGGCAAGGTCATGGCAGGATTTAGAAATACATATAAGAATCTTAAAATTAATGGAGCCAACAGACATGAGGGAGTGCAAAGCAGTGTATGAGTGGGACTTTGTCCAGGTTAGGACATAGGCAGCAGCATTTTGGATGGGTTGAAGATTTTAGAGCATGAAAGATGCAAGGAAGGCCAGGAGTGAGTTGAAATCTATCATGTTACAGGTAACAAAGACATGGATGTGGGTCTGTCCAGTGGATAAGCTCAGGTGAAGAAGAGCAATGCGGTTAGGGATGTGCAAGAAGGAGATCTTAGAAATTGGCTACATGTACAGTTTGGTTTAATTTCAGACAGTTACCAAGTGAAAGAGATGATGTTGATGACTTCAGCCATGTATCTTGTCTTAAGGTCATATGAACCCATTATGGAGACATCTTTTTATTGCCCAGTAATAAATGTAAGCCACATTTATACTTATGCTATTAAACCAGTCTATTGATTAATCTTAGCTACCAATATTCATTAATTTTGCATTAAATATGAATGTAATATAATTGTTTTACAAGCATATCAATATGAGAAGGTCTGTAGTAGCACACTGGTAGTGTCCCAACCTTTGGCCCAGAAGCTCCAGTTCAAGTCACATTTACACAGGATGAGAGTCAGAACAGGTTGAGTAAAATAACTATAAATGTTGGGGAAATGTGCATTGTAGATCTATGCATAAATTATTTCTTCTGTTTTACCCAGCTTACAAATAAAAAGCTGACAATAATACAGCCATTCTTTGTGTATTTAGATGTGAGTCTGAAATAACTCCACAAAGGTCAGTACCCCATCACCTAGTCACCCTTTATTTACACATGGAGAGTCCTTGACACTGATCCAGCTCCTTCAGAGCCAGCTCTCAGAGTGGCAGGATGTCTGACACTCCTCTTATATCTGTCAGCCAAGTTAATAGACCCAATCAGATGACTCATATTCTATCCACCTGGCTGACCTTGTGCCAATTAGCAGAGAGAATGTTTTTAAAAATTAAGAATAGTTCATTCCATTTTTTTTTGGATCTTGATTACTTTTCAAAATGTCTCCACAGTGGGTTTAAGGCTCGGCTAGAACTAGCTCTTGATGAGCTCCACTCTTGTGCACATGACATCATTAAGCTCTCTCTCTCTCTCTCTCTCTCTCTCTGCCTCTCTCTCTTACCTGCTATGGATGGATGCTGTTTACATCTTTTTGGACCTCGAGCTACGAGAAACCATTTGCTTTCCTTCACTGAATGGTCACTCTGCTATATTACCAAGAAATGGCCACTCCAAGCAAAATCAATATGGGGTTGCACAAAGCAGAGCCAAAGCCTACACTACTGATCCTATGTAAGAGACAAAGCCCAAAATTCACAATTGTCCCCTTGGAGTGGATAAAAGAGTGACAAAATGAAAATCCTCAATGCACTTCAAGATCAAATGAATGCAATATTGGGAGAGATAATACACATGCCTACCTATTTGTGAGGTACATGAAACATTCATTGTTCCAGTCCCACTCGGGTCCCTTACCATGACTGTTTCTCCGGTACTGCAGTAACAACATCGATTCTGTTGCCATCTCTCATTCAGAATTAGAAAAATGCATTGGATTCCTCTTCTGATTTCCACTCTGCTCTCACCTTGCTGATCCATCTCTGTCTCCTCTCTTCCCTTCCATGACTACTCTGTTTCTCTTTCCAGACTTAGGCTGGCCACCAATAACCACAACAAACTCACTGACTCCCATAGTTGCCAGGAACATGCATCCTCCCACGTTGCTTTCTATAAAGGCTCTAATCCAATCTTCTAGTTTCTCCATCTCCATGGCAGCTGTTTTGATGATGCCACATTCCATGGTGGGGGTGGGGAGGGTTGCTCAAAGATGTTATCCTTTCTCGTCAACTAAAGATCCCCACAGTCATGGTTGACAGGGCTCTTAGCCATGTCCAGCACATTTCCTGCACTTCTGCCCTTATTCCTTCTCTTCCCTCTCACAACACCGATAGGGTCTCCCTGGTACTCACTTTGCACACCACCAGTATCCACATCCAAAGGGTCATAAGCTGCAATTTCCATCACCTCCAACAGAATACAACCAGACAAATACTCCCCTTCCCTCTATTGTCATACATTCTGGATTATAGAATATAGAACAATACAGCACAGTACAGGCTCTTCGGCCCTCAATGATTTGCCAACCTTTTATCCAACTGTAAGATCAAACTAACCTACATACCCTACATTTTACAATCATTCATTTGCCTATTCAGTAGCTTGAATGACCCTAATGAATGTGACACTACTACCACTGCTGGCAGTGCATTCCACGCACCCACAACTCTCTGAGTAAAGAACTTACTTCTGACATTTCCCCTTAACCTTCCTCCAATCACCTGAAAATTATGCCCCCTTATGATAGCCATTTCTGCCCTGGGAAAACTTCTCTGGCTATTCACTCTATCTATGCCTCTCATCACCTTGTACACCTTTATCAGGTCACCTCTCATCGTTCTTCGCACCAATGAGAAAAGACCTAGGTCCCTCCATATTTCTTCATAAGACATGCCCTCCAGTCCAGGCAGCATCTTAGTAAATCTTCTCTGCACCCTCTCTAAAGCCTCAAAAGCTTCCACAGCCTTCCTAAAATGAGGTGACCAGAACTGAACACAATATTCCAAGTATGGTCTAAACAGGACTTTATAGAGCTGCAGCATAACCTCATGGTTCTTACACGCAATCCTCCTACCAATGAAAGCCAACATACCATGGACCTCCTCAACAATGATATCAAATTGGGAGGCAACTTCGAGGGATCTACGGACGTGGACTCCAAAGATTTCTCTGTTCCTCCATACTGCCAAGAATCCTGCTTTTAACTGTGCAATCTGCATTCAAATTGGACCTTCCAAAATAAATTACTTCTCACATTTCCAGATTGTACTCCATCTGCCACTTCTCAGCTCAGCTCTACATCCTGTCATTGTCCCATTGCAACTAACAACAGCCCTCCACATTATCCACCACTCCAGAAACCTTCAAATCATCAGCAAGCTAACTTCCTCATCTAAGTCATTTGTAAAAGTCACAAAGAGCAGAGGCCCAAGAATAGATCCACCACTGGTCACTGAGCTCCAGGCTGAGTACTTTCCATCTACCACCACCTTCTGTCTTCTGTGGGACAGCCAATTCTGTACCCAGACAGCCAAATTTCCCTGTATCTTGTGCCTCCTTACTTTCTGAATGAGTCTACTATGGGAAACCTTATCAAATGCCTTCCTAAAATCCATGTATAGAACATCCACTGCTCTAACTTCAGCAATACCTTTTGTCACATCCTCAAAGAATTCAATAAGGTATATGAGGCATGACCTTCCCCTCACAAAGCCATGCTGACTATCTGTAATCAAACTATGCTTTTCCAAATTATCATAAAGCCTACCTGTCAGAATCCTTTACAATAATTTGACCATCACTGACATAAGACCGACTGGTCTGTATTTCCCAGGGTTATTCATATTCCTTTCTTGAACAGAGGAATAACCTTTGCCACCCTCCAATCATCTGGTACTACTTCAGTGACAGTGTGGGTGCAAAGATCATTGCCAAAGGTGCAACAATGTCTTCCCTTGATTCCTGTATTAACCTTGGGTATATCCCATCTGGCCCATGTTTTTCAAAACTTCCAGCACATTCTCCTTTTTAACATTAACCTATTTGAGCATATCAGTCTATTTCACCTGTCCTCAGAAACGTCAATACCCCTGTTAGCAGTGAATAATGAAACAAAGTATTCATTTAGGATCCTCACTATCTCCTCCAACTCCAAGTCCAAGTTTCCTCTTCTATCCCTGATCAGCCCTACCCTCACTTTGGCCATTCTCTTGTTCCTCATATCAGTGTAGAATGCCTTGGGGTTTACCTTAATCCTACCCGCAAAGGCTTTCTCATGCCGTCTTCTAGCTCTTCTAAATCCATACTTCAATTCCTTCCTGGCTACCTTGTATCTCTCTACAGTACTGTCTGATCCTTGTTTCCTCAACCTTAAATAAGCTTCCATCTTCCTCTTGAGTAGGTGATCTACATTTCTTGTCATCCAAGGTTCTTTCACTCTACCATCCCTTCCATGCCTCAGTGGGACAACCTATCCAGCACTCGCAGCAAGTGCTCCCTAAATTACCTCTACATTTCTGTTGAGCATTTCCCTGAGAACATCTGTTCCCAATTTATGCTCCACAGTTCCTGCCTAACAGCATTGTAATTCCTCTTCCCTCAATTAATTACTTTCCCATACTGGCTACTCCGATCCGTCTCCATGACTACTGTAAAGGTCAGAGTGTTTTGATCACTATCACCAAAATGATCTCCCACTGACAGACCTGACACCTGACCTGGTTCATTGCCAAGCACCAAATCCAATATGGCCTCCTCTCTAGTCGGCCTATCTATATATTTAGTCAGGAACCTTTCCTGGGCACACCTGACAAAGCTTGCTCCATCCAAACAATTTACACTAAGGAAATTCCAACCAATGTTGGGGAAGTTGAACAACCTTGTTACTTCTGCACCTTTCCAAAATCTACCTTCCAGTCTGCTCCTCCGTGTCTCTGTTGGTATTAGAGTTCAATAGAAAACTTCCAATAAAGTGACAGCTCCTTTCCTTTTCTGCAGGGAACTATTCTCTCTAAGACTCCTTGGTCCACTCCTCCTCTACTCCCAACCTCTCCCCACACTCCTGTGGTACTTTCCTACACTGAGGAAGTTAGAAAGCCAAAAACAAAGTTCAATTTTTACATCTTTATCATGACATATTGGGAACTCAAGGGTTAAAACATTCCACTGGTAAAAGGATTCACTGCAATATTGATTGAATGCCTACCTTCTCACATGATTTGGAGATGCCGATGTTGGACTGAGGTGTACAAAGTTAAAAATCACACAACACCAGGTTATAGTCCAACAGGTTTAATTGGAAGCACGCTAGCTTTCGGAGTGACGGTCCTTCATCAGGTGGTATCACCTGATGAAGGAGCGTCGGTCTGAAAGCTAGTGTGCTTCCAATTAAACCTGTTGGACTATAACCTGGTGTTGTGTGATTTTTAATTTTCTACTTCTTACAGAATGAGACAGGACATCGCAACAGGGGGAGCTGGCTGACTCCTAGAAAACAGAATCCTCCAGAGCCATACATGTGGATTTCACTTGCAGCTTCAGGCGAAGGTGTTTGGTGTTTGTCCTCCCTGGACAAGACCGATAGCCTTGGCCATAACCTTATTAACTACCTCTTATTCCCATCATCATGCTTCCCCTACCTATTGACATGGGCATGTGAATCCAACAATGAGAATAAAGCAAAGTCCTTCTGTCTAAATCCTTTTCCATCAATATATGGTTACGAAGAATACGATAATCAGTCCATGTAAACTATTCGCTAGTTATCACAGGAAATCAGCAATCACCGGGTATTGTAAAATTGCAATTACCTGTCTTAAATAATGCAATAGAAATTGACTATGTGACTTGTCAGCCTTTGTTAAATTCCTATAAAATGTACTACCTTTGTGTGTAGAGCAGAGATTCGTTGAGAAGTGCCACCACAAGGAGACTACATGACTCATTTGGTGTCACTGAGAATCTCTCGCCAGTTGTCCAATAATAAAGCATCTACCATTGTACTGAGTCTTGCGTCGTCCAGGTTTGTGGAAAAATACTTCAACATTTGGTGCCATGACTCGGACCTCAATATAGGGAACGTCTCACTGGGCTGAGTAAGTGACTTGAAAGTCTGAATTGAACAGAACAGAGCGGTAAGGACGCCCAGGGACCTTTTACCCCAGACTGCTCCTTGTGTTCAACCAGGCAATCTGTCCCTCGCCCAGTGGAACTGGTATCTTGAAGTGATCAAACTAACCACCCAGACCCAGTTTGTAAGGTTGGTAAGTTTTATCAGATTGCTCTAAATTTCTGCGGGGTGACATTGGCTACTCTGTATTGTTCCTGTAGGAAAAAGGTCAGGACGGGGACCCCGGTTAGGGAAGTGGTCTCCACTACCTGATGGATTCAGTTGAGGGAGCTGCCTGTTTTGGATATAGATGGTGGAAATTAACATCTAATAAGGAAAGAGGGCAGACTCGGTAAATTTCTTACCCCGCAATATTGATATGGCCAATGGAAATTGTTTGCAGCAGAGCAAGGAGTCATAATGTAAAATGGGAACAGTCCCTCAATGTATTTGGGAAGGGGGACAATCTATGAGAAAATACCTAATCAGGAAAATGGTTATAGGGGTTGTAGGCTCCTCTGTGAGATTGGTCATTTTGGTAAATTGTTCTATACAAATTAAAGAATGTCCAGTTTGAATTTTTGTGTGATTGTGATGGTATGTGTGGTGAAAGTTTTTATTCAAATATTTAGTGTTTAGTCCTGTCTGTATGGGTTTTGTGTTGTTGTTTGTTCTTTGTTTCTGGTTTGTTTGCTTACAGAACGCTGGTCCTGAACTCTAAAATGCCAAAGAAAGGCTGCCCCCGAAGAGAAGTCTTGTCTCACTGAGAAGGGTGGCCAAGCGTTGGTCTGCTGTCTCATGGAGGACACAAAAGTGCCCCGTTGCAAGTCTAAGGTTAGGGGAAAGGAAATGTAGAGGGTAGGTGTGTACACCCTTTGTGGGGTAGGATTCATGTGATCCAATACCTGGATGCGTTTGCGAAGTTGGCTGAGATTCATCAGTCCCCTAAAATTAAAGAGATCGCAGACAGTATCCCGAGGGTTCTTTCAGGAGGCCCTTCCATCACCCCATCGCCCTATTCCACTCAGTACCCCCAAAGTTACCGACAGTGCAGAGCAATCTGACCCTCAGGTAGACAAGGTCCCTGCTTTGGTCCCTCCCGGCCAGAGAGGGAAGGCTGTTACAGTTCTCAATACTGGGCTATAAGTTACTCGTGTCAATACTCAATAGGGTCCTAGTGTCTGGACAGAAAATGCTGGTGATTTATGAAGCTCATCTGCTCATTCCTCAAATAAACCTAAAACTAACATTGAGGAAAAAATCACCTCAGACATTAACATTTGTTCATTAAGTGGAGACTTTATATAGTTTAATTTAAAAAATTTAAAACAGATACAAAGATAGATCTGGATATACCACACCAACAGTATTGTTTTCAGGAAATGGTACTGGCTGAATTAAACTTTTGTTTCAGACTTGTTTATCGCCACTTAATTTTAAGACTGCTGCATCTCCTTTATCAGTCTGGAATGCCAGTCACTTTCCTGAAGAAGGGCTTATGCCCAAAACGTCGATTCCCCTGCTCCTGTGATGCTGCCTGACCCGCTGCACTTTTCCAGCAATGCATTTTTCAGCTCTGATCTCCAGCACCTGCAGTCCTCACTTTCTCAAAACTTTATTCTATGTCAATTTCCCTTCTTCACTGAGAATTGAAGTGCCAGTTCAACATTATCTTGTAAAAAATCATGTAACAAAGTTTAAGATACTGTTGTAAATATCTGTGTCATTGGGTTAGTCATTATTTGTGCATATGAAGCAACTTGACAAGACTTTTATTAATGCTGCTGCAGCCATTTCACAGTCTAGGACATTATAAGTGAGTAATGACTGATCAGAACTGCTTGAAACAAAAAAACAAATTGGGGATTTAAATTGAAAAACTAGAACCAGGTGATTGTAATGGAGTTCAGAGTTGGAAACTGTGCACATTCTATATTATAATACTGGATTTTGATTAAATGAATTTCCAGTTTATGTTGAAGACTCTTGACAAAACTCTTACTCGATAGGAAAAAAACTTGTGATTTGGTCAGCTGAGTGGGATATGCATGTAATTGAACAATCCTGCTACAATTTCATATATACAACACTAAGCAGACCTGAATCATTTCTGTAACTTTGAAATCTGTTTGTTCTTTCTTATTACTTCACAGTGTGATATTGAGTCACTTGTTCAGTTTCCATCTCTCATTAAATATGCTTATTACTCAATATTTGAAAACAATTTGTACTATCCTGAATCGCATTATCACAGTAATTAATAAATTAATTGGCAGGGCTTTATAGCTTTCCACATTGTCAGTGATCTGCGTCATTGCCTCGTTGTTACTTTAAAGCATGGGTACGTTGATTAATGTTCAATTGGTGACAGAAATTATGGCAATATGAGGAAACATGTAGGTAGCATAGCAAGTGAGGAACTGTTAAGGTAAAGTGAGACTTTCTGTGTTCCTCGTGCAAAGCACCTCCGCTGAAGCAAGAGGTTGCATAACCTTCCCTGCGGTAGCCACTTTATTTTTACTCCATAAGCTTGCCTCGGAGTAGGACAAATCGGTTTGGTGGGATTCTTTACACTACTATTTCTGGACAGTGTGGAGGCAATACTTCTCTTAGATGTTGAAATTGGATGTACTAATGACATGTTAAAAAGAAGGAACAGGATAAACAGCATAAAGAAGCTAAACCTGAGAAAGAGAAACAAGAGGGGATAATGCAACAAAGCTGTAGCGAAAACCTAAGCACTTCTTGAGATCCCGAGCTCGGGTCTGGCATACCAACCCTGTCTGAGGAGGGAGGGAATGATACCGAGGTAGAGGCAGAATGGTGATGTTACCCTAGTGCACCGGTGCCTCCCCTTGAACAACCTATGACTCCGTCCCCGCCACAGTACCCGAGTCCCGAGAAATCCTGTAGAGCTGATCAAGTTAAGATGCACTTGAGGAAACCAGCGGCACCCTGTTACCTTTGCACTGGAGTTCACCATCTCCATGTCACCACTGACCCCCCCAAAACTATGCTCGACATAAGACAGCTACTGAACCCCAAGGCAGATAAGGAAGATGAGCCACCAATTATGGGGGTCTATGTCCCCTGATAACCCCAAGAGATGATCGTGATAATGAATCAAGCTCCAGATTGTTGAAGATAAACCTGCCCAATTCGCCCACCATGTCCAGTGCACAATTCAAATGGACAATGCAACACCTCGGGATCTGTTTGCTCTCTGTTGTATGATTGTGTCACCAGAAGAAGTTACTATGTGGCAGGAACAAATGGGTGAAGGTGACAGAAAGGAACGAGTCCACACTAATGATCATTTAAATGAGAGATTTAAAGAGGACACCTTGAGTGTCGCAGGCATGATACGGCCATATAACATGGATTGGTCAGAGAACACCAGGACACAGATTAGGAGAGCCCTTATTTATTACTGGGATAGCCAGAATGACCCCAAGTCGCACTGTAAAGGTCACACAAAAACTGAGTTTGTTCAGCTGCCCCACAATCACAATGCACCTTCAGCCAGTTGATGAATTTCATTGGGACCAGAATACCACAGACCTGCCACTTGAACATGCGGACTTCACTTTTTATATGAATGACAGCTCCTTTGTTTCACCCACAGGTCAGTGATGCTCCGGATGTGCAATTGCTACGGATTCTGAAGTGTTTGAATGGATTCTGAAGTCTTTGAGACTCCACTGTCAGCAGAAAAGGCTGAATTGTTTGCATTCACTTCAGCTTGCATTTTGGCGGAAAGAAAATCGGCCAAAGAATACGGACTCTCGCTTTGCTTTCAACGTTGCCCACGACCACGGCGCCTTATGGGAGCATAGGGGATGTTTAACCTCCATGGGGCAACCCATTTATAATGCTGTTTTTGTACATCATCTTTTGCAGGCCCCACAGTTACGGTCCAGCCTAGCAGTGATCAAATGTTCAGCTCACACTGGTGCCACTGATAGAATCTCCAAGTGCAACACACAAATAGACGCCACCACCAAGCAGGCAGCCTTACACCCCACTTTGCTGGCCCATTGGGCTTACAGCATGACCTTGTTACAGAAAGTATGAGGACCGGTATGCCAGACCTGGGTGAAATACATCACTTGCAGGGGGATGCCCCTGCAGGGTAACACAGACTGGTCACAGATGGGGTGCTCCCTTGGTGTTCGTACCAACCTGTAGATGATCTGTGTTCCTTCTTTGCATTTAACAATCTTGGTGGATTATGTTTATAACTGTACGCACCTAGGCAAGGAGGGAATGGTCAGCACTTTGCTAGAAACCTGGTGGCACCCTGATTCCCAAAACAATGGCTGAGAAACAAGCCAAAGCATACTTGATCCACAAAAAGACAAATGCTGGAAAAGGAATGCCTTGCATTCCTTTGCCTGGTGGGCCTTTCAATTGTCTACAACTAGATTTCATAGAATTACCCAGGGTATAATGTTGTATTGTTTGGTAATAGTAGGTGTCTTCAACAGATGGATTGAGGTATTCCAGACAAGGGACAACACGGCTGCAACAGTGGTAAAAATATTATTGAGGGAAATAATTCCCTGCCTCGACTCCCAGAGACAATAAGCTCAAATAATGGCCACACTTCATGGCTAAAATTAACCAGGGAATCTACGGGGAACTAGCGATAAAATAACAATTCCACTGCATTCACCACCCAAAAGCGGCTGGACTGGTGTAATGAGTAAATGACACCTTAAAAAAATAAGCTGGCAGAGCTAAAGCAGGAAACCAGCTTACACTGGTTGAAGGTCTCCCCCTTGGCCCTGTTCCACACAAGGGTTACCCCTTCAAGCAAAACCGGTCTGTCTCCTGCTGAAGTGGTTTACGGAAAGCCCATGAGGACCCTATGGGGACCTGGGATAGTCTGGCCTCCCCTCCCTGAAAGATTAGATATGAACATCCTGGGAGAGGAAATAGGGACGTACCTGCAGGGGCTAACTACATCTCTCCAAATTTTGCATTCGCAGGTACGCCAGGCTTATAGAGAGAGACGATCTGCCTGAAGGGGACTGCCCCACTGCCAAGCCACGGCATTTTGTCCTGATAAAGGACTGGGAACGAAAGAAGCTGGGACCAAGATTGAAAGGACATTTTCAGGTGCTGCTGACCACCCCCATGGCTGTGAAGGTACATGGGCAGCCCCAGTGGATACACAGAACTGACTGCAAAAGAATCAGTGCGGAAACCGACAACGATTAAGGACAAAGATGTCTTCCATACTTGTGACTTTGGGGAATGGGGCCTTGGGAATAGATGGATTTCAAACTGACACCCCTATGCATAACAACTTTTTGCACTTGGCCTACCAGACAGCCAGTGTAACAGGGAGAGACACCTACTGATGGGTATGTGCCCACATGCCACCCCACTCTAGGGTGGCCTGTACCTTTTCGCTGGAATGAAGTGCCTGAATGGCTACTACGCAAAGCCTTTCTAGTGATCTTGCTAACACCAATGAGCACAGGATTGGCAGTCGGCAGGGTATAACCTGACCTTGTTTAGGGACTGATATCAACCTAATTACAACCAATTGCATAGACCTCCCTCCCTTGTCATTCTCAACAACACCATCGACTAGACCATTTGTTTCAGGCGGGAAGAGAAACTCTCAACGGGTACTTACGTGGGAACGAGTAGAGTCATAGAGACGTACAGCATGGAGACAGACCCTTCAGTCCAACCCGTCCATGCCGACCAGATATCCCAAACCAATCTAGTCCCACCTGCCAGCACCTGGCCCATATCCCTCCAAACCCTTCCTATTCATATACCCATCCAAATGCCTCTTAAAAGTTGCAATTGTACCAGCCTCCACCACTTCCTCTGGCAGCTCATGTACCACCCTCTGCATGAAAAAGTTGCCCCTTAGGTCTCTTTTATATCTTTCCCCTCTCACCCTAAACCTATGCCCTCTAGTTCTGGACTCCCTGACCCCAGGGAAAAGACTTTGGCTATTTATCCTATCCATGCCCCTCATAATTTTGTAAACCTCTATAAGGTCACCCCTCAGCCTCTGACGCTCCAGGGAAAACAGCCCCAGCCTGTTCAGCCTCTCCCTATAGCTCAGAACTTCCAACCCTGGCAACATCCTTGTAAATCTTTTCTGAACCCTTTCAAATTTCACATCTTTCCAATAGGAAAGAGACAGAATTGCATGCAATATTCCAACAGTGGCCTAACCAATGTCCTGTACAGCCGCAACATGACCTCCTAACTCCTGGACTCAATACTCTGACCAATAAAGGAAAGCATATCAAACGCCTTCATGTAAGTGCTGTTTTGCTATCTCCTGGGTCAAACATATTCAGAATTTAACAGAATATGGCTACTTTGTATTTGATTGGTCTGCTGTCCCAAACAGAGCATCAGGCTGCCTCTGGAACAACCCTTCTCCCAGGCTGTCAGAGTATGCAGTTTTCACCTTAACAGCTTACAGTGGCACATATTTTATTTGCAGGTGGAAAGCGTACTCTTGGCTATCCTCCGATTGGAGGGTGTCGCGTTTCATGGGGTATGTTGTACTCTGCATTTGCGTTTTAGACAACTTACCCTCACCCCCGTCCCAGAAGGACTGTCACTGTGTTCCTCACCTGGGTGGGAACGTTCTCTCCTCCAACGGGAATCTATACACATGCCTAAGGAATTAGTAAGCTCAGGACCATATGGGAAAGCGTCGCCAATGATACAGCTCATGCTTTAACTGAAATTAACGTGGAATACTTTCAGTTAGAACTGTGGCCCTCCAGAATCATTTGGCACTGAACTTCCTGCTAGCCAAGGAGGATGGTATCTGTGCTGTTGTTGGGGTGCAGTGCTCACCTGTACCCCTAACGAGTCCACTAACATCATCAACCTCGCTAAACGCATCACACAGGAAATCCAGACTCTCCAAACTGTTGATAATGGGTTCAGCAATGGCACGGAGGGGTGACCACTAGGGGACATTCCTGGAGAACTGGAAGGCCTGTTGCTGCATACTGGAATTACAATACTATTTGTAATCGCCTGCATTCTAGTGCTCCGGTGCTTGTGGCCACTGTTGTCCGAATGTCTTTGTTATAGGCTCTGAGGGAACCTGATAGATCATTGAATGACCAATAGGAGGGAATGAGGAAGTTACAGAGCCACAAAAGAATAGGTTCCATTTTTACTTCTTTATCATGACATATTGGGAACTCAAGGGTTAAAGCATTCCATTGCGAAAAGGACTCTCTGCAGTATCGATTGCATGCCTGTCCTCTAACAGCATGAGATGGGATATCACAGCAGGGAGGGCTGGCTGACTCCAGGAGAATAGAATCCTCCAGAGCCACACATGTGGATTTCACTTGCAGCCTCCGGCAAAGGCGTTTGTCCTCCTTGGACAAGACTGATAGCTTTGGCCATAACCTTATTAACTACCTCCTGTTCCCATTATCATGCTTCCCCCACCTATTAACATGGGCATGTGAATCCAACAATGAGAACAAAGCAAAGTCCTTCTGTCTAAATCTCTATCCATCAATATATGGTTATGAAGAATATGATAGCCAGACCCTATAAACTATTCACTCGTTCTCACAGGAAATCAGCAGTCACCAGGCATTGTAAAATTGTAATTATCTGTCTTAAACAATGTAACAGCAATCGACCATGTGACTTGTATTCCTATAAAGTACAACTCGTGCGTAGAGCAGAGATTCGTTGAGAAATGCCGCCACAAGTAGACTACATCTACTTTCTCTCCACAGGTGTTGCCAGACCCGATGTGGTTTTCTTGCAATTTCTGCTTTTGTTTCTGATAATAAACAGTTGGTCTGAGTTAAGGACTAAATGAATTTTAATAGGCTGAGCGCCTTTCTTTACCCTGAAGATTCCTGAGAACTGCTGAATTGCACAACACAAATATGCAGATTAATGAGGCATAACACAGTCAGATCAGCAATTAAACAACTTGTGCCAGAATAAAGTTTGTTTCAAACTCATTGGACAGAATATTATTGGGAGTGAAAGAAAAATCAGATTAGGAGTGTGGCGAGGTATATCTCAACATTGGAACATCGCACTCCATCTTTGATGCATTTGTTGAGCAATTATGGGAGTTTCTTTTTCTATATATTAGATTCCCTACACTGTGGAAACAGGACCTTCAGCCCAACTAGTCCACACTGACCCTCCAAAGTGTAACCCACCCAGACCCATTTCCCTCTGACTAATACACCTAACACTATGGGCAATTTAGCACAGCCAATTCACCTGACCTGCACATCTTTGGAATGTGGGAGGAAACCCACACAGACAACGTGTAAACTCCACAGAGACAGTTGCCCAAGGCTGGAATTGAACCTGGGACCCTGGTGCTGTGAGGCAGCAGTGCTAACCACTGAGCTACCGTGCCAAATAATGATGAGAGAATGATGAGTTAGAATCATAAAGTCATACATCACAGAAGAGACCTTCAACCAATCGAATTTGTGATGACCCTTCTACCCAAATTCCACTTTCCGGTACTTGGTACATACCTTGACTGTTATGACACTTCGAAAGCTCAGCATGTACCTTTCTAAAGTTTACGAAGTTTCCTGCTTCTACTGCCATCACTGACAATATATTCTAGATTCCCACCAATCACTAGGTAAAAAGCATTTTTTTTCTCAAATCCCTTCTGAACATCCTACCCTTCACCTTATAATTCTGCCCCCTCATTGCTGACCCTTCAACTAACGGGAAATTTGCTTTTTATTCATCCTGCCCATGTTCCTCATAATTTTATATACTCCAGATCCCCCTCACCTTTCTCATGTGGTAAGAAAATAACTCAAGCCTATCCAACCTTCCTTCATCGCTAAACTACTCCATTCAGCGTAACATGGAGATGAATCTCCTCTACACCCTATCCAGTGCAATCACATCATTCCTATCATGAGGCAAACCAGACTTCTTAGCTACACAATTAACTAGTCCTGAAACCATCAGCGATCTGTGGACAAGCACCCCAAGATTTTTCTGTTCCTCTGAGCTTCCTGGTATCTTACCATTCATGAGCTGTTATAGATTATTTATCGTCATCTTTACCAAGAAATATAGTGTGAAAAGCGTTTTGAGTACTGCCTTTCACTGTTACTCATTTAAAAGTGCATCACCGCACAATTTTTTGAGTTGAATTCCATCTACCACTAATCAACCCATCTGTATATTTCTGTAACCTAAGATCTTCTTCTCTGATGGGTTTTGAAGGAGATAACTGAGGAGATTGTGGATACATTGGTGATGATATTTCAGAAATCACTGGAGACTGGGACAGTCTCAGACGACTGGAAAGTGTCCTGTTTAAGAAGGGAAGGAAGCAGAAAACAGGAAATTATCGGCCAGTTAGTCTGACCTTGGTCATTGGTAAGATTGTAGAGTTCATTATCAGGGATGAGATTCAATAATATTTGGAAGTGCATGGTTAAATAGGGCTGAGCCAGCATGGCTTCATCAATGGGAGGTCATACTTGACAGATCTGTCAGAATTCATTGAGAGATTATGACTAAGTTAGACAAAAGAAAACCAGTAGATGTGATTTATTTGAATTTCCAGAAGGCTTTTAACAATGGGCTGCACAATTTCCTAAATAAGGTATGAGCCCATGGTTTATGTGACAAGGTACTGTTATGGATAGAGGATTGTTTGACTGATAGAAGGCAGAGAGTAAGGATGGCAGCTAGTGATTAGTGGATTACTGCAGGGGTCATTATTGGGAACTCATTAACAATCTGTTGCCAAATATTGTTACCAAGTTTGTAGATGACACAGGGGTAGTTGGAGGAACAGGTATTGCTAGGGAAGTGAGCAGGTTACAGAAGGATTTGGACAGACTTAGGAGAATGAGCAAAGAAGTGGTAATTGGAAAGCAATGTGAGAAAATGCGAGGTAATGCATTTTGATCTGAAGAATAGAGATGAAGATTATTTTATATGTGGGGAACGTCTGCAGACATCGGAAGTACAAAGGAATTTAGGAATCCTGGTCCAGGATTCTCTTAAGGTTAACATTTAAGCCCAGTTGTCAGTTAGGAAGACAAGTGCATGGGTAGCATTCATTTCAAGAGGGCTAGAATACAAGAGTGGCAAGGTATTACTGAGGCAATATAAGGCTCTGGCTAGACTGCATTTGGAATATTGTGAGCAGTTTTGAGCTCCACATCTAAGGAAGGATGTGCTGGTATTGGAGAGGGTCCAGAAGAAGTTTACAAGAATGATCCTCGGGACATCGGAGTATTTGAGGACTCACTGATCTGTTCTTGTTGGAGTTCAGAATGATGGGGGGGGGGGTATTCTCATTAAAACTTACATAATTCTGAGAGGCCTGGACACAATGGATGACAGAAGGTGTTTCCATATGTAGCAGAGACTGGACCCGAGGACGTGGCCTTAGAATGAAGAGATGACCCTTTAAAACTGAGATGAGAAGGGATTTCTTCAGCCAGAGTGTAGTGAATCTGTGGAACTCATTGCCACAGAAGATGATGATGATCAAGTCATTGAATGTATTTAAGACAGGGGTAGATAGGGTCTTGATTGTTAGTGGGATCAAAGGTTATGGGGAGAAGGTGGGAGAATGGGGTTGAGAATCATATCAGCCATGATCGAATGGTGGAACGGACTCAGTGGGGCCAAATGGCCTAATTCTGTTCCTATTTCATGGTCTTCACTATTAACCATCTGGCCAATCTTTGTGCCATCTGAAAATTTCTGAACAACCTGTTCAGAGATATCATTACACACACCTGGAGCAGGAGAGACTTGAACTGGGACCACCCAGTCCACTGGTAGGGATACCACCACTGCACCTCAAGAGGTCCCTACAAACATACTTACCTTTTTTTCTAATTTAACTCTTTTTTTTCTCTAGTCAACCTCTTCAGAGATGTAATTACACTTCTCAGGTGCAGGTGGTTCTTGAACACAGGCCAATCAGCCCAGGGGTAGGGACACTGGCACTGTGCCACAAAAGGTCCCTCTTTATCTCCTTTTTTTTAATCAAAAGGACTCTAAGCTTTTACCTCTTCTTCTTTGGGTCAGATAGTGCCCTTCACACTCTTTCTTTTTAATCCCTAGATTAGCTGTCGCTATATAATTTTTAAAAGGTTTTATCCTGTGAGAGAGAAAAAAAAAAGACATTATTGTGAACAGACTTTATTGTATTTATGATATCCCAACTGCCAGGAAAATGCCCATGTGGTCAATTGTATGTTGACTAACAAATGCTGACATTAATAAGAAATGAGGCGGTGGTTAGGGAGAGAGGGAAAAGACTGAATCAAAATGAAGTTGAAGGGGGAAATAAAGCACTCTATCCCCCCTGGTGCCAACCTCTCCCTAAAGGCATCAAGAGTATTGATGGGCATTGCGTGCTCTCTGTGCGATGATTCTGGGATTGAACGTATCTACAGAAGAGGGGCAGGTAGTTGGCAGAGATGACCTCCTCCACAGGCCACTACCTGGAGCTGTTTACAGTCAGCCTGGCCAGGCCCCGGAACAGACCCACAAGGAGATCCTCCGATCTGCCCATACCCCTCCGCACCGGGTGACCAAAATGAGGAGGATGGGCTGAAGTACAACCAGAAACTCAACAAAACTTTCCTCAAAAAACTAAGAAGGGAGTGAAATCACCCACACTCAATATATACATGGTCCACGGACTCCACAGTGCCACAAAATAAACAGTTGGGCTGGGAGTCTGTGATACACTGCCATCTGCAGTTTTATGGGACTTGTACATGCAGCATCCCCCACCCCATGTCCCTGAAGGAGAGAGCAAGGACGCTATCATAGAGAACATCCATTGGACAGTCCCAACTCGTGGCAGCAAATAAGCATGCTAAGATGTGTCTGGGTAGTGGGACATAAGAGTTGAAGTGGATGGTGTGCTACAGCAGCAGCCTGTACAAAATACCACCACTTTGCAAGACGGAAAGACACAGTGCACATGTTCAGGTTGTTGGGTGGACAAGCTCCAGAGGGAGGTTCAGGGCCTTGGAGCTAAAGGTAAATTCTGTCTGAGAAGGGATACCTGTAGACAGGGTTCTACCGCACACCTGAGCATTGTCCAACTGCTGCATGACATCAGGTGCAACCACTACCATTTTCAGGCGACAGAACAAACTTACTTATCAACCTTCCCACATATTCTCACCTGTGAGTTGCCAACTAAGGGAGATTACTGATTGTTAAACATCTTTTTGACATCTCAAGTTACCTCATAATTATCTTACTGAGTGTGCCAAACAAGTTCGACATTAAGAAACCTTAATATGGAAACCAGAGCAGGTAACTTAACTTGAGCTCACCACTTGTTCCAAAGTACCTCCATGTTGAACACTGGACATGCTACATGGGCACTGGCCACATGCACCTTACATCCATAGACATTAGCCCCATAACTCTGTGACTCTATGTGTCAGTTATTAAGAATCCTCTGGCACATCTCTCATCCAATTGCAGCACTTCAATGCTATATCCCGTATTGCACTGGCAACTATAATTGTAATGCTGTTACAAGGACATCATGTACAGTGCGACACACCCAGGCAACATTTCCAAGCTCTTTGTTCGATTTCAGAGCACTCACTCACTCACACTGACCTTAGCTGGATACTCACAGCATCCTGCTCTGCACTACCTTGTCTTGTATTTTTGTGATCTACCCCGCCCTGTCAGATCTATCAACAGTGCTCACTCCAGTTTAATTTCTTCATCATGAATCTCCCAGGTCCGTGTGCAGCAGGAACATCCAAAACCGGGAATCAATGTTACAATCCATGCCAGTCCTGCTCTGGTCATTTAGAGCAGATACAAAGGCAGGCCAAAGCCAAAATCAAGGTAGGTAGCATTCTTCCAAGCTATCAAGGCACAGTCAGTCAAGTAGTCTCCAATACCAGTCCAGGGGTTGTATCATGGTCAGTCAGCCTCTCAGAGGAGTCAGAGTCAGGATGCTGCCCACATAAGTGGTGAGCAGCTAAATACTGAGTAGCCCACCACCTATTTTGACTCTTTCTGTCTGACTGAGATCTGCTTTCATTCTGGAATGAGAAAGTAGCAGATATAACAGGAGATGAAAGTGGGTGGCATAGCTGCTACTTTTGGTGCAGGTTGAGAGATATCCCAAACTAGACAGAGCAGAGGGTTGGCATTCAAATTATTGGGAGTTGGCGTGGGTGACAGCAAGTGAAGGAAGATAATGGGCAGACAATAGTGAGAGCGGTAAAGAGTAAGACTTTGTGGCAGCAGAGATAGAGTGTGAGGCACTGAAAGTAGAATGGTGCCACTTTTTGTGGTGAATGAATGTTAACTTCTTCTGCTGCTGCTGATTACTCCTGCCAATAGCCGAAATAGCATTACCAAGTTGATAATCCCAGGCCTGGTTGGTGCAATCTGGTGTTGTGTCTTCCATTCCGGGTCCTAAGGAATCAGGAAATCCCACTTTTGTACCATCTCATTTAGCAGGATCTCCGGCTTCCTGCCTGCAAACTGAGGTGACATCTTCCCCTGTCTGTTGTGTCCAGACCAAATGTCAAAAACTATGCAGAGCAGCTCAGTACTGACTATCTCTGCTCAGGTGCACAACAGGCTAAAGTCAGACAGAAAAGGCAGGTGTTAATGAGGCCTTTTCGACAGGATATGGTGAGTAGGCAGAATTGGGTACTGCAGATGCTGGAGATCAGAGTAAAGATTGGAGTGGTGCTGGAAAAGCACAGTAGGTCAGGCAGCATCCAAGGAGCAGGAAAATCGACAATTCGGGCAAAAGCCTTTCATCAGGTTATGGTGAATAACCTTGTTGGGACCCATGACGAATATTGCTGTCAAAAACTCAACTCACCCTGAGCAAAATACAAAGTGAGGCTAAATCCATGTTCCTAGTCAGCACTGTTAAGTGACTACACAGTGATAATATTCATCAGTGTATAACCAGGTCAGGGCATCAGGTGCAAAATGCTAATTGGTTTCTCAATTAAAAAGATAAATACAAAAGAGACCTAGTTCTCATTTGTCATTTGGTTCAATTTGGAATGAGAAGCAGTGATGTGTATATTAACCATGTGAAAGTAATGGTCTTGGTTGGTAACTGATTAAATCCAGGCATATAGATTACACAGAATGTGCAGCACAGAAACAGGCCATTTGGCCCAAAGGATTAATGCCAGTATTTATGCTTTACAGAATCCTCCTTCTATTCTCTTCATTTGCTCCATTACAACATTTCTCTCCTGTACTTATCTAGCTTCTACTCAAAAATGCATCTATGCTATTCATCTCAATTACTGCATGAAGTAACAAATTCTTCAATCTAAACCATTTCCGAATAAAAAAAATTCATGAATTTTCTTGGATCTATTGGGGATTCTGGGATAATTACAGCTCCTGGTTTTACTGATTTGCATAAGTGGAAACATATTCTATACATCAATCTTGTTAAAACTTTTTTCAAAAGCGTTAAAACCTTTGTCAGGCGACCCTTTAGTCTGTTCATTTCTGAAGTTTAATCTTTCTTTCACAGGTACAACCTTAAGTTACAACTGATGAAGCATGTTCTGAATTTTCCGAGCATGAAACTTTTGGATGTAGTTGAGGCACTGTGTACAATATTTGATGTGGTTCTGTAGTTGGATACTATTTGTTAAATAATCTAAGGTTTGTGAAAAATTACATTGATAACCAATTTAGGATCATCAGTCGGGGTCCCAGTATGGCGCACTTGCATATTACAGAAGCAACAAATATCAATATACTGAGTGCTGTTTTTTTCAGACAGAAAGAACATGTACGTACATGGCACTTTTTTCAACTCAATTAAAGTTGTGATATCCACCCTCTGTTTCATTCCTCGGGGCAAGGCCTTGACAAAGCAGAGTCAAGCTGCCTGATTTGAGATTTAGACATTTCACGTTTCACCCTTCTTCAGGTCTGAGGGTGGGTGGAAGGGGAGATGCAGATAAAGGGAGTGGTGGGGCCAGGGTGGTAAAGTGGGGATAGATGGAGACAGTTAGATGGTGGCCATGGACACTCGGATGGGCCCCAGCTATGCCTGCTTCTATGTCAGCTATGTCAAAAAATCCCTCTTCAGTTCCTGCACATCATTGTGCCCCGACTCTTCCACCGTTACATCAATGACTGCATCCTGCATCCAGAATGAACTGGAACAGTTCATCAACTTCGCCTAGAACTTCCAACCTGCCCTCAAATTCACTTGGTCCATATTGGACACTTCCTTCTTCTTTCTTGACTTCTCCATTTCCATCTCCAGCAACAGTCTCCAAACAGATGTTTACTACAAACCCACAGACTCCCATAACTACCTGAACTACACTTCCTCCCAACCAGTATCCTGGAAGAACTCCATCCTATCCTCCTAATTCCTCCACCTCTGTTGCACCCACTCGGACAAGGAGATATTTCAACCATGAGCATCCCAGTTGTCCATCTGTTTTGAACAACATGTCATTCCTCCCTCTGTCATCCACTCAGCCATCTACTGCACCACCTCCATTCCCCGTTCCATTGCTCGAAACACCCCCCATCCAAACGCAATAAATAGAGTCCCCCTTGTCTCCACCAGTCTCTGCATCCAACGCATCATCCTTAAATACTTCCGCCAACTCCAACCAGACCCCACCACCAAGAACATCTGTCTCCTCCCCACTCCTCTCTGCCTTTCACAAGGACTGTTCCTTTCGACAATCCTCGGTTTGCACTACTTTTCCCCACCCCCGAACCTCAAGGTACCTTCCCCTGCAACTGGAAAAGATGCAAAACCTGCCAGTACACCACCTCCTCACCTCCATCCAGAGCCTCAATCAGTCCTTCCATGAGAGACAGAGGTTCACCTGCCTCTCTTCCAACCTAGTTTACTGCATCAGGTGCTCCCAATGTGGTCTTCTCTACATCGGGGAGATCAGGATAAGCTTAGGGAACAGTTCACTGAGCATCTCAGCTGGGCCTGCAGGGGTCAACCAAACCTCTCAGTTGCCACCCATTTTAATTCCCCTTCCCAACCCCTTTCCAACATGACCATCGTTGATCTCCTCCATTGCCACAACGAACCAAACCCCAACTTGGAAGAACAGCACCTCATCTTCCACCTGGCAGCCTACAGCCCAAAGGAGTCAACATTGAGTTCTCTAATTTCAAATAACCTCCCTTCCCATTCTCTGACTCCCTTCCCAGCCCCTCCCTCTCCCTTCCATCCTTCCTGCCACCAACTGGATTCATTCCTCCCATTGACCAACTAGATTGTACTCTCTGCCTGTTTTCACCTAGCCCCACTTCACCACCTTGACCCCGCCACCCCCTTTATCTGCAGCTCCCCCACACCCAACCCCAGTCCTGAAGAAGGGGTACACCCAAAATGTTGACTTCTCCACATCCTGATGGAGCCTGGCTTGCTGTGTTCTTCCAGCGTCCTGCCTGTCTATTTTAGATTCCAGCATCTCCACTTTTTCTTTGTCTCTAAACTGATTTGAGACTTAAGCATAGCTTGGCAGTTAACTGTTGGTCATCATCCAACAACGCTCCAGCTGTCACATGCACAAGGACTGCTGGGAAGTGAAGATGGTTTCTTTGTCATGCAAAATGTCTATGAGTCTGATACAAGGTCTCAAAAGTAAGCTTATGATAATATTGTCCAGCCTTTTCACTAATGAGCCCAACTGCAGCAACTGCAGGAGCGAAATGACCTTTGACCGGAAGAGCAGCTCCTGAAGATCTGTCATTTCCATTGGCTCTGAGAGTCCCTGAGCCAGAGAGAGAAGCATGGCCAGCTGGCCTCCAGCCCATGGGCCTTACATTGGACATACATCAGTTCTTCTTTTCTTAGCCTCACAAGAAAAGCATGTCTGCCAAAGGTAACCCATTTGATAGAAATTATAATAATCAATGAATTGCACTTCAAAGGATCTGGATTAGGCTTGATGGGTTGAAAAGCCCTTATTGCCTTCTGTGATTATATGATTCTATGAAACTGGAATTTTTGTCAGGAACTTTTGCAGTGATGTAAGTGTTTCATATTCATATCTACCTGCGGGTCAACTACCGATCAGTATATACCGCCTTGTGTTTACAGCTCCCACTCCCTCCATTTCCCAATTCTCAGTACCTCTTGGCTAGTGCTGATTTCTGAAAGGTACATAATGTGGTTGCAGATCCAATCCTGGAATTTGAACTCTGGTTCCCCAGTCACCAGTGATTCTACTGTTGTATTGTTGATATGAAGTGGGATAAAACTGTGTTGTTTCCACTTTTATTGATCCTTCACGTTTTATAGCAAGGCACTCAATAGACAATTTCTAGGCAATAGCCAGGGTAGAGTGTTATTACAGAGGTTACATCCCACAAACAGAGAGGTAAAAATGATTCATGGTGGGCCCTGAAGTAATTGCAACATACTGTGTAGGAGCAGGTATTTTTCAATTACTTGATCAAAATCTTCTCAATTTAGAGAAACCTTGTGTTTTTAGATTAACCTATGCTGCGGTCAGATGGTATGCACCATTCATCCATTGGACATAGAAGAGTGCATTGTTTTTTAGCAAAAGGAATTGTGGGAACACTACTGAAAATTGAACTAGGAATATTCATTGAGAAGAATTGTGAAAAATATAGTGGGCACAGTTATGGGCTTGTTGATATTGATTTAGTGCTTTTTTTTAATACTCTGAGCTGAGTTGGAACACAACTTCATGCCTTAAGCCAGTAAAATGAAGTATCTGCTTATGATGGATATTTATGTGACACTGTTTCTCTCAGCACTCAGTGCTGAAGTGGTCACTGATGTGATACATCAGATGTTAACATTGATTTCTGCCTAATTATTATCCAATATGGATCTCAAATGGGACATGAGCAGCAGTATATTAGACATAGGGAGAAGTGAAAAAGACAGAAAGAGACAAAGAGATGAAAGGATATTACTTTATTTCAATGAAGATTCCATGCTTCAGAAGTTTGTTGAGATTAGCACTGATCAATAGTCCATTGGGATAGTGATTTCTATCCTCTACTGTTATTAATAAGAGGACTAGCTCATCTTTGGCTTGTCTGCTTAGTACCTACTCTGGTTCCTCTGAACAGTCTACAGTCAGCAGCAATGATCCTCGCATTGATCTACAGATCAAAATATCTTCATTCAAGTGTGAAAAGACCATCTCACAAACTCTTCCACCGACCATAATTCTAACTGCACTCTATAAACAGTATTTTGAAATTGTCTGTTCATAGCCATGAGTACAGCATATTGTTCACAACAATTTAACAAGTAAGAAATGTAATTTATGTTTTAAATGCAAAATACCGCAGAGGTTGGAAATCTGAAATAATAATAGGAAGAGTCACAGAAACTCAATAGGTCTAGCAACATCCATGGTAAGAGAAACAAAGTTAATGTTTCAAAACCATTATGACTCTTTTTTTGGAAATGAAAGCAGCTAGAAGATGGTGGGCTTTTTTAATGTTAGTGACAGTGAGGCAGAAGAAGCAAGTGGAATGGATTGTAAGGGAGTCAAGGGCAGTGATGATGGTAGCAAAGGAGAGATGGATTATTCAAGTAAGTATAAATATTAACTGTGAAAGGAGAAATGGCTGTGCTATGCTGAGAGCAAAACTAGCATGACCCAAATAAGTCAAAGCTGGGGGGAGAGGGAGGGTTTAAGGAAAATCGAGTACAAAGGTCATATTTAGTATGAATACAGAGTTAACTGAGTGACGGGCAACAGAGATATTGCTGAATGATTTCAGGAGTGTGATGAAAGTCCCCAGTTGTCGCTATTAATACAACTGCTTGTTTTGACATATAGTAATGAATTTGACTTAGGTATGCAGGGCACATTTTAAGAATTTGCATTTGACGCAAAACTTTTACTTATCAAACACATGGGAGGAGAGGAACAAAGGAACATAGACCCTGAAGCCTGTTCCAGCATTCAATAGGGTCATGGCTGATCAGCAACCTTACTCTTGTTATGGAATTGAACAGACCCCCTCAAAGTATTTGAAGAAGGTAGGCTAGATGCTAACTTTTTCTTATTTTAAAGGCAAATGTAACATACTGTTTTCCAGATGCAATTTGATTAGTCAAATTACTCGATGTTAAGCAAACATTTATTTGGCTCTCTAGTTATAATACAACAAATGAAAGAATTCAGAATAACTTAACTCTACTGGAAAACTTAACAGAATAACATATACACTAACTATTACTAATTAACTGTTCCAATATAGTAACATCCCACAAACACACCCCTTGGGCAAAAAGGTCGTTAAGTAATAACTTTTACAAGGATCAACGTAGAAAGGGTACAAAAAATAAAGGATACAATTCTAAAAGGGATTCAAGAGCAGAGGGAGCTAATATGCGCAAATTATTCACGGTGGATATGGAAACAATTAATTAGAATTTCTCAAGCTGGATATTTTCCAGTGACCCTATTTAGATGTGTTATAAGACATATGGGGCTTGAACTCAGTTCAGAAGTAAGGACACTCCCACTAGACTATGAGAGCCTATCAAGTTCCTCAAGGTACTACATAGGTCTAACCATCTTCAGCTGCCTTATTAATGAATTTCCATCCATTGTAATGTTTAAAAATTGACATTAACTGATGGCTATACAATGCTTGACATTACGATACTAAATTCAAAATTAAGATGACTTGGAAAGCATTCAGACTAGGGCTTATGAATGGTAACATTCATGCTAAAAACATACCAGGTAATAACCATCTCCAACAAGAGAGAATCAAACCATTAACCCTTGACATTCAATGGCATTTCCATAGTTTAACTCATGCTAGCAACATTCTGGGGCCTAACATTGACCAGAAACTGAGCTAAACCAATCATATAAATAGTATGGTTACATGTACAGGTCAGAAGTAAAGAATTATGTGGCAAGTAATTCACCTCCTGTTTCTACAATAGCTATCGATCATCAACATGACACAACTCAAGAATGTCATGGAATACTCTCCACCTGCCTGAATAAATTCAGCTTCAATGATATTCAAGACATTTGGCGGCATCCAGAACAATGCGTAGTCCACCTAACAACCTTAACAAATTCACTCCTCCTCCACTATTACAAAGTATGTGTTATGTACAAGATGCACTGCAACAACCTATGACTTCTGCCATTGAGAAGGACAGGGGCAGCAAATGCATCAGGCTACAACCATCTGCAATCTCCCTTCAAGGTTACACATTATCCTGACTTGGAAATGTATTGCTAGTGTTGCTGTGTCAAAACCCTGGAACACCCTCTTTTATAGTAAAATAGCCTACCTGAACCAGAGGCCTTGCAGAAGCTCACAAAAGCAGTTCACTACAGTCTTCTCAGGGGCAGTTAGGATTGGGCAATAAATGCTGGCCTTGCCGGTGACACTGGCATACCATGAAGGAAATATAAGAATAAGCTTATACTTCTAGATCACTAAGGTTCCAGGTGTCAAGTAGGTAGGGTGCTAGGTAAGTGAATAGGACTGTAATTTTTCTCTGCAGAACTCTGAGTATCCCTGTCGGGAACTTTGCTGTTTGTTACTTATATTAACAATTTGAATGTGAATGTAGAGTGTATAATGAATGAGTTTGCAGATGACATGAAAACTGGTGGTTTTGTTGAGATTGAGGAGGATGGTCCCAAGCTACAGTCCAATATTGATCAGGTGAAATGTAAGATAGACAAGTGGCAGTGGAAGTCAAAGCTGATAATTGTGAAGTGATGCATTTTGGGAGGTCTAATCAGGGAACATAGAACATAGAATAAAACATAGAACAGTACAGCACAGAACAGGCCCTTCAGCCCACGATGTTGTGCCGACCATTGATCCTCATGTATGCACCCTCAAATTTCTGTGACCATATGCATGTCCAGGAGTCTCTTAAATGTCCCCAATGACCCTGCCTCCACAACTGCTGCTGGCAACGCATTCCATGCTCTCACAACACTCTGTGTAAAGAACCCGCCTCTGACATCCCCTTTATACTTTCCTCCAACCAGCTTAAAACTATGACCCCTCGTGTTAGTCATTTCTGCCCTGGGAAATAGTCTCTAGCTATCAACTCTATCTATGCCTCTCATTATCTTGTATCCCTCAATTAGGTCCCTTCTTCTCCAATGAAAAAAGTGCGAGCTCAGTCAACCTCTCCTCATAAGATAAGCCCTCCAGTCCAGGCAGCACTGGAGGGACTTACATAATTAATGGCAGGTCCCTAGGGAGTACTGAAGGTGAAAAGGACCTTGGTGTATAAGTCCACAGTTCCATGAAGATATCTGCACAGGCAGACAGGGTGATGAAGAAAGTAAATTAGCTGAGGCATGGAATGTGGGAACAAAAAAGGCTTATTGCAACGTTATAAAACATTGGTTAAGCAGTAGATGGAATACTATCTGCAATTCTGGTTGCCACACTGTGGGAAGGATGGGATTGCACTGGAACGGATGCAGAAGAAATTCACCAGGATGTTACCTAGGATGGAAAGTCTCAGTTATGAGGAGAGAGTGGACAGGCTGGGTGTGTTTTCCATGGATCAGAGGAGGTTGATGGGGGAATCTGATTGAGATAGACAAAATGATGCGAAGTTACAGACAGAGTAGATTATGAGAATCTCTTTCCCATGGCAGATATCTCTGAGATCAAAGATCATAAATTTAAGGTGAGGAACAAATAGTTTAGAAGAGATATGAGAATGATTTTTACGTGCAGAGGGTGTTAGCTATGTGGAATAGCTCTCTGAGAAGATGTTAGATGCAGAGCCTCTCACAGCGTTTAAGAAGCATCTGGTTGAGCACATAAAATGCCACAGCATGATAGGCTATGGCCCAAGTTCAGGGAATTGGGATCAGAATAGCTTGGTGTTTTTTGGCCAGCATAGACGTGATGAGTCGAAGGGCTTGTTTCTATGCTATGTGACTCTCGGCAGCCTTCTAAAGGTCATTGTATAATTATCTCATCAGAAATAGATGTGTGACTTTGGAGAAAAGGTAGTGGCATGTAGGACTACCAAAGTTGGAATTAAAGAGAGCTAGCCTGGATATGACAGGTCAAATGTCCTTCATCTATGCCAATAGCAATTCTATAACTTTAATCCATCATTCTCACAATGACTAAATGTTTCATCTTGGCTTAACTCTTAACTAAAATGCACAGCAATCATATATTTCTTTTTCAGCAGATTCTTGGCTCAGCTCTTCCATTTCTGACACAAGGGAAAATGTCGTGTTTATTGCTTTAATAGGCAATTTAGTACAAGTATTGTATCCATGTCATGGCAGGCTGACAATTTGACGCTTCAGTCATTTTAAGTGCCTTTCATTCTGTTGTGTGGAACAGCAGTGAAAACACCTCATAAAAGCTGTAAAACCACTGTAAAATTTACATCTTAAACAAAAATCCATTTCAACTCATTCTTTTGCGACAAATATTCTTTACCATTGTATTTCTCTATCACTACTTATGGCCTATGGGCAAAATGCAGAGATGCATTATGTACTTACATTTCCTTTGCATCTCTCCTGTAGTTTTCTGTCTCAGTCTTCACATTTGCCTCACCAGCTTGTTAATCTACTTAAAATTGGCACATAACATTTCCACCATCCAAATGTCAGAAATGTCCATCTCCAATAAGAAAGAATCTAACTTTGAATCTCTTGATCTTCAATGGTGACGATCACTGAATTCACCACTATCAACATCTTGGAGGGGTTACCATTAACCAAAAAGTGAAGCGGACTAGCCATATAAATATGCGACTGTAAGACCAATAATTCACCTCTTGACTGTCCAAGGCCTGTCCACCACCTATATGGCACAAGTCAGGCTTGTGACCAGTGGAGTGCCACAAGGATCAGTGCTGGGCCCTCTACTTTTTGTCATTTACATAAATGATTTGAATGCGAGCATAAAAGGTACAGTTAGTAAGTTTGCAGATGACACCAAAATTGGAGGTGTAGTAGACAGCAAAGAGGGTTACCTCAGATTACAACAGGATCTGGACCAGATGGGCCAATGGGCTGAGAAGTGGGAAATGGAGTTTAATTCAGATAAATGCATGGTGCTGCATTTTGGGAAAGCAAATCTTAGTAGGACTTATACACCTAATGGTAAGGTCCTAGGGAATGTTACTGAACAAAGAGACCTTGGAGTGCAGGTTCATAGCTCTTTGAAAGTGAAGTCGCAGGTAGATAGGATAGTGAAAAAGGCATTTGGTGTGCTTTCCTTTATTGGTCAGAGTATTGAGTACAGGAGTTGAGAGGTCATGTTGTGGCTGTACAGGACATTAGTTAGGCCACTGGTAGAATATTGCGTGCAATTCTGGTCTCCTTCCTATAGGAAAGATGTTGTAAAACTTGAAAGGGTTCAGAAAAGATTTACAAGGATGTTGCTAGGGTTGGAGGATTTGAGCTATAGGGAGAGGCTGAACAGGCTGGGGCTGTTTTCACTGGAGCGTCGGAGACTGAGGGGTGACCTTATAGAGGTTTACAAAATTATGAGGGGCATAGCTAGGATAAATAGACAAAGTCTTTTCCCTGGGGTCAGGAAGTCCAGAACTAGAGGGCCTAGGTTGAGGGTGAGAGGGGAAAGACATAAAAGAGACCTAAGGGGCAACTTTTTCATGCAAAGGATGGTACGTGTATGGAATAAGCTGCCAGAGGATGTGGTGGGGGCTGGTACAATTGCAACATTTAAGAGGCATTTGGATGGGTATATGAATAGGAAGGGTTTGGAGGGTTATGGGCCGGGTGCTGGCAGGTGGGACTAGATTGGGTTGGGATATCTGGTTGGCAAGGACGAATATATAACTTTGTTCCATTACATGTTATATTAGCTAAATTGGACAATTTAGTTTCTGGAACAACCTGCTTCTGACTCAGACAAGATCATGTCATGACCAACACAGTATGAAAATCAATTCTTTGTCATCATCCATATATGTACAGCCAGATAATGATCAGAATTAGGACCCCTGTAAAAGACACTATCACTTCAGCTAAGGAAGCCTAAACTGGGAATGGCTCTATCCTGATTCTATAACCCATTATAAAGTATCAACAGATGCCCCCTGCCCCAGCTCAGGACAACACTCTCCCAGACCTGCAAATACACTGAACAAACGTTTCTACAAGAATCTCAGTGAGTCCCTCTCTCACTGCACCCCCCAGGTCATCTCCTCTGCCCTGAAGCTCTTCAGCCATGTCCTCAAACAGACTCGCTACCACAGCCACATCTCCTTCCTCAGCACCTGTCTACGGAACTGACTGACCTCCCATTGACTCTGGACTATGTTCAGACCAACATAACTTGGATGCAAGCAGGACAACCAGTACCTACAACAAATCCGAAGCCTCCAGCAACAGACCTCCCTCCGGGATCCTCCGCTCCACGCTTGCAGCCATGCACCGCTTCCTACACTCCCTGCAGTCAGCCCTGCCCCAGCTCAGGACAACACTCCCCCAGACCTACAAAGGACCTTTGCTGTTCTTCATCCTCAGAAGAATTCATACACTGAACAAACGTTTTTCCTGAGCCATATTGAACATCAAAGAAAGTAAATACAAAAAAACTTTCATGTACTCACCCCCACATTCTGGATTCCTCGACCGTTCCTGAACCTTCTCGCGACCTCCGGAACCGCTCGGGCGCCATTGCCCACGCGGCCGCTGCACCCACCACCGCCGCAGCGAATGGTGACGTCACTTCTGCCCTCACCGCCGCACGGACAACAGCCACCACCGACCATGCAGCCTCAGCGATCACCGCCCAGACAACCGCCTCCACGATCGCCAGAAAGACCATCGCCAACAGATACGCAACCGCCGCGGGATCCACGACTACCAGGACCAGCGCCATGTCTGTCTGGCACGCCACTTCCGCCCCCGGAGCTGCCGTCTCCGCAGCCCCTACTGCCCCCAGTGATGTCACTCACCTGCTCAAGGATCACACCGCACGCTACGCCATTCCCACATCGATCTCCACCCCCATGTCGATTTCCACTCCCATGACCAACTCCGCCCCCATGACCAACTCCGCCCCCACTCCCAGCTCCAGCCCCACACCAAGTCCTAGCTGCCAGCCCTGCCATATTTTCACCATCTTTCCAGATCTCCCTCTCTCTGAGGATGAATGATCAGTCCCCAGCAGAGGCATCATCTTCATCCCCCTACGCTCCCGAATCAATGTGTTCGACACGCGGCTAGACATCGAGCACTTCTTCCATCGCCTTCGCCTCCACGCCTACTTCTTCAACCAGGACTCTCACCCACCCTCTGACAACCCCTTCTCCCGCCGCCAACACACCCCATCCACCTGGGCACCCCGTGCTGGCCCTGTGCCGCTCTCGATCTCTTCATATCCAACTGCCACCGCGGCATTGACCACCTCAACCTGTCCACCCCTCTCACCCACTCCAACCTCTCACCCTCACAACGCGCAGCCCTCCACTCCCTCCGCTCCAACCCCAACCTCACCATCAAACCGGCAGACAATTTTGGCGCACCAATCTTTACACCGCTGAAGCTAGACGCCAACTCACGGACACCTCGTCCTACTGTCCCCTTGACCATGACCCCACCTCCCACCACTAAACCATCATCTCCCATGACCATCCATAACCTCATCACCTCAGGAGATTTCCCATCCACCGCCTCCAACTTCATAGTCCCACAACCCCGCACCGCCCATTTCTACCTCCTACCCAAAATCCACAAACCCGACTGCCCCGGCCGACCCATTGTCTCAGCCTGCTCCTGCCCCACAGAACTCATTTTTGCATACCTCAACACTGTCCTGTCCCCCTTAGTCCAAGAACTCCCCAACTACGTTCAGTTCACCACCCACGCCCTCCACGTCCTCCATGGTTTTCGCTTCCCCGGCCCCCAACGCCTTATCTTCACTATGGACATCCAGTCCCTTTACACTTCCATCCCCCATCACGAAGGCCTCCAAGCCCTCCGCTTCTTCGTCTCCCACTGACCCAACTAATACCCTTCCACTGACACCCTCTTTCGACTGACTGAACTGGTCCTCACTCTTAACAACTTCTCCTTCCAATCCTCCCACTTCATCCAAACCAAAGGAGTCGCCATGGGCACCCACATGGGCCCCAGCTATGCCTGCCTCTTCGTCAGATTTGTGGAACAGTCCATCTTCCGCAGCTACATTGGCACCACCCCCCACCTTTTCCTCGCCTACATCAATGACTGTATTGGCTCTACCTCATGCACCCACGAGGAGTTTGAACAGTTCATCCACTTTACTAACACCTTCCACCCTGATCTCAAATTTACCTGGACTGTCTTAGGCTCCTCTCTCCCCTTCCTAGACCTCTCCATTTCTATCTCGGGCAACTGACTCAACACAGACATTTACTACAAACCGACCGACTCCCACAGCTACCTAGATTGCACCTCCTCCCACCCTGCCCCCTGTAAAAATGCCATCCCATATTCTCAATTCCTTTGCCTCCGCCGCATCTGCTCCCAGGAGGACCAATTCCAGTACCAAAAAGCCCAAATGGCCTCCTTCTTCAATTTCCCCTCCGAAGTGGTCGACGATGCTCTCCACCGCATCTCCCCCACTTCCCGCACCTCTGCCCCTAAACCCTGCCCCTCCAATCGCCACCAGGACAGAACCCCACTGGTCCTCACTTTCCACCCCACCAACCTCCGGATACATCGTATTATTCTCCATCATTTCTGCCACCTCCAAACAGACCCCACCACCAGGGATATATTTCCCTCCCCACCCCTATCAGTGTTCCGGAGAGACCACTCCCTCCGCGACTCCCTTGTCAGGTCCACACCCCCCACCAACCCAACCTCCACTCCTGGCACCTTCCCCTGCAACCGCAAGAAATGCAAAACTTGCGCCCACACCTCCCCCCTCACCTCCCTCCAAGGCCCCAGTGGATCCTTCCATATCCGTCGCAAATTCACCTGCACCTCCACACACATCATTTACTGTATCCGTTGCACCCGATGTGGTCTCCTCTACATTGCGGAACGTTTTAGGGAACACCTCTGGGATACCCGCACCAACCAATCCAACCGCCCCATGCCTGAACACTTTAACTCCCTCTCCCACTCTGCCAAGGATATGCAGGTCCTTGGCCTCCTCCATCGCCAGACCCTGGTCACACGGCGCCTGGAGGAAGACCGCCTCATCCTCTGCCTAGGAACCCTCCAAACACACGGGATGAATGTAGATTTCTCCAATTTCCTCATTTCCCCTCCCCCCACCTTATCTCAGTCCCATCCCCTGGATTCAGCACTGCCCTCTTGACCTGCAATCTTCCTCCCGACCTTTCCGCCCCCCACCCCCTCTCCGGCCTATCACCCTCACCTCCTTCCACCTCCCAGCACCCCTCCCCCAAATCCCCTCCCCCCCTCATTCCTGAAGAAGGGCTTATACCCGAAACGTCGATTCTCTTGCTCCTCGGAAGCTGCCTGGCCTGCTGTGTTTCTCCAGCATCGCATTTTTCAACTCTGTCTCCAGCATCTGCAGTCCTCACTTTCTCCTAAAATATCAAAAGCAAAGAAAGATAAAAGGAAAAATACCTTTTTTTTCTCTCAGCAAATCCTAAAATCCTTTAAAACCAATGAGTGATTTTACCTTGCTGGAGTGTGTAAGAAATCTGGCTGCAAATTTAAATTACCTAGCTCCCACAAACAGCACTGTGATATTGATCAGATAAACAATATAGATGATGTTGATTGAGGGTTAAATGATGGCCAGGCCATTGGGATAACTCTCCCTCTTTGTCCGGAAAGAGTGACATTGAATATTCTATGCACATCTGAGAGGGCAAATGAGACCTTGGTTTAACTTCATATCCAAGAGCAACCCTTCTCATAATGAAACATTTATGGACTCATTGCTAAATATAATAGACATTTCAGCTATCAAAAAATTAACAGAACAGCTTTTGCACTGAATCACATTGAAATCACAACTCAGCAATTGGCTATTTTGTTCAGAAGGTCAATACTAACTTTTATACTCCACAGAGACCTCCTTCCATCTTATTTTATCTCACTCTCAACATATCCTTTCATTCCTTTCACCACATGTACTTATCACCTTCTGCTTTGTGTTGCTAACATTAGAGGTGATTTCTGAGGCCTCTGCTGGAGCTGAGGTGGTGTTCTTACCTTTGAACAGGAGGCCTGGTTTCAAATCCCACTTCTCCAGAGGTATGCCGTGGTATCATTGAATTAGTTGAATTGAAGCTATCTACATTGATCTCTGATTTATGAACATCTGACTTACATGGGAATAAGATCTCATATAGGGGGTGTATTCATGTTATTTTTAAGGATCTGACATGCAAATATTTTATCTACTTTCAAATGGCTATTTAATATTGTACTGTATTGTCTTGTGACTTGAGTACTTAACAACTGACGAATGTACACAATAATTGGATCCTTTCTCAACCTCGGGACTGCCTGCATTGGAATTGATTTGTGAAGGATGCAGTAATGTCTCCTTCGTCAGCTTGTAGGGATTGCAATGGGAGCAAGATGTTTTGTAGATCCTCCAACTTTGCATCCTTAGTATTCTTGTGCATTCATTTGAGGCAGGAGTGAACTCATTAGAATGAACAAAGTACAGTGAAATCCTTTTAGGGTACCAATTGGACAAACATCATCAATTTAGAAATCAACATCCAGTTTGTTTGATAAACTATGTATTGTAATTGTTAAACGGATTCTGCAGAGATGGTCTGTTATCCCAAGTGACAACACTAATTAATTGAGTTTTATCAAATGGCCATAAATCAATGAAATATAATTAACTGTCTTTATTGTTATAAATGATAATATTTAACATACAAACTGGATAAAAGGTAATAACATTCTTGGCATATTTATATTTAATATAATCACGCAAATATTCTATATAGGAAATAAAGTATGCAATAATTTGCAGAATATTGTAATCATGATTATGAAACAGCCATCAATATTGTTCCAGATTCATCAGTCATTGTGATTAGAATCTCAAGACCTTCACAATGTGTTATGAGCATTTTTCATAGATTGTTTACATGGTTTCCTTCATTAGCGTCACAAAGTAATTGATCGCAACAATCATTTCAGGAGCCTGAAGCCTATAAAACCATTATCATTAACCAAATATAGTTCACATGTATTCAGGGCAGTTTTAGTTAGGGGTCAAAATTCCATATCATCAGCTCCTTCCAAAGATCAGGAGCACAATTTGGGAAAATGCACAATCCAGTGCATGATTTCCTTAGTGCATTCTCCACACAATGGGCTTCCATCTCTTAAATTGTTTAAAATTTAAGCACGGAGCTACGTGCAGATTCTTTTCACAGAATAAATATGATTATGGTGAGAAATTTTTGCAAATTATATTCCTGTTCACTTTTAAATACAGTGCTCAGTGTCAAGTGGCTTTATAGTTTCATTTGTTTCTCTTCCACATCAAAACAGAACTTTCTATTCTAAATGTTTTGCTGTATCCTCATGAATTTCTCAACATTCCATGCAATAATAATGGGTTTTTTCATTGCTTGGTGCACTTTAAGCATCAGTAAAGCCCAGTCATATAGCCAATATATTAGAGTTAAGGCAAAAAAAAATCATGTTCACAATAATAGCTTGAATACATCTTCTTTTGAAGATTAGAAATAAAACAAGTAATGTTTGATCTATTTGACATTGAGCTGTATAACTGTGTAAATATCCAGCAGAGGGGCTGAGCCATGAAGTCAATGCTGTGATTATTTTTGTTCTGTTTTGGTTAAAAGAAAAAACACAGGAAGTTAGATTTTTTTTTTGTAGCTGCATCAAAGATACAGAAAGTGCCCTTCACAAAGAAATAGATTGTGCTAGAAGTTACTCAGAATCATAATACCAAGATTGAAATGCTGTTATATTGAGCCCACATCACTGTGAGTTAAAATGACCACATAGGTAGGTTGCCAAAATGTGTGGTAAGCAAAGACAGCCCCAACCAAAATGACCATTCTATTAAAAGGTAATGAAACTCAGGCAGGCATAAAGAAACCTTTGTGTAATATGGTTGGATTTTCACGTGCATGCATATGTCCAGGTGTTGGAAATGGAAAAGAAATGAAACCTTGAGCGCAATGAGTCAACCTAAAGAAACATAACTTCCACATACAGAATACACAAGTACTCTTTTTATTTAAATATTATTTGATAGAGTAGAACTTCATATTATCGAAAATTGGTACATTTTCTTAAAGCGTTTTTATCTTACACTCACCAGGATAATTTGTAAGAATACAAATTCAAGGGGAAAATCAATATTTATGTTGCATGAGTGCTGATTGTTTGAGAAGTGGACACTGATTAGTAAAAGCATTATCACGAAGAATGCACACATCAATGACGATTACCAATTGAGTTTTTACAATTTTAAACCAGTTAGGTTGATGCTCATTATGCTAAGAATTGAATTAGAAAACATATTTTGAGTTGAAAGCAACACAGTGTGGATACTTGTTCTTTCCATTTGCTTAGGACAGGACCCTGTGTATTATTATGTGCAACCCCCAGTACACACAAGTGTGCCGTGCTTTGAACCTGACTGACAATCCGAAATGGATATACAATATAATTGTAAGTGCACTCAGGATTATCCAGCAAATGCTGTCCAACAGTAGAATTGCATCTAATGTTAGACACTGAGTTGTGAGACTTGCAAATGCAGGCCAGTTCATTGCAGTGAGTACCTTGGTATTTTTGCAACAAAAGTGAAGATACGTGCAGTTTGATATGATTGACCAGTTTTGGGGGAAAACAGCTAATCTATGAGATCACAGAGCTTTTTTTTTGGCTTGGTGGCACCATCCTGTTAGTGAAAAACATCACTTGTATTGTTATTACATTTACCAGTGTAAAACAACCATCATCATCTCAAACCTCACAGATACTTTACCATAAGGTAAGGACCAAGATTTTAGGACGTGGTGATATGAAACAAACATGAACAGAAATTGTTGGAGAAACTCAACAGGCTGGACAGCATCTGAAACAGAGAAAACTTCAAGTGCAGTGATCCTTCTTCAGTAAATAAATATATCTGCAGCTCACAGAAATCTCAGTTCATCTGAAATATTTCCACCTCCTGTTTGTTTACAGTTTTGATGCAAGAAGATATTGCTGAATGATAGCTTTAATTAGCTTTCAATCACACTATCTAATTAGTTTGATTGATAGTGACAAGCTGACACATAACAGTTGTCTTAAAAACCTGTGGGCACAAATATATACCTTTAGTTTTTATAGCAATGCTTTTTTGTTTTTGCCTATTAAATTCAAATATTTGTTAATAATAATGCTTGAATCCTATATTAGTATACTTATTGATTAACAATTATACTGCTGTAAAAATCTGGCCACATTCTCTTTTACCTAATAAGGTATGTTGCTCACATCAATGTGTCTCGAATTAGCTTCTCCCACTCTTCAGTTCTATAGCCATCAGCTTGAATTTCTAGTAGTTAACCAATGATATATATCTGGAAAATCATGATTTTCAGATGCCAGTGTTGGACTGGGGTGTACAAAGTTAAAAATCACACAACACCAGGTTATAGTCCAACAGGTTTAATTGGAAGCACTAGCTTTCAGAGCACTGCTCCTTCATCAGGTGATTCGGCATGTTGCACAACCACCTAATGAAGGAACAATGCTCCAAAAGCGAGTGCTTCCAACTAAACCTGTTGGACTATAACCTGGTGTTGTATGATTTTGAACTTGGAAAATCATGATGCTTTATCTGTTCTCCAATGAAGCCAGAAACACAGGGTGGAATCTCATAGGAGGCTCAGCAATGTGAGCTATGGCGAGACTTGGGACAGAATCAGATGAGAAGTCTAGTGAGGTGGATCACTACATTGGCAGATTTTGCTCTTTTTTTAAAATGCTGTTGACAAGCAGCGCAGTGAGCTTCTCAATAGGTAGCAACAAGTTGCCAATTAAAGGGAATTATTGCTTCATGTTTTGTGAGTGGTACAATTGAACTCATTAACAATCAGCTTCCTTTCTTAGCACATATGCCAAACAAGCTGGATGTCAAGAATACCCATTATGGAAATTAGAGTGCGTACCTAGTGATTTTAATGTGTCATTTGTTCCAAAGGACTACTATGTTGAACACCAGGTACCAACGTCTCAGGGCACGCTCCATCAGTAGGGACAACACTCATCCCATGCCCACAAATATTGGCATCTGGCATATGCCAATCTCAAAGACCTTCATGACACCTCTCCAATTCATTGTTTGGGCACTTCTGCACTTCAGTGTTTCACCTTCAGCTGCACCAGTTACTTTCATTGTAAAGCTGTAGCAAGGACATTGTTCCCTCAAGGACATACACTCAACTCTTGAACTGGCCCAGGCTGTATCTCTGGGCTCCTTGCTCACTGTCATAGTACTCATTCACTCCAAGCCTACCCGAATAATCACAGCACTCGTGGCTTGCCTGTTTGCTCTTTGCTCCCTCAATTAGAGATATCAAGGTTCATGTTACTGCTGTCTAGTTTTGCTACTCATGCCTTGCCACTTAGCACAAAACTGAAAATGTGTTGCTGGAAAAGCGCAGCAGGTCAAGCAGCATCCAAGGAACAGGAGACTTGACATTTCGGGCATAAGCCCTTCTTCAGGAATGAGGAAAGTGTGTCCAGCAGGCTAAGATAAAAGGTAGGGAGGAAGGACTTGGGGGAGGGGCGATGGAGATGCGATAGGTGGAAGGAAGTCAAGGTGAGGGTGATAGGCCGGAGTGGGGTGGGGGCGGAGAGGTCAGGAAGAAGATTGCAGGTTAGGAAGGTGGTGCGCAAAAACAAGGCTTCAAGCTTGTCATGGTTGGCATCAGGCCTCAGTCAAGTCAAGGGGGACAGCCTTTGTTCAGGGCTCTCAAAATGGTCCGTTAGCCACTCAGATTGGTCAGGGTGAGGATACCCTCTGCATACGGAGAGAAGAGCAATTCAGAAGTCACACGACACCAGGTTATAGTCCAACAGGTTTATTTGAAATCACAAGCTTTCAAAATACTGCCCCTTTTTCAGGTGAAGTGTAGAGAGGCACATTGGCACAGAATTTATAGCAGAGAGATCAAAAGATCATACGAATGGTGAGAGTGGAACATCGAGAAGTTGAATAATAAGTCTCTTCAGATGATCAAAAGTGTCAGATGGTGTGAGAAAAGTGTAAGAGTGGTACAGTATGAACCCTGGTGGGAGTTGGGTGCAGTAAATAGACAGAGTAAATATGTGGTGACAGATAGAAGGTGTTGGCAGTTACATTGGCACAGTGTAAAAGGTCATCATCCTTCTATATATTTGTGCAGATGGCTAAGAATGTTTTGGCTTGTATGGAAACTTTGATCAGGATGGCCTGGTATTCCATCCAATTGGACCTCCAAGTGCTTTCCCAAATAGTGTAACACTAATCTCCCCTGTCTGACATGTCCAGGGCAAATGTCAGGTACCATGCAGGACAGCACCGGAGTGAGAATGCTTGTCTTGGTACACAACAGGATTATAAGTATGGTATCTACACCAGGGACTCCAGTGAATTCTGTGTTATGAAGATGTGGGTGTACTATACTTTTAAGAGAGTTAAAACTAGCAGAACTACCTGACAACACCAAGTGTTCTGAATAAGGTAACGATGTAACACTTGGTCGACAGCTAGATTAACTGGGTTGCATGGAAATGACAAAATAGATTCGAATTAGGCCAATCATTTTAAATTATACACCAAAAAATACCAAATTCCACTCAAGCTTGAATTTAGTATATTGATAATCTTAAAAGCCAGTCACCTAACCTGATGTTTTGGGGGGGGGTATAAGACCAGAGAAAATTGAACATTTGGGAGTAGAACAGCCAAGTTACCAACATCTGCCAAACTGCCCAGAGAATAGCTCTCTTAAAGGTACCTTTATTAATCTATGTCTTGTAAAGCATAATCCCTAAGAGGAAGAAACAAATACGTGGAAAGATCCAAATGGAAGATTCGACAGCTGATTGATTGAAAACTTGAATTTTTGATAAATCTTAATTGGGGTGTTTTATTGGGCTAGTATTGTAAAAGGGGAGGGTAAGAGATAGGTTAGAGGAAGGAGCTGTAAAGAGTTGTAAGTTAATTATTATCTGTTATATTTCAAGAAATAAAGTTGTTAATTTTTACTTTAAATAGAGCTTGGCCTCTCAAATTTTCACAGATTACTGCATTGGATAAATCTTTTCTGTGTTGTTGGTTTAAATTAAGCAGGAGGGTTTACCTTGTGTCGTAATATCTGCAATATCCAGTGAGTGGAGAGTTGTTCCAGGAATGGTGCATGCTGGAATTGGGCAAATAATGGTTGTGAGAATACCATAGTGGCAGATAATTATTGAGGTAAGTTTGGTAGGATTCTGTTGGAAAACCTATTTGGCCTAGTGACAGATATCTCTCTAGAGGCAAAAATTGATGCAACTTAGACCTGGCCAAATTAAACAGAGAATTTACCTTATAGAGGCTTAACAGCAAGTCATGCAATGTGCTTTCCTCCATGTGATGCGAACCAATAACTTACAGTCCATTTGTTTCACAGGCCTTGCTAAAGAGGATATATAGAAATTAATGATTAGGATGGAAAATTAAACAGGGATGTGGAGAGATTGGTGACGCTCACGAGGCCAGAATTTGAAGAGTGCAAGTATCTCAGAGGGTTGTGAGGCCGGAGGAGATTTCAGAGGTAGGCAGAGGCAAGGTCATTGGGATTTGTGAAGACAAAGACTTCAAAACAAAAGCATTGCTTAATCAAGAGTCATTATATTTCAGGAAGCACATGAGTAATTGGTAAATGGTGCATTGTAAGATATACTGTCAAATTAATGCTCATTCAACCTTTTTATATGGAATCTTGCTGTGTCCAAATTGACAAAAAAAAACTTGGCTGTATCAAAACATTGATAGCAGTTGAAAAGTGATCGTTTTTAAGACCATCCAAGGATGTGAAGGCGCAACATAAATGCAAGTTCATTTTTTCTTATTTAACATAACAATAGTTACCAAAGTGAAGTGGTGGCATAATGGTAATATTACTGGATTAGCAATCCAGAATCTATCCTCATGCTTTGGGGAACATGGGTTCAAATCCCACCATGATAAGTAGTAGATATTTGAATTTAATTAAAAAAAATGGAAATAAAAGATAGCTTTGTAGTGACCCTGTTGCCACAGCCAATTGTTGTAAAAGTCCATCTGGTTCACTAAAGCCCTGTAGGATGGCACACCTGCTGGTATACCTACCTGTGACCCCCAAGCCCACAACAATGTAGATGATTCTTTGTGGGCGGCACGGTGGCACAGTGGTTAGCACTGCTGCCTCACAGCGCCTGAGACCCGGGTTCATTTCCCGACTCAGGCGACTGACTGTGTGGAGTTTGCACGTTCTCCCCGTGTCTGCGTGGGTTTCCTCCGGGTGCTCCGGTTCCCTCCCACAGTCCAAAGATGTGCGGGTCAAGTGAATTGGCCATGCTAAATTGCCCGTAGTGTTAGGTAAGGGGTAAATGTAGGGGTATGGGTGGGTTGCGCTTCGGCAGGTTGGTGTGGACTTGTTGGGCCGAAGGGCCTGTTTCCACACTGTAAGTAATCTAATCTAATCTAATATTTAACTACTGGGTAATGGTGTAGGATAGAGAGACCTAAGGGTTCAGGTACATAATTCTTTGAAATTTGCGTCAGAGTAGATAGGGTGGTTAAGAAGGTGTTTGGCATGCTTGTCTTCACTGCTAAGACCTTTGAGTTAGGAATTGGTACATCACGTTGAGATTGCACAAGACGTTTGTGAAGCTTTTTCTGGAGTACTGTGTGTGGTTCTGGTCACCCTGCTATAGGAAGGATATTATTAAACTGGAGAGAGTGAGAAGATTGCCAGGATGTTATTGGAAATGGAGGGCTTGAGTTATAAAAATAGACTATTAGGCTGGGCTTTTGGAGGTTGAAGAGTGATCTTGTAAAGGTTTATAAATCATTAGGGGCATAGATTGTGTGAATAGCAAATGTCTTGTGAGTTCAAAACTAGAGGGCATATTTTTTAAAGTAAGAGGAGAAAGATTTTAAAAGGTACATGAGGGCAACTTTGTTTTTCACAGAGAATGGTTAGTGTGTGGAATGAACTGCCAGAGGAAGTGATAGAATGCATATACAGTTACAAAGTTTAAAAAACATTTGGATCAGTACATGAGTGGGAAAGGTTAGGAGGGATATAAAGCAAACTTAGGCAGGTGGGACTAATTTAATTTGGGAACACGGTCAACTTGGACTAGTTGGACTGAAAGACCAGTTTCCATGCTGTATGACTCTATGACTATGACTCTAATTATATATCAGTATGCTATTTCACATAAAATCCCCATCAGATGAAGATCTATTAGTCACTTCAAGATTTTAAACTTATTAAGTTGAGTGGTTTGATTTGCCATTAATCTGAATATTGGGTGTACTGGATGTAAAATTCAAAAAGTCTTTTGGCTCAATATAATTGATAGGTTTCCCAATGACAAACTTTAACAAATAACATTAGCACTTTCCATTTAATAACATTTTTGTTTTGGTGTGAAAAGCTATTAAAAACATCAGCTTGCGAGGCATTAAAAACATCATTTTTTTTAGTCAGAAACCCTTGAAAGTATGATCTCAGTGTTAGAAAAAGATGGCATTGTATTTATTGTAGATAATTAATTAGCATGAAATTGACAAAATAATTTAACGTAACGGAAAAGAAATGAAGTTAGTGTGTGGTTCTTGATACTTTTATTTATTCCAAAAATAACTTAAGAATTCTGTTTCCTTTTAAATATTGCTGCAGTATTGATAGAAGCAATGGTAACTATTAAGCCAAGTTATCCCAGTGAAAGATTAGGGGATGTGAGATCAGGCATGGGTTTCCTCTCCCACAGTAAACAATGCAGGTGCTGCAACTTGTTTTCTTCACCATGGGCAGCACCTCATACAGAATAGACAGTTGGTTTATCCATGTGGTAGTAATGCAGATTTGATTTGACCTTTCAGACAACATGATACCACATTAGTTTGAGATCTTCAGACTCAGCTCAAAGTCACATTCTCATACAATTCAGTCAAAAGCAGGGAACAACTGAAGATTCAATAACCCTACTGAAGAAACCCTTGTGGGGACCCTCAACTAGGATGGCATAACCTGACCTCAGTCTTCTTCAATGGAGCTAAATTATATTAAGTTGAGGAGCAACCAGTAAAGATTAGATTAAATTCCCTAGTGTGGAAACAGGCTCTTCGACCCAACAAGTCCACACCGACCCTCCAAAGAGTAAACCACCCAGACCCATTTCCCTCAGACTAATGCACCTAACACTACAAGCAATTTAGTATGGCCGATTCACCTGACTAGCACATCTTTTGGACTGTGGGAGGAAACCAGGACACCAGAGAAAATCCATAGAGATGTGGGGTGAATGTGCAAACTTCACGCAGTCGCCCGAGGCTGGAATCGAATCTGGGTCCCCGGTGCTGGGAGGCAACAGTGCTAACCACTGAGCTACCATGCCGCCATAGTCATGTGATTGAGGAACAACTGGTCAGTACTTATAGAACTTCGCAGATTTACGATGGAACTAAACAAAAAGTTGAACTCATCGAGTTTCATTATGTTGACATGAGAAATTATTTCATACTGTCAATGAGATGGCACCTTTTGAGTATTGTGGATTGTCACAAATTGTTTCCACTACATTAACACTGAAGAGCATTTAGATTACAAGAGCTAGCAAGGCTTGTGTGGCAAATCAAGAAATGAGATAAACACTGTACAACATACCCAACCTGAGCTGATTAACAAATCTACAATAACAGATATAGGGTGTAGGTTTACTCGCTGAACTATAGGTTTGATATCCAGATGTTTCATTACCTGGCTAGGTAACATCATCAGTGGCGACCTCCAAGTGAAGCGAAGCTGCTGTCTCCTGCTTTCTATTTATATGTTTGTCCTGGATGGGGTTTCTGGGGTTTGTGATGATGTCATTTCCTGTTCATTTTCTGAGGGGTTGATAGATGGTATCTAGATCTATGTGTTTGTTTATGGCATTGTGGTTGGGGTGCCAGGCCTCTAGAAATTCTCTGGCATGTACAACCCATGGACAAAACCAACATCATCTGCAAAATTTCATGCAAGGACTGCCACAAACACTATGTAGGACAAACAGGAAGAAAGTTAGCCACCAGGATACATGAACACCAGCTAGCCACAAAAAGACACGACTCTCTCACCTTCGTAGCCCTACACACGGATGAACAAAAACACCATTTTGACTGGGACAACACATTTATCCTGGGACGGGCTAAGCAAAGACATGCCAGAGAATTCCTAGAAGCCTGGCAATCCAACCACAACGCCATAAACAAACACATAGATCTAGATACCATCTATCAACCCCTCAGAAAACGAACAAGAAATGACATCACCACAAACCCCAGGAACCCCATCGAGGACAAACATATAAATAGAAAGCAGGAGACAGCAGCTTCGCTTCACTTGAAGGTTGCCACTGATGATGTTACCTAGCCAGGTAATGAAACGTCTGGATATCAAACCTACACGTCAGCGAGCAAACCTACACCCTAAACCTCAACCTGAGCTACAAACCTTCACAAACCTTGCAATCACAGATATATTTTGGAGTGCAATGAGGCTTGGTGAACCAATAGCTTTGACAGATTCTAATTTGAAGTTAAATATTGACGTGACTCAGAAGAGATAAGTTCAAGCAGAATATTTGACTAACTTACCTTCCCAGGAAGAATCCTTAATAACTCTGACAGACCTCATGGTAAGCTAGAAGCCGATGTGTTATCTGCACAAATTAAAATCCAGGAAAAGGAGAAACAAGTAGAAGAGTCAGTTTTTAATCTCAGTTACTGTCTCTGGGTTTGTGGCAGTAAGTTTGTCCAGTCTTTGCTGCCACCTCACACCTCCACCAGTAAACTGCCATTTACCACCCAAACTGGAAGACCAGTTGATCTCTCATTCCAGTTAAAGCCCACCACATCTCTGATGCAGTCTTCAGCCAGCAGTTAAAACCAGTTTTTATGAAAGGGAAGGTTAGCACCCTCTGATTTCAGTGACCATAAAATGAAATTAGCCCATTAACTAGAGTGGAGTAGTGGAGTGTATTCGTGTATTCTACAGGCAGTCATATGAAATAAATTGAATCTCACTGCCAAGTGTATTTTATTGAGGCCTGTATTCCACAGACAGCTAAGTGACTGATTATTTTAGAGTTAGCTGTCATTGCTGCTGCTACAACTGCAGAAAACGTACTCACCTCCCATGTAGTCCCGATGCCTGTATTCACTGCCTGTGAGTCTGCAGGACTCGGTGCAAATCCATTGCCACAAATGAACTCGCAGAAAGGCCCCACTGCTCCAAGTACCACCTCGCTGCCCCAATCTTTGACTAAAGCGGAGCAGTGAGCAGGGCAGTGAGCTGGGTCAGTAAATGAATTGGAGAGCAGGCAGTGAGAAAGCAGCAGCGAGAGAAGAGAGTGGGCTAGTGAGGGAGAGACTACAATTATGGGCACACAGCAATGTTGTCCATGATATGATTTTGCCTCCAGTAGAATTCTTTCCAGTAGAATTCAGCAATGTTTATGATATTGCCTGTAACATAATAACTGGTCATGATTAGATTCCCTACAGTGTGGAATAAGGCCCTTCAGCCCACAGTCCATACTGATCCTCTGAAGAGTAACTCATCCAGACCCATTTCCCACTGACTAATGCACCTAACACTACAGGCAATTTAGAATGGCCAATTCACCTGACCTGCACATCTTTGGACTGCGGGAAGAAACTGGAGAACCCACGCAGCCACGGGGAGATTGTGAAAACTCCACACAGACAGTCACCTGAGGCTGGAATTTAACCTGGGACCTGGTGCTGTAAGGCAACAGTGCTAACCACTGAGCCACCGTGCCATGCTGAGAATATTGTTGTATTAAAAAATCAAATAATGTCTATTAGAAATTTGAAACTATATAACATTTGGCTGTGAAATAGATACCTGAGTTGGTTGCTGTTTTGACAACAATTCAAATTTAATCAATCAGTTTAAATTGTGCCCCAGGATACTAAAACCCAATCAAGCTTGAATGTATTATTTTGGCAACATTGAACCAATGAGACGATCTGATGTTAGGGTATAAAAATGTGGGCATTTTAACAATTGGTCAGAGAGCAACTGCCATCAAGACAGATCCAAGAAATTAGGCAACACTTTCGATCAAAGGTTTTTTTTATATGAAACATATTCACAGTAAAAAGAAAGAACATGACCCAGGGAGTTCAGTGGCCAGAAGAGTGAAATAACAGAAGATGATAGCGGCTCTGTGGTTTTAAAGTTAAATTGATGTAATTTGAGTAAGTGTCTAATTGGAACAACATATTGTGATAGAATTGGAGGCAGATAGTAAGCAGTTAAGAGAAAGTGGGGCTTAGAGTTGTGAATAGTTATTGCTTAATGTTCACTTTTCGAGCTAAGGAATAAATTGATGTTATTGTCTTTAAATAGTGGAATTTGTGAGTTCTCTGTTATTCATATTTTAACAGATAATCATGTGAGGTGAGCTTTTCTGAGTGTTTGGTTTAATTAACAGGGGAGTTCACCACTGTGGCATAACACATGCTATAATGCAGTGTTGATATCATGAGCATGTTTTTTTCCTAATGTTATAGTGACATACTGACCGTGAGATGCACAATATTGACATCAGTGGCCTCAACATACTGTTATAGTGCATTGGCAAGTTGTATAGTGTTAAATATCATTGACCTCTACAAAAGCTTACGCTGTGTAGGAAAGATTAATGGTAATAATATGCATTACAACAGCATCTCAAAAGCAATTAGATTATTGTGCAACAACAGCAAAAATTGCTGGAGAAACTCAGCAGGTTTGGCAGCAGCTTGCAAAGAAAATAGATTTAACATTTCGGGTCCAGTGGTCCTTCTTCAGAACACCAGATGCTGCCAGACGTGCTGAGCTTGTTCAACGATATTTCTGTTTTTATTTCAGATTTCCAGCATCCAAAGTTCTTTGTTATGCATGAGATTATGATAGAAATTATTGAATTAGCATAAAATGTGTGGGCTGGCTGTTCTCAAAGATAAAACACCAGGGTTTGTCCAACAAGTTTATTTGGAAGTACTAGCTTTCAGAGCACTGCTCCTTCATCAGGTAGCTGCGAGACAGGATAATAGGACACAGAACTTATAGCAAAGGATTACAGTGTCATGCAATTGAAATGATATATTGAACAAACCTAGATTGTTGTTAAGTCTTTCATCTTTTAGAATGGGTTGCAAGTTTTGTTTCATTAATATGTAAATTCCAAAACTTCTTTTAAGGTAGTTCTTGAGATAACTTAAGGTTTCATAAAAAAAGGTGACATCTCAGCTCAGACATTGCATTAAAGGTGGGAGGTTAGAGTCTGTCCATATCACATGCAACAATCGCTAGACAGGGGCATTCCCTCCCAGTTGCGGAACGCTTCAGTGGTCAGGGACTTACGACCTCGAATCTTCAGAGTTAACAGCACAAATCATTGTGAATGAATATGAAATGGTAGCCGTTATGGGGACATGGTTACAGGATGGTCACAACTGGGAGTTAAATATCCAGGGGTACCAGACAGGTAGGTAAGGGAGGTGATGTAGCACTGATATTCAAGGACGACGTCAGGGTGATGCTGAGAGATGATATAGATTCTATGAAGAATGAGGTTGAATCCATTTGGGTGGAAATTAGAAATTCTAAGAGCAAAAAGTCACTGATAGCCATAGTCTGCAGGCCGCCAAATAATAATAGCACAGTGGGCCGGAGAATAAACAAAGAAATAACTAATGCCTGTAAAAATGATACGGCAATTATCATGGAGGATTTTAATCTACATGTCAATTGGTCAAACAGTTCGGTCAGGGTAGTCTTGATGAGGAGTTTGTTGAGTGTATCCTTGATAGTTTTCTTGAACAGCATGCAATGGAACTGATGAGAGAGCAAGCTATCCTAGATCTGGTCCTGTGTAATGAGACAGGAATAATTAATGACCTTATAGTCAGAGCTCCTCTTCAAAGGAGTGATCACAGTATGGTTGAATTTAGAATACAGATGGAGAGTGTGAAGATAAAATCCAATACTTGGGTCCTGTGCTTGAACAAGGGGGACCATAATAGGATGACGGAGGCCTCAGCTAAAGTAGACAGGAAATAAAGACTTTATGGCGGGACAGTTGATGCGCAGTGGAGGACTGTCAAAGCAATTTTTTCAAAATGCTCAGCAAAAGTATATTCCAATGAAAATGAAAGGTTGTCAGAAAAGGGTTAATCTGCCATGGGTATCTAAGGAAATAAGAGAGGCTATCAAATTGAAAGAGAAGGAATACAAAGTGGCCAAAAACAGCATGAAACAGAAGAATGGGAATACTTTAAAGGTCAACAGAAGGCTAAAAAAAAACTACAAATGAAGATAGAACATGAGAAAAAAATTACACAGAATATAAAAACAGATAGCAAAAGTTTCTAAAAGTATATAAAATGGCAAAGAGTGGCTAAAGTAAAAGTTGGCCCTTTCGAGATGAGAAGGCAAGGTTAGTTGCAGGATACAATAAAATGACCAAGGCAGTGAACAAGTATTTTTGCATCGGTCTACACAGTGGACGACACTAATAACATGACAGTAATTGACAAAGAGACAAAGGTATGTGAGGACCTGGAAACAATCATTATTATGGAAGAGTTAGTGTTGGGTAAGCTAATGGAGTTAAGGATAGACAAGTGTCCTGGTCCTGATGGAATGTATCCCAGGGTACTAAAAGAGATGGCGGGAGAAATAATAGGTGCACCGGTGGTAATTTTCCAAAATTCGCTGGACTTTGGCAGTCCCAGCATATTGGAAAGAACTAAATGTGGCGCCACTGTTTAAAAAGGGAGTTAGACAAAAGATAAAGAATTACAGACCAGTTAGCTGAACCTCTGCAGTGGAGAAAATGCTTGAGTCTATTATCAAGGAAAAAATGGCAAGGCATCGCAATAGAAATTGTCCGTTAGGCAGATGCAGCTTGGGTTCATGAAGGACAAGTCATGCTTCACAAATCTTCTGGAATTCTATGAAGACGCTACGAGTAAGGTGGATGATGGGGACCCAGTGGATATGGAGTACCTAGATTTCCAAAAGGCCTTCAACAAGGTGCCACACAAGGGGCTGCTGCATAAGATAAGGATGGTTGGTGTTAGGGCTAGAGTATTAGCATGGATAGAGGATTGGTTGACCGACTGGAACCAAAGAGTGGGAATAAAGTAGTGCTCTTCTGGCTGGCAATCAGTGACTCATAGTGTGCTTCAGGGATTGTTGTTGGGGCCATAGTTATTTATAGTTTATGAAGACGTTTTGGAGTTGGGACCCACATATAGTGTGTCAAAGTTTGGAGATGACATAAGATGAGTGGCAGAGCAAAGTGTGCAGAGGACTGTGAAACTTTGCAGAGGACAAAGTTTGCAGTGACTGGACAAAGGTCTGGCAGATGGAAAACAATGTAAATAAATGTGAAGTCATACATTTTGGTAGGAGTAATAGTAAAAAGGATTATTATATGAATGGTAAAAAGTTGCAGCATGCTGGTATACAGAGGGACCTGGATGTCCTTGTGCATGAATCACAGAAAGTTGGTCTACAGGCACAGCAAGTAATTAGGAAGGCAAATGGAATTTTGTCCTTCATTGCTAAAGGGGTTGAGTTTAAAAGCAGAGAGGTAATGTTGCAGGTGTATAATGTGCTGGGGAGCCTACACCTCGAGTACTGTGCGCAGTTTTGGTCTTCTTATTTAAGAAAGGATGTACTGGCACTGGACGGGTGCAGAAGAAGTTCACTAGGTTGACTCCAGAGTTGAGGGAGTTGGCTTTTGAGGAGAGACTGGGCAGTTTGGGATCATATTCATTGGCATTCAGAAAATCGAGGGGTGATTTTATAGAAAGATGTAAAATTATGAAGGGAATAGATAAGAACGAAGTAGAGAGGATATTTCCACAGGCGAGTGAAACTAGGGAAAGAGGGCATAGCCTCAAGATTAGGGTCAGCAGATTTAGGACTGAATTGAAAAGGAACTTCTTCACCCAGGGAGTTGTGAATCTATGGAATTCATTGCCCAGTGAAGTCGTTGAGGCTACTTCGTGAAATATTTTTAAAGCTAAGGTAGATATGTTTTTGAACAATAAAGGAATTAAGCGATACTGTGTGAGTTTGGGTAAGTGGAGCTGAGTTCACAAAAAGATCAGCCATGATCTTACTGAATAGCGGAGCAGGCTCAAAGGGCTGCATGGCCTACTCCTGCTCCTAAATCTTATGTTCAGGTGACCATCTTCCAAGGCGGACTTTGGGATACACAACAGCACAGAGTGACCGAGCAGAGGCTGATAACCAAGTTCAGTACCCATGAGGATGGCTCAACTGGGACCTTGGGCTACAGGTGACCCCACTACACTATACATGCTGTCATACACACACACACTCTTACATACTCAAACATGTATGCAGACCCTCTCTCATACACAGACTGTTTCTCATACACACATGCACATTTCTCCCCCAAACACACACACACACACACACACACACACACACACACACACACACACACACACACACACACACACACACACACACACACACACACACACACCTCTCACAGGCTTATACACCACCATGCACACAAACACTTTACCAAGCATGTACATATGCAAATGCATGCTACCTTGCATGCACTCACACTCACACTCTCTCTCTCTTTCTCATGCACGCACACACATATAAGTCAATGGAGTAAATTTGATTTTACAGAAGTATATTTGCAGATACATTCTATTTTGTTCAAAAAGTGTGTAACCTGCAGGCAGTCAATGCAGGCAGTCACTCTATGTAATATTTTATAAGTTCCTACTTTGGCAATAGAACCATCGTGACCCAAAACTGGGGTACAGACAGACTCTAACCTCCCACCTTTAGTGCATTGTCTGGGCTGAGATGTCACCTTTGTTTATGAAATCTTAAGTTATCTCAAAAATGTGACTTTTAAAAAAGTTCTAGCATTTACATATTAATGAACCAAAACCTGCAACTCTTTGTAAAAGATGAAAGACTTAACAGCAATCTATGTTTGTTCAATATATAATTTCAGTTCATGACATTGTAATCTTTTGCTATGAATTCTGTGTCTTATGATCCTTTCCCACAGTTACCTGATGAAGGAGTAGCGCTCTGAAAACTGGTGCTTCCAAATAAACCTATTGGACTATAACCTGGTGTTATATGATTTTTAACTTTGTCCACCCCACTCCAACACCAGCTTCTCCATATCATGTTCCCAAATACTAATTGTTTATTTACCTTCTCCATAGAACTGCTTAACCATCTACAAAATCAACATCGAGAGTATAGTGAAATTCTTTTAAATTGCTGGGATAAGTGCATCTTATCAATACTCAAGAAGTTTAACAAGTATTCAGGAGTCTGCTTGATCAGAAGCTTCTCCATTCTCTTCCTCCACCGTTGATGCAGTGTCAGCAGTGTGTCGCATCTATAGGGTGTACTCCAGTAACTCACCAATGATGCTTCAACAGCATATTTGAAAAATATGACCTCTAATACCTAGAAAGACAAGGATTGCCAACACCACCTGCAAGTTCCCCTCCAACTCACACACCATCCCAACTTGGAAATACAACTTCAGTCTTTCACGGTCATCGGGTCAGAATCCTGGGGCTCCCATCCTCACAGCACTGGCAACTTCTCGACATCCTAATGACTGTGACTGTTCAAAGAGGTAGGGCAACCATCAATTTCTCCATGGCAATGAGAATTAAGTGCTGGCCCAGCCAGGAACAGAGGAACACCCAATGAATGGATAAAGGAAAGTATTATGGCAGAGCCATGAATTGATTATTCTGCATGGATTTGCACCCAAAATACAACAGTTCTTCCTCTACATTGTGGAATCTAATTAACAGTCCACTAATGCATTGTCATGAAAAATGATAGATTGTACAAGAGTGCTGATTAATAATGCACTTTCAAACCCACCCAGAGAGGAAAACAAATGGAAAATGGAACAGTGAGCTTCTTGCCTCTTACTCACTGATTCACAGAGCCATGAACTGTACAGAACTCCTTAATTTACTGTCAGTATAAATAGTAATAAATAAGTAATAGTATATCTGAATGGCAACAAACCAGAATCTGCCATTACAGGAGTAGCATCAATTAATTTGTTTGTACTTTGGGTTATATTCTATAAGGGCTTGAATAACATGGCTGATCATCTTCTAGATGCTAACTGCAAGTGTATAAGGCTGGGACAAGCCCAGGGTGGGTGGGGTCAGTGTCAATTTGTTGAGTGAAATGGCATGATCCACATGTGCTAAGCTCTAGGACATCGATGGGGCATGTATATGAGGCATCTGTTTGTAAACTGCAACTGCATTTAACTTGCAATCAATTCATCAGATATTTACAGTGCACACAGAGCTGGTCAAAGGCAATTTGTACCATTCCATTGAACCCTGCACATTAAATATTGGTATGGGAGGTCCCTGATTTACAAACATGTGGCTTACAAATGCAAGTACTTATGTGCATGATCCCATACAGAAGAGTAATTTTAAAGATCCAATATACAATCCTTTCCTGTCCTTACAAATGGCTTTTTACATTGTCCTACATTGTGTTCTGACCTGCATACAAACCAACTTGTGAATAGACTCCAGAACAGACACATTTACAACCCAGGAACTGCCTGTATCTCAATGAGGTAGAAGTTAATAACCATGACTTAAAAGGATGTGAATGTTACACAAAAGTGACCCATTCATTATGAAACTTTTGATGGTGTAATGGAAGGTGGGGACAATCGTTTCATTATCTGTTTTGTAAGTATTGTGATTGATTCTGTTGAATGAAATGAAAAGTTAGATGATTGATTTGGGTGTGGGAAGGGTAGGCCAGAGGACAGCAGGCATTCCCATTTTGTTGTGTGTTGGTCACTCAGCTGGTGTGGCACCTTCACCAAGCTGGATAAATGATGGCGACATAGCCCTCATTATTGGACTGCTGTATGTGTCACTATGTGGAGGAGTTTGCAGCCCTCATCTACTGGCTATGCCACCATTGACTATTCTCAGAGCTACTAACCTGCTTTGTTCCTTATGTTTCCAATATCGGCCATTATCAGAAAGAGTCATGCACCAATTACTGGTGGGAAGTTGGTCACTGTGACTGCCTTCCTGAGAAGACAAAAGCAGATGCAGATGGACCCGGGCAGTTGGAAAGCCCAGGAGGAAGCAGGCTGACACCAAGTCTGAGAAGCAACCAAAGAAATGTGGCAGCAGCAAGGTACACAGCAGAGTTAGAGATTTTTGTCCCTGGTGATGAGCAAAGTGCAGTGTTAGCACAATCTCTGTTTGTCCCCAAGACATTGTGGAAGATTCTTGAGAGAGTCCTGAGGATGATTTGAGTGGGAGGCCATCCTCTCCCTGTGGCTATGAAAGTGACGACTGCATTGAGCCGTTATGTGACTGGCTCCTTTCAAGGAGTGATGGGTGGCCTGCATGCAGAGTTTTCAGTGATGCACCCACAAATTCATCAGGGCAATGATTGACACCATCTGTGCAAGATCACACCAGTTCACCATTTTCCAATGACAAGATTAGTGCTGCAGCCAGCAAGTTGGATTTGAAACATTAATGAGTCCCCCCCCACAAAGTTCCATTAGTTTACTGCTCCCAGGTGACCCATGATCACTATTACCACTTCCTAGAGGTGTGTGCCTACAACCCTAGCAGCTGCCATGACTCCTACATCTTAAAGCCCTTTCATGTATCTGATACATTTGAGGGTCTAAGTGCCTTAAAGACTGGTTACTGGGAGACTAGGATTACCCTCTGTGACTGAGCTTCATTACACCATTGTGTAACGCCCTGACTGATATGGAATGCAAGTTTAATTAGTGCTTGTACGGTACAACCAATGGCATGGCAGAGTGGACAAAAAGGCTGCTGATGATACAATTTGACCAGCCTATGGCTCTCCAGTTTTGTTCAGACAGATTGTGCTACGTTATCCTGGAGTGCTGTGCTCTGCACAATTGGAGTAAGCATCAACTCAATACATTGGATGCTGAAGATCTGGAGAACAGGAGATCTGAGGAGGATGATAAGGACAATGTGAAGCAGCAAGCTCTCCTTGTGCATGACAAAGCATTGGGTGGTATGAGCCAGACAGGACCTGATTGATACCCAGTTCCAGTAGATGAGAGGTACATGCAGCAGACTACCATGGCATGTAAAATAGTCTGGGAAAACCAATAGAATTGGTTATCATACCAACCTTTGGTTTAATTGTGGGGTGAACTGCAGACACTATTTGTTTTGATCATGCTTACTTTTCCTGACTGTAAACTAAACCTCATCGTTGGGATTGCCTGATTGCTACCCAGATGTGAAGTTCCCTTATTGGACTGTACACCTGCTATATTAGATGCACTTGCATTTGCTGAAGATGAGGCATTATTGATAGTCTAAGTTCAAAAGTTGCAGAAGATATTTATCTTGTGCTGTTAGATTAGAATTACACTGTCATATCAGTAACCATCTAGTCCATGTTTATTTGAAATTAGTTGCCCAACTTCTCTCAAGATAAAGCAAAACAAATGGGTGAAAACTTTTGTTCAAATAGGAATTTTAATAAAGAATTTTAAGCATTGTTCTGAAGTGTTTACCTTAGACAGAATGTTTGAGCACAACATTGAAGATACCAGATCGGATATATTTCAGATTCTACTTGCCCCTCCTCTGGTGAATATAAATCTACTCTCACTATTATTTAGAGAAGAGGAGAGTGGTTCTTCCAGAGACCAAGACAATTTATCATCACCAGACTGTCACTTGAAATTAATTAGGTACAATGATTTCACTATCTTTCCTTCAAACAATGCACTTCATGCAATTCTTTAATAAAAGTGTTTAAAGTTTTGGAAGAAGCAGAGTGTTACTGACAGTGGAGGCTTCCAGAACAAAGGACAGGGATCCAAGGCTAAATGTGAGCTTTAAAGCATGAAACAGAACAAAGCTATCTTACACTGAGTTATAGGGATGAAGAATTCACTGTCAGAGACAAAAGGTCATTCAACATTTGAGATTACATTCGTCAGGTGGATGAAAGAAAGTGATGAAAGGATTAATAAATATGATTAGGACTATTTTCTTATATAACATTAAACTTCAGTATGGAATAGTTTGATCAAATTGCCTGTTCCTGCGTTGTATTTTCTATATTTTTATTTATGTGTCTCACAGCTGAATAGCACTCCTACTGTGTGTAACTTGGTTGGAATGTTTACCTAAAAAACAAGAGTGTGTACACTTCAGAAGTAACCAATTGCCTGTAAAATGGTTCATAAATGTAAAGTGATGTTTCTATCTTGGAGAACAAGAAGCACTGAAAACATTTTAAGAGAGAAGTGGAGAATTCTTTTTTTATTCATTCAAAGGATGTGGGCATTGCTGATTGAGCCATCAGAGACTTTGCTTGAGAATATGTTGCTGAGCTAGTTTTTGGTGTAGATAGGCACACAATGTTGTTACAAAGTGAGTTCTCGGATTTGACCCAGCTACACTAATGGGGTGGCCACGTAGTTCCAAGTCAGGATGGTTATTAGCTTGAAGAGGAACTTGCTCCCATAGACCTACTGTCTTTGTCCTTCTAGATGGTTGGAGATGAAAAAAGAAACTGCAGATGCTAGAATCTAAGGTAGACCGGCAGGAGGCTGGAAGAACACAGCAAGCCAGGCTGCATCAGGAGGTTGAGGAGTCAACATTGCAGGTGTAATCCTTCTTCAGAACTGGGGATGGGTGTAGGGGGAGCTGCAGATAAAGAGAGTGATGGGGGCAGAGTGGTGAAGTGGGGGTAGGTGAAGACAGGAAGAGGGTACGACCTGGTTGGTCAATGGGAGGAATGAATCTGGTTAGTGGCTGAGAGGAGTGGAAGCGTCCAGGAGGGCCTGGGAAGGGAGTCAGGGGCTGGGAAGGAAGCTTATTTGAAATTAGAGAAATTGGCTGTCCAGGCAGAACATGAAATATTGTTTCTCCAATTTGTGGTTTAGTTCATTGTGCCAATGAAGGAGGCCAAGGATGATCATGTTGGAGAGTGAGTGGGAATGGGAATTAAAATGAGCATTGACTGGGAGGTCAGGTTGGCCCTTGGTTGGACCTCCCAGTCACCATCCATTTAATTCCCCTTCCCACTCCCTTTCCGACAGGACCATCCTTGGCCTCCTCCATTGCCATGACAAACCAAACCACAAATTTGAGAAACAACACCTCATCTTCCACTTGGGCAGCCTACAGCCCAGAGGACTCAACCTCGAGTTGTCCAATTTCAAATAACCTCCATTTCCATCTCTGTCTCCTTTCCCAGTCCTTCCCCCTCCCTTCTAGATGGTGGTAGCCAAGGATTTGGGTGATGGTCTATAAGGAGCCTTGACATTTTACAGCACATCTTGTAGTTAGTGCACATTGCTGCAACTGAATGCCGGTGTTGAAGGGGGTAAATATAGTGGATGTGGTGCCTATCAAACAGGTTTCTTTGCCTTATCTAGCTTCCTGAGTGTTGTCAGAGCTGTACTCATCGGGACAAATTGCAAGTATTCCATTGTGCCCCTGACTTATGCCTTGTAGATGGAGACAGGTTTTGGGGAGTCGGGACATGGGTTAAAAATTGCAGGATTCCTAGACTCAAACCTGCTCTTGTAATCCCGGTATTGTATTGTAGTCAATCCAGTTCCATTTCTGATAGCAGGCAATCTCCAGGATGTTGATAGTGGGAGAATCAATGCTCATAATGCAGTTTACTACCCAGAGTGATGATTGAATACCCACTTGTAGGAGATGGAAATTGGTTGGCACTTGTTATCCCTGAATATTATTTGCCACTTGTCAGCTTAAAATTGGATATTGTCCAGATTTTGCTGTATTTGGACATGGACTTCTTCAGTGTCTGTGGAGTCATGAATAGCATTGATCATTGTGCAATTATCAATGAATGTCCCCACTGCTGACCTTTTGGTGGAGGGAAGGTCATTGGTGAAACAGCTGAAAATGGTTGGGCCTGGGACACTACCATGAAGAACATCTGCAGAGGTGTCCTAGAGCTGAGATGGCTGACCTCCAGAAAATAAGCCAACTTCCGTTGTGCCATATATAACTCCAACCAGCAGAGAGTTTCCCCCCGATTCCCATTCATTTTGCTCGGACCTTTTCATACCAAGCCAGATCAAATGCGGTCTTGGTATCAAGGACAGTCGTTCTCACTTAATCGCTGGAATTCCACTCTTTTAGTCCATGTTTGAACCGAGGTTGTCATGAGGTCAGAAACTGAACGGCGCTGCTAGAACTCAAAGTGAGCATAAGTAAATAAATTATGAGGGTGGTTCCTGCCTTAAAATCAGTGGATTTTCTTGTGTCTGCCTTGTTGATTGTTTCAGGTCCATGCAAATTTGGATGGACCCATTAAGTGGGGAAAGAGTAACCATGCCTGAACAGCACTTCTTTAGTTATGTTATCAGTGGAATGGCACTCATTCTGTTCAGCTTGGCAACTTATGTTTTAATTGCTTTCATTAAGGGATGTCTGAAGATGAGTGACTGGACCCAAAATGTTGACACTGTTTTTTGTCCACAGATGCTGCCAGACCTGATGAGTTTCTCCAGCTAGTTTTGTTTTTCTTTCAGATTCCCAGCATCCACAATTTTTTTTATTTTGGATTAATTTTCTTGAGTGTATAGACATATAATGTTTTAGCATCGTTCTTCAGAGTGATGCTGTATTCAGCATTGTGCTTCCTTCATCTGTTGAATCATTCAGGGTATTTCTGTTCGTGAGCTCTTTGTCATCTGTTGTTAAACTGTTTTGACTTTTTGAAAAAAAAACTTAGGACAAGATATGTATTTTTGCATAGGGGTGAGATTTTTTATTTGTGAATTAAGTCTCCACTATCTGACAGTCCTTGTGTTGAAGAATTGCTTGCCAAACACCTTTAATCTTAAGAGCTAAATTTCCTGGAATATGTGTATATGCACTGCTTTGAGAAAGTGAGGACTGCAGATGCTGGAGATCAGAGCTGAAAAATGTGTTGCTGGAAAAGCGCAGCAGGTCAGGCAGCATCCAAGGAGCAGGAGAATCGACATTTCAGGCATAAGCCCTTCTTCAGGAATGAGGAGGATGTGCCAAGCAGGTTAAGATAAAAGGTAGGGAGGAGGGACTTGGGGGAGGGGCATTGGGAATGCGATAGGTGGAAGGAGGTTAAGGTGAGGGTGATAGGCCGGAGAGGGGGTGGGGGCGGAGAGGTGGGGAAGAAGATTGCAGATCAAGAAGGCTGTGCTGAGTCTGAGGGTTGGGACTGAGAAAAGATGGGGGGAGGGGAAATGAGGAAGCTGGAGAAATCTGCATTCGTCCCTTGTGGATGAGGTGCTCTTCCTCCAGGCGTCATGTTGCCATGGTCTGGCGATGGAGGAGGCCAAGGACCTGCATGTCCTTGGCGGAGTGGGAGGGGGAGTTAAAGTGTTCAGCCATGGGGCGGTTGGGTTGGTTGGTACGGGTATCCCAGAGGTGTTCTCTGAAATGTTCCGCAAGTAGGCGGCCTGTCTCCCCAATGTAGAGGAGCTATAATGCTTTGGACAGAATGTTTTCAATCGTGGTTCAGTATCTGATAGTTTAGTAGCCCTGTATCAAGCATAGTATTAGTGAAATACCCATTGACATAAATATCCTTTTCCAAAAGGTTAAACCTAGAACACCTCTTTCCCGGAAACCCTTAAGGTTTTTCTTCTGCTGGTATGATGTGGAGGTGCTGGTGTTGGACTGGTGTGGACAAAGTTAAAAATCACACAGTGCCAGGTTATAATCCATCAGGTTGGACTATAACTTGGTGTTGTAAAATGTTTAACCTTCTACAAGTATATTAGCCTACCTCAGTAACCTCTTTGCATAGATTGCTGTTTGTCTACTTACTTTTCTGCTTCTCTCCTACCTTGGTACATTTCTGAAAGTGATAACTTATATTACAGATTATTTTACCTATTATCACAGAACTGCATCATGAAGAAGAATCATTGGATTCAACACATTAACTCTGTTTTTGTTTTCTCTACAGGTGCTGCCAACATGCTGAGTTCCTCCAGCAACTTCTGTTTTTGTTTGTTATAAGCTCAACTATGCACCAACGCCATCGTTTTATAGCAGAACAAATCCAGAGAAATTATTCTTCCATATCAGTTCTTTAGGTTTAATTACATTGCTTCCCCTCAGTTCTGTCCTGTGAACTTTGAAGTCTTCTTATATGAACACCCAAAAAAAATGAAAGCTTCGACTTTCTCAGTCTTTTAAAACTCTACTGATTTCTAACCAAATACTCTGATCTTTTACACCAAGGTAACTGCATATTCCCTGCACTGACCTCTATTTCTTTCCCAGGTATAAAGTACATTTGCTTCCAACCTGAATGAGTTTACTTCCAAAAACCTGTCCTAGGAGCTTTCACCCTCTGCTTTCCAAAGCTATAATTAATCCTTGGTTATTCTAAACCTAAAGCAAGCTAATATTTTTCAATATTTACTCTCCTATTGCAAACCCTATGATTGTAACAGTAATATTCTATTAACTCACCAAGGTTTCTGAGTACCTATTCCCTGATGCACGCTGGATCAGGCCACTGTTCAAAACGAAAACTCTATAACCTTGACTTCTTTTTAAAACACTTCACAAACGTAACCGACACCCATATGCCACTAGTTTAAAATCTGAACTCAAAACACTATGTCACAAATCTTTCACCATGTATTACTATATATCTTAAGACACTTCACAAAAGTGAATAACTGACCATAGAATTCTAGCTGTGTGGAAGAGGGCCATTCAGTCCATCGAGTCTACACTAACAATCCAAAGAGCATATGCATCCCTGGACAGTATGAGCAATTTAACATAACCAATCTACCTAACCTGCACATCTTTGTACAGTGGGAAGAAGCCAGAAGAGCACTTGGAGGAAACCCATACATACACGAAGAAAACGTGCAAACTCCGCACACAGTCAGTTGCCTGAAGGTAGAATCAAACTCTGGTCTCTGGTGCTGTGAGGCAGCAGTGCTAACCACTGAACCACTATGCTACCTATGATTGATAGCTTAGAGTTTTTCTTGAAATGAATAATGAATGGACCTGATTTTTCAAAAACTGCTTTTAGCACTGTTGCCAGCAGAAGAATTGCAAGTGTGGACCCTTAGTTAAGAAAGAAAAACATGACTGCTAAAGATCTGAAATCAACACAGAATTATTGGAAATGAGCAGCTGTTCAGAAGTAAATTGGAAAGAGTATAAGCTATATTAATGGGCCAGAGTTTAAAGTCGACCAGCTATTGACTGAAACAAATATGCCCATTAAAGCTCTGTGACCATTTCCTAATTTTACTTTAAGACCAAGCTCTAGTCAAGGGAGTTTTCATATAGCTAGGAATGGTAATATCATAATGCAGGGTAAGCAGCTAAAACATTTAAATATTCTCATGGACAGAAAACAACAAATGACTTCTACTTTCAATTACATTTTACACAGAAAGAAATAATCGTTTGGGACATATGCATTAGAAATATACAAAACAAAGCAAAAAAATGTTAAGTAGATCTATCATTAATACATTTGTGAAACTTAACTTTCCACAAGCATAAAATTAGGCTCTCTGAGTGAGTAATTTCTCTTAGCAGTAATGATGAACTTACCATATGATTAAAAACACAATGACAGCTCAGTTAACAAGGAATAACTTTTTCAGGGATTTGTATGTAGAGACAAACAGCATAAAAGGGCTCATTCTCATCAGTTCAGAGATGTTTTCATTGATTACAATCCATAGGGATTTCAAAACCTCACTCCATAGTAAATCACTGCCAGCAACCTCAGGATTTCCACAATTAATCATCCACACTCCAAATCTTGCTGTCAACTTGTGGGAAGGAATGACAGCTAATATTGACAACTTCACAAACTTGACTACTGTAAATTCCAGTTCAAGCATTTGAGAATGATGCTTAAGCAAAATTCAGAATAATGCTTGAATTATTTGTAATTATTATGTAAATTCTGAGATAGTGTCATAGAGATGTACAGCATGGAAACAGACCCTTCAGTCCAACCTATCCATGTCAACCAGACATTCCAACCCAATCTAGTCCCAACTGCCAGCACCCGGCCCATATCCCTCAAAACCCTTCTGACTCATATACCCATCCAAATGCCTCTTAAATGTTGCAATTGTACCAGCCTCCACCACTTCCTCTGGCAGCTCATTCCATACACATACCACCCTCTTGGTAAAAAAGTTGCCCCTGAGGTCTCTTTTATATCTTTCCCCTCTCACCCTAAACCCATGCCCCCTAGTTCTGGACTCCCCAACCTCGGGAAAAGACTTTGTCTATTTATCCTATCCATGCCCCTCATAATTTGGTAAACCTCTATAAGGTCACCCCTCCTACGCTCCAGGGAAAACAGCCCCAGTCTATTCAGCCTCTCCCTGTAGCTCAAATCCTCCAACCCTGGCAACATCCTTGTAAATCTTTTCTGAGCCCTTTCAAGTTTCACAACATGATGTTCACTTCTATTCAGTTTGAACCAAAATATCCAAATTAAAAGCTTATGGATACTTCTGGTGATCCAGCACTTAACTCAATTGCTCTATTTATCATTACTGTTTGACATATATATTTAGATTTTTGTTCTGTTGCTGTATTGATTAGTTAAATTTAATTCAGACTATTAAGATCTTATAGGACCTGTAACTTTAATTGCCTACAAGTGGTTAGGAATGCTTATTTAAAGTTCATGTGCAACCCAAGATGGCAAATTTACTGTGCAGAAACATCAAATGCTTGAACTACTCAACTGTTCTGGCAAAATTGATAGGAAGAGAAATAAAGTGTCCATTCCATGCCTGAGATTGCTCATCACACCTGGAAAAGTTGGAGATTTAACAACGAGCAAAGGGGAAAGGAAACAAAAAGGAGTAAAGGAAAGCAAAATCTGCGAGATTAAATGGAAGACAGGAAAGATCAAATCGCAGAAATGATTGAGCAAGATAAAGTTGCATGGTAATGGGAAATATTAGCTGCATCTAGAGTTATAACCATAGGAACACACAAATTAGAAGCAGAAGTAGACCATTTAGTCATTGGATCTACTCCACCATTTAATAAAATCATGGCTGACCTGATTGTGGCCTCAACTCTACTTTCCTGTCTACTTCAATATACAACATACAATTTAGGAGCAAATGGCTAAATCACTGTCAGCTCTTGTTGTCTGACAAAAATGGGAGCAACTGTTACTTTCTGAAATTATTGCACTTGATGTTGAGATTAGAAAGCTTAAATTGCCTCGTCAAAATATGAAGTGGTATCCTATGAGCATTTTTGAGTTTCACTTGAACAACATTGGAGGCTGTGGATAGAGAGATTGGAGTTAGAGAGAGACAGAAAATTACAATAGCAAGTGACTAGAGACTCACCTGAGTAGAGGTTTTCAGCAAAGGGATGACTCAATTTTCACTTGGCCTTCTGGTGTTTCCCAGAATTCCAAGTCTAGGCATTGACATTTATATTTGTAACTTCAAATTGACTATCTTCTTCACAAAGAAAGAAAGGAAAGAAAATTTGTTGCTTGTTATCATGCGCCATTAGATTCAAATAGAAAAATAGTAAGAGAAGGAGATTTACCTATGAATACTTGTAGATTATGTGCTGAGTATAGTGCAACTTCTAAATTCATTAATGAGAAAATGTTGGTAGTCAGGGTAATCTGTATGCGGAAGACAGTGGTGTCAACTACTGCATGCCATGGAGTATTGCCTAAATAATTGATGAAATAATTATTGCAAGGCACTTTCTACTGACTGCCTTTAATTACAATTCAGTTGCATTAATTGAACCTTGCACTAAAAGCTGTCTGCCCACAGGGGTCTGTAGCCATTAGATGAAATTTGCCTTAAGGTGCTCCTATAGCACACCAGCCTATTAAATGTTACCAAGCATTTATGAGCAGTGGCATTTCCTGGTCATTTATATCTAATTTCCCAAACAAATCAGCAGCACGGTGGGGGGGTTACACCTTCATATTCATCAAGAAGAGTGATGACAGCGTTAAGAGAGTGGAACAAATGTGTGGCCACTTTATAGTGAGTGACAACGTGAAATGTATCTAAGCTCAGCAAAACATGAGGAGGACTTTATTTCCTTTTTCTCTAAAAGCAGAGTCTCACCTCACACAGACAGGACTGACACTTACATTTTACACAGAGTTTATCCTTTGGATTTTTCCCAATAGAGTAATTAGTACCGAAATGGTGGCCAGCAACATAGGTTAGTGTCTGCTACAAAACTGGCCGATTGTGCTGCACAGTGATAGCCCATGAATTCCAAACATTATAACTAGCATGGATTTCTGAGAGATGAGCAGCATGTTGTTTTTACAACAGCTGGCCAGTGGGAACAAAAGGTAAACTTGAATAAATTAATTGCACAACTCATTACCCTGTAGGTAGTGCATACTGTTCATTGTGAGTTTAAATTTCCACACAGTGCATTAAGATTAAAAATTACTCATATATTTAGCTATCAAATTTATTCACTTCCTTTAGTCTACAAATTGGAATGTGTAATATTAACACACAAAGCCTAAAGTTTTCATACTGAATTATTTTGTCTGCTGTTTCACCAGAGGTTTGCAGTTGAAGTAATTGTGTTAATGGATTCACTAAAAATAGCACTGAGAATAATAAAAACTTCCAGCGCTGGCTGACTCATCTGTGTCAACTCTTAGTCAGAGGAATTCAAACCAATCATAGTGTGCTCCTCTCTTCAGTCTATGCACTCTCAGCTTAGCTGTTGATTCATCACATTAGAGGCATGAAGCTTTGACACTAGAGTCACAAACACTAGGCACAATTTTACATTCTCCTATAGGGTAAGAAAGCAGGTAGGAGAAGGGAAATACATTGGGCACAACACCAGTAGCACAGCTCTAATTAGCGACCCAACCTCGCTTGCTCCCACAGAGATTTTACCTTTGGTCGGAAAGGCAATGAGCACTAATCAATTATGGGAAAGGCTGACTTCCAAAGTGGTGAGGGGGTGGGTGTTGTGTCCACCAGGTGAAACCAGCTCAAGTATTGACTGGTCTGGAGAAGGCTAACTCTTTTAGGGTCCTCTCAATCAATCAAAAGCCTGCCCTAAGGAAATCCCTTCCCTTGACAAAGTTTTCCCTCACCTCCCACTCTGATGATCCTGGTCACCTTGCCTTCGCCTGGCAACCTGGTCTGCGCAAGACCCTGATTTACATTCAGCCAGCCTCTCTGTGGCCTTTACCCTTGAGGGAATTGCTATAGGCCTGTCCCCAGTGCCACTGCTGGGACAAAAGAGCTACGTGCATTCAACTGGCCAGCAGTTCTCAGAGGAGATTCTTGATCCCTGATGATGGCAGATGTCCTGCTCACGCCCAATTAATAGCCTGAAAGCTGTTCACTCATTGCAGTGAGTCAGCTCCTTTAGGCTGGAGGGAGGGTGAGAGGTCATTGCATCCCCATGCTAACCTAAACCCACTAAGAGATAAACAGGGAGGGTAGACAATCGAAATTGACCAGATTACTCACTTATCCCAATTCTGCCTGCATATCACTAATCCAAATTTTAGACGACTTAATTGAGCAAATACAAGGAAATTCACCCAAAGCTAATTCTTCTGCCTCTCTACTTTTCTCTCGTTTTGTATTACTTCAGAGAAGCTTTTAGTTACCTGACCGAATTGCACCTTATGTGACCCATTGTTAAATTTTGAGCCATGGAATATCTTACTATGTTAAAAGTAAGATATATTATGTTGTTGATGTTGAGTCTTATATGGCCTCTGATTAGCTTGGGGTTCCATGAAGTAAGCGCAGTTTCCACAACCCTAATGGTGCTCAGGCTGGATGACGATAGGAGGATCTAACATCGGGAGAGGAGTAACAAGTGGGTTTAGCAACTTAAAAAGTGGATAAATGTGCAAGCCTGGATGTTGGTGGAAAAGTAAGGAGATAACTGGGGTACTGGCAATAATTTTCAAACCCTTTTGGGCCATAGGTAAGGTGCCACAGGATTGGAGGACTGCTAACATTGTCCCATTAATTAAAACAAAAGGAGAGAGATTGGGAAAATACAGACCAGTCAGTCTCTCTGAAGGGCAGAATGTAACTGCACTGAGAAAACCATAGATTAATCAGGGATTGTCAGCATAGATTTGTTAAGAGAAAGTCACCTCTGATAAATTTGATTGAATGTTCTGTGGAGGTAACCTGGAGTGTTGATGAGGCTAATTTAATGTAATTTACATGTACTTTAGCAAGACTTTGATACATTAGCTCATTGCAAATTATTCAAGAAAGTAAGATCTCATGGCATCTAAAGACAAGTGGCACATCAGATCCAAAGTTGGCTGAATGGCAGGAAGCAAAGGTACAAGGTTGTTTCTGAGATAGCACTGCCTTTTTTTAAGATTAGATTCCATGCAGTATGGAAACAGGCACTTCGGCCCAACAAGTCCATACTGACCCTCTGAGAAGTAACCCACCCAGACCCATTCCCCTACCCTACATTTGCCCCTGACTAATGCACCTAACACTGTGGGCAATTTAGCATGGCCAATTCACCTGAACTGTGAGGAAACCCACACAGACACAGGGAGAACGTTTAAACACCACACAGACAGTCACCCGAGGTGAGAACCAAACCCAGGTCCCTGGTGCTGTGAGGCAGCAGTGCTAACCATTGAGCCAGTGTTCCTCCATACTTTTGTAGTGGTAATCCACAGGACTCAGTGCTGGGGCCTTTACTGTAGACATGCATATGAATATTTTGGACTTAACAATGTGGTGTGTTGGCTATGATCACAAAGTTCAAGAATGACACAAAAGTTGGTTGATTGGCAAGTATTGAGGAGGATAGCTATAAACTGCAGGAAGTTATCAAAGGACTGGTAAGATGACAGAGCAGTGGAAAATTGAATTCAACTAGGAAAGTATGAGGCATGAACTTGGGGAGTGCTGACAAGCCAAGGAATTATACTGTGAATGCTCGGACCATGGAAAGTATTGGAAATGAGAGGAACTAAAAAGATGTGCATATTCGCAGATTCCTGATGATAGTAGGGCTGTTAGTTTTTTTTATTTGCTCGCTGGCTGGTCAGCATTTATAGTCCATCTCGAATTGCTCTTGAGAAGGAGGTGGTGGTGAGCTGCTTTCTCAAACTGCTGCACTTCACCTGCTCTGGTGCATTGACCTACAATGCTTTAAGGGAGGGAATTCAGAAGTCAGAATTCCAGTGGGTGGCATGGTGGCTCAGTGGTTAGCACTGCTGCCTCACAGTGCCAGGGACCCGGGTTCGATTCCAGCCTCGGGTGACTGTCTGTGTGGAGTTTGCACATTCTCCCTGTGTCTGTATGGGTTTCCTCTGGGTGCTCCAGTTTCCTCCCACAATCCAAAGATGTGCAGGTTCGGTGAATGGGCCATGTTAAATTACCCATAGTGTTCAGGGATGTGTAGGTTAGGTGCATTAGTCAGAGGTAAATGTAGAGTATTAGGGTAGGGGGATGGATGTGGGTGGGTTACTCTTCAGAGGGTCAGTGTGGACTTCTTGGGCTGAAGGGTCTGTTTTCACTCCGTAGGGGTTCTATGAAATACTCTATGAAAAAGTCAGGATGCTGAGTGGCTTAGAGGAGAACTTGCAGGTGGTGATATTCCCATGTATCCGCTGCCCTTGTCCTTCAATGTGGAAATGGTCATGGGTTTGGTAGGTGCTGCCTGAGATGGTAGATAAGAAGGTGTATGTGATATATGTTTTTATTAGCTAAGACATAGAATACAAGAGCATGGAGATTATGTTGGAACTGCATAAAATGCTAGATAGGCAACAACTGGGGTACTGCATAGTGACCAGGTTTGGTCACCACATTACTCGAAATACATGTTCAATTTAGAGTTTGACCAGGATGCTGTCTGGACTAAAGGGTCGGAGCTAGCAGAAAAGGCTGGAGAAACTGGGAATGGTTTCCTTTGTGCAGCTAAAACTGTGATGGGACGTGATACAGATGTACAAGATTATGAGGATTATGAGATTATTGATAGTGTGGATAGGAGGGGACTTTTAGTCACAGAGTAATAGAGATGCACAGCACCAAAACACCCTTCAGTCCAACTTGTCCATGTCAACCAGATATCCCAATCCAACCTAGTCATACCCGCCAGCATCCGGCCCATATACCTCCAAACCCTTCCTATTCATATACCCATCCAGATGCCTTTTTAAATGTTGCAGTATTAGTAGAGAAGTCAATAGCCAAGGGGCATAGACTTAAGGTGAAAGGTGGAAAGCTGAGAAGAGAGTTGAGGATAATTGTTTTTAACTGAGAAAATGGTGGGAATCTGGAACTCAGTTCCTGAAAGTGTGGTTGAGTCAGAAACTCTCATACTATTTAAACAGCATTTGGACATTCACCTGTTTTCCATAGCCTCCAGGCCAATGGGTCAACAACTAAACAATGGGATTAGTGCAGTCAGATGTTTATATTCTGACACAGGCATAATGTACCTTGTGTGCTGTAAATGTCCATGTATCTATGATTCAATGAGTCACACATAGGACCCACATAACCCCCAATCTGCCCAGTCTATTATGTTGAAAACTATTCAAAAAAAGTCCAAGCCAAGGAGTGTGAGCCTGTGCCCGGACAGGATGTTCTCAGCAGGCCTGAGTCCTCTAGTCCTAGCCAATTCTTCCGAGCCAATTGAGCCAGCTATGAAGCAGACTCACTCCATCACAGCTGTAGATGTCAGGACCACACTTAGTGAGAGGGAAAGGATGAAAAACCTATGTGGGCTCACGGGTGATAGATCATTGTAAGGTTTCTTGTAATTTTGTAAATATGTATTGACTTGCAATCTTAAAATTCTACTGTGTTCTTCTGACACTGTCTGACCCGGTGAAGTTGTACCCACATGAAAAAATGCCTTTCTGACATCTCAAGGATGAAAGATGTTGTAATGGCCAGGAACTGTAGACAACATGAGATGTGATGACTACTGCCAAGCTGTTGTACTTCGATGAGGACAACACTGAATCATCAGATTGTTACAGTGAATAAGGGGACTGTGTGTGTGTGTGTGTGTGCGTGTGCGTGTGAAAGGGATATAAGTTTGTGAGAGAGTGCATGTATGAATGTGGGAGTGTATGTGTGAACGTATGAGAAAGGGTCTGCACGTGTGTATGGGTCTGTAGGACAGTGTGCCCCCCACACACTACCAAATTCGTGCACGCGCCCGCACGCGCACACACACACACACACACACAAACACACACACACACACACACACACGTTTGTGGGGTGAATTTGCACTTGCAGAATTACATTTTATTTTGCTCAAAAACTGTATGAATCCATGTAAGATTCTGTAAATCTGTTTTTTGGATTAGAATCAGTCTGAACATTGTGGTACAGTCTCACACAGGGCAACTCAAACCTTAAATGTATTATCTGGGCCTTCATGATGCCAATTGTTAAAGTTTACTTTAGAATATAGCTTTTAAAAAGTTCTGCAATTTACTTATGAAAGAACTGAAACCAACATGTTCATTCTAAAAGGTGAGAGACTTAACAAACAACCCAGGTCTTTTTCAATGTATAATTTCAGTTATATCACACTGTAAACTTTTGCTGTAAATTCTGTGTCTTATGATCTTATATTCCACCTGATGAAGAAGCAGTGCTCCGAAACCCAGTGCTTCTAAATAAACCTCTTGGACTATAACCTAGTGTTGTGTAATTTTTAACTTAGGATTTACAACCTCACCTTAAGGAGGCCAATGATCTGTTCCACTGTTACTGTGGAGGGAGTGTGGGCAGCACTATATCACCATTCTGAACCAGTCAAAATATTTTGTAAAGACATCGCCAGTCATTTTGGAAAGGGAAGCAGTCTTCCAGTTTCCATCCCTATATGGCTTAAGGGCCTAAGAAGGTGGCAGGAACCTAACAGTTCTCCAATATGTACATATCATGAGATATCTGATGATAATCTCCAATGTCTAAAACCTGGCATCATTGCTTACAAACAGGTTGAGCTCTGACAAATCTTTTCAAAAGGTTGATCATTGACGGAGTGGAAGCCTTTTCTGTTAATGAGCTCTGCAGGTTGCTGATTGCACATTCTCAAAGCATACTCTGTATCTGATCGTTTTCATTTTTGCCATTTAAGAACATAAGAACTCAGAGCAAGAGTACATAATTTACACTCTTGATCCTATCATGGCCAATCACCTCAACCTGATTTCCAACTTTCTTGGCATGACCCATACAGCTCAAGGGAACAGAAATTTCCTAGTTTTGCATTTAATATATATATATATATGTACATATTAAAAACATGGGTTACAGTTATAATCTAGTTCAAGTATTTATTGTATTCTAACATGAATTCCATGTGTTTCTGTGAGCAATTTTTCTTTTTCTAAATTCCATTCACTGAACATGGTTTGGAGCTTTCAGATTCACTGAGAAATAATTAGAAGCTGGGAGCAGTTTAGATTAAATCTTCGGTAAATTTCACAGCGTTCTATTGTTATTATGTTGAACAGATGGCAGAGCTAATAGTAGTTTTGTCCAGTTTAACCTTTAAATAATGAAATTACATCCTGATGAGCTACTAACAGGCAGAAATGTCAAAAGGGAATGTTTTGTTTTATGATAAATATGAGTCTAGTGTTGGAGTCAGCAGATTTGGATTACATTGCGAATTCCATAGCCTTCCCTGACTAGGGGAAAATAACGCTCCGTGTGTTTATTGTAAAGGACAGATGGAAAAGAGACAAAGAAAAGTGTCAGCTGGTTCATTCAATCTGTCACTTCCAATCCTATTGGAATGACACAACATCATGATCACAATTCCTCATCCACTAGCAATCATGGATTGTACTGTTGTGAGTGCGATTAAAAATCTTCCTAAAAATATTCAAAGCCAATTCAGGAGAAACAGAAATCTATAAAACCCTCTCTCTCTTGTTTTCTGAAAGTCATCAGAAATGATTCCTAGAAGAATTTTTTAAAATGTTAGTTCTTGGGATATGGGTATCCCTGGTTAGGCCTGCTTTGTTATCGATCCATAATTGCCTGGAGATGGTAGTGTTAAATTGCAATCCTTGACAGCTGGAATCCTTGGAGTATAGGGAATCCCACAGTGCTGTTAAGAAAGAAGTTGTTTGCTATTGTAATTTCCTGTACCTAGGTCAATGTCAGGAGTTATACCTGGTTTCAGGATGGCAGTAAACACAATGTATATCCCCCATCTTATTCTATCTATCTTTTGTGTGCAACTATGTCAGTCTCCTCCAGGAACGTATCCAGTCTCCTAGTGAGTGCTTGTGATAAATTCTTGTTCACTGCATGAACTGGTTGCTTGTTCCAAAGGTTAATAAGCCTCCAGGGGGAGGTAAACTGCCTGACATCTAACCTGCCTCTGTTCCTGTGTCACTCGCACAAATTACCCTCTGTCACCATAAAACAATCTGCTAGATTTGCTTAAATTTTGATATTGACAAAAAAATGCCATTGAGGTTAGTTCTTTGGGTTTTTAAATTAAATAGAAATGATCGTGTATGAACAATATAAGCAAAGGACCATTCTGCATGTTTAAAAATGAAAAGAATTTATAAATTAATATATGTGTGACATATAAGTATTTAAAGAAGAATATGAAAGAGAGAACAATGGCAGAGTAGCAATGATATTCTAATGTGTTGAGCTTTTCCAAAATATATGTTATTAATCATTCAATAAATTAAGTTAGATGTGACCTCTGATAATATTACGTTTGTAATACATGATCATCCTTCATGAAAAGTCCCATGACATATCTTCAAAGGAGTTCTCCTCAATCTCCTGACCAATATTCATCCTGCATCTGGCATATAATAACAGATTTAATTGTCATATCTCAATGTGCATAAGATGGTGGCAATCTTTCCATCATTAAAGTACTTAATTCATGGTAAAGTGCTTTTGCCTGACTTAAGGTCTTTTCTCTTCTTCTTGAACTCACTTACACTTGCTTTTAACTTGATTTTTTTGCAGTAAAAATGCTACATGGTTTCTGGTGGCTGAGGGATTTTGCTGGTTGTATTACTTCAGTGCAACAGATTGGAATGAACCAACTCACATTTTGCTTTGTGTTTTGTACTCCTTTTTCTAGGTGATTTCATGAATCTATCCATGAATTTAGTATAAAACAGATTAGTCAAAGAGAACTAATTAGTCGGGGTGGCACAGTGGCTCAGTGGTTAGCACTGCTGCCTCACAGCATCAGGGTCCCGGGTTCGATTCCAACCGTCTGTGCGGAGTTTGCACATTCTCCCTGTGTCTGTGTGGGTTTCCTCTGGATGCTCCGGTTTGTGGGCGGCACGGTGGCACAGTGGTTAGCACTGCTGCCTCACAGAGCCTGAGACCCGGGTTCAATTCCTGACTCAGGCGACTGACTGTGTGGAGTTTGCACGTTCTCTCCGTGGGTTCTCTGCGTGGGTTTCCTCCGGGTGGTCCAGTTTCCTCCCACAGTCCAAAGATGTGCGGGTCAGGTGAATTGGCCATGCTGAATTGCCCGTAGTGTTCGATAAGGGGTAAATGTAGGGGTATGGGTGGGTTGCGCTTCGGCGGGTCGGTGTGGACTTGTTGGGCTGAAGGGCCTGTTTCCACACTGTAAGTAATCTAATCTAATCTAAAAGCAAGAAATAAAACCTATCTATAGTCTTGACCGTCTTTAAAACACTATTTATAACAAATGAAGGTAGAACACTACAAACATGGTATTCAAAGATATACAATGCACTAATCCTATTATTATATTAATGAAATACTATTCTATCAATGCTATAGTCAGTACTAGTCAGTCACTCCACAAACATATCTGTACGTGATTCCGAAATTCACATAACTAGACTTCAGGCTTTTCTTAGCTTGCCATGTGTTTTGCTCTTTCTTCTTGACTCTGCTCACATTGTACTATTTATGCCCACTGAAGAGCAGCTTTATGACATCATCACAAATTTGCTTTTGACTCCTAGAGTTCTTATACTGCATTTTTTGCCTGTCCATATTTATAAGACCGTACGCATACATGGTGCATTCTTTTTCCATTGTTAGAAAGGACACAGAATTTGTAGGAGTCAGTGAGGTCTGCAGATGCTGGAGATCGGAGTTGAAAGTGTGTTGCTGAAAAAGCATAGCAGGTCAGGCAGCATCCAAGGAGCAATAAAAACGACATTTTGGGCCAGAGCCTGATGAAGGGCTCTGGCCCACAGAGTTTGTAATACAGGTCAGGTCAGCTGACTCCACTGGACTCATATTGAACAAGCAGAAATTACAAAACTGATTAGCAAGCATAATAAGAGCCATTAAAATGTCAATGTTGTAACGATCACAATTTGGATCAAAGAACTAAATTTCTTATGTCCAGAGCATTTGTGATTAAATTTAAATCTGACATAAAAACAAAATTATCATCAACTGAACCAAAATGTCGTATAAATTGCTAATGTAATAATTATTGACTCATTTTATGCTGAGTGGAATAGCAAGGGAATTAATACTCATTCATTGAGCAATTATTCAGATAACAACTTCATGCAACTGCAAATGTTGAGTTAAATGTGTAAATCAAGAAGTTGCTATCCAAGTGCTCCTGCTCCTCCACAAGCTTCTCTACACATGTACCTTGCCAAGAGACAGGCATTCACTCACTTAAAACCATTACGTTGTGCTTCTTACCAGCAGATGTCCATATGCAAGCCAAAGGAAAAGACCTGTCTATTGTAATGTATTTGCAATTTCAATTGTGTGACATAGCTTAATTAATGTCAAAATGATGTTTATGTAGAGTCTCATGCTTTCAAATTTTAATTGCTGTTGGAGACTTCAAAAGCCAAAATAGTTAGGGATTTTTTTTGTTGTTTTTTTTTAATCACTTTGTTGCTCCTTTGTTTTGCTTTGGCATTGAATTAAATAGTCCAACTTACACAAAATCAAAGAAAGAATTGCGGATGCTGAGGACCTGAAGTAAAAACAGAAATTGCTGGAGAAACTCAGCAACTGTTAATGTTTTGCATCCAGTGAACACCTCTTCAGAACTCAAGTTGGTTAAATTTGTTTTCTCTCCACAGATGCTGCGAGGTCTGCAAAGTTTCTCCAGGAATTTCTGGTTTATTTCAACTCACATTTAGCCTCGGTGTGGCTCAGCAAGGATTCTTTCATTTCACTGGTTTAAGAAGCAAAGGTTTCAAATCTCCTGTACATTAACATCTGCTCCTGAGATTGGAGGAGTTTCATCCAAACCATTATAGCTCACTTAAAGCAATTAAAACATGAATAGGTATAATGTGAGACAATATTTGAAGTAACATGAAGCACTGTATCTGTACCTATATCTATATATACAGAAGAACCTCAATTATCCGAATATTGGATTATCCGAAGGAGATCTCAAGGTCCCGATAGAAACAATATACCGGCCACTGCAGCGGACAGCTGGGACTGACAACTGGAAGCGGCAGATTCAAACCACTATAAATGCCGGAGAAAAGATCACAGAAGCGCTTCACAGGAGGCTCCCAAACACTGAGGATGTCACCTAGACAGGGGACGAAACGTCTGCTACACAAATTTCCAGCTCGGCGAACAGAACCACAACAACGAGCAACCGAGCTACAAATCTTTGCACAAACTTAGAAACATTATGTCAAAAAGCTGTTTCAACCTTGATCGTGCCTTTTGTTCACAGGTACAATGATTAAAAACCAACTCGACTCACTGAAATGCTGCCAAGAACAGTCCTGGACAGTCCAGGCACCATTTCTAAATGACTAAGCTCCCGCCTTCTCTCTCTCTCTCTCCCCACACTTTCCTTGGTGTACTACGTAGGGGTGAACTCTAAACCTGACTTCCCCAGATAATCTCTCTAACATTGTCCTGTACAGGGCAGAAATGGAGCTCGTCACAAAAATTGCAGTCAAAGAGTGTGTGCGGGTGTGTGTGTGTGTGTGTTTGTGTGTGTGTATATATACGCACGCTATTTGACTATTATCCCACAAAGGCAGCAGCAGTCTTACTGTTGGTGAACAGTCGGAGGCGGGGGGGGAGGTGTCGGACATGGCGGGGAGGCAGGTTGGCCGGGGCAGGGGAGCGGGGGTGCAGATGTGGGTGGGGGCAGCGGTGTTGGATGGGTTGGAAGTGGATGGGAGGGTGGTTTTGGATGGGGTTGGTGCTGGAAGGGGTAGCGGTGTTGAGCAAGGTTGGGGGCAGACGGGGTTGGGAGGAGGGCGGGGCATGGATGGGGTTGGGGGGCTGGGGTGAGAGCAGACGGGATTAGGTTGGGCAGATGAGATTTGGGGCAGGCGGTGTTTGGGGGAAAGCGGGTTGGGGTGGGGTTGGAAGCCAGGCGTGGTTTGGGAGCAGACGGCGCGGTGTTGGATCGGGTTGGGGGGTGTCTCACTCGTGGTTTGCAGCTGCCTAGTCTTCTGAACAGGGAGCGCATTTAACAGAAAATTCCGAGCCCCAAAGGAAATCAATTAACCAAATAATCAATTATCCGAATGAAATTGTGCCTGCCCATCTCTTTTGGATAATCGAGATTCTTTTATTATTATTTAAAGGATTGAGGTAACTGCTAATCCCCAACCAACTAATACCACTAATTATTATTCAAGTATAACTCTTGACCATGAGTGTTGGAAGGCTATTCAACTGGAGTGATCTTTAGGATTAACTTTTGGAGGGCAATAATACCAGATAAAAAATGTCCATTGTTTATATAAATTCCCTCTGCTTGTGTTTAAGAATGGTTATAACCAGCCATATATGATACAACTTGATTTCACCCTTTGACTGCTGCCAGATGCTGTCATTATTTCTAGGTGACAAGCAAGGTAGGGTGCTATGTTGATTCTATGATAAGTCTCTGGTGGAGTGAAGTATGTAAACTAAGCTGATGATCTAGAGCAGTATTACAGTGTGCTGTACTGTCTGAGGTGAAAAATTGTAACTCCAGAGGGAGAAGGTTCAGGTAAGGGGTTTCAGGCTGCTCGAAGTTCTGACAGCTCAGAAACCAACATGAACCCGCCCACTTCCCATCCAATGGGACACATACTGGAGGCATTTGGGAAATCGCCTTTTATCTTCTGAATAAGTTATTTCAATATTTAAATAGGCAATTAATTGCAGTTTTAATTCACCAGTCAGCAGTCAACAACAGCTAAATGAAAATAACTGTGAACACTGTGACGAGCTATTGGTCAATGGAACTGACAGGCTGGAAAGACTTTAAATAGTGAAACTGCACAGCTGGTGGGTTGCCTGGAGGAAAGGCTTGTATTCACTGCACTTGATGTAAAAATCAGAATTCACCACTTCTTGGGTGCTTTACAACTTTTTTGGAACTGATTTCAGTGATTCTTGTCTTAACTCACCTTGATGTTTCAATTAACAATGTTTCACTGCAGCATGGGAACAGCATACACAGCTCCATTTGGTCATCTCATATTACTTCATTTACTCACAAAAAATGGGCATCACTGGACAGGTAGTGTTTATTGCTTATCTCTGGTTACCCTTGCGAAGGTAGTGGTGAGCTGCTATCTTCAAATTCTGCAGTTCCCACAAAGCTGCTACATGGGGAGATTTTGACCCAATAAGACTGAAGGAACGGTAATACTCTTCTAAGTCTGGATGGTGAGCGCCATGGAGGGGAGTTTACTGGTGGTGCTGATGCCATGTATCTCCTGGTGGTGGTTGTGACTTTGAAAAGTGCTGCTAAAGATCCTTGGTGAATTTCTGCAGTACATCTTACAGATGGTACACACTGCTGTCATTGTGCTTGACTGGTGGAGACATGTTTGTGGATATGCTGTGATCGAAACGGTCTGCTTTATCCTTAATGTTTCAAGGTCCTTGAATGCTGTTGGAGTTGCACTCATCTAGGCAAGCACTGAGTATTCCATCACACATCTGAACTTGTGTCTTGTAGATGGTGGGCAAGTACTTTGGAGACAGAATATGAGTTAAATACAGCAGAATGCCCGACTGCTGACCTACCCTTGTAGATATAGTATTTGAATAGTCAATGTAACAGTGCCAACTTGTGGAATCATGCACCTGGATAGAAAATAGTGGGTATCTAAATCTAAAAGATTTGACCAGACCACTTAAGAAAAAAATTGTCGGCTCAGAATCAAATTCTATATCAGTTGTCGATTCAAAGTCATAACAGTCGGTTTCTAGTTGAAAATCTTTCTCGACCATCTGGGCATATATTTGGTTTTATTGAGTTTGCACCAGGTTTCCAGGATATTGCAAAGCTTTTTATCAGAATGGGCGAGAATTTTTTTTTTGTCCTTCCCAGGCAGTAAGGTTTGACCCATGCAAATTGAACCAGATAGAAATGAAAGTTCTGATTTTTTTTTCACATTGCTGACAGTTGAGACAGAGTTATTTACAGAAATGTCAAGTGAAAAGATCAGGATAAAATACAGACAGAATGAACAACATGTCAACTATAGATTGCAAATTTATGAATAAATACATTTTATCATTGTCCAACATATTGAGTATTATTAGCTGATTGCTCATTCCACTTAAGTGCAAAGTAGAACATTACCTCAATGATCTAAAATTATTGTAATTCATTTCAAGCTAGTTTTAGAACAGATAATCCAATGAATAAAATAATTAATGTTGCAAACTGATCACCCACTTTTTTGACTTAAATTGGAATTTCATTATTTCACACTTTCTTATTGCAGCAGCAGATGTGATAGCAATGCTCCTGGTATACCACTGATGTCAGGAGAGATTTAATGCAATATCTTACTAATTTATTGCTTAGAAAGGCGAGTGCCATTCAAAAGTAGCAATTTTTCACTGCCAAAATAAATAAGCAATTAGGCAAACATAACAGCCTAAAATTGACTAATTCAAAAGCAAAAAAAAAACTCCTGCTGATATGGGAAATCTGAAATGAGTTATGATGCTTAACCATTGATTAAAGCTATGGTCTGGATTGTGTGTTGACCAGACAGTCTTTAATCCAATGATGACAGCTGAGCATGGGGTCCCTGCAGAATCCCCATCAGAACAGACTCTGAAGGAATTCCCCAGGAAACTGAATTTTCTGTTGCGCAATTCCCCTGCACCAGGAATTCTCAAAGTCTCCATTTAAATTGGAGACTTTGGAATGTTCTGCTGAAACTCAGTAAATAGTTACTAAGGAAATGTTAGATTACTAAACGCACAGTCTAACTCCCTGATAAGTACTAAATTGACAGCCCAAAATGCATCTCTCCCTCATCATATTATCCCCATGCCAGGACCCAAATCTTCCCTGCCCAGGGACTCAACACTCAATACCCTAAGAACCCAATGCCACCCTTTCCCTGCTGCCAACAGTGCCTCCAGGCTCAATGCCCAATCACCCATGTCCCATCTCCAACAATCTCTAAAACCACCACATGCCAGACTAGACACCAATCCTTCCTGCCCCCAACACAACCCAATTTCCTCAGCATACACTAGACTGGCTTAAACAGTGCAATCCCCACCTGACCGTCATGTCACTTAACATCCTACCCATTTTCCACTTGACATTCTACCTACTTGGCATCCTATCACTTACTCAGTTATCAATCTCTCCTGTAGCACCCTATTTACCTGGCAGACTACCTATTACTCATCAGGCATCATTCCCGCACTACCCTACTCCTTAACTTAATGGAACCTCACCAACATGATTCCTTACCCATCTGGCACTCAACTTACGCATTAAACTCATTAACTGACACTGTTGCCCTCCCCAGCTGGCAGTCTATCCACTTGATAGACTATTCTCCCAGCATCCTAGCGTCACAGTTACCTCATGAAATTATAATTTGTGAAAGTGGCTGTCAGGACCATTAAACTTCAGAATATAACAACTGACTATTGTGATAGCTTCAAAATTAAAGGGAGCAGATTTAGGACTGAATTGAGAAGGAACTTCTTCATCCAGAGGGTTTTGAACCTAAAGAGTCCCCTGTCCATGGAAGTGGTAGTAAATGTTTTTTAAAGCTAAGATAGATAATCTTTTGTACAGTAAAGGAATTAAGAGTTATGGTGAGAGAGTGGGTAAATGGAGCAGAGGCAATGCAAAGATCAGCCATGTTCTTATTAAATGGTGGAGAAGGCTTGAAGGGCCAAATGGCCTACCCGTGTTCATAGTTCGTATGTTCTTAAAAATGGGCAAGGGTTACCTTTTCTAGTTCTATGACAGGACTATCAGAATGGAAGCACTTGAACAGGATCTCCTCTGAGAAATGTTCAGCCTCTTTCTTTCAAAAAAAAGGAGTGGATGACCAATCTATATGAAATTATCATTCCTCAGAAAATGCAGCCCATTAACTATCCTTCTTCCAACATGATATGCAATCCAACATTTTCTGGTGCTCGCCTAAATATTACTGTTTATGATGTTGGTGTACACAAGCTTAAAATGTTTTGAAGATGTTCATTGCTCAATTATAAGAACAACTAAAGAAAACAGTGTTAATTGATCACAATGCTGAAACCAGAAACAGAAATTCTCAGATTAAGATTTCTTAATTAAGGGATAGCTTGGAATTCTATTGAAAAATTAACTCTCATAAGAGTGATAACATTTATCATTACTGACATGGATCAAAAAGTGCACAGATATGTGATACTGACCCTGTTGTGCATAGTGTTCAATAGAGTTACATGGTACAGAATGGCAAAACATTTGTCCTCACTTTGCAGATGTGCTAGTTGTGCTGTTACCACAGTTAACTGCAGTGGTGAAACAGTGCAAAATAATGAAATGGGAGTTCTTTCATAATTTAGTAAGCAATGTGTTTCAAAAATTAGATGTATCACTTATGTCATTCAACTTTAAACAAATTTTGGAAGTAGGAATATTAGTGTGACTGCACTAATTTTCATAGCTATGTTCCAATGAGAATTGATGATCTTCCAAATTACAAATATCATCTTTGCAGTGCCTGAAAGAGTCTACCACATCTTTATTATTTTGAAATACTGATCGTGAAATGTTTGGTCTCCTCTCTTCTGTCATGTTTAACATAATCATGTGCTATTTATTAATTGAAACATGGACTGTGTCCCTGTGGAAGCTTTAAGAACTGTCTTTATATTTTGAAATGGCACCAATGAACTGTCATGATGACTGACAAGAGTTAAGACCATAAGACCATAAGACATAGGAGTGGAAGTAAGGCCATTCAGCCCATCGAGTCCAGTCCGCCATTCAATCATGGCTGATGGGCATTTCAAGGAGAAAGTGAGGACTGCAGATGCTGGAGATCAGAGCTGAAAATGTGTTGCTGGAAAAGCGCAGCAGGTCAGGCAGCATCCAAGGAGCAGGAGATTCGACATTTCGGGCATAAGGGCATAAGGAATTTCCTGTTCCTTGGATGCTGCCTGACCTGCTGCGCTTTAACCAGCAACACATTTTCAGCTCTGATGGGCATTTCAACTCCACTGACCCGCATTAGATTAGATTTACAGTGTGGAAACAGGCCCTTCGGCCCAACAAGTCCACACCAACCCGCCGAAGCGAAACCCACCATGCCCCTACATTTACCCCTTACCTAACACTACGGGCAATTTAGCATGGCCAATTCACCTGACCCGCACATCTTTGGACTGTGGGAGGAAACCGGAGCACCCGGAGGAAACCCACGCTGACACGGGGAGAACGTGCAAACTCCACACAGTCAGTCGCCTGAGGCGGGAATTGAACCCAGGTCCCTGGCGCTGTGAGGCAGCAGTGCTAACCACTGTGCCACCGTGCCGCCCACATTCTTCCCGTAGCCCTTATTTCCTTGTGACATCAAGAATTTATCAATCTCTGCCTTGGAGACATTTAGCGTCCCGACCTCCACTGCACTCTGCGGCAATGAATTCCACAGGCCCACCACTCTCTGGCTGAAGAAATGTCTCCGCATTTCTGTTCTGAATTTACCCCCTCTAATTCTAAGGCTGTGTCCACGGGACCTAGTGTCCTTGCCTAACGGAAACAATTTCCTAGCGTCCACCCTTTCCAAGCCATGTATTATCTTGTAAGTTTCTGTTAGATCTCCCCTTAATCTTCTAAACTCCAATGAATACAATCCCAGGAGCCTCAGCCATTCCTCATATGTTAGACCTACCATTCCAGGGATCATCTGTGTGAATCTCCGCTGGACACGCTCCAGTACCAGTATGTCCTTCCTGAGGTGTGGGGACCAAAACTGGACACAGTACTCCAAATGGGGCCTAACCAGAGCTTTATAAAGTCTCAGTAGCACAACGGTGCTTTTATATTCCAACCCTCTTGAGATAAATGACAACATTGCATTCACTTTCTTAATCACGGACCTTTGTCTCAACCTTGTGTCAAGCTCCTACTTAACTAACTATGGATGGTGTTGTACAAGGGAATAGGGGTTTGAAAGGGTTAATGCTGAGGAATTCATTGAGTATCGCCCAAATGATAATGTCATATGGACCTGAGCTGGAAAATAGCTTTGGATGTCAAAAGATTAAGACCTATCTTTGAGATCTCCCTCAGCAACAATGATTATAGTATCAATGCCTAATATGGCTTAACATTTTTTCCATTAGAAAATGGTTACCTGAGTGAAGCCCTAATTAAATACCTGGAGTTTTTTCAGGGAGTTGTAGGGTCTATCAAAAGGACCAAGGTTACTTACATCTTGACTAAGGAGCAATTCCATGATTCTGCAAGGGCTGCCATTGCTGTTTGCCATGTGTGTAAAAGTAGAGGCAGAAATCAGGAGGCTGGAGTGCAAAGGAATCATTAAACCAGTCCAGTTCACAGAATGGGCAACACTGGCCATAATGCGAAGCCTGATAGGTCATTTCACCTTTCTGGGGATTTCAGACAAACAGTGAACTACTTTTTGCAGCTGGATAAATACCCACCTTCTTGCATGGCGTATTTATACACAAAACTAGTGCAGGGGTCTGTACTTCGTGAAGTTAGACATGAACCATCCATACCTGGAATTGCGATCAGATGAGGATTCCCAGAAGTATGCTATAATTAATGTCCATAAGGGTTTGTACCAATGTCGAGACTCCCTTTTGAGGTATCACCACATTATGCCATTTTTCAATGGATGATGGAGAACACTTTACAAGGTATACCTTAGATCACCATTTATCTGGATGATGTGCTAAGAAACAGGAAGACCAATAAAGAGCATTTGGAGAACTTGGACATAGTACTTAAACATTTTTCCAAAGCGGGGCTACACTTTAGGAGGGAATAATGTGTGTTTGAGGCACCTAAGTGACTACTTGGGCTTCAGAGTCAAAAAGAGTGGGTTACACCAATTCGAAGATAAAGTGAGGGCAATCAAAGGTGTCCTGGCTTCCATGTCTGTAGGTTTTTCCTTGGGTTGGTGAATTATTATGGCAAATTCATACATAACCTGCTCTCCATTGTGGCACCCTAACATTTGCTATTGATAAAGGGTCAGCCTCAGAAATGGTTTTGAAGGCAAGATATAGTCTTTAGGGAAGTGAAGAAGCAGCTCTCATTGTCTAAAGTGTTGGTACACTACTATCCCAAGTGAGATGTGATGCTGACATGCAATGCCTCCCTGTACAGTCAGGGTATAGTGTTGGCTCCCCGGTGGCCCAATGGAGAGGAACACCTAATAGCATAAGCTTCTCGGACTTTGTCTGTTGCCAAATGAGTATATTTCCTTCCAGGTAGAGAAGGAAAGTTTGGTGGTCATCTTTGGAGTGGGGAAGTTCTACCAATACATTTACAGATGTAAATTTGTAGTATTAGCTGATCACAAATACCTGTAGGGGGCTACTTAAAGAGGAGACGGACATGCCACCACAGCTTCAGGTCGAATTCAGCAGTAGTCTCTTATTCTGAGGATGTCCACTTACAAGTTGGAAACTATCAGAAGGCCAAGTGGCAAATGTGGATGCATCAACAATATCAACTGTGGACACAAACAGGTTTCATCTTGGAGGAGAAAGTGAGGACTGCAAATGTTGGAGATCAAGGGCTTATGCCCGAAATGTCGATCCTCCTGCTCCCTGGATGCTGCCTGACCTGCTGCGCCTATCCAGCAACACATTTTTCAGGTTTCATCTTGGGAAAACTAAAACCACCGGTGGTGGTGGTGAGGGAAATGAAAGAATTGTTGCAACCAGTACCCGGTGAGATCAGATCATCGTAGAGGATGGCATATTATTACGTGGAGTAAGAGTGACTGTCCTGAGCAAAGGTTATTACTATTTACTAGCTGAACTCCATCAGGGTCATCCAGAGTTGTGCAAAATAAAGATGTTGGTGAGAATTTATGTCTGGTGGCAAGGATTGAATGCCAACATAGTCGCATCGGTGGGGCAGTGTCCAGAGTGCCAACGAGAACAAAAATTATTGCCAGCTGCTCCACCACCTTGGTCCTTTCATGGGCTCTATGTCTTTATTAATTGTGGACGTCCATTCAAAGTGGTTGGACATGTATTTGGCCCAAAACATTGATTTTCCTGTTCCTCAGATGCTGCCTAACCTGCTGTGCTTTTCCACTTTGCTTTCGTGAGTCAGCTTTGATTTATGTGCACATGTGAACCTACAAGCTTCTGACTCAGAGCACAGAGTGTGGAAATCTGAGCCATGGCTGACAAATTGATAGGTTTACAGTAGAGTTACAGGACAGAGTAGAAGTCCCAATTCACTGTCACCTCACATAGACAAGAAAACTCAACTTTTAGGTTTTATTGGATGTTCCTTCTAAAAGAACAAGATGGTATTTGGTGAGTCTAATTCTATCCTGCCATGTAAACACATGTTAACTTTATAGCCTCCTCACTGTCTGACTTCATCCAGTGTCATCGATTCCCTGGATGTAACAATATTTAAAATTCTCTCTTCCATTATCCACAGCCATGCTCCTAATCTTCAAAAGCTCCCTTCACCACAGAAAATCCCTAAAACATAGAAAATGGTTAAATGATTTGTCTACACCTGTTATATATACCTTTTACACATTACTCTGTTTTCATATTGCAACAGCGGCACGGTGGCTCAGTGGTTAGCAGTGCTACCTCACAGCACCAGGGTTTCTCCCCATGCCTGCGTGAGTTTGCTCCGGTTTCCTCCCACAGTCCAAAGATGTGCAGGTCAGGTGAATTGGCCATGCTTAATTGCCCATAGGTTACGTGTGTTAGTCAGAGGGAAATGGGGTCTGAGTGGGTTACTCTTCGGAGGGTCGGTGTGGTCTTGTTGGGCCAAAGGGCCTGTTTCCACACTGTAGGGAATCTAAAGAAAAATCTAATGTACTGTCAGCAGCTTATTAATCTACACCAAGAACAAGCAACATGGCAGCATGCTTATATAATACAACATAATGGCTGTGACTTGCAGCAATTTTAAGCTTGATAAACACCATCCTGGATGCTGTTTTGACTGAATAAATGAGATCCTTAAGGTAAAGAGGGAGAATAGATTGGTCATAAAGGTCTTGGATTTCTGTCTCATTCTGCACCACCATGCTGGGTCAAATAGTAATGATGGAGTTTTTGAGGTGCCTGATAACATCAAATGTGCTGTTTTAAAAAAGTGTTATCAGCTTGGGTCAGTGATAACACACTGACCAAGTCACAGAATTTTAGATCCTGAATCTGCCTCAGTACTTCAACATTTATTGTGGGCTGGCACTGTTGGGCATAAGATGAGGAATGCTTCATTAATGAAGATGGTATCTGTTCAGGTAAATGATCACCCAGCAAAAAGCAAAGAGAGTTCCTCTGTTATTTTATATCCCTCACAATGAATAACTAAAACAGATTTACTGGTTAGTTGTCTTGTTTGTTGTAAATGGAACTTCTGATTACATTGGACCTGGGACTGTCCTGGTCTGTAAGTCTCTGCACTTCACTATCTAACAAGTTAAGCCATTGGGAATATTTACCCTGAGAATAAAAAAAAGAACCTAGATTTTCTGGTAGCAACAATAGTCAAACTATCAGTGCTTATTATCAATGCTTCTCTGACACTGACAGCAGATTCCACACATACATCGTTTGTTGCAAAGGTCTAGAAATTGCAGTAAATGGTTTTGTACTTCTTCAGAGAGTGTACGGTTGATGTCGCTCTCTGACTGTAATCTATTGAATAAATCTGAAATGACAAAGTTTCACTCTTATGATATTATATCAGTCTTCTGTAAAAGCCCTTGGAAAAGTTGTTGATTTGTGGTTAAGCAGTTATTCAGTTTTTAGCAAGGTAATGTATGAATATATTGGGATGGGTGATGGCATAGTGGCAATGCCACTGGACAAGTAACCCAGAACTCCAGCATAATGTTCTGGGAACATCAGTTAAACTTTCACTCCAGCAGATGATGAAATTCGAATCCAATTATGGATTCTGGGTAATCCAAGATGGAGGATGGGAAAAACTTCTGGCTGTAACAGACTGCTCTTTTTTATTGTGGTATTTTAGGTGTTGGAGGTGATTTCCTCGAATTCCAGGAGCAGCAATTACTGTTTTATATGTTGTTGCATTGTTTTAGAACTTTGGAGAAAAAAAGAGCAGTAGTGAGAAAAGAGAAATGGCTGAGACTGGAATTAAAATCATCAGGTGCATGGATAAGGTAAATAGACAAGGTCTTTTCCCTGGGTTGGGGGATTCCAGAATGAGAGGGCATAGGTTTAGTGTGAGAGGGGAAAACTTTAAAAGGGACCTAAGAGGCAACATTTTCGTACAGGGGGTAGTGCATTTACCTGTATAGAATGAGCTGCCAGTGGTGGAGGCTGGTACAATAACAACATTTAAAAGGTATCTGGATGGGTATTTGAATCTGAAGAGTTTAGAGGGCTATGGGCAAAGTGCTGGCAAAGGGGACTAGATTAATTTAGGATATCCATTCAGCATGGACAGGTTGGACCAAAGGGTATGTTTCCGCGTTGTATTTCTCAATGCCTCTATGGTACAGTTGTTAAAGGAACCAAGTCTAATAATCAAGGTAGACAAGACTTTGGCATAGAATGAGATAAGAGATAAATCAAACTGCATTGATCTCAATGCAAGAGGACAGGTCAGGAAAATTAACTTAGAGCATGTTTGGGAACATGGGACTGGGAAATCAAGCTATTAGAGAAACGGTGGCTCAGGGATGGACAGGACTGGCAGCTTAATGTTCTGCATGAGAGATGTTATAGGGAGGATAGAAAGGGAGATAAGAGAGGAGGGGGAATGATATTTTTAGTTAGAGATAAGAGCTAGTGTTTTGGGTGGCACAGTGGGTCAGTGGTTAGCACTGCTGCCTCTCAGCACCAGGGACCTGGGTTCAATTCTGCCCTCGGCCAACTGTCTGTGTGGAGTTTGCATTTCTCCCTGTGTCTGCATGGGTTTCCTCCAGGTGCTCAAGTTTCCTTCCACATTTAGGTAAATTGCCCATACTGCTAGGTACATTAGTCAGGGGCAAATATAGCATAAAGGAATGGATCTGGGTGAGTTACTGTTTGGAGGGTTGGTGTGGACTTGTTGGGCTCAAGGGCCTGTTTTCATACTGTAGGGAATCTAATCTAATCTAATAATATTATGGCAGATCTGAGGGAAGATATTCTTAGGTGATTGTCCAGTGAAGTTAAGTGGGTGGAATTGAGAAATAAGAAAGGGATGATCACCCTGTTGGGATTGTATTATAGGTCCCCCAACAGCAGGAAACTGAGAAGCAAATATGTAAGGAGATCTCATATATCTGTAAGAATAATAGGATGTTAATGGTAATGGGTTTTAATTTTCCAAACATAGATTAAGACTGTTACCTTGCTAAGGGCTTGGATGGGGAGGATTTTTTTAAGTGTGCACAAAAAAACTTTCTGTTTAATATGTGGGTGTACTTATTCGAGAAGGAGCAATACTTGAACTACTGGCAGGAAAGGCAGGGCTACTGAGTGATGTGTCACTGTTGGTGCACTTTGGGCAAGAGTTCATTATTCTACTAGTTTTAAAATAGTTATGAAAAAGGATAGAACTTATTAAAAAGTCAAAGTTCTATATTGGAGTAAGGCCAATTTTGACAGTATGAGGGCAGCATGGTGATACAGTGGTTAGAACTGTTGTCTTATAGTGCCAGGGACCGAGTTCAATTCTACCCTCGGGTGACTGTCTGTGTGGTGTTTGCACTTTCTCCCTGTGTCTTTTTGGTTTTTCTGGATGCTTAAGTTTCCTCCTACAGTCCAAAGATGTGCAGGGTAGTTGGATTAGCAATACTAGATTGCCCATCGTATCCAGGGATGTGCAGGCTCGGTGGATTAGCCATGGGAATTGCAGAGGTATGGGGATAAGTTAAGGGGTGTGTCTGGGTCGGATGCTCTTCAAGGGTCAAGGTGGAGTTGACGGACTGAGTGGCCTGCTTCCACATTGTAGGGATTTTATGATTCTATGAACTTTCCAAAGTTTATTGGAGGAGGCTAATCACACATAAAGGAATATTTGGGAAGTGGAGGCCTTTAAAAATGAGATAACAAGAGTCCAGAGACAGCATGTTCCTATTAATGTGAAGGGCAAGACTAGTAGATATAAGGAATGCTGAATGACTAGGGAAATTAAGGTTCTGGTCAAGAAAAAGAAAGAGACATGTATCAGGTTTAGACAGCAATCCCTAGTGGGGTATAGGGCAGTAGGAGTATACTTAACAGGGAAATCAGAAGGGCTGACTTTTAATTCCAGATATTTAGAGTCATAGAGTCACGGAGATATACAACACAGAAACAGACACTTCAGTCCAACTCACCCATGCCGACTAGATATCCCAGCCCAATCTAGTCCCACCTGCCAGCACCTGGCCCATATCCATCCAAACCCTTCCTATTCATATACCCATCCAGATGCCTCTTAAATGTTGTAATTGTACCAGCCTCCACCACTTCCTCTGGCAGCCCATTCCATACACATATCACCTTCTGCATGAAAAGTTTGCCCCTTAGGTCTCTTTCATATCTTTTCCCTCTCACTCTAAACCTATCCCCTCTAGTTCTGGACTCCCCCCACTTGTGGGAAAAGACTTGTTTAATAATCCTATCCATGCCCCTCATGATTTTATAAACCTCTACATGGTCACCTCTCAGCCTCTGATGCTCCAGGGAAAGTAGCCCCAGCCTGCTCAAACCTTCCTACCCTGACAACATCCTTGTAATCTTTTCTGAAACATTTCAAGTTTCACAACATTCTTCCTATAGCAGGGAGACCAGAATAGCATGCAATATTCCAAAAGTGATTTAACCAGCCGCATCATGACCTCCCAACTCCTGTACTCAATATGTTGACCAATAAAGGAAAGCATACCAAACACCTTCTTCACTATCCTGTCTACCTTTGACTCGACTTTCAAGGAGCTATGAACCTGCACTCTAAGGTCTCTTTGTTCAGTAACACTGTCGAGGACCTTACCATTAAGTATATAAGTCCTGCTAAGATTTGTTTTCACAAAATGCAGCACCTCACATTTATCTAAATTAAACTCCATCTGTCACTCCTCAGCCCATTGGCCAATCTGATCAGGATCCATCGTAATCTGGGGTAACCTACTTCACTATCCACTACACCTCCAATTTTGGTGTTATCAGCAAACTTACTAAATGTACTTCTTATGCTCAAAAAGTAGAGGACCCAGCACTGATCCTTGTGGCACTCCACTGGTCACAGGCTTCCAATCTGAAAAACAACCCTCCACCATCATCCGCTGTCTTCTACCTTTAAGCCAATTATGTATTGAAATGGATAGTTCTCCCTGTATTCCATGAGATCTAACCTTGCTAATCAGTCTCCCATGGGGAACCTTGTCAAACGCCTTACTGAAATCCATATAGATCACATCTACTACTCTGCCCTCATAAATTCTCTTTGTTACTTCTTCAAAAAACTCAATCAACATTGTGAGACATGATTTCCCACACACAAAGCCATGTTGACTATCCCAAATCAGTTCTTGTCTTTCCAAATACATGTACATCCTGTCCCTCAAGATTCCCTCCAACAACTTCCACTCTGTAAGTAGTCTAATCTAAACTTGCCCACCATTGACGTCAGACTCACCAGTCTATAGTTCCCTGGTTTGTCCTTATCACCCTTCTTAAACAGTGGCACCACGTTAGCCATCCTCTAGTCTTCCAAACCTCACCTGTGACTATCGATGATACAAATATCTCAGTTTGGGTCCCAGCAATCACTTTTCCACAGTAAACACTGATGCAAAATACTCGTTTAGTATCTCTCCCATCTCCTGCAACTCCACACAAAGGCCACCTTGCTGATCTTTGTGGGGTTCTGGATTAGTGGTGCTGGAAGAGCACAGCAGTTCAGGCAGCATCCAAAGTGCAGTGAATTCAACATTTCGGGCAAAAGCCCTTGCCCGAAACATCGATTTCGCTGCACTTTGGATGCTGCCTGTACTGCTGTGGTCTTCCAGCACCACTAAACCAGAATCTGATTTCCAGCATCTGCAGTCATTGTTTTTACCTCTGATCTTTGAGGGGTCCTATTCACTCCCTAGTTACCATTTTGTCCTTAATGTATTTGCAAAAACCCTTTGGATTCTCCTTAATTCTATTTGCCAAAGCTATCTCATGTCCCCTTTTTGCCCTCCTGATTTCCCTTTTAAGTGTACTCCTACTATCCTTTTACTTTTCTAAGGATTCACTCGATCTCTCTTGTCTATACCTGACATATGCTTCCTTCTTATTCTTAACCAAACCCTCAACTTCTTTAGTCATCCAGCATTCCCTATACCTACCAGCCTTTCCTTTCACCCCAACAGGAATATACTGTCTCTGGACTCTCATCTCATTTCTGAAGGCTTCCCATTTTCCAGCCCTCCCTTTACCTATGAACATCTGCCCCAATCAGCTTTTGAAAGTTCTTGCCTAATACCATCAAAATTAGCCTTCCACCAATTTAGAACTTCAACTTTGAGATCTGGTCTATCCTTTTCTATCACTATTTTAAAACTTATAGAATTATGCTCACTGACCCCAAAGTGCTCCCCCACAGACACTTCAGTCACTTGCCCTTATTTCCCAAGAGTAGATCAAGTTTTGCACCTTCTCTAGTAGGTACATCCACATACTGAATCAGAAAATTTTCTTGTACGCACTTCACAAATGCCTCTCCATCTAAATCCTTAACACTATGACAGTGCCAGTCTATGTTTGGAAAGTTAAAATCACCTACCATAATTATTCTTACAGATAACTGAGATCTCCTTACAAATTTGTTTCTCAATTTCCCTCTGACTATTAGGGGTCTATAATATAATCCCAATAAGGTAATCATCCTTTTCTTATTTCTCAGTTCCACCGAAATAACATACCTGGATGTATTTCCGGGAATATCCTCCCTCAGTACAGCTGTAAGCTATCCGTTTTCAAAAACGCCACTACCCTTCCTCCCTTTCTGACTTTCCTGTAGCATTTGTATCCTGGAACATTAAGCTGCCAGTCCTGTCCATCCCTGAGCCATGTTTTTGTAATTGCTTTGACTGATAAAGGGCTCCTGCCCGAAACGTCGATTCTCCTGCTCCTCAGATATTGCCTGACCTGCTGTGCATTTCCAGCATCAATCTAATCTTGACTGCCTTCCCTGGTAGGCCTCTTGCATTGAAATAAATGCTGTTTAATTTATCAGTCCTACCTTGTTCTCTGCTTTGTTCCAGCCTGTTCTGACTCCCTTGTTTTCTCAACTGTACCAGTCTCAGATTGATCTCTTTCCTCACTATCCTCACTATCTCTCTGGGTTCCACCACCCACTTCCCCCACTCCCCACCACCTTACTAGTTTACATCCTCTTCAGCAGCTCTCGCAAATTTCCCTGCCACTATATTAGTCCCCTTCCAATTCAGGTGCAGTCCCTCTTTCTTGTGCAGGTTACTTCTACCCCAGAAGAGATTCCAATGATCAAAAGATGTGAATCCTTGTCTCATATACCAGCTCCTTAGCCATGCATTCATCCGCTCTGTTCACCTATTCCTGCTCTCACTAGCTCGTGGCACCAGGAGTAATCCAGATATAAGTACTCTCAAGAACCTCCTTTTAAATTTCTACCTTACACTCTGTAGCCTCCCCTCAGAATCTCATCCTTTTCCCTTCCTATATCACTGGTTCCAATGTGTGCAATGACCTCCTGCTGGCCCCTTGTGAACATTCTGCACCTTCTCTAAGACATCCTTGATCCTGTCACCAAGGAGGCAACACACCTTTCTGATTATTTGCTTCTGCCACAGTGACGTCTGTCTGCGCTGTGGGCTGGATACTCCACTAACACAATTGATCTCCTGGAACCCGACATACCCCTCGTTATATTAGAGCTAGTCTCGATATCAGAAACTTGGCTGTTCATGCTACATTCCTCCGAGAATCCTTCACCCCCTATATTTTCCAAAACAGCATTCTTGTTTGAAATGGGGCTAGCCACAGAAGACTCCTGTACTACCTGCTTACCTCTTTTACCTTTCTTGGAGTTAACCCATCTATACGACTGCACCACTCCCTTTCTAGTTATAGCTTCCCGAGTCACACTAGCCAATCTTCCTACCTTCCAATTCAGGTGGAACTCTTCCCTCTTAAATAGGTCAATTCTGCCCTTAAATATATTCCAATGGTCCGACAATGTGAAACCTTACCCCCTGCACCAGTTCCTTGGTCTCGCATTCATCTGTTCTATTCTCCCATTTCTATTCTCACTAGCAGTTGGCACCGGTAATAGTCCAGATATTATTACCCTCAAAGACCTACATTTTATATTCTCTCTGCAGAAACGTATCCCTGTCCTTATCTATATCATTGGTATAATGACCTCCAATTGTTCACTCACCCCTTTCAGAATATTCTGCACCCTCTCCGAGGCGTCTTTTACTCTGGCATCAAGGTGGCAACACACCATGCTGATGTCTCACTGATGACTTAAATCATGTATATATCTTAACCTTTCTTTATCTGTGTGTAAATTTTAAACTCATTCTTCAGTGAAGCAACTCTCGATCCACCTTCTCAAGGACAAGTAGGAAAGGGCAATAAATGCTGGCTGAGCAAGTGATGCCCACATCCCCTGAATGAATAACAAAAAAAGTGAGTGAAAGTTTTCAGTGGTTCTACATCCTGGATTGCAGTCTGTGAGAATACTGCAAAACGATTGGTTATGTTGCTTGGTGATATCATTTTTGCTGATTGCCAGGAGATCTGAGACATATAAGATTATGAAAGGATTGGACACTCTGGCAGCAGGAAACACGTTTCCGCTGACGGGTGAGTGCCGAACCAGAGGACACAGCTTAAAAATACGGGGTAGACCATTTAGGACAGAGATGAGGAGAAACTTCTTCACCCAGAGAATGGTGGCTGTGTGGAATGCTCTGCCCCAGAGGGCAATGGAGGCCCAGTCTCTGGATTCATTTAAGAAAGAGTTGGATAGAGCTCTCAAAGACAGTGGAATAAAGGGTTATGGAGATAAGGCAGGAAGAGGATACTGATTAGGAATGATCAGCCATGATCATATTGAATGGCGGTGCAGGCTCGAAGGGCTGAATGGCCTACTCCTGTACCTATTGTCTATTGTCTATTGTCTATCTCCTTTGAAATGCCTGATGTATACTGACATCAGAAAAGGGCAAGTCCCTGTCACAGCAACAGCCATATCTTTGTGTGCAGTTTTCACTACTCTAGATCAGCAGAGAGTGCCACCTTTAACCATAAAATCCAAACATTCACATAATTTGATTCACTGTTGGCAGACTGCAGTCTGAATTCAGGAAATGTGGCTACCTTTATCTTTTATGTTTTTAGACAGTGACTTACAATGCTGCCATATGGAATGACAGGCACAAACATTAATGCAATTTTGAAAAACACACAGTAACATAGCATTATCCAGGATCTTTGGTATTTATACATAAGAAAAAGAATTATTACAACACAAAAAGAATTAAAGCACCAGCTGTTCCTATCTCAGAAAAGAAAATCCAATATTGAAACTTCCCTTTTACCTAATCTTAGACAGAGCAACTTTGCAGATAAAGCTGATATGGACGATTTCAGTCTTAATCCAGTCTGGAAAATATATTGAAATTAAAGGATATGAGCACAGATTTAATGTGGATACAAATCAGGAGATCGTACCATGAAGCTACATATTATTGCAGCATCATCCTTATTTATATTGCACAGGATCCAAATGTAATGGTTGGATTATGAGATAAAGAAGGGATTTGAGAGGTAAGGCAAGCAACCAATGGAGCTGAAGGTTTGAAAACAAAACGTAAGTTTAATACGTAAACTATTTTCCAGGCTGCCTTTGGAACATGTGAAAGCGAGGATTAACTTGCACAGGTTTAAATATGACATTTTGAAATAGCAATATGCTGTCTTATATCAGCTGCAGGATATTTCCAAAGACCTGCTTATATTACTGGCCACACACGAATAGTAGCCAGAGATATAAGATGCCTTTTGACAGGGTGGTGTATTTTGACAATTGAAGAGTGTTACCTGGAGCAAGTAGTCCCTCTCAACCTTAAGAAATTCCATGGTCTCAAGGAGACCATCAGCGGACATTTTGAAACTTGGCTTTGCACTGGAATGGAGTTATAACTTGAACTCTGTGAGATCACCTATCAGATATAGTTTCAGAACTCATTTTAATGCAATCTAAGGCAAAATTATCAATCTGACTCGAATTATTGTTAACTTTAAAAATAGAAAACAAAGCATCAATGGCAAAGAAACAGGCCATTTAACCCATCTTTCCTGTTCACTGTATATTCACGTTTTTTTAATGGCACAATTAGGTTAATTTCAGATAGTAAAAGGTTCCAGAATTTTATAGAATTCTGTCGAGAGTTTTTAGGCACTTTAAACCACTAATGAAAATCTTTCAGGATTCCAAATGATTGTCAGAGACTAATTACACTAATAGAACCAACTGCTGAAGATGCAGTTTTCATTTTGGCTGCAGTCAAAGGATTGAAAGTGCTGAATATTGCCAAGAAGAAGCATAATAAATGTTTAGGGGTATGAAAAGACAGATTGCTCTCCTGTGTCACAAACTTCTCTACAGTAATGCTAATGTGAACTCAACAACCACTTTAAAATTCATACAGCTCTTGATAAATATTACTTTGTCAAATATCCAAAGTAGTTTCCAAGACATTAGTGCCAGTCTGATCCACAATGGAGATTATAAACAAGATTACAGGACACATTTTATCACATATTTGTGTTTGATACTAAAGAGTGCAACATCACATGGGCAGCAGTAGATTGTGATTGACAATAATATTATTACAAAGTTCCAACAGCCAGTAATAAGATCTTAATTAACCTAAATAATTTAAATATGCTAAACATCTACAGAATGTAAACTAAATAAACAGTGGAACATGCAAAACAAGTTACACGATCTTCAGTTCTAGGTAATCAACAAATTAACAACCTTGAAACTTTGTTGCAATGTGTACATTTGATCTAAAGGGCTCTTGTGGTGCAGTAGTAGAATCCCTCCCTTTCAGTCAGGTGAGTTGCTCCAGAGATATGTTGTAATATTGCTGAACAGGTTGTTTAAAAAATGTCTGTGCACACTTGTTCTTTGTCCATTACGAACATGCTACAGTAAATAGCTTGTTCGAAGCTTTGTGGTTACTCTCACTTGACTTCTAAAATGGTGGTTCTTAAACAGCAGTATAAAAACAGGTCAACTTGCAACTGTAAACAGCAATGGAACAACAGCTTTGAAGAAAGTCCATCAAAGTGAAATATTAACTTAAAATCTCTCTGTCTTTACAGCTGCTGACTGAATTGTTCAATATTTGTTGCAGTTTTTGCTTTCAGAGTCATTGTTATACATCATGGAAAAAAAAACCCTTCAGTTCAACCCATCCATGCCAACCAGATATCCTAAACTGTTATAGTCCCATTTGCCAGCATTTGGCTCATCTCCCTCCAAACTCTTCCTATTCATGTACCCATCTAGATGCCTTTTAAATGTTGTACTTTTAGCATCACTTCCCCTGGCAGATCGTTTCACATATGTACCACCCCCTGTGTGAAAACATTGACCTCCAGGTCCTTTTTTTAAATATTTCCATTCTTATCTTAAACTTATGTCCTCCACTTTTGGACTCCCACACCCTGGGAAAAATTCTGTATCCAAATGGCTAGATTAGATTAGATTACTTATATTGTGGAAACAGGCCCTTCAGCCCAACAAGTCCACACCGACCCGCCGAAGTGAAACCCACCCATACCCCTATATTTACCCCTATTCATGCCCCTCATGATTTTATAAACCTCTGTAAGGTCACACCCCAGTCTCCAATGCTCCAGTGAAAAAAGCCCCAGCCTATTCAGCCTATCCCTATAGTTCAAACCATCCAATCCTGGCAACATTCTTTTAAGTCTTTTCTAAACCTTTGCAAATTTAAGAACATCTTTCCTGTTATAGGGAGACCAGAATTGAATGCAGTATTCCAAAAGTGGCTTAACCAATGTCCTGTACAGCTCCATCATGACATCCCAATTCCTATATTCGTTGCACTGACAATGAAGATAAGCATGTCAAATGCCTTCTTCACCACCCTGTCAACCTGCAAGGAGGTATACTTGCACCCTTAACTTCTCTTTGTTCAGCAACACTCCCCAAATCCCCACAATTAACTGTGTAAGTACTACCTTGCTTCGCTTTACCAAAATGCAACACCTCCAACTTCTGCTCCTCAGCCCAATGGCACATCTGATCAAGGCCCAGGTATTTCCTGAGATAACTAACTTCACTGTCCACTACACCACCAATTTTAGTGTCATCTACAAACTTCCTAATCATACCTACTATACTCACATCCAAATCATTTATAGAAGTAACTAGAAACAGTGGACCCGATTCCGATCCTAGGAGCACACCACTGGTCAAAGGCCTCCTGTCCAAAAAACAACCCTCTACCACTAACCTCTATCTCCTATCTTCAAGCTAATATTGTATCCAATTGGCTAGCTCTCTCTGTATTCCATGTGATCCAATCTTATTAACCGGTCTACCACATGGAACCTTGTTAAATGCAACTGAAGTCCCAATAATCAGCATCCACTACTCTGCCTTCATCAATCTGTGCAGTAAGCATTCCCCAACAGACTTTAAAATGGCAACAATGCCTTTCTTGGATGATATGGGTGAGAGGAGAAGGTATCAATAATCAAACAATGCTTGCAATCTCCTATTGTATGCACATAAATGGCTTGAGCCACATAATAAGGTCCCTGTCTGATCGATCCTTTAGGAAGCATTCTATGGCTCTCCTTGTGACAGGATAGATTGGGTGAATCCTTCAAAGAATATAAAGGCAATAGGAGTATCCCTATGAGGGAAATCAGGAGGGCAAAAGGGGAAATGAGATAGTTTTGGCAAATAGAGTTAAGGAGAATCCAAAGAGTTTTTACAAATGCGTTAAGAACAAAAAGGGTAACTGGGGAGAGAACAGGCCCCCTCAAAGATCAGCAAGGCTGCCTTTGTGTGGAGCTGCAGGAGATGGGAGAGATACTAAATGAGTATGTTGCATCAGTGTTTACAGTGGAAAAGAACAAGAAAGATATAGAATGTAAGGAAATAGATGGTGGCATCTTGAAAAATGTCCATATTGCAGAGGAGGAAGTGCTGGATGACTTGAGATGCATAAAAGTGGATAAATCCCCAGGACCTAATCAGGTGTACCCTAGAACTCTGTGCAAAGTTAGGGGAATGATTACTGGGCCTCTTGCTGAGATATTTATATCATCGATAGTCACAGGTGAGGTGCCAGAAAACTGGAGGTTGGCTAACGTGGTGCCAATTGACTTTTTTGAAGAAGGAACAAAAAGATTGATGAGGGTAGAGCAGTAGACATGATTTATATGGACTTCAGTAAGGTATTCAACAAGGTTAGATCTCATGGAATACAGGGAGAACTAGCCTGGTGGGCGGCATGGTGGCACAGTGGTTAGCACTGCTGCCTCACAGTGCCTGAGACCCGGGTTCAATTCCCGACTCAGGCGACTGACTGTGTGGAGTTTGCACGTTCTCCCCGTGTCTGCGTGGGTTTCCTCCGGGTGCTCCGGTTTCCTCCCACAGTCCAAAGATGTGCGGGTCAGGTGAATTGGCCATGCTAAATTGCCCGTAGTGTTAGGTAAGGGGTAAATATAGGGGTATGGGTGGGTTTCACTTCGGCGGGTCGGTGTGGACTTGTTGGGCCGAAGGGTCTGTTTCCACACTGTAAGTAATCTAATCTAATCTAGCCATTTGGATACAGAATTGGCTTAATGGTAGAAGACAGAGGGTGGTGGTGGACTGGAGGCCTGTGACCAGTGGAGTATCACGATGATTGGTGCTGGGTCCACTATTTTCTGTAATCTATATAAATGATTTTGTTGTGAGCATTAGAGATATAATTAGTAAGTTTGTAGATTACACCAAAATTGGAGGTGTAGTGGACAGCGAAGAAGGTTACCTTGGATCACAACGCGATGGACAACTGGGCTGAGGAGTGGCAGATGGAGTTTGATTTAGATAACTGAAAGGTGCTGCATTTTGGGAAAGCAAATCTCAGCAGGACTTATACACTTAATGGTAAGATCCCAGGGAGTGTTGCTGAATAAAGAGACCTTGGAGTGCAGGTTCATAGCTCCTTGAAAGTAGAGTCACAGGTAGATAGGATAGTGAAAAAGGTGTTTGGTATTCTCTTCTTTATTGGTCAGTGTATTGAGTACAGGAGTTGGGAGGTCATGTTGCAGCTGTATCGGACATTGGTTTGGCCACATTTGGAACATTGTATACAATTCTGATCTCCCTCCTATCAGAAAGATGTTGTGAAACTTTAAAAGGTTCAGAAAAGATTTAAAAGAATGTTGCCAGGGTTGGAGGATTTGAGCTACAGGGAGAGGCTGAACAGGCTGGGGCTGTTTTCTCTGGAGCGTCGAAGGCTGAGGGGTGACCTTATAGAGGTTTATAGAATCATGGACAGGATAAATAGAAAAGGTATTTTCCCTGGTGCGGGTGAGTCCAGAACTGGAGGGCATATGTTTAGGGTGAGAGGGGAATGATGTGAAAGAGACCTAATGGACAACTTTTTCATACAGAGGGTGGTACGTATATGGAATGAGCTGCCAGAGGAGGTGGTAGAGGCTGGTACAATTGCAATGTTTAAAAGACATCTGAATGGGTCTATGAACAAGAAGGGTTTTAAGGGATGTAGATCGAGTGCTGGCAGGTGGGACTAGATTGAGTTGGCATATCTGGTCAGCATGGACAAGTTCAACTGAAGGGTCTGCTTCCATCCTGTATATCTCTATGACTCTATGACATTAAAACATTAGTTGTGTGTGATATGAATGCTTACTGTTTACACTGCTAAGAACATGGTCTATTTTTGAAATTCGTCCCACATGATTGACCATGTTATCATCTTTGGAGCCATGAAGCTATGAAGGTGCAGAGAAATTGAAGAGAAACAAATGCATTGATAAGTCCAAGGTCAGCAGCAACCTCCAGCTGCTAACAAACAGCCTCCAATGAAGAGGTTAGTTCCCCCTCAGGATGCACAGGAGGTCCAGCAGGTCTGGAGTTTTTCATCTTCAATGCCATTTCCTCCAAATGAGCAAAATGTAGTCTTACTCCAGACTGATGATGTCCCAAGACACTGTCAGAGAACTATGCCAACAGCTGCAGCAGGACCAGTAACCTGGTGAAGGGGCAGCCATCCTATTGGATGGGCATCAATGTGCAAACTGTGCCAACCTGTTATGGAATTGGTCACATCCAAGGATCCACTGGAATCTTCTCAGTCCTCAACACATTAATCTCTCAACACACAACCCACAGAGGCTGTTATCAATGCAATTTGTTGTATAGCACACTGCTTCATCTCATTGCTCTTGACAAGGTCAGTGCTGGAGTCTGGGCAGAAGCTTGCCAACATAGTTGGTACTCTCCAAGTACAGGGCCTGCATGGGTTACTCTTCGGAGGGTTGGTGTGGACGTGTTGGGCCGAAGGGCCTGTTTCCACACTCCATTAGGGAATCTAATCAACCTAAGAACAATGCCTTTTCTGTAGAGACTCTAGAATAGTGTTCCTCTACCATCGATTACAACATAGGCTCTAGATAAAGCAAAAACCTGGGAGGACTATTCAGTAACCACCTCAAGAGACCTGTACCTAGTCCTAAATGTTGGTAGAGGTGGCAAATACCACAGTGCCAGTAGAGACATCTTGGAAAATATCACAATCTTCCACTTCATGTTTTGTGATTAATACAGTAGCGCCTTGACTTACAAACTTAATCCATTCCAGGACCCGGTTTGCGAACTGAAAAGTTTGCGAACTGAATCAATTTTTCCCATTGTTCTGATAGCGTAAGAGTACTTGGACGTAGCAGCAAACGCTGTTCACAGCGCACGCACCAAAGACAAACTGAATGAAATCATGCAGTGCCCCAGAGCTTTTGCATTCAACAAGCGTGTAGCAAAGCAGAACAATAAAACCACGTGGTCGCACACGGGCTTTTTGCGTTCGTACCTTCGTTCGTGCCTTGAATTTCGTACGTACGTTGAAGCAAAATTTTACGTACAATCCTGTTCGTAAACCGATTTGTTCGTGAACGGGGTCGTTCGTATGTCAAGGCGCTACTGTACTATTAAAGGAGATTTTCCTGCTGATGGCTTTGTGAGCTGTACTGTTGCCTCTGAGTTATGAGGTTCAAGCTTCAGGTCCCACTTGAGTGATGGAGCCCAGACTAAAGGATAATGCTCTAACACCAAACTAAGGGAACACAGCACTGCCAGAGGTGCTATTTTATTGGATGTGAATTTAAAACAATGCTGAACCTGACTGCCTGGGTCAATATATAAGATGCCATGACACAATTTCAAAGAACTGCTGGGGGGTTATTGATGTGCTGACTCTCAATCAACATGATGAAAATCAGTTACCGTTATTATACTGCTGTTTCTGGGAGCTTGCTGTACACAAATTGGCTGCCGCATCATTGACCTATCATCAATGATTACACTTCAAAAAGAGCCTGTCTGGCTGTACCACCAGTTATACTCCTGCTGTTATCCCCTTTTTGATATAGGATGAACAATGATGATGTTGTATTCTCTTCTCTAGGTGCTGTGTTTGAACATAAACTGGCAGCTAAATATTAAGACGTTCAAGATGTAGAAAGGACAGGATAAAATGAAAAGGAGGTGGTGTTGCACAGATAATAAGAGATGGGATTAATAAAGAAAGATCTCAGATCTAAACACTGAAGAATTTGTACGGGTGGGAATAAGAAACAGCAAAGGGCAACAAAAATCAGTCACAGTTGTTTATAGGTTATCAAACAATAGTGATTGTATGAGACATGGTATTAATCAGGAGATTCGAGAAGTATGTAATGTGGATAATATGGTAATCATGGGTGATATCAATCTGCATACAGACTTAGCAACCTTAATGCTGTGGAAAGTGAATATGTTTTGGAGTATGTTAGGAATCACTTTCTAGAGCAGTATTTTGAGGAGGTGAGAGCAGTATATTTTAGATCTAGTAAGGAGAAAAGGCTAATTAAAAATCTTGTAAAAGAACATTCAGGGATGAATGACCATAACGTGGTATAATTTAACATTCCATTTGAAAATGAGGTAATTGAATCTGATGTTAGGGTGCTAAATGATAAATAGTATGAAGGGAAAGAATCTGAGATTGCCAGTAAAATATATTAAAATTTAAGAAGGTACTGAAATAATGGATTGCTCTTAAATAAATATTACAACATCCACAGCAACTATATGGTTTTTCAAGGTGTGAAAACCAAAAAGGAATATCAGTCATTCTGACTAGTAAAAGAAATTCAGGATTGTATAACATCAAGAGAAGATGCCTTTCACATTGGCTGAAGTAATAGTAAACCTGAGGACTGGAAACACTGTAAAATACTGTAAAAGAGGATATAACAACAGAAGGGAGAATAGAATATGAATGTAAAGCAGATACATGCATAAAAATGTACAGTAAATCAGATAGTCTTATGGTATTGAAATAGCTTTGGCAAATAGGGTTAAGGAAAATCCAAAGAGATTGTATAAATACATTAATGACAAAAGGATAACTAGGGAAAGAATAAGACCCCTCAAAGATCAACAAGGCAGCCTATGTGTGGAATCACAGGAGATTGGAGAGATACTAAATGAACATTTTCCATCAGTGTTTACTATGGAGAAGGACATGGAAGATAGAGAATGTGAAGAAACAGATGGTGACTTCTCGAAATATGTCCACATTACAGAGGTGGATGTGCTGGATGTGTTAAAGTGGTTAAATCCCCAGGACCTGATCAGGTGTACCCGAGAACTCTGTGGGATGCTAGGGAAGTGATTACTGGGCCCCTTGCTGCTTTGGATCATTGATAGTCACAGAAGACTAGAGATTGGCTAATGTGGTACCAGTATTTAAGAAAGATGGTAAGGAAAAGCAAGGGAACTACGGACCGGTGAGCCTGACATTGGTGATTGGCAAGTTGTTGGAGGGAATCCAAACGGACAAAATTTACATATATTCGGATAAGCAAAGATTGATTAGGGATAGTCAACATGGCTTTGTGGGTTGGGAAATCATGTTTCACTAACATGATTGAGTTTTTTTGAAAAAGTAACGAAGAGGATTGATGAGGGTCGAACAGTAGATGTGATCTATACGGACTTTACTAAGGCGTTCAACAAGTTTCCTCATGGTAAACTGGTAAGCAAGGTTGGATCACATGGAATACAGAGAGAACTAGCCACTTGGATTCAGAACTGGCCTGAAGATAGAAGACAGAAGGTGGTGGTGGAGGGTTGCTTTTTCAGACTGGAGGCCTGTGACCAGTGGTGTGCCACAAAGATTGGTGCTGGGTCCATTGATTGTTGTGATTTATATAAATGGTTTGGATGTGAACGTCGAATGTATAACTAGTAAGTTTGCAGAGGACACCAAAATTGGAGGTGTTGTGGACAGTGAAGAAGGTTACCTCAGAATACAATGGGATCTTGAACAGATGGGCCAATAGGCTGAGGAGTGACAGATGGAGTTCAATTTAGTTAAATGTGAGGTGCTGTATTTTGGAAAGGAAAGTCAGGGCAGGACTTATACACTTAATGGTAAGGTCCTGGGGAGTGTTGCTGAACAAAGGGACCTTGGAGTGAAGGTTCATAGTTCCTTGAAATTGGAGTTTCAGATAGGTTGGATAGGATAATGAAAAAGACATTTAGTATGCTTTCCTTTAATCATCAGAGCATTGAGTATACGAGTAGGAAGGTCATGCTGCAGCTGTACAGGGCATTGTTTAGGCCACTTTTGGAATACTGCGTGTAATTCTGGTCTCCGTCTGATCAGAAGGATGTTGTGAAACTTGAAAGAAAGTTCAGAAAATATTTACACAGATGTTGCCAGAGTTGGATGGTTTGAGCTTTAGGCAGAGCCTGAATAGGCTGGGACTGTTCTCCTGGAACCTTGGAGTCTAAGGGGTGACCTTATAGAGGTTTATATATCATGAGGGGCATGGAGAGGATAAATAGACAAAGTTTCTTTCCCCAGAACAAAAATGCATAAGTTTAAGGTGAGAGGAGAAAGATTTAAAAGGGACCTAAAGGGCAATTTTTCACGCAAAAAGTGGTGCACGTGTAGAATGAGTTGCCAGAGTAAGTGATGGAGGCTGATATACTTACAACATTTAAAAGGCTTCTGGATGGATATATGAATAGGAAGGGTTGAAATGAATATGGGGCAAGTGCTGGCAGACGGGACTAGATTTGTTTAGGATATCTGTTCGGCAAGGGCAAGTTGGACTGAAGTGTCTGTTTCTGTGCTATACATCTCTGTGGCTCTATGACTCTAAACACTTCTGTTGGAATGTGAAAAGGAACTGAGACAAATGTGTGTCTATTGTAAGCAATCAGGAGAACGTGCAATGAAAATAGAGAATTGACAAAGATGCTAGATGATTACTTTGGGCTGAATGTTTTTTTCCTTTGACTGAATACAAGTAATGTCAAGTTTCTTGGAGATTCACACTGTGAGACCCAGCGAGACTTTTTGTCATTTTCAGAAATGTCACTCATTGATAATCCAAACTACTCCTCTGGCATTCCTCATCTTCAATCTGTCCCCATTTTATCATGTGCTGTTCACACTCAGCAGTCCTCAGTTGAGGGAGCAGACATCTTGCTGTCAAATGGACTTTATGTGCAGCAAGAAGCAGCCTTCTCTCAATGTCTCAGAGGACTAGGCTCCACAAAATTCCATGGAGATGCCCATCAGTCAGAGGATCCTGGCACAGTACGTTAAGGGTAGCCTGCCACAAACGTCCAGGTGGGTGTTCTCAGTCAGGGGGTCCGTACTTCTGCCGTCCAGGGAATTGTACATGGCCATTCCATAGCTCCATACCAACAAGAGGGTAGGGCTAATACAGCTGGCGAGATATACAGACATCAGTCATGTACTGACATGGTTGTCTGATTAAGTCACTCAAGGATGTAGGCTCCTGTCAATCAGAAAAACTAAGGGGTAAGGGCAGGATTTGGTGAGGAGACACATTCTGGAAGAGTCTGTTTTTTAGGGTTGGGAGCAGTATGCTGAAATGATGAAAATATTGAATGAGAACAATAGTTTCTGAAGGGTAGGGAGGAGGGTAAAGCATGGATTGAAGTGGGATCATGCAGGAGGGGGTTTTGTCCATCATTTGTCCATGACGGTTAGTGTGTGGCCAGAACTGGAAAGGAAATGTTATATCTTATCACATCACATGTGGCCATGGGTTGGGGAACAAGACAAACTGCCTGGTTGTATGATTGCACTACTTGGGATGGCAAGGCCAGACAAGGCTTCTGAAAGTATGCAGGTAGGCACTAAGTGAGCAAGCACGAAGAGAGCAAGAGAGCAGCCCTGAGATGCAGCCTGGTCCAATACACGAGCTGGGTGCCTGTGCCTGCACAAAGACCTTACAGCAGTCTTTCAATGTTCATCGCTGGTGCACTTTGAAATTCAGGAACATATTTCTCACATAGTCTGAAAGCGTATCAGAGAGGTGTCATGATGGTTTTGAGTGGTTGACAAATGTCTAATGCCATTGTTCAATGATGAGGAATATTTGCAGCCGGTGCCCAGTAATGTTGTGTTGGATGCTGTTTGATCCCAAGCAATTCAGAGGCCCATCCAGGCAGCTGTCAGTGAACAGGCCAGGATTCACTCAGATGTCTACATTGATAATTTTGATGACTGGATTGTATGGCATATTTGGTAAGAGAGCAAGTTGCATATTAATTAGTTAATTCTTAGTGTTAAATTAGATGTTTAACAAACTGTAATTCCTCTTAATCAGCAACTCACTGCTACTTGGTGAGAAATTCATCTGGCTCCTTGGAAAAGCATAAAATACCTAGTGCAATGCTCTTTTCATTGAGATAACTCTTGTCAGATTTCTCATCCAATTTTTCCACAAATGTCATCACAGCCCATGTAACCCAGACTGCTATAATGTTCCATCCTTTGAGTTCCTCTCACTGAGGATGATATAAGAACTCTTCCAGAATTACAGATCTAAGGATCTTTACTACAGACTACTATGACTACTAGGACACATAACAGCACACAAACCAACTGCCACTCTCAGACAACAACTGACCAGGACAAAGGACCCGATACCCAGCCTGATCAAAACCAACGTAGTGTACAAAATCCCATGCAAGAACTGCACAAAACACTACATAGGACAAACAGGAAGACAGCTAACGATCTGCATCCATGAACACCAACTAGCCACGAAGCAACATGACCAGCTATCCTTAGTAGCCACATATGCAGATGACAAGCAACATGAATTCAACTGGGACAACACTACTATTATAGGACAAGCCAAACAGAGAACAGCCAAGGAATTCCTAAAGGCATGGCACCCATCCACAGATTCAATCAATAAGCACATCGACCTGGATCCAATATACCAGCCACTGCAGCGGACAGCTGGAACTGACAACCGGAAGCGGCAGATTCAAACCACTACAAATGCCTGAGGAAAGATCACGGAAGCGCTTCACAGGAGGCTCCCAAGCACTGAGGATGTCACCTAGATAGGGGACGAAACATCTGCAACACAAATTCCCAGCTCGGCGAACAGAACCACAACAGATCTAAGGAACTAGGGAGAATAAGCTGTTGAAGGAAATTAGAATGAGTAAGAAGATTGTGTTGTGGAAATTAATGGAACAAAACATAGATAATTCTCCAGGTCCTGATATCCTACAACCCAGAGTGTTGAAAGAGCTCTGCATCTACATAATAAATGTGTTGATGATTATGTTCCAAATTTCTGTAGATTGTGGAATGGCTCCTGCAAATTGGATGGTAGAAAATGTCACCATACTATTTAAGATGGGAGTAAGGGAGAAAACAGTATATTACAGATCTGTTTACCTTACATCATCAGGAGAAGGGTAAGTGCTAAAATCTATTCGAAAGGATGTGATAAATGGGCACTTAGATCGTAATAATCTGATCATGTTTGGTGAACTTGTTGGAGTTTGATGTTACAACGAGGACTAATATAAGCAAATTCATGGACACAGTATACTTGGATCTTCAGAATCCTTTTGATAAAGTTCCCCTCAGGAAGTTATTTAGCAAAAGTAAAACACATGGGATAGACATAATATACTGATATGGTTTGAGGAACGACTAGTTGAAGGAAAATAGAATGGGGATAAAGGTGTCATCTTTGCAATGGGATTTTACCAGGGAGATACCACAAGACTTAGTTATTGAACAACTCTAGTTGTTGAAAACAGATCTCGATAATTTAGGAACTAAATGTAATATGAACACGTTCACAGAAGACTCAAAGTTGGGTGGGAACATGTGCTGTGAAGTGCAAAGTGGTTTCAAATAGATTTGGACAGATTCAGAGAATGGGCAAGAAAATGGCATGTGAAATATAATATATAAAAACATGAGGTTTATTCACTTTGGTAAAAAACAGATGTGCAGACAATTTCATAAGTAGTAAGAGTTGAGAAAGTGCAGATATATAAACAGGCCTGGAGTCCTTGGCAATAAGTTACTGAAGATTAGGATGGTAATGCAGCAGGAAATTAGGAAGGCAAATAATATGCAAGCCTTTATCTCAAGAGGATTTGAACACAGGAGTAGCAAAGACTTGCCAAATTAGATAGAACTTTAGTCACAATGCACCTTGAATATTGTGTGCAGTTTTGGTCCCTTTACTGTAGGAGAGATATAATTGCCATTGAGGGAGGGTAATAAATGTGCAGCTCCTGGGATAGTGGGACACCCTATGAAGAGAGTTTGGTTACACAAACCTGTAGTTCCAGAGTTTCAAAGACTGAGTGGTGACTTCATCAAGAATTACAAAATACTTAAAAGATAAGGCAAGTTCATGAAAGATGCTTCCCTTGATTGGACAGCTCCGAATCATAAGAAGATACATTCAAAATAGGAGGGAAGCCACTTAATACTGAATGTAGGAGACTTTATCTTTATCAGAAGGTGTGAACTTTTGGAATTCTCTGTCCCAATGGGCTTTAGATGCTTCATCATTAAACATGTTTAAGGTAGAGATTGATAGATTTCTGACTACCAATAGCATAAAGGAGTAAGTTGGCAGTGTTGGAAAAAGGCATGGAAGTAGGTGATCAACCATTATGATATTGAATGGCAGAGCTGACTTGATGGGCTAAGCGGCTGACTCCTATTCCTACATTCCTACACTTTTAATGGGATTGATGTCAGATTTCAATAATAATATTCCTTGGGAGAGCACTTCGCGACATTTTCACAATTGAAGATGCTTTTTTATCAGCTCTATCATTACAGCAATACTAATAAATGTAGGCAGAATACAAATGGTTAAAATAGTAGAAGTATATCAGACAGACCGAAGGATTCAGGTACATAATTCTTTGAAGTTAGTGTCACAGACAGACAGGGTGGTTATGAAGAAGTTTAGCATCCTTGCCTTCATTGCTCAGGCCTATGAGTAAATAAGTTGTGACATCATTTTGTGGTTGTACAGGCCATTAGTGAGGCTTTTTCTGAAGTACTGTGTGCAATTCTGGTTGCCCTGTTATAGAAATGTAATATTAAACTGGAGAGGATTCAGAAACGGAATACTATTGGGAATGGAGGGCTTGAAATAAAGAAAAGGACTGGGACTTTTTTCACCGGAGTGTAGGACATCAAGGGGTGGCCTTATTGAGGTTTATAAAACCATAAAAGGCATAGATAAGGTGAATGATAAAGGTAGTTTCCCGAGAATGGAGTCCAAAACAAAATGGTAGATTGTTAAGATGAGAGGACAAAGATTTAAAGTAGACATAAAGGGCAGTCTTTTTTTTATATACATAGGATGGTTCATGTATGGAAGAGCTACCAGCGAAAGTTGGAGATGCGAAGACAGTTACAATATTTACAAGACATTTGCATATGTTCATAAATCAGAAAGGTTCAGATGGTGAAGTGCAGGCAGGTGGGACTGGTTTAGTTTGAGAATATGGTTGGCATGGACTAGTTGGACCAAAGGGTCTGTTTCCATGCTGTATGATTCTTTGACTCTATGGCTATAAGCAGAAAATATGAATGCAGGCAGCAGCTGTGTTAAGGAAAAATAAATCACGTATCACTAATGTAAATATGTCAACTGACTGATGCTGATGGTGGCTTCTGACTCAAGAGATAAAAGAAATAAGAAATAACTAACCTGAAATGGAGTTCTTTAATAAGTTGGGCCTTTACATTGAATATTGCCCAGAAAGAATTCTTTCTAAAATTAGTGTCCCTCTTGACATCATATGACTATGCTGAGGTATGCTGAGCCTCATTGACACAAGAGAAACCATGACCTGAAAATAGCTGAGAGGTGTAAATTAAAATGAAATAATCAAATTTCTCCAGCCAAATGTAAAAAGTATGAGAATTTGCTGACAGAGAAAAAAAGATTAGTGCATGGATATTCAAATTAATTCATCAAAGCCACTGCAGGCTCTAGGAAGTGAGTGAATAATAATTTCTATGCTGCCTGCAATTCGAAGTGTGTATCCCGTTTTGTAAATATATGAGCTCTTTAGCTTTAAATGCTTTAGCAAAGTCTATTGTGCAAACTTTAATGTTGTCACCGAATCTTCTTTTTTCTACCTTTATGCTCCAAGCAGAAATTTGATGTCGCCCTATTTTCTGGATTGAAGTACAGGAAAAAAAGTGCAAGTCAATGCAAACTTGAAAGTTTCATATATATTATCTCCAGAAAGTAAATTCAGTGACCTTGCATTGCCAGTGAAGGGTCTTAGTTTAAGGAAACACACTTGAGAGACTCGATATTGAAGTTATATCATTGAACCATAATTTCTTCGTGAATAGCCTCCAACATTTTTATTGTATTCAGCGGTGAGGGTAGGTTTGCATATGGGGGCTGGAGGATGAGGAGCGGCAGACATGACAGAATAGAATAGTAACAGTTGGGAGTAGAGCAGGATGTATGTGCTGTGCAGAAGATCATACCCACTGCAGGTCTTCAGGGACTTCTACCTCAACATCAAAGCAAGTGACAAAGACCAGAGCTTCACCAGTAAGGCAACCACTATAAGCTTTTTTTGCTGCAACATCAGTGGAAATTGCACACACTAACACTAAGAAATGGATGCTACTGCTGGTAGCTGTTACAATCACTTGTGGCCCTTAGTTTTTATGTTCTGGGCACATATCAGCTGTACTTACCTCTGGAGAGAAGGAGGGAGGAAAGTGACCTGATCGAGGTATACAAGATAATGAGAGGCAATAATAGAGTCAATAGCCAGAGACTTTTCCCCAAAGCAGGATTGATTGGCACGAGGGGTCATAGTTTTAAGATATTAGGAGAAATATATAGAGGAGATGTCAGAGGAAGATTCTTTATGCAGAGAGTTGTGAATGCATGGAATGCGTTGCCAGTGGTGGTGGTGGAAGCAGAGTCAGTAAGGACATTTAAGCGACTGCTGGGCATGTACATGGAAAGCAGTGAATTGCAGGGTGTGTAGGTTAGGTTATTTTATTTTACATTAGGATTAATCCTCAACACAACATCATGGGCCAAAAGGCCTGTTCTGTACTGTACTTTTCTATGTTCTATTTATGTAACACCCAATCTAGCCTCAGGATATCTCACGGTGCCATAAAGCCAATGAAAAATAGACATGGTTGCATGTAAGGAAACCAGTATGCCAATTTGTTTAAAACGAGAACACACAAACATAGAAAGCATAGAAACATTAGGAGCAGGATAAGGCCATTTAGCCCTTCAATCTGCTAAATTCTAAAAATTCTGGCCCAGTCAAACCAATTTCCCTTTATACGACAGTCAGATTTAGATTAGATTAGATTTACAGTGTGGAAACAGGCCCTTCGGCCCAACAAGTACACACCGACCTGCCGAAGCGCAACCCACCCATACCCCTACCTAACACTACGGGCAATTTAGCATGGCCAATTCACCTGACCCGCACATCTTTGGACTGTGGGAGGAAACCGGAGCACCCGGAGGAAACCCACGCAGAGAACTCACGGGGAGAACGTGCAAACTCCACACAGTCAGTTGCCTGAGTCGGGAATTGAACCCGGGTCTCAGGCGCTGTGAGGCAGCAGTGCTAACCACTGAGCCACCATGCCGCCCTCGCTGTGAGGCAGCAGTGCTAACCACTGTGCCACCATGCCGCCCTCGCTGTGAGGTAGCTGTGCTAACCACTGTGCCACCGTGCCGCCCTGTCCTGCCATCCCTAGTATTAGACTAGTGAACCTCTGCTGTGCACCCTGTGTGACAAGTGTGTTCATTATTAGGTCAGGATACCAAAACTGCATGTAGTACTCCTAAAGTGTTCTCATCAAGGCCCTGTATTACTGCAGTAAGGCATTCCTACTCATGATTGAAGGGTGACCTTACTAGAAGTTTATAAATCATGAGGGGCATGGATAGGGTAAATAGCCAATGTCCTTTTCCCAGTGTACGGGAGTCCAAAATTAGATGACATGGGTTTAAGGCGAGAGGTTAAAGATATAAAAAGTACTTAAGGGACATTCCTTTCATGCAGAGGGTGTGTGTGTGTATGTGTACGTAAAGGGCTGGTAGAGAAAGTGGTGGAGGCTAGCACAATGGAGGGATATGGGCCAAATGCTAGTAAATGAGACTAGATTCATTTAGGCTATCTGGTCAGCATGGACAAGTTGAACTGAAGGGTCTGTTTCCATGCTGTACAACTCTATGACTCTATACTCAAATTTTCCTACAATGAAGGCCAATATGCTATTTTCTTCCTTAATTGCTTGCTGCACTTGCCTGTTTTATTTTCATTGGCTGGTGGACAGGACACCCCAACCTCTTTGAACATCCACATTTCCCAAGATATTACCATTTCATATAAACACAAATTCAACAACAACTGGATAATGTGTTTTGTGGATTGTCCATGCCATCACGAAAAATTCACTCACTTTTTAAAATAGTGCCATGCGATATTTCACATGAGTAAGAGAAGGCAGGCAGAACTTTAATTCATTATGTCATTGAAAAAACAGCACCTCCACATGATAGAACTCATTCAGTTTTGCACTGAAATATCAGTCTGAATAATGTGTTTAAGTCAACCTTTCCCAGAAATCCAATTGCCAAGTCAACTTTGGCAAGTGACCATTTTGCAGTCAATTGAATTGAATTTTATTGTCATGTGTTTTGTCATGTGTACGAGGCACCGTGAAAAGATTTGTCTTGTGAGCAATACAGGCAGATCACAGAGTTAAGTAGCATAGATAAGTAACTAATAGGTAAACATTGGCAAAAACAAAAACACAAGCAAGGCGAATGTCAAGAGTTTGTGAGTCCATTCAGTATTCTAACAATATTAGGATAGAAACTGTTTTGAAACTGGTGTGTGTGTTCAGGCTTCTGTACCTTCTCCCCGATGGCAGAGGTTGTAGAGAAACATTGCCAAAGTGGGATGGATCTGGCAGCCTTTCCTTGACAGCAGGCCTGGTAGATGGATTTTATAGATGGGAGGTTGGCCTTTGTGATTGTCCGGGCCAGGTTCGCCACTCTCTGTAACCGTCTCTGATCTTGAATGGTACAGTTGCCATACCAGGTACTGATACATCCAGGCAACATGCTCTCCAGTGCAAACTATAAGGTGAAAATTCTCCTTTTGCTAATTGTAGCCAAGTCATTAACACAGCATTCCCAATCTCTGGTTTGTTATAATTAGATGTTACCCAAATTGCCTCAATTAGATTATTTTTAAAAAAGGAAGTAAATGATAAATAGTAAAATGATTAATTGAATCCAATAATAAGTAAATAAATATGCTCATTTCATGACAAGTTCCTGTCTGAAATAAAACAGAAAATTCTGGGAAAAAATCTACTTGTCTGTCACCAAGGTTTGTTGAGTGAAATAGGGTTGATGAAGGTCACAAATACTTCATCAGAACTGGACACAAGTTTTAAACAAATTTAGATTCAGAGAAAAGGATAGTTTTGAGGTGTGGGTCTTAGTGGAGGAAGAGGAAAGAACAGAGGGAAAGGAATTCAAAAGGAAATTTTTAGGTGATCTTACCTTAGGCTTTCCTTATTTTTACAGCGAACTCTACTTTCAAAGTTGCAAGTTGTTTATTACTTGTTCATCGTGATGTTTCTGTTGCTTTCTATCTATTTCAAACCTCAAGACTATACCTTCTATCTCTGTACTGCTGCACCCGTGTTGGTATTCTGTAAATCATAATTCCTGCTGCTACTGGAAGTTATCCCATGTTGTCTATAGTTTATTACAGACCCAAGAGTGGGACAAAAGCCAAACTTTGCTTTGAGATAAGACCTCAATACTGTTTTATCAACAGTCAGCTCATTATGTTGAGCTGCTGATCCTGATGAAGATTTGCTGCCATTATTGTCTGTAAGCATCAGAAACTCCAGGGCCTGGGTGGTCTAGTGTGATAGAGGAAACCACTTCCTAGTCTAGCTAGAAGCGTCTTTTGTAGTGAACAAGTTATGATTTATTGAATTTTAGTAACTAGTTAAAGATTACAATGATATGACAGACATTGTTACAGAGAATTTGAGGAAAACATGATGTTAGGTCTCACTACTTTGGGATCCCTTTCTGCATGTTCTGCCCACATCATAGTGGGTGACCTGATGGCATTCCATGGTATTCGACCTCTGTATGAAGGTGTGCGTGTACTGTATCTTTAAGGGAATTAAAAGCTAGCAGTGACAGCACAAAGTGTTCAGAATAAAATACTATGTAACACGTGGTCCAGTTATTGGGATAGCTAGGGTAGCTGGTTGCCTGGAGATTCAAATCACGCCAATCAGTTTAAATTATACCCCAAAAAAAACAAATTCCAATCAAGTTTGAATTTAGTTTACTGAGAACTGCCAAGCCAGCTTGTAGAGATTGCCTGAAAAATAGCTCTCTTAAAGGTACCTTTATCAATAAGTAACCTGTGAAGGAGAATCCCTAAGAAAAAGAAAAGAAGACCAGAATACAGAGCAGAACCAAAAGCTGCCTGGTTTTGAAATAAGAAGTTTTGTTTTGTAAATCTTAATTGGGGGGTTTATCAGACGAGTATTGTAGAAAGGGAGGTTAAAGATAGGTTAGAGGAAGGAGTTGTAAATAGTTGTTAGTTAAACATTATCTGTTATACTTTAAGAAATAAAGTTGATAACTTTTACTTTACATAGTTCTTGGCCTATCAAATTTTCACAGATTACTGCCTGGGATAAATCTTTTCTTTGTTGCTGGTTTAAATTAAGCAGGAAAGTTTATCCCATGTTGTAACTGTTTGGAGGCTCGTCCGGGATTTGAACTAGTTTAAACAGATTTGAATACATTTGGAGGTACAAAAATTCCCAGCAGATTTCAACACTTGCAGGTTAGTGTCCGAGATCTTTAAATAAAATGTAGGTGAGGCAATTTGTTTACTTTTGGTGACTTGTGGTTGATTAACTTAAAAGTGAAAGAAATGGCTCTTAAAATTGCTAAAGAGGTTCTGGGATTTGAAGATGATTCATAAATTTGCCAAGAAAGTTTAGAAAGAAAGAAAAAGGCCATTCTTTTAGAGTTAGCAAGTAAGTTAAATTTGGGTTTAACCAAGGACAAAAATAAAGCTGAAATTGTCAGGGAATTACTCAAACACTTAATTGTGACAGAGAAACAGACAAGTGCAACAGAGGTAGGAAAAATTAAATTACGATTGAGGAAAATGAAGTTAGAAGACAAACAAAGAGAGGGAGAGGAAAGAGAGGAGGAGAGAGAGGAAAAAGAAAGCGAGAGAAGGTTCAAATTGCTACTTAGTCAGCAAAGTCAAGTTAACAAGATAGAGAGCAAAAGAGAACATAGTAACATATATAAATATGTCAAAACTCTGCCACATTTTGACGAGAAAGATGTTGAAGCCTTCATTATTTCATTTAAAAATTGGTAAGGCAGATGAATGGTCCAAGGGTTTATTGGTACAGACTAAACTGGTAGGCAGAACTAGTGAGGTATTTCATGCATTATCAAATGAGGGGTCAAGAGATTATGAAGAGGTTAAATAGGCTATTTTAACTGCTTATGAATTGGTGCCAGAAGCATATAGACAGTGGTTCAGAAACACAAAGAAGAACCAGGTCAGACTTATGTTGAGTTCAAGAGGAATAATTGGAGGTGTAGTGGACAGGGAAGAGGGTTACCTCAGATTACAACAGGATCTGGACCAGATGAGCCAATGGGCTGAGAAGTGGCAGATCGAGTTTAATTCAGATAAATGCGAGGTGCTGCATTTTGGGAAAGCAAATCTTAGCAGGACTTATACGCTTAATGGTAGGGTCCTAGGGAGTGTTGCTGAACAAAGAGACCTTGGAGTGCAGGTTCATAGTTCCTTGAAAGTGGAGTTGCAGGTAGATAGGATAGGGAAGAAGGTGTTTGGTATGCTTTCCTTTATTGGTCAGAGTATTGAGTACAGGAGTTGGGAGGTCATGTTGCAGCTGTAAAGGACATTGGTTAGGACACTGTTGGAATATTGCATGCAATTCTGGTCTCCTTCCTTCGGAAAGATGTTGTGAAACTTGAAAGGGTTCAGAAAAGATTTCCAAGGATGTTGCCAGGGTTGGAGGATCTGAGCTACAGGGAAAGGCTGAACAGGCTGGGGCTGTTTTCCCTGGAGTGGAGAATGCTGAGGGGTGACCTTATAGAGGTTTACAAAATTATGAGGGGCATGGATAGGATAAATAGACAAAGTCTTTTCCCTGGGATTGGGGAATAGGTTTAGGGTGAGAGGGGAAAGATATAAAAGAGATTTAAGGGGTAACTTTTTCACGCAGAGGGTGGTACATGTATGGAATGAGCTGCCAGAGGATGTGGTGGAGACTGGTACAATTGCAACATTTAAAAGGCATTTGGATGAGTATACGAATAGGAAGGGTTTGGAGGGATATGGGCTTGGTGCTGGCAGGTGTGACTAGATTGGGTTGAGATATCTGGTCTGCGTGGACAGGTTGGACCGAAGGGTCTGTCTCCATGCTGTACATCTCTATGACTCTATGACCCTAATTAAACATAGTCATTTAAATCAATGGATGCATATTTTGAAAATTGATAAGATATTTGAGGCTCTCAGAGAGATTATTCTGCTGGAGGAGTTTAAAAACTCACTTCCAGAGATGATAAGAATTCACATGGAGGAACACGAATTTCAGGAATTGAGAAGTGCAGCAGAATTAGCAGATGAGTACATGTTCCTACATAAGACAAGCTTCCAGCCAGAATTTCGTCATGTGAGTGATAGAAATTGGAGAAGAGGAGATCCTACACTACTAAACCAAGAGTAGAGAGCACTAGTAAGAATTTACCACAGGATGCAAAAGAGGCCCAAGACGGTGAAAAGGAGGTGAAAGGCATCAGGTGTTTCCACTGTGATAAAATGGGACACGTAAAGTCACAGTGCTGGTCAGTAAAGAAAGGCGCTGTGGGAAAGGATGTGGTAAAAGTAGCTAAGCCAGTGGCATTAGTGAAGGTAGGAAAGGAGACCCCAAGAATACCCAAGGAAATGCAGGAGAGTGCACAGCCTCGACAGGGCTGGGTATGGAGTTAGTACCTGATCTCTACAAAGAATTCATCTCTGTGGGTAAAGTTTACTCAGAAAGAACAGGGAGAGAAGGACAACAAGTTATAATTTTGAGTGATACAGGATCTAACCAGTCGCTGATAGTAAAGAGATGTGTGAATATGCACTCTTTCTAATATGTTACCCAAGAGTGTGGTAATTTGTGGAATAGATGGACAGAAATTTAGCATTCCCCTATGTAAGATCAAGTTGGAGTGCCAACTCAAGACTGGCAAAGTAATGGTGGGAATGATTGACAGAATGTCAGTTCCAGGAATTCAGTTTGTTCTTGGGAATGAGTTGGCAGGATTGAAGGTGGGAGTGACACCCCTTGTTGTGGAGATGCCCAAGGAAGATCAGGAAACGGAGGAGTTTAAGTAGAAATATCCTGGTATTTTCCAAGACTGTGTGGTAACCAGATCCCACTATCATATATCATAGCATGAAATGAAAAGTAAAGAGAAGGATGGAGGACTTGAGTTCAGTTAGCAGATACCCTGTTTGACATAATGGTGCAGGAAAAACCTGAACAGGCAGAGGGTCAGACAGAGGTGTTTAGCCCTGAAAGGCTAAGGGACTTGCAAAAGCAAGACAAGAGAATAAAAGATATATGTGTGGATACGTACTCTGAAAAGGAGGCAGAGAATACTCCAGGGGGTTATTACCTGAAAGATAGAATCCTAAGATGGAAATGGAGACCCTGGCAGGTTAGTGCAGAAAAGAAATGGGTTGAACTGCTCTGGATTGTGTTGCCAAGAGCATACAGACAGGAGGTGTTACGGGTAACACATGAACTACCTGTAAGAGATTGCCTATGGGTACGAAAGACTCAGGCTAAGGTACAAACACATTTTTATTGGCCTGGAAAGCACAAAGATGTGGTTAACTTCTGCCGTGTGTGTCATACATGCCAAAAGGTGGGGAAGCAACAGGCTGTAATAAAACCAACACCTTTGTTGCCAATTCCCACATTTGAAGAACCTTTCACGCGAGTTATAATTGAATGTGCAGGACCCCTCCTGAGAACTAAAAGTGGGAGCTAGTACTTATTAACCATAATCGATGTGTCTACCAGATTTCTGGAGACAATTCCATTATGGAGTATCAAGGCAAAAAATGTGGTAGAGGAGTTAATAGCATTCTTCACATGGTATGGGCTACTCAGAGAGATTCAGTCAGACCAAGGGTCAAATTTTAACGCTAGTCTGTTTAAGGAGGATATGGTTAGCTTAGGTATACAGCGCTTTAAATCTAGTGCACATCATTCTGAATCCCAGGGAGCTTTAGAAAGGTGGCATCAGACGTTGAAGACCATGTTGAGAACATACTGTCAGGATTACCCAACTGATTGGGATAAAGGTATCCCAGTCATATTGTTTGCCATTAGAGATGCTGCAAATGAATCTACTCAGCTCATTCCCTTCGAGTTAATATTCAGGCATGAAATGAGAGGCCCTTTGAAATTAATTAAAGAAAAATTGACAGGACCAAAGTCAACGATCTCACATTTAGATTATGTATTGGAGGTGAGGGAGAGATTAAATAGATTAGATGAGTTAGCTGAACAGCACCTAAAGAGGGTACAGCGTGGAATGAAGCAGGTGGCAGACAAAAGCTCTTAAACTCGCATGTTTTCTCAAGGGAATGATGTGTTGGTACTGTTACCAGTTATAGGACATCCCTTCAAAGCCAGTCTTGGTAGCTCCTTTCAAATAGAGAAAAAGTTGAGTTAGGTAAACTATCTAGTAAAGATGCCAGATAGATAAAAAGAAAGGTATCCGATATGTCATATGAGCATGCTAAAACTGTATTATACTAGAGAGAAAGAACTGGAGAAACAGGTGTTAGTTCCTGCCCGGCAGAGTGAGGAATCAAATCCAGATGATGTGCATTTTGATGTGCTTCAAAATATATTAAAAATGAAGAAGTCCTTGAGGTATAGGATAGATTAGTATGTTGTCTGTCTCAGGAGCATAGAATGCAGTTGAAAGATTTATCACTGCAGTATAAGGACATATGTAAGAATCAGATGGGGAGGACTAATGCTATTGTACAAAAAGTAGATGTAGGGAAATGTAGGGAATACAGCTCCAATAAAACAACATCCCTATTGGCTTCATCCTTTGAAAGTCAGACAGTTCCAGGTGGAGGTGGAGGCTATCATCAACAAGGACATCATCAAACCAAGCCAGAGCAGGTGGAGTTTGACGATCGTCTTAGTTCCCAAACAGGATGGGACTCAAAACTTCCGTGTGGATTATCGGAAGGTCAATGTCATTACAAAATCAGACTCATATCCAATTCCTAGATTGGAGGACAGTATCAAGAGAGTCAGACAAGCCAGTTACATCACCAAGTTGGACTTACTATGCAGTTACTGGCAGGTACCTTTATCAGAAACGGCAAAAGAATTTCTGTGTTTGTAACCACAAATGGGTTTTTTTCAGCTTAAAGTGATGCCCTTTGGATTGAAGAATGCACCTGCCACATTCCAAAGACTCATGAATAGTGTTATGGCTGGGTTAACAAACTGTGCAGTCTATTTGGATGATGTAATGATCTTTAGTAAGTCCTGGAAAGATCACATGGTACAGTTGGCAGACTCTTTGAACACCTACGAGAAGCAAAACTGGTAATTAACTTAAATAAAATGGAATTCACTAAAGCAGAGGTAACGTTCTTGGAACATAAATCGATCATGGAACGTTGACCCTATGGAATACAAAGTCAAAAGCCACCGATGAATTTCCACGACCAACCTCAAAGAAAGAGGTGCTTCAATTCTTTGGACTCAGCAGATTCTCTCGGAAGTTTGTTCCAAACTTCAGCAGTGTAGTGACACCGTTAACTGATTTTCTGAAGAAGAACACAAAGGTTTGGTGGACAGAAAGCATTCAACCATTTGAAATCAATATTAACCACCAAACCAGTTTTAGCTACAGCAAACTTTTCAAAGTCTTTTAAAGTCGCCATCGAATGCTAGTGGCATAGGAGTTGGAGCTGTACTCCAACAGGAAGATGAGGATGGAATTGAACTGCCAGTTAGTTACTTTTCGAAGAAGATCAACATCCACCAGGGGAAATACTCCACAACTGAAAAGGAATTATTGCATTTGGTACTGGCCTTACAACATTTTAATGTCACGAACAATGTGTCGGAGACAGTGGTGTACACGGATCACAATTTGCTTACATTCTTAGAACGTTTTAAAGGCAAGAATATGAGACTATTTCATTGGATTCTTATGGATCAGACTTTTAACTTAAAAATCATACATGTTGCAGGTCGTAAGAATATAACCACAGATGCATTATTGCAGATTTAACTGATAGCGTTTAGATTAGATTATTTGTAGTTTTGTGGGAAGAAGTTGAGGTGAACTTATATTGAAGTTATCTGTATGTTAGCATAATGTGTTTTAAAAAATAGAAAAAAAGGAGCCATCTTTTCATCATGATGGTTCATTTTTTCTTATGGGGGAGATGTTATGAAGGATGTACTGTACCTTTAAGAGAGTTAAAAGCTAGCAATGACAGCACCAAGTGTTCTGAATACGATGCAGTGTAACAGGTGCTCCAGCTACTGGGATAGCTACGGTAGCTGATTGCCAGGAGAGAAAAATAGATTTGACTTAGGCCAATCAGTTTGAATTATACCCCCAAAAATACCAAATTCCAATCAAGTTTGAATTTCGTATATTGACAATCTTAAAAGCCAATGACATAATCTGATGCTTTGGGGGTAAAAGACCAGGGAAACTTGACCAGATGGGAGAAGAATTGCAAAGCCAGCATGTAGAGACTGCCTGAAAAATAGCTCTTTTAAAGGTACCTTTATCAATCAATAACCTGTGAAGCAGAAGCCCCAAGAAGAAGAAAAGAAGACAGGAGCACAGAGAAGCACTGAAAGCTGCCTGGTTTTGAGATAAGAAGTTTTGTTGTGTAAATCTTAACTGGGGGTGGGTGCAGGGTGTTATCAGACTAGCATTGTAGAAGGGGAAGGTAAAAGACAGGTTACAGGAAAGAGTTGTTATTAGTTGTTAGTTAATCATTCTCTGTTGTACTTTAAGTAAAGCTGTCAATTTTTACTTTAGATAGTTCTTTGCCTCTTGAATTTTCACAGATTACTGCATGGGATAAATCTTTTCTGTGTTGCTGGTTTAAATTAAGCAGGAGAGTTTACATCGTGTCGTAACACCTCTTAGACACAAGTACAACAAAGCCTATTCTAAACATCAATTATTTGCATTACATCACTCTGAAATTCCATTTGGTTACCATTCAGCATTGGATTAGGGGTGGGCAGAGTGACAGGTTTGGCTCGCCAGTATCATCAATGAGAATGCCTTGACGGTCTTGCAATATTTTTGTTGAATTGGGATGTTTTTGGAGTATTTGCAAACTCTGCTAGGTAGCTTCCCATCTTGGTTGGGGCTAAAATCCAACGGGAGAGCCAGAGCATGGGGAAGTTCAGAAGTATAAGGGGAGAAAGAGTTAATAGAGATTATTGACAAAAAAGGGCATGAGAGACACAAGGTGAATGCAGTTGAGATAATGCTGAAAGCTCAGAAGTTTCATTAATCAAATTGCTTCAAACTGTCTCTTTAACTACTGCTGGTTATAGCCTTCTGTAGAGCAGATGAAGGCACAAATTAGCATCGAGCTGCTAACTGTGGCATAGACCCCAAATTCCATCCACCATGTTTCTGCTGAGAGGGCTGGCCAGTTGAGGCCTGTGTAAAAGGCCTAGAATGAATAGTCATGGAGAGGTTGTTTCATTCCTTTCTTATTACCTCATGAATGTACCATCCATATTTTTAAAAGAAATAAAGTGGTAGAGAGACAAAAGAGGGGCCCTTGTGTGCTGCAGCTGCACAAACTGATTATGGAAGCAATTGGTTCCTTGTATCCATTAGGGAAGGCATCTCTGAACATCATCTGGCCTGACCTATGCATGATGCCAGCTGTCCACCAGTGGATTGACTCTGAGTACCTTCAAGGCAACTGAAAATGAACAAGAAATGTTGTCTTGCTAGAGTCGCCCATATCACAACAAAAAAAAACACAGAAATTAAAAGAACACAATCATATTGGATAGCTTTCTTTCCAATAATCAGATCATAACGCAGCACACTAACAGAAGAAGCTGGTCCAGTTGCCTTCAAGGTGAGATAACTACAACAACTGAAGACAGGACAGGAATGAATGGAATTGAGAAAATAATTATCACAGCTGTCAGATAGACACAAACACCCAAAACAGAAGTTTGTGTACGACATAGAAATACTTATGAGCTGATGAAAATATTCTTCAAATCTAATTCGTATAAAATCATATGCAAGCAAAGTAAATATATAAAAGTGACTTAAGTCACTTCATAATCTCAGCCCGTGGTTTGGCATAGTGATATTCTCCCTGCATCTCAGTCAATTGAATCCCATTCCATTGAAGAGCTCTGGCCACTCAATGCTGGATCATGTGTCTCAGCCATCAAAAGGGATAATTGTACCTGATATGATTCCCTACTGCCAATTCATCACTACCCCCCACCATGCTCGTTTTAGCAAACCAAATTCCCTAGATCAGGTTAATATGTTCATATAAGTAAGGACTGTTATTGTGGATACAACCCAGAGCACAATGTGAAAGCTGGAGAATGAATGAGTTGTCTCATGTGTCATTTGACATGGCAAAAATAAAATAAACACTATACTGCATTGTGTGAAATTAAGTTATACTTAGTTTGAAACAGATAAATTGACATCCAATGGCATTCCCATCACTGAATCTCCCATTATCAACATCCTGGTGCTTGCGATTGAACAAAATTTGAGCCAGAAGAGACGCCATCCTACAACACATCCACTTCATCTTCAATCATATTGTCTTCATCTTCGACAACCAGTTCTTCATCCAGACACATGGAACAGCTATGGAGACCAGATATGCACCCCAATACATCAACATTTTCATGCACAAATTCATGCAAGACTTCTTTGCTGCACCAAACAAGTTATACACCAGATACATCAACGACATTTTCTTCCTCTGGACTTACAGCGAGAAGTCACTGAAATCAATATCAACAAGTTTCAACCTGCAATCAGATTTACCGTGGACTACTCTTTAGAATCAGTCTCATTCTTGGACACTCACATCTCTATCAAGGATGGACACGTCAGTACCTCACTCTACCACAAGCTCACGGATAACCTCACGCTGCTACAGTTCTTGAGCTTCCACCTTAAACATGTTAAAGAAGCCATCTCTTAAGGACATATATACAGGGAGAAAGTGAGGACTGCAAATGCTGGAGATCAAAGTTGAAAAGTGTGGCACTAGAAAAGCACAGCCAGTCAGACAGCATCCGAGGAGAAGGAGGATCGCGTTTCAGGAATAAGCTCTTCATCAGGAATGAGGGGGTGGCCCAAAGGGGCTAAGAGATAAATAGGAGCAGGGTGGGGCTGGGGGGAGGTAGCTGGGAATGCGATAGGTAGATGGAGATGGGGGGATGACGGTGATAGATTAGAAAGAAGGATGGAGCAGATAGGTGGGAAGGAAGATGAACAGGTAAGACAGTTCAAGAGGGCAGTGCCGAGTTGGAAATTTGGCTCTAGAATAAGGTGGGGTGGAGGGTAAACGTAGAAACTGGTAAAATCTACATTTCTCTAATGTAATTGGAGGATTACAAGGCGGAAGGTGAGGCGTTCTTCCTCCAGGCATCGGGTTGCTAGGGTTGAGCCACTTAACTATCTTCCATCTTTATCCCACCCATCTGCTGCACCCTGCTTTCTGACCTATCACTATCACCCCCTACCTCCATCTACCTGTCACATTCCTAGCTACCCTTCCCCGAGCTCCACATTCTTCCCATTTATCTTTCAGACCCCTTGGACCACCCCCTCATTCCTGATGTAATGTTTAAGCTTGTACATCGATTCTCCTGCTCTGCGGATGCTGCCTGACCAGCTGTACTTTTCCAGCACCACACTTTTTGACTGTGTACATATAGGATCTGCTCAGATAAGGAAGAAAGATGCTTAAAGATACAATACAAGAACAGGATACAATACTCAACTCATCGATCACCAGTTGTGACATGCCATTGCAAACAACCACAATGACCTCCTCAGGTGACAGACACAGGACACAACTAACAGAGTACCCCTTATCATCTAATATTTTCCCAGACCAGAGAAACTATGCCATGTTCTTTGCAGCCTTCAACATGTCATTAATGATGACAAACATCTTGCCAAGATCATCTCATTTCTAGCCTTCAAACAACCACCAAACTGTGAACAGACTATTGTTCACAGCAAACTACCCAGCCTTCGGGCCAAAATCGACTACAACACCCCACAATACTGTCAGGGAAACCTCTGCAAGACATGTCAGATCCTTGACATGGATATCAACGTTGCACATGGGAACGCCATCGACCACGTAAACGGCAAATACTCATGTGTCTCAGCCAATGTTGTGTATCTCATAAGCTGCAGGCAAGGATATCCCAAGGCATGGTGTATTGGCGAAACCATTGGAACGCTACAGCAACAGATGAATGGACACTGCACAGCAATCCCCGTAAAGAAATGTTCCCTCCTAGTTGGGGAACACTTCAGTGGTCAAGGACATTCAGCCTCCATTCAAGTGTCCTCCAAGGTGGCCTTCAAGTTACGCAACAATACAGAATCGCCAAGCAGAAACTGTTAACCAACTTCTGTACCCATGAAAACAATCTCAACTCATCTTGAGTTCATGTTTCACTACATGCAACTCCACCGTACTGTTCTGTATCTATGAAACCTTTCTTACTGTCCTGTTTTAACACCATATCACTGATAATTTGTTATGATCTCTCTGCCTTAATTAGTTTGTACAGTTTTGGATTACTTGTTATTTTGCTTAGACCCTCAGCATGTGATCCTTATACCCATCATGTTATTCCAGCCATTTGGTTTGACTCCAGCATGACCTTATTTTCTGTAATTATCTGTCTGCCTCAATTAATTGGATTATAGGTCATCCCTTTCATTTACTATTCAGCTGTTGACACTTTATTCACAACGTCTAATAATTTTGATCACCTGTAGAGACTTATTACTCAGCCTGTCAACATTCCACTCACACCACTTATATGAAATTTTGGTCTCTCTGCCCATTGGTCTCTCTGCCAATAAATTCTACTAAAAATCACACAACATCAGTTTATAGTCCAACAGGTTAATTTGGAAATACTAGCTATCAAATTGCTACTTCATCATCAGGAAATTAGTGCTTCCAAATAAACCTGTTGGACTATAACCTGATGTGTGATTTTCAACTTTGCTCACTCCAGTCCAACTCTGGTACCTCCAAGTTATAAATTCTGTGTCTGTGTGCTTTTCTTCATTACACTCGATGAAAGGACACTTCTGTGAAAGCTTGTGATTTCAAATAAACCTGTTGGATATCACCTGGAGTTGTATGACTTCTGTTCTTGACTACCCCACTCCAATAACAGCACCTCCACATCATATCACTAGGAGGACAAGGACAGCAGATGCATGGAAACATCATCACCTGCAACTTCCGTGCTAGCCACTCATCATCCTCACTTGGAAATATATGGCTTTTCTTTTATTGTTGCTGAGTTAAGTTCCTTGTACCCAGCACCGTGGAAGAATGTAGACTGCAGCAGTCCAAGGTAAAGATCACCACCCTCTTCTCAAGGGCAATTCGAGACGGGCAACAAATGGTCTCCTAGTTAGTAATACTCCGTAAACATTTCAAAAGATCATAAGATCTATCCACGATTTTATGGAGACTTAGCAAATTCCAGTAGGGTTAATTTGTTTGAAGAGGAGCAAACCTGAATGTGTCTCTGCTTGTTATCTGCTTAGAAAATTTGTATAATTATACACTGAGTGTGATGCCTTCAAAGGCTACATTATCATGCATGAAAAATGCAATCCAGACGAACTGTGCATTGTTAACACCTGCAAAACCGATCCCTAGAATCAGGACAATAGGAGAGGAAAGACAATAAAAGGAAAGATGGAAATGTCTTAAGTTGAAAGCATGAGACTGGCTAGAAAATACAAGGGAAGTTTTACTGGGGATCCCCTTAGAACCTATCTACAGTAAAGATGAAATATTGCAACTTGAGGAGATAGGTTGTAATATGACTTCAAGTCAAAAAGTATTTAATAAAATATAGTGGCAATCATGCAGTGTATTTGATCCACTACTTCATAGGGCAAGTAACTTTAAATGGGGTGTTGATTGTCGCAAAACTGAAAGGGCGGGAAGCCTGAGGCAACATTTCCTAAAACAAAAGCACAGCTGCTGTGTCTGGTTAAATTTAACTGCAACCTCCATCGCTGTCAGAAGTGATCTGTTTAGCAGCAGAATAACGGGCAAGAGATCGATTTGTGCCAAGGGCTATGCATCCACAGTCAAAGGAACGTTTGATTTAGGAACAAGAAACAATCTCCCGAGAGTTTGAAGTTGCTTGTAACTTGTTGAAAGATATCATTGTATGGTACAGCCACATTGAAAGCACCTTAGTTTAAGAGCTGATCTGAATACATCTTTACAATTAGGAATGCTGCTCAATGAAACTGACTTGTGTATCAAAAATCAAAGGATTTCTAACAAGTGTCGGGTTAGTCTTTAAAACAGGGACACAAGATAAAAAGATATTCGGAATGGTGCTTGTACTCAAGCATGTAACTGTCCATTGATGAAGTCCTAAATCCTAAAGTAACAATGTATCTGAGGTGCATCAATGCTCCTTCCTACCTGGTGAATTGTAGAATCATTGAATGGTTGCAGCACAGAAGGCCATCTCTCTGAAAGAATAACCCACCTAATCCCACTCCCCTGTCATTTCCCTGTGGCCCTAAAGTGTTTTTATCTTTAGATGATGATTCAATGCTCCTCGGAAACCCACAGTTGAATTTGCCACCACTCCTAACCTCAGATAGTGTATTCCCTACCAACCACTATGGAAAAGATTCATTTTTCTCATGTTGTCATTGTTTCTTTTGCAAGTTAATCTTTAAATCGATGTCCTGAGGCCATAAAATATTGCAGAAGTAGATGATTCAACCTGGCCATTCACTGAAATCATGGCCGACCTAATAATCTACAACTCCAATTTCCTGATTTATTCCCACACCCCTCAATGACTGATTAAAAATCAGGTTATCTCAGCAATGAATAGACACCAACAACCCAGCCTAGATGGCTAGGCAAAAGTGAGGATTGCAGATGCTGGAAACCCGAGTTTAGAACAGAGTGGTGCTGGAAAAGCACATCAGGTCAGGCAGCATCCGAGGAGCAGGAAAATCAAAGTTTCAGGTAAAAGCCCTTCATCAGGAATAGAGGCAGGAAGCCTCCAGGGTGGAGAGACAAAGGGGGGGGGGGGGGGGGGGTGGGGTTGGGGAGAAGTTAGCAAAGAGTACAATAGGTCAATGGAGGTGGGGATGGAGGTGATAGGTCAGAGGGGAGGGTGGAGCGGATCAGTGGGAAGGGAGATTGGCATTCAAGATGGCTGCCTGTGGTAAAGAATTGCTACATTGTTGAGAGCAAGCAAATCATCTAGTTCTTCATGTTTCTATGATTGGGAACACATTATGCTCATCTTTTTCTCCAGGCTATATATATTGAAATATACCTCAAATGGCCCTGCATCCTCTCAACACCAGCTATTTCCATGTCTATTGGCCCATTACACACTGTACAGAAGTAATGAACATCATAGTAACAGTAGGATGTGAAAAAAAAGGCTTTTTCAATGTTATCAATGAAAGAAGTCAGTCTTTCATTGATAACTTGCCATTATGCTTTCTTAAAAAAAATGAATGTTTGTTACAGCTTAATAAAGTGATAATCATTCCAACTCTTTTAAGTGAAAAAAAAGCTGAAGATGCGAGCACATGAAATCTTGTTCACATAAAGCAAAGCATGTGTAATAAAATTTGTGAAATTGACAGCAGGGATCATCAGAGACCCCCAACCTCAGGCAAGCCGCACTCAGGTGTTTCAATAGTGTGATGGATTTCTGGGCTGTCAAGCAAGCCCGAACAAGTGTCCCTGACTGAATGGGTGAGGGATATAATGGATGACGGCCGAGATCCATTTTCTTTTAATTGTAGGTAGGAGAAAACCCCATAGCGGATAGGTGGTGCTTTTCAATAGCCTCCCTCTGCACTCAGTAACCCATGACATCCTCTGAACATAGTCCTGGGTCAGAAAGCCTGACTTTGGCCCACATTCTGTTCTGGAATTATGAAATTTCCATGATTGTGAGCAATCGCTCTTCATAGAGACACAAACTTTCCTGACCCCAGCTACCATCTCAAGGATGAAGGTGCAGGCCAATGTTGAATTAAGGCCGAACTAATGGTTTATACAGCTTCAACGTAACCTGCTTACTTTGCACTCCATGCCCCTGTTAATAAAGCTCAGAATCCCCTATGTTTTATTAATGGAAGCAATTATTAAATGAAGCTATCTGATGTGCTAATTTTCAGCCTCATTTTAAAAGAATTCCATGTTGACATCTGTGTGCAGCCATGCATAATTAATTTGATTATCTCCACTGTGTTTGCTTTTTTTCTATAACTGTGCTTCCACTTGTTTTTCATTAAAATATTCAGAGTCGTTGGAGAATTCCAGGATTTATGTGGATAAATATCAGTGAGAGGAGAGATCCTGTTTCTGGGGCAAGTGGATGGAATAGTGAATCCACTATTGGCCTTTCAGCTCTGGGGTCGAAGACCAAGTCCGGCCTCAGCTGACGGCTTAATGGGTCCTTGGTGAAATGAATTTGAATGATCTCAATCTAATTCTGAGTAGTTTAGGCCTACAGTACAAAACTGATACTAAATGGTTATCATACCCAAAGGCCATGAAATGACCGGTGTGGGAAATGAACAACAAAGAACCTTCACTATAATTGACCTAAAGATGCTTGATGTTAACACTGAGTGACACTTCCAACACAGGAGGGAAAACATCACAATTTTTTTTAGCAAAGTTGCAATCTCATCATATGTTCTCTGGAGAATAGTCTTCAGAAAATAAAAGAAGATGCTTAACTGTTCCTTCATCCAAACAAAACAAAATCCATTTTATTGCTACATCACTCTATTGTGTGAGATTTTCTGAGCTTTAAAGTGGGTGCTCTAACCACCTACATAATACCAGTTACTACTTTTGTATATGTAGAATGAGCAATATGAATTATGTTATAAAATATTGTATTTTCTCTATTAATTTTAGCAAAATATACACAAGTATACAATATGAAATACAATTTAATATTCAAAGCTACATTTTTACCAATGCATGTTAAATCGATTGTTAATCAGAGATTAACAAGTTAATGTGTGAATGATAAAATGTCAATGTAGAATGAGCAGCCTTTGATTTAGTTTAATTTGATTTGTTATTGTACCAAGATAAAGTGAAAAGTTTTGTTTTGCATGCTAACCAGATAAATTATACCTTACATAGATGTGGTGGCTCAGCGTCACAGCGCCAGGGAGCCGAGTTCGATTCTAGCCTTGGGCGACTCTCAGTGTGGAGTTTGCACATTCTCCCCACATCTGGGTGGATTTCCTCCGGGTGCTCTGGTTTCCTCCCACAATCCAAAGATGTGCAAGTTAAATGAATTGGCCATGCTAAATTGCCCATAGCATTCAGGGATGTGTAGGTTAGGTGCATTAGTCAGGATAATAGGGGAGGGGAATGGGTCTGGGTGAGTTACTCTTCGGAGGATCAGTGTGGACTTGTTGGGCCAAAGGGCCTGTTTCCACACTGTAGGGATTCTATGATTCAGGAATGTAGAACAGAATGCAGAATATAGTGTTACAACTACAAAGATGGTTCAGAGAAAAATCAACTCCAATATATGAGAGGTCCATTCATAAGTCTGATAATAGCAGGCAGGAAGCTGTTTTGAAATCTGTTGGTATGTGCTTTCAAATGTTTATATATTCTGCCTGATAGAAGAGGGTGAAAGAGAGTATTATTAGGGTGGGAGGGGGCTTTTACTATTTTGGTTGATTTCCTAAGGCAGCAGCAAGTGTAGATAGAGTCATTGGAAGGAAGGTTGTTTTTTTGTGATGGACTAGGTTGCATTCACAACTCTCAGTAATTTCTTGTGGTCTTGGGGAGTACAGTTGACAAACCACATTGTGAAGTATTTGAATAGGAGATTTTCTATGAGGCATCTATAAAAACTGGCAAGAGTGTATGTTGTTTATGCATGAATTGAAACATCTTTCATGCATGTGAAGCTAAGAGTATTATATATTCACAAATACTACTGTATTTCACAAATTTTGGTTCAGCAATAATTCTGTATTTCATGGAATCTTATTAAGAGAATGCATGCATGGTTTATTTTGAACTAAAAAAATCTCTGGGTGATTTAAATATGATGATTATGTTGATTGAAATAGTGGATTACATGGATAGATACAAGCATTTTTTTCAACAGTGCTCTCTGGAACAATAAGACACAACATTATGCTTTTGGAATGATATCAGGAAGTATACTCTCTCAAAGTATAGCAAAATCTAATCTAATTATGTGATAGAAAAGGCTCAGGGTGGGTTCAATGACACTAAAGTGAACGATTTAATCACAGTATCATGACAATCTTTGAAGATAATATGTTGTCATCAGAAAGATGCAATGGAAAATGTTAAGTGAAATAACAAAATATGCCTTGCTTATAGATATCAAAGCAATCTAACAGAATCTACTATATACTGTAGTAAGGGACCCCATAGTGATCAGAGCATGGCTTATTAATTCAATCCAATCTTCTATTCACAGATAGAAAGCTGTGCATTATTTATTCAAATTCACTAGACAGTGGGGGCCAATCATTGTGTTCACAATACAAAGCCAGCATTTAGTTCAATAAATTTCAACTTGCAGCACAGGATAGTACTAATTTGAGCTGAAACTAGAAAAACAAAGTGACAAGCAGGTAAAATGCTTTGCCGGAGGAAGGAAGAAAAATTAGGAATTGGTGTCAATAAAATTGATTATGGGATATTTCTCAATGGGAGGCATCTGTCAGCTGGAAGACAATGCATGTGACAAGATCTGTAGAATATGTGGAAGCAAACGGGGAGGAAATCAATGCTAATTGGCTTAAAATAGCATTTGCACAAGGATATCATTGTGATATTTACCAAAATAAAGATATAACAGAATAATTACAAGATATCTGTTAGATATTGTAGATGGTTGCAATTCTCCAATTTTCATTGTACTGCAATGACTATACCTCAAAAGTAGTCATAGAGTCACAGAGACATATAGCATGAAAACAGTCCTTTTGTTCAAAACAGTCCATGCCAACCATAATCCCAAACTAAACTAGTCTCATCTGTCTGCACTTGGCCCATATCCCTCCAGACATTTCGTATTCATGAAATTACTGTAATGCCTTTTAAATGTTGCAACTGTACCTGCATCTACTATTTTCTCTGGAAATTTATTCCACAAGTGAAACCATTCTCTGTGTGAAAAAAAATTGTCCCATCTGTCTTTTTTCAAATCTTTCTCCTCTCATGTTAAAAATATGCCCCTGTTTTTGAAATTCCTCATCCGAGGAAAAAGACTTTTGCTATTCGCCTTATCTATACCTCCCATTGATTTTATAAACCTCTATAAGGCCATCCCTCAAACTCCTATGCTCCAGTGAAAACTGTCCCAGCCTATCCAGTATCTCCTTATAACTCAAACACTCTATTCCCTGTAATATCCTGGTAAATCTTTTTTGAACCTTCTCCACCTTAATAATATCCTTCCTATAACAAAGTGACCAGAACCTTTCACAGAGGCCTCACCAAAGTCTTGTACAACCTCAACATAACGTCCCAACTCCTATACTCAAAAGTCTAAGCAATGAATTCAAGTGTGCTAAACCACCCTATCTATATGTGAAGCAACCTTCAAAGAATTATGTACCTGAACCTCAAGGTCTCTGTGTTCTAGAACACTACCCAAGGCCCTTCTTTTAATTGTGTAAGTCCTGCCCTTGTTTGGTTTACCAAAATGCAATATCTTGCACTTATCCAAATTAAACTCCTTTGATCACTCTTCAGCCTATTGATTCAATTGATCAAGACCTCTTTGCAAACTTAGATGACAATAATAATGCTAATAATCTCTGATAATCTTCATCATAGTTTATAGGCAGTGAAGTGTTCTAGAATGTTGTAGGTCATGAAAAGTACATTGTTAATGCAAAATTCTTCCTGTCCTTCATGACATATCCTTTTATTCCCATTAAAGAGACTGGATTGAACATCACAGAGTGGGAGACCACAGAAACAGAAATGGTAGAATCTTCCCAGGCATGGGATGATGTGATCAACGGTGAGAGAGTTGGGAAATTTGCATGAGATTGGCAATAAGGAAGTTGTCAAGCAATGAGGGCTAGTCCTACTTAGCCAGTTTCCAATTGTCCCATGTACCAGATAGAAACTGGATAGTAACAATGCCCAGCACAAATGGTAATCTGATGAAGCCTAATCAGGCTATGCACACTGGCGTAAACACCATATCTTTTTTATTTTTCTGTGTTTTTGATTGTGTACTGAAATGGGAAAGGGGTTGTGTTTCTTTACAAAAAATTGTTGAAGGATTGTTATACTTTTTAAAAGCAAGTTACTGAAACTAATTGTAAATTAGTTTTGTTCAAGCAGTGGGAATCTATGCTGTTTTGTTCAAGCAGTGGGAAAAGTTGCTTGATGACAGTCTAGCACGTGGTGGGTGTGCATAAAGTCAGATTCAGTTAGCAACAAATAGCTGAGTGTTTTGTGGTGTTGTGACTAGCTGTGGATAACAAAGGCCTTCAGCCTGCCAACAATTACATGCTTGGCATCTGGGTAGCTCTGTTTCCAGAATCTTGGAATGTTGAGAAGGGAGGAGATGTGTATCTTTGCAGTCAATAGCACCCGAAGCCTGAATAATGCCAGTTATCCTCTCCCAGATGCTATAAAGGATTATTTTTGACCTATAAGCAAGAGATTTTATTATTTGTGAACCAGTCACCCAACCAGTTACCTCCTCCAAGGAAATGAAAAGTTACGAAGAAAAAAAATTTAAAACAGCCATTGCAGGAAAGCAAAAGTGTCATCTTAGTGAACCCTATGAATTGGGTAATTGAATCACTTTCCCAGTACTTTTTTCCCCATGACCCAATTTTTGTTTTGTTTTGTCAATGTCTGTCTGTAAGTGTGTTTTATAAAGGGGTTAGAGTGCTGACTATTCGAACACAATTTATAGATGTTTACTTGCAGCTAATAATGATGTCGTCCTTGTTAAGTAGAAAACCATGATCCACAATTTTTTTGTTTGCCAGGGTTGAGTGGGTCTTGATTTCAAGTGCACTACATCAATGAGTTGTGACATTGGCACCAGGTATCAACATCTCAGTACGTGCTCCCCAAACGACTGCACACGTCTTCAGATCCAAAAGAACCTCCATGTCTACATCAAAAAACTGGGGTGCCAATTTTCCTCTAACAGCTCTATGAAAACTGACAGGAACTGTATGAGGTAGCTGCAGAGCCCAGCACTTGATTGACTGGATTTTGAAGATAGTGACGGTACCAAGAATCTTCGGAGGTCCTGGTGGAGAACAATACTTCCACCTGTGACAAGTGAGAGAACATTAATGAGCAGGGTTGGTGCCTAAGTGGTGAAGTGAGTAGCCCTTGCAGAGAGAAACCATCCATAAGACTCATCAAAGGTGACACTTAGCCAATTTGTGGTGAGATTCATTCCAAAGATTTGGATTATAAGTAGGAAGCAAACTTGACGAATGTAATGATTTTCAATAGATAAGTTAGAAACTAGTTTCAAATTATTGAATTAGTCTATGGCATGGTGCTCAGGAATACGAGATGACTCAGGAAAGCTATCATTAAAGAATTATTGAATATAAAGTGGGGATCAAATAGTAGGCAACATGACATCTAAAAATATGTTTCAGATTTAAAAAGGAAACTCAGTTTGGGTTGTAAATTTTAATGCGGTTATTTTATGAATTGGTACAAATTTAGATATTGCTATACGCATATATATGGTATAGTATAGTATTTAAAAGAAATAAAATGCTGTATAACCACTGTAAGGAGTCACAAAAACCTTACAGATTCATGAATGTTTAATTTTCAGAAAAGGGAACAGATGACTCCTACATTGTCTGAACTCCATGAGTCCTCAGTTTACATAATGGGGTTTATACTTAATCTCTATCAAGAAGGACCATCACTTTTCTCATGTAAAAACAAAAGGGGAAAGATACATGGCATCATCAATATCAGCACATCATGCCATCAAATTTAAAGAAATCTCACAACACAGAACTTCATCGATTAGTATTCATGTTGATGGTTTTGATATGTAAAACTACTTGGTAAAATAGACTAGGAAGACCATTGACACAGTATAAATGGGTTAGTGTTTCTTTGCTTGAAAGAAAATGTGTTAAAATCCATGGAAATGAAAATTGACTGGCATTAACTATGGGGTGGTTGATCTGCACTGCCAACTTTATGCCAGGCAGTACATTAAAAAGCTGCCCCCAGGAGCTTGCCAGGTTAGAGCTATTGGTGAACCTAGCTTCCTACCGCACAGAATGTGTTGAACAGAATGTCAGTACATCCCAACTCTAGTGCAACCCTGATATGTACTACTGTTATACAAAGCTGTGTCTCAAGGGCACTAATTTGTAATGTCTAGCTTGCTGTTCCTAATTACAAAATGCAGGCAACTGTAAATTCTTATCTGGGTCAAAAGTAACCTGCAGGGTGTACAATGATGATCGATTTAAATGCCAGTCAGTGGATTAGACACGAGGCAATTTTTTATGACTGAAGAAGTAGAATAATTGCTTGAAAATTCAGTTTGTTTATCTAACTTTTATCATTGTTCTGTACAAACTAGCACCAAAAATCAATATTGGTCTTTTTTTGTAAATTGCAAGAGGTAATATTCATTTAGCTGATGAACTAATGCCTTTCCAGTTGAACAATCATTGTTAAACCCAAAATACATGTTTTGATTCACACTTCCCCCAAAAAAATTTCAAACGACAAATAATACTACCTTAATAGCATTATAAACATTAATAATGATAATTTCTAATCTGCATTTTTCACTTTGTTTTTGTAAAGCTCTACAAAACCAATAGGATTTGCTTGAGGTAAAAAGTGAGGTCTGCAGATGCTGGAGATCACAGTTGAAAATGTGTTGCTGGGATTTGCTTGAGGGTTGTTTACAGGAATATTGGTGTCCACTGGCTCTACAAGTTAACTTTGAGTTTCAAACTTACCAGGTGAAGAGAAGGATGTTCACATATTCCAATGATAGATCAACACTCAACTGAACTCTAAGCATTGTAATATGGTTCCACCATACTCCACGGCCTCATAAATGTAGCCTCTTAATGAATATTATGGAACAGGAAATGAGTGTGAGGGAACAACACTGTTCCTCAAGCCTGGAAATACCAGATGGTCACATAAGAAAATCTAAAAAATGTGATGTTGAACTACTGAAAATGGCAGGTCTCAATTACGCTGAGAAGCTTGGGTTCCCAGAGTCACATTATGACCCACAGAAAAAAAAAGAGTGGCATTTTGTAGACTACTTCAATCAAGGCAAAATACTACACATGCTGGCAATCAATAAACAAGGGAAATAATCAGCTGGTCCACTGACATCTGCCCAGAGTGAAACAGAGTTAATATTTCAGGTCAAGAACCTTTCTTCAAGAATGTTTTTTGAACTCCTTTCCTGTTCTAAGTCAGATTGTGACTTTAAACTCTGAAGTACAAATACAACTTCTGATAATAAGGTAATATCATGAACAGATCCTCTGATAGGAAGATTGTCACTGCTGAAGGGTAGACTGGAGTTGTTTGTTGAGGCCCTGCGGACTTCCTGATACAACTGACTTGGTGAGAATTGCCCACATAGTTGAAACACTCAATGGGCGAAAGTGAGGACTGCAGATGCTGGAGATCAGAGTCAAGATTAGAGTGGTGCTGGAAAAGCACAGCAGGTCAGACAGCATCCAAGGAGCAGGAAAATCAACATTTAGCGCAGAAGCCCTTCATCAGGAATGAGGCTGGGAGCCTCTGGGATGGAGAGATAAATGGGAGGGGATTGAGGCTGGGGAGAAGTTAGCAAAGAGTGCAATACGTGGGTGAGGTGGGGATAAAGGTGATAGGTCGGAGAAGAGGGTGGAGCGGATAGATGGGAAGGAAGATTGGCAGATGGGGATGGGCCATGAGGACTGTTGCTGAGCTGGAAGGTTGGAACTGGAGTAAGGTGGGGGGAGAGGAAATGAGGAAACTGGTGATGTCCACATTGATGCCCTGGGGTTGAAGTTTTCCGAGGCAAAAAATGAGGCGTTCTTCCTCCAGGTATTGGGTGGTGAGGGAATGGTGATGGAGGAGGCCCAGGATCTGCATGTCCTCAGCAGAATGGGAGGGGGAGTTGAAATGTTCAGCCATGGGAAGGTAGGGTTGATTGGTGCGGGTGTCCTGGAAATGTTCCCTAAAGCGCTCTGCAAGAAGGCCACCAGTCTCCCCAATGTAGAGGAGACCACATTGGGAGTAACGGATACAGTAAATGACATTTGTGGAAGTGCAGATGAAACTTTGACGGTGGTGGAAGCCTCCTTTGCAGCCTTGGATGGAGGTGAGGGGAAAGGTGAGGGTGGAGGTGTGGATGCAGGCCTTGCAATTCCTGCGGTGGCAGGGGAAGGTGCCAGCACGAGAGTGTGGGTTGTTGAGGGGCGTGGACCTGACCAGTTAGTCACAGAGGCAACAGTCTTTGTGTAAAGCAGATAGGGGTGGGGAGGGAAATATATCCCTAGTGGTGGGGTCCGTTTTTAGGTGACGGAAAATGTCGGTGGATGGTGGGGTTTATGCTAAGGTTGGTGAGGTGGAAGGTGAGGACCAGAGAGGGTTTTGTCCTTGTGCAACTGGAGGGGTGGGGTTTGAGAGCATAGGTGCAGGACGTGGATGAGATGCGTTGGAGGACGTCTTCAACCATGTGGGAGAGGAAATTATGGACTTGAAAGAAGGAGGTCATCTGGTGTGTTTTGTGGTGGAGTTGGTCCTCCTGGGAGCAGATGCAGTGGAAGTGAAGGTCCTGGAAATACGGGATGGCATTTTTGTAGGAGGTAAGGTGGGGAGAGGTGTAATCCAGTAGCTGTGGGAGTCGGTGGGTTTGTAAAAAATGTCATTGTTGAGTCGGTTGTCATTGATGGAGATGGAGAGGTCTAGGAAGGGCAGGGAGATGTCAGAGATGGTTCATGTGAATTTAAGATCAGGGTGGAATTTGTTAGTGAAATTGATGAACCTCTCGACCTCCTCGTGGGAGCACGAGGTGGCGCCGATGTAGTCATCAATGTAGCAGAAGAAGAGGTGGGGAGCGGTGCCGGTGTAACTACAGAAAATGGACTGTTCTACATAGCCAACAAAGAGACAGGAATAACTGGGGCCCATACGGGTGCCCATGGCTACCACTTTGGTCTGGAGGAAGTGGGATGATTCGAAGGAGAAATTGTTAAGGGTAAGGACCAGTTCAGCCAAACAAATGAGAGTATCAATGGAAGGGTACTGGTGGGGACGTTGGGTGAGGAAGAAATGGAGGGCTTGGAGACCCTGGTCATGGCAGATGGAAGTGTAGAGGGACTGGATGCCTATGGTGAAGATGAGGCGTTGGGGGCCAGGGAAACGGAAGTCTTGGAGGAGGTAGAATGCATGGGTGGTGTCCTGAATATATGTGGGGAGTTCCTGGACGAGGGGAGAATAGGACAGTATCGAGGTATGGCATGCAGATCCTGGGCCTCCTCCATCACCGCTCCCTCACCACCCGACGCCTGGAGGAAGAACACCTCATCTTCCGCCTGGGAACAGTTCAACCTCAGGGCACCAATGTGGATTCACCAGTTTCCTCATTTCCTCTCCCACACATTACCCCAATTCCAACCTTCCAACTCAGCACCATACTCATGACCTGTCCTATCTGCCAATCCATAAATGATATCAGAATAACAGCATACAGCACGCATAAGGCACGTCACTCTTCTCAATTTCTTTCAATCATCCTGCTATCATGGTTATATTTTATTTTCTCCAGCTGTGTAGTTACATTCCCCTCACAAACCCTTCCCAACATTTTATTATAACGAACAAAACTTTCTGGATTAATCCTTTCTTCTTGCCATGAGATCTATTGATAGCTGAATTTCATACATTCCTTCTCCAAGCCAGTTAACTCACCATGTGCTGATCACATTGACAGCCCTGAACACCAAGGTGCTCAAATACTGGAAGTCTGTTCACCACACATTTCAGTGAAGGACACTTACATATCTCTGATACAGAAACAGAAGTTGATAGACAAGCTCAGCAAATCTGGCAGCATCTTTGGAGAGAAATCAGACTTACCATTTCAGGTCGAGTGCCATTTTCTTGGACTGTCAATAATCTGATTACTGAGGATGCCAGTCCTGTCATGATTACCGGCTTTCCAAGTTTATTCAAAAGAATCATTGTAAAGAAGTGAAGACTTTCATTTCTATTTTCTTTTTTGACAGAATAAAATCATTTTGTGTACCAATATGCCTTATAGCTCATACCACTTTACGTTTCTATTCTCCTAATCTTGATACAAAGTGTTTGGTGCAAGATTAAAAAAAGGATAATTTGGTTATTTCAGAGAAGGAAGTTTTAGCATTTATTTTTAATGGATGAATATTTACATTAAATAGCAATCAAAGTTATAAAAGTGCCTACAATATATATTAATTGAAGTCAATAATGACAATCACAAGACTAAGTTCAGTGGATTGTTATTTTTGGAGGGAAAGCGAGATAGCTCTAAAATGAGAAATCCTGGTGAAGTTTCTGCAATACAAAGATTATCTCAGATATAATTAGAAATATAATTAATATTCATGATCTTATCAATCAGGTTTGGTTGCCAGATTGTCGACAGAATCCTTCCAGGAAAACACAACAAGGTAGGGGGTATATTGTTCCACTTGTGTAAAAATTAAAGCAAAAAATAGAAGCAGAGTTGATTTCCCAACAATTATAACTAAACACATATAATGTTCACCCTTGCTTATGAATAGCAATTTACAGTGTCAAATAGCAATGCTGCAGATCATTAAAAGGAATACATGCTACAGGGAGGGAAATTACTGTCTTCTCCTCTCCCCACAAGTCTTCAGATTTGTATGAAACTTGGAATGATTAAAATAAAACTGTTGTCGCATGTCTCCTGTTTTTCACAAAAAAGGAAATGCCATTTATAGAAGATAAAATAATTTTCTCACATTATTTGTACCAAATCAACATTTTTTTCTTCATCAATTAGATTTTAAAAAAAAGGTCTTCAAAATATCCCTGGGTCATTGATGCTTTTTAACTTTTTCTTATGATTAAAAACATACATTTCAGGATATTGAATTTGTGTTGGATAATTATGTGGATGGCACATATTAGCTAAAAGAAAATGTATAATGCCTTGAACTGTTAGTTTAGTGTAGTGTTTGTGTAGGCTAATTAATAAAAATGAAGGAATTAAATTATAGATATTGTGATCTAGTGTATCCTGTGTAAAGAGAAATCCTGTCTAAATATGCACAACCTATGATTTTCTATTAAATTAAAGTGACTAGATCTGTATTGTTAAGGAGCCTCCCCTAGTTAGTGCTTGGGATCAAACTTGTTCCTTAAAAGTGTGATTAGGATTATTGTGGGATTCATTCATTTTGATATAATTGATTAATTGCCTTCTTTATCACTGTAGAATGTAAGTCAACAAGGAGGGAACAATTTCTGCTGTATACTGGGTGTAGCTAAATGAAAAAGCCTTGCCTAACTTGCTATCCATGGTCAGAGAGGAACATTAGCACAAACTTCACAAACCATTATTCAGGGATTTATCCTCGTTTCCACATATTTACATCAGGTGCTTCCACTTGTCATCACAACAAATGCTAGTCACGCTCTTGCTTCAGATGGGTTATTTTACGATGTGGAGGTGTTGGTGTTCAACTGGGGTGGACAAGGTCAGAAGTCACACAATGCCAGGTGAGAGTCCAACAGCTTTATTTGAAATAACAAGATTTTGGAGCATTTCTCTTTCATCAATCAACTCCACCTGAAGAAGGAGCAGTGCTCTCTAAAGGTTTATGATTTCAAGTAAACCTACTGGATTATAATCTGATGGCATGTGACTTGACCAGGGATATGTTAGGAGTAGCATTGTAGATCAAAATTTTTGATTCACATATACTCTATGTAAAGATTGAAGCATCCCAACATGGAAGCAATGTTTCCATTTGTGAGCAATTCCAAAACTAAAAAATTATAAAGATAGAACAGTTGCCAATAAATCCAACAAGGACTTCAGTTGTTCCTTCTTGATGCAGAAGACATTTAACATGTGAAACGTGGAACCACATAGCAGTGGTTAGCACTGCTGCCTCACAGCGCCAGAGACCCGGGTTCAATTCCCACCTCAGTTGACTGACTGTGGGGAGTTTGCACATTCTCCCTGCGTCTGCGTGGGTTTCCTCCGGGTGCTCCGGTTTCCTCCCACAGTCCAAAAACGTGCAGGTTAGGTGAAGGCGTAAATATAGGGGAATGGGTCTGGGTGGTTTGCTCTTTGGCGGGTCGGTGCGGACTTTTTGGGCTGAAGGGCCTGTTTCCACACTGTATCTAATCTAATCTAAAAAAATAGTAGTTGAAATATGAAGCAAAAGATGTGAAAGCAGATAAATGGCTAATGAATGAAATTTACATAAGAGTTAAGAGGTAAGAACATGTTCATTTGGACCATAATCACGAGCTCATTCCAGTGGACTGTACGTCAGTATTGTTCATTCTATGTATTTCTAAGAATTGAACTAGCAAGCCAAACAGTTCAATCGTAAATATGGAAGGTGAGACTAGTATCTTGTCACCAAGTCAGCCTTTATTTACTTCTACATTGGCTGTGGCCAGCCAGCTCAGAGTCAGTCATAAAGACATACAGCACAGAAACAGACCCACCCTCTGCATGCAAAGTTTGCTCCTTAGATGTCATATCTTTCCCCTCTCACCATAAACCTATGCTCTCTAGTTCTGGACTCACCAACGCTAGGAAAAGACTTTGTCTGTTTACCCTATCCATGCCCCTCATGATTTTATAAACCTCTATAAGGTCACCCCTCAGCCTCCTACATTCCAGGGAAAACAGCCCCAGCCTATTCAACCTCTCCCTATAGCTCAAATCCTCCAACCCTGGCAACATCCTTGTAAATCTGTTCTGAATGCTTTCAAGGTTCACAACATCCTTCCAATAGGAAAGAGACCAGAATTGCACGCAATATTCCAACAATGGCCTAACCAATGTCCTGTATAGCCACAACATGACCTCCCAACCCCTGTACTCAGTATTCTGACCAACAAAGGAAAGCATACCAAACACCTTTTTCGCTATCCTATCTACCTGCAATTCCACTATCAAGGAGCTATGAACCTGCACTCCAAGGTGTCTTTGTTCAGCAACACTCCCTAGGACCTTACCATTAAGTGTATAAGTCCTGCTAAGATTTGCTTTCCCAAAATGCAGCACCTCACATTTATCTAAATCCAACACCATCTGCTACTATAGCCCATTGGCCCATTTGATCAAGATCCCATTTTAACCTTCTTCACTATTTACTACGCCTCCAATTTTGGTGTCATCTGTAAACGTACTAACTATACCTCATGCTCACATCCAGATCAACTATATATATGACAAAAGGTAGTGGACTCAACACCAATCCTTGTGATACTCCACTGGTCACAGGCGTCCAGTCTGAAAAACAACCGTCCACTTTTAAGCCAGTTCTGTATCCAAATAGCTAGTTCTCCCTGTATTCCATGAGATCTAATCTTGCTAACCAGTCTTCCATGGGGAATCTTATCGACTGCCTTACTGAGGTCCATATAGATCACATCTACCACTCTGCCCTCAATCCTCTGTTACTTCAACAAATACAAGCTTGAGACATAATTTCCCATGCAAAGCCATGTTGACTATTCCTAATCAGTCCTTTTTTTTTAAACTGAGGAGTTTAAAATATATGAAACCCCAACACTACCACCTAACTGCGGTAGTGCTTATATTTTCCCCAGCACCCATGTTGTGTGTGTGCAGGTGTGAGACACAGTGAAAAGACACAAGGTGCACGAATCTTTATTCAAATTTCCACCACCAGGAAGAAAGGAAACACCTGAGTGGCCAGTGACAAACAGTGTCCTTCACATCAAAGGGTAATGCTGTGTGATCAAACAGTGAAGGGGAGGGAAGGGATTAAATCAAAATAGAGTTGGAGGGGAACATCCTGGTTATTTTTTTACCGAGTCTCCCTTTATTTATACATGGAGAGTCCTTGACACTGGTCCAGCTCCCTCAGAGCCAGCTCTCAGAGTGAACAGGTTGTTTGAAACTCCTGGTTTTTTTTTCTTTCTTTTTCACTCTTTTTTTCTTTTACCGCCTAACTGTGGTAGTCTTATTTTTACTCCACACCCATGTTGTGTGTGTGCAGGTGTGAGACACAGTGAAAGACACAAGGTGCACAAATCTTTATTCAGTTTCCACCACCAGGAAGAAAGGAAACACCCGAGTGGCCAGTGACAAACAGTGCCCTTCACATCAAAGGGCAATGTTGTGTGATCAAAACAGTGAAGGGGAGGGCAGGGACTAAATCAAAATAGAGTTGGAGGGGGAAATGATGCACTCCACTCCCTGCGGCACCCACCTCTCCCTGAACAACTCCAGGGTGTTGGTGGACACCGCGTGCTCCTTCTCAAAGGACACCCGGGCCCTAACATAACCGTGGAAGAGGGGCAGGCAGTAACGTCCTGGTTATTTTTTCTTTTTTTTCGTTTTTTTTTTCTTTTTTTTGCAGGTGTGAGACACAGTGAGAGACACATGCCTGACAAATCAGCTAGCACTCTTTGAGGAAGTAATAAGCAGGTTAGACCAAGGAGGGCCAATGGATGTTATAGGGCCCATGGTGTTAGAGGCAAGATGCTAGCATGGATAGATGCTTATCTGTCTGTCAGGAAGTAGAATGTGGAGAAAAAGGGGTTCTTTTCAAGATGGCAGGAAGTGACAAGTGGTGTTTAGCAAGGCTCAGTGTTGGGATCACAACTATTCATTTTATACATTAATGATCTAGATGAAGGAACTGAGGGCATTCTGGCTAAATTTGCAGATGATACAAAGATAGGTAGAGGGACAAGTAGCATTGAGGAGGTGGGGAGGCTGCAGAAGGATTTGGACAGGTTAGGAGAGTCGGCAAAGATGTGGCTGATGGAGTACAATGTGGGCAAGTGTGGGGTCATGCACATTGGTCAGAAGAATACAAGTATGAACTATTTTCTAAATTGGGAGAAAATTCAGAAGTGTGAAGTGCAAAGAGACTTGGGAGTTTTCGTCCAGGATTCGCTCAAGGTAAACTTGATGGTTGAGACAATAGTTAGGAAGACAAATGCAATGATGGCATTTATTTTGAGAGGACTTGAATATGTACTTATGAGGCTCTATAAGGCACTGGTCAGGCCATATTTGGAGTATTGTGTGCAGTTTTGGGATGTACTCAAGGAAGGATGTACTGACCTTGGAGCGTGTTCAGACAAGGCTCACAAGAATGGTCTTAGGAATGAAAAGCTTAACATATGAGGAACGCTTGAGGACTCTGGGTCGATACTCAATGGAGTTTAGAAGAATGCAGGTAGATCTAATTGAAACTCACAGAATACTGAATGGCCTGGACAGAGTGGATGTTGGGAAGATATTTCCATTGGTAGGAAAGACAAGGACTTGAGGGCACAGCATTAAAGTAAAGGGAAGACCTTTTAGAACAGAACTATGAAGTAACTTCTTCAGGCAGAGACTGGTGACTGTATGGAATTCATTGCCACAAAAGGCTGTGGAAGCTAGGTCAGTGAATGTATTTAGGACTGAGACAAATAGGTTCTTTATTGTGAAGGGGATCAAGAGTTGTGGGAGAATGGGAGAAACTTAACAGCCATGGTTGAATGGACAAGCAAACTAAATGGGCCAAATGGCCTAATTTCAGCTGCTACGTCTTATGTTCTTCTTGACATTAATTATGTTCTGTTTAGTTTGCATTTTGTGCTCATATTGGTTGTTCACACTTAACAGTATTTACTAAACTTCATCCATGATAACTTTATCTGGCTTAATTTCCCATTACTTAATGATATTTTTATCTCTTTCTCTTTAACACAAAATATTGCCATGTATGTTGCACAAAATCAATCTCTCCACTAGGTTTGCTTTATGTGTTAATCATTTCATTTGCAGTTTTTGTACCCTGGTTCTCTTGCACCATCTAAGTTTGTCTCATTATCTCATATTCTGTAGATCTTGCATTCCAAGTACTCAAAACTTCTCTCAGTTGATTAAAGCTAGTAAAGAAATTTGTCAAGATCACTAAATTCTCACACATTAGTTGATAATTATTTGCTAGCTGTGTCTCTGAGCTAGTTATTTCACAGTGATTTTTCAAAGACTGCCAGGTCTTGGAAATTATCCAAGATGTCATTTGAATGCAGCAGTCCAAGTATACCTGGTTCACTGGATTTTCTTTGCTCCTTCACTTTTATCCCATTTAAGCACAGATCTTAAGTCCATTGGCTAAAATAGGTGTTTTTTATTCAGAATTCAAGGAAAAATGTAACAACCTTCATCTGTTTGTCTGAACTTAAAAAGCCAGCATTGTCAATAGTTCTATCAAATATTTTCAAATAGCAAAAGACTGGTAATATTCAGACGTCATCCATTAGCTGTGTTAGGGCAACCACCAATAAGATAGCAAAATATACAAACCTGTGGGAAGTTGGTTTTGTCTGATGAATGCATTATTACAATTATATTTCTTTTACATCTTTGCTTGATTGCTAAAATTGTTAACTTCTATCACAGAAAATTAACCTTAGATTACCCAATCATTAACCCGAAAAATTAAGGAGTGATTCTCCTGTGTACATCACACAGTGGTAAAGTGTTAATTCTCAATCAAAATCAGTTATTTCTGTGTTCAGGACATTTATTCAATTGTTCACACACCATCTTGTGTCTTGTTATATTGATCAATTCACAGTATATATGTACCACAGGAGAACATTCCACCCATCAGACTGTACCAGCTCTTTGAAGCAGCCTGGAATTCACTCCCGAAAACAGTCAGCCATGCTTCAATTCTCTTGCCCTCTTTCCTTACTCCACTCTTCCAGTGTTCACAGTCAAATCCTGCTACAGAAAGCAGACTTTTTTATTGTGTGACAAGATGATTAGATGCATACTTGTGGCATTTTGATACATTCATTGTTTATTTAATCTCCTGAATGATGTGACAGGAAATAAGAGAGGCTGCTATGGGAGTGATTGAATCCAGAAGACCCTTCCGCTTTTCTCAGCACATTAACACACCTGAGTTAAAGAGGGTTTCTGCAATCTCGTCAAGATAAGTCAGGGTACAATTACTCACCTTTCACTCTACAACAGTCCCAGTTGTGTCTTCAAAACAATCATTTTAAGTGAAACAATATTAAGTGAATCAGATTTTCCATGTAAAATCTAAATGAAGTTAAGTTCTCCAGTGAGCCCCTCCTCCAATCTCAGCCAGTTTCTCCTCAGTCCTCTGTTACCTCGATGAATTTTGAATGAATTAAATCCAATTCGATTGGTTTTTGGAAACTTAAGGGAATCAAGCAATGTGGGAATAGCATGAGATGGTAGAAAAGCATCCACAATTTTACTGAATGGCAGAGTAAGATCAAGGAGCTAATTGCCTCTCCCTGCTCTAAGTCCTATGCTGAAGACACAGTCTGGTTTATAAAAGACACGAGATTCACTGAAGTGAATATTCAAGGCAACAGAACCTGAGCCTACACAGTGTGACTAACGTGGTAAAAACAATGACTGCAGATGCTGGAAGCCAGATTCTGGATTAGTGGTGCTGGAAGAGCACAGCAGTTCAGGCAGCATCCAAGAAGCAGCGAAATCGACGTTTCGGGTAAAAGCCCTTCATCAGGAATAAAGGCAGTGAGCCTGAAGCATGGCAGTGGGAGAGGGACTCCCTGAGATTCTTGTAGAGAAGGAGGAAAACTTTTTCAAGGCAGGCAGTGTGACGAACATCCAGTGTTAGCTATGGCTCAGCTCGGACTGCCCTCATGTCTCTGTGGTATGGCAGGTCCTACTTCAGGGCTTAAGCACGATGATCAAGGCTGATACTCAAGTGTTGAACTGAAAAGAATGCTGTACACTGGCAGATGAAATGTTAAACCAAGGCCTGAGATGCCTGCTTAAGTTTAAGATCCAATAGCATTCATTCAAGAAAGAGCAATGGAGTTATCTCTGTTGTCCTGGTCAATATTTATCCTCAATAAGCTTCACAAGAACAAATTTATTGATCATAATTAGTGGTTGTTTGTGAGAAAATTGACTACCATACTTCTCATATTTCAAGGAGAAAGTGAGGTCTGCAGATGCTGGAGATCAGAGCTGAAAATGTGTTGCTGGAAAAGCACAGCAGGTCAGGCAGCATCCAAGGAACAGGAAATTCGACATTTCGGGCATAAGCCCTTCTTATGCCCGAAACGTCGAATTTCCTGTTCCTTGGATGCTGCCTGACCTGCTGTGCTTCTCATATTTCAACACTGGCTGCCATAATGATTGTCTGATGGTGGTGAACATTTCTATATAAGTACAAGTCTTTCATAGAATCATGGAATGTTGCAGTACAGAAGGAGGCCATATGACCCATCATGTATAGATCAGTTCCCAAAAGAGCTACCCAGCTAGTTGGTTAGTTGCTCTCTAGTCTCTTCTAACAACTTAACCACTTTCAAATACATATGTAGTTCTCTTTTGAAACCTGCTATGGAAACATTAGTAGACATTCATTCCCTAAAATATATTACTGAGCCAGATGGGTTTTTACAGCAATTAGCAATGGTTTCAAAGTTACTTTTACATGTTTTTAGAACCATGAATATATCTCTGCTTAATGTTTCCTACTCTAATTTCACTTTCTCCAGTCCATCCAGACAATTGAAACCCCCCATTTCTGGACTCATTCTAATTAATATCTCCAATTAAAGTTGTTATAGGTATCTAATCAAGTTAGTCAGATAGCCAAGAAAATACATGGACCTTGGTTCTAAAAATACAGGCAGAGCGTTAAAAACAAAATGTGTATGTGGCCAATGTTTATTAGGTGGGAACACGTTCACCGAAGCAAATAACATAACGGAAAAGAGATACATGATATGATGTCATGATTAACTCGTCACTGTGACATAACTGTCAGTGGGTTTGGCTGTTAGTAAAAGGGTGGTGTTTCAAGACTATTTTAGGGATTTTTATTGTTCTTAATGAACCAACTTCTGGGCCAAGACATCTGGATTCAAGTCCCACCTGCTCCAGAGATGTGTACAACATGTCTGAACAGGTTGTTTAAAAATATCAATATTATCATGACAATAATCATAACCTCAATCACTTGTAGTCAAATTAAACTTGTAAACAAGACCCTTTTTCCTTTTTTCTTTTCCTCTTAGCAGACAACATGTCAAACCTTGGAATTCACAGACAAATCCCTTCAGGCATAAAAATGGACAAAAATTTATTTATTCTGGCTAGTAAAATGTAAAGCTGTATCAAAAGTTTACATTTGGTAAGTACTCCAAATAGATCGAATACTGCAATTAAAAAGTGAACAAATCAAATTAACTATTTCAGTTGAGGTTCTTTACAGCAGTCCCTAACAACGAGGCCTTATCTTAAATGTTCAGATAACAACCTCCTTAAAAGAAGACATTTTAGCACACTTGCGTTCAATGCTCAGACTTTAGAGTAAAGGAGTTGGGATGTCATACTGAGCTTCGTGAAGCCTCTTCTGGAGTACTACGTTGTAGTTCTGGTTGCCCTGCTATAAGAAGGATATTATTAAATTGGAGAAGGTTCAGAATAGATTCACATCTATGTTGCCAGGAATGGAGGGTTTGAATTATAACAATAGGCTGAATAGGCATGGACGTTTTACACTGGAGCATGGGTGATTGAGGATTCACCTTATAGAAGTTTATAAAATCATGAGGGGCATTGATAAGTTGAATAGCAAAGTTTTTTTCTGTAGGGTAGGGGACATCAAAAGTAGGGGATTTTTTTAAAAGGGAGTGGCGCAAGTTTTAAAAAGGACATGAGGAGCAATTTTTTACACTGAGAGTGGTTCATGTGTGGAATGAACTGTCAGAGGAAGTGATAGGTTTAGGTACAGTTGCTTCGTGTAAAAGGCATTTAGATAAGTACATGAATAAGAAAGCTTTGGAGGGATATGAAACAAATGCAGGCAAATGGGGCTAGCTTAGTTCGGAAAACTTGGTCAGCATGGACTAGTTGGACCAAAGACCTGTTTACATGCTGTATGACTCTATGACTCAATGGTTATTATACTCCAACTGACAACATTTTAATCTTAAAGAAAACATAGCCAGACTCTCTTAGTCAAACTGCAAATCCAACTGTCTTGTGTTATGCCTTTTGTAATCTTGAAACACTGAAAAATTTTATCTAACACAACTAAAAATGGGATAAAGTTAATCAATTTAGCTATATATTGATAAATCTTTTGAGACTGAATACAAAAATCTGTTGGCCTGAAAGAAGAAGTCACATTGGTCAAAGTTTAGATATCCTTATCATAGTATGATTTTTAATGTTGTAAAGATCCAAATTGTAGCTGACATACATCGTACCTGAGCTGAAGCAATCAGATATTGACGGAGGTGGGAAAAAGAGGAAGTTTCATTTACATTGTTCAATCAGCTCCTTTATTGAGCAGATGTACTTACAATGCTTTCATTGTAGTTCTTTCAACTCATTAGAGAAGATTGTAATAAAATGTGAATTGGATGATTTCTGTCAGGTCACATCCATTTTATTGAATCATAGTTTAATAAATGTATTCAAAAGCATCTGATCTAAAGTTAGTTTCTCATATCCATATAATCTGCTACAACTGAAACTAAAATATCAAGATGTACAATTCAGTGAATAATACAAATATAAGCTTATCATGCAAAGTAATGAATTGATAACCAATTTAATTTATGGAATTGAATATATCACGTTAAAAGTAATACACTGTTTAAGAGAGTCCCATAAAGCATATTGTTGATGGGAACAGCATCATCTCTCTCTTTCTCTATTGCCTCCACAGCATACATATACTTTGAAAGAACATAAATCAGATGGGATTAATGGAAGCTGTTGAACTATGAAAAGGGCCATTTAGACAGTGAAAATTTAATGAAAACTTGACTAGCAATAAAATAGATCAAAATGCATTACAATGAATGGCACTATTCAGTTAAATGTTTGAAATCAGACTGTTCTGATCCTGCAATCTCATGGCAAAATGATGCTGGGATGATTTGATTTATATTTCAACTATGTCATCTAGTTTTATAAACTTGCCCCTTCCTAGTTGCTAAATAGGGATGACAGATGTCAGATGTCAGGTACCCTTAAAATAAATCATATATAGCATTGTGCAGTCAGTCAGGGAGGATACCACAGTCTACAAATCGCATGCTTACAACGTCATTTAGAAAGAAATCTGAATTTTAACCCATAGTGTGGAGATCAGGTCTTCTAGCTCCTATTTATTAGCCACATTACAAACATAACAAAAATACTTTAATCATTAGTTATTATAAGCAAAGTCACTAAATATCTTCTTTTAAAATACTTTGAGTCGTAATATTGGCTTACAGCAGCAGAACAGAATGCACTCCACATGAATTATCAACTCACTCTCAACATTAAGATTTTGCTTTCCATTAATTGAAAAATATCATGAACATTCTTATTGACAAACCCAATAAAATTAACAATGAGACAAGAGAAGATATTTGCAAAAATGTTGAACAAACATGCTGTGAACGTCAGTGAAATGAAGATCTCGCCCAACGAAACATCAGTCATTTCTTTACTGTTGGGAAAGACCAATTTCATGACCTATAATATCTTACCAGAAGTAATGAGAACAGGAAATTTGAAGTATTGAAAACAAGTAGCAACTAGAGATCTCACACTTTCATCTGAATATTTAAAAATACTTTCAAGATTAGAAAACAACTCACTTTCAGCTGAAGAATGCTCAAGTACAAAATAGAATAAATATTAGAAGATAATTAAGGACAAACAAAACAATTTCCTTTAATTCTTCTGATAAAGTAGGAAATGCTATATGTGTGTGCTTAGAATTTAAAAGCTTCAGTACACTATGCAGAAGAACATAAAGGTCTGGGACTCAGTAAAATTGCAAATGCGAGGTCTAACACTTTGGAAAAAAGAATACAAGCATGGACTACTTTCTAAACAGTGAGAAAATTCATAAAGCCAAAGTACAAAGGGATCTGGGAGTGCTAGTCAAGGATTCTCTAAAGGTAAACATGCAGATTCAGTCCGTGATTAAGAAAGCGAATGCAATGTTGTCATTTATCTCAAGAGGGTTGGAATATAAAAGCACCGTTGTGCTACTGAGACTTTATAAAGCTCTGGTTAGGCCCCATTTGGAGTACTGTGTCCAGTTTTGGTCCCCACACTTCAGGCAGGGCATACTGGCACTGGAGCATGTCCAGCAGAGATTCATAAGGATGATCCCTGGAATGGTAGGTTTAACATACCGAGGAACAGCTGAGGATCCTGGGAATGTATTCATTGGAGTTTAGAAGATTAAGGGGAGATCTAATAGAAACTTACAAGATAATACATGGCTTGGAAAGGGTGGATGCTAGGAAATTGTTTCCATTAGGCGAGGAGACTAGGACCCGTGGACACAGCCTTAGAATTAGAGGCGGTAACTTCAGAACAGAAATGCGGAGACATTTCTTCAGCCAGAGAATGGTGGGCCTGTGGAATTCATTGCCGCAGAGTGCAATGGAGGTCGGAACGCTAAATATCTTCAAGGCAAAGATTGATAAATTCTTGATGTCACAAGGAATTGAGGGCTACGGGAAGAATGCAGGTAAGTGGAGTTGAAATGCCCATCAGCAGAGTGGCGGAGTGGACTCGATGGGCCGAATGGCCTTACTTCCACTCCTATGTCTTATGGTCTTATAATTATCTTCTTAAATCAAAATAAGAAATATTTCCAATAGGCAATAGATGGAAAAACTAAATAATGCATTATTAAAGCCTACTTTATCAAGCCAACTTAAAAATAATATCAACTTCATAATCTCCACGAGATTTAGGAACTGGTTAAAAGCTTTGTTGAAAACTAATTGTAAGGCTTGAAACAAAAAGGTAGACATGAGTGTTCACTGCCTGAATAGTAACAGGGTGCAATAGATATTTTCTAACCAACCTGTTCAGAGATGTCATTACACTCCTCTGGAGTAGGCGGGATTTTAATCCTTGCCTCTTGGCTCAAAGGTCTATTACTGACCACAAGAGAGAATTATCTGGTATTTAAATAATTCACCTGTTCTTAATTCTTAATTTCATTGAAACCACTATAATGAGAATCAATCCAGTTAAATATATTTTCTTTTGCTTTCTTTTTATTTTCTTTTATTTTCCAGTCTATCCAGAAATACTCATAACACAAAATTGAATGATTTTTTTTATTCCACATCACCAAATCAACCCTGATACATTTTTTCCCCCTATCTATTAACCACCAGCAGCAAATCATTCGTGTTTTCCAATTACTTAATTTAAGACCAAAGCCCATTAAGGGCAATGCCGGCCATCAAATATGAGGAAGAGATAGGGAGAGGAGAAGGGGACTAAATCTAGATGGAGTTGGAAGCATGGATGAAGCACTGTAGTGCCTACCTCTCTCTAAAGACATCACAAATATTGGTGGACATCGTGTAATCCCTCTATAAGGCAATGCAAGCAAAAGCATAGCCATGAACTATGGGCCGACAGTCAGCAACTATGACCAACCATCAAACCAAGTTATATAATCGATGTGTTACTGACATAAGCTGATTGCTGTTCAGATGGTAAAGTATCCACCACAAAGGGAGGGAATTAAGACAACTGTTGGATAATATTAAATTATAAAGTACAGAACTAAAGGCGCCGTCCACGCTTTAGATTTGTACAGGCAGCAGAGGCTACAATTTGGTGTTAAAGGTGACTCATTTGAAAATAACTTCAGTGGGGCCTAGCTTTAGCAAGACTGATAAACTTGACATACTTGGACTGAAGAGGTTAAGACAGCCCTAATGCGAATTAAAAGTAAAATACTGTGAATGTTGCAAAGCTGAAATAGAAACAGGAAGTGCTAAAGAAACTCAACAGGTCTGGCAGGATCTGTGGAGAGAGAAACAGAGATATTTGAGTTCAATGGGTTTTTCAGAATAGAATCTGTTTCAAAGAACAATCGTTGGACTTGAAGTATTAATTTTGTTTCTCTCTGGAGGCTTTTAGGTAATAAGAGTGGAATGAAAATTAGATATGTACCTGCAAGGTACCATATTCTTGGATTCTAAATTCAAGCATAATCTTAATTCATTGATGAGTATTTAGGAACAGCCATGAGGGAAAATAAGGCTAACAGTCTTGTATCATTCCTTTCCACTATTCATACATTCTTTTATAGAAAAATCATTCATTAAAAAGATTCTGAAATACATTATTTATGAAATACAATCTTTCTCCATTCTGGGATTACCAAATTTTCTAAAGTGATAATTTTCATAAGATCTAAGTCCAACTGTATTCAGTTTTGTTAAAGATTGTCAACATTTAAAATTTGCAATACATTACTCAGAAATTCAAATAACAATTGTTCTGTCTCTTTTGTTTCATCCAACCATTGCCTGTTTCATTCTCCATCCCTACAACCCTCAAATACCTATGCTCTTAATATTGGACTCTTGTACATCACTAATATTCACCACCGCCACCATCCCCCACCCCTCCATTGACAAGAAGCGTCTTCAACTAAATTTATCCATCTCCTCCTTGCTCTTTAAGATGGTCCTGAAAATCTCTGGTATTGACTAGGCTTTGTGTCATCTGCCAAACAGCTACTAATTTGGGCGATACTTGGTATGAAATGTTATTTGATAACACTATCATGAAGCACCTTGGTTTGTTCCACTACATTACAAGTGCTATACAAATGCAAGTTGTTTTTGTCGTTATCACGTCACAGCGGTTGTGTTCTACATAACACTTCTATTGTTATTCTTCTTCCCAGGAATTCAGAAAATCAACAATTGCATAAAAGAGTCATCTAAGGTGGTAATGTCCATTGAGGTAATATTCTGAACCCATTCATTTGTTGTCATTTTATATAATTCCAGACTTTCTGACATGACCATCCTGATGTATTGTGTAATGGAATGTTCCCTGAGCTTTCATCCAGTGTAGCAGCCACTGAATTTGACATATTGATATCATGGAAAGTATATGTCCCTCCACAAGTAGGGAAGCCAAAATGTGTGCAATACTCTAAATGTGGTCTCATAAATACCTTCTGAAGTTGTAGCAATAAATGCCAGGTTTGCTCGATGAAGCCAATGTTTATGATTCATGTGGAAAAACACCTGTGTCCATTTGTACAGTATGCATTTAAATAACATACGTGCCAACTTCCATTGAGCCGTCTCTGAATTCATTTGAAACTGGAGACAAAGTATCTATTTTGCAGCTTGTCATGTTCAGACTCTGAAAAGAATAAACTACTTCAGTCCAATCCATGTCTTTGCCACAGCCTACAATACCAAGAGAAATGTCAATATTAAAGCAATAGTAACAAAAGCCACTGTTTGAAGTAGCTGTTTCACTCCTCATGTATATCCCAGTGAGATGGAGAAATCAATGCTTTGAACTGAAATGCTAGCTTATCTCAGCCACTGACAACATCGATGAAGAACACTGGTCCAATTACTCCCCCAAACCCCTACAAAACATTTGGCTGCTGTCCCTCAGGTGGTAAGGCATTGGGAAAATTTTAACTCCCAAAAAAGGTGTAAGTGGGTCAGATGGAAAGTTATCATGTTAAAATGTCATCAATCCACCATCTTGGAACCCTTCCACATTTAACAGAGATGGCAATGAGTCTTCACTCAGGAAGTAGTTAGGCTTCAAACTTCCATTTTAACATGCTTTAATTACTGTTGGCTGGGCTTCCTAGATGTCAGAAAAGAAAGAGGCAAAGTGCAAGTAGGGGAATCTGTATCCATAAGATCAGAGTATTTCTGCCATTGCTAGTAGGTTAGGAGGAGGAAGGCTTTCCTCGAGCAAATTTGCCCAGCACTCTCAAGATTACTTGTCTGATCTCTCAACAAAACTCCATCACAAACTCCACCCTACCGACATCCTCTCTCACTATTCTCCCTTCCTGCCTTACGATCTAATTCCTTCAATTTTTCCTTGTATGATCTGTCATACGTCATCTGTCAGCCTCTCTCACCTGAACTCCACTGCACAACCACGAGACCTTAGCCATGGCCTTTAGAATTATAGCATCCCCACAGCGTGGAAACAGCCCATTTGGCCCAACGTTATCAGTCAACTTCCTGGTCCACCAGGTAGCTAAGCCTGCCAATCAAGCTGCTTGTCAGACATAACGTATGGACCACAATCAACAAAAACAAAAAAAAAATCGCATGTATCTTGAAGATCCACACCATTTCTCCTCCAGCCTGCAGCTCAAAAACACTGCCTCAGTAATTAACCTGATGATTGCCTCTGCGCTCTTTTGGGAGGAAATGATTGTTGGTGTTTTAACCTGCTTGTCTTCACAATCCCTGCTGAGTTACAGGTAGCTAAAAATCTGTCTTCCCAGGTGACTGTGTCCCATGATAACTTACGCAGGCTTGCAGTTATGTTGTCACATCCTTCATTTCATCTTTATGAAAATGTAATTCTCAAATTGGAAAACGAAATCTCTGAATCTTTTACCAGTTAAAGATGAGAGAAAACTATGGGCCTTGTTTCTAATCAGATGATGAGGGATCAGGCAGTTCCCTTATTTTCCCTTTCCTTCTTTGGCCACAACAGGTATTTTAATATAGAATATAATTGCCAAATCTTTGTTTGTTTAAGTACTTAGATGCTGTGACCATAAAAAACATAGTCAGTCAGGTTTTTTGGAGTTTTATTAAATAGGAAAAAGAAATAATTTATTATACTTTACACCCACATATTATATGTTTTATTTTTTAAAGCTGGGTAAAATTAAAAAGGCAAAAAAATCCTGGAAAGTTGGTAAATTGGCTAGTTTCAGGCAGCATGTTGCCGATGTTTTGACAAATTATTTATCTGTTCTTCTGGAGTTAGTAGTGTTGGGTTGAATTATTCTAAAATCTCAGCACCAAAGTAATCAAAATTAGCAGACAGGATTCAACAACTTGTAATTTAAATTGGGGGGGGGAGAGAGAGAGAGAGAGAGAGAGAGAGAATAGGAAGAAATCCATCCAAAGTCTTGTTCTTTCAGTGCCTCAAGTGCTTGTTCTGGCTTGCAGAGGAAACAGGTGCTTAAACACTTGAAGTTAAATGATGACATGAACTTCTTTCTTCAAATGCCCAGTAACCTAAATATGATCATGGGGTACAGCATTTCAATGTTAACTTGATTCGATAAACCAGGGTCCGGTTATTCATGGTTAGTCTAACTGTTGTCAACACACAGTAGAGTATCCAAGATTATCTGGTCACCTTGCTGACAGGTTCGGAAATGGCTCACATTGGTCCACTTTTATGGTTGTTGTTCCAGTTGTGACTTGCCTTATAAGATGTAGTAATTTCAGTGGCTATTGGAATTTAGATGTGTAGCCATCTTTGATTGTACAGTAATCCCTGGTGTCTGGAATGTGACTTCAGTCTATTTTTAAAATTCCATTAATGGTTTCTTGCCAGTTGATTCAATTTTATATATTTATCAGCATAATTTCAGAACAGATAGAAATGGCAATTCATGCTAACAATACTGTTTGTTGCTGTTAGAATTTTTTCCATTCAGGTTAAGATGGAGAATTTAAATGGGAATTCATCAGAAAAAAGAAAGGAAATATGCAAGTGTAGGAAATCAATTTAAATGAAAAGTAAGATTAGATTTTATCAGTTTATTGTTACAAATATGTGACGAAAATAGGCCAAGTACTCACCTCATAAAAATCTTTCAATTGAAGGAAGAAGAAATATTTTATTTCTTGCACATTGCAATTTTTGAACATTGTTCAATGTATTGTGTAAATAGTGTCAAATAAACTTTTGTTGCTACTTCTTTACTCTTTACCACTCATTGTCTTACCACCATAGAATATACTATTGCCTAATTGTGCTGTGTTGTATACTGCAGCTTTCAACAAGACAGTTTAAAAAAGATACAATGTCATTGCTGTGTAATTCTGAAATCATAATAAGCTGTAAAATCTGATTTTTCCAGCTAATGGGTGATAAACATCTCACCTGAAAACATCCTCCATCAAGTGATCCTTAGTTTTACACTTCTACAGCTAAAGTCACATTAGATAGATTAAGTATCTGATAAACCAATAAACTCATTGTAGAAATTGATTACTATTAATAACAGATTTATATAAAAAAAACCATAACACACTTTCACCAATGGAAATTCATGGAGGGAGAATCTGATATAAGCCACATATTAGAGAAAGTTCCATATCAAAGGCCACAGTCTATCACCAAACACTGAAAGTGAGAGGTTTTTGTAATTAGCAAAGACTTGACTGTTAAGAAACTGACACTTCCAGACAAGCATGTATATTTTCCATTTGATAAAAAAGATTAGGAGGCTATTCAAATTTCTGTGGAATCAAAGACACTTTTTGAAAGAGGCTATCTGGTATCTTGTGTTGCTGTTTGGTCCGTATCAGAGCTATCTATCCTAGTGCTGTTTTTCTGCTTTTCCTCATACCCTTCCTCAGGCACTTATCTAATTCACTCCTAAATGTGATTGTCACAGCTTCACCAGTCAGTTCTTCCATATGCTGACAACCATCTGTGTGAAAAATCATCCAAACTCCTTTCATCATTCTATTAGTCATTGTAAATTTATGGACCTTTTTGTCAATGCATCAACCACTGTTAATAATCTTTCAATATTTACACTGTCAAGGTCTTTCACAATTGTAAACACCTATGTTAAAATCCCCTTGACCTTCTTTGCCTTAGTAAATGCAACTTTATTCAAATCTGTCATCATGGCTATATCCTCTTATCATTAATACCAGCTTAATGAACTTATAGGTTCTACATGGCTCCACTTTCTATTTAAATTAAAGGGGGCAGAATATTACAGCTTGTGGCCTATTCAATGTTTTAGCACAGGTTCTCATCGTCTTGTAGCTTCTGTATTCAATATTGCCATTTTTAAAATCACAGAAATGCATTTTTCCTTTAAAAAGGCACAACATCTTATATTATTGCTATTTTTTTCTGGGAGGCAAATAGTAAAGTTTAATCTCTATTAGTTGAATTAAGCGCAGAAATGCAACCTTGATCTCAAAGGAATCTAATTTGTAGGTGCTGTTGTCTTGTATACAATTATCAGGTGACACTGTCTTCAGCAGCAGTGCCACAAGCGAAGAGTCAAACTTAATAAAGAAACTATAATATGAATGTTGACAACATTTTGTATTGTCTAATGTGCAATGGAGTCGTTTGGGCCAAGTATATTCAGTTTCTATTGAGTGATATATCAGTTAACAACGATATAGTTAGCCTAAAGAGAGTATGGAATACAAAATTCACCGGGGTTCTAGTTCTAACACAACCCAGTGACCCCTGCTGGTCAGTGTGTGTGTCTCATTATATGATAAGGAAATATCTGGGTTCACGCATGATTCTTCCTGTGTCATAACTTTTCTGTACATCACTTACGCATGTGTGCTTATCCATACTTATGCATTCACACACCCTAGTAGACACAATCTAACGCTGAGATACACACACACAGCCACACCATTCACATGCGTGCGGTTCATTGTACAGTACCGTGCTACAAATGAAGGACTCTGATTTGGGCATTACACCAAGGGGTTGCTGCCTTTTCATGTCACTGCCTTTGGGTAAACTAAATTGGAGGAAATATATTGATTGTTTCTGACCCGTATAACTAAAGTACTGAATCACATCTTACGTATGTGTGAGATATTTGACAGAGACAGAGCGGATGAGAGGGCGACCACTGGTTCTATTGAAGTTTGCTTTTCAGGGTTTTAAAATGTTCATAAAACTCATCACCAGTACAATGAACACGTAATGCTTGAATTGCAGATACTGCTACATTAAATATAAAATCTCTGTATTTGTGTAATATAGAAGTCAACAGATTAAAAACAGCACATGCCAACATCATAGTACTTAGTGCATTTTCTTTTTATTGATAATCATCATTTCACTATTCCAGGGAAATAACAGCCAAAATGATGCAGCGTTCAATAAAGCTGCAGTATCAGACATTGTTGCTCCTACAAGAACGAAGCACATTTTGTGGATTTATATTGCAACTAGGTGAACTGTTTCCTGTTAGGTGGTAGGAACCATTCTTTCTCGGGGATAATTGAGAAAGACTTCACTGATTTGCATGCAGCTGTTACTGTGAGGGTACTAGCAGCCCACCCTGGATACTTGTTTCCTTTGGTACGGACCATTCGCTGGATAAGTCCCATGCCCCCATGGGGGTGGGCTCTCGGGGTACCAGGACTGGTTTCTCTATTCAAAAACACACAGATGTTACTCCACGCTTCAGATCATTTTGCTGCTGCTGGGCAGTTTCATTCGCTGAGCTGGATTGAAGGAACTGTGGGGTGGCTGGGTTTATGTAGAGCGCTTTTTCATGGGCTGCATTAACTTGGGGGGGACTGAAAGCAGCTGCAGGATTAGATACAGAGATGCTTTGAATTCTGCTTCTATGCTTAAAGAAAGGGATTATGATTGAATGGAAGTCAGCTAACAGCATGTGGTGGGAATCTCAGACCATTCACTCTCCAGACCTGAGGTACCTTATTCTTTTTTCAAAGTCTCTATGATTTGTATACCGTTTATGAGACTGCTTGTGCAGCTTTAGAACCGTGGTATTAGATGTTTAAGTAAGTCTTTCAGTCAAACGACTGCAGTATATATTGCCACGGATATATTGTATGTGTGTGTGTGTGTGTGTGAATGGAGCTCATCGCTAATCCTTAACTCTTTGAAGGGCTTATTTTCTTTCTAAGCAGCAAATGCACCTTCCTTTACATTGTACAAAATTAACTGTTTGTCAAATCATACTGGACAAAAGACAGGGAAAACGGGACCAAGGAACATTTCTCAGAGGTATCTTGATGAGAAGCTGATTTGGAATCATTGAGCATTATAATGCAAAATTTACATTTGCAGCTATTAAACTGTTAAAATATCTCTTCCCCCCCCCCCCCCCCCCCCCACGTTTTTGATGAGGTGCTGAAGCAATTGCTACCGCCTGTATTCCTAGTTATCGCTCTGAATTGCAAAGTTGGAGTGTTCCGAGTATTGTGCTCCCGAGTGAACCGCAGTATCTTGTTTGGAATGGACGGTAACAGTCTGAAAACAAGAGCTTTCTTTCAGTGTGAGAGCCTTTCTATTAGCTGATTTTAATGGGTAACGAGGGATTTACCAAGGCTTCCTCGTGCTGAAACCACAGATACCCAGATCTCCCACACCAAATATCTCGAGCATTTTTTTTCTTTCAAGTCTCTTTTACATAAAAGCTTTTCCCACTAACGAGTGAAATGATTCGCATAAGGTTTAACCTTTTCACCACCGCTTTTTTCCCCCATTGCAACTTTCCAAAATAAATGTTGGATCAATTTGGAAAAAAAACTCTCTGCAGGCACAGGCCACTCAACTCTGTTTCTCTGAAGAGTGATGTGAAAACATACTGCTTTCAAAGGTTTGCCTGTATATTTTGATGCAACTCGCTGATTGAACAGTGAATGTGCCCAGTTGCTTTAATCTATCGGCATCATTACCAGATTAAAGCTGTGTTTGAGATACATTACAGTATGAGGTTGCAGAGCATCTGGATGAACTTAATTGCCAGTAGCCAGTACCACAGTTACCAGCTAGTGACCCACTATATGGCATTTTGCACTCATTAAGGGCAGCTGTTATCCTATCTCAATTCATGGTTGGATATCCGTTGCCTGATTCCGGCATGCTATTTTCTTTTACTTGCAATTTTCCGTCAATGCCTCACAATGGTTTCCTCTCATCTGTTTAAGAATCTACATTTAGGGCACTTAAACTGCACATGAGAAGTTGTATTTCCCCGCATTTCTTATGATATATTTTATGCAACTCATCGCGAAGCCACTGAGTACGGTCTACAGGATATGAAAAAGATTTTGTTTTGGACAGTGTGAAAATCAAATGAGCCACAGTGCACTAACACAAATGTGTGCAGGGTTTCCTTCAAATGAAACTTGTGGTGTGAGTGGGCAAGTAAACGAGGAAAATGTATGGACAAAAATATCCATCAATATTTGATTCTATAGAAAAACAAATCTATTTGTTAAACTGTCCACTCACAGCAATAGTCACATTGTTGTTATGCAGTATATTATGCTCACTGTTTCTCAATTAGCATTTTGTAATCAATAAATAAACACCATATAAATCTCTCATGTAAGTGTTTCAGGAGCTGCTGTTATGGGAATTTATTTAAAAAGTGCAATAACACTCATCTGGTCATTCAGACCGGACTAGTCTATATTGCATGGCAAAAGTAGAAAAGGGTGAAATATGCAACTTATATGTCATTGGGTGAGCAGTTGTAAGCTTATTTAGATGCATGGTTAGATCTACTTCTATAATTGATAATAAAAATGGAACTATAACCAATAAAATGAAATTGAAGAGGTGCTATATTATGGTCTATCTTGAACAGAACTATTAGAGGGAATCTGGACCATTGCCAATTCTTGTCATTGTCAGGGGCGAAACTTCTTTCCAAGATATTGACACATGAAGATTAGTTCTGCTGATTTACTTTTTAATTTACCCTGCTAAGTATTTTACTAGTTGACAGAGAGCACTCATTGTCTTGCAATTAGGGCTCTCACACAGGAAAAGGTGACTGTGGTTTGATGATATTTTTCTATCCTTTTCAATAGAAATTGGATTGTATGAAAATCCCAGTATCAGGCACAACCTGTTATAAATGTTAAATATCGATGGCTGGTTTGATGTCTTGAGTGAAGATTTATAAATAGAAAGAAATGTCCAAGCAACCTCCAACCATGACTATTAAATCTATTATAATAATATTGTGCCATTTATTCTAAGAACTCATAACAAACGATTGGGTAAGCCACAGGTCACCACTGATCGGCTTGCTCTATCATTGAAAAGCTGCAACTTCAACTTCATCAGACAGCATATGGTGCAGTATTCTATGCAGCAGCTTGTTAATACCAAAACTTATATTAGTTACTGTGAATTGTTAATAGTGTTATTACTTTCGTCAAGTCATGCTTTTAAACCTTCACTTGAAGAATATGCTATTGACTTATCTTCCAACTTGACACAGCATGTTTCCATTGATTTCCCATTTCACATTAACCCATCCCTAATGCAATCCCCTGTTTAGAGATCTCAGTATCCTGCTCCTCTTTTTATCCTCAACAGATTTGAAAAGCAATACATTCTTACCAGTTTTATTTTGCTCTTCCAGAAGGGGTGATATATGCTGGGATTCTAGACCCTTGGTGATGAGCACACCTACCCCGACTGTCTCATCCGACTGGCCTCCCTTCACATTTGAGCTGGCAAAATTGTAAATAACAGTGGTGCAGCTGGACTGCTAGTACATCAGATACCCCTTTTATACTGCACTCAGTAAGATTGATAGAGAGAGAAAATATCAGGCATGGTGTAAAACCCACTTGCAAGTCACTATCAGCTTCTTTAATTTTACCAGCTTTGGAAATATTACTAAATTGCTCAATTGCGGGATGTTCACAGTCCCACGCCAATTTACTACTAAGTCAACAGTGAGATATGCTCAATTTTCAACGGGTTCACTGGATAGTGAAGAATTGCAGAAACCTGGCCAGTTTTACTCTCCGTGGACCAGAAATGTTGACGTGAATCAGAAAACCTTCATCATGTATAAATATTTAGCCACAGGCATTGACTCTGTCTGTGATGGGATATAGCTATCCTTTGTTAGCCAAATATTTAGCATTGTTTCTGGAAATATGGAATGAAATTAGAAAATTTAAATTTTTGGGGGGGACGTGCGTGTTGCAGCATTTCATATCACCCCTTTGCCCTTGAGAAGATGGTGCTGAGCTACCTTTTAGAACAGCTGTGGTTGTTATGATTTAGAAATGCTCTCAATGTCATGTTTGTTATAACACGTTGATATAAGAATCCAATATTTCTCATCATGTTTTGTGCCATCAGTTGTTTTTTATGACTTTGTTTCTTGAAACTAATGATAAAATAAGAAAATGTCTTTGGTTTCCTTATTCCAACATCTAACTTGTTTTCAGTAAGATTTCAAATGTCCCTGTTTTTCTGAGTTATTCCATAGTGTAATTGGGTAAGCTCCCAGAATAGGAAATGGTCCTAGCCTGGCTCCGTTTGTTCTCAATTGATCATAGTGTGCTCCATTCTTTATTCTCAGATTTTAAAAAAATACTGTACATGGATTTGCAAATGAAAATTGTCCTTTGACACATGTATCAATCATGGAGATCTCTATCATTTGAACCAGGAGTTGGATGACAATTAAGAGCTCCAGTTTGAACCGGAAACTAAGCTAGGATGTTTCTTTACTCTGACCTCTGCTGTATAATGTCAAAAATGGAATATGTCACATGTACCTACTGCTGTGTTTGAACATCCCAACTGGTGCAAATGAACCAAACAAGCCAAACTTTTTGTCGCTCAGCAATCCAATTTTTGACTTTCTGGTGAAGAGCTAGGTATTGGAGGTTTACTCGTCTGATACCTGGGATAGCAAACTGTCCTCTGAGGACAGATTAGAGTGGTTGAGCCTAAATTCTCCGCAGCTTAGAAGGTGGAGAAGGAATCCGATTGAAGTATATAAAATTGCAAGATGGCTGGACAGACTAGATGCAGGGATGACATTTTGCTTGGAAATAAGCCAGACAGCCTCAGGATTAGGGATAGATCATTTGGGACTAAGCTATAGCAAGATTGTTTTCATCAGTGGGTAGTGAGCCTGTGGCATTCTCTACTGCAGAAGGTTGTGGATGCAAACTCATTGAATATATTCAAGAAAACAGTGTTTTTTTTTTAAGATCTTTTTAAGCACCTCAATGAGTATGGGGAGAAAGCAGGAATATAATATTGCAACCGAGCATCAGCCGTGGTCATACTGAATTGTGGAGCAGGATCAAAGGGATAAATGGCCTACTCTTGCTCCTAGTTGCTCTGTTTCCATCTGACAACAACCAATATTAAGCAAAGTGTCAGTAGTTATTTTTAAAATCTGTTTCTGATGGAATATGTGCAAATTAATGTATCCTTGTTATGGGACTTGATGCTTTCGTGTCAGGTTAACCAATCCTGGTATTAGCGCAATTATTGGCCATTGTCATAAAAAACAGCATCTTCCTGCATATTATACCTGCAATTTTTATTGTGTGTCAGTGTGTGCTTTCCTTCAGTGTAGGCATTTCACAAATGGCTCCACCAATCCAGAGTGGCCGAATTCGTGGGGAATAGGGACAAGGAAAGGGTAGTATGTGTCACAGAGTTATCAAAATAAAGGTAAAACCAAGGACAAAGATGAGTCAGTTGGTAAATTCAAGATCCAGCTTGTCATAGTGGAATTCTGATCCAGTAACTATGGACAAAATATATATATGAGATCCTTGTCACATCCCCATTGCTCAGTAACTTTTGCTGCTAGGCATGTCAAACAGAGTGAACATCTACAGTCAGAGTAGCTTTATGCAGCTTCATTATCCATATTTAAGGGAATTAAGTCAGAACAAGATTCTCATTCTTTATCAATATCCAACCAAATAAAACATGAAGGGATGATTCTTTGCTCAGTGAGGATTAGTTTTGATCATGCTTCCACCCATAATCAAATACCTTGGCACAATTTGCATTTATATAGTGTTTGTAATTTGACACCAAGGCATATAATGCAATATTAAGGTAAATAAGAAAGATTTGCATTGATATAACATATTTCGTGACTTCATGAGGTCCACAGTCATTTTAAAGCAGATAAGTTACTTCTGAGTGTAGTAAATAGTGTAATTTAAGAAACTGGACAATAAATCTGCTCACACCAAGCTCTCAGAAACAGCAATGTGCTAATAACTAGTTAGTTTGATTTTTCAATGTTGATTTGAGAGATAAATATGAGTCACAACACAAGGGATGACTGTCCTGCTCCTCTGCCATTGGGATCTTTTGTGTTGACCTTAGAGATCAGATGGGATCTTTGTGAAACACTTCACTCTAAAAGCTGGCATCCGTGACAGTGTGTCATTGGTGGTCAGGCTAGAGTTTTGTGCTTAAGTCTCTGAAGTGAGACTTAATCCCACAATTTTCTGATTTGTGGGTATGCATACCACAAAGTGAAACATAAAAAGATAGGCTTTAAGGAACATTGCAAAGGAGGTAGAGAATTGGAGAGCTTGGGGAGGGAATTCCATCGTCTAGGACCTTGGCAGCTGAACGTATAGTCAGTATCAGTGGACAAATTTAAATTGGGATTAAAAGGGCAGACATAGCACAGATATCTTGGAGAGTTGTAGAGCTGGAGGAGGAAGAGGAATACAGAGATGGGGCTGGCAAGTCATAAGGATTGGAAATATGGATCAGAATTTCACAGTCAAGACATTGCAAACCAGAAGATCAATTAGCACAGAGAGGATAGATGAACAGGATTCTGTGTATATTAGGATATGAGTGACAGTTTTGAATTAGCTTAAATTTAGGGTGGTCAGGGGCTTGGGTGTTGGCCTGTAATACATTAGAAAAGACAAGTCCATGGTGTGAATTTGCCTCCAACAGGCTGTTGCTACCTGATGTGGCAATGCTAATATTAGTTGCCATAATTAAGAATCAGGCCATGAAAATGGATATTGAAGAATCTGTCAAATATTTGTGAGAACTGACTTCAATGATCAAACATTATATTCTTCAGGCACATGTCCATCCTATTAATAAGCTATTAGTTTGCAACAGAGGAACTACCAGTAGAGTGTCATGCTTCAAGTCATATGACATTTCAATTTGCTCAAGTCACAGCCATGATACAGTGATGATATATTGCATGTTCCTTAAACATATATTGACCATGAGACCTAATGCAACATTCCCCTTTTTCCAGAGATAAAACGTATCCAAATTAGATATACATAGCTATACAATGACTTGTCAATTCAATAATTGTCCAAATAGAGAAAATATATATTAGAAAACTACTATTTCAAACTTCACTTTAATGATTTTAAGGTTTGACAACCCTCCCAATGTGGTGATCATATACCCCTCTGGAGAGATATAAATTGTTCTCATGAGGTACTGCATTTTGGAAAGTCAAATCAGGGCAGTACTAATACACTTAATGGTAAGGTCCTGGGTGGTGTTGCTGAACAAAGAGATCTTGGATTACAGGTTCATAGTTCCTTGAAAGTGGAGTCGCAAGTAGATAAGGTAGTGAAGAAGGCATTTGGTAGGCTCTCCTTTATTGGTCAGAGCATTGAATATTGGAGTTGGGAGGCCATGTTGTAGCTGTACAAGACATTGGTGAGGCCACTTTTGCAATATTGTGTGTGATTCTAGTCTCCCTGCTACAGGAAGAATGTTGTGAAACTTGAAAGGGTGCAGAAAAGATTTACAGGAATGTTGCCAGGGTTAGAAGATTTGAGCTATAAGAAGAAGCTGAATAGGCTGGGACTGCTTCCTTGGAGCGTCGGAGGCTGAGGGGTAACCTTATGAAGTTTTATAAAATCATGAGGGGCATGGTCACGGTAAATAGACAAGATCTTTTCCCTGGGGTGGGGGAGTCCAGAACTCGAGGACATAAGTTTTGCGTGAGAGGGGAAAGATTTGAAAAGGACCTAAGGGGCAACTTCTTCATACAAATGGTGGTGAGTGTATGGAATGAGAGGAAGTGGTAGAGGCTGGTAAAATTATAACATTTGAAAGGTGTCTGGATGGGTATATGAATAAGAAGGGTTTACAGGGATATGGGCCAAGTGTTGACAAATGTGATTAATTTAGGATATCTGGTTGGCATGAATGAGTTAGACTGAAGGGTCTTTTTCCATGCTGTACATCTCTATGACTTTATGCCTCTTGAGTGACATTTTGGTCGTATTGCTGCTGGCTGCTATCACTCAACATCAGCAGATAATTAGAATGTTCTTCCACCTTCTCTTCATGCATGATAGGTGTGCTATACATCGATCTGAGCTGGATTCTGGTCCTTTGTAATGCAGCACCATGATCAGTGATAACTTTGTATGATTTGGGTTAATTGCATATTTTAGAAATCTTTATGTTATTCAACATATGTCTTTGTATTTATAATACAAACTTGCATCTTAGTACACAATTTTGGCAGTATTTTTTTAACCTGCTCACTCATCATTGTCTCTTTAATTTTCCTCTGTCTTTGAAAACAAGATGTCCTATGGTTAGACAATTGGTTGGTGGGCAGGTCATTGGAGTTACCTTCTGTGTAGGAATTGTGCTGGTAATGGTTATCACTCCTGCTAGTGGTGCTGTATTAAAATATAGCAATGCAATGTGAAAATTTTGCTTGCTGCTCATTACTTGATATTCATTGATTTTGCGGTACCAATCATATTTTGCTAGATCGGTAAGTGTGGATGGGTCACTCCAGCGATGACCAGTAAAATGGGTCATTTCCCATTCAATATACATGTTTTGAAATTGATTGCCAGTGTACTTTTGGCCATTGTCAGGTGCTATTTGATCAAAGACACGGAATAAACGGAAAATAGCACTTCTCATATAAAATATGATCATTGTGCTAAGTTGTTGAATAATGGGAAACGTAGAAAAGTAATCCATCACAAGGATGTAATCTTCCATATGCACTGTGAATAGGTTTACCACTTTCATCTAAGGAATGGCTGGAACATTGTGTGGATGTAGAGGTTCTCGCTATTGTTGGAAATATTTGTCAAGCCTCACATGTATTCACAGGTCATTAAATATCCTGACTCTCCCCCGGACTTTGTGCATTCGATATCATGTGTCCCTTGTATAACATGAGAGTAATATCTTATTGTAAAGCTGTTTATATTAGGACTTCTTTGCCCTTGAAAATGACTTGCTATGACAAACAAAGCTTGTCTCTGTATGGTCAAAAAGAACAAATCTTCTCAGGTATTTCTTTAATAAGGTGAGACCATATTTGGATGGTCTTTTGCAACTCTTATAGTTTATCTTCAGAAGGTGCCAATTGCGACTGTTCACACTGACTCTGGCCAACGTGTAACAGATCAACCGTAAAAATCTCTTCAACCTCATAGTCCAGGGAATAAACATAAAAATCATAAGGAATATCCAACTGGCTTTTGTGTAAATTGGGTAACCTGCTCAGTGTAACATCCTGGTACCTGGCTTATATGTCACTTCAAAGTCATATCCTTGGACCATGATAAGTAGACGCTGCAAATATGGTGATGCACTCATTAGCAGTTTGTAGCTTATCACTGCCAGTGGCTTATGATCTATTCAACAGTACGTTTCTTGCCAAATGAGTATGTGTGAAACTGCTTGATGCCAAATACCAGAGGTCATGTCTCTCACTATAATGGAACAGTTGGTTTGTGCAGGTGGCAGGTATTCAAACCAAAGGCAATAGATTTTTCATCTTGCAAAATATACACACTTAGGCCTTTTAGCAACATATCCACATCAAGAATTATGCATAATCTTAGAATTGTGATATTATGGTAAGTAGATGTGGCTGACAGAACCTGCATGAGGCAATCGAAGGTGTATTAAGGATCATGCTCACAAACATAGTGGATGTTCTTCTTGAGCAAGTTTCTCAGCAGAGATACCTTGCCCATTAAATCAGGAATCTATGGTAATAGGAAATTTTAAAATGGAATGTAATGTCACAGATCCTCTTTGTCATCGTGGTTGACATTTTTAAAAATATCTCAAGTCTTTCCAGGATTGGGACAGTTGATCTGCCTGACATTGACCTGGCACTTCACACTTCACACTGTTAAACCAATCCTTGTTAGTGTTCTACTATCATCAATAGGTGAAGGTTATGCTCATGACCTGCCTTTACCTTATTCAAGACTACAGTATTGTCAGTTATACAAATACAGCTAGGTATATTCCCATTAATCCCATCCCTGTATTGCTGACTGAGAAGCCAAATGGTAATTTCTGGATAAAGTACTATATAAATGATTCCTTGATTTCTCTTGGTATTCTTCTGCCAAATGGACAGAAGACAGCCTATGCTTTGCACCCAGCTTGGAGAGAATCTTGCTCCTAAAATTTAGGATTTAAATTTTACAGCATCGGTATTTTGTGTGGGCATCTTTTTAAGTGAAAGGTTGAGGCACCTTAAGTCTAGGCACACTCCAGAGTGTCATTTATCCTTAAGACATATATTACAGAGCACTACCAATTTGTGTGGTTGTTGACCATCCAAATTATATCATTTCACTTCATCTTGTTCAGTTCCACTATTCTTCCCTTGATGATCAGTAAATAGGATTGCATCATTTTTAAGATGTAATACTGTATCACCCTTAAAATTATCAAATACATCCGGATACTGGTAAATTGAGATCATTGACTGATTCAATAGCATCATTTTGTTTTGTTCTGCCACAGTGAGTATGTTTTGAATTTCATGAATTGTGACTATACTGAGATGTGTGCATACTTGTAGTACAGCCTTTGCTGGACCCTTGATATCTACCAGGTAAAATAGTTTGAAAACCAAGATAAAGTTGCACATTGGCTCAGTTGTGTGATTCTGCCAAAGCACAGAATTGGTAATCCCATTAAATGTTGTGAGATAATCTCTTGTTGGCTGCATCATTGAGTACCTTTGCTCAGGTACATGTCTTTCACAATGTATTGTGGTATTATGTTGGCACTAGTACCCGTGTTGATTTTAACTTTTAATGTGTACTGTCCTGTCTTTCAGGTCATAAAATATTAATGGATGTAAAAACTTTATTACCAACAACATGGTGTGTGAGCTTAACAATATGATAAGCTTGGTCATCCTCTGAACTTTGCCTTTCACTTGGTTGACCCTATATGTAATTTATAGTTTTGCATTTGCAAATCTTCTTAACACTTTTCTTGCTGCTAGTCTTGTGGTGTTCATCACCTGGCTTTTATTCTGGGATATGGCTTGGCCTTTAGAACCAGATTTCTTGCATGTGTGTGTCCAATGACCTTATTGCCAAACATTTAACAGACATCAAGAAATGCTGCACAGTTGTTGGTACATGCAACAAAACCTTGCACAGTTGCTAAGGCATCAGATTTCCCAATATTTAATAAAATTAAATTTCTGTTTACTGGGTACTTATTGTTGGATAGGCAAACTAATAATTGAGGAGTTAATTGAGATACTGATGAGGTATAGCTGGATGTTGTCAATGTGTGTGTAAAAACTGATGTGTTTTCAGATGATATTGTCAAAAGGCAGCATGACCTTGGTAGATTGAGGTCAAGGTTATATACTTGGATGAAACAGGAGGTAACAATTGTGGGAAGAGGGTCATGTTTGACTAGCTGTGAAAGGACATACAACAAGGGACGTTGAATGCAACACCACTCAGCTGGACATTGGAGGAGCAGAAGGCACTCTAGTCAACCGGGTTAAAGACTGTAGACAGGATGAGATTGATGAGGAGCAATAGTTTCCCACATCACATGGATGCCACTTGTAACTTTGTTAAGAGCTATTTTGGCAAGGAGAGAATCGATAAGAAGGATTCTAAAACAAAGAAACAAAAGGTATGTGCAATTTAGGAAGATGATAGCACATTCAAACCTAGAAATTATTGATGGCAAAATTAGTGAAAGAGTATACAATTGCTACTCTTGTTTTATCATGACTGTGTTGATACCTTCACAAATAACATACATTGACAATATTTCACTATCCAGCACACATGAAGAAGGGTGACAAGAATGAAGTGGCAGAGTTTGCTTACACCTTTGAAAGCAAATTCCAGGACAAGGATGGAAAGAGAAACAAAACTAGAAGTTAACCTTTGGTTTAACATTTCCATTGCTATTGTCCCTTCTCCAGGGACTTTTGCATGTTTTAAGCCATTTTTTTAAGTTAATTTGCAGGACTAATTGTAATTACCACCCTATAAATCTTTCCGATTTCTGTACAATTAGTCTTGATTGAGAATTATTGCTCTTTGTCATTCCCTGCCAAAAAAATATCGTAACTAGTTCATCTATTTTTCAAAGCACTTCCTTAAATATTGTGCAACTAAAACTTAAAGATTCTGAAGTAAAATGTTTTAAATGTATAAATGTCTTAAAACATCAAAATGCGTGAGCAGTGATGGTTTTGCACATAACAATATTGACAGATAACTGAGATTACTTGATAACATAACAATGTAGAACAAACCAGGCCTCATTGCAATGTTTCATGAGTTTTATATTGTTGGTGAGGAAAGATATTGCCAGCTATCTAATAAGACATATGGGAATACCCTAGTAGGAGTTTGAGCTGTGTCTGAACTGAATAAATGACAATATAGAATTCAGCCCAGTCTCATGTTGGCAAAAATAATGCATTGGAGTCTAGAATTCAATCTATGCAGAAAGTCTCAATTGACTGGAGGGAGCAGAGAGCTCACAGACTAACTGGTTGATGTGTGGAGTATTTCAAAAGAGAGACCATGACAGCACGCAGTGATTCTTTCATTTTCATTTTCTAGAAATGAAGCAATAACTGAAACGTCTCTCTCTACTTGCACCAGTTGACATTAATTCTTTGTTTCAGCACTTAAACATTGTGCATTACTTTTGTCAATTCTGTTCCAAAACACGTACATTTTATTATCTCAAAAGCTACAATTTTTAATGTAAAATTCATACAATCCCTACAGTGCAGAAAGAGGCCATTTGGTCCATCAAGTCTACATTGATCTTCCAAAGAGTATCCCATCCATACACCTCATAACAATGCATTTACCATGGCTAAACCACCTAACTTGCACATCCCTGGACTTTGAGGGCAAATTAGCATGGCCAATCCACCCTAACCTGCACATCTTTGGGCTGTGGGAGGAAAGCAGAGCAGCTGGTGGAAACCCACACAGGTACGGGGAGAGTGTGCAAACTCCACACAGACAGGCGCACAAGGCTGGAATTGAACCCAGGTTCCTAGCAAAGTGAGGCAGCAGTGCTAACCACTTTGCCACATTGCAACCTTTTTCTTTCTGTTTGTAATCCCTCCTGGATGCACCGAACAAATTCTGCCCTACTTAAGCCCCTGGCACTAAGGGAGTCCCAGTCATTACTGGGGAAATTAAAATCACTCACTCCAACAACCCAGATGATTTTATATCTTTCCATGATCTGCTTACATATTTATTCCTCTAATTCTAGCTGGCTTTTGGGAGGCCTATAGGCCCAGAGATGGTACTTGAGACTCGACACCCTAAATTCCATTGAAGACCCTAGTTTTCACGTCTTAACAGTGGCTTACAGTTAATAATTCAGTTGTTAAACTGTGTATAATGCAATACTTTGTGTTCTTAAACTTGGTAACAGATAACTGATGTAATAGATAGTGGTAGAATGACAGCACGGTACCATCAGAGGTGATGGTGTCATGATATACAGTCGGGAGGGAGTTATACTGGAAGTCCTCAACAATGATTCCAAATCCAAAGTAACGTTCATGCCAAACAAGTGCAAGGCAAAGATTATCTCCAATGACAAAATCTTTTTTCTTCCCTAGACTTGCAATGGAATTACCATCCTTGAATTCCCCCATTTTCAACATTTTGGACTTACCATTGTTCAGAAGCTGAAATGGACCAGTCATATGACAGTGTTTTTAAAAGAGCAGGTCAGAGACAGGGAATTCTTTGGTGAGGAATTGAATTTCTGACTCCCCAAAGCCTGTCTACCATCTACAAGACACAAGCCAGCAGTATGATTGAATACTGTCCACTTGCCTGAATGAGTCAAATTCTAATTTAGAGGTTCAACACAATCCAAGATAAAATAGTCCCTTTGGCTTGAACCTCATCCACCAACTCCATCATTAAATCCCTCTGCTAGTGGTGCATCATGACAACAGTGTGTACCATCTACAGCATGTACTGTGGTATATCACCAAAGCTCTTTCAATAAGTGCTTTCCAATCTTGCTACCTCTTCCACTTATAAAGACAAAGGCAGCAGATGTATGTCAACACCATCATTTTTAAGCAACACATATGAATTGAAAATATACAATCATTCTTTCACTATTTTCAGGTCACAATCCTGAAATTCCCCATTGGACAACACTGTAAGAACACCCTCACCACAGGGAGAGCAGCCAATGGCTCTTCACCATCTTCAGGGTCATTAGCAATTGGCACTAAAAGTTGTCTCTGCCAGTGACATCCACAACAAATGAGAAAAGAGCCTAGTACGATGATGTGCGTGGGGTATATCAGTGCAGTACAATGAAGGGTAGGGATATATCTGAGGAGTACATATCACACTGCTACAAGTGAGGGATTTGGGACACTCCTGGAGTGATTGGATATTGCTAGGTGTTAAATCAAATTGTAACAATGAGGAGTGAATAGAATTTTAGAGCATTGCAAAGAAAAGGGTGTGGTATATGAGTGCAGTGCATATGACATTGTTATGAACCAGACCAAACTCCCTACAAATATATCCGAGAGTTAGTCTCGACTCTAACTTTTGTTTTATTTAAGTGCAAGAGTAAGGTGCTGTGTTTCAGATACAATTTGATTGGTCACACTACTTGGCTTTAAGCAAAACACACTTTATTCTTTCCTCAAATTAAAATGCAAACAAAAGAAAGAAGAACTGGCATTACTTTAACTCTTTTGGAAAACTAACAGACTATTAGATTAATTAACTACAAAACAGCAACTGTTCCAATATAGTAACATCCCATATAACCGCACCCTTGGCGAAGGAGAAGTCATTAAAACAGATTGCCTCACATGCGATTTTGGCAGCAGAAAGAGAAGCAAGCTTTTAGCTGTAACATTGAAGAAAGATGTATCAGCTTCCACAGCCATCTTCAAAACTCTAGCAACAACTGAAAGGTAAACTGAAACCCTGGTTCTGTGGAACCCTGACTGCACCCATTCATGCTGCTTCTATTGTACCAACCTTTTTAAAAAATCCAATGCCTCACCAGCTGTTTATGTTATTGGATTGGAACAGACCACTCAGCAATTCTGTCTCAATTTCTCTTCATTAAAAAAGAGGATACAATGCTCCTTTTTAAAGCCATAGCCTTGCCATAAGGGGTATGGAGCATATCCATGTGTTATTGTGTGGAGTGCAGGGTATTATACTGTGTTACAGTGAGGGTGTGCTAAATATCACTGTGGTACAGTTAGCAATGTGTGAGGTAAATAACTCCCCTCTTCAGCCAAAGAGAGAATGGGGCAAAACTGCAGAAACTGTGGGAATTGTGGTTTAGGTGGTAGGAAGTGTCTGAAAAGTCATGGATTTAGGGTTCAGAGATGTATGACAACTTGGATTAAATTACCCAGTGAATGCTTATTTTTCATTCACAGGAAAGTTTATAAACAGTAATAAACTTTTTTTTATGAGACTAGATGGAAAGATGATTTTTAAAAGGTGCTAATGCAAACTATGGAAAAAGTTTGACTCCAAAGTTGGACTTCAAAATTATGCAAAATAAATGCAGCAGCAATTGGAAGGTCAGTAAGGAAGACACTCACAATTCATAACTCAGCACAGATTTGAGCAGGTGAAACATCCTTGATTTTATTAATGGTCTTCAAGTTGAATGATAATCTGATAAAAAGCCTGCTTGTCTTTCTTCAGGAGAACTGCTGGCAGACAAAGAGCAGCTCTGTCTTCCTTCTTCATTCTTTATGGTCACTAAGCAGACCTTTCCGTGATATGACTTTTCTCTAAACATGCGTACCTCCACCCCTCCTGCCTGCCCACCCCAGCATTACCACTTACCTCTGTAGACACTCACACATATGTATGCTGGTGTAGAAATGATTACTGCTGAGATCCTTGTGGGATGACTACAAATATCACTTCTTCAATCTTGAAATTATGATTACTTCAAAGTAGGCAGGTAGTGAAAAGCACTGCAAAATCACAAAGCGCATTATTGTCCTATTACTGTGAAACTCATATTGCCGTCACTCGATCCAGAATAGAGAGAGCTTCTTCACATTATCCAGGGATGGTTATGTCTTTATGTAGTGTGTTCTTGTGAGTGCCTAAATTGACAAAATAAGAATAAAACAGTCATGAATGAGTGATTCATTTCCTCCCAATTAAGGAACAATCTGCAAATATCTTAGTTTATATTTAACATATGTATGTATGTATGTGTATATATATATATAGTATATATAGACAGGTAGAAAAAGACCTGCAATCCCTGTGAGCCTTGCGTACATGATGATATCAGTACCTTCACAGCTAAACTCTTCTTCCCACCCCCCCCACCCCCCCACAGGGCCAATGTTCTAGATCATTCCTCACCAACTCCCTCAGCCTTACTTTCTCATACCTTCAGCAAGAGATTGAAAGAGTTTAAGGAGCTAGCAACAAATAAGGAATTGAAAGACTTAAATAGACTCAATGCCACCTTCCTAAGGTAATTAAGAGTGAGTGATAAATGTGGAATGGCAGCATCACCCAGTTCTTGAAATTAAATTTACAATGCAGCAGGACCCACTCTTTTATCACGACAAAATGCATTTCTTTCTGACGGCAGGCTGAATGCTCAGCAGACTGATCATACATCTTCATCTAAACCATCAAATGTTTCATAATCCTTCAGTTTGCTGCATTTGAAAGTAACATAAATTACTTAAATACAATTGACACTGTAATACTCCCCCAATAAATGAGCCAGAAACATATGAAAAATATTGCTTCCAGTAGCATTTCAGCTTCTTTGATGCCCTTGTAAGTTATGTAAGTTCTGTGTTATGTAAGACCACCTGTCGAGATCAGAGAAGTCATTAGGATGAAGGAGCCGCACTGCATTTTAATTGGCATTCATATACCAACCCGGTTTATGGTTTGCTTTACAATTTATTCTGGAGATGTGAGTAATTTTAGGAAGGTTAGTTTAGGTCTTCTGTCCCTAATTGAGAATTTGCTGGTAAGTTTTTTTTTCTTAACTACCTCAGTCCATACAGCTAAGGCTCCCCACAATACTGTGAGGTTTGACATTCCTGATTTTTAACCTTGTGATAATGGAATAATGGTGATATATGTCAATGTCAGAAGGGTGCATGCCTTATATATGTTAGTATGGATCTTATATATGGTAGCACTCCATTTTTTTGTTTCCTTTGTCCTTCCAGCATTATGGTTGTCATATGTTTGAAGAAGAATTGTGAACTTACTGTCAAGTGACTGATCTCCATTAAAAACATTAGGGAAATTGTTCATGCAGTAACCAATTAAGTCTCAACTTATAAATTGTCCCAACATATGCCAGTGTCTGGCAACAAGATCAGGAGAGGATGCTGGATACCCACACGATGGAAAGAAATGGGAGCCTCTATACCAGCCAGAACTCCAGACTGCAATATTCAGGTAAAAATACATGTTGCCACAGCAACTCAGGATCTTCTGAGGGTGGTGTAGTGGAATATTTGGTTCAGTTAGTTACAGAGCAGGTGTGGACTAGTTTGGCACCAACAGCACAGATTCAATTAGCTGATCCCTGTGGTATCCCACTAGTCATTAGCTGCCACTTGGAAAGGACCCATTTATTCCTGTTCTTTGTACCTGTCTCTGAACCAATTCTCCACCTATGTCAATATTCTACCTCAATCCCATGAGCTTTAAATTTACATGTTAGTTGTTATGTAAGACCTGATTATAAAGCCTTCTGAAAGTCCAAGTAAAGGACATCCACTGGATCCCCCTTATCAACTACATTCTTGAAAAAAATCAGTAGAATGTTTTCCTTTTCATACATCCATGCTGACTCTCTCCAATCCTGTCACTGTTTTCCAAGTGCGTTGCTATTTAATCTTTTATAATGGACTCTTGCATTTTCCCTATTACTGATATCAGTCTAACCAGTTTTTAATTACCTGTTTTCTCTCTACCTCCTTTTTTAAATAGTGGGGTTACATTAACTCCCCTTCAATCCATGGGAACTGTTCCAGATTGTATAGAATCTTGAAAAGTGACCGCCAATGTATCCATAATTTCCAGGCCCATTTCCTTAAATACTTTGGGTTATAGATCATTAGGCCCTTGGGATTTATTGGCCTTTATTCCCATTAATATTTCCAATTCTACTTCCTTGCTAATATTGATTTCCTTCCGTTTCTCCCTCTTACAACTTCACCAATATTTTTGGGATGTTATCTGCATCTTCCTTTCTGAAGACAGAACCAAAGTATGTATTCAACTGTCCTTTCACCTCTTTGTTCTCCATTATGACCTCCTCTGTTTGACCCCTATTGAGATGATTGGAATCAGATTTCACCTTTTTTTAAAGATTAAATCAATAGGAATGCTAACACTGGAGTCAAATCTCAATGAAAAGATTAAAAATTTAACAAGTTGGAACAGAGACGATTTATGGAGTTAGAAGGATTTTACAGGGAGTGTTCCATGGATTGCACCTGCGATAGCTAAAGGTTTCACTCCTGTTGGTGAAATAGAGATGGAGGGACACACAGAAGACCAAGAGGTAAAGAGGTTTGCAGTGGAAGGATAGGTGAGGCTGTGGCAAACCTATGAAAGAGAAACACTCTAGAGCCTTGAGAATGAGCTAAAGAATTTTGACACTAAATTACTCTGAAGTGTATCATCGGCCAACACAGTAGCCATTTTGTACACTCACCAGATCGCACAAGTATAAGTAAACGAATCACCAAATGATCTGTTTTGACAGTGTTATTTCTGGGAGTTAGCGTGGCCAGGCACCAGGAGGATACTTGGCCTTTCTTCAGATAGTGCCATGCTGTTCTTTTTGTCAACTTGAGCAGACAAATGGAGGCCTCGGTTTTATATGTGAGCTGAAAGATGGCATCTCCAGCAATGCAACACTCCCCCTGTATAAAATTTATTATCAGGAGGGAAAACAGATTCTGAACCTTCTGACTTAGAAGCTGTCGAGGAGAAAGAAAGAGAGAAAGATAAGCGTTATCATAAAAATAAAGTATAAGACAATAAAAGGATTGTAAAATAATGACAAAGCATTGTAAAATGCAGGTCTGTTTTTGTGCAGAATAAATTGAATGGTCGACTATAGTTTGCATTTTATATTAAAGCGCATGAATCCTATGTTGACAGATTGAATTCAATACATTCTCAGTCATTTGCGTACTATTGATGAGTTTTATAAAGCAGTGGATTGAGCGATCTTGTACAGTATTCGGTACATATGTTATTTGTTCTTCTCCTTAATTTCAAAAAACTAGGGTGTGATTTTGAGTTCAGTACATCGGAGGAAACACAGCCAATGTCAGTCAAAAAGTACAAAGGTAATGGGTAAGAAAGACAAAAGACAATAACAGAGGAGAAAGTGAGGACTGCAGATGCTGGAGATCAGAGCCCAAAAGAAGGGCTTATGCCCGAAACGTCGGATCTCCTGTTCCTTGGATGCTGCCTGACCTGCTGCGCTTTTCCAGCAACACATTTTCAGAAAAGACAATAACAACCTACATTTATGTAGCTGCTTTTGTATGCATTCACAGGATGTTGTTGTCAATGGCTAGACTGAAATTTATTGCCCATTCCCAATTACACTGGAGAAAGTGGTGGTGACTTATTGAAAAATTGTAGTCCATTTGATGTTGATATACCCACAGTCCTGTTAGGAAGGGTGTTGGTGGATTTTGACTGGGCGACAGTGAAATAATGGCAATATATTTCCAAGTCCGGATGGGAAGTGACTTGGAGCAGAACATGGTGGTGATGGTGATCCCATATTTCTGCTGCCCTTGTCCTTTTAGATGACGAAGGTCACAGGTTTGGAAGGTGCTGGTGAAGGCAGGTTCATGTATTTCTGAAGTGCATCTTGCAGCTGTACATCAGTAATGGAGAAAGTGAATGTTTAAGGTGGTGGATGTGATACCAATCAAGTGGCTGTTTCGTCCTGGATAATGTCAAGCTTCTTGACAGCAGCACTCATCAAGAAACTAGATAATATTTCATTCACACTCCTGACTCATACCTTGTAGATGGTCAACAGGCTGTGGGGAGTCAGGGTGTGAGTTACTCACCTGAGAGCTACACTACTGTTTAATTTCACTGTCTTTGGCTAAAAAGACAATTTTAGTGCAGATGAATTTTCTATGTTTCACACTGGTTTCACAAAGCCCATCTCAATCTGCTACCAGGTAATCATATCGGTAGTTGTCATTTATTGACTAACTATTTTACTTCATGAAGGCATCAGCTAATAAAATCAAATGGCACAAGTTGAATATCAATAGTCCATTCATTAAAAAGTCCTTTCACATGATGAGGGTATTGCTGTCAAGGTCAGCATTTATTGCCCAGAAGACAGTTAAGATTTAACCACATAGCTGTGGGTCTGAAGTCACGTGTAGGCCAGACCAGGTAAGGATTGTAGTTTCCTTCCTCTAAAGGACATTAATGAAGCAAATGTGTTTTTTCTAACATGGATTCATGGCCATCGTTAGACTCTTAATTCCAGATTCTTTTCCAATGGAATTCAAATTCCACCATTTGCTGTCGTGGGATTCAAACCCAAATTGCTAGAACGTTATCTGGTTCTCTGGATTAACAGTCCAGCAATAATACCACGAGGCCATTACCTCTCCAGTTTACCATTGTCATAACACATATGGCAGCTGGTGGGAACCAATTTTAAAGCACTAGCATGGCATGCACTTTCATTAAAGATTCAGATTCAGTTGTATATTTACAAATAAATCAGCAGCAAATGGAAAGCACATGCATTCAGTTTCACACAGCAGTGAGATGGCCTTCCTGGTGGATCAGGAGTGAAGATACGAGCAATGCTTGATGTATAGGAATCTGTTGAACCAGTGAAGACGAGGCAGAACTGTTGCATTAAGCTCAGTTGATGAGTACCAGAAGGCCAGGGCATGGCCTTCCAAGGCAAGGAGCATCTTAGTGAAGAAGGTCATAGTGGGCAGAAAGAGGGAGCTACTCAAGACAGTTAAGAGCAATCTCTACCAACAGCCAAAATGTGTTGGGGGGAGATCAACAGCAGTTGAGGACAGGTAAAGGTGGGGCTGGGAAAGTCAAGATTAACTGAGGCGAAGGGGTGATATAGTGAAGATTGAGCATGATTGGTCACGAATGCTGAGAGACTGGACTAGGATGCTGAGAGGCTGCTTTCGGTTTACTGAAAAACTCAATCAAAGGGTCACAGAAGGCAAGGATACAATTAGAGATGGAATGTTAAGCTTGATGCAGGAAAGATCATAGATGACAGAAGGAGGGCAGAAGGGTGACAGAGGGTAATGGCTTGCAGCTCCTCTTATCTAAATGTGGCAGGTCTGGAGGAAACATCAAGTTCAGAATCCTGCTTGCAAATAGGCAGAATGATGCTGTTGGCTTGCCACAGATGGTACTTGTCTGGATACTATTTATCTATGAAGGTGCATGTTCGACCACTGTGAGGAAGTTGATGAGTATTTCTGTGGCTATGCTGCACAATTGGCCAAGCCCCTCAACTGCGGCTAGTGATCAGGTGATTGGTTGTGAGCAACCATCCTACCTCAGAGTGAAGGTCCTGCTAGTTTTACTTTACAATTAGGTCACATAGAAAGCTAGTACAAAGATGCAGCAGGTACTCAGAAGGCTAATGGAATGTTGGCCCTTACTTCATGAGGATTGGCATATCAGAGTAAGGAGGTCTTATTGCAACTGTACAATATTGTTGCGGTTGTGGGTGTGTTCGCTGAGCTGGGAAGTTGATTTGTAGACGTTTTATCCCCTGTCTCGGTGACACCTTCAGTGCTTTGCAGCCTCCCTTGAAGCACTGCTGCACTGTGCTTTTTGGAATTTTTTTTGGTTCCGTTTTTGTTGCTTCCTATTACTGACTCATGTGGTTCATTGTAGTGACTGGTATATTGGGTCTAGGTCGTGCTTGTTGATGGATGAGTGCCATGCTTCTAGGAATTCTCTGGATGTCCTCTGTTTGATTCGCTTTATGATTGTTGTGCTGTCCCAGTCAAATTTGTGGTCCATGTCATCTGTGTGTGTGGCTACTAGTGATAGCTGGTCATGGCGTTTAATGGCTAATTGGAGTTCATGGATGTGGATTGCAAGATAGGGAATGAAACCTCTGCAAATCAACTTCCCAGATTCTAGATTCAAGTGGTGCTGGAAAAACACAGCAGTTCAGGCAGCATCCGAGGAACAGGAAAATCAACATTTTGGGCAAAAGCCCTTTATCAGGAATAGAGGCAGAGTGATGTCTGATGAAGGGCTTTTGCCCAAAACATCGATTTTCCTGCTCCTCGGATGCTACCTGAACTGTTGTGTTTTTCCAGCACCACTCTAATCTAGAATCTGGTTTCCAGAATCTGCAGCCCTTGTTTTTACCTAAATCAACTTCCCAGCTCAGTGAACATCCCCACAACTATGATAAGTGGTACCCAAGCTACAAATCTTTATACAAACTTTGAACTGTACAAGATGCTGGTGGGATCACATCAGGATTACTGTGAGCAGTTCTGGTCCTCTTATTTAAAGAAAAATATAATTTCATTAGAGGTAATTCAAAGGAAGTTCACTATGATAATCCCTGGTATGGAGGAATTGTCTTATCAGCAATAGGTTGGGATTCTGTTCACTGAAGTTTAGAAGAATAAGAGGTGATCTCCCTGAGGCATAAGGGATTCTTAAAGGACTAGACAGAGTAAATGCTGAAAGAATGCTTCCCCCTATGGGAGAGTCTAGGACAAGAAGGCATACTTTCCAAACAAAGGGACGCCAATTTAAGACTGAGAGGAAGAAGAATTTCCTCTCTCCGAAGTTGAGTTTTTGGAACTCCTTGCCATAGAGAGTGGTGGGGTCAGAACCCTTGTGTACATTTGAGGCTGAGATAGATTCTTAATCAATAGGGGAATCAAGGGTCATGGGGATAGGGCTGGGAAGTGGACAAGAGGAATGTTGGATCAACCATGATCCTATTGAAAGAAGCAGAGACTTGAGGGGCCAGAGAGCCTGCTCCTCTACCTGTTTTCTATACGGCCTTATTGCCTTATACCCATCAGAACCAAATGAGATGCCTTGGGTTGATCCACTGCCATTAATCCTTCTTATTAATATTGGCTTAAGTTATGATACCAAATAAACAAAGGTACTCCGAGCAGAAGATAGGTTCAGTCATGATAAACAGAATAGGTTTATTGCTTAGTACTTCATAGCTACTTACATTATGTCTGAGATAGATGAGATTCCATGTTAGTCCATGGGCTATACTTTAGTGTAACTACACATTAACACAACTGAAACACACTCGTAGAACCTAAAAACAACTACTACCCAAAAGCTATTCCAGGAACAAAGTTAAAAATCACACAACACCAGGTTATAGATCAACAGGTTTATTTGGAAGCACTGCTCCTTCATCAGTTGGTTATCCAGGAACAGTTCCGAATCTCCTGATGGTTGGAGCTTATCTCATGATGCAGTTAATGCTTTCACGTGTAACTGTCTTATCCATTATCATTCACTCTTGTCTCACTGTAGGGACACATGCCTCTATTTTGACAGGGTTCCCATCAATCTTCAGATAAAATTTTGACAGCAGATGAGAAGAATTCTGACAAAATTATAGACCTTCATGTTTTGGATAGATAAATATAATTATTGACATCTCCCTTCTATGGCTCTTCCTGGATAGGACAGTATTCTCAGGCACCATCTTCTAATGAGTCCTCCTCGGCATTAAACGGAGTTGAGGTTAGAGTGGTGCTGAAAAAGCACAGCAGGTCAGGTGGCATCCGAGGAGCAGGAAAATCGACATTTCGGGCAAAAGCCCTTCATCAGGAATCATAAACTGAGTTGGTCAGCAGAATGGAATAGTTCAACAGGGACAAGGACAGTCACAGGAAGCCATAGCAGAACTGAAATTTAGCCTTGATGTACATCAGCAAACATTGATATGGGACCAACTTTACAAAAGCTGACATCGTGAAGTGCTGTGTGAATGCTTTAACCTCAATCTCCTTGTAGTAGCGGTAGAATATTTCCATTGCTTATACCACATTTTGTTGTATATCGCACTTTTCTGCTGAGTTGTATTGATTTTATGACAGCATCATATTGTGACCAAGTAGCAAGTGAGAACTAGATCCATGACCAATGCGACTTGTTTCAAACTGAAATCATTTTTTTTTCAATTTCTATCTCATCCTGATGAAGTCTCATTGCAACAGCATTGTCATCAGGGAGATTGGCAAACTTCTTCCAATTTCACTTTACATTCTTCATTAGAAGGCAATTGATTCACTCACTGGGAAACATTTGCTTTCATTGCTCAGTGTCTCCTCTACTTCTAAAATTAAGAACTAACTAAATGGGGTAGAAATCGAGGCCTGTGATCTGAATCTGTGACTCTGTAATGCAGAGTACCAGAATGCTAATACCAATGCCATCTAGTTACCAATATTTAGACATTTAAAAACAACTATTTTCATATTCATTAGTAGGCTAATACCCAAGGTAAAAAAGGAACACATAGCCAATGGATAGAACAATATATTGTCAGAGTGAATTGCACAGCATGTGTCAAGGCAGGCTTGAAGACTTAAAGTTATCGAGTCAGAGAGAAGTACAGCACGGACCCTTCTCTCCAACTCGTCCATGCTGACCAGATATCCTAACCTAATCTAGTCCCATTTGCCAGCGCTTAACCTATATCCCTTTCTATTCATAAACTCATCCGGATGCCTTTTTAAATGTTGTAAATTTACCAACACCCACCACTTCCTGCGACAGCTCATTCCATACATGCACCACCCTCTGAAAAATAAATTGCCCCTTAGATCTCTGTCAAATTTTTCACCTTTGCCCTCTAGTTCTGGACTCCCCAATTCTAGGGAAAAGAGCTTGTCTATTTATCCTATACCTGCCCCTCATGATTTTATAGACCACTTTAAGGTCACCGCTCAGCCTCTGGCACTCTAGGGAAAACAGCCCCAGCCTGTTCAGCCTCTCCCTGTCGCTCAAATCCTCCAACCCTGGCAACATCCTTGTAAATCATTTCTGAACCCTTTCGAGTTTCACATCACCCTTCCAATAGGAGGGAAACCAGATCTGCACACAATATTTCAAAAGTGGCTTAACCAATGTCCTGTAGAGCCACAACATGACCTCCCAACTCCTGTACTCAATGCTTTGACCAATAAAGGAAAGCATACCAAACGCCTTCTTAACTATCCCATCTGCCTGCTACTCCGCTGGTATACTGGATGACAATGGAGATGACGTAATATTCAAACAGTTCCATCTGGATGATGGTAATGCACTAGACAAGTAATTCAGCAGCCCACAATAATGCTGTGAGGATGTGTCAGCTAATGAAGTTCAATTCATAAGAATTTGGACCTAACATCCAGCTTGTGCAATAATGCAATTTAGCTAGCAACATGGTTGTGAAAATCTCTTTTTAAGGAAAGAATTCTGTCATCCTTACCTGGTCTGGCTTGCCTGCATATGACTTGAGCTGCACAGCAATGAGGTAAAAATCGACCATGACCCCACCCCCCATCACCAAACCATTATCTCCCAGACCATACAGAACTTTATCACCTCAAGAGATCTCCCACCTACAGCTTCCAACTTCATAGTCCGGGAACCCCGCACTGCCCGGTTCTACCTCCTTCCCAAGATCCACAAGCCTGACCACCCTGGCCGACCCATTGTCTCAGCATGCTCCTGCCCCACTGAACTCATTTCTACCTACCTTGACACTGTCCTATCCCCCCTAGTCCAGGAACTCCCCACATACGTTCGAGACACCACCCACACCCTCCACCTCCTCCAAGATTTCTGTTTCCCTGGCTCCCAATGCCTCATCTTCACCATGGATATCCAATCCCTCTACACCTCCATCCGCCATGACCAGCTCCAAGCCCTCCGTTTTTTCCCCTCTCGACGTCCCCAACAGTAGCCTTCCACCAACACTCACATTCGTTTGGCCGAACTGGTCCTCACCCTTAACAATTTCTCCTTCGAATCCTCCCACTTCCTCCAGACCAAAGGGGTAGCCATGAGCACACGTATGGGCCCCAGCTATGCCTGTCTCTTTGTTGGCTACGTAGAATAGTCGATCTTCCATAATTACGCTGGCACCACTCCCCACCTCTTCCTCCGCTACATTGATGGCTGCATTGGCGCCACCTCATGCTCCCGCAAGGAGGTTGAGCAATTCATCAACTTCACCAACACATTCCACCCTGACCTTAAATTTACCTGGACCATCTCTGACACCTCCCTCCCCTTCCTGGACCTCTTCATCTCCTTTAATGACAACCGACTTGACACTGACATTTTTTACAAACCCACCAACTCCCACAGCTACCTGGATTACACCTCTTCCCACCCTACCTCTTGCAAAAATGCCATCCTGTATTCCCAATTCCTTTGCCTCTGCCGTATCTGCTCCCAGGAGGACCAGTTCCACCACAGAACACACCAGATGGCCTCCTTCTTTAGAGACTGCAATTTCCCTTCACACGTGGTTACAGATGCCCTCCAACGCATCTCGTCCACACCCCGCACCTCCGCCCTCAGACCCCACCCCTCCAACCGTAACAAGGACAGAACGCCCCTGGTGCTCACCTTCCACCCAACAAACTTTCGCATAAACCAAATCATCTGCCGAAATTTCCGCCACCTCCAAAAAGACCACACCACCAGGGATATATTTCCCTCCCCACCCCTTTCCGCCTTCCGCAAAGACAGTTCCCTCTGTGACTACCTAGTCAGGTCCACGCTCACCTACAACCCACCCTCCCATCCTGGCACCTTCCCCTGCCATCGCAAGAATTGCAAAACCTGCACCCACACCTCCTCCTTCACCTCCATCCAAGGCCCTAAAGGAGCCTTCCATCAAAGTTTTATGCGCACATCCACCAATATCATTTATTGTATCCGTTGCTCCCGATGCGGTTTCCTCTACATTGGGGAGGCTGGACGCCTCCTAGCAGAGCACTTTAGGGAACATCTCCGGGACACCCGCACCAATCAACCACACCGCCCTGTGGCCCAACATTTCAACTCCCCCTCCGCCGAAGACATGGAGGTCCTGGGCCTCCTTCATTGCTGCTCCCTCACCACCAGACGCCTGGAGGAAGAATGCCTCATCTTCCGCCTCGGAACACTTTAACCCCAGGGCATCAATATGGACTTCAACAGTTTCCTCATTTCCCCTTCCCCCACCTCACCCTCGTTCCAAACTTCCAGCTCAGCACTGTCCCCATGACTTGTCCAGACCTGTCCTACCTGCCTATCTCCTTTTCCACCTATCCACTCCACCCTCCTCCTTGACCTATCACCTTCATCCCCTCCCCCGCTCACCTATTGTACTCTATGCTACTTTCTCCCCAACCCCTCCCTCCTCTAGCTTATCTCTCCATCCTTCAGGCTCTCTGCCTTTATTCCTGATGAAGGGCTTTTGCCCGAAACATCGATTTTACTGCTCCTCGGATGCTGCCTGAACTGCTGTGCTCTTCCAGCACCACTAATCCGAACCTGCACAGCAATGAGGTTACTGTTAATTGGCCTCAGTAATGACTTAGACAGACATTCAGTTCAAGGGCCATTTAGGGATCAACAACAAATTAAGATCTTGTCATTTACACCCACATTCCAGCAAGGAGTAAGTAAGTAAGCCATGTAGGCACAACAATAAGCTTTTCTCTTGCACTTCTGAGCACTGAATACTAGTAATCTCAATGAGGTAACAACCACTTCCTCTGCATTGGATACTGGGTGCTCATACTAGGCTACATATACAAGAGAGATTATTCACTTTATATGATTAGTAACAGGAAGGATGAGCTTGCAATCCTGTACAGTTTAAGAGCACTGTTAATCAACATTCTGTAAATTTTGTTTGCGAGCTTCCATACCTCTTTCTTCAATGATACAAAGATCAACCAATGTCCTGCAGAAAATCAGCTCCTTTGGTCACGTAAATTTTTTTTTAACGTGGTGTTGAGTTAAAATTCAAAAAAGAGTAGCATTTTCCTTTGTTAATTTAGTTGATCTCCAAATTCTATCAGCTAAAGCAACTGCATGGTTTTATTCTGTAGGTGTGTCAGCATCAGAGACAGACATAATTATCCCACCAACACCTTTTTAAAATGAATATGTTTAACGATGACAAGGTGACCAGCTTTTATTCTAAGATGATGCTTGAGGGTTAGGATTAGCCAGGATAGAGGACATCTCTCTTAGTTTTCTTCAAATTATTGCTTTGGGATCTTTTACATTCACTTGCAACAGGTAAATGGGACTTTGCTTTACAATCTCATCTAAAACATGCACTTCGGGAAGTGTGGCTGATCCTCAATATTTCACTGGAGCATTAACCTTTGCTTTTATGTACTCAAACACTGTAGTGGGATTTGAACCAGGTACCATCTTCTGGTTTAGAAGTGACAGTGCTGCCAGTTGAAACCACAATATATAGCTTATCTTATGTATTGAAATGATGTATATAAATATATATGTTATAATAGCATTTAAAATAAAAAGTCATCTGACGAAGTAAAGTCATCCATGTTAACCTATAGTGGGTTATATGCCCTCTGCAATTTTCAGTACAGGCATGCTATCTGCTTAAAAGCATCTGCACAAAATAATTTCCATGTATTCGTAATCCTTAATATACAATAAAAGTGGAGCTGCACAGTGGGTCTTCATTGACACTGACTATAATCTTCTTACATATAGTATTTCAATCTGGTAAAATAATGTTGTCTTGCCTCTAAAGGTCAGTTTTGTTCAATGATGTAGACTTTGCAAGTGCACATGCAGATAACATTGTCAAAACAGGCTGCTTTGCTGCAAACCACAAACAAAATCTAGTCCTCCAAGGATTCTGTAGACTACATTAAATTTGTTTCTGCCATATACCACTGGTTTGAGTGTCATGCTGCTGCTGAATCATTAAACAGTGTAGAGAGGCTCAGACAAGTAAACTGAACAGAATGTGAGGCTTGAGAACATTACAAATTGTCCTAATCTTTGACAAGTCCCATCTGTGGACTTAAAACCATTGAGCAGATGCTGGATAAATTATACTGTTGTCTGGGAGGAAGCCTGAGAATACAGCAAAGAGTGAGCAGATTACCCATGACACAAACCGCGGCTTGAGGCCACTGACACGAAGCTGTACTTCACAACAGCTTTTCAGAGTCACTGGCAGAATGGTTACCTCCTTCGGGAGGCATTTAACCCCAGCACCATGCCTAATGTCATGAAACAAAGATGCCATCTCTGAAATATAAAAGCAGCAATTTAGTGTTCGGGGTGAGCAGGGTTGCAGTGTGGGGGAGGGGTCATTCTGTTTTCATAAATCAAGGCTGATAATGACTAGAGACCGTGCAAACATTGTCACCATTCTGAGGAGAATAAAACCTCAACTTTCCAAATTAATGAGGAAAGTAAATGAACTATTCCGCTTCTTTTCTACAAAATAAACAGTACTACAGACCTATCATCGACAGTTTGATATATTTTCATGCAACCTAAGTCCCTACAAAAGCCAGATTACAGATGAATTGAAAAAAATTCAGACAGTGCATGGTCTGCTGTGAGACATTTATGCAATTAAAATGTCTCTAATTCAATTATCATTTTGGAAGTCTTATTTGTATCTTTAATTTCAAGTTGAAATGATTGAATCAACAAAAAGAATTGGAGATGCAAAAATTTTACAGCAGTATTGATCATTCCATATGTTTTGTTGCTTTCAGACCTTCCCACATTTAGATTAGTTTACTTACAGTGTGGAAACAGGCCCTTCAGCCCAGCAAGTCCACACCATCCCTCCAAAGAGCAACACACCCAGACCCATTCCCCTACACTTACCCCTTCACCTAGCACAACGGGGCAATTTAGCATGGCCAATTCACCTAACCTGCACATTTTTGGACTGTGGGAGGAAACCGGAGCAAACCCACACAGACACGGGGAGGATGTGTAAATTCCACACAGACAGTTGCCTGAGGCGGGACTCGAACCCAGGTCTCTGGCACTGTGAGGCAGCAGTGCTAACCACTGTGCCAGATTTCTTGCAAGATTCTAGGAAAAATAATAATTTGGTTGTAATCAGATAATATTCAGAATCTTAATCCAACCTGCATTCACTCAGTAAACAAGAGTTGTCAATGTCTACTTCTAATCTCATCACAAAATCATTAGAGAATTTGACACTGCAGGTAGCATCTTCAAAGTACAATCCTTTTACCACAGTGGGAACAGTTAGAAGATGTGTAATAACAACTCAGAAAGGCTGCCCTAGACAGGACTTTCCAAACTTTCAGCCTCTACTATCTAGAAGCATAAGGGTAGCAAATACATGGGAACACTACCTCCTACAAGTTCCCTTCCAAAAAACTCACCTGGATCTATATCGACATTCTTTCAAACTTCCTCCTTAGCAATGGTTCAGGTAGACAGCTCACCACCACCCACACAAAGGTAGCTGGGGGTGGGCAACAATAGTTGGCCTAGCCAGCAATGCCCACGTCACATGAAAAAAAACACTCAGCCCATGCAAACAAATACTGAGACTATGGAGGAAGTTTTACTCACAGAAGAGGCCAGCACTAGGACAGCTGTCCCACTAAGGACAGCAGCTGCCTCTTAGAGCTGTAATTCCAATCCACGCATTGTCAGCTTAATAGCCTCGGCAGTGTTACCAATCAGGGTGGCTGTTACTGAAGCTACAGCAAGAACAAGGCGGGGGGGCAACATGTTTAGTCACCATCAAAAAGCAGGCAGTGGTTTTTAAAATATGCTGATATCTGGAATCTTTAATAACTATTAAAATGACCACTAACTTAGCTCACATTGCCCCAATTATATCTCCCCCTGATTCCCTAAATCCCCTTACATCGGACTCGGACTGGACAGCCTCCCAACCCTGCTGGGATCCAATATTCCCCTCTCCGGATCTCATAGGTTCTGGTCCATATGTGACATTCCTGCATTATAGACTCAATCGCTCCCCCACTCACTCCTTCTTCCCCACCCCTTGTTCTGGGCGTCCCTTCCAAACTACCATTCTCCTGTGATCCAAAATCAAAACTCCTGTCTTGAGACCCAACCATCCACCATCACAACTTTTCTTCCAGGACCAAACACCCAACCCATCTGAACTGAACACTACCCCTCCACTCTGGACCAGACCTCAGACTCCTAAATGAACCTGACAACCCCCATCATTCAGAACCTGACACCACCTCCATACCTCCTGCTGGACCTGAGATCTCCCGCCTAACCCCAACTACCCTGTACATACCATTGCTTAAGTGGACCTCTTGCCACATTGTCAACCATATCCACCTGGCACCTTCACCCTTATACACTTGTCACCATACCTATCTTGCAACTTACCTCAGCACATCCTATAAGTGCATTACTCCTACCCACCTGACACTTTATATACCCACACTGCCCTCCTGTCATCTGAATCTCACATACTGTGTGTAATTAGACTTGATAGTAGACATCAAAACTGGCCTGCCTGAGCTGCTGGACCTTTCAATTACAGAATAAAGCAATGGAGTGCTAAAGAGGAGGGCATGGCTTGCCTTCCCCCAATTGTTCTATGCTATGGGGCAACCTGACAGAACGGAATAACAGCTCCACATTTCTGAAGGAGTCCTGGCCAGAATCTCCTGTCAGAAATGTGAAGCTCTTTCATGTTAAAATTAAAGGAGCAGAGTGACCATCTGTGTGCAATTGCCACTCCTGGGAAAATCCAGTCCACTGTGTCCATTTCTTGAATTGATAACTCTCAATCCGTTGATCAATCATATTTGGTGGATCATCAAATCAGGTATTCCCATTACTTTGGTATTTAGGTGTGTGTGTTTACGTTCCACAAACTGAATCTTTTTAAAATTTCTGGCGTGTGTTTTTGGAGCTTGTTTAAGGTTTCAGCTTTTTTCCACCTATACAGATCAAACTTTAATTATACCACTGACACTAATTGAGGGAGGTGGGGCTGAGATTGTTAACTTTTCATTTTGACAGGTGTTATTGCTTGTTTTGACATGATTTAGATTTATGTTCATTAATTAATAACAAGTCATAAATTAAAATTGCATGCACCCCATATCATCATTTTTCACATCAAGTTTTTCCATTAGCCAATTAATTAAGTTTGCATCTTTAATTCCCTTAATGGTAAGAAGTGAACAGATTCTTCATGTTTGTCACATTCTCCACAATGATGAGTTTGAGAAGGGGACATTCTTATTTAAATAATTATTATTTTACTGCTGGTACTGACTGTCAGACGTGACACAGCTACAAGAATGCAAATTATTGTCCATTGTCAACTGAGCGTAACAACCACAAGGATTTCACATTCTACTCTTATCCTGCATGGAGTCTCTTCTGTTCAGTAGTGTGCATGAGTTACAAATGGTCTCTTGACTAGCACAAGAGACAACTGGCTTCCTATTGTACATTCTTGTTTAGTATGTATAGAAAGTATTGGGTCTAGAAATGGTGCCACTCAATGTCAGATACCATTCCCATTCTCAAAAATAATAAATAGTAACTTGGATGAAGTATTGGAAAGTCAAGGCTTGCTGAAAAAAATGAAGAAATCTAGACCTGCAATCATACATGCCTTTTACAACTTCAGGACATCTCAGGTTTTTTTTTACAGAATGGGGCTTCGTCAACCAGGCCCAGCTTCTAGTGCCCATCTTTAATTCCTTGGGAGAAGGAAATGGTGAGCTCCCTTCTTGAACCACCACAATCCAAGACATGTCGGGACATCCATAGTGCTAATAGGAAGGGAGTTTCAGGATTTTGACGTCATGACAATGAAGGAGCAGCAATATTTTTCCAAGTTAGGGTGGTGTGTGGTTTGCAAGTGGATTTGCAGGTGCTGTATTCCCATTTGTCAGCTGCCCTGGTCCTCCTAATTGGTAGATGTCAGAAGTTTGGAAGATGCTGCCTAAGGAGCCTTGGTGATTTGTTGAACAAGTGTAGATATTTGAAGTTGGTGGATGGGATGCCAATCAAATTGCCCAAATTGGCCTGGACAATGGCACAATTGAGTTTTCTTGCTTTGCAATGGTGCGCATTTGAAAGTTCCTAATGAGGGCAGGGTGAGGTTCCACAAACCAGATACAGGATAAATACAGGATAATCTGTTTTTGGGCTGTTGTTTGATGGATAGGAATTGGTCAGAACAGTAATGACAATTCACTTCACAAATAGTGTAGTGGGATCATAGGCCTGATTGAGCGGGGAGAAGGAGCCAAATTTAGAAAAGCTGGCATCCCCATGAAAACCATAGTCTCTTAATGTTGCACTGCAGTATCAGGCTAGATTTTGAATAGGACTAATGTCATGTCTCTTACAAGAATTGAGGATCACACCATGCTCTTTCACGTTTTCAGATCAACAGACAAAAGATTGCACATTGATCGACTGTAGTTATTCAAACATAGTGGCATTGTGGTAATATCAGTAGCAATCCAGGCTAATGCTTTGGGAACAGGGTTGCAAATTGCACTACATCAACCAATATTTAATTAATAAAATTCTAGTGACCATAAGTCAATCATTGCATCTTGTAAAATCCTGTTAGGTTTGCTAATGTACTTCAGGAAAAGAAATCCACTTCCTCGCCTGGCCTGGCCTACATGTGACTCCAGATCAACAGAAATGCACTTTATTCCTAACTGCCCTCAGTAGGTTAGCAGATTACAGAAGTTTAGGACAATTGGAATGGATAATAAAATCCGGTCTTGCCAGCGACTCTCACATCCCATGAAAGAATAAATAGGTTAAAAAAGACTCACAGCGAGCACTGTCCTCTGGTGGTTGCACAATAATATTGAGTTTGTATTCAGGACACAGAGAAAGAAACAAAGCCAAAACATGTCATATTATTTAGATGCCTTTTAATGAATCTATAAGGATAACATGCAGGAGAATTTACAGTCAGTGCAATTGTATGGTAAGCCACAATTGTGTAGCAATATATTTGAATCCAGCAGTGAGTACTGCAGTAAGATCTCAATATCTACTAGCTTGTGTGCCTGTGCATTCAGAAATACATACCAGAAATGTAATATGCAGATGTACTGTATATTAAATGTAAGAAATGGTAACATTTGGCATTTTTCTCTGTACTTGTTCTCAACTGTTTTTGCACAGACAAAATTCACTATTCAGTGATGTAGAGCTGCCCGGTATTGGAATGGGGTGGACAAAATTAAAAATCACACAACATCAGGTTATAGTCCAACAGATTTATTTGGAAGTACAAGCTTTTGGAGTGCTGCTCCTTCATCAGGTAACTAGTCACCTGGTGAAGGAACAGCAGTCTGAAAGCTTGTACTTCCAAATAAATCTGTTGGATTATAACCTGGTGTTGTGTAATTTTTACCAATGACTATCAATGCACCCTAAAGCACAATAGTATGCTTCAAAAGAGGAAGTATGTTTCAGTACAAAAGTATAAGATTACAGTGCCGGTCTTTTTTTTCTTCTTATTTGCACAGGTTGGTAATGTCAGATTGTACTAAGGTAAATGCCTTATGACTCCGACAAAGTCAATACTTACAGCTTGGGCTATTTTTCAAGTACAAATTCAAAATAGATCTCTGTTCCTACTCTACCTTCCACTTCAACAATGCAACATTGTCCATTGCCCCATGACCCTAATTTAAAAATGAAAGACAGTGAACAGAAGCTTCGGAAATTGGAGTAAATCCAAATGGATCAAGGACTGAGTTTAGCTAGTATGAAATTCTGATCAGGAACAGAATCTGGCCCTGGTATAGTGAATTAACAGTTGAAGTTCATTCTTTAGCTTAGTGTAGGCTAAATACCTTGTTATGCTAGGTGAACAATTACCTGATTTTACTATCCAGTTCAATGCGTTTTTCCAAATAGCCAAAAACAAGACATCAATAAACTAGTTACCCCCAAATACAGATTACTCTGATAATGTTTCATTTAAAATAAAATGAGGATTAGCAATGCTTTTAATTCTCGTGTTAATAATGTTCTTTTGATTCACAATTTGTTTTCAAATTCCAAGATTTTATGTTAACAATAACACTGGGGCTAACAGTGTTCACCATTATTGTGGACAGCAGCCTCTGGCAGCCATGAATGGGCTTTTTATGCATGAAAATTTATGAGATGTTATCAGAGATACCCAGTCCTCCACAGGATGCATTATATTAGACCTCACTTACACACTCAGCACTAAAACACATGTAATGTCATCAACATTGGATTCCTATCCACTAGTTATAGAGTCATAGAGTTGTGCAGCACATGAATGGGCCCTTCAGTCCAACTCATCCATGCCGACAAAATATCCGAAGTTAATCTAGTCATGTTTGTCAGCATTTGGCCTGTATCTCTCTGAACCCTTCCTATTCATGTAGCCATCCAGATGCCTTTTAAATGTTGTAATTGTACCAGCCTCCACAATTTCCTTCAGCAACTTATTCTATACACACACCACCATCTGCATGAAAATGTTGCCCCTTTGATCAGTTTTATATCTTTCCCCTCTCACCTTAAACTTATGCCGTCTACTTTTGGAGTCCCTTATCCCTGGAAAAAGAACTTGGCTAGTCACTCTATCCATGCCCCTCATGATTTTATAAACCTCTATAAGGTTACCCCTCAATTCCATGTTCCAGAGAAAATAGCCCCAGCCTAGTCAGCTCTCCCTGTAGCTCAAACCCTCCAATACCAGCAAACCCTTGTCAATATTCTCTGCAGCCTTTCAAGTTTAACAATATCCTTCCCATAGCTGGGAGACCAGAACTGAATGCAGTATTCCAGAGGTGGCCAAACCAATGTCCTATATAGTCGCAACATGGCACCCCAACTCCTTTATTCAATGCACAGACCAATAAATGCAAAAGTACCAAATGCCTTCTTCACTACCCTATCTACTGTGATACCACTTTCAAGGAACTATGCAGTTGTACACCAAGGTCTCTTTGTTCTGCAACACTCCCCAAGATCTTACCAGTAAGTGTGTAAGCCCTGCCTTGATTTACCTTTCTGAATGTCATGGTATGGAGGAGCTGGTGTTGAAAAAGTTAAAAAACACACACCAGTTTATAGTCCAATATATTTGGAAGCACAAGCTTTCAGAGTGCTGCTCCTTCATCAGGTGGTTGTGGAGCAAGACAATCAGACACAGAATTTATAGCAAAAGATTACAGTGTCGTGCTACTGAAATGATATATTGAACAAACCTAGATTTTTGTTAAGTTTTTTATCTTTTAGAATGGAAAGCAGGTTTTGGTTCATTAATATGTAAATCCCAGTACTTCTTTTAAGTCACTTTCTCGAGATAACTTAAGGTTTTATAAAATAAGGTGATAACTCAGCTCAGACAATGCATAAGGTGAGGTCTGTATCCTAATCTTGAGTCAGACTGGTTCTATTTCCAAAGTGGGATTTACAAAGTATTACATGTATTAACTGCCTGCAATTACTGCCTGCAGATTATGCATTTTTGAGCACAATAAAACGTAGCTGCAAATATAATTCTGCAAATACAAATTCGCCCCATAGACTTATATGTGTGTGCACATGCACAAGAGAGAAAAAAAAGAGAGTAAGTGTCTGCATGTGTGTGTGTGAGTGTGAGTGCACATGAAAGAATGTGTGTTTGTATCTGTTTAAGCTTGGTAAAGTATGTGTGTAAGTGTGGTGGAGTTTAAGACTCTGAGAGGGTACATGCATGGGTGTGAGTGTGGGTGGTGTATGTGTGTGAGAGGGAACATGTGTATGAGAGTGTGAATATGTAAGTGTGTGTGTGTATGTGTGTGAGAGAGAATGTATACAGTAGTGGAGTCACCTGTAGTGTGACATAAACCCAAGGTCCCAGTTGAAACTATCCTCATGGATACCAAACTTGTCTATCAGCCTCTGCTTGGCCACTTAGCGTTGTTGCCTGTCCTGAAGTCCGCCTTGGAGGATGGTCAACCAAAGATCCAAGGCCAAATGTCAGTGACCACGGAAGTGGTCCCCGACTGGGAGGGAACACCCCTGTCTGGTGATTTGTTATGTGGTATCCATTCATCTACTGTCGTGGTGTCTGCTTGGTCTCGCCAATGTACCATGCCTTGAGGCATCCTTGCCAATAAACCTATTGGACTATAATCTAGTGTTGTGTGATTTGTAACTTTTTCCAGAATGCAACACCTCACATTTATCTAAATTAAACTCCATCTTCCACTCCTTGGCCTATCTGCCCATCTGATCAAGGTCCCATTATACTCTGAGATAACCTTCTTCACTATTCACTACATCACCAAGTTTGATGCTATCTGCAAACTTACTAACCATTCCTTCTATATCTGTATCCAAAACATTTAGATAAATGACATAAAGTAGTGGATCCATCACTAATCCTTGCGGCAAACCTCTGGTCACAGGTCTCCTGTCCAAAAAACAACCCTCCACCACCATCCTCTGTCTCCCAATTTCAAGCCAATTTTGCATCCAAATGATTAGCTCTCCCTGGATTCTGTGTGATCTAATCTTGCTAACCAGTTTACCATATGACACCCTGTCGAATGCTTTGCTAAAGTCCATACAGACAATATCCACCACTCTGCCTTCATTAATCTTGTCACTTCTTCAAAAAAACTCAATCAGGCTAGTTAGTTAATTTGGCAAGTTAGTTTGATGATGTTATAAATAGTTAGGACTGGTATTCAGAAGAAAGTGAAATGTTAACAACGTGGCAATTAATAATTATTGCAACATAACTTCATTGTCTCTTTTTTCGGATGTTGATTAGTGGTGAACAGACTTCTAAATTCACAAATGGAAGGAGTTGTTTTTACTTTGTCTATCTCTATTCTCACTCTAGCACATTGCTTTTTTAATCACAATCTTTATTTAGTTTATAAATTCAGTTTTTATATTCACTTTGTATTTTTTGGTTTGGACTCCATTTGAGTGAAGATTCCTCAATTTGCTTGATCGAGGAGTCTCACTGCTACTCTCTAACTCATAGATTCCCTGTAAATGGTGCAACATGGAATCAAACAACAACTGAAGCACATCTTTGTTCTTAAACCCATGAAATCTGTATTGATAATTATCAGCAAGGTAAATGGTAAGAGCCATTCCTTTACTACAGCTCACAAAATCCAAGCCATTTTCAATTTCAGATCTCTTCTGTTGTTCATGTGATAAATGTACTTCATTTTTCTTGTTTAATTGCACATATCTCTTTTTTTTTTAACTTTGAAGAATTTTGAACAGTTAACACACAGTGAAATCTTTGTATACGGGGCATATTACTTTGAATCAAATTGTCAAGTGCCGACTCATTAGATCCGGTTGCATGGGTTTATGTTTGTTCAATACCACTAATCTTTGTATTAACAAGAAACACAAATTAAAAGCTCAAACTTTTTTTTGAGGTACATCTTCATGATCTGTTTAAGAAACCCAGAGCCAGAGTTTCAGAAAAGGTCCTGTGAGAATTCAGCAGAATGAAAACAGAAAAATGAAAAGGCAAAATTTTTTAAAAATATAGAAACGATCAAACATACTGGTTTAGGAAAGTAAATTGTTAAGTTGATGACATTCTTGTCCGGCCTGACTTTTGCCATAGAAATGGAATGTGTCCATCGGACAGTTCCAGATAGTCTCACACTGATTAAAATATCTTGCAATCACCATAAAATCTGTACCACTAGCTCAAAATGCCATAACAATTTACAAAAGTTCCTTTGATGCTGGTCAACCTTGAAAGGTGAAACTGAACAATTACTGCAGTGATAGAATATGGAAAAATAAATTATCTTGCACCTTTCTATTTCTTATTTAATTTATTTCATCAAACATTGGTTTGAATCAATAAAAAGTATACATTTCATTTCGAAGACCAGTGAAAAATGTGGTATCTGCCTAATCCAGTTTAATGAACCACTGGTTTGAATTATTTAGGGCTGTGTCTTACATTCACCATAGGCGAATAAATTAGGCAATAAACTAAGGACATGAGAACTTCAGAACATGTCAAATTTATCTTCATCAGCTACATCATTGAACACTGGAAAACAAAATAAGAAGCTGTTACAGTCCCCCTAAAATAGAAAGTTAAGATCACAGCCTGCCGAGAAAAGGCTGGTCATGCACTATTTACCATTGTTTGCCTTCATAGGTTTATTCCCAATGCCCTCACCATTATCTCATTCCTTTGTTGTGTAGATGTTACCCAATGGCTGAATCTACAGTCTACCAATGGAAAGAGCACTTTGTAGAATCACTTTTGATGGAAACTGATAGATAAAGGAGGCATTAATCGACTACTTATTAAAAATCATCAGCATAATACAAAGCACTTCTTACCAATTCAGACTTTTAGCTTGTCACTGATTCTCCTGACTAATTATTTGACTGCCTTGCTTTTCTTGGCTTTAATAAGTAAATTCGGATCAGTGAAAGTAATTACTGGATTTGTAATATGATTTAGTGGTGCAACAGCAGCAATAGAGTGAATATTTTAACAATATTAAGTCATGATTATACTTGCCCTTTGCAATTTTATATCATATTTATTAGAAATTGCATTGCACTTTAACATTGCTTTGGAAAAGCAAATAATTTGTTTGCTATACCTTCCAATGAATCATGTCATCACTGCTTTCTGCATTGATAACATCTCTAAACCATCTTTCAACCTTTAATCAGTGACACAGAAATTCCAGAAGCAGGGAACCTTACTCACCTTCAAATCCTATTACTCTTGATTAGCAAATTGTTCGAATTACTCATTGGCAATGGGGTACTGAGAAATTCAGAGCATCTGGCATCTCTTGAACTCCAACAAGAATGGTCTATCTTTTTAACCTCTGAATTTAAAAGCAGGGAAAGTAGGAGAAGGAAAGGGGAAGACACTAATGAGTGATTCAAAATCAATATAAATGTATAAAGAGAAGGAAATGAACATTGGATTGAGAGAAAGAAACAAACAGGTGAAAGAAAAAGTAAAAAATTAAAATAAAATGTTAATAAAAAACTCCAGGAAAAAGTCATTACCAGGAGTGAAAATCTAGAGCTTCATTTATTTTCCTTTTCAAAAATGAGTATCATGACAGGATCATAAACTAAGTAATTAGTAAGGTCCTCACAACATCAATTAACAATGCTTAAATGTCTTCAAAAGATTCATTTAAATTTATGGTACAAATACAGCAATTGAGACTCACAGGAGGATGTTGGTAAGCTGCAATTTTTTACAAAGCTGATGTAGGAGTGATGTAAATTAGCCAAAAGTGAATGGCAATTGCAACTGAGGCATGACTCTTGTGTATCTGATATTGCTGATTATTGATATGCATTAGCAATGGGTTGGCATAAACTCTCGACAACATTTCTTGTGCCAGTGTTTCGGGGGGTTGTTTAGCCTAGTTGGTTGCATGACTGGTTGGTGATGCAGAGCAATGTTGACAGCATAGAGTCAATTCCCGTACTGACTGAGGTCTCCATGAAAGGCTTTTCTTCTCAACCTCTCTCCTCACCTTAAGTGAATTGATTCTGAAGCTTCTCTTTCTAATGAGAGAACGATCCATAAGGTCTGTTAGGACTATGGTAACTTTACCTTTGATTAATTCAATTTTTATTAATATTAAAGTCACTTTAGTGATACCAAGGTGCAATCTGAAAGAAAAGATTGTAGATGGTAAAAAAAATCAAGTTAAACCTATCATTTTATTGTCAGATTGGAACTTTTTAAGATGTCATCTGACTCTTCTTTGAATGACAACATTATTATTCACTCATAATCATCCATAGTTACTTACAATAGAAACAATAGTCCCAGTGACATGAAAAGCAATAAAGTGAGCTGACTTGACATTGACTGAAGACACAGAGAAACTACAGTGCTGAATAATATCACAGGAGGATTCAACACATAGACTAATGTATGTTTGAACATGAATAACAGCATATAATTTAATTGAGAGCTTCATAAGATGTTACAAGAGAATTTGTGCTGTTTGTGTTTGTTACAAAATCCAGGCACTGATTTGTACAAACACTTGACTGTGAAATTTATTGTCAATATCATTCAATAAATCTGTAGTAATCTTATTACAAACATTAATCCTTGAGGCTGGACATTGTCATACATCAACTGCTTGTAAGTCCCTGGATTCTGGCATCCATCTTAATACAGGAGTCTGACGGAAATAAAAGAGTGAAAATCAAATAAATTAGTCTGACTCCTTGCCCGATATATTCTATAGAATTAATAGATCATAGGGAATGACTTGCAGGCAGTAATTTCATCTTGAGCTGAATGCTTATTAAAGATGAAAAGAAAGCCTTGCATTTGTACAGTATAGAATGTAATACATCTCTAGGCCACACTAAAAAGTAGTTCACATGCAGGAACAGAATTTCTGAATTAATACTACAGGTTAGTGCAAGAGAAGAAAAATAGAAACATTTTAGTACAGAGGTTAATATCCAAATTCCCAATATGCGCTCTCATTACATGCAAGTTCTGAGCTAACAATGCAAAATTGTAAAATCTACTCCATAAGAAATTATCTTGAAATGCAATAATTGGCTGCCATGTTTCCCATTGTAAGATCGCACAATTAGTAAATTGTGGCAGAATCTTCCCAACTCTTGAACAAAATGGCCATTGGCAAGTCATTGGAGAAACTATGGTTAGATCTGCAAAAATGAAATTCTTAACGTAAAGGGGAAAAGGTCAGATTCTCCAACCAATTTGTGAATAATGAGATGAGAATCTTGTTCGTGAGGGGCATTTTTGTGTCCACTTAGATGTATCAGCATGTCAGAATTACCTAACCTCACCTCATTGATGTGCAGTTTTCCCATTCTCATAACTGCTAGATAGAAATGAGATGGTGAAAATCATGAATGTCAAGGAAGATACCTGACGACTGGAGATCACTGTGGCTCCTCCTGGTCTCCATCTTGGTCACTAGTCCCCAACATCTTAGCGAATGAGTAATGACCATTCCTATTCACAGATGTTGACATAGGACACATAGGCACATCTCTGACCCACTTATACCAATGGATCTGCACAAGTGCAGTGGTACCTTTCATTGTAATGCTGCTACCAGGACATTGTATATAGGGTAAAACACCCATTTCATAGATGAGTAGTATGCACCTCAGGCCATCTTATTGACTCTCATTGTGAATACTTTAACACTCACAGCACCTCTGTCTTACTTTGTCTTTTTTAGATTTTGCCTCTTCAGCCAAAGTTTTAAGGTTCACAGCACATCTGTCTTGTTTCGCAGTTTAGCACAAACACAATGCCGGGCAACTGATCGTGGTTGTCAGCAATGATCAGTCAAAGGGAGTGGACATGTTCCTGTATGGCACCATGCTACATCAAACTCACATCTGCAGCAAGTGCCAACAACACTCCATATGTGTTTCAGACAACAGGTATGTCTCAAAGTCTACAGGAAATAGTTTTCAGTCCGGCTAAGGGAGACAGCCTTCAGTTAGGGTGTCCTGATCTGATCAAGATATTTAAATGATACAACGATTTGAAAGGTTAGGTTTAGGGAAAACGGTGGGTGGCACTGCTGCCTCACAGTGCCAGAGACCCTGGTTCAATTCCCACAACGGTCTGTGTGGAGTTTGCACATTCTCCCCGTGTCTGTGTGGGTTTCCTCTGAGTGCCCTGGTTTCCTCCCACTGTCCAAAAATGTGTAGGTTAGCTGAATTGGCCAGGCTAAATTGCCTGTAGTGTTAGGTGAAGGGGTAAATGTAGGGGAATGAGCCTGGGTGGGTCGGTGTGGACGTGTTGGGCCAAAGGGCCTGTTTCCACACTGTAGGGAATCTAACCTAATCTAATTCTTGACTTGGGGAAAGTACAAAGTGAGACAATTTTACTATTAGATTTGTACCGTTTAGAAGGAAAATCATGAAGTCCGTTTTCTACACAAAGTATAGACAAAACTTGTAGCTCTTTCCCTGGGACTGTGGTGCTGTGTCAGTCAGACCTTTATGATTGAGGTAGATATATTTCTTTTAGCAAGGGTATCTTGATACACACCAAAGTGGGAAAGATACGGTTGAGGTGCAGATCAGTAAAAGTCTAACTGTATGGTGGAATAAGTTTGAGGAATTGAATGTTGTTAGCCTTTCCTTATGTTCTGAATGCTTCTATTAAAATAAAAGTCAATTTCAAGACACTGGAAGAACCCATCAGTCATGCTGACTTAGCTTTATTTATATAATGTATGCTACCTCAACCTTTTATGAAACTTCTGAGAGAAGATCACAGCTCCTTAATATGCATTTTAAAGTGGTGTTTCCCATTCTTGTTTTGGAATATCAACGATAGGTTTTGAAGTGTAGGAATTACAGATTGACGTTAGAATTGGACTAGTCAATTGACAGTTGGTTACATTAGCACAGGCATTCTATTGATTAAATAGTCCAACTGGCTGTCACAACATAATGGAGTTATTATTTTCACAGCTGTAAACCAGTATTATGAGTAATTTAGGAAATCCAGTATGTATCACATATCTTAGATGGCATAGCTTCAAAAACCACAGTGGTACAATATGCTAAAACTATCAGTTTCCATTTACACTGCTCCTGTAATACAGATTATCAATGCTCTGTGTGAAATGTGAGTTCTTGACTCTAACTAGACACAAGGGCACTCATTAACGTTTTACTGAGGGCCATATTCATATGTGGTAACTTAATCAAGCTGCTCTTCATAAATCTATGAGAAAGATGTAATTCTTTTAATTCAGCTTTCCCACTAACACAGGCCTCAGTGTTAACACTCAAATATATCCTTGGAGAGAAGGCTCAACAAACTTTACCTTTCTCACCTAATGACTGTTGGAAATTATGGGGTTCACACATTGTTCTGCTACCTGTGGTAAATGAGTTTGAGTTTGTGTCAAACAACTGAAATGAAATGTTTACATTCATGTAAAAGTCCTACATAAAGCCAATGGTTTTGATAGCTTTAATATGGAGACGTAGATGTACAACATAAATATTGCCTGTTACTTCATGCAAATTGCCACTAGATAGGCAATTCTCTCAATGCTAGACATGTTCCTGATCTATGTGCTAATATATATAAAATATAGTATTGACTGAAGGGTTTTTTTTCACTTTATTTTGTAATATTGTAAATAACAATATTTTTTTTCGATTCATTCTTGGGATGAGGGCAACACTGACAAGACCAGCTTTTATCATCCATTCCTAATTGATCTCTGAATAGCTTATTGGTTCAACTGACGTTTACAAAATAATGGCAGGTATAAATAGAGTTGATGGTAGTTGTCTTTTTCCCTCGGTTGGGGACTTTCAAGACTGGAGTGCATATTTTTGAGGTGAGAGAAGAGAAATTTACAAAAGATATAGGAGGCAAATTTTTGATACAGAAGGTGGTTCATGTATGGAATAAACTTTGAGGAAATGATGGATGCAGTTACAATTGCAATGTTTACAAGACATTTGGCTAGATATATGAATAGAAAAGGTTTGGAGGGATATGGGCCAAGCGCAGGCAGGTAGGAGTAATTTAGTCTGGGATTATGTTCAGTGTGGACAGGTTGGATCGAAGGACCTGTCTCCATGCTGTATGACTTTATGATACTCTGACTCTATGCGTTGTGATGTGGTAGGCATCACAGAGACTTGGTTACAGGGGGGTCAGGACTGGCAGTTAAACCTCCATGGTTTTTCAACTTATCGAAAAGACAGGGAGGTGGGCAGAGGGGGTGGGGTTGCCTAGTTAGTTAAGAACAAAATTAAATCTATGGCATTGAATGACATAGCGTCGGATGATGTGGAATCTGTGTGGGTGGAATTGAGGAACCACAAAGGCAAAAAAACCATAATTGGAGTTGTGTATAGACCTCCTAACAGTGGTCAGGACCAGGGACACAACATGTACTGGGAAATAGAGAAGGCATGTCAGAAAGGCAAGGTCACAGTGATCATGGGAGACTTCAATATGCAGGTGGACTGGGTAAATAATGTTGCTAGTGGATCCAAAGAAAGGGAATTCATGGAATGCTTATAGGATGGCTTTTTGGAACAGCTTGTCATGGAGCCCACAAGGGAGCAGGCTATTCTGGATCTCGTGCTTTGCAATGAACCAGACTCTCTAAAAGATCTTAAAGTAAGGGAACCCTTAGGAAGTAGCGATCATAATATGGTAGAGTTCAGTCTGGAGTTTGAAAGAGAGAAGGCAAAATCGGATGTAATGGTGTTACAGTTAAATAAAGGTAATTATGAGGGCATGAGAGAGGAACTGACAAAAATAGACTGGAAGCAGAGGCTAACCGGGAAGACAGTAGAGCAAAAATAGCAGGAGTTTGTGGGTATAATTGAGGACATTATACAGAGGTTCATCCCCAAGGAAAGAAAGATTATCTGGGGAGGGATTAGACAACCGTGGCTGACAAAGGAAGTCAGGAAATGTATTAAAGAAAAGGAGAGATCCTATAAAGTGGCTAAGAACAGTGGGAAATCAGAAGATTGGGAAGGATACAAAAACAAACAGAGGATAACAAAGAGTGTAATAAGAAATGAGAGGATCAAATATGAAGGTAGGCTAGCCAGTAATATTAGAAATGATAGTAAAAGTTTCTTTCAGTACATAAGAAACAAACGACAGGCAAAAGTAGACATTGGGCCACTTCAAATTGATTCAGGAAGCCTAGTGATGGGAGATAAGGAAATAGCAGGAGAACTTAACAAGTACTTTGCGTCAGTTTTCACAGTGGAAGACATGAGTAATATCCCAAAAATTAAAGGGAGTCACAGGGCTGAGTTGAGTATGGTTGCCGTTACGAAAGAGAGAGTGCTAAAAAAGTTAAAAAGTCTTAAAATTGATAAATCTCCTGGTCCTGATGGGATACACCCTAGAGTTCTGAGAGAGGTAGCTAAGGAAATAGCGGAGGCATTGGTTGAGATCTTTCAAGAGTCACTGGAGTCAGGAAAGGTCCCGGATGATTGGAAGATGGCTGTTGTAACCCCCTTGTTCAAGAAAGGATCAAGACAAAAGATGGAAAATTATAGGCCAATTAGCTTAACCTCGGTTGTTGGTAAAATTCTAGAATCCATCATTAAGGATGAGGTTTCTAAATTCTTGGAAGAGCAGAGTCTGATTAGAACAAGTCAACATGGTTTTAGTAAGGGGAGGTCATGCCTGACAAACCTGTTGGAATTCTTTGAAGAGGTGACAAGTAGGTTAGACCAGGGAAACCCAGTGGATGTGGTCTAACTAGACTTTCAAAAGGCCTTTGATAAGGTGCCACACGGGAGGCTGCTGAGCAAGATGAGGGCCCATGGTGTTCGAGGTGAGCTGCTGGGATGGATTGAGGATTGGCTGCCTAACAGAAGGTAGAGAGTTGGGATAAAAGGTTATTTTTCAGAATGGCAGCTGGTGACGAGCGGTGTCCCGCAGGGTTCAGTGTTGGGGCCACAGCTATTCGCATTATATATAAATGATTTGGATGAGGGGACTGGGGGCATTCTAGCGAAGTTTGCAGATGATACGAAGTTAGGTGGACAGGCAGGTAGTACTGAGGAAGTGGGGAGGCTACAGAAGGATCTAGACAGGTTGGGAGAGTGGTCCAGGAAATGGCTGATGGAATTTAACGTGAGCAAGTGCGAGGTCTTGCACTTTGGCAAAAAGAATAAAAGCATAGACTACTTTCTAAATGGTGAGAAAATTAGTAAAGCCAAAGTACAAAGGGATCTGGGAATGCTAGTCGAGGATTCTCTAAAGGTAAACATGCAGGTTGAGTCCGTGATTAAGAAAGCGAATGCAATATTGTCTCTTATCTCAAGAGGGTTGGAATATAAAAGCAGAGATGTGCTACTGAGACTTTATAAAGCTCTGGTTAGGCCCCATTTGGAGTACTGTGTCCAGTTTTGGTCCCCACACCTCAGGAAGGACATACTGGCACTGGAACGTGTCCAGCAGAGATTCACACGGATGATCCCTGGAATGGTAGGTCTAACATATGAGGAACAGCTGAGGATCCTGGGATTGTATTCATTGGAGTTTAGAAGATTAAGAGGAGACTTAATAGAGACGTACAAGATAATCCATGGCTTGGAAAGGGTGGACGCTAGGAAATTGTTTCCATTAGGCGAGGAGACTAGGACCCGTGGACACAGCCTTAGAATTAGAGGGGGTAAATTGAGAACAGAAATGCGGAGACATTTCTTCAGCCAGAGAGTGGTGGGCCTGTGGAATTCATTGCCGCAGAGTGCAGTGGAGGCCGGGACGCTAAATGTCTACGAGGCAGAGATTGATAGATTCTTGTTGTCTCGAGGAATTAAGGGCTACCGGGAGAACACTGGTAAGTGGAGTTGAAATGCCCATCAGCCATGATTGAATGGCGGAGTGGACTCGATGGGCCGAATGGCCTTACTTCCACTCCTATGTCTTATGGTCTTAAGCTGTTGAGAGAAGGGTGTCATCCTGGACCAATTGTAGCTGGCTGAATTTGTTTTTTTCTCAAAATAGTAGTATAGATCTTGAATTTTCCTTGAGTACTCTCCACTTGTGGTGATGAGGTCTTCCAGTTTTTTCAACTCATACATTTGATGGATGGTGCTTCAGGGAAAGAGAAAGGCAAGGTCCTTTGCTCCTAAATTAAGTTATGAGACTGATTTTCTGCATTCACAACCAATATTTTTTATTGCTCTCAACTGGAACATGTGACTTCCCTCTGAAAGTGTTGTAGATTTAGCATCACAATCTAAACAGTTTGTACCTTACAAATGCAATGTTGTTTCTGCTGTTCATGGCATATTTTGCTTTGCAAATAATTCTTCCCAGAAAGTTCAAGAGGTGTATAATATATAATGTTTAGTCAATAATGTTATTAATTCATATTTTGTTTAACACAGTTTTATAGCTATAATAAAGAATGGTTTGGAGTCACATATAAAGCATATAAAGTGAGGACTGCAGATTTCCTTCCCTAAGGACGTTAGCAAACAAGTTGGATTTTTGTGCTAAATTGAATATTGGTTATCAAATTATAGCTCTTATCTGATTAATTTATGTGTTCAAGTTGACTTTCTTTACCCAGCTACAACTAAATGTAATCAGTTAATTTAACAGATGTGGGGATTGTGATATGTGATTAATCTGCACCAATTTACGGTGAAACAGACAGTGCATCAGATTTGTGCAGCCTACTGTCCTAATCTGTCGGAGACAAGGGGAGATGCAGTGTAGCTGGCAACATTGCTGAGTGTTTCACGAAAAAATGAAATCTAAAGAATAGTTGATCATGTGAGCAACAACGGGAATTACCGATAATCTGCTGTAGGAGACACAGTGTAAGAGCTAGAGGGAAGTAGATACACCTTTTATCCTCCATGGGGTGATGCAGAGGGACTCTGGAGGCCCTCCAGGCATGTTTTCCAAGAAGATGTTGCAGTGCAGGAAGGAACTCAGAGATCTGACAGGTGTTGTCAAAGTGAGTGACTTCATCTTCAAGTAACATATTCTGGACAGAGATGAGGTTTCCTTTGGGTGGCATGGTGGCTCAGTGGTTAGCACTGCTGCCTCACAGCACTAGGGACCCAGGTTCACTTCCAGCCTTGGGTGACTGTCTATATATATTTTGCGCGTTCTCCCCATGTCTGCATGGGTTTCCTCCCACAATCCAAAAATGGTTATGCTAAATTGCCCATAGTGTCAGGTGCATTAGTTGGAGGGAAATGGGTGTGGGTGGATTACTCTTCGGAGGGTTGGTGTGGACTGGTTGGGCCGAAGTGCCTGTTTCCACACTGTAGGGAATCTTTTCTTTTCTCTTGGAAAATTGTGAGCCTGTGGAACTTTGTTTCCCAGGAAGCAGTGGAGGCAGGGTCATTGAATATTTTGAAGGCAGTGGGTAGATAGATTCTTGACTAAACCGAGAGTCATGAAGTATTGGAGGTCAGCAGAAAAGTGGAATTAAGGCCACAGTTAGATCAAACGTAGTCTTATTGAACAGTGGAGCAGACCTGTGAGGTCAATTAGCTACCTCCTGCTTCTAATCAGTTCTGCAAGAAAAAGGGATCTGTGTAATTGATTGCTGTTCAATATGTTTTAGTGATGTGATTGTCATGTTTGAATAATTGGTACAATGCATGAACATGTGGGTGTATGAGACAAAATACATGAATTGAAGAGGTGCATACTGATTAATAGAGATTGCTGTTAGTTGAGTGAGGGGAGCACAATGACTTAAACGATTGACGTGTTAAGTTGTGCAGGTGATGGGTTCTGCTATTTGCTGATAGAGCAGGTTATATGAAATAATTAAACTTCTTCCTGGCACAGCAGCATGTTCTTGGAGCTGTAGCCATGGTACCAGCCTTTGCCCTTTTTGCTTCTCATACCTTCTTGAGCAAGTGCGTCCTGTCGACATGTGAGTTTTGAATTTCTCTCCTTCTCTCCATCATTTCCATTAACATCACTAGTGGATTATCTTTACATGTTCTTCCATCCTTCAAAGGATCAGATTCAGCTTCCAAAGCACTCACACAACTTTTTGCACTCACAATGAACTGTCCACTAAGAGCTGTACGGAGCCTTTAATGAGTCACTTACATTATTGGGCCCGTTTCTGATTTTTCCAGCCTCAGTGCAAGTAGAGGAATCACCTGCAGCATAGTGTGCACCAACCTTATCGAAGGCCACCTGCCTCATCTATGGCCAAGCCTATGGCTCCAAAATTAGACCATTCAACTACCACAGAACCCACCCCACCCCCTCTAGATTGGAAGAAAGTCATCCTCCTCCCTGAGAGACTGCTAAGGAAGAATAATGTGTGTTAAACATAGACAATGATGCTGATTTCCAGGACATTATCCAATTTGACTCTCTATACCTGTATAGGAACTGACCCAATTTCTAACAGTAGTTTAAATGGAGAGCAAGTGGATGTGTTTCTTTGCAGCCATGTACTCTGATCTGCCTGACTTATCACTGCATTCACTGCACTGAGAAGATCCTCTGTTCTGTGTATAAGAAAAAAAATCTCCATTTAAAACACTTTCAACATTTTTTCAGCTGTTTCCTAGTGTCTGAAAACCTATTCTTCTCACCTTTCTGTTTTATCTTCTCACAGAGTATCTGCTTTCCATTTTCTCTGGTTGCTTTGAATGGGTTTTGACTTGCTTTTCTTCCTCATCTGGAGCTCCCATCTGTCTGGTTTTGACGACGGTCTGTTTTTTTGGTCTGGCTAAAAATTTGCAACATGCTAACCAGACACCAGTTGTCTGATTTTTAAAAACGTAGTTCCTTTTCCTATTGTCGCAGGTTATGATTATTAAAACTATTTAGTTCTTTATAATAATTTTCAGCAACAGGACACAAGACTTCAGTGAACAGATTATTTGATCAGCTGCTAGAAAATTATTGGGAAACTGGTCAGGTCGATAATATGAAGTCTCGCATCTGATTCCTTTACTTCGGATTTTCCATCTAGTTATGCCATTGCATCTGACCCCAATTACATATTGCAATCTCAGTAAAATCCCAGAAGTCATAAAAAAATTTAAATGAACATATGGTGGAATTTTCCTACCTTTTTGTATCAGGATTGTGCTTTTAGTCTTCAAAGCCCCCTTTTTTGAATATACAGGGGGAGGACCCTGTGTGAAATGGAGCTTTAATAGTAAAAAGAACCTTTTTAATTAGTCTTTGAAATATTTCCCATCCCTATTTGGCACTGTGTTGCATGATCAGAAGGTTTTTGTCAATAATTCTTCGATAGTTATTAAGAATATAATGATTTTTTGATGGACAATTTTAATTTTGTGATTAAATTTGTTGTACATGTTGCTTACAAAGGAGTTCATCGTTGTCCATTGCTAAGCGAGAAGCATTATGTATTTACATGACTACATGGAAATAGAAGCAGATGTAAATATTTTTTCTAATCTTCAATTTTAAGGTAACTGAAAGTATCCCAAGACCTTACAGGTCCAAGTTGCATAGTTAATTTCTGGAAAAGTAATTGACTTCATTTCTCCTCTACTGTTCCCACAAATCCTCTGAATACTTTACCCAAATATATGATCAATAAGTTTAAAAGTAAATTTATACATTGATTAAATAGCATTTTAATTTTTCCAACAGCTACCAAACCTTTGACCTTTACCTGATCATTGCTCTTTGATCCGTGCCACGAGGGGTAATATTCTAAATCTGCACCAATAGTGAGGAACCTTGCCCCTCATCAGCGCACACTGACAAATTGCAAGTTACAATGTTTTGATGCACCCTGGTGTTGAGGAAGGCTGGATGATACCAACCGAGACAAAGATGATTACTGCCAGTACTCAATTTGTATTTTTTTTAATGTTTTTGACAACGTTTGTATCCATTTTTTCCAAAGTTTGTGTCACAGCACTTACTTTAAATGTCAAATTATCTCCAAACTTGCCTTTGTATTTTTTGTTTATTCTCAGATTGGTCATTAGTCATCACCACTAGCGATCGGTTCAATAAAATAGGCCTCTTCCTCATGACGGCATTTGGTCTGGTCCCCAGTGTTTTGCTGACTAAAACATTTTAAACACTCTGCAAAAAACTGGGAGTTTAAAGGGCTGAAGAGCACCGAAATGTAGGAATTACACCATAAGAGGAGACTACACAGTCCATTTTTAATGTGACACCATTAACTGCTCATTGGGGATACCCAGTGCATCTCATTTCATGCCTTCTATCTTTTATACATATTTTTAATCAACCTGTTTAGAAATATTATGATACACCTTTGAGACAACTTTAATCTGGACCTTTTTTTCTGAGAGGTACAGACACTACCACTGTGCAACAAGACTCATTCCTCTATATGTTTATATTCTTAGTATTACTAATCCTGATCCATTTTAACTGCTGCTCTAATACTTGGCTAAATATCCCCTTTGTGATAAAAATGTTTTCATTTAATAACCTTTTATGTACAGATTCCTTTTAGTTTTTGTTTTGATTATGTTCCTTACAGATCAATGCTGATGCACAGCCCCTTCCACCCACATTATTATTTGCCAAATATTGGATGCAATTGATCACTGTTTACCTTCTCAAAGCACTTCAGAAAATCTGAAGCATCCATCATATGATGGCTTAATCTTTCTTCTTTCAGTGAGAGAAGATTTTTTTCTTTCATAACCATAACTCTTCATTATAATTACGTTGCATTTTTGTTACTCCTTTTCCATATCTTTAATATCCTTCCTATAATGGGGTCACTCAATGTTAATCAATAATGGCAGTGTTAAACCAAGCAGACATTTCTGGCTCCCACTGTCCCAGTTTTTGACCTAATTTCCAGGTTCCTCAGCTCCCGTTCCTGTTATTGCATTTTCCATACCTATTCTCAATGTCCTGCCCACAATCAGTTAAATTCAAACTCTTAACATCTGTAACACTGGCACATTTGAGCCACACATAACTAACTGACAATATAGCATTCTTCAACTGGATCTATTTTCTTCACCACTTCTTTGAAAAAAAAATCTACTATTCAGAAGGGAATAAAACAGAACACCAAGGAGAAGCTCAATGTAAGTTATGGTAATGTGAAAAAGATATTATCGCACTCCAGTTTGCAAAAGAAAGTCAGTTCTAATTGAAGTAAAGCTGAGAGGCTAAGTGTAGCATGTCTCCCGTGTCCTCTCAGTTACGTACATTTTTGGTTGCAGGATCATTTTGCGCTAAGCAGACAATATTGCGTCTGTTTTTCCGACAGTTGGGATACTTAGTGTTACCCGAGCAGAGGGGCTTCAGTTTCACTGCATGACTCTTAGGGAAATTCAATTTTTCAGAAGAAAAATCAGAGCTTCTTTCTTCAATTCCCAGTGGGTTGACATTTGGTTGATTTCAGGCTTGACAAATATTTAACTCCTCAGGTTAAGTTTTGTTTGAAATAACCCACTGCTCATATTTTTTGGAAATAAAGTTAGAAAAGTGGATAATTTGCAAATGTTACTGAGGCAGCCATGCTCAGTCGGTTGCATTCTCATCGCTCAGTGACTTTATTGTGAGTTCATGTCCCATTCCAGAGACTCAAGTACTAAATCACAGATCACACACCAATGTTGTACAATTGGAGCGTTGCACTGTGGGAGTTGCTACTTTTTAGATGGCATGCTAAACTGTGGCTCCGTCTCAGGTGTTTGTAAAAGATCCCAGAGAACCATTTGAAGAAGAGTAGCAGAGTCACTTTGGTGTCCTGGCCAAAATCTATTCCTCAAATAACATTATCTAGCCACTATCTCAGCGCTGTTTATGGGAACTTGCTGTGCACAATTGAGTTGCCTCCATTAGTTTCCTAAATCACAACAGCTATTACACTTCAAAAGTACTTCATGGTCTGTGAAACGTGTGAAAAATGCAAATTCCTCATTTTTTAGTATTGCTCATTAAATTTAACCTGATGGAGCCCTTTATATCCCAGGGCTTATGAGGGGAGCAGTCAATCAGGGCCCTGACTTCTACCCACTATCCAGTGATCCCTGGTTGGAAAATAAAACTGATGAACATTGGGTAACAATAACATTTAGGGAGCTGATTTCATTGATTGAGTTCATTGTTTGGGGTCAGACTTGGAAGTGATAACTCGGCTATACCACTGAGAAGCACTTGGCATCCATGAAATCACATTGCAGAATGAGAACTTTCAGCAGACGACAGAAGTCAATTGAAAGGTATAGGACTTTTTTCAGAGAAGCATATTTTTCGATCAGCATGGATTGACGTTGAGTGGAGGTCAATGGAGGTTCTCCATTGTGGAGGAAAAATATAATGTCAGACACCTGGGTTCACTGTTCAATGTTTTTGCTTGCTTGGAATGAAATTTTTGTAACAGGTACACAGCTCATAATCTATGATTCACAGGTGAGTGGTATATTGATACGAGGGATGGAGAAATACTTGTTTATTTGCTCAATCAGGCCATTTAGTGGCTCTTATTAGGGGACCCCACTTGACACTAGTGAGCATCCCTGACTGGGATTACTTTTCTCAAATGGGGAGGCCCTGTTTGCCATTGGATAAATCCAGTACTTTCTGAATGGGGCTCTTAAATTAGTGTTAATTGCCCACTTAAAGGTCTCAATAGTGGTGGGATGGGAAGGCCATCCACAGACCATGCCACTGATCCTGCCATAGTGGAGAAAACTAAATTAGATTTACACATGTTGACAGCACAGAGGGAGGCCATTCAGCCCACTTACCTGTCATCAAAGATCTAACTACACCAATCCCAATCTCCAGCTTTTTCCCCTCGTCCTGGATGCTACGGCAACACAAGTGAATGTCTAAAAGTTACTTAAATGTTACGAGAATTTCAAACTCAACCACACATTCATGGAGTGAATTCCAGACTTTCACCACTTACCATTCTCCCCAACATTTTGTTCTGCAGCAGTGGTTTCCAGAATCAGAAATTGATGTCTTTGCACAGCAACTCTGTGCGTTGGCACTGAGAACAAGTAACCTCTAAATGGTTGTACAACTACATAGCTTCAAATAAATACTGCCCACCACTCTCTGGTGAAAACATTTCTCCTCACATCTCCTCTTAGCCTTCTATCCCTTACTTTACATCCATGCTCCCTGATTATGGATTCCTTTACTAACAGAAAAAGTGCCTTCCTATCCACCCAATTAAATCACCTCATAATCTTATACCCCTCTTTGTATTCCCAATCTCTGTTGCTCCAAAGAAAATAACGCCAGACTATCTAATGTTTCTGCATGGTTCATATGCTCCAGCCCAAGCAGCATCCTAATAAATCTCCTCTGCATGTTCTCCAATGCAATCAGATCCTTCCTACAATATGATGAGAGGAACTGCACACTGTACTTCAGTTCTGGCCTAACCATTATTTTACCATTCTAGCATTTTATTGTATGTAATTCACTTTTGTTGCTGCACGTGTATTCTTTGCCCTGGCTAATAAAAACAAGTATTCCACGGGCTTTCTTAACCTACCTGCCTGCTACCTTCAAGGATTTAATAAAGTACACACCAAGGTCCTTCTGATCTTCAGTGCTTTCCAGGGTCCTACTCTTCACAGTGTAATCCTTAACTTGTTAGTCCTCCCAAGTGTATTACCTCACACTTTTCCAGACTGGATTCCACATCATTAATATACGTCACAAACATCATGTGCCCCAGCACCAAGCCCTGCTGAACCCACTGGAAACAGACTTCCAGTCACGAAAACATCCCTCTATCATCCTCCTATGCTTTCAACCAATACTGGATCCAAAGTGCCACTTCACTTTGGATCCCATGGGTTCTTACTTTTTTGACCAGTCAACCTTATCAAAACCATATCAATACTCCTGGTTACCCCCTCAAAAAATTCAATCAAAGCTGTCAAAAATTTAGCAAATCCATGCTGATTATTCCTGATTAATCCATGTGCCTCCAAATGCAGATATGTTCTATCATTCGGAATTCTTTCTAACCAACTTCCAACCATCAAAGCTAAATTTTGACCTATGACTCTAACACAATTAGATTTTAATGTTGGTACAGAAAAATCTCATTAGAATTCAAATTACTTATGAGTCACTAGTCAGTAGAGATTCACATTGAGCAAACTAGTTAGAGCACATTGTTTGAAAGTTTGCTGAACAGGCAGCATTTACATTATTAAAAAAATAATTTACCCATCTCTCAAAAACATTCTCATTACAGATGTATTGTGTATTTGAGTTTTTGTAGTAGATCAATTGTTCAGTAAGTAATTCTAGATTGTTTTTGGTCTCCCTGAAATATTTTTTCACGTGCCATCAATTGTGGCGAAATGTTAAGTTTTAAATATTTGGTCCTTTTTTACTAATGTTCTGTTACAACTCAATATGTTTTTAATATATTTGCACCTTTTATTTGCTGAAAGATATCTGTGGGGTCCATTTTCTTGTAAGGTTTCGATAGGCAAAATGTTTCCTTAACCTCCATCTGCCCTCTGGGTATCTGATGAATCATAAATCCGTTCGAGAAACATTTGATCCTTTGACAGTTGCCTTGGCAGCTTTGGCCCTCTTATACATCAAAAGAAGTGACTGTAGTTATTGATTATTGAACTTCTCTCATTTTTTTGTGATTTTTTTTATGTTCGCAGGGGTGATATTAGTCATGGAAAATAGATCATTGTGCACCCATGTGTCAAAATCAAATAACCACATTGAATTTTTTAAAAATCGAAAGAACTGTGGATGCTGGAAATCAGAAACAAAAACAGAAATTGCTAGGAAAACACAGCAAGTCTGGCAACATCTGTGGAGAGAAATCAGAGTTAACAATTTGGGTCCAATGACCCAGCGACAATAAGGCCTGGAACGTGAACTCTGATTTCTCTCTACAGAAGCCGCCAGATCTGCTGAGTTTTTCCAGCAATTTCTGATTTTTAATCACATTGAATGGTTTAATGGATGCTTTCTACTCCGTTCCAATAATGTGCTTCAGCCAGATTGTCCAGTTCTCCATTGTGATATTTTTCCATTAATCAAACCAACCATCCTGTGTTTCCGAGTGAGATTCACAGTGTGCACATTGACCTGTACTCTCCTGTACCCGTGCAAATATCAGGCAAATAAGACTTTCACCCTGTCTGCCTGAGATAGATTTGAACTAAGATTCTGGAGGTAAAAACACCAGGGGCTAACACAGAATGGCCAATGCCCAACTGGGATTCCATGTAACCTGTGTGGAGGATAGCCATATTATCTAATGCAAAACATGTTCCAATATGTATGGACACTCTGCAGTGCTGCATTCCCAATGTAGAGCTTTATAGGATTAGGGCATGGGTGGTAGATTCATGGTTACAATATTGAAGTCCTGTCTAATAAACGGTCTGATGCTGGCAGTGCAGAATTGGTAAATTGAACTGAAGTAGTAATTATGAGTACAGTAAAACAGGATGAGACCAATGTGCAGAATATAGGAAATCTAAAATATATTACTTTTTAAAATATATTGCTTTTTAATGAGGCAGTCAAAATTCACACTTGAACAAAAGTGTACCCAAATTAATTTAAAGGTCAGTCAATTTCATTCACTTTATCACATGATCATCAATGCTTGAGTGAAAGCAGTAATATTTTACACTACATCTAATAATATACTTTAATTATAGTTTTCATTTTGAGCGCATTGTGAATAAAGAAATGTGTATGCTCAGTGATTTGGCCTTATTCTGTTCCTGTGACAGTCGGTCTCCATTTATTTCATTTGGCAGTGAAGAAACAGCAATGAGGAAACATGAAGTCATCTGTTGTATATCATGTTTGAGCATTAGGCAGTTGACAAGCAAACTCCAGATCTGAGTCTCAGTCTCAACTGGTATTCACACTTACTTCTCTCAAGAATTAGTGCTGAAAAGAGCCCTTATTGAAAGGAAGAGAAGAAAATTGCCTCATAGAAAACTTGCTCAGTGCTCTGAGCTTGAATCTTCCTGATCTACATAAGAACAATATTACTTCCTGGATTATAATCCTGCCATATGTTTTCAGATGACTATAAATAGTTCTTGTGCTCCCAATTCCTGTTCAAACTATTTCTTTTTCTAAACTTTCTAATGCATTTTCTGTATTACCACAGCTAAATCTAAAAGAATGAAGACCCAGATAGGAAGGAATTTATTCTCGAAGGAGCTTTTTGAATAATAAAGATATAACTCTGCCATTATTGAGCAATTGCAGAGCTTGTGGTGCAATGGTTAGTAATACTGCCTCTAAACCAGGAAGTTTTATGTTCAAATCCCATGCCAGGGCTAGATGGCTAAGGGAGGTATTTGCATGTTTTTGCCAAACAGGATGAGTATTAGCTTGGAAATCCTTTCAACACACACCAATGACAGGCAATTAAAGTTTCCTGTATAGGAATGTGAAAATTTAAAGCTTCTAAAATCACTGTCTATGGATCCAGACTACAACACATAGAGTGCACGTTCCCAGCAGTTGGCTACATGGCTACATTGATGATCTGCCTCTGTGTCCAACCTGTGCTTGGAGGCTGCAGTGTCACAGCTCATATATGTCAATATTATGCTTTAAAACTGAGCATGTGGTCAAGTAATCATGTCAGAGGAGTTAACACTCAAAAGCAAGTAGCAATCTCTAACTGTGGAAGTCACAGCTGGACTTAAAATATTAATACCACTTATGTAATAAAAAATGGCTTATAAATAGCAACGTCAATCTCAGTTCACAGCCCCAGAAGTTACTGAGGGTGGGTTGACCCTCATCACGTCTGAGGTCATGTGGCAGTCTTTTGGAAATGGAAGACTGAAGGGTGATCTATAGATGTATTTAAAACTATGAAATGTTTTGGTGGAGTGGATACAGAGAGAATGTTTCCTTTTGTGAAGAAGAGCATAACTAGAGGCATCAATATAAGACAGTCTCAAAAAATTGCAGTAGGTAATTCAAAAGAAACATCTTTACTAAAATTGGAACTCCCAATTATAGTGATTGAAACAAATAGTAAAGGTGCATTTAAGAGGATGTTAGGCAAGCATCTGTAAGAGAAGAAAATAAGTGATTACATTAATAACTTAGATCAGGAAAGGCAAGACGCTGCTCAAGTAAAGTATAAATACCAGCAACTACATGTTCGGCCAAAAGATTTGATTATGTATCACAACCCTATGTAAGTCTAAGTAATTTGTGCAATAGTGTATAAGTATTGATTAAATACAATATGCTCAAGATCTAGTGTGGTGTTGTAATTCACATTGTATTTAACCTCTGTCAAGCTGCACAAATCTGAGCTCTCATGTGCCAATATATGGCCCTGGAATTGGTACTGTCATGTGTCAATTTAGCAAGCAATCGATATGCTAAAGCAGAGTACCACTACAGTGGGAACCTGTCTTCTCGGGCACGGAGATGTTTTGCCTTTCCAGAGGCACTTTGATTGTAGAACGTGCCCTGTATGTTGAAAGCAAAGTGACTAGATGCTCCTCTTCTACTCCATAAGGGTTATATATAAAAAGGTTACATAAGAAATGGAGATGCTTGGGGTTAAATTGGCTGATACTGTATCTGTGTTCAGGCTCTGCACAGCCTCCCATGACGCAAAGTGGCAGGCATGAAGCATACCTCCAATCAAGTTAGAGCAGGAAAAATAAGAGATGTCTTTTACCCAGGCATAAACCAAGTAATGTACCATTTATTGCTGTAATGGTGATTTGCCTGCAAGACATGAAACTTATGCGTTATTGATTTTATTTTAAGAAGTGCCCAACAGCATCACTTGAACCCACTGTAGGTACTACTAGACACCCCCCACCTACCCCCATCCCACCCCAATCCTATCTATTGCCGTCCCCCTTCCCATTTCTCTTTTTCTGTAAAAATTTTTATTGAGGAAAAGATTTTTTTTTACAAAATTACAAAATCACGACAAAAAGTATAACAATCTTATGATATTATAATAACAGTGAACAAATCACTACGCTTCTCCATAAACCAGTGAGGAGAGAGGTAAAATAACCAATGAAAACAACAATTCAATAAATAACTAAAAAAAACTAGATTAAACCAACTTGAATCAAGGTAAATTAAATTACATTCAGTTAAGTTACCACACTTAGCACAACGTCACCAAAGCTATCTCACTACCGGCAGGCAAACCCGTATTTGTTTGGAATTCTTCCTCTCAGGGCCCCTGGACCACCAGACACAGCCGTCATGGCTGCACAAAGGCCCTGACCAGTCTGCGTGTATATAGTTCAGAAAGGGCCGCCAATTCTATGAAACAGTTCAGTTTTCTGGTGCACCATACTCGTAAGGACGTCGAGGGGATGTGCTCCATAACGAATCTACAAGACCCTGAGAATCCCAGGGGGATTCTCTGATACCCAGCTCATTCAAATGTTTTTCCTGTCTCAGAATGAAAGAATATTAAACAGTTTCTTCCCATGTGCATTCAAAGAAGGGAGATTTAGCAAACTCAAGAAGAAGGACCCCAGATCCACCTTGACCTCCGTTCCCAAGACCCCTTCCAAAACGCTCGCTGTGGCACCACAATACCAACGAAGCTTATGGCATAACCATAAACAATGAGTAAAAGTGTCAACCTCTGTCTTACATTTGGGGCACATTGGGGATTCTTAAATTTTGGAAGCTGCTCTGGTGCCAAAAGAGCCCTGTACAGTACCTTCAATTGCATAGCCGCCAAATTGAAATCTTCCTTATGTTCTGCCAAATACCCTCCCGTGCCTCTGATGAGATCTCCACCCCCAATTCTTGAGTCCAAAATCCACACAGCCGCTCAATGTCTTTCAAGACATTACCTCCCAACAAATGATAGAGGGTGTTGACTGAGAGAGTGACCATGGACCGGAGCGCACTCCTCTCCATATCTGACTCCAGTACATAAAAGAGGTATAGCCAATCCACCCGGTCAAACGCTTTCTCTGCATCTAAGGAGACTACTAAGCCCGGAATCGACCTTGCTGGCATACATGTTTAACACTCTTCTAATATTATTAGCAGACCTACAAGCCTTAACAAAACCTGTCTGATCTTTCTTTACAACGGAGGGCAAAACCCTCTCCAACCTCAACGCCAGCATTTTTGACAGAATTTTAAAATCCATGTTCAGTAACCATATGGGCCTATACAAAGCACAATCTTCTGTGGCTTTCCCTTTCTTGAGAACAAGAGAAATATTTGCTTCTGTCAGAGAGGATAGGAGGCAGTCCTGACTATACAGGTAATTGTACATATCCAACAATAGCCCAGCCAGCGGGTCTATAAACTCCTTGTAAAACTCACTTTGAAGTCTGTCTGGGCCAGGTGCCTTACGACTCTGGAGTTGCCTCACCACCTTTTGTATCTCGTGGATTGTCCGAGGGACATTCAAAAGAGACACTTGCTCTGAAGTTACACCTGGATGGTCCAGGGTCTTAGAAAAGAACTCCATCTTTGCCAGTCTGTCCTCACAGCCCTCTTACCGGTTCAGCTCAGAATGGAACTTCCTAAATACTGCATTTATCTTTTTGGCATCGCAAGTAAGAGTACCAGCACTCTCTCTGATGGATGTGATAGATTGGGGGGCATTCTTCTTTCTGGCCAGGTACGCTAGATATCTACTCAGTTCATCACCATATCGAGTAACCTCTGTTTTGCAAAGGAGATTTCCCTCTTTGTTGTCTGGGTGAGCGCAGCATTCAAAGTAGCCCTGAGGGCTGTAATCCACTGTAACTTAGTTACAGACGGTCTGTCAAAGTATGCTGTCTCAAGCACTGCTGCTATCCCTTCTGCCACTTCCATGTCTCTGAGTAAGAAATATTCAAACCCCTTGCGTAGGCTTTGGCAGTCTCCCAGAGCACCGATGGATTACTGGCTGTACCCAAATTAATGGCCCGAAAAATGTTTAAATTCCCGCAAAAACATACACAATAAACTTGCTATCCTTCAAGAGGAAAGGGTCCATGTGCCGTGACCCTGTCCCATTACCACTGGCCTTGACCTCCATGTACACTGCCGCATGATCAGAAATGGCTATGTTTCCGATTCTGCAAGACAGCATTGAATTCAAAAAGGTCAATGGGGCAAAAAGACATGTCAATCCTAGCATAGCAATTACGTGGTTTAGAGAAAAAAGTGAAATCCCTACCCTCAGGGTGAAGACATCTCCACACATCCACCAACCCCAACTCCCTGCTCAGCTCTGCCAGCTGCCTGGATTGTGGGGCATGCCCGCAAGGTCCCTAAGCATCTTGTCCACTTTGGGGTCAATAAGTCGGTTAAAGCCTCCCCCTATAATTGTAGGCTGCATCCCAAGGGCCATCGACCTGGAAAGTGCATCTGTTAAAAATTTGAGGGAATGTGCTGGGGGCAATATACATTCCAGATCCCATACTCCTCTCCATATATTAAAGCTCTAAGGATCATAAACTGCCCATATTCATCATTAATTTGGTCTAACAGTTGAAATGGGATATTCTTCTGGATAAGTATAGCATTTTTTCTACTTTTCGAGTTAAAGGATGAGAAAAACACCCATCCGTACCCTCCCTGCTGTAATTTCAAGTGCTCCTTATTGATTAGATGTGTTTCTTGCAACAAGGCTACATCGACCCCCTCTTCTTTTTAAGGCTTGAAAGTGTCTTTTTTCTCTTAATTGGTGAATGACTCCCCTTAACATTCCAGGTGCACCATTTAAATAAACAGTTAGCCATAGCCGTCCAAAATAGTCCATGACCCTCTGAGAGGAAGAACCCCACTCATAATGCTCAGAGTGAAAACAGCAAACAGTTCATATGAACTTAAAAATACAACTGCCAAAGCTACCAAATGAAAACTTCTAACAACTACTTCTACAACAAACCAACATGTAACACAAATGAAAGGAGACTTTCCCCCCTTGCCCACAGGGGGCGTTCATACTACCCACTAACCCTTCCATGGCTCCTTCTAGCTGAAGCCACGCCCCCACCCCAGACAACACAAAGTAAGAAAAGTTACACGCGTTGTATACCAAGAAAATTAAAAGTGGGCACTCAACCTGCCCTATCCATACATTAACACTAGGCACTCCTTGTAGAGAAAAAAACATGTAACCCTCCCTCCGCCTTTCCAACCGCTCCCCCACTGCATCCCATCCCATACAAAAGGAGGGAAACGAAGAGAAAGAAAAACAAAGGATAACAGAAAGGGAGAGAGAAGGGAGGGGAGAGAGAAAAAGAAAAAACAATTAAGACCCCCACATATTAAAATAAAACCTGACAACCAATTAAACCAGGCAAACTACAGAGAAATAAAAAGTAAACATTATTGGCCATATTATTTGAGCCAGCCAGTCTGCTTTAAGGTATGCAGGTCCTTTGCCTTTTCCAATAGGTAAAAGTTAAACACGGACCCTCCGTGGCTGAAACGTAATATTGCCAGATATTTTACGGAGAAGTGAATATTCAAGTCCCTCAGCTGCCTTTTTAATCTCATCAAAGGCGTTCCTCTTGTGAATTGTGACCACAGAAAAGTCTTGGAAAAGCATAATTCGTGACCCTTTGTATATCAGAGCCTGTGGATCCTTTCCCAGTGCTCTAGAGGTTTCCATCACCATCTGCTTATCTCTGTCGTGCTCTAGTCACACTTGCACTGGACTGGGGCGCAGGTCCGACCGGGCCTACGCACTGCCACCCAATGGGTCCGCTCGACCCATACCCAGCCTGCCTCAACTTCCAGCTTCAAAAACTGCGGGAGCCATTGCTCTAAGAAGCTGATGAGCTGGCCTTCCTCCTCCCATTCCGGCAGCCCAACCAGGCTGATATTCTTCAGATGGCCTCGATTTTCGAGGTCGTCGACCTGCTCTTCCAGGGCCCATACCTGCCGCTCCAGGGCTTGGACCCGACCGACGAAATTCTGCCATGGTTTCGGAGACTGCAGTTCATTGTTCCACCTCCACAATGTGCTGTCTGAGATGCTGGATCTCCTGGCCATGCTTTTGCAGCATGCCCAAGATCAGTTCCAGCCTGATCCGGGTCTCCTTCTTTGCTGAATCGATCTTCCCTCGGAGTTTCACGAACTCAGAGTCCAGGCTTTGCTCCACAGGTAAGTCCTCTGGGATATTCACAGACGTTGACACCACAGCCGCGGGCATGTCTGGTACTACACAGGAACGCCTTGCTTGTTGCGATCCTCGCAGTTCTTTCCCTTTAATCATTTTTCTAACACACAGTAATTCTGGGCATCGAGAACTAACAACTTCTACCAGAATGGGTAATACAAGGAGGGTGAGTGCACCACTTTGTCTGGGTTCTGGTGCAGAGCTCAGCAGGGCAGACCCACTGGATCGCTGCAATCTCGAATCCCTCCCTCTTCCCATTTCTGATAATTACAACCCTTCAGTGTCCTGAGACTCCGATGTCCCTCCAAGACTGCGATCCTTTAATCCCCTAATTTAATTACCTGATGTTGCATTCTCCTATAATGTGCCTTTAATGTGTTGAGATCTGAAGTCCAATGGTTGGGGCCCCTTCAATGTCCCAGTTTGTGGTCAGGGGAATACGTCTGTACTTTAGGGGAATGGGGTAATATGTCCTAAACTAGATGCTCCCTAATTTAGCCAATACATATTCTGTAAGATATTCACCTTCCAAGTATACACTACTGTTTTCCGGTAATAAAGTTCTTGCATTGTAAACACGTTTCTTATTAAGTAAATCTATTCTTGTCACACTGTGTATAATCTTCGAGGAGAAAGTGAGGTCTGCAGATGCTGGAGATCAGAGCTGAAAATGTGTTGCTGGAAAAGCGCAGCAGGTCAGGCAGCATCCAAGGACCAGGAGATTCGACGTTTCGGGCATAAGCCCTTCTTCAGGAATCTGACCTGCTGCGCTTTTCCAGCAACACATTTCAACACTGTGTATAATATCACACTTGTATTCATTGCATTCTTATCCAATTTCAATGAACTTTGTCTCAGTTACACAGATGTTAATCTTCATCACTGAAGAAGAAACCACATCAAGTTTTGTCTTGGTGTTTACCGTTGCCTTGCTTCCACGATTATTTCCTTCTCGGGGCTGCAGTGTTCATGATATGTAGGATGTAGGCTGAGGCTGCACAGTGTATTCATAAAAGGGATAATGGCATTTCCAACTCAGTGATGTGTACAACTTAATTGGGATTAATTAGAGCACCATCCTTAGATGGAACAATTTAATTGGATCAAAATTTATTTTAATCACAAAATTAAGCTTTTGCACATCAATACTATCTCATAAAAATGAATGATATTTTAGTTATAATTAAATGATTTGGCTGGGGGCTCAACCTGGCCTTATTATCCACTAGAAATAACTTTTCATTTTTTATGTAATCATGGGTTGGGTCATGAGTGTGTCTTTGACCTTCACTGAATTATTGTATCTTAATTGTAATTGCAAGTTAAGAACTGCAAAGGTAAAACTACTTCTGTGAGATCAAAACAGAGGTGAAAGCAAGGCAGCAGAAACTACTTTGTCGGGACTTTGTCTCTTTTTACGTAGGCTAAAACTTTTTCTGTTCCCCAACTCAGAGGCGAGATGCAAGACCTGTGCTTGCAGTCCAGTTAGATAACAGATTAGACAAAGCTGTCACCCAGCTCATTTCTCCAATCCACTGAGTGCACCCATTGAAGAACAGTCAAAGAATGCCGCCATTATGTAGGCAGCTCGCTACCATCTTCTTAAGAGCAGTTAGGAATGTTAAGTGCTGATGAGTGATGCTCCCATCACAAGAATTCATTTAACAAATTGTAGTTGGTGCCTAGCTCCTGCTGGTAAAAGAAATCCGTACCGGTCCCAGTATTGTCCAACTCTGAGGATGCAAGACATTGTCCTTCCCCATTTGTGATCTAACAATATTTAGACGCCTCAAAGAATGTGTGTCTGTGCTCTACCAATTGTCATAAGGTTTAATTCTGGTAGCCAGAGACTTGTTCACATCAGTTGCGTACTTCTCTATTTCTCCTGGTTTCACAGTACTTATGGCATTTTGGAGATGGATCTACATTAGGGGTGCTCCTGAGCTATATGACTCAAGGCAGGAAATTTGATACCCTGTTCAGGTGTCGCACGCTTTCCACTCCTGTATGGTGCAGCCATAGTAGAAATAATTTTAAAAAGTACATATCATAAATCATGGAATAGAAGTCAACCTGATATGTAGGACAAATTCAATTGTCTGCCCCTAAAGATCATGTTTTTCACATGTTCTTGTCATATATGTTGGCTGCCCTAAGCCATAATGTGGTATACATGCATTAGTTGTCAGCTTCAATATTTCACATCACAAATAAATGTTTTACTTTCCAATACCTCAGAACTAAGTTCAGAGATCAAGTAGGTGTTACACTTAAGATGTGAAGATACAGGGACGTTCAGAATGGATGTGTTCATTGCACCAGAAGCTGATTACATTTCAAAATGGCAACTACGCACAATGATACTAGTGATTCACTTTTATGGCTGACCTCCATTTTTTGGAAGGATTTTTAAAATCTTTAACGGTCAACTTAGGCACTGACAAGCACTGATAGGACTTCATTGGTCCATATCAGGCATTGTCCTCCTGTATATAACTGCCCTTGTTGTCAATTAACTACTTCTACATCATTCCCGATAGAAAGAAATATTTTTTTTTCATTCACAGGACATGGCATTTAATGTCTATCCCTAGTTCCCTTAAGAAGGTGGTAGGAAGCTGCCTTCATGAACCATTGCACCCCACTTCCTATAGATTGACCCTAAAACACTGAAGACAGTTCCAGGGTTTTGACTCAGAGTATTGGAGAAAAGACGATGTATTTCCAAATCAATGTGGTGAATTGGCTTGAAGTAGAAATTGCAGGCGATTGTATTCCCATTTATCTACTGTCCTTGGCATTCTAGATGGAAGTGGTCATGGGTTTGGCAGGTGCTGTTTATGGAATCTTGGTAATTTTCTGCAGTGCATCTTGTAGATTGTACATGCTGTTGTTAATGAAGGTCAGTAGTGGAGGGATTGAATATTTATCGATGTGATCCAATCAAGTGGGCTGCTATATCCTGAATGATGTCAAGCTTCTTAAGCTGCACTAATCCACGCAAGTGAGGAGTATGCCATCACATTCCTGACAGGCTTTAGGAGTCAGGGGGTGAGTTACTCACTGTATGTTTCTTAGCATCTGAACTGCTTTGTAACAACTGTGTTTAAATCGCAAGTCAATGTAAACTCCACAAGTTGAAAAAGGGTCTCTAGTGAATGTCAAGGGGCAATGGTTTAATGCTCTTTTGTTGGTGATGGTCATTTTCTGGCCATTTTTATGGTGTGAATGTTAGGTGCCACTTGTTAGCTCAGGCCTGGATGTAGTCCAGATTTTGTTGCATTTGGACATTGCCTGCTTCAGTATAGAATGAATCACAGATAGTGCTGAACATTTTGTAATCATAAGCAAATATCCCCACTTCAGATGGAATGAAGGTCATTGTTGAAGCAGCTGAAGATGGTTAGACCTAGGACACTACGCTGAGGAATTCTTTCAGGGATTCCTGGCATCATACAATGTTTAAAAAAGCCACTGTGCACCCAACCAAAAGCTGACAGTTAGTTGGTTCGTAGCTTTCGTCCCAGACATGGCAGAGCAGGGGGAATTGGTAAACAACTTTATGGACAGGAAACTGATGGTCAGAATGGTGCAGAGAAGGGATATTCTCTTCCCCCAGGATTGGGAAAGGAAGTCACATACCAGAAATTGCCAGCCTGCGTTGAGGTCCAGAAAAATACCCAACATTGCCAGATGGATGTCAATGGCCTTCTACATTCCACCAGGGTAAGTCCCAAAACTTTTTCCCTGCTACCTCAGTAACGCTGTATCTCTGCCACTGCACCTACTTTCAACTCATGCTCAAACCCTACCACTCTGCTTTATATGCAACATATTTTCTCACTCACTTTTCCCCACTCCAAACTTCCACATTACTAACCCTTCATTGTCGCTGCAACTCCTACTCAGTCACATGACACATCTTACCAACATTTCCCCATATTCACCAGCAGAAACAGCTGTGACACACACTTTCCTCTCACTCAGTCCCTCCTTTTCACATATTCCAGGAACAAATGGCCTCAAATATGGCTGATAGAGTGAAGACAAACGGTGGGATGTTCATTTTACTTGACTGAGTAGTACTCCTCTTCAACTTTGGGACATGGCCATTTCATTGATGCGCATACCATGTCTTTGCTGGATAGGTTTCTGGCTTATGCTGTAGGTGTGCCTTTGAGATAGGACAGTGCCATTTAGCAATAGGTCCACCCGCTTGACTGATGACTGCTGGCAACCATGACATGCTGCTGGGCTTTGTGTCTGCTCTGAGCAGCAAGCCATGTCAGAAGTATCATAAACCTTTAAGTCCTGGTGGAGGGGGAAATGCACAGAAAGGCAAGACAAGACAAGAAATGGCAAGGCAGGGACACAGTAAGCATCAAAGTAGGCACAAAGTGAATGGGTACTACAACAGCAATCGAGCAACCCTCAGATGCAGCATGAAACAAATAGTGAGCTAGGTGCCTTCTCTTGTTCTCAATATGTCCTTGCAGCAGCATTCCACTGAAAGGTGTCAGTGTCCCCCAAGGTGCAAAGTAAAAGTAGAGAACTGTATTGTCGTTTGATCAGAAATGTGTCACGATGATGAAGAGGTGTCCAGTGGAGCAGCTGTGTGTGAAGTGTGTCCTGTGCTACTAGCACCAGTCCAAAGTGGATCTTCAGAGGAGCGCACAGCGAGTTGGACTCACCAGGTATTTAGAGTTAAAAAATGTGGTGCTGGAAAAACACAGCGGGCCAGGCAGCATCCGAGGAGCAGGAAAATTGACGTTTCGGTCATAAGCCCTTCTTCCTGAAGAAGGGATTATGCCCGAAATGCTGATTCTCCTGCTCCACGGATGCTGCCTGGCCCACTGTGTTTTTCCAGCACCACATTTTTCAACTCTGGTGTCCAGCATCTGCAGTCCTCACTTTCTCCTCACCAGGTATTTACTCAGAATTTCATGTTGGGAATTGTCGGCACCTAGTTTCTGCCTGACAGATGGGGAGTTGGGAGATTGCGTAACCATGAGGTGAGATTAAGTATTACTGAAGATGATACTGAGTGATAATCCATATGAATAGTCCACTGAGTGCTCACAAGTGACAATCTCTTCTCAACATGCAGAACCCGGTTGAAAAATGCAAAGGTTTGGTATCAGCATTGAGAAGGACCTTGCTGGACATCTCACCCAATTTTCCAAAATTTCTCGAATAACCCTCACCATGAAGTTTCCGCACATCAGAATTTTACACAGAATAACAGTGAAATCCACTTGTTTGGAGACCTGGACCTTCAACCTGAAATTTCCTAGCTGTTAGAGGTGAGGATTCCCATTGCTATTCATGTGGTAATTGCGAAAATATGAGGTAATGTGGAAGAGTAATTTGACAAGGTAACTAGTCAGAAATCTCACCCATTCACTTGATTTATAGCAATGTAAGGAATGTTACGATGAGTTGAGCTTCTTGATTGCTTTAGCTATCACTGCCTGTGCACAAAGATCAATACTAATCCTCTGATCTGATCAGGCCCGTGTCTAAGGGTTAGTTGCTTCTTATTGATTGGTGAATCAAGGTGAAAGTGCATGACGGATATAGTTATTAAGACACTCATGGAAGTGCTCGTACACATTGTGACTCGTATATTATTTCTAAATGCCTTCATGCTACACATAGCATGTCAACCTGAATCAAAACCAGTCGGTGAATTAGAAATCAAGACACCTTTCTTTGTGAGTAAAAAATGAGGTCTGCAGATGCTGGAGATCACAGCTGCAAATGTGTTGCTGGTCAAAGCACAGCAGGTTAGGCAGCATCTCAGGAATAGAGAATTCGACGTTTCGAGCATAAGCCCTTCATCAGGAATAAGAGAGAGAGAGCCAAGCAGGCTGAGATAAAAGGTAGGGAGGAGGGACTAGGGGGAGGGGCGATGGAGGTGGGATAGGTGGAAGGAGGTCAAGGTGAGGGTGATAGGCCGGAGTGGGGTGGGGGCGGAGAGGTCAGGAAGAGGATTGCAGGTTAGGAGGGCGGTGCTGAGTTGAGGGAACCGACTGAGACAAGGTGGGGGGAGGGGAAATGAGGAAGCTGGAGAAATCGGAATTCATACCTTGTGGTTGGAGGGTTCCCAGGCGGAAGATGAGGCGCTCCTCCTCCAGCCGTCGTGTAGTTGTGTTCTGCCGGTGGAGGAGTCCAAGGACCTGCATGTCCTCGGTGGAGTGGGAGGGGGAGTTAAAGTGTTGAGCCACGGGGTGATTGGGAACCAACCCAATCACCCCGTGGCTCAACACTTTAACTCCCCCTCCCACTCCACCGAGGACATGCAGGTCCTTGGACTCCTCCACCGGCAGAACACAACTACACGACGGCTGGAGGAGGAGCGCCTCATCTTCCACCTGGGAACCCTCCAACCACAAGGTATGAATTCAGATTTCTCCAGCTTCCTCATTTCCCCTCCCCCCACCTTGTCTCAGTCGGTTCCCTCAACTCAGCACCGCCCTCCTAACCTGCAATCCTCTTCCTGACCTCTCCGCCCCCACCCCACTCCGGCCTATCACCCTCACCTTGACCTCCTTTCACCTTTCTTTGTGAACAGTGTTTATTAACTACTCAGTCTTACAGCTCCTTCCATCCACAAGTCCCAATTATTGCTGCTATCCAGGTAGTTAATTAATTAACCACAATTTTCTGCTTAACTATTTGCAATATTAACTTAGCACAGCAATTTATATTGAATTGTTATAAGTGTAGTTTTGTAATGAGTTAAAGAAGGGTGAAACTATGCATGGTAACCATCCTCAAAAGTTTAGATTTATAAAAACATTGTAAAGTGAGAGGTGGGAAAACCAAATGTTGGCAAATGGATATCCAACTGAAACAAAATTGTTTATTTATTTTTAATCTCCAAATATTCAGTGAACGGTATTCATATGTTCCATCACAGAATGAATAGGAACCATTGATTTTTGTGCATTTCTGTTGGGATGTTGTTATCTGGCATCAAATCATGAGAGAAGAAGTTAAGAGGGAAAACTCATATGGCCAACACAGCATTATTGCTTCATAATTGATGTCGATTAAGACAGTCAAGTTTCACTTAAGTTGGACTTCCATTTCCTTTTGAATAGTGTAGTACTTTTGGAAAATACCAGCAAAATGTAACTAATGAATTGGATTAAGCAACTAGTTCACAATCCCAAGGTGAACAGAACTACAATTCAGGCCCCGAATGCCTCCAGTCTCGTGAACAAAGCACTGAAACACTTTCTCAATTCACTGAGACATTCTTAGTAATGCCATATTCAAGCTCAATGCAAAAATTATCATTGAATTAAGGTCTGTTATATGGCCTCTTCACTGATGAAAGAGCCATAAAGAATTACTGAAAAATAAAGGGTTGACAGGGAGTTATTAAATGGTAATTCAATTGAGCTATTCAGAGGAATTTGCAAATTGAGGTTTATGATCAACAATGGAACTGTGAAGGATTAAATTACTATTTTGAACATTTGTTCATTTAATTTGGGTGTTTCTTTCTTTCAAAAATCTTTAAGTAATTTGCAAATAGATGTGAGTTCACAATACAGGAATTACCCTGATTGGGTACTTATTGAAATAAAAGTGTTAATTATTGAATCAGGCCAGTGCAATGACTCATGTTGGGAAATGGAAACACTCACATGAAGCAAAGACATCCATTCTTCATAGAAAACATGGAAAATTGGACATCACTTAAAAGGATAACATTTAACTTTGGCAGCATTGACAATCCATTATGCATGGTGCCTACTGTTCTTTTCCATTAAAATCAATGATAAGAACATTAAGCAGCTTGGCTAATCCACAAATGAGCTATTGGTCAGCTATCGTAATCTTAGCAATTTCTAGTCCAGATTCATCAAATTCCAACATGACAAACCAACAGAAAAGAAACACAGCAGCAAAAAAAAATCAGTTTCTGGTTCCAAAGAAGCTGCTTCAGCAAAGCAAAAATGAATGGAAACATGGACTGTAAATTTGAAATGCACCTCTCAGGGCTCCATGCTACGGACCGTGTAAAAAGGTTATGTATCCCTTTTCTATATAAGAATGATTTTTTTTTCATTTTCCAGATAAGTCATCCTTTTGGTCTCGAATTCAATTACGAATTATCTTGCCTTAGCTTTTTGTTTACAATGAAAGGAAGTGCAAGCACGCAATGTTGCATATTTGGTTTAAACAATGAAACAGAAGTTGATTATGCAAAATAAATTAAGAAAATAGAACAAATGAAACCATTTACATGGAACGGAAGTTTAAAGATTCTGAATCAAATCGTAAAATACAATACATTAATCCCAACAGAACTCCTTCATGGTGTTCCCACCAGAGAGAAGTGTCTTCTCTATCACATCTATAACATTCAATTTAACAGTGCTTCAGAATCTGATAGCCTCTTCCTTGAGTCTCCATTCAGCTAACTCAGATTTTCTCCACTGTAGAACCAGACTTTTTCATACTCAAATAATCCCTTCAGGAATTTAACCAACCCTTTCCAGTCTAGAACTTACAAAATAAACTTCTTACACTAAAGTAACATAATTAGTAATAGTTCTAAACTGTCTCCCTTGTTCAGGAGCAACTGACTTACATATCCATCTCGTGAAGACTTCTGCAAACCTGAAACCTGAAGGGTTTTCTTCAGCAATGGTTGTTTTCTTTAAACCAAAAAACAATTCCAAACATCCTAACAGAGGCCAATTGTAATGTAGGGTTTTTATGAGTTCACTTGTGAAACTCACCCAATGGAATCAAGGCTACTTAATTCTCCATTTCTTTCATTCTGTGAATTTTACAGGCAATTGCAATGGCTACAGGTTATTTAGAAGTTAATCATTTAAACCCCATCATAAACTAAGACCAAACACACATGCCACCAGTTCAAAATTCAAACCCAAAATTAAATTATATTACATACTTTACATCACATTGGGATAATAGCTGTATAATGGACAAAGAAAGAAATAGTTTCTTAAAGTGCTCAGGTGAACTTTCTGGATCAGTAGGAGAACATCTAAGAGACAGTGATTTGTGGTTAAGGCAATCCTGGTTTAGGTTAGTCAGGGAAAAGTACAAGCAACTATCTGGAATGAAATTGGAGGTGAGTCAATTTAAGTAGGGTGAAAACAGCTTTTTCTCAGTTATGTTGGAATCAAGTTTTAAAAGCTCCAATTGGAACAAAGCTTTATGCAGCCTTTAAAAAGGAGTCTGTTCAGGTATAGTTGAAATGCATTCCCACAAGGGAGCAGAGCTCCCTGAATGGTAAAATAGCTTGCGAATAGAATGAAGCAGGAAAGTAGAAGTCTTATGGTCGGTGTCATATTGATGATCCATGAAAAATGATCTGAAAATAAAAGGCTCAAAGAGGAAGTGAAAAATAGAATGAAAGAGTTTGAAAAGAGCCTGGCAACTAATATTAAAGAGAACCCAATATTCTTCGATAGGCATATCAATAATACAAGGATAGTGGAAGCAGTGATGGGACCAATTTGCGACTAAAAATGAATCTACATATGGAGACAGAGGAGCATTGTTCACAAGCTTTGCATCTGTTCTTGTCAAGGAAGAAGATTCTGCCAAAGTCATAGAAGAAAAACAATTCTTTGAGATGCTTTTATTTGGCTGAAAAGAGATATTTATAAAATGAATGTGTAAAGCTAACTCTGCTTCAAATTGATCAGAGACCAGAACCTAAGACATAATACAAGATGCTAAGCATTGAAATTGCAATAGCACTGGTCCTAATTTATTGTTCCCCTTTAGATATGGATTGGAGGCAGAGGATTGTCATGATTGTTATACTGCTGTCGAAAAAGAATGTAAGGATAAACCGTAGGTCAGTTAGTTTAACCTTGGTGCTTTTAGAATTGATAATCCAATATATATTTCGTCATCACTTGGGCAACTGTGGATACTGAAGGAAAATCAGGAAGGCAAATTACATTTGACTCATTTAATTAAATTTACGAGGTAACCAAGAGGAGTAATGGGCACAATTCAGTTAATGTGATGTGGTTATTTTATGCCACATAGCTGAGACTGGTAGGACCTGAACCTGGACCTTTCTACCCAGAGATAGGGACACTGCCACTGTATCACAAGAACCCTTGTTTTCTGTGGTGCATATAATCTTCCTGAAGGTGTTTGATAAAGTGTCTCATAGTAGACTTCCCAACAAAATTGAAATGCATGGAATAAGAGGGAAAGTGGCTGTATGGAGACAAAATTGGCTGGATGATACGAAACAGCAACTAATGGTGAATAGTTACTTTGCAGATTGGAAGAAACAATGGGGTTCCATGGAATTATTGCTTTTCTGGATATATATTAATGACTTAGACTTGGATATATTGACATAATTCCAAAATTTACAGATAGCACATAACTTGGAAGAATTATGAATTATGAGGGTGGATATTGATAGACTTCTGTAAGGCAATCTGGGGGAGTAGGCAGACATGTGACAGGTAAAAATTAATACAGATAAGTCTGAAGTGATATATTTGGCAGGAAGACTGACGATGTGCGATGTACAATAGGCAATACAGATAAAAGGCTGGGAATTCTGTGGGAGTTAGCTCACCTCTTTAAAGCCTCTCCATCATGTACAAGGCACAAACAAGGAACATTTTGGAATATAACCCAAGATATCCAAATCATTGCAGCTCCAAAAATACTCAAGAAGCATGACAAAGCTGATTCTTAAATATGTTTCAGAATATTATATACAATATGGATACTAATATATTGGTGGTAAATCAGTAATGCAGCTAAAACGTTCAATATTCACTGTCTCCATTATTGACACAGAGTGGTAACCATGTGACACCTTTACAAGGTACACTGCAAGAAATCACCAAGGATCCTTCGACAATATCTTCCAAACCCAAGTTCTGTGCCATCTGGGAGGTGTAGAGAGATGGGAACACCATCACCCACTCATCCCTCTCCAAGTCATGCACACTATCTTTGCCATAAAACTTTGGATCTCCCGCTCGAATAGCATTGTGGGTATACTTACAGTGGACTGCAAGGGACTGCAGTGGTTGAAGAATAAATGTATATGAGCTAATCATTGAAAGTGGCAGTGCAATTTGAGAAAATGGTTTAAAAGGCACATGGCATATTAGCCCTTATAAAAAGAGGCACTGAGCACAAAAGCGGGAAAGAAGTCATGAACCTTTATAAAAAATAAGGAAAGCCTCAAATGGAGTATTGCGTCTTGTTCATGAGGCCACACTTTAGAAATATGGGTGAAGAAAAGGTTTATGAGAATTCTTCCAGGAATGAGGGTCTGGATTTATAAGGATATCTTCAAAAAGATATAGTTATTTTGAAGAGAAAGAGGTGAGGAAATTTGAAAGCGATGTTCAAAATCCTGAGTAGATAACGACAAATTCTTCCCTTTGGCAGAGGAGTAGAAAAACAAAGGGTAGTGACTTAAGGTAAATGACAAAATAACCAATGGCGACATGAGGGTAACCTATTTTTTAAGATTAGTATTTGGATTGCACTGTCTGAGAATGTGATAGAGGCAGATTCAATTGTGGTTTTAAAAAGCAAATTGACAGGAACATGGAGAGAATAGATTTTCAGGAATTTAGGGAAATGATAAGCAAGTGGAAACAGCTGAGTTGTTTTTGCAGAGAGCCAGGAAGGACAGAATGACCACCTTCTGTGTAGTAATCATTCTATGACTCTGATTATAACTGTCAGGGTTGAAGAGGTTCATCTGAATTCCTTACGTATACTCATGCTGTGAAAGATGCTCTCCATAAGGCTTGGGTTAAGCCACTGCATTGGAACAGAGTAAGGGAGCTTTACTTTGAAGCTCATTATACTTGCCTGGCCTGGGAACACTGCATTCGTGATCCCCTGTTACAAATTGATAAAAGCATTCTGCTTGTAATATTGACGTCCTTCACCCATATGAGCAGAAACTTTGACCTTAAATACTGGAAAGTGACACAGATGCTATAACGTTGCGTTTAAAAATCCATTGAAGCTCTGTTTAAAAAAAAAGCTGATTCTTAAATACGTTTCAGAATATTATATACAATATAGATACTAATATATTGGTGGTAAATCAGTAAGCCTTGTGTAAACAGATACATGGTCTGAATATTAACAGCAACATAATAATTGAATCATTGAAATTTGATAACATCATAAAACAAATGAACTGTTATTGATGAATAGTTATTGATTGTTATTTTTAGTATTTAAACAAAGTGAAATTTGGCTTTTTAAAATAAATGCTAATGATCATCGGGATTGTACAAACTAGTGAATTGTCCATTATGATCAAAAGAAGTGGTACATCACGGAGTCAGGAGTTGAAAAGGAAAGAAACAAAATAAAAACAGGATGTAATACAAGATATTGTGAATAAAGTGCCTTCCACTGACTGGACTTCAGAGGCCATACAATTGAAGAAAATGTCAATTGTCTTTTTGCTTCATTATAATCTAAATTTATTTTAGACATGCCATTGTCATGCATTTACACTTAGCAATGTATACGTTTTTAGGACTAAGGCACTGAATTTTGGAAAAAAAAAATGCAGATTAAATACATCATCTCTACCTTTTACTTAAAATAATTTATTAAATATATTTAAATTAATGCATCAACTAAATGCATCAAGAGCAAACGCTTCTTAATTACTTTATCGTCACCAGTTAAAATAATTGCAAATGACTCTGATGAGTGCAGAGAATTATTTTGGTAAGATGTAAGTTATATTTTTGAGAAGTTGTAATAGAGCAAATGCATTTCCTTTAAGGTAAAAATAATATTTTTTTTAAGCAATTGATAGCTGAAACAAGATGCTATGAAACTGTTGGTCCACTACTGAAGTCTTAGGAAATGACACAATAAAAATCGCTGGCCTTATGATTGTGACAGGTTACTGTAAATAGATTAATCAATATTTACAACATAGTTATTTATATTTGTCACACCACAGTACACAGTTTTACTGCTTGGGGTGACACTAAATGAGGGTTAAGCAGGAAGGGGCAGAGAATATTGCAATAGATGGTAGTTGTTCGATTTGTCACATTCTCCATACGTACCAGCACCTTAATGATCAATCCCAGGCATGACAAAAGACAAAATGTCAACAAGAATTTCTCATGTTACACAGTGATATCAAGTAAATATTTGTGAAATTAACTAAATTAAACTATGAAAAAAGAAAATGCGAAAAATGTATTGTGTTTTAAAAATAAAGTGCTAGAATTTACAAAAATGAAGAAAGTAGAAAGTAATAAATACTTGAGAAACAGGTAGATTATCATCATTTTCAAGAACCTGACCAATTAATCTTGACAATCACCTCAAACCTTCCATCCCTTTCGGCTCTCCAACTGTTGTGTTTCATAAGTTTCTTGAGTATGTCTCCCTCAGGCATATGGGAAACGGGATGGAAAAGTAGATTTGAGGTAGAGGATTCCTCTTACTTTATTGTGGCAGAGCTGGGTCAAGGAGTTGAATGGCTTGTTTCTGCTCCTCATTCAGAAGTGATCTTGCAAAATATTTTTAAATTTCTTTTGCCATAAAAAGTATGGTTGTTGCTGTAAGCAGGACATATCCTTATCCTCTTTACCAATCTGTGTCATTTCCCTGGGTGAAAATAGGAGAAAATTCACCCACTCCTTGGCCTGTCATACTCTGGAACCACATGCAGGAGCAGCAGAGAAGAGTATGAGGTGAAGTCATTCAGCTTGTAATTTCCCCTGTCACTTGATTGAGAAGTACTGGGCATCCTTTAGGAATGGATATTGTCAGGTGAATTACCATCACTGCTCATCATATTTGTATGATCCATCGGGTAAATTTGCTGCTGCAATCCTCTTTCCTCGTAGGCATCGACTGGGCTTGTTTAGTCTAATGTGGTACAGGAAAACCATTTGACAATTGAATGTGGAGAGGCACTTGTCTTAAACATGATGCGTGATACCACCGAGGTAAATGATGGGGATAATATGATGGGGATAACCCAGATGTGGAGGTTCTTACTTCTTCAAGATCTTAAGCTGTTCTTCCACCAATTTTGTACAAAATCACCATACAAGATGGCCCTTAAGGCACTTCTCGGTATTAACCCTTTCAGACTCTCACACTATTGTACAATGGATTAGATTCCAAATGATAAGTCCATGTAGAAGAAAATTAGTCCTTTGACATATCATTTTTGTTAGTGTAATACACATTTATGGGAATGAGTGCAATAATGGATTTATCTTTTTGTTAATTTTTTCAGATATTTTATGCAGTTATCCAAACAGAAATTATACAAATGGGCTGTACTAACGTGTGGTTTATAATTATAATTCCAAGTGATGAACATGTGGAAGGACAGTTCCTGGTTGACCTGTACCATAACTGCTTCAAAAGAAAATTCTGATCTAATGAATGTAATTTTTCCTGTTGCACTGTTGAGTATCGCTTCCTCCTCCAGGGCTTTCTCTATTAAAATGAATTACCATTTTCCTGATAGATGATATGTTCACATGATTAATTGATTTCAAAGACAAAATGAGGAATTTAAAGGTCACATTAATGCAAAAGTAATTTCTAGGGGTGAAACTGGTCTCTAGAAGCAGTGCAAGACAAGTTCTTGGTGAACTACCAGTTGATTTTTCATTACAATAATTTTTATTTTCCACTGATTTGTAGAACATTGCAAAGATTTTTAACTTCAAAGCAAGTCATTTAATGGTAAGACCAGGATATGAGTCTCCAAAAGGGGGTTGAACTGTGGAAAGACTAATTGTGGTGAAAAACCAACCACAAATTGTCACAGATCCACTCTATACTGCTGGTGTAGACAATTTCATCGCCTTTATGTTTGTTCTCAGGGCTCAATCTGACAGTTTTTTTGGTGAAATGAAAGCCATGTTGAGTTTGGTGGAATGATTCTCTCTGCAAGGCAGAGCAATTTTATCACTTTATTTTACCAAACTCGTTACATAAATTGGTGCATCAATCCACAAGGCAAGTATCATGCCTAATAATCACTCCATCCCTTATTATGCTTCGTTCCCAGAAAAATTCACCACTCACAGAAGATCCTGGAATTGACTGGTATTCCTGGCACTGCCAGCAGATTTAAAACGTCATTGTGTTCCAGGTCAAACACTATTAGTCTGGAGCTGCCCTGCATAGTTCCTGACATGAACATGGCAAATAGGGGGAGATCAGCTTTGCAAGCGTGGTCCTGGAACTCCTACTTAGTGAGACAATGCACAGACTTTCTCTTCCCCCAGGATCAACAGAGGAGGCCACAATACCAAACCTTGCCAGCCTACCTTCAGCTTGTCATCCAACAGTCTCAGTTGCCTAGACATATACACAGCATTGTAGGAAGAAGATCAATGTCCTTCTGCACTCTGCCAGGGTAAGGTTTTCCCTCCACTACCTCACAGTCTCTGTCTCTGCCACTAGACCCATCTCTCACCAAGGCTCATGTTCCACAACCTGCACTAATGTGTGCAACATCTTCCCTACTTGCTGTCACCCATTTCAATCTGTGACACCACTAACCCTTGTATGTCCTCTGCATGTTCACTCAGGAAAGTCACTCAGGAAACATCCCCACTGTTACTAATAGCTGTGTCGTCCACTTTTGTCTTCTGTAATACCTCCCTCTCTCTCATTCCAGGACCACTGTAGCCCACAATAGGGCAGAAAGAATCAAGACTAGTGATGTGCTGGTGTCATCTTGATGTGCTGGTGTCATCTTGATGTGCACCCTTCATCAGCAGAGGATCCTAACTTTGATCACACAGGGCTGGTCTTGAATTGGCATTGGATGCTGACCTTGGCTTATTGTGTCAGAACTCTCTGTTCACCTTGACTGAACTGAGGCCTTCTGGCAATTGTGACAAACTGCTGGCTTTGTGTCTGTGCTTGATGGCATGGTGAGATAGTATTAATAACCTGGCAGTTCTGGCTGAGGAGAAAGTGAGGACTGCAGATGCTGGGGATCAGAGTGGTGCTGAAAAAGCACAGCTGGTCAGGCAGCATCTGAGCAGCAGGAGGGTTGACATTTCGAGCATAAGTTCTTCATCAGGAATGTCACACTTTTAAAGTTCTGGCTGAGAGGACAGTGTGCAAAAAGACAAGGCAGTGCAATGCATGGCAGGGATGCTATGAGCATCCAGATAGGCTCAGAGTGAGTGAATACTATGAGAGCAAGTGAAGAACCTGAAGATGCAACCTGGTCCAGTCCATGAATTGGGTGTGGATCCCTGAATACAAAGTGTCCATGCTAAAGCATTACAATGAGTGTTGCCAATGCAGACCAAAGTACAATATTGAAGTTCAGAAGCATTCTATAAGTGGATCATAGAGTGATAGAGACATAGAAATGTACAGTATGGAAACAGATCCTTCGGTCCAACTTGTCCGTGCCGACCAGATATCCCACCCCAATCTAGCCCCACCTGCCAGGACCCTCTCCATATCCCTCCAAACCCTTCCTATTCATTTACCCATCCAGATGCCTTTTAAATGTTGAAAACATGTGCCATGAGGGTTCATAAAGAATGGCACATATTGATGGCCAATGTCCATGGATGTCACATGCGTGTGTTGTATGACTGAGATGTTGGTAACTGATGTCCAGTTTGAATCTACTAGGAACCCGCTAAGAACGATCTCTGATTTCTATGTCCGATGGCTAGTTTGTATGGCAAGATTGGTGAGATCACAACCAGTGGAGAGTTGAGAAGTTAACAAGGTATTTAATAAACAATAATCTGAGTCAAAGGGACCTTTCCGGTTGGATACATCTCAAACCTTAGTAGATTCCCTTTGATTTTTTGGTGCTGCCAGTTTTCACCTAAAGGTTAACATGGGAATAACCTTTGTTTTATTTTAAACCGCTATTTTGAATAGCAATAAATTTACTGCATGTGTTAAAAGTGATTATTGATGAGGAGGGAAGAAAATTAGGCAGAAACATTTTTTCTTCCTCTGAGGAGCAATCTGAGCACAGTCTGCAAGACTAGTTTTCTGCATGTAATGAAAACCAATGCATCAATCTTGCAAGTTGTCCCTGCACAGTGAGTAAAAAAACCATTGCACAAATTTACTTTTAGGTATCAGAGTGAAAAGGGCTGGATAATTCTACTCAGCAGCATTTTAATGCAAACACCGAGGTTACCCCTGAAACAAGTTTGAATACAAAACTATGTTGGAGATTTATTCTTTTACTATAAATCAAATATCCTGCTTGTCTGATGCAAGCATTTGAACAAGCAACATTTGAAGTAAATGTTATTTAAATTTATTTTAAAAATTATTATTAACAATTTGTTTTTTTTCTGTACGATAGTATCTTTGTAATATTCATTCTGAGTGTTGCTTTTGAGAATTCTAATTGCACTCTCTGTGTAGCACTGCACAAATGTATTACCTCTGTGTGTGTCTGTGACTAAATCATCACTTTAAGTTGATGCTGGAGATTGAAAATTAATATGCATGTGTGAGATGAGCAAAATTGGTCATGCTAGCAATAACATCCAAGATGATCATTCTGTGAAGGTTGGGTTAGCAGTTTGAGTCCAGTTTCCCTGCTGTGTCCAATTCATTCATAAGCCAAGGTAGTGTGTAGAATTTTTAGCCACTAACCTTTTCCTTTGATACTTGCAGTTTTTGAGACCTGATTTTGTTATTTTCTGCTTGAATTTGTGACCTTTCAACACTCCTGTCCTTGCAGGCAGTAACTCAGGTGATGCTTCTGGTACAGAACTCCTTTGGTAGTTGCCCTAGTTGTCATTTGGACAGTAAGAGTCGACAATGTATTTGACTGCGATTAGCAGCACAGCTGAACCTGAACCTGTTTACACCTGATGTCTGCACTCATTCCCTGCCAAGAATCAGTGGAGAGCAATCAGGGATCCTGGCCAATATTGTCTTTTTCCGAGTCTGGTGTTGTTCCAGTCTGTTGAGGGATGGGTGGAAGAACGGAGAAACTGGGACATTTTCTGGCACCAGAAGTGAGAGAAGCAAAATTCTGCAGCATGATGTTTTGTGCCAGAAGTATGCTGGAATTATGCACGACACCACTTTGGTCCAAGTGCCAGATATATATCATAGTAAATGTAAAAATGAGGCTTCTGCATTTTTGCTGAAATCCCAACATGTTTGAAATGTCATTTCCCTTATACTTATTGATCAATGTGTTATTACACACTTCAAGGGCAGGTGGAATGTGAATGCAGGTCTCCTGGCTCAGAGTTAGGGGTACCACAAAAGCCCTACAAATTACAGTTAAAACAATTTTCTGAAGTATTTTTACTTAGTATGTGATTGGTCATTAAAGGTTTCTTGATTATTCCAATCGCCACCAGGACAGACCCCACTGGTCCTCACCTACCACCCCACCAACCTCCATATACATCGTATCATCCGTCGTCATATCCGCCACCTCCAAATGGATCCCATCACCAGGGATATATTTCCCTCCCCTCCCCATCAACGTTCCGAAAAGACCACTCCCTCCGTGACTCCCTCGTCAGGTCCACACCCCCCACCAACCCAACCTCCACTCCTGGCACCTTCTCCTGCATCCAAAAGAAATGCAAAACTTGCGCCCACACCTCCCCCCTTACTTCCCTCCAAGGCCCCAAGGGATCCTTCCATATCTGCCACAAATTCACCTGCATCTCAACACACATCATTTACTACATCCGCTGCACCCGATGTGGCCTCCTCTATATTGGGGAGACAGGCCGCCTACTTGCGGAACGTTTCAGAGAACACCTCTGGGACACCCAGACCAACCAACCCAACCACCCAGTGGCTCAACACTTTAACTCCCCCTCCCACTCCACCAAGGACATGCAGCTCCTTGGACTCCTCCATCGCCAGACCATAGCAACACGACAGCTGGAGAAAGAGCACCTCATCTTCTGCCTAGGAACCCTCCAATCACAAGGGATGAACTCAAGATTTCTCTAGTTTCCTCATTTCCCCTCCCTCCATCTTGTCTCAGTCCCAACCCTCGAACACAGCACCACCTTCCTAACCTGCAATCTTCTTCCTGACCTCTCCGCCCCCACCCCCACTCCGGCCTATCACCCTCACCTTAACCTCCTTCCACCTATCGCATTTCCAACACCCCTCCCCCAAGTCCCTCCTCCCTACCTTTTATCTTAGCCTGCTTGGCACACCTTCCTCATTCCTGAAGAAGGGCTCATGCCCGAAATGTTGATTCTGCTGCTCCTTGGATGCTGCCTGACCTGCTGTGCTTTTCCAGCAACATATTATCAGCACTGATCTCCAGCATCTGCAGTCCTCACTTTCTCCTTGATTATTTCTGAGCCAAGGTTTGGACAAATGTTAGATACATTTCAGAGTGAGTTTATGGAGGATAAGTGTTTCACAGTGAATTTTCTTGTTCTGAATTGGAATTCTGTGGAGCTTATCCTTAAGGCTCTGAAGCTTGGAGGTATAGCAGGAAGACAGACAGCAAGAGCTGACGCAGGAAGGTGATGGAGACAAAGGTGAAGGAGGTCTCTGTCCAGCTACTAAAGCTGTGTTTCTGAGTTCATTGTTATCCCATTGGAGATGCATAAGTAAAAGGAAAGAGCTAGGAATTTTTCAACAATGCTGGGATCCCTAATATCATGGATGGTACACATTCTCAACTGGAAGGACAACCATTCACTTCATTCTTAAACTGTTAGAAATCACAGATAAGACACATATCTGTGTCTTATCCAGGCAGAAGCTGTGATATTTTCATATGATTATCCTTGCAGGTTCCCTTCCCATTCCTTGCTTCAGAGTCAAATGTCCAAATGACAGTTAGCCTTTATGACACAGGTTCCTTTCATTAGAAACCCTCTCATGGACAGATCCAACTCATCCCATCCACATTCCTGGAAATGGGATGCTTCAATCTCCATGAATGAGTCTCAATTAAAAACCTGTTCCTCAACCATTTGCGTCCCTGACCCACAAACTGTCCCATTGTTAAGGCAGAGCACAAGTGTTGAAAAGTCTACCTGATGGTTCCATTGTTTGGATGTCTCAGGATATCCAGTATCCCTCAGAGTGTGTGTCAAGATTTATTGATGTTGACTGTACATTCCACAATTCACAATTCAATTTCACAACTTAGAGGGGAGTTGCCTTTGAGCTTCCTGAGACAAAAGATATGGACCAGAAAAATAATAAAGTGAATAAAAAAGTAAACAATAGAGAAAAGAATATGTAGGAATACTGTGACTTGACAGAGGAAGAAGGCAGCAAATTCTAACAGAGAGATTTTCCTGAACAGTCCCTCTCCAGCCCAGAGCACCATCATTTTCTCTTTCCATTTGATACTGATTCCTTAAATACCTTAACTCAGAACAGCAAAGCATTAAAATAAATTTCTACTCAGTCATTCTCAACCTATCAAAGTGATCACTGCCTAGCTGCACAATGAGTTGACCCTTGGATCTCTGGTCTCTAGAGTTTCTGAGTAAGGACATAGGGCATGTCAAAGCCAATATCAATTCCAAAGTAAACTAAACTAGTTCAGTATGAACTTGGTCTTAGTTCCCTCTCAAAAGCGAAAGAAAAACTGCTCCCAGCAAGGGTCAGATTCAGAAAATGTTTAACTGCTGAGGATAGCATTACATCTCACAAACTCAAACAGATGTGTGATATCTCTACTTATTCTGACACCCTGATGGATAATTGATTTATGTGCTGTCTTGTTAAAGAGCATTTAAAGGGCAGCCCATCAGTTTGAGCAGACTACCATCAATCAAATTTGAACGCATCATGATAACCAGTCTGGGCAACCTTCTTTCAAATGTACTCTGCTAACAACTTAGGTGAGGGCTTTGGTTAGTTGCCTCAAGTTGTAAAATAACAAGAAAAGAAAGAGAAACAGAGAAAGTTCAAATAAATTTTTAAGGGTTAACAATGGTAAGGTTCCCATTTCCAAATCAGGATATCAGAGATCACAAACATCTCCATTGCATCCAACACTGACTGGCTAGCTGGAATTACACGCTCTATCTAATGTTGTTTCCACTTTCACAATGGGGTTTTGTACTGCCTCACGTTACCTCATCCAATGAATTAAATAATTATTGTCACCCAAATGAACAATTCCAATGTGGCACATGAAGTTTTGATTCAAATGCCAATTGAACATCACTGTTAGTGGTAGTGAAAAGTGAAATAGATACATTTTCTCCAGAGAGAAAATTACATCTCAGCAATTAAATGCTGGGCAGGAAAATTCAATATGGCAACAATTTAAGTCTTTAATTAAATAATTAATAGCCAGCTAAGGACCTCAGCTCACCATCTCCTCAAGCATCTATCTCCCTAATGGGGAAGAAAACTGGCTAGTTTCCAAATTTGGAAACCTGCAATGGGGTTAGGGTTAAGGTTATGGTGAAGCTTATGGTTAAGATTACAGTTCGGGTTAGGGTTAAGTTTAGTGACCAGCCTAGTTGGGGTGTGGCCCTCATTCTGTTGAGAGCCAGAGGCATGGGTGGCAGGCAAGGAGACGGTGTCTGAAAGCCACAGTCTTCCAATGCCTCCCATCCTCCGAGTCCTTTTGTGAACTTTACAATACAAGAAGGAAAGTAACTTAACCCTCTCAGCACTGGATCCTCTGATTAGCTAGTATCTTCTGATGATCTGGTTGAGAAGGCAAAGATATTAATCCTTACTCACCCCACAACTCTCAATGAGTTGTTGGGTGGGCAATCTAGTGACTTACCTCACTGATTAAATGTCACCTAAAACACTTGTCCCCACATCTTATGAGAAAGGAAAATCACATCAAATGGGTCAAAAATTAATGCAACCATGAAAATTTGTCCTTGTCCAGTTAAATTGTTGGAAACTGCATGGTGCTACAAACATCAAAACAGCATTCCCAATCCACTAAAAATATGGAAATCATATGAAAGGGCATGTAAGTGGGCATCTCATTAACCAGGGAGCAGGAGAATTGACGTTTCCGGCATGAGCCCTTCTTCAGGAATGAGGAAAGTGTGCCAAGCAGGCTAAGATAAAAGTAGGGAGGAGGGACTTGCGGGAGGGGCATTGGAAATGTGATAGGTGGAAGGAAGTTAAGGTGAGGGTGATAGGCCGGAGTTGGTTGGTCCGGGTGTCCCAGAGGTGTTCTCTGAAACGTTCCGCAAGTAGGCGGCCTGTCTCCCCAATATAAAGGAGGCCACATCGGGTGCAGCGGATGCGGTAAATGATGTGTGTGGAGGTGCAGATGAATTCAACCCAACCACCCCGTGGCTCAACATTTCAATTCCCCCTCCCACTCCACCAAGGACATGCAGGTCCTTGGACTCCTCCATCGCCAGACCATAGCAACACGATACTTCCTCTCCACCCCCCCACTCCGGCCTATCACCCTCACCTTAACCTCTTTCCACTTATCGCATTTCCAAAGCCCCTCCTCCAAGTCCTTCCTCCCTTTATCTTAACCTGCTTGGCACACTTTCCTCATTCCGGAAGAAGTGCCCGTGCCCGGAACGTTGATTCTCTCGCTCCTTGAATCCTGCCTGACCTGTTGCGCTTTTCCAGCAACACATTTTCAGCTCTGATCTCCAGCATCTGCAGTCCTCACTTTCTCCTATCTCATTAACCAACCAACTGAAGAATTGTTAATAGGTCGTATAGCGCCTGAATTAGGAAATTGAAATTGGATTAGTGCATTCAAACCTGACAAGTCCAATATAGAAAATGAAACAAGAAAAAGGAGAAAAGGATCAAATTAAGAGCCAGATATCGTAGATAGAAAGAATGCTTTTTTAAATGTCTTAGATTTCCAATATGAATAGATGGTCACTATTGAAAGTTTCTTTTAGCTTTAAATAGGTTGTTTAGCAGTATTTAAGGATTATCACATAATTAGAAAGGCCACTTACGCAGACAGCTTATCTTTCCATGGCAATTGTAGTCTGGATCTATAATGACAGAATAGGTTATAGGTCACCTCTTTCGATATGAATAGGGAGAATGGGCAAGATGCCATTTTTGTGTGCTTTACAATGGATTGACACATCTTGGGTAGTCATTTCCAGATTTTCATGCTGAGCTATGCATGAGGGCTTTGCTTACAGGAAGGTGTTTGATTTAAAGAGAAATAAGTGAGTGCTGTCAGTCCTGTGTTTCATCATTATTATGACAGTAATGTATGTCCCATTAACCATAGCTCAGGTTCTCAGCAAAATCTCCAGCAAAAAAAGTAAGGAAATTCTTTGGATGAGAAGTCAAGGAATATTTAAAACTTGTTATAGAAAGGTCAAATATCTCTCAGGTTATCATGTTTATTTATATCATGTTTAATCCCCCTGCTTTATGAAATTTCAGAATGACTTTAGCTCTTTTAACAGTACATTTAATTGAATACTTTTGAAATACAGCATTTTTCTCTCAGGACAAAGATGCAAATGATCTCAGTGAAAATAAAACCATCTCTGTAGTACTTCAGAGCCCAAAATCAATGGTTCCGCACATGTGCCAGCATTTCTGTTATCAAAATAACCCTTGTAGCAAGCTAGAAATTCTGCTTCATCATTGTGGCAGATATTACCTTGCACAAAAATGCTATTATATTACTTTGCATTAATTATCCCTCCCCCAAACCAGTTCTGATCCATGCTATGTGAATCAAAGCATATTGATGTGAAGATTTTCAGGTCTTATTAGTTCCAATGCATAGATGAGGAATTGAATGTTAGACTTCAATCCAACTCTTAGTTGGTAATCGATCTGCTACTCTCTGGCCCACTTAAATATCTTTCAGTTCCTAATCTGCTCTGTCAGGCAGAAAGACAACAGATGCTTGCAATGATTCTGGGAGGGAATGGCAGCTTTTCACATTGTACAAGGGCCACAAATCTTCCTTTGTATTGTGAAAGCCTAGCTATTTGCACATGCTAAATTGCCAGGAAAATGAAGCATCAGCCAAAACAGATTTGACAGCAAGCTGAGGTAAAGCTGGAAATATGTTGTATCAGTTTGGTGACAATCTGGGTTCAGTGGAATACAGAATGGATAAAAACAAGGGCTGCAGATGCTGGAAACCAGATTCTAGATTAGAGTGGTGCTGGAAAAGTACAGCAGTTCAGGCAGCGCCTGAGGAGCAGGAAAATTGACATTTCAGGCAAAAGCCCTTCATCAGGAATAGAGGCAGGGTGCCTGCAGGTGGAGAGATAAATGAGAGGAGGGTGGGGGTGGAGAGGAAATCGCATAGAGTACAATAAGTGAGTGGGGGTGGGGATGGAGGTGATAGGTCAGGGAGGAGGGTGGGGGAAGGTAGCAAAGTGTACAATAGGTAAATGGGGGTGGGAATGGAGGTGATAGGTCAGTGAGGAGGGTGGAATGGATAGGTGGAAAGGAAGATAGGCAGGTAGGACAGTTCATGGGGACAGTGCTGAGCTGGAAATTTGCAGCTGGGGTGAGGTGGTGGAAGGGGAAATGAGGAAACTGGTGAAGTCCACATTGACGCCCTGAGGTTGAAGTGTTCCGAGACGGAAGATGAGGTGTTCTTCCTCCAGGCGTCGGGTGGTGAGGGAACGGCGGTGAAGGAGGCCCAGGACCTGCATGCCCTTGGCAGAGTGGGAGGGGAGTTGAAATGTTGGGCCACAGGGTGGTGTAGTTGATTGGTGTGGGTGTCCCAGAGATGTTCCCTAAAGCACTCTGCTAGGAGGCATCCAGTCTCCCCAATGTAGAGGAGACCGCATCAGGAACAACAGATACAATAACTGATATTGGTGGATGTGCAGGTAAAACTTTGATGGATGTGGAAGGCACCTTTGGGGCCTTGGATGGAGGTGAGGGATGAGGTGTGGGCAGATGCTTTGCAATTCCTGCAATGGCAGGGGAAGATGCCAGGACGGGAGGGTGGGTTGTTGGGGGGCGTGGACCTGACCAGGTAGTCAAGGAGAGAATGGTCTTTGCGGAAGGTGGAAAGGGGTGGGGAGGGAAATATATCCGTGGTGGTGGGGTCCGTTTGGAGGTGGCAGAAATGACGTCAGATTATTTGGTTTATGCGAAGGTTGGTAGGATGGAAGGTGAGCACCACGGGGGTTCTGTCCTTGTTACGGTTTGAGGGATGGGATCTGAGGGCGGAGGTGGGGCGTGTGGACGAGATGCATTGGAGGGCATCTTTGATCATGTGGGAAGGGAAATTATGGTCTCTAAAGAAGTAGTAGAGAATGGCCATTCTTTCAGAGGGACCCCCATCTCTGACCTCAATTTGCTGTTTTCTCATATTGTAATGCACAGCACACATATCCAATGCCTATTTGAAAGCAAATTTCTTTTTGTAATCATTTACACCAGTGAAGACATGCTTTTGAAGTGAAATCTTTTCAGCTTCATTACTACCAGGAGATAGCAATGCAACGTCAATCTCTGGTGACATGTACCTTCCAATAATCTCACCATAGCAATCAGTGCTGTAGTCAGTGATTGACAAATAGCCACTTTGAAACTTCTTTTTTCTCTCAGTACAGATGAGGTAACACAAGCAAATTGATTTAAAGATTGAAGCAATTCCTTTGTTTTAGGACTCCTCACAGCTGAAGAGAGCCTAACCAATTGCAGGATGAGAACCTTCTGGGTAGAATGCATTTTTCCCCCAATAGCGTGCAATTAATTATAGTACAGTGACTTAATCAAACATATGTCTGAGTCCAACCTTTTGAAAATATTGCAGAAATATTTCAGTGAATTGATGTTGGCCTGGAGAACTGTATTTAAGTACAACTGCAGTTACATTCTGTAATTTCCCTTTCAAAAATAAACAAGTCAGTAAATCATCATTGTACGAATAAAACTAGTCATCAGAGTGAATCCATTAAAGAAAAGTAATAGTAAGAAATGTTTCAGTGTTGATGTTGCTTTAGCATTTTTCAATCTGCTGCAGCTTCTGTTTCCCATGATATCAGTTAAACGCAACTGCAGAGCTCATAATTCCATAGTCACTTTAAAACAAAACAAGTTGTGTGATCTTCAATGAGTGTTTGTTACTGCAGAATGAATGGTACCTCAGGGAGGTCTTGCAAGTCCTGGTTGACCATTACATATTGACAATCAGCCAAAAGGAAGCTGCAAAGGGAAATCAGGTGAGGATCAAGGACATCCTTTTGCCCACGTTTTATCAATGTTTCAGACAGACATTTAAATGGACTTGCAATCCAACCCTCCCACCCAAACAGATGGCTGTTTAAATATATAACTCACTCCCCACTCTCATCATTGAGCAATTGTCATTGCTGTGGAGAAACGGTTGGAACATGCAAATCACATTTTTGTCCTACCTTGTCCGATTTTTGCGCAGTAAAGAGCAGTGATGAATGATTGGTAAAATTATCAGGAAAGATTCAAAACATGAAACTTTTCATTTGTTAAAGCAGCTTTGTGAGGCCAAGAGTAATATTCATCCATCCTTTTTGCTGCAAAATCCACCCATCATACTGCCAGCTTTTCATTGATTCCCTTGAACCTGCTTTCAACATCCCACCTCATCTGGTAGATATGTACTCATTTACCAGTTTTTAAAGATGGGCTTCAGTGAATTACCCAATTATCTCATTGCAAATATTTAAATTAAGTCCAAATTAAAATATTGCAAGCATAACTTTACCATGAGTCCTTTTCTGAATATTTATTGCAGATCTTTGCTCTGAAAGACCATCCCATCCACTACACTTTCCTACTTCCTCTTTCTGTAATTCTTTGAAAAGGATTCAGTTGTAGAAGTGGGTCTTTCCCTCAAAGCCTTTCTTTCCAGATTCCCTCCAGTATGGAAACAAGATCTTCGGCCCAATAAGTCCACACCAACCCTCCGGAGAGTAACCCACCTCCACCCATTCCCCTATCCTATATTTACCCCGACTATAGGCAATTTAGCACGGCCAATTCACCTAACCTGCACATCTTTGTGATGTGAGGGAGGAAACCCATGCAGACGTAGGGAGAACATGCAAACTCCACACAGACAATCACCCAAGGTGGGAATTGAACCCAGGTCCCTAGTACTGTGCGGCAGCAGTGCTAACCACTGGGCCACCATGCCACCCAGATAACAGCTATCTCTTTCTAAACCTTTAACTGTTTTACTTCCTAAAGTTGTACTTATATTTTTCATTAGAATCTTGGCCTAATTTGGCAAAAGTGTCTCTTTTACATTGGTGAGACCCAACACAGATTGGGTGACCACTTTGCGGAACATCTCCACTCTGTCCATTAGACTGACCCTGGCCAGTTGTTTACCATTTCAATAAACCACCTTGCTCCCATGCTAACTTTTCTGTCTTGGGTCTCTCACAGTGTTCTGACGCAGCCGAATACAATCTGGAGGTATCACATTTTCAACTTTGGCACTTCAAAGTCTTCGGGACTCAACATTTAATTCAATGACCTCAGAGCATGGATATTGACCTTCATTTTTATAACCACCACCACTTAGCCTTCTTTGTGCCATCTTGGCTTTGCTCTCAGCTGAGCTCAGCAATTTTCTTTTTTATTCAAATCTACCATTCACACCTATCTTGTATCCTAATCACTTCTCCAACACTCCCTTTTTTCCTTTTGCTTTGGTTACCCTCGCTATCTGTTACACTCCCTTCTGTGAAAAGCATAAAACTATCACTTTCCAGCATTTTGCAGTTCTGAACAAGGGTCTTTGGCCTCAGAATGTTAACTGTATTTGTCTATCTACTGATGCTGCTAGACCTGCTGAGTTCCTCCAACACTCTGTTTTCAGTGCAATTGAAGTATTGGAAGAATCCCCTTATTAATTGATCAATATTCAACTCTTAGCTTGAGCAAGATTGGGCCAAGGTTCTAATGGAAAGGATAAGCAGGACTGCAGTAGAAGTAGAACAATTAAAGATTTGGCAAGACGTGGCAGTTAACTGAGGAAAGGAAAGAAAGGTTTTGAGGAAAAAGTTACATGGACTCCTTTCTGCAACAGAATTATTTCAAAGGAATCACAGGAAGAGTAAGTGGGAAAAGGATAGTGGGTGTGGTATAGATGGTCTTTCAGAGCAAGGGACTGCAAAAAACATTCAGAAAGGGATCATTTATGTAGGTTTGCTTTCCAGTCACGTAACAAAATGGAACAAAAATGGTTTCATTTCACTTTTACTGATACCAGTACTTTACTTTAGAATTCTTTATCTATTTAAATTTCCAACCACCATGATGAAATTTTGATCCAGGTTCTTTAGCTTACTCGTACGCAACATAAGCACAATGCTCCCACACACCAGATTAGGACAACCACTAACAATTCTAATAAAAAAATTAGGATGTGTTTTGTTCTACAGAGTGGTGAGAAGGTGTAATTCAGTGCTATGAGATTGATGTTGATAATAGTGATGCAGTTAAGGGGAGGCCTGATGATTAAAATAGAAATAAATAAAACCAGTGAGAGAGATAGAGTTAGAGAAAGAGAAGGCTTATGTAGCTTATAAGGGCTGACAGCATCTAGTTGGGCTAAATAGTCAGTTTGTATGTATGGACGTGATGTAATTCTAGACAAGGTAGGAAATCAAATTCAGTATGTTCTGATATTTACAAGCATAGTGCCTGGAGCATTGCTGGTGTGCCATACCAGGTCTGGACCAAGGCTACTTCAAAATATCAAAGGTCACGGTGATTTATTTTATAATTGAGATTTATACACCTTTTCCTGAATTATTTCAAGTTATGGTTTCCCAGGAAAAAAACAACTCTATTGAGGTGACTTTGCAGTTTGTGTTAGGATCGATCTGATAAACATTAGCCTCCTTGAATAGACATTGGTAAAAGGTCTTCTGCTTTTCCAGCTCTTGGCTTTGTTAATTATTCTTGGCTCCAGGATAAAAAGCAGTGTTATCTTTCTTCTCCTTCATTGTTTGATCTTTATTATAAACCCTAGAGGGGGAGGACAAATTAAGATCATGCCACTTCCAAAATGTCAGAAAGGAATTGGCATTCACCTAGTGATTACGAGAAGCACTTGACCTGTGTGATTTAGTTTGATTTGTACAAGACTCAGAATCAATAAAGAACAATAAAGATGATAGTGGCCATGTAGCTAAACCAAAATATCAGATAGGAGCACTAGCATTTGTAAGACTCAGTATTGTTGTGGCAATAGAAAAATGACATGTATCATTATTTAACAAGAACTGGTGTCAATTATTTCAGCACAAGGACTTGCGGTTAAGGCTAATAAAAGCTGGAAAGTTTTCTTAATTCATTGTAGATTACCAATTTATTCAAAGTCACATAAAAGTTGTCCATTTATTTAAATGAAATCTGTTTGGGTGCCATGGCATTTTGTTAAATATTTTTCTCATGTTACTTTTGACCTCCACAAATCATCTGTGGGTCTGATACTAAACTATAATTTGACGCATGAGCCACAACCACCTTTTTGTAAATTGTCTAGTTAGAAATCCTTTATATCATAATTTTAGTGATCTGGTAATCCATGGACACTGACACCTTGAACAAAAGACTTTAGTGGATAGCACCAAGGAGTGTAGTCTGTGGTTCATCTTCTTTATCCAAAATCAGTTACCTTTCATTTCCCTTATGAAAATCCTTTACTTCAACAAAATCTTGGAACTGGACATAACATCTTCTGGCCAGTACTGTGCAAGTCCACAATAAGTGGTACATTGATGCAACTAACCATCAAGGGTAACAAGCTGCCTTTCATTTGAGGCCCTCTGTTGTGTTGCATCTTATAAACTGTCCCACCTTTGATCCACAGAAGTAACGTCCAATCCATGCTTAACATGAAGCAAGTTCAGTTTCAGCTTCACTTGAATGTAGCTGATGAGCTGTTTGTGCTCCAAGCAGATGGTCCCAAGCAAGCTGGTCACAGGAGTATGGGAAATTAAGTCACCTCCTACACAGAGCTAATGATTAGGTCAAAAAACAGAGTTAATGTTTCAGTTCCAATTACCCTTTTTCAGCGTAGTTTTAATTTTGTTTCCGATTTTCAACATCCGTGGTCCTTTAATTTTATGTTTAACCAATAGGTCAAGCAGCAGTAGCCGGTATAGTGACAAAAACAGAAATTACAGAGAAAAATTCAGCAGGCCTGGCAGCCTCTCTGAAGACAAAGCAGAGTTAGTGTTTCAAATTCAGTGACCCTTCATTGAAAGGGGGTGTAGTGGGTGGGTGCAGTCAATTCTTAGGGAGGACAGCACCAGCTAGCAGGGGGTTGTAGTAATTCTGATGAAGCCTGAAGGAGCATACTGGATTTTTTTGTGGGTTTTTTTTGTATCCTTCACAATATTTGATTTACTTAAGAGATGTCATCAGTATCTAAGAATGTGACATGTTTATTTACAATGATTTAAAGCATCCATTTGACCATAAAGTTGCACCTATGCTGATCCCAGCTCAACTCCTTGAACTTTCTCTGTTCAGTCAAGATCTGAGACAATGCCTAGGCTTAACCAATCAAGCACAGTGAGCATAGATTAAAGACCAAATCAAAACAATCAATTAAACCATTAAATAATATAGAGCATTCCCGTGGAGACTACAAAAATATAGTTAAAAGTTTACGAATCACTGCCAACCTACTTATTATTTGGTACAACTGGATGCGTCCTGCATGCTGCTTGCTCTATCCATTCGAACTTCAAAATTGCAACTGGGTTCTTTGGCAATTTTCAACTGCAAAGTATATTTTTCCAGTGAGAAACAGATGGCTGAAAATCTAAAAATTGACAAAACCGCATGAAAGACATGATTTTATGAGGGAGCACGTTAAGTGACAACTAATACACCGCTCCACCACCAAGAAAACCCATTGCACTGTGGACCAACCAGCTTATTGAGAGCTCATAGAAAAGTATGGGTTGAGTTTTTCAGCCAGTTACAGGATTCAACACTGGCATTCCGTGTTGCCAGAAATTGCTGGCCAAGAGACGATGGCAGCTTCTGGGTCCTAAAGACTTCTAACGCAGGCCTACTCCTTGGTGAATCCATCAGTGGGAAGACAGTATAGTATTTATACACTTTTTGCATGGCAGGACTCACAGTAGGAGGATGTTTTGGGCACTGTAATCAAGTACAGGGGGAAGGTTTCCAGATCACCCCTCATACGCACATCCCCCTCCCCACCTCATCCATGCCTCTGATTGCATCCATAAAATTGGAGCCCCCAACCCTTCAACCTGGCAGGTCATCCAGGTTTCCCAATGGGGAAGCTAGACACCTTTCTTGTCAACTGGGAAGGCAGATAGTTGAGGAGATGGCTACTTGTGTTCTTTAGTGGCCATTAATTGAACACAATAGGGCCAAGAAGGTGAGTCAAGGAGTTCACCCAAGGATCTTCCCTAACAGAACTTAATTATTGAGTTAGATGACTATCTCATCAGCGAAAGTTCATCAAATTATTACCCTTAAAATCCTTCCTGTAGAAAAAGAACCTAAATAAAACATCCATGTATTAATAGACTCAAAAACAATTCACATTTTTATTTGGAGTATTTTATGAATATGTTACAATGTGATTCATTATGCAATTGTCAGGAAAAATTGCATGATCATTAAAAAAAAGTAATACTTTGACTATGTATTCAGATCACACTTTTAGAAATGTTAATAATGCCTGTCAGAATTTATGATAAAAGGCAATAATTAGCTGATGCAATATTTTACTTTAATGGCACATGGTTTTGTAGATTTTTTTTCTCATGCTGTGTGCATCATCTACATAATTTAAAACGTTTGGCATTTTACAGTGTCACAAAGTATTTCTACTTAGTTCAAAATGTTTTGACCAATCAAATGGAGAGGCAAAATCAAACCCAAAATTAAGAAGTCGTTATATGTTAACAAAGGTTTACTGATGTATCCTGTCCCTGTGTCTAATAACACTGGAGGCACTGAAAATCAAGGGATAAACTCTCCACTGGTTGTAATCATATCTGGCACAAAGGAAGATGTTTGCGGTGGTTGGAGGTCAGTCATCTCTGCTCCATGATATTTCTACAGGTGTTCCTCAAGTCAGTAATCTATGCCCAACTATCTTCAACGATCTCATCATCAACCTTCCCTCGACCATACAGTCAGAAGTGGGATGATTGCTGATGATTTCATAATGTTCAGCATCATACTTGACTCATCAGAAGCTATCAATAACCAAATACAGCAAGACCTGTCAAATACAAGCAAGAAGAGGCAAGCAACATTTGTGCCACACTACTAGGCAATGACTACCTCCAATAAGAGAGAATCTAACCATCATTCTTGAGATTCAATGTCATTGCCTTTGCAGAAAACTCTACTTACAACATCCTGGGGATTACTATTAACCAGAAACTGAACAGGACCAGCCTGTGGCTACAAGCAGGTCAGAGACTAGGAATCCTGCAGCAGGTAACACACCTTCTGAAGACCCAAAGTCTTTCTTCTATCTAAAAGACACTATTCAGGAATGCAATGGAACACTCTACACTTGCCTGGATGATTGCAGCTCCAACAAGACTCAAGAAGCTTGACACCATCCAGGACAAAGCAGCCTGCTTAATTATAACCACATCCACTAACATTCAATCCCTCCATCATCAATCCTCAGTAAAGGCAGTCTGTACCATCTTCAAGGTGCAGTGCAGAAATTACCAAAGTGCCCCAGAAGTACCTTCCAACCCACGACCAGTACCACCTAGAAGGACAAGATTAGCAGATATGTAGAAACACCATCAGATGAGGTTTTCCTCCAAGCCACTTATTAGCCTGGCTTGGAAATACATCATCCTCCCATCAGCAATGGCAGTTGCTGACAATAGCAAATAGAAGTGGTTCAAGAAGGCAGCTCACTGTAATCTTATAAAGGAAAACTAAGTGATATCCACATCCCATGAACAAATGAAGAATAATTAGACATGCGTGTGCACTGGGCCCAAAAAAAGTAAAATGAATCATTTGCTACAAATGCATAGTGTGGTTCAGTTAGAAAACTACTACTTTAAAAATGAGCAATGTCAAAACCAAAGTGATTCAAAGTGAAGATGAGGTGAATCAAAAAGGAATCCAAAAATCTCAGTTTTAAAAGTGAGCAAAATTTCACATGAAGAGTTTCACGTTGGTCCTGGGAACCAAACACTGATTGCTAATGGAAGATTCACTGCCACCAATTTTCTGAATCAGCATGTTATGACACACCTTTGGAGCAGATAGAACTTGCACCCAGGTCTCCTGGCCCAGAGGTAGGGGCAGCATTATTGCTAAACAAGAGCCCCATCAATCTTCCTTCCAAATGTGACTATAGATATAAATTATGTGGCTGGATGGTGAGAGATTATATGGAATGTCACACCAACAGGCAAAAAAGAAACTTCAAACAACAGCCCTTCAAAGGGAGGAATGGGAGAAAAGAGATTGAGTGTGATCTCTTGTGGCTACAAAGGTAACAAGGGATTGATGACAATAAGCTAACCTTACTGATTATGTTCCAAACAGTAGTCAATAGTCCGACGAGGGAAGGGGCCATATTGGACCTGGTATTGTGGAATGAGCCAAGACAGGTGGTAGAAGTTGTGGTGGGGGATTTCTTTGGGAACAGTGACCACAATTCTGTAAGTTTTAGAATACTCATAAACAAAGATGAGAGTGGTCCTAAGGGAAGAGTACTAAACTGGGCCAAGGCCAATTATATCAAAATTGGGCAGGAGCTGGGAAATATGGATTGGACATAGCTATTTGAAGGGAAGTCCACAATTGATATGTGGGAGGCTTTCAAAGATAGGTTAAAGATAGTGCAAGGTAGGCATGTCCCGTTTTAGGCAAAGGTTAGGAAGGGCAAGATTCATGAACTATGGGTGACAGGAGAAATAGTACAACTAGCCAAGAGGAAAAGGGAAGCGTACATAAGGTACAGGCAGCTAAGAACAGAATGGGCCCTGGAGGAATATCAGAAAAGTAGGACCAGTCTTAAACAAGGAATCAAGTGGGCTAAAAGGAGTCATGAAATAACTTTAGCGAACAGAATTAAGGAGAATCCCAAAGACTTTTATTCTTATGTAAGAAGCAAGTGGGTAACTAGAGAAAGGATTGGTCCACTAAAGGATAATGAAGGAAGTCTATGTGTCAAACCTGAGAGAATGGGTGAGATTCTGAATGATTACTTTGTATCAGTGTTCACTGAGGAGAGGAGCATGATGAATGTTGAGATTAGAGATAGAAGTTTGATTAGTCTGTATCAAGTTGACGTAAGTAGGGAAGATATTATGGCAAGGCTAGAGGTTATTAAGATGGACAAATCCCCAGGACCGGATATGATCTAGCCCAGGTTGCTGAGGGAGGTGAGAGAGGAAATAGCTGGGGCCCTAACAGATATCTTTGTCACATCCTTAAACACAGGTGAGGTGCCAGAGGACTAGACGGTTGCTCATATTGTCCTCCTGTACAAGAAGGGTGGTAGGGATATTCCGGGCAACTACAGACCAGTGAGCCTGACGTCAATGGTGGGAAAGTTGCTAGAGAAGGTACTGAGGGATAAGATCTATTTATATTTAGAAAAGAATGGGCTTATCAGTGAAAGGCAACATGGTTTGTGCGGGGTAGATCATGCCTTACCAACTTAATAGAGTTCTTTGTGGAAGTGGCCAAGTTGATAGATGAAGGAAGGGCTGTTGATAAAGAACTGTTTGACCAAAAGAAGACAGTGAGTAGTAATTGAAGGGAGTTTCTCGAAATGGAGAAAGGTGACCACTGGTGTTCCACAGGGGTCAGTGCTGGGGTCACTATTGTTTGTGATATAAATAAATGATCTGGAAGAGGGCACTGTTAGTATGGTCAGCAAGTTTGCAGATGACACGAAGATTGGTGGAGTAGCAGAAAGCATAGGAGACTGTCAGAGATTACAGGAGAATATAGCTAGACTGGAGAGTTGGACAGAAAAGTGGCAGATGGTTTTCAATCCAGACAAATGTGAGGCGATGCATTTAGGCAAGTCTAATTCTAGAGCGAATTATACAATGAACGGAAGAGCCTTGACGAGTTGACGAGCAGAGAGATGTGGGAGTGCAGGTCCATTGTACACTGAAGGCATCTGCATAGGTGGATAGAGTGGTCAAGAAGGCATATGGTATGCTTGTCTTCATTGGATGGTGTATTGAATATAAAAGCTGGCAGGTCATGTTAAAATTGTACAAGACATTGGTTCGGCCGCAGTTAGAATACTCTGTACTGTTCTGGTTGCCACATTACCAAAAGGATGTGGATGCTTTGGAGAGGGTGCAGAGAAGGTTTATGAGGATGTTGCCTGGTTTGGAAGGTGCTAGCTATGAAGAGAGGTTGAGTAGGTTAGGATTGTTTTCATTAGAAAAAAGGAGATTGAGGGGGGACCTGATTGAGGTCTACAAAATCATGAAGGGTATAGACAGGGTGGATAGAGATAAGCTTTTTCTGAAGGTGAAGGATTCAATAACAAGAGGTCACGCATTCAAGGTGAGAGATGAAAGGTTTAAAGGGGGATACACACAGAAAGTACTTTACACAGAAGGTAGTAGATGCCTGGAACATGTTGCCAGCAGAGATAGTAGAGGTAGGCACGGTAGATTCATTTAAGATGCACCTGGACAGATGCATGAGTAGGTGGGGCGCAGAGGGATACAGATGCTTAGGAATTGGGCGACTTGTTTAAATAGTAGATTTGGATCAGCTCAGGCTTGAAGGGCCGAAGGGCCTGTTCCTGGGCAGTAAATTTTCTTTGTTGGTTCTTTGTAGCACACATCTTGTGTTGTTAGAATCTTGTATATTTTGCTCTCCGTCAAGAGGACCAATTTTCCCGCTTCCACACTTCCATTTACACCTTTTTACACCTCTATTTCACATTTACCACAATGAGAAACCCTACCGTCCTTTACACTGGGTTCTGCACTCTCAGGTCCCCTAGCTTCTCCTCTATCAAAAATATGAAAAGCATTATTTTTCAATCCCTTTCAGTTCTGAAAAAGAGTTATATCAGACTTGAAATGTTAACTAGGTGTGTCTCTCCGTAGATGCTGCCAGACTACTGCATTTCTCCAGCAGTTTCTGTGTTTGTTTCAGATTTTGTGTCTTTTTTCCTTTGAATAATTCACAAATAAAAAGGTTAAAATGTCAATTTCAACTCTACTGAATTGTGCGAATGGTATTAAACATTCTCGTGTGTACCAGCCTACACCTGAGTATTAGTATGCTGCAAAGGTCACAGTCAAAGGATTATTTCCCTGGTCACCCTTAGGTTGCAAGCAAAGAAGCTCCTCACTCTGAGTGCTGCAAACCAGTTAAAAAGGGTGAGCCAGACAATATAAGGAAACTGTCTAATTCTGAATGCTGGAATTCAATCACAGTCATAAAGAATCAAAACTATGGAATTTCAGCCAATATCAATGCTATGAGCAACATTCATAGAATCCCTACAGTATGCAAACAGGCCATTTGGCCCAACAAGTTCACACCAACCCCTGAAGAGTAACCCACCAAGACCCATTCTGCTACCCTATTACTCTACATTTACCCCTGACTAATGCACCTAACGTACACATCCCTGAATATTAGGGGCAACTTAGCACGGCCAATTCACCTAACATGCACATCTTTGGATTATGGGAGGAAACCAGAGTATACTCATGCAGACGCAAGGGGAACATGTAAACTCCACACATACAGTCACCCAAGGCTGGAATTGAACCTGGGTCTCTGGTGCTGTGAGAGCTGATCCACTGTCTGGATCAGCTGCCTGCTCTTCACAAACATTTCAGAAACTGATCTATATATCTGACTTACTTTTTGTAATTGCTGCTTACTTCTAGTCTATATGTGTATTTGTTAGTTTTGTATTTCTCATGTGTTATAATTAATAAACTCACACTTTTTGTTAATTTGGGAGCCAGAATAAATTGGCTCATTTTAAAACCTAAGTTTATTTGGATTGGAAAGAGAGGTATCCACAAGGGATGAGATCCTTTTATAGTTAACATTATTGCAAACAACTGAAGGGGTAGTAAATAAAGACAGGAAATCAGTGCACCTCTCCTCACCCAAAGAGCTTGACATTTTGGGATATAACATCTGGAGTTGAATTGAATTGGGGATCCTTGCTAGGATCTGGTTATAAGAATATTTAACATTAAATGATTCATTAATATTGATATAATATACTCCATATTTTTAAAAAAATGAGGCTTCCCTGACGTCATGAAGGAAATATACCTCAAGCAGAGGCATTAGTGGTACTCATCCTTGTGCAGACTCTCCAGAGGGAAGTTTATAAAATGGTTGGACAGCAATCAATTAAAATTTGATACCTGTTGCCAGCTATGGAGCAGGGTTTTACTTGCACTACCACAATCCAATTGCTTTTAAAATGAGTTACCTTAAGTAGTAATGGCAGGCATGCAACATAATTAGATCTTGATACAGCACAAAAAAGGACACTTACAAGCTTTGCAGTAAGTATCAGAAGTCAATACCAGTGTACTGAAGCAAGTGAAAGTTTCAGAAAATTAACTATCACTTCACAAAGGATTTTTAGATTAGGGAGAAGAAAAATAAACGTTTGGGAAAGTATTATAAAAAGTGTGGTGAGATGAAACATTACAAAAATCTCCATCATTCTCAACACACAGGTGTTGGATAATGACGGAATGGACAGGAGTGGGGAACTCAAGGGAATCCTTGGTATAGTGCCTTGAATTGAAAATCATTCACAATGAACAAACAAATAATTATCCTGGCATGACCAGTGACCACAAATTAGCTGCTGAAGGATTTCCTTTCATGAGGGCAACATACTAAAATTCCAACGAATGGTGCACTCATCGTGTTAAATTAAATTTCAGACTGTTGCCATAGTCGCATTGAAAAGTGAGAAGGACACATTTATCACATTGTGTAAAGATTGCCATGTCCACTTGCCAGCCTTTCTTCAAGAAGGCAGCCATCCACTTCCTGGCTTCTAGCGTTGCTGTAAAAACTGCTCTTCAACAAGGCTTGTTTTTTTTTTGTTTTAACCAATAAAAAAAGAAAAAGCATGTCTGATTCTTAAAAAGAAAGCATTTTGTTCACGAGAGCTGAACATCTTTGGAAAAGTAGGCATTTACCACCCAAAAGAAGGCAAGGGTGAAGATTTCCTGAATGCAGCAGAGTTGCTTGCTTGGCCATTTCAGGTATGAGTCATTGCTGATCTGGATTCATATATACTGGCCAGATCAGGGAAGGACAGAATTATTTCTTCCCTCACGATATTAACAAACCAAATAGGATTTTACAATCATTTCATGACTGCTATTGCTAACACAAGCTTTTTATTCCAGATTCATTTATTTAACTGCGTTTAAATTCTCTAACTGTCAAAAGTGAGATGATGAACACATATCTCAAGTCATTAGGCAAATCGTATGGATTTTGAATCCAATAAGACTAATACTAATGAATCACAGAATGACATAGCACCATACTGACCAGCAACATGTCTACCCCCATTGACTAATGACTGTTGACAGCCACGATAGACTTCATGTCTGTGCTAAAATGCTGGTCAAGATAAAAATATTGTAAACTTTATCTGCAGCAGAGTACCAACAGGCAAAGTAAGGCAGGAATGGTGTGAAGACCAACGTGGGTGCAAAGTGAATGAGTGCTAAGTGATAGAGCTTAAGCAGCACTGAGATGCAGCCTGGTCCACACTAAGTGCTGGGTGCCTGCCCCTACATCCTGACATTTCTAATTAACGATACCAGTTCACTCCAAAGTGCAGCACTGAAACACAGAATGATACAGCAAGTGGATCACAAATATACCAGGGTGATGTAGTGGAACTGGTAGCAATCATGTAGCCAGGTCCAAAGACGAGATTGTGCACTGCCCAAGGTGCATGCCCTGAGATGTTGACACCTTGTGTCCAAGATAGAGGTCCAGAGGAGCAAGCAGCAAGTTAGATTTACCAAGTGACTACTCATGTTGGCAATTGTCTACTTTCAAGTAACTGTCTAGTTTCAATCCAATGGAGGGGAGGCTGGGAAACTGGATATTAATGAGGCAAGCTTAGGGAATAATGAGATGTTAAAAGATGCTATTATATGCAAATACTCCTCACTGCTCATGGTCGAGAAAGTCGTGTCGCCATTGAACACATCATTGGAAAATGGGATATTTTCCTCTCAATGTCAAGACGTTCCTCATTGGCCATCTCATGATTTTCCAAACTTTCTTGCCATGGTCCAGATTGTTCAAAAGCTTGGAAGAGTAGGAGTTGGGAAGTCAAGTTGAGATTGTATAGGACATTGCTGAGGCCACTTCTGGAATACTGTGTCCACTTTGAGATGCTGGAAAAGCGCAGCAGGTCAGGCAGCATCCAAGGAACAGGAGATTCGACATTTCGGGCATAAGCCCTTCTTCAGGAAGGGCTTATGCCCGAAACATCGAATCTCCTGTTCCTTGGATGCTGCCTGACCTGCTGCGCTTTTCCAGCAACACATTTTCAGCTCTGATCTCCAGCATCTGCAGACCTCACTTTCTCCTCCATTTTGGGATGCCTAGTTATGGGATGTTGTCAAGCTGGAGAAGGTTCAGAAGAGATTTACCAGGATGTTGCCAGGGTGTGGAATATCTGATTTGTAAAGAAAGACTTGGTAGGCTGGGACTTCTATCACTTGAGCCTGGAGGTTGAGAGGCGACCTTATAGAAGTTTATAAAATAATGAGATGTACAGGTAGAGTTAATGGTAGTTGTCTTTCCCCTAAGATGGGGAGTTTCAAGATGAGGGGGCACATTTTTAAGGTGAGAGGAGAGAGATTTTAAAAAGACCCATAACAGGCAATTTCTTTTCACAGAAGGTGGTTCTCTTGTGAAAGGAACTTTCTGAGGACATGGTGGATGCAGATACAATGAGAATGTTTAGAAATATTTGGATAGATACATGAACAGGAAAGTTCAGGAGTGATATGGGCCAGGAGCAGGCAGTGGCGACTTCTTTAGTTTGGGATTATATTCAGCATGGACTCATTGGACCGAAGGGTCTGCTTCTGTGCTGCATGGCTCGATGACTCTATTGTGTTTCTCATCAAAGGAAGAACAAGAAAAAAGCCTCTCTTGGATTTTAATGTGTTTTTATTTTGTTTCATTCTCATAAACATACAACACTCATCTTAATGACATTGTCTTCCTTGGGCGATAACATTCAGGGTATGTACTGAGTTTTGACAAATTTAATATGTTGGAATAATTTATTTTCGTGACTGTTTAAAAATGTTAAATTATGTTTTTTATGTGACATCAACTGTTAATATCAACAACTTTTAATTCTTAAAACTCAATATTTCTTGAAGTGTTTAATCAGTTCATGAAATGATAGTATAGCTTTAGATACATGTCACAAAAACACATTACCTGTGTGCAAATTAAGTTTTTAATTTTGTTTCTTCAATTCAAGGACTTATTGTCAGTACTTACAAAGCCATGTTGGTTAGCAATGTAGGCAGTCAGTGATCATTTGATTCAATACTACTACCAAATTGAAAAGGACAGAAACAAAATAATTTAGTGAGAATGGACCATCGAGGCTCTTCAGTACAAAATAGGCATAGAATAAAACATGGGCCTTGGCTACAGTAAACCAATTAAGATCCAAAAATATACTGTCACTCAACCTTATTGAAAGACTGCTTAGAAATTAAAGAGAGAATGAGAGAGTCTAATTAAAACTTAGGATATTCTCGAGTAGACATCCAATCTTCCTAAAGAGACCTTTGGCTAAATAAACCAGCCTGATCTTTACCTAGGTGAAGCTTCTGATCCAATAAAGCTTCGTAAATATCATGAATACCTCACGGCCTTGTGCAAAGTGATTTCTGTGTGCGGTAATCTACAACCATATCATCCATTCCTTAAATATGGTTAAATAACGTCCTTCTGGATCAGAGGCCGGCGGCTGAATGCTAACATTTGGGATTGAAATAGGGGTTCTGGATTAGTGGTGCTGGAAGAGCACAGCAGTTCAGGCAGCATCCAAAGTGCAGAGAAATCGACGTTTTGGGCAAAAGCCCTTCATCAGGAATAAAGGCAGAGAGTCTGAATCATGGAGAGATAAGCTAGGGTGGCAGGCAGCAGTTCACATGTTGAAAGATTTAGATACAAGTACTTTTTGTGGATTTAAAGACCATAAGCCCGTAAGACATAGGAGCAGCAATTAGGCCATTCAACCCATCAGGTCTGTTCTGCAATTCAATCATGGCCAATAAGTTTCTCAGAGGTAAAAACAATGACTGCAGATGCTGGAAACCAGATTCTGGATCAGTGGTGCTGGAAGAGCACAGCAATTCAGGCAGCATCCAAAGTGCAGCGAAATCGACGTTTCGGGCAAAAGCCCCGAAACGTCGATTTCGCTGCACTTTGGATGCTGCCTGAACTGCTATGCACTTCCAGCACCACTGATCCACAATAAGTTTCTCAACCTCATTCTCCCACTTTCTCACGGTATTCCTTGATCCCTTGATTCTCAAGAACCTATCTATCTCAGTCTTAAATATACTCAATGACCTGGCCTCCACAGCCTTCTGTGGCAAAGAATTCTATAGATTGACCATTCTCTTGCTGAAGAAGATTCTCTTTACATTTGTTCTAAAAGGTCTTTCCTTTACTTTAAGGCTGTGCCCTCGGGTCCTGATCTGTCCTACCAATGGAAACATCTTCCCAACATCTTGTCCAGGCCATTCCAAATTTATTATGTTTCAATTAAATTGCCCCCTCAACATTCTAAATTCCAATGAGTATAAATCCAGAATTCTCAAGCATTCCTCATGTGTTAAGCTTTTCATTCCTGGGTCCATTCTTGTGAATCTCCTCTGAATATGCTTCAGGGCCAGTACATCTTTCCTGAGATATAAAGCCCAAAACTGTGCTTCACACTCCAACTGTGGCCTGACCAGAACCTAATAGAGTCTCAGAAGTACATCCCTGCTTTTATATTCAAGTCTTCTCAAAATAAATGCCATTATTGCATTTGCATTCCTAATTACGGACTTAATCTGCAAGTTTACCTTGAGGGAATCCTGGACTATAACTCCCAAGTCTCTTTGCACTTCAGACTTCTGAATTTTCTCCTCATTTAGAACATAGTTCATGCCTCTATTCTTCCTACCAAAGTACATGACCTTAAACTTTCCCACATTGCACTCCATCTGCCACCTTTTTGCTCACTCTCCTAACCTGTCCAAATCCTTCTGTAGCCTCCCCACCTTCTCAATTCTACCTGTCCCTCTACCTATTAATGATACCTTTGTATTGTCCACAAACTTAGCCAGAGTGCCCCAGCTCCTTCATCCAAATCATTAATGTATAGAGTGAAGAGTTGTAGTCCCAAATCTGAGCTTTGCAGAACACCACTTGTCACTGGCTGCCATCCTGAGAAGGACCCTTCTCTCCCCACTCTCTGCTTACTGCCAGACAGCCAAGTTCTATCCATACTAGCACCTCACCTCTAACACCATGGGCCCTTATCTTACTCAGTAGCCTCCTGTGTGGCAACTTGTCAAAGGCCTTTTCGACATTCAGGTAGATAACATCCATTGACTCTCCTTGGTCTAACCTACTCGTTACTTGCTTAAATAATTCTAGCAGATTTGTCAGGCAATAACCTTCCCTTGATGAACCATGCTGACTTTTTCTATTTTATCATACACTTCCAAGTATTCAGAAATCTTCACAATAGTTTCCAGGATATTACTCACAACCAAGTTTAGGCTAATCATTCTGTAATTTTCCATCATTTGCCTTACTCCCTTTTCAAACAGGGTGACACATTCACAAATTTCCCGTCCTCTGGGACCCTCCTTGACCCTAGAGATTCCTAAAAGATCACCACTAATGCCCCGCTAACACTTCAGCTATCTGCTTTAGAACTCTGGGCTGTAGTCCATCTGGTCCAAGTAATTTATCCACCTGCAGGTCATTCAGTTATCCTAGCACCTTCTCCCTGGTGATGGCAACCATACTCAGCTCTGCCACTTCACTCACTTGAACCTTCAGAGGATGGTAGATGGGGTTCAAATCAATGTGTTTATTGATGGAGTTCCAGTTAGAATACCAGACCATTAGGAATTCCTGTGCCTGTCTCTGTTTAGCCTGCCCTACGATGTATGTGTTCGCCCCATCAAAGTGGTGTCCTTCTTTGTCTGTATGTAAGGATATTAGTGATAGTGGGTCATGTCTTTTGGCAGATAGTTGGTGTTCATGTATCCTGGTGGCTAATTTTCTGCCTGTTTGTCCGATGTAGTGTTTGAAAAGTCCTTGTATATTATTTTGTAATTGACATTCATTTTTCTGGTTATTTGTTAGGGTCCTTTAGGTTCATTAGCTGCTGTTTAAGTATCTTGGTAGGTTTGTGGGCTACCATGATGCCAAGGGATCTGAGTAGTCTGGAAGTAATTTCAGAGAAGTCTCTGATGTAAGGTAATGTGACTAGTAAAGAAACTCTTACAGACTTCCTTTATATTACTGGCGAGTTTACCCTCATATTTAATCTTCTGCCTCCTTTCTTTGTTGTCCTCTGTTGGCCTTTGTAAGCTTCTCAATCCCCTGGTTTCCCACTGCCCTTTGCCACATTATAGAACATAGAAAATAGAACATAGAACAGTACAGCACAATGCAGGCGCTTTGGCCCTCGATGTACTGTCGACCTTTTATCCTACGTCAGATCAAACTGAACTACGTACCCTTCATTTTACAATTATCCATGCGCCTGTCCAAGAGTCACTTAAATGCTCCTAATGTATCTGCCTTTGCTACCACCGCTGGCAGTGCCTTCCACCCACCCACCATTCTCTGTATAAAGAAACTACCTCTGACATCTCCCCTAAACATTCCTCCAATCACCCTAAAATTATGCCCCCTCATTGTAGCCATTTCTACCCTGAGAAAATGTCTCTAGCTATTTACTCTATCCGATGCCTCTTATCAGCTTGTTCACCTCTATCAAGTCATATCTCCTCCTTTTTCGCTCCAATGAGAAAGCTCTAGCTATGGCTCAGTGGTTAGCACTGCTGCCTCACAGCACCAGGGTCCCAGGTACAATTCTAGCCTCTGGCGACTGTCTGTGTGGAGTTTGCACATTCTCTCCGTGTCTGCATGGGGTTCCTCTAGGTGCTCTGGTTTCTTCCCACAGTCCAAAGATGCGCAGGTCAGGTGAATTGGCCATGCTAAATTGCCCATAGTGTTAGTTGCATTAGTCAGAGGGAAATGAGTCTGGATGGGTTACTCTTCGGAGGGTCAGTATGGATCGGTTGGGCCAAAGGGCCTGTTTCCACGCTTTAGGGAATCCAAAATCTAAAAGAAAATCCATCAACCTTGTTTCATAAGACATGCCCTCCAGGCAGCATCCTGGTAAATCTCCTCTGCACACTCTTGAAAGCTTCCACATCCTTCCTATAATGAGGCAACCAGAATTGAACACAATACTCCAAGTGTGACCTAACCAGGACTTTATAGAGCTGCTGTATAACCTCACAGCTCTTAAACTCAGAGCCCATGCTAATGAAAGCCAACACACCATAAGCCTTCTTAACAACCCTATAAACTTGGGTGGCAACTTTGAGGGATTTATGGACATGGACCCCAAGATCCCTCTGTTCCATACTGCCATGAGTCCTGCTTTTAACCCTGTATTCTCCATTCAAATTCAACCTTCCAAAATGAATGATTTCACACTTTCCGAGGTTGAACTCTATCTGCCACTTAAAAGCCTAATTCTGCATCCTGGCAATGTCCTATTGTAACCTACAATAGCTCTCCACATTATCTGCCAGTCTACCAACATTTATGTCATTGGCAAACTTACTAACCTACCCTTCCACTTCCTCATCCAAGTAATTTATAAAAATCACAAAGATCAGAGGTCCCAGAACAGATCCCTATGGAACACCACTGGTCACAGAGCTCCAGGCTGAATACTTTCCATCTATTACCACCTTCTGTATCCAGACAGCCAATTTTCCCTGTAGCCCATGCCTCCTTACTTTTTGAATGAACCTATGATGTGGAACCTTCTTAAACATCTTGCTAAAATCCATACACACCACATCCACTGCTCTACCTTCACCAATGCGTTTTGTCACATCCTCAAAGAATTCAATAAGGCTTTTGAGGCTTGACCTGCCCCCACAATGCTATGCTAACTATATCTAATCAAACTATGCTTTTCCAAGTAATCATAGATGCTGTCCTCTCCAATAACTTGCCCACAGCAAATGTATGAGTGACTGGTTCATAATTCCCAGGATTATCCCTATTCCGTTTCTTGAACAAGGAAATATCATTTGCCACCCTACAATCATGTGGCACTACTCCAGTGGACAGTGAGGACACAAAGATCATCGCCAAAGGTGCAGTAACCTCTTCCCTTACTACCTGTAGTTACCTTGGGTATATCCCATCTGGGCCAGGGGACTTATCTATCTTTATGTTTTTCAAAATTTTCAGCACTTCCTCCGACTTAACATCAACCTGTTCGAGCATATCAGTGTATTTCACGTGGTCCTCACAACGTCAACGTCCCTCTCAATGGTGAATAGTGTAGCAAAGTATTCATTGAGGGCCTCCTCTACCTCCTCTGACTCCAGGCACAAGTTCCCTCTACTATCCCTGACTGGCTCTATCCTCACTCTGGCCAGCCATCCTTTTGTTTCTCACATTAATGTAGAATGCCTTAAGTTTTTCCTTAATCCTGTTTGCTAAAGCTTTTTCATGCCCCCTTCTAGCTCTCCTAAACCCATCCTTCAGCTCCTTCTTGGCTACCTTGAAACCCTCCAGAACCCTGTCTGATTTTTACTTCCTCAACCTTAAGTTAGCTCCCTTCTTTCTCTTGACTAGACATTCTACATTCCTTGTCACTTCCTTCGCCCTTCCATCCCTTGCCTCAGTGAGACAAACCTATCCAGCACTATCAGTAACTGCTCCCTAAACAACCTCCACATTTCTGATGTGCATTTCCCTCAGAATATCTGCTCCCAATTTAGGTGCCCCAGCTCCTGTCTTATAGCATTATAATTTCCCCTCCGCCAATTAAATACTTTCTCATACCATCTGCTCCTATCCCTCTCCATGAGTAAAGGTCAGGGAGTTGTGATCACACTGTAAGTCTAATCTAATCTAATCATTGAAATGCTCTCCCACCAAGAGATCGGACATCTGGCCTGGTTCATTGTCAAGCACCAAATCCAATATGGCCTCCCTTCTAGTCAGCTTATCCACATTATATTCTTTCTCTTTTGCTTTTTAAACTATATTTGACTTCTCTTGTCAGACATGGTTGCCCCATCCTCCCTGTACCATGCTTTTTTTTCTCATGATGAATCTCTGCTCTGTCTCCTGAGTTACTCCCAGAGACTCCTGCCATTGCTATTTTACTGCCTTTCCTGCTAGGCTCCTCTTCCAGTTATTTCTTCCCAGCTCCTCCCTCATGCTTCTGTACTTGCCATTTTCAGCTGTAATACCATCACCTCTGATTCTGTCTTCTCCCTTTTGAATTGCAGAGTAAACTCAATCATATTATGATCATTGCTTCCTAAAGGAGCCAGTGGGAACAGGGTACTGGGTTGGATGGTCAGCCATGATTTTATTGAATGGGGGAGGAGGCTCACAGGGCCGAAAGGCCAATTTTTGCTCCATTATTTTTGTGATCCATTCTGCAGCTGGACGTGTCCCAAAAGTCTGCAAATGTCAGCAATAGGCTCTTCTGTAATTTAAGCCTCCTGACACATTTCTGCTCAGTCATGTCCAGAAAGTTAATCTTCTGCCTCTGTGCTCAATGGCAAGGATATTGTCTCCTGTCATTCTGTGCTTATCGCCCCCATCGGTGGTCATAGAGCATGTGGTTATAGAGAAGGCTGCTGCTGCTGTTGTTGTTGTTGTTCCTCTTTCTCCTTGCCAATGAGCTGCATAAGAGGGCTGAAAGCTGGGAAGTTCAGATCAAAGTCAGAAAATGTCTGGCTTCCACTTGCAAATCTCTTCCAAAACAGCAACAATGCATTTTCTAAACAGAGAGGATACACATGTAAGTCTTTCTCCTTTGCAAAGAAACATCTGTCCGACCTCATTAAGGGTTTTCCATCTTAGTAATTGCTCAATCCTACCAAATCCAACTGTTCCCTTGCTTTAGTCAAACTTATGTGTGCAAGCAGCTTGTATTGGCAGCAAAAGCTTGAATCCAAGGTTAAATATTCAGCCAATTGACTTGCAATATGCTGTTAATCACATACCCACATGTCTCACTCCACATGCTATAAGAAACATAGAAACTTAAGGCCCCGCTTTATGGACTATTGCCAGTTTCTTGAAACACTGGCCCTTTTTCCTTCTTTAATTTTATGCATGTGTCTATCTAGTAGCTTAAAATTCAAATCCATGGTATTGGGGGTGAAAAATGAAATTGTATACGTCCTTTTACAGTTTCTACTCAAATGCCACCTGGTACTGAATAGGCTTATTATATTTTCACATCATTTATTTCCAGCTGTATTAGGACATAGTTTCCCTTATACAAATTAGATCCATTTAACTTAGCCTCTGCTATTGTTCCCTACACTGGAAAGTCTTTGTCTGCATTCTCTGTAAATCTTTGACTTAATCCGGATAAATGGAAGGATATTACCTATCAAATGCACAATCACTTTCTTCTTGTCTCTGCATTTGGAATACCAATACAGGAGTGATCTCACTAAATCTGTTTTCAATCCTTTACAGATGGATTAAGAGATAACTTTTGGTGAATTTACCTGAGTCCACTCCAAAGCCAGAAATTAAAGATCTCCACAAAGAGTCCATTGAACCTCTGTAATGAGGAGAGATTTCATCAAACATATTATTTTTTGTGCAAAATGTGGTAAAATTTAGCTTGAGGAGTATATCCTGTGGTTCAGGCCTGTGATTACTTTGCACTTGCTGTGTCCCTCAAACAAGTGAGTCATTATAATTCCTCTCAAACTACTTTAGTTCCCATTTTTGTTGGAACTGTTACATTCAAATTCCTGTTTCAAAAAAATCCCACTCTAGAAGAATCAACAATGAAACCAAAAGAAAAAATGCTGGAAAATCTCAGCAGGTCTGACAGCATCTGTAAGGAGAGAAAAGAGCTAACATTTCGAGTCTAACTGACCCTTTGTCAAAGCTAAATAAAGGGAGAAATAGGGAGGTGCTGAAACTAGGTTGAGAGAAGGCGAGTCATGGCTTCAGAAGCAACAATGAAAGGTGATTATGATGGGTCTAGTTTTCCTCTGAATATTCTCTTGTTAGACAGGCCAGATTTGAAATTATTATGGCAATATTATGCTGATGACACTATCAATGACAACTTATATTACTTTGCTGCTAATTGAGAGTAGACTGAAGAGGTGGTAATTGGCTGGGTCATTATACTCAAAATGTTAATTATGTTTCTTTCTCTGCAGATTCTGCCAGACCAGTTGTGTTTCTCCAGATCTTTCTGTATCCGATTTATAATTGGCTGCATTGAATTTCTCCTGCTTTTTGTGTACTGGACATTCATGGGCCACTTTCACATTGTTATGAAGATAGTAGCGTTGAAGCTATATTAGAACAGGTATGGGTGTGGTTAATTCTGGACCCGAAATGTTTAGTACTATTGCAATATTGTTGTCAGATCCATAGTCATTGGACGGCACAGTGCTTTATGCCTATTCTTAATATTATGTGGAGTGAATGAAAGTGGCTGACAACAGACATCTGTGATGCTGAGTGTTTCAGTAGGAAGCCAAGATGAAACACTCACTTGGCAGTTCTGGCTAAAGATTGTTGCAACTGTTTTAATCTTACCTTTTGAAGTGATATTTTTGGCTCCCTTATCATTGAGAAAAAAGGTATTTGTGGAGTCTCCTCCTCTTATTACTTGTTTTAATATGAAGGAACCTTCCTGGTTGGAATTGGCAGAACTGCAGAACTTAAATCTGATCCTTTGGTCATTGTGGGATTATTTGGCTCTGCTTATTCCTTGGCATTCAGATAGTCCTGTGTTCTAATATCATCAGCATCGTTTCTTTCAGAGTAGGCGGCACAGTGGCTCAGTGGCTAGTACTGCCTGACAGCACCAGGTCCCAGGTTCAATTCCAGCCTCAGGCAATTGTCTGTGTGGAGTTTGCACATTCACCCCATGTCTGTGTAGGTTTCCTCTGGGTGCTCTGGTTTCCTCCCATAGTCCAAAGATGTACAGGTCAGGTGAATTGGCCATGTTAAATTGTCCATAGTGTTAGGTACATTGGTCAGAGGGGGGTGGGTTGCTCTTCGGAGGTTCAGTGTGGACTTGTTGGGCTGAAGTGCCTGTTTCCACACTAGGGAATCTAATCTAAACTTGGATGATTCTATGGAAATAATTTATTTAAGTTAGATGTTTAAGTAAGACCTCTGAAGGATCTCTCAATAGGATTCAATCTTTTCAAATACACTTTTAAATGTTATTCAAATGTACAGTTTGAAAAATGTTGATAATATACAAAAATACTATATACACCACTAGCAAAATCAAATATGAGCAAACCAACAGAAAATATGTTTTATGAAGATTTGCTCATCTTATTGGTTTTCAGAAATATTGTCCATTTGGTGAGATTTTGTCAAATGTAAGAGTGGATTCATAGTGAACTTATTCAAATTTTAAAGTATCTTTGCCATTTCTGTTGATTGATTCATGAGCTATTTATACCAACATACCAACCTGATTTGGGAATCTAATAGACCAGCATTGTTTCTCTTTTATTAAACTCAAGTATGAAAATTCAGCCATTGCAAAAGATGTTTGTGGTCAGTTCAGTAAACCGATCACATTGAATAAAATTTTTTTTGCATTGATATTTGTAGTATCCAAGTTTGGAAAGCCAAATTGGACTTACAATCAAATAACAATAATATTAATTGCAATTGCACTTGCAATTTCCGTAGTACCTTGCCATTTATTGCTTTAAAGTTTTATAGACAGTAAATTATTTTTTGAAGTGCAGTCATTGTAAAAGATGGAACTTCCATCTTTCATTTCTTACTATAGCTGTTTAATCACAATTGCAAAGCCAAAAAGCACAGCATCCAATTGACACTCAGCAAGGTCCAACTAAATAAAGGTAATGATATAGTCACTACAGGCTGCTTGCATGTTCAACAGAGACAGTTGGTGGTGGTATGACCTGAAGGTCACCATATCTCAGGGGTGGCGAGAGATTGAAAAGGAAAGTCCTTCATGCTAACCTTAGCCAGTTTAGGAATTTAACCCATGCTGTTGGTATCAGTCTGCATTACAAATGTGCTATCCAGCCAACCGAGCTAAAAACAAACCTGAAGTAAATATATAACCTTTTAGTCTATGTAGCGAACATTGCCCAAGTGAGAAAGTTGAAACCATATGAGCACCATCAAATCACCAAAATAGAAACTTTGTTTTTCCCTGAAACCAAAGTTGAAATTGGTATTTGTTGAAAATCATTGGCTACCATTAAATACCCAACATATACAAATTTCCCCAAACACATGACAATTGAGTCACACACCATCTTCCACTGATGTAGCTCAACTCAAACTTTTGGTATATTGCATTAGAAGGAAATAGGGTGTTAGGTTCAGCACTACAATTCCCGGCAATCTAAAAATACTGTTCAAAATACTATCCAAAAATACAAACAACTCTATTCCAGCAAAGACTTCCTATTCATTTATCTGAAAATACATTATTATTCCTGTTGCATGTAGCCCATGTCCAGTTTAGATTCCCAACAGTGTGGAAACAGGCCCTTCAGCCCAACCAGTCCACACTGACCCTCCAAAGAGTAACCCCCCTAGACCCATCTCCCTCTGACTAATGCACCTAAGACTGTGGGCAATTTAGCATAGCCAATTCATCTGACCTGAACATCTTTGGATTGTGGGAGGAAACCAGAACATCCGGAGGAAACCCATGCAGAGAATGTGCAAACTCCACACAGACAGTCACCCAAGGCTGGAATTAAACCTGGAATCCTAGTGCTATGAAGCTGCAGTGCCAGCCACTGAGCCAGTTCTGGAATAATGTGTGTTGCCAGATTTATGTCATTACAGTTCAAAACCTACTGAACAACAAGTATGTCAGTCAAACCAAATAATCCGTAATATATTAACTGTGTAATTCTCCCTAATATTAATGGCATTTTGATTATTAAATACTTTGTGTAGACAATTTGGAAGTTAATTGGAAATGACAAAATACAAGAGAGGCAAGGAAAATGTAATTATTCTGTAAACCTCAGTAATTCTAATAATTAGATTCAATTTGTTTCTCATTTAATAGTTTTCTGTGCGTTGTATATTTTGTCAACGTGCATGCCAATTTTTTCATAATGTACCATGAAAATGAGTTTTTTAATTTCATCTGTTGGACATCAAACAGATTGTCAGTATCAAATTTTCCATTTTTCTGCTGTCATGTTTCACGTGCGTCAATCAGTTTTTACTTCTAATAATGCCAGTCCTTGAAATGGAACTCCCCAACAACAGTTCAAAGACTATTCACGTGGTCTAGTAATGTGCTGATGGACCAGGAAAGGTGGGAGATTCAAGCTGCACTCCTGTTTGCATTGCTTGATATAGCAGATGTGCCTTTAACTCAATTAGCAGCACACGCGCACAAGGCAAAAGGTTACAAGTTCAATCCATGACTCAAACACATAATCCAGACTGTATTTAGCCCTGTACATGGTATTGTTAGAGGTATTTCAGTTGGGCTGTAAAACTGAAGCAATATCTGCAGATGTAAGATTTACCATGGTACTATGTTACATAGTGCAAATATTCATTCTTCCAACTAAAACAGATTCCCTCATATTAAATCTTCTGATGTTTGTGAGGCCCTTGCTAAAGGTAAATCTGCTGACCTTTGTGTCTGCATAGCAACAGTGACTACATCTCAATTGCTATGAAAGGTTTTGGGCTATCCTGACAATGTGAAAGGTGCAGAATAAATGCAAGTTTGCTCTTTTTCAGCCGAGTTACTACTTTATCCAGAGCAAGAGAAAGAAAATCATGTGTGCTTCTCATTCCTGTACTGTGGCTGAGAAGACTGTCTGTGGCACAATTGCCTGAGGACAAGATCAGATTCACAATTGATGACATCTGCAATTAACTAATCTGCAGAAACACTATGCGGCAGATAGACAGGAGGTTCTACCCTCCATTCATTTCTTTCTTCCAATTGGCTGCTTTGCCTAAGATTAGTTTATAGGTAAAAATAAGGGCTGCAGATGCTGGAAACCAGATTCTAGATTAGAGTGTGCTGGAAAAGCACAGCAGTTCAGGCAGCATCCGAGGAGCAGGAAAATCAACATTTCGGGCAAAAGCCCTTCATCAGCAACAGAGCTATATTCCTGATGAAGAGCTTTTGACCGAAACATCGATTTTCCTGCTCCTCAGATGCTGCCCGAACCGCTGTGCTTTTCCAGCACCACTCTAATCTAGAACAAGATTAATTTATAATCAATTGCACATATTCACAAGTGAAAATTAGTAACTATGGACAAGGCCAAAGCATTGTCACACATGGCATCATACGTCAGACACAATGGGGTAGACTATCAACTTGTTGTGGAATTGGGTCACTTTCTAGAGACCATACATTGGCTATCTTACAAATATCTTCAAAAGAATGGGGCTAAGAACTTTAAAAAATATTAAAAATGTATGAGTAGGATTATTCTTCTGGCTATCAGTGCTTGAGGTAATCAAATCAAGTGGTAAAACTGATGATTTCTAACTGATGACAATCAATTTGAGCATCTTATCTTAAGCAACTATGCTATCTTTAAATTGCTACCAAGTTTTATTATTTCCAGCAAAATGTGCTGACCTTCCATTTCTTGCCCTTGCATTGTTTCTTGGATTTGATGTGAAGGTTTTGTGCCTGTGATGTAGTGCAAAATGTCTAACGGTATCCTTGATTTTATGAACCAGGGAATTAGGTTAGGTTGGATCACATGGCAGATTCTGTTTTTCCACAGTGTAATTTCTCTTGCAAAAGGTATTTCCCACTGTTTGGGATAGCATAGCGTACTTCAGTCTGAATGCTTTCCAAAATTCCATGATTTCCAAAGCAGCATGCTTTATGGGCTCAGCTGTGCTTTCAAAGTGAAACATTAGCTGAATTATTAGAGCTTTCTAACACTGGAGGAAAATTATAGAAATACACGCAAAGGGCTCTGTTTGTGTAGCCCCTTGTGGCCTGTTAAGGTATGGCATTGAGAGGAAAATAAGAGAAATGTCAGTCATCCATGGTAGTAAGAAAGGGGCAGAAACACTTCAAAGGAAAGGAAGTAAGAAACTCCTGAAATTATATCCCATAGAATTTAAAGCATGAACAGCACTTCCAATGCAAAGAATCTATGCTAGTGTTTATGTTCTCACCCAATCAACATACACTTTCATTTCTTTTTTTCTCTAAGTTTATCTAGCTTCCCCTGAAATGTTTCTATTCTATTCATGTGGTAGTGAGATTCACATTCTAGCCACCCTTTCTAGATAATTCTATTGTATTTTCTTTTGGATTTATTAGTTACTATGGTCCCTAATTCTAGTTCTCTCTACACATGGAGGCATCTTCTTTATTCCTACTCTATCAAAACCTTACATAATCTTAAACAGCTTTGTCAGTACTTCCATTAGTCTTCCATTTATGTTTCCTGATAAGTATAACCTCTGGCAACATTACATTGAGTCTTTATCTTCATTAATCCTATTGAGACCAGATACATATGGGTGATTCTATCTCTTTCTGAATTCTTTTAATTTATGCAGATGCAATCCACCTACTGGGGTAATGTTCTCTCAATGTTTGACTAATTTATTTATTTTGCCTCCCCATCCAATTTCAACGTTATTACAATTTTTTTAATCTTTTTCTGTAATATCATGTTGATGTTAGTCTCCTTGCTAAATACAGAAGGAAGGCAATTATTTTAAAATTCTGCCATTGTGCTGTCATTGCTTGTGAATTTATTGCATTTATATCTACTTTCCATATCTTGATCTTTCTTTTTCTTACTTACCTACCTGTAGAATCTTTTACTTTTCATTTTAATATTCCTGATCAATTTTGTTTCACAATAATTTTTGTTCTACTCAATTGCACTTGCAGACATGAATCCAGTGTCGCATTTTTCATTTGTTGAGATGTCATTGCTGCAGTCACCAGTTCCTTACCTGAGCCACTGAATGGTTGTACACAAGACGTTTCTGATAGGTGAGCATTAATAAGGATAAAATAGCACAATGCTGCATTGCAACCAACAGATGTGGAGGACATGGATTGAATTTGTTATCTCCCAATTACTGATCTAAGTTGCCAAGTTGTGAGGATGTATCTGTTCCCTGTCTGTGGCTGAGCTGAGAATATTGATATGACATTCTTCCTCATGGCACTTTCACACATCTACTGGTCAAAAGCTCAATATATAATGGCAGAAACAAGAGAGAGCAAGTAAACAAATGAAAACAAATTAAATTTTGTAATGTTACATTTTAAAAAAACATTTCTACGAAAAAAATCAAACCATGAATGTGTATGCAAAAGAGCTTAATTGGGAGTAATTCCCAATGATCTTCCAATGCAAAGAATCTGTGCCAGTATTTATGTTCTCACCCTATCAACATACGCTTTCATTTCTTTTCGATTAAAAGGCTGATTAAGTACTAGCCATAAATTCTGTGGTAATTTTAGTTCAACATACAAATACAAATGCCATTCAATGTTACTCAGACAACAAAATGCTGACTTTACAAAATGAATGATGAAGTGATACTACCTGAACATAACTTTTTGTTAATTATGGTTGAACTGCTCATCACCTGAAGCTGTTCAACCAAGTACACACAAAATACAGCAGGTGCAGCTAGCTTCACCGTGATGTTGACAGCAAGATTTGATCCAATTTTCTTATCACAAAGATTCAGTACAGTCATAGAGTCATGGCAGCCTATAGCACTGAAAAAGGCCCTTCAACCTAGCAAGTCTACACTGGTCAAAAACAAGAGCCTAATTATTCTAATCCAATTTCCAGCATTCGGTTCATAGCCTTGTATGCCTTGGCATCGCAAGTGCACATCTGTATACTTTATTAAATATTATAAGAGTTTCTGCCTCTACCACCCATACAGGCAGTGAGTTTCAGATTCCCACTAATTTCTGGGTGAAAAAATATTTCCTGTCATATCCTCTAAATCTTCCCCCATCCCTCACCTTAAATCTTTGTCCCTTGGCCATTTATCCCTCCATCAAGGGGAATCATTTTTCCTTGTCTACTCTGTCTATGCCGCCCATAATTTCATATATCTCAATTATGTTCCCATCGAACTCCTCTGTTCCAAGGAAAATGAGTCCAGTCTACCTAATCTCTCTTCAGAATTAAAACTCTTCATCCCAGGCAACATCCTGATAAATACCTTCTGCACCCTCCTCGGTCTAATCACATCTCTCCTATAATTCGAATCCCAGAACTGCATATAAAACTCTAAGTGTGGCCTAAAAAACTTTACCTCCACAGCAGCACAACCTCTCTGCTCTTAAACTCTACGTTGAGGCTAATAAATGCAAGTAACCCAGTGGCCTTCTTAACCACTGTATCTACCTCTCCCACTACCTTAAGAGGTAGTTGGACATGCATCAGTGCTTCCCACAGTTCTACTGTTGGTAATGTATTCCGTTGCCTTGTTTGTCCTGCGTAAGTGCATCACCTCACACATTATATTGTGAGAAATTTCAGGCTAACTATAAATACTGGAAGTCTGAATATCTGAAGGTACTTCATTGCTGCAGGGAATCGGTTCTGCTTTTTTTAATTAAAAGCAAATTACATTCGTTGAGTTATTACTGCAGTTTAAATGGTATAAAGGGAGACATCTGTACATTTATTGGTTCTCATTTTTCTTTTGTTCCTGTGATTTATTTTCTAATTCTGTTAGTTAGAGGCTATGCAGGAACAGAAAGCATATGTATGCATAAGTTGCTCTTGATGGATTGAAACTTCTTACGGGCATTAGGAACCACATGTCAGGATCTTAAAATTGAGACCATTTCCAGGTTCTGAGTGAACAATCTTTGATCACAACTACTAATGTTATTGTTACAGGAGGCAACTAATTAATAGGCTGCCTCTGTCATTGCCTATTAGAGACAGCAGTTGATCTGATCATAGGATTGCTTTGCTACACCCTATTTCAGCATAGTTTGGCAGGAAAACCAAATATCTTTAGCCTTTTTTGCAAGGTTACCAACAATATCAGTCATATAGTACATAGCAATCCCACCATGTCTCCTGACCTGTGTAGTAGACTATTGGTAGAACATCATTAGCTAATTTCTCAAGGAAGATTTTGAGGAAAAAGAGCTGACTTGACTGTTGCATTTAAAGTCCAATCATTCTTTAAATGTAGAAACATAAGGCTAAATTTCACAAAGAGCAGGAAGATAACTGACCAGATAATAAGATTTTTTTGATGTTGCTTCAGATAAAAATATTAGTCAGAAATGAAGCAGAACTCCCCTTTGAGATAATGCCACGGATCGTTTATGCCTATCTTTCTCAGTAATTGTCCATGGAATGTGGGCATCACTGGCTACGTCAGCTGTTGTTGCCCATCCTAGAACTGAATGGCTTAGTTTCAGAGGGCAGTTAAGAGTCAACCATGGTGCTGTGAGTCTGATGTCACATTTAAAGCAGGCCAAGTAAGGACAGCCTATAACTATTTAGCGAACGAGTTGGGTTTTTATGATAATCAGTGACAGCTTCATGGCACCATTACTGAGAATAATTTTCAATTCCTTATTTATTAATTAATTGAATTGAAATTCCATCAGCTGCTCTGGTGAAATTTAAAGCCATGTCCTCATAGCATAACCCTGGGTCTCTGAATACTAGTCCAGTGACACTGCCATAGAATCACCATCTTCCTCATCCAGGAGGTGCAAATAGGGTTTGGTTCAGCATCCCACCCAAAAGAGACCTCTTAGAGTTGAGAATTCATTAGCACAGGGTGTTAGTTAACTCAGTTGGCTGAATGGTTTGTTTATACTGAAGAGTAATGCCAACAGTATGAGTTCAATTTCCTGCATTGATTGACATTACAATGAAGTACTCTTCTTCTCCAATCTCTCCCCTCACAATGTGTGGCCACCCTCAAGTTGCTATCTCTAATGAGAGAGCAGTCCTATGGTCTGATAGGAGGGAATCGAGAGAGAGAGAGAGACAGGCATCACAGTTCCTCATCAGATCTTTAGATCTTCTCTATATCTATTTCCAATAAAGTGCTCACATTGGAAACCTCTCTTGTTTTAAATGGACTGAAAAACTCATTGTCCTATTTCATTCCCCATAATTTATACAGCAAGGCAATTTATAAGACGGTATTGAAAGCCAAGAAATCCAAGAGCTAGAGATGATACTGCTAGGAATTATATTGCTGATGCATTACAAATACTCACAGTGTTTAAATTCAATCTAATTGCCAGTGGCAATACAGGGTCTGCAACTCTCTTGAGACCTGCTGTGCTGAAGCTAAAACAAAAATGAAATATGTATGTGAGAAGTACAAATAAGTGCATTTGATCTCACCAACATATATCATTTATGATGCAATTTTAAATGTACTTTGGGACTCTGGGAGAAAATGAAGTGTTGGACCAAAATCAAATGAATGTTTAATTCTCTACATTTTGTCTTGGATGTCAAGCTGTTCTCTTATCTGTTTTGAGGTTTGGGACTGTTAACTAAAAGCTTTTGCATCATATTAATTATATGGATATGTTGTATAAGCCTGTTTGTAAAGGTTTTAATAATTTCTGTGATGTCCGTTAGTTCATTCTTAACTAACTCAGCACACACAAAAAACAATTATTTTGTCAAGATTAAACAAAGTGATATAACTTTGAAATTGTTATATCTCATTCTTCTGTGATACTGCAATCATTCTTTGGCATTAGTATCTGTTTTGCACTTCCTGAAGAAGGGCTTATGCCCGAAACGTCGATTCTCCTGCTCCTCAGATGCTGCCTGGCCTGCTGTGTTTTTCCAGCACCACATTTTTCAACGCAGGGAGTGTATTGCCAACTGTGCTGTATTGTACTTATACAATGTAAAGATACATTCTTTACCAGTGCTTCATCTTGAATTGTTTTCTTTCGTAATGCCTTGCCATGGCTGCCAGTGTCAGTGGGAGGTCAAGGAGGCCTATGTTTACTGCAGCCAGAACAGGAATCATACTTGAGCCACTACTCTTATTCTGAGCTATTTTAGCGTATGTTATTTTAGACTTGCCCTGTATCGAATGTATTGGAATTCATTACTTTAGAAGGGTTATGGGGAATGAATTTTATGTTCCTTCGAGTGAGGAAAATAATACTGGGGAAGAAAAAAGATTTTGTCATCTTGCACCAAAAATCTAAATCAACACTGATAGGTTTATATAGATCATAAATTCGAGTATCTCTGTTCTGTGCCAAAATGTACCTCAATCAACATTGAACAAGCAGCTTTGCTGGATATAACATTTATTGGCTTTAATTGTCATTGAGTTTGGTGCCTTGTCATCCTACTTTAATCTCTTTTAATATATTTATACAGAGATAAAAGCATTTGTCTTTAAATGAATCATGTTGTAATGTATTTGTGAGTGATTCTTGTCTTTAATCCTTCCATGCTTGGTATCATTCATGGAATCTTAATTGTAACATATAACATGAAAACATCAAGTTCACAAATTGAATATTTCCTAACATCATAATCAGAAGTTCTACACTTAGAAAACTAACATTAATCCTACCTTTAACAAAGCTGTCAAGAACACAGAATAACAGATACTCAAATTTTAATATTGCCTTGTGAATGATTATTAATGGCAGAGTAATATCTACTCAAAGTTGCCACAAAATTAATAAATAAGCATGTTTTAAATTCTTTGAGTGATCTTGTTGATAAGATCTTTTCTGTTTATTTCAATATTAATTTGTAACAGGAGTCTTTATGAACCCAAAACATTTATTATTCAAATTTGAGAGATCTAAGATCACTTCTCTCTTTTTCCCCCCTCCATTTTTCTCTATTTCTTTGACCAGAGATGTTGAATCTTATGCCTGTATCTGTGCCCAAATGAATTTCCTTCATGTGTGGGGAAGGAAGCAACTCCTGGCAAAGTACAAAAGCTATAAAAGCATTAAACTAAGATTTCATCCTTTACTCACCAGCTCTCAAAACGTGGAGAACATGTGATAGGTGGTAATGGATATCGATTCTGAACCAGTTTTCCCTTTGATGGTTAAGACCATAAGACTATGCGAAAGAGGAACAGGAGTAAGTCAACCAGCCTCTTGAACCTGCTCTGCTTTTCAATAGGATTGCAGCTAATCTGATATTCCTCACGTCCAATTTCCTGCATTTTCTCCATAACCCTTGACTCTCCTACTGATCAAAAATCTATCTACCTCAGCCTTAAAAATATACACCAGGACCCTGCTTTCACAGCTCGTTGCAGCAAGAACTCTAATGAAACATAACCCTCTTAGAAATAAATTCCTCCTCATCTCAGTCTTAAATTGGTACCCCTTTGCTCTGAGATTGTGCCTTCTGGTCCTAGACTCTCCCAAAGTGGGTGGAGGCGAAACATCCTGTCAACATTTACTCTGTCAGGTCCTTTAAGAGTCACATGTGCCTTACTGAGATCACCCCTCATTCTTCAAAACTCCAGTGAGTAGAGTCCCAACTTGGTTAACCTACTATCACAAGACAATCCTTCCAAACCTGGGATCATCCTAGTGAATCTTAGTTTCTGGTTATTGAGGTCATTTACAGAATCATTACCACTGGCTGGCTTACTATGCTTGTCACACACCACAGATCTGGCATAGTTTTCCATGGTTTGTATTGCTTGATTTCTGAGTTTGCATGAATTGAAATGTCACTACTGCTACTATGTTACATTTCTCTTCAGTTAACACAAAAAAAATCCATGATTCATTTATTGAGTAGAGAAATTACTAATAGTACGACAAAGTTGGAGAATTTAAACTTATTTCTGACCTTCTTTGGGTCTCACAGCATACTGAACTTGAATCACGTAACACATTATATCTTTTCCCCTCTAGTATTGTATTCACACAACATAACCACATCCATTTATAGGTGTTCCATAACACATATTACTGTGGATGGTGAGTGTTTCCACTGAAACAGAGATGTAGTGAAAAATCAGTTCAGTGAGCAATCATTCCAGATTTGGCTATAATCTCATGTGACCATGCTTCTTAAAAATGAAATCTGCTTTTAGTTTCATAACTATTTCGTGAATACAAATTGGAACTGATGTGAGCAATCTGAAAGTCCTTTCTGATTATCACAAAATATGCTGGCTGATTGCTTCTATGATTTATTTTTCAAGGATTTTCTCAACCAGTTATAATTTGGTAGTGACCTGTATGACATTGCTTTATTGGAAATTTGCCCCCCTATCACTTGTGAAGGACATGGACAGATAATAGAAAATAAGGGTTACAATTCATAAGAGGAGCACGAGCATGCGTACCTGCATGTATATGTGCATAGATGATTGAAAGTGGTATTACAAGTGGAGATAGCAGTTAATAAGGCAGTTTCATCGGCTTTCTTAATAAGGAAATAGAGTGCAAAAACAAGGAAATTATTCTGAGTTTATACAAAGACAGTTGTTAGACCACAGTTTGCTTTAATTCATTTGTGCGACAAGGGCATTGCTGGCTGGGCCAGCATATGTTGCCCATCCCTAGTTGCCCTTGAGTAGGTGGTATTGAACCACTGCAGTTCACCTGCTGTGGGTTGACCCACAATACTGTTAGGGAGGGAATTCCAGGATTTAGACCCAACGACATTGAAGAAATTGCAATATATTTCCAAGTCAGGATGGTGAGTGACTTGGAGGGGAACTTGAAGGAAGTCCTGTTCCTATGTATCTGCTGCCCTTTTCCTTTCAGATGGAAGTAGGCATCAGTTTGGAAGGTGCTGTCTGAGGATCTTTGGTGAATTTCTGCAGGTCATCATGTAAATAGTACACACTGCTTCGCTTGAGAATTGATGGTGGAGAGAGTGGATGCTTGTAGTTATAGTGCCAATCAAGTAGGCTGCTTTGTCCTGGATGGTGTCAAGCTTCTTAAGTATTGTTGGGGTTGCACTCATCCAGGCAAGTGGGGAGTATTCCATCACACTCCTGACTTGTGTCTTGTAGATGCTGGACAGGTTGACTATAGTGTACAATTTGGAGCATTACACAATAGGAAGGATGTGTGAATGCATTGGAGGAAGTGCAGAAGAGGTTTACAAGAAGGAGCCCAGGGACGAGAGACTTTAGGAATGAGAAAAAATTGGAAAAGTTGGAATTGATTTCCTTGGAGAGGAAAAGACAAAGAGGAGATGTGAGAGATGTTTTCAAAGGCATAAAAGGTGTCCTCAAAGAATATAGGCAGGAAGTAATTCTGCTCATAAAAGGATTGAGAAAAAGAACACAGATTTGAAATAATTTGCAAACACCAAATGTCAGATTAGAAAAAGATTTTTCACACAAAGAGTGGTTCCAATTTGGAATGCACTGTCTGCAAATAAAATGGAGGCAGGTTCAACTGAGGCACTCAAGCGGGCATTGCGTGATTATTTAAACAGAGACAATGTGCAAGGTATGAGGAAAGGGCAGGAAAAAGGCACCATGATAATACACATTTGAAGAGCCGGTGCTGGTACTATGGGCTAAATGGTCTCCTTTTTCACCATAACATTTCGGTGATTCGGTGAAATGTTAGAGGACAAAAAGATGTATTTCAACAAGCTTTACCATTTCCTTTGAATTAATTTTGTTTTTAGCCATTCATATATAGTGACAGAAAGAAAAGTGCAAAAGAGCAGAATACAGATCAAAATGTTCCCTATCACTTATTAGAAATAAATAGAGGACCCTTACTCCCAGTTGAAACATTTTTATCTCTGTATTGATGTTTTTGAATGTTTTGATAGTCTCAATGACTGGTTTAGTTTGGCTGATTCACGTATTCTTCGCATCTTCTCTAAGTGCTGTTTGTGCTAATATTGTGTAAACATGTGTGTGTATGCCTGTTTGTGTCTGTGTGTCTCCAATCTCAGAGAAGTGCCTCCATGATGGTCACCATCTTTGCAACAAAACAAAAGGAATAGTAGAGCCATAGAGGATAGATAACAACTTAATGGAAGTTAAGGCTGTGATTCAATTCTGCACTGAATTGGTGACAACATATATTGTTAAAATTCCCTATTGATATCACATGAGATATTATCACTTCAGGGACCACAGCAGTTCAAGAAAAAGACACACACTACTCAAGCAGATAAATGCAGCTTTTATTAATATTTTCCATGTGCCAAGACAGAATTATAAAAAAAGATTTTGAATTGCATTCACTTTTCATAGACAAATGTTTGTGTTTGTCCTGATTTATCGAGCAAAAAGAAAATTGATCTCCATGCATTCCGAGATTCGCATGTGTTTACCCTGTGATCTATTTTCTGTTCTTAGGGAAATGTAAAAACATGTTTTCTTTTTTACAATTGGTTACCTGAAAAACAGAAATGTTTGGACCTTGCATGTATGGTAGTTACATTGTAATATGAAACACAAAGTGTTATTTGCAGGAAAATGCACAATAGAGGAATGTAAAGAAAAATCTTTAGATTCAGATTGACAATTATAGATGCTTCCAAAATGAGCAGAAAGTAGACAAGATGATACTTAGCTTGTCAATTCTAGTGGGACAAAATTCCAGAGGATTCTATCAAATGATCTCCCACTTCCAACCGTACAACCAGCACATTCCTGCCATTGGTCTTCTGCCACATTTATCCTCACAGCACAACAACTCTTCATGTTATCTGGATTCCAACAGACTCTTTCCCGACCTGACTGGATAATTTCTGACTATCAGCAAAGCATCTCTTTTCCATTTTCCTATGTTTATATTATATCCAATGTTCAGTCACGTACATCACAGTCTTCAAGAATCAATTCAAAGATCCCAATCAATACAATTTAATGGATTTTTAATCTTCAGGCATTGAAATGTTCTGCACTGAATGGCTAAAACTAGTCGATGGGAAGTCACATGGAGCACATCCCTTTATTCCCATTACATTTCTCTGGTGTACAAAGCTATCTACTGCTATCAGTCCTCAAAGCAACACAGACAAAAACTTGTCCCTCCCTGCCTGACAGCCCTCACACTCTCTAGTTCCACAAGCGCCAATTTTCAGAGTTGATGTTAAATTATGTAAATTTAAGAACATAAAATGTCACAGTTATCAAATGTTACTCTCAGAGATAATCTTTCACAAATTGAACCTGACTTGTTTAATCACTTCGGCAAAAAAATTGATCCCTCATGTGTGACCAAAGACTGCTGCTTCATCATTGGTTGCAGTCACTTGACATATACCATCTATTTAAGCATGTCAATGCTTAACTACTCCTCCAACAACTCAACTGTAATGTTGTTAACTAAAATCAGGAACTGACACTAGCAATGTCAAAAATTAACAATGTTTTAAACATGTACCCAAGGCATGTGAAATATGTGAAATTGTAAATAATACTACAAGATTTCCAACCTAGCATGCTTGGGACAAGGTCACTTCAGGACAAATTTTCTGGATAATAAATTAATGTTAGATTGCCTAACTACAAGAATGTGAACTGGAAAATCCCATGCATCATCCCATATATCAACTTGATGATTTTCACATTTTAATTTTAATTTTAATTTTGCCACATTTTCAGCTTCTCTTGTTCAAATTTGGATCACCATTATGCTGAATAATTACCCTCTTCCTACTCCTCCCATCAGCCACCCATCCCTTTCTCTGTTGTTCTGTGTTTAAGGTTCTCAATAATGCCTCTTTCCACCTGATTTTAGACCTTACATATCTCCTTTTTCCTGGCAGCCCTATATACATCAGCCAACCACCTAATTTCCCCTCCCTCCCCGCAATAAATGACCATACCATTTCAATCACTTCTTGGCTATTTTCTTTGATGCTCCCACAATCTTTGCTAATCTCCTGATGTGCTGGTTCCTGACCTTGTCACTTTCCCACACATCCATCTCAGCAGCCACATCTCAATTGTTATCCATTTCTTCATGTTGTTGGCCAAATTTCCACACTGTATGACAAGGCTAGTCTCAAAATTGTCTTGTCAAATCTATTCAGTTTTAATGATACATTTCTATCAGTTAACACTTGATTGCTGGCACCTTAGCGGGCAGGCCAATGCAGATCATTGCCAGTCCCAAGACCAAATTCATTGAGATAGTTAGGGCAGGAATGACATTGGGCCTTAATCAGAGAAAATAGAAGCAGGGGTAGGCCATTTGGCCTGTTGAGTCTGCTCTGTCTTTCAGTGTGGTCATAACTGATCAGTACTTTGTTATTGCTTTCTGCGTAAAGATTTTCATCACTTCAGCTCTAAGAACTGTATTTAATTCTATTATGAAAAAGCTTTGGTCTCAACCACTTTCTACGGCAGAGAAAACAACTACTCTCTGAGCGAAGAAATTCTGTCTATCATTTGAATATTTTTGCTGCGTGCTCAGTGTTGGCACAATTTTTAAAAAATCAGGTCCTTTTGCAACCTGATAAAATTTGACTTATCTCCAGAGCATTTGAGTCTGGCACTGCAAGGAAGATAAATGCAATAATGCAATGTAAAGCCTGTGTCACACAATGCTTAGGAGCCCACCTGATGTTGAGTTAACTATGTAATAAAGTAGAGAGCTCACCTGTGTAGACTCTGCACATAAAGTTTTAACTGGTGCAGGAAGGATTCTGCACATACATTGCTGCATTCTGCAGGTTGATTGAAGTTCCAGTCGGTAAATGTAAAGAGAACCCTGCCTTCCTGAAGTCTAGTGAAAGCCCAGTTAGTGTAAAGCAAAACCAACCTCAGTCAATATGTTTCTTTGGTTTTGTAACAAACATCTCAGTTTCCTCACCCCAGATTCTAAATATCCTCCTGTTCCTGTGTTTTGTACTTGCACAGGGAGCAGAGATGTTCATGTAGTTGTTAGTGTCCGCAGTATGTAATAATTCTGCTTGTGGAGAAAAGAATGTGCAGTATTACCCAGCAGTGCCTGTGACTGTAGTTGAAGCTAGCTGTGTGTTACTGATGTAGACACACAAGAGTGTCTCACATTTATTGCTAACTTTGGCAGCCATACAGAAAGCTTATTATGGCAAAGCACAAATTGCAGAACGGGTGTATTTTTTGATGTGGTGAGTGACCTATGTGTAATTTGTATTATAGGAAAGGGGCCAAGGTATTTCAGAACATCATTGTGATAGGGCAGAGTGTATTCATTTGGTTCCAAAAAATCCAAAATGAAATCCTTTCATTATCCCATTTGTTCTATTCATGATGCTATATAATTCACCTGCCATTTCCCCATAACATATTTTTCCGTTCAATTCAATCCAATTCCCTTTTGATGGGTACAGCGGAACCTCCTTTTTCTGTCTTTGTAAGGAGTGCTTTCCGGGTTGTAATAATTTTTTTTAGATTACAGTATGGAAACAGGCCATTTGGCCCAACAAGTACACACCGACCCTCTGAAGAGTAACCCACCTAGACCCATTCCCAATATTTACCCCTGACTGATGCACCTAACAATTTAGCATGGCCAATTCACCTGACCGAAACATCTTTGAATTGTGGGAGGAAACCGGAGCACCTGGAGGAAACCCACACAGACACGGGGAGAATGTGCAAACTCCACACAGACAATCACCCGAAGAGGAAATCGAACCTGGATCCCTGGTACTGTGAGGCAGCAGTGTTAACCACTCAGCCACCATGCCACCAACTTGTTGAGCAATAAAAAACACTTTCCTCAGTTTGTTTCTGGTGCTTGAAGCAATTACCAATTGAAAAGTAAAATTTGATTTGCATAGCTGCCATGCTTACACGGATGCAGCCTGTGGTATTAGCTGGCTCTGAGGAGATAGGCTGCAGAAAGCATCTACGCATGTGCCGTTGATGAGATGTGCAGTTGATGTTATCGTCAGGGCATGTGGTGCTGACAAAGGGCTAGGAGAGCAAGGCCTGAACAATTATATGGAATACTGTTTCAGAGTCTCAGTAATGGGGGTTAGATTTTCATGGTCAAATTTTAAAAGACACAGATCAGAGAGAAGGATATGAAAATGGTTTATGCCCATGTTATCCTCATGAGATAGCAGGATGTGACCGGCAGGTTGGAGTTGGTCTCACTTTGTGTGTACTTTGGATGTAAAAAGAAAGAAACAAATGTTGGGCCAGTAATTGTTGGGCATTGAGTCAATATGAGATGGGTCAGAAGGCGAATTCGAGAATGTAACTGTTTACCATAATCTTTTGTGATAATCTGCAGTAATCAGGTACAATCGAATTTAGGCCAGGCCTTTAGACTTGTTTACAAGTAGACCTAGCACTGATTTCAGTTGGGCTGCCAGGGGACACTGGGGTATTCTCACGAACTAGGTAAACAGTGCTCCATTGGTGCAGAACAAGTTTGTGACAATTAGATGCTTCAGCTTCTGTTGTTACCACCTTAGAACAAGTGCTATGTCACCCAATTTCTAAATCAAGATATTCAAGGAAATATTGCAGCATAGTCAAGATATAAGGGAGTAACATAAGGAAATTATAAAGGTGATTAACAGGAGATCTGTTTTAAATTGTATTTCAAGATTCGTGATTAGCGGTCAAAGATTTGCTGAATTGTAACTTACAATATATTTTAGGGTTTGCCAAATGTTAGTTACAAATCATCAGGACAAACAAGAAGTAATTTAATATTTGAAATATGATCAGAATAGATTGTGTGCCCAGTAATGATTGATCTTGTGTATAAGTTGACCCCTGAATTTAGTTAAAAATCCAAACACTTTCCACTTACCACCCATTCACCACCAAAGTCAAACTCATTATAGAGCTATAGAGTCATACAGCACTGAAACAGACCCTTCAGTCCAAACAGTCCATGCCAACCATAATGCCAAGCTAAACTAGTTCCACTTGCTGCACTAGGCCCACATCACTCCAAATATATCTAATTCATGTACTTATCAAAATGCCTCTTAAATGTTATAACTGTACCCGCATCCACCACTTCCTCTGGACATTTGTTCCATGCACGAACAACTCTCTGTGTAAAACATTTGCCTCCCATGTCTTTTTAAAATTGTTCTTCATTCACCTTAAAAATATGACCCCTTCTTGATACATGTCTGCTAATTCACAGAATCAAAACATAGCACACTATCAAAGATAATTGTTCAGGTCCTCATGTCTGTGATCATCAGCTCATGGCATTACAGTGACTAATTCACTTCACGTTCTGATCCTTTCAATTCCACTCTATAGTACAACAATGCAGTATGAAAGAGAGATATCATATACCAACCCATTTCAAACTTAAATTCACTGAGATTGCAGAGCATTCAAATTTTTATGGATGAGCTACAGAAGTTCAAAATTCAGATAGGAATGTTTGAGATTGGAAGATGCTGTGTACATGGCTTTGGCGGATCTATCTGAATTTACACCCAGAAAGAAGAAAAAAGATGTGTGCATTGCAAATTTCAGAGTCAGTCTCAGAGGGTGTACCGCGTGTGTGAAGAAAACCAATTTTTTATTGTGACAGGAGATTAAGATCTTACCTAATTTGAAATAACAATTTAAAAATCAAACTATCATTTGGCCCTCTTTGCATGGTTTGTTGTGGCAGAGTTGACCTGAACAGGTTCTGATCCACAAACCCGACAACAGCGAGATGATAGGAGAAGGTTGATCTCAACACTTAAAGTCATAAAGATGTACAGCACAGAAACATACCCTTTAGTCCAACCCGTCCATGCCGACCAGATATCCCAACCCAAATTTAGTCCCACCTACCAACACCAGGCCCATATCCCTCCAAACCCTTCCTATTCATATACCCCAGATGCCTTTTAAATGTTGCAATTGAACTAGCATCCGCCACTTCCTCTGGCAGCTTATTCCACACATGCACCAAGCTCTGAGTGAAAAAGTTGCCCCTTAGATCCCTTTGCCAACCATCTACTTCTTAGCTAAATGTTTAGTCTTAGAAATTGACTTTTACACAGCTACAAACAGTAATCCTATCATTGTTTCTAAATGGTCATTGTGTCAAACCTGCAATTCATTGCTTTGTAATAGCCTGATATATGTATGATATAATTGAATGGATATGATAATGTCATGGTGATATGTAGCAAGGCATTATGGGATATCAGCAGCTATGTGCAACGGGCTGAATAAAGGGTAGAACTGTTTACACTAGTAGGAGATGTACTTACAGAGCAGTACTATACACAATAATGGAAATACAAGAGTTGCAGAAGCCTAGCAGAGTCAGACAACAGTCACTCGTAGGTAAGAAAAAACTATGAGAAGCTACAAACTATCAGAAGAGACAAGGATAGGCATTTCTTCATTGTGCAGAATAGAACACTTAAACCTTGTTACAACAAAAAATAATATGCTTGATGATTTTCTTCATACACTAGGAAATGTGATGAAATGCTTGGGACTAGATTCTTATTAGAACATGTGCACAGGTTTGAGAGGAATTTATACACCCAGCACTGCAAAGCACTGCATCTTACTGTTGATAGTGGTGGAGCCTACCAAGGGTTAACTTATCATTTGCATTCTACTCAATAAGCTGCTTATCCAGCGCACGTTTCAGTGACAATAATGTGTATCACATTGTAGTGATTGTAATGAGCTCAGCCAGCTGGATCACATAGAATATGAGTTCCCTGATTGACGGTGTTAATCTGTTCCAGCCAGGGAGCCCTGACTGACAAATAAGAACAAGAGGGCAGAGGTGGGTACTGCAGATGCTGGAGATTAGAGTCAAGATTAGAGGGGTACTGAAAAAGCACAGCAGGTCAGGCAGCAGGAAAATTGGTGTTTCGGGCAAAAGCCCTTCATCAGGAAAGATTAAAAAGAGGAGTGTCAGACATCCAGTTCACTCTGAGAGCTGGCTCTGAGGAATCTGGATCAGTGTCAAGGAATCTCTACATGTAATTAAAGGGTGACTTGGTGATGGGATGCTGGCCTCTGTGGAGTCATTTCACACACCACTGCACAAAATTAAATGATAGGTTTTGAATATCATTCAAAAATACAACCTGACCAGTCAGTAATATGAAAAAGTTTGTGCAATAGATCTGCCAACCCTGTGCATCATTTTTTTAAAAAAGTAGAATAGCATTGACTGTTTTCCAGTTTTGTAATATCACATCTGTCACAAAGAAACATTGCATAAATAGTTCTGCATTGATCTGCACTGAAACTATGCCATTCCACGTTCAGTACACTTCTCTGAATTACTTTATTGCCATTTTTAGCGACAGTTAGGGTTCAGATGTGGATTGACACATACAGACACCCATTTATGATTAGCACTTGCATCAATCCTTTTGACTCATCTAATGCCTGCCTGAGTCACTGAAAGTCCCAACAACAAAAACACTAGTGTCACCTCTAAGAAGCACAGGTCATTGTTGAACGAATACACAGAAATGGAGTGCTGTAGTGCATTTTTAATTTAGCTCTTTGGATATGCCAGCACATCCATTAGTTTGGGCAAAGAAAAGGCAAGGCTCAATGAAGTACATAATGAAGAAATTGGAACTCTTTGAATTGTTTGCTCTGTTTGCTTGGGAGAAGGTGCCTCTTTCTGGGTAGATTTTTATGTGACCTAAGACTGTTGCTATGGTGACGAGCACAGCTAACTCTTTTAGCCAAAGTTGCATAAAGAGTCATTTTTGGCAGGATGAAAAGTAATATGCCATCATTTACTTCATAGGCACGGAAGTTGAATGTGGCCACATAACCCAGTTTTAGCTCACAAGTCACGGAAAGAACTTGCTTATGTCACATCGTTGGACAAAATTCCTGCAGCAGCCATTTCATCAGGCACAGGTGACAGACAACCCTGTTAGCTGCTGAAAATTACCTGAACTAATAGAAGATTAAGGAAAGAAAGTTATGTTCTTAAGAGGTTTCCTTTGACCATCATTGAGAGTTCCAGCCTATTCTCTAGTCTCAAGTGATAAATGTACAATTGGAATAAAATGACCCTTGGGGAGGAAGAGACAGAATTTCTCCGTGCACTGTATCTAATGAAGTTGCAAAATCACTTATATAAGAGCTGAATTGTAATTGCATCACAGAGTGTAGGGAGAAACTTTTACCCACAGGTTGGGGAATAATTTGAATGCAATGCTCCTGATGTTTTAGTGAGCTATTATCATTTCTGATTTGTGAGGGCCTCAGGGAAAATGGGAAGGGCAGTGTGAGTTTGGACATTGAATGAGGACAGGTTTGATGATCGACTATTGCTGGGACATTTGAGGAGAGATGGTTATACAGTAATAATGTCACTGGACTAATAATCCAGAATCCCAAGATACTGTTCTGGGGACATGGGTTTGAATTCCACCATAACAAATGGTGAAATTTGAAATCAACAAACAAAACACTAGCCTGGCAAGCATGTTACTACTGTGGATTCTTGTGAAAACCTTTTTGTCACATTCTTTAGAAAAGGAAATCTGTCATCCTTACCAATGATGGTCTACATGTGATTCACCAGACCCACAGCAAAGTGGTTAACCCTTAAGTTCCCTCTGAGAAGTTAGGGATGGGCAATAAATATGGCCCAGCCAGTGACACCCATTTCTCAATTTTACATGACTCTCATAGTAGAATCCCTACAGTGCAGAAACAGACCATTCAGTCCATCAATTCTGCACTGACCCTCCAACAAACATCACACTTCCCATCCCTGTGACCCTGCATTTCCCATGGCTAATCAACCTAGCTGCACATCCCTGGACATCTAGCATGGCCAACCAACCTAACCTGCACAGCTTTGGACTGCGGGAAGAAACCAGAGAACGTGAAGGAAACCCATGTGGATACAAGGAGAACATGCAAAGTCTACATAGACAGTCATCCAAAGCTAGAATCGAGCTCAGGTCCTGGTGTTGTAAGGCAGCAGTGCTAACCACTGAGCCATTGTGCCATACACCCATGAGCAGGTTTTAAGAAATCACTGTTTAAGTCTCTCCATGAAGGAGGAGGCTAGCCTTCAGTGCAATTCACTGGGAAGAACAATAAGGAATGAAATCTGCAAATTTAGCAGTTCTTAACAGCTGCTGGCTATCCTTGAAGCAGAGGGGATGGGGAGGGGAGTGACATTACAAATTCATCTTTTAGTGGTGATCTTTTGCCTTTCACAATAAGTAGGTAATTCGCTGTGTTTGACATTGAGTAAGTCTTCGAGAATGGACTACTGCTTGTTATAAAGGCAAAAACAAGGACTGCAGATGCTGGAAACCCGAGTCTGGATTAGAGTGGTGCTGGAAAAGCACAGCAGGTCAGGCAGCATCCAAGGAGCAGGAAAATTGGCATTTCGGGCAAAAGCCCTTCATCAGGAATACAGGCAAGGAGCCTGCAGGGTGAAGAGATAAAATGTTATATATCCAATTCCAAACCAAGGATATTTTGCTTGATTTATGCCGCACATTTACCACCATCAAAATGTTGCTGTGGAGATGTCTGTATTTCATACCACTGGAGAAACGTACAGCTAATAATCAGATGTTTGCAAATCTGCTGTTCCAGAACATTGGGAAAAGGATCTAACTGAAGCTGGATAGATTGAGTTCGCGTATTGTCAGGGCAGGTGCTGTTTGTAGGCCATCATTAACAATAATAAAATGTAGTTTTCCAAATTTCAGATCTGCTCCCAAAAACTTTTCTGATTCAACCTTTTTAATCAGCCCAGTCAGTGGTTCCCATGTCACTTTACTGAGGAATGTCTAATCCTAAATAGCATGACCGAGAAACAAGTTACATTTATATAGCATCTTTAATATTGTAGAAATATTCAAAGGTACTTCACAGAAATATAATCAGACAAAATTTGTTACTCATCCAATTAAAGCAAGGAGCTGAGGCAGAGATGGGCGAAATGTGATCCAGGACCAGAACAGTAAAGGTCCTTTGTTAAATAAAAGGTCCTAACCTTTTTAAAGATAGACTAATTCCATTTCAGTGAGATAAGGCCAAAAACAAGTCATGGACTCATAAGGACAGACGCCATTCAGCCCAAAGTCTTTTGCCAGTTTGTTGAAAGGTGTTCAGTTCATCCCTTTTCCCTGACTGTCATCCAATCAACATCAATTAATTGGTTTGTTTGGTGATTTTTAAGAGCATACAATGAAATTTCCGTTATATCCCAATGAGCTCCTCCCTGATTCTAGCAGATAAAATGCTGCTAAGATCTTAATCACAGGCTAAAGATCTGCTTTTCTTCTCAGCCATTTCTCGGAATCTGGCAGACTCTACATTCAGGGAACAAGACTCAGTCCTGGTCTGGTTGGGTTTCTTTCTCACAGCACACCTCCTGAATAGACATCGGGCTGTGTGTTTGTCATGATTGATCTTCACTGGGAAGTTTGACCCTGTCTGTCTCCAGGCTGGCCAAGAGGACTGTCTGTGAAGCTGGTTACTATGCCTCTAGGTGGAAGCTCCCTTAGAAAATATCTCCTGCTGTTCTCAAATTAATAACATCATTCAGACATAATGAGCAATGATAGCTTAGAGAAAAGAAGTTAAATCAGCATAATCACCCAATCTCTTATCTGGAATGAGTTAATGATCCTACTTTCTCAGAGAGGAATAACACATAAGTATCATTGCTCCACACACTGGTTCACTTAGCTTTCCATGCATACATCTCAGCCTTCCTATACAGGACATTAACTATTTAAGAACAAATATACACTTAGGAGTAATATTCTAATCAAAACAAAACATGCAGTTTTAATCTTGTCTGATAGGTCCTTTCATGATTGCTAATATTTAGAGTGGTCTTTACCATACAAGGGTAAGACCAGAGCTGAGAAATTCTAATTATCTAGGGCTGCTCTCTTCAGGAAGACAAAGTTATGATCTTATAGATATCCTTAGAATTATGAAACAATTTCATACGTAAACATAGCTTCCACATGTGGGAGAGATCAGAACTAGGGTGTCACAAATATTAGGTAGTTAATATCAAGTGCTATCAGGATTTGAAGACCAACTAGTGATTCTTTTTTGTCTGTGGAACTCTTTGTGATGCAGACCATTTCCAGTATTCTGTGACAATCTAAATGAACATGCAACTCCAAAAATCAACAGATGGCAACATTCAATGGGATGGTATTACAAGTTTTTTCAGGTAGGACACTCAGGACAGTTAGGGTTCAGAGGAGAAATAGGTGGGCTGAAGGCTAATACGTCTGTGAAAGAGTGAGCTCTAGACTCCATTTTAGGAATGCAATTAATTTCTATTACTGGGAAGGCAGCTGACAAACACAGATACTGAGTAGGGGGACTCAGTGAGGAGTCAAAAGCAGCTAAGTGGTTCTATAATGTTAAAATGATATCATTGAAAAGTCCAAGGAATTAATACGAATTATAGATAGGAATTGGAAACAGGACTCAGTGGAGTTTCTGGGGAGCTGAGAAAGTTGAAAAATCATTTTGGGTTCGGTAAAACATCAGGGCTTGAAGTTAATACAACATTAATACCTCAATGCAATGAGAGAATGTGACTTGAAAGCTGACAAACAGTATTTTTTTGATGTAACTGAGCAAGATTAAAGCCCAAGGTCAGGACTGTCTCAGTGCAACTAATTTTTGGTGACGAGTAGGAGGAGGTGATGGCCTAATGTTATTATTGCTGCACTGTTAATCCAGCGACCCAGGAATGTCCTGGGGATCTGAGCTCAATTCCTTCCATGACAATCCACTAAAAGATAATCTGGAATTAAGAGTCAATGATAATCATCAATCCATTGTCGATTGTCAGGAAAATCCATCTGGCTCACTAAATGCCCTTTAGAGAAGGAAGTCTGTCATCCTTACCTGGTCTGGACTACATGTGATTCCAGACACACAGCAATGTCGTTGACTCTTAAGTGCCCTCTGGGCAATTATGAATGGGCAATAAATGCTGGCCTAGCCTGTGACACCCTCATCCTGTGAATGAATAAAATGAAAGTTATGCTCATGAATAACTTCTGAGCAGTTTCAGAGTCTGCGGAATGTGAATCCAGGACAGAAGGATGATTCACCAGAAAAGGAGTAATTATTGATTTGGTCCGTGACAGAAGAGTTCCCAACCTGAAGTTCAAAAACCAGACTAACAGAAGTGAAAAACTGTAACCCTTTGTGAATTTAATTGAGATTTGATGACTCATCATGTATTAACTTCTACAATGATTGCTGAGAAATCCATGGAACTTGTGTGGATCACATTTCATGTTTAGTGTGTGCCATGAGGTGTTTGTTCATAGTATATTACACATAGTGTCATAGAATCATACAGCATGGAAACAGATCCTTCAATCCAACTAGTCCATGCCGAACATAATTCCAAACTAAACTCATCTCACCTGCCTACTCCTGGCTCATATCCCAACAAACCTTTCCTGGTCATATACTTATCCAAACAACTTTTAAACATTGTAATTGTGTTCAAATTCCCCACTTCCACGGAAAGTTCATTCCACACATAAACAACCCTCTGTATAAATAGTGTGCCCCTCATTTCTTGTTTAGATCTCTCTGCCCTCACCTTAAAAATGTGTCCCCTTGTCTTGAACTTGCCCAGCCTCTGGAAAAGATATGATCACCTCTCAACCTCCTATGCTGCAGTGCAAAAAGTCCCAGACAATGCAGCCTTTCTTTATAACTTAAACCTTCCATACCCAGCAATATCCTGATAAATCACTTTTGAACCCTGTCCAGCTTAATAATATCCTTCCTATAATTGGGAGACCAGAATTGGACGCAATATTTCAGAAGAGACTTCACCAATATCTTGCACAACCTCAACGTGACTTCCCAACTCCCATACTTAAAGGACTGAACAATGAAGGCAATGTTTACCACATATTATTTCTGGGTGTTAGACTAAATTTAACATACGTTGCACTGTATTCATAATTCAAATTTAAAGTAAAGATTGATTATTTATTCAAAGCAGTGGAATATTGTGGCTTATTGAGGTCCTGTATCTGAACTTTTGTCTACTTTTAAAAAAGTGGTTACAATCCCTAACTAGATTGTAACATAATTTGGAGAGCTCATCAGGGATCGCAATATAAATTTGTCCCTCCTGTGATTATAATAAATGGCATGAGGTAGTTGGGACCAAAGCACAGGTGGGTTTAAAGCGAAGCTAAGTAACTACATGAGGCTGAGAGAAATAATAAAATTAAGTTAACTGAAGGAAAATTGGAATGGGGACTGATGCAGAGAATAAACAATGACATTTTTCTTTTGGACTAAGTAACTTGTTTCAGTAAATTGCCTTGATATAATATTACATGATCATGTGAATGCCTCTGTGGTAAAAATGGTTTGGAATAACAAAACTTAGAAGCTTCCCAGCAGTTTGACAGCTTTCCAATGATCATTGGCCTTGTTTGCACCAGCAAAGTCAGACTCAATCAACAAGCCATTCAACTTTGATTGAGCTCTTCTGCCTATTGGCTCAATATTCAATCAACACAGAAAAAGCTGCATTGCTTAACGTAACCATGGTAAACATGATCTGTCTTGGAAGTTAATAGATCTCAGCACAGAGTGGAGCGACATGATATTGTGAAGCATGATTTTTAAAATTACTTAATATAATTTGAAATGAAAGGGTTGATTTTCTGACAAGGCACACCTGGTGAAGAGGTTTAATTGTGGAGAGGAAGCATGTATCCCGAATGATTGGGAACTAATGGGTATTACAGATCTGAATTTGAATAGCCCCAGTAGGCAAGGCTCCCTGCCAACTGCTATGTCGGGAAATGTACCTTGAAGTTTCTCTGTAAAACTACAAGGCTAATCTTCACAGTACAACAGAAATAACATCTAGCGTGGTGGAGCTTTTATTACAGCCTTTAAGCCAGATTTCTGTGTCTGGCTCCTCCAGGAATTGTAAAAGAAACTTGCTTTTATAACCAAACAAACCCAGTGAGATGACAATCTCTCTTTAACACCTTAAAATTACCTCCTCATTAAAACAAAGTCAAAGTCAATTAAAACCATTACTCACAATGCACAAACTAATTATAAGGGGAACCTTATTATGGCAAAACCTGTCACACACACGCATTTCCCAAGTACCAAACATTTCCTGGGTTCTTGCTGTAAACAGTGGATAGATTTCAATTTCAATAAAGCTGATTAAGAATGCCTTACCAGTCCCCAGAGCTAATAATAATCTAATTTCAGTGTGATGTAGCAAATAATATAATTGACTTCCTATTAGCTGGTGTCATCTTGGTCTCACTGCAGAAACAGATAAACACAACAGAGTGCTGCTTTGTCAGAGGTACTTAAAATGTTAAACCCATCTACCAGTTCTATTGATTCAGATGGAAATGAAAGGTTCCATTAACTTCAATTCCCTTAATAGCACCACAGAAACAACATGTGATTTCATCAGAAGTCAACTATAAAGCCCTACGAGCCTTCACCATCATTCAGTCAGATTCTGCTGATCTTTTACCTCAAATCTTATCCCTTGATTCTCTTGGTATCTAAACATTTGAGGATGGCTATATAATACAAATTCATTTTCTCACCAGCAATATGATACAATTTGTACAAAAAATGATTCCAGTCACAGTAGAATTTGTTCTTTCATGTTATGTTTGAGGCTCTCACTGAACTCGAGATGCTGTCATTTCTCATTACAACAAAGTTTGAAGGACCTGAGAACAATACATGCAGTAAAGCATTTTTCAGAGGATTATGAGAGGTTTGAAGGGCTAACCACCTTCTCTGCTGAGCATAACTCAGATTAGTAATAACAGCTTCTTTCCCGAAATGACACAGCACAGACAGGGGCCTCGTGGCCAATCTTATCTACCTTCTGGGGGGGAGCCATAGCAAAGTGGTAACATCATTAAACTCACAATGCAGGGGCTAATCACTATGTCTGGCATCATGTTTTAAAACAAATAAGGAAAGCAGTTTGGTGAAATTAAATTCATAGACAAAAATCCAGGATTGAGAGCTAGTCTTGTTCATGAATGGTCTTCAGAGAAAGCAGTCTCCCACCTATGCCCAGTCCAGCCGACATGTGGCTACAGGCTCACAGCAGTGTGGTTGACTTTTACCTGTCCTCAGAAATAGTCCAAACAAACCATTCAGCCCAAGCACAATTTAAAATGATTGCGTGTACTATAGAACCAGATAGCAGAGTTTAAAGTGTTCTGCAAATGGAGCAAACGTGAGGTGAGAAAACCCTTTGTTGTATGGTTCTGAAATGCACAACCTTGAAGTGTGATGGAGGCAGGTTCAATTGAGGATTCAAGATGGCATTGGCTAATTATTTAAGTAGAAGCAATGTAATGAGAAAATGCAGGAATTTGGCATTTAGTCAAAATGCTCTGACAGCTGGTATAGACATGATGGGCCAAATGGCCCTGTTGTGCACCATAACAATTTTGTGATTCTACAATAAAGTGTCTGTTTAATTTTTATATATATCAATCATTACAGATGAGATAAGATACAAGCAGAACCAGTCAGCTACTGAAATAGTACATTGCTAACATATCTCTATGCACAGATTAAACATTGCACTCTAGTGTATATCTCAGTGTATAAACTATAAAATTATCAATCTAGAATGTAGAATTACACAATATGAAATGAAGCTATTTATTTTATTTGTGTACTGTGGAAACTACTTACTTCTGCAGATGAGTAATGTGATCCCACAGAGCATTTGCTTCTATGCTCTCTGTAAACCATGATGTGAGAGACTCAGCTATTTGTGGGAATTGAAGAGGGCTAGGAGTCGGAGTAGTTCATGCATTCATAGATTCATATAGTGCAGAAAAGACCCTTTGGCCCATCGAATCTGCACTGACATAACTACCACTAAAAGTGCACCAATCCCAATTTCCTGCACTGGTCCCACCTCATTGAATGTTATAGATGAGATGAAAAGGTTCCTGCTCAAAGAAATGTTGCTTCAGAATCGAACTGAATCAGCTTTTAATGATTCTGAAAACTGCGCTAATGCCAAAGCCCACGCAAATTCCACACAAGATAATCTTCAATAAACTCAAGAGTACCTGCATTAATTTCCATGAATGGAATTTGTTTGGATTGAACTTCAAACAACCAGTAGAAGAGTTGATTATTACTGTCTGAAAAAAAAACTCAGCACCATATATTTATTTTCATGAATATTACTGAAATATTCACATTTTGTTGGCACTTTTTTATCTCCCAATCATCAGAACAATTTGTAAAAATACCAATCCAAGGGGAAAGCAGCAGTTCTGCTGAATGAGAGGAGAGCACTCCTTGGCAGAGACATTGTGATAGAGAATGTAATAGTTAATGATGATTGATACTTAACAGCCATTATTTAAAATTTAAACCAAATTGGTTAACTCTGATTAGACAGTGCATGGCCCTGAGAGAAAAAAAACAAACAAATTGCTATTACGGATTTTTTTTGAGTTGGAATAGGTGCAGAATGTGCAGCACATATGTAACACATATCCTCACTATTTCTCTACGAGAGTTATGGGTTTAGCTGTATCCCATGAACTGCAACAGTTCAGGAAGGCATTTCTTCACCACTGCAGTACGTACATATGTTCTTTCTGTTTGCAAATAACAGGGCTCTGTATATACAGTACATGTAGTTTCCTATATACAGTACATGCAGTTTCCAGTTAATGCAAGTGTGACATAATGTGATCCCAGGTGACAATCCTACATTGGTTGTCAATGTAATCCTTTGCACACTCAGTATTACGCAGCAATTATTGGCCAATTGCAGAATCACATCCTGTAGAGTCACAGAGTCATGCAGCACAGAAACAGACCCTTTGATCCAACTTAGTTTCCCAAACTAGTGCCATTTGCCTGTGTTTGACTCATCTTCCTCTAAACCTTGTTCCTGTCCAAATGCCTTTTAAATGTTGTAATTGTACCAGCATCTACCACTTCCTCTGCCATTTCAATTACATATACATACCACCCTGTACATGGAAATGTTGCCCCTCAGAAAGTTTTTAAATCTTTCCCCTTTCACGTCAAAACTATGCCCTCTAGTTTTGAATTCCCCTACCTTAAGATAAAAAAAACCTTAGTTATTCACTTTACCTATGCCCCTCATGATTACATAAACTTCTATAAGGTCACACCTCAACCTCTATGCTCCAGGGAATGAAGTCCCAGCCTATCCAGCCTCTCCTTGGAAACTGTTGCAAGTGTTGCCAGTGCAGGCTGCTTCAGTACATTTGATAACTTGCTTGTTGCAAGCAGCAAAAAGAACATCCCATTTGCTAAGATCTGCCAATATTTGGGATTAGAATCTGGCATCACAATGGAAAATGAATTGGCACACATCATTACTAATTTATTTGATAGGAAGTATTTTTGATAGAGAGCTATTATTCTCTTAGTGATGAATAGCACTCACATTGCTACTTGATAATAGCTGTGTGGAATAGTTAACTTCAACTGTTGCTCAAATGTTTGACATGCCTTATCCATCAAGGGTAATCTGAAGTAGGCTGGCCACTTTTCAAGGCCAGTGAGAAATCTACAGTGAAATTGTCACCCAGGATGGTTCTGGTTTGCTCTATTTCAATATCAACTTAGCAGTTTCTGAATTGTGAGCTGATAATTGCTTGGCAAGGTCAAAGAGATCGCTGGGATTTCAATGAATGGTGGTGTATCATTGACTAGCATGAGTTCATGGTTGAGAAGTTAACAGGGGAACAACTGAGATAAGGTGTGAATTGAATCGGGTGAAATAAATTCAACTAGGAGAAACTGAGGGCTGCAGATGCTGGAGATCTGAGTCAAAGAATGTGGTGCTGGAAAAGCACAACCAATCAGGCAGCATCCGAGGAGCAGGAGAATCGACGTTTCTTGCATAAGCTCTTCATCAGGAATGAGGAATGCCATGAAATGCAACAGTTTCCAGCACACACTCTTCGACCAAAATAAATTCAAGTTAGGTGTGGAAATAGAAATCAAGAAAGAAGAAAGGTTGGATTAAGAGAATGAGAATGAAAGAAAGAAGCAAAAGTGAGAACTTCAAAAAGATTATTATTCCAGCAGTAGCAGGCATACAGTGCTGAAAACCATTTAGCCGGACTAAGACAAGTAATTCGGGAACACATTTGTTCGTCTGAGTACAACCAAATAATCAGCCTGTTCTCATCAAGCAGTAGAATTAAAATAGAACCCAATAATATTACTTGCTCTTGGCTTTGAAGGAGTGAAAAATCATATTTTTGCTTTAAAAGCCTGTCAGATTTAGTTCAGTTGCTGTGTGCTGCTGCCATGTGTGTTGTAACAGTGATGACTCAGTGATATGTGAAAATGTAATGTTTAGACAATCAGAGCATTGTACTCAACCCTGACTGATTGAGTTTGAAATGTTTTATTGGCAACAGAGTCAGAAATGAAAAGGTCTGCGCATTGAATGTAATTTCTTATCTGAATGAAGGTGATATTTGCTAAGCTCTGATGACAACAGGTACAGTGCATTCCTTTAAGAGATGTAACATATTTTACATTGGTTCACTAAGTCTATTGTATTCTAAATCTTCCAATAAACATAAAATCATAAATAAATCAAAACAGAAAATTCTGGAAATGCTCGGCAGCTCTGACTGCGTCCATCTGGAGGGAGAGAAAATATAGTTAATGTTTAAGGTCAATGACCTGTTATTAGGACTCTGCTAACCTTATTTCCTTCTCAACAAACCTGCTGAGTATTTCCAACATTTTCTGTTGCTATTTTAAAGTTCCAACATCTACAATATTTTGCCTCTGCATCATGTTGCACAAACTATCTATATGTTATGATGTGGAGGTGTCGGTGTTGGACTGGGGTGGACAAGGTTAAAAATGATACGACATCAGGTTACAATCCAACAGGTTTATTTGAAAGTACAAGTTTCAGAGCACTACTCCTTCATCAGGTAGCTGCCTGACGAAGGAGCAGTGCTCCGAAAGCTTGTATTTTCAAATAAACATGTTAGACTATAACCTGGTGTCGTGTCATTTTTAACTTTGTCTGTTTGTTAGTTCATTCAAACACTTTTGAAAATAACATGCAGGTACTCCTTTTCAATTATTTCTTTATAATCATGTCCAGAAAACCCAAAATTGATAAGTATGAAACTCATCATCTTCTAATACTTGAGAATATTGATTCTTTAAGACACACACCCTCCTGAGTTATTTCCGAGCTGATTTTGATTTGGAATTAGTCCAGGTTGAGATTTCATCTTTACTTTTCTACACCCACCACCCCTTACATGCAGACACACACATTCTTCTAAGCTCACCCCATCCTTCTAAGGTATTTTTGCCCAAATGGGCACAGAATGTAGAGAACAACAGAGCATGCATGGCCTAAAATTCCATCACTGTTTCTTTAAAGTGAGCTCTGGAAATGCACACAGCAGTTCTTGCTCTGATCAACTTGCTTCTAACAGCACCGTTGGAACCAATGATGCAGCAACATGTGGGTGGAAGATTAAGCCCCAGCTTTTCCTCAGATGCACTGCACTATCATTGTTTGTCCCAAAGGCAATATCTCACCTCTCTGAAACAGGGACTGCTGTAATTGTAGTCTTCCATCAAATTGAAGCAGGAATGTCATGTGTAACTTCTGTAGAGCATTATGAACTCTATTTTCCATTGAATGTGCTGTAGCCCTAAACATTTTGGGATTTGTGGTAGGTGATGAAGAAATGTAGGACCAACCTTGGAGATGCCGAAGAGACGGGACATCCTCGCAATTGTATTGATTGTTTTACCTTGGACTCTGCTTATTACAGTTTGGCACCAAAACGCCATCTCACCCCTGCTAGCCCTGAGAAAGGGTAAGTGATGACAACTTTACAAGTTACCCAAACTATTCATTGTTTGTAAAATGATTCTTGAAAGGAACACGATTTTCTACAATTGTCCTCTAAATATAGAAACATCAGGGTTGGAAAAATATAATCCATTGATGAAATACGAGAATTCAAAAAGATACCTTGTCCATGTAATATTTCTGTGAGGTGTTAATAAGCTAATAAATGTTCTGTAAATGCCAATATTGTGATGCCATTTCCAGGCAATTGAAAAGTGTTAACAGCCATCATTTTTCATTTAGATGAAAATTTGAAATAGTTAATGAAATATTTCTGAACTGAAAGTTATAGAAATTTCATTAAACTTTTTTTGGGTGCTTTGCTTTCAGTCATTTGTTTTCTCAATTATTTAAAATTATCTTCCTATACACATTCTAGTTGTGCAGATTTTTGTCTCTATTGTGTGGCTGATGAAATGTAGTGATAAAATTTGACCGCCTTCCATGAACATTTTCCTTCTGCTTAGATTTTAGAAGAAATGTTAGACAGTTCCAGTAACAAGTGAGAGATCCTGACTTTTGGACTTTCCTCTACATGCTTCAGGATGGTGAAAGTATGAGGCAGATGATTGTTTAATTGAAAGGAGAGATTGAATTGAATATGAACAGTAATTAAATGTGAAAAAGGAAGTACTATTGGAGTATAAATGTAACTGAATACACTGGAAAATAAATAACAGATCATCAGTGTGAGGAACAGTTAATTAGAAAATTAATCAACACCAGTCAACAACTGAATGAAACAAGACAGCAGTGCAGCAAAAATTCTGGTAGATGAAAGAATATTGGAGCATAGAAAGACAAAAAGGACAAGCTGGACCAACAATCTGTCCTATCCTGCCATATAACAGAACTTCAGTTCACCATCATCCCCATCCATCCATATCCCCTCAACAACCAGGTAATCTCCCTTGAGGAACTAGTCATCAGTGATAATTAAGAGAGTTGAAGCAAATGATTGAGAAAACTTCTGTGGAAATTCAACTGCAGTGTTCTGGGTGAGGTCAGACTGAAGCCTTGTACAAGAATGAAATATATTTCCTCAATTATCTTGCAAATATTTTCTAATGTCTCACTTGCCTTTTCAATAGCCTCATGGAATCCCAAATCTATTAATCTGATAGAACTAAAGACTATTTACCAGTTTTAAATTAATGAATATTAACCACCTTGAGGTATATAGAAGAATTGTGCATTGATTGCAATTAATCCACTAATTTAATTAACTCTTAAGGTAACACCGGGTGTGCTTTGTACAGTATTTCAAGGTTAATAATTTGCATCACATTTTCAGGCCATCCTTTTGCTGTTCAATTGTGGCCAGTTGATGGTCTGGCTTGCTTGATGTTGTGTCTATTTGATATGCTCCTCCTCAGCCATTGGTAGGTCCTTGACTCATTGTTTGCTGATGCTCTATCTTGAGCTGGTTTTGTCAATGGTGACTTATCATTGCCCTCCACACTCAGGGGCAGGGCCAGAAGGCAGGTCCCAAATCTACATTGATCAGACTAGTAACTGAACCTTTACTATTGGATTTATTCTAATCATGTTAGCCATCTAGGCAACTGAGCTATCCAACCCAAATCTAATAAATAAATTATATTTAATTTGTCATTAAATCTCAGGCTCTCTTGTCTCAAGCTCTCTTATCTAAATAATGTGCAATTTAGTTAACGAGTTCACACAAAAATATTTTGAAGCTGACTGACTTCCACCTTGCTGTAGATTAGAGTGGTGCTGGAAAAGCACAGCAGTTCAGGCAGCATCTGAGGAGCAGGAAAATCGACATTTCAGGCAAAAACCCTGGTCATCCACATCCAGCACCATCGCCTTCAGACCCCACCCTTCCAACCGTAACAAGGACAGAACGCCTCTGGTGCTCACCTTCCACCCTACCAACCTTCGCATAAACCAAATCATCTGCCGACATTTCCGCGAGCTCCAAACGGACCCCACCACCAGGGATATATTTCCCTCCCCACCCCTTTCCGCCTTCCGTAAAGTCCATTCCCTCCGTGACTACCTGGTCAGGTCCACGCCCCCCTACAACCTACCCTCCCGTCCTGGCACCTTTCCCTGCCATAGCAGGAATTGCAAAACCTGCACCCACACCTCCTCCCTCACCTCCATCCAAGGCCATAAAGGAGCCTTCCACATCTATCAAAGTTGTATCTGCACATCCACCAATATAATTTATTGTATCCATTGCACCCGATGCGGTCTCCTCTACATTTGGGAGACTGGACGCCTCCTTGCAGAGCGCTTTAGGGAACATCTCTGGGACACCCACACCAATCAATCACACCGCCCTGTGGCCCAACATTTCAACTCCCCCTCCCACTCAGCCGAGAACATGGAGGGCCTGGGCCTCCTTCACCGCCGCTACCCTCACCACCAGACGCCTGGAGGAAGAACGCCTCATCTTCTGCCTCAGAACCCCAGGGCATCAATATGGACTTCAACAGTTTCCTCATTTCCCCTTCCCCCACCTCACTCTAGTTCCAAACTTCCAGCTCAGCACTGTCCGCATGACTTGTCCTACCTGCCTATCTTCTTTTCCACCTATCCATTCCACCCTTCCCCCCCGACCTATCATCTTCATCCCCTCCCCCACTCACCTATTGTACTTTATGCCACTTTCTCCCCACCCCCACCTCCTCTCATTTATCTCTCCACCCTTCAGGCTGTCTGCCTGTATTTCTGATAAAGGGCTTTTGCCCGAAATGTCGATTTTTCTGCTCCTCAGATGCTGCCTGAACTGCTGTACTTTTCCAGCACCACTCTAATCTAGAATCTGGTTTCCAGCATCTGCAGTCCTTGTTTTTACCAACCTGACTTCCACCATGCAATTGATTCAGCTACACACATCTCTCACTTATTTTGCAAATTTCCTCAGGGATATTAGTTATGTCATAGGTATAACCAGAATATTCAAGTTTTGGTCAGCTTCTTGAATTGAGCTAATAACCAAATCTAATTTCTAATAACCACTTAAAGTCTAATTTTTAAACAAATGTAAATTCAATATTTACATATTACGTTAGAAGCATTTAAAAGACTCATGATTTTAATTTGAATTAACCCTTCAACTAATCTATTATTACATTAGCATGGTCATGAAATCACATTATTGTCACAACTCGCCAGACTGAAAATGTAATTTGCATAATGTTCCATTGCCAGACAACATAGTTGTAAAATGTCGGTATTCATACCTGGTTGGGACAGTGGGGCTCAGCCATCAATTATTGGATACTCAAATGCATATGTTGGAAACGGGCTGGTGGTGAGAAGGGCTCTGCCTGTGAGATCCTTTATGCATGCCCGGACTCTCAGCCGCACCGCACGCTGCCCTCAAAGCGGCTGCGGGGGGGACGGGACTGTCACACACCTCCTTCTGGAATGTGCCTATTTTAGAGGAAGTCTGGAGAGGAGTGCAGTGGTGTTTGTCGAGATTCGTCCCGAGCAGCGCGTGACGCTGGACTCCGTGCTCTACGGCCTGTTCCCCAGGACGCACACCGAGACGAACATCAACTGTGCCTGGAGGATCATCAACTCGATGAAGGACGCTCTCTGGGCGGTCCAAAACCTGTTGATCTTCCAGCTGAAGGAGTTGACGCCGACTGAGTGTTGCAGACTGGCACATTCCAAGGTTCAGGACTACGTGTTGAGGGACGCGCTGAAGCTTGGGGTAGCTGCTGCCAAGGCACGGTGGGGAAAGACCACCGTGTAACATCTGCTTGCCTAAAGAAGAACAGGGGGCCCGTGCAGTCATTTGGGCTCTGCCTCAGCTAAATATATGGGCATATGATTGAAAAATGTACAGACCTGTATATAACAATGATAAATCCCGATCTGTGTATGTAAATGTTTACATATGTATGGCATGACCAACTGTACAGACCATCAAATTATTTTATGAATAAAGTATATTTTTGAAATTAAAAAAAAATTGCAACAGTTAAGTGTAGAGAATCAGTGTTAAGACATGTTGGGTGGCATGGTGGCACAGTGGTTAGCACTGCTGCCTCACAGCGCCTGAGACCCAGGTTCAATTCCTGACTCAGGCGACTGACTGTGTGGAGTTTGCACGTTCTCCCCGTGTCTGCGTGGGTTTCCTCCCACAGTCCAAAGATGTGTGGGTCAGGTGAATTGACCATGCTAAATTGCCTGTAGTGTTAGGTAAGGGGTATGGGTGGGTCGGTGTGGACTTGTTGGGCTGAAGGGCCTGTTTCCACACTGTAAGTAATCTAATCTAAAAAAAATTGTTTTGCTTTGTATAATCATATGAACATAGCATTTGTAAAAATATGTTTCGTATAAAACTATCTTCTACAATGGAATATTCCATAAATTTACAAAAATTAAATGTTTTTTTTTATAAACAAGCAACACATTTTCCTGCCTTCTCGTCAATAAATCCAAGTTGTAGCCTTTGATCAATGAGGTAGGAAATTTGATCTGGAACTTTTCAATGATGTTCTGTAATCATGACTCCATGGGACTCCAATCAGTTCATTGTTTTATCACCTCTCTGTTTAGGGTGGCACTCCATGAAAAGGAAGATCAAGTCAGATACCAGTGAAGTGCAGAATTGTGATTGTGAATCCATGATCCTGCAATCTTTGATGCCCAAATTTACTTTTTGCACTTCCTGACTATTAAATATCTTAGACATATCATTGTGTGTCATTTTAGCTCCATAACTATCAGTTATGTGCTGACAAGAACTCATAAAGTGAGCTGACATTGCTATGCAGTGCAAACTGAGTGCTGCACTGTCATGGATACCATCCCCTGGCTGGGTTATAGCGTCACGAATCTTACAGTGCAGAAGAGGTCCTTTGGCCATTGAGTCTGCACTGTCAAAGACTATAAATCTATTCTTTTCCTTCTTTCTAGCACTGGGCCTTGAATGTTATGACATTTCAAGTGCTCATCCACCTACCTTTTTAAGATTGTGAGGTTTGCCCCCTCCCTCCACCCCGGGGGATACATTCCAGGTTCCCATCACCTTCTGCGTGCAAGTAATTTTCCTCCAAACGGCCACTGAAACTGCCAGCTTTCTCTTTAAATTTCTGCCAACTTGTTATTGACCCTGCAGCTAAAGAAAACAGCTGCTTTCTATCACCCTGTCTGTAATGACAATCTATACAACCCATAATCTTATCCACCTCAGTCAAACCCCCTCTCAGCCTTCTCCACTCTGAAGAAAAACAACTGAAGCTTATTCACCCTCTCTTCATAGCTAAACTGCAGCATCCCAGGCTACGTCCTAGTGAATCCGGTCAGCATCCCCTCCAATGCATCTCCATCCTTCCAAGAGTGTGATGACCAGGACTGCACATAGCATTCCAGCTGTGGCCTAACCAACATGTTTCTTATCAGCTCCCTGCTTTTATAATCTATATCATGATTGATAAAGGCAAGTATGCCTTCTTAACTATCCCTCGACCTATCCTGTCACCTTCGGGGATCTGTGGACAAGCACCCAAGATCCATTGCTTCCTCTGAGATTCTCATTGATCTGCCATTCATTGAGAAGTTCCTTCTCTTGCTACCTCTTCCAAAGTGCACCACCTCACACTTATCAGGGTTAAATTTCGTTTGCCACTGACCTGCCCACCTGATCTCTCCATCTAGATCCGCCTGTAACCTAAGACCTTTTTCCTCACTGTCAATCATCTTAACAGTGGGGGCAATAAGGCAAAGTCCAATCTGGTCATTCAGGTTGATGTTAAAGATCCTATTCTATTACTGAGAAGATGGAGTTCTCCTGATATACAAGTCAATATCACCACATTAAAGTGATATCCAGCCCCTTATCCAGAATAGCTACTGCTATTAGTCATAAAATAAAGAAGTGCAGGAGAAATTCAGCAAGTCTGGCACTACCTGTCAAAAGAAAAAAGAAGCAATTAATATTTTGACTCCAATATGAATCTTCTTGGGACCTGCTGAGTTTCTCCAATACTTTATCTTTTTCAGATATCCAGACCAACAATAATTTTACTGTTACTGCTTTTAGAATTGCATTTCAAAAATAATTCCTTTGCTGAAGTGGTTTGATTTATTTTGATCTGATAATATGCAACATAAGTGTAAGTGTAATCATGATATATCATATTGCACAGAAATATGACACGTACGACACAACTAATGGATGGCATAATGTGGAGTGCCATCTAGTGGTAGAGTCTGAGTTCACGTTTTGCTGTGAGCAAAATACATAGATGAATGATCAAAAACTCATGTATTCAGTCATTTTAAAGTTTACAAAAACATAACCATGAATTACCTTTTTCAGATGATGGGAGTGAGAATGGCAACCGCAGAGATCTTGGTCAATCATCAGGTTCCAAGGAATATTGTCCGTCAGATAAGGATATTGTGGAGGTGATTAGGACAGAGTATGTTTACACACGGCCTCCTCCCTGGTCGGATATCCTCCCCACAATTCATGTCATCACTCCAACTTATAGCAGGCCTGTACAGAAAGCAGAACTGACAAGGGTTGCTAACACCCTACTTCATGTGCCTAATCTCCACTGGATAGTGGTGGAGGATGCACAGAGAAGAACAACACTGGTGACCCAACTCCTCAAGGAGACGGGCCTTAACTACACACACTTGAATGTAGAGACACCACGCAGTTACAAGTTGAGAGGAGATATTCGAGATCCTCGTTTCCCACGTGGCACAATGCAAAGAAACCTGGCACTGAGATGGCTTCGGGAAATGTTCAATTTAAACAACACGCAGCAAGGGATCATATATTTCGCAGACGATGACAACACTTACAGTTTAGAGTTGTTTGAAGAGGTAAGCTCAATGTCTTAATATTGCCTGATTGTAATTAGAACAAGTGACAAGTTTGTGCCCTGGGTTTACATAGAATATAGAACGTTACAGCGCAGTACAGGCCCTTCGGCCCGCGATGATGCACCAACCTGTGACATTAATCTGATACCCATCTAATTTACACCATTCCATTATTATTCATATTTATGTCCAATGCCCATTTAAATGCCCGTAACGTCGGTGAGTCTGTTACGGTCGCAGGCAGGCCATTCCCTGCCTATTGCTATTGTAAATATAACCAAATTATGGTCACTATCGCCAAAGTGCTCACCTACCTCCAAATCTTGCTGGGTTGATTCACCAGTACCAAATCCAATGTAGCATCATCCCTTGTTGGCCTGTCTACATATTGTCTCAGAAAACCCTCCTGCACACGTTGAACAAAAACTGACCCATCTAAACTACTTGAACTATAGTATTCCCAGTCAATATTGGGGAAGTTAAAGTACCCCATAACAATTATTCTGTTACTCTCGCTCCAATCGAGGATCATGTTTAGATTCTGATTATGTCCAAGCCTTGGCAGAAATTAAGTTGTTTAAAAACATCAGCTGAACCCCCTGTTTACAGACTTAAATATTCCTGTCTGTTGTGCAGCACATACTGTATCCATTTCCAGTCTTTATTTGCTTATGTTCTCCCTCAGCTGCAAACAATCGCTGTACACCTGGCATGTGTCTGTTGTGTAAATTAGATGATTATCTCCTATAAGCTGCACTCTCTAGTGTACACACTCTGAGGAGTAATTTTCTATGCACACAATAATGGCAGAAAACCTTGTCATCTCTATGAGTCTATGACTAGAGAAGGGTTCTGTACCAATTGTACATATTTATAAAATATCTCCCATTTTACACTTATGCCATTGTTATGTGTCTTTCCACATTTGCCCATTGATTTAAAAATACATTACACATCAGTATCTAGTAAATGTAGTTTACTTGAATTTTCAAAGGCATTCAGTGAAGTTTGATGTCTGAGACTAGTTAGGATTGTCAATGAGTATGAGTAAATTCCACTTTATCCAGAGATAAAGTCTATTAATGAAGGGACAAAATAACTAAGGAACATTAACAAACTTGCCCTGAGTTTTCTGACCAAATTATTTGTAAATTATATGGAGTAGGGATGGGCGAAGTAGTTTAACTAAGTTTGGAGATGATACGAAGCTGTAGGGATGGTTAAGAAGGGGGAAGTTTATTGATTCTCTTCAAAGAGTCTTGGTTCAATTACACTGAAGGACTGAAATAATGTGGACACATGTAGACAATGCTTAGGCATTGCCAGAAAGTGAGTATTTTACTGAACTATTTGTCCAGAGATGAGATTTCAAATGCCACATGGCAGCTAGGGAATTTAAGTTTGGTTAATTAAATAGATCTGGGATAAAAATGTTAGTATCATGATTCTAAAACTACTGAATAATTTGAAAGAAACATAATCTAATTCATTAATTACCTAAGGGAGAGGAAACATGCTGTCCTTATCTGTTTGACCTATATGTCACTCTGGTCATCAATAGACTCCTACTCACTCTGCAGTAAGCCATTAAATTGTATCAAACTGCTTTCTGTAGTTCAAGAAGTTGGCTTACTACCAGTTTCTCAAGGGCAATTGAGGATATTCAATAAATACTGGTCTTGTTGTTGATACCCACATCTAATAAATGAATAAAAAAATTAAATGTATGCAAAAATTAAATGTATGCAACATGAAAGAGTGGTTGAACAAAGAAAATAGCCTATCAGTATGAATCCATTGATAAACTCAAATTACATCCACAAACCATTGGATCTCAATCTGAACCAGGTTATATAATTTTGTGTATGTACGTGCTGCATTCTGGAGAATGGTAGGTAGATCAAGTTCAAGACATTCAATTCACATTTTCCTGGAGAAAAGGCTGAAAGGAAACATGATGCAGTCTTCAAAATAGTGGAACTTAAGAATGAATTATGAACCTTAATAATGAACAAAGGGCCACAGGAGAGAATAAAACATCTACAGGCTGAATTTGAGAAAGTATCTTCTGCCTGCCCTTGCCCTTACAACCCTGCCATAAGCTATAGGACAAATGATACATGCAAGGGTATCGAAGATCAGGTTACTAATTCAACGTTGATTTCTAAGAGGGTCAAGAGTGATATCTGTTAGGAAAGGAAACATATGGTCACAGAAATGTTAGCAACAATACTTGATTTGCCTCAAGGGAGGCAGCAGTATGAACTCAACATTGCTTACAGTCATGTGATAGTGGGTCATGTTAGAATAATGGTATATGTTGCCTAGATGGAAAGCTCTGCTGGTCCAAATGACCACTAGTTAATCAGAATAGCTTACATGTTCTTTCAAAATGTCTGTCATTTTGATTTTATTCATTTGGACAGAGAAACAATAGATCAGTGTACTTGCTAGATGGTATGAAGTTCAATATAGTGGATATCCAAAGAAACTTGGGAGTTTTGATGCATAGATGCATTTAAAATACCATGAACAGAAAATAATCAAAACAGCTAATGGAAAGCTGGTATTTACATCTGGAGGATAGAAGTATAAGAATGCAAACCCTGGTAAGACCCCACCTGAGTGCTCTGAATAGATCTAGGCGTCACACCATTAAGAACGATAACCAAAAGAGAAAATGCTGGAAAATCTCAGTAGGCCTTGCAGCATCTGTAAGGAGAGAAAAGAGCTGATGTTTCGAGTCTAACTGACCCTTTGTCAAGAACGATATATTGGTCTTAGAGGGAGTACAATATAGGTTTACAAGAATGATATCTGGACTTCAGTGGTTGAGTTATGAGGAGAGATTATACAAATTAAGAAGGTTAAGAGGTGATTTTGATTAAAGTTTTCCAAATATTAACAGGAAAAGACAAGAGTCAATAAAGATAAACTATTTCCATGGGGTGAGGATTCTAGAACTAGGGGACATTGTCTGAGAATTGAGATGAGACCATTGTGGAAAAAGTGTTAGGCAGAACTTCTACACACAAAGGGTGGTAGACATATGGAACTCTCTTTCACAAAAGACAGTGGCTGCTGGATCAAATTTTAAATCCGAGCAAATAAATGTTTGTTAAGCAAAGACATGAAAGGATATGGACCAAAGGCAGGGATATGGGGTTAGACCATAGATCAGCCATGATCTCAATGAATGGGGGAACAGGTTCAAGGGGCTGAATGTTCTACTCTTGTTCCTATGTTCCTATGATTTTGCTATTTCAACAAAAGTGGGCTTATTAGTGCATCAACATGACATGAAACATTCCGGTTGATCCAGGATTGGCTAGGTAACAAATTTAATTTCTGACTGTTTTCTTTAAATGTACAGCCGATCTTTATGATGCCACTTCTTAATGTCTCCTCATTCATCCATTAACATTCCAATCTTTTTTTAAAGCTTGTACCTTTTACATCAGCTTATCTCTCTTTTCCTAGACTGTAACAACGATACATTGGAATCATTTTTACATCTGCCTAGATAATGTGGTGTCACCACCCAGTGATTAGTTGTCATCACAAATTCCCCAAATAATACGACTAAGAAAATTAAAAACCATAAGATTATAAACTAAGTAGAGAGCATATTCCCAAGTATATATTACAAACTTAAGCCATTTTAAAACATAGCTATGTCTTTGAGTAAAAGCTTTTATTCCCTTAAAACATATTTCCTATGTTTAGCCTGGCTTTATATTAGTTTGAGTCATCAAACAGTAACCATAAAACAATAAACCAATATCCTTACTTTTGATCTGTCCATATAGCTTCTTCCCTCCAAAACCTGTTTTATACCCAGCCATAATTAAGCAAAATATAATTTAATTCCTCACTTGCTTTTTCAGGTCAGAGGTACCAATTACTGAAAATAACTTAATTTTACACAGCTTTTATAATAATCTACTTAGAGTTGTGATACCTCCCTTGACTTTGATGTTAAATTAATGCATTTGCTATACTTTTCTGCTTAAATATTAAGAAACTGTTCTTTTCCAGTGACATTCATTGAGATTTATTATTTTCAAGCTAGACATAAACTATAATTTATTTCTTGATTAACCTTGTTATCTCAACTCTTTCTTTTATCATTGTTAATGTCCTCTACTTTGCCATTGTTATTCCTTTAGATTTCTCAATAAAAGAACAAATGCATTTTTCCAACGACAGCAAAGTGCAGTCTACATATAAGGTCATTATGGAAAATCCCGTGGGAGCATTAACTTGAATGCAATTCCTGATTGGTGCTTTAAGCACACACAACTACATAAAACTGATCTTCTGGGTCCACTTTATGATTCCAGTATCTGCCATCTATATCAACATTTAAACGTTAGAAGCCCTTTGATATATTTTCTGAAGCTTGGATGTGCAGATGATTTTTACTTTATGATGACATGCAGTTTTTACCTCAAAACAATAGCCAAGTCAGGAATAATGTTGTAAGGCTAGCTTTCACAAGCTCATCTACACTTTGAGCAGGACATGCACCATTATGCCTCAACTTGAAAGACAATGTTCAACACATTAGGATCATAACAATATGTAATGTAGCTTGAATAAATCACAATGCTTTATGGTCCACAATGCCAGGATAATGACAAATATGGTAATGAGACAGTGACAAATGTATCATATTCTCATCATTTGTTTTTCACTAATATTGCACCTAACTTTGCATCATTGACAGTTATCATGCCCTTTCATGAGAGTCTGGTCATCAAAGCTGAACCTATTGACTCTTCTTGTTTATATTTTAACAATATACCTTCAATAATGTAAGGATTCCTCAAAACAACAAAATAGATAATCTTCGAGCCTGATGTTAAATCTGTGTAAGTGAATGGATTTTCATTGAGTTGTAGTATCACCCCTTTAGCTGCAGTACCTTACACTGGATAACTAGACTGTGAAACTCTAATCAACTGGATCAAGATCTTGAAGCAGAATATCACTTAGTTGGTTAAGATGAAAACTTGACCAGAAAGCAAGTTGTTGTTATGAAAGTGATGGAAGTGAATTATTTACACACAACAAATTACACAAACAGAAAATGAAATGGAAGTTTAGGTGTTTTGAACTGAGGAGAGAATGCTAGTCAGATCATGTGGAGAATTCTGAGCTCTTCTGCTGTGTACAGCCGGAGCAGATCCTCATTAAGAGGGATAACAGAAACAAAATTGCTCTTGGTTACCATGTGCAAGGACAAAAACATATCAACAACACATTGTATACCCTGTAATTTTATTTTCCACAAACTGTAATGAAGAGAAAAGCTGGTATTCTGTGCAGTTTCATCCCCAAAGCATTAAACATTGTGGCTAACCCTGAGTATTGATTTAGATTGTCAATTCAGATGGAATGCTCAAATCTTGATTTGTGACTTTCATGTTTTGTATCACCTCAGATTGTTAGTATGATTGACCCATGCATAGTTTGCCAGTATCCATTGAACAGAATGTTAGTTTGGTCATTTCAGGTTTTTGTGGCGTTCAAGGAATAGATTTTAGACTGGGCACCTCTTCCAAGCCCAGAAATCATGAGGATCGATGGAAAATCTTCCTCGGATACAAGAATATGTGGGTAGAGCTGCAATGCTAGTTAGGCATCCACTGGAATGTGTTGGAGCAAAGACATCAACATTGGGTCACCTGCCACGACTCGGCAGAATTAGGCCTGTCTCCAGCTTTTGTTTTTGGAAGTGGGCTTACTTCAACTTTACCAACATCAGGACAGAAATCCTGTCCCCTCTGAATGCACTTCCATAAAATATAAAACCATTTTCTTACACCTTTTGTTATGTGTTTTATGTTTAAATTAAAATTCTCAGATAGACAGATTTTTAATCAGTAATTGAAGATTCTTCAAGAATGAGTCTCAACAGCTCTCTGAGGTAGAAAATTCCAAAGAATTCACTCCCATTTGTGAATACTCCTTATGTCTGTCTTAGATGGGCAATCCCTTACTCTAAGATTATGCTCTCTGGTCAATTGCTGACATATTGTTACAGATTCCTATATAAGTTTCAGCAAAGGAAATAAATTATGTGATTTAACGTTTAAAGACTGAGGTAGAGCAGTGCTGAGTGAACTCAAGGAAGGGCAAAATGCCTATGTTACAGATACATAAAAACAAATAAATAGGATAATAAAAAATACAATGTTGACTGCATCACATTGCAACTTAATGTATATGGGTTTGTGTTTTCTACAATTATTTTCATACCAACACTGTTATCTTAAGTAGTCATTTTGCACTCAAATCCCACAATGGCAGAATTTAAATCCAACTGATATGTGTGTATATAAAGCTATGCTCAATAATGGTGTCATGAAACCACCAATTATCTGAAAAAGTAACCGGATAATTTATATTTTATTCAGGGAAGGAAATCGGCAATGTTCACCTGATCTGTGCTACATGCAGTTCCAGACTGAGAATAATGTGGTTCACTTTGTACTGACCTCTGAAAAGGCTCTTTCAGTTCAAGGGCAATTAGGAATGGGCAACACATGCTGGCCTTTCCAGTGATACCCGTATTGCATATGGATTAAATAAAGTTCATAAATACAATGAGTTATTGTCATCTGGATAACTGTAAATGTGAAAACCTTTACTGATATTACATGGTTTGTGACATTAAACAGAAGATAAAACATATCCAAAATGAAAGTATTCTGATCTTGAGTCACATCTTTCAATCATGCTAACTAAATAGAGATTCATTTTGATTGAAGTTTTGATTGCATATTACATGCTATTAAAATACATAAAGGACTAACCTTTTAAATACATTTTGATGGTAATTCTGTTGACTTGATTTCCATGAACAGAACATGTCACCACTTTTTTTTTCCCTCACTTTCCATTAGATGCGTGCCACAAGGAAAGTCTCAGTCTGGCCTGTTGCCTTTGTGGGTGGACTCCGTTATGAATCTCCAAAAGTGAATGCAATGGGAAAAGTTTATGGATGGAAAACAGTGTTTGATCCACACAGACCATTTGCCATTGATATGGCAGGGTTTGCAATAAACCTTCGATTAATCCTGCAGAGACCTCAAGCTTACTTCAAGCTGCGTGGAGTAAAGGGTGGCTATCAAGAAAGTAGTCTTCTACGAGAGTTAGTGACACTAAATGACCTGGAACCTAAAGCAGCCAATTGCACTAAGGTAGATCCTATATATATATATAAATCACACCTACTGTTGAGGTTGTAGAAAAGAATGTATATTTGCAAAGGAAAGCTTTACACCATTTTTACCCAAAGGATGTCCAAAGCATTTTACAAACAAGTGATTATTTATTGAAATATAGTCACTGTTGTTTTGTAGGCAAACACAGCAGCCAGTTGGCACACAATGAAGGTCTTCATTGTGATGATAGGCAAGTTAATTTAACTTTTAAAGTAATATCTGAATGATAAATATTGGACAGGACCCTGGCAGAGCTCACCTGCTATTTTTTTAAATATTGGCATGTGATTTTCCTATTTCGTTTTTTATTCATGGGACATGGGTATCACTGTCTAGGCCAGCATTTATTGTCATCTCTAATTGCCCAGAGGGCAGTTAAGAGACAACCACATTGCTGTGGGTCAGGAGTCACATATAAGCCAGGGCAGATGAAGGATGATAGATTCCTCTTCTCAAGGACATTAGTGAACCTTATGGGTTTTAATGATAGTGAGGAGGTCACATGGTCACTGTTAGGTTAGCTTATTTTTAATTCTGTATTTTTAATGTATTCACATGTCACCACCTCCAAAGGTGGTATTCAAACCCATTTGGTCTCAGAACATTAGATGCCGTTCTGGCCTCCCAGATCAGTTACATGACCTTCACCCCACCGCTTCTCCAAATTCACCCGAGAGTGCAGCTTGACCCTTGGTTTAACAAGTGTATTTGTCAGTGAGGACTGGGTAATGTGTTGCTTTCGAACACAATCAATAATCTGGCTCAAAATGTGGCCAAAATTGCAGTACTTTTGAGAAGAGCTTTTCTTAAATTCTCTCACATTTCCACTCAAACTCATTTGCTTATCACCAGACTTAAAATGTGCCAAGAAGTGGCATAATCAAGTAAATTATTAGTATACATTTTTCTTTCTAAGTTTTGCTTTAATGAATGTTTCCTGATATGTAAGGTCTTGGCTCAATTAGGTACTTTTAATCCCAGTGTCTAGAAAACAGCATGTATGTAATTTGGCATCAAGCACCTGAAAGTACTGCAATTTTGGCCACATTTTGAGCCAAATTATTGATTGTGTTCCAAAGTGAAACATTACCCAGTCCTGAGTGACAAATACACTTGTTAAACCAAGGGCCAAGCTGCACTCTCAGGTGGATTTGGGGAAGTGATGGGGTAGTGATCATGTAACTGGTTGAGGAGGCCAGAACGACATCAAACTACTTAAAAAAGAAAAGAAGTTTAGATTAGATTAGACTTACAGTGTGGAAACAGGCCCTTCGGCCCAACAAGTCCACACCGACCCGCCGAAGCGAAACCCACCCATACCCCTACATTTACCCCTTACCTAACACTACGGGCAATTTAGCATGGCCAATTCACCTGACCTGCACATCTTTGGACTGTGGGAGGAAACCGGAGCACCCGGAGGAAACCCACGCAGACACGGGGAGAACGTGCAAACTCCACACAGTCAGTCACCTGAGTCGGGAATTGAACCCGGGTCTGAGGTGCTGTGAGGCAGCAGTGCTAACCACTGTGCCACCGTGCTGCCCACCGTGCAGAACCATTTGCTGTTATTTTGGTATTCATAGTCACACAATCATGGAAAAGTTATAGAATCATAGTCAGTGTCTTTACATCCCCTTGCACCCAAACGAATCAGCTTTGGACCAAAGCGTCTGTTTCTGTGCTGCACAGCTCTATGACTCTAAAAGCCTCCTCAAGGGCCCAGAAGTGTTTGCTTAATGGGAATATATCATGGTGATTGTGATCCAGGAGGTGGGAGTAGTGGTCAGTTTTGTGGGTAGGGTCATATTGTATTTTTTTAAGTTAGTGCGAAAATAGCAAAAACTTCAATTTACAACAGCTGCTTACAATTTGTGCTTACAATTCTGCAATCCTTGCCGAAGGTTGGCTAATTTTAGGTGGACTGTGCAGAAACGTGTAGCACTACACAATGGATAATCCTGGCCAGCACCTTGAATAATATAGTAGTCCCTGAATACAATGCTGAGACATTGGAGGGAGATTTGAACTTATGATCATGTGATTAGGCAAGAATGCTACCACTGAACTAAAGCTAAATCAATTATATATACATCTCTACACTCAAAGCAATGCCATTCAGTCCAACTGTGTCTAGAAAATGTAGTATCAATTTGTGCTATCATGAGGGGTTTATGGAGTTAGCAATTATTATTATTGGTCCATAAGTTGACAAGTGTGTTATAATTGGTTAACAATTAATGTACCTCAGATACCTCATATCATTTTTAATAGTATCAGAATATTTCTCGGCGATTTATCTAATAAAACCTTAAATCAATTTATAGTTAATATCATGTAATACTAAAAAGTCATCAATGCAAAGTAATCTCAAGAATTTTAACTTCCAAAATACAAGCGCACACAATGCATGTGACTACAAAAAACTATTTTTAGATAGGCTCAAAAACAGCAGCATTATTTTCTATACCGAAAATCCATAACTGAGAATGTTTGCTTTATTAAAGTTCATGATCTTCCCTTTTCTAGGTTAGCTGCTAGATGGATGGTCACAGGAAGAAATATGAGATGGTTCATATTCTGATTCTTTCCTTCCTAATGAAATAATGGACTGGTCTCAGTGATGATGTATTTACGTTGTTTGGAAAAATGGAAGAGTCAAAGCGCAGGCTGCCAGTTTTTTCATGATTTATTGCCAAACGCTCCATGAGAGCATAAAGAAAAATGGAATGATATATTTGTGGCAATTTGATATATGCAACTACATTAAAATTTAGTTGACCATACAGACTGCTGAAATGATGCAGCAAGCCACTTAGTTCAAGGGCAATTAGGGATGGGTAACAAATGCTAGTTCTGGCTGTAATACCCACAGAAAGAATGAAGAGAAAAATGGTAGGGGAAGGGGTTTCATTAACACAGTGCTAATTTAAGTTACGAGCATTCCTTGAATAAACTATAAGGATCTAATAAGGATGCTGACAAGCTATTGATGTTTGGAAGGTGAGAGCATCAATTTTGACAGTACAATCTTGCATCACTTCGTAGGGCATAAAGGAAAATATAATTTTTCAGGAGATAAATAGGTGCTTATAAATCAGTACTTAGAATGCCTGTCAACTTTTCAATCATTTACCTGAAACAAAGGAGATGATTGCAGCCAAACACTGGGTTGCTTTAAACTTCTGCAGAAAATTGCATGGTTTATTCTCTTCACTGTGCCATTGTCTTCTCTGAAAACTCCTATTGCTGCCATACAGGCTGCTGTCAAGTCAAGCTCAAGTTTAATTGTTCATAACATTTTATTCCCTGCAGAAATTTCTTACAGCTTATCATAGAATCATTGACTCCCTACAATGCAGAAGCAGGCCATTCAGCCCATTGAGTCCACACCATTCCTCTGAAGAGCATCCCACCTAGACCCACTCCCATTGTACTCTATCCCTGTAACCCTGCATTTCCCATGGCTAGCCTGCACATCTCTAGACACTATGGGCAATATAGCAATTGGCCAATCCACCTAACCTTATATCCTGCTATATCTGTTGGCATGTTTCTGTTTGCTCACTTGGTTTACTGAAGTTGTGGTCACAAACTTGTACCTCACTTAATTGACAGTCTGCTCTAAATGTTCATTGTATTTATATTTGTGAATATCTGATAAAATATGCAGCAACCATGATATTATACCAATCCAAACAGTTCTAACAGGGAAGGGTAACCTGTAAGGCTCAACATAAGTATGAGAAATGACATCCCCTGAGCAAGTGAGCAAACAGAGAAAACCTTGAAAGTAGAAGAGATCAGCTCGTGGCTCAGCTTATGAAGCAGTGTTTCAGGCATGTTCACAAGGACATTCAACTATTTCCAAATGGAAGATTCTTACTCATAATGAAACATCTGAATGAACAGTCAAGATGCATTGTACAGAAGAAGATAGGAAATAGACCCTTTTTTATGCTGTTTATCAACACTGAGACAGTTATATCAAATAAATGCTGGTACGCCCAATCATGCAAAGATGCACTAAGATTGCACATTTTGTTTCATGTGAAAATGCAGTATTAGAAGCACAGAAAATGAATGATCTCTAATCTCCATTTGGAAAGTTATCTGTCATACTAAAAGATGTTCCAATTCAGACATCATGCTTTAGTTTTGCTATGTTACTGGCAGATTGACTATACATGCAGAAGTTCCAAAAGAAGCTAGAGTCCATCACAGAGAAAGTCAATAATTGTGAACATTCCAGATAATAACATTGCACTCACACATTGCCTGTGGCTACAACACCCATTAGGTGTTGCCTCTGTGAAAATATTTGGAGCACTTTCCTAGCTAAGGCAGTAAATAACGGTGCTGTTCAGAGGAGGCAGGTTGTGTGTCTGCGTTACCTGATCTCATCTGTCAATGCCAGTAAGGCAACAATTGGCTCTAGTGTTTACGGATAGGAAAGTTGAGTCAGATTTCCACTGCCAATTGCCAAAATCAATTGATGAAAGTGCACCTTTGAGAATACCAGTAGAGATTGAGCACCTTTGCCTCCTATAGGCAAGCAGATGTAGGCTCAGAAATGAAGAATAACATTTTGGATGACTCCAGTACAAAATGAGTAGCCTTGAGAGAGAGAGAGAGAGAGAGATGGAAAAAAATTAGGGGAAAATAGCATACTGGAAAGGAAATTTTGCATACTGGTTCCACAATGCCATATGCCTGTAACATTACTTATTCATCAAAAGATGGACTGCTATTCTTATCACTCTCTACATAGTCAGTTCAGCCAATAAGTTGCCTTTCTCTGACCTTTGTACTAATTTAATTCTAGCTTGTCTCTCCAATCTCAATACAGACAGAATCATTGCAGAGAAGAAAAAAGAGATTATGGTGACTTTGGGAAAGATGATGTGTGGAAAATAAGTTAGTGATTTTAAAGATTTATATCAAATGCTGTGCTTTAATTTGTTCTTTTACTGTTCACATGCATGATGTAATTTCCAGCAGAATACTACAGTGATTCATTCTGCCACTTTATACTGACGTACACAGTATAAATCAGAGCAACATTGCCTCAGTATCATCAACCATCTTTTTGGTATCAAACATCACCTTTCCCCTTGCTCACCTTTCCACTGCAACAAATACTTTAAAGTTTGTGTCATATTTCCTCCAATTCTGTGTTCAAAGCACCAACCTCCTGGATTTAGGAGCCTGGGAACATTCATTTTCATCACACTATAATTTGTCAAAGTGAAATTGTCCAGACTGTGGTGGTGCATACAATGTGAATAAGAAACAAATTACTCTGTATGTCCCTGGTGAATACAAAGCCATTTAGCTCAGTTAAAATCTAGTGGCATTAATACATTCTAAAATTGGCATTATTCGTGTCTGCTCTCTTTCTACAATATCACATTCCTGGTTTCCTTTTTATCTGCTGTAATATTTAACATTCGAAATCATTTTCCAAATGAACTTCAATTCTATTTCCAGAACATTGTGTACCCCGACAGCATATAAAAGAAAGATACCTGTTTTGCAGGGCTCTTTTACTTGAACATTCTGAGAAAGGATTTTCCACAAATTTGTCAATTTCCTCATCCTGATTAACCTGTCCTATGTTTATAGTCTTTGAAACATTTAAAAAAAATAAAACACATTCACTTTTTTTCACTTTCAAAGGTTTTTATCCAATAAAAGAAATCAGACGAATGCACGAATAAATTTATAACTCATTCCTGTGGGAGGTAAGAGTAAACCAGAGATACAGGCTAACATTATCAGGACCAGTATTTGAATCCCACCTTGTTAGAGTTTGAATTCAATAAAAATATGGAATAAAAAGTTAGCCTAATAGTGATCCATACCCATGTGGTTGACTGGCAACTGCCTCCTGGTAGTTAGGGATTGGCAATGAGTGCTGGACCAGTTAGTGACATCCCATTTTAAAAAAAGTGAATATATAGAATGTTCAAGTCCTAATATTGGGCAAGAGATTTATCTTAATTTATGGTCATAGAATCAGAGATTTACAGCACAGAAACAGACCCTTTGGTCCAACTAACACATGCCAACTAGATATCCAAGATAAAACTAGTCTCATTTGCCAGCATTTGGCCCATATCCCTCTCAACCCTTCCTATTCATATACCCATCCAGATATCTTTTACATGTTGTAATTGTACCAGCTTCCATCACTCCCTTTGGCAGTTCATTCCATACACGCACAACACTCTGCATGAAAAGGTTGCTCCTTAGGTCCCTTTTAAATCTTCCCTCCTCATCCTAAACCTACACCCTCCAGTTTTGGACTCCCCACCCTTGGGTAAAGACCTTGTCTATTTACCCTATCCATGCTCCTCATAATTTTGTAAACCTCTATCGGGTCACCACTCAGCCTCCAACACTCCAGGGAAAACAACCCCAGCATTTTCACCCTCTCCCTATAGATCAATCCCTTCAACCCAGGTAACATCCTTGTAAACCTTTTTAGAACCCTTTCAGGTTTCACCACATCCTTCCTTTAGCGGGGAATTTAGATTTACGTTTTCTTCTAAATATAATCTTGCAGATTGTTACAGATGCAGTGACTTTGTGTATTTTTTCTCTCTTCAACCTTTTATCCTTTTACAGTATGATCCTGTGACATGATGTCACACACATTTCCCATAATTGTATAATTTTAGTAATTTACTTTTCTTCTGTGTTTGGTTTAGTTCAAGCAAGAATAGCCTGCTGCAACAAGTCCAAATACACCCTAAAACACCCCAAAATATCACTGACATTCAAATGAAAGATGTGTGACAGTGACTTTAAATGATAGAAAGAAAGAGAAATAGCCATCAATTTGTGCAAAGCAAACTCATACAAAAAGGGATATGGCAAAGACCAAATAATCTGTTTCATTGAGGTTAATTGAGGGATAGATAATAGCCAAGACACTAAGGATTACAACTGTGGTCATCTTCAAAATAATATTATGGGATCGACTCAGCTGAAAGTCTTGTGTAAAAGATGGGGTAGCTTAGTTACCGTATTGATATATTGGATGCAAACCTTTTATAATTCATTTGCATTAGGCTATTGATGACGGGGCTGTATGTTTTCTTTTGAAAGCAAAGGTTAAAAGCTGCTGAAGGGTCATGCACATGTTGTTTCAAAACAAAACTTAAGTTATTTCGTTATTAGATTATAGAGTTGCTGCAATGAAAACAAAAATGAAATTTTCCTAGAGAAAAGAAGTTGACAATCTCCAATAGGTTTCACATGTGGCCTTTTCTTACTGTATGCTCAAAGATCACAAAGTTTCTTGGTTTTGAGTATCTATGTCTTCAGGGGTGCAGAGGAAAAGATTTGCCTGCACATAATACCTCCTTTGGGTGTCCAGGCAATTATAAGAACCCGTAACCTATCACTGTATGACAATCACGTTGGTACGGCAGGTTGTTGTATCAAACCATTGATACATGGAAGACAATGTACCTTATTGGATCTCACTAAGTAATGCTGGTGACCTAATAATGTCAAATTATTCCACAAATTGCTTATTATTAATGCATCATAAGGTTGTTAACCAAAGGATACAGTTGGAAGATAATTGGCAATTGGGAAGAATGAGCTAAAAAATAAATTATGCAGTGAGTTGTTATGATCTAGAATGCATTGCCTGAAGGGGTTGTGGAAACATCTTGAATGATAACTTCCAAAAGGGAGTTGGATTCACACTTGCAAAGGAGAAATTGTCAAGGCTATAAGAAAAGAGTAGAGAAGTGAGACTAATTGGAAAGCTCTCTCAAAGAGCTGTCACAGAGACAATGCGTTATATGATTTTAGGACTGTATTGCCTTTGCTTTTTCAGAAGACAAATGAAGCTTCATTTTAAATGGATCCCTCATGTCCAGAAACCTGCACAATGTTTCAAAGAGAAAATACACAACTTAGTTTTTGCAACCCACACTGTTGGCATACTTCAACACTTCTACACGACTTTGAATAGGAGCAGGCATCAAACTCAGTGCTTCAAAGCAAGATTTTCTATTGGGCTTTGTGTTGTTATGGAGTCTATTCTGACCTCCATATTGTTTTCTTCCCATAGATTCTAGTTTGGCACACAAGAACTGAGAAACCTGTACTGGTGAATGAAGGCAAAAAAGGCTTCACAGATCCCAACGTGGAAATATAAATGCACAGGTAAAAATTCACAAATCCTTGAAAAAGGCAAGGCAAGTTGATGAAACTAATGGAAAGAACAGAAAAGTTGGAGTTGTACTGATACAGTGAAAACATGAACAAGAAAGCCATCCATGCTTCGTCTTTAAATTCACTGCTTAGCTCTGAGCAGGAGAACTCTAGACAATTCTGAAACCATACTTTACGAGAAATGACAAAGCCAGGAAGAGCTTTACCAGATGATGCCAGGGATGTAGAAATTCAATAGCAGCCAGAGATTGGAGTATCTGAAAATGTTCTCTTTTCAATTTTGGAGAAAATTTGTAGCTCATGTTGTGGATCAGGTTGTAAGTTTGCTCACTGAGCTGGTGTGTTTGTTCTCAGACATTTCACCACCAGGCTAGGTAACATCATCAGTGAGCCTCCAGTGAAGCGCTGGTGTTCTGTCCCACTTACTATTTATCTGTCTCATCTCGTTGTGGTGGGTGATATCACTTCCTGTTCTTTTTCTGAGAGGTTGGTAAATGAGGTCCAAATCAATATGCTTGTTAATGGAGTTTCGGTTTGAATGCCAGGCCTCTAGGAATTCCCGTGCGTATCTTTGTTTAGCCTGTCCCAGAATGGATGCATTGTCCCAGTCGATTTGATGTCCCTCATCATCTGTGTGCATGGATACCAGTGATAGTTGGTCATATCTTTTGGTTACTAGTTGGTGCTCATGTATATTAGTGGCGAATTTCCTGCCCATCTGTCCAAGGTAATGTTTGTTGCAGTCCTTGCAGGATATTTTGTATATGATGTTTGTTCTGTTGGTTGTTGGTACAGGGTTCTTTAAATCCTTTAAACAGGAGTTGTTTCAGTGGGGTGTTAGGTTTGTGGGCTACCAGAATACCTGGGGGCTGGAGTAGTCTATTCATCATGTCCGAGATGTCTTTAACATATGCCAGGGTGGCTAGAGTCTCTGGGAATGCTGTGTCTTCCTGTTTAGGTTTGTTGTGTAAGAATTGGCAGACTACACTTATCAGGCACCCATTGTTCCTGAATACATTGTACAGGTGTTTTTTTTTCTCTCAGCTTCTCTTGGTTCCTGGGTGCTGCAGTGTGTTGTGGCTTGTTAAATAATGTCCTGATGCAGCTCCATTTGTGGATGCTGGGATGATTGCTCCTGTAGTTGAATATCAGTCATCAGTATCCATACACACAAACAAAGAGGGAAACCAGTTCAACTGGACAATACATCCATCCTGGGACAGGCTAAACAAAGACATGCATGGCATTCAAACCGGAACTCCATTAGCAAACATATTGTTTCGGATCTCATTTACCAACCTCTCAGAAAAAGAACCAGAAATGATATGACCCACCACAAACGAAGCGAGACAGATAAATAGTAAGTGGGACAGAACACCAGCGCTTCACTGGAGGCTCACTGATGATGTTACTTAGCCTGGTGGTGAAACATCTGAGAACAAATCTACCAGTTCAGCGAGCAACTTTACAGCCTGATTGTTCTCTTTAGCGTGGAGATAATTAAAGGAAGACATAATAGAGTTATCCAAAATTATAATGAGTCTTCCAACAATTAGAAATAAACTAATTCCTCATTTACTAATATCTTGCCAATACAGAAACAGGAAAGCAATAAAAATAATACATCAAATGCTGGTAATCTGAAATAAAAGCAGAAAGTGCTGTTGAAGTTTAGTGGTCTGGCAGCATCTGTGGAGAGAGAAGCACAATTAATGCTTTGAGACTGTTATGACTGGAGGGAGATTGAAAGCAATGAAGGGGAACAAGCTGGAGGATTTAAACGGAAATGCTGTCAGAGGGAAGACCAGAATCTCATCAAGGTCGACATACCAAGAAGAGTAGTGGCACTGAATTAAACACCCAAATAAAAATTGAATACTGTGGATGCTGGAAATCTAAAGAAGAGTCTTTTTCCACAGACGTGCCAGACCTGATGAATTTCTCGGTTTGTTCCATGTATGAAAGCATTTTGAGAGAAGGATAGAATACATTTCCAAAAGGATATAGATACCTCAAATAAACTATAAAGTAAGATAAAGATAGACTATAAAGTAAGAAAATATGATTTGTCCATTTTGGCAGGAAGAATAGAAAAGCAGGATCTTATTTAAAAGGAAAGAGATTACAGAATTCTGTAGCAGAGAAGGGGTTTGAATGTATTTGCACATAGAATCGTAGTCATAAAGATGTATAGCACAGAAACACACTCTTCAGTCTAACTATTGCATGGTGACCAGATATCCTAAATTAATTTAGTCCCATTTCCCAGCATTTGGCCCATATCCCTCTAAAGTCTTCCTATTCATATACCCATCCAGATATCTTTTAAATATTGTAATTGTACAAGCCTCTATCACTTCCTCTGGCAGATCATTCCATACACTCACAGCCTCTGCATGAAAAGTTTCCCCTTTGGTCCCTTTTAAATCTTTTCCCTCTCACCCTAAACCTATGCCCTCTTGTTTTAGACTCCCCTACCCTGGGGAAAAGACCTTGGCTATTCACCCCATCCATGCTCCTCATGATTTTATAAACCTCTTTAAGGTCACCCCTCAGCCTCCAATCTATAGCTCAAACCTTCCAACCCTGGCAACATCCTTGTAAATCTTTTCTGAAATCCAGCAAGTTTCACAATGTCCTTCCTATAGCAGGGAGACCAAAATTACATGCAGTATTCCAAAAGTGGTCTAACCATTGTCCTATACAGCTGCAACATGACCTCCCAATTCCTATATTCAGTGCACTGACCAATAAAGGCAAGCATACCAAATGCCTTCTTCACTATTCTACCTACCTGCAACTCCAATTTCAAGGAACTATGAACTCGCACTGAAGCAGAAATGATTAGCACACTGGTGCAGCAAGTGATCAGAAAAAAAACAAATAGGATGCTGACCTTTTTTGCAAGGGAGTTGGAGGACAAAAGTAAAGACATCTTGCTCCGATATAAAGGATGTTGGTGAGAGCACACCTAGATTACTGCATCCAGTTTTCATTTCCATGTTCAAGGAGGCATGGACTTGCATTGGAGGCAGTTCTGGGAAGGTTCCCTCAGCTGATTCCTGTGACAAAGGAGTTATCTTTCAAGGAAAAAGCTGAGCAGGTTACCCAGCATTCTTTGCAGTTTGGAAGAAAACTACAATGTTAAAGGTTTTAAAGATAATTTTATTGAAAAATTTTGAGGTAACTTGACAAGGTAGATGCTGAGAGAATGTGATAATCTAGAATTAAGGTGCACAGTTTAAGAATGAGGGATATTCCATTTGAGATGGAGATGAGAGAAGTATTTCTTCTTTCAGATAGTCATTATCCTTTGGGATTCTCTATCCCAGGGAGCAGTGGAGATTGGAGTCTTGAATTTATATGAGATTAAGTCAGACCGATTTTTGATCCAAAAGGGATCAAGAGTTATGGATAAGGCAAGAAAGTGAAGTCCTGGAGTCATGTTAATATAACTTTATTGATTGGCGAAGCAGGCTTGAGGACCCATGTGGCACTCACCTGCTCTTAATTCTAAGGTCCTCAGACAAGTGCTTCAGTAATCACAGAAGTTATGGTTTAAAATAATTTATGAAAGATCGAGAAGCAAAATGAAAAGACTCTCCACAGAGAGATCTTTAATGAATAGAAGCTGTGATGGAAATACAGAGGACAATCACGAGTAATCAACAAAGAACTTATAGCAGAGAGGGCAGACTGCCAATCAAGAATGATGAAATTGAGTCAGTTGACCAAAGCCACTGTCGAAGAAATGGATTTGGAAAGACTTGTAAAGGAAACTATGGTAGTGATGTTTAGCAAGGTGATTTTCAAGATTTGGAACTTAAAAGTTTACAGATGAAAAAAAGTACAGGCAAGTGGAATATAGGTGGAAATATTCAAAAAATGGTGAAACAAGCCCATAAAGTGGGATTACAATGTTTTAAATTTGATGCACTGGAAGAAGTATGTATCAGTGAGGACAGGGTTCATGGGAGAGTGGGACTCTGAGGACAGGATGCACAACACTAGATTATTTTTTGTTGTCTTCTTCCAAAAATTCTCTATTTCTGTGACATATTTCAATGTGCCTCAGAAATTAAAATGTTTGCTCAGTTAGTTTATTACACGTGTTAAAGAGAGGTGAATCAATCACACAGTTGGCCACAACACAGGTTTAAGTTCACCTTAGCACCCTTGTGTTCCTTTCTCCAGTAAGAGTGCAGTTATCTAATTTTTACTGTAACATGAAAGAACCAATTACAAAGTTTTCTTGAAATTTTAAAATAGCAAGTTTATTGCCAGATGACATGAAAGAAATTAAACATGTGACAAGCTTTGCCAATCACTCTCACTCATGTACACAGGTACAAATTGAAAGGTATTAAAGGAAGATAAAATAACAGAATTTAAGTATTTTTGTCTGTCATTGAGGTGCAAAGACTTAATCTGAGGCCATGAGTGGTTAATTAATTTCTGGGGCAGTCAGCAGTACAGAGTCTTAGTTATTATTCAAGTTCTTGGTGTTCAGGTGTTCCAATTAGGATTGTCATTGGGCTCATTTTCTTTTTGACAGGCAGGGACAGAGTCATCAGTCTTTAGTGCTCCATCCTATTGGTTCATTTTTCTTGTCTGACAAAGATTTTTAGAATAGAACTTTATTTGTATATTCCCTTAATTCAGCAATTATGTTTTTAGGCTTTCTAGTTGTCAGTGAGGTTTCATCACCAACATGAACATTCTGTTGAAGATGTAACATGAGGTAGAGATGAAGGCCTTTTGCTGGCTGATTTCATTGCCTTTACATAGATTGTTAATCTCAGTTTGGCTGTCTCGTGTCTAATCCACGCTGATTTCCTGAAATGGAGCCACTTGAGTGGTCAGGTAATATCTGTGATCATTTTAAGCCAGTGTTTTTAGTTCCTTTTCAAAACCATCTCAACGCAAGCCCCATGTATTAAATCATGTGATGGAATTTTAACATTGCTAATATACATTTTATATAATTGTAACAAGATTTACTTAGTGAGAACTAACATTAACCTTTTTGTCATGATTTGGAGATGCCGGTGTTGGACTGGGGTGTACAAAGTTAAAAATCACACAACACCAGGTTATAGTCCAACAGGTTTAATTGGAAGCACTAGCTTTTGGAGTGCTGCTCCTTCATCAGGTAGTTGCACCTTCATTAAGTGACAACCACCTGATGAAGGAGCAAAGCTCTGGAAGCTAGTGTTTCCAATTAAACCTGTTGGACTATAACCTGGTGTTGTGTGATTTTTAACTTCATTAACTTTTTCATTCGACATATTAATTAATATTTGAAGCAAATTCATGGGTACTTGCTTTCAACCTCTCTGACATTTTCTTTCTTGCAGAGAAATTGACCTTAAACCTGGCTACAAGTTGATTGCTCCATTCTCTCACCACACGTACAATGGATAAAATGGTAGTGGTTCTACTTTTTGGAAAAGCAACAATGTAGATTGTGTACTTATGTGACAAGACAAAGGACAGGTCGTGTCACCAGATAATTAAATGGACAAAGCACAGAAGAGATTTCTGACAAATGAACTACAATAATTAGAGAATGTGTTCTGTGATGTCATTTAACAAGGCTCTGTGACTTATGATAAGGATAGGTTCCTTTGTATGTGTGAGTAAGGTGGCTCCATTGCAATGCATTATGTTGCATGGGAAAAGGAAGATGCATGCACTCAGTGTGAATACCAAACCAGAAATAAATACTGGCCTTAAAAAGCTCTCTACAAAAGACATAGAGAAGCAGTGAAGAGGATTGGGCCGTAATTGTGAGGTGCTGCAATGAACCTTTTCTACCATTTACCTGAAAAGACCTAAGGAATGGAATGTTCTGGTTTACATACCTCGTGAGCCTGCACCTATTTGTTTATTCTTTAAGTGTATGAATAATGTACTCCACCTTCATTTAGACACATGGACATTGACTCGACTTTACCACGAAGTGTGTAACACTCTGTCAATTTGTAGTGTTCATCCTTTTTTGCAAGGGCTCTTTCATCAGGTGGTCCACCTTAAGCTTAGTTCCAATAATACATGTTCATAATTTTAAGATCAATGCAGTATGAGAGGTGCTTAGCCAGTTTAACCCACTGGACCAGATTAGTAAAATAACAGTTTATGAATGAGATTTTATTTTCAGCCCAGCTGAGTCATCTACATTTAAAAGGAATGCATCAAAGATTTTATTGACAAAGGCCATATTTACTAAATGTGATACATGTAGACAGGTAGAGCAATGCTTTTTATTAAGTGAACCTAACTATTGTTAGGATGACTTTATTTTTACTGCCATTTGTGAGTGATCGAAAATTATGGAAGACACAGATTTAGGTACGCAAGCCAAGATTTCAGAAGATTCAGGTTTAGTTAGGTTGTATCTGCTGCACATATGGAAAGGTAGCTGATGGGAACTGCCTAGATTACCCTGCTCAGTGCAAAAGGATCCTAATTTAAGGTTATTGCATAATTATAGCACAGAGAAGGACTCCGAATACATCCAAGCCAAGACGAACAATAAATAAATAAAATGTGCTGAAAGTAGTAATGTAATCATTAGCAGGAAGAGAAGCTTCAAATATGATGCAATTTTGGAACTGATTCAGATCTAATGAAGAGTCCCACCTACAGTGTTAACTCTTTAAATTCTCCTTACACACTGGCTACCTGCTATGCCAAGTTTCTGATATTCATAGATATTCCATTTGTCTCTGACTTGTGACATGCTTAACTTTCAGTTCAGGATACTCATACCAGAAGTATTTCATTCATCCAACAGTGGTTCCTTCATATTCATGAGTTCAAATTCCTTGACATTTTGTTTTGTTCATTTCAAAGTTGAATTCCTTTCCTAGTACCTTGCATGGAGAACATCTCATTCAATGTACTTTTGAGGTTGCAATGTCATTATAACTGTGTAATAATATTGCCTAGATCAGCAGAACTAGCTCAGAAAAACATAGATCAGAAAGTTCACCAAGGGTACCTCAGAATCTTTAATACTATCGGTGTGTAGCAGAATTTTTGTGTGCCTTTGTTCAGTTAAAATTAGTGAACGGAACCATACGAAAGATGCCCTGTAATGAGTGTAGCAAATGGGTTCAAGGTTGGAATTGCTGCAAATTTGTTTGCTTCAAATATTTTTGTGAATATTTAAATTGAGGCTCTAAAGTTGTTAATGCCCATGGAGATCTGCAAAATGGATTCTGAATGAAGAAAGAAATTCTGGTCACATGATGAGATAAGGATTTTCAGATTTCTAAGTTGATAATTAGTAATAAACATATCAGCTCATGTGCTAAATTCTTTGGTCCTATATCATAAAGAGGTTGATAATTTGATAACAATTATGACAGTGTGATTTCAGTTCCATCATGACTTACTAATTGCATGTGGTTTGCTTATGTAACCATGAATTAAGTGGGTTTCTCCCTGTTCATTCTGAAACTCATCCAGTTTCAGTAATCCTAGAGCACTGATTATGGTTAGTCTAGCTGAAAGTTATGGGCCGAATGGCCTTTCTTCCACTCCTATGTCTTATGGTCTTATATAAGGAAAATTCCTCCATCAGTATGTCTTTGAATGAATGCAGCAGCTTTTCTGCATGAAGCCAGTATCCAGGTGAAGCATTCTCAGTATCTATGTGTGAAAGATAAAGCATAAAAAATACAGAATCAATCAGTTTAGATGTAAATATGTTTCAAATCACATATCCATGTGTTTATGTATTATTTTCAGCAGAGAGAAGCCAAAGACATCTTGTAATGTCAGCTTGGCTTAGTGGTGGCATTCTTGATTGTGAGTTGAACTGGTACGTTGAAACACCACCTGTGGAGCAAAGCACTTAAGATTGTAGACACTTCTTTGTAATACTGTAGGAGTCTTGCACTGTTGAAGGTTCTGGGTTTTGGTGAGACTTTCATTCAGTGCCTTTTCTTCCTGGTGCAGTGACTCAGATGGATGTTAATACACCATGTGATGCACTTCATTTCTGCTTGCCCCTTCTTGCTGTTTGCTGACTGAGTGAACTAGTGATCTATGTAACAAAAATTGTGCTTCAAAATAATTCCTAGTGTTTGAATATGGTCTTAAGGAGGTTGACTGTGCCTATGGTGGTCTGGAATTGGGCAGAGGATCTCTGAGTGAAAGGTAGGCCATTTAGGATTGAGATGAGAAGGACTTTACTGAGAGAGTCATGAATCTTTGGAATTTTCTACCCTAAAGGGCTGTGTAGGCTCAGCCATTGCATATATATGAGATAGATCAATAGATTTCTAGACCTAAAATAATAGGGATATGTGGATAATGTAGGAAAATGGTTTTAGTGCAGAAAAATGTTGTTGAATTAGAAGATCAGCCATGATGTTGTTAATTAGTGGAATAGATTCGAGGGGCTTAGTGATATACTCCTATTCCTATTTCCCATATTCTTATGGAATGTTGACCAGGAGCTGTACATCAAAAGGTTTCTTTCAAGTTCTTCTTTTTAATGGACAGTTGTAAAGTGCGTTTAAGAGATACTTTCAATCTTGTGCTGCCAAAATGGAACCTGACCTGATGACAGGGCCTATGAGAAGTAAGTTCATAGTATTCATACCATTGATTTCAATCATTAGAAAATCAAATTCCACATCCGCTTATAGCTCCTAACCAGACTCTTGGCAGGCCAGGATACCCACTGGGAATTAGAGTTCGAAAACCATCTGTTACGCTGTCACTATAAACCAGTCCTTCCCTCAAGTATTGCAAAACTTGTGCATTGCCTAACCTGTGTTAGTCAAGCTTTCAGCGAAATCTCTGGTCATGCTTGAAAAGAAGGTTGCACTCAATTTTGATTGCAACTTATGTTAATGCAGGTTGTTTACTCAAACTAAAACCTTCTTTTCTCGTCAGCAGAACCCCATTCATAAAGGATCTTCTTCCTCATTTTATTGTTGTGTTAAAACAGAGCACTTTAACATATTAGTGGAACGTAAGTTATTTGAACTGTACTGCCCAGAGGCAATATAAGGCCAGTAGCACATAAAAATATTTCATCATAACCAATGCTTCAGAAATACATCAATGATAGCCCATTTCCAAGTTCAAAGATTATTTTCCTGAATGAAAACGAGGAATCTCAGTCCATTCAGTCAAAATAATAAACAATAAGGAAGGGCACAATAAATCCTTGAATCACAGATTGCTTTACTACAATTTTCTAACTTCTAGTTTCTCAGCTATCCAAATGTACCTTTACAAGATCAGCGACAGCAAAGCCCTTTTGTTGTATCATAATTGAGTGCCCTACAATAAAAAGGTCATATGGATTATCAAACAGTCATAACCAATACCCATTATATGAGGAAGACTTATATTGTACTTGATTATCATCATGTTGAATGAAGTAGGTCTTATCAAGGTTCAGCAGTTTATATTCAGACTCTTACATTTAAGCAATAATGGATGAGGTAAAGTCTTTATAGCAATACATTCTTTTGTGGAGTATTTGCTGCCATCTCTCTGGTTCAGAACTTATTCACTTTTTAAACCACGGCTTTTTCACAAGATTTTTACTAACTTAGAGAGAATAAGCTTTCGCGTGGAATGAAATATATTACATTACAGCAAAGCTTATATTCCCAGGAAGTTGAAAATTGGTTAAAAAATAGCTTTCCCTCCTGCCTCCACCAGCTGATGAGTCAATCAATAAATTCTGTGACTTTAAGCCATGTTGACCAGGAAAGATGTTGGTAAGAGTCATGCTATGTCATTTAATCTCTGTCGGAATAGCAATGTCAGTATTACAATTGACTTCAGGCCTTCGACCAAAGGGCAAAGAACAAATTCAACCAGAATTTCTATTCTGTATCACTATTTAACAATCTGGTGGGTGCTCATTATTAGCTGAGTTGCTTTTCAAATCGAGTCCACATGCATGGGCAACCGACCTTTGGTCAAGGTAGCAAAGAGTTGATAACTTTGAAATGATATCCCAGCAGGAAATCATCTCTTCAGGACGCAAAGAATATTGGCAGAAAATCAGAAGGACATTTTTAAGAGAAAGAAGTATCTGTGGAAAAGGTAATTCAGATTAGTAGAATCAATTCAGAAGAAATTGGTTGTAATATTTTTACCATTAGGAGAATGAAAGAGCTATAATAGCTCAATGAGGATTGGTTCATCCTGCATTATGAATCCATCCTCACCTCATCTGACCTGAATGTTATTCCATTCCCATAAGAATGCGACTGATATTTTATTGTCTTTTACAGCCTTCCAACTAATTATTCAGTTGGCTTGCCATGACCTTCTCATAGTAACAAGAAATGGGTAATAAATGCCTACCCTGCCAGCAATATCCACATTACAAGTTTTCTTCTAAAGACTGTATTACCCACTGGAACCATATATTATAAAATTGGTTGACTCTCATTCTAAATGCTATATCTTTATAGGATACAATACAAAGAACAAGCAGACAAATCACTAATAGTAAATAATCTTTCTTAAAGTGATATTTCACATCCTTTCATCAAGATAGAGCCATTCTTGGCCAGCAAATAATTACTTGTGCCAAATAATCCCTAATTGTGTGTATCATTCTGAGGAACAATTACACAGTGCATAGGTTTATTACATTGACTGAAAGGTGCTGCGTGTGATAGGAAATCAAGTACTTTGGACTGCATGGTCTTTGAATTGTGCAAGTAATTAAGATAGGCAACCATCTTGTGTCCTAAATGAATCTGTATGTGGGTAGAGCCTCAGGATGACATTACAATAACTGATGTTTACACACCTACTGGGGAGTTAGAGCAGCGTCTGGACAAACATAGCATGCTACAGACAATGCTGTGGCATTAAATTTGAAAATGTGAAGCACAATTTTATTAATGTAATCCTCAGCACTTGACAAGTTACAGCTTTTTCTTCTATCCTCTTCGTAAAACTGATCGATTTATTCTTGTTTTACATGCTTACTGAAGAATTAACTAAAGTTATCTAACACACTACTGTTTGCTAATATCTGCTGTTTAATTTATTTCTATTTATAATTTAAGAAAATGGTTTAATGAAATCCTTCTTTTGTTTAAAAAAGAAACATTTCTTGGTTAACACCATATGTTACCCTGTAATTCATACATACTGGAATATATATGCAGCCCCTGTGACAGGGCAGAAATGATTAAGTTACTAAACATGTTATTGCCATTGTATAGACAACTTCCAGAGAAAGTGAAGCATGTATAATTAAGACATGTACCAAAGCCAACAATTAGCTACTCTCTGACATTGTTTCAATACCACTGACAAAAAAAATGGGGCCTGAAGTAATCAACAGCACAGAAGAAGACATCACTGAACAATCATTCTCCAAAAGCAAGGTTCAGTACTACTCTATAGCTCTCAATAACTCTCAAGGTATAGGAGATGTCCAGAGGAAGAATGTGCAAACACATTAATGGTTTCATTTTTGTGTCTGAAAGAAATGTTATTTTCATTAAGGGAATCTGCTTAATTTCCAATCCTTCCACAACGGTATATATTTAAAATCACTCTTCTAGTTTATGATTGTTTTCTTGCTAACAAGTTGATTGTCTTATCAAAGACACCAAAATAGTTGCACTGTATTTTTAATGTATTAATAGTGAAATTACTGTTACTTTTGCCAGAAACTTAAGTGACCCAGTAATAGTGCACACATTAGCACCAGTGACATTGAGGACTGGTTAGATGCTCCAAATAACATTAATGCTAGTTTGCCAATCACTTTTACTCAATGAAGACACTTCTGTTGCTTAGTTCAGAATGGCTCAATGTAATTATGTAATGGCCTGGTATGTTCCGTTATCCTTTGACTAACATGATCAGACATAGTTATCTTACAAATAAAAGCAGGTTAGAACATAAAAAAGACAGAATCTTAACAATTAATAAATTGTATCCAGTAGCAAAAGTGAAAAAGGAAGAGACTACAGAGAATTCAGTGACAGTGCCATGTTCTTGTTACCAACAAAACTAACAGCTGGACAAGACTTGATCATTAATTGTAAAACATTATCTTAACTCTGCAAAGCATTGGCAAGATTTACACTTTGAATGCTGTGTGCAGTTCTGGATGCTCCACATTTGAAGTTTAGAAAAGAGCTGAGTATAGAGTTCGGATTTATGAAGAGAGTGTCACGGAACTGGATTTAATATTCAAATGAAAGAACACTGTGAGGAAGTCTGATAAAAATGCCACAAAACATTATTACTGTCAAAGTAAACAGTTATTTGCTTGTAATTGTAGGATGGGATGGGAGAGGGTAAAACAAGTAGAAAAGCAATGAAACTTGATATGGGTCCAACAGCCTGAAGAATATCTCTCCACATTGAATGATGGATGTGACTGATAGACTCCCAGCTGAATAAGAACATAATAAAAGGAAAGGAAAAGCTATTTACTCTGTTGAAACTCATCTCTTTCAATTCTGTTGTCGAGAACCACCTTGCAAATAGCTTAATATAGAAGGGCTAGAATTATATAATTTACACCATAGATCTCATGTATACCCATTACTGACTCTTGAATCCAAGTTTTCTACTTCGATCGCATTTCCTTACTTTTGCCCCCAGAGACACAAATACACTCGGGACATGATGCTGTCAGGACCAGTGAGATAAATGCAGAATACCACTGAGCAAAGTTTTGAGAGTTGTGAGGCTGGATTAATATTCTGTGTGATTATTTTTAAAGGTCAGTGAGTTATTTCAATCTAAGCCATTTACAGGATTCCCTACAGTTCATGTGTCTCTGTTGATGATTGTTTATGATCCCTGGCAGGACAAATGCCAGGTGGCATGTGGAGAAAATGGGTTTGAAAATTATTCTGAGTGGCATTTTATGGAACTCATTTTCTGTACAGACCAGGCCAGAGACTGATCTGCAGGTCACAGATTCTCCATTTAATATATTGTTAATGTCTTTTGTCATCTGTCTCAACTATGCATACTACAGAAATCGCATTTGATATAAAAAACAGAAAATGCTGTAGGTGCATGACAACTCCACCTTCTGATATGTTATTATCTGTATAAGAGTTACATTAAGGATGCTCAATCTCAACAATGTTCAAGGTAGATGGATTAAATTCTTAAATGCAGCAGAAGCCAGTTAGCGTGGTTAGGGATTGTGATTCACCAACACATAGTATACAACATGCAGCTTAATTATCCTCAGTGCTCACAAGGTTACAGCTGGATGATTCAAAAGGCCAATTCCTACACAGTACCAATACTGTTCTCCTTTCCATAAAACACACAATGGCTGCATTTCTGTTTACAGTTTGCACAAGTGCAAGACTACATTCACATTCTTCTTCAAAAGTAGCTCAGACAATTGATGTTGCATGCCTGAATCCATTAGGTGAGACTGATTTGTGTTAACTTGCCCCTTCCAGCTGGCAATTTAGAAACAGGATTTATAGTTGCTGATGCGAAACCAGATTTGGCATTAGAATTACTTGGATACTTGCATCAATTACAGCCAGAAAAAGTTCTTCTTGATGCCATTCTGAACACGTATAGTGCAAACAATTCAAACCAATTCCAACATGCTGTTTTTTGTAGTCGGTGAGCTATGATGATGAGAACAAGTGCAGGAGTGAGGAAGAACAACAGCTCCCTCAACCTGTGACAGAAAAGTAATTCTTCAGAAGAAATATCACAGATAGAATGTATTCAGACACTCAAATAAACAGGTATTTATATCACCTGTCCAAACCTCAGAAAGTACACATTATATGACAATTACCTCTGCCATATATGGGGAGGGCTTTCTGGTAGCTTTCTCGAAATCCTAAATGAGATGTAAAGCTTAAAATACAGATTTTGTGTTATCCACTTTCTCCTTCAACAAAGTTCTCAACCTAATTAACACTTATGTATTAGATCGTGAACTTTAATTTGCATGTCATATTTGCAACATGCACTGTATACTTTACATAACCCATACAACAACACTTTGTTTTGGAGTCCCAGAGTAAGACACTCAGCTGTAACTAGGTGAATTCACGACAATGACCCATGCAAGATGTGTCTCTCCTCTATAATGCTTCTGCAATAAAAGAATTCTCCAGTAATATATTCATTTTCCCCTTTCCAAACCTTTAGGCTGACATTAAGAAAACTCCCATCTTATATCTTGAAGTATTTTAAGTTAATAATCAAAACTTGTTACAGTCAGAAGGTTATTCCAAATGCATTCTTTATCAGCCCCTTCTTTTGCAAGAGCTTCAAATTGTTCTATTTGAATTGATTTTTTTACTTTACACCATCTTTTCCTTTTAAAATCTAGTGCGACGCTCTGCAGTACTATGATTAAAAACCTATGAAATATGAGGAGTAGGCTTTTTGGCACTTCGAGCTGAGTCAAGAATTCGATGAGGTCACGGCTGATCTGCTACCTCAGCCTCATTTCCCTTATTACCCCAAACTCTATTTACCTCTGTCTTGAATATACTGAATGACTCAGCATCCTCAAACTAGCTGGGTAGAGAACTGCAAACATACACAATCCTCTGAGTGAATTCTCACTTCCATCCTTGACAGTCAATTCCTAAAAGCAGTGACCCATTTCTCCAGATTCCTCAAGCAGAGAATTCTCAGCATCTGTTCTATCAAGTACCTTAAGAATTTTAAATGTTTCAATTGAGTCAACTTGAATTTCATTCGTCTAAATTCTAGGAATATATAAGGTTAGTTTATTCAATCTCTCCTTGTGCGACAAATTCCCCAGCCTGGGTGCCAGCCTAATGTATCTTTGTAACATTCATTTTAGCGCAGGTGAAACCATTCCTTAGACAAGGAGACCAAAACTGCACACAATACCCCAAGAGTGGCCTCACAATTGCCTGGTGTGGTTAATACAGCAATAAAAACAAACAAAATACACATTGCATTTCTGGTGGACTTGTCTGATTTTAATGCTAGTAATTTATTTTTGCTGAAGGCTTTGCTATATAAAAAAAAGTTTACTTGATTTAGTGTTTGTTTTGTACCTCGGATAGGCTTGATGTTATTACAAAGGATGAAGAAAGGAGACTGCAACTTTATAAAACTACTAGGTGGCAGAGTAGGAATGCATATTCATTAGACAGGACACAAATTATGCACAGAATTAAAGACCAGGATTAAAAAAAAAATGATCAGACCATAACATGGGAACATCAAGATTTAACTAGTCAGTGCAGGCTTATCTTTAGTTTTACATTCAGATGCTGGAGTCAGAAATTGATCGCTGTCCTTAGTGACAGCATCGAGACTGCTGCTGATAAATAGTTCAGATTAGTTTGACTCAGGCTGCCAAATCTGCTTTTCCTAAACAATCTTAAACTCATTAAGACAATCCTAAGAAAGTTGCCCTAACATTGGAATGATTTTTCTTTCACACTGTGTAATAAATGTATTTGATTTTTTTTACATAGATCGTAACATTTTCAGTCCCTGTGACAGTTGCACTTTTTGTTTTTTGCATGTTAATGTACTGTTGATTGCACACAATCCCTCAATGTCATTTTAGCAAGAGAGAATCCCAAATAAAAAAAAGTTGAAAGTCTAGTTGTCTGGTGTGATTGTTGATAAAGATTGGTGCTGTGTCCTGCTTTGCCCTGAGAACATGTTTTGAAAACATTACGTGAGAGGAAAAGCTGGAAGTCTTAGAAAATATAGAGGTGGATAAATCTCCGGGATTTAGTGAAAGATGTTGTGAATCTTCAGTATTCAGAAAAGATTTACAAGTATAACGCCAGGGTAGGAGGGTTTGAGCTACAGAGAAAGGCTAAATAGAGAAAATGGGGACTATTTTCCTTGGAGTGTCGCTGAGGGGTTATCTAACAGAAGTTCATAAAATCATGAGGGGCATAGACAGCATGAATATTCAAGGTCGTTTCCTCAGGGTAGGGGAGTCCAAACTAGAGACCATAGGTTTAAGATGAGAAGGGGGAAGACTTACAAGGGATTTAAGGGGTCACTTCTTTCTCGCAGAGGGTTTTGCTTGTATGGAATGAGCTGCCAGAGGAAATGGTGGAGGCTGGTACAATTACAACATTTAAAAGCATCTGGATGGGTACATGAATAGGAAGGTTTAGATAGGTACGGGACAAATGTTGGTAAATGGGACTAGATTAATTTAGGATACCTGATCAGCATAGACATGTTGGACTAAAGGGTCTGTTTCTGTGTTGTATATCTCTATGATACTAGTTAATGCCAGGATGTTGTGGGAAGTTAGGGACAAAATTGTGGGACCGCTTGTGGAAATATTTCTATCATCTATAACTATAGGTGAGATGCCGGATGATTGAAGAGTGGTTAATGGAACATAAAGCAAAGAACACAATACAATACAGTACAGGCCTTTTGGTTCTCAATGTTGTGCTGACCTTCTATTCTACTCTAAGATCAAACTAACCTACACACCCTTCATTTTCCTATCATCCATGTGCCTATCCAAGAGTTGCTTAAATGACCCAAATGTATCTGACTGTACTATCATGGTTGGCAGTGCATTCTATGCACCCACCATTCTTTGTGTAAAGAACCAAGCTCTGCTAAACCTTCCTCCAATCACCTTAAAACTATGCCCCCTCATGATAGCCATTTCCGCCCTAGAAAAAAGTTTCTGGCTATTCACTCTATGTCTCTCATCATCTTGTACACCTCTAACAAGTCCCCTCTCACCCTCCTTCACTCCAATGAGAAAAGTCCTAGCTTCCTCAACCTTTCTTCATAAGGCTCCAGTCCAGGCAGCATCCTGGTAAATCTCCTCTGTACTCTCTCTAAAACTTCCACATCCTTCCTGTAATGAGGTGACCAGAACTGAACACAATATTCCAAGTGTGGTTTAAGCAGGGCTCTAAAGAGCTTCAGCATAACCTCACGGCTCTTAAACGCAATGTCCTTGATAATGAAAGCCAACACACCATATGCCTTCCTGACAACCCTATCAACTTGGATGGCATCTTTGAGGGGTCTATGGATATGGACCCCAAGATCCCCCTGTTCCTCCACACTGCCAAGAATCCTGCCTTTAACCCTGTATTCAAATTCGCCCTTCCAAAATGAATCGCTTCACATTTTTCCAGGTTGAACTCCATCTTACACTTTTCAGCCCAGTTCTCCATCCTCTCAATGTCCCATTGCAACCTACAACAGTCCTCCATACTAACCACAACTCTACTAACCCACCCTTCCACTTCTTCATCCAAGTCATTTATAAAACTCACGAAGTACAGAGGTCTCAGAATAGATCCCTGTGGAACACCACTGGTCACTGAGTCCCAGGTATTCTATGAACTTTCACCGTCTGTCTTCAATATGCCAGTCAATTCTGTGTCCACACAGCCAAATTTCCCTGTATTCCCATGCCTCCTTACTTTCTGAATGAGCCTACCATGGGGAACGTCTTGCTAAATGTTGAGCCTAATTATAGAGTCATTGAATCATTACGGTGTGGAAACATGCCATTTGGCCCAACAAGCCTACACCGACCCTCCAAAGAGTATCCCACCCAGACCCATTCCCCTACCTATTACTGTACATTTACCCTAACTAATACACCTAACCTATGAAACACTACGGGCAATTTAGCATGACTAATCCACCAAACCTGCACATCTTTGCCCTGTGGGAGGAAACCGGAGCACCCAGAGGAAACCCAGGCAGACACAGGGAGAATGTGCAAAGTCCACACAGTTGCCCGAGGCGGGAAACAAATCCAGGTCCTGGTGTTGTGAGGTAGCAGTGAAAACCACTGAGCCATTATGCAGTCCTGTGATGGCAGCCTTAAATTTTGTTTTATTTGTTCATGGGATGTGGGCATTACTGGCTAGACCAACATTTAATGCCCATCCCTAAATTTACGAAGTACAGTTAAGAATCAACTACAGCCACCGTGCTGCCCAAAGATGTTCTGCCTTTGTTTAAGAAGTGGTGCAAGGAGAAACCTGGGAACTATAGACCTTCGAGTCTCATGTTGGTGGTGGGTACGTTGTTGGAGGTGAATCTGAAAGATAGGATTTTTATGCATTTGGAGAGACAAAGAATAACTATGTAGAGTCAGTATGGTTTTGAGAGAGGCAAATTGTATCTCACAAACTTAAAAGTGCGGGCAAATTTGACTAGATTAATTTAGAATATCTGGTCAGTATGGACTAGCTGGACTCTATGATCTGTTTCCATACTGCACATCTATTTCTCTATGACCAAGATTGATGAGGGCAGAATGGTAGATATTGTTTACTTGGATTTCAGTAAAGCCTTCCACATGGTAGACTAATTTGAAAAGTTAGATTGCATGGAATTCATGGTGAATTTGCCAATTGGATACGAAATATGCTCAATATCAGGAGACAGAAATGATTTAGATGAGGATACAGTAGGCAATGTTATTAAGTTTGCAAATGGCACCAAAACTGGCGGCATAGTCGACAATGAAGAAGCTTAACTGAGATTGAAAAGAGACCTTGATCAGTTGGATCAATGGACTGAGTGGCAGATGGAGTTTAATTTGGATAAATATGAGGTATTGCATTTTGATAAAACAAACAAGGGCAGGACTTATACAATTAAAGGTGGGGCTGGGGGTAGTGTTGTAGCTCAGAGAGATCTAGGGGTTCATGCACATAATTCTTCAAAGTTTGCATCACATGTAGACAGGGTAATTAAGAAGGCATTTAACATACTTGCCTTCATTGTTCAGACCTTTGAATATCGGAGTTGGCAAGTCACATTGAGGTTGTAGAGGATATTGGTGATGCCACCTCTGGTGTACCATGATGCCAGTTCTGTTCATCCTGTTATAGGAAGGATATTATTAAGCCGGAGTGTATTCAGAAGAGAGTTACCAGAATGTTGTCGGAAATGGTTTTACGTGTAAGGACAACTCCGGATGGACTCGGACTTTTTTCATTGAAATGAAGGGGATTTAGGACTGACCCTTATAGAGGTTTATTACATCATGAGTGGAATAGATAGGTGACATTACCCTAGGATGAAGGATACTGGAGGCGTGTTTTTAAGGCGACAGGAGAAACATTTAAAAAAGACATGGGGCAATTTTTTTTAAGATGGAGAGTGGTTCACATTTTGAAAGAACTGCCAGAAGAAGTGATGGATGCAGGTACAGTTACAATATTTAAAAGACATTTGGATAAGTACATGAATAAGAAACGTTCGGATAGATATGGGCCAAGTGCACACAGATGAGTCTAGTTTAGTTTGGGATTATGGTCAGCATGGACTGATTGGACTGAGGGGTCTGTTTCTATGCTGTATGACTCTATAACATGTCTGTGTCAAAGTGATAGCACCAGATTTCCAGTGTACTAATTGCCAGGTTTATTCTGACATATTAATTGGCTTCTTTATGCAGGATGATGTATCCAGATTAATCCATCGTTGAAAATCTCAGCTTTGACTCAAGTTGTTGGCTTGAACTCTATATCAGTAACTCTCCAAACCTTTTTAAATTCACTTGTGGGGAATTGACATTGTTGCGTTTCCATTGCTGGCCTCTAAAAGGGATGGTGGTGAGCCGAATCAAGATGAAGTCCTTTGGATGAAATGTTAAACCAAGTATGCTATCTGCTGGCATGAGTGATATTCAACAGTAGGAGAGTCTCTACAATGGATTGCTGAGGCAAGTCACTGGTTGTTGCCAGCTGATCACCTTGGTGGTAACACAACTTCAGAGAACTGATCTATCTTCCACTCGCAATTAAGAAATAGTTAGGCATCGGTCATGGGTGTGAACCATAACCAGACAGACAGTATGCACTCTGTGCTTCAAGCTCTGCAGCCAGCAGTATAACTTATCACAAAATGTGCGTATTGTCATCCTGACGATGGGGTATGCCATACCACATTAAATGGTTATTCAACCAATTGCAGACTTACAGCTTCCACTACAGCTGTTTGCTTCAACATAAACGAATCGTTGGTGGCAACAAGTCCTGGATATTCGGGCACATTGTTATAGACGACCTCAAAATAATTCCCTTGAGTAGCTGTTATCCAAACCAGCTATCCAAAAAAACAGGCATGCTCCAGTTCATTGGAAGAACTACAAGGTCAGCTCATCAATGTTGAAAGGCTGACATGTTGCTAGTGACGGTGTTGGTCCACATGCCCAAGAAAAATTCCAACATCCTATCTATTACCTTAGATTTGCTAAGGTACACTTTTAATAGTGCTTTTAAAAACCATAATAATATAATTGACAATTGCTACAAATGTACTAAGAACAATTTGAAACATCCTCTGGGTAACTTAATTCCAAGCAACCCAGTTGAAACATGCCCTGTTTATAAAGCTTTTCAGAAATGAGTGGTCTACCCTGTTGAGGATCTCTCACCAGCTGATCAGCAGGAAGGAGCCAATGACTATTCCTCTTGGTCAGTGATTGATTTAAAACTATAGAACAGGATAATAGTGATAAAAATAAACAATCGTTTAACTTTATTTCATGTGCATGCAAGGAGAGCTGATCTGATCAGCTTGAAATGTAAAACTGACTCTGGTGGGATACAAATGTCTCCAAATATTACATAAAACACTACAACGTATATATTACATTATTCACTGGTTTCCCAGAGTTTTCACAGGCACAGCCAATATGTCACCCAAAGGCTGACGCTATCACGCTTAGTGCAGCTTGCCTCTGCATGTGGTTCCCTTTTGCTTTGACAAATGACTGAAAATGAACGAACTGAAACTGATTCAAACCTTGCACAGGGCTAAGTGATCCCACAACTACTCAGTTCATAGAGTCATAGAGATGTACAGCATGGAAACAAACCCTTCAGTCCAACTCGTCTATGCAGACCAGATATCCCAACCCAATCTCGTCCCAATGCCAGCACTTGGCCCATGTCCCTCCAAAACCTTCCTATTCATATACTCATCCAGATGCCTTTTAAATGTTGCAATTGCACCAGCCTCCACCACTCCCTCTGGCAGTTCATTCCATACACATACCACCCTCTGCGTGAAAAGATTGCCCTTTAGGTTACATTTATATCTTTCCCCTCTTAGCCTAAACCTATGCCCTCTAATTCTGGACTCCCCCAACCCCAGGGAAAAAACCTATCTATGCCCGTCAATTTTATAAACCTCTATAATGTCACCCCTCAGTCTCCAACATTCCAGGGAAAACAGCCCCAGCCTGTTCAATGTCTCCCTACAGCTCAAATCCTCCAACCCTGGCAACATCCTTGTAAATCTTTTCTGAACCCTTTCAAGTTTCATAACATCTTTCCAATAGGAAGGAGGCCAGAATTGCACGCAATATTCCAACAGTGCCATAACCAATGTCCAACAGCCGCAACATGACCTCCTAACTCCTGTATTCAATATTCTGACCAATAAAGGAAAGCGTACCAAACACTTTCTTCACTATCCTAAATTACCTGTGACTCCACTTTCGAGGAACTATGAACCTGCACTCCAAGGTCTCTTTGTTCAGCAACAATCCCTTGGACCTTACCATTAAGTGTATAAATCCAGCTAAGATTTGCTTTCCCAAAATGCAGCACCTCGCATTTATCTAAATTAAACTCCATCTGCCACTTCTCAGCTCGTTGGCCCATCTGAAAAACATCCTGTTCTAATCGGAGGTAACCTTCTTCGCTGTCCACTACACCTCCAATTTTGGTGTCATCTGCAAACTTATTAACTATACCTAAGGCTCACATCCAAATCATTTATATGAATGATGAAAAGTAGCGGACCCAGCATCGATCCTTGTGGTACTCCATTGGTTACAGACCTCTAGTCTGGAAAAACAACCTTCCACCACCACCCTGTCTTCTACCTTTGAGCCATTCCGTATTTAAATGGCTTGTTCTCCCTGTATTCCATGAGTTCTAACCTTGCTCACCAGTCTCCCATAGGGAACTTTGTTGAACGCCTTACTGAAGTCCGTACAGATCACATCTACTGCTCTACACTCATCAGTCCTCTTTGTTACTTCTTCAACAAACTCAATCAAGTTTGAGAGATATTACTTCCTACGCACAGAGCCATGTTGACTATCCCTAATCAGTCCTTGCCTTTCCAAATAAATGTACATCCTGTCCCTCATGTTGCCCTCCAACAACTTGCTCACCACCGACGTCAGGCTCACTGGTCTATAGTTCCCTGGCTTGCCCTTAACGCCCTTCTTAAACAGTGGCACCACATTAGCCAATCTCCAGTTTTCTCACACTTCCCCTGTGACTTTCAATGATACACATATCTCAGCAAAAGGCCCAGCAATCACTTCCCTAGCTTCCCACAGAGTTCTAGGGTACACCTGATTACGTCCTGGGGATTTATCCACTTTTACGCATTTATCCAGCACTTTCTCCTCTGTAATATGGACATTTTTCATGATGTCACCATCTATTTCCTTACATTCTATATCTTCCATATCCTCTTCCACAGTAAATACTGATGCAAAATACTCATTTAGTATCTCCCCCATCTCCTGCAACTCCACACAAAGGCTGCCTTGCTGATCTTTGAGGGGCCCTATTCTCTCCCTAGTTACCCTTTTGTCCTTAAATGTATTTGTAAAAACTCTTTGGATTCTCCTTAACTATTTGCCAAAGCTATCTCATGTCTCCTTTTTGCCCTCCTTTCTTAAGTATACTCCTACTGCCTTTGTATTCTAAGGATTCACTCGATCTATCCTGTCTATACCTTACATATGCTTCCTTCTTTTCCTTAGCCGAACTCTCAATTTCTTTAGTCATCCAACATTCCCTATACATACCAGCCTTCCCTGTCACCCTGACAGGAATATACTTTCTCTGGATTCTTGTTATCTCATTTCTAAAGGCTTCCTATTTTCCAGCCATCCGTTTACCTGTGAACATCTGCCCCCAATCAGCTTTTGAACGTTCTTGCCTAATACTGTCAAATTTGGCGTTTCTCCAATTTAGAATTTCAACTTTTAGATCTGGTATGTCCTTTTCCATCACTATTTTAAAACTAACAGAATTATAGTCGCTGGCCCCAAAGTGGTCTCCCATTGACACCTCAGTCACCTGTCCTGCCTTATTTCCCATGGGTAGATCAAGTTTTGCACCTTCTGTAGTAGGTACATCCACATATTGCATCAGAAAACTTTCTTGTACACACTTAAATTTCTCTCCATCTAAACCCTTCACATTATGGCATTCCCAGTCTAAGTTAAAATCCCCTACCATAACCACCCTATTATTCTTATGGATAATGGAGACCTCCTTACAAGTTTGTTTCTCAATTTTCCTGACTATTAGGGGGTCTATAACACAATCCCAATAAGGTAATCATCCCTTTCTTATTTCTCAGTTCCACCCAAATAACTTTCCTGGGTGTATTTCCGGGAATATCCTCCCTCAATACAGTTGTAATGCTATCCCTTATCAAAAACGCCACTCCTCCTTCTCTCTTGCCTCCCTTTCTATCCTTCCTGGAACATTAAGCTGCTAGTCCTGTCCATCCCTGAGCCATGGTTCTGTAATTGCTAGTCCCATGTTCCTAACCATGCCCTCAGTTCATCTGCCTTCCCTGTTAGGTCCCTTGCATTGAAATAAATACAGTTTAGTTTATCAGTCCAACCGTGTTCTCTGCTTTGTCCCTGGCCAGCTTTGACAGTTTGACTCACTTCTGCTCTGAACTGTACCAGATTCAGATTGACCTCTTTGCTCACTATCTCCCTGGGTCCCACCCTCACCTTACTAGTTTAAATCCTCCCGAGCAGCTCTAGCAAATCTTCCTGCCAGTCTAAGCACTTCAGCACTGCTATATCCAGTTGAACATTGGTGGACCAAAGCCGAAGAGAAGGGTCCTCAAATATCCCCACCCTCAATGATGGCAAGAACTAGCAGTTCTATGCAAAAAACAAGTCTGAGTCATTTACACCCATCTTCAGCCAGAAGTGCAAAGTGGATGATCTGTCTTGTAAGGTCCCTAGCATTATAGATGTTGAATTCAGCCAATTCAATTCACCAGGGGTTATTACAGACCAGGAATTAAATACTGCCAGCTACCTAAACACTGCGGCTGCAATGCAAGTCAGATGCTAGGAATTCTGTGGTCAACAATACACCTCGTCACCTTAATGACTGCTGTGTATTTGGTGGCTAAGTATATTGGAATGCTCTCCGCATGCCTGGATGCATACAAATTTCAACAATACTTTTCTAACTTGATACCATTTGTTACAAAGCACATGACTGGCATATCATCCATCATTTTCAACACTCACACTCTACACCACTGACAGAGTGACAGCAATGCACAGTCAACAAGATGTACTGCAGCAACTCAAGTTTCTTCCATACTCAAGCCTACAACCTCTACCTCCTGAAAGGACAAGGGCATCAGATGGAAGGGAACAGACAAGCTGGTACGTCCCTACCAAACCACACACCATCCTAATTGAAATTATATTATCCTTTCACTGTCACTCGGTCAAAATCCTGGAACTTCCTTTCTTACCAGGAACTGTCAGTATACCTACATCACAGATTGCAGAAACTCAAAGATAGTTTAGAATTGTCTCCAGGACAATTAGGAATTGACAATAAATATTGGCCCAGCCAGTGATTCTAACTGCCATGGTGAAAAGGAATGTCAGCCCATCCATTACATTGAACATTCAACCACTCCAAACACTGATGCAGCAATGTACAAAATACAATGCACCAAGTCTCCTTTGACTACACTTTTCAAACCTGAAGCCCTTACAACCTAGAATGACGAAGACAGCAGATGCATGGAAACATTACTCCATGCAAGTTTGTCTCCAAGCCACACACCATCCTGACTTGGAACTTAAGACCATTCCTTCCTAACAGCAACGGCTAAGATGACAGCTAACCTCTACTTTCTGTGGGACAATTCAGATAGATACCACATGATGATGTTGCCAGCAAAGGCCATATTCCAGGAAATAACAACAAAAATAAAACAAATATTCTGTCTTCTCCCATTCCTTGAGGTGGTCAGTTATTAAATAGCTTTGGGATTCCTAAGTGGTAACAATTAAACTTTTAGAATTCTGTACCTGATTTCTTATCCTCTTGTTTGCCCTACCTTAATTTTATTGATCTGAAAGTTGTGAATTATGAGTAGACAGGTTTTAAATTAGAGGCTTTATTTTATAACCACCAACTAATCGGGATAAACTTAACCATCTTGAAGTTCCTTAGCTCTGTCTACAGAATCAGTAAAAGTCTTTAGAACTCAAAAGGTCAACTGCACTTTTCTCAGTCTTTATGCAGCTAAGCTAAATTGTGGAACACAGCCAATTACTCAACAGAAAACAGGGATGAATGTGACATCTTCTAGACATTTGAAGGAGCTAACCTGGAAGGATATCATGCGCTGACTCTTGCCCCTATCCTTTACAAGGTTGTGGTCAATTAGCTTTAAAGGAGACTTTCTCTTTTTAACCCCTGTCATTGATTCAAAGAGTAATTGGAAATAGTTTGCAACAAAACGTAAAAAGCAAAATTAGAGCAAATTAAACACACTAACAACAAGAAGAGGTGACTGGTCTTTATTTTTAACCTCAAACTTTTATTCAATTGTGCAAAATTTGTAAGATTCCCTTGTCACAATCTTTTGAGACAATATGAAATTTGCAAATACAGAAGTTTTGAGAGCTTACAAATTAAGCACTTAGATTTGAGAGGTGCATGTAAAGCACGAGGAATTTTAGCAGAAGCAATTGAGACAGCGGAGAATACAAGTTTAAGGGAGGAATAGAGAGCAAGTTGAAGAGGAAGATGGCAAGTTAATGGGAAGGAAAATCCAAACCTGCTGAACAAGACTTTTCACTGTATTTGTAATAAATACACATGATAATAAATCAAATCAAATGGAGGACAGTTTTTAATTAGGAACATTTCAATTATATATTTTGTAAAAGTGACCAAGGTGCAGTAATTCTTCTTGTTCTCCCTCGTACATCACTTTCTCCCTAAAGCTTCTCCCCTGCTGTTCAACTTAATGGACTTGCTCTCAGGCTTTTGTCCGAAACATTGACTTTCCTGCTCCTCAGATGCTGCCTGACTTGCTGTGCTTTTCCAGCACCACTTTAATCTTGCCCTCATCTTATACTCATACTTATCCAGTCAGATTCTGTCACGTAATTCCCCATTTTTTCAATCTGGATTTGAATTTTTGTCTAATTATTCTCCTACAAGCATTTTGGGACTTTTCACCGACATCACGAAGGGTTTTCAACACAAGCTGCCATCACTGAATTCACACAAAGTTGAAAGCACCGATTTGACTAAGTGCTCCCTCTTTAGTTAGTCATCAAAACATTAACAATTCCCGTGGATAGAAAAACCTGTGGCACTAAGATCAGAGTTGCAGGATAGCTATCTGCACCTACTAGATATAAAGGATAGTTTTACCAACTCACTGCAAGGAAATACTTCTGTAACACAGAGGAGGGCATTGTTAATGATTTCCAGGAAAATAAAAAAATAATTTGACATTAATGACCCCAGATTAACCACAATCATACTGAATGGTGGAATGGGCTTGAGGGACTGAATTGCTGACCCTGTTCCTAGTTCTTATGCATGTTTGATATTTCATACCATTTTATAAAATATAAAGATCAGTAGATGGGGAACTCATCCAAATGTCAGGTTATTTAAATACGATAGGAGAAAGTGAGGACTGCAGATGCTGGAGATCAGAGCTGATAATGTGTTGCTGGAAAAGCGCAGCTGATCAGGCAGCATCCAAGGAGCAGGAGAATCGACGTTTCGAGCACGAGTCCTTCTTCAGGAAAGAGGAACGTGTGCCAAGCAAGCTAAGATAAAAAGGTAGGGAGGAGGGACTTGGGGGAGGGGCATTGGAAATGCGATAGGTGGAAGGAGGATAAGGTGAGGGTGATAAGGTGAGGGTGATAAGGTGAGGGTGATAAGGTGAGGGTGATAAGGTGAGGGTGATAAGGTGAGGGTGATAAGGTGAGGGTGATAAGGTGAGGGTGATAAGGTGAGGGTGATAAGGTGAGGGTGATAGGCCGGAGTGGGGGTGGGGAAGGAGAGATCAGGAAGATGATTGCAGGTTAGGAAGGTGGTGCTGAGTTCGAGGTTGGGACTAAGACAAGGTGGGGAAAGGGGAAATGAGGAAACTGGAGAAGTCTGAGTTCAATCCTTGTGGCTGGAGGTTTCCTAAGCGGAAGATGAGGCGTTCTTCTTCCAACCGTCGTGTTGCTATGGTCTGGCGATGGAGGAGTCCAAGGAACTGCATGTCCTTGGTGGAATGGGAGGGGGAGTTGAAGTGTTGAACCACAGGGTGGTTGGGTTGGTTGGTCTGGGTGTCCCATCTTCCGCACCACCCCCCACCTTTTTCTCCACTACATCGATAACTGTATTGGCGCTGCCTCGTGCTCCCACGAGGAGGTTGAACAGTTCATCCACTTTACTAACACCTTCCACCCTGACCTCAAATTTACCTGGACCTTCTCAGACCTCTCCATTTCTATATCGGGCAACTGAATCAACACAGACATTTACTATAAACCGCCTACTTGCGGAACGTTTCAGAGAACACCTCTGGGACACCCGAACCAACCAACCCAACCACCCCATGGTTCAACACTTCAACTCCCCCTCCCATTCCGCCAAGGACATGCAGGTCCTTGGACTCCTCCATCGCCAGACCATAGCAACACGACGGCTGGAGGAAGAGCGTTTCATCTTCCACCTAGGAACCCTCCAACCACAAGGGATGAACTCAGATTTCTCCAGTTTCCTCATTTCCCCTCCCCCCATCTTGTCTCAGTCCTAACCCTCGAACTCAGCACCACCTTCCTAACCTGCAATCTTCTTCCTGACCTCTCCGCCCCCACCCCCACTCTGGCCTATCACCCTCACCTTAACCTCCTTCCACCTATCGCATTTCCAACGCCTCTCCCCCAAGTCCCTCCTCCCTACCTTTTATCTTAGCCTGCTGGACACACTCTCCTCATTCCTGAAGAAGGGCTCATGCCCGAAACATCGATTCTCCTGCTCCTTGTATGCTGCCTGACCTGCTGCACTTTTCCAGCAACACATTTTCAGCACGTATTTACATATGATATCTAACAAGAATTTTTTAAAAACAAATGAAATGGATTTCAGTGAGATTATAAAAATGAATTTTGCACATTTCAGTCCCAAAATGGATTAATAACATGGATTACATAAAACACACCTATTTGCAATTCTTATGACCCCTAATTCAGCAAAGCTGCAAAACAATTACTTCAAACATATTAACCATTTTGCTAAAACAGTGGGAAAGGAGATTTCAAACACTGTGTCAAGCATTTCTACGCTTCTAATCAGCGTAATTTTAATACTTAAAACCTTTATACAATTCTGTAATAGATCAATCCAAGTGATACTCGCGTTATTCTGGTACTTTTCAATGAAGACTTTATTCCAAAACTTGAATGTGGTGCTGATCAGACATGGTACAAATGAATGCTCTCTTCCACCAAAAAGCTAATGAGAAGTAGTCAAGAAAAGTTCTCCGTTCTCATCTTCAGACATGTTGAGCTGGTCCCAAGTCAGGTTTGTTTAAAAGCTCAACTGTTCTTCCAGCTTTGCTCTCTTCAAAAATTACAATCTAATTTAAAAACGGAAAGATGTCAAATCATAATTACAAATGAAAAAGGTAAGGGGACTCTGGTACAAATTTACAGTACAATAGTAACACAGAAAAACATAAAACTGTTACTTTTTAACACAATGCTGCCATGGGATGCTGTGCCATCCAGAGCTGCCTTGATGATTTAACAGTGCCAGTGACAGAAGAAAGAAGGATCAGTTTAAATCCCAGAGGAATGTATATAAGCTGCACCTAGCCATTGACCACACACCACCCTCCCCCCAAAAAATACAAAACAAAGTCTGTAGCTCTTCCATGAGCTAATAACTAGTCTGCTCACAGTCATAAAATGCTGTGGATGGGCTAAATTGATGTACTGTGCAATCCCAGTAGGAAAAAGTACTATCTTTTGATGCTGATCTGAAAATTAACACTTCAGAGAATAGAATACCACACAAGTATCAGCCTAAATGATGAATTTTGATCATAGGTGAGGGCTTAAATCTTAAACCTAGGTATCTAGCTCAAAAGGTGACAGCAGTAATGGTGCAGTCAACTCCAAACTTTCCTATTGTCAGAGCTCATCGTTTAAAGTTCACATTGGGTTTGTTCAAGATTAACACTGATTATTATTTATCACCTGCTGTCACTAATCACTGCATTTTTCCATTCACAAATAAGTTGACTTGTTTTTGGCATCAAAAATAATCTGTAGGGAAAGGTATGAAACGATGTTAGAAAATGAAGTAAGGGAGATAGAATGCTGAGAGGAGAGTTTCATTCAAAACACTAGCGTGTAACCGAATTTTGGATTTGTATTTTTAAAATTCTTACATTGAAATTTTGCTTCATTGCTGAGAGATTAAAGTTCAGGGTTCTTTGGAACAGCTCCCCCATCATTTCTGCTCTAATATGGAATAAGGCAATATGGAAGCCCAGTTAACTGTATTGTCAGAACTACTGCACAAAGGGTGAATTTGATCCAAAAAAATTTTACTTGTGACCGTTGTAACTGATACCAATAGAGAGGAATGAAAATGTAATGGATTCCAATGGCTGGATATTCTGGCTTCTTACCTCATTACTGCCATGCTGTAGCCAAGGGGCTGGTAAGTATAATGTCTGTTGTGGCCCTATTTCCCAGTAACGGCCTAAATTCATTCCATTCACAAAAACCACTCCTTTTGTCCAGCCCTGAAAGTTACAAGAAGAAAATAAAATAACTTGATTGAAAAGAAAATCAGTTCTGAACAAGGGATGCTGGTCCTGAAACATTAACTCTGCTTCCTCTCCACACACACACTGCCAGACCTCCTGATTTTTTTCCCAGTGATTTTTGGTTTCCAGCATCCGCAGTCCTTTGGTTTTTTTTTTGAGTGGCACTCGATTGTAAATGTTTCACAAGAATACGCAATAGGCAAAAGGAGTACAGAGAGTTGACGAGCTGGCTGGAAATACAATTGCTGAGCCTAAATATCATTGAAGTGAGTACTGGAATGGTTAGAACCCCCCCAAAAAAATTCACTTCACCCTCCAAGTCCTTGCATTTTTTCTCCATTCACATGAAGTTCCCAATTCCCATTGGGAAGCCACAATTAGTCTGCTCCACCTGCCAGCCAGCAACTCCAGTTTGGAATGGCTTGGAGTAAAACAGGTTTTACCTCACTGTGCCTTTCGTTATTTGGCCAATCACCTTAAATCAGCATTTTCTGGTTCCCAAACCATTTGTCAATGGGAAAATTTCTCTCCATCTCTCATCCAGACATGATTATGAATAGCTATCTCAAAACTTCTCTCAACTTCCCCTTTTCTAAGGAGAACCTTGTCTGAGAATAGCAACTCAAGTCTCTCGTCTCCAGAACCACTTGCTGAAAAGCATTGGAGAGGTTGCAGAAAAGATTTACATCTTTCTTAAAGTGTGGTGTCAAGATTAGACACTATATTCCAGTTGAGGATGAATCACGGTTTCACTTGGGTTTATCATGACTTTCTTATTTCCTACGCTATTCCTCAATTTATACAGTAGAATTATAACTATTCTCCATCCATATTGCCCTCCTTCATTCTATCTACAAAAATGTCTCAAATTGAATTTCTCCACATTAAACAACATTTACCACATCTCTGTCTAACCCACTAACCTATATATCTAGTCTTGTTCACTTCCTTCTGTAGTTTACCACTATCCTCCTTCCAGTCCACAACACTTGCAATTTTTGTGCCATGTGAACATGCTATAACTCTATCTTTCTTTGAAGTGTTTTTTCAATGCACCTTTGTTTACTTGAATATTACTTGAAGCTTAAGAGGTGTTAAGAGAATTAAACTTTCCAAGTCATTATGAGTGGCTGTGCTTGAGGGATAATTTTATGAACATTTCAAAGATTTGCTCATGTTATTGCAGGGTTCATTGGTTCTGTACCTAGTGGAACCTGGAAGAACTCTTCAAATATTAGAACACTGTACATTTGATTTTTGAAAATTGTTCAGTCACCCACACATGTTCTGAAGAACATAGAAAATCAACTTCTGCTGTAGAGAACAGGTTGCAAGGTGTGAACATTTCCACAATGCTGTTCGGTTCATTTCAATGGCCATTTACATTTTCAGATCAAAGCCCTATCATTAATCACTGAATTAACACAAATAAATCACATATCATTTCAGCATAAAATGCAAGTCTGATATCACTTAATACTTTTACTGTCAAAAGGTTCCCAACTCCAGATTAGTCATTTCCACTAATTTACAACTCATTGGGGAACCGTCCAGCACATCTTATGCAAACCCCAGTCCAATACCATCAAAATTGCAGAGAGGTTTTAAATGCAGACAAGGTTTACTGAATGCAGGCTTATTCTTCATATTCTTACACTGGAGTTATAAAATATCTGAAGGTAGAAATTGGAGCAGCTATCACAGAAACAGATCATGTCTCTTATCTTTAAAACTGACAAAAGTTAAAATGTTTTTTCTTAAATATTCTTCTCACAGCAAGGTTTCCCACTGATTTTAGTAGCATCAGCAAATGCAGCTACACGGTCTCTTTATCCAGTTAATTAATGTGGATTGTAAATAGTTAAGGCAGTAGTAATGATCCCTGGGGAATCTCACTATAGTGAGCCAAACTGAAATAAACTCATTTATCATAGGCACACTGTTTACTGTCAGTCAATGCTCTAACATTTTAATTCTTACCTTGTGTCATAAACTGTAATGTGACATTTTAGTGACCACCTTTGGAAATCACTATATGGACTGGTTTTCCTTTACAGATTTGGTGGTTACAATTTGTCAACTACTTTGTTTTCCTGTTGGTGTTGCTCGATTGCAATATGATTTTTTAAAATGTCCTATTATCCTTGATAATGAATTCTGGCATTTTTCCAATCATAAATATCCAACTAAGTGGCCCATAATTTCCTGCTTCTAGACCCCTTCCTTTCTTGAATCGAGGTATCATGTTTGTGCTTTTCCAACCACTGGTCGCTTTTAAGAAGGGGAATTTTGAATGGTTATACCCATATCAACCACTTATTTTAAGACCCAGGATGCAGGGAATTAGCTCCAGGACACTTGTTAGTGTTCCATAGGAACATTATTAAGCAACACCTGGCACTTGTAGAAATATCAAAACAGATAAAGAGAAGATAGAAGATTGCTCAAAGCATTATTTTTAAAGGAGCATAACAGAAGGCAGAGGGGAATTAATACTGACTGGCAACTGTTTGGATTCTACTCAAGCACAATACATATCTCAGTCCAACTATGTACTGCTCAGAACAGGGCTAGAAGCTATCAAAGTGAATCGTTCCCAAATCAGCAAGGAACCACCAGTTCTCACGACAAACAGAAAGAAAAAAATAATGTTAAAAGGTAGGTGGTTTTCAAATTTAAAAACTCTAGGGACTTTGGAATTACTAGCCACCTTAAACGAACCTCTGCTCTATGAGCAATCTATTTTGAAGATACATGCAAGAATTGGCAAATAAGACATAAATTTCAAGAGATTTTGAACTTCAATGTGGAAAAAAGGAGTAATTCTGCCTATCAAATTGAAAGTCTTAGATGAATAGCCCTGCTTATTATGTGCTTTGTATGTCAGTCATGACTTGCGTACTACCTTCGTGCCAAGAAGCTTTAACCACTTTCATTTGACCTGCTTTCAGAAACTTCAGAAGATCAAATGGCAGGACCAAACTGCAAGCCACATGTGCTCATTTGAACGGATACGTCAAACCACCAAACCATTGCGAAACAGTCACAATTAAGTTGGGCTAATTTTGCAGTCAGAATGCTTAACACTCATGTATCAAAGTGAATCTTCTATGGATAGCTCCCCTGGGGTGTGCTCTCATGGCAGTCAAAAGAAGCACTCACCAAAAGGACATCAGGAAGTCTTTAGTTAGGAGGTTTGATGTGGGCTATAAGTCCTGTGAGAAGCCTGTCCAGGTTCACTGGGCAAGGTGATCCAATATGTAGATGGTGGTAGTGCAGTTGATGTAGGTTATATGGATTTCAGCAAAGCTTTTGACATGGTCCCAAATGAGAGACTGATAAAGAAGGTAAAAGCACATGGGGTCTGGGGTAACTTGGCAAGACTGACAAAAAATTGATTTAGTGGTAGGAGACCGAGGTGGTAGTACAAAGATGTTTGAGAGATTGGAAGCCAGTACGCACGGATTCCTCAGGGATCAGTGCTCATTCCCTCATTGTTTGTGCTATATATAACTGATTTGATGAGAACAGTATGAGGGAAGGTGGTAAGTGAATGATAAGTTTGCTGATGACAAAGATTAGCCAGATGGTCAATACTGAGGAAAGTTTCAAGTTCCAGGAAGATATAGATGGGTTGGTTTAATGGACAGATAAGTGGTAGATGGAATTTAACCCTGATAAGTGAGGGGTGATGGACGCACTTTGGATAAAGCAACAAGATAAGGGAATAATCAATGAACGATAGTACACTAGGATGCTCAGAAGAACAGAGATCTTGGGTTGTTTGTCCACACATCCCTGAAGGCAGCAGGAGAGATTAAAAGGGTGCTTAAGGCAGCATACAGGAAACGTGCCTTTATCCATAATGGCACAGATTATAGAGTAGTGAGTTATATTGGAACTATACAAAACCTTTGTTTGACTGCAGCTGGAGTAGTGTGTGCAGTTGTGGCTGCAAGACTGTAGGAAGGATTGTAGAGGAGATTCATCAGGATGTTATCTGGGTGGAGCATTTTTACGAGAAAGAAAAGCTGGATAGGTTCAGGTTACTTTCTTTTGAACAGAGAAAGCTGAGGGTCATTTGATTGAGCTATATACCATTACGAGGGTCATGGGCAGGGTGGATAGCAATCAGCTGTTCCCCTTAATTCAAGGGCCACTAATATACTCAACCTCATTCAGGTCAAACAAATTTATTTGATTGACACTTCACCTAACAACTTCAATTTTCATTCTCTCCACCACTGATGCACAATGTCAGCAGTTTGTATCATTTACAAGATGCATTGCAACAACTCACCATGGCCCCTGAAGCAGCAGCTTCCCAACCCAGGGCTTCTACCATTTAGAGTGACAAAGACAGAAGATGCAAGTGAACGTTGCCATCTGCAAGCTCTTCTCCAAACCGTAGACCATGCCAACTTCCTTTACTATTGCGAGGTCAAAATCTTTGAATTCCCTAACTGCATTGTTCCTACACTCAAAGAGCTGCTGTGGTTGAAGGAAACTCATCATCTTCCTTTTGGCAATGAATGCTGGCCTAGCCAGTGATGCCCATATCTCGTGATGAACAAATAAACAAAAAATGCATTAAAAACATTTAACAATTAATTTGATTGAGTACTTCACTGAAGTACTAGCTCTTTTGGATTACCAGTTCCTCGTACATCATGGAATCATTTAACAATGAACAGAGGCAGATTATACCCGTTCCTAGAAAGTTGTCTAACGGCAGGAAAAGGAGGAACTCCAAGAGTAACCTGATCTGCAATTAACTTGAATTTATTTTTAGAATTAGAGTAGGTTCTGCCAGGTGTGTGGACTTCCCATCTGGGTTTCCTGTGTCTGTTCTGCCCGGGCTCATTCAGCACTACCAAGGTCAAGAAACACAAATTAACCCTACATTTTCTTAAAACTCAATCTAATGTTTGTTGTTTAAAAAAAGAACTAAACAATGAATGGCAACATAAACATGGCCCAAAGTGAAATTACAATCTGTTATTCAGGGATTTGAATTTAATCTCACGAAATGGATAGGACTGATCTAAATTGATGCCAGGCCTCAGTCTGTCTCTGTTCTCCCTCAATACTGTCTGTCATGTCTCAGTTCTTGGTGCAAACTGCAAGGAGAATGAATAGAGTCTGAATCAATACATTCTCTGGTCTCAACTGTGTTCAAGAAATTGCAGTAATTAAGAGTAAAGGGGAAATAAAGAGCAGATTTGACAACATTTTGAAAATTCAAAGAGAACTGTCAGCACCACACCAGGAATAACAATTAATAAACACAGTGATCTGTTCAGTTAGAACACAGACACATTCTAAAACTTAAACTGCCACAGAATGAATCTTCAGTTATGTCAGATTTTCAATCACAGCTGAAATGTTTCAAAATTCTAAAAAAAAATTCCTTTAAAAAAATTGTTTACAAACAGAAGCATCATATTTTCTTCCCATGTTGGGTTGAATTTGACCTTTCGTAGTTCTATAATCTGTTATTTCATTTTCTCTTCCAACTGCTTTATTGAAGAAGTTGTGCATTAAGGATGCAAGTTACACATTTTGTTTTACACAAGTTATACATACCAATAATCAGCAAACCTAATGTCATTTATGAAATATCCTGCAAGGACAGTAACAAACACTATATTGGACAGACAGGCAGAAAAGTAGCTACCAAGATACACAGACACCAACTAGCCACCAAAAGACATGACCGACTATCAATAGTATCCTTACAAATATACAAAGGTGGACACCACTTTGACTGGGACAACATACCCACCATATGACAGGCTAAACAGAGACATGAACAGGAATTCCAAGAGGCCTGGCATTCAAACAGGAACTCCATCAATAAACACATCGACTTGGACCCCATTTACCAACTTCTGAGAAAAAGAACAGAAATGATATTATACACCACAACAGACCGAGACACACAAATAGAAAGTAGGACAGAACACCAGCGGTTCACCAGAGGCTCAGTGATGATGTTACCTAACTTCGTGATGAAACATCTGAAACAAACCTACCAGCTCAGCGAGTAAACTTACAATCTGAACCTCATCCCGAGCTACAAATCTTCTCAAAAATCACAAGTATTTTGTTTCAAATACCCCTACCCACAAACAGGACGTAGAAATTATTTTCCTCACCTTAAGTTTAATGAAAGTATCATAAGGCAACGAATCCACGTACAGTACACCGTAGAAAAAGGCAGGTAACGTCGGATTTTCAGGAACAGAATTCAACTGGATAGCTGAGAAACTTCAACCGAAAAGAGACAAAGAAAAAGTTGGCAGTATTATTCCTAATAAACAATATTCAACTTAACAGATGATACCACCTTTATTAATTGAAGTGATCCTTGAGTCAAACAGCAAGTGCAAGGTTAAATATTTCTCAGACACTAAGCTTACAAAGTTTAGAAACAATGAACCAACTTATTTGTGGATATGAGTCACATGGTATGTCCAGTGACAGTATCACAGATGCTTCGCCCGTTAGCATCCTGCTGGGCAACTGATGCTTTTCATTTGCCTTGATCCTGCAAGTCTGTTCTGGACAGACAGCTCAGGGTTGACTTTCACTTCTACAATTAAAAAAAATCCATTTCATTCAGATGAAGTGTCCCTGCCTGCCAAGCTGATCTTTTATGCAAAAGATATTCTCTCCTTCTGTGACAGGGATAAGTGGACATCGTCATACCAAATGCCCCCAGCAATGGTATCCTCTGCTTCTTAATTAGATTACATATTGATGGTATTCCTGCATCATTGTTGAGACATCCTAAATTTCAGTCCTTAATGGTATCAGTCATGGGTAGCACTGCGATTGTAACACAATTAGAATAGTGTATAAACTACTTTAAAGTCTGTATTGCTGAAGAAGTCTCCTGGTTTACCAATGTAAAATAAATGCTGCTTGACAATTCAATGAAAGACGCAGCGTTGAGTGGTGGTTAAAAATACTTCAGAAATATTTCTTCAGTGTGGTATTATTGTGTAGAACAACACTGGCAAATGAATAGTGGATAAACTGGACCAAGACATTCTATGGTGCTTTACTTGCAAGAATACGACAATTGGTCTCTCTGGTTTACCGTCCAAGAAAAGTTGCTAAACTTTCCACTCCTGAGTGGAACACTTAGCAGCTTTTCTTGTTTCCTAAACCAGGGATAGATACTGAAAGCCAATTGCAGAGTCTGTTTCCGGAAGTGTGTGCATGTACACATATACCCATACAGACAAATGGAGACTACACAAGAACAGAAACAGACCCAGCTCTAAAACACTGCTCTGTCAATTAGTCTAAGCTCAACACAAAAAGCAGAAGAGATACCACAGAGAAGCAGTGTCCATAATCCAGCGAGGAAGTGATGGACAAAAAAAGGCTTGGCATAAGTATGAAGACATACATTTTATATTACATAGACTAGAATCTTTCAATAAAGTGAAGGCGGCATTTGGTCAGAGCATTGAGTATTGGAGTTGGGAAGTCATGCTGCGGCTGTACAGGACATTAGGCCACATTTGGAAAATTGTGTGTAATTCAGGTCTCCTTCCTATAGGAAGGATGTTGCGAAACTTGAACAGATCCAGAAAAGATTTACAAGGATGCTGCCAGGATTGGAGGATTCTGGCAAAAGGGAGAGGCTGAATTTGGGCCAAATGCTGACAAATGGGACTAGATTCATTTAGAATATCTGGTTGGCATGGACGAGTTGGGCCGAAGGGTCTGTTTCCGTGCTGTATGTCTCTGAGTCTAAACCAACCATTATTTCTGTGGGACCATTGTTGATGAGGCACTAATGCATAAGCAGCCTGAATTCAATTCACAATGAGAGTGGCACAATGGTAGCATGCACTTAGATTGGCATGGGTTACCTATGTGTGAAGTTAAGAAATGGGTTCAAACTAGGCCAAGTCACAGCAGTATTATTTGGGATGAGTGTTCCAATGGACAACTAAAGGTAGGAAATTCAAATTTCTCCTATGGCTCATCACAAAATCTATCCAAGATTGTGGAGCAACCTGTAAACAGTAATCTAAACTCCGTATACAATGAACAGATGGAAAACTATGAAAACTTTCTTTGTCTGGTCTTTGTTATCCTCTCAACTACTGGTTCTATTCACTAAGCGTTTTAACCATTTGTAATTTAGGATGGAGTTCAGGAAGTTTCAAGTGATTAAAATTAAAAAAAAGCAAGGGCCATAGTACCTTGACATGCTGATGTATTTACCCTTGAATGCATTTTTTGATTCATTCGTAGGATGTGGGTATGGCTGATTTATTGTTTAGTATTTATTGCTCATCCCCAGTTGCGATTGCGAAGGTGATGGTGAGCTGCCTCTTGATCTGCTATAGGCAGGCAACAATGCTGCTGAAGGTGTTTGGGCCAAGGACATTACCATGAGGAACTCCTGCAGAGATGTACTTGAGTTGAGAGGACTAACCTGAAATGACCACAACCAGATTCCTGTGTTTCTGGTATGACTCCAACCAGTGCAGAGTCTTCCTCCTGATTCTCACTGACTCTGGTTTATATAGGGCTCCAGAGTCAATTGCAGCCTTAATGTTAAGGGCAATCACTCTCCCTTCACCTGTGGAATTCAGCTCTTCCGTAACCTTCCATTACTTTACTGATGATCATGAGTAGATTGATTGGCTGTAAATGACCAAGTTGGATTTGCCCTGCTGTTGTGGATAAGACATCCCTGGGTAATCTTCCACACTGTCAGTTAGATGACAGTGTCGTACATGGGAACATGGCCGCACAAGTCCTGCAGCATATCTTTAGAACTATTGCTCAGGGCCCAAAATCGTTTCAGTATCCCTTGGAACTGCACTACTTGTCAAAGCAGGATAAATGGCTACAGAAAGCAGGCAGGAGAGTGGAGTTGAGACCAGAATATGATCAACTATGATCATGTTAAATAGATGGAGTAGGCTCGAAGGGCTGAACTGCCTACTCCTAAATCCCATACTCTGATATTATGGTAAAAGTTTATAAAGTACCAGAATACAATGTCTTAATAGCAGTATGAGTTAATGTATCAATGAGTAGCTGTGTAAGTGGTTTGAGCAACTGTGGCAGGGGTCTGGGGGGAAAGAGAGATGGGGGTGATGATGGAGCCAACTGTTTAATGCAGAGAGGTAGGGTGATATTCTTGAGTTGGGGGCCAGTTGCATCGAGAGTTAGAACTGGTTTTAATCAAACAAACTTTCCAGGCAAGCTCTGTGAAATCTGCGACGTTAATTCAGACTTTGTTGGAGGCCTCTGGATACAGAGTGATTGCCCATTGATTGTTAAAACCACCTGGGAAATTTCTACACAGTCATTGCATTGGGACTTCTAATGGCTCTGACTATTCACTCCAGAAGATCTGAGGTAATATGTGCAAAAAATAATTATTACAAGTAGTGTTGAAAATATACAAGTTAAGGTTGCACAATATAACAAATCATTGAAAGCATGGTAAACTCCTAATATTTTACCTTTCAATAAAATTTGTTTTCATCTCTAAGGGGTAGATTGTAAAGTCCTTCAAAGGTTCCTTATTCAGAAAGACATCACCTATGAGACCTGAAAAATCAAAGCAAACAAGTTTTTTTTAAACGCAATCACCAGTTTTTATGAGGTGTACTCACTTTGAACTGGGATATTAGTAATCTAATCACAGGAGAACACAAGGAGTCCATAATTTCTTTCAAGACATCATGAAGTGATTCTCCTGTTTTTTTCCTTCATTTTAGTCAAATCACCTCTGAATAATCACTCAGTAAACATGTTATGACACAGCTTCATGGTAGGAGAAACATGAACTGAGACTTATTGGCTAAGAGGTAGGGAGACGACACTCTGTCACAATGGTTTATCACTTTAGTGAATTATAAATAATGGAAATATCTTCAGGTGACCATGGTTCAGAGCAAAAGCCACTGAACAACTTGCATAAGGAATCTGGAACAGACAAAAACGTCACAAGGTCTTTTCAGAAGTGTACTCAATAAAAATGAGTAGGCAGAAGTGGGTACTGCAGATGCTGGAGATTAGAGTTAAGATTAGAGTGGTGCTGGAAAATCCCAGCATGTCTGGCAGCATCCGAGGAGCAGGAAAATCGACGTTTCGGGCAAAAGCCCTTCATCGGACTCCGGAGAAGGGCATTTGCCTGAAACGTCGATTTTCCTGCTCCTCAGATGCTGCCTGACTTGCTGGGATTTTCCAGCACCACTCTAATCTTGACTCAATAGAAATGAATGTCAACTTAGTGGAGATATTGAGAGAGGTCACTAGAAGCTTGGACAAAAAAGTGGGATTTTAAAGGAGGATATTCAAGGAGAAGATTGATTTGGCTGAAGGGAGGGGTTGCAGGAGTGGAGCACAGGAGGTTGGCAGCGAAGAAACATGGGGGCTGCAGAGTTAGATGATGGTAAAGTACGAGGTGAAGTTTAAATTGGATTCCTTGGGGCAGCGGGAGACAATACAGGTGTGTTTGAGGTTGCATGATTTGGTACATTAGGGTAGTGAAATTTTAATAAACCGAAATCTATGGCAACATGAAGAATGACTAGAAGAACATAGGAAAAGTTGAGATCAGAGGTGAAAAAGAAGTACCATCAGCTATAACTAGATTAAATGAAAATAATGGTATGAAAAATTATCAGGGGTATTAAGGAATGTAAAGTTAAGGTTAAAATCAGATTGGCCATTGTTCTATGAATTTCAGAGCATTTTTGTAAATATTTTTCCAATTAATCGGAGAAGTAGGTGAAGTATCACAGCATGGATTTGTTAAGAGCAAGTCATGACTGACTAATTGCTGGAGATTTCTGAAAATGTATCAGAGAGAGTTGGCAAGGGCAATGCGGTCGATGTGGTACACAATTACTTCCAGAAGACAATGCCACACAATAGACCTGTAAGAAAAGTTACAGTTTATGGAATCAATCAGTCAGCAACATAAATACAGGGAGAGATGTTTAGTAAGTATTTTTTGGGCTGGATGGTGACTCAATCTTTACATGATCTGGAGAAGCATTTAGATCTTGGTAAACTGGTTGATAGATTGATCAATTAATTGATTCATTGTGTCACATGTAGTGAGATGCAGTGAAAAGTATTGTTTTGTATGCTATTCAGGCAGATTATACCTTACGAAGTGCACCAGAGGGGAGTAGAACAGTGTGCAGAATTCAGTGTTACAGCCACGGAAAAGGCAGGGAGAGGGAGAGGGAGAGGGAGAGGGAGAGGGAGAGGGAGAGATCAGAATTAACATTTAAGAGTTTCATTCAAAAGTCGGAAAACAATGCAGAGGAAGCTATTCTTGAATCCATTTGTATGTGTATTCAAACCTTTATATTTTCTGCCCAATGAAAGAGAGTGTAACCAGAAGGGGATGGGTCTTCAATTACATTGGTTGCTTTCCTGAGGTGCGGGAAGTATAGAAGTCAGAGGATGGAAGGCTGGCATGTGTAATGCACTGGGCTATGTTCACAAGTCTCTGTAGTTTCTTGTGGTCTTGGCAACTGCTGTTTCCAAGACCACAATGTGATGCATCTATATAGGAAGCTTCCTATGGTGCATCTATAAAACGGATGAGTGTTGATGTGGACATGCAAAATTCCTTAGCCTCCCGAGGAAGTAGCGATGTTGTTGTGCTTCCTTGACCATTGCGTTGACGTGGGTGACCAGGGCAGATTGTGGGGATCATCACTTGACCTCTTGATCACCTCTACTTCAGCACCAGTGATGCAGACGAGGGGTTGCCCTCCACTCTGCTTCCTGAAGTCAGTGACCAGCTGCTTTGTCTTGCTATCATTGATGGAGAGATTGTTGTCTTTACACCATGCCACTAGCACTCTTTCCTGTATTCTGTCTCATCATTGTTTAAGATCTGACCTACAATGGCGGTATTCTGCATTTACAAGTTTTCTGAGTTGGGGTGGAACTTGCCACATGGTTGTGAATGTATAAGGAGTATAGTAGGGGCTGAGTATGCGATGTTACAGGGCACTAGTGTCGAGGATTACAGTGGAGGAGATGTTGTTGCAATCTTACTGATTGCAGTCTATGGGTCAGGAAGTCTAGAATCCAGTTATGAATTGGCAGCTGCCACACAGGTCTCAGAGTTTAAGAGATAAGTTTGTTTGGAATTATGGTGTTGAAGGTGGGAAAATTTCAAAATGTGGAGACGACAAAATCTGGAAGCATTGCCACCTGTGCAGGCGGCACCATTAAACTCCAAAAGGACAAGTCAGTGGAATGGACAAGTAGGTGACATGGCAGATGAAGTTCAATGTAGAAAATGAGAGATGGTACAGTTTGGTACAAAGACAATGGAATGCCAGTATTAAATAAAGGATGTTATTAAAAAGTATATGTAGCAGCAGTGACACCTGGGTATACATATGAATAAATTATTAAAAAGGTAACAGGACAGGTAGATAAAGCATAATGCTTTAAACATTCTACACTCTATTAACACATGCAGAGACTACAAGAGGAAGGAGGTTATACTAAAAAAAGTTATAAGAGACACCAGTTAGACCTTTGTTGGTGTACTGATACAGTTGAGTGCCACATTTTAGGAAGTATGTGAATGCATCGGACAGTGTGCAGAAGTTTATAAAAACGTGTCAGGGATGAGAAACTTCAATTATAAAGAAAGATTGAAGTTGGAAGGTTTGGAGGAGATTGGATTGAGGTTTTGAATATTATGATAGGCCTGGATAGAGTAGATAGGAAGAAACTGCTTCCACTTAAAGGGATCAAAAACTACGGCACAGAATTAAAACATTTAGCTAACATTTGCTTCTTTTGCAATGAAAATCTTACAGCGAGTAATTAGAAGATGGAATGCACTGCCTGGCAGCGTGGAGGAGGCAGGTTCAACTTAAGCATTCAATTTATCATGAGACAATTATTTAAACAGAGATGACATGCAGGGTCACTAGGAAAAACATAGAACAACACATAGAACAATACAGCACAGAACAGGCCCTTCGGCCCACGATGTTGTGAAGAGACAATAAATTAAAATGCTCAGAGTTGGTGCAGACACAACGGGTCGAATGGCCTTCATCTGCACCATACGAATTCTGTGATTAGAAATCCCTCATTATTCACGCAGGAGGACAAACCACATTGTTAGTAATCTTACAGAATCACCTTTTCGCTGATCATCAAGTTTGTTTCCATAGTTGACTCTACCACGATTTTCCACCAAAAGGCTCAAATTTCGCTTTCCCTGCAAGAAACAAAAATTCAGTGCAAGGCAGCAAAGAATGTCATCACCAAATAATTTTTATCAGAACATCTTGAGATAGCATATACCCTTTTAAGCGATATTGCAGATTCACACTGCCACGGATTTAGTAATTTAATGATTTAAAAAGACAGACAATACAAAAGATTGCATAACCATTAATTCAGAAATCTTACTTATTAATAATACAAAAATAGAATACTAACATAATACAGAGGGACCTCAATTAACCAAAGGACACAGGCTGGCAGTATTTTGTTTGGTTAAATCAAATTCTGGATTATTGAATGCCGGATAACAGTTTAGCTGAGCATTGGGATTGTGGAGGTATTACCTTACACTGAAAGACTAAAGCAACTGGGCTTGTATACCCTTGAGTTTAGAAGACTGAGAGGGGATATGATTGAGACATATAAGATTATGAAAGAATTGGACACTCTGGCAGCAGGAAACATGTTTCCGCTGATGTGTGAGTGCCGAACCAGAGGACACAGCTTAAAAATACGGGTTGGACCATTTAGGACAGAGATGAGGAGAAACTTCTTCACCCAGAGAGTGGTGGCTGTGTGGAATGCTCTGCCCCAGAGGGCAGTGGAGGCCCAGTCTCTGGATTCATTTAAGAAAGAATTGGATAGAGCTCTCAAAGATAGTGGAATCAAGGGTTATGGAGATAAGGCAGGAAGCGGATACTGATTAGGAATGATCAGCCATGATCATATTGAATGGCGGTGCAGACTCGAAGGGCTGAATGGCCTACTCCTACACCTATTGTCTATTGTGCGATTTTGCTGGATATTCGAATAATTGAATGCCGGATAATTAAGGTTCTTCTATCAACCCCGTGGGACATTCTGCAATAACTTCACTGTGCTGGAGAGTCCAGTGTATCGCAGGTGAGAACTGCACTATACAAACATTTTAACAGTGAATTTTAATGAATTATACCAAGAAGTGATGGAAGATTGTGGGTTTTTATGTTGTCCGTTAACTATGCATAATCAGGTTATGTGGGCCTTCACCAGAATTATCTTCCAATGAATACTGCAGCCCTAACTGACATTTTTAGAGCAACTGAACTCCGTGTTGAGTGCAGTGTTGGGCACTGCTTCTGTTCTACACTTTAATTGAACGCCCACGGAAATGTTCTTGCAGATACCACTAGAAGTCAGCTACCATAATTAGTTACAATTCCTTTGCACAGAGGTTCTACAACCAAGTTGTACGTTTACAGTCTTCCTAGGCATGACAAAACCACTTCAACCTATGTTTCCAGTGCTATTCTGAATCAGAAGATTGTGGATTCAACCCTCTCCCTTACAGTCCAGCCCATAATTCAAACTAACCCCACAGCAAGCAAGTGGCTCTGACTTTGGATGGGAGTTTTAAAGTCTGTTCAGGCGAATGCACAAGATTCAAAAAAAAATGAGCAAGGGTTTCTCCTGATGTATGGTCTAACATTTATCCTTCATTGTTGCCTCACAGTGCCAGAGACCCGGGTTCAATTCCCGCCTCAGGCGACTGACTGTGTGGAGTTTGCACATTCTCCCCGTGTCTGCGTGGGTTTCCTCCGGGTGCTCCGGTTTCCTCCCACACTCCAAAAATGTGCAGGTTAGGTGAATTGGCCATGCTAAATTGCCCGTAGTGTTAGGTTCAGGGGTGAATGGGTCTGGGTGGGTGCGCTTCGGCGGGTCAGTGTGGATTTGTTGGGCCGAAGGGCCTGTTTCCATACTGTAAGTAATCTAATCTAATCTAAGTAATCTAATCTAATCTAACCTCGAGAAACAGGTTAATTGGTCTTCAGTTGTTAGAATTCTTAGTGTGTGGAAACAGGTCCATCAGCCAACAGGTCCACATCAACTCTCTGAAGAGTATCCCACCCAACCCCAACCCCCATTACTCTACTTTTACCCCTGACTAATGCACCTAATCTACACATTCCTGAGCACTATGGGTAACTTAACAGGTCCAATCCACCTCACCTGAACATCTTTGGATTGTGGAGGAAACCCATGCAGACACGGGGAGAATGTGCAACGCCACACAGACAGCTGTCTGAGCCTGGAATCAAACCCGGGCCCCTGGCGCTGTGAGGCAGCAATGCTAACCACTGAGCCACCATGCCATGGTTCTCATTTGCCATATGCATTTCAAACTAGATACTGTCTTTGTCTGCAGAACAAAACAAGTTGTTCGTGAAGAAACAATTTTGAATATCATGGGGAGATAAATGGCATGATATAACTTGTAGTTCTTGCTTGCTCATTTTCCTTCATTATAATCACTGTCTTTGTGAAGCCATCACTAACTAAAGCCCAAATACCTACTGCAACCTTCATGAACAGCAACACTGATAACTAATTATTTGTTCAATTAATGACAGACAAATTTTGGAGATTTGATATCGAATGGCACCTACCGTAGCAACTGAGATTGCCAATTCCACATTATTGTAATCAAGGAATCCAACTGACTGGCCATCAACAAAGATCTGAAACGACAGAAAAAAAGACTCATCACACAAAGTCCAAGAGCTATGAGAGACCAACAGGCTGTGCAGGAGTCAACACACAGCAGTGCGAGGAACAACCTTAAGCGAGAATAACACTGAATGCCTATTGCTTTACTGCATTTACGTATCACCGATGGCTATGGTTTCTCACTCCACCTCCTTTATAAAATGCCTCACTTCGTATATCGTTGCTCTTTTCAACCAAACATGGTCAACATAAAGCTCTGCACGGTATTAAAGGATTACTTCAGATACATAGCAAGGAAATTTGGCCTTCCCTATTCCCTTGACTGTGGGCTGTAAAGCAGACAAGTGTGTTTGATGCAGGTGAAAAATACTTCACTGCTCCAGTCCCACAAGCAAACTGCAAAAGCAATGATCTAACAATTTTATCCCCTAAATCTGTCCGATTCCCAACTTCCTGAGCACTGGGAAACCATCCTCTGGACAGAAACTCCGATTCCTGTCTCACCCCTTTTCTCCCCTCCACAAAGGTGCAGATTTAAAAGTCTGTCCAAACTGAACAATAAAGTAAGTTATTCTTCTAAACTTTTTCTAATCAATGGATGCTGAAGTTTAGAATTGAGCAATCAATTTGAGAGAGATCATCATTGTTTCAGTCCTGGCTGTATCAGCATTCACAGAAGCTTACAGCACAGATGGAAGTTGTTCCTCTCACGGTTTCTGTGACAGCTCCTTACCAAAACAATCGTAACAAATCTCACCTTGTTGCTTCCTCCCCAAACCATTATAAAGAAAACTGACTGCCACTGTCCAGACACACAAAAAGATCATGGTCACTTGGTGAATGCATATTAGAGAGCGCTGTGAGACTGCAGCCAGGTGCAAGTCTCCATCTGCAGAAACGTTCAAAGCCTGATTGCAAGGAACATGCAATAAACACTTTCATCTCAAATTCTTCTCCTTAAAGCCTCCATCAATCGGTGGGCCAATTTTAGGGGAAGGAGAAACCGTCACTCAGTTTAACAGCCACAGTGCCTTTCAACAGACATTTTCAGAATGTCTGCAATGTCACTGCTTCAGAACATCTGCAACAACGATATGAGATATGTCTGTATTCTTAATTAATAAAATCCTTGTTTGTGCATTTATTGTTCATTCTTAATTGCCCAGAGACCCATTGCTATGGGTCTGGAGTTAGACATAGGTCAGACCCGGCAAGTTTCTAAAATTGTCATAGAATCCCTAGTGTGGAAGCACGCTATTCAGCCCGTCCAATCTGCACTGACCAACCCAGACGCAGAAATTCCAATCAGGGTGAGTGACTCTATGCCCAATCCCAATCAGATTGAATTAAATAGTACATGTATCTTTAGAGGATTTCCGTGTTGGAAATTCCTGAACAGGGGGCTCCCATTACAAACCTAGCCAGGAATCCGTCAATCCAGCTGCATAGAAGACCATTTTAAAATCCATACCTACATCTATACAACTGAGTGCTATATACTGCAGTTTACATGTCCAGCAGACACTTTCAAAACTATTACAGTGCAACATATTCCCCATCATTTGTGCCAGAGCAACATAGTGTGCAAAATACAGTCATCCCTCCATACCAGTGAGGGTCCCATTCCTGAAAAGCCAGAGGATTGATGAAATTCACAAATGCAGAGCTCATTTAAGAGGAGGTTAAAAATCACAGATATGTTGCCAAATTGATTTTTGTTACTTTTTTGGGCACATCTAGACAAATTTAGAATTTGCGATTCTGCAGATACCGAGAAGTTACTGCATGTTTCAGGTGCCAGTTACAGGCATTAAATTGTGTGCAGTCTATTTCCTGACTCAATATGACGTATAATTATTAACCTGAAGTTGGAAAGCATTTAAATTTAAGATTTGGCAACATTTTCCATTTTCAACATGAACAATATTTTGATAACTGTCTGAATCAGCTAGTGCTAACTCTGTTTAAAATTACCCAGTCGTCTCTCAGAGATTATATTGTGCCTAGACTTGGAGCCTCACCAGTCCTAGTTGTGTCCCTGAGAGGAAGTTAGAGAGACATCTTCTCAGAAAAGGAGAAGAATTACAGGACATCTGCTTCCATATTTCAGGAACATAAAAGGTCCCAAAAAAACCAAGATTTTATGAAAGACCAAGGAAAGACGAGTGTGTAAAATAAGTGAGGTGGATAGCATGATGTTGGGTTGGGCTGGATTCAGCAGGACCAGGGTTGGAAAGTGATGTTTGGGGATGGGGTGGGGATGGTTGATCAGCAATGGATCGAGGGTTCAGTTTAATAGTGACAAAGAACTTACAGATAATCCTCTACCCTTTCCTGGGTAGCTATAAATTTGAGAGTCAAAACCTTTCAAAATCCCCAACTATAATGGAATAGTTTGCATGGCTCCAGATGCAGCGGACTTGCCCACTGTTCAAATTTTCCAGGGGTAGCAGAGTGGCCCAGTGGTTAGCACTGCTGCCTCACAGCGCCAGGGACCTTGGGTGACTGTCTGTGTGGAGTTTGTACATTCTCCCCGTATCTGCGTGGGTTTCCTCCGGGTGCTCTGGTTTCCTCCCACAGTCCAAAGATGTGCAAGTTAGGTGGATTGGCCATGCTAGATTGCTCATAGTGTTAGGTGAATTAGTCAGAGGTAAATGAATGGAAACAAGTCTGGGTCGGTTACTCTTCGGAGGGTCGGTGTGGACTTGTTAGGCCAAAGGACCTGTTTCCACACTGTAGGGAATCTAATCAAATCAAATCCCATGCAATCAACTGCATTGGGGATTCTGCAGGATCCCGATGTGTAGCTCTGGACCATGTAGCTTTGACATGTACCTGGCCACTGAAATATTAGAATATTCCCCAAGCTCCTCCAGTACGGTGATACCTTGATCAATGCACAATTTCTATCACAGGGGAGATTATTCCTCTTTCATCCAACTTTCCAGTGACTGATGCTAAGCACTGAAATGTGTACCTTCCTTGGAACATAAATCCCATTTTAACCAATGAGCACTAATGGTGAGAAAGACCGCTAGCTTACCTGTGCTCTGTCCCGTACATTCTGGCCAGAATGAAGTAATCCTCCACTGTTTATTACTGTGTTGTATAACGTATACCCATAGGCTTGTCCACTGCCATTGTTGATTGGAAGGTTTTCCATATTAATCGGTCTTTCACTTTGAATTGGCTACAAAAGTTGAAAAGTGTTACTTTTGAAACATCAAACACTTGAGCATTGTTCACCTTCCACCAGTCAACTCTGAGAGCAATTGACAAAGTCTTGTAGCATCACACCCCAAATTTGGGCAGCACGGTGGCACAGTGGTTAGCACTGCTGCCTCACAGCGCCAGGGACCTGGGTTCAATTCCCGCCTCAGGCGACTAACTGTGTGGAGTTTGCACGTTCTCCCTGTGTCTGCGTGGGTTTCCTCCGGGTGCTCCGGTTTCCTCCCACAGTCCAAAGATGTGCGGGTCAGGTGAATTGGCCATGCTAAATTGCCCATAGTGTGAGGTAAGGGGTATATGTAGGGGTATGGGTGGGTTGCGCTTCGGCGGGTCGGTGTGGACTTGTTGGGCCGAAGGGCCTGTTTCCACACTGTAAGTAATCTAATCATGACCTCTACCTCTAGAAGTCAAGGACAGCAGATACAGAATGTATTTTCTTCTCCAAACCACACACCATCCTGACTTGGAACTTCATTGCTGTTCCTTATCTGTCATTAAGTCAAAAATCCTGAAATTCCCTTCCTAACGGCACTGTGGGTCTACCTACACCAGACTCACAGTTCAAGAAGGTGGCTCACAATTCCTTTCTCCAAAAGGTGAGTGGGGGGTTAACAATAAATACAGATCCAGCCAGCGACACCGACATCCCATCCCTGTAACCCTGCATTTCCCAGGACTAATCCACCTAGCCTGAACATCCCCTGACACTATGGGCAATGTCACATGGCCAATCCACTTAATCTGCATCTTTGGACTGTGGGAGGAAATTGGAGCACCCTGTGGAAACCCAATTATAATGCAGAGTTTGCAAAGACAGACAGTCATCTGAGGTTGGAGTCGAACCAAAGTCCCTGGTGTTGAGGCAGCAGGGCTAGCCACTGAGCCATCGTATCATCCTACTGAAGAGCCTTTGTATTAACATTCAGAGATCATACAACATGCGGTAACATAGACTGCATGTTTCACTTCCACCAGATCTAATGACCATCTCACTATCACCTTCGCAAGGACAATTTGGGATGGGCAACAATTGCTGGCCTTGCCAGCATTGATTTGATGCCGTAAAATAATTAAAAGCATGAAAACTTAAAGTATGACTCATGACACATGATTGATTACTGATGTGCTCCGAAGCTATCTACAACAAAACTAATACGAGTACTCAAAAGACTTAAACACATTTTTAAAATCAGCAAGAGTTTCCCCAGACAGATAAATCAACAATGGAATGTGCAGGTTAGAGATAAGTCGCTGATTTCAGAGGGAACATTACAAATCAATAAAACTGGCAAGCTTATTATGTCCTGATGACTTCAAATCCCAAGTGTGAAACTCACACAAAGAAAAGAAAACTTGCAGTTTTATATATTATTTTTCTTCCTTTTTTATTTTCTTTTTTGCAGATGTAAACTTGCAGTTTTATAAACATTAGTTCACTTCAACATAATTGGTTCAACAATATATTTATTCAATTGATTCAATCCATTCAAGCAACCATTGCAGCTTTTAAACTTCCAGGACAGAACCAATTTGGGCAATCACTTATTGGCCGGGGGTGGAAGAAATGTTACTCCACAGCATAGAAAATTAAAATTGATTCTGCACTGGAGAATTAAACTATTCGACAGAAAACAAAATGTTTCTATTTTAAATCTTCTTTAAAACAATGCATTTATTACAAAAGAACTTTCAGACGTCAAGGTCTGAGGCTCACATGATTTCATTTTTAACAAGTAAAGCCCCTTGTGAGTATGGAATTGGGAGAAGGCAGTACGTGTAACTCCTCTCTCATTTACTTTCCAGAAACCCTTTCTCAGCTGACACAGAGACAGCAAGTACAACTGGACCAATGCTTTGCAAGCAGCTCCTGGGCAGCTGGTGAGAATATACAGAGATTACTTGTCTTCAATAGTTTGGTAGACTTATTAGGAGAAAATTTAGTCTCTGCCTGGCTCATGCTTTCGAAGAAATTACTGATAATGTGATCGTTTTAATAGAATTTCTGATTACTTACTAAAGGTGTTAATTTTTAAAAAATATGAACCAATATAACATACAGCAATGGAGTGTGAGTGACTCAATGTTCATAATTGAGCTCCCACAATGAAAATTCTAACCTATTATTATGTGGAGAGAGGGAAAAGATGTTTCTAATACATTCCACTGGGTAGCGCTCATTACATTAGAAGTGTGTAAACAATGATCACGATTCTTATGTCCAAACCTGTTAATAGCAAATTCTAAACTGCACTGGCATTACTCATCGACAATGTACAAATTGCTTTGAAAAATACCAAAGTCAGAGACACTAAAATTATACCTTTTCCAATTGATTTAATGCTTCCCACAAAGGAATGTATTCTTTTACGCGAATGGTGGTGTATCTTGCTTTATACATTTGAGCAGGTTGTTCAGGCAACTTCTGACCTGTAACAAAGTGGAAAACAAATCAACACTGTATGAATTAATATCAATTAAAAACATTTTGGAGTAGCTGAAGAATGGGATTAGGAAAAATAGCTTATGAAATGACAGAATGAGTACAACACAGCAGGAGGCCATTTGGTCTGTCGAGTCCATATACCAACTCTCTGCAACAGCAAATAAGTCTGGCTTTCAACTTTCCAAACTGTAGTTTGAAATGATTATTTCAGTTTGCAGTCATGCTGATGTCATAAAAACAGATATTAAATCATCCTTCCACAATTTAAAATTCTAATATTGCAGATTCAGCTGTAACATCACCATAGCAATGTTTCCACCATCAGCTATAGCAAAAGTCAATTGCAGAGTAAAGATCTTCCTACATTTTTGCCTTAGATTGAAATATTCCCTCTCATTGCAACCTTTCTCATTTAAACCACCTAGCAGACCTGCCCGACCTATAAGCATGCCTCCATTGATAAATTATAGCCATTTGATGCATTGAATGTGACAGCAGATATTTAAGTCCCACCAATCTGATCAGGATTCACAGAGTTTCCAGGCAGCTGTTTTAATGGGCCACATGTTCAATTGAAGGCTGTCAGATACATGAACATAAATGGACACCTCAATAAAAATTTCCATACTTTCAGAAAGCAGGTACTGAAAATGTTTACATTTTCTACCTAAATCATTCAAATAATGTTTTACTCATGCAATACAAAAAGAGGGGCATTTAAACAGGTACAGTACTGTGAGCAGGAGGATCAAAGGACAATTACACTCCATTCAATGTTCAGTCCTAGACTGTTGGATAAACAAGTCTGTAAACCTTATTTTCACAATAAATAGAATACAAAATTCACAAAAACAAATTGCATTTACCCAACCACTTGCTGTAAAGTTCACGAATTTGAGTATATTTCTCTGTGTAGTCTCCTGATTCAGATAAGGGTGCATCATAATCTGAAAGATAAGAAAAAAATTCAGATGAAAAGATATCAACAGTTTCAAAATATTTTCAAATCTTTAAAAGCGACGTATCAAAACTACTGATCATCAAAGCTGAATTGTTCAGCATCAAACTCAACTACTGAATTGTGAAAAGTGGATATGGCTTCAGATAGCTAGATGTTAATATATGAAATTCCCTCACAAAACTTCTGTCTCCCATTCTTTACGAAGCTTTTTAAAAACACATCATATTGACCAAGTGTTTTGTTACTTGTCCTAACACCTTGTTCAGTGTCAAATCTTGTTTAATAACATAGGATCACTTTGTTGCATTAAAAGTATTGTATAAATGCAATTTATAGTTGGCAGAAGAAGCTTTAATTAGTTCAGTTCTGAAAGAAGGCTTACCGGCACCAGCACCTTTTCAATTCTTAAATAGTGATGACAACGACAATGACAATGCCTGTACCTGACTGTAAGTCCAAAGGCAATGACCAGAGTTTTCAAATAAAGGAGCCAGCACCCAGAGGAATGAAGGAGAAAAGACCCATAATAAAATATGGAAGAGCCAGATGCAAATGAACCCATCAAAATGGCCATCTAAGTCAGTCTTTTCCATCAAGAAAAACCATGAATCATTCCCAAGATAATTTCAGGCTTCAGCCTCCCAAGCTAAATACTCTCTCTTTAGGAACATAAATTGTTCTTTTTAAACCTTACTTTGTCAGATTCATTTGTTCATTTACCTCTCCTAATGACTCCTTCTTTCAAGAAAGAACTGTAGTCTTTTCCCAGATTGACAGTGTTGATATCTCTCTCTCACTTTCTCTCTATACATATGACCGCTCACCTTTTCTTGGTAGCTTTTTTTGCAATCAATCTGTTCATAGTTGTCGAATATCAATTGCCTGTTTGAAAAATTAACTGGTGAAACTTGAAAGGGTTCAAAGAATATTTACAAAGGTTGCCAGGTTTGGAGGATGTGAGCTACAGGAAGAGGCTGAATAGGCTGGGGTTGTTTTCCCTGTAGCATTGGAGATTGAGGGATGATCTTACAGAGGTTTATACAATCATGAGGGGCATAGACAGGGTAAGTAGATAAGGTCATTTTCCTGGGCTGGAAGAATCCAGAACTAGAAGGCACAGGTTTAGGGTGAGAAGGGAAAGATTTAAAAGGGACCGAAGGGGCAATACTTTCACACAGAGGGCGGTATGTGTATGGAATGAGCTGCTAGAGGAAGTGGTGAAGGCTGGTACAATTGCAGCATTTAAAAGGCATCTGGATGGGTATATGAATAGTAAGGGTTTAGAGTGATATGGGTCAAATGCTGGCAAATGGGACTGGATTATTTTACAATATCTGGTCAGCATAGACAAGTTGGACTAAAGGATCTGTTGCCATACTGTACATGTCAATGACTCTGTGCACTTATCCTTTGTTTCTTGTTCATTACTGCCCTCTAAATTTGCTCAAATTGATAAAAGAGACCAAGGAAAGATTTTCAACGAATGGATCTTTACCTGTTGAAGATGTGAACAGACCTACTTTGATCTTTCAGCATTTGCTATTCTTAATTTAAGGGTCCTTTTAGCACAAAATCATGGGCTGAAGTGCCTGTTGCTGTGCTGTAGTAGTTAATGTTCCTTTAGAGGACAGGTAAAAGTCACATGACATTTGGTCAAACAATCACACAAATTAAAATTGATCAAAATGAATCTTAGTTAACTTCCTGCCAGGGAATGTGTTCAATTTCAAAAACTTAAAATTAAACTACAGTGTTGGTTATAAAAGTATGACAGTGCACTGCCCTTATTAATCTAGGGGTAAAATTCTTTGGTAACTATATAATTTAATACAGTCATAAATGATTGCATCAAAATAGCACAAATGGGAATTTACACAAACCTATTCAGCTGCACGCCACCAGAAAGAAAATTATCTCCTGCTGTACAGCTTTATTTCCACATGTTTATTCATTGAGGACCTTTTAATCTTCTTAGAAGGTAACTTGTCTGCTGAGTGAATTGCCAAATACATTTTCCAACATGTCACGGAGCCCTACATATCACAGTAAGTCTCTGGTTTGACTGTTTTGGTGTTGCAAACAAGTAGTTTTGATGGTCTGACTATCTCCTCAAAACTAATTGAAAAGTAGTCCTGCTCTAACAATGCTCATGACAAGAAGAAACTGATAAAGAGATGGAAGGTACAATTACAAAATTTGAAAATACTTGCATCTGGAGTCAAAACCTTAAGAACCAATTGATTGACTTGATTGGCTTCATGTATTTTCCTAAAAGGAACAATTAAAGGAAATCTGGTGACAAGTCAAGTGTACTCACCATAGCTGGTTACATCAGCAATATAGGTGCCAAAGTCCTGAGCACCATTCATAAAACCAAAGTTGGTTCCTCCATGAAACATGTAGAGATTTATAGACACACCCTTGTTTAAAAGTGCTGCAATGGTATTCAGTATTCCTGCAGAAGAAATCAACAATGTAACATTTTCATATATTCACTTACCTGCTCCTAAAGTACATCATGGCTTAGCTATACACATAACCGCAAGTATAGGAAACTTAACACAAAAAAAGAGAATCTAATGAGGTATAAGACTTACATTTGTCCAACACAATATTACAGACAATGTATGCCTGACACAAGATTAACTTTATCTCTTTGTTGTAATTGCATTTGCCTTTCCCCATTTAACTCTGATGCCAATCTGAACTTTACTCATTTACTCCTCCTAAGCTACAACTAAATGGAAGAATACTCTCCTCCAAGATTCACTGATGTTCTATGACCTCCTAAATCATTCATTCTGGAGAGTTTAAATTCATGCAATTGTACATCCATCAGTTTTCCATTTCTCCCACAATCTACAGGGTTCAAACACATAAATCTAGGTGTCAAGTGACCACTACTTACTTCAAGATTACTGCAATGACTGGATATTTTGCAAAAGCAAACACAAGCAGCTTTCTTTTACCTACAGTAAATATTTATTTTTCTCAAAATATCTCTAAGTTATGGATAAAGATTCAGGTGATATAAAGACAGGTGGATGAGCAGGTTGTATTGAGGAGGCTGGGAGGCTGCAGAAAGATTTAAACAGATTAGGAGAGCGGGCAAAGTAGCAGCAGATAAAATACAATGTGAGAAAGTGCGAGGTCATGCATTCTGGTAGGAAGAATAGAGGCATGGACTATTTTCTAAACGAGGACAAAGTTCAGAAATCTGAAGTGCAAAGGGACTTGGGAGCTCTAGTCCAGGTTTCTCTTAAGGTAAATTTGCAGGTTGAGTCAGTAATTAGGAAGGCAAATACAATGTTGTCATTCATTATGAGAAGACTAGAATATAAAAGCAGAAATGCACTTCTGAGGGTTTAAAAGGCTTCAGTTTGACCACTTTTAGTGTACTGCGAGCAATTTTGGGCCCCATACCTCAGGAAAGATGTATTGGCCTGGAGCGGGTCCGGAGGAGGTTAACGAAAATGATCCCAGGAATAAAAGACTTAACATATGAGGAATGTCCGAGGACTCTGGGACTATACTCAATGGAGTTTAGAAGGATGAGGGGGGAATGATTGAAACTTCAGAATACTGAATGGCCTGGACAGAGTGGATGTTGGGAAGATACTTCCATTGGCAGGAGAGACAAGGATCTGAGGGCACAGCCTTAGAGCAAAGGGAAGACCTTTTAGAATGGAGATAAAGAGAAATTTATTCAGCTAGAGTGTGGCAAATCTGTGGAATTCATTGCCACGAAAAGCTATGGAGGCCAGGTCATTGAATACATTTAAAACAGAGATAGATAAGTTCTTGACTGCCAAGGGGATCAAAAGTTACAGGGAGAAAGTGGGAGAATGGGCTTGAAAAACCTATCAGCCATGATTGAATGGCAGAGCAGACATGATGGGCCAAATGGCCTAATTTCTGCTCTTATGTCTCCTGGTCTTACATGATAAATCAACAGAAAAAAAAACTTAGGGCAGACGTTTTCCCTTCTTGGTGGGACAAAAATTATGGGGAGCACAAATGAAAAAAAAAATTATAACCCTGACAAAGTAAAATGTTCCCAATTTTTCCATTATGAAGCCACCATCCAAGGTTATTGTGGGAAAGGAAAATTCATGCAGTGAGGTGTAGCATATTGTTCTGGATAAAATATTAGGTAGCACAGAAGAAGCAGAGGAGTGGTGTAAATGGGTCTTTTCCAAGTGGGAAATATGAGATAAGTCTTGTGCCACTGAGTTCCACAGAAATCAAACTACTTACAATTTAATGAACATCGTCTATGATGGGACAGAAGGTGCAGTTACCAAATTTGCTGATGACACCAAAATACGTCAGAAAGTAGGTTGTGGAGAGGACACAAGTAGGTTACAAAATGATATAGCCAATTTCAGTGAGTGTGTGAAGTTGTAGTAAAAGGAGTATAATGTGAAATATAATATGTTTAATTTTAGCAGAAAGAATAAAAAAAACATCCAAATGGGACAGTGATTGCAAAGCTGGGATGCAGAGAGATCTGACTTTCCTTGTGCATGAATCACTCAAGATTAGTAAGCAAGTAATCAGGCAAGCTATTAGAACAGTACCATTTCTCATAAAGGAAATTGAATACAAAAGTAGAGAAGTTATGCTTCAATTACATAGGGCACTAGTGAATCTGCATCCGGAATACTATGTACAGTCTTGGCTGCCTTATTTAATGCAAGGATGCAAAGGCATCAGAAGCAGTTCAGAGAAAATTCACAATACCTGGAAACTACAGATTGGATAATGGAGGAAAGGTTAAACCCACTGGGTTTGTATTGGCTGGACCATAGGAGAGTAAGAGATTTGATTGAAATAAAATCCTGAAGAAGGGTATTGACAAAGAAGATGTGGAGAGGATGTTTCCATTTACAGTAGAATCTAGAACTGCAAGTTGCTGTTCCAAAATTAAGTTGGCCATTTACATTTACATCAGAGATGAGGCAATTTTTTTTCCTCCCAGAAAACCAGGAGTTTTTGGAACTCTCTCCTTGAAGAAAGTAATGGATCAAGAGATCATGAGTATTTATTTAAGGCAGATGTAGATAAATACTTGTTATGCAAGGGACTGAGAGGTTATCAGGGTAGGCAGGAATATTGTTGTTGAAGTTAGAATCAGATCAGCCATAATCTGACAAAATGGTGGAGCAGGCTCGAGGGACTGAATAATCTACTCTTGCTTTGTATATTTAACGCAAGCCTTAGATAAGGAGTCTAGAATCTTGCCCTTCAATGGCGAATAGTTTAAATTTCACACAACTAATGTTTAATCCCAACTTGTTCTCTTAATATTGCACTTCCAATTCTCTTCGCCTCCAGCAAGAAAATCAATGATGCAAGCAGATGGCAGGTAACACAGAGCAGGTATCTGGTAACTAGTTTCCACAGAACTGTTCTGAAGAGGAGCCATACCGGATTCAAAACATCAACGGTTTCCACTCCACAGCTGGTGGCAGACCTGCTGAGTTTCTCCAGCATTCTCCGTGTTGGTTTCTGATTTCCACCTATCTGCAGTATTCTTCCTAGACAGAATGACTTTGCACTGACATGAAGACAGGCTCCTCGTGGCACTTAGCTTGCTATTTTGCACTGAGTGACTTTAGAGCTCAATTAGGAGGCAGTCAGGTTGTGAATGACCACAGTGTACAGGCTGCCAGCTTCCACAGTTGCAGATGAAATGCTGACAGAATAACCTTATGAGACTGAAGATGCGGCAAACAGTCAGAACATTAATTAGAAGAGACCATCCAGGAAAGCAGGACAGAGCAGTGCATCACAGGGTTCAAGAGCCAAGAAACAACTTCAGAGCCACAGACTTCCTGGATGAGTGAGTTGGTTTGGACTTTGCATAAATTTGCAATTCTGTTCCTCATTTTTCATTCTCAGGATAAGGATGTCCACTGGCTTGGCCATCCCGAATGGCCCGGGGGGAGTTAAGAATCAAACACATTGCTGTGGGTTTGGGGTCACACATAGGCCAGAACAGGGAAGGATGGCAGTTTCCTTCCCTAAAGAATATTAGTGAACCAGATAGGTTTTTCTGACAACCAACATTGGATTCATGGTCATCATTCCAGATTTTTATCTAATTCAAATTCCACCATCTATCTTGGTGAGACTCAAACCTGGGTCCCCTGAACATTACCTGGAGCTCTGGATTAACAGTCTAGCGAAAATACTACTAAGGCCCTGCTTCCCCAATCCAGAAAGCAGTCTCTGCATGGTGCAAAGGACACATGGACCTGGTTTTACTTGTATTCTTCAGGTGATCCTACTTTCAAAGTACCTGCCCAGTACGATTGTTAGAAAAGTGGCACTTCGAATGCATGCACTAATATTTTAAAGGAATGTATGAGGATATAACATCTGTGTGACATGTATTGCAGGCCTTCATGATGGCCATCAAATTGACAAGAATCCTTGGGAATCCCCTTCTGATCCTTCCAATCACATAGAACCCTTCAATGTTTCACAATAAACACAGATTGTTCAGTCACCCTGAAATATTTGAAGATAGTGTTTACCTGCAAGAGATAGCAGTTCATGCAGCTTTTCTTGACAGACCATTGAACTAGAGGGATGGTGGACACACGAGCTGCCATTCAATATCTCCCAAACTTGAATGTAAGTGCGCTTCTTTGAGAAGCGGACACATGCAAAGGCTTGATGTAAATACAGAATGCTGTATGCAGGCCAGATTCTCGCACAATCAATGGGCACTTTGTTTATGCTCAGTGCAGTCCACATCAATGAGCAATGCCTTGGCCGTAGTTTCCGACATCACAGTTCAAGGATCCGTGACAACAGAGGGCATCTTCATTCAGTGTCAATAACATATGAGAGAACAGCAATTCTTGGTGATTGAAAGCTTTTATATGCTGGGGCTGTATGAAGAGCCAGTCACATGGGTGTGACCTCACCAGATCTGACAGCAGGTATTATATTGCAGCAGACATTGCAAGAATACAAGTGAATATGTAGTAATTTTTTAAAAGGTGGTCGCTCATTTACAAGGACATTTGACCTTGTTTGCCCTCTATGTTTTCTTCTTCCTCCCTCACATTACTTTCAGATGCAGGCCCGACTTCCACAGCTGGGGTACAGGTAGCTTGCTTTGCTGTTTGCCTGGTTAACTTTGAAGACTTAGGCAATTGTATCTGAGGCCTCTGGCCTACAAACAGCATTCGGCCTAGATGCAAGCTGACCGTCCTCAACGAGAAATGCTGCAGGCTTTGGGATCACAGGAAGGAGTGCTGGGGAGCAGGGGTGGAGGTTAGACTGGAGTTTCCTAAGAAACAGCTTCTGGTGTAAATCTTTCTGTTTGGTGCTCCTCATCCTCCCTCGGGCTGCCTGTTAACACCAATCTGAGAAGGGATGCCTGGATCAAAGTAGAGGTCTCTTGAACCCATGGCTCCAGCAACAGTGTGGAGAAAGTGAGGACTGCAGATGCTGGAGATCAGAATCAAAAAGTGTGGTGCTGGAAAAGCACAGCCATCCAGGCAACATCCGAGGAGCAGGAGCAACAGTGTGCACGTCTGAGCACATGTCCAGCAGCCACTGAGCCTCCTGTTGGACCTGAGTCTGCAAGATGACCAAGTCACTAATGGTTGACAGGACATCTTCTACCCTGGGATTGAACAGATGCAAGGTCTCCAGAACCCTTTTGAGTGCCAACAACCTTGGTTTTCATTCTGCAACATTTCAGTGGTGTGTTCACCAAGTCATGACCCGAATCTAACCTAAACAGAGTAATCACTGCACTGAAAGTCTCCATCCAGGTGCAGGGAACAGGTGAAAGCATTGTCAGTGCAGCTTGTTTGGCCTAACCCATTTCCACCTCAGAGATGAAACGAAGCTGGGAGTCTCCAGCACTGACCTTGAGGAAATTCAGCAAAAATGATGGGTAAAAACTGGAGGAGATTAAGAATGAGTTAGTCCCCATAACTGGAGAGCAGCACAGAACAAAGGAGATAACTGGGTTGGCTGTCCATTGGTGTATCGCCAACACAAGTGGTCTTATTCATCACTGGCCAGCTCCACTATCTTCTTCGCATACAACGTAAGGAGCCTCATCTCCGCCACTCCCCGCCTGTTCTGGAACTCTGGTGATTATGGTGGTCCAGTTAGTCCTGAAAGGAAACAAAGGGAGGGACGGAGTATAACAGAAGTGGATGCAAATCCGACTCTAGAGACTACACGTCATGGCAGAAGTGAGCGAATGCTGCAATGTCAGAGTGTCATCTTTCAGATGAGACACTAAATTGAAGCTCTGTCTGAGATCTTGTATGGAAGTAAACGATTTCACTACTTCAAAGAACAGCAGGGAAATTCATCACATATCCTGGCCAATACTTATCCCTTAACCAACATCACCAGATTATCCAGTCATTACGGGATTGCTATGCTTTTGAGAGCTTGCTGCATACAAATGGCCATCAAAATTTCTATTTTACAACAATTAATCCATGTGAAATGTAGGACTGACTGATTGTGAAGTTGTCTAGGATGTCCTGTGGCAATAAATGCAATTTCTTTCTGTTTCTTCAATGTCCATATCATTGGAAAGTCGATAAAGTGTTTCACATGATTTAATTATTATGCAAGTGAAGTGGCTGTTGTCGAATATTTTCTTATACTCAACTGATCGCAGCTGGGGCAGCTGCATTTGCCCTGGTGTGCTAATTCGTCCTATAAAAGGTGAATAAAATCCCAGTGTAGTTGTGTTCTTCATGCGTTGAAAGCAGGCTATAAAATTTTTAACACTTCACCAGAGGGAGCTAAGAGCTATTTTCACACATTAGTTTATAAGCGGTGTGTGATATTATAACCAGCCACAAAGATTTGGACGAGCTTCATTCATACAAAATGCAAAGAAATGCTTAAATGCTTGCTAAACTAACAGCAAGGTAGATAAGCAGGAGGCAGCACCAGGAGTTGGAGAAGTCGATGTGTCAGGTGTAACCCTTCTTCTGGGCTGGGGGTGGGTGTGGGAGGTGCTATAGATAAAGAGGGCAGTGGGGGCAGGGTGGTGAAGTGGCGATAGGTGAAGACAGTAGCCAGTACGACCTGGTTGATCAATGAGAGGAATGAATCTGGTTGGTGGCAGGGAGGGGGAGGAGTGGAAGGGAGGGAGAGGGGCTGGGAAAGGAGTTGGGGAATGGGAAGGGAGGTTATTTGAAATTGAAGAACTCAGCGTTGAGTCCTCCGGACTGTAGGCTGCCTAGGCAGAAGGTGAGGTGTCGTTCCTCCAATTTGCAGCTAGGTTTGTTGTGGCAATGGAAGATGCCAAGGATGGTCATGTCAGAACGGGAGTGGGAAGGCAATGACTGGGAGGTCCGTTTGGCCCCTGCGGGCCGGGCCAAGATGCTTGGTGAACTGTTCTCTAAGTTTACGTTTGGTCTCCCCGATGTAGAGCAGACCACATCGGGAGCACCTGATGCAGTAAACTAGGTTGGAAGAGAGGCAGATGAACCATTGTTTCACCTCAAAGGACTGTTTGAGGCCCTGGATGAAGGTGAAGTGGGTGGTGTGCTGGCAGGTTTTACATCTTTTCCAGTTGCAGAGGAAGGTACCTGCTGGATCAGTGAAGTTGGTGGGGAGAGTAACACAAATCAAGGAATGGTACTTGCAGAAGGCAGAGAGGGTAGGGAGGAGATGAATGGGTGGGGTCTGGTTGGAGTTGGCGGAAGTGTTTAAGGAGGATGCATTAGATGTGGAGACTGATGGGATGGTTGAGGAGGACAAGAGGGACTTTGTCTCGATTACGTTTGGTGGGTGGGGGGTGGGGTTAGAATAGAGGAACGGAGGTGGTGTTGTGGACGGCTGTCTGGATGACAGAGGGAGGAAAGACACATCGTTTGAAATAGGTGAACAGCTGGGATGCTTGGGAATGCAATATCTCCTCATCCAAACAGATGCGGCATAGGCGGAGGAATTGGGAGAACGGGATGCAGTTCTTGCAGGATACTGGGTGGGAGTAGGTGAGTCTAGGTAGTTGTCAGAGTCTGTGAGTTCATCATAAATGTCCATTTGGAGACTGTCGCCAGAGATGGAAATGGCGAGGTCAAGAAAGAAGAGAGAGGCGTCCAAGATGGACCAAGTGAATTTGAGGGCGGGATGTAAGGTGTGGATGAAGTCAATAACTGCTCCAGTTCAGCCTTGGTGCAGAGCTCTGCACCGACGCAGTCATTGATGTAATGGCAGAAGAGTTGGGGCACAGTGCCTGTGTAGGTACTGAAGAAGGACTGTTCAACAAAGCCGACAAAGAGGCTGGCATTGCAGGGTCCATCTGAGTGCCCATGGCCAACCCCTTGATTTAGAGGAAAATGGAGGAGTAAAAGAAAAAGTTATTGAGGGGGAGGATCAGTTTGACAAGGTGGAGGAGGGTATTGATGGAAGGAGACTGGATGGGTCTGTTGGATAGGAAGAAGCAGAGGGCCTGCAGGTCATCCTTGTGGGATATGGACGTGTATAGGTACTGCACATCCATAGTGAAGATAAAGCGCTGATGTTACTATAAGAGGTGGAGGGCATGGTTGGTTTTGTGGATGTAGGTGGGAAGTGTCCGAGCCAAGGGGGAGAGGATGGTGTCGAGGAAGGACGAGATGGGTTTGGTGGGGCAGGAGCATGCAGAGACGATGGGTCGGCCGGGGTAGTTGGGCTTGTGGATCTTAGGGAGCACACAGAACCGAGCAGTGCAGGACTGGAGGGGACTAGGAGATTGGAGGCAGCGGAGGGGAGATCACTGAAGTCTATGAGGGCACGGACAGTGCAAGTGATTTTGGCCTGATAGGTCACGGTAGAGTTGTGGTCAAGGAGGAGGTAGGATATGGTGTCAGAGAGTTGGCATTTAGCCTCTGCGACATAGAAGTCCATTCTCCAGACTACCACCGCCCCGCCTTTGTCAGGAGGTTTGATGGAGAAACAAGTGTGGGTGTGGAGAGAGTGGAACGCTGCATGTTCGGGGGGGGGGGGGGGGAGGAAATTGGAGTGGGTGAGGGGGATGGAGAAATTGGGGCAGCTGACGTCACATTAGCAGTCAGCAATGAAAAGGTCTAGGGTGGGTTTGACCAAATGGAGGAGGAAGGCTGGAGGTGGAAGAAGAGGTTCTCAGAGGGAAGTTGGAAGTTTTTCTCAAAGAAGGAGGCGGAGACAGAGGTGGTGGAAGAAGAGCTCCATGTTGTGTTGGGTGTGGAATTCGGTGAGGTGGGGGCAGAGGGGTATGAATGAGAGCCCTTTCCTGAGGGCAGACTGTTCAGCTTCAGAGAATTCAAAGTTGGGGGGGTAGTGAATATGTGGCAAGGCTTAGGGGTAGGGTTTTGGGGGTTGCAAGGGGGTTGAATGGGGGTTGTGGAGAGAAGGGTGATGGCATGTGATGGGTAAGGGTTAGATGGGGTGTGGTGGGGGGAGTGGGTGTGGGAGAGAAAAGGAAATTGAGAAGAGGATGGGCTGGGGGGAAATGAGATGAAGGAGGAGGTGGAGGGATAGGGTGCATTGTGGGGGTGGATAGATGAGGAGGGAGAGCTGGTATGGTGTGCTGGCTGCAGGTAGGCAGTAGGACCCAGGGATTACCCTGGGAAATGGAGTCAGAGTCTTGCTAGCAAAGTGGGCGGGCCCAGAATCTGGAGGGAAGTAGAGGCCAGTCCAAGTGTTTTTGGTGCCAGAATCCGGGGCAGTGTTCCTGGAGATGTCTGGAGTGGAGACGGAGGTTATGGGTGAGTACCTGGAGGTCCCAGTAGGTGGTTGCAAAGGCACGGGTACCTACCTGGAAACGGAAGTGGCATCCGAGCCACAAGTCACTTTGGACTGGAGAGGCCCAGTGCTGGATGAAGTCTCCATGTGGGGAGTGGCAGTGGCAGTGGGGTCTGGGCCTGGTGACAGCTGGAACCAGGGCTCAAATTCCAAACAATGAGCGAGTTCTCCGACGGGAGGTGAGAGGAGCAGAGTTTTGCAGACTTTCGATTTTTTTATATCTGTTATGGAACTGAGAAACTTTGTTGAGCTGGTGGATTCTGCATTGGATGTAGAATTGTAGAAGTCCCCCACATGTTTGAGAAAGGGAGGCCTTGAGCTGGGGGATGGTAGAGGAGAGGGCATGGAGGTGCCTCTGTGTCACCGAGAGTGTGGAGTGGAGAATCCGGAGAGAGAATTGCTCGTGGAGGCGCTGGAGGATTGCAAGTATAGAACATCAAAGGTGGATCCAAATTTGGAGAGTTTAAAATGTATCTGCAGGCCTTGAGGAATGGGATGGTTGCAAAGACAGGTGCTCCTAATGTGGTCTTCGCTGCATCGGTGAAACCAAATGTAAACAGAATACAATTTTCCGAGGAACTCAGCCGGGCCTACAGAGGCTGACTGGACCTCCCAGTCACCACCCATTTTAATTCCCCATACCTTTTCTGACATGACCATCCTTGGCCTCCTACATTGCCACAACAAACTTAACTGCAAATTGGAGAAACAAGGCCTCATCTTCCGCCTTGGCAGCCTACAGCCCAAAAGGACTCAATAAACATCGAGTTCTCCAATTTCAAATAATCTCCCTTCCCATCCCAGCTCCACCCCCTCCCTACCACCAACTGGATTCATTCCTCCCATTGACCAACCAGGTTGTACCCTCGACCTGTCTTCACCTATCCCCACTTCACCACCCTGCTCTCGCCATCCCCTTTACCTGCACCTCCCCCTTCATCTAACCCCAGTCCTGAAGAAGGGTTACACCCGAAACATTGACTCCTCCACCTCCTGATTCTGCCTGGCTTGCTGTGTTCTTCCAGCCTCCTGCTTGGATTCCAGCATCCAGCAGATATTTTGTCTCAAGCTAAAAGCAAACTGCTCTTTGCAACTCCAGCCATCACTATACTTACCACGGGTAACTGAAGCAGCAGAAAATATCATTTACTGAAGCCAAGCCAAATAGAAATGGACAACCTGAATTGAAAATAAAGTTCAAACGAAGTGAACATACCTTCACGATACACGTGATGATCACCTCCCCAATGGTCAAACCAGCCACTCCAGTACTCCATCACCATCTTAGGCTTCCCAGGCTACAAAGTGAGGAAGTAATACACAAATATTTACTGCTCAGAAGGAAATCACTTACACACAAAGACAATGTTTGAGAAGGATAGACAACAATGGGAGCATCAACATTTGAGTTAGTGGTAACTACTTATAGATTGTAGGCTCTGCTTCCCCAGTTATTAACTTTCAATCTGCTCCCTTTTCCTTCTCCTCATCATTAACGGAGTTAATTCTGTGGTGAGAATATGTTATTCCTCGTCCCACTGGTTATTTCCCAACTGACAGCTTAATCTTTGAATACTGACTGTGGATGGCTTTCCAGCCCTGATGCAAATCTGTGGAGTGAAACTTCACACAAATGCAATGTGTGACTCTCTGCATGCAGCTTTGGTTAGCAATCGATAGAAGCTGTGTTTACCCAGGGCTCTGAAATTATCAAAAGCATCGATACCATTATCTGGCTAAGACTAATGTAAGAGGAGAAAGTGAGGACTGCAGATGCTGGAGCATCAGAGCTGAAAATGTGTTGCTGGAAAAGCGCAGCAGGTCAGGCAGCATCCAAGGAACAGGAAATTCGACGTTTCGGGCATAAGCCCAAAATTTCCTGTTCCTTGGATGCTGCCTGACCTGCTGCGCTTTTCCAGCAACACATTTTCAGCTCTAAGACTAATGTAAACCAAGAATCCAACCTTCTAGATTATGTAATTTTCTGAATGTTGTCCCACTACATCAAGTTAAAATGACGAGTTCTATAATATAAAACCACTAAATTAATATAACAGCTGTATCCTGCTTATGGTGTTACAGCTGAATAGCCTTCTTGTGAACAAGAACTGCTGGTGATTCTGCTTTTCACTTTTATACCTTCTCTCGATCAATCTTTGTTTCTTTGCTTGTCTCATTACTATCATCTTTCACTATCAGCTTTTTTAGAATCAATGGATATAGAAAAGTGACAGCACCAGAAGAAACCATCCAATCCATTTTTATGTTGTTTAATCTCTCCTGCCTCAAAGGTCACATGGAAGGTTATCACACACGATAAAAGCACACTGTAGGAGATAACATATTAACAATGGATAAAGGATTGATGGGCTAAAAGGAAGGAGAGAGTAAAGATAATTGGGATTGTTTTCAGATTGGCTAGTTATGGCAAGTGCGGTGTCACAGGAATCAACTACTTATAATCTGCATCAATGACTTGGACAAACAGCCAAAGGCTGTTGCTACCAAGAGGAATGGGAAAATAAGTTATCCAGAGAAAGTAAACAATGTGCAAAGGGATCCAGAGAGGTTGTGTGAGTGCCCAGAACTTTGCCAGATGGAGTGTAATGAAGGCATTAACTAATGAAGAAAGGATGGACAAGTTGGGCCTTCACTCACTGAAGCTTGGAGGAAATGAGAGGTGATCATATTGCAATTGAAGAGATTGTGAGGAGTCTTGTTTGAGTGAATACCTGGGAGAAGGTTTTCTCGTGTGGGGATACCACAGGAAGAGGACATAATTACAGAATAACAGGTCAAGACAAAGATCAAGAGGATGATTTTCTCTTAGAGGGTCGTGAGTATATGGAATTATCTTCCCCAGAAAGTAGTGGAAGCTGGATCAGTTATTGAATGAATTTATTCAAAGGCAGAGAATTTATTCATTGGTTTTGAGATGCACAATGTGGTCAAGACAGGACAGCAGAGAGGAGACCACAAGCAGATCAGCCATAACCTTATGGGATGAGACAAAAAACTGTAGAGGCTGGAATCCAAGGGTGACATGCAAGAGGCTGGCGAACACAGCAAGCCAGGCAGCATCAGGTGGTGGAGAAGGTTACACCCAAAACCACAACTTCTCCAACCTCGGTGTGCCTGGCTTGCTATGTACGCCAACCTCCTGCCTGTCTACCTTGATCTTATGGAATGGCGAAGCAGGGTCAAAGAGCTGAAGGACTGACCACTCCTCTGTCCCAAGATCACTGACCCTCCTCTGTATTTGTCTTGGCTCCTGGTCTGCTGTTTCCCCAGCCACTGTCCTTCAGCAGATTTAGGAACAGTTACATTCACAAACACTTCTCAGTTCTGACATAAGTGTACCAACTTGAAAAGTTTCTCTCTCCACAGCTGTATTAAAACATTCTACTGTTGCTCTAAGACCCTTCTGTCAGCACTTCACTGACTCAGAACTGAATGACTAATGTAGCTGTATAGCTGAGAGCTGAACTCTGTTCGTGAACTCAGTCATGCAGTTGCCTGAACAGTGCCTGCAGTCCCTATGCTCCACCCAACTTTTTAACAATGGAATGATGTGCTATTATGTTAATTCACATTCAAAGTTCAAGACACGGTCAGATTTTTCCACAACTAACAATCTTGAGCAAACAAGGAGAATATACAAAAATAATCTTACTGCTAGACTTTTCATAAGTGTCATTCCAGAATCCAGCTTCTGAAAGTTGATAGTTGGTAAAGCTGTAAATGCATCAAAATGGATTAGCACAAACAAGCAATTTATTTTACCTCCTAAATTTATAGCTTCAATAGGAACAATTTACCATGTGTATAATGTGGGGTTGTCTGACCACTTCTAGTCGCCCTATTATAGGAAGGATATTACCAAATTGGTGAAGATTCAGAAGAGATTTATCAGGATGTTGCCAGGTATGGAAGGCTGGAGTTATAAAGAAAGACTGGATAGGCTGGGACACTTTTCACTGGAGCACAGGAGGTTGAGAAGTGATCTGATAGAAGTTTATAAAATAATGAGGGGTACAGAGTTAATGGCAGTTGTCTTTTCCCTGGGATAGGGGCTTTCAATACCAAGGAGCACATTTTAAAAGTGAGATCAGAGAGATTTAAAAAAAACAGGCAAATTTTTTACACAAAGCATGGTTCACACGTAGAATGAACTTCTTGAGAAAGTGGTAGATGTGGGTACAATTAATGTTTAAAAGACATTTGGATAGATACATGAACAGGAAAGGTTTGGAGGGATATGGGCCAGCACCAGGCAAGTGGGACCAGTTTAATTTTGGATTATGTTTGACCTGGATTGGTTGGATCAAAGGGTCTGTTTCCGTGCTGTAGGACTCAATGATTCTATACAGCAGAGCTTAGGCTGTAAACTGAAATTTTGGGATCACAAATTGGGAGGCAACTCTGATCATTGTGAAGTTCTGATCTAGTTTGTGAGGACGCTGCTCCTTTAATAAGATTATGTGGTCCTTGGTTTATTTTCCAGGGAGGTCAAAGACACAAGTTCTGATGTGTCTGATTTGGATAGGTTTTTAGAGCCAATTTGAATATAGCTAATATACACTAACTCAGGCAAAAGGCTTTCAAGTTTAAAACAAAACTTGTACAGTGACAGCCAGTTCTCCCAGCTCAGTTTCTGTCTGGTCTGGGTTGTGGTAGTCTGTCTGTTCAGAGCTGCTGGTCAGTGGGTATCCAAAACATACAGCTACATGGAAGCAGCTAATGGGTGGCACAATGGCTCAGTGGTCAGCACTGCTGCCTCACAGCACCAGGGACCCGGGTTCAAGTCCCAGCTCGGGTGACTGTCTGTGTGGAGTTTGCACATTCCCCTTGTGTTTGCGTGGTGTTCCTCCCACAATCCAAAAGATGTGCAAGTTAGGTGAACTGGTCATGCTAAATTGCCCATAGTGGAAGGTGCATTAGTCAGGGGTAAATGGGTTTGGGTGGATTACTCTTTGGAGGGTCGGTATGGACTTGTTGGCCGAAAGGCCTGTTTCCACACTGTAGGGAATCTAATATAAAAGATGTTCCATGCTGAATCTCTGACATCTCTTCTGTCTCTGCTTTTACCTCTTTGCCAAGGGGGTGTTTATGGGGACTGCTGCAGGCATTTGGAACAGTGTCTTTAAGTTATGATAGTCAGTTGGGTTCCCGGATCAATTAAGCTATTCCGTATTCTGTGCTCTTTTGCTTGTGTTGTGTTTCATTCAGTACTCTACAAATAAATTCTGTCTTGTTTAAAACAGAGGTGTTTTGACCAGCTGCATCACTTCTGAAATATCCACTTATCACCTGCTCAAAACAACTAGAAAAGTTAAGGTCTGGGCTACCTTCTTGAAATATTTCAAAGGGGTCACAGATTAGGGGCTCTTTGTGGGATTTGTTCTTTAGTTCCAATTTGGGATTACGGTTGCTGGACGTGAAGGCAGCGAGTGGTAGGTGGCATTGTCTTTTGTTCTGGGTGTTGAATTAGGTTGGTTCAAACAGTGCTTGGGCTAAGTAATGGCTCTTTCAGTAACTGAGAGTTTTCTGGGGGTGGAAGAAGTGGCCTTGAGGGTTTTACAAAAGGTGAATAAGACCAAGCTGCTGGAATTAGCAGACACTCTGGAGTTGGAGTGATCTCCTTAAGAAAAGGAGATGATTACAGCAATAGCTCAGCATTTAAATTTGCTTGAAACACCAACAGAATCTTGAGAGATGGCTAAAACTCAATTGAAAATTAAGCAGCTTGAGTTCGAGGCAAAAGAAAGGAAGAGGGCCAAAGAAATGAACCGTTTGAATTACAATTAAAAGCAAAGAGAAAAAAAATTGAATTGCTTTAGCGAAACAAGAAATGGAGAGCGGGAGAGAGCAGAAAAGAGCAAAGATAGGGAGTTTAAACTTCAGAAAATGGCTCTTAGACAGGAAAGTCAGCTCCAAACGATGGAAATGAAGCTGAAGATAAGCCTAATGAGGACGAGCAAACCCATGGTATCCAAAGACCTGGTGAGAAACTGCTGAAATATATTCAAGCATTGCCTAAATTTGATGAGAAGGATATGGAAACCTCATTTGAAAAGGTGGCTAAACAAATGCAGTGGCCAATGACCATGTGGGTTTTGTTGATCCAAACAAAACTTGCAGGTAGAGCTAGTGAGGTATTTGCATCACTATCAGTGGAGGTATTTGGGGTATATTGTTATGAAGATGTGGGCATACTGTACCTTTGAGAGAGTTAAAAGCAACAGAACTACCTGATAGCACCACTGGTTCTAAAAATATATATAATGTAAACTTTTGGTTCAGTAGTTAGTGTAGCTGGTTGCCTGGAGACAAAACCAGACTCGAATTAGGCCAATCAGTTTAATTTATACCTCCAAAGAAACACTCCAATCAAGCTTGAATTGAGTATATTAACAATCTTAAAAGCCAATGATACAATGTGGTGTTTTGGAGGTATAAGACCAAGGAAAATTGAACAGTTGGGAGGAGAACTGCCATGCCACCAGCATGTAGAGACGATCTGAAAAATTGCTCTCTTAAAAGGTACCTTTATCGATCTGTGACCTGTGAAGCATTATCACTAAGAAAAGACGACAGTAACATCCAAATAGGAGATTCAACAGCTGGCTGGTTTTGAAAACCCGAATTTTTGATAAATCTTAATCAGGGGTTTTTATCAGACTAGTATTGTAGACGGGAAAGTAAAAGATAGGTTAGAGGAAGGAGTTGTAAATAGTTGTTAATTAAGTATTCTCTGTTATACTTTAAGAAATAAAGTTGAAAATGTGTTGCTGGAAAAGCGCAGCAGGTCAGGCAGCATCCAAGGAACAGGAAATTCGACGTTTCGGGCATAAGCCCTTCATCAGGAATGAGGAAAGTGTGTCCAGCAGGCTAAGATAAAAGGTAGGGAGGAGGGACTTGGGGGAGGGGCGATGGAGATGTGATAGTTGGAAGGAGGTCAAGGTGAGGGTGATAGGCCGGAGTGGGGTGGGGGCGGAGAGGTCAGGAGGAAGATTGCAGGTTAGGAAGGCGGTGCTGAGTTCGAGGGAATCGACAGAGACAAGGTGGGGGGAGGGGAAATGAGGAAACTGGAGGAATCGGAGTTCATCCCTTGTGGTTGGAGGGTTCCCAGGCGGAAGATGAGGCGCTCTTCCTCCAACCGTCGTGTTGTTATGTTCTGGTGATGGAGGAATCCAAGGACCTGTATGTCCTTGGTGGAGTGGGAGGGAGAGTTAAAGTGTTGAGCCACGGGGTGGTTGGGTTGGTTGGTCCGGGTGTCCCAGAGGTGTTCTCTGAAGCATTCCGCAAGTTGTTAATTTTTACTTGAAATAGTTGTTAGCCAGTTGAATTTTCACAGATTACTGCAAAGCATAAATCTTTTCTGCGTTGCCAATTTAAATTAAGCAGGAGGGTTTACCCTGAGTCCTAACAGTATGAGGTGAAGAAAGTCATTTTAAGTGTGTATGAGCTTGTGCTAGAAGCCTACACACAACGTTCCAAGAATCTAAGAAGGGACCCGGGTCAAACCTACATTGAGTTTGAAAAATCAAGCAAACTAATTTTAAGAAGTGGATTCGAGCATTAAGAATATAGCAATGCCTGTGATGCTCTTAGAGAAACGATTAATTTGGAGAAGTTCAAAAATTCACTTCTTGAAGTAGTGAGAACTCATGTGGAAAAGCAGAGAGTTAAAACGGCAAGATTAGCATCTGAAATGGCTGATCTTTATGAGTTGGCCCATAAATTAAAGTTTGGCTTCCAATATCATTTTCAACAGAAATTCAGGAAAGAGAGATGCTCATGTGGAAAAGCGAAAGATCTCTGTGAAGATCATAAGGATAACTTAGCATAGGGTAAAAAGTAAACTCTTCAAGGTGTTGTTTAAGAGAAGTTTAAAAAGCTCCTGTGTGTTCACTGTAATAAAGTAAGCCACACAAAATCAGTGTTGGTGGGTTAGGAAAAGCACTGGGAAGGCAGATATAGGAAAACAGGATAAGCCGGTGAATCTCGTTGGAGTGGTAACAAAAAGCACAGTGAAGGCTAAAAAGCTGCACCAGAATATACAAGTTAGTCGGAGGTTAGTTAATGAGGAAGCACTAGATCTTCTTAAATCATATACTTTATACTCGCAGGTATAAAGTATACTCGCATAGGCCAGAAGCGGAGAGAGATACAGTATCCTGTTTATCTTTGATGTTGAAAGATGAGGAGATGTGCACCTCTGAAGGACTATTGCTAGAAAACATGCTAGTAACTGGAATTTAGTGAGACAGAAGCACTCAACTATAAAGAGTGAGGTTAGAGTGTTCCGTGAAGAGTGGAAAAGTTGTGGTAGGGATCCTGGACAAACTCTCAGCTCCAGGGATATAATTTGTCCTTGCTAACGACATAGCTGGTTCACAAGTAGGAGTGCTGCCTACTGTGGTTGAAAAGCCAGTGGAAGCTCAGCTAACAGAGCGACTGCAGGACGGATATCCTGGGATTTTTCCCGACCGTGTGATAACAAGCTCACAAAGTCACCAGTTGAAACAGTTACACGAGAGACTATCGTAACTGCATTGACTTTACAAAGATGGATGCATACCTGATTCCGCACTTGGAAAACTGCTGAAAAGGTGACCCTAGCAATTCATATTTCTTAGTTGGACTTGCTCAGAAGGATACTGGCAGGAATGTTTGTCCAAAAGAGTGAAGACAATTTCGGCTTTTGTAGAATCGCAGGGAATGTATTAGTTCAAAGTCTGAATAGCATGCCAGCCACATTTCAGAGATTAATTAATAAAGTCATTGTCCGATCACCCAACTGTGTCGTGTACATATAGATGATCTGGTGATTTTTAGTCACACAGGGAAGGTTCATTTGCAACATTTATAAGAATTGTTTAATCAACTTTGGGGGGGGGGGGGCAGGCTTGGTGATAACCTACCTAAAAGTCAATTTGTCAAAGCCCAAGTCACTTCCTGAGCCTGGTTATTGAACATGGACAAATGGCTCCAAGGGATGTGAAAACAAAGGTAACTGGAGAATTTCCCATACCATCCACAAAAAGAGCAGTACTATGATCCCTGGGAGATTGAGTGGATTTTATTGGAAATTACTACCAAATTTTAGCACTGTGTCTGCTCTATTCACTGAATTACTAAAGAAATCAAAAGTTTCAGTGGACTATCAGGAGGCATGTGACAGCCTGAAATCTGTGTTAACCACTGCCCCAGTGTCAGCTACACTTAATGTTGCAAAGCCATTCAAGGTGGCTATCAATGAGAGTGATGTGTCGGTGTGCTCTTACAGGAAGATGATGAAGATAGAAAGACTCATTGGATATTTCTCCAGGAAATTGAACATTCATCAGCAAAAATATTCAACAGTTGAGGAAACTTGCAGCTTGGTGTTGGCGTTACAACATTTCAATGTTTATATTACCAGTAACGATTCTGAGACAATATACACTGTTCATAACCCACTGAGGTTTGTGGAGAAATTTAAGGACAAAAATTCCAGATTATTTAGATGGACCTTATTGTTACAATTGTTTAATTTGAAAATTGTGCATTTGGCAGGATAAGAAAACATGATTGCTGAAGCATTGGTCGAGACTTAGAGAAACAGAGGCATTTATTGATGGGAGTAAAACAGACTGTAACATAATTTAGTGTGCATGCTTATAGTCAATGGAATGTATGTAGGTGTTGTAGTGTAGTAAAAGTGTAAGATTAAGGGGTTATAAAATGAAGCCATCTTTGGATATTGGTAGTTCACATTTTTTTGTTAAAAAAGGGGGAGGTGTGATTATGCTGCCCCTTTATCAAGATTATGTTGTCGTTGGATATTTTTCAGAGGGGTCATAAAGACACAGGTTCTGATTTGTCTGGTTTGGATGGGTTTAAGGGCTAATTTGATTACAGCTATCAGACACTGCCTCAGATGAAAGGCTTTCAAAGTTAAAAAAACTTGTACAATGAAAGGGGAATGGCCAGTTCGCCCAGCTTAGCTTTTCTCTGGTCTGATTTGGTTTGGGTTTTATCAGTCTGGCTTTTTGGCGCTGCTGGTCAGGTGTTAGCTGGGAATCCAAAAGAAACAGCTACATGGAAGGTGTTCCATGCTGAATCTCTCTTGTAAGAACCTGTGTCTGATTTTACCTTTTTGCCAAGTGGCTGTTGGGGTAGTCTGTTGGGTTTCTAGATCGGTTAAGTTGTTTTGTTCTCTTTTGTTTGTGTTTTATTCAGTACATTGTAAATAAATTCTGTTTTGTTTAAAACAGAGGAGGTCTGACCAGCTGCATCACTCCTGGAATATCCACTTTAACCTGCTTAAAACAACTAGAAAAGTGAAATGTTTTAAGGGAGTGTGCTCTGATCCAGAACAAGTTATAACAGCTATACTCCCTAAGAGACTCTCATATTCTTAGTCACCTACAGTAGAGGTTTCATTTAGGGTTTATAACAACCTTCAAGGCTGAAGATGGTGCTGCAGACAGGAAAGGTTTAGAAAGCACTAATGCATAGTCTAGAGGATAAGATGCAGGACTCCAAGAATGCGGAAGATCATTTTGCTCAATGAAGTTTATGTTATTTGAATACTTTTAGACCTATGGTGTTATGCACAGGTATGCATGCATGATTATACTGGTTGCTTTCCCAAGGCAGTGGGAAGTATAGAGGGACTCAATGGATGGATGTCACAGCACTTATTATCACACTACAGTCAGTGCATCACATCAACAGCACGTGCAGAAAGCTGCAAGAACATGCCAAGTTGAGTAGATTATACCAAAATATGTTTATTCAGACTTTTGGGAACCTCACCTCTCACTCCCACCACTTCTCAACACCTAGTTAAGTGGTTGTTTAAATGTTGGTGGATAAGGATCCACCAGTCAGGTTAACTGGTCACTGAACTGTGCTCAGCAACATATCAAAGAATGGCTATCACCAATGCTGTGAAGTTCAAAAAGGGATAGTATGTTCATGATCTCTCTAACTGCAAAGAACAAGACACTGTGCATCTTCCAGTACACACAAGAGGTGGATAAACAATCTATTGTTAGGGAATCTGGCAAAAAGTCTAAGGCTGTGTGGACAAAAATTTTAATGAATCATCTGAATACAGCTGTTTATAATGCCATGCTACACAACACCAAATTTTCTCTCTCAAAACTGATAGATCATACCTAAAAGATATTTTACTAGGTTTGGTGCTTGAAAAAAAAACAAACTGAAGCTGCTTTATACATAACCTTTTGCGTGTACACCATTCATGTGCCTCATTTCCTGAGCAATTACGATGAATATTTACATAAAATCAATCATTTCCCTAATCTCCCAAAACGGTACTTACCTCCTGCGATTGATCCTTTACTTAGCCCGTCTTTGTTGTCGCAAGTCATGAATAATTCTGAGATCCCTCTGTTCGCGAGGGCCTTTCGGGATTAAAAAGATAAATTACTTTGGGTGTCTTTATTCAAACTTCTTGCAAGACCTTCAAACAAGGTGGCCTGCGCAATACTTGCAAGGTTGAGAAGTCAGTGTTTCATCTTCAAACGTTTCCAAATCGTCATTTGGTAGAACAGAACTTGAGTGTAGTTGAAAAGCCATTTTGTTGAAGCTTTATGTCTTGCATGCCTCAATATACTTAGTAATTATCACCTTCATACTTATGCATTCACCATGGCAACACCGTTACCAGTCAGAGTCCATTTGCCAACCAATTATCACAATCCTCTAAGCCAACATAAATGTTATATTCCCTTAACCTTGTTATTTCTTGTGAAATGTTGATGGAAATTGGGGTCCCTTTAAAATGGAATGTTCCTATTATTTACCACACAGTGTAAGATTGCATTTAACTGCTGTAACAGCAGGAACTAGTTTTCCAAACTTCTAGCAAATGCATACAAAAAGGAAAGGTCAAAAGAGTCACTGAGGTTGTGATACCACATTGAACTAATGTCCAAGATATACAAAATACCATGTGTACTTTTTTACCCACATATACAAAGACACAAACACAGATCGAGGGGGAGACAGGCAGATGGATGGCGAGAGAGTGACTTGAATGAAACAGACGCACAGATAGCAGGTATGTGAGCGGAAGAAAGAGAAACAAACAAACCGGGGGCGAGGGAGAGGGAGGGAGAGAGGGAGAAGAAAGAGAGAGAGAGAGAGAGAGAGAGAGAAACAACAGCTCGAGGTAACAACAGATTTCACTATCACCAAATGCAGAGTAACATCAAGGCTGAATACTCCACTATCCTAAACTGTAGTGGCTCACTGCCTCTGCCTCTCCAGTGTCCAGAACAGTTTCAAGATAAGCAAAACATTCTCATTTCTCATGGAACTGCTGCTTCCTAAATTGAAGTGATCTGCGACTTGCTTAAAATGATCAACTGCCTCTTAGGTAAGTGTGATCATGAATATTGCATTCATAAGTGCAAGACTAAAACTTCAACAAAATGTACCTTTTAATGATTTACAGATAATAAACTATATTGCTGGATGCTCAGAATGATCAGACATTATTAGAGGATCATATTTGAGCCTTTAAAATATACATGTTTAATGCTAAGTTATTCTTATAATGTGTAACCATATGAAGTGGATGTACAACTGGTGAATGAAGTCAGCTGAAGTAAGTTTGGACAGGCTGTAGGGACCACTTCATCACCTTCCTCTGTATGACTGACATACATGTTTGAATGACACGCTCATGCATTTAGTACAAGTTGGGAAGTGACTTCACATTATTGACAGCATTAACAGTTCATTGACCTTTGGAATAAGGTGAGTGAAGTCCCGCTGCAGCATGGAACTACCTTTTATATAGCAAAATGCACGGTTGTCAACTAGAAGGTTGGATCCATAATGGCACAAGAGACAAGAAAGAGAAACTCGGTTTGTCAAATTCCCTCCCTCCACTACTCACCACTCGTTTAACCTGGAATTTCAAACAAATGCAGAGGAGAAATGTCATTGGACTCATGCATTTCATCCTATAGAAACCTATGATTTGCTCATCAGAAGGTCAATAATCTCTTCAAAGTATCAAGAGCATTTGACTCCATTGTGCAACTCAGTTAACTATACTGAGGTACTGATTACTTTTCACCTGAAGTACTTCCTGATCAGTCCTGAATACAGTCTTTAAAAGGTTAATACTGAAGCATTAAACCCGAAGGAAACACGTAGGAAAAGGCCCGGTGTCTAGATTTCTCCCACAAGAGCGAATAGTTCAAAAAACAAGTTACTATTTAGACATGTTGTACTCTTCTTTGAAACCCTTACCACAGCTGAGCTCATATTGATCTGGGAAACAATCTGTCATCCACCTACCTGTCTCTCTCCCTCCTTACCACAACCACCACTCTACCCCTCCCCAGCTCAACCTTGCTTGGTTGTTCAGGCCCTGGATGGACAGAGTGGGAAACAAGACTGAAAATGGCATCAAGGTACATTATTTTCATTCACATAGCAAAATAACAAATAAAATTACCTCATACACAAATTTCATATACTTTGGATCTTTATCATAGCCACCGTATTCATTTTCTACTTGTACAGCAATGATTGGACCTCCTTCTTTGTACTGCAGAACAAGAGAACAAAATGGGAAGTTATTTTAATGATTAACATTCATGTTTTGCATCACCATTATTTCTTCTTTCAACCAATCTTTTTCCATTCAGGAAAGTTGATATTTTGCAAGGATACAGTGTCATATTGTATCAGGCACCTTCCAATTATTCACCCAAGTCAGTTATGAGCCTAGATTAGAAATATCAGAAATCTATGAATTTACAACCTTTTCCTTGAACCACTAAGTGGGTTGTACACAACCGATTGGCTGACTAGACTGCCACACAGATGTGGGGACAGGATATATATGCAAGCTGGACAAGGTGAGGGTGGTAGGTTTCCTTTTCTAAGAAATGAGTTGCATTTCTGTGATCCCCCCACAATTGAAGAAATTGCTGCCAAGGAGAAAGGGGGAGATGTTAGGAGAAGTAACCAATAACCAGTCAAGAGTTTTATGGAGGATCGTAGAGAAGACAATGTGGAGAAGATGATGGATTTAAGGTTGTTACAAAGTTAAAAGCATTTTCTGAAGTTTGAAGTAAACTTAAAGTGCAGGCTCAGCTGTCTGAATGTAAAGGCTGGAGACGAGCTGTTCCAAAGTAGATAGATGTAGCAAATGGCTGTTAAATGGATACCTGAGTTTTGTTTGTTGTTTTGACAACAATTTGAATTTGTCCACTTAGTTTAAATTACGCCCAGGATACCAGAAGCCAATGGATTTTAAATTTTCTTGTTTTGATACCTGGAAACCAAGCAAATTATAAGAATGCAATGTCTCATGGGGGGTGGGGGGGGGGGGGTTGTAAACCCAGTATTTTGAAAATTAGTCAGACAGCAATTGACATAGAGCCAGTGTGCTAACTGCCCATCTAACATCTTGCTGTCAAAGAAACCAGAATACACTCTCTATCAAAAGGTACCTTTTTCATGTAAAACATACTCACATTAACATGAAAAAAAATGACCGAGGGATATCAGATGGAAAACTGAAGACTATGGAGAAGACAGACTGTGCAATCTTGAGATTAAGTTAATATAACGTTTAATAATTGCGGTATTGGTACAGCATTTTAATAGAATTGGAGTCAGATAATAAGTAATTCAGAAAAAGGGGAGTTTGGATTTCTGAATAGTTTTTGTTTAGTGTTCACTATTAGTGTCAAGAAATTAAAATGTTATTTTCTTTACATGGTGGAAATTAATAGTTCTCTGTCACTCACACATTTTATCAGATCACAAGGCGAGGCAAACTTTTCTGCGGGTTTGATTTTAACTAACTGAGGGGCCATAACAGGAAGAAAACGTCCATTCACCCACAACTGCAGAGGAACTGCTGAATATAGACCAGGAATGCGTTAAGATCACAAAGAAAAAAAAGTTATATCTTCACAAAGCTTTGGGCTTAATGCATTTACTTGTCAAAAATTAACTTTCTTACATGATGAGGGTTGGTTAAGAAAGAAAATACAACCAGGTCAGAAAGTACATCATCGGCCTAAAACAATGCTTAACAGATTGTAAATCACAAGTATCTGGATCACATCAAATGCCAGTTGCTAGAACATCAGCTTGCCAAGTCCAAACAATAGATGGAACCTGAATAAAGTCTACAACACAAACAGTATTTCTCAAGAGTCATGGCTGTACAGTTGCAAGATTACAAAAACTGATTGATTGGTCAGGCTCACCTGAAAAGGAATAATTTTAGGAATTAGTTCATCAAAAAAGTCATCAACTGCATCAGTAAATCCAGTATAAGTTGTGCGCAGTTTCATGTTCTCGTCTCTCAGCAACCAACTACAAGGAAAAACAAATCACAATTTAAATTAAATTAAACAATTACTGATTAGCAGTTTCCCGCAGTGTTCATTATTCTTTAGAATTAGTACTGACAGGAGTGGTCCCCTCAAACCGGTGTTTGGAGGGGAAATGAGACGGGGGACAAACAGAGAGAGAGAAGAGAGAGAAGAGAATCTCGCTCGTGTGAGGAAAGCCTGACCACCCTGGCCGACCCATTGTCTCAGCATGCTCCTGCCCCCACTGAACTCATTTCTACCTACCTCAACACTGTCCTATCCCCCCTAGTCCAGGAACTCCCCACATATGTTCAAGACACCACCCACACCCTCTGTCTCCTCCAAGACTTCCGTTTCCCCGGCCCCCAACGCCTCATCTTCACCATGGATATCCAATCCCTCTACACCTCCACCTGCCATGACCAGGGCTTCCAAGCCCTCCGTTTTTTTTCCTCTCCAGACATCCCCAACAGTACCCTTCCACCGACACTCACATTCGTTTGGCCGAACTGGTCCTCACCCTCAACAATTTCTCCTTTGAATCCTCCCACTTCCTCTAGACCAAAGGGTTAGCCATGGGCACACATACGGGCCCCAGCTATGCCTGTCTCTTTGTTGGCTACGTAGAACAGTTGATCTTCCATAATTACACCGGCACCACTCCCCACATCTTCCTCCGCTACATTGATGACTGCATTGGCGCCACCTCGTGCTCCCGCGAGGAGGTTGAGCAATTCATCAACTTCACCCATACATTCCACCCTGACCTTAAATTTACCTGGACCATCTCAGACACCTCCCTCCCCTTCCTGGACCTCTCCATCTCCATTAATGACGACTAACTCGATACAGACATTTTTCACAAACCCACCAACTCTCACAGCTCCCTGGATTACACCTCTTCCCACCCTACCTCTTGCAAATATGCCATCCCGTATTCCCACTTTCTCCGCCTCTGTCGTATCTGCTCCCAGGAGTACCAGTTCCACCACAGAATACACCAGATGGCCTCCTTCTTTAGAGACCGCAATTTCCCTTCCCATATGGTTAAAGATGCCCTCCAATGCATCTCGTCCACATCCCGCACCTCCGCCCTCAGACCCCACCCCTCCAACCGTAACAAGGACAGAACGCCCCTGGTGCTCACAATCCATCCTAGAAACTTTCGCATTAAACCAAATCATCCACCAACATTTCCACTACCTCCAAAAAGACCCCGCCACCAGGGATATATTTCCCACTCCACCCCTTTCCACCTTCTGCAAAGACCGTTCCCTCCATGACTACCTGGTCAGGTCCACGCCCCCCTACGACCCACCCTCCCATCTTCGCACTTTCCCCTGCCACCACAGGAACTGTAAAACCAGCGCCCACACCTCCATCCAAGGCCCTAAAGGAGCCTTCCGCATCCATCAAAGTTTTACCTGCACATCCACTATTATCAATTATTGTATCCGTTGCTCCCGATGCAGTCTCCTCTACATTGGGGAGACTGGGCGCCTCCTAGCAGAGCGCTTTAGGGAACATCTCCGAGACACCCGCACCAATCAACCACACCGCCCCGTGGCCCAATATTTCAACTCCCCCCTTCCACTCTGCTGAGGACATGGAGGTCCTGTGCCTCCTTCACCGCCGCTCCCTCACCAGACGCCTGGAGGAAGAATGCCTCATCTTCCGCCTCGGAACACTTCAACCCCAGGGCATCAATGTGGACTTCAACAGTTTCCTCATTTCCCCTTCCCCACCTCATCCTAGTTCCTAACTTCCAGCTCAGCACTGTCCCCATGACTTGTCAGAATTGCCCTACCTGCCTGTCTCCTTTTCCACCTATTCACTTCACCCTCTCCTCCCTGACCTATCACCTTCATCCCCTCCCCCACTCACCCACTGTACTCTATGCTACTTTCTCCCCACCCTCACCCTCCTCTAGCTTATTTCTCCACGCTTCAGGCTCACTGTCTTTATTCCTGATGAAGGGCTTTTGCCCGAAACATCGATTTCGCTGCACTTTGGATGCTGCCTGAACTGCTGTGCTCTTCCAGCACCACTGATCCAGAATCTGGTTTCCAGGATCTGCAGTCATTGTTTTTACCTCTAGTCCAGCGACATGACTGCCTTGCCACAATCTTCCTCTACACCAGTACTTAGAAACACTGTGGGCTCTCTGCCTACAAATCTTTTCAACATACTGTCATACCACGATACCAGGAGATTATATTTGGAAATTCAAAAGGATTTATTTGGGCGTACCAAACATGGGACTAAATTAAAAGTGAAGTCGCCATAATCCAAGCAGACCACAAGGCTGCACTCATTAGGGATGAGTGAGTACAACTTGAGGGTCACCATGTCATAGGAAAAGGGCGAGGATGAGAAGGTGGGATTTTTATCATAATCTCAGCCAGTTAAATTATGTTTGTCATTTATACTGGTCAACAAGTTTTCGCAAGATTTTCTTGTGCACTAAATAAGCAAAAAATTAAGTTTGGAAATTCTAACTACCTTTGAGGATGCTACTTAATATTGATTTGCTTTCAAGGCTAAGTATCAGAATTGTGTATTGCTTTAAAAGTTTACTGGTCAAATAGATCCATATATGACTAAGCACAGGCTTTTCTGCACTTTGTTTGAACTATTTCCATGTTAAATCATGTCCATATTTATAATGAAAACATCTTTGTAAATTACTGCACATAATTTGAGCACTCTCTACTTCCAGTGAAGGCACTGTAAAGCACTGCAGAACTGTGAAACAATCTCAAATTAACAAAAAGTATGTTTCAGCTGAAAAAAATGAGCAATTTTTAAACTCAGCCAACAGATGGGGCTCTTGAACAAGGAAACTTGATTCAAGCCTCAACCCCTACTTCAACTATTTAACAGTTCCCCCTGCCATTTAATGCCTTCCAATCTGTCACAGAAATCACACAAACACAAGATTTAACTTCTGTAGTAATACTGGACAGTTTTCTACCTTATCATCTTGAAAGTGTATAACAAGAAATGCAGAAAGTGTACAATTAACAGTATATTTTTACAAAGCCAAAAATGTGTTGCTGGAAAAGCGCAGGTCAGGCAGCATTCAAGGAGCAGGAGAATCGACGTTTCGGGCATGAAGAAGGGCTCATGCTCGAAACGTCGATTCCCCTGCTCCTTGGATGCTGCCTGATCTGCTGTGCTTTTCCAACAACACATTTTCGGCTCTGATCTCCAGCATCTGCAGTCCTCACTTTCTCCTATATTTTTACAAAGTAAGGATAGTATTCTCTCTTTCTATCTGATGCCAGCTACTTCATTGTGGCAAAGCCAGAATTCTACCTGCTCAAAGACTCCCTTGAAGTGCAGTAATTCCTTCTCAACTTTTATTCTTATCCCTATCCACATTGTGATGCTGCACAGATTTCTCTGCAATAATCCTTACCATGGCTTTTGACTTGGAACTATATCACTGTTCCTTCACTGTTACTGAAACCCCCTTCTGAACACCAGTCTGTGTGTGTACTTACTCCTGTCACACTACAGAAGTACAAGAGAGCAGCTCATCACCACTTTCTCAGGGGTAATTAGGGATAGACAATAAACAGAGTTAGCATCCAATGAATGAATATTTTAAAAACTAGCAGAGGCCTCTCGTGAAGGAGTGGCAATGTCCCTACCTCTGGTATAAAAGGAGAAAGTGAGGACAGCCGATGCTGGAGATCAGAGCTGAAAATGTGTTCCTGGAAAAGCGCAGCAGGTCAGGCAGCATTCAAGGAGCAGGAGAATCGAGGTTTCGGGCATGAGCCTTTCTTCAGGAATGAGGAGAGTGTGCCAAGCAGGCTAAGATAAAAGGTAGGAGGACAGACTTGGGGGAGGGGTGTTGGAAATGCGATAGGTGAAGGGAGGTTAAAGGTGAGGGTGATAGGTCAGATGAGGGCGAGGGCAGGGAGGTCAGGAAGAAGATTGCAGGTTAGGAAGGTGGCGCTGAGTTCGAGGGTTGGGACTGAGACAAGGTGGGGGGAGGGGAAATGAGGAAACTAGAAAAATCTGAGTTAATCCCTTGTGGTTGGAGGGTTCCTGGGCGGAAGATGAGGCGCTCTTCCTCCAGCCGTCGTGTTGCTATGGTCTGGCAGTGGAGGAGTCCAAGGACCTGCATGTTCTTGATGGAGTGGGAGGGGGAGTTGAAGTGTTGAGCCACGGGGTGGTTGGGTTGGTTGGTCCGGGTGTCCCAGAGGTGTTCTCTGAAACGTTCTGCAAGTGGGCGGCCTGTCTCCCCAATATAGAGGGAGCCACATCGGGTGCAGCGGATGCAGTAAATGATGTGTTTGGAGGTGTAGGTGAATTTGTGGCGGATATGGAAAGGACTATGAGATTGGAGGCGGTGGATGGGAGATCCCCTGAGGTGGTGAGGTTATGCATGGTCTGGGAGATGATGGTTTGGTGGTGGGAGGTGGGGTCATGGTCAAGGGGGCAGTAGGAGGAGGTGTCCGCAAGCTGGCGTTTAGCCTCAACGTCGTAAAGGTCGGTGCGCCAAACTACTACCGCGCCTCCCTTGTCTGCCGGTTTGATAGTGAGGTTGGGGTTGGAACAGAGGGGGTGGAGGGCTGCACATTCCAAGGGTGAGGGGTTGGAGTGGGTGAGAGGGGTGGAGAGGTTGAGACGGTTGATGTCGCGGCGGCAGTTGACTACGAAGAGATCGAGGGCAGGTAAGAGGCCAGCACGGGGTATCCAGGTGGATGGGGTGTATTGGAGGCGGGAGAAGGGGTCGTCAGAGGGTGAGCGAGAATCCTGGTTGAAGAAGTAGGCGCAGAGGCGAAGGCGGCGGAAGAATTGTTCGATGTCTCGCCATGTGTTGAACTCGTTAATCCGAGAGCGTAGGGGAATGAAGGTGAGGCCTCTGCCGAGGACTGATCTTTCATCCTCAGAGAGGGGTAGACCGAAATGCAAAACTTGCACCCACACCTCCCCCCTTACTTCCCTCCAAGGCCCCAAGGGATCCTTCCATATCCGCCACAAGTTCACCTGCACCTCCACACACATCATTTACTGCATCCACTGCACCCGATGTGGCCTCCTCTATATTGGGGAGACAGGCCGCCGACTTGCGGAACGTTTCAGAGAACACCTCTGGGACACCCGGAACAACCAACTCAACCACTCCGTGGCTCAACACTTCAACTCCCCCTCCCACTCCACCAAGGACACGCAGGTCCTTGGACTCCTCCATTGCCAGACCATAGCAACATGACAGCTGGAGGAAGAGCGCCTCATCTTCCCCCTAGGAACCCTCCAACCACAAGGGATGAACTCAGATTTCTCCAGTTTCCTCATTTCCCCGCCCCCAACCTTGTCTCAGTCCCAACCCTCGAACTCAGCACCACCTTCCTAACCTGCAATCTGTTTCCTGACCTCTCCACCCCCACCCCCACTGCGGCATATCACCCCCACCTTAACCTCCTTCCACCTATCGCATTTCCAATGCCCCTCACGCAAGTCCCTCCTTCCTGCCTTTTATCTTAGCCTGCTTGGCACACTCTCCTCATTCCTGAAGAAGGACTCATGCCCAAAATGTCAATTCTCCTACTCCTTGGATGCTGCCTGACCTGCTGCACTTTTCCAGCAACACATTTTCAGCTCTGGTATAAAAGGCCCAGGCTCACGCCCCACATGCCCCAGAGTTGCCTGATTAAAAATAATTTAAGTTATAGCAATCCAAGCATTGCTCTCTCAGTTTAAACTGATTTGAGTCCATTGATATGCTTTTATTCTGTGACATGCTCCAGTCCATTTTTAAAACACCAAAATTTGAGCAAGGTTGGTGTCCACACTGATGACTAGGAACACAAATCTATTTTCAGCAAAGAGAAAAAAAGGTTGACAGATATAGCAGCATTAAAGTTTCCTCTTTCTGATTGCCGTTGTATTTACCTGGGTAAACCACCAAGGTCCCATTCCGAACAAATGTATGGTCCTGGACGCAGAATGACCCACAAATCCAAATCATTGGCCAATGTGAGATATGCCCTAAGAGACAAAATAATTATGTTGATCCTTTTGAACAAAGTAGTGATTAAGTGTAGTGTGTTTAGAGATGAATGAACTTTACTCTTGCATTCACTGTCTGCTCCATATCCTACAACATCTAAATTCTCTCAAACTTAGCGAAGTGCTATATGTCCATTTAGGGGAACAGTAGAAACATTATAACGGACAAAATCAAACAGTTTATATCTTTCTATACTACAACATCAAATATATTTCACAACTACAGATACAGTGTGCCAAAACCAGCAACCTCGGGACCAAGTCAATTTTGGATCTTGCCTGTTTTCAGACACAGTTTTTTTTAGATTAGATTACTGACAGTGTGGAAACAGGCCCTTCGGCCCAACAAGTCCACACCGACCCGCCGAAGCGCAATCCACCCATACCCCTACATTTACCCCTTTATCTAACACTACGGGCAATTTAGCATGGCCAATTCACCTAACCTGCACATCTTTGGACTGTGGGAGGAAACCGGAGCACCCGGAGGAAACCCACGCAGACACAGGGAGAATGTGCAAACTCCACACAGTCAGTCGCCTGAGTTGGGAATTGAACTCCGACGCTGTGAGGCAGCAGTGCTAACCACTGTGCCACCGTGCCGCCCACCAAAGTTTTGAAAATTCTTTTTCTTCATCTTTCAAAATGTTCCAGATTCATTAGTAGGCTTTCCATTTTCTTCACGGACACTCAAAAGTTTAACACTATTTTCATTGGGTTTTTAAACCTTGCACATCCAAACGAGTACAATTGAGGAAATCCAATTTTCAAGCCCCGTTTAAAATGGTGAACCCAACCACAGAAAAGGCCAGGGTGTGTATTTGAGCAGAGCAGGGCGGCCGAGAGAGCTGGCTGGAGGCCTGCAGCAGGGCGGAGATAGTTGTTGGACTCGGTCAGTCAGCAGCTTGTGAGGCTGGTCAGACCCATGTGGAAGCCCCTGCACTGAGCTACTGCCATGTAATGTTTATCTGTACTTCATCTGACTGCAATGTTTATCCTTTTAACTATGTCGCATTTCTTAACTTACACGATGAATCACTTTAAGGTATTACAACTCTTCCTTATTCCCCTTTTTGTATCTCAGATTTGTACCCTAGATATTTTATACCCAAGGCAGCACCAGAGGCGATATTGTGTACTTCTCACTCTACTCCTGTACTTGAGTACATGTGACAATAAAGGATAAAGAATATTCTATTCCAGGCATTCCCAACCTGACAAATGACCAGAGAAAAGAGCAGGGGTTGGAAATGTGGAGAAAAATCTGAGTTTCTGCAAATGTAAAACTTAAGAATGGCCATTCACACACCGCCACATCAAAAGGTTCAACCCCTAACTGTTCAGAGACTCTTGCAGGGAATACCACAACCTTCAATAAGGTTCAGAATTAGTTGAAATCAAAATACTACAACATTTGTATGTGAAAGATGAGCTCACTAACTCTCTCCGCTCCCCCCCCCCCCAAAAAAAGACTGCTTTTAAAAGGAGATGAAGGGAAACAAAGGCAACAACAAAAAGAAAGGTGGAGGGTGGGGGGGTGGGGGAGGAAAGAGGGCAATTACTTACTCAAAATCAAGATTGTCTTTGAAATTAAATATTCCTTTCTGTGGTTCATGGAGATTCCATGGTATGTACCTGTAATAAGATCACAGATACTGATATCATATCCAAAGCAGTAAGAAATACAATGCTCACTGAGCTGGCAGGTTTATTTTCAGACGTTTCATCACCATGTGAGGTAATGTCATCAACGAGCCTCCAGTGAAGCGCTGGTGCTCTGTCCTGCTTTCCCTCACAGACAATTCAGTAGCTTGGATTAAAAAACCTATCAGACCGGTCACTAACAGACACGGGAAAAAAACCGTCCTAGTAAGAGGGATGAACTGCAACTGCAGAGGCACAAATGAAAAAGGACTTCTTAGTAGCATGAGAATCAACTCTGAAAGACAGAAAAGCAACACACAGACCAGATATTTAACTACAGAAGCAATCATCCCAACACCCACAAACCGAGTTGCATCAGGACATATTTAAAAAAGTGTCACAACACACTGCAGCACCCAGGAACTAAGAGCAGCAGAAGAAAAATATCTATACAGCAAGTTCGAGAAGAATGGATACCTGAGAAACACAGTCCGCCAATTTTTAAACAACAAACCCAAACAAGTAGTCACAACATGCCGAGAAACTCCAGCCACATTACCATACAAAGACACCTCGGAGATGACTACCAGGCTACTCTGACCCCTTGGCATCATGGTAGCCCACAAACCTACCACACATTGAAACAGCTACTGATGAACCTAAAATATCACATAACAAGCAAAATGAATGTAATTTACAAAATATACTGCAAGGACTGCAACAAACACTACATCAGAGACAGGCAGAAAACTAGTCACCAGGATAGACGAACACCAAAACGAAATGATCTACTATCACTGGTATCCTTACACACAGATAAAGAAGGACACCACTTTGACTAGGACAACACATCTATCCTGGGATAGGCTGAACAGAAACATGCATGGGAATTCCTAGAGGCCTGGCATTCTAACTGGAACTCCATCAATAAACACATCAATGTGGACCCCATCTACCATCCTCTGAGATATCACCCACCTTAAGAGACCAAGACACATAAGTAGAGGCTCACTGAGGTTACCTGGCATGGTGATGAAACATCTGAAAACAAACCTGCCAGCTCAACAACTAAACTTACAACCTAAACCTCAAGCTAAGCTACAAAATCATCTCAAAAAATTGCAAATTACACATTTGATACTCCCATACTCAAGCTCAGAATGTTCTAAACCTATTCCCGCCATAGACGTGGGATCATGGCTGTTTCACAACCTGTCAATCTTAAATTGTCTGTAAATACTAGCCATAAAAAAGATTTTATGTACAAGCAAATAAATTAGAAGTAGAAGTAGGATTTTTGGCACTTTAAGTTTGCTCCAACATTCAATAAAATCAAGGCTAATCCCACAGATTCATAAAGCTCTAATAAGTTTAGATTCTCATTAGGTCAGGGAATCTCAAAAATAAACTGATGGCTGCATGTCCATCAATGTCTTATGTACCTGATAAGTAACAATCTTACATTGATGCCTCTTTTAATAACGGACAGCACTCAGTTAGCCTTCTTAAATCACTTGCTGAATTGCACACTGACTTTCTGTGATTCGGTGGAGTATCTAAATCCCTCTAGACCTCTGAATACTTCCATTGCTATGGCTTAAGTCATACTCTACCTTTTTAGTTTTCTTGCCAAAATGAATAACATTGCATTTTCACCACATTATTATCCACCTGTCAGATATTTGCTCACTCAATCTATATCCACTTGCAACTTCCCATGTCATCTTCACAACATTCACTGATTGTAACTGTAGTGATTATAATTTCAACAGGTTTTCCTCCTGCTTCAATTTCTTGATTTATAGATATTAAATGTAACATTGCATCCTCTACAATGAAGACAAAAAAGTTTATTCATTACAGCTGCCATTTCTTAACAATTGACAAACAACACCCCATTCTTGCCCTCTAAAAGGACCAACATTTTTCCTATTCCTTTTTTTAGATATGTTTTTACATTTCTCTGTAGCTTCCACATGTTCTAGTTTATTTGTCTTAATTCTTGTTTTAGCAGTTCTCTGCTATTATTTAGATATTGATCTGTCATATTACTTGTTTTTCACCATTTCACAATGACATGCTTTTTTCTTAAATTTGATATCCTCAAATTCTTCAACTTTCTGGATCCACCCTTGGAATTTTTTTTAATATAGGAAACGTACTTGTTCTGAAATATTCCTTTAAATGTCTGATACTCCTGGCCTAATGATCTAGTTCATTTTAACTCACTCAGCTTTCACACCCACATCTTTGCCATTTTTTTTAATTGCAGAAGGATATAGATCTGCTCTTCTCCCTTTCAAACTGGATGTAACATTCAATCGTTTTTACTGTGAGATCATTAATTAATCCTATCACATTACACAATATCTGCTCTCCAAAACTGATTTTCCCAATTTATAACTAGATTAAAATCACCCACAATTGCTGCCATTCCTTTATCTGTAGAACCCAACATTTCTCCTTACTGGTAGTCCCTAGATTGCAAATGGGTTTGATTCTGGAGTCGCAAGCTGATTCATATACAAGTCAGAATGCAATGCAGGATAATATAACAGAGCCGTTCATAAATACAGGAAATATTTGTATGCCCCTGCATGAGATCACATTTATAAATGTGAGTGTTCATAAGTCAGACATCTGTAATCACACGTATGCTTCTTCCCACATCGTGATTACTGTGTGAGGGGCTGTAGATCATTTCACAAGTTTTTTTTATATATATTACCTTTCCATATCTCCACCCAAACAAATTCAATAACCTGACCTCCTGAAATAAGGTCATTTCATACAAGTGCACCATTGCAACTTTTGATTGAGAGTGCACCGCCAGGGCAGAAGCGCCTATCACGAGTGAGCATCATTTTAAGGTGATTGGAGGAAGGTTTAGGGGAGATGTCAGAGGTAGGTTCTGTGCGAAGAGTGTGGTGGATGGGTGGAATGCACTGCCAGCAGTGGTAGTAGAGTCAGATACATTAAGGACATTTAAGCATCTCTTGGAAAGGCACATGGAAGATAGTACAATGAAGGATGAGTAGCTTAGTCTGATCTTAATGTAGGATAGAAGGCCGGAACAACATCAAGGGCCGAAGGGCGCTGCTGTATTACACAGAAAACAGTAAGTGCTGGAAATCACAGCGAGTCAGACAACATCCATGGGAGAGAAGCAAGCTAACATTTCGAGTCTAGATGACTCTTCGGAGGGGAGGTGAAGTGGTGTGGAGGGGACAGCATTTATGCTGTGGTCGAAGGGAGGCGGTGGGGCAGCAGGGTGGAGGAGTATAGAGTGCTGGGGGACAAATACACTCTACACCTCATCACCACCCAACTATCATATAAATGCTGCCCCGTCCATACTTCACTTCAGCTCTGAAGAAGAGTCATATAGACGCAAAATGTTAGCTTGCTCTCTCTCCCATGGATGCGGTCTGACCCGCCGTGATCCCCAGCATTCATTGTTTTCAGTACAGATTCCAGCAACTGCAGTAATTTGCCCCTCCACTGTATTTCTTGAGTGCTTTATCATTCAGAACTCCATGCTTATCATTCTGCAGCTACACATCCATAACTGCTTCCAGTTCATATTTATTTACTTCAATTTTTTTTATTAAGAGCTGATCTACTTTGTGATGAATGCTACGCACATTCAGAAACTGATGCTTTTTTTAAAAATAAAATTTTCACAGCATTTAGTTTTGGCTGATGGTATAATCTTGGATTTTTTTTCCCCCCTCCCTGTCCCTTCCTGTCATTGTCTGGCCTTCATTTTCCACATTAGTATTCTGCCGTCCTGCCTCAACTCTATCCCTTGATTTTAGATCAGGGTGGTGCTAGAAAAGCACAGCAGGTCAGGTAGCATCCGAGGAGCAGGAAAATCAATGTTTTGGGCAAAAGCCCTTCATCTGTGAAACTTGAAAGGGTTCAGAAAAGATTTACAAGGATGTTGCCAGGGTTGGAGGATCTGAGCTACGGGGAGAGGTTGAACAGGCTGGGGCTCTTTTCCCTGGAACGTTGGAGGCTAAGGGGTGACCTTATAGAGGTTTACAAAATTATGAGGGACTTGGATAGGATAAATAGACAAAGTCTTTTCCCTGGGGTTGTGGAGTCCAGAACTAGAGGGCAGAGGTTTAGGGTGAGAGGGGAAAGATATAAAAGAGACCAAAGGAGCAACGTTTTCACAGAGGGTGGTACGGGTATGAAATGAGCTGCCAGAGGATGTGGTGGAGGCTGGTTCAATTGCAACATTAAGAGGCATTTGGATGGGTATATGAATAGGAAGGGTTTGGAGGGATATGGGCCGGGTGCTGGCAAGTGGGTTTGGGTTTGGATATATGGTCGGCATGGATGGGTTGGACCGAAGGGTCGGTTTCCGTACTGTACATCTCTATGACTCTATCTTTAGCCGAAACGTCAATTTTACTGCTCCTCGGATGCTGCCTGACCTGCTGTGCTTTTCCAGCACCACTCTGATCTAAACTCTGGTTTCCAGCATCTACAGTCGTCACTTTTGCCTACTCCCTCCCTTGATTCAAGACGGTTATCCAAATTTGATCCCTTATCCACTTTGCTTAGCTTAAAGCCACCTCTACTTCTCTAATTATATGGCCCATGAGAATGCCAGCTGAAGCACGGTTCAGATGTAGATTGCCCTAATTGTATATGATCCAACTTAACCTATTACTGATGCCAGGGCTCCAACAACTGGAACCCACTTCTCTCATTTTGAGCCACATATTCACTTCTCTATTCGTATTAATCTGTAGTCAATTTGAATGCAGTTCAGGCAAGTAATACCTCAAACGTTCTCCATTTTAAAATTTAGCATTTAACTTTTCTTATTCCCTCATCAGAACATTTTTCCTAGTTCTTGCAGTGTCTAGGACAAACATGGACCAGGATCCCTGATTCCCCCCTTCCCATGGAGAGTTCCTCTCCAGTCCACAATAGATATCCACGACTCTGACATCAGACAGTCCACACAACCACACCATCTGGACTGTCCTTTACTGCAAGAGAAAAATGTCCATACCACTCACTATAACATCTCTCACTATCATTACATGAGAATCCCTACAGTGTGGAAACAGGCCATTTGGCCCAACAAGCCCACACTGACCCTGCAAAGAGCATCCTACCCAGACCCATTCCCTAGCCCATTACTCTACATTTCCCCGGACTAATGCATCCAACCTACACATCCCTGAACTATGGGCAATTTAGCTTGGCCAATTCACCTAACCTGTACATCTTTGGACTGTGGGAGGAACCTGGAGGAAACCCACTCAAACACAGGGAAAATGTGCAACTTCCACACAGACAGTCACCTGAGGCTGGATTCAAACCTTGCTCTTGGCTCTGTGAAGCAGCAGTGCTAACCACTGAGCCAATGTGCCGCCACTTTTTTTTTCTTGAATGGTTTGCTGTTTCACAGTGCCTTGGCCAGTTATCTCAGACTGCCCTTCAGCTGTCACTCTCACCCAAGCAAGCTGTAAAAACCTCAAACTTGTTGGACAATTTCAAAGTCTGAGGCTCCTGCTCTCCGGACCCCGTGAACTGCCTCTTGTGCAGTCACAACCCTTCGTTCCTGACCAAATCCGAAGACCTAATCTAAAGGGTTTGACAACCTCCTAAAATAAAATGCCTAGCTAATTTTACCCCTCCCTGATGTTCTACAGTGCTCAATAACTCTGAGCTGAAGTCCGGTGGAGTATTTGCTCTGGATCACATCGGCATCCAGAAACTCCATCGCTTTCCAAGCTCAGCACATTACCTGCTCTGCCCTCTAATGTGTTAATTAAAAAGAGTAATTGCTAATTCATTTATAACTGATACAACCCGCACCCTCCCTTCACCAACTTCTCTCAGCAAATTTTACTTCTAGTAGTAAATTGTTCTTTAAGTACTTCTTTTCCCACTCTGCACCAAATTCCCAGATACATTCACTTGACCTCAGTCACTCTCGGGTGAAGTCTCCATCACAATCATCAAGCTAACTCTTTGATTATACGAGGTATTTTAGAAAATTTAAACTACAATTTCAGTGGGATTGGAAATAACAGAGAAGAAAGAAATTCAAAGAGACAAGGCAGAAGCATCCATAATGTATGATTTTTACTTACGTTACTAAAGTGTTCAAACCTAGAGCTTTCATCTTCAGCATACGGTCTGCCCAGTACGCCCGAGGAATACGAAAGTAGTGCATCGATCCACCCAGGATGAGAAATTTATTTCCCTCTAATTCAAAGTATTCTCGGTCAGCCTGCAAACCTATTTTTCGGCTGTACATTCTTGTTGGAGTGAGCGATATCCAATGGAACCTAGAAGTAGACGAGAACCGTCTTATTTCAAAGTATAATTGTAGCTCGGCTATTAATTTACGGAGTAGACACATGGTGATTTCCGACACACAATCCCAAGCACCAGAGAGTTTCAACTACAAAGTGTACAGATGAGTTAAGATATGTCAAAATGCTTTCCTCTTCTATATCTCTCCGGGTATTTAGTAGATGCACGTCCAAACGATTGAAGGGAGTAGATGTCAGCAGTTTAAAAAACAAAGACATTTATCCATTTTCCACGCACACAATGGCATTTCTAAAGGTGATTGTTGAAAACTATTGCAGAGACTCCGTAATTTGTGCATAGCTCATCAAAAACACACTTCAATGTAAATATATGCTGAGTTAAACAGATTTACACTAATATAACAAATACTACACCATACTGTACTCAAAACACGTACTTAGACATTTTATGATCTCCACAACACTGAGATTTTCTAAAGGCAAAGGACTTTTCCATTACAGCATGCCTTACCTATCTGAAAGCCTTCCCTAACTGCCATCATAAATTCTGATATTCACAAAGATCAAGCATATCTCTTTATTTTAGAATTTCCATTATCTCGACAACCGGTCACAGGCTTTAGTCAGAAAGCTCTTATTTTAGGAATGGCAAGACTTCCTTTTGGATGCCTGATGTTGCTGTTTCACCATTTAACTTTGTATAAATTGAGTTCGGGAGCTATACCATTCCTGTGATTTTTACAATCTACCGTAACCTGTAAGAATTTATTTGTAATGTTAGCCACAATTCCCTCCAAGTTCCTGTTTGGAGATGGAGGGAATGCCAGACCACTGCTGGTGCTATCTTTCAAGTGAGACATTAAACCAAGATCTTATCTATCCAGCACGGTGGCACAGTGGTTAGCACTGCTGCCTCACAGCGCCAGGGACCTGGGTTCAATTCCCGCCTCAGGCGACTGACTGTGTGGAGTTTGCACGTTCTCCCCATGTCTGCGTGGGTTTCCTCCGGGTGCTCCGGTTTCCTCCCACAGACCAAAGATGTGCGGGTCAGGTGAATTGGCCATGTTAAATTGCCCGTAGTGTTAGGTAAGGGGTAAATGTAGGGGTATGGGTGGGTTGCGCTTCGGCGGGTCGGTGTGGACTTGTTGGGCCGAAGGGCCTGTTTCCACACTGTAAGTCTAATCTAATCTAATCACTTGGGTGGGGACACATGATCCTGAGAGTTGGTTGACAATTAATGTGGGCATTAATGAGTAGGAAGAGCAGAAAATAATTATGAAGCATCTGCAGGCACACCACCCCCTAACCGCACCCCCAGAATAAAAACCCTTCTTCCTCAGAGAAAGTCTGACATTTGATTGGTCATCCTCAGCCATAGCTCAAAGTATCATTCGTTGTTTGATTTTGAAAAAGATACAAGTGAGAGCTCTCCTTTATCATCAAGAAATTCAGTGACATTCAAGAGGCAAGATGAAGCCTGTGATTATGTAGTTCAAGTGGGAGGTGAGAGCATTGTGGTGACGACATTGGACTCTGAATCCAGAACCCCACTCAGGCTGACATTCTTGAGCAACGTGCTCAAATCTCACTGTGGTAGACAGTGAAATTTGAATTCAATAAAAATCTAGAATTAAAAGCAAATGTTATGCTAATGGTGTCCACACAATCATGGTCAATTGTTTAAAAAAAAACCCAAACAAAAGCAGAACTTACTGGAGAAATGCCGCAGCATCTGTGGAAAGAAAGCTTTCTGTTTTTGTTTCAGATTTCCAGCAATTGCAGTTCTTTTTTATTCATTTCCCTTTCAGAAAAGAAATCTGCCAACCTTACCTGGTCTGGCTACATAAGACTCCAGCAACTGGTTGAATCTTGATTGCTCTTTGGTCAAATAGGGATAGGCAATAAATGCTGGCCTAACTAGAACTACATCCCACGACTAAATTTTAAAAAATCTACGCAAGGAACAAGGGGTGAGATTACTGATAAAATTATAGAATGATGGAGAACAGAAGCAAAAGCATCAAGACTAAAACAGATGAATCAAGGCTCATGGTGAACAATTTGAAATACTCAACACGGTCATGGAAGTCAGCAATAATGGTTAGCTCAGTCAGATTGTACATCTCTGGGACACCCACACCAACCAACCCCGTGGCTGAACACTAACTCCCCCTCCCATTCTGCCAAGGACATGCAGGTCCACCACCAAACCCTAACCACCTGATGCCTTGAGGAAGAACACCCCTTTTTCCACCTTGAGACCCTTCAACGACACTGGATCAATGTGGATTTCACCAGTTTCCCAATTCCTCTCCCCACACCTTATCCCAGTCCCAACCTCCCAACATGGTTATCACCCTCTTGAATTGTCCTACCTGTCCATCTTCCTTCCCATCCATCCGCTCCACCCTCCTCTCCAACCTCTCTCATTCCCAGCTACCTTCATCCCCCCACCCCCAACCCAACGTCCCTCCCTTTTAGCCCACAAGCCTCATTCCTGATAAAGGGCTTATGCCTGAAACGTCGATTCTCCTGCTCCTCAGATGCTGCCTGACTGGCTGTGCTTTTCCAGCACCACCTTCTTCGACTCGGATCTCCAGCATCTGCAGTCCTCACTTTCTCCAGACTGTACATAAGAGCACCAACACCATGGATTCATTCCCTATAATGGCTGAGATAATTCTTGAATATGCCTCCTCACTTTGCGCTATGCTAACAACATGCTATAACTAGCAACCCTCAGAGGAGATATCCTGAACACAGGCACCAATCAGGCAACACAGCTTTTGGGAATCTTAATACAGGCCACAGAACAGTGTTTACTCCATGAATTCACTACCCTCGATTACAATAACATTTCTCCTTTATCTGCTGTCTTGAATGGCTCCCTGTACAATGGTGCTACGGTCAGTTTGCTCACCCTCCATGCAAACCCCAGCTCTCATCCACACCGAGAGCAAGAATCGCAAACCTGTTAGACAAGCTCAGGAACTGAGACTCCTGCAGCACTACCTCCTGGATCCCTCCGTCTGTCTCACTCTTGGTCACACCCTCCAGTCCCTCACCACAGACCAAATTCAAGGTAGTTAGTCTAAGGAGTGTGACTGCCTCCTGAAACATAGCCTTCATGTATGTAAATGTGGTCAGTTGTTAGGTTCTTTTCCGAGGTTTCACACACGAAATGCAATTCACACACACCAACTTCAGCAAACAGTTAAAGTTTATTAAGGCTTGTACAAGCTAGGTGATCCCCTTTGGCCCTCTTCACAGGCGAGTGAAGTCGGGTCAAAGTGAGGCCCTGAACAAAGAAAACACATCCCCTTTACGCGGGTCACTTGGTCATGCTTACAGACACTCTGGCCACTCAAGCCAACCCCCCGTTACTGACAGTCAGGTTACCCCAGGTACAATGGTAGGATGAGATCACCCTCAGAGGTAATGCAAATGCTACTGCCCTAATTGTTATGCAGACGATTTCCTGACTCTATTATTCCCCAAAACAATGCAGGTGCAACATATCTAGTTTTAGGGAATGGCTTATGAAAATATTTCTAAATGGAAGAAATTGAATGATAGTTTAAATGGATAATAGTAGGGGAATAGCAGCAAATGACTGTCTAATTGGAATGAGAGTTGTCTGCATTCTTTCACGATTGTCATCCCCACCCATTTCCAGAATGTTCATTCAGTGCAGTTTAACTCTTTACTATTACATCAATGTCCAGAGAGACATTCCAATCTAATCTTTCAACATTACAGTGACCCAGAACTCAGACATGCTTCAAGCTACCTTCTGCGCTACGTCCAACAGACCTTCAGCCCGTTCAGAAAATCCAGACTTTATTGCTTTTAAAATAGCAACATCTCTTAACACAAATGGAGGAGCCATGGGTGCTTGTCTTGTGCTCAATTTTCCTGAAGTAGACGGAATTGAGATACAACCTTAGTCAAAAAGTATAGATTTAGCTTGACATCTATTCATTTGTCATGTCAAACAAGGGAGCATAGTCAATGTGTAATACGATGTGGAGGTGCCGGTGTTGGACTGGGGTGGACAGGGTCAGAAGTCACACAACACCAGGTTATAGTCCAACAGGTGTACTTGATATCATAAACTTTCGGAACACTCCTCTTTCACAAATGCCAATAAATACGTGCCTATGCGCTTCACTTCACTTCATCTGATGAAGGAGCAGCACTCCTAAAGCTTATGCTTTTAAATAAAGCTGTTGGACTACAACCTGGTGTGTGACTTCTGACCTCGAATGTGTAATATTAGTCAGTACACTGACAAATTTCAATTGTCGGTTCAAATAGCTCAGCAATAAGTTAAATCTATTCTTGCATTTAAACTAAGACTGGGAAGATAGACAAACGAATTTGGACAGCGCTCAATATTTAGTGACTGTGGTTTCCATCAAATGCATACAATATTGTGATATGGTGGTATCCTCTGATAAAGGTTCGAGAATACAACAACAAAAGTTCTATTATAATAGTATATTGGAGCACTGGGATTCAACAGTTTTTAAAAAAACCTCCATTATAGTGGTTTACTATAATTTGGACTGTGTGCCTGCCCTCTAACAGGCTGAGACCAGAAATCACAGTGGGTGTCTGGTTATCTCAGAACTGTAGGAATTGTCTGGAGCCATAGGTGTGTACTTTGTCCTCAGCTCTCAGGCAAAGATAAGACTGTCAGCCCTGGTTGTTATCATAATAACTACCTCCTGTTTCTATTAATGTACTTCCTTACCCATTAGCAAGGGATGTGAAGACCAACAATGAGAACAATACTGAATCCTATTATCTAGCTCCCTACCAATTAACACAAGATTGTGAATAACACAGTAACAGGCTCATGTGAGCAATTCGATACTTGTCACAGGAAGGTAGCAATCACTAGTCAATGTAAGATTGAGAAATACCTGTTTTTAAACAACATAATAGTAGTCAGCCATGAGATGTTAAGAACTTTGTATTGATCACACCCAAACAAGATATAACGTACACTGCTTGCATGTAATATTCAGAGATTCATCGAGGGGTGCCATCACAGAAGGCTATGAGATTCCTTTGGTGTCACCCAGAATATCTCGCTGGCTATCCAGAAATAAAGGTTTGTTTCTCTTTAAACTGAAATTTGTGTCATCCAGAATTAAGAGAAGTAATCTTGGTCTCAGCATCTGTAACAAATAATGATAATTTCTGTATATGTTTATTTAATTAGTTAATGACAATATGAAACATCAATCTTTTCACTTCACTGTTAAGAAACAGGAAGCATTCTAAAATGGGCACAGGGCTAGTTCATCAGAAATCAGATAAATGAAACTTAAGTTAATTGAATTCTGGTTTTCTGTCCTTAATAAACATGCTTCTATTTCTATAAAAGTTCCTTAGGTCATCGGTTAGTGACAAAAGTGTCTCTGATGTCCATGAACTATCAGTTAGTACAGTCCTTCTCCCATCTTTAAATGCAGCTTATGAAAGAAACTTGCATTTTTTCCATAGGACAAATATCTGTTTTTCATTTTTGTGGACTGTGTCTAATTTGATATTTTTAAAAAAGGTTTTCTGCTATTTTGTACCACTTTTTTTTTAACTTCTGTACTAGTTCACCCACTTAATTAATTCCTAGCTTTCCCAAACAATTTATTGTAGCCTATGATTAATTTTTAAACCGGGCCAGCAGAAACCCATACTAGGATATGGACTTTGGACTCAGATTGTTTTCTGAAACTGCTGTTTAGCCAACGACATCAGTAAAGATGTGGAACTAGGGCAAGGAACATATTCATTAGCATCAGAAATAGTTGAAATAAAGATCTTTCCACATAGATCAAGCATCACAATCATAAAAGGACACAACATTGGTGTTATTTGGATCACACGTGGACTGTGCGTTTGCAGCCTGGGATACTGCATTGAGCTGAGTAAAATATTGCTTAAATTCAAAACAGTTCAGTAACATGTTGCTTCACATACCCTGACAATCTTCCAGAAACTAGCATGCTTCTTCTTCCCAGTCTTTCACGTTAGCAGCATACTCCTTGCCTCACACAACTTGAAGCTAACAAAAAAAATTTGCTTTCACCAGTTAATAAATAGGGGCCTTGACATCTCTATCAGCATTTTATTACATGAAGGCCTCAAACAGAATGGGGGAGACACTGATCACATTGGGTGGAATTTTATTGCGACTGGAGCTGTGCTGAGTAATCTGATAGAATCACGCAAAAAAGTCACTTAGGGTACATGTCGACATTGGGATCAACTTGCTGCATCTTTTAATTAAGCATTAGGCATTAAGGTAAGGTGACAGCAGGTGACTTGAGGAGTTTAGTAAAGTTAGATCACATGGGATTTAGGGTGAGCTTGCCAATTGGATACAAAATTAATTTGACGATGGGACTTAGACGGTGGTGGTAAAGGTTGTTTTTCAGACTGGAGGCCTGTGACCAGCGGGGTTCCAGATGGATTGGTATTGGGTCTACTTTGTTTGTTGTTTATATAAATAATTTGGATGAGAATACAGGAAACATTATTAATAACTTTGCAGATGACACCAAAATTGGTGGTATAGCAGACAGTCAAGAAGGTTCTCGAAGATTACAAACAGATCTTGATCAATTGCATCAATGGGATGAGGATTGGCAGATGGAGTTTAATTTGGATAAATGTGAGGCATTGTAATTCAGTAAAACATACAAGGACAGGACTTGTACAATTCATAGTAGGGTCCTGAGAAGCATTGTCAAACAGAGACCTAGGTGTCAGGTACATAATTCTTTGAAGTTGGTGTCACAGGTAGAGAGGGTGGTTAAGGCAGCCTTTAGAATGCTTGCCTTCATTGCTTAGACCACCGAGTGAAGGAGTTAGGACATCATGTTGAGGTTGTACAGGATGTCAGTGAGGTCTCTTCTGGAGAGCTGTGTGAAATTCTACATGTTCTGCTATCGGAAGTAGATTATTAAATTGGAGAGAATTCAGAAAACATTTAGAAATATGTTGCCAGGAAAAGAGCGTTTGAGCTATAGAAATGGACTGGATGGGACTTTTTTCACTGGAGCATAGGAGTTTGAGGGGTGACCTAATCGAAATTTATAAAATCATGAGGGACATAGTTAAGGTGAATAGTGAGGGATCATTTCACTAGGGTAGTCGAGTCCAAAACCTAGGGGCATATTTTTAAGGTGAGAGGAGAAAGTTGGGAAGAGGATAAGGGACAACTTTTTTTTTAACAGAGTAATTCATGTTCGGAACAAACTTCCAGAGGAAGTGGTGGATGCAGGTACAGTCACAATATTTAAATGACATTTGAAAAGTACATGAATAGGAAACATTTAGAGGGATACGGGTCAAATGCAGGCTAGTGGAACTAGTTTAGGTTGGGAACATAGTCGACATGGATTAGTTGGACTGAAGGGTCTGTTTCCATGTCATATGAGTCTGAGTTCTGCAGAAGTCAGTGTTGGGACCACAACTATTCATGTTATATATTAACAATCTGGATGAAGGAATTGAGGGTATTGTTACAAAGTTTGCACAAAAATAGATAGATGGACAGGTAGTGTTGAGGTGGGGAGACTTCAGAAGGACTTGGACAGGGTAGGAGAATGAGAAAAGAAACGGTAGATGGAATACAATGCGAGAAAGTGTAAGATTCTGCACTTTGGTAGGAAGAATAGAGAGAGGGACTATTTTCTAAGTGGGGAAAAGGCTTTAGAAAGCACAAAGGGACTTAGCAGTCCTAGTTCAGAATTCTCTTAGGTTTAATATGCAGATTCAGTTGCAGGTAAGAGGGAAATGTAATGTTCAGATTCATTTTTAGGGGGCTAGAACACAAGAGCAGGGATGCATTGTTGAGAACAAAGAAAATGACAGCACTGGCCCTTTGGCCCTCCAAGCCTGTGCCGATCCGGATCCTCTGTCTAAACCCGCTGTCTATTTTCTAAGGATCTGAATCCCTCTACTTCCTGCCCATTCATGTATCTGTCTGAATACATCTTAAAGGACACTATCGTGCCAATCTCTACCATCTCCACTGGCAATGTAATCCAGGCACCAACCACCCTCTGCGTGAAGAACTTTCTATGCACATCTCCCTTAAACTATTCCCCTCTCACCTTGAACTTGTGACCCCTAGTAATTGAGTCCCCCACTCTGGGGGAAAAAAAAAAGCTTCTTGCTATCCATCCTATCTATACTCATGATTTTGTAGAACTCAATCAAGTCACCCCTCAACCTCCGTCTTACTAATGAAAATAATCCTACTCTACTCAACCTCTCTTCACAGCTAGTGCCCTCCATACTAGGGAACATCCTGATGAATCTCCTCTGCACACTCTCCAAAGCATCCACATCCTTTTGGTAATGTGGCGACCAGAACTGTAAGCAGTATTCCAAATATGGCCGAATCAAACTCCTATACAACTGAAAAATGACGAGACTTACACTCAATACCCTGGCCAATGAAAGAAAGCATACCTATGCTTTCATGACCACTCTATCGACCTGCATTGCCACTTTTAGGGTACAATGGGCCTGATGACACAGATCTCTCTGTACATCAATATTCCCTAGGGCTTTCTATTTACTGCGTAGTTCGCTCTGGCATTGGATCTTCCAAAATGCATTACCTCATATTTGCCCGGATTGAACTCCATCTGCTATTTCTCCACCCAACTCTCCAATCTATATTCTGCTGCATTCTCTGACAGTCCCCTTCACTAACTGCTACTCCACCAATCGGAGTGTCATCTGCAAACTTTGTAATCATATCACCTACACCTTCCTCCAGCTATACCCTCCTGAGGTTATAAGAGTCTCTGGTTTGGTCAAATTGGAATATTGTGTGTAGTTTTGGGCATCGTATCTAAGTATGACCTACCGGCCTTGAAGTGGGTCCAGAGCAGAATGATCTTGGGTATGAAGAGCTATCATATGAGGAACAGTTGTAGGGGGGTTAGTGAGGATTAGTCAGGGTACAAAGTAGGCATAACGTACAGTATCAGAGGATGCAGTACCTCGCAGGGAAAGGGACGAGGCGGGGGGGGGTGGATGAGGTGGAACTGCAGGCATTGACAGTGACCAAGACTGTCACCTCCACAGTGAAGCATACAGAACAGAGCTCAGGGAGCAAGGAGGAAAGTTGGAAGCAAAGCTGAATGTAGGAGCTTTCCACATTTTCTTGGGTGGGGTCTAGTGGGTGAAGGTGAGTTCTCTAGGTAGTACAAAGTTAAAAGAAAGGGTCGTGGTGGCACTGACAGAGTGGGACCCTGGTGAATAGGCACAGCCCAGTGCTGATAGTGTCCACTGAAAGGTGCATTCCCTACAGTCACTTCCTGTTCACTAGATACGACCTCAGGAATAGCTGAGACAATACCCAGGGTAGTTGGAGTCAGTATCAGATGGATGGGCAAAAAACAAGGGTCCCACGCCCGTCAAACATTAGAGCATTCAAGGGTTAAATATATTAAGCATGTACTTGCAAGATGCAGTGCAATAATTTAATTATTCACGTGCAACGCACGCAGAGTGAATGTACTTCGGGTTCAAATGCTGATCGATGCAATTTTCACCACGTCACCAGTTCACTTCCCCATGACTAGATCATTGCAGCAGTTAGGTAACAGGATTCGGAAACATAGTTGTGCCACATTGCCAATCACGCGTTGTCAGCAGTGTGGCTTTGTGGAAGATATGCCGGTGAAGGGCAACATGGGATCGCTGGCACTTACCCAGGTGCACAGCGGCCATTTCAAGGCTCAGGTTAAAGTTAGGGTTAGGGGTCAGGGTCAGACCACCAGCACTGTTACTGGGGATTATCTAGTGAGTGGAGAGTTCTTCTGGGAATGGTGGGTGACTGAATGGACAAGACAGGGTAGGTAGTTAATGAAGTCTGTTTGCTAAAATGCAGCAAGGAAACTTGCTAGATCTTGCAGAGAAACCTTCTGAAAATTTAATGAAATTGATGCTTAGCTAAATTGGTGGGATATTCAGTATAGTGTCTAAGCTAAACAGTTGGATGGAATAACTTGAAAACTGGGTGGGTCGTACTTTAAAAGTTCACAAGACCTGATTGCCTACAATGAGACAAGCAGCCCAAAGGGTCTTGGTTTTAGTCCTATCAAACTAAACCTAGAATCAAAAAAAACTGACAAGAAACTCAGTATTCATGGTGTTATCAAGTTCTAAAACTCTTTCCACTGTGCAAGACAGGGCATGACCTCCAAAAATTATACAATCACTACAGTTTGGAAGCAGGCCATTTGGCCCATAAAATCCACACCAATGTTTTGAACAGCATCCCACCCAGTCCCCACCCCACAGTATCCCTTTAACCCTATATTTTCCATAGCTAATCCACCTAGCCTGCACCACTCTGGACACAATGGACCATTTAGCATGGCCAAACCACCCAAACTGAACATCTTTGGACTGTGGGAGGAAACTGGAGCTCCTGGAGGAAAGCCACTCAGACACGGGGAGATTGTGACTGTCTGTGTGGAGTCTGCACAGAGGGTGGAATCAAAACTGGGTCCCTAGCACTGTGAGGTAGCAGTATTAACCACTGAGCCACTGTGCCACCCAAAATCAGGCACACTTCTTTACAAGGTCTACAAGGCTACTTTGATAAATGGAACATTTCTGAACAACATCCTTGCTCCAGTCCTTTCTGTCTTCTACTCTAGGACAACTTTAGAGACAACCACACTTGGTTGGTTGCTGGTATTGGATTACCCAACTCGTAACCCTGGTGCTCTTACAATCTGCTGTGTATGGACCAGAGATGTTGCAGATTTACACATATACAAAATGACTCTACTACCCAACCTGGAAGAGCAGCATTCAGGCAAACAAACAATCTGCGGAGCTGTATTGTTGATTCCCATAAGTTGGTGTTTTTTTTTAAAAAAAGATATGTTCAAATGTTACTTCAATAAGCATTTGCTAATGAAAATATTTTCTACAGCCACACCATTGTTTGTCTTTGGATGCACAATATTACTTTCTGGAAGTCGGGACAGAATTATGCAAATACTTGCAAATAACTCCCATGATATTTGTAACATCGTCACACAATACATTCTGAAAAGTAGTCATGATTTGGAGAAGCCGGTGTTGGACTGGGGTGTACAAAGTTAAAAATCACACAACACCAGGTTATAATCCAGCAAGTTTAATTGGAAGCACACTAGCTTTCGGAGCGTCGCTCCTTCCTCAGGTGATTGTGACATCAGGTGACAATCACCTGATGAAGGAGCGACGCTCAGAAAGCTAGTGTGCTTCCAATTAAACCTGGTGGACTATAACCTGGTGTTGAGAGATTTTTAATTCTACAAAGTACATTGCCTTGGTGACAATAAAGCTACACTCCGAACAATCTGAATCCAAGCACTGAAGAAAAATAGATGCAGAAGTCATATTACCATGCATTTTTTCTGAACCCATGGGGAAGCCCAATCCCCTTCATTGGTACAATAATTGCTTAGAGTCAAAAGAGAGCTGGCCATTCTCCTTCTGAAGGTGGAAAGCTCCAACATAGAGTCTCTATAATACCTCCTACATCTTATCAAATGACTGGGTGTTTACAGATGACATTCCTGTTTTCCCAAAAACAAATAGCTCACTGGCTTTTGTTTTAAGGTGGCCATCCTAGCCAATATTTATTCTTTAAGCAAATAAATAATTTATCTGGTTATTATCACAATGGATTTATACTAACTGGTTGCCATTGTTTCTATGTATTGCAACGGCAACTGCTCCTGCTCAGAAATAATCATTGCTGTTATGTGATTTGGGATGTCCTAATGCCAGGAAAGATATCATATAAATGCAAGTTCTTCTTCATATACATGTCATGCTTACACAACATGGAGCCATGAAGTATAAACACACAAAAGGACATTATATTAAAACATAGTGTTAGGTGACGGGGTAAATGTAGGGGAATGGGTCTGAGTGGGTTGCTCTTCGGAGGGTCGATGTGGGCTTGTTGGGCTGAAGGGCCTGTTTCCACACTGAGTAATCTAATCTATTCTAATATGGAGTCGAGATGTCAGGTGGCCTTTTTCTCTTTCCTCCTAATACAGTTAGCAAGGTTCCCCGAGCTAATCCTGTGCCTGAACAAAGTCATTAAAATTCAAACAAACCTTCTGATGAGAAGCTTTAGTATTTCATTTTGGAACATCAAGGAAAAACAGTGAATGGTACAGTGGTTAACATCAGTGCCTCACAGATCCAAGGACCCGGGTTAGATTCCAGCCTCGGGCAACTTGTCTGTGTAAAGTTTGTACATTCTCCCCATGCCTGTGTGGGTTTCCTCTGGGTGCTCCAGTTTCCTCTCAGTCCAAACATGTGCAGGTTAAGTGGATTGGCCATGCTAAACAGCTTACACATCCCTGGAGCAATGTAGGGAGATGAAGAAACTGGTGAAATAGATGTTGATACGGTGTGATTGGAGGCCCCCAAAGCAGAAGGTAAGGCATTTTTCCTCCAGACGTTGGGTGGCTAGAATTTCGCAGTGGAGGCAGCCCAGGACTTGCATATCCTTGGCAGAGTGGGGGGGGAATTGAAGTTTTCAACCACAGGGCGGTGGGGTTGTTGGGTGTGAGTCCCAGAGATGTTCTCAGAAACATTCCACAAGTTGGCATCCTGTCTCTTCAATGTAGAGGAGACCACAGAGAGCAATAGACACAGTAGATAAGGTGGTTGGATGTGCAGGAAAATCTCTGCCGGCCGGATATGGAAGGATCCTTTGGGGCCTTAGATGGAGGTGCGGGGAAGTTGTGAGCGCAGGTTTAACACTTCTTCAGGTGGCATGGGAAGATGCCGGCTATGGAGGATGGGTTGGTGGAGGGCGTGGACCGAACGAGGAAGTTGCAGAGGGATTGGTCTCTCTGATAGGGGTGCAGATGGAAATATATCACTGGTGGTGGGCTCTGACTGTAGGTGGTAGAAATAGCAGAGGATGATGCACTGCATCTGGAGACTGGTGGGGAGGAAAGTAAGGACCAAGAGAATCCTATCCTTGTTGTGGTTGGAGCTTTGGGGTTCAAGGACAGAGGTGCAGGAAGTGGAGGAGATGCGCTGGAGGGCATTGTTGACCAATTGGGAAGGGAAATTGCGGTCCTTGAAATAGGAGGCCATCTGGGGTATTCTGGAGTGGAATTGGTCCTCCTGGGAGCAGACACGGCAGAGGCAGAGGAATTGAGAGTATGGGGTAGCATTTTTGCAGAAGAAAGGATGGGAATCAATGAGTTTAAAGTAGATGTCCATGTTGAGTCGGTCGCCGGAAATGGAGAATGAGAGGTCCAAGTAGGGGAGGGAGGTATCCGAGCTGGTTCAGATGAATTTGAGGTCAAGGTGGAAGGCGTTCATAAAGTTAATCAAATGTTCAACCTCCTTGAGGGAGCACGAGGCAGCACCAATACAGTCACCAATGTAGCAGAGGAGAAGATGGGGAATGGTGCCAGTGTAACTTCACAAACACTTTCCACCCTGACCTCAAGTTCACCTGGATCATTTCGGACATCTCCCTCCCGTTCCTGGACCTCTCCATCTCCATTTCTGGCGACCGACTCAACGTAGACACCTACTTCAAACCCATCGACTCCAACAGCTACCTGAACCACACCTTCTCCACAACCCCATCCCCACTCTATTTATCTCTCAGTCCCCTTCCCCACCCTCCCACATTCCTGATGAAGGACTTATGCCCAAAACTTTGACTCTCCTGCTCCTCAGATGCTACTTGACCTGCTGTGCTTTTCCAGCACCATACGTTTTGACTCTGATCACCATCTGCAGTCATCACTTTCTTCTATGCCTCTATGAAAAACATTTAGACCAGAAAAGCAACAAGATGTACCCAAGATCCACCAGTACACCATGATCTGTGTTGATTTTTACTGAGGAAGTAGGCAAAGGGATCACTATTATGGTTTTGATATTGCTCCACTCTAGTTGAGGTGCAAGAAAAATCTGCCTCTGTGTACATTCATCAACAGTAAATCTGTATTGCTAAAACTTCCAAACTTTTTCTTCAGTGGACCAAAAATGATTGCAGGTCTGCCTCATTAAGTCTTTACAACATGGAAAAGCAAAAGTGGTAAAGGATTCTTGCGGTCTTAAGAACTAAATGCATGATACAGTTTGTACTCAAAACCTTTCCTTCAATGTGGTTGCATGAAAGTAGACTGTGTGCGGTTGCATTTACATTCAGGCACTAAATAACAAATATTCACCATTCAAAACGTCAATGAAAACCTCTCATTTGTCGGTTCCTGTCAGTTATAGGTCATACATTTCCTGTACAATACAGAAATAGACCTCTCCAATCCAACTAGTTCCATGCCGACCAAGTATCTTAAATTAAACTAGTCCCATTTGCCAGCATTTGACCCCAATCCTTCTGATTCATGTACCCAGCCTTTTAAAATGTTGTAATTGTACCAGTTTCCACCACTTCCTCTGGCAGCTCATTCCATACAGACACCACGCTCTGCATGAAAAAGTTGCCTTTGAGGTCCCTTTTAAATCTTTCTCCTCTCACCTTAAATCTATGCCCTATAGTTTTGGACTCCCCGAACACTGGGAAAAAGACCTTGGCTATTCACCCGATCCATGCCCCTCATGATTTTATAAATCTCCACAAGGTCATTCCTCAGGCTTCAAATGTTCCAGGGAAAAAAAAAGCCCCACCCCTATTCAGCCTCTCCCTACAGTTCAAACTCTCCAACCATGGCAACATCCTCGTAAATCTTTTCTGAACCCTTCCAAGTGTCACAACATCTTTCCAACAGTAGGGAGACCAGATTTCCATGTATTTCGAAAGTGACCAAGCCAAACACTCTACAGCTGTAATATTGCAGCACTCACTGTAAAAGGTGGCTGTCTGGGCTCAGACAAAATGTGAACAGGGGGTAAATCATCCATCCATTCCCTGACAGCAATCAAATTTGCTTCCTAAGGTCTGAAGTGCACAGACTGTGGCTGCAGAGCTGTTAGCATCTCTTTTATATTGGAGCAAATTACTGCAGATGCTGGAAGATGTACTGAAAACAACAAACGTTGGAGATCACAGCAGGTCAGGCAGCAACCATGGAGAGACAGCAAGCTAACTTGGAATCTCGTTGCCTCTTTATCAGGCCCCCAGGCCCTCCTTTTACACTACAAGGCCTAAATAAATGCTTAGGTAAGTGGTATTGTGAATACAATAGGCTGCACTTTATAAGTCCAAATAAATATTTTAACAAAAGCAAACATTATTTAACTCAAAATAAAACCTGTTTGAGTGAGATAACTGCACCACAATTTCACACAGCTGCTTCAGTTTGACCAACACGTTTGGCTTGAAAAACAGATTTTACAATTGCAGCTACTGTTTCTCAAAGCAGAGGTAGGACATGTTTTTTCACATATTCCAAAGTACATTTTTATTATCCCAATGGAAATATGCTGTTTTTCCATTAAATTAACATGGTTCAACAATTGTATTTTGTATATGGATGCAAATTATACATTCTGCCAGATACACTTGGTAATTTCCCAAGCATTTGATTTAGAAATGGCAAGTTTTCTAATAGCCCCTAATGGTTTGGATTTGAGGTAATCATTTTTTAAAAAGCTCTTCAGGCTTTAAAAAACATGTTGCCAACACCATTCTACAATAAAAGTATCAGCAGAAAGAGACATTTCAATCGTATGAAGAGGATCAAGGAAACTCATTTTTATACAGACACGGAATCCCAGAAGATTAGAATATGGTCATGGGACCAATTTCAAACTTTAAAGCAGGTTATGTACTTCAGAGAATTGATAAACAGCATAAATGTGAATGGCTGGTCAAGATGTATAAAACCGATCAAAAGTCCTCAATCGTCATTCATATTTTAAAGGTCATTTTCTACTCAGCCATTGAAGCTCCCTGTAATTTTGAGTGCTTGTATTTGCTGGTAATATGCCTGATTAGCTCTATACTAAAACAGTAGCAGCAATAGCTATTCAAAAAATTACATGCACAATATCTTTGGTATATTAAAACTTCTCTGGATCGAAAATTATACCTGAACAAACATTTTTAGAATTGTAGAACTTCAAAGAATGGATTGTACGAATTTGCAGGTACACAGGGTGGGGACAAGAATGATGTAACATTATAGGTTCACAACAGACAGACCTTTCATACATTTCATACTTTCACAAGCAACAGACAACTTGTTGAACTTCTTCCTCAACCCAGTTATAAAATGAGCGCTTAGGCTGATTGTCTGCACATCCTCAAATATTGATGACTATCCAAACTGAACTGATTGTATTTCTGTGAAAAACAATAAAGCTGCAAATCTGCTTAAAAATCATGGGGTTTACTGAACTGTTTGAATATTTCTACCTATCGTTAATACCAAACATAGGAACTAGGCATGTATTGCCTAGTAGTCTTTCTCATTGTTTAACAGATATTGTTCTGCTTTGCAATCTTGACTTCTTTAATAATACAGTTCAAGTAAACAGGCAAACTGTGATCTTAAAATGTTGAATCATGTCCCCTCCTTACGCTAGTTGTTCTAATGTGACAATCGTCAGCCTAATGAGTCTCTCGCCAATTTCTGTAGCTTTCAACAAAATCCTCTCCACTATATCAAAATTAAAACATAAAAGAACACAAAGCACCAGAGGGTAAACAATATGCTGTCTGAATAATTGTTTTTCCAGAGTCAAATGGCAAAGGAATTTACTACATAATAGCCTGCATTTATGTTGGATCAAGAAGTATTATCAAATAAATTTTCACATACAAATAATTTTGCCAATACTAAAGCCTCAACTGATTAATGCAACTTTTCTAATCTAAAAACAGAGGTAAGCCTCTACAAATGAGATGTAACAGACTAATACAGATAATTTAAAATGCACCAATACTGCATTGATTATTTCTTGCCAAAATGAACCTACCAGATCCACATAATTAAATACAAGATGAAAAGTTAGAACAGGCTTAGGCACAATTGATCAGTTGATTACTGGAGATGGGGGAACGTTGGTAGAGAAAATAAAACTAGAATAAGACTGTCATTCCCTTAAGTCAGAGCAACAACATTCCAAATTACCAATCCTGGCCTCTCGGGTACAATCTAAGTTTTCAATAGACTGCACAGTGCATCTTATGTTGCAGATTCATTTGCTTCGTCAAGTTGCCAGCTTAGCCAAATAGATTATGTTTGCAACATGGATAGAATAACTCCAGCTGGGCAGTGAGAGACAGGAGTAAGGAAGGGCCAGGGTCCATAATGCAGGACATGGTCATTTTTGAAAACAAGAGGATATGGGAATTACTGAATTGGTGATTTTAATAGGAATTTTCGATTCTAATAGTTTCCCGAATGTGGAAAGTTGTAAAGATAAGACTGAAGGGATTATATACTTAGAACATGACACAATGAGTGAAATTCAAAATAGCACCAATATTACATACTCCCTCAATCATAACTGGGAGACATGCAGAAAGAGATAACGAAATTGCAAAATTACAATCAAGTGAAAAATAATTCTGTTGACAGCACCCTGATACCAAGCTGAACTTCTTCCAGCACACCATTAGAAATATATCTCAATTTCCACATATGTCTCTTGCAAATCTTTTCCAACTTCATAACTTATTGTGGTTCTGTTCGCCGAGCAGACGTTTCGTCCCCTGTCTAGGTGACATCCTCAGTGTTTGAGAGCCTCCTGTGAAGCACTTCTGTAATGTTTCTTCCAGCATTATAGTGGTTTGTCTCTGCCGCTTCTGGTTGTCAGTTCCAGCTGTCCGCTGCAGCGGTCAGTATATTGGGTCCAGGTCAATATGTTTGTTGATAGAATCTGTGGATGAGTGCCATGCCTCTAGGAATTCCCTGGCTGTTCTCTGTTTGGCTTGTCCTATAATAGTAGTGTTGTCCCAGTCGAACTCATGTTGCTTGTCATCTGCGTGTGTGGCTACTAAGGATAGCTAGTTGTGTCGTTTCGTGGCTAGTTGGTGTTCATGGATGCGGATCATTAGTTGTCTTTCTGTTTGTCCTATGTAGTGTTTTGTGCAGTCCTTGCATGGGATTTTGTACACTACTTTGGTTTTACTCATGCTGGCTATCGGATCCTTTGTCCTGGTGAGTTGTCTGAGAGTGGCTGTTGGTTTGTGTGCTGTTATGAGTCCTAGTGGTCGTAGTAGTCTGGCTGTCAGTTCAGAAATGTTCTTGATGTATGGTAACGTGGCTAGTCCTTTGGGTTGTGGCATGTCCTCATTCCGTTGTCTTTCCCTTCGGCATCTGTTGATGAAATTGTGCGGGGTATCCGTTTTTGGCGAATACTTTGTAGAGATGTTCTTCTTTCTCTTTTTGCAGTTCTAGTGTGCTGCAGTATGTTGTGGCCCTTTTGAACAGTGTCTTGATGCAACTTCTTGTGTGTGTGTTGGGAGGGTTGCTATCGTAGTTCAGGACTTGGTCTGTGTGTGTGGCTTTCCTGTATACCTTAGTGGTGAATTCTCCGTTCGGTGTTCTCTGTACCATCACGTCTAGGAATGGGAGTTGGTTGTCCTTTTCTTCCTCTCTAGTGAATCGGATTTCTCTGACTGTGGCGTTGATGATCCATTGTGTGTTTTCTATTTCTGTGTTTTAAATGATTACAAAGGTGTTATCTACATATCTGATCCAGAGTTTGGGTTGAATTTGCGGCAAGACTGTTTGTTCTAATCTTTGCATGACAGCTTCTGCTATGAGTCCAGAGATGGGTGAGCCCACAAGCAGGAGGCTGGGAGAACAATACATCCAGGCAGCATCAGGAGGTGGAGAAATCAACATTTCAGATCTAACTCCAGTCCTGAAAAAGGGGGTGGATGCTACTTTGTTTGCTGTGTTCTCCCAGTCTCCTGCTTGTTTACCTCATAACTTGTCACAAAATAGCTGTTTAACTAATTAACTAACTAACCCCCAATGTTTTGCCCTGAACTTGCCTTGTAAATTGTTGAACATGTTCATCAGCATGGATAAAAGTTATTATTCAGGTGTAGCTTCATTGTCAGCCCTCTTAACTTCAAGTCAAACCAATGTCTCATCTGTCTTTTCATTCAAACATTAAACTCCCAAAGTATTACTTCAAAAGACACCTGTGTTAACCCCACTCTATGATGTGACAGTTATCCCTCAATCAATATGGCACAAAAACAGACTATATGGCACTTTATAAGTCACTACACTTCCCAAATATTTTGGGACATTCTGTGATTGTGCAAGACAATATAAATGCAAATATTTCATTTTATTCCAACATTATGTTCTCTAACCCCTCAGACATCTTAAAGTATCTTTCTTTCATACAAATCTTCACTGAGACATGTGCTTAATCACTGTGAAAGCTCAGAGTATGTTTAAAATTTAAGTTGACAGATTTGTAAGAACCAAAGATATAAAGGGATATCACAATAGTATAGAGAAAAGGTACTTATGTGGATGATCATTTATGATAATAGAGAATATTGGAGCAGGCCTGATGGGTGGAACAGCCAACTCCTGTTCGGATGTACTAAAGAGGCCCAAGATAATATTTTTGTGCCTCGTGGCTGGTCTTTCTGACAGCTCAGGCATCAACTTCACCATTTTTACTATTTGTAGCATAAACATTTTATTGTTTTGGTGGCAATCACCATCATCATGGGGAGATGATGGCCTTGTGGCATTACAGCTAGACTATTAATCTAGAGACCCTAGTAATGGGGAACTAGGTTCAAATCATTCCATGGCAGGAATTTGAATTTAATAAATATCTGGAATTAGGAGTTTAACGCTGATCATGAAACTATTTTTGATTGTCAGGAAAACCCATCTGCTTCAATGAGAAGGAACTTTATCTGGTCTGGCCTACAAGTGACTCCAGATCCTCTGAACTGCACTCTGAGCAACTGGCAATAATGGCCAATAAATGCTGGACGGGTCAGTGATGCCTATAGCCCATGAACGAATAAAAAAAAATCTTGATTGCTTGCTACCATTGTTTTGTCACCCATTTCACTGATAGTTGCTCCCTGCTGCTTTTCTTCCCTTCCCACCTTCCCAGATGTATAAGTTCTTATCTCTCATTTTTGAGAAAAGGTACAAGGCCCAAACATCAATGGTGTGTTCTCACCAAAAAACGTAACTGATTTTGTATTTCCAAATTTTTGGCTTTAGTTGTGCACCAGATCTGGTCTGACTTTCTTTATATTGAAGCAATGGCTCATAGTGCGTATTTTCTCAATTCTTAAATTGAGCAAGAAGTTTATGAAATCATTAACTTTCTATATTTGCACATTTGTTAACTTATTACCAAATCATTTCTACTTGCAGTCAAATAATAATGGTTCCAATATTTATAGCAGTATTCCTTTGAACAGATGATACTGTGTCAACTATTTATACCTAACATCAATTAATTGAATGAATCAACCAAATGTCTGGTTGCTAAGTTTGCAGGAAAGTAAACTATGAAGTGAGTATAACGGCCAACAAACAGACACAGATAGGTCAAGCAAGTGGACAAACATTTAGCAGATATAATCATACAGCATAGAAACAGACCTTTCCATCCAACTTGTCCGTAGACGCAGTTTCCCAAACTAAACTAGTCCCACTTTCCTGTATTTGGCCAACATCCTTCTAAGTCTTTCCTATTGCTTATATCTACCACTTCATCTGACAATTCATTCCACATACAAGCCACCTTTTATATTAAAAAATGTTGCCCTTCAGGTCCCTTTAAAATCTTTCTCATCACCTTAAAAATACACCTCCTAGTTTTGAACTCCCCTACCCTATGGAAAAGACCATTGTTATTCACCCTATCTATGCCCCTCATGACTTTACAAACCTCTACAAGATCAACTCTCAACCTCCTACGCTTCAGTGAAAAAAGTCATAGCCTATCCAGTCTATCCCTTTAATTCAAATCTTCCAGTCCAATCAACATCCCGCTAAGTTTTTTTTTTAACTCTCTTCAGTTTATTAATATCCTTCCTGTAGCAGGGTGACTAGAACTATGCAAAGTACTCCAAGAGTGGTCTCACCAACACTGAGCTGAAAATGTGTTGCTGAAAAAGCGCAGCAGGTCAGGCAGTATCCAAGGAGCAGGAGAATCGACGTTTTGGGCATGAGCCCTTCTTCAGGATGTTGGTCTCACCAACATCTTGTACAAACTCAACATGATGTCCTAACTCCTATACTCAATGAAGCCAAGCATACTAAACACCTTCTTAACCAACCTGTCTAACCGTGAGGCAACTTCCAAAGATCTCTCTGTTCGACAACACTTCCCAGGGCGTTACTTTTAATTGTATAAGTCCTGTCCATGTTTGTTTTACCAAAATGCAATACCTCATATTTATCCAAATTAAAATCCATTTGCCACTCCTCAGTTCTTTGGCCCAATTGATCAAGATCCCTTTGTCATCTTAGGTAACATGCTTCCTTGTCAACTATTCAATCAATTTTGTTGTCATGTGCAAACGTACAAGCCATAAATTCTCAAACAAATCGTTTATATAGATTACAAACAAAAACAGACCTAGCACAGATCGCTGTGAACACCATTGGTCACAGGCCTCCAGTCCAAAAAACAAAACCTCTACCACCACCTTGTCTCCTATCGTCAAGCCAATTTGGCATCCAATTAGCAAGCTCTCCTAGAATCCCATGTGATCTAACGTTATTAATTGGCATACCATACCTCACGGAACCTTGTCAAAGGCTTTGCTAAAGTCCACGAAGGTGAAGAGTATAATGTGAGAAATACAAACTTGTCTACTTTGTCAGGAAGAATTGAAAAGCAGCATATTATTTCAATACAAGAAATTCAAACAAAATTTAGTATCTAAGTGCAACAAGTGACTGAAAAGGGAAATTAAATGTTGCAGTTTGCTGCAAGAGGAATGGAACACAAGTATGCCCGGTTTGTTTTAAATCTACAGGAAATTGGTCAGACTATATCTTATGAATAATGCAGAGTTTTGGTCTCCTTATTTAAAAGATGTAGATCTGTTTGAAGGAGTTCAGAAATGTTTACTCAGTTGATCTGTTGCATTACAGCGTTATCTTAAGTAAGTAATTAAGTAGATGTAATTTTAATAAATGTTTTATTGGAACAATATATTGCGATAGAGTTGGAGGCAGGTAGGAGCAGTTAAGAGAAAGGGGGGCTTAAAGCTGTGAATAGTTGTTGCTTAATGTTCACTTTTAGAGTTTAAAGAAAATAATATCATTTTATTTTAATAGTGGAAATTGAGATGCCTCTGTCACTCTGATTTTAACAGATTATGAAGCGAGGTGAACTTTTCTGGGTGTTCAGTTTAATTAACAGAGGGGCTCACAGCCATGTCATAACAAACGCCATTTCCAACTGTGAAACAGACTGGTACTGAAGAACAGTTTATAAATGAGCAGTCTCCCATTTAAGATGAAGATAATGAGAAATCCTTTCTCTGAGGGTTGTATGTCTGAGGAACTTTCTTCCTTACAGTATGATGGGGAGTAGGATCACTGAATATCTTCAAGGCAGAGATAGATAGAACCTTACTAACAAGGCAGTTAAAGAGTATGGGAATAAGCAGGAAAGTGGAGTTGGATCAACAATTAGATCAGCCATGGCAAAGCAACGTCAAGGGCCAAACTCTTCTTATTTCTAGTATTTATATTTCTGTACTCCAGCCAATATTTGAAGACAGAAGGAGGTCTGCATCAAACATTTATCAATCATTTCAATGCTTTTGGACTGGCCATGTAGACATGCCTAAACTTCACTATTGAGTGGACCAAGTAATGCATTTTATTAAACGTATTTCTTAATCATCTCCACAAAAATAACTAAAATTAATGCAAAGTACTCCTGCCACTGGAGATGTGAAATAAAAATAAAGAGCTGGAGAAACTTAGCAACTGTGTAGGAGAGAAAAAGTTAGCATTATCTACATATTTGAAACTGAAGGGGGCCAAAACATTGAGATTCTCATTCTGTTGACTGAGTGAGAGCAGGAGCAAGTGGAACACATGAGGGATCACCAAACAAGAGGAGAGTACTAACAGTTTGAGAGAAGAAATATAGGTACAAAACAGATGTTACAGTATGTCTAAACAGTAGAAAAATCCACATGCATCACTGATGTTATCTGGTAGCACTCTTGTTTCCTGTTCAGAAGATTGAGCTTTCAATGCTTAAAGACAATTATGTAGGCTAAATCTTCAGTGCAGTGCAATGTTGTCAAAAGGTAGTAGCTGTCAGTCCCAAAAGAACCATTAACATTTCTGGAGAAGATCACTGAAGTTGCCATAGCCTACTAATACTCCTCAAAGAAAATCCTGCACAAAAATAATATGCCTGGTCACTTTATCTTACGTGAAATTTTGCTATATTCAAACTGACAGCCTGGGTACCAGAATAGTGACAAAGTGTGAACTCAACGAACTGGCTGAGACATAACTTGCGAGGTATGCATGTTTCTTTAGCAACACACAATAATCATTGCATCTGCAAACGTGTTATGCATCGAGCAATAACTGTGAAATAAAAAGGGGAAAGGGGGCTGGTGAACAGATAAGCGAATGCACCATTGGGGTGGGCAGGGGGCTGTCCAAGGGCAGTGCACCCTCCCATTCCAGTACCTGAGTCTATACAGAATCACAGCCACTATAATCAGGAGCAGGAGGCCAATCCTCCTCACATGCTCTTTCCGCACTGCAATGACCTGCATGGACCTCGATCCTTTCTGTGCAAGTAGCTTCAACATTGCAGCCCGCAGTGAGACTCCTCCGGCCGGCGGCGTGGTGACCGTCCACTCTCCGCTACCACCTGGGACTCAGGCATCTCCCGCATGCGCGCTGTCGCCACTTCCTATTGGCTCCCCGCCCAATAGGTTGTCCATCCTTCCACTCCCGTTGGTCGATGACAACCTTTCCTCCCATTGGCTGTGCCCTCCTCGGATTGTTCGCCCCACCGTATTCTCCCATTGGTCACACACCCCATCCATCTCCAATTTTAATTGGTCTCCACACTGCGCTCTCCCATTGGCCACGTGTCTCCGAAACCCCACTTTGAGTGGCTGTCCACGCCAATTGTCTTCCAATTCCTCTACTCCCATTGGCTGGATGTGCACCATACCCCTTTCTGATTTGTTATTCCTTCCCTCCAGCTCATTGGCGGTTCGTTTCTTCCCGTTCCCATTGGTTCGACTTCTCCCCCCTTACGCCTTATACCATTGGTCCTTCGGGGTCTGGGTCCGTCCCCACCAACTCGGAGACACCCCTCTTATTGGTCCAGGCTGTGGGTGGAAATATCCGATTGGGTGCATGACACGTCAATTGTAATCAGGGAGCAGTGATTGGTTGGCTGATTGGTGAGGCGGAGATGTTGGGGACCTGGAAAGTGAAAGCAAATTGAGCTGATGGTGAAGTGGTTGATGAATGGGCACCGCACAACGATCAACAGACAGGAGGCTTCCCTCCCAGTTGGGAAACACTTCAGGGGTCCAGGACATTCAGCCTCGGACCTTCGGGTGACCATCCTCCAAGGTGGACATCGGGACAGGCAGCAGAGGAAGGTGGCCGAGTAGAGGCTGATAGCTAAGTTCGGTACCCATAGGGAGGGCCTCAACCGGGACCTAAAGTTCATGTCACATCACAGGTGATCACCATTGCACTACACACACACTCTCACATACACACAGACACCCACACACACCTTTACGGGCACACACACTCACACATGCACTCCCTTACAGACTTAAGACACTCTTCACTCACCACACACACACACAGACCAAGACCCACATGCACATATATTTTGTGGGGTGAATTTGTACTTGCAGAGTTACATTGCACTTTGCTCAAAAACTGCATACATTCATGTAGTGCTCTGAGCTCAAAAACTGCATGAATTTATGTAAAACTCTGTTCTCTCACTTTTTAGATTAGAATCGATCTAAACATCAGGTCATAGACAGAGAACACAGGGGGCCAACACCTTCAACATATTGTCTAGTTAACACCATTGTTAACAGCTAACCCGAGAATGCAACTTTTGAAAAAAGGGTTTTGTGATTTACACATGAAAGAAGTGAAACTATCACTGTATTCTAAGGGATGAAAGCTTAACAGACAATCAATTTTTCAATGTATAATTTCAGTTACATCACACTGCAAATTTTTGCTATAAATTCTGTGTTACGATCGAGCCCTCCACTATCACCTGATGAAGGAGCATCGCTCCGAAAGCTAGTGTGCTTCCAATTAAACCTGTTGGACTATAACCTGGTGTTGTGTGATTTTTAACTGTGTTTGTGTATGTATGTGGCATAGGTTAGAGAGAGACCCAGAGGGGAATGAGTGGATGGAGGGGAGGTTAGAGGAGGAGGATGAGGAATAATAATAATAACAATTAATAATAATAATAGTAGTAGTGAGAGTTCTTTTAGCCTTCCCAGTTTACTATCTATCCCTAGTTCCTCTTGAACTGTGTGGATTGCTCTGCCATTTCAGAGGGTGGTTAAGAGTAAAATTGTTGGAGGAGGACAGGTTAAGAGAGTGTTTTGGGAGGGATTAAGGGCACTTGCCTTGAACAGTCATAGTATGGATTGTAAAAGTAGGAAATATCCCATGGGAACAACAACAACAGAAATTGGCAGGAAAAACTCAGCAGGCTTGGTAGTATGTGTGGAGAGAAATCAGAGTTAATATTTCAAGTACAGTGACCCTTCTTCAGAACTGGATTACCATGTGCGGTTCTTGTCTCTGCTTTTTTATTTCAAGTGTGTCTAGTATTTCCTCAGAATGAAGATTGGAATTGCTCATAGTATGTGGAGCCTTTTAATGTCAGGAGGATATTGCAGAACAGCAACCACAGAGTTCCGGCAGACCAGGCAACTCTCACGCATACTGGGTGCAAAAAAAAGACTTTGAAGGATGTTACCAAGACGGGAAGGTTTGGATTATAAGGAGATATGGATAAGCTAGGTCTTTTTTCCCTAGAACGTTGGAGGCTGAGCAGTGACCTTATAGACGTTTGTAAAATCATGAGGTGCTTAGATACAATGAACAGCCAATGTCTTTTCCCAGTGTAATTGAATCCAAATCTAGAGGGCAAAGGCTTAAATGAGAGGGGAAAGGAGGAACTTTTTCACACAGAGGGTGGTATGGATACATAGTGAGTTGTCAAGGAAGGGGTAGAGGTGGCTACAATTACAACAATTAAAAGGTATTTGGACAGGTACTCGCATAAGAAAGATTTAGAAGGATATAGGCCACTGCAGGCAAATGGAACTAGTTCCATTCATGAAACTTGGTTGGTATGGATGAGTTAGGCTGAAGGGCCTGTTTCCATGCTCTGTACCTCTATGACTCGACTAGTTCCTATATATGATGTGCTAAATCAGTGTCACACCAAGTGTCAGCAACTTACGTGAAAATCACACTGCATCTGCTTCCATCAAATGGGAAGATGGGATCATTGCGAGACAGTTATTCCAGAGATCCAGATAATGTTCTGGAGACTTAGCTTTGAATCCTGCTCCAGCAGATGGTCGAATTTGAGTTCAATAAAAACCATCTGGAATTAAGAATCTAATGATACATATGAATCCATTGTCAATATCGGGGGGAAAAAACCCATCTAATTCACTACAGTAATGCCCTTTAGGGAAGGAAACTGCCATCCTTACCTGGTGTGGCCTATATATGACTCCAGACCCACAGCAATGTGTTTGACTCTTAACTACCCTCTAGGTAGTTAGGGGTGGATAATAAACACTGCCTAGCCAGCTACACACTCATGTGAATGAATTATAAGAAATGGCCATGTCTGAAAATTAAAGGAGACCAGTTCTGAGTGGAGTGATGGTTAAACAATTGGCGCCACCACAGTGAGTCAGGGGCACATCTGGTTTCAGTTTAGCTGGTTGGCCAGTCAGTCAGATGCTCAGGTCCTACCAGAGGTCAGTTGGGGCTGTCCTATTAAGTTAGTTCTGGGGGTTCGGGTATTTACTATTGGGGTGGAGGGTTATTAATACCAATCCATGGAGAAAATGGATGGTTTTAGGTCTAGATTGTGGCTCATTGAATTAGGTCAGTCAGGGAGTGATGTTCATGAAAGGGGCAATTCAAGATGGAAGGATGGGATCTCATAAAGCATAGGTGGGAATTGGAAACTGTGGGGGTGGGGTGTTGGGTTCTCATAAGTCACAATCACACAGAACTTAGCCTGAGGAAAGTGTATGGCCAATAAAGGCATGCCATTTGTAAAGCAGATGGCTGGGCTTAAATCTGAAAAATTACAGTATTCGGGGCTGCACAGAAAGAGAGGAGGCTGAAACGTCATCAGGTACACGTGCTCTCACACAAAAGTAAACATTAAGAATCTGGGTGATTGTCATTCATCTTGTAGAGCCTGTGATAGGGTCATTGATGAGGATATGAAATTGAAACCTTGCCATGTTTGCACCAAATTTAACTCAGAATCAGAATAGAATCAGAATATCCTTTATTGTCACTTGTACTCAAGTACAGCGAAAAGTTTTTAAAATGGCTGCCTTTTACTGGTGCCATCTCATACAAGTACCTCAGTACAAATCTTACAGAGTATAAAAATATAGCCTTTTTTTACAAAGGGGATTAAAGGAAAGCAGTATCATTGCTTCGACATTTTGAAAGGAATGTAAATTACAGTTCAATTTTGAAAAAGATATAAATTATAGTTCAGCAGCAGCTCAGCATGTGATACTAGATCCAAGTCCAACATCACTGCAGCTTCTAGACCACTCCTCACTGACACTCAGCAGCAAGATAAGTCATGCTGTACCAGGATTTGCCTTCACCTCTTGCTGCTATGGGACTACACGCCAACGCTCACCACTTGACCTCCGTCTCTCCAGGGGATTTCGGCTTCTCCATCTCTCCACGGATTTCCACCTCTCCGGGAATCTCGGCCTGTCCGTCACTTCTTTCCCAGGTAGGTTAATTAAGAGTTGGGTGGACAGGGGTGTAGAAAGAAATACTTCAAAAAAGTGGGGAAAATAAAGAAAAAGGAAAAGGGAACTGGCGAGCAGAGGAACGTCTTACCCTGCCAATCTTGGATCCAATTGTGCAATGAGAGAAAATGGCTGTCACCACACACAGAGTGGGCAGCGTAAGTTCCTCTTTTTTCCCTTCAAAGGCCCAGTATAATTTGTTTCTTTAGAGGCAATTGCATGAGTCATGCAGTGACTGATGGTGCAATGTCATCACTGTCGTCAAATTGGATTTCATTGAAAGGCCATTCTCTTGGCAACAATTGACATTAATGTTTTGGCTTCGAGCAACCAATTAGATACTTTGGACCAAAATTATAAGTCTAACTTGGTTTCGCCTTTTCTGGATGACTTTTCTTAGAGTGTAACACATTGCTTCATTGAGAGATCAGGAGTCCTGTTACTGGTGTGCTATTCTAACATTCTCCACAGATTATCCAGTTAAGATGGAACCAGTTCTTGGGGGTTTCCTGGTAACCTTGAAATTCTGGAGGATTTTGCATAATGAGCAGAAAGGACATGGGGGAGGGGGGAATCCCTCAAATGTACCAAGAAGCTACTGGGAGGCTTGTGTGTGGGCTCTTCTCCATGTGAGTGCCAGTCTGTTTCCTTAAGAGGGAATGATTCCTTCAATGATGATGAAGGTCCAATTTGAGATACCATTGTTGGTGAGCATCTATGGTTAGGCTGATGCAGTACAGATCTATGCACATGTCTCAGAAACACTGTACTGAATGTAAGTCGCCATGGTGGCAGCCAACCTGTCCATGCTGTACGCCGGAGCTAACACTGCACTGATAACATTGGTGAATTCCTCCATTCCTTGATGCAGTGTACTGGCTGCCTGACATTCCTGAATTTCTCCATGCATTTTTAGAAAGGCAAAATGAAATTGTCTTTTGCCTGGGACTAACCAGGTGCCTGCTCTCCAGCTGTTCCCTGAATGTCTCTGCCTCTGAACAGCTAGGGAAACATGTCAGTAACATGTTAATCAGATTGTACTCTGAAGGTTGAAAGGCATCCTTCTCAGAGCTGGACGAGGATGCTGAGAATATCCGCTGCTAGCTGTCAAGGACAATGCACTTGCATTTGGACAAAACACACTCACGTTTCTCAACCCTTTCGACAAAAGACCGCTGGGGTTGCTGACCAAACTTTCAAGATCAACAGTCAACAGTTGTGGTGCTGGAAAAGCACAGCTGGTCCGTCAGCATCCGAAGAGCAGGGGAGTTGACGTTTCCAGTATAAGCTCTTCATCAGGAATGCCAACAGGTCAACAGGTAGGGTAAGCTTTCTCCACTACAACTGTGGACCCTGAGACTGCACCAGGACATTGTGAGAGTATAGATCAAACATCACTGGAAAAATGTTATCACGTTAGTAAATTTATATTTTCTTTTGACCATCACCTGTGTTTGCACAAGTCTCTGTCTAGCTGCAACTGCAACATTAAAGACACAGAGCCCATTGATCCTTAGCACTCTATGATGTTCCCTAATTCAAGGTGGGCAGTCCTCTGAACGCCAGTGACCTGGGCATTTCTCCCTCATCCAGCTGCAGGGATGTGGCAATGAAATGTTCACCAGTATGTGCTCCAATTCGAAACTAGAAAAGCTGCACATAGAGGTGTTGGTGTCTAAAATGGAGGGGCTGAAAGGAAGCTGCCTTGCTTCCTCAGACGCAACCATGCTCTCTTCCTTCGCGATGAAGGAAGGTATGTCTTGTGGGGCAGGTTTCACAATGGTCAATAATGTGGATATTCAAATTAGAATCCCTACAGTGTGGCAACAGGCCCTTCGGCCCAACAAGTCCCTTGTCTGCACCACCCTGACCACCACAACCTCCAGGTGAAGTGGCACCAATTTCTCCTACTCAGCCATGCCCAGGATGATTGTCTGCAAACATTCAGTGCAGCTCCAGACTTCCAGCCCTTGGTTAGGTAAATAGCAACCTTTTTTTATATTGCTGCAGCACCAAGGATGCCGGTTTATCTCAGCAATGGTGAGTACTTCCAGCTACTGCAGGTGGGAGAGTTGGGCTAACATTGGATGAAAGGGGCACCATCAGAGATTCCAGCTAGTTATTGATGTCAAAGAAAACTCATGGGATCTCACAGAGAGAAACAAAGACAACAATGATACTTTGCCAAAATATAGTAAGATAGACAAGCAGAAGGCTGGAAGAATACAGCAAGCCAGGCACCTCAAGAGGTGAAGAACTCAATGTGTTGGGTGTAACCCTTCTAGGGGGACCCCTTGAGGCTGCCTAGCTTACTGTGTTTTTCCAGCTTCCTGCTTGTCTTCCTTGGATTCCAGCAGTTTTATTGTCTCAAAATATGGTAAGATTCAGCCCATTGTAACAGTTACCTTGCATTGTGATATCTAAAACTTTGGAGCATGTAAGGTTCTGAAACTACTCTGCTGTGGCACTGAAATGAACAGCAAGTAGTAGTTTCTTGGCTGCAGCATGCAGTTGGAGACCAAAGGCAACATTGCTGGTATTTGCCAGGTCAATGTGACCACTACATATGGCAAGTGACCTGTTACATCAGGTTGGAAGACATTAATTTCTCCAACACTGTAAAGCTATAAACATGGCAAAGAACCACAGTCTCTGGAGTTCAGCGTGTGGCAAATTTGCTATGTTATGCAAAATATCTTTTGCTGCTCAAGTTTTCTATTAAAATTAACATTTGATGTTGTAAGACGTGATGATTCAGTGAAACTTCAGATGTGCTTTTCAAGTATTTGAAAATTTGTTCTCTCAAAGCAAAATCTAGCAAGTGTGAAGGCAGCGGCGAATCAGTCAGGTTGCAAATGGCATGCATCCTATCACAAAAACATGTTTAGGAGATTTCTTTTTGGAGGATTTATGTCAAAATTGAAGCTGGAGACTGGTGCATTTTAAAAAAACAATATCCTAAATATCACAAAACTTGAATTAGTTGCTCAGACCTATAAAGGGAAATTACCTGATTGGGTTCTGGTTTTTTTTGTTTTTGACTGGGTTGATGGCTGTTTGAATTTCATAAAGAGTTTTTTAAATGCCATTTGGGTCACAGCCAAGTATGAGAAAGAAGCTATGCAAATTAGCTTCTGCCTTTCTGAAAACCATTGTGGGTACAGTATGCAAACTAAAATCCTGGTTTATCTGGTTTTCCAAAAAGGATCTGAAAGAGTTCTTTTAGATGAGTCTTACGTGAACTATATCTGCAAGTGTTGCAGACACAACTGTCTGTGTTTGGTGACACGTGTTTACACGTATCATGACACTGACTGAAAATTATCTTGAACATGGGTCAGCACAGTGGTTTACTGGTTAGCACTGCTGCTTCAGCTCCTGGGACCTGGGTTTGATTACACTCTCAGGCAACTGCCTATGCAGAGTTTGCACCTTTTCCTGATATCTGCATGGGTTTACTGTGGGTGCTCCAGTTTCCTCTCACAGTCCAAAGATGTCCAGGTTAAATGAATTTGGTGAAATGTAGGATTACGTAGATAGGGTAGGAGGGGAGTATGGGTGGGATGCTTTTCAGGGGGTCAGCATGGCTCTGATAGGATAAATGGTCTGCTTCCAAACTATAGGAATTCTATGAGCTCATACTTCATCATTCTTTCTCTTTGAGAATCAACTATTATTGACAAAGTGTTCATCTCCCCTACATCAGCCTCTGCAGAGAAACCACAATTATTTTCTCTGCCTGTTCCTAATATTAATGTGTTAGGTTATTTAAAGGGGTTTATATTTATACTTTCATATTTCACACTGTGTGCGCTAACCAGCTTTGGATCTTTGCTGAATAAGTTTTGTTTTAAAATGAATCATTACACTTACTCCTCGCTATTGAGGATAGACAAGTCCCCCGGGCCTGAGGGGATATATCCTAGGATTATGTGGGAAGCAAGAGAGGAAATTGCAGTACCGTTGGCAATGATCTTTTCGTCTTCACTGTCAACGGTGGTGGTACCAGGGGACTGGAGAGTAGCGAATGTTGTGCCCCTGTTCAAAAAAGGGAATAGGGATAACCCCGGGAATTACAGGCCAGTTAGTCTTACTTCTGTGGTAGGCAAAGTAATGGAAAGGGTACTCAGGGATAGGATTTATGAGTATCTGGAAAGACACTGCTTGATTAGGGACAGCCAGCACGGATTTGTGAAGGGTAGGTCTTGCCTTACAAGTCTTATTGAATTCTTTGAGGAGGTGACCAAGCATGTGGATGAGGGTAGAGCAGTGGATGTAGTGTACATGGATTTTAGTAAGGCATTTGATAAGGTTCCCCATGGTAGGCTTATGCGGAAAGTCAGGAGGCATGGGATAGAGGGAAACTTGGCCAATTGGATAGAAAACTGGCTAACTGGTCGAAGTCAGAGAGTGGTGGTAGATGGTAAATATTCAGCCTGGAGTCCAGTTACAAGTGGAGTTCCGCAGGGATCACTTCTGGGTCCTCTGCTGTTTGTAATTTTTATTAATGACTTGGATGAGGGAGTCGAAGGGTTGGTCAGTAAATTTGCAGATGATACGAAGATTGGTGGAGTTGTGGACAGTGAGGAGGGCTGTTGTCGGCTGCAAAGGGACTTAGATATGATGCCGAGCTGGGCTGAGGAGTGGCAGATGGAGTTCAACCCTGCCAAGTGTGAGGTTGTCCATTTTGGAAGAACAAATAAGAATGCGGAATACAGGGTTAACGGTAGGGTTCTTAGTCAGCTGGAGGAACAGAGGGATCTTGGGGTCTACGTACATAGATCTTTGAAAGTTGCCAGGTGGATAGAGCTTGTAAGAAGGCCTATGGTGTATTAGCGTTCATTAGCAGAGGGATTGAATTCAAGAGTCGTGAAGTGATGTTGCAGCTGTACAGGACTTTGGTTAGGCCACATTTGGAGTACTGTGTGCAGTTCTGGTCGCCTCACTTTAGGAAAGATGTGGAAGCTTTGGAGAGGGTGCAGAGAAGATTTACCAGGATGTTGCCTGGAATGGAGAATAGGTCGTACGAGGACAGGTTGAGAGTTCTCGGCCTTTTCTCGTTGGAACGGCGAAGGATGAGGGGTGACTTGATAGAGGTTTATAAGATGATCAGAGGAATAGATAGAGTAGACAGTCAGAAACTTTTTCCCCTGGTACAACAGAGTATTACAAGGGGACATAAATTTAAGGTGAAGGGTGGAAGGTATAGGGGAGATGTCAGGGGTGGGTTCTTTACCCAGAGAGTGGTGGGGGCATGGAATGCGCTGCCCGTGGCAGTGGTAGAGTCAGAATCATTGACGACCTTTAAGCGGCAATTGGATAGGTACATGGATGGGTGCTTAATCTAGGATAGATGTTCGGCACAACATCGTGGGCCGAAGGGCCTGTTCTGTATTCCTTTATAGACCTTTATAAGGTCGGCCGCAGACCCAATACTGTTTTCCAAAATTGACAGTTCTGACTGATCACATGGTCCCCCAAGTTAGGGAGGGGGGCTTTGTATTATAACTCTATCTATGTTTTTGTGTTATCCAAGGATCATGCCTTCATCTCCTGTGAATATTAAGAGTGTGGTGTATTTTTTTTTCTTTCCTGTTGTTCTGAATTTAAACTAACAAGATAGACAATTGGCAATACTGAGAGCTGGGTACATCACTTAAATATGTCTTGTGACCTGTGGGGTAGTAGGACCAGAGAGAGAGAGAGAGAGAAACAATGCATTTCTCCAGCATCAATTGTAACACAGGTTAGTGCACTTTTCAATTAGATATATAGCAACATGGCCTTAGTCTCCAACACCATGCAGCAATCAAGAAACTAATGCTTGCCATTTATTTCAGTGCCATGGGCATAGAATTCCAGAATCTCCCATACTGCCAAAAACTAGGTTACCACAATGTAAGATAATTTACCAAAGTTTGAATCTTACTACATTTTGATGATAAGGTTGCATGACTTTGTCTTAGATAGCAGGTACAGGCATAGGAAAATAATTAATTTCAACTGGCAGAAGTATTCTATAATTTTCTTTTAAAAAATTCACACTTCTTAAACTCTTTTCAGGAAATATTATATTACAGATTCTCAATGCTGCATGTACAACAGAACTGCATTTTTTGATTTCCTATTCATTACATTGACATCAACACAAAACAATTATCTCTTTATCTGGAGACTATGGAACAAAATCACTGTTTAAATAAATAAATGCTATTGTCTCAACTCAACTATTTTTTAGTGGAGCTGGCTTGATGGTCTAGAGGTAAGATTTGGGCCCTCTTATAGCGCAGTGATAATGTCCTTACCCTGGGACCAAGAGTCCCTGGTTCAAGTCCCACCTGCTCCAGAGATGTGTCAAAACATCTCTGAACAGGTTGATTAGAAAATTAGGTTAAATAAAGAAAGATAAACTAGCAGATAATCAATAAGCTTTATTGTAGAATATTATTCTCAAGGCTGGAACTTGCGTCCTTATCAACAGCTCTAATTAGAATGCAGCTCATTGATACAATACCTCCTACTTCATTTCCGTTAACATTTCTCAATTGACCCAGATCTGATTTCTGTTGTGGGAATGAAGTGTAGCAAGCTTTTCTTTCAGACCACTCACTTTTAAATGTGTTCACATTAGAAATTCTTATGAGATTTAAAATTTCCTACAAAAACACTGTCAAAAATTATGACCTTCGTATAGACATTTATAGTTAAAATGAATGAAACAAATTAAACTCTTAGTTAATCAAATGGAGTTGTGTATCTTTTTCAGAGCAAAACGGATTGAATTCTCTTCACGCTTACAATTTTCTGAGCATTCCATGTTTCCTTTTCCACAATACAGCAGAGAGGAAACAAACACAGGAACACCAAACTTTTAGCTAGTTCTGAGCAGCTATCAGCTTCATACAGAGCCACACAGTATTTGCATAAACTGGGGTTTTAAGTGACTGTAATTTTCCAATAGATTGCAGTCACATTCTTACCATTATATCTGATTTTGGCTAAAAGCCTCGCATTGGTTTATAAATGCCATCTACTGGAGGTAAAATGCAATTTCAACAAACATTGTAACAGAAAAGAGCGGGAGTATTCCATTCGGCCCCTCAAGCCTGTTCTGCCCTTCGATATGATCATAGTTGATCACCGAAATCGGTATCCTATACCTGATTTCTCCTAATACTATTTGATCTCTTTACTTTAAGAACTATACATATCTTTCTTGAAAACATTCAAGACTCCGGACTTAACCATTTCCTGTGGCTGAAAATTCCACAGGCTCACCACTGTCTGGATGAAGAAATTTCTTCTCACCTCAGTATGAAATGCCCTATCCCATATCCTCATAATCTTGAACTAGTTACTTTTGAACCGGTAGGTTCCGATCCTGTACAATGTTGCGATAGATATGCTGAGCTTTGGAAGCGCCAATGTTTGGAGTGTACAGCTGCAAATGGTCCTTACATGATCATTGTTTGGACTGAAAGGTAATCATGTGCAAATTCTGTCCTAGTTCACTGTCATAATGTGACTTGAACACAAGGCGTATGTCCTGGAGACAGACATCGTGAATTCACATTAATAAAGTTTTTGCATGAACACACTGTTGTATTGTACACTTGAAACATGGTGTCAGAAGAAGCACAGAGATCAGAGGGAATTCTGGAGAGTGTTAGAATAACAGATATTCATTTTTGTAATTCTATGCACGTCCAAACTATTGAAGTCAGTTTTGGTGAAGTCATGTTGCTGAGTTCTAACACTTTTGCTTCAGTTATTATAGAGGTCACATAGCTACAGCAGACTCGAATATTCCCCTTTATTATGAAAACAAGAGAAAAAAAAGTAAGCATAATCATGTATATTTTTAGCTAGCAAGTTTCCAACTATATACAAGTACTGTTCTCACACATTACCGTCTGTTTGTTATTTCAGCTAATCTCACTTTTGTTTATTTATTTAATGCATAGTTCACATGATCTTTAATTTATTTTCACAGTGAGATGGTGTGCAGGTGGTTTGGTGGCTTTTCTCCAAACTTTCTTGGTTTGCTTTCAAAATCTTCTCATCTAATACTGCTGACTTACCTTATTGCCTTTGTACATCCTTCCTTCAGTCGCACTAACTACATCCAGCAAGACAATCTTTTCATTTTGTGACTTCAGCATCAACATTCCTTTGAGTTCCACACAGTCAAATCCTCTCTGTCTTGTGCTGTTTCTTTGTCTTGTTTGTTCGTCAATGTATTCTGCAAAAGACTGTAAATCTTTTCTGTGTGTTCAGGCCTATTGATTTGATATTTGAGAAAACAAGAGAAAAACATTACATATGCCAGAAATCTGATATTAAAAACAGAACTACTCAGCAGATCAAGTAGCATCTGTGTTAAGGAACAGTTAATATTCCAAATCAATGATGTCTCTGCATCAAAACGATTGAGAATTTGTTTGTAAATGTTTCCTTTAAATAAGATTAGCAAATTTCCTTCATTCCCACTCAACACAATTCAATGCACTTCTCCTCAATGATAAGTTTAAAAATCAATTCCAATATATCTGGAGCATATGGATCCCGAGGCACTATGGGTGGACAGAAAGGAGTGACAATAGAAAGGTAAAATTGCTATACTCATACACAGCTCTCATTACAGCTGTTTGACCTGAAGGTCACCATATCTTAGTCGAGAGTGTGGTGCTGAAAAAGCACAGCAAGTCAGGCAGCATCTGAGGAGCAGGAGAGTCGATGTTTCATGTATAAGCCCTTTATCAAGAATGAGGCTTGTGGGCCAAGGCTGAGAGATAAATGGAAGGGTGTGGGGCAGGAGGGAAGGTAGCTGAGCATGCAATAGGTAAATGAGGATGAAGGTGATAGGTTGGAGAGGAGGGTGGAGCAGATAGATGAGAAAGATGGAATGGTCAAGAAGGCGGTGCCGAGTTGGAGGCTTGGGACTAGGATAAGATGGGGGGAGGTGAAATGAGGAAACTGGTAAATCCACATTAATCCCATGGCAGAAGATGAGGCATTCTTCCTCCAGGCGTTGTGTGGTTAGGGTTTGGCGATGGAGGAGGCACAGGACCTGCATATTCTTGGTGGAGTGGGAGGGGGAGTTGAAGTGTTCAACCATGGGGCGATGGGGTTAGTTGGTGCAGGTGTCCCAGAGATGTTCTCCAAAATGATCCGAAGTTGGCATTCTGTCTCCTCGATGTAGAGGATACCACATCGGGTGCAATCGATACAGTAGATTGGGCAGCATGGTGGATTGGGCGAGTTGGTGGCACAGCAGTCAGCACTGCTGCCTCACAGCACCAGAGACCCGGGTTCAATTTCTGCCTCAGGCAACTGTCTGTGTGGAGTTTGCACATATTCCCCATGTCTGCGTGGGTTTCCTCTGGTGCTCCAGTTTCCTCCCACAGTCCAAAAATGTGCAGATTAGATGAATTGGTCATGCTGAATTGCCCGTAGTGTTAGGTGAAGGGGTAAATGTAGGGAATGGGTCTGGGTAGGTTGCTCTTCGGACGGTCGATGTGGACTTGTTGGGCTGAAGGGCCTGTTTCCACACTTTAAATAATCTAGATAACATTGGTGGATTTCCCGAATACATCAATCCGCCAAGATAAAGGTTTCCAAGCCCTCAGTTTCCTCCTGTCATGCCAACCCAACCAGTACTCTTCCACTAACACCCTCATCCGTCTGACTGAACTGGTCCTCACCTTTAACAACATCTCCTTCCAATCGTCCCATTTCCTCCAAACCAAAGGGGTAGCCATGGACATCTGCATGGTCCCCAGCTATGCCTGGCTCTTTGTCGGGTACATGGAATGACCATCTTCGCAGCTATACCGACACCATCCCCATCTTTTCCTTCGTTACATTGATGACTGTATTGGCGCTACCATGTGCTCCCACACGTAGGTTGAACAGTTCATCCACTTTAGTAACACCTTTCGCTCCAACTTCAAATTCAGCTGGATTATCTCAGGCACCTCCCTCTCCTTTCTGGACCTCTCCACCTCCATCACGGGTGACTGACTAACGATAGACATCTACTGCAAACCCACCGACTCTCACAGCCACTTGGACTGCACGTCCTCCCACCCTTCCTCCTGTAAAAATGCCATCCCTTATTCCCAACTCCTCCACCACCACCGCAACTGTTCCCAGGGTGACCAATTCCACCACAGAAATCCCAAAAGGCCTCCTTCTTCAAAAACTGTAATTTCCCCTCCCACATGGTTGATGATGCCCTCCAGCACATCCCCTCCATTTCCCACACCTGCACTCTTGAACCCCACTCCTCCGAATGCAACAAGGACAGAATCCCCTTTATCCTCAACTTCCACCCTGACAACCTCTGTATACATCACATCATGCTCCACCACCTACAAACAGACCCCACCCCTATCAGTGTTTCGGAGATACCATTTCCTCCGCGGCTCGCTTGTCATATCCACGTCCCCCAGCAGCCCACACCCCACTCCCAATACTTGCTCCTGTCACCACTAGAAGTGCAAAACTTGCACGCACACCTTCTCCCTCACCTTCGTCCAAGGCTCCAAAGGATCCTTCCACATCCTACAGAAATTTACCTGTACTTCCACTAAGCTCATCTGCTGAATCAATTACACCCGATGTGGTCTCCTCTACATTGGGGAGAGAGGACGCCAACTTGCAGATCATTTCAGAGAACATCTCTGGGACACCCGCACCAACCAACCCCACCGCCCCCATGGCTGAACACTTCAATTCCCCCTCCCACTCCACCAAGGACGTGCCAAATCCTAACCACTCGACACCTGGAGGAAGAACACCTCATCGTCTGCCTTGGGACCCTGCAACCCCATAGGATTAATGCAGATTTCACCAGTTTCCTCATTTCCCCTCCCCTCACCTTATCCCAGTCCCAAGCCTCCAACTCGGCACCACCCTCTTGACCAATCCATCGTCTTTCCCATCCTTCCGCTCGATACTCTTCTCCAATCTATCAACTTCTCCCCCACATTCATTTACATATTGCATTCTCAGCTACCTTCCCCCCCACCTCCCCCACCCCTCCACTGACCCATCCCCTCCCATTTATCTCTCAGTCTCTGGCCCATAAGCCTCATTCCTGACAAAGGGCTTATTTCTGAAACATCAATTCTCCTGCTCCCTTGGATGCTGCCTGACCTGCTGTGCAGCCCTCACTTCCTCCTAGGTCACCTTATCTTAGAAAAGGAGAAGGATTGAAAAGGAGAGTCCTTCATGGTGACCTCAGCCAGTGCCGGAATTGCTCCCACACAGTTGCCGTCACTCTACATTACAAATCAGCCAATTGAGCTATAGAACTAAATAACAAGAGTCTTTCCCTCGGGTGGGGAGTTCAAAACTAGGGGGCATATTTTGAATGTGAGAGGAGAAAGCTTTAAAAACGAATTGGGGGCAACTTTTTTTACACAGAGTGGTTTGTGTGTGAAATGAAATATTAGAGAAAGTGGTGAATGCAAGTAAGTTAGTGTTTAAAAGACATTTGGATAAGTTCATGAACAAGAAAGGTTTGGAGGGATTTGGGCCAAGCACAGGCATGTGGGACTAGTCTAGTTTGGGAACATGGTCGGCATGAACTAGTTGGACCAAAGGGTCTGTTTCTGTGCTTTATAACTGAATGTCAGGCACTGCATAAAGTGGCTGTGCCCTAACAATACTGTGTTAAGCCACTACTGAAACAAATGTTCTCATTCCACCAATTCAGCATTACCTCCCTCTACCATTGTTTGGTTTAAATATATGCTGTGGTGATCTCGCTACCTCTGAACGATAAGGCACAGGTTCAATTCCAACTGTTCTAGGGTAGTATTATAACACATCTGAACAGGTTGACGAAGAATATCTAAGTAAACATTTATTTTTAATTAAAAAAAGTCCAATATAAATGGGATAATGTAAGTAGGTATTTTACTGAGGGAAAGTAAAGGGGTTATTTGTAATTGACCTGTTCAGACACACAGGCAGATGGGACTTGAAGCCTGATCTTACTGTGCCACATGTGCCTTAAACTGACAAACTTTCCCAAAAGACTTTTTGAAAAATCAACCAGTTCTGCCAAACCCAAAGGTAGGTGCATCTTGAGCTGATACCCTTGAGGCCACAGTAGAGACACTGCCGCTGCGCCCCAAAACCTCAGCCTGTTCAGAGATGGTGGGACAGGTACCCTCCTGGCCCAGAGCTAGGAGCACCACAATAGCCCATCAGATTTTTTAGAAGAAATCAGATATAACTGCCACAAAACCATACACTGACTTCAGGTGCAGCTATCAATAAATAGCGAGAATACACGAAAAGAAACATTATTTGTAAATTGGAATTGTACACTCCAAAACCCCAACACATGGAATGGTGATCACATGATATAAGCTGTTGCATTTTCCTCCTCGTGACGACAGCACGCACGGAAGTGCTGGTTACGTGATGATGTCAGTCGCGTCGTTGCCATGGCGACGACGTTGTATCGGCCAGGCTCGTGTCATGGCGGCGTGCCCGTCTGGGTGAGTTTGTGTGCTCATATAGCCCGTAGCAACTGGAGATCTAATGCCTTGTAAATGAGCAGTTCGGCCAGTCAGTCAATGGCAGAGATCCAGCGGGTTCTGAAAACGTGGTAATATTCAAAAACGCAGCTCCCGAGCGGCGGGGAGGTTTCCCTCAAACTCTCCAGATGACTGCGCCTGCGCCACTCCAGGTTCTGGGCTAAAGGGCGACAAGGCAGGGGCCCCAGCTGGGGTCATCCTAAATCTAAACATGTCACTGTGCCTTACATGTGCTTCATTTGTTTCGGATAACTGCCAGGCTTTTCACATCATTAAATTCTAACACTCTATAGCCAGCTCTGGATGAATTTTTGGTGTTTCTCCTGGGAGTCAAAGACAATGCCTTTTGTGTTCTCAATATTTATTTGGTAAATCTTTTGGCTCATCTAGTCCTGGATATTAAAGAAGGAGCACAATGAAAATAGGTGGAGGCAAGCTGGATCTGAGTGTTACAAGTGCATATAGGGAATTCACATTTTGGATGGCAGCACAAGGGGATCACGTGGATGTGAATAATCACAGTGACTCAATTAGATCCTTAAAGAACTTCAGGGTCAACAATAAGGAAACAGAAGTTGTCACAGTAAAATATTTGACAATGATTGAATAGATGAGAATAAAACCAGATAAAAACTAACTTCATTCACCGAGATAATGATAGTGATGTAGATGATTGACTGGAAGGCTGCAGACAAATAGAAAAAGATGGTGAGGACAATTATACCATGGACACAGTTACATAGGAGATGATTTGTAAATTTAATAGGCCAAGGTCAGAAACCCATCCAGCTTTGTCCCTTTTTTCAGGAATAAGGTGACAGTGGAACATTGCTACTTTGCTTGTATGATTGTTACCAAGAGTATAAAGGAACATATGCAAAGAATGTGTTGCTTTGTGAAAACATATTTGTTAACAAAGTCTTCCGAAGTATGATTGATGATTGTAAATTGAAAATGTTCTTCTTAGAATGTTATTTAGTTATGTTTTCTACTGCTTTATTTTGCAAATATGGTTTGATTTCATTTTAAGTTAGTTTTCTCCTCAATATCTATGGTATTAACTCACATAGCTAAATTCTTCCATATCAACAGCACAAGACAATCCAGTTCATTCAATGCCTTACACCCAGCAGATGGCGCTCTGGGTATTTTTGTGGCAACTGTACCTTTTTTATGTGAACTGCTTACTGCCCTTGTTGGGAGAATTAGACAGAGTCATGGAGGAATGCAGTACGAAACCAGACCCTTGAGTCCAGTTCGTTCACACCAACTAGATATCCCAATCTGACATGGTCTTAATTGCCAACATTTGGCATATAGAGTCATAGAGTCAGAGATGTACAGCATGGAAACAGACGCTTTGGTCCAACCCATTCATGCTGACCAGATATCCCAACCCAATCTAGTCCCACCTGCCAGCGCCCGGCCCACATCCCTCCAAACCCTTCCTATTCAAATACCCATCCAAATGCCTCTTAAATGTTGCAATTGTACCAGCCTCCACCACATCCTCTGGCAGCTCATTCCATACACGTACCACCCTCTGCATGAAAAAGTTGCCCCTTAGGTCTCTTTTGTATCTTTCCCCTCTCACCCTAACCTATGCCCTCTAGTTCTGGACTCCCCGACCCCAGAGAAAAGATTTTGTCTATTTATCCTATCCATGGCCCTCATAATTTTGTAAACCTCTATAAGGTCATCCCTAAGCTTCCGACGCTCCAGGGAAAACAGTCCCAGCCTATTCAACCTCTTCCTGTAGTTCAAGTCATCCAATTGTGGCAACATCCTTGTAAATCTTTTCTGAACCCTCTCAAGTTTCACAACATCTTTTCGATAGGATGGAGACCAGGATTGCATGCAATATTCCAAAACTGGCTTAACCAATGTCCTGTACAGCCGCAACATGATTTCCCAACTGCTGTACTCAATACTCTGACTGATAAAGGAAAGCACACCAAACGCCTTCTTCATTAACATATCTTCCTGCGACTCTACTTTCAAGGAGCTATGAACGTGCACTTCAAGGTCTCTTTGTTCAGCAACACTCCCTCGGACCTTACCATTAAGTGTGTAAGTCCTGCTAAGATTTGTTTTCCCAAAATGCAGCACCTCGCATTTATCTAAAGTAAACTCCATCTGCCACTTCTCAGCCCATTGACCCATCTAATCAAGATCCTGTTGTAATCTGAGGTAACCTTCCTCACTGTCCACTACTTTAGTGTCATCTGCAAACTTACTAACTTACTCTGAAGCTCATGTCCAAATCATTTATATAAATGATGAAAAATAGTGGACCCAGCACCAATCCTTGAACGGCTTGCTAATATCTCTTCTGAATGGTCTGGCCCTAATTCTCAGTCTCTTAGGGGCGGCACGGTGGCGTAGTGGTTAGCACTGCTGCCTCACAGCACCAGGGTCCCAGGTTTGATTCCAGCCTCAAACGACTGCACATTCTCCCCGTGTCTGCATGGGTTTCCTCCGGGTGCTCTGGTTTCATCCCACAGCTCACAAAGATGTGCAGGCCAGGTGAATTGGCCATGTTAAATTGCCCATAGTGTTAGGTGCAATAGTCAGAGGGAGATGGGCCTGGATGGGTTACTCTTCGGAGGGTTGGTGTGGACTTGTTGGGCCAAAGGGCCTGTTTCCACACTGTAGGGCATCTAATCTAAAATTCCACTGGTCACAGGCCTCCGGTCTGAAAAACAACCATCCAACACCACCCTTTGTCTTCTACCTTTGAGACACTTCTGTATCCAAATGGCTAGTTTTCCCTGTGTTCCATGAGATCTAACCTTGCTAACCAGTCTCCCATGGGAAACTTTGTCAACACCTCTGCCCTCATCAATCCTCTTTGTTACTTCTTCAAAAAACTCAATGAACTTTGTGAGACATGATTTCCCACGCACAAAGCCATGTTGACTATCCCCAATCAGTTCTTGCCTTTCCAAATATATGTACATCCTAATCCCCAGGATTCCCGTGAACAACTTGCCCACCACTGACATCAGGCTCACCAGTCTATAGATCCCTGGCTTGTCCTTATCATCTTTCTTAAACAGTGGCACCACATTAGCCAACCTCCAGTCTTCTGGCACCTCACCTCTGACTATCGAAGATACAAATATCTCAGCAAGAGGCCTAGCAATCACTTCCCTAGCTTCCCACAAATATTCTAGGATACACCTGATCAGATCCTTGGGTTTTATCCACTTTTGAGTGTTTCAAAACAGCCAGCATTTCCTCTTCTGTGGTATGGACATTTTTCAAGATGTCACCATCTATTTTCCTACATTCTGTATCTTCCATGTCCTTTTCCACAGAAAATACTGATGCAAAATACTTGTTTAGTATCTCCCCCCACCTCCTGCAGCTCCGCACAAAGGCCACCTTACTGATCTTTGAGGGGGTCTATTCTCTCCCTAGTTACCCTTTTGTCCTTAATGTATTTGTAAAGACCCTTTGGATTCTCCTTAACTCTATTTGCCAAAGCTATCTCATATCCCCTTTTTGTCCTTCTGATTTCCCTCTTAAGTATACTCCTACTGCCTTTATACTCTTCTAAGGATTAACTCAATCTATCCTGTCTTTACCTAACATATACTTCCTTCTTTTTCTTAACCAAACCCTCAATTTCTTTAGTCATCCAGCATTCCCCATCCCTACCAGCCTTTCTTTTCACCCTAACAGAAATATACTTTCTTTGGATTCTCCTTGTCTCATTTCTGAAGGCTTCCCATTTTCCAGCCGACCCTTTACCTGTGAACATCTGTCCCCAATCAGCTTTTGAAAGTTCTTGCCTAATACCATCAAAATTGGCCTTTCTCCAATTTAGAACTTCAACTTTTAGATCTGGTCTATCTTTTTCCATCACTATTTTAAAACTAATAAATCATGGTCACTGGTCCCAAAGTGCTCCCCCATTGACACCTCAGTCACCTGCCCTGCCTTATTTCCCAAGAGTAGGTCAAGTTTTGTACCTTCTCCAGTAGGAACATCCACATACTGAATCAGAAAAGTTTATTGTACACACTTAACAAATTCCTCTCCATCTAAACCCTTAACCCTATGGCTGTCCCAGTCTATGTTCGGAAAGTTAAAATTCCCTATCATAACCACCCTATTATTCTTGCAGATAACTGAGATCTCCTTACAAATTTGTTTCTCAATTTTCCTCTATTAGGGGGTTTATAATACAATCCCAATAAGGTGATCACCCCTTTCTTATTTCTCAGTTCCACCCAAATAACCTCCTGGATGTATTTCCAGGAATATCCTCCCTCAGTACAGCTATAATGGTATCCCTTATAAAAAACGCCAACCCCCCCTATCCTTCCTGTAGCATTTGTATCCTGGAACATTAAGCTGCCAACCCTGTCCATCCCTGAGCCATGTGTCTGTAATTGCTATGATATCCCAGTTTCATGTCCCTAACTATGCTCTGAAGTCATCTGCCTTCCCTGTTAGGCCCCTTGCATTGAAATAAATACAATTTAGTTTATCAGTCCTATCTTGTTCTCTGCTTTGTCCCTGCCTGTCCTGGCGGTTTTAATTGCTTCTATTCTCAGCTGTACTAATCTCAGATTGATCTCTTTCCTCACTATCCCCCGGGTCCCACCCCCTCACATGACTAATTAAAGCCTCCCGAGCAGCTCTTACAAATCTCTCTGCCAGTATTTTAGTCCCCTTCCAATTCAGGTGCAATCCGTCCTTCTTGTACAGTCACTTCTACCCCAAAAGAGATTCCAATGATCCAAAAATGTGAATCCTTTACCCACACACCAGCTCCTCAGCCATACATTCATCTGCTCTATCCTCCTATTCCTGCCCTCACTAGCTCGTAGGACTGAGAGTAATCCAGCTATTATTACTCTCGAGGACCTCCTTTTTAACTTCCTGCCTAACTCTCTGTCAGCTCTCTTCAGAATCTCTTTTTCCCCTTGCTATGTCGTTGGTTCCAATGTGTCCAATGACATCCTGTTGGCCCCTCTCCCCCTTGAAAACATCTGCACCCTCTCGAAGGCATCCTTGATCCTGGCACTAGGGAAGCAACACATCATTCTGATTTTTTGCTGTTGGCCACAGAAATGTCTGTCTGTACCTTGCCTTTCCAAATGAATGTAAATCCTGTCCCTCAGAATTGCTTCTAACAATGTACGCGCCACTGATGTAAGGCTCATCGATCTGTAGTTCCCTGGCTTTTCCTTTCAGCTTTTCTTAAATAATGGCACCACATTAGCCAACCTTCAATCTCCTGACACCTCACCCTTGGCTATCAGTAATACAAATATCTAAGCAAGGGACCCAACAATCTGTTATCTAGCTTCCCTCAAAGTTCTGGGAAACACCTGATCAGGTTCTCAGGATTTATCTAACTTTATACGTTTTAAGATCTCCCACACCTCCTCTTCTCTAATGTGAACTCTTTTTAAGACGTCAGTATTTATTTCCCCGAATACCTATCTTCAATGTCCTTCTCCATGGTAAATACTGATGTGAATTATTCATTTAGAATCTTATCCATCTGTGGTTTGCCACATTAGCCTTTAACAGGTTCAATTCTCTCCCTAGTTACCTTTTTGCCCATAATGTACTTAGAATCGCTTTGTATAATGGGCTAGTATCCATTCCTTTAACATTAGATGTAGATGCCTCACTGAATGCCATCCAATATTCGGAGTCTGGAACAACATTTATTGGGGGAGTTTAATTAACTAAGAAATGCAAGTTTCTAGTCTAAAACATTATTATACACAATACAGGAGGACCTACTGACCTGGCAGTCATTATATCCCTGTATTGTTGAAAGTTGTTTCAATAGTGGGTATGCAAGCTATTGCCTGAAATATTGATTCTCCTGCTCCTTGGATGTTGCCTGGCCCTCTGTGTTTTTCCAGCGCCACATTTTTCAACTCTGATACTCCAGCATCTGCAGTCCTCACTTTCTCCTATGCAAGCTACTTCGTGTAGATATAGGTTGTGGGCTTGTGACTTTGATTCCCAAGCATCAAGTTCCTCATTTCAGTTACGTTAGTGAAGAGGCAATTTAAAATGAAACATGTTGTAACTTTGAACTTAACCAAAGCAGTGTAACACTGCATTGGGGCTGGCATCATTTATGCAATTTGCAAGTTGCAAGCTTGAGGAAATTAGGTTAAGACCTAGACTTAAATCCATTGTGAGTTTGAAATCTTCTCTTGACAACCCTAAGAATTTTGGGAGAAAAAAAGAAAAAGCTAGAAAGCTCAGCAGGAGTGGCAGAATCTATGCAGAGAGAAACAGAATTAACATTTTGAGTCCAATATGACTCTTCTTCAAAACTCAGAGTTTTGGATTGCTTTGACTGAGTTCATAATGGCATGTTTTAGGAAGAATTAGTACTAAATTGTTGGTCTAATTCAGAGGTTATAAGAATGACGTGTTTAAGAAAGTCCTATAGTACTGGTGCACTGATGAGTGGGGTGTTTTTAGCTTGATGCAAAGATAAATTGTTATGACTGTACTGAACCTTAGTGTGCATTCATTTGTAATATAGTTGAGTAATTAGTATTGAGTATAAAATGTAGAGATGTTGTCCACTGCTTGTGTCATTTTGAACTGAAACTTTTCCCCATAAAGTAATGATGGGAAGTATAATTTGGTCATTGGATTTTAATATATTTAATTCTAATCAGAGGTTGTTTTGAGATTCAATTACATCTCATAAACAACAGAATCAGTTCTGTTATTGAATGGATATTTTGTAAATCAAAGAACTAAAAGTGAAGCTATTATGGTCGACATAAAAATATGAACATTCAAAATGTTAGTTGTTAACGAAGAAGAGAACAGAAAAATTAACATTTCACATTTGAACTTCATCAGGATTTATAGAGATTGGGGTGTATGATTGAAAAATGTATTGTCATGTGTTTTATACTCAGTATTTTTACACTGCTCAATATTATGAAAAAAGGCATCGTATGTAGAATGTAGGACACTTGTGTCCAAAATGGAGAAACATGCTGAAATTTAAAGTTATCCAATCTACTGAAGTCAAGTTTGGTAAAGTATTTAATTAAAAGAGTTTCTAACACATTAAATAAGTATAAAACTTGTATTGTAGTTTGCTTTCTTTTCAATGATTTTTAACATTTTTTTTCCTTTTTAGCTTTTGAACAAATGTGGTACAAATACAAATAAACCATGATTGTAATGTCGTGCAGATCATGAATTTTCTGTGCATTCAATGAAGTCAAGAAAGTTCTACTTTATACAAGTCATCATTTACAGTTTCCGCATGTGAACTAGTACTTCACCTGCACAACGAATAATCATTAAGGCCTTTCTAACATCTTGAATGTCGTAATGATGGAGAAAAATAGAAGTCCTACACAGAATAGGAAGTTGCTGAACCCAGGAGCTTGCACCCAACTGAAAGAGGTACCTGAAGGGCCATTTCCACCGGAAGGAGAGGATTTTCCCTTAAAGCTATTTGACTCATTGGAGTCTGATTCTGACAGCTTAATTCAAGAAAGGGAATATCAACTGGAACTGCAGCATCGCATTCAGGACAATGAAGAGATGGTAACTTTAGAAGACACTGAATATGATACAAATAATGGGGAGGAGGATGAATGGAATCTCTATGACAGTCTGGAGGATATGGAAGATGAGCAATATGAAGAACAGATTGAACCAGAACACAAAGTCAATAACAATATAAGGTAATTCTTAATTTTGAAAATGTATGTAGACTTTGTTTTCCCTCAAGCGACCACTCTCAAATTTCCTTCTGTTTTTCTACATTATTAGTTATACCTCACCTCCAACATTGTGGGCATTTCTGTGCATCAAATTTCAAGAAAAGCCTGAGAACACATACATACCATATTTTTCAGGATGCTACGAGGGATAGGGGTTCTTCAATTATGAGCCGCGATTGAAAATGTTACAACAGTTCTTGAACAGGGAAGGCTACAAGGTTACCTCTTGGAAATGAAAATGTGTTGCTGGTTAAAGCACAGCAGGTTAGGCAGCATCCAAGGAACAGGAAATTCGACGTTTCGGGCCGGAGCCCTTCATGGAAATTTCAAGGTGGTGCAAAGTTTTGATAATGTGAATAGAGAAAAAACTCTGATGAGGGCTGAATAACAGGAGAACCTGCAGTAGATTCAAGCTAATTGCAAAAATATATAGAGGGGAAATGAGCATCATAGAATCCCTACAGTGTGGAAACAGGCCCTTCCACACTGACCCTCCAAAGAGTAACCCATCCAGACCCATTCCCCTGCCCTATTATCCTACATTTATCCCTGACTAATGCACCTAACCTGATGCATCCCTAACACTATAGATAAGTGAGAATGGCCAATTCACCTGACCTGCACATCTTTGGATTGTGGGAGAAAACCGGAGCACCTGGAGGAAACCCATGTAGACATGGGGATGATGTGCAAACTCCACACAGACAGTCGCCCAGGACTGGAATCAAACCAGGGTCCCTGGTGCTGTGAGGCAGCACTGCTAACCACTGAGCCACCATACCACCCCTTATTTTTAAGAATGTTTTTAAGATTTCATGATTCTTGATTAATCTACTGAAAAAGTGGCAAAATGTTGATTCCATGGAAAGTTTTAAAAGGGAATTGGACAGGCATATGAGGATGGGGAACTGAGAGATGCAGACTAAAAGGGGGGATTTGTGACCAACCACAATTGATCTTTCAGAGGGTCAGCATTGGCATGATTATTTTCCTTGTGTGCTGTAAATTTCAATGATTCTAGGTATTCACTCAAGCTAGGCTGGTTTCATTGGCATAGTAGATCTTTGCTATCTCATTCAATTAGCCATTCATCATAATTTCACATGACACATATACAGCCAATTTAACCTAATTTATTTCCCTACTGAAAGCCATCCTTTAGCAAAGCTTTACATATTATCCCTTAGTTTCTGTATGCTTCTGGCTTGCATCCAACATTATGTGTTGTAACCACTTAAGCTCACTATATCTTAGCTGCTTGTGGATTCAAGCATCCCACATATTTTAGACATTGGAGTAATGCACTCTTTTCACATTCCATATTCCTCTTTGTTCTTTCAGATTTGTTTATCACAGTTTGTCAGCACACTTTGCTGAGAGCAAAAGATCTTTAATTTCGCTCATTTATTCCTGGCCTGGGTGTACACCTTCTTCACCTTTTACTTTGTATTCGTCACTCATTATTTTGTTCAGACGTTGTATACAATTAGTTGCTTTTTCTATCACCAAAATCTTGTTCAGGACACTGATGTTTAGCTCACTGCTTTCTTCTGCATTTCTCTCCTCACTACAACCTTGTCTAAGTTGCGACCTTCTTAAAATTCTGATCAGTGATATGTGATGATTCATTTCCTCAAACCTGTGGTTGTATTGTTTAGACACAGTGTGGCATGCTAATTGATTTTTGATGGTCACACCGCTGCTCTATAATCTGCTCTCACCAATTTTTTTTTCATTTGAGGGAGGTGGGCATCACTCGCTGGCTAGCATTTATTGTCTGGCCCTAGTTCCCCTTGAGAAGGTGTAGTAAGCTGGTTTCCTGAACCATTGTTTTCCATGTGCAATAGATAGATCCACAATGCACTTAAGGGAGAGAATATCAGGATTTTGATCCAGTGACAGTGAAGGAAGGATGAAAGAACATTCTAAGTCAGAGTGGTGAGTGACTTTGGGGGCAAACTTGCAAATGGTGGTGTTCCCATGTATCTGCTGACCTTGTTCTTCTTGATGGAAGTAATTTTCAGATTGGAAGGTGCTGTCTAAGGATTTCTGGTGAATTTCTGCAGTACATCTTGTAGACAATACTCATTACTGCTCCAGAGCATCAGTGGAGGAAGGAGCGGTTGCTTGTAGATGTGATGTCAATCAAAACAGACAGATTTATTCATAACAGTGTCAAGTCTCTTGAGTGTTGTTGGTGTTGCACCCATCTAAGTAAGTGGGAAGTATTCCACCACACTTGTGGTTTGTGCCTTGTAGATTGTGGACAGGCTTTGGGGAGTCAATTACTCACTACAGTATTCCTAGCCACTGACCTGCTGATGTAGCCATTGTATTTGTATGGCCAGTCTAATTGAATTTCTGGTCAATGATAATGCCCAGGATGTTGATAGTGAGGGATTCAGTGTGCTAATACCATTGAATTTTGTGGAAAGGTTAGACTGTCTCTTATTGAAGGTGGTTATAATCTGGCATTTGTGTGTCACAAATGTTACTTGCCAGTTGTCAACCCAAGGCTGTCCAGATCTTGTTGCATTTGAACACAGACTACTTCACCATCTGAGGACTTGTGAATGATGCTGAACATTATGCAATCGTCAGCAAACATGTCAGTTCTAACCTTATGATGGAGCGATGGTCATTGAAGCAGCTGAAGATGGTTAGGCCTAGAACATTGACCTGAGGAACACCTGCAGAGATGTCCTGGAACTAAGATGACTGACCCCTAGAAACTACAGCCATCTTCCTATATGCCAAGTATGACTCCAACTGATGGAGAGTTTGCCCCGATTACCATTGATTCCAGTTTTGTTAAGGCTCCTTGATGCCTGACTGTGTCAAATGCAGTCTGATGTCAATGGCTGTCACTCTCACCTCATCTTTGGAATTCAGATCTTTTATCGATGTCTGGATCAAGAATGTAATGAGGTCACGAGCTGAGTGGCCCTGGCAGGTGCTGCTTGATAACATTGTTGATGACACCTTCCTTCACTTTATTGATCAAGAGTAGAGGTAATTGACCCACTTGGATTTATCCTGCTGTTGTGTACAAGATATACATTGTTAATTTTCCACAATGTAGAGGGAGAGCCAGGGTACCAGATTGGCTTGGATCAGAGAGCGACAAGTACTAGAGCACAAGTCTTCAGTACTGTTGTCAGATTTTTTTCAGGGCCAATAGTCTTTGCAGTTTCCAGTGCCACCAAACATTTGTTGATATCATGTGGAGTGAATTGTATTGACTGAAGACTGGCATCTGTGATGCTGGGAATTTCTCAAAGAGATTGAGATTGATCATCTACTAGGCACTTCTGGCTGAAGATTTCTGGCCATGGACACCATGGATTACTGGTCAGCAGTCAGCAATATGGCTGATACTCTTTTCCAATCTTAATTCCTTTGATCCATTTAAGGTAATGGTATGAGAAAAAATTCTGTTTATGTAGAAAATAAAGATTGATGATTTCTTCAGAAGGACCAATGAATTAAAAGCCAAATTTAATGACCTAGAGTTATGGCACAACAAGCTTGCCCAGTTCTATTTTGGTAATAGATGCTATCTGTATAATCACAGGACTGTCATCCATAATGTAATGCTGAACACAAAGTGGAAGATGTTCCACTTTATTCATATTCAGTTTGTCTTCTCTTGTCTAATATTTCATGACTTTTCTGGACCTGCAAAAACAAAAGAAGAGAATCAAAATGTGCCCTTAATGTTGATTAGTTAGCAGTTTTGTACCTATTAGGTGCACTGTTCCTGAGACTAAATGGATGTATAGAGTCCTGATGAAGGGCTAATGCCCAAAACGTGGAATTTCCTGTTCCTTGGATGCTGCCTGACCTGCTGCGCTTTTCCAGCAACACATTTTCAGCTCTGTATAGAGTCTTAGAAATGCACAGCATGGAAACAGACTCTGGTCCAACTCGTCGATGCTGACCAAATATCCCAAATTAATCTAGTCCCGTTTGCCAGCACTTGGCCCATATTTCTCTGAACTCTTCCTATTCGTATACCCATCCAGTTGTCTTTTAAATGTTGCTAATTGTACCAGCCTCCACCACTTCCTCTGGCACTCATGTCATACATGCACCAGCCTCTGCATGAAAATGTTGCCCCTTGGGTCCTTTTAAATCTTACTCTTCTCACCCTAAACCTATGCCCTCTAGTTATGAACTCCCCCACCCCAGGGAAAATACCTTGACTATTTATCCTATTCATGCCCTGCATGATTTTATAAACCTCTATGTCCATGACTGGATTTGACAACTGAAATATGAACAAAATGATGATAGTGCATCTGGGCTCAATGGAATTTCCTAGCTTCACTGTCTGCTATTTCCTTGATGTTTTCATATTCTTTAATATGCTGGGTGGACACCTGATTAAATCAAAGGCATTTAGAATACAGTGTGGAAACAGGTCATTTGGCCCAACAAGTCCACGCCGACAAATCAAAGAGTAACCCACCCAGACCCATTCCCCTGACTAATGCATCTAACACTATGGGCAATTCAGCATGGGCAATTCAGCATGACCAATTCACCTTAACTTTGGACTGTGGGAGGAAAACATAGCACCTAGAGGAAGCCCATACAGACACGGAGAGAATAAGTCCACACTGACCCTCTGAATAGTAACCTAACCAGACCCATTCCCCCACCCTATTTTTATCCCTGACTAATCACCTAACCTATACATCCCTGAACACTGCGACCAATTTAGCACAGCCAATTCATCTGATCTGCACATCTTTGGATTGTGGGAGGAAACCGAAGCACCCAGAGGAAACCCATGCAGACACAGGGAGAATGTGCAGACTCCACACACATAGTCACCCAAGGCTCTCTGGTGCTGAGAGGAGCAGTGCTAACCAATGAGCTACCGTGCTGCCCAGTAAAATCCAGTTATCCCTAAATGAACACAGTTTTGTTGTAATGAATAATTAACCAAGGTTCACACTATTACAGTGATATTATTGCCAAGCCAAATTCATTGCTGTCTCTACTTTTGCTATCTTTTTTAGAGGAGGAGAGCATCATGAACAAAAACTTCGAGTTTTATGTTTAGCAGCAGGTGGCTGAGGAAATAGCGGAGGCATTGGTTGAGATCTTTCAAGAGTCACTGGAATCAGGAAAGGTCCCGGATGATTGAAAGATGGCTGTTGTAACCCCCTTGTTCAAGAAAGGATCAAGACAAAAGATGGAAAACTATAGGCCAATTAGCCTAACCTCGGTTGTTGGTAAAATTCTAGAATCCATCGTTAAGGATGAGGTTTCTAAATTCTTAGAAGAGCAGGGTCTGATTAGAACAAGTCAGCATGGATTTAGTAAGGGGAGGTCATGCCTGACAAACTTGTTGGAATTCTTTGAAGAGGTGACAAGTAGGTTAGACCAGGGAAACACAGTTGATGTGGTCTATCTAGACTTTCAAAAGGCCTTTGATAAGGTGCCACACGGGAGGCTGCTGAGCAAGGTGAGGGCCCATGGTGTTCGAGGTGAGCTATTGGTATGGATTGAGGATTGGCTGTCTGACAGAAGGCAGAGAGTTGGGATAAAAGGTTCTTTTTCGGAATGGCAGCCGGTGACGAGCGGTGTCCCGCAGGGTTCAGTGTTGGGGCCACAGCTGTTCGCATTACATATTAATGATTTGGATGAAGGGACTGGGGGCATTCTAGCGAAGATTGCAGATGATACGAAGTTAGGTGGTCAGGCAGGTAGTACTGAGGAAGTGGGGAGGCTACAGAAGGATCTAGACAGTTTGGGAGAGTGGTCCAGGAAATGGCTGATGGAATTCAATGTGAGCAAATGTGAGGTCTTGCACTTTGGCAAAAAGAATAAAAGCGTAGACTACTTTCTAAATGGTGAGAAAATTAGTAAAGCCAAAGTACAAAGGGATCTGGGAGTGCTAGTCGAGGATTCTCTAAAGGTAAACATGCAGGTTGAGTCCATGATTAAGAAAGCAAATGCAATGTTGTCACTTATCTCAAGAGGGTTGGAATTTAAAAGCAGCGATGTGCTACTGAGACTTTATAAAGCTCTGGTTAGGCCCCATTTGGAGTACTGTGTCCAGTTTTGGTCCCCACACCTCAGGAAGGACATACTGGCACTGGAACGTGTCCAGCGGAGATTCACACGGATGATCCCTGGAATGGTAGGTCTAACATATGAGGAACGGCTGAGGATCCTGGGATTGTATTCATTGGAGTTTAGAAGATTAAGGGGAGACTTAATAGAGACATACAAGATAATACATGTCCTGGAAAGGGTGGACCCTAGGAAATTGTTTCCATTAGGCTAGGAGACTAGGACCCGTGGACACAGCCTTAGAATTAGAGGGAGTCAATTCAGAACAGAAATGCGGAGACATTTCTTCAGCCAGAGGGTGGTAGGCCTGTGGAATTCATTGCCACAGAGTGCAATGGAGGCCGGGACGCTAAATGTCTTCAAGGCAGAGATTGATAGATTCTTGTTGTCTCGAGGAATTAAGGGCTACGGGGAGAACGCTGGTAAATGGAGTTGAAATGCCCATCAGCCATGATTGAATGGCGGTGTGGACTCGATGGGCCGAATGGCCTTACTTCCACTCCTGTGTCTTATGGTCTTATGGTTTTATAAATTGCTCATCACAAGTTGCTGCCAGTTCTATACAGCAACAAGCTACTGATAACCTCCATTGCGAATACTGCAAAATGCAGTTTTATACATATATAAATTGTTCTCGGATTTAATGCAAGATTGTCAGTTAATGCAAGACTGTACCTTTCCTTGCCTCCCATATTAACATCTTTCAACTTTTTTCTACTGGCCATAATTTTCCTCGTTATTAACCAAGTTTTGCTCCCGATACTTGTTTTAAACTTTTCTGTTTCTTTATAATTTTTATTTCATTTCAAAGAATAGCTTTGGAACATAAATCTTTTCTCTTTAATGGACTATTCCCATCTGAATTGTCTCTTCCCTGAATTCCCTCCATTTCTGTTTTATTCTGTAGTGCAAGATTCTTTCTTAAATCACTCAAATCAGATTTTCCGAATTAACATTCTTAGCTTTGATTAGACGTTCTCCACAATTACTTTAAATGATGTCACAGTCAATGTTAGGTCAGTGATGATCTACTGAATTTAACCCACTTACCTCACTTTATTTCCCCGAGTGAGGTCCAAATTGGTTTCTTTCCTTATTGGACTGAAAACATATTAATCAATAAAACATTATCCTGGTACCTAGCAAGCATTACTTCCTGCCATATGTACAAATGACTCAGATTCTTATATTATTTTTATCAGACAGAATTTGACATCAAGCAAGCAAACTGTGATAGAATATAGAATAAAGAATGTAAATAGGTATAACATGACAGCCATTACAGAGATGGCCAAGGCTGGGACATGAACATTGAAAGTGTTTCAAACAGAAGCTCAGAAAATTTGGAGGGATAGCTTTTACTTCAGGATACCATCAGTGCACTAGTGAGAAATGACCTTAGCTCAAAAGAGAAAACTTTAGAATCATTTTGGATGCAGTTAAGAAATAGGGAAGGTGAGAAGTCATTTGTAGAGGTAACTTGTGGAAGTAGTTACACTGGAGGACAGAATATAACAAAATGAATAAATTGGGTAAGGAATGACTTTAACCAACATATAAATTGAATGAAACTGATTGATAAAGCTATCCTGGTAAATGAGTTCACAGAGTGTACTTTGGACAATTTATAAGGGTAGTATGTTCTATTGCCAACCCACAAGCAGACGAATCCAGACCTTGATATCAGCAAAGTGTTTTTTATCAATAAATTCATGGTGAAGAGCCTATGTTAAAATAATCATAGCATAGTCAAATTTTACATTTAGTTTGAAGAAAAGTACGGGTATTTCAAACCTGAATAAGGCTATTATAAGAATATGAAGACAAAACTAGCTTAAGATAGTTGAAAACTAGTTCAAAAGAGCTGGAAGCAAGTTTAAAATGTAGGAGTGTAGATATACAGTAGCACTCTTTTGAGGAGATACTTAATCCTAAGCAAAAATTTAGCCCAGTGAGAAAGAAAAATTCTTTGAAAACAATATACCATTTGTAACTAATTGAACGTTAAAAGTAGCATCAAATTCAAAGAAACAGTGTTCAAATTTGCGAAGATTCATAGTATATCAGAAGGTGGGTCAGATTTGAAAGACCTGCAAAGAATGACAAAAAAAAATCAAGCATGTGAGAGAAAGCTTTCTAGTAATAGATAAACAGATGTTAAGAGTTTATACAAATATTTTAAGGAGGAAAAGAGTAATTAAAGCTAACACTGGTCTTCAAGAGAGTGGATCTGAGGACTTGATAATGAAGAACAAGATGATGGTGTTGAACAGCTATTTTGTCTCTTGTCAGCACTATAGAAAACTTGCAAAAAGTTTGCAAAGATACTTGAAAATCAGGAACTGAATGGAAGGGAAGAATTTAAATTAATAGCCGTCTGCAGAAAAGGTGCTTGGAAAGCTGTTGGAACAAAAGGAGACAAATCCTTAGGACATGATTGCCTCTTATATGGCCTTGTGAGAAGAAATCATGTTTACTTAATTCATTAGAGTTCTTTCAGGAATTAACAAACAAAATGGATAAAGAGGAGCCTATATATGTAAGCAAAGGCATTTGAGAAGGTACTTTATCAAAGGTTATGACAGAAGATAAGAGTATGGTATTTAGTGGATAAAGGTTTTGTTAGCAATCAGAAACAGAGTAGAGACAAATGAGTTATTTTCAGATTGGAAAGCTGTAGCTAGTGGAGTACTAAGGAATCAGTGCTTGCAGCTTCAGCTTTTAAAATCCATGACATTACTTTAGTGAAGGATCTGAATGAGTGGTAGTTACGTTTGTCAAAGACATCAAATTAAGTTGTCAAAAGGAGATAGAGCATTTGCAAAGGAATATGGGTAGTTTAAATAAGTGCACAAAATATTGACAGATGAATAAAAGTGTGGCAGAATGTAAATTTGTTCATTTTAACAAGAAAGATAGAAAAGCAGTGCTTTACTAGTTAAATGAAGAGAGATTACAGAACTCAATGGTATCAAGGGTTTTGGGTATCCTAAGACATAAATCACAAAAAGTTGGTATGTAGGCACAGTAAATGATTAGGAAAGCAAATGGAATGTTTGTGCCTATTGGAAGTAGAATGGAATAAAGTTGAACAGATGGACAGGTACCAATTGGAGTTTAAAAGAATGACAGACGATCTTACTGAAACGTTTAAGTTCTTAAGCTGCATACTGGGAGGATACTTTCTCATGTGGGGGAGATTAGAATAATGGGACATAGTTGAAGAGTAAGAGGTCTAAATTTAACAGAAGTTGTCTTCTGTTAGAGGATCATTAGTATTTGCACTTCTCTTTGTAAGAAAGTAGCAGAGGCATTGAATTTATTCAGGGCAGAGTTGAATAAATTTTCAATTGACAAGTGAGTTAAAATTTACAAGAGCAGACAGTAAAGTATAATTGAGACCAGATCATCCATGATTGTGTCGAATGGTGGGGTAGATACAAAACTGCAAATGACTTACTCTTGCTCCTAATCCCTTTATTTTTATATGCCTTTGCTTCATAGCTTTTCAGGATATGCATGGCTTCTGGCAGAATTGCATGATACAAAGATTTTATTAATGGCATATCAGATGCTTTAGAGGCTGCATGGATATACTTGAGGAAAGTGGCATTCCAAACTTTAACTTGATCTTACCTGAATTGATTTCATTTGGTAAGCCATAGTATTATTTGCTTTTCTCCAAGAGAATTAGAGTCATAGAATCACAGAGATGTACAGCACGGAAATAGACTCTTTGGTCTAATTCATCCATGCCAATCAGATTTCCCAATACATCTAGCCCCACCGCCAGCATCCAGTCCATATCTCTCCAAACCCTTCCAATTCATATACCCATCCAAATGCCTTTTAAATGTTGCAATTTTACTAGCCTCCACCACTTCCTCTGGCAGCCCATTCCATCCCCGCACCACCCTGTGTGTGAAAAAGTTGCCCCGTAGGCCTCTTTTATATCTTTCTCCTCTCACCCTAAACCTATGCCCTCTAATCCTGGACTCCCCCATCCCAGAGAGTCTATTTACCTTATCCCTGCCCCTCATGATTTTATAAACCTGTATACGGTTCCCCCCACTCAGCCTCCGACACTCCAGGGAAAACATCCCCAGCCTATTTAACCTCTCCATGTAGCTTAAATCGTCCAACCCTGGCTACATCCTTGTAAATGTTTTCTGAACCCATTCAAGTTTCACAGCATCCCTCTAATAGAAAGGAAACCAGAACTGCACACAGTATTCCAAAAGTGGCCTAACCAATGCCCTGTACAGCTGCAATATGATCGCCCAACTCCAGTAGTCAATACTCTGACCAATAAAGGAAAGCATGGCAAACGCCTCCTTCACTATCCTATCTACCTGCGACTCTACTATCAAAAAGCTATGAACCTGCACTCCAAGGTCTCTTTGTTCAGCAACACCCCCTTGGACCTCACCATTAAGTGTATAAGTCCTGCTAAGATTTGCTTTCCCAAAATGCAGCACCTTGCATTTATCTAAATTAAACTCCATCTGCTATTCCTCAGCCCATTGGCCAATCTGATCAAGAACTAGCTCTAATCTGAGGTAGAGTTGAAAAGTGTGGTGCTGGAAAAGCGCAGCAGGCCAGGCAGCATCCGCGGAGCAGGAGAATCGACGTTTTGGGCATAAGGCCTTCTTCAGGAATGAGGCTGGTGTGCCAAGCGGGCTGAGATAAAAGGTAGGGGGTGGGAATTGGGGGGGTGGGGGTGGGGGTGGGGGGTGTGATGGGAATACGATAGGTGGAAGGAGGTGAGGGTGATAGGCCGGAGAGGGGGTGGGACGGAGAGGTTGGGAAGAAGATTACCGGTCAAGAGGACGGTGCTGAATCCGGGGATTGGGACTGAGATAAGGTGGGGTTAGGGGAAATGAGGAAGCTGGAGAAATCTACATTCATCCCGTGTGGTTGGAGGGTTCCTAGGCGGAGGATGAGGAGCTCTTCCTCCACGCGTTGTGTGGCCTGGGTCTGACGATGGAAGAGGTCAAGGGCATGCATGTCCTTGGCCGAGTGGGAGGGAGAGTTAAAGGGTTCAGCCACAGGACAGTTGGGTTGGTTGGTGCAGGTGTCCCAGAGGTGTTCCCTGAAACATTCCGCAAGTAGGCGGCCTGTCTCCCCAACGTAGAGGAGACCACATCGGGTGCAGTGGATACAGTAAATGATGTGTATGGAGGTGCAGGTGAATTTGTGACGGATATGGAAGGATCCATTGGGGCCTTGGAGGGAGGTGAGGGGGGAGGTGTGGGCACAAGTTTTGCACTTCTTGCGGTTGCAGGGGAAGGTGCCGGGAGTGGAGGTCAGGTTGGTGGGGGGTGTGGACCTGACGAGGGAGCCGTGGAGGGAGTGGTCTCTCCAGAACGCCGATAGGGGTGGGGAGGGAAATATATCCCTGGTGATGGGGTCTGTTTGGAGGTGGCGGAAATGGCAGAGAATGATACAATGTATCCGAAGGTTGGTGGGGTGGAAGGTGAGGACCAGTATGGTTCTGTCCTGGTGACGATTGGAGGGGCAGAGTTGCGGGAAGTGGAGGAGATGCGGTGGAGAGCATCGTCGACTACATTGGAGGAGAAATTGCGGTCTTTGAAGAAGGAATCCATTTGGGCTGTTCGGTAGTGGAATAGGTCCTCCTGGGAGCAGATGCAGTGGAGGCAAAGGAATTGGTAATATAGGATGGCATTTTTACAGGAGGCAGAGTGGGAGGAGGTATAATCTAGGTAGCTGTGGGAGTCAGTTGGTTTGTAGTAAATGTCTGTGTTGAGTCGGTTGCCCAAAATAGAAATGGAGAGGTCTAGGAAGGGGAGGGAGGAGTCTGAGACGGTCCAGGTAAATTGAGGTGGGGGTGGAAGGTGTTAGTAAGTGGATGAACTGTTCAACCTCCTTGTGGGAGCACAAGGTAGCGCCAATATAATCATTGATGTAGCGGAGGAAAAGGTGGGGGATGGTGCCAGTGTAGCTGCAGAAGATGGACTGTTCCACATATCCGACGAAGAGGTGGGCATGCGGGTGCCCACGGCTACTTCTTTGGTTTGGAGGAAGTGGGAGGATTGGAAGGAGAAGTTGTTAAGAGTGAGGACCAGTTCAGTCAGTCGAAGGAGGGTGTCACTGGAAGGGTACTGGTTGGGTTGGCGGGAGAGGAAGAAGCGGAGGGTTTGGGGGCCTTGGTAATGGCCGATGGAAGTGTATAGGGACTGGATGTCCATTGTGAAGATAAGGCATTGGGGGCCGGGAAAGCGAAAATCATGGAGGAGGTGGAGGGCGTGGATGGTGTCCTGAAAGTAAGTGGGGAGTTCTTGGACTAAGGGAGACAGGACAGTGTCGAGGTATGCAGAGATGAGTTCGGTGGGGCAGGAGCAGGCTGAGACAATGGGTCGGCCGGGGCAGTCGGGTTCTGCCTCCTCCAAACAGACCCACCACCAGGGATATATTTCCCTCCCCACCCCTATCAGCGTTCCGGAGAGACCACTCCCTCCGCGACTCCCTCGTCAGGTCCACACCCCCCACCAACCCAACCTCCACTCCCGGCACCTTCCCCTGCAATCGCAAGAAGTGCAAAACTTGCGCCAACACCTCCCCCCTCACCTCCCTCCAAGGCCCCAATGGATCCTTCCATATCTGTCACAAATTCACTTGCACCTCCACACACGTCTTTTCCTGTATCCACTGCACCCGATGTGGTCTCCACTACATTGGGGAGACAGGCCGCCTACTTGCAGAACGTTTCAGGGAACACCTCTGGGACACCCGCACCAACCAACCCAGCCGCCCCGTGGCTGAACACTTTAACTCCCCCTCCCACTCGGCCAAGGACATGCATGTCCTTGGCCGCCTCCATCGCCAGACCCAGGCCACACGACGCCTGGAGGAAGAGCTCCTCATCTTCTGCTTAAGAACCCTCCAACCACACGGGACGAATGTAGATTTCTCCAGCTTCTTCATTTCCCCTACCCCCACCTTACCTCAGTCCCAACCCCTGGATTCAGGACAGCCCTCTTGACCTGCAATCTTCTTCCCGACCTCTCTGCCCCCACCCCCTCTCGGTCTATCACCCTCACCCTCACCTCCTTCCACCTATCGTATTCCCAGCGCCCCTCCCCCAAATTCCTCAGCCTTCTCCCCCACCTTTTATCTCCGCCCACTTGGCACACCAGCCTCATTCCTGAAGAAGACCTTATGCCCGAAACATCGATTCTCCTGCTCCTCGGATGCTGCCTGGCCTGCTGCGCTTTTCCAGCACCACACTTTTCAACTCTGGTCTCCAGCATCTGCAGTCCTCACTTTCTCCTAGTCTAATCTCAGGTAATCTTCTTCGCTGTCCACTACACCTCCAACTTTAGTGTCATCTGCAAACTTACTAACTATACTTCTGAAGCTCACATCCAAATCATTTATATAAATGTTGACAAGTAGTGGATCCAGCACCATTACTGTGGTGATGCTTCCCACAGCTCATCATTAAATTATTTATTCTGAACCTTAGAACTCTGTGTTGTAATCAATGTAATCAATGTAGTCATTGTAATAAATTACTGGTTAGGCTTACTTTTTCTTGTGCCACTCCTTTAACCAGGCTACCATTTAGGTTTTGCTCATATAACAGAACCAAGCAAAATTAGTGATTATACAGTATTCGCTATTAAATTTTCTGTACAAAATTTTAATAATTAGCAGGTGATCACGAACTAGAACCAGCTGTTGTATCTGTGTATCAAGGTATGTTCAACTTAGACTATATTACAGAAGATGTAATATAAGAAGGTATTACTGCTAAACTCTCTGAAAATAAAGCAGCAAAATCTAGGATCAATTAATTAACATTTGGAAGAGAAAGATTGTTAATGGTTTGGATGAGACTCTTTTAAACAAAAGTTTAATTAAGATTTTTGAAGTAATGTTTGTAATTTGCAATTTATGGGTTGAAATCCTTTTCATAACCTCAGCTCCATATAAGATTGGATTATTTCAAATGATTCTAATCATTTAGTTGTCTGAATATCAATCTCAAGAGGTCTATTGTAGTGCACCATGCCCAAATAGAGGACATTGTTCACTGTGACCCAAGTCTCCGTGTGGAAACACAACAAGTATGAAGTGCTCCTTCATAGTCTATCATGAAATAAACGTGAATCGTTTTGTTCTCAGTTGAGTAAAAGGTTATGCAGACAGTTGATGCGCAACACTTTATAGATATGCAGCAGATGTGACAAGTGCTTCAAATTCCTGAGTGTCTAATGGGGTTCAAATCCATACACAATAATATTTTTGTAGGTCAATGGACTATATTAATGGTGTTCATTATGATCACATCAAATAAAAAAAAAACTATCTAATAGATAACAGCTTCACAAACTGCATTATTCAGTCTTAGGAGCTGAATTGGAAAGTTTTCCGATGATTATAGCTCATGGATATGGTTAACATTTCCAATAATTGTGACTCATGTTTCATTTGCATATTCAAAGAACAATGTTATTCACAATTACCATTTGTGTATTTTAAATTATTGGTTTGCTTGCAGCTGCATTTTTTACTGTGATTTACATTATTTTTATCTTACTTAGTCAAAAATGCCTAGTTTTTAATTCAATTTATCAATCCATAAATGAATTAGAAGTCAAATGCTTTAGAATTTAGCATTTTGTTTTTAATAGTAAATACCTGTTAACTTTTTAATAAGTTCACTGTTTTTATCATATTAATTAACAATATATATTTGAGAAAAGCCATTACAGGCCTTGAGATTATTAAGAATGTTAACATTTAAACATTTAGAAAATTTATGTGAGATGTCTTTGCCCTTTTAAAAAAATCTCCATCCATTTACTTCAAAAAGTTTAAGGTCTCGAAAACTGGGAGCCACATGAACTTAATTTTGAATTCTTTAAATATTTTTCCCTTGATTGATCACTTTATTTATAGTTGTGATTTTCACAACAGTAATTTCAGAATTTCTACAGTTATGTGATACAGATAAATCCAAAGTGTACACTTGAATGATAAAGGCATTCCAAATTTGGAATATATTACAATCACTAAGCTTTGTGTGCCTGATACTGATAAGTATTTCTATCTGCCTGGAGTATAGTTATTGAGATTGGTTAATTATTGGCACAGATTGCTTTGTAGGATTATGATGTGTGGCAGTAATGGAGACCTGTCTTAATAAAGGACAAATCTGGTTGTTAAATATTCCTGGTTACAAGGTATTCAGAAAGAAAAAGGAAAGGGAAAAATGTAGGAAGGGTTGGAAGCATTACAGAACTGCAGAAAAAGAATGTTTTAGGGTTCAAGGGCAGAATGGATTTAGCCAGAGCTAAGGAATAAGAAAGGTGCAAGCAATGGGCAAGCATTCCTCAATTTTGTTCAGGAGAATTTCCCACAGCAGTATGTATCCAGTCCAACAGAAAAGGTGTTATTTCTACCTGGTTAATGGAAAGATGCGGGCCAAATATGTCAAGTGATCACTAAATTTTGGGATGACAGTAAAAATGACATTGGTCAATCTAGATTAAGAATAATCAAATGGCAGAGAAGTGACTTAAGTTAGGTGAGAAAAGGACTGTGCCAGATAGACTGGAACCAAAAGTTAGCAAGAAAAACAGTAACTGAATATTGGGCTACCTTCAACAAGGAGATGGTTTGGGAATTTCATGCTATGTTCCCTCAAGAGGGAAAGGTAGGACAAACAAATCCATAGCTTTCTGGATGAAAAGGAGACAGAAATTCAGTTAAAGAAGAAAAGTATGTTTATGACAGGTGTCATAGTGAATATAATTGAGAACTAAGCAGAGAAGCTTCAAAACCAAAGTGAAAGACTGACATCTAATATTAAGGAAAATCCCAAAGTTTTCAACAAACATATCAATAGTAAAAGAGCGGCCAAAGTAGAAACAAAGTCAGTTAAGGTCAAAGCATTGAATTAACACATAGAGGCAAAAGGCATGGCTGAGGTGGTGGTGAAAGAAGGGGAAACTCCGTCATGGTAAACATTAGAAATGGATAAGCAGGAGGCATTGGATTAGCTGACAGTCCTTAAAGTTGAGGGACTGGAACTGGATGAGATAAATCCAAGTATATTGAAGGAAGTGAGAGTGGAAATTGCAGAGGCACTAGCAAACATCTTCAAACTTCCCTAAACTCAGGACTAGTACCAGAGGATTGGAGAATTGCAAACATCACTCCCTTGTTCAAAAAGCTATTACAGATCAGCCAGTTTAACCTCAGCCATGAGGAAACTTATAGAAATAATTATTTGAGATAAAGTTAATAGTCACATGGCAAAGGTTGCTTTGAAAGAGTCAACATTGACTTGTTAAAGGTTGATTGTGCCCAACTAACTTGCTAGTCTTTTTTGAGCTGATGAGGGCAAGGCTGTTCATGTCATATATATGAACTTCCGAAAGGCATTTGACAATTCAACACAACAGGCTTGTGCTAAAAGGAACCATAACAACATGGATACAAATGGGCGGGGGCATAGGAAACAGTCAGTCATGGTTAATTGGTATTTTTCAGACTGGAAGAAAGTTTGTTATGGAGTTCTCCTGGTGTTGGTATTGGAACTGTAGCTTTTCCTTATAATATATAATGGGTCCACATCTTGGTGTGCAGGGGACATCTTCAAGGTGTGCAGAGGGAACAAATTGTAAAGTATGAGGAGAATAGTATGCAACTTCAAATGGACATTGGTATATTGGTGCAATGGGCAGTTAGGTGACAGATGAAGTTCTTCAGCTTCAGCTGAGCAGAGAGAGAGGGAGTCAGCAACGAGACAAATTGAGGCCCAAGATTCTAATCATTTAGTTGTCTGAATATAGCTGGTGAAGTGGAGTCCTAGTTCAACAGTTGCAGCTTTTTTTTTGGAAGCAGGGTTTAACTGAGAAAAAACAGGAACAAGTGAAAATCAGGATCAGTATAGTAAAGTTAGATAATTGTGTGAATTTCCATAAATGACGTTAGTTCATAGTATTCTTATGGAAGCATCGTTTTAAGAAGTATGTAACTAATGGTTACAAATGGACATTGGTGCTCCATTAACAGTGGGGTGAGTGCAGGGCTCTCCTTTAAAAAATGGGCGGAACGGTGGCACAGTGGTTAGCACTGCTGCCTCACAGCGCCAGAGACCCAGATTCAATTCCCGCCTCAGGCGACTGACTGTGTGGACTTTGCACGTTCTCCCTGTGTCTGCGTGGGTTTCCTCCGGGTGCTCCAGTTTCCTCCCACAGTCCAAAGATGTGCGGGTCAGGTGAATTAGCCATGCTAAATTGCCCGTAGTGTTAGGTATGGGGTAAATATAGGGGTATGGGTGGGTTGCACTTTGGCGGGTCGGTGTAGACTTGTTGGACCGAAGGACCTGTTTCCACGCTATAAGTAATCTAATCTAATCTAATAGTCTTAATGGAAGTCATGGTAGCAGAGCTTGCACCTGTAATATCCTTCTCCTGTGAGATGTGACAAATCATGGAAGCTTCAGTTATCCTGGTAGTCACATGTGCAGGAAATATGTCCTAGCTTCAGCTACTAGCTAATCACATTTCAGAGATGGAGCAGCAGGTGAATTCACTCTGGAGCTTCCACATTACCGAGCATGAGTGGATCACGTTCAGTGAGATGGTTGTACTTCAGGTGAAGATGTAACAAGCAGGAAGGGCTTGGTTAACCACAGACAGAGTAGAGGAAGACTGGTAGTATAGGAGTCCCCAGTGACCATCCCCCTTTCTAACAGATATGTGTTTTGGATAATGTTGTGAGAGATAACAATGCAGGAGAAAACAGTGGGAGTCAACTTCATGGCACCATGGATAGGCCTTCTGCACAAAAGAGGAGGAAAAAGAATAGGAGGGACATAGTGGTAAGGGGAACAGATGGACATTTCTGTGGGCTGCAAAAGAGACTGCAGGATAATTTGTTGTCTTCTTGGTGCCAAGGTCAGGGATGTCACTGGAAGGCTACAGGACGTTGTGAACATGGAGCGCAAACAGACAGAGGTCAATGAGATGAGGTCCTGGAAGGAGAATTTACGGAGCTAAGAAGTAGATTAAAAAGCATAGTGTCATAGAGATGCACAGCATCCATGCCAACCAGATATCCTCAATAAATCTAGTCCTATTTGCCAGCACCTGACCATTATCCCTCTAAACCCTTCCTATTCATATACCCATCTAGATGTCTTTCAAATGCTGCAATTGTAACAACTTCCACCATTTCTTCTGGCAGCTCATTGTGTACACCCACCACCCTCTTCATTAAAACATTGCCCCTTAGGTCCCTTTTAAATCTTTCCCCTCTCATCTTAAACCTATGCTCTCTGGTTTTTGGATTCCCCACCCCAGGGAATAGAGCTTGTACCTTTACCCTAGCCATGTCCTTCATGAGTTTATAAGTCTCTATAAGGTCATCCCTCAGCCTCTGACCCTCCAGGAAAAATAGCACCAGCCTGTTCAGCCTTTCGCTTTAGCTCAAATCCTCCTGCCCTGGCAACATACTCGTAAATCTTTTTTGAATCCTTTCAAATTTCACAACATCCTTCCTGTCACGGGGAGACCAAAATTGCATGCAGTATTCCAAAAGTGGCCTGACCGATGTCCTGTACAGCTGCAACATGACTTCCCAACTCCCAAAACAGGACTCTAAAGGTAGTAATCTCTGAATTGTGGTGCCATGTGCAAGTGAGTAGTGGTGGTTCCAGAAAAATGGCTCAACTGAAGGAGATGAATGGCCAAAATTAGAAAAAACAGAAAAGGGGAGTCAAGAGATATAGAAATTATAGGCAATTTAAGGCACAACGAAGGTGAGCACGGTCAGATAACACTTATTTTAATGCAAAAGCATGAACATGGCAGAAGAGATGAGCACACTAATTAAAACATGGACATAACATGTCATTGCTGCTACTGAAATATGATTGAGAGAAGGGCAAGATTGGTGGCTCAGTATTTCAGAATATAGAATATGTTGGTGAGACAACGAAAAAGGTCAGAGGGGATGGGATGTTACAGTATTGATCAGGGAATCACTTATAGCAGTAATAAATAATAACATCTAATGGCTCTTCAAAGGAAGCCAGATGGGTAGATGTTTATGAAAATGGTTTGGGGATGGGACACTTCAGTGATGAGGAAAGGTTGTAGAAATTGGGACTGTCTTCCCTGCAAAGGAGAAAGGTGAGATGAGATTTGATAGAAGTTTTCAATATCATCAGAGGTCTGGTCAGAGTAACTGGGGAAAAGTGGTTCCAGTTTGTAAACCGATAGAGAGCTGAAGGACGCAGTGCCTGGAAATGTGATGGAGACGGGTTCAGTTAAGGTGTTCCAGAAGGCATTGGATGAAAATGTGAACAGAAACAATGTAGGAAAAAGGCAGGAGATTGACAATAAGCTAAATTGCTCAATGGTCCAAATGACCTCTATCTGCACTGTAATATTTCTGTAATTCAGTGCTTATCTCTCACCATCTTAAAACAGCACCATTGGCCCTGTGTTACACTGAAATATGATACAGAATTGGTGGCCATTATCAATGCAATTCGAGTACTGAAAACAGTTCATGGATCACTTTGATTTTGCAAAGCAGCATGCGCCCTATCAACCCTGCCACTGAAATGCTCATTGATGCCTTAACATTAAGGATCAAAAGTCCATCTAACCTCCATCCTTCAGAAAGGTTCTGCATCCATTCAGAAATCTATAGTATGATTCCTCTCCATCCCAAAGTTCCATATTGCCATCCTCCTCACTTCTAGTGCCAATGTCATATTGCTCTGAATTGCCATTAAACGGCTCAGCCAAGTACAACATATGGCATACTAGGATTTAACTTTGTAAAAATATTTTTCCCCAGTTTTCTTGAATGCTATCATAAAATTTGATCATTGGCCTGATCACAATGGATTTCTTATGTTCTCGTCTGAACATTTTAATCCTTTGAATTCTAGAGTCCATTCCAGAAGCTTATTCTGCTATTCAGTTGCATCATAGCTGACTATCTATCCTTCTTGGTTTAGTAATTTTAATACCGGTCCCTAACAAACATATCAATCTATAATGAAATGTTTTTGCTATTGTCAGAACTTCAAAAGGTTTTCAAAGACAGTTCCAAATTTCCTCAACCTTTTGTGTAAAAAACTGATTTTTTTGCCACCACCCTTGAAAGAAATAATTATAATTTTAAGGTTATGTTCTCTTTGTTTTCCTACCAAAGAAAATAGTTGTATTTTTATTTACCTTATTAAATTCTCTAAACCTCTTAAACACTTCACCCAGATCATTCCCTAATGTTGTAAATTCAAAGAAATATGTAACCCTGAAATCATTCTGCTAAATCTGTACTACATACACCATGGTTAACATATCCTTCTTCAAGCGGATTACAAACAGTTGAATGCAGAACTTTCGACAGGATTGAATCAAAGCTCTTCATAGCTACAACATATCTTCCATCCCTTTATATTGCTAAATTCCTAATTTAAAGTTGGCATTTCATTAGCCTTTCTAATTATTAGTTACACGTGTTTATTAACTTATAGTAATTTCTCTGGTTAAACTCTAATATTGTTGCTTGTCCCCAGTTTCTTTTTCATTTGTAAAAATGCCCTGGTCTTTTTAGAAGGTGGATCAATTCACTTTCCCACATTGAATCCTGTTTCCCACAATTTTGCTGATCGGCTTAATCTCACAGTGTCTTATTGTAACTTTCTGTTCTTAGTTCCAGTAGTTATGGCGCTACTTAACATGGTGTCATCAACACATTTACAGAAATAGCTCTCTATCCCTTCATCCAAGTTATTTCTAGATATAGTGAAAAGATGTGGCCCCAGTACAGACCCTGGGCGGATACCACTCATCACTTGCTGCCAGTTTGAAGATATGCCTGTAATTCTCACTGTCTGTATTTTCTCCAAGCGAGCCATTTCCCTATCTAAGCCAATAAATTGCCTCTAATTCTAAGTCCTGATCTTAGCCCAACAGTCCAACATCAAATACAGATTTTCCACCTCTGTTCTCTGGATTTATTTTGTTTATTATTCTCTTGTTACCATTCTCCCTTTGTTCAAAAGATTATTCTTTTAAAAATTATTGTAGATTTGGGTTGTACTTTTTCACAAAATTCCACACTTTGTGGCCAGTGTGGAATTTTCTTTTTTGAGAAATAATATTTTATAGCATTTCACATGACAGGAGTTTTCCAATTGTGAGTGCATTGTTGTATAAATGCTTCCAATGCAAAATTTGTCTTTTCTAACAATATTCAAAATTTTAAGTAAGGTGTTCTCATGTGCCTTCAACAGTTATACAATTTAAGATAGCTTACTGTTTTATTCTGTGCATGAACATACAAATGTATGAAAGTCCTAACGTGCAGTCATACAGTGGAACAGTAGCTTTCCCATTTATTCCTTTGTTCCACATTTGATAATATATGACCCTTGCATTAAATGCCTAATCTTACATTAGTTTTAATCTGAGATAGACAAACTTGTAAGATACCTTAAAAATATCATTTTGATCAACAAATTTTTATGCGACAATTGAACTTTTTAAAAAATTCTTTCAGCCTTCAAACTACTGACAGATACGCCAACCTACGATATAATCCTAATTGGAGAAATACCAAAGCAGGAGCAAAGATTCTTATGCCCAAACAAAACTATGAATCACTTCATGATTCACTGGAGAATTTGCTTCAAGAGTCAAATGAGCTATTGGAGAAAACTGAAGGAAGATACAATGAACACCAAGATAAAGTGGAACAAAAAAGGCACACAAATAAAGCTCGTGCAGTTGGATTTCGTTTGAGAGATGATGATAACATAGAGAAACAACTTAAAAGGAAAAGACCGTCTTCACCTTACATTAAATGTGAAGTTAACATGCAAGAAGAACATGAATCACTTGCTTCTTCTGGATTTTGTGATTTGCAAAATGACAGGAAAATCAAATCAGACACAATTGTAGCAGAAGTATCCCAGGAAAACCATGAGGAACATCAGTCTCATGATGAAGATAATTGTGAAATGTTTAGTGATTCTGAATGCGAACACCTGGATTCACTGGAACAGAAAAGACTAACAGATAAATCTCAAGGAATTAAATTTAGGTTGAGAGAAAGTAATAATGTACAAAAGCAGTCTGAAAGGAAACATTTGCCTTCTTATTATAAAAATGAACAAAGTGCCCAAGATTGTGAATCACTCGATTCTCCTAGATTTTATATTGATACAGTTAAGAGTGATTTGGAAAACAATAAGAAAATTGGAACAAGAAAATTCTTAATTAAAGAACCTAAGGATAAGCATGAGAAAGATGAAGATCACAATGAAGAAGATGACTATGTAAGTTTGAATGACCACTATCAAAAAGAATACCAGCAATTCATGGAGCAAGAGTCAACCTGTAGTGATATGAGCATAACGAGTGTGAAACACTCCAAGAACCGTGTGATCTCTCATGACAGGAAATTGCAAACAAAAGTGAGAGTACAGGATAATATTGTGGAACGGAATAAACAGACTCTGGGAAGAAACAAAATAAACTCATATCAACTGTTGTACAGTGAAAAGAAAGAGGTTAAAGGTACACAGCAGGTAGGTGTCACAGTAAAAAGTCTCTTTTCTTATATTGTCCTTCTGAATGAAGAAGAAATTATTTCATTCAATTGGTTCTAAGATGGTTTGGTAAATCCAATGCTTAATCTGCATAATCTGCTATAGTTGGGTTTGATGACACTTGGAGAATTGAGTAGAGGAGTTGTTGAGATGCTTGTGCACTCTCTCTGATGACTCAATTTGCTAATATTTTGGTCATTTGGAAGCAAGAGACTCCCATGAGTCATTGGGGATGTTCGACCTCTCACCACAGATTCTGGTCTTATTTCATTAAGTATAAGGAAGAAGCCATCATATGTTTAAGTGATAAAATGTTTATCAGTGTGTGTATACTAGTTGCTATACTGGAGTTAAGATGACCAAACCACGAAGCCAGAGATTTAAACACTATTTCTTTTGTTAATATTCTTTTGACAGACAGTTCAGTTTGGTAAGAAATCTGTAATTTTTCCTTTATTTATATTTATGTTCTGATTTTTCAGTTCCTAAACTAAATTTGCTCACATGTTCTGAATGTTATTTTCAAGTGACAGGACGAGTACTAGCATCTGCTCAATACATAGTTGTCTTTTAAATCCAAGTCCAAATGGGACTGGACCTATGGCTCCTAGTTTGCAAACTAGAACATTATTTTAATACTTTATTAATCTAGATCATATAGCAAAAGCACAGAAATAAATTGAAAACAGCATTTTGATCTGAAAACAGATTGTCATTGTCAACAATGCACAGAAAAACCCAGGATTTTCAGTCCTAAATCTACAACTGAAATCAGATGAGCATCTGCATTCTGGTATTAAGAAGCAAAATATTGTAATTCCCAAGAATAAGCAGCGAATTGTATGCTTCTTCTAATTGGTAGGTTAGTTCCTGTCTTTTTTTTGAACAAAGCAAGAACTTTGTAGTGAAATATTTACATGTACATTCATTTTATCTTTCAAACCCCTGAATGATTATTCTCTCCAACTTTTGTTTCATTAAATGTTATCATCTGATTTCTATTTCAGGACTGATTTAAAGTTTTCTCAATTCCTTGATGTTAAACAAAGTCCTTTATAATATCTTTAGTTTCTTATGAAATAACTCCACAGATGCCAGTATCCCATCACAAGTTACCCTTTGTTTACAAGTGGAAAGTCCTTGACATTGATTCAGCTCCCTCAGAGCAACAGGATATTTGACACTCTTATTTTTTATCTGTCATCCAGGGCACCCTGCTTGGTTCAGAAAAACAGCATCAATAAAGGAACTCATTCTATGAGGTCCATCTGGCTGACCTTGTTACAACCACTACATCTTCCACATGAAACTTTATTTTCCATGAAAAGGTGGGCAGGTAACCTCAAATTGGAAGGCAGTGTTGAAATAGGCTTTTGCAAGAATTTTCTGAAGCTACCTTTAATGGATTAGCTTTCTTTCCCAAATATCTCATTGATAAATGAATCCTTGACAATATGCCGATACTGAATTTAGAATAATCTATCCATACTGTGAAAAACAGTTTTGGAAAATGAAATATCTAATGCTATACAACATATGAACACGAAGGGATTCTCCAAATATCAATGAATAATGTGCCATACTGATACTTGCAGATTATACATGAAGCCCATTTCAGAGGCATGCGAGATAAGTGAGATGTTACACCTGCTAGCATTCACTCGAATATCTGAAGGCTTCAAGATCAGTGGCCAGATTTGGAGACTAGTTCATGCATAGGAACAGCAGTGATTCTCTGAGTCTATGATAAACTAACAACTGTTTTTAACTTTTGAATGGACAATCAAGTGTGGACATTATTTTTGCAGTTGTAGGCTGAAAATCAGGGAATGTATCAAGTAGGTATCATGACCAATAGATTCATCATATTTTCTCTGGAAGGCATCCAGTAAAATAAAAGTTCCCTTCACCCTCACAAGGTTTATTTTTCCCTGGGGTGGGGGAGTCCAGAAGTAAAGGTTTAGGGTGAAAGTGGTAAAATTTAAAAGGGTCCTAAGAGGTTGCTTTTTCATGCAGAGGGTTGTGCATGTATGGAATGAACTGCCAGAGGAAATGGAGGATGGTATAATTGCAACATTTAAAGGCATCTGAATGGGTATATGAATAGGAAGGTTTTAGATTAGATTAGATTACTTACAGTGTGGAAACAGGCCCTTCGGCCCAACAAGTCCACACCGACCCGCCAAAGAGCAACCTACCCATTCTCCTACATTTACCCCTTTACCTAACACTACGGGCAATTTAGCATGACCTTTTCACCTAACTTGCACATCTTTGGACTGTGGGAGGAAACCGGAGCACCCGGAGGAAACCCACGCAGACATGGGGAAAATGTGCAAACTCCACATAGTCAGTCGCCTGAGTCGGGAATTAAACCCGGATCTCTGGCGCTGTGAGGCAGCAGTGCTAACCACTGTGCCACCGTGCCACCCACAAAGGGATACGGGCCAAGGGCTGGAAAATGAGACTAGATTAGCTTGGGATATCTGGTCAGCATGGACAGGTTGCGCTGAAGGGTCTGTTTCCGTGCTGTATATCTGTGACATTGGCCATGGATGTTTCTGATCTCAATGTAATGCCTTACATTAGATTGGAAGAACTACAATTTCCAGTCCCCCTGTTCCTTTGACTTTACATTGGGTGCAAATGATTCACACCATCTACTTATCCAGTGTAATTCCTTCGGTGGAATTACAGTAAATTTAACATATTATTGATTACATTGGGAATACTGCAAGTTATCATTTGTTACTGCAGGGCCAACATGTTCAGGTTTCTTCATATAAGGATGCTTTTTTGCAGCAGTCTAGAAGTATAATTCTTACATTTCAGAAGGCTTTGGCACCAATTGCTTTGGTCATGTGCGAACGGTTCCCAGTTGTTGAAGTAAGGCATGAAGTTATGTCTTGTTTCTGTTATGGATTTGGCTGTCGAATACATCCACTGACATCATTAAATTCTGCATAGAATGCATTTTCTGAAAGACAACCACAATCATGGCCTAGCTATCTTGTTGAGATAATTGAGCATTGCCATGATTCTTTTGGAGTTAGAAAGTTCCAGTACTTTTCTGCTCGGACTCATTGTTGCCAAATAGATCTCAAGTAATGTATATGAAATTAGTTTGATCTTGTTTCCTGCTTTAGGTGGTTAGTCCCAAGTTTCTGTGTAAGTCAAATAAATATCTGTAAGTTATTCCATCAATTCAATTCAGTTTGCTTGTACTAGTTGCTTGAGAGCCTAACCATTGAAATGATCCAGTCTGTTCTCAGTCATTGGTTTTGATTAACTTTAAGGTGTAATATTAAAATTAGTCGTGACTGGACTCTTTGCAGTGCAAAGATGCTATGACATATATTTTAAAGTGATGCTGAAGTATGGTAATGATCGAGTGATTTTAATCATTGGATGATATCAGCTCAGGGGCATAAATACATAGGTCACCTTGGAACTGGGGAGCAGCACTCTGCAGATTACATTATTGGCCCATTTGCTACTGTATTTATTATTTATACATACATTTTCTAAAAAAAATGCCTGAGGAATTATAAAGTTAAGTGGGCTTTAGCACTAAATATCCGAGGAAATTTGTTCCAAAGAAGTTAAATCTAGCATGTATATGTGTGCATGTATACACACTTCAAATTGGTTACAACCTAAAGGGGGAGTCATAACAATTTTCCAGTCTTGAAATGGCGAGTGGGAAAGAAAAATGGGAAAATGTTTGGGAACTCTGTGTTATATTGTATGTATGTATACATACTTATTTGCAAAAGTGAAGTTTTAGAGTACATTGACACCTTCAGTCCATAGAGAGTGCTGCGTTACATGAAGTATTGCAAAAAAGTGTTTCAAATGGAGGGAAATCATTTTTTATTCTGAGTATGAAAATAACGTAAGTACATATTGTTGGACAGTTTCCAAAAAAACCTGTTTCTTTCCTTCTGGCCCTCTCTCTCTATTAATTCAATCTTTCTTTTTCCTCTCGATTTTTCAATGCATGATGTGACATTGAAATCACTATTGCAACAAACACTTTCTAGTTCAGACTCTGATTTGCTCATTAACAATTCTTCAATCTGATTGGTTCCAGCCATACGGCAATGGACCTCTGCTATGTTAACACATATCCTAGGCATCCTGTAGATCCCAGTATTGGAAAACTTATTGTTCATTAAGTAGGCATCCATTAAATTAAGTAGGCATGTCAATGAATGGCAATCTCTGTTCATTCAGCAGTCACTAAATTCTGGCCCATTGAAAAAGCAATGTTGCCACAACTTAGCCAAACTGATTACCTGCTAAAATCAAAATCAGATTCCAGAGCTAAAACATTTTATATGTAATAAAATGCAGCTATACTGAAAAACTATGTTTGTATGGACTAAACTATAGTAATCATAAAGAAAAAGCCATGATTTGGAGATGCCGGTGTTGGAGTGGGGTGTACAAAGTTAAAAATCGCACAACACCAGGTTATAATCCAACAGGTTAAATTGGAAGCACACTAGCTTTCGGAGCGACATCAGGTGACAGTGGAGGGCTCGATCGTAACACAGAATTTATAGCAAAAATTTACAGTATGATGTAACTGAAATTATACATTGAAAAATTGATTGTCTGTTAAGCCTTTCATCTGTTAGAATACAGTGATAGTTTCACTTCTTTCATGTGTAAATCACAAAACCTTTTTTTTAAAGTTGCATTCTCAGGTTAGCTGTTAACAATGGTGATAGCTAGACAATATGTTGAAGGTGTTGGCCCCCTGTGTTCTCTGTCTATGACCTGATGTTTAGATCGATTCTAATCTAAAAAGTGAGATAACAGAGTTTTACATAAATTCATGCAGTTTTTGAGCTCAAAGTTCTACATGAATGCATGCAGTTTTTGAGCAAAGTGCAATGTAACTCTGCAAGTACAAATTCACCCCACAAAATATGTGTGCATGTGGGTCTTTGTCTGTCTGTGTTATGTGGCTGTCTGGGGTCGGGGTTGTGAGTGTGAGAGAGTGTGTGTAGTGAGTGCAGAGTGTCTTAAGTCTGTGAGGGAGTGCATGTGGGAGTAAGTGTATCTATAAGGGTGTGTGGGTGTCTGTGTGCGCGTCTGTGTGTATCTGTGTCTGTGTGTATGTGAGAGTGTGTGTGTGTAGGAATGTGTGTGTGTGTGTGTGTGTGTGTAGTGCAATGGTGATTACCTGTAATGTGACATGAACCCAAGGTCCCGGTTGAGGCCCTCCCTATGGGTACCGAACTTAGCTATCAGCCTCTGCTTGGCCACTTTTCTCTGCTGCCTGTCCCGAAGTCCACCTTGGAGGATGGGTCACGCAAAGGTCCGAGGCTGAATGTCCTGGACCCCTGAAGTGTTCCCCAAGAAAAAGCAGTTTTATACATTTTATCGTCCTAATCGCAAATACAGGTAGTTCCAGTATTAAAGGATATTGTGAGAATTGTAGGCTTCTTATAACATCCCATATATCAATAAGTGTGTTACACTAGACTTCTAAAACTGGCATTTAAAAATTTTAAATTATTTCCTTATTTATAGATTGCTTGGAAAGTTAATATCAATGTAGTTTCCTACATTGTACGATATGTTTAGAAAATCTTTATTTCTTGTTCTTTGTGTCAGTATGGACAAACTTATCTGCATCAAAATAGTTTGGCCTATGACAGGGAGAAAAGCTGAACACTTAAAAGAATCAGGATTCTATGACTGTTATAAAAAACAATGTTGTAGTAGATGACGAGTAGCATTCTCATCCTGGTGTATTTGAGAGATGTAGCACATCAAAGCAGCAGAATTTGCATATAGTTTGTACAGAGATGAGGATTGAAGTTCACCAGGAATATAAATCTTCCACTAATTAGAGGAATCATTTTTAAATGCTGTCAGGGTTCATGACGTTGGATAACTTCCTGCTGATTTTTGGATGTCATTATTTCTTTATTAATTACATTAATAGAAAATAAGTGAGTTATCCAGCCTAGCCCTTCAGTAAGGAGCTTGTAAATCACATATGATAAATGTTGTGCAAAAACCCAGTCTTAAATCAATCCACATCAGTCTTCAGAGAGGTATCAAAGGGTGTAACATTGTTTTATAATTATCTGATTCCATACACAGTTAAAACATCCTGTACTATTTGGGAATGACTTCTCAAACAATAGAATGGCCATTTCCAATTTCTCATATCAAAATATATTCAAAAGCATAGAGATTGACAATGATAATTCAAAAGGCAGATTTCTGAAGTTACTGTAAGAAATGTTTGGATTGAGTAGTATTTTCTTTCAGATAAGCAAGTCACTACTGTTTCCTGTGTTTTTTGGGGGTTTCAGTATAACATAATTATTTTTCTTTTCATTAATATGATGATTTCAACCCTAACTTTACTTCCTTTGTTGATTCAACTATTTTCAGGGGATGAAGAAATAGCATACCTGGTGAACAGAACTATGATGTTTGTTACTGTTTGTTTTAATTTTTTTCTTGGAATGTGGACTTTGCTGCAAAAGCCAGGATTTATTATGCATCTAAAATTGTTGTTGAACTGATCAACTTGTTGGCCCATTTTGGAGGGCAGATAAGAGTCAGCCATGTTTCTGTGAGTTTCAGGGTTAAGAAAGATCAAGCGAGGTAGAGATAGAGCCATAGAGATGTACAGCACAGAAGCAAACCCTTCAGTCGAGCCTTTCCACGCCAACTAGATATCCTAACCTAATTTAGTCCCATTTGCCAACACTTGGCCCATATCCCTTTAAACGCTTCCTATTCATACACCCATCCGGGTGCCTTATAAATGTTGTAATTGTACCAGCCTCCACCACTTCTTCTGGCAGCTCAATCCATACGTGCACCTGTGTGAAAAAGTTGCCCCTTAGGTCCCTTTTATATCTTTCATCCTCAACCTAAACCTATGCCCTCTAGTTCTGGACTCCCCCATCCCAGAAAAAAAGACCTTGTCTATTTATTCTATTCATGCCCCTCATGATTTTATAAACCTTTATAAGGTCAGCCTCTCCCTATAGTTCAAATCCTCCAACCCTGGAAAAATCCTTGTAAATGATTTCTGAACCCTTTCACATTTCACAACATCCCTCCAATAGGAAGAACAGCAGAATTGCAAGCAATATTCCAAAAGTGGCCTAACCAATGTCCTGTACAGCTGCAATATAACCTCCCAACTCTCTTACTCAATACTCCGACCAGTAAAGGAAAGCATATCAAATGCCTTCTTCACTATCCCATTTACCTGTGACTGTACTTTCAAGGAACTATGAACCTGCTCTCAAAGGTTTCTTTGTTCAGCAGCACTGTCAGATTTCCTTCAAAAACAAGAAAGACAAGATATTCGAATGGGAAATGGATTAAAAGCCTACTATGATAGTAGAGACTCCTTTTCTTGAGCAATCCCATGAGAGGTCACTTGCTACATTCAGCTTCAGAATTATCTATAAGGTAATTGATGGGTAGTAGTTGATGGATTATGGGTAGTAGTTGATGGATTATGTTCATCTTGGAGCGCAGTTACTAGCGGTGTACCACAAGGATCTGTTTTGGGACCATTGCTTTTTGTTATCTTTATAAATGATCTAGAGGAAGGACTTGAAAGCTGGGTAAGCAAGTTTGCGGATGACACGAAAGTCGGTGGAGTTGTGGATAGTGAGGAAGGAAGTGGTAGGTTACAGCGGGATATAGATAAGTTGCAGAGCTGGGCGGAAATGTGGCAAATGGAATTCAATGTAGCTAAGTGCGAAGTCGTTCACTTTGGTAGGAATAACAAGATGATGGATTACTGGGCTAATGGTAGGCTACTTGGTAGTGTGGATGAGCAGAGGGATCTTGGTGTCTATGTACACAGATCTCTGAAAGTTGCCACCCAGGTAAATAGTGCTGTGAGGAAGGCATATGGTGTACTGGGCTTTATTGGCAGAGGAATTGAGTTCCGGAGTCCTGAGGTCATATTGCAGTTGTATAAGACTCTGGTGAGGCCTCATCTGGAGTATTGTGTGCAGTTTTGGTCGCCATACTATAAGAAGGATGTGGAAGCTTTAGAACGAGTGCAGAGGAGGTTTACCAGGATGTTGCCTGGAATGGTAGGAAAATCTTATGAGGAAAGGCTGAGGCACTTGGGGCTGTTCTCATTGGAGAAGAGAAGGTTTAGGGGAGATCTGATAGAAGTGTATAAGATGATTAGGGGTTTAGATAGGGTAGATACTAAGAACCTTTTACCGCTAATGGAGTCAGGTGTTACTAGGGGACATAGCTTTAAATTAAGGGGTGGTAGGTATAGGACAGATGTTAGGGGTAGATTCTTCACACAGCGGGTTGTGAGTTCATGGAATGCCCTGCCCGTATCAGTGGTGAACTCTCCTTCTTTATGTTCATTTAAGCGGGCATTGGATAGGCATTTGGAAGTTATTGGGCTAGTATAGGTTAGGTAGGACTCGGTCGGCGCAACATCGAGGGCCGAAGGGCCTGTACTGCGCTGTATCCTTCTATGTTCTATGTTCTATGTTCTATGTAATAGCATTCAAGCACACAACACTTGTGTTCTTATGAACTTTATTAGTGATTCTGGGAAGCTTTTAGAATTAATAATTTGAAACAAAATAAATAGTCATTCAGGGGAAATGTGGGTGAACTAAGGAAAGCTAATGTGGATTTGTTAAGGGAACATTATGTTTAACTAACATGCTTGAGTTTATTGATGAGGTAACAGAGAGATTCATAAGGATATTGCTTTTGTACAGAGACTTCCAAAATGTGTTTGGGATGATGTTGCACAACAGATATTTGAGAACATTCAGAGCTCATGAATTAAAATGGACAATAGCAACATGGATACAGAATTGGCTGCGTGCCAAGAAATATGACAATTATTTTTGGATTGAAGGAAATATAAAAATGCAATCTCCAGGAATTGGTGTTGTACCCAATTTATATTAATGCCTTGGTGGCCAGAATACATTTCAAAATTGCAGATGATAGAAAGTTGAAAAGAGATTTCAATATGCTATTTTATTTTTATCTAGTTAAAAAAAACTTGTCTAATATTTACTGAAAGATTTTTCAAGCTCATTTCATAACTTTAATGCCTAAATCTATTGAGTTTAGTTTCTTACAATAGAAACTGCTTCTTACAAATTCACAAAATTAAAAACTTATGCATTAGCATGTGATATCAACCAGTTCAAAGTTGAAAATGCTGTTCATATGCAATGAAAACCTTCCTCTAAATCACGATAATTTTAAAGATTACAATGAAAACGATAGGAGTGTCTTGCACCTAACCATCTCCAGCTGGTTCATCAATGACCTTTCCTCCATTATCGTGTCCAAAGTGGTGACATTTGCTCATGACTACCCAATTTTCAGCCATTTGTGTGATTCTACTGATACTGAAGCAGTCCATGTCCAAATGCAGCAAAAGATCTGAACAAGTGATAGGTAACATTCACACAAAGCAAAATCTGGGAAATGACCAAATCCAAGAAAAGATAATCCAACCCTCATTCCCAGACACTCAATAGCGTTACCATACCCCATTATCAGCATCCTGAGGCTTTGTATTTGCCAGATACTATACTGGACTAGCTTCATAAACACTGCGTAAAAGAACACATCAGAAGCTAGGAATCATGTCCCTAAATAACTCACCTCCGGATACCACAAAGCCTTCTCACCATTTTCAAGCCACACATCAGAATTATAATGGATACTCCCCACTTGCCTCGATGAATGTAGCTCCAACAACACTAAAAAAGCTTCACACCACCTAGGATATAGTAACCTGCTTGATTGACATCACATCCATAAATATTTACTCCCTTCACAGCCAACAAGCTGTAGCAGCAGGGTGCACCATCTGCTATACGCAATATGTATTCCAAAAATTCACCAAGGCATCTTCCAAACCTAGACAGAAAATTCTAAACTCATGGTGACGAGCATCTCAAAGGACAAGGATAGCAGGGATATGGAAATAACCTTGCCTCCAAGCCACTCACAATCCTGACTTGGAATATATCGCTGTTCCTCCAGTAACACTGGATCAAAATCCTGGAATTCTCTCCCTAATAGTGTTGCGGATCTTCCTACATCAAATGTACTGTAATGGTTAAAGAGGCAGTTCACCAACTCCTTCTCAAGGGCAACGAGAGATGGGCAATAAATACTGGCCCAGTTAGCAATGTCCAGATCTGATGAACTGAATAAAATAAATAATGGAGAACATGAAAAGAACATTGACAGGTTAGTGGAATTGGTGGAAAAATTGTTAGATGAAATTTAATGCAGAATTGATTCAGTTTGGTATGGACAAACAGTATAAAATTCTCCTCACTATTTGCAGCTCCTCCAATCTTTGTGTCTTTTTAGATTAGAGATTAGATTACTTACAGTGTGGAGACAGGCCCTTCGGCCCAACAAGTCTATACTGACCCTCCGAAGAGCTAGCCACCCAGACCCATTTCCCTACACCTAACACTACGGGCAATTTAGCATGGCCAATTCACCTAACCTGTACATTTTTGGACTGTGGGAGGAAACCCATGCAGACACGGGGAGAATGTGCAAAGTCCACATAGACAGTTGCCTGAGGCGGGAATTGAAACCTAGGTCTCTGGCACTGTGAGGCAGCAGTGCTAACCATTATGCCACCGTGCCGCCCAAACTTACCAATCAGGCCACCTACATTCTCCTCCAAATTATTTAAATACACGACAATCAACAGGGGTCCCAGCAATGATCCCAGTCTAATACTACTGATCACATCTCCAGTCAAAAAAGCACCCTTAAACCGCTGCTTTCTGTATTCCATGACCAAGCCAGCTCAGTTCCATCTTACCTGGTCACTGTTGATCCCATGTGACTTCATTCTCTGCCATGAGGGACCATGTCAAAAGCCTTTGTAAAGTCCATGTAGACAACATCTACTCCCTAACCTCATTAATCATCTTTGTCACTTCCTCAGAAAAACTTGTTCTCATCTCTAGACTCATCCTCCACAATGTCCTCCAACTTTGTAAATACCAATGTGAAGTATTCGTTAAGGACATCACCCGCTTCTTCTGGCTTCATGCATAAATTCCCTCCTTTGTTCTTGAGTGGACCTACCCTTTCCCTAGCTATCTTCTTGCTCCTTAAATATAAAATTTTTCGGGATTTTGCTTAATTCTTTTTGCCTAGAATATTTCGTGGCCCCTTTCAGCCTTCCTAATTCCTTGTTTAAGTTCTTTCCTGCTTTCTTTATATTTTTGGAGGACTCTGTCTGTCTTCAGTTTCCTAAACCTCCTTTGTCTTATTGACTAAACTCGCAATTTCTCTTGTCATCCAAAGTTCTTGAATCTTGCCATGTTTATCTTTCATTTTTCACAGGAGCATGCTGGTCCCGGAGTCTAATCAACTGGCCTTTAAAAGATACCCAAATGGCAGATGTGGATTTACCCTCAAAGAGCTCCCACCAATCTACATTCCCTGGTTTCTGCCTAATGGAGTCATAAGGTCATACAGTACAGAAATGGACCTTTGTTGTCATTTACCTCAATTTAGTACTTCCACTAGAGGACTACTCTTATCCTTATCCATAAGTGATACAAACGTACAGAATTTTGGTTGCTTGCCCATTGAAACTTCAGTGCCATGTCAGTTATGGCCCCTTCCCTATTTGGACTATTTACATATTGCTTCAAGAAATCCTCTTGGATGCACCTGCCCATTCCTGCCCATCTAAGCTCCCGGCATTAACAGAGTCCCTGTCAATATATGGGAAATTAAATTCACCCATCATAACAACTTTGTTGTTTTATATCATGTATCTGTTCTTCTATCGGGCTATTGGGAGGCCTTTAGTACAACCCACTAAAGTGATTGCATCCTTCCTATTCTTCAGTTCCACCCATATCAGTTTGTTGGATGAGTCTTTCAAGGTGTCCTTCCGCAGTACAGCTGTAATATTCTCCTTAAGCTATAATGCAACTCCACATCTCTTTGACATTCTACTCTGTCTTGCTGGAAACATCTAAAATTCAGAATATTAAGCTGACAGTCTTGTTTTTCTTTTGATCAAATCTCTGAAATAGCTACAGCATCACAGTTATGTGTACTCATCCAAGCTCTAAGTTCGTCTGCCTTACCTGTCATACCCCTCACGTTATAACAGATATATTTCAGACCACCAGTCCCACAGTGTTCAATAAATTCTTCCTGTCTGTTCTTCCTCTTAGCCTTACCGGTCTTAGTTTCTAGCTCCTTCTCAGTAATTTCATTTGCTGACCTATTGCTCTGGTTCCCACCACCTTGCCACGCTAGTTTAAACCCTTCTAAGTAACACTAGCAAACTTCCTTGACAAGATATCAGTACCTCTCCAGTTTAGATATAACCTGTCCTTTACCTACAGGTCCCAGATGCCTTGGAAAAGACATCCAAAAATCCACATATCTGAAGGCCTCCCTCAAGCTTCAGCTCTTTAGCCATGTATTTAGTTGTACAATATTCCTATTTCTAACTTACTAGCACCTGGCACAGGGAGTAATTCCAAGATTACAATCCTAGAGTCCTCTTTTCAACTTGCTAACTAGTACTAGAATGACAAAGTCCTGCAAAGGCAGTCCAGAGAGTTAGTTGAAAACTAACTAGTAAGTGGTACTAATTAGTAAGTACAACTAGCAAGTTAGTAAGTATTACTAGTTATTAAGTACAACTAACTCTCTAGACTGCCTTTGCAGGACTTTGTCATTCTTTCTGGCTATGTCATAAGTACCATAACCTCTTGCAGCTTGTCCTCCCTTTTGAGAATGCCTCACGCCTGCTCAGAAACATCCTTGCCCCTGGCATCAGGGAGCCAACACACCATCCTCTAGTCTGTTTTGTGACCAGTAACACCTATTTGTGCCCCTAACTAGAATGTCCACTATTACTACTTCACTGGCTGCTGCTGTAGTCATCCCCTGTTAGACAATCTCCCCTAAACTCTCCAGTGTCCAAAATGATTTACTTGTTAGAGAAGGGGATAGCCACAGGGCATTTCTTGCAGTCATCCATTTATCTGCCAGATCCTTGGGTGTGACCACATCTCTAAAACTCCTCTACAAATCTCTATGATACGTTCACCTCCATGCAAGGCTGGCTGGGAGTTACACATTTTCATGTTAGGATGAGCCACTATTACCTCCAACTAGAGCTTGAGGTGTCATCCAGGATGTACATCAATATAAATACTCACAAAGAACTGTACATGTATACTTGCTTCGCTTTTGGCTGCTTTGGCATGTGCCATCTTAAAAGGGTGATGATGAACATCCTCCAAGACATGCCCAGACTCTGTCTAGGTAATGTTTTTATCTCAGGAGCTGTTGCAATGGGAACATTTGGAGACTTTGAAGAAGAGTTTGCACCATTTCTGTTCATCTGGCATCTTGTTAAAAAGGGAAAAATATATGTTCCATGTAACCAAGCTAACGTGCCTGAGGTATAGAGTTGACAAGGATGGATTACACCCTGACGATGTGAATGTGAGAATGAAAAGGGCTCTGACTTCAAAAACACAAGCCAGTTGAAGGTTTTTCTAGGTCTGATAAATTACTGTGGGAAATTAAAACCCTACTCGTAGTCCTGCTAAACAAAAATCAGAAATGGTTGTGGCAAATGGTACAAGAGAATGTCTTTGCACATGTCAAACAATAACTACTGTCAACAAAAAAAAACTCATTATGACTCACTGAGACCACATTGTAATGTGATGCTTCCTCCTGTCGGATAGGGGCAGCATTATCACACCATTGGGTCAATGGGGTACAGGGTCCAGTCATGTGCACACCACAAACACCGGCGGAGGCAAAAAGGAAGTATGCCCAGATTGAGAAAGAAGGTTTGGTCACAATATCTGCAATGAGGAAGTGCCACCACTTTGTCTAAAGTCAGCATGTCACCATAGTAACTGACCAACAAGCCTCTGCTGGGCAACTTCAAGGAAGACAAAGCAATTCCTCCTGTTACATCCAACGCTGGGCACTGCTGTCAGTTGCCTAGGAACATACCTTGGAACATCTTGCAGAAATCTACAGCCAATGCAGATACCCTCAGCCACCTGCCACTACCCACCAGTCTACCTTCACTTCCAAAGATGGAAGCTATTGTGACTTTGAACTTCATGGACAGACTACCAGTGCCTGTTAAGCAAATCTAGGTTTGGAGTTAAAAGGACTCTCATATCAAAACTACATCATATCATCCTAAATGGTAGACCAAAACCGCATCCTACAGAAGGATTGAAAATCTTTATCTTGAAATATCAGGAGTCAAGGATAGGAGATGGTACTTTCTTGTGGGGAGCCTAGGTAGTTGTCCCAGGTCCAAGCCAATAACCAGAACTTCAAGACTTGCACAATGGCCACCCTGAAAGTTTGAAAAATGAAAATACTGACAAGGAGCTATGTTTGGTGGTCTGGCAGAGTCACAGATATCAAAAATCTGGTCAAGTGCTGAAAAACATGCCAGGAAAACCGGAAGGCTTTATCAGAAGCCTCATTGCATTAATGGGAATACCGGGGAGATCTAGGATATGCGTTCATGTAGATTTTGTAGGGCCATTAATAGGCTTGTGTTTCTTAATCCTTATCAATGCTCATTCAAAATGGATCAATGAGAAATAATTGGCCTCTCCTCCTTTTTACAGCACCATAGAAAAACTCGGCCAATCTTTTAGTATGTATGGTATCCTTGAGGTCCGTGTAACAGACAGTGAGACCCCATTAATCAGCAGGGAGTTTCAGACCTAAATGAAAACAAATAGGGTAAGGCACATCTGATTAGCACCTTACCACGCATCCACGCAGTCCAGGTGTTTAAAAGTAGCATGAAAAAACAAACTACAGGGTCTTTGAAAACAAAATTTCTTCAACTAGAGGACAATGCCACCTATGATGATACAACTACCCCCTGTGGAACTGTTGATGGGCTGATGTCTTTGGACTAGGCTTAGCCTGATTTTCATAAACTTTGGCGGCAAGGTTGAAGTGAAAGAAGAAACCCAGAAAAGGGACCACGATGGGCATAGGCCAGACATATATTTTAAACTGGGAGATATGGTCCATGTAAGGAACCTCAGTGATGACTCTCCACAGATGCCAGAAGTTAACCTTAAAAACAGTACCAGTATCATACATGTTTTACACTGGAGAGAAGAGTGCAAAAAGGCACATTGACTATCTCTGTCAGAGGGAACCCACGATAGTCGCAATTTTTCAAGAGACCCACTATTATCAGCATCCTGTGGACATGAAACTCTACCCAGTAAAAGATTAAGAGCCAGCTAGAGGCAGCAGAAGCCCAGTCAAGCATGCCACTGAGGATGGTCTTCATGGAAAAGACATTCACCTAATTATTATGTCTCACCCAACCAGAGCCAGAAAGCAACAGGAATGGGGCCATGGGCAGAGCCACACATGAGGTCCCCTCATCCCTGCAGTCAAGGAGCACCCCTTGGACTTTAAGAAGGAGGGATGTGATAACCCCATAACATGCAAGGGTAACTACTAATTTATCTCCTCATGGAATTTGTTGAGTATGAATTTCCTTGGTAACCAAGAGTGGCCTGCCCTACTGGAACCCATCACCTGAGCCCTTTATAAAGCAAATAGAGGGATGGGCCTGAAGAGGTTGTCTGTCACTGGCTGGATCAAGTCTATGTATGCCACAAGTAGTGGCTCTATTTTGGTATTCAACAGTAAACTGTTTCTTTCCAGTCGGGTTTCCTGAGTTTATTACACTTTCAGAGACTGCAGCCTAGCAGCATTGTTCTGTAAGACTCGGGCAGCTCAGCTAATAGTGATGCTACCAAACTATTCTTGAAGACAGACAGTGAAATTCCCCATCCAGAATACATTCTATGCCCTCGCAACCCTCAGTGCTGTCTCCAAGTGTTGTTCAACGTGGAACACAATGGATTCCTTAGCTGATGGCCCGGTATGGCAAAAGCTAATAATCAACACAAGCTATCCTTGCCCATGTTGGAACTGGTCTGGAGTCAATGTTGAGCATTTCCACTGGTGATACCTCAGGTGGAACTGGCCTACCAGTGGGTCAGGACGCACCCACGGGATGTGACATTGTATGTAAGGTTTTAGAGATGAATTTAACTGTGTCGGATATTTGCTTGACAAGTCTATAGGACAGCTTTCCTAAGTTTAAATTAGAAGCCTCCAGATATTAATAAGGAGGAATTAACAGTATTGTGTTTGCTGTAATTTCTGGTGTCGCGGTCAATCATATTCTTTATTTCTGCTTTGGAGCAGTTTGATACAATTTAGTAGCTTGCGAGGACATTTCAGAATCAACCACATTGCCATGACCCCAGGTAAGGACAACAGTTTTCTTCCAGAAGAGAATTACTGATCCAGATGTTTTGTTTTGGTCATCATTAGATTCTTAATTCCAGAGTTTTATTGAATTTAAATTCCACCATCTGCCAAAGTGGGATTTGAACCCGAGAACATTGCCTGAGTCTCTGAATTAATATTCTAGCAATAATACCACGCAGCTATTGCCTCCCCTTAACTGATTAATCTCTTATGCATGTGTAATTGCAGTTCAGATACTAACTCTAAATACTAACATTGGAAATGCATGGAAAATGTTGGTATTTTCACCTTTTATATACAGATTGACCAACTCTCATCAAGAAGGAGTCACCTAGGAGGGGGTACTGTTGTGGTGTATTTCACAAAATCTGTATCTTAACAAATACTCTTTTGTTTTCCAATTTAAATGAATCTCTCTTTACAAAAATATTTCATTTACAAGTCTCATGTTGCCCTCCTTTTCATATGTCTGTGGGACAGTATTATGTTAGTACATTGCCAGGCCATGAGTTTGTATTTTACATAGTCCCTAATGTTACATTGATGTTCTTATTCTAGGAATCAAATCACAACAAGAACAAGAGACAATATGGGAATTTCTACAGTTTTAGTATTATTAAAGAGCTAGGTTATTGTTTCTTACCCCCATCTGTTCTCAGCAGAGCAAGAATATCCTCTATCACCAATATTAACATATTCAAGTGCCAATTATATCTGATGTAGGAAAACATTTGCAGTGTGCCTGTAGTCCTCCACATATTAATTGATGTGCAATCCTTAATTTCCAAAACTAACACCATTCAAGTTATTTAGCAAGGATTTGCAGTATCCAAGCTGCAGACATTGCTTTGATTAAAGATTTTCAAATTGTCAAAGATAAATCATTTTGTAGAGACATTGTAATGCTAGGTTGCAATAATTAATTGCAAACTCAATGCATTGTACTGAAAGAAAATGCACAGCATTGATTTCAATAGAGTTGTATGTGCTTACTGTCTAGGATCATAATAAGAAGATACGTATATATAGACCATTGTATTCTGATGGATTGACCAACTCAGATGTTAATCAGTAAATTGCTTTTCATCTGATCATTCAAACATACAAAACAACCATGTATAATAGAGCACTTTATTATAACTACTTTGCAGCCAGTTGAGCAAAATGCTTTTCTGATCTCAACTTATTCCCTTAACTACAGAACCAAATTTTGGAATTTTAAAAGTCCTATTTATGATTGCTACTAAATTCCAGTGACAAATTAATTACAAAAGAAAATACAATGAATAAAAATATTTTAAAACCAAATAATATTCATACTTATATCATTATGTTTGTTAGTGTGTGCATGAATTTGCAAGACAGTATGCACCTTCTAACATCATAGACTATATGTGATTATAACATTTCTAAATATGTTCCAATATACACAAATGGCATTAATTAAGATCAGAATAGAGCTGGTTGTAGTGGATTTAGGATTTACCTCTTTGCCTTACCAGTGTGAAGATGTGTTTCTATGGGTCAGACCTGTCTTTGGCTAGAAAACCCAAATTGGAAGTCGGGACAATTATCTGGCTGTAACAGCTGCTCCTTTTTGAGGTGTTTTAGGTGTTGGAGGTGATTCCTCAAATTCCAGGAGCAGTGATTACTGTTTCATATGCTGTTGCATTGTTTTGGAACTTTGGAGAAAAAGGGAGAAGAACAGACAAAGGAAGCACTTGTTGAGGTCAGTGCAGGAGAGAGAGAGAGAAAGAAAGAAACCCACATTGCTAACTCACAGAGTTAGCAGTTAATGCTTTTGCTGTTGAATTTGGACATTGGAGTGTGTCTGGAAAAATTAAAAAAACAGTAAAATTCACAACTGATCTTAGAGGAACCTCTTTGGGAGAGGTCACAGCACAGAAACAGTGAAGTGGATGTTTTAAGCATGGCCTTAAAATAAGTCTGCAGAAGTGAGAAGAGTGGGTTCTTTCTTGATTATATGTTTTATTGAGCTATGTCTCTTGATTGCATTTTTTTAAAAAGCCTTTAACCTGAAGCAGGATTTTGTAGAGGAATAAGACAGTACTATTTTCTGGGTCTGTAGATTGAAAGAAGAAAAAATGGCCCTTAGTAGAGTGATATGCTCTTCTTGTCAGATGTGGGAGTTTAGGAGAGTTCACACATTACTGAGGATTATATCTGCAATAAATGCCGTTGGTTGTGAATCCTGTCAGATCGAATGGATCGGTTGGAGAGGTAGTTAGATGCAATGAGGAATTTACAAGAGCAAAGAGATGTGATGGGTGGCAGTTATAGGAATGGGGGAAAGTCTCAGATATAGTCTTATAGATGGGTTAACTCCAGGAAAGGTAAGAGAGGTAGGCAGGTAGTGCAGGAGTCTTCTGTAGCTAGCCCCATTTCAAACAAGTATGCTGTTTTGGAAAATATAGGGGGTGATGGATTCTCAGGGGAATGTAGCATGAACAGCCAAGTTTCTGGTATTGAGTTTGGCTCTAATGTAATGAGAGGTACATTGGGTTTCAAGTGATCAATTGTCTTAGAGGGTTCTAGTCCAATGGACAGACAGACACATCTGTGGCCAGCAGCAAAAATTCAGAATGGTGTGTTGCTTCCCTGGTGCCAGGATCAATGATGTCTCAGAGAGGGTGCAGAATGTTCTCAAGGGGCCAGAGGAGGTAATTGTACACATTGGAACCAACAACATAGGAAAGGAAAACCATGAGATTCTGATGGGAGATTACAGAGAGTTAGGCAGGAATTTAAAAAGGAGGTTCTCGAGAGTAGTAATAGCTAGATTACTCCCAGTGCTACGAGCTAGTGAGGGCAGGAATAGGAGGATGGAGCAGATGAATGCATGGCTGAGGAGCTGGTGTATGGGAGAAGGATTCACATTTGTGGATCATTGGAAGCTGTTTTGGGGTAGAAGTGACCTGAACAAGAAGATAGATTGCACCTAAATTGGAAGGGGGCTAATATACTGGCAGGGAGATTTGCTAGAACTGCTCAGGAGGATTTAAACTAGTAAGGTGGGGGATTGGGACCCAGGGAGATAGTGAGGAAAGAGTTCAACCTGAGACTGGTACAGTTGAGAACAAAGGTGAATCAAACAGTCAGGGCAAAGCAGAGAATGAGGTAGGACTGATAAATTAAACTGCATTTATTTCAATGCAAGAGGCCTAACAGGGAAGGCAGATGAACTCATGGCGTGGTTAGGAACATGGGATTGGGATATTATAGCAATTACAGAAACATGGCTCAGGGATGGGCAGGACTGGCAGCTTAATGTTCCAGGATCCAAATGCTACAGGAAGGATAGAAAGGGAGGCAAGAGAGGGAGTGGTGTTTTTGATAAGGGATAGCATTACAGCTGTGCTGAGGGAGGATATTTCTCGAAATACATCCAAGGAAGTTATTTAGGTGGAATTGAGAAATAAAAAAGGGAATATCACTTTTTTGGGATGTTATTATGGACCCCCTAATAGTCAGAGGGAAATTTAGAAACAAGTTCGAAAGCAGATCTCTGTTATCTGTAAGAATAATAGGGTGGTTATGGTAGGGGATTTTAACTGTCATAGTGTGAAGGGTTTAGATGGAAAGGAATTTGTTAAGTGTGGACAAGAAAAGTTTCTGATTCAGTATGTGGATGTACCTACTCAAGAAGGTGCAAAACGTGACCTACTCTTGGGAAATAAGACGGGGCAGGTGACTGAGGTGTCAGTGGGGGAGCACTTTGGGACCAGCAACCATAATTCTATTAGTTTTAAAATAGTAATGGAAAAGGGTAGACCAGATCTAAAAGTTGAAGTTCTAATTTGGAGAAAAGCCAATTTTGAAAATATTAGGCAAGAACTTTCAAAAGCTGATTGGGTGCAGATGTTCACAGGTAAAGGGACGGCTGGAAAATGGGAAGCCTTCATTAATGAGGTAAGGAGAGTCCAGAGAAGGTACATTCCTATTCAGGTGAAAGGAAAGGCAGGTAGGTATAAGGAATACTGGATGACTACAGAAATTGAGGTTTTGGTTAGGAAAAGAAAGGGAGCATATGTCAAGTATTGTCAGGATAGATCAACTGAATCCTGAAAAGAGCATAAAGGCAGTGGGAGTATACTTAAGAGGGAAATCAGGAAGGCAAAAAGGGGACATGAGATAGCTTTGACAAATAGAGTTAAGGAGAATCCAAAAAGAGTTTTTTACAAATACATTAAGGGCAAAAGGATACCTAGGGAGAAAATAGAGTCCCTGAAAGATCAGCAAGGCGGCCTTTGTGTGGAGCTGCAGAAAATGGGGGAGATACTAAATGAGTGTTTTGCATCAGTATTTGCTGTGGAGAAGGACATAGAAGATATGGAATGTAGGAAAATAGATGGTGACACCTTGAAAAATGTCTGTATTACAGAGAAGGAAGTGCTGGATGTCTTGAAACGCATAAAAGTGGATAAATCCCAAGGACCTGATCAAGTGTACTCTAGACCTCTGTGGATTGCTGGGCCTCTTACTGAGATACTTGTATCATCGATAATCACAGGTGAGGTGCCGGAAGACTGGAGATTGGCTAACATGATGCCACTGTTTAAGAAAGATTGTAAGGACAAGCCAGGGGAATATAGACCAGTGAGTCTGATGCCATGGTGGGCAAATTGTTGGAGGAAATCCTGGGGGACAGGATGTACATGTATTTGGAAAGGCAAGGACTGATTAGGGATAGTCAACATGGCTTTATGCGTGGGAAATCATGGATCACAAATTTGATTGAGTTTTATAAAGAAGTAACAAAGAGGATTGATGAGTGCAGAATGCTGGAGGTGATCTATATGGACTTCAGGAAGGCATTCAACAAGGTTACCCATGGGAGACTGGTTAGCAAGGTTAGATCTCTTGGAATACAGGGAGAACTAGCCATTTGGATACAGAACTGGCTCAAAGGTCGAAAACAGAGGTTTGTGGTGGAGGTTTGGTTTTCAGACTGGAGGCCTGTGACCAGTGGAGTGCCACAAGGATTGGTGCTGGGCCCACTACTTTTCATCATTTATATAAATGATTTGGATGTGAGCATAAGAGGTATAGTTAGAAAGTTTGCAGATGACAACAAAATTGGAAGTGTAGTGGACAGCGAAGGCGGCTATCTCCGATTACAATAGGATCTTGACCAAATGGGCCAATGGGCTGAGAAGTGGCAGATGGAGTTTGATTTAGATAAATGTGAGGTGCTGCATTTTGGGAAAGAAATTTTAGCAGGACTTATATACTCCGTATTACAGAGAAGGAAATGCTGGATGTCTTGAAATGCATAAAAGTGGATAAATCTCTAGGACCTGATCAAGTGTGTTGCTGAACAAAGAGATCTTGGAATCCAGGTTCATAGCTCCTTGAAAGTGGAATCGCAGGTAGATACGATAGTGAAGAAGGCATTTGGTATTCTTTCCTTTATTGGTCAGAGTATTGAGTACAGGAGTTGGGAGGTCATGTTGTGGCTGTACAGGACATTGGTAAGGTCACTGTTGGAATATTGCGTGCAGTTCTGGTCTCCTTCCTATCGGAAAGATGTTGTGAATCTTGAAAGGGTTCAGAAAAGATTTATAAGCATGTCACCAGGGTTGGAGGATTCGAGCTATGGGGAGAGGTTGAATAGACTAGGGCTGTTTTCCCTGGAGCGCGGAGGCTGAGGTGTGACCTTATAGAGGTTTACAAAATCATGCGGGGCATGTATAGGATAAATAGGCAAAGTCTTTTCTCTGGGGTCGGGGAGTTGAGGACTAGAGGGCATAGGTTTAGGATGAGAGGAGAAACGTATAACAGAGACCTAAGCAGTAACTTTTTCACGCAGAGGGTGGTACGTGTACGGGGCAAGTACAATTACAACATTTAAAAGGCATCTGGATGGGTATATGAATAGTAGGGGTTTGGAGGGATATGGGGGCTGGGTGCTGGTAGGTCGGACTAGATTGGGTTGGGAAATCTCGTCTGCATGGACAAGTTGGACCGAAGGGTCTGTTTCCATGGTGTACATCTCTATGACTTGATGATTGTAAGCAGAGTCATGTTGATGTGTCATTTCAAGATTGATTTGGTATAAATAATGCCAAATCAACTTAAAATAATTGCAAAATTTCTTAGCCATGTACATATAAACAAGGTTCTCCCTGTAAGTTTGTATCCTTTTTTTGAGGACTCATTTTGTACTTTGTTCAGCTTCCAGAGGAGACCATAAACTTAGGTTATGTTCCAGTTAGGGACTAGCATTTTTTTGTTTTTCTTAACAAGATTAAGTTTGAGCTGCCAGGAATCTATGAGAAGCAAAAGGTCACAAGATTCCCCGATTTTGAACAAACAAGCTCAACTTTATTATGCAGTCTGGAGAAGGTTCACTAAGTTGATGCCAGGTATGGAAGGGTCTGTCTTATGAGAAAAGTGTGTGAACCTGTATTCATTTGAATGTAGAAAAATGAGAGGCAACCTTATTAAACATACAATGTTATTCGGGGACTTGACAGGGTAGATGCAGAGAGGCTGTTTCTCTTTCTGGAAAGGTGAGGGCCCAGAGAGTGTAATCTTAGAATAAAGGGTTTCTTAGTTAAGACACGATGAAGAGAAATTTCTTTCCTCAGAGTAGTAAATTGTGGAATTCCTTACCACTGAGGGCTATTGAGGCTGGGTCATCAAGTATATTTAAGCCTGAGAAAGACATTTTTAGTCGGTTTATGGGGAAAAAGCAGGGCAGTAGAGTTGAGGATTATCAGATCAGCCACGATTTAATTCAGTGGTGGAGCAGACTTGATGTGCCAAGTGACCTACTTCTGCTCCTACATCTTACAGTCTTGCAGCGGGGTTCCAGAGGTAGGTGAGAATGCCTCCCCTTGATGTCAAGGAAGCATTTGACCAAGTGTAGCATCAGGGAGTTTTAGCAAAACTGGAGTTAATGGGAATTAGATTGCCAACTCTCTGCTGGTTGAAGTCATACCTGCCATAAAGGAAGATGGTTGTGGTTGTTGAAAGTCAGACATCTTAGCTCCGAGACATCTCTGCATGTGTTCCTCAGGGGAATTCCATCAGCCCAACCATATTTGGCTGCTCCATCAATGATCTTCTGGCAGTTACCTTCTCAGCCTCACAAGTCAGACACGTGATGTTACCTATTGATTGCATAATGTTCAGCACCATTTGCAATTCCTCTGATACTGAAGTAGTCTGTATCCAAATGCAGCAAGACAAGGATAGTATTCAGGTTGGCTGACAAGTAGCACATAATATTCATGCTGTACTTAGGATCTGGGATTTCAAGACCCAGGGATACATTTTTGAGGTGAGAGGAGAGATATTTAAAAAAGACATGAGCAGCAAAGTTTTTACACAAGGGTGATTGGCATGTTGAATGAACTTCCTGAGAAAGTATTGGCTATGGGTGCAATTACAATGTTTAAAAGACATTTGGATAAGAACATGAATAGGAAAGGTTTGGAGGGATATGGGTCGGGAGCAGGCAGGTGGGGGACTAGTTTAGTTTAGGATTATGTTCAGCATGGACTGGTTGGACCGAAGGGCTTACTTCCATGCTCTGTGACTGTAAGAGAGAATTTAACCTTTTCCCCTTGGCATTCATTCAATGACACCATCATCTCTGAACCACCCACTATTAATGTCCTTGGGATTACCATTTGCTAGAAACTAAGGTGAACAAGCGATATAAGTAAAATGGCTAAAACAGCAGGCAAGAGACTGGGAATCCAGCAGTGTATTGCTCAGCTCCTGACTCCACAAAGTCTGTACACCAACTGCAAGCCAAAGGTCAGGAGTTTGATGGAATATTTCCCATTTGCCTGGATGAGTGCATCTCCAACGAGGGACTTGATACCACATCCACAAACATTCACAGCCTTCCAGCACTGATGCTCAGTAGCAGCAGCAGTAATGAACCATGTTCACGATGCACTGCAGAAATTCACCAAGCCTCCTTAGGCAACACCTTCCAAACCTAGGACTGCCACTATCTAGAAGAACATAAACAGCCAATACCTAGGAGCACAGCCATGTATAGGTACTCCTGCAAGCCATCTGAACTTGGAAGCACATTGTCTTTCCTTCAGAGCAACTCTGAGAAGATCCTGGAAGTCCCTTTTTAATAAATTGTGGCTATACCTACAACGAATGGATTCCGGTGATTCAAGAAGGCTGCTGTCCATTACTTTCTCAAAGTCAACTCGGGATGGGCAATAAATGCTGCCCCAGCCAGTGAGCCCACGTCCCTGAATGAATAAAAGAAAGTGTAATTACTTTTAAGTGTGAATATTGATACTATTGTGTCAACCAGTTGCAGGTGATGCAGGATTGTATTTTATTTCAATCAAACTATTTGGACCCGTTCCGAAACACTTTGTTGGTAGCTGATCCTGGAACCTGAATTTCTTGAACAGAGGTATACTCACTTCTGCAATGTCACACAACCCTTTCAGGACTTGTGGCTTTAATTTACTCATAACCGATAGCAATTAAATTCTATTTGCTAATGGAATACAGCTGATAGTATTTTAGAAAGAAAAGCTGAAACAATGGTTGATTTGCCTAAGTACAGCAGCATTACTTCTTCATTAAACCATGGTGAGTAAAAGATAATTGCAGAATATAGCTGTGTATGAAGTCAGTCCCAACCACCTTACAGTGTGGTCTCAAAGCAACTGATTACTTCTATTAAACAGTTGTCTCTTCTTTCTGCGGATTATTTTCTTTGAAGTTATCAATATTGAACACAATTTTGCTGTGAGATTTTTGGGTACTGCTTCATTTTACTTTAGCCTTTAACATTACGTTTCGAAGAGAGATAATTGATGTTATCACATCAGTTTATTAGCGACATATAAGCTTGATATTGAATCTATAAAAATGAATTTGCTGTTGCGTAAAGCAGCAACTTTTCCAGTCATGTTAGTCTAGAAGAACCTGTTGACTTCTTTTGATAATAGATGTAGCTGTACATCTACCTCAGCTGCACTTAAACTAGCTCCTTCCCTTACCAATAACTGTCACTTCAAAGTGGGAAGACATAATATACAATTTATTAATGGCTCATTGGCTCTAGACCAAAAGGCCTGGGCTCTCAGTGCAGCCTATTTCGCCTTAGTATGAACATCTAATCAAGATTGCCCAAGCCCCCACAATAGCAGCCAAATGCAATTCAACAACCGTGAGCCTTTGAAGTCCTATTGCAGATTTCAGTACCCAAGCCTGGGATAATAGCATGCCATGATTGCAAGCTTTGTTGTATATGCTCTGTAGAGAAGTAATTACGAACTCAATTTAACAGAAAGAACATTACGCAGCTTATGATGCTCAAAATGTAACTTCATTTGATCATTTTCTCAATTTGATTGGTATTATTAGAATAGCTCATAAAAGAACATGGCAGAGGTTGAGGCCTGCGTCACAGTGAAAGAGATAATGAGGAACTATGTTGTGATTGTGTCTGAGCAATCAACACCTGAAATAGACGCTGTCTCTGGGAGTCCTTTCAAGCAGTGTACATTTTTCAATGTTATAACTACAGTGCATTTTGAAATGCTGAACATAGTGTAGATTTCATTCAGTCGTGGATTGAACATTTGAGCCAATCCATTGTCTTTTTTAAAAAAAAACTTAACAAGTACAGAAGTGCTTTTAACCAATGATAATCATTATTGTGGCTATTATTTCATAATCATGTTCACTTATTCAGATAAATGGGAATAGTAGGCCAATTTATATTGAATTACCTCAGTTCTATCTGTAGCATTTTATTCCTGAATTCAAACAAAGATGTTCCATTTTGTGTGATTTTAAAATTAAAATTAACATCACCTGTGCAAAAGCAAAAGAACAGATCAAAAAACCTTTCCTGCTGATTGTGTTTAATATCATGCAAGATCTTCCAGTAAAAATACTTGCTAATTCCTTGCAGTGATTACAGGTTTGTGCACTATATCATAAATAAAGCATCACTTTATTTTTATAAGTAATGTATACTTTTTCCTGATGAGATTTCTTTTTCCAAAATTACTGATTAATTCCTATATATTGCAAGTTGCAAGTTGGTTTTGTTGTGCATAATGTGTGTTGGAAGTGCCTGTGTCCAACAAACAATTCTGCTGGTAGATCTTATATAGTTTGCCTGCGATAGCACACATAACTGGTTTCATATTTTATATTCATAAATAGGAAAATAATTGCAGCTGAGTAGAATATTTGCAACTCAGCAAATAGTCAATGCAAATGGAAATGACTAATCATTGGGTTTAAATAACTGTAAATCAATAAATTAAAGGAAGGGAGACAACAAGCCAAATTAGTCTCACTATTTAGAACAAAAACATTAGTCTAAATTTACTGGAACATATTTTGTTTGAACTTCTCAGTTCACTCAATAATTATGCTGGACATTAGTTCACCTGTGGCATAGCAGGATCCTCATGGACTAAATACAAATACATCTGCTGGAGAAACCAGAGAGCTGGAAAAGTCTTACTGGTGGACTTATTTTTTTAAATACTTTCCAAATGGCATCTTTAGTTAAGTTTAAGCAAACAGTGATTTATTTTAAGCTTTTGAATGTGAGCAGTAGGACAGTATTAGGTTTTGTGGAGCAGTTCTGCTGAATTGCATTTTACAAAATCTTGCTGAAATACAATATCGAAGCAATAAACCAGTAAAGAAAGAAAATATTCAAAAGGGAAATGATTATGCTAAAGTTTAATATATTTCTTGTCCTGGATTAGGTTTGCTCTCTGAGCTGGAAGATTCATTTTCAGTTGTTTCGTCACCCTACTAGGTAACATTTTCAGTGGGCCTCCAGGTGAAGCACTGCTGATGATTTCTGTTTTGTATTTATATGTTTGGGTTGGTAATGTCATTTCCTGTGGTGATGTCATCTCCTGTTTTTCTCAAGGGGTGGTAGATGGGGTCTAACTCAATGTGTTTGTTGATTGAGTTCCGGTTGGAATGCCATGCTTCTAGGAATTCTCGTGCATGTCTCTGCTTGGCTTGTCCTAGGATGGATGTGTTGTCCCAGTCAAACTGGTGTCCTTCCTTATCTGTATGTAAGGATACTAGTGAGAGAGGGTAATGTCATTTTGTGGCTAGTTGATGTTCATGCATCCTAGTGGCTAGTTTTCTGCCTGTTTGTCCAATGTCGTGTTTATTACAGTTCTTGCAGGGTAATTTGTAAATGACCTTAGTTTTGCTTGTTGTCTGTATAGGGTCTTTGAAGTTTATTAACTATTGCTTTTGTGTGTTGTGGAACTTGAGAGACTCCATACAGACAACAAACAAAACTAATGTCATTTACAAAATACTGTACAAGAATTGTAACAAACACTACATTAGACAAACAGGTAGAAAACTAGCCACCAGGATACATGAACACCAATTCGCCACAAAACGACACAACCCTCTCTCACTAGTAGCCTTGCATACAGATAAGGAAGGACACCACTTCAACTGGGACATCGCATCCATCCTAGGACAAGCCAAACAGAGGCATGTACGAGAATTCCTAGAAGCATGGCATTCCAACTGGAACTCTATCAACAAACGCATCGAGTTAAACCCTATATATCACCCCCTGAGAAAAAGAACAGGAAATGATATCATGACAGGAAATGACATTACCAACCCAAACAGATAAATGGAAAGCAGAAATCATCAGCAGTGCTTCGCCCAGAGGCCCACTGAAAATGTTACCTAATAGGGTGACGAAACATCTGGAAATGAACCTTTCAGCTCAGTGAGCAAACCAACATCCAGAACCTCAACCTGAGCTACAAATCTTCTTAAAACAAGCTAATATTTCTTGTCCTTCACAGTAAAGAACCACTGTTAAAATAGCTGGAATGAAATGACAATGAGTCATTCTTTTATTACATGCAGATATTTATTTATTCAAACATATAGTTTCAGGGGTAAATTGTTTATTCTTTAGCTGCAGCTGGTTAGGAAAGTACTACATTATTTGCTTGGTTTCAGTTAGTAATAATTAGTTTGGCTCTCAGGAGATCCCGTAGTGATGTCTTCCCAAATTCTTTAGGTGGACTCTACTTCCCACTCCAGCTATCCATATAGTGTTGCTTTGTTTTTCTTGTAAAAAAGATTGTAATAGTTAACTTAGTTACAAAGCAGAAAAGTAAGATAAACAAAGACTGTGTATCTAGGGTAGCATCTTAGGTAAAAATGTATCTAGGGTGGCAACTTGTAAACTCTTCACTGTATTCATGTGAGTACATATGACAATAAATCTAATTCAAATTTCAGTTCAAATTAATGGTGTAATTTCTGAGTCACTCTGAGCTACCAGGGTGAATTATAGGATATTGGAACGTAGGAACATTACAGCGCAGTACAGACCTTTCAGCCCTCAATGTTGTGCCTACCTGTCAAACGAATCTAATGCCCATCTAACCAACACTTTTCCATTATCATCCATCTATTTATCCAATGACCATTTTAAATGCCTTTAATGTTGGCAAGTCCAGTACTGTTGCAGACAAGGCATTCTATGCCCTTACAACTCTGAGTAAAATAACTACCTCTGACATCTGTCCTATATCTATTACCACTCAATTTAAAGCTACATCCCCTTGTGCTAGCCATTACCATTCGAGGAAATAGGCTCTCACTATCCATCCTATCTAACACTAATTATCTTCCATGTCCTAATTAAGACACCGCTCAACCTCCTTCTCTCTAACGAAAACAGCCTCGAGTCCCCTGCCTTCCCTCCATACCATACGTCTTGCTTAATCTTTTCTCCCTTATTTACTAAATGGAACAGGCTGAACCTTACACATTTTTGGTTGTGTCAGTTTCATCATGTTTCTTGGAGGATTTCTTATCCTGAGGTCTATCAAGACACCTTTCATATATTCTCAAATTTGCCTTCTTAACAATATATTCCACCCTACTGGCACCTCTCTCGTGTCAGTTCTAGCTCCATCTTTCCATGGACTATTCCTGGGAAAATCCACCTTTTATCAGATATCTAATATGAAAGACGCATCCATATTTAAAGGCCTCTGTGCATTCCAAAGCTGGCCTGCTCAATGATGAGCATACATTCAGAAAATGTAGGAGAAGGAGAAAATAATGCCACAATTCTCTGAAGGGGACCTGGTAGTCCAGGTGGATGAGTTTGTGTAGAGAAGGGCTGTCCTTTTTCTGGAGGACTGGCAGTAGAGTCTACGACACCAGACCTGACAGTCTGGCCTGAGGTCACTATCTAGGTCTGTTCATCCTCTATGATCAAGAGGAACAGCCTGCAATGCTGCAAAATTATTTTACACTCCACCAGGGCAACACCACTTTTTGTCTGCTACCTGGCACTCACGGTGTCTCTGCTGCTCTCATCTGCCACTCTATGCACTAGGACTTACTCAGGATACTCATGATTGTAATCACAGGTATAAAACCTGTGTCAACAGGTAATCATAAATGGGAGCTGTATCAGAAATGCTTAGAAATGTATTAAAACTAAGCCAGAACAATTAGCAACACCCCCACACACCATTGTACCCCACAAATTCTTAAAGAAATTAAAAGTCTTTGAAGCATTAGGAATACGGTGTATCTTTGAAAAACATCTTAAGCACTTAAAACTTTACCATAATACAGCAAGCATACTGACTTGAAGGGGAATACCAGAGATAGTAACATTGAAAGGGTGTGATCTCACCAGTCGTTCTCCTCTCCAACATTACTTTTGACTTTCTGCAATAATGGCTTGCTGCTCACAACCAGACAGGAAGTCCCAGCTGCAAATAGAATAGGCCTTACTTTTAATTGTAACCATTGTAGTCCACCATAGCTCCATCACTGGCAAGAAGATTTGATATTGTATATTTTTGGAGTTGCATGTTTGCTGATAATTATGCCATTAAAATCATATGTGCATGACACTTCCAAAACTCCTCCCTGGTGACTCACTTCCTTCACGGTTAGCCTCACTTTAGTCTGCTCTGGTACTCTTGTCTTCTACTCACTGATTTTGAAAGGCGGGAAGGAGGTGCTGACTGGTGGCATGTAGGTGAAGCCTGCAGATTAAAATTATCTGACCACACTGTTGAGCTTGGGCACATTTGGAGTTTTTCTCTTCTACACACCCCCTGTCCCATCCCAAACAGCCCAATTCACAGGCACACTTAAAATGATCCCTTTGTGATAACGGTGATATCTGTTCAGCTTTGGCATCCATTCAGGGGTGGGATGAGGGCGTACAGAATGTGAGGTGAAAATTATATTTTTTGTGGATATTCTTTTTCTGAATTTAATATGCTGCACAATTCACTTTATTGGGTCCAGTGGGTATAACAGCTGCACCTTACAAACATTGAATTAAGTGGTTGGATGATCATTGTAAGGAGTATTCGGCTTCAATTAGACATCATTGGTGATGTGCATTCATCTCAGCAAATGTGAGTCATTGAAGACTGATTAAAAATACATAATCATTGCTTCATTCCTGAAGTGTTTTATTTAAGGACTCTCTTTATCCTCCAAATTGAATGCCCCTGTGACCTTTCACATAATTAATTTGCATTTGTTGATTGTTATCTCGTGAACGTGAATGTAATATGGTATTACTATTCTCAGGTCTTTATACTACTCTACTCTGAATGTGGATGCAGTTGTCTCACAGTGGACTATGGATTTTTGCTAGGAAATTAACAATGCGGCTAACAGCATTGAGTTATGAACAAATCAAACAGTAACTTGCAGGAAGTATATATTAATAGTCAAATGTGAAAATTTGAAAGTTGCTTTCTTGAGGTACACCTATCATCTGTAACTTATGTAAAACCACCTCTTGTCATCTCTCCACATTCAAGTGTATTAAATGGTGTGAAACTCTGTTCTAAACCTTCGTGTGAAGATGTGATATGGGGATGCAGGAGTTGGACTGGGGTAGACAAGGACAAAAAAATACTGTGTGAAAGTGAGAACTGCAGATGCTGGAGATTAGAGTCGAGAGTGTTGGAAAAACATAACAGGTCAGGTGCATCCGAGAAGCAGGAGAGTTGACGTTTCGGGCAAATGCCCTTCATCGGGAATACTGTGTCTTACACCTCCCTATTGTACCATGCCTGAAGAAGGAGCAGAACTCCAAAAGATTGCAATGTCAAATAAACCTGTTAGACCTTAACCTGGTGTCGTTTAATTTTTTACTTCATGAGAAGAGAAGTGGATTGGAAACGTTTACTTCCTTTCCAAAGATGCTGTGAAACCTGTGGAGTTTTGCAAGCACATTCTATTTTTGTTTCAGTATTATTTTTCCTGCTGTTTTCAATGATACTAACACTCATTTACCTTCACAGCTATCTTCTGCAAAAAGTTCCAAATGTGTGAACACTCATGAGTCTGTCCAGCATGTTTTGGATGGTGAGGAGAGCAGTACTATTGAAATGAAGTGGAAGCAAAAGGCACAGAAATTGCAGGTTAGGTTACTTACAGTCTTATTATTTTATGCTATAAACATGCAACTTCTCAGACAAGGCCCAGACAACAATCAATGTTGGACCGACAAGTGGCAAATAATGTTTATATTGCACAAATGTCAGGCAATAACCTTTTCCAATAAGAGACAATTTAACCACCACCCCTTGACATTCAATGGTATCACCATCAGTGATTGTTACAAGAGCAGATCAGAGGATAGGAATATTGCATTGAATAACTCACCTTCTAATTCCTAAAGCCTGTCCACTATCTACAAGGCACAAGTCAGACACTTGCTAGATGAGTGCAGCTCCAACAGCATTCAAGAGACTTGACGCAATCCAGAACAAAGCAGTCTGCTCAATTGGCATCACATCTACCAGCAGTGTGTGCTATCTACAAGAACTGCAAAATTCACCAAATATCCTTAGGCAGCACCTTCCAAACCTGTGCCCACTTCCATCTAAAAGGACAAGGGCAACAGATACATGGGACCACTACCTGTAAATTCCCTTCCAGTTCATTAACCATACTGACTTAGGAATATGTGGAGGGGGGGAGGAATCAAAAAGGATGGTGCTGGAAAAACACAGCAGGTCAGGCAGCATCCAAAGAGCAGGAAAGTCGACATTTTGAGCATTAGCTCTTCTTCAGGAATGTCCTGGCATTCTGGATGAAGGGCTTATGCCCATGCTGTGCTTTTCGAGCACCACCCTTACAACTTACAACTCTGACGCTCCAGCATCTGCAGTCTTCACTTCTTCCTGACTTAGAAATATATCACTGTTTCTTCATTGTCAATGGTTCAAAATCCTGGAAATTCCTCCCTAATGATATTGGGGTTTACCTATAACACATGGACTGTAGCAGTTCAAGAGGCAGCTCACACACCACCTCAAGGACAAATAGAGGACTCCAATAAATGCTGGCTAGCCTGTGATGCCCAGGATCCACGAGAGTTTAAAAAGGGACATATTCACAATTTAGGTTAAGATATTTGATCAAAGTAATCACTAACATCCAAAATTCATCTTTTTTCTAACGTTAATGTGATATTTTGAACATGGTACAGCACTAGTTTTAAAGATTACCTATCCTTAAGCACGTAGAATAAGGCACAGATCATGTCTGTATTCAGTGATGAAGCTTTACACATAGTTCGGCAGCAACAGATATTTAATAGGCAGTAGTCATAAGTAGTGTTAAGGTTATTAGGCTTGTTATTATTAACTTATCATTTTTGTTGGCAATACTTCAATAGTCCTAGACTATGGACATATAATTGGCACAGAATGTGTAGATTGCAGTAGCTTGTGATGTTAGCAATCTTCTCCTTGAATGATAGAGAATTCTTCCCTTGATCTTCCTTCATCTTTCCCAGTCCACTTGCCGCTTGAAGAAGGCAGCTGCCTGATTAGGACTGCTCTGGTATCCAAGGACTTGTATTTTTTAAAATATTTTTATAGAAAAATGTTTTTTTCTTTGCAAAATTATAAAAATATGAAAATATAACATCACAACAACAAAAACAACAACAATAAATAAATTACTATACTTCTCTACAAAAGAACTCACAACTACACTCATTACACATTAATAAATAAATAACACTGCTCAGCGTAACAAAACCTCAGCTCTCTACCTTTGAGGGCACTCTTTCAGTGAGTACTCTCTTTCATTTGTTGGGTGGAGGTTCCTCAGATGACATCAAGCGATTATGGGAGGTCTGGGAGAGAGAGTTAAACCCACGTTTGCTCAAAATTGTTCCTCTCAGGACATTAGACTTATTACCAAACCACCATGGCTAGGCAAAAACCCTAATTAAAATGGTGAACAGATCTGCTTCCAAATACTTCAAAAAGGGCTGCCATGTCTTATTAAAAAATGACCGTTTTCAGGCGTACCATGTTTGTAAGAAAGTCCAAAGGAATGTATTCCATAATTAAGTTATGCCACCCTGACAGAGCCAGGGGGTTCTCAGACACCCAGCACATCAGAATGTTCTTCCCCGTACAATAAGTGAGAATGCTAAAAAGCTTTTTCCCGTGTACATCTCAGGGAGATAAATTCGGCAAACCCAGGAGAAGAGAAAGTGTTCCACCTTGACTTTGGTCCCCAGGACCCTCTCTATTACCCCTGCCACAGCGCTCCAGTATGTACAAACAATGAGTGAGGGTACTCATATTAATGTTACATTTGGGACACATTGAAGATGCACCCTTCTTAAATTTGCAAGATGATCTGAGGCCATATGAGCCCTGTCAAGAGCATGGGTCCTATTACATATTGAAGTCTCCCTCGCATTCTCACAAGTGTCCTCCCACGTTTACGGAGTGATCTCCACCCCTAACTCTCTTCCCCCAGACCTCCCATAATCACTCGATGTCATCCGAGGAACCTCCCCGCAACAAATGATGGAGAGTACTCACTGAAAGAGTGATCTTAGCCTGAAGCACCCTCTTTCCCATATCAGATCTGTAACTGATTCTGTATCAGTGAGAAGTGTAGTATTTTTTCAGATAAAATCTCAGAATCTGAAACGGAAGAGGTCTCTACTCGATAATCCATATTTATGAGTTATTAGATTAGATTGCTTACATTGTGGAAACGTGCCCTTCAGCCCAACAAGTCCACACTGACCATCTGAAGAGGAGCCCACCCAAACCCATTCCCCTACATTTACCCAATCACCTAACACTACAGGCAATTTAGCATGACCAACTCACCTAACCTGCACATTTTTGGACTGTGGGAGGAAACTGGAGCATCCGGAGGAAACTCACGCAGACACGAGGAGAGTGTGCAAGCTCCACACAGACAGTTGCCTGAGGCAGGAATTGAGCCTGGGTTTCTGACACTGTGAGGCAGCAGTGCTAACCACTGTGCCACCGTGCCAACCATGGCATTTGTTTGATCAAATGACATTAACATTTCATCTTCGAACATGTCATCCCAAACAAGAAACAAGAGACTCCCCTATCTGCCCCGATATTTTGCCTGGGAGGCCTCAATGTCTGACCATATCGATGCCAAGTCCTCACAGGCCCAATCACTCACAAAAGATAGAAGAGAGCTCAATTGGTATCTTTTGACATCCGGGAGATCCACTCCTCTCAAACTCTGGGGCATTTGCAATTTTGTAAGCATGATAAGGGGCCACTTTTGGTGCCAAATAGAAGAACTAAAGCATCCATTTAATTTCCAAAATGTTTGTCTCAGAAAAAGCAAAGGAAGCATCTATAGAGGGTATAATCAGCGAGGAAGACCATTCATTTTCAAAAGAGTGACATGACCTAGCCATGATATTGGAAGGGCCCCCCACCTTAGAAGGTCTTTTTTAATCTTGTCAAAGAAATTAACAAAATTAGCCTTGAATAACTGATCAAAACTAGGGGTAACAGAGAGGCCCAAATAAAGAAAGCTTCCCTGTGCCCACTTAAAGGGAACCCCACCTTCAACGTCCAGTATTCCCCTAAGACTCCAGATAGGCATAGCCTCTCGATTTTGAAAAATTGATCTTGAAAAAGCCAAACTAATTAATTCATTGTGATCAAATAAGGCACTGAAACTGCCAGGTTTGAAAGAAAAATGAGAAACATCACCCGCATATGATGTGATCTTGTGCACCTTCGACCCTACCTTTGGGGCAGCTACATTAGGGTTCCCATGAATGGCCTCTGCCAGTGGCTGAATCACTAATGTGAAGAGCAAAGGTGTGAGGGGACAGCCTTGCCGACCGCCCCAACCAATGTTAAAATTATTGGACCGTATACCATTAGTGAGAACTACTGCCAGAGGATCACTGTAAAAGGACCCTTACCCATCTAGTAAACACCTCACCCAGGCCAAACTGCTTCAGGGTATAAAAAAGATACAGCCATTCCACCTGGTCAAACGCCTTCTCTGCATCCAAGGAAACTACCAACCGTTGAACTGACCATTGCTGGCACACTTGAATCATGTTAAATAGTCTCCTAACATTATTAGAAGACCTGCGACCCTTTATAAAGCCCATCTGATCCTCCTTAACAGTGGAGGGCAACACCCTTTCCAACTTCAATGTCAGAGTATTCGATAAAATTTTAAAAATCAGAGTTTTAAAGCAAGATGGATCTCTAAGAAGCACAGTCCTCTGAGACTTTCCCTTTCTTGAGGATAATAGAGATATTAGCCTCTCTCAAGGATGGCTGGAGGCAATCCTGACTATATGAATAGTTATACATGTCTAGCAGTGTCCTGACAGTATGTTTATAAAACTCACTGGGCAAACCATCAGGGCCGGGCACTTTACCACTTTGAAGTTGCCTCACTGTCTCCTTTATCTCTTGAGCTGTTAATGGAATACATAGGGGAGACGCCTGCTCAGCAGAAGCACCAGGAAGGTCCAAATTCCTAAAGAGACTCCATCTTATCCCATCTGTCCTCACAGCATTCAGACTTTTAAAGTTCAGACTAAAACCTCCGAAATGCCTCATTGATGTTCTTAGCATTGTAAGAGTCCCATTCCGTTCCCTAATAGAAGCAATAGATTGGGAGGCATTGTTCTTCCTGACCAAATTTTACAAGTATTTACCTGGCCTATCACCATGCTAAAACAGCCTCTGCTGTACAAAGGGAAGTTCCTTCCTTGCTGTCTGCGTGAGCATGGAGTTTAAGGTGGATTGGACATCTGTGAACCATTGCAGCTTAAGTCACTGACAGTTTCCTGTAATATGCCATCTCAGCTGCCTTCAGTCGTACCTCAAGCAGACACTGCTGCTCTCCCTTCTCTTGCTTCTGGCTGGCAGAGTATGAGATAGTCATCCCTCTAGCATAGACCTTAGCAGTCTCTCAAAGAATGGGCCGACTACTAGCTGATTCCTGATGAAGGCCTTTTACTTGAAACATTGATTTCCCTGCTCCTCGCATGCTGCCTGACCTGCTGTGCATTTCTAGCACCACACTCTTGATTCGGATTACTAATTTTAATGAGTTGGTGGCCAAAAAATCTTTAAATTCCCTAGGGAGGTAATCTATAAACTTGCTCTCCTCGAGGATGAAGGGATCTATTCACCATTACCATAAGCCCATTGCATTACCCTTAATCTTAACCATTAAATACATGCTACATGATCAGAGGTGGCAATATTCCCAATCAAACAGGATACTACCAAATCTAAAAAAAGCCGCGGGAGTTAGGAAATAATCAATCCTTGTGTAGCATTTATGAGGATTGAAAAAGAACATAAAATCTCTGTCCATAGAGTGTTAACATCTCCAAACGTCTACCAACCCCAGTTCCACCCATAGATACCCAACTGCTTAGATTGTGAAGAAAGCTTTGGGGGGGGGGCTTTGGGCATTCTATCCAGCACAGGATCCATAAGGCATCTAAAGTGCCCCACCCCCCCTCCCCTTAATAATATGCGCAACGCCAAGGCCATCAGCTTAGACAGTGTGTCAGTCAGACATTTAAGAGAGTGGGCCGGAGGACAGGAGACATTCAAAATATCATATTCCTCACCATGTGTAAGAGCCTTAAGAATGACCAAGGAATATACTCATCTTTAACACAATCTATTAAATTAAATGGGAGACCCTTCTGGATGAGGCTCAAAGTACTAAAAGACGAGAAAAATACCTGATCAAACCCACCCTGCTGCAATGTTCGTTGTCATTAAGAGGAATCTCCTGCAACAGGGCAACTTCCACCTTCTCCTTTCTAAGGCTCGACATCATCTTTTTTCTTTTAACTGCCAAATGAATCCCTCTGATATTCTAGGTGCTCCATTTAAGAATGTTAACCATGATCCTTTACAATCACCGTTGACCTGCCAAGAGGAAGAATTTTCTTGCAACACGCTGAGCATACTCCTCATAGAGCCTATTTACTAAAAAAAACAAAATAAAGCCATCTGCAAAACACAAAAAGTACTTAATTGGGACTCTACCCTCTGTCCACAGAGAGCGCTTACATTTCCCATGCACACCTCCAATCCCCCTCCCAGCTCAAGCCACACCCCAAACCCAAGTAATGGAAGAAACCATTGGAAGAGGACATTGTAAACACAAAGATATAACAAAAACAGTGAGCAGTCTGCCCACTCCCTACAAAATATCAATTCCACTCCAGCCCAGAGAGAAAAAAACCCACCAACAACAACTTGTTTGGGAAAAGAGTGAAAGTACAAGAAATAAACACATGACAAAAAAAAAACAGACAGTATTGTCCATGTCCATAAATACATCTACATTATTTAAAGTGTCCAAGCAGTTTTTGGCTTGCTCCAAGGAATCAAACAACCGCACAGTCTCCTCATAAGTCATATGAAGCACTGCCGGATATCTCATCAAATAATGAATTCTGAGGTCCTTTAACCTGCTCTTAACCTCATCAAACAGTTTTCTTTTATGGATCTCTGCCACAGAAAAGTCCTGGGAAAACATTATCTTAGTTCCCTGGTAGGTCAGGGCCTGTGGATCTCTTCCCAACCTTTTAGATGTTTCCATGACTCTCTGATTATCCCTGTAACATTGAAATCATATCAGAACTGGGTGAGGGCACTGACATTGACCAGATCTGCACACTGCAACCCAGTGAGCTCCGTCTATCTTCACCTGGTCCACCTCGGCATTTTCCGTTACTGAGGGTCAGTATTGAAGGGAGTGGATGTTTATGGGTGTGACACTAACCAAGATGGTCTGTTTTGTCCTGAATAGTGTCAAACTTCCTGAGTGTTGTTGGAGCTGACTCAACCAGGCAAGTGAGGAGTATTCTTGACTTGTGCTTTGTAGATAATGGACAGGCTTTGGGGAGTCAGAAGGTGTGAGCCTGCATTCAACACAGGCTGGGGATCAACAGAATGTAGTCTGTGATAGGAATTGGTCCTTCCCTTTTCTTACTTTTTGTTCTTCAGCAAAAGACAATACAGGAATGTTTTTTTAAACATCCCATATTTCTTGTGCAACAAAACAATCCTATTGAAACCAAATAAAATTACAATTTCTTGTTAAATAGTCCCTTTTAGTGGAAAGGTGCTGATCCTCTTCTCAATTGCAGTGCACAATGATAGTACTGAAAGCAGAAGCTCACCACTTGGAAGATCCTGTACTTGCCATCTCTCTAAAATAACAGACATCAGTACACAAAAGAGAGCTATTCAGCCATTTGTACCTTTATTGGTATAACATGGTTTATATATGTGTACAGGTTCCTTCAGTTAAAATTCTGTCTGTAAATAATATTAGGTAGATCAGGCTGTTGAGGCCCCCATACCACTTTTATGACAATTGCAAGTCATAATGTTTCAAGCAGTTAAAAATCACCCATGATACTTATGTATTAATACACTGTGTAATTATGTTAATTTTTAAAATGCAGAACCAGAAAGCAAAACAACTATCTGCTCGGAAAAAAGGATTGACCAGTGTGTTGAGAGACAGATCCTCAAAACCTCCTGATAAACCTTCCAGTAAACAGCAGATGCAGAAATCCCAGGTCTCTGAGGACCAATCACATCACTTTGAAAGCATAGTCCATCAGAATAAAAATGCATCTGAGTTGCTAGTAATTCAGAGAGATGACAGCCGTGTCTTGTTGACTCCTAGCACTGACCGAACATTTACTTCATCATCTGTCAATCAAATTGGTCCTGCCTTTGTTCCGAATTCTCACCCAACAGTGAATCTGAATATCAACTTAAATACATTGTCATCTGGTGGCAATACGCAGACCACTGTTAAGCTGGTCCCGGCACATCATCCGATGAGTCAAGATGCTTCTATTTGCAGAGATCACAATGTTTATAATACATCTCAAAATCCTGTTCCGTGTTTTCAGGAGTATCAGAAGAATCCTGAATCAAGGATCTCTCATTTTCCAAACCAGCTCAGCACTAATGCATCCCATTTTTTAAAAACTTTGTATGTACCAGAAAATGCCCACCATCAACTTCTGTGTAACATGCAGTCCCCTTTCTATACACAATATGGGAAGACTGAACATGGCCAGATGCTCAATCCTAACTACCATCAAGGTGCTTATGCTAGAACACTAGCACCAGGTCTTTGCAGTTACTCTCATCTACAAAGGACAGATATTGCTGCTGGAAATTCGCAATCCTATTCCATGAATCAAGAAAAATTGACAAAAGAGGATCACAGTCAGTTTGGAAAAGAATATGGGAATTCAAGGTAATCAAGCAACAATAACTGTATAGCAATGTCACAATCATTTTTCTCTGTGTTATTTACAATTAGTGAAAATCTACTTAAAGGAAGGTCAATTATGGCAAGAGATCCTTATTAAAAAATACATTGCTTTTACCCAGAGGACATGTTGATTTACGATATAAAATTTACTCACTTTTTTCAATCACACAGGATCCTTTAATATCAAGGGAAAATGAGTAAAATGTTACATTTTGGGTTGGGCCACTGACGCTGAGTCAAATGGGAGTCCTGACTCCATACTGTGTTGGAAACAGTCACTCAATGGTGATTTTATTTGAATCAACCAATTAATGACAGAGGGTCTGCTTGCTTGCCATCAAATTAACTGAATGGCAGTAACCTTTTTAATTGCCCTTGGAACACGGGTATCATTACCAAGGTTAGCATTTTCTGCCAATCCCTTCGTGATACTGTAAACGTTGTGGTCAACAACCTTCCTGAAGCACAGTGATCGAGATGCGCAAGTTCACCCACACTGTGATTATGGAGAGACTTCAAAATTTTTAATACAGTGACAGTGAGAGAATGGAAATAGAAGTTGAGATTTTCCATTGGTCAGTTTCTTTTTGCCATCGTGGGAGAGAGTAGTGCATGGGGATCCTTCAGAATCCGCATTGTAACAGATTCTTAAGAAATTGAAGATTCCACTGGGCAATTTCCCTATGCCTGGAACTCTTCAAATGTTTCCATTTAAATTCAAAAATTCAGAGGATTCAAACAAAATGATGTAAACAGTTACTTAGGAGAAGCTAGACAAATTTATGGAATGACTTCTTAGTCATTCAACTGACCCCATACTTAACACAAAGAACCACATGTACATATCAGATCGCTTACACCCCTGAGCCAACAACCCCTCTTCCCACACTGCACTAACACCCCTTCCCCCGCAACTGGACCTGCTCCCTCCATTTCCCATTCCAGATGACATGACCCTCCCCTTGCCACCTTGCACCTGACACTCGACACCTTACACCTTATCATTTGACATTCTGCCTGCATGGTACCCTGTACCCGAGCCAATCTGGCACCCTAACCATGCTGCACACAAACATCACACTTATCTTTTGTACTTGCTCTTTGACAGCTGCTATCAAATTTGCCAACCAAACTTTCAAAATTCAGAGTATGGCAGTTGACTGTTTTAAAAAGGTGTGGTTTGCTTTACCCTGACATTTCTGCACCACAAGAGAACTGTCAGAATGGAAGTATGACTGTACATTTTTGAAGGACCCCTGATTAATTCCTTTTGTAAAAAAAAGAACGGATGCGGTGGCAATCTTTGTGTGATTATCATTCCTCAGAAAATCCAGCCTCAAGTTGCTGATCAGGATAGCGCGCAACTTGGAGAGGAACTTACAATTCCTAGTGTTCTAGTGCGTATGTTGTCTTTGTTCATCTAGTTAGTATCCTTCATGGATTTGGAACGTGCTGTTGAAGGAGCCTTGAATATTTTGCCATGATGCTGCAGTATAATATACAGTGCTGTCATTGTGCACCTTCAGTGAAGAGAATAAAGATTTAAGGTGGTGAATTAATTAAAAGTCTGCCCTTTCCTTCTTACCCTGTCTGAATATTCCTAGACGTCCAGGCTTCTCTTGGCTTATTGCTGCAACATTTCCCATTAAAGGAAATATGATATGCCCGCACACTTGCCAGTTCCATTTTGGACTACCTCCTCAACTATATTTTTGGAGGCTTGCCCAGTAGTAACTGGTCCCAGTCTGCTTTGGCCAGATCCTACCTTCCCCCATTACAAAACCCTTTTATCACAGGCCATCTTTTTCCTTTTTCATAACAAACTTAAAATATACTTGTTGTGGTTACTATCACTAAAATGAGCTCACACTACCACCTTGAGCACCTGTCCAGCTTCATTTCCCAGAATTAGGTCCAGCAATGCACTGTCACTTGTTGGACATACTACATGTTGATACAAAAAACTGTCCTGTATACATTTCAAGAAATCTATGCCCTCTAAACTGTTTATGCTATGACTACCTCAGTTAATTTTGGGTTAGTTGAAATCCCCTCATATAATCCTATTATTGTTTTAACACACCTCAGTGAGTTGTCAATATATCTGCTTGCCTGTTGTCTGCAGCCTGTTTCGCAGTCTATCGTAGACTCCTAACAGTGTGACTGCCCCCTTTTTATTCCTAAACTCTGCTTACAAAGCCTCAGCTGAAGACTCTCCCAGAATACAGTCCCCTCCTTACTGCACTAACAGGCTTCTTAATTAACAATGTGACACCACCTCTTTTACACCCTCCCCTGTCCTAGCTGAAGATGCATACCCTGGGAATGTTGAATTGCCAGTCCTGCCCCTCCTTCAAACATGTCTCTGTGATGACACCAACAATACAATTCCATGTGTGAATTTATGCTCTTACCTATAATCCTTGCATTAAAGTGAAGGTCGTCCACCCTCCAGCGAGGTATGGCTCAAAAAAATAGAAAGTTTCATTCAGTTTTTCTAGGACACCTTGATGTCACATTTCGAGTTAAGTGACCTCAGAAGAATCTAAAATGAACATTGGTGAGTGAATGCTATCTGATAGCATTGTTGGTGACACTTGCCATCACTTTGCTAATGATTGGGAGCAAGCTAATGCATTAGTACTTGACTGAATTGGATGTGTTCTGCTTTTTGTGGAAAGCATGTAGCTGAAGACATTTGCAAGTTATTCTAGAAATGCCTGTGTTGAAGCTGTCATCCATCGATCTTGACAATCAGCACCACTAGCTGAACAGTTTGTCAAAGGACACAGTTAATTCTGGAGTACAAATCTTCAGAACAAAGTATCACACCCTTTTCTCCAGGCTTATCCAGCGGTATCTCATGCTTTCTGAAAACTGCAGAACCTGAAGACTGCATTAGATTTTATTTGTTCTTTCCTCCCTACTCCTGCTCCTAGCACATTAGCAAAGAGGTAATGGGAATATTTCATGTGCAGCATAAGAGCCAGCTGTTGTTATTTTCAAATATGTCGAATTACATTAGATATCACTGAGGGTACTTTGAGATGTTTATGACACTTAACGGATGGATGATCAGCAACAAGGTGTTAATGAAGATGGCAGGGCTTGGATTGTTCCACTAACAACTACTGAACTATTAGCACTGGGACTAATTTCTCATTCCTAAAGGCAGCACCATCACTGGTTCATAGTTATTGGTTATTTATGTTTATGACGAGAGAGAAGTCCTGAAAGAAATAAGTAAACCTTTTACACTTTAGTTGACATCTTATTTGACAATGATTATTTGAGGTTTTAATATATCACTGTTTATTGAATGGTTGTTTGGTTTCTGAAAAATTGTCTCAATTCTTGCTGGATAAGATCATGTACTGCTATTGCGTTGCACTGTTCTTGTTCTATGTATAAAACAGTTTTTTGTCATTTAATTTCCATTTTTTAAAAAGTACTTCATTGTATAAGTTAACTAAGTCATGTTTACTCAAACTGCGTTCTCTCATTTTCACTAATACTTAATGGTATTTTCCAAATATTATGTATAATTGTAACAAAAATATTTGAAGAAGCTAACATAAAACAATTATGCAATCACTATTACAGCTACATCTGTTTTACTACAAGCAATTATGACTATTTAAAACAAGTTATTTGCAATCAGTTTTTAACTGGCAGATGATTACTGTTCATCAGTAGATTTGAAAAGCATGTTGATATGTCCAAACATTATAAGAGTCATTTACTGATAGGCCAGCTAGTGGTGCTAATTGAATAACTAATTCTTGTCTTTCAAACTCATTGTAAAATCTGTATGATATTGGATTAATGCAGCATTTCTCCAAATTAATTTGGGAGATTGTTATTTGCAAGTTACCTGTAGAAATGTTAGCCCTTTTGATGTAACAATCATTTGTCTCTTTAGCTAAAAGGGATTGGGGAATTGATATTTTTTTCAAGATCAAGTTTGATGTCTTTTTTTTAATTATAGAATTGGCCAACTTTGCAGTTGTCTAATCAATTTATGTTGTCTGGTTTTATCCTCTATGATTAAGAGCTGTTTTCCTTTTGCAGGCTATCTTTGTAGTGATGATGTTCCTGAAAGTTACTAATGACTTACTTGGAGAAATCCACTTGCTACACGCAAAATAGTCTCACAGGAGACCATGACTAGAGTTGAAGTGCAGTATATTAAGCACTGTTCCTGTATTTATAGACCAAAACAACTTAAAACATTTTTATTAATTTGACAATTATAGCAAGGTCAAATTTTTGACATGTACAAAAACCACATTTTGTTGATTATTGTGGCCAAAATGGCTCCCATGGGGAGATCACCTTTCCTAAAGATGACTATTAAAAAGGTTAGCAAGTTCTGATGTCTAACTAGGCAAAACTAGGCAAAATGCAAGAAAAGAATTCAATAGATGTCAAAAAAAACAACCTCAAGAACTGTAGATGCTGGAAATCAGGATCAAAAACAGAATTTGCTGCAAAAATTCAGCCTGTGTGGCAGTATCTGTGGTGGTAGAGTTAATGTTTTTGGTTAAGTAAGAAAGTAAGGGTCACTAGACATGAAATGTCAATTCTGCTTTCTCTCCACCAATGGTGTCAGATTTGCAAAGTTTTTTCAGCAATTTTTGTTTTTGCGTTTCTTTTTCCATTTTTGATATTGGTTGGTATAATGTTTTACATAACTTTGACAATCAAAATCAAATTTAACAATAAATGCTAATTCTCCTCCAATTTGAGACTGACAAAACCTTCTGAACCAAATATATGCACATTGATAATTTGAGAATGCTGCTAGATACTAATTAGCATATAGTCGGTTCTGCTTTAATGTGTTTTTCTTCAAAGCGAATTGGCTTGAACGTGATTAAATAATTTTGACTGTTATTTGTAGAATGCAAACTTTCCTTACCTGTATTGGTGATTCCAGCCCCATGAGTTTAAATGGCATGGCTATTGCACGATTTTCTCATAACATAAGACCGCATGAGAATAGAACTATCGCGTTATTTCAGGACCAACTGTAACTGGTTCCAGCCTTTGTGCTTCTGTTGCAGCCAGAAAAAATATCTGTCTCAGACTCAGATTTGTTCAGTATGTTTGTGAAACGATGAGAATTCAACCTTATTTATACGGACTATTTTGTGACATATTTTATTGAAAATATAGACCGGAAAAATTGAAATTGAACTGCCTTGTTGTAGAGAATGAACCAGTTACTGGGCCACATTTTCTGAGGACTGTGAGATTGCTACTCCAGTCCTTTAATTTTACGAAAGAAAAGACCTCCATATCTCTGAGAGAACATTCTGCTTAGGTCTTCCTCAAGAATGTGGAGCCGTACTTCCATTCGAGTCATAGAGTCAGAGATCTACAGCATGGAAACAGACCCTTCGGTCCAACCTGTTCTGACAGTTCTTTGTTATACAAACCATGTCCCTTTTTTAGAGCAGTTCAGTGCTGTGTTCTGAAACCTAAAGGTCCTGACATCTATTTTAACAGTTGCTGTCAATGAACAGTACATCAGGTAAGTGTGATGTTAGGACTCTAGGAGGTTAAGGTGACAGGTAAGTAGGGTGCGCATTGACTAGGGTGCCAGCTAAGTTGGATGCAGGCTGGCTAGAGTGTCAGGTAAATAGGAGATCAGCTTGGAAGTAATAGGCTGCCAGCTGGGGTGAGGCTATAGTGTCAGGTTGGTCAGATACAGTGGGAAGGGAAAGAGACAAAAAAAAACTGCAAATGCTGGAATCCAAGGTAGACAGTCAGGAGGCTGGAAGAACACAGCAAGCCAAGCAGCATCAAGAGTGGAGAAGTGGACGATTAGGGTGTACCTCTTTTTCAGGAAAAGTATTGGGCACCAAGTGATTAGGGTTCCAGGGTGTAAGTGCCAAAGAAGCCACTTAAGAGTTTAAGGAGGGCAGGAAGAGTGGGAGTTGATTTGGAATGGGGTGGGGTTGGAGTCTGGCTGCGACCAAGGGGAAGATCCTGTCAGGATGAAGAAGGGTACAGTCTAGTGGGGAATGGGTCATTGGGTCTGGTGACACGAGTCAGGTCCAGTAGCTACAGGATGGGGGGATGTAGGGATTGGGTTCAGCAGTGGTAGGTGGGTTCAGAGGTTGGGTTATGTTCAACAGTTGTTTTGGCAGGAACAGGGCTAGTGGTGCTACAGTTGGGGAGGCATCAGTTGTCATGTCTGGCAATGGCACAGGATATTAGGTTGTTGAGCAGGGAATGTTAGTTCTCCAGGGTTAGGCCTCCAAAGATGTGTCAGCTCCTTGGAGGAAGGAGTGTTGGGTCAGAGTCTGTAAGGTGTTAGTGTTCTATGGGAAGTGTAGTTTGGAATATGTGAGGTAAGAATGATGTCAGTTTAATAGTTACTCAGGAATTAGACATGATTTGGAATTAGACTGTATATTTTAGTGTATGTTCCTGAGTAACTATTTTACTTAATTTCATCAAAGCTATCTGAAGATTTTTGTTATACAAACCATGTCCCTTTTTTAGAGCAGTTCAGTGCTGTGTTCTGAAACCTTTTTCAAGTTTTTAATGGAGAATTTTTGAGGGTTCCAGGTATAGAGGAATTTCCCTGGCAATTCATTTGGAGTGTGCTACAATTGGGATTCTGCAGGGCTTCCAACCACAACTCCTACCTACGCTGGAATAACAACTGCCTGGCCAGTGGAAATCTGCCTCATTGTATTTATAACTCAAAGATGCTTGTTGGATAGACAAAGACCTGTATGTTCTTAACAAGCTGAATTTCAGTAATTATTCTGAGACACAATGGTATCAGGTGAAAGACAAAAGTAGTTGCTCATCAATGGATTTGCATTGGTTTGTGTATCTGCACAAACCTATCCTTAGGTCTGTGCAGACCTAAGGAGCAGTTGGGGCACAGATCTCCAAATAGCTTCTAAGCAAACAGATCATTCTGTCTTTCTCTAACTTTAAATGAAAAAAAAACACACTTGAAGATTTAAAAAATGAGGAAAACATCTACTTCAAGCCAACTTCTCCACTACCAAATTGACAATTGCAACAGTCAACAATATGATATAATTGCAAAAGTATTTTTTTAAAACTGTGAGAAAAGTCATTGTTTCCCTTTTTTGATTTGACTCTGATCCACAGACTTTGTGCCTTATTTTGTCTCAGCTATTTCTAAAAGGTCTGCTTCTCCCATCTGAATGCCCATTCTATGTGTAAATGATTAGATTTAAAGAAAGTATTGTTTAACTTCACATTAGTTATTAATAATCCATTTTTTGCCACTTGTCAGAGGATAAGCTTGTTACAATAAAATTTTGATTTTCTTGTTCATTGATGAAACCTGGCGTGAATTTCTTTTATCTTAGATGGAAGTCACTGTCAAGCATTAACCATCTGAGAGATTAAATTGGTCGTATTTCACTTTGATGACAACTCATGCAATAGTGGGGTTTGACTTCTAGTGCACTGATCCCACTAGGGTTGTAAGAACATGTTAGTTGTTTTTCTTTAGCTAAAACCTAAGTGCTAGAACCATTTCCCTGACCTATTGTAAATGATTATTCTGTATTTCTACCTTTTAAAATATGTTACAGGCAATAGTTAATTCAAGAAAAATTATTTAAACACCTTTCCTGTTTGTTTTTTTTATCTAGGTTTCCACCGCTTTCCTTTCTACCCCCTTATCAATTGGTTCAGTCTCCGAGCACACGCCTCATTCAGCAAATGGAGCATATTTATGAGGGCACACCACGTCCGCTTCACACACACCCTAGTTCTCACGTGGTGCTGCCACCTATAGGTCTCATGGGAGACAGTGACTCTGAACTAGAGCAAACTCGGCCAAATGAGAAGAAAGCAGTGACACTATCACGCTGTAATTCAGATGGCTACCTGGCACAAATGGAGAAGATTAATAAGCTGAAAGAAAATAATAAATACAAGGTACACACACAGCAAAATGGCTGACAGTTTCTGAAACTTTACATGATAGTTATAAAAACAGCATCTTAATAAGACATTTTGTGTTACATGTGGTAAAATGGTATTTACATCCTTTGTGGAATTTTTGTCATTTGATGATCCTTCACAAAGAAGTTTCATGCGTTTCAAACTGATATTAATTTACAAGGCTTACATGATATCATGTGCAAATCTTCTGTCTCAGTTCTCAATGGTTAGCCCTGTTGCCTCACAGTACCTGGGACCCAGGTTTGATTTCCGCCTCAGGCAACTGTCTGTGTGGAGTTTGCCTATTCTCCCCGTGTCTGCATGGGTGTGCTCCGGTTTCCTCCCACAATCCAAAGATGTGCAAGTCAGGTGAATTGGCTGTGCTAAATTGCCCATAATGTTAGGTGCATTAGTCAGGGGTAAATTTAGGGTAGGGGAATGGGTCAAGGTGGGTAACTCTTTGGAGGATCGGTGTGGACTTGTTGGGCCAAGTGGCCTGTTTCCACACTGTAGGGGATCTAATCTAATCTTACCTTTATTTAAGTATTTTGGGTACAGTCTCTGTGCACACAAACATAATTAAGAACTTGGTTAGTATTTCCACATTTTTTGATTTAAAGGTTTCCAGTATCCATGGTTTCTGTTTATATAAATAATAGAAATTTGTGGGAACTGAGCCTTTGCATAGAATTGGGGCTTTATATTAACGAATGGAAAGAGTTTCAGCAAATCAGTATAAGAAAGTCAATACATTTTTTAACCAGCATGATAACCAATTTGCTTAATTTCCATGTTTTAAATTGATTTAGTATTTATATTTTGTTTTTATCTTATTAATATGACTGACCAGTTTCTTCAGAATATTTTCTGAAGTACTGATGAACGTTCATGTCTCACCATCATCAAGAACAAATTGTTTGATAACTTAATGCATTTTTTGTGGAACCTTGCTATAACAAATTGGCTGCCTTATTTCTGTTTTCTGACAGTGACTGTATTTCATTGACAGTAAAATGCTTTGGGATGTCTTGAATTTGTGAGAAGTGCTTTATAGATGTATGTCAGTTTTTTTTTTATTTTTAGTTCCTTAGAAGCGTACATGATGGGGGCTGGACTTTTTGAGATCATTGAGGGTTCCACCCACCAGTTGCAGAACTGAGGAGAAACTACAGTTATGTCCATGGTATAAGCCTGAATAAATATTGACCAGCATTAAGCTTTGCATGTGATTTAGGAACCTGGGGCAAAATTCCACCTCACTCTGCAGCTGTCGGTGAATCTGAAGCCTGCAGCTCATGATTGGTTGCAGAGCGATCATATGCAAAGGACAGTCATGCTACTAAAATGACACCATGGAACTTCATTGAATCACAGGGCTTGAGAGTAATTGAGGGTGAGCTGGGGGGCCGTGGGATTGGATAACAGGAGTGAGAGCGTAGAAGGATTGGAGGCAAAGATGATGGGGATGAGTGGGCTTTCTGTGACCCCTTTGATTTCCAATACCCGGTTCCTCATTTGTGAACAGAGTGCCTAGTAATGAGAGACCCTCTCAGTAGCATGCTGACAAATGTGATGGTGTTTGCAATGCAGCCTCAAAAGGCACAGGAGCGTTCTGTGACTGCCATTCATTCCCTGAATTCTGTAAATACTGGTAGGCTCAGAGATCATTGTTGTCAAGTGGCTTGTTAATGAGTCGGATGGATTTCCTGATACAATCGAGTTGTGGGCATTGGCCCCTTCCTGCTTCTGATTTAATCGTAAAAGCATTTCCTGCTGCTCGCAGAGTGATACGTCGCTCCCCCTGGGACCTTTTTGTGCCCAGTTGCCATGTTTAAGTCATCTAAATAATGCCTGTGTAGATTCCATTCCTCTGACACCACACTGCACCTCATTCCCTTTGCCATGTCCTTACCAACCACTCCTTCTGTAGTTCCATGTATTGCAAGATTTTCCCTCACTGTTTTCAGAAAATTTCTAGAGATTGCTCACTTTGACCTGCTTTTGACTTCATCACTGAATATTGTTAATCTCTGGGACACTGTAATTTACAGGAAGTTGCAAAGACTTGGATAGGTTTTGGCCAGAACTGTTAATGCAGTGAGATAAGTATTGTTCAACAGAAGCTTTCTTCAATGAACTACTGCAAAAGATCTGTAGCTCCTAACAAATATTTTATGTTTTCTGATATTTTAATAATCTTAGTATCAGTATCATTATCCTTATCTTGCTGAAGATCCATATTCATGAGTGAATCCATCTATCAGTTATGTGTCCAAAGTTCACCACATGTGACGAATCACTGGCATACTGATTACTCCTTCTGAGCTATGCTGGCACACCATTTCAAGTGCAACCAGAAGGCAGAGATGTTGCTTGACAACTCAAGCTCAAGTTGACTTACATATCTGATTTAATAATTGTGCTAAATGAATGTGGGATGTTAAAGGGGTCATTTTATCAGCTTGCAGGGAATAGCTCTTAGTGCAATTTGTAAAAGCAAGGAGTGAAACAGCTCATACTGTTATATGGTTTCAGTCAATGAAAATTGGATATGAGAAATTCTTAATCTGCTGTTGCCAGTTATCCATTGGAATATCAAATAAAAATGTTTGCTTGAGCAAGCACATCACCGGTCACCCTAAAACGTGTAAGAATGATAAATCGATGTCACTCATATATTCTTTTGCAACCTGGAGGAGGCTCGAGATAAAGAAACTGATACCTCAGTGACCAAGCCTGCAAAGGACAATGCAATTGCAGTGGAATGGGGTGTAAGTCTTAGCGTTCTCACTGGGAAATGTAACAAGATTTGCACTGCTCCTCAATGAGATCTACCTAATGTTAGCCTGGGCCTACATTATGCTGGTGTAGTACAACCTCTTGTAGCTGATTTCCTTGCAGTTATCACTCCATATAGTCCTTCTACCTTTCTCTGCTAACCCCTTGTCTGTCACCAGGTTAGAATTGACAGAAGGTCAGAAATCCCCTCTTAAGATTGCAGAAGATTCTTCTGTTTCCAAATGCAGCTTAAAATCAAGTAATAAGGTTAGGGACATTTCCCAATTTTGGCAACGTATTAAACTAGATCAGATTAAATCTGTGTAAATAATAAAGAAAATGGCCAGCTTCCAACTTTTATCAGCTATAACTTGTGAGTGAATTGAGGAGAGAGTGCTGAAATTAATGAATATTTTATTAGAGTCTTAACTGTATTATTTGATTTTTATTTAAAGATTTTGAGCCAGGAGTAAATTTTCTTTTTTAAAAGGTATTATTATCACAGCTGATGTTATTACTGAATAAATCAGATCCCAGGCTGAAGCTTGTTTGATTGATCATATTTTATTTTGTTTTGTTTTAACAAGCTGTCTCTTGCTGAAACATAAGTACACAATTCTGCAGACATTCCGTTAACAATAAATCAGAAATTAATTATCAAAAAGAAGGAAAATGAAATGGAATAAACAAAACTATCTACTGAAAGCACAAATTCAAAGATTTTTAAACACACTGCAAAAATATAAGTCTATTAGCATACCTTTCTCAATTGTAAAGAAGAAGAACAGCTTTTTGTGTAGTATCCAAAACAAACCCCTGGTACAGTACCCCAAAACACACCTTGGCTAATGTCAAAAGACACCATTATACAGTACACACACCAGAGAACCTGTCTCAAATACTTCAGTAGGTTTAGGTCACTTGTAACTTTATAGATTTGAACTGTAGATAAATTGATGTCACTCCTGGACCTTCTTCATGGAGCTATTTTATATTTGAGATTAAATTTATGAAGTTTTAAGAAACCTCTTCATGGTTTTATCCCAAGATTCTAGCCTGGGACTAAAATTAATCTTCACTATATCCTTCTGATGTAAGCAGCACTGATCTATAGAGCCAATTTCATCCATAGGCTTTACAGGTATGCTCAAAACTCAAAGTCAAACTATAAGAAATCTGTCCATCTCTAAGTTATGTGTGATTCCCTCACGCTTAAAGCAAACATGTTCCAGAAATCTCTAACAAATCTTGAGGCCCCATTATTTACCTTTGTGGTTCACAAAACAACCTAAAGTATATAAAAATCCATTAGTGATGCACAAAACCCATTAATTCTAAACCTCGGCCTCAGAAACCTTTTTGAAACTAATCACTATGTCTACAAAAGTTAAAGCTAATTATTAACTTCAGACATACAGAAAACCCACATGTCACTAACACAAAAACCAAAAACCTGAACTTATGATAAATTATATTAAAATATATATATAAATCTAATAGTTCACATCATAATATAATTCTACATATGTTACAGGCAAAAATTGGGTAGTAGGCAAAGATCAGACCCACTTAGAGCAATACTGTCCTATACTGACCCTTAAAATTACCATCAAAATGTTATTTCAAGACATGAACCTTTAATTCTGCTTCTGTGCTTAAATAAAATTGAATTGTACCACGATGCAATGTACTGCAAAAGTTAAAATTACACACTTATTTTTCTAGATTAATTAACTTGCAAAGATCTTCAATTAGAATTATAGTTGGACTATAGTTGTCAAGAGGAAGAAGAAGGCTTATGTTAGGATGAGACGTGAAGGCTCAGTTAAGGTGCTTGCGAGTCACAAGCTATCCAGGAAAGACCTAAAGAGAAAAATAAGAAGAGCCAGGAGGGGAGATGAGAAGTCATTGGCAGATAGGATCAAGGAAACCCCTAAAGCTTTCTATAGGTATATCAGGAATAAAAGTGACGAGAGTAAGATTAGGCCCACTCAAGGACAGTGGTGGGAAGTTACGCATGGAGTCTGAGGAGATAGGAGAAGTGCTAAATGAATATTTTTTGGCGATATTCACACTGGAAAAATACAATGTTGTCAAGGTGAATACTGAGATACAGGCTATGAGACCAGATGGGATTGTGGTTCACAAGGAGGAAGTGTCAGCAATTCTGGAAAGTGTAAAAATAGATAAGTCCCCTGGGCCAGATGGGATTTATCTTAGGATTCTCTGGGAAGCCAAGTAGGAGATTGCAGTGCCTTTGGCTTTGATCTTTATGTTGTCATCATCTACAGGAATAGTGCCAGTGGACTGGAAGATAGCAAATGTCCCCTTGTTCAAGAAGTGGAATAGAGACAACCCTGGTCATTATGGGCCAGTGAACCTTACTTCAGTTCTGGGTAAAGTAAGTGTCAGAAAAGGTTATAACATATAAGATTTATAATCATCTAGAAACGAATAATTTGATTAGGGATAATCAACACGTTTTTGTGAAGGGTAGGTCATGCCTTACAAACCTTACTGAGTTTTTTGAGAAGGTGACCAAATGGATGAGGATAAAGCAGTTGATGTGGTGTATATGGATTTCAGTAAGGCGTTTGATAAGGTTTCCCACAGTAGGCTATTGCACAAAATACAGAGGCAGGGGATTGAGTGTGATTTAGCGGTTTGGATCAGAAATTGGCTAGCTGAAAGAAGACAGAGTGTTGTGGTTGATGGGAAATGTTCATCCTGGAGGTTAATTACTCTTGGTGTACTGCAAGGATCTGTTTTGGGTCCACTGCTGTTTGTCGTTTTTATGAATGACCTGGAAAAGGGCGCTGAAGGTTAGTAAACTTACGGATGACACTAAAGTCAGTAGAGTTGTGACAGTGCCGAGGATGTTGCAGGTTACAGAGGGACATAGAAAAGCTGCAGAGCTGGGTTGAGAGGTGGCAAATGGAGTTTAATGTGAAAAAGTGTGAGGTAATTCACTTTGGAAGGAGCAACAGGAATAAAGAGTACTGGGCTAATGGAAAGATTCTTAGCAGTGAAAATGATTAGAGAGATCTTGGTGTCCATGTACATAGATCCCTGAACGTTGACACCCAGGTTGATAGGGTTGTTAAGAAGGCATACTTTGTGTTAGCTTTTATTGGTAGAGGGATTGGGTTTTGAGCCATAAGGCCATTTTGCAGCTGTACAAAACTATTGTGCAGCCGCACTTGGAGTATTGCATACAGTTCTGGGATTTGCATTATAGGTAGGATGTGAAAGCTTTGGAAATGGTTCAGAGGTGATTTACTAGGATGTTGCCTGGTATAAAAGGAAGGTCTTACAAGGAAAGGCTGAGAGAATTGAGGCTGTTTTCATTCGAGAGAAGAAGATTGAGAGGTGACTCAATTGAGACATATAAGATAATCAGAGGGTTAAATAGGATGGACAGTGAGAGCCTTTTTCCTCAGATGGTGATGGCTGCTCGAGGGGACATAGCTTTAAATTGAGGGGTGATAGATATAGGACATGTCAGAGGTAGTTTCTTGACTCAGAAAGTAGCAGGGGCGTGGAACGCCCTGCCTACACCAGTAGTAGACTTGCCAATTTTAAGGGCATTTAAATGGTCATTGGATAAACATATGGATGAAAATGGAATAGCGTAGGATACATAGGCTTCAGATTGCTTCCACAGGTCGACGCAAGATTGAGGGCCAAAGGGCCTGTACTGCGTCTATGTTCTAACTTTATGTGATTTCAGCAACATGGTTATGAAATGTTATGTTTTCATGTATGCCAGTAATTCTAAATTTACATATGAGAGTACAATCTCTGCCATGTTTGTTTCCCTGAGATAATAGATGTAGTCAGGCATCCAAGTGATTTGTAAATGTGTAATCTGATTCAGTTGGCAATTATAAACATTCAAGCTTTGCTTTAATAGTTCATGGTGTAGTCTGAACGCCTCAGTGAGATTAGTGCTTTGTAATGGTTTCTCGTCATTCTTTGACCGCACGATAAAATCCTGTCAGTGGCAGGGCCCTGAACATACAGCTATTTTGTTAATAAATGCAGTATACTTTTGTCAAATCAATAATCTGTTTACATTAAAAAGAATTAAAGGTCTATTTATTCTATAGTTTGAAATGATGCTGACAGTGGAGCTCAGAGTCACTCAACCGATGTTAACTGAGATTTAGATGGATCAACATCCTTTTTATCTTGAATGGCAATTAAGACTAGTATTTTCTGTTTACTCTCATAGGGAAGATTTTCACGATGTAGTTTGAACATTGCAGATTATCAGTGAAGTAACTGGTAAAGAATTAAAGAGATTCGCAGAGCCAATACCACGCATACACTTAAAAGTTACCTTAAAGTCCAACACTGACATTGTAAACATAAGTAATAGTTTTGTAGTTTTGTGTTGTGCATTTTGTGTATTGCCAGCTGACTGCCCTGCAGACTGGTTTTCGGGATTAGTCACTGACTATTGAACAAATCTGTCTGATTCATCCATCCCCCCTAGTGCTATAATAATTGTTTCCCTTTGTGTTTGCTAATTTTGTCAGATCTATGCCTCTGAGGTATTTGATCACTAAACAAAATGTGGTAATCTTATCAGTAAATTGTGTAAGTGTGGGTAGAAGAGGTTCTGATACATATTGAACATAAGCTAAAGTTTGCACCACCCCCATTTTCACGAGGCTCAGTCCTCACACTCTTAAAAGAAATGTAAACTTAGAATTAGAGGCATGCATGAAACATAACATTTGATAACCATGTTGTGAAATGTCGACTTCAGTCAAATTGACATTTAAAATTTACCCGTAGACGTGACACATTTGAAAAAAGGGACCTCATTTTCTGATCAAAACCCTTAATCACATCTGACCAGAAGTGTGTGTATTTGCCTCTTTAACTCATTTATGCTATGCATTTTTGCATATTGTCTACAGTTCTCTTATAATCAGAACGATGAAGTTTATTTTGATTTCCCTCAGTCTAACTTCACTTTTTATTTGTGACCTACTCTTTTGAATTTTGGATTCTCTCTGTGAGTTTGAATTCTTCACCGTAGTGAACAGTTTTCTAGAATTAGTGTTCTCAATCCCTTCACAATCTTCTAAATTTTTAATCAAAACATCTTCGAGACTCCTCCAATGAAAGCAAAAGCAATTTATGCTAACTTCCTTGTGCCTAAATTCCATAATATCCACTCTTGATTTGCAATAATTTAGGTGGGGAATCTTTAAAATTGAATGCTACCTGGTCCAGTTGCTAGATCTCTCCACCACGTTCAAGTATAATCGATAGTTCCTCTTTCATGGATTGTAACACTTTATTTTATTGTCTAGGTGACTCCATGACATGTCCAAAAGCTGAAAATATTTTATTCTTCCTGAGTAACTCTTTATTCTGGTTGAAAACATCTATGTTTTATATTCTGTCTGTGCCTCTTCTGGTTTTTCAAAAGCAGCCCTAGCCAAAAGAATCACTGCCTTTAGTGCTGGTATAAATTACCTCCTTCTGCAAACTCGGCTCAGAATAGGGTTAATTATTAGATAGGCAATGTGTTTTATAGTCCAGTAACAGGACGCTGTTCTCCCCTCAGTTCTTGTGGAATTGAATGGTTTCTCAGTTTCATTTGTAGATTACAGTAATTGCATAATAAAGAATACATTTGCTTTGCCATATTTATACTAAAAGTAAAATTTTTGCATTCATATAAAAGAAATCATAATGCTAGTTCATTTATCATGAATAAAATTTTAGGTAAATCCCAATATGTCCCTGTCTTAAAATCCCTTCGCAGCCTCGCCACAGATTAACTTACAAATTTCTCCTGTACTATAGACCTTCCCACAAAATTGATTTCCAACTTAAAAATTTTAAGCAATTTGCCTTGTCTCCATCTTGCCACTGACAGCATAGGATTCAGCTACTGTGGCAAGGGGGCTCAGTGGTTAGCACTGTTACCTCACAGCACTGGGGTCCTGGGTTCGATTCCCACTTGTCTGTGTGGAGTTTGCACATTCTCCCTGTGTCTGCGTGGATTTCCTCTGGGTGCTCCGGTTTCCTCCCAAAATCCAAAGATGTGCAGGTCAGGTGAATTGGCCATGCTAAATTGCCCGTACTGTTAGGTGCGTTAGTCAGGGTAAATATAGAGGGGTGGGTTTCTTTTCGGAGGGGTGGTGTGGACTTGTTGGGTCGAAGGGCCTGTTTCCACACTATAAAGAATCTAATATCATCAGTTTTTCTCTTCACATTAAAAACTACTTCAAAATTCATTCTTTGACTAAGTTGCTCTCTCTTAACTTTTTATCTACTTTGTGAAGTACTTTCCACCACTAACATCACATATAACCTCAATTTCTAGTTATTTGAAACTGATCAGCAAGATGAAATGTACCATATTAATGGTATCATGTCCTTTGCTAGTCTGGAAGCATAAACAGGTTAAGCTACTTTTTGGATGTAGGTTTACTCGCTGAGCTGAAAGGTTCATTTCCAGATGTTTTGTTACTTTACTAGGTAACATCTTCAGTGGACCTCATGCGAAGCAATGCTGAAAATTCCTGCTTTATTTATATGTTTGGGTTTCTTTGGGTTGGTAATGTCATTTCCTGTGGTGAAGTCATTTCCTGTCCCTTTTCTCGGGGGTGATAGATGGGGTCTAACTCGATGTGTTTGATGATAGAGTTCTGGTTGGAATGCCATGCTTGGAATTCCAACCGGAACTCTATCAACAAACACACCAAGTTAGTCCCCATCTACCACCCCCTGAGAAAAGGGCCAGGAAATGACTTCACCACAGGAAATAACATCACCACAGGAAATGACATCACCAACCCAAAGAAACCCAAACATATAAATAGAAAGCAGGATGTTTCAGTATTGTTTCGCATGAGGTCCACTGAAGATGTTACCTAGTAAGGTAACAAAATGTCTGGAAATGAACCTTTCAGCTCAGCGAGCAAACCTACATCTAAAATCTCAACCTGAGCAACAAATCTTCTTGAAACTCGCTAAGCTACTTTTTATTTGAACAACCACAGTTTGGGTCAACTTTCATCATTCATTAGTGTAGTCTTGATGACTTAGAGTGAAGAACAGTTCCAGATATCTGTGCCTCAATGAGAAATAACTTGAGAGACACAGGTTCTTTAGTTATGTTTTAATTATTTATGTAGCTTATGAAGAATCAGAAACAAGGGGGGAATATCAAATAATTATTTCTGTAGTCATTAAAACAAAACCAAAATGCTGTGGATGTTGGAAATGTGAAATAAAAACAGCGCTGGGAAAATTTCTACAGCTCTGGTAGCATCTGTGGAGATAAACAGACTTAATGGCATGATGACTCAGTAGTTAGCACTGCTAACTCACAGCACCAGGGATCCAGGTTCAAGGGCACGCCCTGGTGACTGTGTGGAATTTGCACGTTTTCTCTGTGACTGTGTGAGTTTCCTCCCACAGTCCAAAGATGGCCATGATGTGGAGTTGGACTTGGGTAGGCAAAAACAGAAGCTAATAACAAAATATTGACCAGCTCTCTCTTCCGTTTTGAAATAGCTATATTTGACTGAAAATATTATTGAATCCCTACTGTGCAAAAGTAGGCTATTCAGCCCATCGAATCCACACCAACCCTCTGAAGACCATCCCACGCAGACCCACCCAATCCTTTAACCCTCCATTTACCCATGGCTAATCCACTTAGGCTGCAACCTTTGGAATTAATTAGAAGTCACATGACACCAGGTGATAGTCCAACAGATTTATTCAAAATTACAAGCTTTTGGTGTGCTTGTCCTTTGTCAGTTTTTAATCTGTCAGTAATATTTTAAGTCAAATATGGCCATTTCAAAACTGGAGAGAGAGCTGGTCTACATTCTATTATTAAACACCTACACTGGACCTATCTCACTTCACTACAAACATTACTATTACTAGCTTTGCCTTATGTTCTTATCTCTAACCTCCCTTGCCCTCTAATCTTCCCCTGACCTTCCTTCTGTTCCACTCACTACTCCCCACCTTTGTCCACAGAATAACATCCATCACTTTTCCACTTCTCTAGTCCCAAAGAAGAGTCATGTTGGACTCAAAAAATTATCTCTGGCTCTCCACAAATGCTGCCAGACCCGCAGTGTCTTCTCAGCCCTTTTTATTCTTTTATATCCACTGACTGTTTTACAATTTTTACAACTTCAAGTGCAACCCTTACAGCATATTAGCTAGTATAAAATAGTTAAGGAAACTTTGTTGATTTCTATGCCATTTTTTTCCTATTTAGCCCTACACTTTGAGAGATTATAAGAGTTTAAAACAGGATGTGAAACTTGGAGGTTTGGGACCAGACTATAAATCTGCTCAAGAAAAGGTAAGTGATTTCAGCTTTTGCGTTCGTATTAAGATAGGTCAGGGGGTTATTTGAAATGGAGCTTTCCAAACATTTCCCACTGTAATCTGGATGTTTCCAACTCCTCTTTAAATATGGAGGTCTAATGCTGTAATTATGTTCCAAATTTCCATTTTAACTTGTAGCCTGAGCAAGAAGCCAGTGGTGCTTTTCCTAACAGTAAACCTGTTGGGAACAACAGCCAAGGACAGAGAAGATCTAGCCATGTTTGTATTTTGTTTTAGTCTCCTCATGTGCTGAAGAACTAGGTGTGTTCCTAAAGGTTCCTCAAGGAAACTTTGGGCCACTCTTCCCTAGACCCTTACCATTATATGATGTTTCCATTTCTGGAGCTCTCCTATGTGGGCAGATTTTCCTTTTGAACACTATTGGTTGGCTTCCTGCTGTCCCTTAAGTTCAGAATCCAGGCTGCGATTCCTGCTGGTTTTGAGTGGGAATGTGACCTTGCATCAAATCCTCTTAATGATGTTATTTAGAATAACACAACGTCTGGTTTCTCTGGTCATACTGGGCATTTTGTACAAAACACAATGTCAGGAACAAACTGCAAGATATAGAAAATTGACAACCCAGCCTTTGTCTCTGACATAGAAACATAGAAGATTCAAGCAGAAGTAGGTCATTCAACCCTTTGAGACTGCTCTGCCATTCAACATAATCATGACTGATCATTGAGCTCAAGATTCTAATCCTGCCCTCCTTCCCTATTTCCTTGGATCTCTTTTAGCCACAAGGGCTACCTCCTTAGATCTATATCTATCTCCTTCTTGAAAGTACATAATGTTTTGGTCTTAACTAGTTTCTCTGGTGAGTTTCACAGGTTCAACACTCTCTGAGCGAAGAAGTTTCTCCTCGTCTTGCTCCTTAAGTATTTACCCCGATCCTTAAACTATGATTCTGGACACCTCCACCATCAGGAACATGCTTCCTGCATTAATCTGTCTAATCCTGTGAGAATTTTGTGGCTTTCTATGAGATTCCCTGTAATTCTTCTAATCTCCAGTTAATACAATCCAAACTGACTCAATTTCTCCTCAAACATCAGTCTTATCATTCCAAAATCAATATGGTAAACCTTCACTGCACTTCCTCTATAGCAAGACCATCCTTCCTCAGATAAGGAGACCAAAACTGCACACAATCTAGGTATAGCCTCATAATGCCCTGTTTAATTCCTGTACTTGAATCCTGTCGCAGTGCAAACCAACATACAGGTAGCCAGTTTTACTGCTTGCTGCACCTGTGCACTTGCTTCCAGCAACAGGTGCATGAGACCATCAGAGTGTCATGGAACACTCCTCTCTTTCAATATACAGTCATTCAAATAATAATTCTTCCCTTTTTTCTACCAAAGTGTACAATCTCCCATTTATCTACATTATACTGAATGTGTCATACCTTTGTGCACTCACTGAGCCTGTCCAATCACACTGCAACATCTCTACATCCTCCTCACAGCTCACTCTTCCACCCAGTTCTGTGTTACCTGCAAATTTGGAGCAATTATATTTTGTTCCCTCATCTAAACCATATGCAGTATCCTACTAGTCACAGCCATTGAAAAAAAAGACATTTAATCACACTCTTTGATTTCCCGTCTGCTAACCAACTCTATGTCCACCTTAATACACTACACACAATCCCATGTGCTTTAGTTTTATGCATTAATGTCTTTTGAGGGTCTTCTTTGAAAACCTTCTGAAAGTTCAAATATACCACATCCACTGGCTCACCAATCAACTCTACTAGTTACATCCTCATAGAATTTTAGTTGATTTGTCAAGAATGATTTCCCTTTTGTAAACCCATGCTGATGCATCAGAATCTACCACTCTTCTCTCCGTGCTATGCTGCAAAATCCTTGACAATGGGCTCTAACATCTTCCCCAGTACATGCATCAGACCCACTGGTCTATATTTCCCTGTTTTCTCTATATATCTTTTTAATTAGTGGAATTACATTAGCTATCCTCCAATATATAGGAACTGTTCCAGAGTCTAAAGAATCTTGGAAGATGACCACCAATGCATCCACTATTTCAAGGGTCACTTCTTTAAATACTCTGCAAAGTAAGTTATCTGGCCCTGGGGATTTATCAGCCTTCAATCCCATCAATTTGTTCAACACTATTTCTCTACTAATACAGATTTGCTTCAGCTTCTCCCTCTCACTAAACTCTGTGCTACCCATAACTTCTGGTATGTTATTCATGTCCAAGACAGAAGTGAAATATGGAGTTAGTTCATTAGATATTTCTTGTTCTCCATTATAAATTCCCTCTTTTCTGACTGTAAAGGATCCATATTAGTTTTCACCAATCTTTTTTCTCTCAATAATACCTATAGAACCTTTTAGATTAAATTCTTATGTTCCCCACAGGTTTACTCCCATACTTAATTTCCCCTTCTAAACCAATCCCTTTTCTTTTGTTCTGTCTTCTAAACTGCTTCCAATCCTTAAGTGCTTTTTTTTTTCTTGCCAATTTACATGCCTCTTTTTTGCATCTGATACTAGCTTTGATTTCCCTTGCGAACCATGGTTTGGCCACTGTTCTCTTTGTGTCAAACAAGAATAAACAGTTTTTGTGGTTCACCCATTTGGACTTTGAATGTTTGCCGTTGCTACCCACAGTCATTTCTATCAGGAACATTTCCCAATCCACCATCACCATCCAGCTCTTCCTTCAGCCAGAAACAAGTTTATTTTTTCATTCCACTTCTGCAGTTGATATTTGTTTTTGTGCCTTTGTTCAGACAGAGAAAATGAAACGACAAAAGGAATATGCAACACAAGTTAAAAGCCAGAACATGAAACCAGGCTCCAAACCATCCCCATCTCAGCTTAAACCTCCTCCAGGCATTGAAAACAAGACAAATTCTCGGCGGAAATTGGTGCGTAAAAAATAAAAGCAAACTGTCTTGTATCACTATCATAACAATGTATGATTTGGGATAACAGTGTTATGAAAATAAGATTTTGCAATTAAAGTAGCAATACAGGAAGTCATAGAAACACTTAAAACATTGAAATGCTATTAATTTATTTTAACTGAATCTCAAAACACACACTAAGTCATTGCATCTGATTTTTTTTTTAATTTTGCGAATTTCTTTTTGATGAGTGCCATAGGTGAGACTTCAGATCATTTGCACCTCTGTGCTTTTAGTGCTCAAAAGTGGCATCCATAAGCATGCACAATTACGCAGTGAACTGCCAGTAGGAATCTGCAAGACAGGCAGTTCATAACAATATTCAGCATCAAGTGCTGATTTGACATCAGCATGCCATTTAGAGCTCAACACTTCAGCCACTAGACATTGGAAATGCTCACTTGATCCTTCCATAACAGAACTTGTGTACAATTTGACACCTGCATGATCTCTGCTGTTTGTTCTATCTAAAGGCCTTATTCTCATTGTCTCACACTGCAAAGTTCTGTCTCTTGTTATCTGCAGTGTTTTGGTATCTAACCTGGTAGCTGCAAACATGAAATCAATATTGATATATTTCCATTATTTCTGTTCTTTTGCAATTTCTCCATTTGCTGTCTTAGTTGCACCTCATTGGGAGCTGAGAGGAGAAAGGAACGAGGATACATTTCTGATATGGAGAGGGTGGATTCATGCCTTTCTGCAGATTGTAAATTAGAAGAAAGTACTGGATGATAGGTCCATTGTTGGGATGTTTCATGTGGTCAATGGGAAATTAGATGTGAAATGATAATTGACAAAAAAAAACAAATTTGTAAAGAGATCTCAGCTATCTGTAAGAATAATAGGGTGGTTATGGTAGGGGATTTTAACTTTCCAAACACAGACTGAGACTGCCATAGTGTTAAAGGTTTAGATGGAGAGGATTTTTTAAGTGTGTACAAGGAAATTTTCTGATTCAGTATGTGGATGTACTTACTAGAGAAGGTGCGAAACTTGACCTACTCTTGGGAAATAAGGCAGGGCAGGTTACTTAAGGGGAGCACTTTGGGGCCAGTGACCATAATTCTATTAATTTTAAAATAGTGATTGCAAAGGATAGACCAGACCTAAAAGTTTAAGTTCTAAACTGGAGGAAGGCTGATTTTGACATTATTATGCAAGAACTTCCAAAAGCTGACTTGGGCGCAGAAGTTCGCAGGTAATGAGATGGCTGGAAAGTGGGAAGCCTTCAGAAATAAGATAATTAGAGTCCAGAGACAGTATATTCTGGACTGGCTGGTAGGTGTAGGGAATGCTGGATGACTAAAGAAATTGAGGGTTTGGTTAAAAAAAAGAAGGAAGCCTATTGTCAGGTCTAGACAGGTCAGATCAAGAGAATCATTAGAAGAATGTAAAGGCAGTGGGAGTGTACTTAAGAGCGAAATCAGGAGGGCACAAAAAGGATATGAGTTAGCTTTGACAAATAGATTTAAAGAGAGACCAAAGGGTTTTTACAAATACTTTAAGGTCAAAAGGGTAACTAGGGAGTGAATAAGGCCCCTCAAAAGATCAGCAAGGCAGCCTTTGCGTGAAGACACAGGAGATTTTCCTGTGGAAAAGGACATGGAAGATATAGAATGTAGGGAAATAGATGGTGACATCTTGCAAAATGTCCATATTACAGAGGAGGAAGTGCTGGATGTCTTGAAATGCATAAAAGTGGTTTAATCCCCATAGAACTCACAGAAAGCTAGACAAGTGATTCCTGGGCTCCTTGCTGAGATATTTATATCATCAATAGTCACAGGTCAGGTGCCGGAAGACTGGAGGTTGGCTAATGTGGTGCCACTATTTAAGAAAGGTGGTGATACAATCTTATCATCCATCATCATTTCCGCCACCTCCAAACGGACCCCACCACCAGGGATATATTTCCCTCCCCTCCCCTATCAGCATTCCGAAAAGACCACTCCCTCCGTGACTCCCTCGTCAGGTCCACACCCCCCAACAACCCAACCTCTACTCCCGGCACTTTCCCTTGCAACTGCAAGAAATGCAAAACTTGAGCCCACACCCTCCCCCTTACTTTCCTCCAAGGCCCCAAAGGATCCTTCCATATCCGCCACAAATTCACCTGCACCCCAACACACATTATTTACTGAATCTGCTGCACCCGATGTGGCCTCCTCTATACTGGGGAGACATACCGCCTACTAGCGGAACGTTTCTGAGAACACCTCTGGGACACCCGGACCAACCAACCCAACTACCCCGTGACTCAACACTTCAACTCCCCCTCCCACTCCACCAAGGACATGCAGGTCCTTGGACTCCTCCATCGCCAGACCACAGTAACACGACGGCTGGAGGATTAGCACCTCATCTTCCACCTAGGAACCCTCCAACCACAAGGGATGAACTTAGATTTCTCCAGTTTTCTCATTTCCCCTCCCCCCACCTTGTCTCAGTCCCAACCCTCGAACACAGCACCACCTTCCTAACCTGCAATCTTCTTCCTGACCTCTCCACCCCCACCCCCAATCCGGCCTATCACCTTCACCTTAACCTCCTTCCACCTATCGCATTTCCAATGCCCCTCCCCCAAGTCCCTCCTCCCTACCTTTTATCTTAGCCTGCTGGACACACTTTCCTCATTCTTGAAGAAGGGCTCATGCCCAAAACGTTGATTCTCCTGTTCCTTGGATGCTGCCTGACCTGCTGCGCTTTTCCAGCAACACATTTTTAGCTCTGATCTCCAGCACCTGGAGTCCTCACTTTCTCCTAGCAAAGTTAGATATTATGGAATAGAGGGAGAACTAGCCATTTGGACACAGAACTGGGCGGTACGGTGGCACAGTGGTTAGCACTGCTGCCTCACAGTGCCTGAGACCCGGGTTCAATTCCCGACTCAGGCAACAGACTGTGTGGAGTTTGCACGTTCTCCCCGTGTCTGCGTGGGTTTCCTCCGGGTGCTCCGGTTTCCTCCCACATTCCAAAGATGTGCGGGTCAGGTGAATTAGCCATGCTAAATTGCCCGTAGTGTTAGGTAAAGAGTAAATGTAGGGGTATGGGTGGGTTTCGCTTCGGCGGGTCGGTGTGGACTTGTTGGGCCGAAGGGCCTGTTTCCACACTGTTAGTAATCTAATCTAATCTAAAAAAAAACTGGCTCAAAGGTAGAAGACAGAGGGTGGTGGTAGAGGGTTGTTTTTCAGACTGGAGACCTATGACCAGAGGAGTGCCACAAGGATTGGTGCTGGGTCCACTACTTTTCATAATTTATATAAATGATTTGGAAGTGAGCATAAGAGGTGTAGTTAATAGGTTTACATATGACAGAGAAAGCAAATCCTAGCAGGACTTTTACACTTAATGGTAATGTCCTAGAGACTTTGGAGTGTAGGTTCATAGCTCCTTAAAAGTAGAGTTGCAGGTAGATAGGATAGTGAAGAAGGCATTTGGTAGGCTTTTCTTTATTGGTCAGAGTATTGAGTACAGGGGTTGGGAGGTCATGTTGCAACTGTACAGAACATTGATTAGGCCACTGTTGGAATATTGCATGCAATTCTGGTCTCCTTCCTATCGGAAGAATGTTGTGAAACTTGAAAGGGTTCAGAAAAGATTTACAAGGATGTTGCCAGAGTTGGAGATTTGAGCTACAGGGAAAGGTTGAATAGCCTCGGGCTGTTTTCCCTCGAGGGTTGGGAACTGAGGGGTGATCTTATAGAGGATTATAAAATCATGAGAGGCATGTATAGGGTAAATAGACAATGTCTTTTCCCTGGCATAAGGGAATCCAGAACTAGAGGGCATAGATTTAGGGTCAGAGGGGAAAGATATAAAAGAGACCTAAGGGGCAGAGGGTGGTACATGTATGGAATGAGCTGCCAAAGGAAGTGGTGGAGACTAGTACAATTGCAACATTTAAAAGGCATCTGGATGGGTATATGAATAGGAAGGGTTTGGAGGAATATGGGTCAAGGTTAGAGTGGAAAAGCACAGCAGGTCGGGCAGCATCCGAGGAACAGGAAAATTGACGATTCTGGCAAAAGCTCTTCATCAGCCCATTCCTGTTGAAGGACTTTTGCCCAATACGTCGATTTTTCTGCTCCTCGGATGCTGCCTGGCCTGCTGTGCTTTTCCAACACCACCCTAATCTTGACTGTAACTGCCAGCATGTGCAGTCCTCACTTTCTCCTTTGGAGGAATATGGGTGGGTGTTAGCAGGTTGGACTAGATTGGGTTGGGATATCTGGTTGGCATGGACGCATTGGATCAAAGTGTCTGTTTCCGTGCTGTACATCTCTATGACTGTATAATAAAATGACAGATACCACGTTTCTCATATTGTAAAAGCAAAATGGCACTGGAAGCAGCTAGAGCTTTCCTGTGGATGGAGAAGGTATCCCTGACTAGTTTGCTTGATTTAACTAAGGCTAACCTAATAGAATATGCAAAGGACTTGAAGATTTTATTTCCTGCAGAATGGAAGAAAACATAGATAACTGAAATATTAGAACAACATTTGAGATTGATGAAAATACCTGAGTCAATTCAGTTTGTGGAATTCTAATGGAGAGGAGTAGTTGGAAATGGAATTCCAAGAACAAAGAAGGAGAATTAAATTTGGGAAGGACCGAAAAGGAAATCCAGGTTGTTCTTCGATAATGCGATGTTGCGTTTTTGTGCAATCACGTATCATAGAAAAATCGCATTTTAAAAACAGTGCTTAAATTGGTTCCAATGTAATTGTGTTGTCGCCAACATATGGTTTAAAAGTTTGGGCTTTAGAAACAGTGCCCCCATTTGGTCAATTGTGTTACAGCTAATTCGCAGTAATGAACTGCGCATTATAGCAGAATGACCTGTAGAAATTTTTAAAAATTTGAACTTGAGAAAACTGTTAACAAGTATTTCAGGGAAGAAAAACCAAGAGAGAAAGGGAATACCAATTTAGAAACCTGAAGATTTAAAAAAAATTTGGATACTGAGAAAGGTTCAGACAAGGAAACCCTGAGCCCAATCCAAATTCCAAAAAGGAGATTCTCAAATTTGTACATGTTCTCCTAAAATTTGTGGTAAAGGATGTTCAATAACGTGTCAAAACAAATGAAGAGACTGAAGGAAAACTGGACATTGCTCATCCAAAGTAAGTAGTTAGATCATAACTCCAGAGAATGTTCAGAAATTACTCGTAGATAGGATTGACTAACTCCTGGGTAATAATTTGATGGGAATGAAAATTGTAGCTTCACCCAGATTGCAGAAAGACTGAGTGAGGTTAACAAAATGGAACAGCTACAGGAACAAGTTCCAGGTATTTTTCCTTTGTGTGTGGTGAGCAGAGCAATAGCTAAACAAAGTCAATCACCAGGGATGTGAGAAAGAAGATCGGATATGAGAATAACATCTTCAGACCTGCCACTGACCGTAGCAACCCCAGCAATGACTGTCCCAGTAATGATAATCACCATTTCCTTCATGGGAACTGGACATGTGAAGAACCTCTGCCCTGCAGCTAGTTTCTGCTGCCTCCTGTTTTATGCAACCTTATTCTGCATAAAAGAGGTAAATGTGCCAATGTGTGCTGTGCAGTTTTCAGAACTGCAAGAATGCAAATGTCTGAGACAGTTGCAGGGCTGGAGGAGATGACATAGGAAGGAATTAAACCATGGATTTATTTCATTACATGGATGAGGACTTTAAAATTGAAACTTTGCTGTTGACAGGAAAACTGGTGCAAATTAACCACAGGTAGCAAGTTGTAGTTGATGTCATACTTACATTGAAGACCAACCAGATATGTGTCAGAAAATTCAACAAGGTATCAAAGACATGGCTAAACATTTTACCAATAGGCGAGCTAAGGCAGAGGTAGATTTGGGTAATACTGGAGTGGTGGAAATAAACAGTCTTAGAGATGGCACACATCTGTGTTCAAAAGCTTATATCAGGCTCAAATATGACATCAAATTTGTAATCAGTTTGGTTCAACCTTGAGATAGTTAACAGGATAGACTACAGCCATTACAGGGACAAGAAAATAACTCCAATCTTTTGAATATTTACTTGGAGGAAATTTCTGCTTATCTAGCCCTGGATATCAGATAAATGATTTGCCGATTTAAAAACTGTGAAGGGATCCAAAAGAATGATGATGATGTAGAGTGCTGTTAGGAGAATACATATGCTGTGTTTTAATTACTGAGGAGTATCATCTAAACAGGTAGGTGGAGACCAATGATAGGTCTTTAGGAAATGCCGGAAATAATCGTATGGTAGTGGGAGAGAAGCCATTTGCAAGTGATTCTCTGGTTGAGACTGGACAGATAAAAATGGAACTAGGCGAGTTCAATTCAAGCCAGTTGAGCAGTGGTGGAAAGGCAGAGGATGATGTGGTCAACTATGTCAAAGTCTGAAAGCAGGGTAAAGAGACATAGTTTAATGTAGTCACGCCATCATGTCACCAAGTTGGCATGTTGCCTACAGTGCATTGAACATCAGTGGAATAATTTCACACTGTGACACTGATACCTGTTTTAGGGTCAATTGAATAATATATTGTTTGCAAAATATGACAAAAGTCTAGGATTTCTGAAGAAAAATCAAATCAGATTTGAAACATTAGCTGTGTTCCTCTCTCCACAGGTGTTGCTAGACCTGCTGAGTTTCTCCAGTATTTTTTTGTTTTTATTATGTTGGGCGAGATTTTTAACCTATTACCTCTGGAAATGGATAAAAGGTGTCCTAATTTTAATAATCCTCTACCATTTTATCAAATGTTATTTTACCTCGTTTTGTCTTGCATGTCTGTTTTAACCTCTAAACCTTGAAAAGTGACTTAATACAGTGAGACTAATTCATGAATAGACCTATAAGTAAACCTAAATGTCTAGAAAGTAATTAATTTGCTTGACATCATTTTGAATGTTAGAATCTTGTCATATAAAAAGAAGTCAGCAACCAACTGCTCTGGTTCTTTGAGAGAGCTAGTAAATTAGCCTCACTCCCCTTAAATAAAAATAGAAAATGCTGTATATAGTCAAGTGGACTTCAGATAAATGGTCAGGGACCTTAAGTGTTAATTCTGTTTCTCTAAGCAGTTACTGTCTGACGTACTGTCTGACAACCTTGATGAAGGGTTTATGCCTGAAACGTTGACTCTCTTGCTCCTTGGATCTGCCTGACCTGCTGTGTTTTTCTGCACCAGACTGTTCGACCCCTACTCTCCAGCATCTGCAGTTCTCACTTTGTCCTACTATCTGACCTGCTGAAAACTTCTAAAAAACAGAAAGTTTTCTGTTTTCATTCAGATTTCCAGAACCTACCCTACATTGTTTTTCTATTAGTTCCACTTCCTGACTCTTTCCTCAAGTCCTGAAATTTGCTATCTTTCAAGTTTGAAAGTTACTATTGAGACTGCTTCCTCCACACAAGTTCCACAAGTGCTTTAACCTCTCTGCAGTACTTCTCTGGTCACTTTACAAATTCCAGTTGCAATCTACTCTGCATAATGAAATGTTCTTGTAGAGAGAACCCTATAGTATTTCCACTTTACTGCACAAATAGAGAAAGTTTTCAATGAAAAATAGCAAAATATATTGCACAAATAAATTTATTTCTACAGTGGTTGCGATTGGAGTCCTTACTTCAGGAATCATGATATAGATGCCAGAAGAGTATCTATTCACTATTTAAGGAAACAGCTTCATGGTTTTGTGAAGGGCAGGTCGTGCCTCACAAACCTTATTGAGTTCTTTGAGAAGGTGACCAAGGAAGTGGACGAGGGTAAAGCAGTAGATGTGGTGTATATGAATTTTAGCAAGGCATTCCATAAGGTACCCCATGGTAGGCTACTGCAAAAATTACGGAAGTATGGCATTGAGGGTGCATTAGAGGTTTGGATTAGGAATTGGCTGGCTGGAAGGAGACAGAGGGTAGTAGTTGATGGTATAGGTTCATCTTGGAGTGCAGTTACTAACGGTGTTCCACAAGGATCTGTTTTGGGACCATTGCTGTTTGTCATTTTTATAAATGACCTGGAAGAGGGGCTTGAAGGCTGGGTGAGCAAGTTTGTGGATGATACGAAAGTCGGTGGAGTGGTGGACAGCGAAGAAGGATGTGGCAGGTTACAGCGGGATATAGATAAGTTGCAGAGCTGGGCAGAAAGGTGGCAAATGGAGTTCAATGTAGCTAAGTGTGAAGTCATTCACTTTGGTAGGAGTAGCAAGAAGATAGATTACTGGGCTAATGGTAGGCTACTTGGTAGTGTGGATGAGCAGAGGGATCTTGGTGTCCATGTACACAGATCTCTGAAAGTTGCCACCCAGGTAAATAGTGCTGTGAAGAAGGCATATGGCGTACTGGGCTTTATTGGTAGAGGAATTGAGTTCCGGAGTCCTGAGGTCATGTTGCAGTTGTATAAGACTCTGGTGCGGCCTCATCTGGAGTATTGTGTGCAGTTTTGGTCGCCATACTATAGGAAGGATGTGGAGGCATTGGAACGGGTGCAGAGGAGGTTTACCAGGATGTTGCCTGGCATGGTAGGAAGATCGTATGAGGAAAGGCTGAGGCACTTGGGGCTGTTCTCATTGGAGAAAAGAAGGTTTAGGGGAGATTTGATAGAGGTGTACAAGATGATTAGGGGTTTAGATAGGGTTGACAGTGAGAACCTTTTTCCGCGTATGGAGTCGACTGTTACTAGGGGACACAGCTTTAAATTAAGGGGGGGTTGGTATAGGACAGATGTTAGGGGTAGATTCTTTACTCAGCGGGTTGTGAGTTCATGGAATGCACTGCCAGTATCAGTGGTGGACTCTCCCTCTTTATGGTGATTCAAGCAAGCATTGGATAAGTATATGGAGGTTATTGAGCTAGTGTAGGTTAGGTAGGCTTCGGTCGGCGCAACATCGAGGGCCGAAGGGCCTGTACTGCGCTGTATTTTTCTATGTTCTATGTTCTATCAGCGTTGTTTGACAGCTTGGTGAACAAGAAAGATGCTTCCATGGATGTAACAGTTTCTTTCTTCTGCCATCTCAGGCCATGCCAGGTCTCAGAAATCAATTGTAAAAAAAGTCATTTTTGAAAGTTGATCATGGCAGTAATTCATAACAATTGTAAAACTCTACTTTGCAACCAAAATACAATGAATCATTTAAATGAAACTTGCCCTGTTTCTCTTTGCATAACGATAGGCATTGGAATATGCTAGAAACATCCAGAAACCAAAACCACTCGCAACTAAACCTGGGGATGCTAATGAGAAATCGGAAAGGAGTGAGTTCCCTGAACATAGTCAATATGCACAACTAGACCCATCACACAATATACTTCTTGCAATGCTGCAGCAACGACATGAAAAGGAGAAGCAAATTGTAGCAAGATTCACAGCAATGCATGTGAGCTGATGATAAGTGAATTTGTATTTCAAGTGGAACATCAGACATCACATGAATCACACAGGAGAAACTTTTATTACTATGCTATATATTGTATAATTTATAAACAATTACATGTTGTCATGATTTCACTGTTGAAATATAGTAAATGATGGGCTCACCTTGTATACTGTACAACAGTTGTGATTGAGAAAGTAGTGCAAAATTCTTTGTAAAATACTTTGCAGTTTGTCTTTTCAGGATTTCAAACTATTTAGAGGAGGGATGCGTTGAATGGACTTAGAGAGTTTTTCCAATTTGGCTTAAAGGTTTTGGTGGGGTTCCTATTTTTGAAGCTTGCTTTCTCACCAGAATTAAACTGATGCTTGTAATCTGCAGTCTTGTAGCTCTAGAAAAGTAAATTGTACATTTGCAAACCAGACATTAAGTGTGGCACCTAAGGAAACTACTAAAAGGTACAAAAGTCTGTTCAATGTTGAAGAAATCTTGCTAATTGAGGGCTTAGCCAAATTGATTGTGAACTAAATTTGTAAGTACTCTAAAATTCAAACACTTTTACAAATGACTTTGTACTTTCAATAATGGTTTAGCATTTATCCTTGAGACTAAGAGCTCTTTGGCAATGCCGTTTAAAAAATAATTTAAAAGCCAACAGCAAGAACTCAAACACAGAGGTTATCATGATTTTACATTATCATCAACTTCAAGGTTTGATTTCATTAAACAACTGCATGAGAATTATTACAATATTTCTCATCCTGCATTGTGTTTAACATCTATAAAAAGGACATGTCATGTAATTTTGCCATCTGCAATTAAAATGTGTATATAAATCTCAATCAATATTTATTAATTAAAAATTTCTAGGGTGTGATGCAGGAATAAGGGAGTGGAACTAATTGAATACTATTCCAAAATACCAAACCATGAATGGTGAACCAAATGGCCTTTATCTGTGCTGTTTGATTCTATAAATCCATAATTTACTAGAAAAAAAACCTTTAGAAGGATAGGAGCTCCTATATAAAGTAAATTACCTCAGATGATTATTCAAAATACTTTGTCAGTTTAATTTAGCTGAGTGCTCTGCATAACAATAATCTTCTTTGTGATTGATCTTAATATTGATAGAGATAAAGCCTATCAAGTAGAAGTCACAAACAGGTAGTGCTGGGGCAAAGCAATATATTCGGTTGCAACTGAACTCTGGCAACATTAAATGATATATCAGAATACACATTGTGTCTGACATCCACTCTGCCTGTTCTTGAAATAATATGTATGCACAACAGCAAGTTTATTGTTTCCATGTGATTTTATTTTTTAAGTGGCAGGTCAACTTGAAACTTGTTCTTTCTGTCTCCAGGCCCATACAGGTGTCTATTTTCCTTTGTTTGCTAATTTTAATGAAAAAGTCTGCATTTACCTGTGATTTATTTATGTTTTTAATTTAAAATAGTGAACAATAATATTGATCCCTGGTGTTTGAATAACTCCAGCTGACTTTAATATTCCCAGACTACTGCTGTAGGACTTCCTAACCCTCATTATTTTATTGCATGTATTTTGAAAATATTTCATTTATTACCAAATGAAGCTAAAACATACCATTTAATTGAATTAATATATTACTTTGCTCCTTGTAATACATTACTTCCCACTGAATAGCCCAAATATATCAGTTTCCTGAGTTGCCACACTGTTGCCTCACAGCGCCAGGGTTTGATTCCACCCTCAGGTAACTGTATGAGTGGAGTTTGCACATTCTCCATGTGCCTGCGTGGTTTCCTCCTGGTGCTCTAGTTTCCTCCTACAGTCCAAAAATGTACAGCTTAGGTGGGTTGGCCATGCTAATTTACCCATAGTATCTGGGGATGTGCAGGTAGGTGGATTAGCCACAGAAATACAGAGTGACAGGGATAGGGTAGTTCTCGGTGGGTTGCTCTTCAGAGGGTTGGTGTGAACTCAATGGGCCAAAAGACCTGTTTCCACACTGTAGGAATTCTACAGAAAATTATTCCCTTTGCCCTTCTAAACAGTCAGAAATTGGGTAATGCAATTGAGTCTACTGTAAGCAGACAGCATCTACAGAACAGATGAGGTTGTACTACCAGAATAAAGTTATTTTAACTTTGTTGGTCACATAATATCGATATGTAATATATGCAATAAAATATGCTTGTCCATTATGTATTAAATGAAGGATGAGCTTTTTTTTTACACAGTTTAATATGTATAATCTTTATAAATATGTACTAAATAGCATTTGCTTGTATCTTTAAGTTTCTTTTATTAAATTATGTCTAATTTCATAATGTTCAATCACCAACAGAGTGTACACTTGATCTGCAAGGTATACTAGTACTCGATCTTTACAAATGTCAATGATTTATTTAACCTAGGCAGTTCAACTATTCACTTTTTGTGATAGATGCCAGTCAGTTAAAATATTTTCTCCTCTTTGGCTGTCTATGCATCTTTATAAATTGAGCACAGGAGGCCATTAGTGAACTGTTTCAGTGCCACTCTGAAACTGAACATTAAGACAAACAGGAATGCAACTTTGGGTCTTTTATTACCTTTTCTACTTCCAACTTTTAGTTAAGCATAAAATTTCTTGACCATAGCAGCCCAGCTGAGATTATGAACTCAACACATATATAATCATAAGCATAAACTCACCCAATGTGAAGGAGCATGAGGAACCCAGTATAGTTCCCTGAAAAGTTTGCTAATTCACCCAGAGTATTTCAGTTCAATGATTTAATGTGTAATTTTGTGGTAACTTGTATTTTCTTTTTTAGAAAGTGCCTTCAAAACGAGCACAAGACAACATAATGGATTCAAACCAATCTAAAATCAGACATTTCAGGGGACCACCATGTTTAGTATTGAATTGAGGTACATGCACATCTATGCTGAAAACAGTCAGCTCAACCTTACCAATCCTGTCTCGTCCCCTGTACTTTCTCTGAATTATCTGACCATTTGTCTAATGTTCAGAAACAAAAATAGAAGTTGCTGGTAAAGCTCAGCAAGTCTGGCAGCATTTGTGAAGAGAAATCAGAGTTAATGTTTCGGGTCCGATGACCCTTCCTCAGAACTGATGGTACCTCGGAAAATGTTGGTTTGTATGCAGAAGCTAGTGTGAGGGGTGGGAGTAGGAAATGAACGATAGGTAAGGATAGAGCCCATAGAGAGACAAGAACAGTTGGACAGACAAAAGACTGGATAACGATCTGCATGGGAGAGTTAATGGAGATTGTTAGTGGCTAACAGTAGGTAGTCTATAATGGCATACTATGTGGTAACAAGGGCCTGGTTGTGTGGTAGGAGGCTAGGACATGGGGGAGTTCAGGCCCTAATATTATTGAACTCGATATTGATCTTGAGGGCTACAGGATCCCCAAGTGGAAAATGAGGTGTTGTTCTTCTAGGTTGCGCTGGAACACTGCAACAAGCCTGACAAAAGAAATGACCAGGGAACAGGGTATTGTATTGAAATGGAAGGCAACTGGAAGCTCAGGGTCTTTTTTGCGGGCAGAATGAAGCTGTTCTGCAAAGTGGTCACTCAGTGTACACTTCTTTCCCTAGTGTAAAGATAACCACATTGTGAGCAGCAGATCCAGTAGACTAGATTGTGAGAACATAGAACATAGAAAAATACAGCGCAGTACAGGCCCTTCGGCCCTCGATGTTGCGCCGACCAAAGTCTACCTAACCTACACTAGCCCAATAACCTCCATTTGCTTATCCAATGCCCGCTTAAATGACCATAAAGAGGGAGAGTTCACCACTGCTACTGGCAGGGCATTCCATGAACTCAAAAGTTCAGGTAAAGTGCTGTTTCACCTGGAAGGTGTGTTTGGGCCCTTGGATACTAAAGAGGAGGTAAATGGGCTGGTGTTATATGTTTAGTGGTTGCAGGGGAAGGTGCCATGGGGCTGAGGAGGGATGTTGGGAGTGAAGGAAAAGTGGACCAGAGTGTCCCAGAGGGAACGGTACTCTCGAAAGGTGGACAAGGGAGGAGAGGGGAATATGTATCTGGTGGTGGCATCTCTCTGGAGGTGGTGGAAATGGTGGTTGATTATTTTCTAGATGTGGATGCTGGGATGGTAGGAAAGAACAAGGTGAGCTTTATCACTGTTGCAAGAGGGGCAGAAAGGATGTGAAAGCAGAAGTGTGGGAGATGGGTTGGACCCAGTTGAGGGCCCTGTGGACAACGATGCTGGGGAATCCTTAGTTGAGGAAGAAGGTGCATGTTTCAGAGGCTTCCTTAACACAGTTGGCCTCAGAAACATATGTGACAGAGACAGGGATTGGGAAATAGAATGGAGTCTTTACAGGAAACAGGGTGCGAGGATGTGTGGTTCAGGTAGCTGTGGGAGTTAGTGGGTTTGTAGTGGATATTATTGGCCATTTCTCCCCAGAAATGGAAACAGCGATGTTGAGGAAGGGAGGAGTCAGAGATAAATCAGGTGAAAGTGAGGGCAGGATGAAAATTGGAAGCAAAATTGATTAATTTTTCCATCTTCACCACCTCCAGCAAGATGCCACCACAAAACACATATTCCCCACCCCTCCCTTGTCTGCAATCTGCATGGATTATTCCTTCTGGGACATCCTGATCTACTCTTCCTTCACTCCCTACAACCCCCACCCCACAACCCCACTGAAGCTTTCCCTGTACCACTGAAGATGTAACACCTGCCCATTTTCCTCCTCCCTTCTCAGTGACCAAGGGCCCAAACATACCTTCCAGCACTTCTCCCAATCTAGTCTACTGCTTTTGCTGTTCACAGTATTGTCTCCTCTATATTGGGGAAATAAATTGTACACTGGGTGACGTCTCCGCAGAACATCGACATTCTGCAGAAAAGACTGAGCTGGCAGGCTTTAACACACCACCCTTTTCCCTGGCCAACATCTCTGTCTAAGGCTTGTTGCAACGCTTCAGCCTACAGCCCTATGGACTCAATATTTAGTTCAATAATTTTAGGGCCTGAACTTTCCCATGCCCTAGTCTCCTACCACACATACCAGGCCTTGTTATCACATAGTCTGTCATTACGCATTAACTAGTGTTAGCCACTAACAGTCACCATTAACAGCTATTCACCCTCCCAGGCAGATTGTTATCCCCTCTTTTGTCTGTCAACTGTTCTTCTCTCTCTTTGGGCTCTATCCCTACCTATTGTTCACTCCTTACCCCATTTTCCCCACCCTATCTTCTGTATATAAACCGACATTTTCCTAGGTACCATCAGTTCTGAGGAAGGGCCATCAGACTTGAAATGTTAACTTTGATTTCTCTTCACAGATGCTACCAGACATGCTGAGTTTTTCCAGCAACTTCTGTTTTTTGTTTCTAATTTACAGCATCTGTAGTTCTTTCAGTTTTTGTCTAACATTCAGTACTGGATGAGCAGAAATTTCCTCTACCTATCTGTTGGGAAGGTAAAGCTTTTGGTCCTCTCCATAAATTGCATTCCTTAGTCACTGCTCAGATCCTTCTTGATAACATGTCTGAGACTGAAATAGATTGTTCATAATCTTTGCGTTATATTTGACTCTGATATGAGCTTTTAATGACATATTCACATCTTCACGAACACACCTACTTTAAACTCTCCAGCATCACCAGACTCTGTCTCTGCCTCAGCTCATATCGTGCTAAAACATTCATTCACTCTTTTCAGCCTGTGTTTAATTCCAATGCACACTTAACTGACCTCTCATCTTCCACCTTCCATGTGTTCGAAATCATTCTAAATTGTCCTGCTCATTTGCTAGCTCTCTTTCAGTCTAATTAACCGATAACCCCCATTCTCACTTATCATATGTTAACCCCTGGCTAAGCAATGCTGCCATTTTAAAAAATGTTAGTATTTATTCTAAATCCCTCCATAGCCACGTGTAATTGAATGTCAAATCAAGTAGCTCTAATAAAACTGGAATCAATGGGAATCAGAAGGGGGGACATCTCTGTTGACTACAGTCATACTGAGTACAAAGGAAGATGGTTGTGGTTATTAGATATTTGTCACCTCAGTTCCAAGACATCTCTTCCTCATGATAGTGTCCTAGACCCAACAATTTTCAGCTGCTTCATCAGTGGTTTTCCTTCCATCATAACATCAGAAGAGCGAGGTTTGCTGATAATTGCACAACATGCAGCACCATCCATGACTCCACCAATACTGAAGCAGTCAATGGGAAATGCAACAAGATCTGGAACAATGTTCAGGCTTGGGCTGAAAAGCAACAAGTGACATGTGCATTGGATAATGACTATCTACAACAAAAATGAACATAGAGTCATTGAGATGTACAGCATGGAAACAGACCCTTCGGTCCAACCCGTCCATGCCGACCAGATATCCCAACCCAATCCAGTCCCACCTGCCAGCACTCAGCCTATATCCCTCCAACCCTTCCTATTCATATACCCATCCAAATGCCTCTTAAATGTTGCAATTGTACCAGCCTCCACCACATCCTTCGGCAGCTCATTCCATAAACATACCACCCTCTGTGTGAAAAGGTTGCCCCTTAGGTTTCTTTTATACCTTTCCCCTCTTACCCTAAACCTATGTGCTTTAGTTCTGGACTCCCAAACCCCAGGGAAAAGACTTTGCCTATTTATCCCATCCATGCCCCTCATAATTTTGTAAACCTCTATAAGGTCACACCTCAGCCTCCGATGTTCCAGGGAAAACAGCCTCAGCTTGTTCAGCCTCTCCCTGTAGCTCAGATCCTCCAACCCTGGCAACATCCTTGTAAATCTTTTCTGAACCCTTTCAAGTTTCACAACATATTTCCGATAGGAAGGAGACCAGAATTGCACGCAATATTCCAACAGTGGCCTAACCAATGTCCTGTACAGCCGCAACATGAACTCCCAACTCCTGTACTCAATATTCTGACCAATAAAGGAAAGCATACCAAATGCCTTCTTCACTATCCTATCTACTTGTGACTCCACTTTCAAGGAGCTATGAACCTGCATTCCAAGGTCTCTTGGTTCAGCAACACTCCCTAGGACCTTACCATTAAGTGTATAAGTCCTGCTAAGATTTGCTTTCCCAAAATGCAGCACCTCACATTTATCTGAATTAAACTCCATCTACCACTTCTCAGCCCATTGGCCCATCTGGTCAAGATCCTGTTCTAATCTGAGGTAACCCTCTTCGCTGTCCACTACACCTCCAATTTTGGTGTCATCTGCAAACTTACTAACTGTATCTCTAATGCTCGCATCCAAATCATTTATGTAAATGACAAAAAGTAGAGGGCCCAGCATCGATCCTTGTGGCACTCCACTGGTCACAGGCCTCCAGTCTGAAAAACAACCCTCCACCACCACCCTCTGTCTTCTACCTTTGAGCCAGTTCTGTATCCAAATGCCCAGTTTTCCCTGTATTCATGAGATCTAACCTTACTAATCAGTCTCCCATGGGGAACCTTGTCGAACGCCTTACTGAAGTCCATATAGATCACATCTACTGCTCTGCCCTCATCAATCTTCTTTGTTACTTCATCAGAAAACTCAATCAAGTTTGTGAGACATGATTTCCCACACACAAAGCCATGTTGACTATCCCGAATCAATCCTTGCCTTTCCAAATACATTAACATCCTGTCCCTCAGGATTCCCTCCAACGATTTGCCCACCACCGAGGTCAGACTCACTGGTCTATAGTTCCCTGGCTTGTCCTTACCACCCTTCTTAAACAGTGGCACTGGTAATCAGCGCACTCGCTCTGCCACAGTAAATACTGATGCAAAATACTCATTTAGTATCTCCCCCATTTTCTGTGGCTCCACACAAAGGCCGCCTTGCTGATCTTTGAGGGGCCCTATTCTCTCTCTAGTTACCCTTTTGTCCTTAATATATTTGTAAAACCCCTTTGGATTCTCCTTAATTCTATTTGCCAAAGCTATCTCATGTCCCTGTTTTTCCTGCCTGATTTCCCTCTTAAGTATACTCCTACTTTCTTAATACTCTTCTAAGGATTCACTCGATCTATCCTGTCTATACCTGACATATGCTTCCTTCTTTTTCTTAACCAAACCCTCAATTTCTTTAGTCACCCAGCATTCCCTATAGTTACCAGCCTTCCCTTTCACCCTGACAAGAATATACTTTCTCTGGATTCTTGTTTTCTCATTTTTGAAGGCTTCCCATTTTCCAACTGTCCCTTTACCTGTGAACATCTGCCTCCAATCAGCTTTTGAAAGTTCTTGCCTAATATCGTCAAAATTGGCTTTTCTCAAATTTAGAACTTCTAATTTTAAATCTGGTCTATCCTTTTACATCACTATTTTGAAACGAATAGAATTATGGTCACTGACCCCAAATTGCTCCCCCACTGACACCTCAGTCACCTGCCCTGCCTTATTTCCCAAGAGTAGCTCAAGTTTTGCACCTTCCCTAGTAGGTACATCCACATACTGAATCAGAAAATTGTCTTGTACACACTTAAGAAATTCGTCTCCACCTAAATCTTTAACACTATGGCAGTCCCAGTTGATGTTTGGAAAGTTAAAATCCCCTACCATAACCACCCTATTATTCTTACAGATAGCTGAGATCTCCTTACAAGTTTGTTTCTCAATTTCCCCCCCACCTTACTAGTTTAAATCCTCCCAAGCAGTTCTAGCAAATTTCCCTGCCACTATATTAGTCCCCTTCCAATTTAGATGCAATCCGTCCTTTTTGTACAGGTCACTTCTACCCCAAAAGAGATTCCAATGATCCAAAAATGTGAATCCTTCTCCCATATACCAGCTCCTCAGCCATGCATTAATCTGCTCTATCCTCCTATTCCTGCCCTCACTAGCTCATAGCACTGAGAGTAATCCAGATATTACTACCCTTGAGGACCTCCTTTTTAAATTTCTACTTAAGTCTCTGTAATCTCCCTTCAGAGTCTCAACCTTTTTCCTTCCAATGTCATTGGTTCCAATGTGGACAATGACCTCCTGCTGGCCCCTCTCCCCTGTGAGAACATTCTGCACCCTCTCTGAGACATCCTTGATCCTGGCACCAGGGAACAACACACCATTCTGCTTTTTCTCTGCTGGCCACAGAAACGTCTGTCTATACCTTGGACTACAGAATCCCCTAACACAATTGATCTCTTGGAAGCCGGCGTACCCCTCGTTGCATTAGAGCCAGTCTCAATACCAGAAACTTGGCTGTTTGTGCTGTGTTCCCCTGAGAATCCATCACCCCCTACATTTTCCAAAACAGCATACCTGTTTGAAATGGGTATATAGACAAAAGACTCCTGCTCTAGCTGCCTACCTCTCTATATGAGTTAACCCATCTATATGACTGCATCTGAGACTTTCCTCCCTTTCTATAACTGCCATCCATCACATACTGTAGCTGTTGCAAATTCCTCATTGCTTCTATTTGTCTCTCCAACCGATCCACTCGATCTGATAAGATTTGCATCCAACAGCATTTATGGCAGATATAATCTGCAGTAACCCTTAAAGTCTCTTTAAACTCCCACATCTGACAAGAAGTACATATCACTGCAAAGGCCATTTTTGCTCCTTCACAATCTACAGACCCAGAAAATAACACCGTCTTATTCCTCTACAAACACTGACCCAGGTTAAATTAATAGCTATGGCTTATATTTTAAGTTTAATCAAGAGATTTATCTCCAAAAACATATAATCAAGAAAGAATCCACTGTACCCACTACTGCAGCCTTTCTATTGGACAGACTTAAAACAACAATTAACTTATCTGATTCTGTGCTGTGAACTTCACCCAACAGTTCCCCCAAGATTAGATGTGAATTTCACTGTTTGTTAATTTTCCCAGATGCACTCCTATATTCAGCGATACACAAATTCAAACAGCAAAGGCGGTAACTGTGCAGATTTATTTTCTCTCACTCTCTCTCTCTCTCTCTCCTGCACTGTCCTCACCATGTGCTTCCTTTGTCTGCCCTTCTCCTTTTAAACTGCTGTTGTTTTGACTTTTTTTTCCAAAGTTCCAGAACAACGCATATAAAACAGTAATTGCTGCTCATGGAATTCAAGGAAATCACCTCCGACACCTAAAATACCCAAAAAAAAAAGGAGCAGCTCTTACGGCCAGAAATTTTTCCCATTCTCCATCTTGGATTACCCAGAATCCTCAAACCATCACTCCCTGACATTCAATGGCATTAATATTATTAAATCCCTACCATCAACATCCAGGGGTTTATTATTAACCAGAAACTGAACTGGACAACCCGTATAAGTACTGTGGCTGCACAAGCAGGTCAGAGGCTAGAACTCCTGCAACAAGTAACTCACCTGACTCTCCAAAGACTGTCTAACAATTACAAGTGTCAAGTCAGGATTGTGATGCAATGCTCCACACTTGCCTAGATAAGTGCAGCTCAAAAAATATTCAAGAAACTTAACGCCATCCAGGATAAAACAGCCATTTGGTTAACACCACATCCACAAAAAATCTACTCCCTCCATCACTGATGCTCAGTAGCAGCAATGTGTACTATCTACAAGATAAACTGCAAAAATTCACCAAGGCTCCTTAGACAGTACCTTACAAACACAAGGACAGATAGATGGGAACACCACCCCCTGCAAGTTCCCATCCCCCCAAGCCACTCACTGTTCTGATTTGGAAATATTTTGCCAGTGTTTTCTGGCTCAAAATCTAGGAACTGCCTTCCTAACCATGTTGTTAGGGTGCCTACACCATATGGACAGCAGCTATTCTAGAATGCAACTCACTACTACTATCTCAAGGTCAACAAGAAACAGGAAATAAATATTGGGGCAGCCAGAAACAGCCATGAATGAACTAATACAATACCTCATTGCTCTTCTGTAACCTCCTTCACCTTTGCAGTTCTTCAACATAACTGCACTCCTCTAAATCTGACCTCTTCACAGCCGCCAATTTTAATGGATCCATTATTGATAGCTTGCTATTTCATCGCCAAGGCCCTAAGAGTCATACAATACAGAGACAGACCATTCAGCCAAACTTGCCTAGACTAATAAAGTTTCCAAAACTGAACTAGCCCAATTTGCCTACAATTGGCCCATATCCCTTTAAATCTTTCCTACCAATCTATCTGTCTAAATGTCTTTTAAATGTCGTAATTGTATCTACCTATACCATTTCCTTTCACAGCCCATTCCATATACACACACCCTGTGTGCAAACGTTGCCTCTCAGGTCCCTTTCAAATCTTTCTCCTCTCACCTTAAACCTATGCCCTCTGGTTCTTGACTCCCCTACCCTGGGGAAAAGACGATGATTCATCCAAACTGTGCCCCTTCTAACTTATAAACCTCTGTGAGGCCATTCCTCTGCCTCCTACACTGCAAGGGAAAAACTCCCAACCTATCCAGCTTGTCCTTATAACCGAAAATCTCCAGACTTGGTACCATCATTGTAAATGTTCATCTGCATCCTTTCCAGTTTAATAACATCCTTCCTATAGCAGGGTAACCAGAATTGTTCTCAATACTGTGGGTGGCACAGTGGTTAGCACTGCGGCCTCATAGTGCCAGAGACCTGGGTTCAATTCCCGCCTCAGGTGACTGACTGTGTGGAGTTTGCACGTTCTCCCCGTGTCTACATGGGTTTCCTCCGGGTGCTCCGGTTTCCTCCCACAGTCACAAAGATGTGTGGGTCAGGTGAATTGGCCACGCTAAATTGCCCGTAGTGTTGGATAAGGGGTAAATGTAGGAGTATGAGTGGGTTGCGCTTTGGCGGGTTGGTGTGGACTTGTTGGGCCGAAGAGCCTGTTTCCACACTGTAAGTAATCTAAGCTACTATAAATGTGGTCTTTTACAGCCGTAACATGGCATCCCAACTCCTGATCTCAAATGCTTTGACCGATGAAGGCAAGCATGCCAAATGCCGCCTTCACCAGCCTGTCTACCTGTGATGTCACTTATAAGGAACAATGTGCCTTGTAACCCTAGGTCTCTCTCTGTTTGACAACATTCTCCAGAGTCTGACCATTAACTGTGTAAGTCCTGTCCCTAGCCTCTGGAATTTGCTCCCTAAATTTCTCTGCCTCGCTACCTCTCTTCCTTGTTTCAAGTCACTTGTGGAAATTGATCACCTGCTTTGACTTTTGCAGCTCTTTCAAATCTTTGGGTTCCTACTGGGATTTGTATGACGCATCATTGGGATGTTGTTCAAAGTACAAATACCTGTTGTTATTTAATTGAACACTTTTATGATTTGATCGTTGTTGGTTCCCACTAGGAACCCAAAGAAGTTAATTTCACATACTTGAAACATCATCTTTAATGGAAATCCTTTTTTTCATATAGCCATGCTAAGTGTTATGAATGTGTAATAGCAGAATGAGATCACCCGAGTTGACCGACCTTCCCTTTTCATGATTTCACTACATTTTAATGAGATGATCTTTCCTGCACATCTATTTTGCTGTTCAAGTCTTGATGCACATGTTCCCATTTGGCTGCTTTTACCTTAAAATTAATGTGTTTAAAGTTGTTGGGAGTAGGAGTTTTAGGACGAATCTTTTAAGGTTTTTTTTTGGCTTGTTCACTACCGCTGGTGGTGTTTAGAGTGGCCTGACCCAACTTTTGTACCTTAAAATCGATTGCTTCCTCCTCAGCTTCCAATCAGTTCCGGCTCCTCGCGGTCAAAGTTGACAACTTCAAAGTGTGTCAGAGACGGACCAGCCGCAATATAATGGTAATTCCTTCATTCCACAGGTCAAATTAATTAGTTAGCAGGTAAGCCAAACAAATGCACAATTTGCTGGGCAGATACAGAGTCACTCACCCCAATGTGTCTGTGGAGCATCAGAAGTGGTAGGACGTTCAACATTGCTATCAAACTAGGGAAATGAGTATTTTTATTAATAGAGTGCAGGATCAAGCAAAGCTATTGTTACAGTTCAAATTAATGAATCTTAATGGATGCAGACTGATAACGTTATTACATATAGAGCGACCACTCTCCCGCCTGCTGTACTCCGTCCACTCTTTATCTGTCTCGTTCCTCTGGCTTGTGCACCTGCTGCTATATTGAGCCAGAATTAAATGGCCTTTCACAACCTAAGTATCAACATATTTTCTCATTCGTGGCTGGTTCTGCAAATGGGTCACAAAATGATGACACTTTGAAGCGGTTCTGATTAGGCACAAACTTGTTGCCTGTACTTAAAAGTGATAATCCCCCCATAATACAAATCTGAAGCACCTATTTCTTTAATGGAACCTTTAGATGAATATCAAAGAGCTATTTACTCATATGTAATATTTTAATTAGATTGCATTCCCTATTTAACCCATCACGGACCCTTTGATGCTCTGTGTGTATTTAGTGTTTAGCCTCAGATGCGAGCGGTAATAAATGCCGGACCTTTTGATTTAATGAGAAATCTGCCTTTCCAGTTCGACTCTGTTTGCATCCCTTTATTCCCTGACTATAGAATTTAGTTAATTGAAGGAGTCTCTTACCACCACACATTAAGGAGGCCAAATTAACATCCCTTTTCTGATTATGTAGCACAGGCAGACGTTGCCTCTTTGAAGTGAAGTCTGAATTGAAGTAGACAGCAGTGCTCTGAAAATGAGCTGATGGCCTTGTTATTAGGATAAAATGCAGATGCACCCCATGTGCTACAAAATGCTTAATCTCTTAATTGATCACCCTCTGCACGATCCGTACACTACTTTTTATTTTTAAAGATTGTCAACGTATCAAAGTCGCATTTTGGAAAATGAAATATTTTGGCTTACCAAAGCATATACAAGTCCAATTGAAATATCCAGCTTCCCCAACGTAGTATTTTTGAATGTGAGACAAAATTATTCCTGACATTTCACAATCATTGAAATTTCAAAAGGTGCTGTTGTAGTTGCTATAACTGTATGCCTTTCAGTGGAAAGGGAATCTTTTGATCTTTATGCTGATAAATGATAATGCAAATGCATTCCCTGACTGAATAGGTGTAATTTGCACAAAAAGAACTGTAGAAGGAAATGACTAACATGCATCTGTGAAAAGAAAGAGCTAATTTTATAAATAAAGAAAACAAACGGTGGGGAGGGACGAGGCTAACTAAACTTAGTGTCTGTCCCCTTTTCATGGGCAAGACTAGAAATGGCAATGTTTACACAGACAACCTGCAGAAACCAGATAATTTAGAATCAATCCTACAGGAAGTAGATTAAACTAATCTGCATTGTAATAGGTCTTTTGTAGCCTGTTGGTGTTGCTCATATGGTTACAGCAAAAATTAGGTTAGAAATTATGGGGCAGACAGTAAACTTTTTAACAGATCCGATGTTGAACTATGGGGCAGAGCACAGGACATTGCTAAAGGTAGGAGAATGGAATGCACAAATAGTTTAAAATGAAGAAAAGGTTATTCTAATAGTATAAACAATAATAATATAAATTGTGGTTTACTTGGGGACGGAATAATCAGCAGTACTAATCGTAATTTATAAATACTTTTAAATGGCAGCACTGAAAATATTATTGTTTCACAAGGTTGTTACTTGTCTACGATGCTTTCAGTTAATTTTGAGAAATAAATTGTTATTGATTACAGTTTATACTTTTTTTTAATTTAAAAGTTTTCAATTTCAAAGTCGCACCTGCCCCAAGTGAGTGCTCTTCAGGTAAGAAATACACCAAGACCAATGAGAATACAACAAGATAGTACAAATACTAATACAGATTTGGTTTCATCATTCCTCTGATTTCCTTTTGCCTTGTTGAAGATACTGATCTGTACAATATCCACAAATATTTTGAGTAACTTTTCATGTCAGAGTCTAGTTTATTAATGTTGTTATATTCACTGAGAATAACACTAACACAGATGGAAGCAAAGAAATAGTTTAGGATGACTGGAGGTAAAGAGTTAGTAAAAGGTTAGTGGTGCTCAAAACAGTAAAATCACCTGGTCTGAATTCAACACATCCGAGACAAACAAGGAAAGTAAGAGTGGAAATTGCTGAAATTCTGGCCTTAAATATGGGAATGGTACTAGAAGCCTGGAGACTTGCAGATGTTATGACTCAATCCAAAAAAGAGAAAGGGGCAAACCTGACAGGTAAGTCAGTCTAAATAGGGAATTTCTTAGGGATATTATTCTGAGTCAAAATTAATTGATGCTAAGAAAAATATCTTTTGAAGGAAGTCAGTCCAGATTTGTTAAAGGCAAATTTACTTGACTAACTGGATTGAGTTTCTTTCATTAAATAATGGGAAAGTGCTATGAGGATATGACATTTCATATTCTGCATATAGACTTCTAAAAGAAGATCGATATAGTGCCACAAATTAAACTTGACTTAAAAATTGAAGTGAAAGGAGAACTGGTTGCATAGATTTGATGTTGGATAAGGTACAGAAAGAATTGAATGCTTGTTTTTCAGAGTGGAGAGGATTGCGCAGCAATTTCCACTGTGGCACAGTTTTGGGACCTCTGTGCTGTTTGATATTACTGATTTGGATATGCTTAGCATGGCTATTGCTGCTGAGCAACAATTAAAATTGCAAAACCATTTGCTTCCTGATAGTTGTTCAAAAACATTTTTTCAGCTGTTGACTTAAAACATTAGCTCATGTTGTGTCAAACTTTGTTTCACAATGTACACAACACATGACTCAATGTACATTTAAATATAATGTATAAAATGCATGCAGGTGACATTTATGAAAGAAATGACAACAACCAAAATTTTGAAGTGTAGTGGTGAACAAAAGTTGTAATCAAAAGACAAAAATAACAACAATGGATGGGAAAACTGAATAAGCTTAAAAACATGTTGCTCTTTGGTGTCCCTGTGAACTGCTGTAAGTGGTGAATGACGTATTCAAATCTGTTATAACGCTAATCACTGTATTGCTATGCTATATATTTTGACAGCTGTAAATGCATTTCAGAATGTTTTGGACTAATTGATGTAAGTGGGGTATGGATTGTTTGTAGCTGAGAGATTAATAATCAGTTATATGTTCTTTTTAAGTAGTTTGAATGCAGTTAAAGAAAAATATCTTTTAGTATTTTCATAGAAATATACACATTTTCTGAAAAAGTTACATTCAGCCACATAAGTGTGGAATTGGATCATTTGGTAACACCTCTGAAGGTCTGGTAGGACACTATGACTACAGGACAAAATAATTCATCATGTTCTGGTCGAAGGATTCGCTGTTTCTGAGTTTACATCTCAAATTTGAATTGATAGTGTAATGACTTACACAACATGGTGTGAAGCTATTACAAAGACCTAAAGAGTAAACTGAAAGCAATCAATGATGACCAATGTAGCGATCAGAGTCAGCTGGGAAAATACCTCAGCTAAATAACTCAGCTATGTCAAACTGGAGCTACAACTAAAGTCTGGGATCTTGGAATGCAGTATAGAAATATGGCTAAGATTTGATCTGTCAAGCAGATTATGATTTATTTTCCCCCTTTTTATATTAAGATTGGGGTTGAGTATTTCCCCATTCCATCTCTTGTTGGACTTTGAATTTGTGAGGTTATCAACAACAGTGTAGTAAAATTAAACCTGGAGAAGGATTTATTTCATCCATTTTTAGATGTGAGAGGAGTTCCTTGCAACACAAACGTACTATGAGATACGGAATCAGAACAGATAAAGGCATTATTCAATTAATAATGACATTCTTGCAAAACAGCTGAGGGATGCAAGTTCATTACTGTTCCTGTTTTTTTTCAAGATGAAATCTAAAAATCCAAACATAGGCCAACACATTGACACTCTACCTGACGCATATCTCTAGTCGTATGTTGGGAATCGAACAATCTGGAAAATGGAAAGACAAAAGTAATGCTCAAAAATGTCTTGTCTGTAGTTGAGATCAAGGAAATTGAAAGGCAAGGAGAGGTGATACATTCATGGGTGGGTAGGAAAGTTTTACTGAAAGGAGAAATTTAAGCAGATCAGGATGGCAATGAACCCATGGAGAGGACAGAAGGGGATGTGATTATAATGACATTAGATTAAAAAATGTTTTTTTATTCATGGGATGTGGGTGTCACTGGCTTCATCAACATTGACTTCTCATTCCTAACTGCCCTGGGGTACATTGTGGTGACCTACGTTCTTTGAGTATGAGGATATCCACATTGCTGTTAGGATTTTGATCCAGCGACAGTGAAGGAATAATGATAGAGTTCCAAGTCAGGACGTTGTGTGACTTGGAGACAAACTTGCAGGTGGGGTGTTCCCATTGCCTGTACTACCCTTGTCCTGAGGCACTAGTAGTGATCACCAGTGTGGAAGGTGGTATCAGGGGAGCTTTGGTGAGCTACTGCAAAGCATCTTGTAGATAATTGCAGTTGCTATGTGTTCTGCACCGAAGGGAGTGACTGTTGAAAGTAGTGGTTTGGGTGCCAGTCAAATAGATTGCTTTGGCCTAGATAGTGTCAAGCTTTGTGAGCCTTGTTTGAGCTGCACTCATCCAGGCAAGTGGAGAGTATTCCATCACTGCCCTGACCTAGGCCTTGTAGATAATAAAAGCTATACTGGGGAGACAAAAGTTAAGTTATTCACCACAGAATTCATAGCCTCTAGCCTGCCCTGGTAATCATAATATTTATATGGCTAGTCCAGATCAGTTTCTTGTCAATGGTAACCCTAGCGGATAATGATAGTAGGGGATTCAGTGATAGTAATGACATTGAACATTAAGAAGTAAAGGTTAGATTCTCTCTTGTTGAAGATAATCATTGCCTGGTATTTCCATTATGCAAATCCTACTTCCCACTCATCAGTCAGATGTTGTCTAGGTCTTGCTGCATATGGACACCTGAAGAATTGTTAATGGTACTGAACATTGTGCAATCATCAGAGACCATCCTTACTTGAGAACTGCAGTCAGCAGTGGACAAAATGCTTAATTAAGAAGTTGAGACTGAATAAAACAAAATGCTTTAATTAGAAGATATCAAAACTAAGGTCAAGGATTGTTTTGATGCAAAGGGCAATAATTGATTTAGACAGGGTCAGTGAGGGAACATGTAGCTGGGCAACACAAGACACCAAGTATCTGTCAGCTAAATACTGGTCAAAGACAGAATGGCAGTATAATTGTCCGCAATAAAATTCATGATGGCAAGGCATGATTTGGAGGTGCCAGTGTTGGACCGGGGTGTACAAAGTTAAGAATCATACAACACCAGTTTATAGTCCAACAAGTTTAATTGGAATCACTAGCTTTCGGAGTGCTGCTCCTTCATCAGGTGATTGTGGAGTATAAAATCGTAAGACAAAGAATTTATAGCAAAAAGTTTACAGTGTGATGCAACTGAAATTATATATTGAAAAAGACCTGGATTGTTTGTTAAGTCTTTCATTATTGGGGCACAGACAGCCTCACACAGAGCACCTCACACCCTCAATGCATTATCTTGGCCGACATGGCATCTATTGTTAAAGTTCACTTGAGAATGTAACTTTTAAGTAAAGGGACTGAGATTTGCATATGACAGAAATGAAACCAACATGGTCATTCTAAAAGTTAAGAAACTTAACAAATAATCCAGGTCTTTTTCAATATATAATTTCAGTTGCATCACACTGTAAATCTTTGCTATAAATTCTGTGTCTTCTGTGTTCCAAAAGCTGGTGCTTCCAACTAAACCTGTTGGACTATAACATAATGATGGCAAGGGACTTCCTCATGAATGAACAGATATTCTGGAGCAAAGTGAGGGTATTCTAAATCCAAAGGAAGAAATCATTGTTGACCATCAACAAAGATGGTAACTATGTGACATTTTAAAATATCTGGTAAACATCAGAGAAAACTGTGCAGCATTAGACCCTGAGCACCACAAGCCAATGTGACCTAGATGTTAATTCTCAGGCAAGGCAGCAGTCTGACCCTTGCTGAAAAATAAAATGGTCTCCCTAGTAGGAGACACCTTTGGTGCAGTTGAAAACTATCACTATAATCCATGAATCATCATATTTCCAAGCTCTTTCGCTACCCTCAAAGATAGTAACCTGAAATTATACTTAGGCTCAGGTTTTACAATCCTTTTTATCCTTTGAATTCACATTAGATAATTTCCAGTAATTTTCTTGCTTTGCTGATGGCTGTCATGGAAATGGTCTTGAACTAGTCCTTAATTGACATAAGCTTTTTAGACCTAAATAGCTGCCTTTGTATATTAACAGCAAACAGCACTTTTAGCTCTCAGCCTGGGTTTATTACTGAGTCGGTGGAAAGTCACCAATTTATCTTCATGTGTTCAGTGCTAAAATCTTCCTCTGGTGAGTGGTTCAAGCATTCAAGTAAACCCATGATAGAAAAAAGGCTTAACAGATATTGTAAGTGAGATCCAAAGGAGTCTTCGAAATAATTTCATCAGATTTTTTATTCTGGACATATAAAAGTGATTTTCAATAATGATTATTCAGCCAGTTTTGTATTGTAGCGGTAGAATAACAGGATGTCCAATATGGCATGTATGGAGCAGGAGTAACTATTAGCTGTTGGAAACCTCTCTAAATTCTGGAATGGCAGAGGTCTTGTTGAATTAATAGCAGGACATCATTTTTGTTCTGGTCGGTTGCCCTGCGGGTGACTGAGTGAGACATTGACTGGCTGCTATGCAGGAAGACATGCTGTTCAAGGTTAAAGTTAAAGATCAAGGCAGAAGAGGTGGAAATAGAAATGGAGAAAGAGATAGTTGTGAAGCCTGAAATCAAAGAGTATAGAGACATTGTCAAGGGGCAGATAAGTGATCACAGGGAGGAAGCTGAAAGAATATGAATAATCAGGAAGAGGAAGGCTTTTAATACTGAGGCAGTGAAGTTGTTGGGGGGAAATTATTTTTATTTCTCTTGATTCAGAAGCAGACTTGACAAAGGATTGGATCTTGCAGTCTTTGTTTCCTATGAATTGATATTCTATTAAATGGCAAGAATCCAGATCTGCAGTGGTTAAATTCAAAAACAGAAAAACATGCAGCCTGAAGTTTAATTTAGATATTGTAATTAATACCCTGCCTCTCATAAGCCAGGTACCTTGATTGGACGCAAGTCCATCCTCTGAAAGAGGAAACTGCAGCTAGAATGAATTGCCAAGCTGCAGACTTTTCGATTTGGCATTTCTTTGGAGACCATTGCAGGTAGTTTGTAAGTTGACAAATATTCAATTGAACAATCAAGGAGGACAATCTGCTTATTTTATAAATGTGCAAGAAAATAATTTGTGATACCTTTTTTAGAGCACATATAAGTCGATCAACAAACACAGTAACATGTCACTTAAGTAGGTGTTGTCCTAGTTTGACAGGCATAAACTTCCATCATTAGGCTTCATATCTGATTATCACGAATCTGTCCTTTTATAAACTTTTAAATATTTTCTCTTTTTTTCCAAAGATCAATCATTAAATTTTCTTGAATCATCTGAAGTTTACTGGTTAAACAATTAGCTGACTTTGAAACAGAACAGCAAGCTTTAAGATTAAAAAATGGATTGCAAGTTTGGAAATGTTGAAAAATGTTTGTTTGATTTGATAACTTCAAACTTCAGGTACTTGGCTCTCAAACTATATTTTATCAACTGAAATATGCAATGGTTTCTGTTTGACATTGAACAGTTTTGATCAGTACACAGAGATAAAGAATGACTTGCATTTCCAATTTATTGAGCCTTTTCAACCTTAGAAAGTCCCAAAACACTCTACAGCCTAGTAAATCCTTTTGAAGTGTGGTCACCTTTCTCATAAAGGAAGTGCAGACACTAATCTGTGCACAGCAAGCTCCCACAAGCAGGATTGTATTAATGTCTAACTCATCTGAATTAGTGTTGTTGATTGGAGGATGGATATTAGTCAGGACATTACAGACACCCGCACCAATCAACCACATCGCCCTGTGGCCCAACATTTCAACTCTCCCTTCCGCTCTGCCGAGGACATGGAGGTCCTGGGCCTCCTTCACCGCCGCTCCCTCACCACCAGACACTTGGAGAAAGAACGCCTCATCTTCCGCCTCGGAACACTTCAACCCCAGGGCATCAATGTGGACTTCAACAGTTTCCTCATTTCCCCTTCCCCCACCTCACCTCAGTTCCAAACTTACAGCTCAGCACTGTCCCCATGACTTGTTCTACCTGCCTATCTTCTTTTCCACCTATCCACTCCATGCTCTCCTCCCTGACCTATCACCTCCATCCCCTCCCTCACTCACCTATTGTACTCTATGCTACTTTCTCCCCATCCCCACCCTCCTCACACTTATCTCTCCACCCTTCAGGCTCTCTGCCTGTATTCCTGATGAAGGATTTTTGCCCACAACGTCAATTTTACTGCTCCTCGGATGCTGCCTGAACTGCTGTGCTCTTCCAGTACCACTAATCCAGAATCTGGTTTCCAGCATCTGCAGTCATTGTTTTTACCTATTATAGACAACTTCCCCACTTCACAATAGTACTATGAGATCTTTTGCACTTGTCTAGACCAGACAGTGCCTCAAGAGCAATTCATCTGAATAACCTGTTGTGAGGAAAATCACCAGCCTCAGAGTCACAGTCAGGGTTCAATGACAGAGTTTATTATACAAGGAAGTACCGGAGCTCCGCGGTAAAAGAGACATCAATAGCACATTGGTCAGCTGCGATTCTTCTCTCAACCCAGAACACGTCAAAATACTTTGATACATTTTGTGATATAATAGGTCAGTAATGAGGTTATTGTCTCTGGAACATAGTTTGTTTGTTATAAACATTGCAGAATCATTGATAGTTTTGATGCAGCCTTTGTTAATTTCAGTGTGGTCATTGTCAGTTTCAGTGCAGACATTTTCAGTTTCAATGCCTGCGTGGAGGTCCATTGCTGTAGTAATGGGCGTTAATCGCTCTTCTTGAGAAGAATGATTACTGCAGCCCTGGCTATTAGCACTTTGGATTGAGTCCATATTAAAGTGTTAACATTTCTGTCAAAGGTGATGGTTGGACTCAGACACTTCTGTGGGCAGTATATGCTACTCATGTGTATTCTCTCCCCACCCACCTTAAACTGTCAACTAGGTTTTGAGTGCATTGTGCTGGCATTCTGGTGGCCTCAGGCAGTATCTGTGTTTGCTCTGTTGTCTCTCTCCATATCGTGGTCCGGTGGCCATCTTGAGTGTCAAGTGGCCAACTTATGTTTCAGAGGCCATCTTGTGAGTCTGTGTGCCTAGTGTCATCCTGCCCTGTGCTATCTCCCACTTCATTTCCTCCCTTTATGGTCAAGGAGGTGACTGTGGAGACCTCCCACAGACCACCAATTTACACGTAGAAGTAAGTCATCTCTTGGAGCTCCTCCTCCCAAGGGATATCGTGGAGTGCCAATTTCTCCATGGTGATACTCACTGCTGATACAACTCTCGTCAGTAGCACCTTTAAAGTAGAGTTTTAAATGCCCAAGACCCACACAGAATATTAGCACGAATGCAATGAGGCGAATTACCCCGTGTGTCAAATAGGATCCCCAAGATTTACCTATCAACCAATTTAGCCAGCCGTCTGTAATTGTGGAAAATTATCAATTCTTAGATGGCTTCTGTAATGTTATGAGAGTCATCAATAACATGGGTGATATAATTGTCACCAATAATTGTACAAACTCCCCCTTGCTGTTCTAATTGATAATCCACTGCATAACGTGTCTGCTGTGTGTGGAAGTCTGAATTTAGCCAACTCTGTATTAATTGCTTCCAGAGCTTTTAAGGTATTATTACCCAAGATAGTTAGGCCACATACAAGGTAATTTCAGTTTTTAACACTGACGACCCCTGCTGCACCTCCCAAATATAGAGATCCCAAGAATCCACATCCCAGTGATGACCCCAAAGTGGTGGGGACCTGCCAGTCAGCACAGAACTCCTGACAGATGGAGCAGGTCACTATTCCTGATGAAGGGCCCCCCCACCCAAAACATCGACTTTCCTGCTCCTCGGATGATGTCTAACTTGCTGTGCTTTTCCAGCAACATACTCTCAACTCTTAATGTCTGTCACATAAGTCCCCTTAAATAGAAAAACACATCCCTTCGCTGCTAGGTAACATACATTGTCCTGTCCTTCTGTCTGTCTGTTCACACATGTCTGTCTCCCTTGTCCCCCCGTGTGCCCGGCCCGCAAATGGTAAGTGTCGAACAGGTATGTCCATGTGACAGAGGTGACAAGGGTGTCATTGCACTGACCACATATGAATTGTCTGCCTGCGGTCACATTCAAGCACGTCTGCTCGCTGCAGGTGCAGATAAACTGTCCCCTGGTGACTGTACAGTGTTGATAAATGCACTGTGTCTGGACGCATGAGTCATTTTTGGGAACCAGGGCATAAACGCATCCCCATCCCTGCCCTGTGAAATAGCGTCGGTAATTACCAGGAATTAAATGGGTTTTCTTTTCCCTAGCTAGGGGACCTGGCCCCATGCCCAGCTGCACACACGTGCCATGGAGTCCCCATTTGTATTTTCCTATCTGCCCCTTACACGGTGCTCCCGAGGCGCCTACTGTCTACAGGTCACAAGAGGTCCAGACTGTGGTGGCCACAAATCGGGATTCCACTGATCGTGCCAGTGGGTAGCAGACAGTTCGGTTCCCATGCAAACTTAGGTGGATTTTATAGAAGAGGTTATCTTCAAATCCTGACATGCTCCTGACAATCGTAACACTTTAACACAGTAAGGTACATACAGTTATGTACATTTTGCGGTTAAAATAGTTATCGGTCAAAGTCTTTCGTCAGGAGGTGCAGTCACGCTTCTGTACGGTTTGTTCTGTTGGGTTTTCGGTACTCCCCCCAGGATGACCGCCATGTCCACCATCCCTGTCTGCACCTGAGGAATGGCCAATGACATTAGTTTGGTCACAGGAGTCTCTAAACGGTTTTAGTTGGGCCCAGTGCTTCCATGTGCCTTTTTCTTTAATATCTATGCAGGTCCAGGTGTCCCCACTTATTACCATGTCGTATGGCCCATTCCATGTTGGGGCAAAGCCTGGTTTGTCGGGCAGTGCTCGCACCAGGACGCGGCTTCCTGCTGCTGGGACCTCGGGGACGATTTCAAGTTTCCCTGCCTTGTCCTTTTTGTTCTGTTTATCAATTACAGATTTCTGCATCCCTTTCAATTGGGCACTTAGTTCTGTCATGTACAACCAAATTTTGTCTTTTAGTGGACCCACATCTGTGCCACCTGTGATTATTGACTCTGGCAATTGCATTGTTCACCTGGTCATTAATTCATATGGTGTTAGCCCAGTTGCCCGATTCGTGTTGGCTCTTAATTTCATTAGTATGGCTGGCAGCACTTCAGCCCATTTTCTGCCCGAGGTTTGCATAGTCGTTGCTAAAGTATTTTTGAGCATTCTGTTCATTCTGTGTACCATCCCTGAGCTCGGGGGGGGTGATAGAGAATGTGACATTTTTGTCTAATGCCGAGTAATTGGCAGACAGTCTTCTTGAACTTGCCTGTAAGATGTGTCCCTTTGTCGGAATCGATCTGGAGGGCTACTCCCCACCTCGGGATTACCTCCTCCGCTAACATTCTGACCATAGTAATAGTTGAGTAGCACCCAATGGGCCTTCTCCTGATACGGTGATCTTGGGTGATCACTGCGGAGTAAAATCCTCCCTTATTATTACAGTGGATGTGAAAATCCTTGCTGGGATCTGGCAGTCTTAGCCTGGGGGCCGATATGAGTCAAGTTTTAAGATTTAAGCTGATTGTATCCCTCCTCCTGTTCCGGCCCTCCGGTTGCAGGTTCCAAGGTGGGCTTGCTTCCTTTAATTAATCTCTGGATCGGTTCAGCTAATTTTGTGAACTTGGGTATAAAGCTCCGACTGTAGTTGAATAGCCCCATGTCCTTTCTGACTCCACTGACAGTGGCATCTGTTGGATTGCCTTCTTGCAGTCATTGGGCATTTCTTTGAGTCCCTGGGATACAAGGTGTCCCAGGGATAAGACTTGTGTTTAGCCAATTTGTGCCTTTGTGGGGCGAACATTTAACTCTGCTGTTGCCAATTCCTGTACTATTAGACATAAAGCTTAGTGGTGCCCTGACTCAGAGTCTGAAGCAAATAGGATACCATGTACAGATTGGAGGGCAGTGCTACCCTCTGGTAAATCTATTCTCTTCAGAGTGTTGCTCATCAACCTGTGAAAAATAGTGGGGCTGTTGTAGAACTCTTGTGGCAGGCTGGTCCACGTTACTGCCTGTCGCTTACTGTAAAAGCGAATTTATTCCGGGACAGAGGGTGTAATGGGATAGACCAGAACCCATTGGCTATGTCTAAAAAAGTGAAAATCTTCTGCAGGGTCCAAACCATTTAAAATGGTGAGGGGTCTGCTACAATGGGGGTGCAACTTGGGGGTGACCTTATTTAGTCCTGTATAATCAATAGTGAGCCTGTGGCTCCCATCAGGCTTTATTACTGGCCACGTCGGGGAACTAGTTGTACTTATGGTTGCTATCAGGATTCCCTGTTTTACTAGTCCTTTCTCTATGTCCACAACTGCTTTCTCTACTTCTGGTTTTATTGGGTATGGCGGCAGGGTTTATGCTCCGGTCCAGGAACCCTTTTCGGATCTATGTTAACTAGACCTGTATCTAACTTTGTTTCTGCCCATGCTCCAGGGATGGAGGCACAGATGGCTCTGAATCCCCATTTCGAGGTTCCAGTCCCTACTGGGGCTGTAGCCACTTTAATAGTTTCAAGGTGACTTGTAGGTTTCCCAATCTGTCTTTCGACCGTCCTGTCTGAGCCAATTCAATTGGAACATTACATTCTCTCATGAGACCATTGCACATTATGGTTATGATGGCATACACAGAATTTCATGGGGATATATATATATACATATATTTGTTTATTTCTATGAGGGTAGTTTTGCTAAGGTAAATTGTTTTTTTTATCCCCACCTCCCCAGTTAAGTGAATAGTTTTATTTGTGTGGGCTAAGGGTAAGTTTGTGATGGATACAGCTGCTCCTGTGTCTAATATAATTTCACATTTCCTCCGTCCTATTACTGCGGGCACGTAAATTCTCCCATCTCCCTTACCCTCATGAATGGGGGCAGTCGATTGTCAGCTCTGCTGACCTCGGGATTCCCGCGGTGTTCCGGGTGGTGTTTGGGGGTGTCCCATGCTTTTCCCAGCACACTGCTTCTATGTATCTATTCTGTCACAGTGGCTGCAGTATTTTACATTGTTCCCTGCCCTATTCCCTGTCGTGGGGCCCTACATTCTCTAGAAAGTCAGCCACAGTTGTGGCAGGATCGTTTTATTCCACCGTCACCTCTATTCCGGTAGGCTGCTTTGTCTTGCCTTTATCACAGGAGCTTCTGCCTTCTGCACCCTGCTAGCCCACTCAACAAGATCATCATAATCCTGGGACATTATTACTCCCATTTTCAGGATGCCTTGGTGTGCACTAGAGGGCCCATCTTTAAAAGTTTGGATGAATGCCCAGTTCCCCTGATCTGGGTTCGCTTGCCCTGAGCCTTCCTGATAGAACCTAAACAATGATTCAGAGGCTCCTTCCCCTTTAAGTTGCTTAGTAGTCATGATCTTGCTCCCATTCGTGGGAGCATTTCTGAGCGCCCACTGGATATTCACTTTAAATTGGCAAAGAGGGCCTGCGGGGCATCTATCTCAGCTGTAAGGCATATGTCCACCATCCTCCCCTAAAGTCTCGGGCTGCTGTGGCATCGGGCCCGCCAGTTACCTGTCTCTGCTTGTCCTGTCTGTTTAAAATGGTGAAGGGGTCTGCTACAATGGGGGTGCAATTTGGGGGTGGCCTTATTTAGTCCTGTATAATCAGTGGTGAGCCTGTAGCTCCCATCAGGCTTTATTACTGACCACGTCAGGGAATTAGTTGTACTTATGGTTGCTTTCAGGAGTCCCTGTTTTACTAGTTCTTTCACTATCTCCACAACTGCTTTTTCTGCTTCTGGTTTTATTGTGTATGGCGGCAGGACTAATGTTCTGGCTCAGGAACCCTTATCGGATCTATGTTAACTAGACCTGCATCTAACTTTGTTTCTGCCCATGCTTCAGGGCTGGAGGCGCAGATGGCTCTGAATCCCCCTTTTCATTTCAGGGTGACTTGTAGGTTTCTCAATCTCCGTCTTTCGACCATCCTGTCAGAGTCAAATCAATTAGAATATTATATTCTGTCATGAGATCATTGCCCAGTATGGTGCCCTCGTTATTATGGCATACATAGAATTTCATGGGGATATATATACATATATATTGTTTATTTCTATGAGGGTAGTTTTGCTAAGGTAAATTGTTTTTTTATCCCCACCTCCCCCAGTTAAGTGAATAGTTTTATTTGTGTGGGCTAAGGGTAAGTTTGTGATGGATACAGCTGCTCCTGTGTCTAATATAATTTCACATTTCCTCCTTCCTATTACTATGGGCACGTAAATTCTCCAATCTCCCTTACCCTTATGGATGGGGGCAGCCAGTTGTCAGCTCTGCTGACCTCGGGATTCCTGCGGTTCCACGGTGTTCTGGGTGGTGTTTGGGAGTGCCCCATGCTTTTCCCAGCACACTGCTTCTATGTGTCTATTCTGTCACAGTGGCTGCAGTATTTTACATTGTTCCCTGCCCTATTCCCTGCTCGTGGGGCCCTACATTCTCTAGAAAGTCCCTGTCAGCCACAGTTGTGGCAGGATCGTTTTATTCCACCGTCACCTCTATTCCGGTAGGCTGCTTTGTCGGATCTTGCCTTTATCGCGGGAGCTTCTGCCTTCTGCACCCTGCTCGCCCACTCAACTAGATCATCATAATCCTGGGACATTATAACTCCTATTTTCAGGATGGCTTGGTGTGCACTAGAGAGCCCATCTTTAAAAGTTTGGATGAATGCCCAGTCCCCCCGATCTGGGTTCGCCTGCCCTGAGCCTTCCTGATAGACCCTAAACAATGATTCCCCATGCTCAGAGGCTCCTTCCCCTTTATGTTGCTCAGTGGTTGTGATCTTGCTCCAGTTCGTGGGAGCATTTCCGAGCACCCTCTGGATATCCACTTTAAAATTGGTGAAGGGGGCGTGCTGGGCATCTATCTCAGCTGTAAGGGCAATGGCATATTCCACCATCCTCCCCATATGTCTCGGGCTGCTGTGACATCAGGTCTGTCAGTTACCTATCTCCACTTGTCCGCTGAGCAAACTGCCTGGACCAGTTGGTGTAATTGGTGCCTACGCATACACTGTCCAGCTCTTCCCAGAACCTGGTGTTTGCGCTCTGGGGCTGTAATTTGCCCAGGGAAGCCATAATTTGCTGTCTCTCCCCTGGGGTGGAGGGTTTATAATTTGCTTCGGGCTGTGAGTCTGTTCCTTCTCTTGTAATGGGCGCTAAATTATGCTCTTGCACGGTTCATCCAACAGAGGGAGCAATTGGTCCCTGCTGGATGATTTCGTAGGAGGGGAGAGAGTCAGTCTCCCTTTCCTTCTGCACTTTTTCTAATCTTTGTTCTCACTCCTTTGTCCTGTCCTCCAGCTCCTCAATTTGTTCTTCGCCTTTTCTCCACCTGCTAGTGGAGGCACCTACTTGTTCAATTAGACCTGCTAATTGGTGCACTAACATTACCCCTATCTTTTTAGGTTTATTTCGCTTTTGTTTATCTATCCACTCTCTCTGTTGTGCTAATGTCTGGGATGGATCCCAACCACTTTCCTTCCTTTGCTCTGTCTGCCTTGTATTTCTCAATAAGGAAAGCTGCAGTATTCTCTCTTAAAACTTTGATCTGCTATTTAGCAGATTGTGTACCCCCAGTAAAATATTCCTAACCAGTGGTGACTTCTCTACCGCCTGGCCAATAATACTGTTCCAGCACTATATGTACGCTGTCTACTGGTGGGACTTCTCTACCCTCCTGGCTACCATTACTAGTCGGTACCTACCAGTCGGCTGGGAATGCTGGCTCAATAGGGTGTGCTCTCGACCGGGATTCCTGTATCCTCCCGGCCACCTCTACTGACCCAACACCTCCTGGTAGGTCCAGAAACCTACCTCTAGCCCAGTGTGGTCTCCGCCGGTGGGACCCTTTCCCCTCCCACCGCCACCGCCACTATTTAAGCTCTGTCGTTTTCCTATGGACTGACAGGGTATCACAGTTACTCACAGTGTACACGCTCCTCACCTTGGTAATGTGCCCTCCACTGAGATTTGGCTCTTGGTCAGAGTGATCAGCTCCTCTTCCTCACCACATTGGAAATTACAAATGCAAACAGCACCCAACCTTTAACTTAAACTCTAACTGGACTCTGCGTTGTTCGCCCCTACAGAGTCCAATGTTACCTGACTTTGCCACTTGTGCTTCACAACTCCTATTGCCCTTGGCGCCTCAATTCCCACTTCAAATCCCACTTTCACATGGTGGGGCTACCCTTCTTAACAACCGGTTTAGGGCAGGGTTTTTGAGACAGGCACGACCTTGTCCTCTGGCTGTTTCAGCACGATCAGCTGGTTCTTATAACAGTTAATACAGTTAACACTTATTCTCCAGAGACATCCATTTACATTTTTTTAACTCAGTATTGTAGCAAGTTAGACATTACAATCGATATACCTTTTAAACTGTGTCTTTGGCCCAGTCTGACTCTTCCCATTTGCAGGTACAAATTGGTTCTTACCCTGGCCCCCAAATTGTGACCTTCGACCAGGGCACCAGTAATAAGAACCCTGCCCGCAGCGCCAGTTGTTGTGGGGAAAATCACCAGGCTCGAAGTCTGAGTCGAGGTTCAACGATTGAGTTTGTTGTACAAGGAAATACCGGAGCTCCGGGAAGAGAGAGACACCCACAGCACAATGGTCAGCTGCAATTATTCTCTCAGCCCTGAGCATATGTCAAGATACTTTTATACATTTTGTGATATAATAGGTCAGTGATGAAGTTATTGTCTCTGCAACATAGTTTGTTTGTTGTAAACATTGCAGAATCGTTGATAGTTTCGATGCAGTCATTGTCAGTTCCAGTGCAGCCTTTGTTAATTTCAGCAAGGTCATGTCAGTTTCAGTGCAGACATTGTCAGGTTTGACGTCTGCACGGAATTCAATGGCCGCTAATCACTCTTCCTGAGAAGGATGATTACTGCAGCCTGGCTATTAGCGCTTTGTATTGAGTCCTTATCAAACTGTTAGCATTTCTATCAAAGGTGTTGGGCAGTACATGCTACTCATGAGTCTTCCCTCCCCCACCCAAGTTAAATTAATCAACTCGGTTGTGAGTGCATTGTGCTGGTATTCTGGTGGGCCCAGGCAATATCTGTGTTTGCTGTGCTCTCTCTCTCTCTCTCTCTCTCTCTCTCTCTCCCCATATTGTGCTCCGATGGCCATCTTGTGTGTCAAGTGGCCAACTTATGTTTCAGCGGCCATGTGATGTATCCGTATGCCTAGTGTCACCCTGCCCCGTGCCATCTCCCACTTCAAACCACACCTCTAAAAATGCAGAATACTGATATCGATGCAGTGCTGTTCCAAGCTGGATTTTCATGTTGAAATCCTGAACTGGAAATTGAACACAGGATGTGAGTGTTTTGGTGGAGGGAAAGATTGGGAAGGCTGTCCAATAGTCCCTGTCCACGGGGTTCGCTGAAGGCGTTTCTTTCAGTTTTTTCAGTGTATGCTGCTCCTTGATTTCTCCTTCTCCAGTTACTTTCACTTACTTGTAAAAGGTACAGGGTGGACATTTCATCTTTAAGTATCGTTGGGTAATCAATTAAAAGCCACAGCTTGCAGTAACTGGAAAAGACAAAATAAGCTGGCTAGCTTCAAGCATGAGAAGCTTTTTACCACAGAGCAAAATTAGCTCTTTCTCCTCCAGAGGTCCAATGGTTTCTGCTAAAACATTCACAAAAACCTCCAAAAAAGATGAAAGAAGAATCTTCAGCAAATCATGTGAACAGGGACCATTGGACTACTTTCCTAATCTTTCCCTCCATCAAAACACTCATATCCTGTGTTCACCTCAGGCTGGTCACCTACATAGGAGCCAATCATATTGTTATTGGCAGGCAGAAGGCCTGTATCATCAAAAACTAAACTTGCACTACTGCTTGAACAAGCAGCTATGTAAACAGCACTTACAATGAGTGTCAGATCAGACGCTTTTAAAAAGTACAGCAATCTTTCATCAGTTTTGGTTTTGAAAACAGTTTTCTTTCCCCCATTTCAGTCCACAATCAAAAATAAAGTAAAAAGAATAGCTTTACAGAATGTAAATTTCATAAAGGAGCCTTCTCTTCTGGGAGTATATGATAGACATAATGGATATTCTCCTCATGATTCTCCATGCATTAAACAAAATACAGAAAGCATTGTGCCACATTGCTTTAACTAATCTCTACAAATACAAAGAGTTTAGTTCATTTTCAAATCATGTTCTTTAACACAACCTGGTACATTAATATATGTTTGCCTATTTTCCATGTGTCCTTTCTAGAACATAGAACACAGAACAATACAGTGCAGAACAGGCCCTTCGGCTCTCGATGTTGCGCCAACCTTGAACTGTTCTCTGCTCTTCCCCCTACACTATCCCCAAATCACCCATGTGCTTATCTAAGGATTGTTTAAATCTCCCTAATGTGACTGAGTTGACTGCATTAGCAGGCAGGGCATTCCATGCCCTTACCACTTTCTGCATAAAGAACCTCCCTCTGACATCTGTCTTAAATCTATCACCCCTCAATTTGTAGTTATGCCCCCTCATACACGTTGACATCATCATCCTAGGAAAAAGACTTTCACTGTCTACCCTATCTAATCCTCTGATCATCTTGTATGTCTCTATCAAATCCCCTCTTAGCCGCCTTCTTGCCAATGAGAACAGGTTCAAGTCTCTCAGCCTTTCCTCATAAGACAGGCTGGCAATATCCTGGTAAATCTCCTCTGTACCTTTTCCAATGCTTCCATATCCTTTGTGAAATATGGGGACCAGAACTGTACACAATATTCCAAGCGTGGCAGCCCCAGCGTTTTGTACAGTTGCAGCATGATATTGCAGCTCCAGAACTCAATCCCTCTACGATTGAAACCTAACACACCGTAAGCCTTCTTAACAGCACCATCCACCTGGGTGGCAACTTTCAGGGATCTATGTACATGGACTCCAAGATCCCTCTGCAGATCCACACTACCAAGAATCTTTCCATTGACCCAGTACTCTGCCTTCCTGTTATTCTTCCCAAAGTGCATCACCTCACATTTAGCTGCATTAAACTCCATTTGCCACCTCTCAGCTCAATTCTGCAGTTTATCTGTACCTGTAACATTCTTCCTCACTGTCCACTCCTCCATCAATGTTATTGTCATCTGCAAATTTACCAATCTATTCACCTATACCTGTGTCTAAGTCATTTATAAAAATGACAAACAGCAGTGGTCCCAAAACAGATCCTTGTGGCACACCACTAGTAACCGGACTCCAGGCTGAATATTTCCGATCAATCACCACTCGCTGCCTTCTTTCAGAAAGCCAGTTTCTAATCCAAACTGCTAAGTCACCCTCAATTCCATGCCTCTGCATTTTCTCCAACAGCCTACTATATGGAATCTTATCAAAGGCTTTACTGAAGTCCATGTATACCACGTCAACTGCTCTACCTTCATCTACATGCTTGGTCACCTTCTCAAAAAACTCAACGAGGTTTGTGAGACATGACCTGCCTTGACAAAACCATGTTGACTATCTGAAATCAAATTGTTGCTTGCTAGATGATTATAAATCTTATCTCTTATAATCCTTTCCAAAACCTTTCCTGAAGGGCTTATGCTCGAAACGTCGAATTCTCTATTCCTGAGATGCTGCCTAACCTGCTGTGCTTTGACCAGCAACACATTTGCAGCTGTGATCTCCAGCATCTGCAGACCTCATTTTTTACTACAATGGAAGTAAGGCTTACTGATCTATGATTACCTGGGTCATCTCTACTGCCCTTCTTGAACAAGGGCACAACATTTGCAATCCTCCAGTCCTCTGGTACCAAACCTGTAGACAATATCCAAGCCTGTAGACCTTTCTGTTGGATTAAAATTGTCCATCAGCGCTCAATCGGGGCAGTTTATGTTCTCGGACCTGCACCCTTGGATAGCCAGAATTAAATTTCTCAAAAAAGATATAATTCCATAGCTCACCATCAGATAAAACTCACATCTATTTGGAAAGGATTTGAACTCATTCCCTGGTCTGGGTATCAAAGCCACATTATGACTTTGAATATGAATTACCTTTTTAAACAATGTAAGTGCAAAAGCTGTGAATATTTTTCATTTTACTTTAGGATTTAAAATTATGTCATGTAAAATATGCAGCTTAAATAATTTAAGCAAATCTGTTCTTCCATAAATGCTTTGTATTGTCTCCAGTATTTATCTCATGAGGATGCCACAATACAGTTCAATACAATTAATGCCATCATAGTAAAAGGTTTGAACAAACACTTTTTGATAGAGCATTTTAAATCTTCTTAGAACAAACTTCATTATTAGAAATGTCTTACTATTTAAATCATTCTGTTCCAGCTGAAACAACATTTTAAAAATCATGTTAAAAATCTTTTGGAGTTTCTATTATGATAGTCCAACATGTTCCCAGTTATTGTACCATCTGCTTCTGATGTATTTTAAAAACATTGCAACTTATTCGAAAGTGTGTGGCTTAGTGTCCATATTGTTGCTAGGGAAATTGCATTATTAACTCGTGGTGTTAGGGGAACATAGAAAGATCAGAGCAAGGAGTTGAGCATTCATCCCAAGCCTGGGCTGACTATAATGATTATTGATGTGCACCTCAACTCCACTTGTCCGTGCTATCTCCATGTCATGTAATACACTTACCAAACAAAACTCTTTCCATCTCGGTCTTAACCGTTCCAACTCCACCCAGTACCTATTGCTTCACATGGCAGAGAATTGTGTGGAAAATGTTTACACTTAACGCTCTGTCATTAAGTGTAACATTATATCCCTTCATTATTTTGTACTCCCACCATAAGATTCTCTGTATCTATCATCTCACATCTCTTCTAACTCTTTAAATTATGAGGAAAGTAATGTGGGTATCTGTGAGTTTGTGTGAGACAGAGGCAGAATGTGTACTGTGCTTGGCTAATGCACCAGTTGTGAAAATGATTAATATAATCCACTTTCTTGACATCAATGGATGACCTTAATGCAATTCTTGGATTTGGACGAATGGCTTTGGAGGCAGGTATTCAATCCTAAGATAGCATTTTTACACTGGAAAGTAAACAGCAGCATTATAAAATGACTAATGTGATGATTGAATATGAATTGTTATTTTGTGAAGAATGTACAATATTTATGACTGTAACAGCCTATGTACTCTTAGAATTATATTCCACATCAAAACAATGTGTAGGTTAATTTGTAGATTTTGACTAAAACATATGATGCGCTATGAAGACAAGTGCAAAGTTATGAAGTCTGTTCCATGCTTAATGCATTTTCTGTAACTTTTTAAAGTTTGTACCACTGTCAAGTTTATTGCAATGAGAGTTGATGAAAATGTATTGTTAATCTGCTGTGGAGATCTAGTGAACCACTTACTGCCCTGTCATTCTGTAGGACTGATAGCTGAAGTACAGTTGTTGCACAATCAGAAATTGCTGCAAAAACTCAGCAGGTCTGATATCATCCATGGAGAGAGAACGGAGTTAATGTTTTGGGTTCAGTGAGTCCTTTTGAGAACCTGATGAAAGGCCTGAAAAAGGATCACTGGACCTAAAACATTAATGTGCTTTCTCTCCACAGATGCTGCAAGACCTGCTAAGTTTTTGCAGCAATTTCTGAATTTGTTTCTGATTTCCAGCATCTGTAGTTCATTTAAAAAAAAATTGTAAAATATCTATATGTTTTCTAAAACTATGCTTTGGTTAGTAGGATTTAACTGGAGATCACTTTAGTGTACAAAAGGGTGAACTTGCTCACAGTACTATTTTTTTCTTCTGAGTGCAAATCCTAATGTGAAAGTAGAGTGCAGTTGAGGAACTGAGTTAGGACTTTGGGAAGAGGTTTTGGATGGAGGTGGCCAATGCAGACCCTCTAAGTTCTGTTCAATTAAGGATGGTGGGCTAGGTCCTGAATTATAGGGTCAACAGTGGAGTGGTGGTGGTGGGGGGGGTGCGGGGGGTGGGGGGGGGGGGGAGGGTTTTGGGTTTGCATAACAGTCATGCCACTGAAGTAGTATTTTAAAGACCCAGGCTAATGAGCTGGAGACACAGTCTCACATTCTAACAAGGAAGTTAAGTCCAGTTAATGTGGACAGTGTACAGGAACATGGAGGTTTTCACTGGCCTGCAGTCTTACCTGGATAGCCTTATCCACCACAAATATTTGGATTAATCTTATTTTATGTTCAACACTTTGCCTCCTTCAGAATCCATGGAGACCAGAACATGTCCTGGAGTTTTTATGGCCCTTGAAAATTGGGCTATCTGTGTTCGCTAAAAGTATATTTTCAGCATTACCTTTTCACAAAAAACAAAGTTCTGGAAATACCTGTGTCTGAATCTGTCTGAATGATTGACAGTTTATTCTGAAAACTGAATCTTACCAAACAGGTCAAGCAGAAATGTCAGATATTTTGGAAGGTGGTGTAGTATGATCAGCTTCATAAATTTCTTATTGTAATTGAAGCTCATGCATACGTTACTAAAGGAAATTGTCATGGACCAAACTGACCCCCCTCAAAATGCAATAGACCCTAACATTTTCGTATTTGAAAGGTAAGTGTAAGACAATGCATTCCAGATGCAACTCATTTGGTCAAACTACCTGCTCTGAAGCAAAACACACTTTATTTTAGCTGTAGCGTAAAAATACAGACAAATTAAAAATAGTTGGTTTAACTATAATTCTATCAAAAAGCTTAAGAAAATAGCATATTAACTACTACTAATTAACTGTTCCAGGCCATAACATCCTATAAACACACCCCTGACTGAAACAAATTCTGTAAAATAAATTGATTCGCATGCAATTCTAGCTTTTAGAATCCCAGCTTTTAGCTGTAACAGAGAGAGGAATAAGAGCTTCCACACCCAGCTTCAAAACACCAGCAACTGCTGAAAGCAAAAACTAATAATCCTGGTTCTGTGGGAGATTGATTCCAACCGTTCAGGCTGCTTTTCTTTAGAAAAAAAAACACACCAAGGCTTCACAAGCTGTTTACTGGTTTAGGAGCACTCTGCTCTCTATCTCAAGCTTACTTCATTCAATAAGGGGACAAAATATTACTTAAAACCATAGTATCATCACAAAATTACGAATTATGTTCTGCACATGCCTCACCTTTCATCTTCAGAAGTTTTCTAATGCGGGGGGATTCAGCCGAAGAATGACCTTAACCTATTAAAGGCTAACGCTGTGCTGAGTTGGAAACAGAAGGATTTAAAGGGCGAGAAATTTGGTTTCAACTCCTGTGCGATATTGCTTTTGTTCTAATGACACAATCCTGTGTTCTTCCGTGGAATATTGACAACTAACACATCAGTGTATATGGAGTGGGGCACGATGTCTGCTTTATGGAGAATATTTCAGAGTATATATTATCCACGGTAAAACACATAGATTATCTTCAGGGTAGCATATGACTGCATATACTGTATATTGTATGAGAAATGCCCTGTGTGTTTATATATATTTGTGTGCGCGCGCACACATTACTTAAATTATATGCTATATTGTATAAGAAATGTCATCTGGTTTTAATTTTTTATCGAAGTATTAAAAATGTTCTGTTGCACAATTGTTAATGCAAATATACTGGAAATAACGTGCAGTGAAGTGTAAACTAGGTTGTATTGTTAAGAAGAAAAACTGTAGCGAAATACAAATTTGATAAACGCGCAATTCTGAAACCGCGTTCCTTCGGTGTAGATTCTGACTCGAATCCGCATCAACCGGTTGGTTTTACGTTTTCGGATCTTACTTGCAGATGTATATTTTGTTTTGAATCGGCGGGCAAAATCGGTTGAACACTTTGTAACAAAAACCAGCAAATCCAAATATTCAGGCTGTTGATGAATTGTCTGAAGCTTGCCATTGAAGTTGACAGCTAGATTTTGTCTTTTTTTTGCAAATGAATGTTTTATTGACACGAATATAATTTGAAATCATTGACAAAATGCAGACATTCTACAGTACAAGTGCTATAAAATGATCAAAAAAGACCTAACAGCTGTTAATATAGACAACATCAGGCATCATTGCAGCCGAATTTATTTGCAACAATAAACTGGAAATAAATATTAGATTTGCGTAAATTAACTATTTACAGAGAAGAACATCAGAATTGTAGACTACTTGAAGTGCATGTTTCAAGGCTTGCCATTTAGTTCAGTGTTATAACACCGCGTCCCCTCTCAAACCCAACAGTTTTAACACATTTCCTGGGAGACATAAAGTTCTTTGCCGTGTAGCATTTATTTCGGTGATCGTATATGTTTTAATTTTATTTTACATTATGTGATCGGCAGAACAAATATCATCATCTTCTATTATATCCACATCATCTTCACGGTCCTCCAACACAAAGGCGTTCTGGCTGCTTAAGGGCTTTATGTCTGAGGAAGTTTTCTGGTTTAACGCCGCCTCGTTGACGCTGGACTCCAGGCAACGCTCCCCGGCGGGAGAGCTTTTCTGACCATGATCATCCCGAGTCTTTCTTAGTTGTTTTTTATGTTTCATCCGTCGGTTCTGAAACCATGTTTTGACCTGGAAAATGCACCGAGAAAAAAAGCTCAGGGAATTTCTTTGGGAAAAGTGAAAACCGTTATCGATCCAGTGAGTTTACTTTATCTTCAGGTATGTCTGCGTGAGGCGGCATGTCTGCACGGATTGGATTGATTGATGGGCAGAAGCCTTTAACGAACGAGCTTGAGGAAAATTTCGAATGCAAGAGACATTGGGCGGATAGTTCGTACTGAAATGCCACTGGTAAAATTTGCACAATAAATCCAGTACTTTTAGAAATAGACTTATTTCTGCTAAAAGTATATAAAGATGAACACGCCGTTGTGTAGTCAATCTTTCAGCCTATATGTTGAGGAACGCATGGTGTGATCAATCACTGAAGGAGTTATCTAAGCTATTGATAAATTCAGGTAAAGGTTAAGGCAACACTTAACAGCATTTACTTTCGGTCTGGATTTGTGGAAATAAATGTATTATTAACTCATGGTCGGTTCAAAGAAGCAGCTGACCACTACCTTCTCAAGGGCAACTTGAGATGGGGCAATAAATGCTGGTTCAGCCAGCGATTCCCACATCCCGTAAATGAAACAAAACAATGCACTCCTCTATCTCAAAACCCGACCCTCCCGGCGTCAGAAATTACTCGAAGGATAGGAGTGTACGTTTGTCTAGTATTTAATTTCAAAAGTGGCAGTTTTAATTCCAAATGCAATTCTCCTTGAACTAACTTTGAACATTTGCAGCGTATTCCGATTAAGACAATCTCAAATATGAGCAATTGTCAGTCAGCGTTCACTGCAGCTTCTTTTATTTATCCACGTGAAACACTTCCTTTCTGTTTCTCTGTTGACGAGTTTGTATAGTTATAGATTCTAAGTTCACTATCATCTGGGAGGTCGTTTCAGACGCTACCGATGACATTTTTAAATGTTTGCATTCTAAGCACTGGATTGAGTTCCTTGTTCCGACACATTGTTGACGAGTGTAAAAGTGTGTGTGTTACTCTGCTATTTCGAATCAGGTTTCTTTCCGGGGGACAGGGAGTTTTTTTTCATATATACTCTGGTATCAGTCTGTACAGTGGGTGAAAGATGTGGAGCTGAATCAAACTGGGGAGGTGTTTGTGTTTTTCTCTGCCCCCAGCCTTGTGAAGGGGAAGAAGTTAATTGCGAGTTGTCAGAACTAAGTTCAGTCCTAAATCACGTCTTTCCTGGGCTCAGGACCGCGTGATCGATAGGGAGCCGCTATTCGATTTGGTTGAAACATCCAACCCCAAACTTGACCTGAAAATCGCTTTAAGCACACAGAAATATCCAAGCACTCAATCAATAACCAAGTGCTGACTTGTGAATGATCTAATTGCACAAAGAGCAAGACATCTTTACAACAATTTGTTCCCACTTTTATATCTCAGTTGATTTTCGTTTGAAAATCTCATTTCTCAATTTATCAATGGAGTAGTGTATTGCATGATTGTGTTTCAATGTATTAAGTCCGCTTATGCCAGACGAAGTATAATGCCCCTCCATGGATCACTGCTCTATTTCCTTTTATTCCGCCCCCATCCCAATCCCATCTCCCTCTCACTGCTTGCTTCCCGGCTATTCCCCGGCTATACCTGGGTCTCCGAGAGACTGAGTGCCGACGCCAGTTCCACCCTCTCTGGGGTTGACAGGTAACGCTGAATCTCGAACCGTTTCTCCAGGCCTGAGAGCTGTGAATCCGAGAAGACGGTCCTCGCTTTCCTCCGCCTGCAGTGTTTGCCTGGGAGCTCCGGGGGGTGTTGGAATAGAGCCGGCATATGCATACCTACTGATTACGAACGAGACAATACTCCCAACATGAATAACCTTCCCAAGCCACTAGTTTAAAAAAAATTGTGCAACTCTTTAACCCTGGTAAAATGAATTCACAATGCCGAAAATATTTGTTTGGAGGTTTTTGATAAGCTCTGTTCTGAAATTGGGCAGAACAAGTTAAAACACATATTCTGAAGATGTCCTATCGTATTCTTCAGTGCTTGAGCACAAATTCTGCACCTAACTTCTAATGGTGGGCAACAAAATAACGAAGCAGGTTTTTAAATCAAAGCAAACAATTGACTTGCCGCCGATAACGTGCACGGGGCAATTTTGATCCTCCTTTTAAAAATCGGCGTGAATACCTGATTATCACAATCGATTATAAACGTATCAGGTAGCATTCTACAACTTCATTTTTATTATTGCAAGTTATTCTATTAGAATCACTGCCACCGTTTTGTTTAAAGGATTGTCCGCCCAATTTCTGTAAAATCTTACAGACTCATTTTCGACAAATGCCGATTCATCGAACCAATTGGCCTTGAAGTGTCTGGTCTGGATACATTTAATGCAATCAAACATCTCGCTGTATCTGTAAGGCCTTTAGTATTAGAGCTGCAGAATAGGATTTTCCAGATATATTTGCATCTAGTTGGAATTATTTCGATGTATTTATTGAGTTTCATTCAAACCTTGAAACCAGGTGTGGTACAATGCATTGACCTTTGTGAGCAGTCACCCAGACAGCTTTCCACCTCGCCCACCCCACCCCTTCATCTGTAACACTTCAAGTTGAGAATAGTTTCCATAGACTGGTTTCGTGTCCATATAATAGCAGATCAGTTCATGTGTGACCAGATTCACATGAAACAGTGGCTACATTTCCATCACTAGTTATTTTCTGCCGTGTCACCCTTAGAATCGACCCGTTTGTTTGTAATTTAAAACAACTTTCATCTTAAAATAGGATGCGATTGGGAGCTGATTGCGATTAAACCCCTTGAAACATAACCTCGATTCTCGAGTATTCTAAACTCTGATTCCAGTCTTTTTAAGTCAAATAACGTTTGGTAGCCAATTGCCAATGTTCTTCTCGGTTATCCTCGCTCCCCGATTGGTTCCCGTGAGTTAGGGCGAAAATCTATTTGATTGCTAACTTTCTGAAAATTCCGCAAAAATCTGGGCTTTATTGCACTTCAGTTTGTTTTAACATACATCTATCAGTGTTTGCTCAGGATAAGCACACTCTCACGGACTGAGCTAGAGTTACGGCACAGTCTCCTCAATCTCCCTTTCAGTGTTTTGTTTCTTGATTTGACAGTTTAGGTTCAAAACATTCAGGAGCGATGAAAAAAAACTTATTAATTTTGTATGTGATATTTTAAGTAAAACGCTAACAGCACCATCTATGGCAGCTAAATCCATTTATTGTAGATTTTAAATTGATTTCCCCCATTTTCGACTGGTAATAATTTAACTATGATACCATTCAGTTGTGCTTCACATAGGTTTTATTTTCCATAAACACTTTACACAAAACCGAATAAGTTTCGTTTTGAGCCAAAAAGTTTTGGAAATTTATTTTATTTTAGTTTTATTTATTTTATTTTATTCACTTTTGGAAATTTATTTTATTTTCGTTTTATTTAGTTTTATTTATTTTATTTGATTTAGTTTTGGAAATTTATTTTATTTTAGTTTTATTTATTTTATTTAGTTTTGGAAAGTTATTTTGGATTTCACCTTGGCTGCCAAAGAATGCATTGTACTTTATCCAATGTCCATCTTACCCGAGTGTAACACGGTTGGAGTAACCGAAGGTTTAGCGAGCTCACGGTAGAAGTGAGGAGAACAGCGTTCCCTTAACTCTAAAACGAGACATCATTTTATATATCCCAGATGTTTAAAGTTGCCAAGGTATATAGGGACAGGGAGAAAACGAAACATGGCGTTAGGGTAGATGATCATTCATGATCGAATTGAATGGGAGATCTGTCCTGAGAGGTCCAATGGCCATTGCCTCCTCCTAATTCACATACTTCTAAAAGAGCCCATTTTGACCCAATGTTGGAATCCCAGTTTTACTGGAGTTTCAAGTGACAGAACTGTTTGAGAACAGCTTTAGAAACATCAATTTACAATCTAATTTTCCCTTCATTTGGGTTGAAATACATAATTAAAATAATTGTCGTAAATACTACAGAAACTAATATGTTCAGATTTCCTCACGAAAGAAGGGGGGAGGATTTCAAAAGATGCTAAAAATCTTGAAAACTTTTTAAAATATTCAACGTGAAGGATTGTTTCAATCGTCAATCGTTGGCTATCCCTTGGGTGTTGTATTGGTCGAGAATCGGATTACTTTCAAATTATAAAACAGTAACAAGCCATTGCAACAAATTCACTTCGAATTCGATGCCCTCTTCAAAAGAAAGATATTTTGTCACATAGCTTGAAAGAGAAAAAAAAGTCTAAATTACAATTTCCTGTTTTCTTACATCTTTTTCTGCACGCGTTTCCGCAGAAAGGAAGCGCAGCCTCAGTCAGTATAACACTGAGCCAGCAACTGCTCACTACCCCCGATTCTGAAACTCAGTATTGGAATCAATGGAATTCTTTTTGGTTTGTTTTTGGTACATGTTATTGAATGTTGCCTAAATTCCCTACCGTGGGGAAACAGGCCCTTCGGCCCAACAAGTCCACACCGACTCTCCGAAGAGTAACCCGCCCAGACCCATTCCCCTTTGACTAACGCACCTAACACTACGGGCAATTTAGCATGGCCAATTCACCTAAACTGTACATCTTTGGACTGTGTGAGGAAACCCATGCACACACGGGGAGAATGTGCAAACTCCACATAACAGACAGTTGCCCGAGGTTGGAATCGAACCTGGGACCCTGGTGCTGAGAGGCAGTAGTGTTAACCACTAGAGTCACCGTGATGAAATGGCGTTATCACCCAGATTCGTAAATGCTTCCCTAAATTGCGCGACTGTGTCGTTCGTTGTGTGCAAATGTTAACAGCGTCATGCATTCCATTAAACTTCGGATAACAAATTAGTTTCGAAGAAAAAAACTCTTTGGAAGTATGCGTGTCCCCGCTTAATGTGGCCTCCTCCTTCTACTCTGTGCCCAACCAGAGGAATGCTGTTGTGCTCACACAGAGTACCCTTATAGGAGTTAAACCTGTTTCAGCGCTCCGAACTATGTTCTATCACTCAGTTAGCAATGAGTGGCGAACAAGCAAGACTTACCAGGCGAAGTGAGAAAGTATGGGTGATGATGCTCCGGCTTGTGGAGTGGGTGGTGTGGATGAGGTGCCAGTATGGTCGGGGTTGGCACGATAGGGTATCCATACTCTAGCAAAGGGACGCGGGATGCCAAGGAACTGGCGAAGGAGACGGGAGGGGCTTCCCTCAATGGCTTGGGTTTGTGCAGTAAAATGTCTTCGATGAAGAAAGACGTTGGCCGTTGGACAGAAACTTGTTGAATCGGGGATGTGAAATTCAGATTCATTTCTCCACTAAGTTGGTTGCTGTCAGTCCAAGGGGGTAATCTTTCGGGTTTTTTTTAAGTGTGTGACTTCCGTTTGTTTTGTAGCGGGTCAACTCCTCTGACAAGCTCAGCTCCTGTTTTTATTGCCGAGACTCGGGCGAAATGCCTTGCTTGACATGCAACAGGTTTGCAGGAGGTTTGGAGCTTATTGACTGAAGTCGGACCTGCTCTTCACCGGGAGATAGGACTGCCCTCAGCCAATGGCGAAGCTGCAGGGCGGAGGATGGCAATTGGTCGTCATCCTTGCTGGGGACCTGAGCGCAGGGAGTGCTCATTCACAAGGAGCTAGCCTTGGTGCTGAAAGGGCCCGGCTCAGTCAAATCATCGTTTTAAGTATTTGAACGCTTTTACTGTATTCTGACAATTGTTTTCCCGAAGGAAAACGCGCCCGTCTTTAATTTGCCGAAATGATTCCAGTCCTCTATGTAAAATAGCTTCCCTTCTCTCTATTAAATTACCTCTGCGCCGCTAATAGGCTTCACATAAAACTTAACAGTGGTTGTGGATTGTATGAATCTTCTCGGCTGCTCGCCTCTCTATGATATATATATTCCATAAGAAATCATTTAATAAAACCTATTAAATTCAGTGATCACTTGAAATGCTGCAAAACTACAGGCGAAGTGCTGAAACTTTGGCTAGAATACTTATTTGCTTGATGAAGGATTGCCCGGAGCGCCTCTTTCTTTGACCGCAACCTTCCAAGGTAAAGAAGGCAATTGATTCACAGTATGAAAGCATTTAGCCCCCTCTCAGTCCAAGCTAATCGACCATCACCCCTTGTCCCACACACTCTCCCATGGTCCCTGTTCCACAGCGAGTGGAGGTTAGGCCAGAACACAAAGTCCTGGATCTACTCAGTGGATCATTCAGTATCTGTGGAGAGTGTGGACTGTCCTGGAGAAAGATATCTACTCAAAGCATTAACTGTCCATTTTTCGCTTAAGAACTTTGTGGAGTGGCGTCTGGATCTGAGTTAGGTTTTCCAGCATCAGCAATTATTTGCTTTTTGTCCGGTTCGGAGAGGTATTGGTCTTCATTTAAATACCTTTCAATTACATGCCTAGACTTTTAAAAATATTTTGCAACCCCAGTTGATATTTGGATGCATTTTATTAAACGATATATGGCCATAGCAGAATTTAATCCCTGACTGAACATCAGAATGTAGCAACAGTCACAAAATCATTATTTAAATTTACGGATTTAGCTGTTACTATTTGAACGCCAATTGCCTTCTGCATTTTTCAGAGAAAGGTATTGCTACTATTTGCAGGAATAACAGCAAACTTTTAAAAGCTGAATGGCGTTTTCCAAATGCTGTTCAATAATGTATTCAACTATTTACTTGTTAAATATCATGGTGCGGCAACTCTCTGAGAAAATGCTAAGTCAAACCTTGCCTCGTGATGAGTGGTTGGGATATGGAATACACCATCCGAGCGTGTGGCTGAGGCAGGTTCTATCAAGGCTATTTGTCAGTTATTTGAAAAAGAAGACTGGGGTAAGGCAGGAAAATGACACTAGCTAATTTGCTCTTTCCGAGAGCCAGCACAGACACGATCGGCCGAATAGTCTCCTCCTACCCTGCAAGAGTCCCGTGATTCTGTAATAAATAATCCAATGATTAAAGAGTGTTTAAGCAGGAATGATTGTAACTTGCCGCCTGATTGATGTGTGAGTGCCGAGGTGGAATCAGAACCAGATTCTCTAAGTTCCCATCTTCCGAGGTTCTTCTACTATCTGCAGGTCAAAGTTTCGAAGAACCCCTGTGTTCATCCAGCCCCGCCTGTCATGACAAAGCGTTTAAATCTGCGGGCCTTTTTTCTCTCTTCTTTTGTCCAGTTCATTCCCAATCAAACCAGGTGTTGGTACGAAAGATGGGAGAGAGTGTTCCATTCTCAGTGTCAAGTTAGTCCAATCGATTGGCTGTGGTCATGCATAGAAAGCAGACTTGTCCAAAGGCATATTGTGCCATGCGAAAGTCAATGAAATGGTCCCCGATCGGTGATTGCACATCTATGTTACTTATTTCCAAAAAAACATTCCCGTGGATTGATATCGCTTGCCTGGAGAATTTCAAAGAGATCATTTCCAGAGATTTATTTGCTTATTGACCGAGTTCTCCTCCTCTAATTGATTACTCTGTCAGTGGGACAGACAGCGGGGTGGGACCATGTCGGGGTTGTAATATGTGCCAAATGATGGTGTTCCAGGCATCACTGGCGAAAAGGTGGTGCCTCTATGGTCTAACCAGACCATGAGGCTGCTCACTCATTAGAGAGAGAGAGAACTGCTGGTGGTAGATTAGATTAGATTACTTACAGTGTGGAAACAGGCCCTTCGGCCCAACAAGTCCACACCGACCCGCCGAAGCGCAACCCACCCATACCCCTACATTTACCCCTTACCTACGGACAATTTAGCATGGCCAATTCACCTGACCCGCACATCTTTGGATTGTGGGAGGAAACCGGAGCACCCAGAGGAAACCCACGCAGACACGGGGAGAATGTGCAAACTCCACAAAGTTTGAACCCGTGTCTCTGGCGCTGCGAGGCAGCAGTGCTAACCACTGTGCCACCGTGCCGCCCACTAAGATAGTTCAACCTGAAGACCTGTACACCTCAGGCGGAAGGCTGAGATGGAGAGCCCTTCATGAACCGATGTGGTAGTTGAACCCACACTGTTGGCCTTGCTCTGTATTACAAACCGGCTCTCCAGCCAACGAAGCACCAACACAGCAGGCTTTGATGAATCAGCGAATTCTACTTTCGTGACCATAATATTCTTGGCGTTCGCACAGACCGCGGTTGTTGGAGACAACGACCTCACCCCACCACCCCCGCCCCATATATTTCGTAAATACAGAAAAGCAATAATTTGAAAGTCACTGAGTGACCACTAAACGATCCAATTCGATTACAAGTGACACTAAGAGATTTGAGTAGACAACTTCACTGTACTTAGACTTTAGATCGGGCAGCAGTAAATGCCAGTCTGTAGTCAATCTAAACTGCAGTCCAGCAGGTTGGTGAGCTATTTACACTCGAGTTAATTTAATATTAGAAGGAATCGTGCAGCAGTTTGTAATTTCGAGCAGCATGTAGAGAACTCGCGGAAGGAGTTTGTCACCCAATCTCGGTGCCTTGTGCATTATTAGTAGTGAGCTGGGGGTTTGTAGGTATATTGATGGGGTTTGGTTGGGGGGGGGGGGGTGATGAGGTGTTCATGGCGCTGGTGTGTGGCTGAGCCCTGGCAGCGAGGTGGAAGCAGATTATCGGCCTGATTTGTTCACATGTCTTTGCTCTCAGTGTGTCTCTGGAACTGTGCCGTGGCAACACGGCGGCTGTGATAAAGGCATTGGCCTGTCCGGAGAACTTTGAGTCTGAAAAATGTACAACTGAATAGGTTTCATCACATTTCACGTCGACATTATTGTATCTGGGTAAATTATCTCTGACCGTTTTCAATAACAATGCCTAATCCTCGAATGAGGCAAAATAATTCTGAAATATGGCCGAAGTTTTAAAAAAAACAAACCATTTTCCCAGTCCCCTGAGCTGTGTTAAATAGAATAGTTACTTGGGCAACAATTTTAAGAAATAAGTGGTTCATGGAAAAAAATACATTTTATATTTAAACTTTGCCTTCTTATTGCTGTTGCTGTTTGAATGGGACTCATTCACTGTCACCTCTGCACACAACAGATCGTATACCAGGATTCACGTTTACATTGTAATATCTGTACATTTAACTTGAAATACTTTAATCTTTTTCAATAATTCTTTCCCCCCTATCCTATTCATCTGACGTTGCTCCTTTTAATTTCTCGGAATATATGTTTCTCCTCGGTCTATTTAAATCAACTTTATCTTCATGTAATTATACACGATTTCCCTCGAAGCGATGAGAAAATTATGAATTGACATTTTCATTAAAAACTTAACCTTTAACCTCCCTGATTTATCCCCACCCCGTCCCCTCCCTCATGTCCCTTCTGTTCCTGTTCCCGATCTCCCTCCTGCGCTCTGTTTCCCTGCAACGCAGGGCTCAGTCGAATGACGGTTAATTTCAGCTCATTTCCCATCAAATTGGTGTAATTATTGACATTAAACTCGGGAAAATTACAAGAAGGTACTTCTGTTCCATCTCCCAGTGCCCGCACTAATTTGTTGAAATCGAGTTGCCATCACAGTTCCAATCATTTTTTTATTAATGCGGAAAGTGGTTGAACGGAGGCAGAATTCTCGCAGCCCCATGCTATTAGGTAATTAAGGAAGATGTTAGACTGGGAAGATGCTAATCCTTGGGCAACTGGACAGCCTTTCCATCCGATCAGGCAGGTAGAAGAAATTAATTTCTGGATTCAATTAGTCTTAAAAGAACATTACTTCACCAAGTGGAAGTCACGTCTTCCATATGTATGAGGGTGAAAAGATGAAGGTTTTAAGAGACCGCAGTGCTGGTAAACAAGGATATTTGAATAATTACACGTTGAATTGTCAGCCAGTAAAGCAACTTTTGGATGTTGGTTTAGATGAGAGGAATTTGGATTAGACCCTTGGTCTGAAAATCACGTGCGGCAGAATAAATGCATTATTGTTCCTGTCACATCTCATTTATTTTAATTTCAAACTCGCACATGCACAGGCACATGCACATATAGGTGTTTAATGTTTCTATCCGGTATGTGCACTGGCAGGCTTCAGCCTGCACACGGCATACGGTGAGGCTAATTAATAACACACACAAGACGGTAACAACTTGCTGTAAAGGCCAAATGGGAGTGTGAATGAATTAATGGTGATGAAATTGTCCTAATGTACAGCTTGTCAATGCCGTCAGAGTAGAGAATAAGAGGTAAGCTGCTTTATTGTCTATCTCATCAAGTGGAACGCCTGTTGTTGAGCTTTCGGAGCACAGCACCCTCCCCCTAACCTAACCCCCTTTCTCCCAAGCGACACAGACTTTGAAAGGAGCTTCTGCGATTAGTAACAACTGCTTATCTGGGCCTGTTGGTGAACTCCAGTGCAACAGGCAGCCGTAACGGTAGCTGATTCCTTTATTGTCACTGTGCTGACACTTCACACAGGTTTAAATACAACGGTTACAGGAGGAGCTCTTGAGGCACAGTGGTAGTGATCCTACCTCTGAGCCAGCAGACTTACACTCACAGTCCAATTGTTTACAGAAGTGTGCAATAACAACTCCGAACAGGTTGATCACACAGGATCTAGAATAGTTGCATTTTTTTTACTAAGCTTACATCATTGATAAAGATTACAGTTCAATGTTAAGGTATTTACCCAAACATCTAGATCTCAATTCGGGAGTTGCTATCAATACTCTGATCAAGACGCACTATTCTGAGTACCACAGATAAAACAGATTGTTCAATTAATCCGCTAGTTTCCTGTCACCTTCACAGCCCTAAAATATCCGGATCATTGATCCAGTGGATTTGTCTGCTCAGCGTTTTCTAAATGATGATCTGAACGTCTCGGGTCCACGTTTCCTTTTGGAAGGCAAGTTATTTAGGGAAGGCCACAAAATGCCTCTAAACAATCCAGTTCACGGTTTGGCAAAATATATGAGGCTTGTGAGGATTCAATTTCTTGAGTCCACACTTTGCACATCGATCTCAACGGGATTTTGTAACATCAAATCTCCAAAGCAACAATGGGACACCGCACGGCCTAGAGCTACCCGGGGAGAGATCGTTCCTCTAACTGGAACTTCTGAAAAGCTGAGGCGGAATTGCAAAAGAGGAGGCAAAGTAACGGCTTTTACACATTGAATGTGGAGTTTCACAGTGCTCCACTTAACCTCCAATGGGTGTGAAAGGTGAATTCTTCACTTGGGGTAAGCTGGGTGCTGTCAAGTGTCAAAAGGTCAGGATTAACTTATTTGCCAGAGTGTAAGCTAATTACTAATTGCTGAATGATACATCTGCTGTCGACTTGCATGGAAGCAGAATACAGCACGCCAGTGACAAACCATTGGAGCATTCCCAGGATTTGTTGAGTGTTTTCTGCAGAGGAAGCAGCTGGGGTTTTTCTTTTCGTTCACTCTGACCTAGAGTAGTACATTTGGAATCTTGTTGTTAAATGGGGACATTTATGTAACTAACGTGAACTTTGGCTATGTTCGTGAACACCTTCTGAAATGTAGCGGTTTTTTTTGGAATGGAGAAGTCAGCAACGCAATAGGAAATCGATACAATTCACACAATACAGCAGAAAGGAGCGAATCTTATTTCTGTCCTGCTCCAGTACCTGTCGGTATAATATAGATCCTTTTTTTATTTGTTAGTTAAAACCCAGCCAGTTGTAAAGCTGAATGCAGAATGCATTTTTTTTTCAGGAGAATAAAGACCAATCTTCCCCAATTTCTTGAAATCCGAAAACTCGAAAATCTTCAGGAACCGTTTTGGAAATGAATTCAGCAACAGGAGAGGAACAAACAGACAAAGAAGCAAGGGGGAGTACTAAGCGTGGTTTGAGGGTCCCTGTGGTGACTTTTCAAGTTTGGCTGCGACTCAGGCGTCGCTGCAAAACCCTCCAGCAATGCACCCAACTGCTTCGTCAAAGAGGCACCGAGCTCCATACCGACTGTGCTCAGAATGGGGTTTTGTTACAGTAGCACCTTAACTGGGAGGAAGGGGCAGAGCCAGGGGCATTGCATATAGATGGCCGGGCACCCGTCGGGGGAACATCAGGCGAAGGCGCCGAAATGATGAGGAAAGCTTAAATTAAAAATGGTTATTCTCTGAGATGTATAAATTGAGATTATTGAGCAACAACACATTACTGCGGAAACTCTCCCAGCACTCGGGCGGGTTTCACACGCGGACAAAAATGTAACTTGTTTCTGAATCGGAATACCGTGTATCAGAATTTCACAACAGCAAGGATACACAAAACAATGCAAATCCAAGGCAATACAAACTGTGCTTGGTGGTTTAGCCCTGGTCAGTAAGTGTCAGTGCCTTTGAAACGCAGCGATGTTGCAGGAAAACGATTCAAGATTGCAGATTAAACGAGGCAACAATGTGAAATTTTACCTTTAAAGTTGCTGCTCTTCAAAAACCGATCTTTTAAACCAATTTACCACGAAACAGCCCATTTTATTATAGTTTTTTTTGTTAAATAAACCACCTCTATCATTGTTGATTGACCTATCTTGTTATTTCCCCTGCACTATTTGATTCATATAATTGTCGGTCCTGTCTTGAATCGGGAAAAAGAACAAGCGATGTCGACATGAATGTTTGATTCTTTAATTTTCGACAATGAATACTTAAAATTCAGTTTAATGGTACGTTTCAATACTTTATCCGCTAGTAATCTCTCGTGCATCATTTTAAATGTTCCTTTAGGTGTGACAGCTGATCGACACTATTATCAAGGTGAAAAATACGAGTAATTCCCTTTACCTTGTTGGAATTCTACTTTGAACCGCCGGATTCTAGTTCAGGTGAAATACTTACGCATTGCAAACTTATTAGATGCTAACCACAGTCTGACCTCGTTGTGACGGCCAACTGTCTCAGCTTAAAATGGAGCATTTCAGTAAATATACGACTTTACTCAAACTCACTTCTTAGAATTTGAATTTCAGCAAGGACTTTAGGACAAGGAGTATTCCCAATCAGAGTGACCATCAGTAAGTCTTGTGTGTTGCGCCATGGTAGTAAACGTTTGTATTCTCCATATACTTGACCCCTCGCTTCAGCCACCACCCCCCTGCGCGCTCCCCCTCCCCGCTTCCCCCACGCTCAATCCCACCGGGCAGCCGTAGGCACATCATAAGAGGCACTGACACTTCTCAAGGTTTGAAAGAATGCTACAAATGTTGTAGCGAAGGAAAACCAGAAAGCACATTTTAAAACTTTAACGTTTTGTTGATGAGGTGGCCCTGTTAAAATGCCATAAATAAGGCAAAAAATGAGGGAAAAAAGTGAATTTAATTCATTGCAATAACCTCTGCAGTGAACTAGAGTGGGGTACAAGCCTGTGATACGAAGCATCTGAAGGTTGGGATGAATTTCACTTTTACAGATGTTGTCCCTGCAGAATGATAAAGGCAAAGTGTGAATGACAGACGTACAGTGAGTGGAAGAAGGTCCAATTTAGTAAATTGCATAATAATAACCCACCTTAAGTAATTTTGTTTGATAAAATCTGGAGTATATTTAAAAATCAATATAACCATGTATCAAAAAATCTGAACAGCAGATATTTTAAAATCAATGAAATTAAAGATTAGTGAAACTGTCAGTGAAACACTGTCTGGTTGCGCCTTAACAGTCACCTTTCCCACCAGCAAAATCTCTGTCCTCTTTTTCACTATTGTTTCTTTGGAACAAATATAGACTTAATTTTGTGCTTCATTTTTACTGAAGTTATTCTATAAAAGATATATATTTGATGCATCCCAAGTGGTTGGAGATCTGATGAACTATAATTGTTTTAAATTTGTATTTATTAGTAAAGGAATGCCAGGCAGAGGGCAAAATGTAGAAGTGCACACTATGAGGTTTAAATTATACAACACAATAAAATTGCTGGCTTGAACTAGATATTGCTTAACCATTTTCCATTACACTCCTCAGGACAACTGCAATAATTCAAACTTCAAATGATCCCAACATCCGTTCTCTAGGAGAAAAGAAGATTCTGATTAGGTTGGTCATATGGTTATTATTGCTCAAGCTATGGCAGTGGAGAATACAAATCAACACAAATATAGCAGGTAGACTTTTCAAAGTATAAAATACAAGAAGAAAGAACTTACATATACATGATTAGGATAATCATGAGCTAAATGTGTGTTCATGGGTTTGAGTTCCCCAAAAAATCAGTGAATATTGCAGTCCTCCTGTAATTCACACTCAAGGCTTTGGGGTTGTTTGAATGGCTCAACTGTTAAATTTTTAAACATGGGTAACTTAGACAATTCAATTTTCAATTTCTACTCAGGTTGGAGGTGTATTTACAATGCAGCAACTTTGCACTTATTAATGACAAGATTTGCTTGCACTGCAACAGCTGCACTTCAAAAGCACCTCATTATTGTGAAAATGATAAGATAAATAACAACAATGGCACTCCAGTATATGTCCACATATAATCTTTGTGCCATATTTACCAATAGATTGCAATTAATATAGTGGCAAGAATCAAGTATGAGAGCACCAGTGATCCATCCTCAGAATCCAATATACTGAGCTCAGATACCCTTCTGAATCTAAGGATAACTCAGACTTTATTCTATCCTACTAACAGGGCATAATTCAAACGGGGGCATTTGAAATGAGAAGGTAATATACTAACACATTGAATCTTGGCATCCCTTTTTTAAATAAAATTCAATAGGTCTTATTGTTGTGACAACAAGGCTCAGGTGTTAGACAAATGCTGTGGCAAGTCCAGTTCAGAAGAAGAGTTTTGCCAGAAACATTGATTTTCCTGCTCCTTAGATGCTGCCTGACTTGCTGTGCTTTTCCAGCAATACACTCTTGGCTCTAATCTCCAGCGTCTGCAGTGCTCACTTTCTCCGAGTTCAGTTTCTGGTCAATGGTATCTCCCCGGATATTGATAGTTGGGGATTCAATCACCTGGTAAGGCCATTAAATGTCTAGATACTGTCTTTTTGGAGATCATCGTTGAATTGTATTTGTGTAACGTGAATGCTACTTGCCATTTGTCAGCCAAAATCTGGAATTTGGCTGCATTTGGACATGGACAACTTCATTATCTGAGGCGTCACAAGTGTTACTGAATGTTGTGTAGTAATTAGCAAACATCCCCACTTCTGTCCTTTTGCTAAATGAAAGGTTATTGATGAAGCAGCTGAAAATGGTTAGGCCTAGGACACTGCCCTGAAGCACTCCAGAGCTGACATGACTGATCTACAACAACTGCACTCATTACCCTTTGTGCCAGGTATGAAATTAATCATGAGAATCGATTGCTCATGCCCGAAACATCGATTCTCCTGCTCCTTGAATGCTGCCTGACCTGTTGTGCTTTTCCAGCAACACATTTTCAGCTCTGATCTCCAGCATCTGCTGTACTCACTTTCTCCTAGATGACTTTAATCATGGAAAGTATTATCCTGGTTCCCATTGTTTCCAGTTTTGGTTGGGCTCCTTGATACCACTTGGTAAGAAATGGCCTTGATGTCAATGTCACCTCACCTCACCTTTGGAATTAAGCTCTTTTTATTTTGTTTTTGGATTAAGGCTGTTAATGAAGTTCAGAGTTGAGTGGCCCTGGCAGAATCCAAGCTTAGCATAAGTGGGAAGGTTATTGCTGAGCAGATGCTGTTGATAGAGCTGTCAATGTTCCCTTCCTTCACTTTTTACAGATGATCAGGAGTAAACTGATGGCATAGTAATTGGCTGGATCGAATTTCTCTTGCCTTTTGTTTCTAGGGTATACCAAGGCAATTTTTCATTGTCAGGTTGATACCATTGATGTCGCTGCATTGGAATGTCTTGGCCAGGGACACAGAAGCTTTTGGAGCACAGACTTTCAGTACTATTGCCAGAATGTGTAGGAGTTCACAGTTTTTTGGCATGTTTCTTGATATCACATCAAGGGGATTGAATTTGCTGAAGTTTGGCATCTGTGTTGCTGGACACCTCCAGAGGAAAGAGAGATGGAACATTTGCTTAGCACTTCTGGCTTAGATGATTGTATATGCTTGTGTGTTGGATTGAGGATGGGGCTATTTGTGGAGTCTCCTCCTCCAGTGAGCTGTTTAATTGTCCATCACCATTCACACCTGGATGTGGCAGGACTGCATAGCTTAGATCTAATCCTTTGATTGTGCAATCATTACCTATATCACTTGCTGCAAATGCTGTTTGGCACACAGGTCATCCTACACTGTACCTTCACCAAGTTGTCATCTCATTTTTTCATATGCCTGGTGCTGCTCCTTGCATGTCCTCTTGACTCCAAATTGATGATAGCGGTTGAGTGGAGGACATACTGGGCCATGAGACTCCTATATGTGTCTGAATGGTGCTCCTGATCGTCCACAGCCATTCAGCACTGTGATACTAGCACAAACACAATGGGAAATATTTTCAATTTGAAGCATTTGCAGTTTGGTCAAGATGACATCATGTATGGTTTTCCCTATTTTTGGTTCCCTTACTATCTAACACAGACTCTGACTAGCAACGATGTCCTTCAGGATTCAACCAGCTTGGTCAGTCTTCGCAATGGACAATGAGGTTCCCCCACCTAGAATACTTTCTATGCAATGACATGCTCCATGATTCCACCATATGATGCTCAACATGGAGCATATCGATTCATCAGTCACCCATGTTTGACATGATGCCATGAGATTTTATGGGGTCCACAGTCAATGTTGAAGAATTCTAGAGCAACTTTAAATTTAGAGATACGGACACTTTTCAGATTCAAAAGACTGCTAAAAGGTTGTAGTGAAGGAAAATCAGACAACACATTTTAAAACTTTAATATGTGCACTGTTGTATGTTTTGTTGGTGATTTGATACTGTAAAAAATGCAATAAATAAGGCAGAAAATGAGGGAAAAGATATTCATGCAATAAATCATGCAATAACCTCTGCATTGAGCCAGAGTGAGGTACAAGCCTATAATATGAAGCATCTGAATGTTGGGATGAGTTTCAGTTTTACAGAAGCTGTCACGGCAGATATCCTGTCCTCCTAACTGTAACTCTATACTGCTACTTTTGCTAGGCTTTTCTATAGGATCCCGACAATATGGAAATATACCCTTCAGCCCAACAGGTCCACACTGACGCTCTGAAGAGGAACCCACCCAGACCAATTCCCCTGCCTTATTACTCCACATTTACTCCTGACTAATGAACCTAATCTACACATCCCTGGACACTATGGACAACTTAGTATGGTCAATTCACCTAACCTACACATCTTTGGACTGTAGGAGGAAACTGCAGCACCCAGAGGAAACCCATGCAGACATGGGGAGAATGTGGAATTGACAGTTGCCCAAGACTGGAACCGAGCCCAGGTCCCTCGTGCTGTGAGGCAGCAGTGCTAACCACTGAGCCACTGTGCTGCCCCTTTTTTGCCAGCATTTCCCAAAGCCCATTCTCCTGGTACCATTAGAGGTAAATTTATATTCAGTTTTATGGTCTGATCCTTTGCGAATACAAGTAGGATAGCAGATTGAATGAGATTGGGGACTACAGGTAGGTTTTGAGACATGGCTATTTATGTGATGGACAAGGAGTGTATTTGCCATGTCGGCTGCTGGGGTCTGGTGCAGCTAGTGTTAAGTTGTCTTCTTGACTGTGTGTGTGTGTGTGTGTGTGTGTGTGTGTGTATGTTCCTCAGAATGAGGATAACTCTTGTTCATGGGCAGTTATGCTGCTACAACCATATGGTTATGAGTGACTTGCTCTTACTAGAAGAGAGTGAGGACTGTAGATCAGAATCAAAAACTGTGGCACTGGAAAACCAAAGCTGGTCAGGCAGCATCTGAGGAGCAGAAGAGTCAATGTTTTGAGCATAAGCTCTTCATCAGGAATGTGGGCTCACATTCTTGATAAAGAGCTTATGCTCAAAACGTCACTTCTCTCACTCTTACTGCCTGACATAGCCATACTGGAAAGATTTGCAGATTAATAATCAAAGGCTTGGCCCCATTATGATATAGCAGCTTCTCCAGTAACAGTTTATCCTAAGTTTTCTTGACACTTTGAAAACACTAAGTCAGATTTTAAGGCACTTGACCTTCTGTCATTTCTTACTAATAAGAACAAGATGGTGTGTGAGGAGAACCTTTATGGAACAGGATTCCATCTCTTGTTCCCTCTAGCTGTAAATTTCCACTTCAAGCACTCTCTTTCCTTCTTGAGTTGAATTCCAAATACAGCTCATGTTGTATTGCATTGTAATAGCACAATGATTGTGTTAGAGGGTGCTCCATTCCAGTTGGTGCAGTCAATTTGGAATGTTGACCTGTATGAGAATGCTAAATAAGCAAGGAATAACCATGAAATCTAATATTGAAGCAAGAATTACATGTGTTTTTGTAATTATCCTTACATATTTATATCGTATTAATCTATGTATATTTGTTAGCAGTGAGCTAAGAATGAATAGTTGTTTTGTTCATAATATTCCGCATTATTAGTGGTTATTGTTATCATTCTTTTCTGATTTCTCTGGCATTAACAGTGAATGTGAAAATTATAGAACAAGCGTCTGTTCAAAACGAATCCCACAGATGCTGGTTACTCAATATAAAGGAAAAGCAGGCTGACAATTCCAAATAGTTATCTGTGTTATCTTCAGAATCTCTTAGCTTCGCCTTTCATCAATTTATTGGAAAAATAGCTTGGGATTTATACTTGTGTATAGCTTTTCAGAAAAGATGCACTCTTAATTTCCTTTCAAATGTGTCAACTTGACTAATTCTATTCATTTGATAAAGCCCTATTATGTCAGAACAGCCATACAACTATCAATGGATGAAGTTCAGAGTATTTGAATCTGACAGCAGTTTCAAAAAATTGAGCTGAACATAATTTTAACCATTAATTTCTGTAACTACATTAATCCTACCACAGCTTAACTATCGTTAGGTCAGTGATTACACTCCATGTGTTAAAAATCAATAAAATGTAAATCATTGCAAGCACAGTAGTACATTTAATTGTAAGCAGCACAATATATTAGCATGAGCTGACCGTCACTTCATAACAGGAGACTGCTCAGTGTTTATGATGGCAGATATGTTTTAAACAATTGCTGCACAGAGTATATTGAAAGACAAATCTGCATTCAATGTTAAGCTGGCAAAGAAGTATACAGTAGTTCTCCCTAAGTAGCAGGTTAGTTTTGTTTTCCTCTGCAGTGGTCTGGGATATATCTGTGATCAGCTTCTTTGGTTTCCTTGATGTACACTCTTGTTGGCCTCAGCATTCTTGCAGTCTTATGTCTCAGTTATGTTGCACCAATATTGGGCACATTTCTGACATCATTGTCAATGGGCGGCCAGTACAATTAAAGCAAATTTAGGAAACAATTTGAATCTGCAATTTTTGTTGTAAAATCAGAGCTCAATCAATTGTTTGGACATGGTAAGATAAATTGCATAATAGAAATACATTCACAATAGATAACAGTGAGGAAATTAATTTTTTTGCCCTGAACATTGACATTTTGATCACAAGGGAACATTTTTTGCTTGCATCAGTATTCTGTATTCAAAGGAATTGGGAATTTTCTTTAGGTTGAGTAACTAAGGGTGGTTTAATCCACTGCAAATTTAGACTGTAAGAGTGAATATTGGGAGCCAAGGTCCCCCAGGATATCAATGTAATGACAATGGAATGGAAACAGTTAAACCTTTTGAAATTCAATGGATGACAGAAACTAAGGAAAATAATTTGGTGCACTGGATGTTGTTTTTAAATTAATGTGACATGAAGTAAATTCATATATAATTTGTACTAAAAAGCCTGTAATTTAAGATGTAGATTGTAGTTATCTCCATCATTATATCACATTGAAAGTAGCTCAGGTGAACATTGAAGAACATAAGGCAGTTGTCTGATTGCTTTGTTGTGTATCATATGTCTACAGTAATTATCTAGAGGACATGAGCACATTTCCCAAGAAAGTAGCTTGATAATTTGAATTCAGTTTTGAAAAATCGGATTTAAGACTAAAACGCGGGTATGGATAAAAGCGCCCTGCAGCTGTTGGATTGTTACTAAGACTGACTGGTTCCCTAATTTCTTTTGAAAATTAAGTCAGTCATTCATCTATATTTTAAGTGGACAGGTAGGAGGCTGGAAGAACACTGCAAGCCAGACATTATCAGGAGGTAGAGAAGTCGACCTTTCAGGTGGAACCCTTCTTCAGGACTGGGGGTGGGTGTAGGGGGAGCTGCAGATAAATGGGGTGGCAGGGGCAGGGTGGTGAAGTGGGGATAGATGAAGACAGGCAGAGAGTATTGTTGGCCAATGGGAGGAATGAATCTAGTAGGTGGCAGGTTGGAGAGGAAGGGAAGGGGAGAGGCTGGGAAGGGAGTTAGGGGGGTGGGGGGGGGGGAAGAGTGATTATTTGAAATTGGGGAACTCAATGCTGAGTCCTCCAAGATGTAGGCAGCCCAGGCGGAAGTTCTGGTGTTGTTCCTCCAATTTGTGATTTGCTGCCTGGCTTGATGTGTTTTTCCAGCCTCCTGCCTGTCGACTTTGGATTCCAACATCTGCAATTTTTTTTTGTCTCTATTCATCTCTATTTTGGCTGATATGTGACTCCACTCTTGCAGCACTGTGGTTCATGTTTTTCCCCCTTCTGAAGTGACCTAGAATATCATGCATTGTGTCAAATTTCTACACCATGTCCTTAGAGCAGCCAGGAATGGGCAATAAATGCCAACCTTGCCAATGTGCCTGCATCCTTTGAATGATTATACATAGATATAAAAGTTCACAAAAATGATTTATCAAGACTAAAGTAGAAGGTTATGTTTTCACAATATTAGTAGATGTTCAAGCAACTTTTATTAGGTGAAACAAAATGAGAGCAATTGAATTAATTTCAATGTTTGCCCACTTCAGCTATATTTAAAAAGTTAGTAAATAGATATATTTTGTGTGCAAGGCATTGAAAACTGGATAACCTTTCCTTGTGAGGAAATTCACACAACATCCTTGAAACTATGGCAGAATATATTCATGCCTTGATAAACTTTGAATTCTCAAAAGCTCTAATGAGAAAATCTACAGCCAAGTTCTGAAAGCATATTTGGAAGTTATTTTAATTTCTGTCTATATTTCACTAGATAGCATTCTGAGGAGAATGAAAAGAATACCACTTCATAGTATTGGGTCTCCTTGCATCATGATGGTCCAATACATAACTCAGTTTCGTGAGATGATTCGATTTTGGAGATTAGCGAGAATTTGAGCTTTGTGGGCTCTCATGCATACGATAGGCACACATGTAGAAGATACCTAGGAAAGAAGTGAAGAAATATACTTATGTTTTACCATCAGTTCAGTACAATAGAAAGTGTGAATATGAAATGATTTAAAAATAATCCAAAGTGGACTGTCTTCTCTTTCAAGTTTGGTAGTTAGACATATCGCTGTTCTGCCATTCTCACGAATCTTTACCATCCACCCAACCCCCAACTATAGCATAAATGCTGCCCCCTCCATGCTTCATTTCAGCTCTGATGTAGAGTCATTGAGACACGGAACATTAGATTACTCTCTGGCCATGGATACTGCCTGATCTGCTGTGATCTTCATCATTTGTTGTTTTCACTCATGCAATTGTGAAAGAATGATGGTGGTATATTGGTAATATTACTAATAATCCAGAGATCAGAGTCGTGTTCTGAAGCCATGAGTTCAGATCTGCTCAACAGAGCTCATGGTATTAAAGTCTGGAATTGAAAGCTAGTCTTAGTAAAGGTATTCACAAAACAATCACTGCTTGTTATAAATACCCTTTAGGGAAGGAATCTGCAATTCTTATCCTACATGTGTCTCCACTGCCACAGTAGTATGGGTGGATCTTAACTGCTAACTGAAAAGGAGAATGTGATATCTCCCTTTCCCATATAGTCAGCAGAAGGCAATGAGGTGCTCAGCAGCCAACTGATCCCTATAAGTTTCTAATTCAGTATGTGGATGTGCCTACTAGAGAAGGTGCAAAACTTGGGAAATAAGGCAGTGCAGGTAACTGAGGTGTCAGTGGGGGAGCATTTTGGGGCCAGCGACCATAATTCTATTGGATTTAAAATAATGATGGAACAGGATAGACCAGATCTAAAAGTTGATGTTTAAATTGGAGAAAGGTCAATTTTGATGACATTAGGCAAGAACTTTCGAAAGCTGATTGGGCACAGATGTTCGCAGGTAAAGGGAGGGCTGGAAGATTGGAAGCTTTCAGAAATGAGATAACGAGAATCCAGAGAAACTATGTTCATGTTAGGGTGAAAGGAAAGGCTGGTAGATATAGGGAATGCTGGATGACTAAAGAAATTGAGGGTTTGGTTAAGAAAAAGAAGGAAGCATATGTAAGGTATAGACTGGATAGATCGAGTGAATCCTTAGAGAAGTATAAGGGAAGTAGGAGTATATTTAAGAGGAAAATCAGGAGGGCAAAATGGGGACATGAGATAGTTTTGGCAAATAGAATTATGGAGAATCCAAAGTGCTTTTACAAACACATTGAGGACAAAAGGGTAACTAGGGAGAGAATAGGGCCCCTCAAAGATCAGTAAGGCGGCCTTTGTGTGGAGCCACAGAAAATGGGGGAGATACTAAATGAGTATTTTGCATCAGTATTTACTGTGGCAGAGCGAGTGCGCCGATTACCAGTGCAATGTCAGAGCGAATGGGCTGATGTCCGGTGCAGCAGAGCAGGCTGGCCGATTATTGGTGCAGCAGAACGAGTTGGCTGATTACTGGTGCGGTGGCAGAGCAAGCTGGCCGATTACCAGTGTGGCGGAGCAAGTGGGCCAATTACCGGTACGGCAGAGTGAATGAGCAGATTACTGGTGTGACGGCAGAGCGAGCGGCCTGAGGTATAATGGCATCCAAGCAAGTCCTGGACTGAGGGCCACGTGAGGCAGCATGGCCTTGTGCCCTGGGACCAGCAGGTACTGACTCATGTTGGGGAGAAACTGGAACTTAAGTACTTTATAGTCACTTCTATTCTCATTCTGGACCTCTAAACTCAGTTTGCATGCTCACCTTTTTAAAAATCCCTGTAATAACACTTAAAGTATCTGTAACTAGGTACTCTGTAACTAAAATGGCACAGAGAGGCAACATTACAAACTTCTGAGTGCATGTGACAATAAAGGCTATTCTATTCTGTTCTATTCAATTCCATTCTAGGCTGGACTAATATTCTCTGGAAGTTAGAAGAGTAAAAGGTGACTTGATTGAAACATTTGAAAGTCTCAAGACGACTGACAAGGAAGGTGGGGAGAGTTATTCGGGTTAAATATTTCCTTTGATGGGAGACTTTCCAATGAGGGGCCAATGTTTAAAAATTAGGAGTTGCTATTTAAAATAGAGACAGGCTGAAATCTTTTCTCTTTGAAAGACTGTTTGGGAATCTCTTTTTAAAAAAGAGGAAGAAGCAGAGTCTTTGAATTTTTGAAGGGTTGACAGTTTCTTGTGAAACAGGGGGCTGAAAGGTAATCAAGGCTAGGCAGGAATGTGGATTTGAGATTACAATCAAATCAGTCATGATGGTCTGATCAATGGAGCAGGCTTGAGAGGCTGAAATGCCAACTCCTATTCCTAAATTTTGTGTATTCATAATGTATCCATAAGTTCCATTGCCTCCTTGATCTATGCACTTACTGATCCCAGCTTCCCCACAGGAATTCACTGCTTCTCTCTAAGAGCGCATTGCCATTGAAATGCCTCTCACGAGTGCGGCAGACCCAGCAATGACTGCCCGTAGAGCTACTGAGTCGAGAGTGTGATGCTGGAAAAGCATAGCAGGTCAGGCAGCATCCGAGGAGCAGGAAAATCAGCATTTTGAGCATAAGCCCTGCATCAGGAAATCTCTCACTTCATTTCTGATGAAGGGCTTTTGTCCGAAACGTCAATTTTCCTGCTTCTTGGATGCTGCTTGACCTGCTGTGCTTTTCCAGCGCCACACTCTCAAGTCTAATCTCCAGCATTGGCAGTCCTCACGTTCGCCCAGTAATGCGACTGATGCTGAAGAGCCATCAGGCCTATGGCTGGTGCTGGCAGTGACAATATGATTCTAGTATTTTACCACCCAGGACTTTCTCCTGCTTGCAGCCTTGACTTCCAGATAAATGACAAAATTCAATCCAACAAACCTGAAAGTGACCAAGACATTACAAAGCAGCTGCAGTGTTGTGGAAAAAACCATTGTGTTTGTTAATACCCTTCAGAGAAACATGGAGCTTACAAAATGTATCAACACTGCTTGATTTAACCAACATTTGGAGTACTGGAGAAAGTGTGGAGACTGCAAAGTATTCTTGCAAAGGGACTTCTGTTAACAGGAAGGAAGCCAGAGATCCGAACTCAGCTATGATCATTCCAATCTTTTTTCTGGCTTTTCTTGGTTCTCCGGGTCAATCACAGCCTTCATACCAAATTTTCCAGTTCACAGTCTGTCACATTGAGGAAGGAAATCTCTCACTTCATTTCGGTTTGACTAAGGGAGTGAAGCGGACCTGAACATTTTTGGTTTTAACAGATTGGTTAAATCCATACTGATGGATCCATACCAACCTGCCAGTCCAGTTTACTAGCTCAGAAAGCAATACATTGCCATATCATGTCTTGTTATCCATCTTTATGTCATTGTTGGTGCCCTACTATTTTAGGAAGTAGCAAAAAGAAGAGGAAACTTTGGTGAGAATGATTTCTTTGTGTCTGTTGTTATTTAGAGATTTGATTCTAACAAGCCTTTTTCAAAAAAGTTCACTGTTGAAGCTCTCCCTATATATATCCAGTGTAGAATTGTGCCATTCACGTCAGAAAGTCTCCAATGTCCATTCTTTGTCAATTTAACTGATTTCAGCTGGTTGGCGTACCTCCATACTTTGGGAGGTAAGATCTAGTCAGAGCTGCTTCTCCTGGTGGTGATATTTTATCTACATAGACTGTTTGGTCAGATGAAGGGTAGATTTGGCTGTGGCATTCTTTTGCTGGTGAAAGAATATACCACACTCACACAGCTTAGCTCCTACATGAGAAAGAAGGAACAATAGAATGCAGTTTTAATGTGAAACATTAACCTTAATTCAAGGGTGATTTTGCTTTTGATAATCCATTGTAACACTATTCGCACAGAGAGGGAGAGAAGCTGCACAGATGGTTCAGAAGTTCTTCTCTTACAGAAGACAATGTCTTACCTGCAAAGAAGTTGAGCACCACAGCCACCCATCCAACGATATAAGACCAAGAGAAGCGCCAATGGCCATACCGTTTACCATAATAGTTCACGGTGACAGCTGTGTAAATGGCCATGGCTAGCAACACAAACAAACCTGCCACATAAAAAACAGGAGAGGCATAATGAGGCTAACAGTTAAGACATATTGAAGAAAATTAAATGGTTTCATGGGTCTATGATGCTTGAAATCATTCACAGTACTTACATGAAATAAAATACAATACACCTGCAGCGAACGTCTTATCAAATTTGTTGAAAGAAGAGTACTGCATAAATGCCATGATGCCAATAATGATGCCAATGATGCCCGCCAGGAGGGACAAGATCATAAATGCTCGTGTGGCATCCCAGTAAGCTGGAATAAACCAAGAAAGACAAAAGAAAGTGTTAGTTAATTATCATTATACATCAGAATAAAATCTATTTAAATACCATAACCATTAGTGGCAAAAGGCTGAAATAAACCAAAGATTTCATTGTCAGTTTACAGACCGGTTATTTACAAATCTATTGAAATGGATGGCTTTTGACCCCCATTAAACTATCAAGTGAATTAATGATAGTTCATGATAATGTTAGAAATTTTACCATGTTAATACAATTGCATGCCTCGACAGTTAGACAGTGCAAGCAAAACACCTCTGATAACACCAGAGCCTGAACATGCTTCAACTATTATAATAAAATGTTGAAAGATATTGATTTCAACAAGCAACATTCTCCAGAAAGTGATTGTTTCATCTGATTGTAAACTCTGGAAGGGTCGTCAGCCTGAAATTTAACTCTGTTTCTTTTCTCAGAAGCTGCCTGGCTTGCTGAGTATTTCTAGCTTTTTCTGTATTATCATTAATTTGGATAAATAGCAATTTACTGTGATCCATTAGTAAAAATAGGTCCACTTAATAATATAAAAAAATTAGAAACGCAAGTAAATTGTTATCCACTAGATGTATATTTGTAAGTTAAGCAGTGAATTTATTGTGCTTTAATTCCTCTATTCTTCTATTCTTTGCCAATTAAAACTGTTTCAATCCACAGTAGAATTATTTTATTGTGTTGAACTACAGGCACATATTCACACAACACTGAATGACTCCGATCTTCTGAGAAGTGACAATCATTGTTAGAATGCCGCACTATTTGGAAATTCCCCAGAGATAATGCATCTCAGCATTTCCTCCAGGACCTCCAAAGCTTGTTTTTTTCCAGAAATGTGGAGCACCTTCTCCATCTGGAAACAATGTTTTAGTGGAATAGAGTCTGGAAGAGTCAGGATATACCGCTTGCTGCAGGAATTGGTGCCATATTGTACATCCAAATGTCCAGTTCTTGAATATTAGTGAATAGATGAGTGAATGGGTAGGTGAGTGGGTAAGTTGGTAGGATGGCTGAGGTAGGTAGGAGGGTGTGATGAATGGATAGGTGGGTGAAAAAGGTAGGTGCTGAAATGGTGTGTGAGGTGAGTGAGGTGGCTTAATGGTTTGAGACAGTAGACAGATGAATACTTCGGTAAGGTGGTGGGCTGGGTTGGGAAGTTGGCTGTGCAGTCAGGGGGAGCACTTATTATGGGTTAATCATGGTGGGAGGTGGAGGTGGAGGTTGAGGTTCAGTAGGTGGAGGAGTAATTGTCTCAGGGAGTTACTAAGGATTACAGGGTTGTGTCAGGGTGGGTGTAATTGGGTAGATGGGGAAAGAATTGACAGGGATTTGTCCATTTGGGTCAACTAGGTAGCAGGCTGATGGGATGGAAGGTGTGATCATCAGGCCACTGTGACTGATCTGGATGTCAATTCTGGGGCTATCAAGAAGTTATACTTGATTATTTTCTGTCTAACATTTCATGGGTAAGTATTCAGATAAAAGCATTGGAACAATCTGAAGTCTCCGACTCTATGTCAGAACTGGAAATGTTTATAGAGGAGACTTCAGAGCAAGGCCGCAAAGATAATTGAAACTTCCCAGGCAATTCCCACACAGTTTTGCAAATGTCTAATACCTAACTTCAGAAATATGTCCAGTCTAGGAGACCTGAAGAATTGACCTATTAGTCAGACAGTTCTCAGCATTTTAACATAGACCTTTCTTTCAAAGAACATGGACTTCAAGCAAGGCATTCAACAAGGCTTGGCATGGTAGGCTGGTTAGTAAGGTTAAGCACAGTAAGGACCAGCATCTACGGTCCTTACTTTTTCCTGACTGGTAAGGTTTGACCACGTGAAATCTGAGAGGAGTTAGCCACTTGAATAAAAAATTGTCTTGACGGTAGGAGACAGAGGGTAGTGGTAGGAAATTGCTTTTCGGACTGGAGGCCTGTGATCAGTGGTGTAACACAAGCTGTGTCCGCTGCTTTTTGTCATTTATGTAAATGGTCTCAGTGTGAATATAAGAGACATGGTTAGTTTGCAGATGGTACTAAAATTGGACAGTGAAGCAGGTTACCTCAGAGTACAACGGGACCTTGATCAGATAGGCCAATGGGATGAGGAATGGCAGATGGAGCTTAATTTAGATAAATATGAGCTGTTATATTTTGACAAGGCAAACCAGGTCAGAATTTATATAGTTAAAGATAGGCCCTAAGGAGTATTGGTGAACAAAGAGACCTAAGGGTACAGGTACATAGTTCCTTGAAAGTGGAGTTGTAGGTAGACGGGATGACACGCTTGTCTTCATTAGACATTGCAATGACTGTAGTAATTCGGGCATCATGTTGCAGCTGTACAGGATGTTGGTGAGGCCACTTTTAGAATACTGCATTCAATTCTAACTTCCCTGCTATATGTAACATGTTGTTAAACTTGAAAGAGTTCAGAAAAGATTTACAAGGGTTTTGCCGGGACTGGATGGCTTGAGCTACAATGAGAGGTTGGAGCCTTTTTACTCTGGAGCATTGGAGGCTGCGATGTGACCTTATAGAAGTTTGTAAAATCATAAGGAACGTGAATAGTTTGAATAACCAAGGTCTTTTTCCCAGGATAGGTAGAGGGCAAAAGTTTAAGATGAGAGGGGAAAGATTTAAAAGGCACCTGAGCGGTAACCTTTTCAAGTAGAGAGTGGTGTGTGTATGGAATGAGCTATCAGAGGAATATTGGAGGCTGGTACAATGACAACACTTAAGTTATCTGGATGAATGTACGAATATGGAATATAAATATGGTTTAGAGGAATATGGGCCAAATGCTAGTAAATGGGACTAAGGCAGATTGGGATGTCTAATTGGCACAGATGAGTTGGACTGAAGGTTCTGGTTCCATGCTGTATAACTCTCTGACTCCCTAACTGATCAAATTCAAAGGCTGAGCTGAAAATCTAAATGGTCAGGGCTGTACAGATAATTTGATAGGGAAAAGAGAGAATGAAGTTCAAGCAATGTGATGTTGGCAAGTCAGTATTTGAACAGGAAAACTTTAATTTTGGATGTAATGCCTTTCTGATGAAGAGTCAAATGCAAAATATCACCTGACATGTATACACTATGATGTGTATCTGTGTAAATAATTTGCTGGTTGAACAAAGTGGGGACTGATTGTGATTTTCTGCAAATATCTATGTGTGCAAAATTGGATATTGGGAAATGGATAATAATGTACTTTAAGATATAAATATTGATTTCACTGATTAATGTATTGCAGCATTATATATAAGTTATGAAAAAATACTATGTTTAATGTTCATCTTGATGTCTTACCTTCATATTTTGAAATTGTTCTGTCTCTCCTAATCTTCTTTTGCATTGCACCCACTAGACGCCCCTTCTCTCTTTGTAAATCTCACATACTTTCTTTTCTTTCTCTGTGTCTATTTGCTTGTCTTCAATTATCTTTTTTTTAATGTGTTTTGCATCTCTACATAATTGTTGAATACAATTAAGTGATGACACCTTGACTGATACAGTGGGCTTGATAGACCAAGCATATCTCCAGTCCTGTTTGTACGTTCATCTCTGTGTGTTTTCTATCTCTTTTTAAATATGCATCCTACTCAGTGTGACTACCTTTGAAACAATTTTAAAGATATAACTCAAGTAGTATATTATTTGTGATCAGCACACTTTGAAACTGAAACTGGTACACGCTTTGGACTGTAGCCTTTATCAACCAGACCAGCAGGAATGCTGTAATTATGTTATATTGACTCACAAAACAATCACCTTCTAAAAATGTCCTGTCTTGTTTGAGAAGCTTAAAGTAACCTGAACACAAACTGCCATTCTTTATGTACAAACAAAATCTCAAATATCCATGAGTAGTATTCAATGACCCTTCTACTTCAGCACAAATCCTTGGTAGATTTAAGAAATGCATTTATGGCATTCCTAAGTTGGTGTATTCATTTGCTTTACTACAAACTTATTCTTGTCTGCTTTTGATCTCCTTACCAACGCTGTCAGTGTGCAGATAGCATTTTCCTGGCACACAATATCTCCATAATCCCTGGTGCATAAAACTGCCAGAATGGCGGTATTGCATCCAGTAATCCGTTGCTGTGGAAACAACTAGTAGGATATTGCCCACACCAGCACAGAACAAGCCTCCTCCCATGAAACTGTACATTTTTGTTTTGGAGATGCAACCTATGAGAGGAAGTAGAAAACAAAAGGTACAGTTTGTTATTAACTTTATATATTTTGGGTGATTTCAATTTCCACAAATGTCAGCAAGTTAATTGTGCATGTAGCAAATTCCTTTAGTGTGTTCAATACTTTGTTGCAATGAAAAATAGTATTTCTCTTGGTTTCATAGAATATTATCCACTTTTCCTAACCATTAGAGCTCTGAGCATATCAAGGGTAACCCTTTGTGTCCTGATTCCTTTCTGCAACTGTCAAAGTATATGCTGGCTTTGAAATATTGGGGTTTGCCCCCAAAGTATCACAAAGTCAAGGGCTGGAGTAATTATTGTTGTCAGTATAGACACATTACCTGGTATTGAAACCAGGCCTCGGGGATATTGCTGTCTGGCTACAAAATTGATGAGAGATGGGTGTTGCATCCTTTTTGGAAAGTGTCCCACAGGAATTTAAGTGACAGGCATGGAAATCCCATTAACAGAGACCTACCAGCAAATCTGTCAGCCGCGCACCACAGGAAATGCCACCCTGACCCCAATGTTAACTGAAGGTTATGCATTCAGCTAAGGACAAGAGATTGGATTTCCAAAGATTGCCTTGGTTTCTAATGCCAGGTCCCTCAAGCAAGCACAATGTGTCTTTGAATGAGGGATCCCCACCTCTATCCAGCACAACCATCTGGTTGCCTGTAAGCAATCCTACTAGGGCTCGCTGTTTGGCCTGGATGCAAGGTGATTGCCCTTCCTGCTGTCAGTTAAATACCAAAAGCGATAGGAAATGACTCTTAAATTGCCCATAAACTCCTTCTTTGAACCGTCAACCAAAGTGGTTGAGGTGGCCATGGGAACCCGATGGGTCTCAGCTATGCCTGCCCCTTTGTCAGCTACGTTGAAGAGTCTCTCTTCAGTACGTACACACGCATTGTGCCCCAACTCTTCCGACATTATGTCAATGACTGCATCGGTGCAAAGTTCTGTACTCAGGCTCAACTGGAGCAGTTCATTGGCTTTGCCCAGAACTTCCACCCCGCCCTCAAATTCATTTGGTTCATCTTGGCCACCTCCCTCCCCTTTCTTGACCTCTCCATTTGCATCTCCAGTGGCAGTCTCTAGATGGACGTTTTCTATAAACCCACAGACACCCATAATTACCTGGACTACACCTCCTCCCACCCAGTATTCTGCAAGAACACCATCCTGTTCTCCCAATTCTTCCACCTCAACTGCATCTGTTTGGACGAAGAGACATTTCCATTCCAGATGTCCACCTATTTTGAACAACTTTCCTCCCTCTGTTAACCAGATAGCCCTTCACCACACCACTTCCATTCCCCATTCCACTGCTCTAAACATCTCCTCCCTAATGCAATAAAGACAGAATCCCTCTTGTCCCTACCTACTACCCTACTAGTCTCCACATTCAAAACATCATCCTTAAACACTTCCGCCAACTCCAATTAGACCACACCACCAAGAACACCTGCCCCTCCCCACCCCTCTCGGCTTTTTGCAAGGACCATTCCGTTTGCCAGCCCTTGGTGTGTGCCACTTGCCCCCAATCTCCCGAATCCTCAGGTACCTTCCCCGGAACAGGAAAAGATGCAAAACCTATCGGTACCCCACCTCCCTCACCTCCATCCAGGGCCCTCAAACAGTCCTTCCAGGTGATACAGAGGTTCACCTGCCTCTCTTCCAACTTAATTTACTGCATCAGCCTCACCTGATGTGGTCTTCTTTACATTGGGGAGACCGAACCTAAACTTAGGGAGTAGTTCGCTCAGCATCTCAACGGGGCTTATAGGGGCCGACCGGACCTCCCACTTACCACCCATTTTAATTCCCCTTCCCACTCCCTTTCCGACATGACCATCCTTGGCCTCCTCCATTGCCACAATGAACCAACCATAAATTGGAGGAACAACACCTCATCTTCCTCCTGGCAGCCGACAGCACGGAGGACTCAATATTGAGTTCTCCAATTTCAAAAACCTCCCTTTCCATCCCCAGACTCCTTTCCCAGCTCCTGCCCCTCTCTTCCACTCCTCCCAGCCACCTACCGGATTCCTCCCATTGACCAACCAGGTCATACCCTCCACCTGTCTTCACCTATCCCCGCTTCACCACCCTCCCTCCATCTGCAACTCCTCCTACACCAACCCCCAGTCCTGAAGAACGGTTACACCTGAAATGTCGACTTCTCCACCTCCTGATGCTGCCTGGCTTGCTGTGTTCTTCCAGCCTCCTGCCTGCCTACTTTGGATTCCAGTATCTGCAGATAATGATTTTGAGAGTGGAAATGTGTACAGATACCGATGGCAGAGATGATGTGCATATTTTCAATGGCAATGACAACAGTATCTATGTGATATCCTGATCCATTGAACTTTAAGATATAAATATTGACCTTTGATCGAATAACACTGTGTTTCACAGAGACTGTTTAAAGTATGTTGTTGATTTAAAAGCAACTAATGTCTTGCAAATACAACATATTTTCATCAATATTTTATGAAGTGTATGGATCAGATTCAAAACTCAAAGGCAAATAATTGATTCAAATGATGAAAATATTCTGATCAATATAATTTCTACCTTATAATCTCATGCTTTAAATAACCTTTGACAGGACATTATCACATAAAATATTACTAGAGATTTACTCTGCAGCTACTGGTAATTGTAAATCGGATTATGGTTTTTATGATTTTGCTGCATTATATGGACAGAATTGATCTGCTTCTTTTTCACTTGGTTTTAAACATTACTTTAGAACCATTGAACTGTACAAGTATTACGACATAGAAAAAAAGCCACTCAACCCAATGTGTCTGTGGTGGCTGAATAAATGAGCAGCCCATTCCGATCCCACTTCCCAGGACCTGGTCCATAGCCTTGCACTTCAGGTGCTAATTTGGGTTCCTTTTAAATGATTTGAGTGTTTCCTCCTCAACCACCAAACCAGACAGTGAGTTATGTTTGGTGGATTGATCTGTAGTATTATAACAACATTCTGTTCCTTTATTGCTGTTGGCTATAGAGTTTACAACATAACATGGAAAATCACATCTTTTCAAAAGAAATCAAAGGTGGACATAATACTTTAATGAGCCTCAATGCATATTAAGAAATGACTGACCAATTTGAAAAATGGTCATGGGACGTAAGAAGGTAGTCATATCTATATTCTATAACTTTAAACATAATAAAGTAACCATGAAATTCAGAATAATGACTGAAGTACTACAATTAAAATAACTCTCTTTAAAATGATATTGTTCACTTTCATTCCTTTTTCAATCATAGTACAAAATATTTTTGTTAGTTACATAAAAGCACATAGGTATTCGTTTATCGGGGATGGACTGTGAAGACCAGGAGTTAGGGAATATGTTGAGTTATCTTAAATCCTTTTGTGCAGAAGAAGTTTTAATAATAGGGCAACTGAAACCTAATAAATAAATGGGCTTTCACAGGCTAACTACAAGAGTTGGGCTGATCAGTTTATAAGTCAGTCTTTATAAACTGTGGTGTCAATACAAACTTAGGAATTCATTTCTTCCTGTAGTCTACTGAGTGAAGCAAACTCCAAATAAGACAGAATCTGGACTAAAAAAAGGAAAACTGTTTACCGTTTAAAATTACTTCTGGAGTTAATAATATGATCAATATAATTGTTCATTTTATTATTCAAGTTGCAATTCAAGCTATTCTCGTATGTTTTATACATACCTTGCCTCAGTGCAACATTTGAACTTGTACTTTGTGCTGAATATACAAACAGAAAAAATGCTCCCTTATATTCTTTTCAATTATACCACATTCTCACTTTAAAACAATTCACTTTAGCTTAAATGATTGACCGTTAATGTAATTGAAAATTTTTAAAAACTCTTAAGTAAAAAGAGTTAAAATATTTTTATCTACTAATTTAATGAGAAAATGCATAAAATAACTTGTACCTTTCAAAGTGCTGTTTATGTTGATCCAGTCTCTGAAACAATTCTACAGCAGGCAGGCCATATCTCACAAAATCATAGTGGACAGATTTGCAGTGTTTGGTCAGCAGAGCTAACTACAAAACGTCAGAAATGTATCACATGAAACCATTGTGTTTCTTACAATGAGTTGCCACAAAAACAGGCGATTAGCAAAAGCTAAGTTTGTGAAGGCAGGAATTTGCTGAATATACATAGACATTGAGAATCTGAATCACGTGTGTTAAATAAATTGATGATGAGGTAGGTTTCTATTCATTGTCTATTTGCAGATAAAATTGGGTATACACTTTGCAAATAGTTCCCTCAGTGTCATTTTATAAAACCTCATGAAAACATTGTAATCAATATGTTTTGTTTAATTACTGAGTTAATTATAGAAAAAACCTATCATGGAAGGCCGAAATCCATTCACAGCCAATGAAGGATTTTTGAAGCGCTTCTATTGTAAAGTTGTAAAATGCAGCAGTCAACTTGTTACAAGCTCCGTAAAGAGTAATGTGACGAGGATCAGATAAACCGTTTGAGAGAGTTTTGTTGAGAGATAAATATTGGCCAGAATTCTGGAGAAGTCCCTGCTACTCTTCCTTTAAAGACCACCATGGGATCTTTTATGGTCATCTGAAAGAGACTTTAGAATTAATATCTTATCTAAATGCATACCAATAGTCCTTTTGAGTGTCTATTCAAGATGCAATGTACAACTGATATTCTTAGTATAATGGGCCCTGAAAAGATTTGCACAGAAGTAAATATATGATAGCCGATATATGTGATTTGTGACATATAACCATACTGTTTATATCTCCATGAAATGTTATCACAATTTTTCATTCTACTTCAACCATTAAGTACCGTTCTTGTGGTAATTTCAGCTTGTCAGCTGCTCATTAGATGTCCTGCCTCTCTTGTGACAGGTTGCGTGGATAAAAAAAATCCTCATTATTCACAATCTGCCTTTTTCTCAGCTGTGCTCTGCTGACCTCTCAGAGTGTTTCAATTATAGTTCGCTTTCCAGGGAATCAGTGAACAATATTCAGTCAGTTTGGCTTCCACACAGACATTATGTGATGTCTGAGTAAAAATATTCTCTGAAGCTTTGAAACAACACAAACTAATCATAGAGCACGGTCCTCAAAATATAATGAAGAACAAAATAGTGGCTGAAAGGACTCAGAAAATCAGTTTGTAATACCAGGAGCTTCATTTGGTTAAATTGCAGAAGGTCAGCCATGTTGTCCAATCCAAGCACATCCTAGGTATGTGGAAAATCAAAACTGACTTCATTTTTGCAGTCGTAGTGTCCCTGTATCTGAGCCAGAAACTCCTGGTTTGAATCCTACTTCAGAACATGTTGGCCATGGAAGGGGCATCTGTGATACGTGTCATTACCTTGGATGGGGAAATAAATGGTGACATCTTGAAAATGTTCATATTACTGAGGAGGAGGTGCTAGATGTCTTAAAACACATAAAGGTGAATAATTATGCAAGACCTGATCAGGTGGACCCTAGAACTCTGTGGGAAGCTCGGGAAGTGATTGCTGGGCCCCTTGCTGAGATATCTGGATCATCAATAGTCACACGTGAGGTGCTAGAAGACTGGAGGTTGGCAAACCTGATGCCACTATTTAAGAAAGATGGTAAGAAAAAGCCAGGGAACTATAGATCGGTGTGCCTGACATCAGTGATAGGCAAGTTGTTGGAGGGAATCCTGAGGGACAGGACTTATATGTATTTGGAAAGGCAAGGACTGATTAGGGATTGTCAACATGGCTTTGTGCGTGGGAAATCATGTCTCACTAACTTGAATGAATTTTATGAACAAGTAACAAAGAGGATTGATGAGGCCAGAGGGGTAGACATGATCTATTTGGACTTCAGTAAGGCATTCGACAAGGTTCCTCATGGTAGACTGGTTAGCAAGGTTAGATCACATAGAATACAGGGAGAACTAGCCATTTGGATACAAAACTGGCTCAAAGGTGGTGGTGGAGAGTTGCTTTATAGACTGGAGGCCTGTGACCAGTGATGCGCCACAAGGATCGGTGCTAGCTCCTTAAAAGTAGAGTCGCAGGTTGACAGGATAGTGAAGAAGGCATTTGGTGTGCTTTCTTTTATTGGTCAGAGCATTGAATATAGGAGTTGGGAGGTCATGTTGCAGCTGTACAGGACATTGGTTAGGCCATTTTGGAATATTGTGTGCAATTCTGGTCTCCTTCCTACTGGAACGATGTTGTGAAACTTGAAAGGGTTCAGGAAAGATTTACAAGCATGTTGCCAGTGTTGGACAGTTTGAGCTGTAGGGAGAGGCTGAATAGGTTGGGGCTGTGTTCCCTGGACCATTGGAGGCTGAGGGGTGACTTCATAGAGGTTTATAAAAATCATGAGGGGTATGGGTAGGACAAGTAAACAAGGTCTTTTTCCTGGGTCGGGGAGTCCAGAACTAGAGGGCATTAGTTTAAGGTGAGGGAGAAGGATTTAAAAGGGATCTAATGGGCAACCATTTCACTCAGAGGTTGGTGCATGTAAGGAATGAGCTGTCAGAGGAAGTGGTGAAGGTTGGTACAATTGCAGCATTTAAAAGACATCTAGATGGGTATATAAATAGGAAGGGTTTGGCGTGATATGGGTCAGGTGCTAGCGGAAGGTGGGAAATATATCATTTTGGATGGTGGAAAGCAAACATTTTCAAAAGCAAGACCTTGTTCTCTCTTTTTGTGGGAGTAAAAAGCTTTGGGCTCCATATAAAAATATTAGACATGGACCACATATTATTTGGTTATTTGTACCTGCATTCAGGCAGGTCATATTGGTAGGTAAAAGTCATCATCACAATTCTCATGAATTTTTACACGGCTCACATAAACACTTTGGTGTCTAAACTCCATGTTGTAACCATAGTAAGCAAAGTTCCAAAGAAGGATCACCAGACTTGAAACATAAACTCTGTTTCTTTGTTCACCAATACTGCCAGACCTGCTGAGTTTCTCCAGCAATTTCTGTTTTTGTGTGTAGTTGGTCCCTTGTCTGGCAGTTACTTACAAGCAATCTAAAAAGCAAAATTCTGAGATCTCAGTGAGGAACTGCAGAATAATAGCCAGGTACTGTCGATTAATCTGTACTTTTTAAAAATTCATAAACCACCTTTCACAACCTCAGGACATCAAAAATGATACCTTTACAGCAATGGCAAAGCAAGTTAAAATGTTGTAACTGTTGCCATAGAGTAATTGTGCACAACAAGCTCCTGGGAGCAGCAATGAGATCATAGCCCATAATAAACTGCGACAATGATGTAGGTTGAAGACTAACAACTGGGATGGTAATGGAGGGGTAATACTATTAATTTCCAAAATAGTGCCCTGAAAATTTTATGCCCACCTGAAAGTGTGGAGAGATTTTCAGTTTAATGTCTTAACTTAAAGATGGGACTTCCAACAGTACAGTTCCCACTCTGCATTGCATTGACTGCCTAGATATACAGTTCAAGTTTCAGAGCGATTAACTCCATAGCGTCAGTATTAAGAGTGCTTAAAAAGAGCAGATATGATGCAACTGAACCTTTACAGCTCGCAAATTTTAGTCGGGGCTGATTTCCAATACCTCAATCCTTTTTATTGTCAATCTATTTAAACTAATGAACTTGTCTTTTGTTTCAAAGATTTGTAGAATACATTCAGATATTTAGTACCCAATTACTCACTTGAGCTGTGAACTGATAACTGTTTATAGTGAAATAATAGATTCTAAACATCAAATTTACTGGGATTATTGAATCAAAATATTTTGTGATTTAAATATTGCCCTTTTAAGTGGAATTATTACTTCTGTTTCTCTGTATACTGTTTTAATAATGCTGTCAGGCAAATGCTGAATAATAATCGAAAAACAAAGTACTGCAGGTGCTGAAATAAAAACAGAAAGTGCTGGAGAAACTCAACAGGTCTGGCAAAATATGGGCAGAGAGAAATAAATTTAGCACTTCTAGTCCAATATGACTTTTCTTTCACAATCTTCTTCCCCTTGAAGTGCCTAATATAAGTTTCACATATTCATTTGACAAAATACAGTAGGCAAAATATTGATAGCGAATTTTAATTATAGTCTAGAAACTTACTTTGAGAACATTTTGGTAAAGATTTTGTAATGGTGTCTGCACAATGCAGTTTAATGGATAAAGTTTGATTTGTGTATATAAGGGGCATAAAGATCTGCATTAATACATAAACAAGCAGCAAGTTGGGCAAATTATGTGCACTTTGGCATGTTTTGATAACACCATCAGTAATTGGGCACAGATGTCCTTGTTTCTTATTTCAGTAAAGAGACAAATGGATAGTAATTGTTAGTTGAATAGGTATGCAGATGAGGCAGGAACAAGAGAAGCTGCATATATCAGAATCTGCACAAAAAGCCAAACACTGTTGATTCCTACTGAGGTTGCATTTCCCTAGAAAGGAGCCAGTATTTGACACCAGAAAACATTAATTACTATCAGACAAAGACAAAAAAGGTTTTGTAAACACTTTTTTGAAAAAAAAACACAGAAGCATATAATCTGTGTAACTCTCCATTATTCAACTCAATTTAATTGCCCATGTTAATTAAGTACAAAGAGTTGAAGGAAATGAACAACTACTTTTCATATTTATTTCAGTTCCAGGTACTGGGAGTGGACAACAGTGTTAGAACAACTCGACCAACAGTGAAAACACCTTGTATTTATATAGCACCTTTAACATAGCAACACTTTGTAAAATCCTGCATTAACATGAGCATCATCAAAAATATTTGACACCAGATTATATAAAAGTATTAGAGTCAATAATATATTAATTGCACTCTGATTCCTTTCGGAAACTATCTTAGCCTGAAACCTATGTTTTTGCTAATTAAATATGAATTGATGATGCTTAGGGTTCAATCTTGGAATGTGACTAGGCACAGAGTTGAAGATGTCGTCCTACTGTTTTACTCTAGGTACATCTTAGCACTTGTAACGACAGCTAAACATTTAAAATGTTGCAGTTATAAAGCTCTGGGGTTTAGATTAAGGTCAGGAACTGAAACATGAATTCTAATTGAAATATTCACACTCTGTTTATGTAGAATGGTAGGTACAACTCACCTGCCAGTAAATAGCAGAGTGAATATCAATGTGTTCACCCAATTTATGTTGCACTGTAAAATCAAATGATTGTAGATTGATGTTACATTGTGTAAGTACTGACATCAATGGAGAACCAATTTTACCATTAGAGCTGTACTGTTTTTAAAACTATGACACATTAATTCTTATCTTTTATGGAATCCAAGGAGTAGCACTCATAGGGAGGAGTGTGATCGCCTTCAGTGATTTGTTTCATTATGTTGTTGTTCTTCACAGTTTTTGAAGTCATTATGAATGCTGTCATTCACCGCAACCTTAACACTGGCACTGTCAACCAATTAACAAAATGAAAAGTAAAGCAATAGGTGGTGTCGTGCTAAGTGCATTGGTCTGTTGTCACTTTGTAATGGCAACCCCACAGTCTGAACTCAGGAAGTCAAAAAGAAAATTGGCTAGTTCCACAATCAATATTATGTTCAGTCTCCCACTCATTAAGACTGACCATGTTGTATTGCAATTCCAATATAGCAACAATACACAGAAAGCTTTAATTGAGCCCATGCTGTCTTTGTACTGTAGTTGTGTTGAGTGATAAGACAGAAGCATGTGATGTATACGTACTGGTGAAATGTTTTCAGCTGTTGAAGGCAGAAAACTAGCATTGAATATTCCTGGCACAGTGTTAGAACTAAATCTGTCAACCTCACTATGGATTTGTGAATAGGATGTTTTGTTTAGTCTGAGAGCTGCCCCAAATTAACTCTATTTCAGTTGATTGAGATACAAATTTTGAGAACTTCTGTATCAAGGTTGTTTGATTTTAAAGTATATTGCTAAGATTTCAACTGAAGTTTTGTGCCCTTTTACTGAAAGAACAATTTTGCTTTATGGCATTTTCACTGCTTTCACTCTGATCTTCTATTTTATTTCCTCTTATTCAGCTGTCCTCTTATTTAGCTATTCCCAACCATTAATGTTACAATAATACATTGCTTATTTACAATAACATTTCTACAATTACAACATCATGATGAAAGAAGAATCTTTAGCTTATTTACCAGAGCAAAGTCAACCACCTGAATCCCCCCAAAATGGTGCCTTTACCTATTTCATCCTCTCTGTAACCAGGCTTCTATCCAGTGCTGTCAGCTTAATATACTCTTATTGATTTTAGTTTATCACTCAATGGATGCCTCTGAATTCTCCAGCATCCCCATTGCCCCAACTTCTATCAAAGCCTGTTGTGCATCCAGACAAGCATTGTCAGTTCAGATATGTCCTGGACATGGCAGAACGGGGAAATCAGCACCGCACTGTCTGGGCAAGTACCTGGAGATTGTGTTGGATGGGCTGGTGCACAGCCTCCCTTTCTTTTCTCCCAGGACCAGCAGCGGAGTCCAAGGTCCAAGGCCGCCATCCAGGTTAGATGTCTTGAGGAGTTGATAGCACCAAGGGCAGAAGGTCAATGACCCCCTGCAATCCACTGGCATAAATATCACCATCTTCTCTCTGATAGCTCACACTCAATTTTTCTTTGACACTACACCCAGCTCCCATCAAGTGTCATCCTCTCCCACTCTCACTCTTACCTGCAACATCTTTCCTCATGCCCTCTTACTCACTCCAAATCCCGACACCACTAACCCTGCATGCCACCTGCACTCCCTACTCACTCACTCAGAACACTTCCTCACCTGCATCAAAAATAACAGCTGTGCCACCTACTTTCATCTTTCTTAATAGCTGCATCTCTCTCAGTCCATGTGGACATAGTCCCCAGTAAGACAGGAAGAGTCAAGACGGGTGGTGGGTTGCCCAGCATTCAGCTTCTCAGCTTTATTGTGAAGCACATACTGACTGACCACCCTAAGGGTTGGTTGACCATTTCCAAACCCCTGGACTGGTCTTGGAGCCTGCCCTCAAATTATAGTGTTGGACCGACTCAAATGAGAGACAATTGTTTGATTTGACTGAGGTCTGCTGACAACCATAACAAGCTTCCTACCTTTGTGTTTGTGCTGAATGGCAATGCAAGACAGAGAAACATGAAACTGGTTTCTGTGGCAGAGAAGGCAATGCAGAAAAAGGCAAGGCAAGTTAAGGCAAGGCAGGGGTGTGATGAACATCCTGGTAGGCTCAGCGTAAGTGTTTGCTCGGGCAGTAATGGAAGAACCCGGAGATGCAGCCTGGTCCAATCCATTAGCTAGTTATATATCCCTGGGTACATAGTGTCTTTGCTGCAGCATTGCAATGATAACTCCCGACATTGAATAACAACATTGAAGTGTACATCTGGAGAAGTGGTGAAGTGCCACAAGGATTCTTAGAAACTGACACGTAATATGTGCCATAGCAGTGGATGTGGGCTGCATGTGGCTGGTGTTCATAGAATGTGGCCTGAGAGGTTGCTGTCCAATGTGGAGATCATTTGGAGCAAACAGCAAACTGAATTTGCCAGATACCTGCTTTGGTTTCCATGTCGTTTCATGTTTAGCAAATTTGATAAGGTAGAACAATGAATTTTAATGAAGTGAGTTGGGCTGTCAATGAGGCATTTAACAGTCTTCAATCACTATCAATTGGCAACTGGCCACTGCCTCATGAGAATCTCGTCACATTACTCATAAAAAGTATAAAAGATGGAGCAAGGGATCTTGTGTTGTACTGTTAGTGTTCTTACCCCTGAGCCAGAGGCCTTTGATCACATCCCACCTGCTTCATAGCTGCATAATAACATGTCTGAACAGGTTGACTAAAGATTGAGTGAGATGTTCCGGATGATGAGACAGGTTCCATCCAAATTCTCAAAAGGATATCAAGGGATTTGCAGCAGAGTTGGAATAAAAGATCAGTCACTATCAAACTGAAAAGCAGAACAAACTCAAGGAAAGTGATTGCTGGGCCTCTTATCATCGATAGTCACAGATGAGGTACCAGAAGACTGGAGGTTGGCTAACATAGGGCCACTGTTTAAGAAAGGTGGTAAGGACAAGCCAGCAACTATAGACCAATGAACCTGAAGTCAGTGATGGCATGTTGTTGGAAGGAATCCTGAGGGACAGGATGTACATGTGTTTGGAAAGGCAAGGAGTAATTAGGGATCGTCAGATGGAGTTTAATTCAGACAAATGTGAGGTGCCGAATTTTGTGAAAGCAAATCTTAGCAAGACTTACACACTTAATGGTAAGGTCCTGGGGAGTGTTACTGAGCAAAGAGGTCTTGGAGTACAGGCTCATAGCTCCTTGAAAGTGGAGTTGCAGGTAGATAGGATCGTGAAGAAGGCATTTGATATGCTTTCCTTTATTGGTCAGAGTATTGGCAGGAGTTGGGAGGTCATATTGAGGCTGTACAGGACATTGGTTAAACCACTGTTAGAATATTGCGTGCAATTCTGGTCTCCTTCTTATTGGAAAGATATTGTGAAACTTGAAAGGGTTCAGTAAAGATTTACAAGGATGTCACCAGGGATGGATGATTTGAACTAGAGGGAAAGGTTGAATAGGCTAGGGCTGTTTTTCCTGGAGCACCGGAGGCTGAGGGGTGACCTTATAGAGGTTTACAAAATTATGAGGGCATGGATAGGGTAAGTAGACAAAGTCTTTTCCCTGGGGTGGGGGAGTCCAGAATTAGCAGGCATAGGTTTAGTGTTTAGAGTCAAAGAGTATTTGAGATGTACAGCATGGAAACAGACCCTTCAGTCCAACTCGTCCATGCTGACCAGATATCCCAATATAATCTAGTCCCACTTGCCAGCACCTGGCCCATATCCCTCCAAACCTTTAACTGTTCATATACCCATCCACATGCCTTTTAAATGTTGCAATTGCAACAGCCTCCACCACATTTTCTGGCAGCTCATTCCATACGCATACCACCCTCTGAGTGAAAAAGTTGCCCCTTAGGTCTCTTTTTTATCTTTCCCATCTCACCCTAAACACCGGGTTGGCCTCAACTAGAACTTTGCTTCCATTTCTGAGTACCATATTTTCGGAAGGATGTGAAGGAATTCGAAAGGTTGCAGAGAGAATTCACAAGAATGGTTCTAGAGATGAGGAACTTTGGTTACATTGATATGTTGGGGAAGTTGAGGCATTTCTCTTTGGAGAAATGAAGAGTTAGAAGGTATTTAAGAGAGGTATTTAAAATCATGGGATTCTGGACAGAGTGGATTGAGAGAAGCTGTCCTAATTGATGGAACAATTGAGAATGAGAGGGCACAAATTTCAGATAATTGGCCATTAAAACAATGGCAACATGAACAAAGAACGTTCTCACTCAGTGGTTAGAATGGGAATAGTTTATCTGAGATTGTGGTCATAGTAGGTCCAGTTTAGTCATTCATGAGAAAATCAGATTATTGGCTAAACATACAGAATTCTTAGGGTTAAAGAAAGAGGGCATGAAGTGCCACAAGGTGAATTGCTCCTTTTGAGAACCAGCACATACATAATGGACTGAATGATCTTCTGCGCTGTAACCATTCTATGGTTTGTCCTTAAAAAGGAATCACAATTGAGTTTCACCCTGTCCCCATCAATGTTCACATACGTGACATTCCACTTAAAGTTACTGCATGGTCAGAGCAACAGTCCCAGTCTCAGAATACAGAGGCCAATTATAACCTTCAATTTACTGCATCGATTAAGATGGTTAACATGGGGATTTGAACCTGGAACCTTCCAATGGAACTTGCAGTACTGACCAAGCCAAGCTTGCCGTTTATTGATTTATACTGTTGATTTGAGTCGGTTTTGACACATATTTGATAGTCGAGAGTGTGGTGCTGGAAAAGCACAACAGGTCAGGCAGCATCTGAAGAGTAGGACAATCGACATTTCAGGCATAAGCCCTTCATCAGGAATGCTTATTGGATGCTGCCTGACCTGCTGTGCTTTTCCAACACCACACTCTTGACTCTGATCGCCAGTATCTGCAGTCCACACTTTCTCCCACTTATATTTGATAGTTTATTACTTCAGGGCAGGCAAGATATTCTCGAGTTGAAAGAATGTATCAATGTTGTATGATAAAAATGAGTTTGATTATATATCATCTTATAAGTAGACAATGATTGATATTTACATTGCTTAAGTATCCAGCCTAAAGCTGTGTAGGATACATTATATAATGGAAAGCAGTTATTGCAGAACAGATGCAAACTGTAGAATCCAACTGCTGGCAAGTCTTTGTTGCTTGACAATTATTATTTATATGCTATCCAATGATGCCAGAATGCAGATGTCGTCCATTAATATAATCCAGTCAGAAAGCTTGTCTGCTGAGTGTTGCAAATTTTGTGTCCTTACTCATGACCACGTATCCTGGATAAATGCCAAATTTAAGCCAATGTTTTTATATTCTGGCAAAAATTGTATGAACTGCAGCAAAATGCTCACAGTAGTGACTAATTTGATATTTCTTTTTACTGAATAACATGCTTCCTTCTGGCATCAACTCCATAACAAAATCTAGCATCTTTTCAAAATGATGAACCTAGGGCTTTGTCTGAGAAATCTAGCTTATTTCTGCATCAAAGGCTGACAAGAGCCCTTGTCATCTCTCTCTCTCTCTCTGTAGTATCTTAGGCTTCAGGACAGTACAATGGGCTGCATCACTTATTAACCATCACATGTTGCACTATTTTATTGAACTAATTAGTGCCAACTTCTTTAGCCTTCAAAGGTGTATTGATAGGAGATGACTGAAAATAAAAGTAAATATAAAGCCTTTAATACATTAATTGCGTCTGTAAATTGAGTTATATGCACTAACATGCTTTTCAAGCATTGTTTCAAAGAGCAGAACAGAAAATACAACTTAAGTGACAAATTAGTCTCAAATGTTATGTATTTTATTCATGCAACCAAAATATTAAAAGTATAAGTATTCATTATTCCTGTTTATTTGCTTTCATGAACCAATTAAGATGCCACATTCAATAATCATGGAGCACGATCATCTCAGAGTGTGGCATCATTAAAACCTCTCCTGAGTGATAAAACAAACCCCAAAAAATATCCAGAGGGAAATGAAGCAGTCTATTGATTAACAGATGATAATGAACACCTGCAAGGGGGTTTCACGACAGTAATGAGGATGATGTTGGGATGATTACATGGTAGTCCAGATTTATGTGATCCCTCCAACCTTATAAACAGGAACAACTACCTTTCTCACCAATCTGTGATCGAACAGCAGAATATTGTGAATACTGGAAATCTGAAATAAAAACAGCAAATGCTGGAAACACTGCAGTATCTGTGGAGAGAGAAACAGAGTTAACCTGTCATCAGCTGACATATGCTTGATGACACATCAACCTTTTTCTCTGTCCACAGATGCTGCCTGACCTGTTGACTATTTCCATATTTCTGTTTTGATTTCAGATTTTACTCACACTGGATTTAACAGTAGGTGGGAAACTAAATTCTCAAGAAGTGACTTTGAACCTATGAGCATTCTTGTGGAGGATTACCACTAACTCGATAAACCTCTTGAGAAGTTTGGCTCAGTAGGATATGGTTTGATTAAGACATTTCTTACTGTAAGTTGTACCGTGTTGTAGTTAATTGTTCAAAGATTTAGTGCTTGTTTATGTGATTGGGAAACTACAGGAACAGTAGCAGCATAATTGAACTAGTAATTCAGAGAATGAGATAAATGATTTAGGGACCTGAGTTTGAATCCTCATAGGCAGCTGTAGAATTTAAATTCAGTTAATTTAATAAACCTGACTTAAAATGTTAGTAATACTGGCATAACTAATATTCTTGCTCTGAAGGACATTCGTGAAGTAGATTGGTTTTTATAACAGTTTGTCTCATGATTAAACTACTTTTGTTAAATCTCCTCTCCTTTCCAAATCTGTGGTCACTTGATGCTACTGTTACTTTTCTAATCAGAGACAGATTTGAGATGCTCATAATCTTAGTGTTTCAATCTAATGTCCTCTCCATCACTAAGACCACTGCTTTCACTTCTGCGACATCATCCATCAGAAATTTGGTTTCGCCCAGATCCTTGTCCATGCCTTTGTTAACTCCCAAACTCTTACTTTGATTATCCCAAGCTGTCTTTGCAACTTCCACTTTGCATAAACTTTAGCTCATCCAAAGTTGGCTGCCTGTATTTATATTTGCATCATCCCTTTCATTTACCATGCCTGCCCTTGTTAGCCTCCTTGAACCCCTTTATGTCTCACTATCTCTGTTATATATGGTCCTTAAACACACAATCCCCCGACATTCCAAATCTCTTCCATTATAATCTTGAATACCCCTTTCCTCCACTCAAAGCTGGATGATATTGCTTTTAACATCCTAAATCTCAAGAATCCCAGCCCTAAATCCCGTTGCCTTTCTAACTGTCTCTGTTACTTTGACACATCTATTTCACCGAAGTTCTGGTCAACCTACCAAATATTAGATTGCTTAATGTCTGTTTTTATTCTCAAAATTATGACTCCATGAAATTTTATTGTGAAAGTATATGTTATGAATATATAGAGCCTTCCTCCTATTTGATGGATCTAAAATCAAATTGAGCAAGAGTTTCAAGAGATTATCTACCTGACTTAAACCAATGTGTCTAACACTTGGGTACCTATTAACACATTTACAATGGTGATTTGGAGTTCTCTCTAATCTCAGGCAAGCTCTTACTCAGAGATGAACAGATTCCAACATTGTCAGGAAAAACAGGAAAAAATGATAAATTTGTTTCTAGATTATGGTCACCAAACTCAAGGCTGTTAATTAATTGGAATAGCTAATAAAAATATTTGACTGTTATGCAGAGTAATCTACATTTTTTGTGATACAGATTCCAATGCATCTCAATATTTTTATGGATGCATAAATGGTCCATTCATGACATGTTTTCAGAAAGGAGTTTTGTGCCTCTCCTCTTCGCAGCTGTGAAACTTTTGGTGACAAATATAGGCACTATTAACCATGGAAAGTTAGAGGGATTAAAACCTTCCCTAATGTTTGGCTAACTATGAAACTGATTTCCCTCTCCAAGCACTCAGACTGACTGCGTGTCCTCCAATAATCACTCACAATAACTTCACCTTCCAGTCCCTCACCCCACCATAACCAAACTCCATACCAAGCCAACAAATCTTCTCCAGACCCAAATCCACTCCCTCCTCTCCATGCTGTCGTCCGGCCTGATCAAACCCAGACTCAACAACACTCTAGCTCCTGCCTCTGGACTTGACCTGAAATGACTTGCCCCAAGAATCTCCAAAACTGGGACAGACACCAACTTCTAATCCCCTGGCTCAAACCACCCTCTGTCCTACACTAAGCACTCACCCTCTTAACTGCCATTTTAAACTCCTGCACACCTGGCACCCTGCCCTTTCACCCACTTAGTATCCCATTGCCCATACCCCACCTACTGTCACCCACCTGCCACCCTACCCCCACCAAGCTGGAATCTTAGCTCCTCCAGTAATCTGGCACTTCCATAACCCAGTTAGCTGGCACTGTAAAACCTCCCTTACTGCATACAATTGTATTTTCTCAACATCTGTCAAAGTGGATATTCGGGAGCTGTATATCTTGGAATATGGAAGCAAGTGCTACTTAATGAGGTATGGTTTCAGTGCTGGTGTGCTCCACTGCTGGTTGCATGCATTCCTGGTCTGGTCTTCACTGTTTCAGCTGGGAATATTCCTGGCCCTTAGAAAATGGGAACAGGAGTAGGCCACTCAGCCCTTTGAGCCTGTTCTGCTATTCAATATGATCATGGCTGATCGTTCAACTTAGCAGCCTTTTCGGATCCCTGGAGGTTCGATGCAGAACCCTCAAAAGCTGTGTATTTCCTCGTTTGATCGGAGTTGAAAGTATGGCTTCCAACTCTGATTGAATAGGATCTGGAAAATTATGATTTATTATTTCATAAAATAGTCACTGCAAAGGGGACTGAGTGGTAAATTAGAATAACACCTTTCATCATTCACAGCCTGATTGAAATGGTATTGATGGTGATAGAATGAAAGTCTTCATCTTCCTCTGACAATGAATATTCTGGATAGAGTGAAACCTAGAAAATCCTGCGGGTGATCATAGTAACTGGATGCTGCACCTGTTTAAATCACAATCCTCTCTCCTATTCTAAATGGTGGAGTTAATCTATTTAAAATGTACTAAATATTTCTGTATTATTGTCATTTAGAAATTCTAGCCTTCTGAAAACTTGATGAATTTTGCATAATTCATCCTACACATGGAGACATGCAAATATAGTTTTGTAGAACAATAAAAACCCAATACATATCCAATAGTTCCAACCTTATAATAGCAAGGTCGCTAAAAGTTAGGGTCAGGAGGAAATACTGTCAGTTTGTAAGCTTTATTAATATATTGAAGTTTGAATCTGATTATTATCAAGAGACTCAGGATGTTGTTGACATTCAACATTTTCTCTATCATAAAATTCCTCATTTTCTTTTAGGACAATAAGGAAATTTTTAAAAAATCAACATTTTATGCTGTTGGAGGTCCAAATTCATTGGCCATTTCTCATTTTTTAAAAAATTATACAAATTCTTATGTCTAATTACAGCTTACTTGCATGCTAACAAACATTAGTCTTTGTTATAATATGCATTCACAATGTACATCTGTAGGTTCAGATAGCTCTCAGTCATAATTTTATCAGAGAATTTGCCTTATTTGTACATAATTCCTGTGAGGGTTATTTTAGCAGGTTTGATAATCCATCTAAATTACATGGATTAATAAATGTATTAAACTAACCCCAGAGATATTTTAGAGGAATTTTGCAAATGCCATGATGGCATTCTCATCCCACAAAGACACACATAAAGTCAGTTCTATTCAGCTGCACATTGCTGGTTTCATTGCCCGTTCACTGTGTGATTACCAAATCACAGATCAAGTGGTGGCAGCAGACACTTGGATATAGTTGCTTCTCAGTTTGAACTAGAAAAATAAGTGGGCAATGAGGTTTCTTATCCACACACAAAGTATAAGAGATTCACAAATCGAATGTAAGCAGGCAATGGGTGCAACTAGCCATCCAAAATATCTTCACCAGTATTACTATCCATATCTACACTTGGTCATTATTAAGTGCTGGAATTTTGCCTTGTATTTTTGACTTTGTCTTACATGTTTAAGCTGCCTGAGACATCACACTGCCTGACTGCTTCACCTTTGAACTTTGAAAATAATATTTTCTCATGTATAATATTTCTACAATGGTGGCCAAAACTGGGAGAGATGTAAAATGTGCTGCTGACTTGCTATCACCCATTTTACACAATCTCAAAGCTAAGATCTATCCCAAGCTCACCTATAATCAAGAGGTCTTCAGCATATTGTGTAAGGTGTTTGTGATATAATGAGATTCATGTAAATCATGATGGCAACTGATCACATAGGTCTAATATCACAAAGAGGGAATTTTCCAATCTGCAGTCAAGAAAGAGGCTTTGAATTGTTCATTTGAGAGCTACGTTTGATAATCTAATATGTACAGATATGAAGAGAAGAGTATTATAGTATATAACGAGTTGAAGAGCCTTATCTAGTGATAAGGCGCAAGCAGCCTGAGGGACAGTGTACAGCAAATACTCATAGTTCAAGCTATTGCAAACTGGTATCTCTATGCAGGAAGCTGTATTGGCTTAAAGCACAAGATAAAACAATGATACTATACTATTACTTTACAGACATTATAAAGCAATTACAAAATAAAGCAATTTCAAGAAGAAGCTTGCAAATGATCAGATTTAACAAGATTTGAACTGAATTTCATGAAGTCAAAAGCACATCTCCAATGCACTGGACTATCCTATCCATGACAGGAATTGTTCTTTTATTACCTACATTGTAAAAATGCAAACATCAAAAATTTCTGGTGAAACTCAAAAGGTCTGGCAGCATCTGTGGGAAGAAAGCAGAGTTAACATTAAGCGAGATTATCTGATGAAGAGTCACTGGATTTGAAGTGTTAACTCTGCTTTCTGTTGTATAGATTTCTGACTACTTGACAGTCACCTCAAATCGTAGCGAGCCTCACATTGCAACATCTGGCTCATTCCAGTTTTTAATTGGGGATCACTTCAATTAGCTGTTTTGATATTAATTCCTCTTTGATTAGACACATACACCTTCAATTAACTAGCCTGCATTTTCTATAATGAAACAATGAACAGCAGATGCCGGAGATTTGAAACAAAAACAGAAATTGCTGGCAAAACACAGCAGGTCTTGCAGCATCTGTGGGAAGAAAGCAGAGGTAACACTGAGCAGAAATTATCTAATGAAGAGTCACTGGATTTGAAATGTTAACTCTGTCTTTGTTTCAGATCTCCAGTATCTGCTGTTCTTTGTTTCATTGTTAAAAAATGTGGGCTATATAGAAATCTATGTGTTTAAATCAGAAAGAAAAATGACAAGTTTGCTCCGTCAAATAACCAAGGAGCCCCTTCCTTCTTTCATACCTGTGTTATTGGGCCTTTATTTTTTGGCAATAGTAACAGTTCTGAAGATCAAAGTGAAGAAGTAAGTCCATTATAAGTATTTGACAAAGGTATAGAAACAAATCGAAGCCTGAAAAAAATGAACAAAAAGTAAACGTGAGGTCCAATGAGCACACTTGACTCCAATTATTTTATTTCTATTTTATTCTTTATTTTATTTACAGTTTAACTCATACTTCTCCCCAGATTTTAAATCGGATAGCCGGCATTTGCCAAATGTATCTTCAAATAATGTCTTTTAATCCAATATTACTCTGTAAAATCAAAAGACAAATCCTTCCTGTGTTTTTATTGCTATAACGTTAAGATAAAAGGCCAGCATCCTAGATTGTGTTATCAATGTACTTGCCAGGGCTGAGTACCTTTTGTGATACAGTAATATCATTTGATGTGGCATCAATTGAGTTTACCAAGTTGTAGTTTTCAAACTTGTTGATGTCAATGGTGAACCATGGACAAGCATTTAAATCAGGCTTCATCTGAAATTCACTAACAACATGCCTCACCATTTTTGCTTGAACGTAGAGTTATACAGTCATAGAGTAATACAGCATGGAAATAGGCCCTTCAGCCCAAACTGGTCCATGCTGACCATGATGCCCACTCAGCTAGCTCCGATTGCCTGCATTTGGTCCATATCCCTCTGAACCCTTCCCATCTATATTCCTATCCATATGTTTATAAAATATTGCTATTTTACCTGCCTCAACACTTTCTTTCGCAGCCCATTCCATATATGCACCACTCTTTGCATAAAGAAGTTGCCCATTAGGTCCTTCCTAAATCTTTCCTCTCTCATCTTAAACCTATGTCCTCCAGTTTTTAATTCGCTATCCTTGGGAAAAAAGATTACATGCGTTCATCTTATCTATGCCCCTCATGATTTTGTACACCTCAATAAGGTCACCTCTCATTCTTTTACATTCCAAGGAATAAAATCCAATCCTGGTCAACCTCTCCCTGTAAATCAGGCCTACTAGTTCTGGCAATATCCTCTTTGCACTCTTTCTAGTCTTTCTAATAACAGAGTGACCAAACTTGTGCACGATGCTCCAAGTGTGGCCTCACCAATGACCTATACAACTGTGACATAACATTCCAACTCCTATACTCACTGCCTTGACTGATGGAGGCCAGTGTGCAAAATGCTTTCTTCACCAATCTGTCTACCTGTGATGCCGCTTTCAATGAATTATGGGATTGTACTCCTAAGTCCCTTTGTTCCACAACACTCCTCAGCATTTATGTACAAGTCCTAATTGGTTTGACTTTCAAAATTGCAACACCTCACACTTATCTGTATTGAATTGCATTTGCCAATCCTCAGCCCACTTCTCCATCTGATCAAGATCCTTCTGTAATTTTTGATAACCTTCCACACCATGAGCCTAATCTCTAAATTTTGTATCACCCACAAACTTGCTAACTATTTCTTGTACATTCACATCCAAATCATTTATGTATATAACAAATAATAAAGGTTTCAGCACCGACCCCTGTGGCACAGCAATATTCACAGGCCTCCAATCTGAGAAATAACCTTCAACCAGCACTCTCCGTTTCCTACCATCGAGCCACTTTTGAATCCAATTAACTAGCTTTCCCTGGATCCTATGATGTCTAGCCTACCGTACGGGACCATGTCAAAGGACTAACTAAATTCCATATAGATAACATCCACTGCCCTACCCTCATCTAATCTCTTGGTTACCTCTTCAAAAAGCTCTAAAAGATTTGTCAGACATGACTTCCCATGCACAAATCTGTGCTGACTATCCCTTTATCAGACCTTTAATGATTTCAATGCTTTGACATATCTGGTCTCAGCTTTTTCACTGGGAAGAAGGATACGTTCACTCTACTGATATTTCTCAATGTTTCTATTTCTTTAGTTAAAAATCATTCAACACGAGGTTATAGTCCAACAGGTTTATTTGGAAGTACAAGCTTTAAGTGCATGATTGAATGTGTTGAAATTATGTTTGTTTTTCGGATTAGCATCAAAAGCAATGCATTGTGTTTTTGCAGTATTTCTAACACAGTAAAATTTACATGTGTCTTCATGGATGTTATAAAAACCAAGAAACAGGGAAAGTAGAAGCAGAAGCAGACTATTTGACCCTTCAAACTTACTCCATAGTTCAATATTAACATGACTGATCGTCCATCCCTGTTCCCACTTTCTCTATACCCTTTGAGGGCGGCACGGTGGCACAGTGGTTAGCACTGCTGCCTCACAGCACCAGGGACCTGGGTTCAATTCCCGCCTCAGGCGACTGACTGTGTGGAGTTTGCACGTTCTCCCCGTGTCTGCGTGGGTTTCCTCTGGGTGCTCCGGTTTCCTCCCACAGTCCAAAGATGTGCGGGTCAGGTGAATTGGCCATGCTAAATTGCCTGTAGTGTTAGGTAAGGGGTATATGTGGGTGGCGGGTCGGTGTGGACTTGTTGGGCCGAAGGGCCTGTTTCTACACTGTAAATAATCTAATCTAATCTTTGACCCCTTTCGTGCTAAGAACAACATTTGACTCTTACCATGTTCGGTATCAAATGCTTTCTATAACAGAGCTAATGGACTAAGGGCAGAAGAAAAGTGAAGGGAGTCATCAAAAATATGAATATCCCTTGGGAAACAAAATGAACATTTTTATTAAGCTTTCTCTCTTGTACTCGTCAGGAAAGTTATAATACTATCAACTCACTTTTATTTTTTCCTTTGAATTAGTATTCTTGCAAATTGTTCTGATGAGTGCAAATAATCTTTTATATGATTTTTTAAAAGTGACATTGAAATAGTCTAAATCAGAACATAATCAACAACCTGTATTTGTAAACCACTTTTAATGTAATGAAGCATCCCAACGTACTTCATGGGAGTTTCATCAAATAGCATTCTAAGCTATTTAAGGAGATATTAAAAGTTGTACGGTAGTAAAGAACATGAATATTGTTGAGAAAAGATACATCTTTTACCTTACCCTCATCAGGACAACTCACAGGGCTCTGGCCCGAAACGTCGAATTTCCTGTTCCTTGGATGCTGCCGGACCTGCTGTGCTTTGACCAGCAACACATTTTCAACTCACAAGAATATCAATTCAAGGAAAAAAACCCAATATTTTTACTGCACAAGAAGAGAGTTCTGATTAGTTGGCAAGTGGACTCTGATTGAAAGAGACATTGCCATGCAGAATGCACACAATAATTCTGAAATACAGTGAACTGTCAAGTTTTGTTTAAATATTCAACCAGATAGATTGACTCTGAATGGATAGACATATTAAGCCTGATGATTAAAGGCCTGGAGAAAGAGAAAGTTTTTAATACCATTATACATAAGAGTGGAAGTGGGCCACTTGATCCTTTAGGTCTGTTCTGTTGTTCAATGAGATCTTGGCTAGTCTGATATTCTTCAACTCCACATTCCTGCCTTATCCATTGATTCCCTTACTGATAAAAATCTCAGTCTTAACAATACTTGGCAGTTCAATCTCTCCAGCTTCTGTGCTAAAAATTCCACATATTTACTCTGCGTTGACAGAAGAAATTTCTCCTCATTGCTGTTTTAAATAAACAACCCCTATATTCTGAGATCATGCCTGATGGTCCTAGACTCTCCCACTTATGCAAACAACCTCTCCACTTCTACCTTATGAAGCTCCTTAAGAATCTTATGTTTCAATTAGGACTCCTTTCATTCTTCTAAACCTCAATGAGTGCATGCCTAACCTACTCAACCTTTCCAAATACGAAAATTCCTCTGTCCCCGGAATCAACATAACGGACCTTCACTGGACTGCCTCTAATGCCAATGTGTCTTTCCTTCGATAAATGAATCATAACTGTTTACAGTATTCTAGGTATGATCTGACTGGTGACTTGTGTATCTTTAACAAGACCTCTTATTTGTATACTCCATTCTCTAGGAGTATCTTAAAGGAGGAAAGCAATATTGAGAGATGGTGAGGTAGAGGGAGGAATCTGCAGAGATTTGAGGCCCATATAACTGAAGGCATGGCCACCAAAAGGTGAAGAGTTTTTCATTGGAAACACATAAAGGGCCAGATTTAGCAGGATATAGATATCTCAGAAGGTTGTAGATATGGTGGTGTTACAAGATAAGAAGAGGCAAGGCCATGGAGAGATTTGAAAAAGAATGAGGATTTTCAGATCATTTTTAAAATCAGAAGTCACCAGCTTCTTTGAAGAAGCAATGCCATGAGATAATTGCACCCTAAGTGTAGACAAGGTCTCGGCCTAAAGAAAGCACTTCTCATTACTGTGCTAAATAGTTGATCTGTACACAATTCTGCTGGAGGTGGGAATTGAAACAATAGCCTTCAGACCTAGTGGTGAGAATGCTACTAACTGAACATGACGTGTAAGCAAAACATAATAATAATCCATAAAAATCTTGTGGGAGGGATGATTTTGAACACTAACCAAAGTGAGTCATGTGCTGTGCCTGACTGATAACTACATCAAGTGGTCCAATCACTTGGACCAATTTGTGGGCAGCACAGTGGTTAGCACTGCTGCCTCACAGCGCCAGAGACCGGGTTTCAATTCCCGCTTCAGGCGACTGTGTGGAGTTTGTACATTCGCCCCGTGTCTGTGTGGGTTTACTCCAGGTGCTCCAGTTTCCTCCCACAAAATGTGCAGGTTAAGTGAATTGGCCATGCTAAATTGCCTGTAGTGTTAGGTGAAGGGGTAAATGTAGGAGAATGGGTCTGGGTGGGTTACGCTTCGGCGGGTCGGTGTGGACTTGTTGGGCCGAAGGGCCTGTTTCCACAGTGTAAGTAATCTAAAAAAAATCAGTGTTGGTCATTCGGCTACATTTTCATACCCCTTCACATTTCAAGCTGCTTGCCAATTCAGAGGCACAGAATCCCAAGTCAATGAAAGAGAGAGGAGACGGTCTCAGGAACAAACGCAATGGGTCAAGTGTACATTCATCACCTTTAAGAACCTCAAAGCTTCATTCGTGTTCCTTCTAAGTTGAGAAAAATCACTTTTATCTCTGGAGGTCACATTTGTTTTTGAACAATAAGTTAACACAGTAACAGCAGCAACATCTACTCCCCATCTTTGATTGCTCTATAGCCTACAGCCTAGCAAGAAGGGGGCTGGGTAAGGTGGGGAGTGGGGGTGGGGGCGGGGTGAGGTGGTTTGGTGGGGGGGGTGGGGTTGGTGGGTGGCTGTGGTGACAATGTTCTTTTCCAGAATGACATTATTAAGTAAATTCAGTTCCAATAACAATCTGGCAGATTTAATGATTTTTTTTAGTTGTATCTATAGATTTATTGTTTTGTTTATTTTTCATTTTTTATTTTTGTTAATTTATTTTTTATTTTATTTACTTTAGTTTCACAACTTGCCAGCGTGATTTGGAACTAAACAACTTCTGGATTCCATTTTCAGTAGATTGCGATGGCATTGTGGCTCAGTGGTTAGCACGACAGTCTCATAGTGCCAGGATCTCAGGTTCAATTCCAGCCTCAGATAACTGTCTGTATGGAGTTTGCATATTCTCCTTGTGTCTGTGTGGGTTTCCTCCTACAGTCTGAAGATGGTGCAGGCCAGGTGAATTGGCCATGCTAAAATAGTGTTTGGTGTATTAGTCAGAGGGAAATGGGTCTGGGTGTTACTCTTTGGAGGGTTGGGCTAAAGGGCCTGTTTCCACACTGAAGGAAATCTAATCAATGATGAGACATTAATTTGTCAAGGTTTGGATAATATTTAGTTTAGATCATCTCCTGGGCAGACTTTGAGAGCCTGAAGGAGTTGGACAGAAATTTTTTGGAATTCGACCTTAGGTTCTTTTATTTTTCCCCTCTCTCACAAAATGCCCTATTTCAGGGAAGGAATGGTGTTTTAGGGATAGAAGATGGAGTTGGGCTGTTGGGAAAAATGTTTAGTTGTGATATTTCAAACAATATTGCCTGTGGGGCAGGCTTGATAGACCAGTTGGTCTTTACTAGATGTCAGTTCTGTATGTCTTTATGGAAGAACTATGGATGTCCATGGGAGGTATTATTTAAGGATGGGGAAGTTTAAGTTCTTTAGTTGTTTTGCTTTTTGTAGCAATCAAAACTTAAACTGAAATAAAAGCAGGAAATCTTAAAAATGCTCGACAGCTTTTTTTCAATATCCATGATGAGAACGTCCACGTTCATGTTTCCTAAGAAGACCCTTTACTAGAACTGGAAACTGGTGGATAGGTTGAAAAAATGTGGCTGATAATTACATAATCACGCATACTGATCTTGGAAAAGACACTAAAAACATGTGAAGAAGTCTTAAGTCACTTCTGCAAATCAAAGCAAAGGCAATGTGTGGACGGCAAGTCCAGAAATAACTGCAAATCACCATGGGAGCCAGGTAGGATCACGGGAGGACAGGCTCCATATGTCCTGGAACTTGGTGACAGAGCTATATAAGATGCTAGAGTGGAACCTGAGGGCTGCAGGAATGGGAGGCTGTCCTCTCCCAGTGGCTGTGAAGGTGACAACTGTGTGGAACTTCAAAGCGTATTGCTCCTTCCAGAAAACAATGGGTGACTAATGTGGGATCTCTCAGCTGTTCATCCACAAATGCTTCAGGACAGTGACTAACGCCATCTATGCAATATCACATTGGATCGTTTTGATTTCCTAAGACGAGGGCAGTACTACAGTTGGAACAGTACCACTTGGATGTATACCTGGCTTCTCCCACATGCAGAATGCCACCAATGATACTGACAGGACCTTAACACAATGCTGTGAAATTCATCAATTGAAAGCGGTTCTATTCCATTCATGCCTCGGTAATCTGTGAGCACCGTTACAACTTCCTGGAGATGGCTGTCCACTCTTCTGGTAGCTGCCATGACTCCTACGTTCTGGAGACCTCTCAGCAGTTTGCTGAGGACTCAGGAGCTTTACAAGATTAGTTATTGGGGTCAAGAAGCACCCAGTACAACCAGGGCCACTAACACTTGCTCAAACCCATGAATATCACTGAGCATAGATATAATTCCACTCATACTTTGACCAAGGCTATGTTGGAGCAGGCAGAGGAGCTGCTGAAGATGTGGTTCTGTTGCTTGGACTAGTCTATGTTGGGCAAGCGGGAATTCACAATCTATTTGAGACAGAGTGTGCTGCATCATCCAGGCACATTGTGCTCTGCACAATTGGAAAAGATGTTATGCCAGATACTGAGGAACTGGGGAAACAGGAGCAGCTATCTAAGGAGGACATGGGGGTGTTGGGGAGGGGGAGGTCATGTCTCCTTGTGAGTGACAGATATCAGCTGTACGGGGCACTACAATCCAGGCAGGACCTGATTGGAACCCAGTCCAGTAGTTGAGAACTGGATTTGACAATCATGGGCTGTGAAATAGTTGTTGGTCATTATCCAGCATTTCCTTTGCATTGTTGGGGTGAACAGCGATGTCTATTTGTTTACTTTGTGTTCACTTTTGCTGGCAGTGAATAGGCTGATGTTTGGAATTGTCTGATTACTTCCTTGTATGAGATGTTCCCTATTGGTCAAAGTCAATGTAGCTCTAAAGTGGGCATTGAGGACAGAGAGCATATTTAGACAGGTGTGACTAAGGACAGGAAAACTGTGTAGCTTGGAGGTTAAGCAGCAATTGGGGTGAGAGAAGAGAATTTTATGTGTCAGGGACTATCAGCCACATCAACTATGTGCCATGAGTATTGTAGTGTTGTGGTTGCTGTGCCATTAAATTGCCAAAGAAGGCTAATGCCAGATTGCTGATGCTTGTCTGAGTAACTTCTTTTAAAATAGCTAAGACGTCAGGGCTTTTGGGGATATCGGCTGAGTGACAAGGTTTCCCAGGGACAGCAGATGATAGAATGGGGCTAGAATTGAGTGAGAGAGGTGCATTGCAGCTGGGGTAAGTAGTTGATGAGGTGAGTTTGGTAAGACGTAGCAATAAAGTTGATAGGCCGTGTGGGGAGGAGGCCACTGTCAAACTCAACAAAACTGACACTGAGTGATAGAGTCACACACAAAGGAAACAGATCTTTCAGTCCAACCTGTCCACCAACCAGGTCTCCTAAACTGACCTCGTTCCATTTGCCTGCATTAGGCCCATAGCCCTCTAAACCTTTCCTATTCATGTACCTGTCTAAATGTCTTTTAAATGTTGTAATTGTACATTGTCTCTACCACTTCCTCTGGAAGTTCATTGCATTTACACACCACTCTCTGTGTAAAGAAATTTCTCCTCAGGTCTCCTTTAAATCTTCTCCCTCTCACCTTAAACCTATGCCCTCCAGTTTTGGACTCCCCTACCCTGGAGAAAAGACCTTGGGTCTTCTCTTTACCTATGTCTCTCGTGATTTTATAAACCTCTATAAGATCATCCCTCAGCTTGCTACACTCCAGGGAACAAAGTGCCAGCCTACCAAGCCTCCCCTTATAACTCAAACCCTTTAGACTCAGTAACATTCTTATAAATCTTTTCTGCACCATTTCCCGTTTAATAACATCTTTCTTATATAAGGGTGACCAGAATTATACACACTATTCCAAAAGTGGCCACACCAATGTCTTGTATAGCTATAGGAGAAAGTGAAGACTGCAAATGCTGAGATCAGAGTCAAAAAGTGTGGTGCTGGAAAAGCACAGCAAGTCAGACAGCATCTGAGGAGCAGGACAGTCGACGTTTCAAGCATAACCTCTTAACATGATATCTCAAGTCCTATACTCAATGCTCTGGCATAGAAGGCAAGTGTGCCAAATGCCTTTCTTCACCACCCTGTCTACCTATAATACCACTTTCAAGGAATTATGTACCTGAACCCCTAGGTTTTTGTAATCAATAACACTACCCCGGTCCTAAAACTGTAAGATTCACCCCAGTAAAATAGCTTTAAAATGGAAAAAAGAACAGAGAATAGAATTGAGAGAGATTGAGTTTTGAGATTATTGAAACCAGTCAGTGTTCAAATCAAAGGATTACCAAATGCCAAGGAGAATGTTAAGATCTTGCCCAAGAAACCTGCATTAAGTATGGTTCAATTCAAAGCACACGGACGATGGACGTCAGAGTTGGAGTACAAAGTGTCAGTTGTTATGGTGAGTCTCACGGAGTTCAGAACAGGACAGAGCTGTTTGCCAAGTCTCCCTAGTCTGGAGTTGATATCTCCCATGCTGGGATCATTACACTATGAACCACAAATGGATTATGCTCAATTGTATGTTTAAATCACTGCATGATCAAAGAAAACATATGGCATGTTATTGCTCAAGCTTTATAACGTCATCTGAGTAGGACAACAATTTATTAACAAGATCTTAATTGGTCCGATAAAAATATATTTTTAGTAATTTCCTTTATTTTATGATGAAGATGTGATATTGACTGCAAAAAATTCTCTGAGGTTATTTCTGGTCTTGCTCACTAGTTCAGTCACATCTGCTTTTTGATTAAATTAACAAAGGGAAATATATTTCCAATTTTGCTTTCTCTGTATTTACAGTTCAGTTCTTGTATTTCCAATAAAATTCATTTTAAACAGACAGCAATTTCAACCTCGCCCCGTAGAACTAATGGAAATGGCACACAGACAAGACTTCCTGCCATGTCGTTCTACTACATTAGCAACAAAACCTTCCACTTAAACACTTAAATGAATATATCAAGAAACTAATTCACCATTTGTGATCCCACAATTTAAGTAGAAGCCTCTTTAATTTTCTCCATATTTTGCTTCATTTCCAATTTGAGCACACATTAGTTTGCTCTGTGAAACAGCAGCCTGAAATTACAACACTTAAGTCCTTTCATTTTCCTTGTAATTAAATAATTGAAATTCTTGTCAGTGCCCGCACTTTAAAGCTGTAGGAATATTGTGCCTGATGATAAAAAAAATTGCCTTTTTTTTTGAGACAAGACGAGATTTTTTTTCTTTAAATGGATGTCAGAAATGGATCAACACTTTACTCATCTGATTCTCAAAGATTTCCAGCAGTCATTAACTGGAAAAATGATGGAAGACATCTTTTGCTGCTCCTCTGATGTGATTGCTTTGCCTAATGTTTTGCAGAAATAGAACAAATACTTGTGTTCCATTTTCTTCCATCCCAGCACCATCCATTAACACTGCTGCTTTCACATTTTCCATTATCTGTCTCTAAAAGACTCACCTTATACCATTTTTATTTTCGCTTTTCTTTAGCACCACTATAACTTAACTTGATTGAATTTAGCTTGCTTTTTTTATATATATGATGCTTGTTGCCATAACAATGTGAAAACCATTTCTGAAAGCTGATTTCCATTTTCTCTAAGGTGAGTAAATCATTTATTGGTAATCTGTGCAGACCTTTGAGACTCACTCCAGCTCTGTGGAAAAAATGTAGAGGAAGGCAAGTGGTTTGTTGTGACCTATTCAAAGTTCAAGTTGTTCTGATGATATTGTAAAATAAAACATTGAAATATTGTTGAACATCGTGACAAATACTGCATAAGAGACTACTATTGTCCTTGACATTCATTAATGTAAATCTAACTTAAGACAATGAACTGTTTTAAACGAGCAAACAATTTATACTGTTGCATTTAGTTGGTCTTGAGTTTTGTAGTAATTATTATTCAGAAATGATAGATTAGTTTTTTTGGGAGTACAGAGCTTTAATGTGACTGAAAAAGGACTCATTATTTTGTCTTGCACTCATCTCGCCCTTCACAAGAATATGTCATTGTGTCTTAATACATACAGTTTCCAGTATATGTAAGAGTGAGCCTGAGTGACACATTTAAAGTGGGTATCAGTCCAATTCTCAGCACACTCGGGATTACTTAGCAAATGTTATTCAGTTGTGGTAACTAATGTTGGAAACAGGATTTTGAGTTTTACAAACACAGGCTGATTGGTCATGGTCACTACCCTGCCTATCGCAAACAGCTGAAGCAATATATATTTTGATATGATCCACCACTACTTGGAAGATTCTACAATCTATGCAGACAGAAGGAACATGTACAATCAATGCACCTTTTTGACTTAACAACAATAGATGACTGCCACTCTCTGTTTCATTCCTCAGGGTAATGCTTTGAAAAATCAGAGGCATTCTACCAGATTTTAATTTAAACAAAATTTACAATCAATTATCAGGCATCACTGAACTGATACATTTTCTACAGTATTGCCTCTATCACCCAGACTCCATTTGCCAACCAGTTAGCATTCTCTTCTCGTGCAATATGAACTGTTATTCAGCTTTACATCGACATTCTTGAAACTATCCTGATGAATTTGAGATTAAAAAAAGCTTCAATAAAATGTGTCTCTTCTGAGCAAAATTAAAGAAAAAGAAGACAGATGTACCATCATTCACTAACACTGGACATTTCAAAGAATTTATAATCAATGAAGTATTATTTAAAATATACTTGATTTTTATAATGTAGGAAATTAAACAGCTATTTTGTGCACAGTACATTCCCAAAAAAAAGATCATGAATTTCTTTTTGTGATATTGATTGAAGGATAAATATTAGTCAGGACATCTGGGGATAACTTGTCTGCTTCTCTTCTAAATTATACTTTAGGATCTTTTACGTCTACCAGAGAGTGTAGGCAGGGAATCTTGGTTTAATATCTCATCTGAAAATGACAGTTTCAACACTTCAGCATTGTTTCAGTACTGCACTGCAACATTAGCCTAGATTGTTGTGCTCCATTTCTGACAAGGGACATGAACCCAGAAACTGCTGACTCAGAGGTGAGGGCACTACCAACTAAAACTTGGTGATGCCCAAGAGTATTTAAAAAAAGCTGTGGATGGTGGAGTATTGAAACAGAAACAGAAATTGCTCGAGAAACTCAGCAGATCTGACACTATTTGTTGGGAAGAAAGCAGAGTTAATATTTCAAGCCTGGTGACTCTTTGTCAGATATGCTGGCAGCTGAAAAGACTGGTATTTATTCTGGACACAAAGTTGGGGTGTGTGCGGAGAAATGAAAAGATAGGTGGGGATGGAACTTAGTGAGAGAGAGAGAGATGAAAAGAGTGGATAAACAAGGAGTATATGGATAGCAGACCAGGATAGAAGAAAAGCTGACTAAGTGATAATAAGAGTTAACAGTAGGAGAAAATGGGTGAGCTGTACTAAATACAGCCCATATAATGTAATAAAATTGTCGTAATTAAGAGGGACAATGCTAAAAGCAACTTGTGTCATGGTAGGGATTGGGTATGGGATGGGTAAAAACCATGCAATGATGGAATACAGCTCTTTGTTGAACTCAATGTTGAGTCCTAGAGGCTGCAAGATTCCCCAGTAGAAAATATGATGCTGTTCTTTGAGTTTGCGCTGAGGCTTGGTGGACATTGCAACAGGCTTGTGACAGAAATGTTAATGTAGGAACATGGTGGTGTGTTGAAGTGGCAGGCAACTGGAGCTCAGGGTCATTTTTGCAGGCAGATGCACAATGATGTGTTTGTTAATTAAATGTAAAAATTAGGACTGTTAGAAGGCATTGATTATCAACCACATATTCTGTGAACTTTTGTTTCTTAATAGTTCTCTTTTGGTGCTTATACAACCATTTTTTCCATATAAATTGTTTGACATAAATGTTCCCTCAAAGTTTTATGCTGACACTGCCACATATCAATAATGCACAGTGCAGTAACCAGGCTGTGGACAGAGAAATATTGGGAGGATTATAAATTGTCAGTGCCTTCCACCATTTTGTGCCACTGGTTAAAAGTTAAAGTCGATGTTCTGCTTATTTTCAGCCTGCACGCTTGTTTTTGCAAATGCAATACAATCCTTGAGCTTATTTTAAGTAGATATGCAAGAGCAATCCTAATAATGGCAAGATCTGTGGAAACAGATTATTCAATTTGTAAAATAAATAGGTTAAAAGTATCTATTATGCTTAGTATATTAATATATGGTATTTTATGTAGAAGAAGGCTGTCACCATTCCACATTGTTTTAAATGAGTCAAAGGGTTTAGATATTTTTAATCAACCTGTAATAGAGTCCTGTTAAGACTCACATCTGGAGCAGGGGGAATTTGAACCTTGGTCATAAGGATTTGTTTGATTTACAGTGGTACAGGAACAACCACTTGTGAACCTTAACAAGATATAGTTTATTGCATAATAGCAATAAAGTACTAGTTACATTAGCTGGTTTCACGTTGCTACCAAGACTATTGAATCCCATGGATTGCAAATCTATCCACATTTAACAATGTACATTAATTTTAAAAGTTAAAAAATCCATGTCACTGACAGTCGCATTTCCAAAGTTTGTTTATATTGCATAAAGGACTCACTGAGAATGAGAATACATAACATGCATCCCTTTATCTGATTATCACTTTAATTACAGAAAATTTGCACCTCTATTTGTGTATCCTGCACTCAATCTCTTTGCACTTCAGAATGTTGGGAGTTATTAATACCTAGGCTGACAACAATGACAAAATGGCAACATTTCTATATCATTCAAATTAGAATTATATAGTGATATTTATGAGTCGGTATTGACGTTTGTAGAAAACAATACATATTGATAAAGATAGATCAGAATTGCAGTTTGCCGTTAGCCGATTTTAAGAAAATCTAAACAGTATCAATAGAAGTGCAGCTAAATTAAAATGGCAGTGATTTGCTCTGCTTTTAATTTGATGGTTTATCTCAGAAATATTCGAAACAGCAGTACAACAATAATTTACATTTATTTAGCACCTTAAAAATACCATCGCAAGGCACTTCTCTGGAGTGTTGGCAAACAAAATTTGGGACGGAGCCATATAGGAAAACACAAAATGACTGAAAGTTTGTTCAAGAGGTAGGTTTCAAAGAACATATTGAAGGAGTGAGGTAGAGGTCAATCTAGATTATCACAAGAATAATGCAGTTCAGGAAATTTGAAATTCTGAAGAACACTTGCTTGTAAACTTCATATTTATTGTTTATAAGTAATTTTGATAATACAATCATATTTGGGAGATTGTGTCATCATGATTGTCACTAGACATTACAATCCAATACGTCAAGTTCATGTTCTGGGTTCGAATGGCACTATGGCAGATGGAGAAAATTGAATTCAATAAAATTCTGCGATTGTAAAACAGGTTGTTTAATGATGACGACAGTGCAATTGCTATAAAACCCATCTGGGTCAATAATGTCCTTTAAGCAAGGATATAAACCTTCCTTACCTAGACTGGCCTACGTGTGACTCCAGACCCTCAGCAATGTGGTTGATGCTTGACTGCTTTCTGGGACGTTAGGGATCTTATGATTCTAAGTACTGCAGATGCTGGAAATCTGAAATACAAATAGAAAACACTGGGAATATTCAACATGGCAGCAACTGTGCAGAGTAAAACAGTTAACATTTTAAGTCATGATCTTGCATTCTTACAAATGAAAGATTCAAGCAATTACTTAAATGTTGGACAGCATGGATTCAAAAATGTCCTTAAATGGGAGCATCTTTAAGAAACTTGAAATGTTAATTCAGTTTCTTTCTCCAAAGATGCTGCCTGACATGCTGAATATTCCCCTCTGTCTCCAGTCTCCTTTAGCCTCACTGCTGTGCTCAGCTAACTCCAAACTCCTGAGGATGCTTGATTTTAATCATGTGAACATAGGAACAGGAATGGCCATTTGACCCATCAAATCTACATTGCCGATTAGTTGGTAGTGGTACCTTCAGCTGAGCTTTGGAACTCTCTCCCCTCACCTCATTACATCTCTACCTTGCTTTCATTCTTTAAAACACTCCTTAAAACCTTCCTCTATATTCACATTTTGGTCAGCTGACTTAATATGCTTTCTTCTATGACTCTGTTTCATATTCTGTTTTATAATACACCTGTGAAGTGTATTGGGTTGTATATTAAAGCTGCTATAGAATTTAGTATCGTTGTTGAAGTGGAATACTTCAGCGTTGGCTGGTTGGGCCCATGTATGAGAGGTAAAAGAGAAAGGTGGTTTCAATGCTATGGAAAATTGCATTTAGCACTAATATTTGGACCAATCTTTATCTTTTCGTTGCACTGCAAATGCCTCTTTGTGTAGACAAGTTATTTCAAACCAAAGTAGGAAAGAAAGTAAAATGGGAATTAAAAAAATTCAATCAGGAAATGCACATAAATAATCAGACATTTCTATAATTTCCAAGTTAAACAATCTTCATTTTTGCATCCAATTAAATGCTAAATAGGTAAGAATAACCTACCCTTCGAGTCACTTTGCCTCTGCACTTGATCAGTCCACTCTTACTATTCAATTTCTATGCATGTAAACAGCAGTAAAAATGAGCATATTTTTTATAATTTATATTTTAATTTATTCAAGGTTAATCACAACTATCTACACTTTGAGTTCTGTTTACATGATATAAATGGTCACTGTTGACTATAACTTCAATTTATGTGGCTTACATTATTTGTTTATGTAGCATATTATTGAGAGGTTGCAGCTTACACATTTCAGGAGTACAGGGAATCATGAAAAGTTTCCACAGTTCTTGAAAAATGATAAATGTGTTTCCTTATAGGGAATGTATATCCATAGGCTGAGAATACATCTTGCATCAACAATTTGTCTTGTTTTGTTGTTGTGTGCAATACGTTGGAATGCATTTTCACATAGTACTTAAGTATAAAGAATATGCAACAGCGTTTGAAGATCAGTCAGCAAAAAGATCTTTGTCACTTTATTATTCTTAATGATTAAAAGAAACACTTAGAGATGCTAGAGTCAAAATCTATTGTATCAAAGAAAATATCATATATATTACTTTGCATGCGTGGAAGCAAAATCTTGATGTTCTCACACCAGGCCACATTCAGCTTATATGATGATTAATTGGGTTTTTCCCTGGTAATTTTCTACTTGCAAGTGAGGGAGTAAATTGACAGCTTGGCATCTCATCTTCTATCTTGGTTGGCAAGGGGGAATGTGTTCCCAGTGTGGAAAGTGAGCAGTATAATCCATGGGGAAATCTGTCAGCTTCTGTTCGACAAGATGATACATTGTAAGACTCAGCAGTACATGGCCTCTGTTGGCCCAATGCATTTAATCAGACCGTTGGCTGTTTTAAAAATTAGTCTGTATCGGAGATTAGGCTTTTGTGTGATGATTGTAAACTATCTCGTTCTCAGTTTTACTGATTTATCTTTTTATTGCACTTCTCTTCTATTTGGTTATATTTAGATGTCTTCACATGTTGAAATGAGGAAGGTAATTTTAATCTAACCCAATATTGGAATAAGGATCAGAATGTGTTCAGTATTGGTTTTACGTTAGTGAGGTTAATGAACTGGGTGAGATGTAAAACCTAGCATCCTGTGTCATCCCATGAGAGTCCAAGCCAGCAAATTAAGTTAAAATTATCCCCAACACTCTTTATAGACAATAAAAGCTAATCTGTGACATTCTGAGGCCTCATCTGTCACTGTGCGTTACTGTGTTCTTTTTGTGCTTGGATAGACCTTGTCCTTTTTTGTGCAATGAAAAGCATGTTATCACATGTCTGGATAGTGATTTTGAGTGATAATGTTATAACCTTGAATATCTGAGTATGATTTTTGACATTGAATGTAACGCTGACAGCTACAGTTAGAATCACGAACACTTGAACTTACACCTCTTTCTTCCTTAATTTATTGGTAATTTTTTTTATCATTCGTTCAATAAAAATATTTCTGGCAAGACAATTATTTATTGCCTATCTTTAAGATGATAAGAGGTGCCTTCTTGAATATTTTCTGACCCAGGAGGAGGAACAAGATTGAGTGTTTGAGTGACGTTTACAACTCCTCAGATACTGAAGTCATCTCTGGACATATGTACCAAGATCTGGACAACATTTAGGCTTGGGCTGATAACAAAAATCAAGCTCACTATGCAAATGCCAGCCTATTACCTTTTTAAATAAGAGCGAATCTAACCATCTATTCTTGACATTCAGTGCATTACCAATGCTGAAACTGCTACCATCTGCAAAGGGGATTACCATTGACCAGAAGCTTAACTGGCCCAGACATATAAAAAGAGTGGTCAGAATTGTAGCACTGAGGCTAGGCATTCAGTAATTCATCTCCAGATGCTCCAAAGCCTCTCCATCATCTGCAATGCACAAGTATAGTATGGTGGGATAATTTTTATTGTCTGGATGGGTGCAGCTCCAACACAAAAGAAGTTCATTCATTATACTGGGTGAAGCAATATGTTTGATTTGCACCTGATCACCACCTTAAACATTGACTTCCTCCACCCTGGAACACAGTGGCAGCAGTGTGATCATCTACAAACATACTGCAGCAGCTCACCAAGGCTCCTTCAACAGCATTTTCTAAATCTGCAATCTCTACCACCTTGGGGCGGCATGGTAACTCAGTGGTTAGCACTACTGCCTTACAGTGTCAGGGACCTGAGTTCAATTCCAGCCTCGGGCAACTGTCTGTGTGGAGTTTGCACATGCATCCCATTTCTACATGGGTTTCCTCCCACAATCCAGAAAATGTGCAGGTCAGGTGAATTGGTCATGCTAAATTGCCCATAGTGTTTAGTGCATTAGTCAGGGGCAAATATAGGCTGGGGGAATGGGTCTGGGTAGGTTACTCTTCAGTGGGTTGGTGTGGACTTGGGCTGAATGGCCTGTTTTTTTACTGTAAGGAATCTAATCTAGAAGAACCAGGTTAGCTGATATTTGGAAAAGCTTATGAAATTTCCCTTTCAAGTCATACATGTCATCCTGACTTGGAAGTAGATCATCATTTCTTCACTGGCACTGAGTCAAAATTCTGCAATTCCCTCTGTCACAGCAGTAGTTCTACTGTGTTAGACTTCAGCTCATCACCATCTTCTCGAGGGCAGGTGGCAATGACAATAAATGTTGCCCTAGCCAGTGATGCACACATTTCAGAAACCAGTAAAATAAAGACTTTCATATTCCCTTCAGATTTGTTGTCAGCATTCTCCTTTTTAAATGCAAAGTGAGTTATTTTCGGAAAATTGTTCTAAGTACTAAGTGAATATATTGCACATTCTTTGGCAGAAACTAAATTGGAAGATTTCATCCCAGCAGCATAGACTGCAACATCATAGACAATTTCTACATGTCATGTAGTAAAAAAGTGAGAGTTCAAAAGTTGAAAAGCCAAAAGACGTGAATTCTTTTGGTATTGACCTCTTAGAATTTTAGAAGAATACCGATTGGTGACATTTGACTGGAATATGTATGCAGCATCCTAAAATAGGTTTGGTCATTTCAGGTATATGAGCTTATTACTGCAACTATTCCTGTATTTATTATGACCTTGGGTGTGAATGTCTTGTTGGTATTGACTTTATGCAGACATTATTACATTATATGGCATCCTGCTGTAGGAGTACAACTGTCAGAGGACAAAACACTGTGATATCACCAACATCCAAATTCAGATGCCATGTGAATATGATAGGAAAGATGGCAGTAATTTTTACATCAAAATTTCTGGGTGTTATCAGCATACTTTAGTTTAGCTTTTATATTTCAAAATGAGAGTTACATAAGGCCTATGAGGCATGAATAATGTAAATTTAAATGCATATTAAAGTTCATACTACTTAAACTAAAACCAGTGCAAGAAATCAATTGAAACACTGACATGGGCATTGTTGGGTCTCTTTGTACAAATGAATTAAAGCAGTATTATCTTTTCCAATCCACTGCATCATTTCCTTCATCAGTATATAGGTACAAAAAGGCAGCTGGTGGGGTTCCTATTGATTCACTCACACTATCACTGTAGTTGAGCAGAAGGGGTGTTTATGGGTCAGTAATGATGCAGTGAATGGCATGATGGTCTTACAGAACTAATACAGACTCAGCTTAGAGGAAACACTGCCAGCCAGCAATGCCTAAATATTTCCCTGACTTGTATATTCAAGTAGCGGGTCTCTGATGCACAGAGCTTCCTGCTGTGGGGATCAAACCCTAGTGATGGGAAAGCCTCATGGAAGTCAAACGCCCAGCATTCTCCCTTGCTCTCCCGCTACCCCTTTATTTGTAGCTAATTCTACAGATGACACATGACAGGTTTTGAACAAGAAGACTGTGAAGTAGCTATCTGAAATTAAAATATCAAGTATGAGGAAGAATCCCATGAACTGAGACTATATTTTTTAAACTTTATTAAAAAGTGTACTGTGGATTACAAGAAAAGATTAAACTTTGAAGGTATAAATTGAAAATAAGCTTCTCTTATCCAACTTGAAAGTAACAAGTCATTTCATAAGCATAACAAACACATAAGGTCATAAATGACATCTTTGCAAATATATTAGTAACTGATATTCACTATAAGCTAAAAGAAAATGTGAAGTTAATATTTGTCCTTCATTCGTTTTCAATTTTACTTCTATGAGAAAATGAGGATTGACTGCCTGTTTATTTAAGGGAAATAGAATTTGGGCTATCATGTTAAATCATTACTATGATAAATGCCAATGCATTAACTGCATGTAACTTCCTAGAAAAGTTATTACAATACAATATCATAATCACCTTCCCATCATCATTAACAAATGGGAAACAAAATGTAACTGATAACTCAGATACTGCCAGAATTTCACAATAATCTTCTTACTTTACATTGCCAGTTTGACTGCATGAACTAAATGATTAAACAATGGAGGAAGGAACAGCGTACTTGGTATTCCTGGTAACTTGTCAGCCTCAGGATCGATTTTCCAGCCTTCTCCGGTGTGATTATTATTCGTGAGACCCTTTGGAAATTTGCACCTTGTGTCATGAGCGAACATTTACCAAACTTTTAAGTTCCCTGCCTGCCCTCAATTTACAGTGTACAGTGTATTTGCATAATTCTATGCAGCACAATCAAAATATTGCAATGAAGTCTCAATAAATTTCTTTACTTTTGATAACTTTCTCTTAACAAGTTAATGTATGACCTCTCCAATATAATTCAACCGTACCCACAGTGTATGTGATCAAACACAAATATCTTCAACCTTTCCATGCTGGTTGAGCTAATTCCTCCAAGCAAATGCTTCTGAAATGATAATAGTAATTTTTGGAGTGTTGGGTATCTAAATCTTTGGAGCTTCTTAGTCCATTCCTTATTATTACTTTATTATCCATTATTATTTCCTCAGATTCATTCTCTAAAGAGCCTGTATTCACTTTGGCCTCTTTTTTGTTTAATATATATTAAAGAATCTCTTATTATCATTTTCTATATTTCTTGCTAATTTACCTTCAAAGTTTCTTTTCTCCCTCTCTATTGGTAATAATAACTGACGTTGAATGAATTTAGGATTGGTATCTATCTTCATCACATGGGATGTTAAACATTGCCATAGCAGATCACAGAAAAGTCAATCTCATATTTATGGAACATGCTGAATTTTTCTTCAACAAATTCAAAGGAAAAATCTATTGCCAGCAGATTCAGCTCAGCAGTGTATGGTATTCTATCATCATATCAACTGATCCAGATTGTTCTGTAAAGAAATGAAAGTGAGTCTCAGAAGTATGCATCAAAACCTTAATAATTACTTCAGCCAATATTACAGGTTTATAGTAAGAAATAATATGCATTGATGTGGGACCTCTCACATAACTCAGTGTTTCACAGCCAATGAAATTCTTTTGAATTGTAGTCACTGTTGTATTAGGCATGGGATTTGAAGCCCAGAACATTAGCCTGGGGTGTTGGCTTGCTATTCCAGTGACACTAACAGTACTCTACCACCTCCCCGAATGTTTGGGTAAACTAGCAATCTTAGTGGCCTTTCGTGGCGTTTTTAAGTAATTCTTCCCCATTCAGAAATGGATGGTCTGCCCCTTAGTTATGAAAGTTACAATGGTGGAACATCCCATATTCTACTGAAATTAATATGTTATAATTGTTATTTTCCCAAGTCTTTCCATGTGCTGTCAACAAAGTTTGATAAATTTTCTGTATAATTGCACTTGCTTCAATAGTATCTCTCGCACTAAAGTATAAGCGACCTAAACATCCCACCATTGATTATAGAGTGGAATGAACAATTTTAATAATTTCTTTATTAGGACAGGGTTCAAGTGGAAAGATTTTTATATATATATATGTATATTTTATATATATATATATATATATTGCAACTGCAAGAAACAGTCACAAAAAATAATTTAACAGGAATTTTGCGTGATCTTTTTTATAATTATTGGGAAAATGTGTTAAACAAACTTGATTTCAGATTAAGAGACCTTCAGAAAAAGCAGCATCTCCTTGCATCATTAAAATGGGGAAACCAGGGCTTTCTCTGCACTGAAACACAATTCAAGATACATTGACTGAAAAGAAATTTATTTAACTCATTGAGGCCAATTGCATCCTGCCCAGAGTCCCTTAACAATGGGACATTCAATTAAAGTGAACAGCTAGAAAGGAGGCCTGAGTATAGCAGGTGCAGGTGGTCTTGCGTTATGCTTACTCCTTGGCGCCATTTTGTAAAGGCAAGGGCTGAACCATTACTGGCTTGCAGCAGCTGATAAAATTCTCTGGAGAGCCAGCTTTCTATTAATTGCTTCAGAAAGCAACTAACTCTTTTATTTGCCAGCTAACATCTCCAGGTGAGTTAGTTCATCAGAAACTCTATAAAGAGCAGACGGCCACAGAATAGAGATTGAAGGGTTTTATTGATCATGCATGTGACTGCCGTATCTTTGCATAAGAGGATTTGTCAGCAAATGGTTGGATATTCTTTTCCCCTGAACCATTCCAGTGATGGATGAAAGAGGAGTGCTCAATGTGAAACATCGCTGTTACTAACTAGAACCTGACACAGAACAACGGGAGTGAATTGTGTAGAGATATGCAACACGTACAAATATATATTGACAAAAACTAAAAATTGACAATGACGACAATCTGTCATAAAATCAGAAAAGTCTTTAAATCCACATTTGGCATCTAATCATTGTACCATTACTTTGTGCTGTATCAACATAATATTCCAATTAAAGCTCATTCCCCAAATTAAATATGTAAAGAGTATTTGTGCATTTTCATTATTTTTGTAGAATTATTCATTATAAGCACATTTACAATAATGTGGACTTTAGGTTTGGTTGGAGGTAAAATTTCCACTTGGATTCAGTTGTTGTCTTTGGTACAAATTACTCCCAAAATTGTGTTTGTTTTATAAGAATTTTTTTCCAAAATTTCCACTGAAACTTGTTTATATGTTGTCAAACAATAAGTCTGCCATGAGCAAACATATTAGACAGTGTTTAAAAACAATTTCTCTAAAACAAAGAACCATGGATGCTGTAAATCAGAAACAAAAACAGAAATAGCTGGAAAAGCACAGCAGGTCTGGCAGCATCTGTGAAGAGAAATCAGAGTTAATATTTCAGGTCTAGTGACCCTTCCTCAGAACTGGGTTACAATTCGATGAACAGCTAAAAATTGGTTTGTCGCTAAAGATAAGCATTTATAATTACAGGATGGGATCTGATGGGTATCACACTTGAGGGCTGGTGAAAGGCCTGTGTCACTACTTTTCAGGAAAATCCAGGACTTAACAATGCCGTGGTGAGATTTCCCTGTGATCATACAAACGTGGAATGATAGAGTGCTAAAGAGGCCCTTCGCCTCATCAAGTCTGTACCACCAAAGGACCTCCAAAGATGGAAGTCCCATCTCTCGAGGGGCCAATCAGTGGCTGACAACTCTTCATTGTTTACATTTAGCTGATGCACACAGACTTAAAACTGAGGATCACTAAGGGCTCAGACCACAGTTAAGTGATGGTGGGATGGCGATTGTAGGATGGAGATCATAAGGGAAGAAACAGAGAAAGTCAGAAACAAGGGAAAGGACAAGTAGATTTTCAGTGGATCTGTTGATTAGGATCTGAGTGTTGAAGCTTTGAGAGCTATTTCCTGCACGATTGATGATCTCTTTCTGGCTCAATAAGTCAAGAGATCTCAGATCTTGTGGTCACCTCACTGCAGCATGTTTTGAAGTTTCACTTCATTTCAATCGTAGTTGTACTAGTACCTGCTTCTGTTCAAATGTCCCAGCAGTTTCCAGTTCCCAGCGTACTCTGAGGAATTACTTCACCATAACTGTAGCAATGTTGCCATAGCAGCATGTCGTTGGTTGCATTCCTTCTCCTTTACTGCTGGACTACTTTCCTTTTCCATTACCTTCTCTTCAAAAGAACAGGTGCCCCTCAAAAAAGATAGCTGTGTTTTCAGGAACAGTGCCATCTGAATCCAAAGGTATAGGAAGACTCCAAGTCTCAACTGTAAAGAAATGAATGAAGTGAGTGATAGATTCCTTCTCTGTCAATATACACTGAAGAGCACCCAAAGTCCAAAATGTTCTTTGTGGTTGGTGGCCATCTCTTTGGTAACTTTTCTCTTGCCAATTCAGAGGTTTTTTTGAGGGAAATTTAGCCTGGTAAGGGTAGGGCTGCAGTGTTTATAGTGGAAGGTGATCCCTGGAACACCGAGTTAAGGTCAATCTTCAGTTTCTGCTAACCAAGGAACATTCAAAGCTATATGACAGTTACACTTAATAAAGAACCATAATGATAAGGAATGACTCCGAGATCTCTGAAATCTCCATTTCATTGTGTCAAAATGTAGCTTGCATATAATCCTTCATTCTGATCTTAGTACTGCCTCAGCTTCAAAGTTGAAAGGAAGGTTTGGCCTCAATAACGGCCAAGCGTCTGAAATGATTTATGACTCATCTCATGGATTCAATTCAAAAATGTTTTTTTTTGGAATACCTAGGATTCTTTCTACAATGCACTATAAAAATTGGTAAGAGTTATTGTGGACATTTGAGTAAAAAGTGAGGTCTGCACATGCTGGAGATCAGAGCTGAAAATGTGTTGCTGGTTAAAGCACAGCAGGTCAGGCAGCATCCAAGGAACAGGAAATTCGACGTTTCGGGCCAGAGCCCTTCATCAGGAATGAGGAGGGTATGCCAGGCAGGCTAAGATAAAAGGTAGGGAGGAGGGACTTGGGGGAGGGGCGATGGAGATGTGATAGGTGGAAGGAGGTCAAGGTGAGGGTGATAGGCCGGAGTGGGGTGGGGGCCGAGAGGTCAGGAAGAAGATTGCAGGTTAGGAGGGCGGTGCTGAGTTCGAGGGAATCGACTGAGACAAGGTGGGGGGAGGGGAAATGAGGAAACTGGAGAAATCTGAGTTCATCCCTTGTGGTTGGAGGGTTCCCAGGCAGAAGATGAGGCGCTCTTCCTCCAACCGTTGTGTTGTTATGTTCTGGCGATGGACGAGTCCAAGGACCTGCATGTCCTTGGTGGAGTGGGAGGGAGAGTTAAAGTGTTGAGCCACGGGGTGGTTGGGTTGGTTGGTCCGGGTGTCCCAGAGGTGTTCCCTGAAGCGTTCCGCAAGTAGGTGGCCCGTCTCCCCAATATTGTGGACATTCCAAATTTCCTTCGCCTTCTCAAGAAGGGCATTGGTGTGCTTTCCTGATAGAAACATTAACGTGTACAGATCAGGACAGATTGTTGGTATTATTTACTCGTGGGAACTTGAAGCTTTTGACCATCTCTATTTCAGCACCATTGATACAGACTGAGGAGTGTCCTCCACTCTGTTTCCTGAGGCTGATGACCAGCTCCTTTGTTTTGCTGAAATTAAGAGAGAGGTTGTTGCCTTTATACCATGCCACGAAACTCTATCACTTTCCTACACTCTGTCTCACTGTTGTTTAAGATCTGACCCATTATAGCGGTGTCATCAGCAAACTTGTAAATGGAATTAGAACAGAATTTGGTCACACAGCCATGAGTGTATAAAGAGTGTATAAGTAAGTGGCTGAGTACGCAGCCTTGTGGGGCACTGGTGTTGAGGATTATCGTGGAGGAGGCATTGTCACCTATCCATACTGATTGCAGTCGGTGGGTCATTAGGTCCAGGATCCAGTTGCAGAGCAGTGAACAGAGTCCTAGATCTTGTAGTTTGGAGTTGAAGTTTTGTTGGAATTATGGTGTTGAAGGTGGATGTGGTGGGTGGCAGTGGCTCAGGCTGGGCATTGCTGCACAAATTGGCAAGCAGCATGGAAGGGTATGTCCAGCTCATGCCCGATGCCATCTGTCTCCTGAAAACGGAGTTCGGACAATTCAGCATGAACCAGTTGAAGGGTGCTCCGGTGTGCGGTGGTATCCCATCGGTGTGTACACATACTTGGATGGAATTTCACATCGACCCCAATGTCAGAACTTCCCTCATAAGCCTGTACCCCACAACCTGAACCATCTCCAGAATGTGTGCTGTGTATCTTTCACGGGGACAAAATGGCGGTCCCTGTATAGACTGCTGATGCATTTCATCCATCTCAACTCTTATGCCCACTGCCCAGGCATGCCTTGATGTGTTTATTTGTTGTGGATCCCCAGTGGAGGGCTGCCTATGAGGGAGTCCTCCCTCTTTCCACTTGGGACCTGGGCTGGAGGTTGTTGCATGCAGCAGTCCTTTGTAACTGCAGATTATGGCATTCATGGACTCCTAGCCCAACTGTTTCTTTTTGTGGTGCTGTGGAGTCTGTGGACCATGTGTACATTGGTTGTGGGCATTTGCACTCCCTTGTTAGTTCCTGGAAAAGCATCCTGTTGAGTTTCTGGTTGCACTTCAGCCCCATGGTCATGATCTTTGCGCACCTAATGCAGAGAGGTATGAGCAGATTGGAGGATTCCCCCTTGGGTCTGTTCTGGACCTGGCCAGGCTGCGGGCTGTGGAGGGATAATTTCTACCAACTGCCTGCCCCTTTTCTGCAGTTACAGTTGAGCCAGAGTGTCCTTGGAGAGGGAACATGCAGTGTCCACTAATGGTCTTGATGCCTTTACAGAGAGATGGGCACCATGAGAGATAGGGGGCTTTATTTCTCTCTCCAACTCCATTTTGATTTAGTCTCCTCTTTCCTCCCTTCTGCTCCTCCTCATTTTTTAGATGATAGCATTGCCCTTATCAGGCTTTGCGTGTTAATGTTGCATTAGCCACATGCGTGTTTTCTGGTGATGGAAAAATATATAATAAAGTCTTTGCACAGTGCACAGTGCTGTCTTTTTACTGTGTCACTATGTAAAACGTATATAAAACATGACCACGGATGATTTGGGATAAACAAGACATTACACCTCTTGTAATGAAGTGATGAGAGTGGGACCCTCTGGTGCCACAGAGGAAAAAAAGACTGGAGGTGGTAGGGCCCTCTTGTGGTGCAGTGGTAGCATCCCTACTCCTGAACCAAGAGACCAAAGTTCAAACTGCTACAGGTCACTTGGTGATGCAAGTAAAACATTCAGTTGAGTGTAAGAGGTCTTCTGGATTTGAGAATAAAAGTAAAAAAAGGAGGCAAAGATAAAAAAGGGATTTTGTTTGTTTCAGATGTAAATGTTTGAACAACATATCAACAGAAATGTTTTCTTGAAGCAACATTCATTTACAATTCTTCTTTGTATCAGCATTTGAGGAATATCTGGTTTTGTATCACAACTTATATACAGTCATTTGATGCATACAGTCATTAACATGTTTTCATCTTATAAGCCAACTAATGCTAACAGCCATTCTGTATTTATCTGAATATCAACTAATTATTTCTCTTTTTAACCAATGTTGTTATGCCCAATATTTGCCTCTACATCTGTCTTGTTACTGAATGGAAACGAATTCTACCCTGCTTTGTTTCTGCTGCACTGATTTCTGAATGTACTCTGCTGGATTACAGCTCTGCGTTTTGAGTGGAAAATTGATGTCTATTCTCTCCCTTGACTCTAATTTGGCTTCGGGTTTTAGTGCCCCTTGGTAGCTCGTTTAATTTCCTCTGAATAGTGTGTATATAATACTTCACAATTAGGTGCACATTAACTGTAATTTCCTCCCTGTTTGTCACTGTAACCTGCTGTTAATTTATAATTGCCTTCATATTTGTCTTTATTCCAAACTCAACGCTTCACCATAACGGCAGTTGTCTGGAAAAAGCATAAATCTCCCACTTTAATGATAATCAGGGGCCAAGAGCCAGTAATTATTGCATCAATGAGTCAGGCTTTTCAATTATGCCCTATACAGTCCCACGCACTTTATCTGGACGTCCATGCCCGCTGAATCTGAATTGTTGTGTTACTAATTGAGGTTGTGCATATAGTTAATGCATATTTATATTTAAATTCTTGAACTGATCACTTTATTTTCCTCTGCTAAATAATGTCTAATTTTCTCTGACTTCATTGATTCTCATTAACCTCAGTTGAAATGAGTGGCCCGGTGACTCAGTGGTTCGCACTGCTGCCTCACCAGGGACCCGAGTTTGATTTCACCTTCGGTTGACTGTCTGGGTGGACTGTCTGCAGATTTTCCCCAATGTCTATGCAGGTTTCCTCCCAGAGTTCAAAGATGTATTGGCTAGGTGGATCATCCATGGAATGTGTGGGTTACAGGGATAGGAAAGGAGGATGGGTCTGGCTGGGACGCTCTTTATAGGGTCAGTGTGGATTCAATGATCTGAATGACCTATTCCCATAATGTAGGGATTCTATAAAAGTTCACAGGTAGTATAGAAGCTGACACTCAATCGTATAATAAGAAGATTGCTGCTACTTTGGTGGGGCACGAAGTGTAGTTTTCTGTAGTCTATAAATTCTTGTGCAAATTAAATCTAAATCCAAATGAATTAAAAGCAGGTGATTGCAACTTGTTATCATCAAAGACCTATCTGGTAGTTTTTCTCTATTATGTGTTGGCTAAAGTCCATCTTTCTAATTCATTTGCTTTCAAGCTTGATTCATTCTCTTTCTGAATGGAAATGAATTCTACCCTGCTTTGTTTTTGCCGCACTGATTTTTGAATGTGCTCTGCTGGATTACAGCTCTGAGTGGAAAATTGATGTCTACTCCCTTCCTTGACTGTAATTTGGCTTTAAGTTTTAGTGCCCTTTGGTAGCTCATTTAATTTCCTCTGAATAATGTGTATATAATACTTCACAATTAGGTGCACATTAACTGTAATTCTCTTAATGTTGACTCAATATAGCAAGGGATAATGGAAAATCTCTAGAAAGGAGTCCCGTCTTGTACATCTTGAGTATTCTGTTCTCTGCTATCCTTATATTCAGCATGTTATGTCCTTTGCTGCATTACTAATATATCATTTTCCATTCTGCTTCCTTATTCCCTGCCTTTCTTTAGCATAAAATTATTAGTTTGTCAGAGTCATAATTTCTTTCCACAAGATATCCGATTGAAATCAATAAACAATGCAGAGTGATTGGAACAGGAATTCAAGTCTTTTTGATTGAATGTCGCAAAACAATGATCAATTTCATTTAAATACCTGGAAATGAGGTAAAATGTCCCAAGGTGTTCCGCAGGTGCTTTAATGTGACGCTGAAGAGGTAATAGAACAGGAAGTAGGTTTTTAACAGAGTTTGAAAGTAGTTTAGAGAGGAGTAGAGGCAGAAAGGTTTACAGAGGGATTCTCTATGAGAAAGAATGGGTCTTCAATGACTGAGGCCAGAGCTACCAAAGATGCAGTGATAGAAACACAAAGGTAGACAAAAATACTTGAGTACCCACAACAAGAGAAGTTAGGCCGTGTCTGTTGGTTTATGCAATATGCAACTTTTTACTCTGAATCCAATACTCTAATAATCGTGTATAAAGTAACAGTCTAATGGCTAGAAAATGGAAAGACATTCTGGCCTCCATATGGCCTCAAACCCACAGCAATGTGATTGCCTCTTAAGTGTCCGCTGGGCAATAAATGCTGGCCGAGCCAGCAATGTCTATGTTCCATAAATGAATAAAATAAATGTTACAATAACATTGAAGTAATATTATTAATAAAGAAGCTGAGTGGGTAGGTTGTTAAATTTCTGAGGAGCCTCACTAGGCATCATAACTATGGTACAGAGGATATGGGTAATTATCATTTGCTGTCATTGTCAAAAAAGAAATTATTAATAATGGTTATCATTGTGTATATTTAATGGTTGTTAATAATCATTGGTTACCTCCTGAAATGTCAATAAATGCTTTTGAACCATGTAACACTGTGAACCTATTACAAAGTTATAATTGCATGCATCTCGTATCTCAGAGTCCCATTCCTCGCCCCTTCTTCCTTTTGAAGCTGTGATGCTGAGAGGGAGGTCAACTTCTAAGAGAAGCTGATGTGATTTTTCTGTTAAACATGTTGCCACATACCCAATATACCAACCACTACAGCGGACAGCTGAAACTGACACCCGGAAGCGGCAAGGACAGACCACCATAAATACCGGAAGAAACATCAAAGAAGCGCTTCGCAGGAGGCTCCAGAGCACTGATGATGTCGCCTAGCCAGGGGACGAAACGTTTGCAACAAAAACTTCCAGCTCGGTGAACAGAACCACAACAACGAGCACCCGAGCTACAAATCTTCGCACAAACCATGTTGCCTTGTTTCTGACTACATTACCTCAACTGCAATTTTATCCATCATGGTTATTCACATTTTAATACAAATCAGTAACTGATGGTCAGGCCAGTGAAGACAAGTAAGTTTTATTTTACCTTCCAGTAAAAAATGAGGTCTGCAGATGCTGGAGATCACAGCTGCAAATGTGTTGCTGGTCAAAGCACAGCAGGTTAGGCAGCATCTCAGGAATAGAGAATTCGACGTTTCGAGCATAAGCCCTTCATCTTACCTTCCTACTATTCTTGTTGCTGATTAGCTTCATTGGCTGGTAAGCTGGCTTGCATTTCAGTGTAATACTAATAGCATGGATTCAGTTCCTCTATGGGCTGAGGTTACCAGGAGGGACTAATTTTCGCAACTTCCCTCTCACCTGAAGTATGGTGAACCTCAGGATAAACCACCACCAGTCATCTCAAGAGAGAGAGTGGGGCTACGGTGACTTTTATTCTTGTTGGCCCCAAAAAGAAGCAGTAATGTGTAAAGAGGCTATAAAAGGGAAGCTCAAGCCTCCTCTGCCACTAGCATTCTGTGCTCCTTCCTCAACAGATGGCTTTTTTGGAATCCCTTGTCCATGCTACAGCTGAATACTTCGAGGAGAAAGTGACGACTGCAAGTGCTGGAGATCAGAGCTGAAAATGTGCTGCTGGAAAAGTGCAGCCGCTCAGGCAGCATCCAAGGAGCAGGAGAATCAACGTTTCGGGCATGAGCCCATCTTCAGGAATGAGAAAAGTGTGTCCAGCAGGCTAAGATAAAAGGTAGGGAGCAGGGAATTGGGGGAGGGGCGTTGGAAATGCAATAGGTGGAAGGAGGTCAAGTTGAGGGTGATAGGCCAGAGTGGGGGTGGGGCGGAGAGGTCAGGAAGAAGATTGCAGGTTAGGAAGGCGGTGCTGAGTTTGAGGGATTTGACTGAGACAAGGTGGGGGGAGGGGAAATGAGGAAACTGGAGAAATCTGAGTTCATCTCTTGTGGTTGGAGGGTTCCTAGGCGGAAGATAAGGCGCTCTTCCACCAGCCGTCGTGTTGCTATGGTCTGGAGATGGAGGAGTCCAAGGACCTGCATGTCCTTGGTGGAGTGGGAGGGGGAGTTGAAGTGTTGAGCCACGGGGTGGTTGGGTTTGTTGGTCCGGGTGTCCCAGAGGTGTTCTCTGAAATGTTCCGCAAGTAGGCGGCCTGTCTCCCCAATACAGAGGAGGCCACATCGGGTGCAGCGGATGCAATAGATGATGTGTGTGGAGGTGCAGGTGAATTTGTGGTGGATATGGAAGGATCCCTTGGGGCCTTGGAGGGAAGTAAGGGGGGAGGTGTGGCCACAAGTTTTGCATTTCTTGTGGTTGCAGGGGAAGGTGACGGGAGTGGAGGTTGGGATGGTGGGGTGAGTGGACCTGACAAGGGAGTCACGGCGGGAGTGGTCTTTTTGGAACGTTGATACAGGAGGAGAGGGAAATATATCCCTGGTGGTGGGGTCCGTTTAGAGGTGGCGGAAATGACGATGGATGATACGATATATATAGAGGTTGGTGGGATGGTAGGTGAGGACCAGTGGGGTTCTGTCCTGGTGGCGATTTGAGGGGCGGGGCTCAAGAGCGGAGGAGTGGGAAATGGCAAAGATGCAGTGGAGGGCATCGCCGATCACGTCTGGAGGAAAATTGCGGTCTTTGAAAAAGGAGGCCATCTGGGTTGTACGGTATTGGAACTGGTTGTCCTGGGAGCAGATGCCGCGGAGACGAAGGAATTGGGAATATGGGATGGAGTTTTTACATCGGGCAGGGTGGGAGGAGGTGTAGTCTAGGTAGCTGTGGGAGTCGGTCGGTTTATAGTAAATGTCCGTGTTGATTCGGTTGCCTGAGATAGAAATAGAAAGGTCTAGGAAGGGGAGGGAGGAGTCTGAGACGGTCCAGGTAAATTTGAGGTCGGGGTGGAAGGTGTTGGTAAAGTGGATGAACTGTTCAACCTACTCGTGGGAGTACGAGGCAGCGCCGATACAGTCATCGATGTAGCGGAGGAAAAGGTGGGGGATGGTGCCAGTGTAGCTGCAGAAGATGCACTGTTCCACATATCCTACAAAGAGGCAGGCATAGCTGGGGCCCATGCAGGTGCCCATGGCCACTCCTTTGGTTTGGAGGAAGTGGGAGGATTGGAAAGAGAAGTTGTTCAGGGTGAGGACCAGTTCAGTCAGTCGAAGAGGGTGTCAGTGGAAGGGTACTGGTTGGTACGGCAGGAAAGGAAGAAGCGGAGGGCTTTGAGTCCTTCGTGATGGGGGACGGAGGTGTACAGGAACTGGATGTCCATGGTGAAGATAGGGCGTTGGGGACCGGGGAAACAAAAATCATGAAGGAGGTGGAGGGTGTGGGTGGTATCCCGAACGTAGGTGGGGAGTTCTTGGACTAAGCGGGACAGGGCTATGTCGAGGTATGCAGAGATGAGTTCAGTGGGGCAGGAGCAGGCTGAGACAATGGGTCGTCCGAGGCAGTCAGGTGTGTGGATTGTGGGCAGGAGGTAGAAACGGGCGGTGCGGGGTTATGGGACTATCAGTTTGGAGGCGGTGGATGGGAGATCCCCTGAGGTGATGAGGTTATGGATGGTCTGGGAGATGATAGTTTGGTGGTGGGAGGTGGGGTCATGGTCAAGGGGGCAGTAGGAGGAGGTGTCCGCGAGCTGGCGTTTAGCCTCAGCGGTGTAAAGGTCGGTGCACCAAACTACTACCACGCCTCCGTTGTCTGCAGGTTTGATAGTGAGGTTGGGATTGGAACGGAGGGAGTGGAGGGCTGCACGTTGTGAGGGTGCGGGGTTGGAGTGGGTGAGAGGGGTGGACAGGTTGAGGCGGTCAATGAACCGGCAGACAAGGGAGGCGCGGTAGTAGTTTGGCACACCGACCTTTACACCGCTGAGGCTAAACGCCAGCTCGCGGAAACCTCCTTCTACTGCCCCCTTGACCATGACCCCACCTCCCACCACCAAACCATCATCTCCGTGACCATCCATAACCTCATCACCTCAGGGGATCTCCCATCCACCACCTCCAACCTCATAGTCCCACAATCCCGCACCATCCGTTTCTACCTCTTGCCCAAAATCCACAAACCTGACTGCCCCGGCCGACCCATTGTCTCAGCCTGCTCCTGCCCCCAGAACTCTGCTCTGCATACCTCGACATGGTCCTGTCCCGCTTAGTCCAAGAACTCCCCACCAACATTCGGGACACCACCCACACCCTCCGCCTCTTCCTTGATTTTCACTTCCCTGTTCCCCAACGCCCTATCTTCACCATGGACATCCTGTCCCTGTACACCTCCATCCCCCATCATGAGAGACTCAAAGCCCTCCACTTCTTCCTTTCCTGCCGTACCAACCAGTACCCTTCCACTGACACCCTCCTTCAACTGACTGAACTGGTCCTCACCCTGAACAACTTCTCTTTCCAATCCTCCCACTTCCTCCAAACCAAAAGAGTTGCCATGGGCACCCACATGGCCCCCGCTATGCCTGCCTCTTTGTAGGATATGTGGAACAGTTCATCTTCGGCGGCTACACTGGCACCACCCTCCACCTTTTCCTCCGCTACATCGATGACTGTATCGGCGCTGCCTCGTGCTCCCACGAGGAGGTTAACAGTTCATCCACTTTACCAACACCTTCCACCCCGACCTCAAATTTACCTGGACTGTCTCAGACTCCTCCGTCCCCTTCCTAGACCTTTCCATTTCTATCTCAGGCAACCGAATCAACACGGACATTTACTATAAACCGACCGACTCCCACAGCTACCTAGACTACACCTCCTCCCACCCTGCCCGATGTAAAAACGCCATCCCATATTCCCAATTCCTTCGTCTCTGCCGCATCTGCTCCCAGGTGGACCAGTTCCAATACCGTACAACCCAGATGACATCCTTCTTCAAAGACCGCAATTTTCCCCCAGACATGATCGGCGATGCCCTCCACCGCATCTCCTCCACTTCCCACTCCTCCGCTCTTGAGCCCCCGCCCCTCAAATTGCCACCAGGACAGAACCCCACTGGTCCTCACCTACCACCCCACCAACCTCTATATACATTGTATCATCTGTCGTCATTTCCGCCACCTCCAAATGGACCCCACCACCAGGGATATATTTCCCTCTCCTCCCCTATCAGCGTTCCGAAAAGACCACTCCCTCTGTGACTCCCTTGTCTGATCCACACACCCCACCAACCCTACCTCCACTCCCGGCACCTTCCCCCGCAACCGCAAGAAATGCAAAACTTGTGCTCACACCTCCCCCCTTACTTCCCTCCAAGGCCCCAAGGGATCCTTCCATATCCACCACAAATTCACCTGCACCTCCACACACATCATTTACTGCATCTGCTGCACCCGATGTGGCCTCCTCTATATTGGGGAGACAGGCCGCCTACTTGCGGAACATTTCAGAGAACACCTCTGGGACACCCGGACCAACCAACCCAACCACCCCGTGGCTCAACACTTTAACTCCCCCTCCCACTCCATCAAGGACATGCAGGTCCTTGGACTCCTCCATCGCCAGACCATAGCAACACGACGGCTGGAGGAAGAGCGCCTCATCTTCCGCTTAGGAACCGTCCAACCACAAGAGATGAACTCAGATTTCTCCAGTTTCCTCATTTCCCCTCCCCCCACCTTGTCTCAGTCAAATCCCTCGAACTCAGCACTGCAATCTTCTTCATGACCTCTCCGCCCCCATCCTCACTCCGGCCTATCACCCTCACCTTGACCTCTTTCCATCTATCGCCTTTCCAATGCCCCTCCCCCAAGTCCCTCCTCCCTACCTTTTATCTTAGCCTGCTGGACATACTTTCCTCATTCCTGAAGAAGGGCTCATGCCCGAAATGTCGATTGTCCTGTTCCTTGGATGCTGCCTGATCTGCTGTGCTTTTCCAACAACACATTTTCAATTCAGCTGAATACTGGCAATATTTCCTTCAGTTCTGGTTTTCGACTCTCTTGCCCACTGGCCAGCTGTCACTTTCTGTGTACTTAAAATGAGCAATTGAGTCGTGCCGATGATGATCAGGAGTGAAATCTTTCCTGGATTCACACCGCAGAGGGCAGGGGTTGAGTTGGTGCTCATATTGGCCTCCTTCTCCTCTTGTAGGAGATAATTAGGAAAAAAAAAGATAGTTTGGGAGTTTAGAAGAGTGAGAAGTAACTCAATTGAAACATAAAAGATCTCAAGCAGGTCTTGCCAAGGTAGAATGGGGAGTCGCTCTTATGGAAGAAGATAAAACTGAGGGTCATGGTTTAAAAATAAAGGATAGTCCGTTTAAAACAGCCTTAAGGTGAATATTTTTCTTCCACATTGTCATGAACTCCCTTCTTGAAAAGGTGATGTAAACTGAGTCTTTGAATATTTTGAAGATACAGATTCTTTCAAGCAATGTGGGTGAAGAGTTGTCAGTGGGTACACAGGAATGTGGATTTGAGGTCACAGTCAGATCTGCCATGATCATGTAAAATGGTGAAGCAGCCTTGAGACACTGAATGGCCTACTCTTTGTTTGAATGCTATAGGCCTCTATTCTGTAGAGAGGGTCACATATGCATCATCTGTCACACAAAGGAAGAATGGGTAGACAGCTTTTAAATTTTTCAGCATCCTGGGACAAACAAAGAAAATGCGAGCAAACCACAGTCCAAAGAATATACATTAATATTGTGAACTGTGAGCACAAACTTAAAGGTGAAATACAAAAATACTGAGCTCAAGCTTTCAGATTTGAAATACTCTTTTGCTGTAGAACTCTTTGTTATATGGAATCTGAATTCCAATTATAACCAGTTGATTTTTTTTTAAATATAAAAAAGCAAGTCCATGAAAATATGACATAACAGAAGGTTATTGAATGTAGAATTTAACTGTTTTAGTGGATGGCATAGTGCGACTAGAAAGTGAGTAATAAACTGGAACACTTCATTTGGAGATTGGACAAGTTGAATGACGACCATGATAAATCTGTATTGGTGTAACGGAATTGTGAAAGGATAAGAGAGGGAGTTGATGAAATTGATTTCATACTAGAGATAAAGGAAGTGACTGTGTCAGTGCAGTTTCACTTTAACAGGAACAGTCTGCCCTTAAGAATGGATTACAATGTTAATCATCAATTGAATGAGCCATTAATACAATAAGGCCCACTTGTAAGAGTGAAGAATTTTGTTTAATACCCTGATGCAATTTTTGAGATGAGATGGTGGTCTCGTGGTAATGCCAGTTTGGTTAATAATTCAGAGGCCTAGGTAAATGTTCTGGGAATTTGGGTTCAAGCCACACAATACCATGCAATTGATTCCATTTATTAAAATTTGGAAGAAATATGCAAAAGACTGTCAGCATTTTTTTGCAAAACTCCAACTTGTTCTGATGCCCTTTAAGGAAATAGACAGTCCTAATCTAGTCTGGCCTCCAGTAATTCCAGACGTACAGCAATATGGTTGACTCTTCAAATGCCCTTAGAAATGGCTGAGCAAACCAGTCAGTTCAAAGACAATAAAGATTGGGACTATATCCTGGCCATGTCAGTGATGTCCATATTCCATGAAAGAATAAACGCAAAAATCTGTGATTTACTTTGACTTTCAAAAGCATTCAATTAAATGAGCTTGACAGCAATGCTAAAACCCAGGCAACACAAGCGACAATGGCAGTACGGGTGAAAGTTTGACACAGTGACGGAAAACTGAAAGAAGTGTTGTAACGTTTTTTTGGACTGGAGTTCCGCAGGGGTCACTCTAACACAAGTGCTTTTCCTAGAATCATAGAATCCCAATAGTGCAGATGTCAGCCATTTGGACCACCTAGTCTGCATCAACCCTCCAAAGAGCATTCCACCCACACCGACCCTATCCCTGTATTAATGATTTGGATTTTAGTACAGGGCACAATTTTAAAATTTGCTGATGTTATACAATTTGGAATGTTGTGAACTGTGAAGAAGAAAATGATAGACTTTAAGATGACAAAGTCATGGAATGGGTGGATGCTTGGCATTTGAAACTTAATGCAGAAAGTTGTGAAAGAGACCATCTTGTTAGGATCACAAAGAGAAGCAATATACAGAAAAGGCTATAATTCTAAAAGAGACGCAAGTACTGAAGGACCTGAAGGTCCAATTGCATAAATCGTTAAAGTTGACAGGACATGATGGGAAAAAAATTTAAAGAAGCAAGTGGCATCTTAAGTCTAACAGAGGCAGAGAATATAATTGCAGAGACTCTATAATAAACTTTTTATCATGGGCAGTATTTAATTGATTTCTAATAGAGTCACAGAGAAGTACAGCATGGAAACAGATCCTTCAGTTCAACTTATCCATGATGACCAGATATCCCATGTAAGTCTAGTTTCATTTGCCAGCATTTGGCCCATATCTGACTCAACCCTTTCTATTCATATACCCATCCAGATGCCTTTTAAATATTGTATCCATACCAGCCTCCATCTCTGGCAGCTCACTCCATACACATACCACCTCTGCATGGAAAAGTTGGTCCTTAGGTCCCTTTTAAATCATTCCCCTCTCACCTTATACCTATGCCCGCTCACTTCGGGGAAAAGACCTTGCCTATTTACCCTATCCATGCCCCTCGATTTTGCAATCCTCTATAAGGTCACCTCTCAGTCTCTGACTCTTCAGGGAAAACCGCCCCAGCCTATTCAGCCTCTCCCCATAACTCAAACCCTCTGATCCTGGCAACATCATTGTAAGACTTTTCTGAACCCTTTCACATTTCACAACATCCTTCCTTAAGGTCAGTGAAAATGCCAGCGTGACCCATAACTGGACACCTTAATTCCTAACAATTGATCACTCGGTGGACAGCAATGCCACTGATGTTCCCATTACTAGTGAAACATCTTCTAATGCCATTTTACCGATCCTGTTGCCTCTCTGCTGTCTCTAAAGAGCTCGTAATTCATACTCTGATGTATCTATTTCTGGACATTTGACTTTAAAATGAGGCTTTAGAGAGAATGCAGAAAATACCCACAAAAACAGTTCTAGAGGTGAAAGACTTCAGCTATTTTAACAAATTAGAGAAGCTTGAGTTGTTTAAATTCGAGGAGAAAGTGAAGACTGCAGATGCAGAAGACCAGAGTCGAGAGTGTAGTTTCAGAAAAGCACAGCAGGTTAGGTAGCATCTGAGGAGCAGGAACATCAGCATTTCGGGCATAACCCCTTCATCAGAAAATCCTGTCTTGTTCTACTTCGAGAAGAGCAGATTGAGAAGAAATTTGATAGAAGTGTCCAAAACCATGCGGGCTCCAGACAGCAGACGGAGAGAAATAGTAACCAATAGTAGAAGGACTGGGAACCAGAAGACACTCACTTATGTTGATTGGGTAAACATTAGAAAACCATTACCTGTGGCAAGAAGGCTTGGAATACAGTGCCTGAGAGTGTGGTGAACGTAGATTGAATTGTGGCTTTCAAAAGAAATTTGAGTAAGCACCCAGAGGGAAGAAAATTGTAAGGTTACGGGGAAAAGGTGAAGTAATGGCAGAGAGCTGACATAGAAATGATTGGTTGGTTGGTTTCCTTCTGTGGTGTCATCATGTTATGATTCTACAACTTGCACTTAAACATTCATGAAGGAACAGTTGCTGATGTTATAGACCAGATTCACAGATCATTAGAGATACTGTGAATACAATGATCATTGAGGCTGATGCAATGGGACTATCACTATTGAAAATCTCATTGGCCTTGACATGTTAAGCAAGTAAAACACACATGGGCTAAATATTTTCAAAGAAATATCATAACCTCTGATATTAACCGAGTTCTTTGAACACACCCAAATCAGGCAGCCTACTGACTAATTCAGTATCAAAATTATAGCTTGCTCAGAGTATATTAAAATTGAGGTGAAATGATAAATGCAAATTAGTTCAAAAGCTCATGATGAACTGTGGCCCAGATGCTAGTTACTGCTAGGAATGAGTTTGATTCTGGACCAGTGCTTCTCAAACTTTCTTCCACTGCAAACACTTTTAGAGGTTTGAAAACTGCCCCAATTCCTCAATGAAAACTGAGAGAGTGGGGGGGGAGTGGAGGGCTGTTAGAAAGGAAGCAATTCTGTTCTAATCAGGTCAGGGCAGCATTGCTTGTTCAAAAGTCATGACACTAACATGTCACCTTGTGACCTCATTTGGGAGATATTTTCTAATCATCCATTACACACCGCTGGAGCAAGTGAGAACTGAAACTGGGCCTCATGCCTCAGAGATAAGGATACTACTATGTGCCACAAGAACTCCATGCTAGATGAGTAATAAGTTGTGGTTGAGTATTGTTGAGTATTGAATCTTGGGGGGGTTGGATCAGGTGTGGCAGGAGGTGGGAGCCTTGAGTTGGGTCCAGCCAAAGGCTTCTGGGCAGGAATGCAATGGGGTCTGGTTGGGTCCAAGGGCAATATTCAAGCTAGTAATATAAGAACTGGTTTAGACCATTCAGCCCCCCAAAAACCTATTCCACTACTCAATGAGATCGTGGATGATCTATGGCCTAACTCCATACAGCTACCCCGGGCCCATATCTCTTAATACATTTGCTCAAAAAAAAAATTATCGATCTCAGATTTAAAATAAATAACTGAATCAGCATCCACTGCTTTTATGTGGAATAGAGTTCCAATGATTTACCACTCCTTGTGTGCAGAAGTACTTCCTAATGTCTCTCGTGAATGGTCTGGTCCTAATTCTCATCCTAGGTTCCCTTTTCTGGAATAGCCAAACTGTGGAAATAATTTACCCTTATCTACACTGTCTTTTGCTGTTAATATTTTGGAGACTTTTGATCAGATCAAACCTTGACTTTCTCAATTTTAGAGAAAGCAGGTGTAATTTGTGTAATCTCTCCTCATAATTTCGCTCCTGAAGTCCAGGTGTCATTCTTATAAATTTGTGCGTATTCCTTCCAAAGTGAATATGTTCTTCCTAAAGTGTGGCACCCAGATCCTGCTCTCAGTACATCAAGTGGAGTCCAAACAGGGTTTTATATAACTGCAGCACAACTTCTGCACCTTGTATTGTCCTCCAGAAATAAAGGCAAGCATTCCATTAGTTTTCTTGATTTCTTTCTGCATTTGATTGCAATGTTTTAAAGAACTATACACCGGAAACTTCAAGCCTCTTTGGATATTTACTGTATTCAAATTCACATGATCCAGAAAGTCCAAGGTGGATAATCTCACATTTGCTTGCAGAGAACTCCATCTGCAACTGATTCTTTTTCTTCTATGAGTAGTAGCAGCAGCAGTTCCTTCCTATTTGTCTAGCCCTCTCCTACTTTTGCAAATGTCTATCCAATCTTCCCTTAGCCTTCTCCTTTTCAATTTTTTTCAATTTTTCCTCATAATTCAAGCATATTAAGTGAGATAAACTTCCCTCCACAATCACCTGATGAAGGAGCAGCGCTCTGAAAGCCAGTGCTGCCAAATAAACCTGTAGGATTATAACCTGGTCTTTTTTAACTTCCCAAAATCTGTTCAATGGAGCCTTTCTCCCCCTCCCCATTGTTTCATTCTCAGCACCAACTTGTAAAATTCCTCTACGACATGTGTAGCCCATGAAGTTGTTATTAAATTGTTTAAGCTATTTTTAAGACCCCAAGCTTAATGATCAACATGTTAAGCCAGCAGACATTCAATAGAAAACTTCTGATATTTGGCGAGATGCAATTTCCATCTCGGGTTTGTCTTGAACTGTCAGCAGTCATTGCAAACATAATAGAACAGTGTGGGCCATTGTGAGTAAAGTGCAAGCCATCTCTTAACTCAAGACTCCTTGCTGTTCAGTCAGAAAATCCAGTGTCAATTAACGTATTTGAACTGTTCCAAAATAAAGATTAGAAGAAAAACCAAACCCAGCGATAAAACAAATTTGGAACAAAGTAGAGAATACCGCAACAGGATATCAATTTAGAAATGATAGAAGACCAGAAACTGGAGTCCAAATTGAGCCTGACTCAGCTGGTCTGAACCAGTTTGTAGCTCTGCTCGAGGGGCTAATTGACTCACACCATTAAAAGAGTCGATTTTTATCTGGCTGCTAAAGAATGGAACAATTGAAATGAACAGGTGATTTCCAAATACGGATCTATATTAAACTGGTAAAAGTGTGCAGGCTGACAGAAAAATCAATAAAACTAATATTGGCTGTGGAGTGGAACTAAATCTAATTCAGTAAAACTGCAGGTAGTTAGCTAAGATTGACTGCTTTGACAGCCTATTTTCCTGATATGGTGAACGAATCTGCACTTTACAACCCCGATTTTTAAATGAATCAGACATTGATTTCAATGGAATGTAGAATTAGAAATGGAGTAAAACTGGCCCATGCCTGCACCATTCATGCTAGTGGGTAGCTCTGCAGTCTGAGCAGATGCTTGTGCTTCACAATATAAAATAATTAATGAGGTCTAATGTTGTAGTGCCTGTCACATAGCTGCTAGTTGTCCCAGGAGGAATTTAGAATTATTTTAATGCAAAGGATTTGAAGGAAACCAGGAACCTAGTCGTTTGAAGTAAAGCCTGAAAATAAAGTTTTCTGATGGCTCATTCTATAGATACATAAGCTAAACTTCACTTTGACAGTGCATCTCGCGATTTCAACTCTGTTGTAAATTGTGACAGCACATGAGGGCTTCAACATGTGTGATAACCTGAGTAGCTTATTGGTGGATGGTTGACTGGGGCAACCCTAATTGAAAACAGTTTTCTGAAAACTATTCCCTTATTTTCTATTCATTCATTATTTATTGCCCATCCCTAGTTGCCCTTAAGAAGATGGTGGTGAGCTGTTGCAATCCATTTAGTGTCAGTACACCAACAATGTCACTGGGGAGTTCCAGGATCTTGGCCAGTGACACTGAAGGTATGGTGGTATATTCCTAAATCTGGGTAGTAAGTGAAGCTGCAGCTGCTGGTATTCCCATGTCTCTGATTCCCTCATTCTTCTAGATTGTAGCGGCCATCAAATTGGAAGGTGCTATCTGAGGACCTTTGGTGAGTTTCTGCAGTGCATCTTGGACAGGGTACACACTGCTGGTAATGAACAACAGTGTGGAAGGGAATGAATATTTCTGGATGTGGTGCCAAGTTTCTTGAGTGTTGGTAGAGTTGCACTGATTGAGACAAGTGGGGAGTATTCCATCACACTCCTGACTCGCGTATAATGAATGGATGATTGGCTTTGGAGAGTTAGGAGATGAGTTACTCGTTGGAAGGTTCCTAGGCTCTGACCTGCTCTTATAGTCACTGTTTTTATATGGCTAGTTTAATTCTGCTCAATGGTAGCCCCCAGCATGTTGATAGGGGGCTAATTCAGTGATCGTGATATCAATGAATGTCACAGTGTGGTGGTTCAATGCTGTTTTGATCCAGTAAATTTATGTGGCACAGATGTTGCTAGCTACTGACTAAGAAAGAGTCAAAAAGAGGAGAGCTGAAATCCCCCTCCTTTTCTGGTTGTAACAACTTATAGTGCAATTGTTAAACAACTGAGGGTGTGGATCTGTTGAAAATCACAAAGAAAAGGAACTTGGATCTGGAAATTTGTTCTTCAAGTATTGTACTCAATCTTCTGAGTATACAATGGCATTTTAAATTCCCCCAATGTCTAATTTCAACATATTTGTCAGTCAAAGCTTGGATATTATCCAGTTTCTTTTGCTGCATTTGGGCATTGAATATTTCATTATGAGTCACGAATAGTGCTGAACATTGTGCAGTCATTAGTGAACATTTTCATTTCTGGCCTGATGATGGAGGGGAGGTCATTGATGAAATAGCTGAAGATAGGCAAGTTGAGGACAAGAGTGGTGCTGGAAAAGCACAGTAGGTCAGGCAACATCCGAGGAGCAGGAAAATTGACTTTTCGGGCAAAAGCCCTTCATCAGGAATGGATCTGGGAGGAACTCCTGCATAGATGCCCTGGAGCTGAGACGACCAACCACCAACAATCACAACAAGCAACCTTTGTGTCAGATATGACTCCACTAACAAAAGGCTTTTCCCCAATTCCTGCTATTTCCAGTTTGAGGCATTGATGTCAAAGGCTGTCACTCTCCTCTCACCCTTGGGATTCAGCTTTTGTCTATGTTTGGACAAAGCTATAATGAGATCGGCATATTCAACTCCTAATAAACTTGTTGAATAATCTAAAGAGATAGGGAAGAAGTAGGATTAAAATTTTATAGCCTCTTTATCCTATTCCTCAACATTTCTTAAAACGCTGAACACACAATAATTAATAAAGAAACATAGGCAAAACGTGTTGCTGTTTTTCTACTTGTTGTTGTGGTTCTTTTCGCCGAGCTGGGAATTTGTGTTGCAGATGTTTCGTCCCCTGTCTAGGTGACATCCTCAGTGCTTGGGAGCCTCCTGTGAAGCACTTCTGTGATCTTTCCTCCAGCATTTGTAGTGGTTTGAAGCGCTTCACAGGAGGCTCCCAAGCACTGAGGATATCACCTAGACAGGGGACGAAACATCTGCAACACAAATTCCCGGCTCGGCAAACAGAACCACAGCAACGAGCACCCAAGCTACAAATCTTCTCCCAAACTTTGGTTTTTCTACTCCAACAAGGCTCACAATTGGCTGTGAGATGAATGACTAATTGATCTGTTTTGCTGTTATGGTGATGCTGGAATGTTGCTCAGGCTACTGCGAGAATTCCCTGTTGTTGTTCGGATCAGAAACAGAATATCTTTAATACCTACCTGAACCAGTGAAGTACATCCAATTACAGGTGGAATACCTTGAACATCTCATCTAAAGGTGTGGAAATCTGTTGTTGGGGGAGTTTAACAATTGCACCGAAGTTGTTACAAGCAGATAAGGAGAGGGATTTCAGCTCCCTTCATTTTAACTGCTTCATAATAAATATTTTTATTTGTTGTTAACATGCAGTGATCATACTTTAAATAAAACATAATTTACTTGATCAAAATAAAGCAACTAATCGACACAGATTTCTTGAGTAAGTATTTTCCCTAATATTCTAAGAAAATAATAAAAGCATCACAACAAACACACTCAATTATCACTGATAAGTTTAAAAGTATGAAGGTAGAGACAGGGTTTCTAGTACAGACCAGCTGTTAAGGCAATTTTAGTTCTTTTAACAAAACATCCTTGGCATCTTTGAGGTGATATTTTAAACTTGAAGTTGATCATTTATTCTGAGATAGTGACAGAATTTGTTAATCTTGAGTTCCTTGTGAAGGTTATTGTTACAAGTCATTTTTTTTTATTAGGTTGAGAACTGACTTCAAGGTTTGAAAGAGATAGGATGGCTTCCAACTTCCTGCTATTATCAATTCATGTTTCTATTTCTCTCGACCAGTTGTTGATGTTGGTCCATTTGTATACTCCTGCAACTGCTCCATTGTCTTTCTAAACTGAATAATCCACAGGTGATCTTTCATCTCTCAGTATGTGAACTTATTATGCAATTATGAATTAAATAAATGCTGCACATTTTTTGACACTGACTCAGTTGCTAATTTCAGCCTTTCAATTACAATACAGCCAGTCTTATTTATTCTATATGTATTCCTTGGCTTTGTCTTAACCTGTAGTCAGGTGATCATAGCAGCCATTTTAGGTGAATAATTGTCTTTTCAAAAACATTTTTAATCAACGAATGGTCTCTGATATGATAATCAGGTGATGGAATTTGACTATCAATAGTCTATTTTTATTGTGATCTAAACAAGATTGATGAATATTTTCCTGGAAAAGCTTGTTTCACATTGTGAAACTTATAAGATTGTACTTTTATAGGCATTTGACAAGGATTTTTCATTTATCCAATGTGTAAACATAGAAAATAGGAGCAGGATTAGACCATTAGGTCTTTGAGCATGCTCTACCATTTGCTATAATCATAATGTTTATCCAACTCAAGAATGTGCAAACTCCACATAGACAGTCACCCGAGGCTGGAATCGAACCTCAGGTGACTGTCTGTGTGGAGTTTGCACATTCTCCCCATGTCTGCGTGAGTTTCCTCCGGGTATTCCGGTTTCCTCCCACAGTCCAAAGATGTGCAGGCCAGGTGAATTGGCCATGCTAAATTGCCCATAGTGTTAGGTGCATTAGTCAGAGTGAAATGGGTCTGGGTGGGTTACTCTTCGGAGTGTCAGTGTGGACTTGTTGGGCCGAAGGGCCTGTTTCCACACTGTAGGGAATCTAATCTAATCTAATCTAAAAAACTCAGTATATTGTTCCAGCTTTATCCCCATATCTTTTAATTCCTTTCAGCTGAAGAGCTACATCTAATGTCTTCTTGAAAACATTTAATGTTTTGATCTCAACTGCTTTTGTGGCAGATATTTCCACAGATTTACAACTCTCTGAGTTTCATCACTTCAACATATCTTCCACCAAAGTTATGATGAATGAACAGAAGGAAAGTCACCACTTCTCGGTCTTACATGGTCTATTGTGAAAATGTTTAGTGTCTTTAAGTAATACACTGAGTTTTAACATATCAGTGAAATGCTAGACAAATGCAATATCTGACCACTAGTTGCAACTCAGTCAAAAATTTATTTCACTGTACCCTTGTATGTATACTGGCAGTTTTATTTAGATAGACAGCATTTTGAGGTTGAACTTGACGAAGAGGTTGGATGTCGTGCAGTACGCAATTTCAGACTATTTATAAGTGATACAAGATTCATTTGTAACCTTGTTATAGGTTAATGATGAAGAAAAGAAAGTATAGGGCATTGCAAAATCAAGGCACATATCCTTGTAATATTATTGTCTCAGTACAAAGCCACTCAAATAGTTAGTACTGATGTATTGAACATAATGGAAATGCCACTGTCTCTCAACCAACTGTGATTTGGAGTGCCAGGCTCATAAATGAAGCAATGATTTAGCATTTTAGTGAGTGTGTTAGCGTTAATAAGGGACAGGGGCACTGTAATGTCTGAAATATTTGTCAAACCACAAGTAGACAGTCTGCAGCAGGAGAGAGTAATAAAACTAATTTCGACCACATCTCTGCCATTTTCTGGAGGAAGATGGGGGTCAGCATAGGTTGAGGCAACATAAAATGAGCAGCTGTCTTTTTGCTACTGGGAATACAGAAGCAGGGCTTTGGGAAAGCGAAGTGATTTCCCCAGTAGTACAAATGCTAATGTTTGTTTTTAAATTGGAAGTATATGTGTATGTATAAATATACCATGTCGTGTTTATTTAATTTTTCCATCTCACAAATACACTACCAATATTTTTCTTCCATATTGAATTGGGTATAAAGTAATTTACTTTTGATCTTAGTTATGCTCAATTTCAATATACTTGCTACAATTTAAATAAGAATTGACACAAAGTGGGGATATTCATTGTCACTTGAATAAATATTTAAGAATGGAGTTCTAAGTGGTGGGGAACCACTGTAAATGCCCATGGTGTATTGCTTTTGTGGTTAAAGAAAATATCAATTGTTCAGCTCATCAGAGTTTTATTAAACTCCGTAAAAGTTAGCTGACTTCCTCTGAGTCATACAGTATTGGTTTCTTTTTCCCAGCCCAATTGTCACACCTCATTTCATTGAAAACTCCATTCTATGTTGGTATAACAACAACTTGAATTGAAAGAGCAGGTAAGATATCACAAAGCTCTTCACAGAGAAAGAATTGGACTGAAAGCCTGAATTTGACAATGTGTTATGATTGCCTTTAGCCCTTAGGATTTTGTTCGGTGGTGGAGTTAGCAGGATTATGGAAAATAACAAGGGAAAGTTAATGAGCAATAGATGGTCTTCCAGGGCCTCCTAATACTATCGTGGTTCCCTTAGGCATCAGGATCTAGGATGGCCAGTAATGCTCGTAATTCTACGTACTTAATAGAGGTTGGGCTAGGTTTTGCTGTGTGAAACACCTTGTGACATGCCTTGATAGTTAGACTTGTTGATGCATATTTGAACTTAAAGTTTAAAGGATTAATCATAAAATGACTGGAATTGTGAGCTAATAACTGTGCAAAGGGAGCACCAGATCATCTGCTACATTGGTCAACTATGAGACAACATACTTGGTTAACAAGTAAAATTCAAAGATTCAGAACTAAGCAGAGAAGGAACTAAGGAGAGGGCAGATGAATTCACTTGCACATCAGGCACAAAATAAAATAGAAAACAAGATTGGAGCAAGACAGAATGATCAAAAAAACCAAACAGAGAGGGAAAATAAGAAAATTGGTCTTAATTTTAAAATCTCCTGAAATGTTTTGAAGGAATGAAGCTTCATCTATTGTTTGGGCATGAGAGATTGATTGGTAATCATTAATAATTATCCTACCATTAAAAGAGTTATTACTTGCTAGACTTAACTTTCTATGAAGACCTCAATTAAAGGACAAATTTAGCAACTTGATGAAAATTATCACATGTTTAACAATGCAATGTTGTTTTTAAAAGGCAGCATGTTTTAAATTGATCAGCAATATGTTCTAACTTGTAATTCATGTTCCAGTGCCTCCTGGTGACACATTGCTTTCTGAATTAAAGGTTTTTGGAGTATGGGCCAAAGTCAAGTATATGCAGTTCGACCATAGATTAGGCATGATCTCAGTAAATGGTGGAACAAGTGTGAAGGGGCTGAATGGCCAACTCCTGTTTCTATGTTCCTGTAAATTATTATATAACAGTGTATATAATGCTATTTCTTTAGCTAAGCCTAGCTCATTATGCATTACAGTTAATACAAGGTCTTGAAATAATGATGAAAGAATGGAAAAGAAACAGATTTTTAACTTGAGGACTGGAAGGCTACTGCTGTTATGTAGCCATTTTGGCCAGGAGATCTGCTGTCATGTTCATGTCTTGTACCATCCACATTCATCCTCAGTAGTTAATCTATTATTTCTCCGTAACTGCATCATGCAGCCATACCTAGGTTGACCATTCTTACAACTGTCTTTCACTTTGTCCTCTAGAAGAGATTTCTGTAGATTTTCCACTCAGATTAAATGGCTGAAATATGGACAATTTGTTTTGTTGTTGGAGCTATTTCTAAACTTGGAATTTAAAACATCCTCTTCTTCTGTCTTATGGTCTGTGTATTCAACTTGTAGCATGCACCTTAGCAGCCAAATTTCAAAAGTTTTGTTTCTGTCCAATAAATCTTCAGTTATAAATCTTTAGGGTTGCATGGTGGCTCAGTGGTTTCCACTGCTGCCTCACAGTACCAGGGTAAATCCCAAGAGCTACCTTAAATATATGAAAGGAACAAGAATAAATAGAGAGTGAATAGGGCTCCTCAAGGACCAAAATGGACATGTATGTGTAGAACTACAGGAGGTGGTCAAGGCTCTCAATGAATATTTCTCCTCTGTGTTTACCTTGGAGAAAGACATGAAGGCTTGGAAACTTGGAGAATTTAGTGGTGATATCTTGGAGACAGTCCATACCACATTAGAGGAGATGTTGGATGTATTGCAATGTATGAAGGTGATAAATCTCCTGATCCTGACCAGATATATCCAAGAACTAGCCTGTCATTGTTACAAGTCATTTTTTTTATTAGGTTGAGAACTGACTTCAAGGTTTGAAAAAGACTGGGTGGCTTCCAACTTCCTGCTATTATCAATTCATGTTTCTATTTCTCTACAGATTAGAGAAGAAATTGCAGAGCCCTGGCTGATATTTTTGCATCATCATTAGCCACGGGTGAGGACCTGGAAGAATGGAGGATAGCAAATGTTGTGCCATTATTCAAGAAGGCCGGCACAGAAAAACCTGGGCACTATAGACCAGTGAGCCTAACATCTGAGATGGGTAAGTTACTTGCGAAGATTCTGAGAGATATGATATATATGCATTAGAAATCGTCAGCATGGCTTTGTGAGTGGGTGATCATGTCTCACAAATTTCTTTGATGATGTGACCAGGAAGGTTGATGATGGCAGGGCATTAGACATAGTCTGTATGGATTTCAGTAAGGCTTTTGAAAAGGTTCCACATAGTAGGCTGCTCTGGAAGGTTAGATTGCATGGAATCCAGGGCAAGCTGTCAAATTCGAAACAAAATCGGCTCAATGGGAGGAAGCAAAGGTAATAGGGGAAGGATGTTTGTTAGACTGGAGGTCTGTGAGTAATGGAGTGCCTCAAGGTTGCTGCCGGGCCCTTTAATGTTTGTTATCTAAATCAATGATTTGGATGAGAATGTACACGGCATGATTAGTAAGTATGCTGATGACACTAAAATTTGCAGTATCGTGGACAGTGAGGAAGGTTATCAGAAATTGCAGCATTATCCTGATCAGCTGAGGAAGTGGGTCAAGAAATGGCAAATGGAGTTTAATATAAATAAGTGTGAGGTTTTGCATTTTGGAAAGTCAAATCAAAGCAGGAGTTTCATGGTGAATAGTTGAACCTTAAGGGGTGTAGTGGAACAGAGAGACCTTGGAGTTCAGGTTCACAATTCTCTGAAAGTGGAGTCACAGGAAGTGGAGACAGGGCAGTGAAGAAGGCTTTTGGCACACCGGAATTCATCAGTCAGGGCACTGAGTATAGAAGATGGGAAGTTATGTTGCAGTTATACAGGATATTGGTGAAGCCACTCTTGGAGTATTGTGTTCAGTATTGGTCACCTTGTTAGGAAAGATGTTATTAAACTGGAAAGAGTGCAGAAGAAATTTACAGAGATGTTGCCTGGACTCAATGGTCTGAGTTTTTTCTTTAGAACATAGATGACTGAGGGGGGATTCTCATAGATCCTTGTATAAGATCATGAGAGGCATGGATGGGGTGAATGCATTCAGTTTTTTTCCCAGGGTTGGGGAATCGAGGACTGGAACGCATCAGTTTAAGGTTAGAAGGGAAAGAATAAAAGGAAATCTGAGGGGCAACATTTTTACAGAGAGGGTAGTACACATATTGAATGAGCTGCCAGCAGAAGTGGTTGAGGTGGGTGCATTAACAATATTTAACGCATGGATAGGAACAGATTAGAACAATATGGACTGAGTGCAGTAAAATGGAGTTAGTGTGGACAGACATTTTGGTCAGCATGGACCAGTTTGGGTCAAAGGGCCTGTTTCTGTGCTGTGAACTCTATAACTCAGGCTTGATTCCAGCTTTGATCGACTGGCTGTGTGGAGTTTGCATAATCTCCTGTCTGCATGGGGTTTCTTGCAGGTACTCCGGCTACCTCCCACAGTCCAAAGATGTGCAGGTTGAATGGATTGACCATGGAAAATGCAGGGTTACACAGATAGGGGTGGTCTGAGTAGGATGATTTGCAGAGGGTCAGTGTGGATTCAATGGGCTGGATGGCCTGCTTCCACACTGTAGGGATTTTATGATGTTTAATGTTCAGGTTTCTGAGGCACACAGGAAAGTAGGCTGAATATGACATTTTATAAGTATTTTTGCTTGTTGCAAACTTCAGTTTTCTTGTTCCTCATACATTCTTCATCTTTGCAAGATTGCTTTTTTTTTTAATCCTTCTTCTAACTTCTGCATGACATCTGCCATTGTCTATTATCATTTTTCCTAAATAGATAAACTTATTTACTTGTTACAATGTGATACTACCCTTCAATCTTCACTCCAGCTTCACTCTTCAAATAATAAACATTTATGAATGTCTCAGGATTGAGGAACCAGAATGGAGTTATCAGAAGAATAGGTAGAAAGCAAATACAAAACATGAATGGGAATATGCTTTAAATGAAATATTACTAAAATGAAAAAAAAATGTACAGGGAGTGGATTAGAGGTGAGATACGTGCCATGTTAGAATAGGAAAGAGAAACATTTGAATACGATGCGATTGTATAGTAAAATAAATAATGCATGTAGGTAGACTGAAAAGAAATCGCACAATGAACTGTGTGATAAAGTATTGGTGCTGAATGAGGCTCATGCTGCAAAAGATAAAATCTTTGGCAAATGGGCAGAAAGGAATATGAATTGATATGAAAAGGTATGTGATGCACAAAAGGCAAAGATGGTAAAACATTGTTTGAAAGGGATGCAGTCACAAAATATGTTGTTAGAATATTGTATAATGACTTGAAATCCATTCTTGATTATTCAATACCACTTCTTGACCTAAAACCTCCAATAATTTGTATTATAAGGTATTTTTACACATTTTTAAAATAAGATTATTTGAAATAAGCAACTTTATATTGAGAGAATATGAATAAAATAACAAAAACAAAGAAAAAAATACTTAAATTCTGAACAGGCCAGGCAGCACCAATGGAGGGAAACAGTTAATGGGTCTATCTAATTGTTGGAAATAGAATAAGTTAGAGATGGAACAGGATTTAGGTAACCGCAGAGGCAGGAAAGGATACGGGAATGGTTGAACAAAAGTCAAGGTCCGAGATCAGTAGAACAGATTAAACGTCAAAAGTAATGATGGTGAAAGGTAAAAGGAGAAGCTAATGGGACAAATAAAATATGGGGTGAGAGGAGATGTGAATAGGAAACGCATAATCAAAATCACCAGGGTCTCCATATATAAAAAAAAAGAGATATAAGCTATGATTTGAGATTGTTGAATCCATTATTGAACCTAGAAGGCTGTAAAGTATCTAATAAAAAATTGAGGCACTTTTTTGTTTACATGCAAACATTCATAGTTTCATGTCAAGGTTAGCAATCCATTCAATAGCTTCAACTGACACAGCAGGATTGTGGTGCCATTCGGGGAATGCATCTTTAATATGAGGATGATAATCTGACTTGGATAGTCACAATCATAATGTGTATTGTTCCTTATTTTCCACTTGTGCAGCAAGTAGCCAACTCTTCCTTTGCCTGTCTTCAAATGATTGAGTGTTGCCCAGAAACCTGGGACTTCATCACTCAGCTCAATTTCCAGGTTGCAATTATTGATGGTTGCGGTCAACCAGGATCAAGAATATGATCAAGGATAGAACATGTTCCAGTAGAGACTGTGGTATTTGAGACAAATGTGTATTTTTATTTAATAACCTGTGTCAATGGAAGTGTTTTGATACCTGTCAGCAAGTGATATACTTTGAGGAAATGTCTTCTCTGCAAAGCCCAGGAAGTTGAATAGACAAGAAGCCATTTGAGCTGTCTTGTCCTCAATATCACAGAGGTAATCCTCAAAGTTTGCTGGAGGTAGACATTCATTTTGTTTTGTAGTGGCCGTTGTCAGGTTGAATAGTCGTAATAAAAACAGAGACCATATATGGAGAGAAACAGGATAATGTTTCAGGTCAAGATAACTGTTCATCAGCATTAGCAGCCACACTAAGAGCCTTACAGCACAGGAACAGGCCCTTCGGTCCTCCAAGCCTACGCCAATCCAGATCCTCTATCTAAACCTGCTGCCTATTTTCTAAGGATCTGTATCCCTTATAAACCAGAGTGAATGCTTTAATGAGTACTGCGTTGCTTACATCTGAAAATGCATCCACTTAACTTCCTTCATAATGAATCTCGATGTTGAGTATTGTTGGAAAAATATATATTTTGTCAAAGTTTTCATCTTGCAGACATCATTATAAGAATGTTGTCCCCCATCACATGATATTCTTGTGACTTCTCCTGGAAAGTGCAAGGCATTCACTTCAACAAAGTGTTTCTTTTTCAGCAATATTCACAATCTGTCTGACTAAACCACAGTTGGGAAAGTATATGTACAAGTTTACACATTTGGAAACTTATCATGGAAAAAATACAAACAAAACAGTCAAGAACCTGACCTTAAATGGGAATTACATTACATCCACATCTTGTGGTTCAATAATTCAGCAGCCCCTAACTTTACTGTATCTGAAGACTACACATGATCTCAACTTTCCTCATGCATATAATATTTAACATCTTGTCTGTGCTTGATCTCCACAAGCTTCCATTATTTATTGACAGACCTTTGTTCAGAATTTAACATTAAAATTGTTCGCATTATCACTTCTAATTAAAAATCCTTAAGACAAATCCTGATGTTGCTTTAACTGTAGGCTGTGGTCACTCAGTCGGTTTCAGCTAGCCTGTATTCCTTGACATACCTGGTGTACAAGAGATACAGGCTGGGAAATTTACTAAAGCTTTTAGAATTTGTTAGGGATAATGTAGTGATGCTTTTTACTCTTCTTGAATTAATTGACAGTACCAGGAAGCCGTATATTGAATCAAAACATTTTAAAAATTATTCATACATATTTATATTGATAGTACCAAAATAGAGAGCAGAGAGTATTGTATCTGAGTTATCAATAATATTAAAAACACAGACATGGAATATGCATTGATGACTGCTGAAAATGTGTTGCTGGTTAAAGCACAGCAGGTTAGGCAGCATCCAAGGAATAGGGAATTCGACGTTTCAGGCATAAGCCTTTCATCATTCCTGATGAAGGGCTTATGCCCGAAACGTCGAATTCCCTATTCCTTGGATGCTGCCTAACCTGCTGTGCTTTAACCAGCAACACATTTTCAGCTGTGATCGCCAGCATCTGCAGACCTCATTTTTTACCCATATGCATTGATGAGACCATTTCCAGTTTTCAAAAGCAAGCTAATTCTATCCATATAGGATAAGAAACAGGGCATTGGGTGCCTACTCTCTATACTGTCCCATTGTACTTATGTAATGATGTCTTCTTAATTCCTCCTCAATCTGCTAAAATTCAATGGAATCCTGTTCTTCATCATCACATCATTAACCCACACACCACAGGTACATTATGGCATTTGGATTAAAATGTAAGCATGTCTGTGAGATAATGAGCTATCAAGATCTTGGGAAAAGGCAAGGAGTCAATAACAATACCTAAAAGGTCAATTTGATAATGTATTTAATTAACTACATTAACATTTCTTATTCAGGTCTGATCAATATGATTAGGCTTGCCTGTCATGAATTTTTTGATAGGATGTGATAAATACATGAAATTCATAAGATATATGAACATCTGGCCGTGCATTACCATTTAACATTATGATAAATATTATCATGTAATAGCAAAGAGAAATATTGGGTTATATTTTACACTCAGCTCTGTTTTATCATCAGTAATCAACAGCAAATTTTAAGTGTGCTACTTCAGTCCCAGCATTCACTGATTTTCTTAATACAGCACAGGCAACAATGTCATATGAAAGATTAACAAAAATTGCTGGCAAAACTCAGCAAGTTTGGCAGCATCTGTGGGAAGAAAGCAAAATTAATGTTTTGAATCCAGTGACCTTCCATCAGAACTTATTGAAGCTGGAAAATACTGGTGTTATTGCTGAAGGTATGGTTGAAGCAGGGCTGAGGGAAGGTTTATGTTGTTGAGGGAGTGGGAGAGACATGAGTTGGAGCACAGAGAGAGAGATATGAAGAGGGTAGGTAACCAAGGCGATACAAGTTTGCTTTCATCTATACTCCAACAGTGCGAGTGGAAAGTTGCGAGTGCAATATTTTAAGAGCATATTTAAATGAATTTCTGTAAAAGTCAGTTTGAAACCATTCAAAAAATACCTTTAGAGCAGCCAAGTTAATAATGCAGATTTGAATACAGAGTTTGGAATTTCTTTTTAATAAATAAAGTCTTATATTTCTGATAGTGCTGTCATTTAATCCACTCATAAGTAAACCACTTGCCCGGAATCTTATTGTCTTTGTAATGCAAGTATTAAATAGTTTATACGTGTCAGACTTTTTGTTTAGTAGCATGAGTGTGTTAAATACCCATGACAAAGTTTGCTTGTATAATGTTTTGGTCACTGACATAATAGAGATACATTGATGCTCGTAAATTTATAAACTATGAAAAAGAGAAGTGCCTTTCATCAAGGGGCCAACACATTTTGAACCAAAGAAAAATGAATAATAAATGAGTGGGCAACAGAATGCAACACAGATCTCTGAGAAATTGAGTCAAAAGAGAAAATTAAACCACAAATGTAATCAAATAAAATGAAGAGATGAAAAACAAAAATGATAGAATAGAGGCTGCCTGCTGTATAAACTTCAGGAGAACTTGATCATCAGGTACTTGTTCTGACTTTTGTTTTAATTACTCTGCCTCCTTTTGTTCAATTAAAATCCTCACCCCAGTCATATGTATCTTATCGACACTTACTGCATGACACAGATGTATGTTCCAGAAGTGAAACTAAAAAAAACCCAAAGTTTCAAGGCCAAATGTACCCAATGTTAAACATCTCCAACTGTTGCTCTATCTCAATCACAATGACAAAACTCAGCGGCAACACTGCACTGTAGGTCCATATCATCTTCACAGTTAAACTGATATTTGCATTAATAGAGCACTGTCACCTCACTGAACATCTGCCTTGAAAACTCTGTGCAAAGAATAAAAAAGATGTCTTTTTGTATGGCTTGAGATCAACACCATTACTCTCACTTAAACGATTGCCATTGAGAGAAATAGGCAGTGTTCCGATCAATCACAAAATCTCTTGCTGCCACATTTTGCAATCTGAGAAATATTCTTCTAAAAAATATAAAAGGAAGTTATATGATTCATAAAACATATGGTTTTTTTTCCAAAGGAACAGACATAGCTAATAATTTGTTGATTGAAATAGAATTGAATATTCTGTTTGCCTTTTGTCCCATGGGTCAGATATATCATGTCATTTAGTGAGATCAACTTGCATAGGAAAAACTTCAACTCAGCATAGGTTTCTTATCTAAAGTGAAGAATGAATTGATCAAAAATAGACTGAGTTACTCAAAACAGTAGAATACTTTATTATTTAAATTCTCCCAAGGCACAAACACAAATCTCGAAGTCAAAACCACCTCATGACTACTCCTCTTAAAATAAGCATTTTGTAATGTAGAAGGACGTTAGTCATATATTAGCATGATTTAGTACATGTTTAATGCTCGTAGACAAGTGTTAGAAATGTCTCAGTTTTCAACTACGATTACGCTGGGCACAGTTTGCAAAGTAACAGGAAGAAGAGAGATGCAAATGCAATTGACACTGGAGTTGCATTAAACCTCCCCATCAAGGGCAATAATGGATTAAAGGCCGCTACGGTGCTACAGTTTTCCAGTCAATATTCTTTATTTCCTGCATAACCTCTATTTCATCTTCTTCACACACCATTAGGAGGAGTCGATTTGCTGTCAATTGCCATCTCAGGCAGATGCATTAATGCAGGCTCACAAAAAGACGACACACTGCATTATCACTTCACTCCCTTTCAAATTAGAGCATAATGCTGGCTCCTCACAGCTTGTGACATGTTAACACTATCAGCTATTTGTTGTGATTGGGCTTAATGCATTGTGTCCAAAGATTTCATCAGATGTTTGATGACAGAAATAAACCACTGCCCACAGGGAAATTGGACTGATTAATAGAATTAGACATTGTGTGGAATCAATAAGGAAGAGGTGGCCATGTGAGCCCCTTGGAGACTCAGCACTTCAAGGAGACTTTTGTCAACATTCGAGAGCTGGCAGCCTCTCTTAGTAACCTGGAATCCTGTGTGTGTTCTGCTAATGGAACCCTCATTCCTTGTCTGTAAAAGCTAGGATAAGGCCTCTGAGAGCGAAATTACATGTACATCCAGCAGCATTTGCTCAGCCGCATAATAGTGATTCAGAATAATCGTAATTTACCATTAGTGCTAAGATATTGCTTTGAATTGCATTTTTTAAAAGATGTGAAGTATTTTGTTAGTTGCTGTTCTCTGTGTTTATCTAACAAGGATTGACATGTTGTGCATCTCAATCATTTTGTTTCAATGTCTGTAGCTTTCATTTTCTAGCTGGCTTACTAAACAAAAAGACAGATGTGCAGTGTTTCAAAACATTTGGATGAGCATCAGGGCATTATCTGAGGCAGAATCTGAATTATGAAATGATGCTGAAAATATGACATGAAGCAACACATGAAAGATGGGAGTGTTATGTTTACATAATGCTTGATCGCTTTCTGAGGGCATCTTGAAGTGCTTCACAACAAAGTACATCTTTTGAAGTTCAGGAACCGTTGAATGCAGAGAAAGCAAACTTACAGATTAGAAAGCCTTACAAATTATGTTGTACAAGATTTATGCACACAGTTATTGTAAAATATGCCTCAGCATTTCAATTAGGCTCAGTACTTGCAATACAGCAGGAAGAAGAGAAATGCAAATGCAGCTGACACTGAAATTTCATTCAATTTTCCCATCAAGGGTAATAATGGATTAGCATTTTAATCCAGAAAGTCAATTGATGCACAATAGTACAAGACCTAATTGTTATGCATATTGGCATTTATTTACAGAGTTAAATATCATAAGTATACACCTCCTAATCTAATCTAAAGGCAATATGAGACCACATGATAACCATGGATGAAGATAAACATGCTGCCATATTAGAGTTGAAAAGTGTGGCACTGGAAAAGCACAGCAAGTCAGGCAGTATCCAAGGAGCAGGATAGTTGATTGTTTTGGGTATAAGCCCTTTATCCAAAACACTGACTCTCCTGCTCCTCGGATGCTGCCTGCCCTGCTGTGCTTTTTCAACTCCACACTTTCCGACTCTGACTCTCCAGCATCTGCAGTCCTCACTTTCTCCCATACTGCCATATTAACTAACCAACCAATAAGAATCCAATAACTTTACCCTCACATTATAACAGCCAGTTGTGTTTAAAATTATGTCAGAAGTTATGTTTCTCTGTCTTAAAATTGATTCATTTTTATATTGGGACATGAGCATCGCTGGCCATCCAACATTTAATCCCCATCCTTAGTTGCTCTGCAGAAGATAGAACATAGAAGGATACAGCGCAGTACAGGCCCTTCGGCCCTCGATGTTGCGCCGACCGAATCCTACCTAACCTATACTAGCCCAATAACTTCCAAATGCCTATCCAATGCCCGCTTAAATGACCATAAAGAAGGAGAGTTCACCACTGATACGGGCAGGGCATTCCATGAACTCACAACCCGCTGTGTGAAGAATCTACCCCTAACATCTGTCCTATACCTACCACCCCTTAATTTAAAGCTATGTCCCCTAGTAACACCTGACTCCATTAGCGGTAAAAGGTTCTTAGTATCTACCCTATCTAAACCCCTAATCATCTTATACACTTCTATCAGATCTCCCCTAAACCTTCTCTTCTCCAATGAGAACAGCCCCAAGTGCCTCAGCCTTTCCTCATAAGATTTTCCTACCATTCCAGGCAACATCCTGGTAAACCTCCTCTGCACTCGTTCTAAAGCTTCCACATCCTCCCTATAGTATGGCGACCAAAACTGCACACAATACTCCAGATGAGGCCGCACCAGAGTCTTATACAACTGCAACATGACCTCAGGACTCCGGAACTCAATTCCTCTGCCAATAAAGCCCAGTACACCATATGCCTTCCTCACAGCACTATTTACCTGGGTGGCAACTTTCAGAGATCTGTGTACATGGACACCAAGATCCCTCTGCTCATCCACACTACCAAGTAGCCTACCATTAGCCCAGTAATCCATCATCTTGTTATTCCTACCAAAGTGAACGACTTCGCACTTAGCTACATTGAATTCCATTTGCCACATTTCCGCCCAGCTCTGCAACTTATCTATATCCCGCTGTAACCTACCACTTCCTTCCTCACTATCCACAACTCCACCGACTTTTGTGTCATCCGCAAACTTGCTTACCCAGCTTTCAAGTCCTTCCTCTAGATCATTTATAAAGATAACAAAAAGCAATGGTCCCAAAACAGATCCTTGTGGTACACCGCTAGTAACTGCGCTCCAAGATGAACATAATCCATCAACTACTACCCTCTGTCTCCTTCCAGCCAGCCAATTCCTAATCCAAACCTCTAATGTATCCTCAATGCCATACCTCCGAAGTTTTAGCATTAGCCTACCATGGGGAACCTTATCGAACGCCTTACTAAAATCCATATACACAACATCTACTGCTTTACCCTCATCCACTTCCTTGGTCACCTTCTCAAAGAACTCAATAAGGTTTGTGAGGCACGACCTGCCCTTCACAAAACCATGCTGGCTATCCCTGATCACGTTATTCCTACCCAGATGTTCATAAATCTTATCCCTTACCATTCTCTCTAAGACTTTGCCCACCACTGAAGTCAGACTCACTGGCCTATAGTTGCTAGGGCTATCCCTACTCCCTTTCTTGAACAATGGGACCACATTCGCTATCCTCCAGTCCTCTGGTACTATTCCTGTTGACAACGACGACATAAAAATCCAGGCCAATGGCTCTGCTATCTCCTCCCTAGCTTCCCATAGGATCCTGGGGTAAATGCCATCAGGCCCAGGAGACTTATCTATATTCATCCTTTCCAATATTCCCAAAACCTCTTCCCTGCATATTTCCAGGGCATCCATTCTAATTATTTGTGATTCCATATTCACATCAGCAACAGTGTCCTGTTCCTGAGTGAATACTGAGGAAAAGTACTGATTTAATGTCTCTCCAATCTCCTCCGCCTCCACACACAACTTCCCACTACTATCCTTGACTGGACCGATACCTACCCTAGTCATCCTTTTATTCTTGACATACCTATAGAAAGCCTTTGGGTTTTCCCTAATCCTACCAGCTAAAGACTTTTCATGTCCCCTTCTCGCTTCTCTTAGCTCCCTCTTTAGCTCCTTCCTGGCTACCTTATAACACTCAATCGCCCCTACTGAACCTTCACGCCTCATCTTTACATATGCCGCCTTCTTCCCTTTCACAAGGGACTCCAATTCCTTACTAAACCACGGCTGCCTCACAAGGCCCTTTACACCATGCCTGACTGGTACATACCTATCGAGGACACGCAGTAGCTGCTCCTTGAACACTCCCCACATCTCATTAGTGTTCTTCTCTTGAAGCCTGTTTTTCCAATCCACACATCCTAAGTCATGCCTCACTGCATCATAATTTCCCTGCCCCCAGCTATAGCTCTTGCCCTGCGGCACACGATTATCCCTCTCCATCACTAAAGTAAAAGTCACCGAGTTGATGGTGAGCTGTCTTCTTGAACTGCTGCAATTCACGTGCTGTGGGTTGACCCACAATGAATGCCATTAGTGAAGAAATTCTAGGATTTTGACCCAGCCACACTGAAGGAATGGTGATATATTTCCAAGTCAAGATGGTGAGTGGCTTGAAGGGGAACTTGGAGGTGATGGTATTCCCATGAATCTGCTGCCTTGTCCTTCTAGATTTTTAGGTATGCCTGGTGCTGCTCTTGGCATGCCCTCCTGCACTCGCCATTGAATTGGGGTTAATCCCTGGCTTGATGATTGTGGTTGAGTGAGGGATATGCCATGCCACGAAGTTACAGATCGTATTGGAGTACAATACTGCTATCGATGGCTCACAGTGCCTTATCAATGTCCAATCTTGAGTTGTTAGATCTGTTCTAAGTCTGTCCCATTTAGTACGATGACAGTGTCATACAACATGATGGAGGGTATTTTCAATGCAAAGTTGAGATATTGTTTCCACAAGGACTGTGTAGTGGTAACTCTTACCAACATTGTCATGGACAGATGCATCAGCAGCCAGCAGTTTGGTAAGGATGAGGTCAAGTATATTTTTCCCTTTTGTTGGTTCCCTCACCATCTGCCACAGACCCAACCTTGCAGCTATATCTGTAAAGAGCCACTCTTGTTGATGGATATTGAAATCCCCCACCAGAGTATAACTTTGAGCCCTTGATGTCCTCAATGCTTATTGCAAGTGTTGTTCAACATGAAGGAGTACTGATTAATTAGCTGAGAAGGGATAATCTGTGGTAATCTGCAGGAGGTTTCCTTGCCCATGTTTAACCTGAAGCATGGAATCTGGATTCAATGTGGAGGACTCCCAGGGCAACCCCCTCCTGGTTGTATACCACTGTGCCACCATATCTGCTGGTTCTGTTCTGCCAGTGAGACAGGAGATATCCGGGATGGTGATGGTGGTGTCTCAGACATTTTCTATAAGGTGTAATTCCATGGATATGACTATATCAAGATTTTGCTTGACTAGCCTATGAGACAGCTCTCCCAACTCTGGCATTAGCCCCAGACGTTAGAAGGAGATATTTGCAGGTTCGAAAAGGCTGTTTCTGTCATTGACTTTTCCGGTGCCTAGGTTGATGCTGGGTGGTCTGTCTGATTTCATTTCTTTGAGATTTTGTAGCGATTTGGTACAACTGAATGGTTTGCTCAGCCATTTCAGTGTGCAGTTGAGAGTCAACTACATTTTGATGAGTCTGAGGTCACATGCAGACTAGCCCAGTTGAGAATGGCAGATTTCCTTTCCTGAAGGACATTAGTGAGTCAGATGGGTGTTTCCAACAATCGGCAATGGTTATCAGTTGGTTCTTAATTCCAGATTTTTTAAAAATTCAATTCAAATTCCATCATCTGCTGTGGTGGGATTCAAACCCAGCCCCTAGAACATTAGCTGAGTTTCAGGATTAATGGTTTTGTGACAATACCATAAGTTCAAAGTTAGATTTCTTGATACCAATCCTAAATTCACCATTTCTGAACTTAAAACCATTATTCCACTCTTATAATTGAATTTGAATTAATGTCCATATTCTTTATGAGTCAATTTTACACAAGTCTGAGAGGTGGGGAATGGTTCTAAGACTAGTATTCTCAATTTAAATAGAGATAATTATCAGGGCATGAAAGCAGAGTAAGAATAAGGAGAAATGAATACAAATGTGAGGAGATTGTATTTCAGTTATACATTGCAACATTTAAACTACATCTGAAATAACATGTATTGTGTTGGTCTTCTTAACTAAGAAAGGATGTAAAAATGTTGGAAGGGAGTTCAGAAAAGGAGCAGGAATGGACTGGTTGTCATCTGAAGAATATTTGAACATGCTGGGCTTTTACCCATAGGAGATGAAAATGTGTTGCTGGAAAAGTGCAGCAGGTCAGGCAGTATCCAAGGAGCAGGAGAATTGACGTTTCGGGCATAAGCCCTTCTTCAAGAATGGCTCCCTCCTGAAGAAGGGCTCATGCCCGAAATGTCGGTTCTCCTGCTCTTTGGATGCTGCTTGACCTGCTGCGCTTTTCTAGCAATACATTTTCAGCTCTGATCTCCAGTATCTGCAGTCCTCACTTTCTCCTCTTACCCATAGGAAACTTGAAGCATTGGTGGCAGTCAGATTGAGACATGTAGTATTTTGAAGGGTCATATGGTAATGATGTTTACTTTTGTGGGTAAATTAGATTAGATTAGATTACTTACAGTGTGGAAACAGGCCCTTTGGCCCAACAAGTCCACACCGACCCGCCGAAGCGCAACCCACCCATACCCCTACATATACCCCTTACCTAACACTACGGGAAATTTAGCATGGCCAATTCACCTGACCCTAGACCTAAATCTAGAATTAAGAGTCACTGCTTAAAAGTAAGAAATTGCCCATTTAAGCAAACAGTAGGGGAATGTTCTCTTGTGAAATCTTTCAAACTCTCTTCCTGAAAAGTCAGTGGAAGCAGAGTGTTTAGGTTGATTTTTAACTTTGTCCACCCCAGTCCAACACTGGCACCTCCATATCACAGATATTTTAAAGCAGAGGTGAATTGTTTTTCAATCCCTTGTTTATCAAAAACCTATCAGGGATAACTAGAGCAATCAGATCAGTCATGACCCTATTGAATAGTAGAGAGGTTTGAGGAGTCAAGTTGTCTAATTCATATGATCATATATTAACTATTACTCTGTCATTAGTTCAGTCTACAAGATCTACTGTTACACATCTACATCCAACATCAAAAAGCTTAAATTATCCTGAATCAAACTGAAAGAACTGTGAATGCCAGAAATCAGGAACAAAAACAGAATTTGCTACAAACGCTCAGCAGATCTCGGTGGAGAGAAATCAGCGTTAATGTTTTGGGTTCAATGACACTTCTGATTCTGAGGAAGGGTCACTGGACCTAAATGTTCACTCTGATTTCTCTCCACAGATGCTGCTAGACCTGCTGAGCTTTTCCAGCAATTTCTATTTTTGTTTCTTAAGTTTTCCTAGTCTCTCTTCAAATTTTAGGTTCCTGACAACTGTATTTAATGGTATCCAGAAGGTTTATCACTATAGTCAGTGCTTGAGATGTCTCTTAATCCACAATGAATAAAATGGATGAAGTAGTCAAGGTGAGAATTGATCAGTACACCAGACAAAAATACTGTTACATTCTCTGGCTTGATTTTTAATTCATTCACAGACTGAGGGTGTTTTGTGCATTTACTACCAACCCTTAATTGCACTTGAGTAAGCTACCTTCATAAATCTCTGCAGTCTACCTGGTGTATGTACACCAGTGGTTAAGGAAGGGTATTCTGGGATTTTAACTTAGTGATATTGAGGGAAGGGCAAAATATTTCTAATTCAGGATGATCTTTGATGTGGTGAGAACTTTGCAATCATAGAGTCATGAAGTCATAAAGTCATAGAGATATACAGCACAGAAACTGATCCTTCAGTCCAACTCATGCATGCCAACCACATATCCTAAATTAATCTAGTCACATTTGCCAGCACTTGGTCCATATCTCTCTAATTCCTTCCTATTCATATACCCGTCCTGATGCCTTTTACATGTTGTAATTGTCCCAACCTCCACCATTTCCTCTGGCAGTTTATTCCATTCACACCTTTTGCATGAAGAAATTGTCACTTATGTCCCTTTTAAATCTTTCTCCTCTCACCCCAAACTTATTCCCTCCAGTTCTGGACTTCCCAGCCCAGGGAAAAGATATTATCTACTTACCCTATCCATGCCCTTCATGATTTCATTCCATTGTTCCTTTACACTGCTGCCTGTCTTTCTTAATGGTAGAACAAAATTGTCTAGTTTTTTTTCACATGGGAGGTCATATTTCAATTTTTGTCCTACTCAGGGAATGATGGAAAAATTAACATAATGGTTTGCCCAACAGTATATGAATTTCAGGGAACAAAAATACAGTTCCATAACAGTAAATTGATACTTTAAATGACTGATTAATGAACAAAATGACTGTTTAAGGGTGTCAAGCACAAGAGTTAAATAATAAGGCCTTTTTTGCTTTTTCAGTTGTGAAGGGAAGTGAGTGGGAGATAGACTAGGCCCTAAATTTAGGGAAATGGATGGGACTGAGGCCAAGTTAAGGAGTTCAGGCAGCATCAAAGGAACAGGAGAATTGATATTTTGGGCATAAGCCCTTCTTCAGGAATGAAGACGGTGTGCCAAGCAGGCTAAGATAAAAGGTAGGGAGGAGGGACTTGGGGGAGGGGCGCTGGGAATACGATAGGTGGAAGGAGGTTAAGGTGGGGGTGATAGGCCGAGAGGGGGTGGGTGCAGAGAAGTCAGGAAGAAGATTGCAGGTCAAGACGGCGGTGCTGAGTCTGAGGGTTGGGACTGAGAAAAGGTGGGGGGAGGGGAAATGAGAAAGCTGGAGAAATCTGCATTCACCCCTTGTGGTTGGAGGGTTCCGAGGTGGAAGATGAGGCGCTCTTCCTCCAGGCGTCATTTTGCCATGGTCTGGCTATGGAGGAGGCCAAGGACCTGCATGTCCTTGGCAGAGTGGGAGGGAGAGTTGAAGTGTTGAGCCACAGGGCGGTTGGGTTGGTTGGTGCAGGTGTCCCAGAGGTGTTCTCTGAAATGTTCCCCAAGTAGGCGGCCTGTCTCCCCAGTGTATAGGAGGCCACATTGGGTGCAGCGGATGCAGTAAATGATGTGTGTGAAGGTGCAGGTGAATTTCTGACGGATATGGAAGGATCCCTTGGGGCCTTGGAGGGAAGTAAGGGGGGAGGTGTGGGTGCAAATTTGCATCTCTTGAGGTTGCTGGGGAAGGTGCCGGAAGTGGAGGTTGGGTTGGTGGGGGGTGTGGATCTGACGAGGGAGTCGCGGAGGGATTGGTCTTTCCGGAACGCTAATAGGGATGGGGAGGGAAATATATCCTTGGTGGTGGGGTCAGTTTGGAGGTGGACAACTTTCCAGCTTTCTCCTTTCCCCTCCCCCCACCTTTTCTCAGTCCCAACCCTCAGACTCAGCACCACCTTCTTGACCTGCAATCTTCTTCCCGACTTCTCTGCCACCTCCCCCCCCCCCCCAGCCTATCACCCTCACCTTAACTTCCTTCCACCTAACGTATTCCCAGCGCCCTTCCCCCAAGTCCCTCCTCCCTACCTTTTATCTTAGCCTGCTTGACACACCCTCCTCATTCCTGAAGAAGGGCTTATGCCTGAAACATTGATTCTCCTGTTCCGTTGATGCTGCCTGACCTGCTGCGCTTTTCCAGCAACACATCTTTCAGCTCTGATCTCCAGCATCTGCAGTCCTCACTTTCTCCAAGTTAAGGAGTTCTGTTTAACTAATAATTGGTCTTGGTTCACCATTGGTGAGTACTCTGTGTCAAGTTCGATGGATTTCATATGAAAATCTGGTTCAGAAACAGGTTGCTCTCACACACACATGCACACAGCATACAAATACTTTTAGGAGCCCAGGCTTATGCGGTAAGGTGACAATCGTCTTTTCACCGATGATCCATGTTTCTTCCCTCATGTACAACTCTCTCTGTCCTGTCACATGGGCCTGTCTTGGCTCCATTTTAGACTTTGAAAACTGATCACTTTAGCTACCCATCCTGTGCTGTTTATCCAATCATATGCTCTCTGATGGAGGAGGAGAAAACATAATACCAGCAGCAGCATTGTGGTATTGTCACTGAACTAGTCATCTAGAGATTAATCCAAAGATCCATGACCTGTGTTTTCAATATCACCCTGGCCGATTACCATAATGATGATGGAAGAAGATGACCATCATTGTCACAAAAGCCCATCTGGCTCAATTATGTCCTTTAGAGAAAGAAACCTTTTGTCCTTACTGGATCTGGTCTACATGTGACCCTGGGTCAACAGCAATGTGGTTTACTCTGAACTTCCTTGGTGAATAGCCTCACGGGCCACAATTGAGAGGCAAACTCAGCCCTGCACACTCTTTTCATAGACTAGTCAAGTTAGAACCTTACATGGTCATACCTGTGGAATTTTATCCCACAGACAATATCCCAAGTGGGTTTTTTCAATAATTGGTAATGGTTTCATGGTCATCACTAGACTTTTAATTCCAAATTTTTATTGAATTCAAATATTACCATCTGGCATGGCACAATTCAAAATATTTCCAAAAACATTACCTGGGTCTCTGGAATAATAGTCGAATGGTAATATCACTAGGCTATTGCCTCCCTGCTTTCAACAGTACAGAGTTACCTGATTTCATAAAATGTAGAGGCAGAACATAAAAGTCTTGGTATTGATAAAATTACTATCTAAAGTAATTCAAATTGTCAGTGAGAGTGAACACAACTGGAGGAGAACAGATGTGCTTTGCACTGCTGATCTTTAATAATTATTAATAAGAAGCAGCCACCCAACAGGTTCTCATTTTACTGAGAACACAGCATTTCCACAGCCATTAAAACCAGACAGATTTCGTTGAGTTCAGTATGCTCTCACTCATACAGTATCAACAGTAGCCTAGTGGCCTCCACAGTTCATAAAGTGCTATTGCATGTGCTTTAACAATACAATGTAATGCATTGTTCATAGAAGCCCTATAATGTGTAAAGAGGCCATTTGATGCCTCAAGTCCACACTGACCCTCCTAAGAGCATCCCACCCAGCCCCAATCCCCGTAACCCCACATATACCACGACTAATCCACCCCCTGGACACTATGAGTAGATGAGCATGACCAATCCACCTAACCTGCATTTCTTTGAACTGTGGGAGGAAACAGAGCACCTGGCAGAAACCCACTCAGACATGGGGAGAACTTGCAAACTCCACACAATTACTTGGGGCTGGAACTGAACCAGGTCCCTGGAGCTGTAAGACACCAGTGCTAATCACTGAGCCACCATGCTGCCCATATTATTATTCAGCACATGAGGGTCTTGTAAAATTAAAGCACTGTCAATTGTACTTTGGTTTAAATTTAAGACTTTGCAAGTTTACTGTAAAAGTATAACAATTTTATCACCCATGCAATTATTTGATTATAATTTTGGCTTTGGATCAGAAATCCTTTCATTTATTGACCATCTCTGAAGCCTTGCTGGCAAGTCAGTTCAATCATTTTTTTTCCACAGCAAGTTAGATTTTACCTCTTTGACATACTTGTGTAATCAATGAAGAAAAAGTGATCAGATTATCCTGTGCATAAACTTAGAGCTGAAAATCTTTGTATCTATCATTCTGATAACTTGTGATTTGTTATAATGAAGTCCTGAAGTTGACATATCATTAAGAGGCCAACGCTGTGATGCAGTTTTAAGGAAGAATACATACAGTGAATTGGAGTTATAGCCAGGCACATTCAAGCTCTAGTGAGTTGAGATTAACTTTGGCTTTACTTCACTGCTCAAATATGGGTTGACAGGAAGGTGGCTCATACCCCCAATGGATGAGCAATAGCTCTAGCTAAATGAAAGCTTCCTTACTCTGATTTAAAAGGAAAGGGGCTTGCATCCCACTCAATGAAGCCTTTTTGTGTTTAGTGGAAAAAGTTTGCAAACAGAACCCCCCCTCCAGCAGCTGAAGAAACTGCTGTGGCTCATTTTAAAGAATGATGTGGAGGTGCCAGTGTTGGATTGGGATGGAGGAGTTAAAAATCACACAACAGCAGGTTGTGGTCCAATAGGTTTAGTTGGAAGTACAAACTTTCGGAGCGCTGCTCCTCTGTCAGGTAGCAAGTGGGACAGGATCATAGGACATAAAATTTGTTGTAAAAGATCAAAGTATCATACAACTGACGGTGAAGTAGTGAACAAACCTAGATTGCTGTTAAGTCTTTAATCATGGAGAATGAAAATGCAGATTTCGAGTGATTACTCTGCAAATCCTAGAAATTCTTTCAAGTCACAGACCCAAGATAACTTCAGGCTTTATTAAAAAAAAGGTTACATCACAGTTTAGACAATGCACTGAAGGTGTGAGGTTAGAGTCTGGCTGTATCCCAATCTAGATTCAGACTGATTGTATTTCCAAAGTAGGAATTTATAAAATGTCAGATGGACTGACTGCCTACAGATCGTGTATTTTTTGAAAAAAATGGAATGTATCTGCAAATACAAATCCGAAAATGCAAATTCACCTCATGGGCTTATACATGTGTGATCACGTGCAAGAGTCTGTATGTATGTATGTGTATCTGTGCATGGGTGTGAAAGTTTATAGTGCAGTGGGGTTACCTGTAGTGTGACATGAATCCAAGGTCTCAGGTGAGGCCATCCTCATGGGTACTGAACTTGGCTATCAGCCTCTGCTTGGTGACTCTGCATTGTTACGTATCTTGTAGTCTGCCTTGGAGGATGGTCACCCAAAGATCCGAAGTCAAATGTCCCTGACTGTTGAAGTGTTCCTCGACTGGGAAGGAACATCCCTGTCTGGTGATTGTTGCTCGGTGTCCATTCATCTGTTGTCGTAGCGTCTGCTTGGTTTTGTCAGTATACCATGCCTTGGGGTATCCTTGACTGCAGCGTATGAGATAGACAACTTTGGCTGAGTCACATGAGTACCTGCCCCTCCTGCTGGATCAGCAGACAGCCTGGCTATCTGACATCTTTGCTCCACTTAGAGGGAGAGCAACATTGTTTTCAAACAAATATACAGTTAGTGAGGGAGCTCTCTAACCCAGTTTTAAAGAAAATGAGCCCTCAACCCTGCTGGTTAAGCAATAGTTGTTTCTCTGAATTTAAAAGAGACTGAGAGGTTTCTGAATAGTTCCCCATTGATGAGGAAGCTGTCATAACCATGTGGCAGAGCAGCTAGTCCAACTAATGTCCTTTTGGGATGGAAACTGCCTTCCTTACCTAGTCTGACCTACATGTGACTTCAGACCCACAGCAGTGTGGTTGATGCTTAACTGCTCTCTGGGCAATTAGTGATGGGTAATAAATGCTGCTTAGTCAGTGATGCCCTCATACTGTGAATGAATTTAAAAAAAAGCAACAGTCCCCCCGAAGATGTGGAATAGAAAGGAGTTTTGCAAGGTCCTCTAGCTGTGCAGGAAAATCTAAAAGGAAAGAATTCTGTAGCCCTGTTGGATGAACACGAGATCAGGATGGTCAATACCAATTTCTGTATTTAGAGAGAGAAACCAGGGATGTTCAGTATTTAACATGCAGATGGTGAGGGAGATGCCACATCTAGTTGAAGAGCCACCAGGAGTGGTAGAGTCTTAAAGCTTATAGAAAGGTTGGAGACTAATTCTTCCCCAAAGTAACAGAACTGGGAAAGTTAAAACTCCTGAGGTTCCATGGCACTTATTACTACCACAAGGGAGGCTAAGGTAAAACATTTGCCAAGTTAATTGGAGAGCTGATATTCTTCTAACTGTAGCAAGAAGGTGTCTGCCAAAGGGTCATACTCCCAGACATATCATAGCTGGGAGGCTGGCAGACATTGCAACTTGAACTTACGCATCCAGAGAACACTCCTGACCAAAGAGCAGTAGAATGAAACTTGAACATTTTAAAGGAATCTACAGGGATTTGACCAATATACCCCACTGGCAGTACATGCCATGGATGTGGGAGAAGCCCCACCCCATTATCAAATTACTACCAGCTCAACCCCAAAAAGCTGGCATATGTCAGGCAAGAAACGCAACCCATGTTGGGCAACCAGATCATTGAGCCTAGCCAGAGCAACTGGAGTTTCCCATTTGCACTGATCCCGAAGCCGAATGGATCAAATGGAATGAAAAGGCCAGCTTCTAATCTAATTCTGACTTTGGGGATTGTATGGATGATGCAAACCACTTTCCACTCTTTATCAAGATTGACCTTTTAAAGAGTATGGGCAACTTACTATGACCCCAGAGCAAAAGAAATTTCACCTTCATCCCTCTGGATGGCCTATACTTGAGTAATGTTGTATCCTTTGGCCTTATCATTGACCCAGATTCTCTCTGAGGCTGAGAAACATCATTGAACATTGTTGGTTTAAATTTATATTGAAAATCCAATCATGATACTGGGTGTCAAACCTCATTAACATTAAAACCAGGGAACTGCAAGTATTTAATATGTGCCATCAAGCAGTCTATGGATAAGTAATGAAAGGCAGATGACAAGAAAATGCGTACCTGCAAGCTGCTTAAGAACACAAAATAGAAATGGTCAGTGGTTTATAAGGTTAGCAGTGTCACACAGGCATTTTGTTTTACAGATAGAGTCTTTCCCTATGCAGGAATAGACAGTAATAAGGAAGATCCCACATACAGCATCTTGGATGGCAGGACTCCCTTATGAAGGGAGACTGGATCAGTTAGGATGATGTTCACTGCAGATTAAAAGAAGGAGGGGTGATCAAATAGAAACCTATAAAATTTTAACTAAACTAGACAGGTAAATGCAGGAAAGATGTTGTGATGACTGGGGAGTCCAGAACCAGGTGTCAGAGTCATCATTCTTCTTGCTATAATCTAATATAACTTCCATTTCTCAGTATCATTACCTTTCAAATTTTATATTTGCTTTTACCATTTGTGACTGAGCTGAGGAGATAATTCTTCACCCTGGGAGTGGTGACCCTGTGGAATTTTCTGTCACACAAAGCGGTTGAGACCAAAATATTCAAGCACTTAGATATATTTCCTAAGGCCAAAGGGATCAAAATGTATGGGGAAAACGCAGGAACCGAGGAATGAGTTGGACGATGAGCCATTATCCTATTGAATGGGGGAGTGAGCTTGTTAGGATGAATGACCTGCTCCTGCAGCTATTTTCTATGTTGCTATTTTTCTATCTGCTTGTACCACAATTTTGATGAACCAATTCAAAAAGGTTAGAGGATGCCACATTCAAACTGTTCAGATTTCAGCTTTCTATCAGTACTGTGGCAATTCCTGTTAACTTGGGTGCACAATACTATCTGCACTCATCCCCTGTATTTCATTATGAACAGGGTTATAAAAGTTGCAAGAAAATGTAATGCCTTGATAAGTGTCAGTGCCTATGTGAATTTTGTCGATTATCTAACATGGCATGAATCATGACAAGCGTTTCTTATGCATGAACATCAACTTTCAATTCAGTTTTCAGAGAGCACTGAAAGCATTTTCTCTCCCTTCCTTGAGAGGGCATGTCATTCTTAAGCTATGAAAAGAGGACCTGTATTTGGAACTGATCATTTGGTTAATTGGTAGATCAGTGGTGCTGGTTTATGTGATCATGTTTGCATTGTTAGAGGGATTAATTTTAGTGAAGATATTGAAGTTTATTCTTCTGTCTTTCCCTTTTACTCTGAATATCCTGCAAAGACACTGCTGGTGGAAGTTCTCCAAGGCCTGTGATCCAACTCTCACTGTCACATAGATGGGCAGTGACAACAATAGTGTTGCAGACTAAAACCTTTATCCTCTTGGGACAGGTGATTCTATGCTGAATCTCTCTTTGTGTCTCAAATGTATTTAAGAATTGACCTCGATTGATTTTTGCAGATTGGCACATTCCAAGATCCAGGATTACGTGCTGAGGGATGCACTAAAGCTTGGGGCTTCCGATGTCAAAGCACAGTAGGAAAAGACCATTGTCTGAGATCTTCCTGCTGAAGTTAATTGGGTGTGTGTTCAGATATCAGACCCTCCTATGCCTCAATGCATATAATCATAGTCTTGATAGTGAAAAAGTTGACTTTGGTTTGTTTGGATAGAGTAAACACAAGTATTTGTTTGTTTACTTGATATGGTACTGTACAGAACTGAACTGCATTTGTGACAATATGTATATGGACAGAGTTTTTTTTAATAAATAAAGAATATTTTAAAATATAATTTTAAATATAGCCTTGTGTGAATAAGAAATTATTTGATTTTGTTTATTCTCCAAATGCGAGGTCTTGCACTTTGGCAAAAAGAATAAAAGCATAGACTACTTTCTAAATGGTGAGAAAATTAGTAAAGCCAAAGTACAAACGGATCTGGGAGTGCTAGTCGAGGATTCTCTAAAGGTAAACATGCAGGTTGAGTCCGTGATTAAGAAAGCGAACGCAATGTTGTCACCTATCTCAAGAGGGTTGGAATATAAAAGCAAAGATGTGCTACTGAGACTTTATAAAGCACTGGTTAGGCCCCATTTGGAGTACTGTGTCCAGTTTTGGTCCCCACACCTCAGGAAGGACATACTGGCACTGGAACGTGTCCAGCGGAGATTTATGTGGAATGGTAGGTCTAACATATGAGGAATGGCTGAGGATCCTGGGATTGTATTCATTGGAGTTTAGAAGATTAAGGGGAGACTTAATAGAGATGTATAAGATAATACATGGCTTGGAAAGGGTGGCCGCTAGGAAATTGTTTCCATTAGGCGAGGAGACTAGGACCCATGGACACAGCCTTAGAATTAGAGGGGGTCAATTCAGAACAGAAATGCGGAGACATTTCTTCAGCCAGAGAGTGGTGGGCCTGTGGAATTCATTGCCACGGAGTGCAGTGGAGGCCGGGACGCTAAATGTCTTCAAGGCAGAGATTGATAGATTCTTGATGTCACGAGGAATTAAGGGCTACGGGGAGAACGCTGGTAAGTGGAGTTGAAATGCCCATCAGCCATGATTGAATGGCGGAGTGGACTCGATGGGCCGAATGGCCTTACTTCCACTCCTATGTCTTATGGTCTTATGTACTGTATAGATTCAAACAGCTCTAGTGACTATAGATATGAAGAATTTTCATGAATAATGTATATTTTAAAATAAAAGGTAGCTTATTAAGGAAGATAAATAAAAACCCAAAGAATGGTGAATGCTGTAAATCAGAGACAAAAATAGAAGTTGCTGGAAAAGCTCAGTAGGTCTGGCAGCATCTGTGGAGAGAAATTAGAATCAATTGGAACTAATCAAAGAGTCCTTCTGAGGAAGAATAACTCGCCCTGAAAAGTTAACTCCAATTTCTCTCTACAGATGCTGCCAGACCCTCAGAGCTTTTCTAGCAATTTCTATTTTTGATTCTTATTAAGAAAGTTAGCCGCTCAGCTATGGGAAAAGTTCAACAGCTTACGACGTCTCCCCATCGATAACAATAGCTTGAGATGAAGGGAGAAAAGCAAAATACTGCAGTTGCTTGAAATCCGAAATAAGAACAGAAAATCCTGGTGAAACTCAGCAGGTCTGACAGCAATTATGAAGATAGAGAAACGACATTTCTTCAGAATTTCTTCTTCTGTTGGAGGTGAAGTTACTTGCCTGGGGAGAACTGAATGGAGCAGTTTATTCTTGCTGATATTGAGTGAGAGACTAATTGTTTCATATGTGGAGTTGAAGAGGTTGAGGGAATTCTTAATATTGCTCACTGTACAGTCACAATTTTCAGCATATCATAAGCCACAATGTGCTGAACTTAGCCATGAATTTCATCCTGTCGGGTCAAGTGAAATTTTGCACCCGTGAAGAATGACTCCTGAGTTTTCCCTACATTGAGATAGGCAATTTCTTTTTACATGAGGAATTTTATGTATAGAATCTGTCTTGACCTTTGTGTTGGAAGGCAACAGAATGTTTAGCCTTGAAAGAACAATTAAGAATTTCAAGTTTTTCAACCTTCATATAAATATAATTGTCAATGAATGGGTTCACTAATGTATAATCTAAAAGCTCTGATCTGAGCTTTTCCAGACACATGGTGCTTTTCTGTGGCAGTTTCTGCCTAATGAATAAACTAGACACCCGACCCCCCAGTGCTCCACATCTCCAAACGACAACTAATCCCTGTTCTCTTTATCTCTGCACCAATTCAAGGAAGGGATGAGAAGGGCCTCAGCGTTTTATCTGCCTCCAGCTTCAATTAACTCCAGTTGTACAGGTCAGATAGGTTTAGTAGAACACTGAAAGCTGAGCTTTCACTAATCACCAAGTCTGACATCAGCTTGTATCTAAAACCTTTAGCTCATTTGTTTCAGCGGGGATAAAGAAGATATGAAAGTAACTCTATTCTGTTTGAGCAGAGAAGGATGTTGAGCAAGTATGCATTTCAGACGCCACAATAGCCCTATTTTCTTCACTGTTAACTTCAGTAAATACATGGATATGAATGAAAACTGGTGAAATGCATTGAAAACACTCAAATGCATTACATTTTTCTGTTTAGTTCTGAACTTAATTTAACACCAGCTAGTGTAAGGGTTGGCAACTTGTGCTAAATCTTCTAAGAGACCCGATCCTGAAAATATGCGCTAGATATTGTGCTTGAATTGCAAAATCAGGATATTTGAACACAGGACATATACCTACTTGTAAATAGAATCATACAGAACAGAAGAGGCCCTTTGTCTCATTCAGTCTGTGCCATTAAGATTTTATTACATGTGCCATTATGATTGAAAATAGAATTAGGTGAAGCAGCATGTCTGTGCAGCCCTCGAAGGTACATAGTGCCTTGAGTTCCAGACTATTCCTCCTGAATAGCTGAACTGTTGCTCCCCTGTATAAAGCAGCATATTTCTGATCACGAGTCTTGCCACATGCTCTGTGCCCCACCATTTTATTACTTTGTCATAACTCAAGGGGACAGCCTCCTCTCGATATCATGTCCTGCTTGACTCCTCTTGTCAGAGCCTGACTCTGTGTCTGTGTTGCCACATCAAGGGTCAAACTCTGCTCAGTGCTATACGCTGCAATTCCTGGGGTTTTAAGTATTTTATTCCACCCCGGGCATCATAATTCAGTCTACAGTGGCAGTAGGTGAAAGAAGGTCTGGGCAGAGTGGGAAAAGGAATTCCAATGAGGAGGAGGAGAAACATTGGCATCATAAAATATTGGGGGTGATGGAACAGGGAGGTGAGGGGGCAAGTGCTTCTATACTATTGTGAAGTTCTTATGAACAATTCGACCATTGGATTAATGCCAAAAAACATTCAAACAAGCCCAGAATTTCTTTGTAAACAATAATAAGAAGTCTTTGCAATTTTCTTGCATTTCATTTATGCCAATGGTGAAATGGCAGTTCTATAAATGAGTGACTTTCAGTATTCTAGGTTTATAATAAGGCTAGTGCGATTTTCTGAAATGGTGTAATTTTTCTGGGAACAACTGAAGTATATTTTATAGTTCACAGGTCGGCGCAATATTGAGGGCCAAAGGGCATGTTCTGCAATGTATAGTTCTATGTTCTATATTCTAGGCTGTTTGTAATAGATGTGAGGCCAGTCATTAAGTCTTTTGACAGATTAGATCATGCTGCTATCTTTTTTAGATGAGATGCCTGTATAATTATTAAAGTGTGACAAGTATGATATGCCATGAAGCTACATTATTCTATACCATAAGAAAATGACTGTACCATGAAACAAGGTGATCCAGCCTCACTCGAGGACAAAATTTCAAGTTGTCTATTTTAATATTGCGCCATATAGATTCTTTGATAATGGGCATAACCATGTAACTTCCCAGGTTATATGTACCTTTTATCCCACGACTCATTCTGCTTTGTAATTGAATTTTCCAGACGATTTTGGAAGAGACTTGCCTGATTATAGCTTCTGTTCTAAATCTGGAATGAATGGGCACAATCCATGCAGAACAGAAGACTTCATTGTGTAGGTTCCTGGCAGATGCTTGAAAATTGCGACAGGAATGAAAGGGACTATGAGTTAATTGTTAGAGATTTGTTTTTCCCTAGCTTCCTTCCTTTGTGTGAAGATCATCAACGCACAGTCTGCTGGTTTCAATGAGAGGAACTAACTAAAGTATGTAGAGCTAATAACTTCAAGTGAGGAAAGGAATTAAAGAGTCTTATGGAAATGGTAACAAACTCAAAACTTATGTTCTGCTATTAGTATAATTAAATGATGTACCAAATTTTGGTGATGAAATACATATGATCATCAAGATTCAAACTTACTGTTTTGTTAAAAACTTAAAATATTCAGCAAGTCTGGTAGCATCCATGGAGGGAGAAACAGAATTAAACTTTTCAGCTGCCGTGATGTTTAAACAAGGAAAAGGAGGGGGGTAGGGGTGGGGAGGTGATCCAGAAACAGGAAATGGGCTGGTTGAAAGGAAGGAGAAATGAAGAAATAGGTGAGAGAGATAAAGAAATAAAAGATAGTTTTAAAGGTGGTGTAAATGGGAACACTAGAATTATCAGCAATGACTATTGTTATAAACCATCGGACAATAACTTATATGTTGGTGAAAAGTGAGGCATGAAGTTGAAGCTTTTCATTTGTACAGAATAGACTATAAAGAAATGTTGTGTTCTGTCTGTGGCCAGTATATTGGTGTACCTTAAAGAGACATGGTATCATCACAGAAACATAACATTTGACTTGAAAGTATAAAGTTCTCATCTTCAATCTTATCTCGGATTACTTGAAGCTTGACTGGAACCAGTTAGTTCTGTTTTAGCATAGTCACTCTATATTAGCCCAGACACACATGAGCTTGAGAAATTAAATGTTTGTAACAGTCAGCTGTAATGAACCTCTTTTGGATTCTTCAACACCACAGTATCTGCACACATTTTCTTATGATACAGGAGTTATAAGAATTGCTGGAATGAGTGAGGAAATCACAATGCTGGAGGTAACATCATACCAGAGGTCGTCATCTGAAATTTTCAACCTCAGTGTTGCATCTAGAATGCTGTAACACGTCTAATCAAAAGATAAAGTGTGAAATAATTGCACAGAGGCTGGTATCCTATCACCCTTTATTTGCATGTGCAGAGTAGCTGGCTTTGGTCAGTCAGCTCTGAATCAGACCCTGACATGAGGAGACTGTGAGTCCCCTGTCTATATCTGTCAGCCAGCACTCCATGAATGGCCCAGCTTAGCAATCTCAATTAAGATCTAATAATCAATAAAATCCATTTGGTTCCAATCACTATAAAGTGCTATTCCTCAAGTCACCATAAATTTATTGGAACATTGTAGGTGTGGGTGAAGTCTTAGTCAGAAGCACTGTTTCAAGTCTCACAATTAGACTTGATGATCAAGAAGATGCATACGTAGAGTAATCAAATAAGTTGACTATGAGCCTGCAACTGCTTCCAACATAAGTCAGTGATACATGCTAAAAGCAGGACAGATTGTAGACTCAGTATAACTATCCATAGCTCCAAGCCACAATGCCCATTTAAAAATCTGTGTAATCGCAGTAACTTGGATTCCTTGAGTTAAGTAACACACCACTGCCACAAGGAGTATGAATGGGTTTGAGAGTAAAATGAGAAGGAACAGAAAGCTCAGGGCTAGACGTATTATTGCACAATCCATTTCTGGTGTCCCCAGTGTAGAGGAGACCACATGGTGAGCAACTAATATAATTTATCCAATTCAAAAAAAAAGTCACAAGTCCATCTCAGATTCACTTGGAAACAGATTGGAAGGCAAGAGGGGATGAAGTAATTTGGTAGGTATTGCATCTCCTCTGCTTGCACAGGGAAGTGTCATGCAAAGGGTTCAACATATGGGAACTGAATAATAGGAAGTGGAAATGGAGAAACAAGCCTCCAGGATAGAATTATTATGAGAAGGAGTTAAGCGAACGAGAAAGTTCTTGCAAATTGTGTAAAATATGGGAAAATGTGTAATTGTCCATTTTGACAGAGGAATAAATAAAGCATATTGTCTAGAGGGCAAGAAATTGAGATCTCTAAGATACAGATAGATCTGGGTGTCTTTGTGCACGAATTACGAAAGATTAAAATCATAGCCATAGATATTGACAGCATAGAAAAAGACCCTTTGACCCATTGTGTCTATGTCAGTCAAAAATAATCTCATAGGTATTTTAATCCCATTTTCTAGCACTTAGCGAAAATCCTTACACAGATGTACACTTGTGTTGCCAAGTCATATGTGTTATGAGTGTTTCTACCTCTGCCCACCCATACAGGCGAAAGTGAGGACTACAGATGCTGGAGATTAGAGTCCCTTCAGGGCTTTTTCCTGAAACGTCGATTTTCCCACCCATACAGGCATTGAGTTTCAGAGCCTGTGACTAGGTGAAAAGGTCACAATTAGGAACACAGTTGGTGAAACTTTCCAATTCAGGGCAAAAGGAAGGGGCAAGGGTAATAACAAGATAAAGTCAAGGTATGAAGAAATCCTGGAGCAGGAGCAAGCTAGAATTATGGTTCTTCTAGGGAAGTAATTGATTTTGGATCTTTGAAAGATTGTAGCCAGGAGACATGTTTGGGAAGTTATGAAGTTAGAATCAATGGAGGGGAGATCTCCAAAGAGGTGAAGTCAATGATAGTTGGAAACAATGGCTTGATGCTCAGTAGTGGGATTATGGTCCTTAGGGAGACATGCTTTGTTCAGGAATTCACTGCTGATTTATGAAAGAAACAAATGGGATTTAGAAGCTGGATAGGAATTTGACTTTCACTACAGGCTTGATGTACAGTCTGTATTCACTCTAACTGCTACATTAAACAAAAAAAAAAGTTAGAACTGGTGAGCCAGACCATAGCATAAAACCTTTCCTAATGAAGGGCTTATGCCTGAAATGTTGATTCTCCTGGTCCTCAGATGCTGCCTGACAGGCTGTGCTTTTCCAGCACCATACTCTCAACTCTGATCTCCAGCATCTGAGTCCTCAATTTCTCATAGCATAAATTTGGTTATCTTGTCATGGATTCTAACACACAATACTCCTTTAAATATTTCACTCATGGTCCTGTAAGCATGTTATACACCTTCGAAAAACTAATCTTGCCTCAGTACAGTTAAGTGTGTTCTGATGACATTCTAGTATGCATGGGTTAAATAGTCTCATTGCAATAGCCCATACTGTATTCAGAAATGCCAATATGTATCATATTGCATAACTTAAAATATAATTTATTTTATGTATAATGTCAATAGAACTCAGTGAAAGTTACTTAATTGAAACAAAGTCTTGCCTGGAAGTTATTTTCTGTGCTACTTATTAAGCAGCTTAGATTATTGAGCTGAGTACTTTTTTGCATCTTTTTGACATTGCAGAGCACTTGATGAATTAATGAATGATTTTAGCTATTGCTGCCAATCTGTACACAGCAAAGCCTCCAAAATAACAATCAAATTAACAAGCAAGTTGCTTTCAGGATTGAGGGAGGAAGAATATTGAACACACCAAAATCCATCAGTGGATTTTCTTGAGGATGTGATAAGATGCTTTTATTGATCTGAAGAGCAAGATGGAGATGGGGTTCAGCATTTTATCCCCCCAAAATATATACCTCCAACAATGCAGCATTCTCTCACAGTTGCACTGACATTTTAGCTGAACCCATAGCCGCTTGATTCAGAGTAAGGGCATTACCATTGAGTCTTCACACAAACACATTTGAAATAAAGTGACTATTATTTACAATGAAGCAACAAAAGGAAGGACGTCATGTGAAAATGCACGCAGTTGTTCATAAATATGATCAACATAATTTTGATATCTGTGTGATCAGTAATGGGAAATATATTTTAAAAAACTAGCAAAGAAAATTAGTTATCATGTAAAAGGAAATTCTGTTCACAATGAATTAAAAGCAGCCTTCAAAAAATCTATTCCATTTTAAATAATCTTTTACTATGAAACTCTATTTGAACTGTATTAGCATGTCTATTCTAAGAATTCATGAACATCACAGACAGCTTTGGGGTTAAAGGCCCTGTTGAAACAGTAGACCATCTGTGTAAAACAAGCAAGTTCATTCTCTTCTAAATGAAGTTCTTGTGCATGTCTTGTGTCTTAACGTAAAAGAAGTCCAACAAGGCTGCATTGAGTCACAATGAAAACCATGTAATTTATTAATTTATTTTCCAAGGAACCTTTTTGACGGGTTTGAGTACTGCCTGATAGCTTTTGTGTCAAAATTACAAACAAAGTAAAGAATTTGTCTGCTTACTCCCAACACCAGATTAAGATATGTCCCATACTATTACTTATTTCTTCTCCATAATATGCCAGATGTATTTTCAGGAAGTAACTTTTGCCCCGTGCTTCATGTGAATGATTCAAAGGGTTAATTATAGATAGAGATTAAAAATGGGAACAGGACACAGAGGCAGAGCAGCCTTATTGTAAGGACCCATCAGTTTGATCATGACTGCTGCTCATTCAAGAAGTGTTTACTAATTCCTTCAAATTGGAACACGGCGGGAAGATTTTCTAAATTTAACACAGAATGCAACATAATGACTGGTAAGGAGAGAGATTTCCAGCATGGTTCTATGTAGCACTTTCATTAAGTAAGAATTAATTTAACCCATCAGCTCATCTTTGCAGATTTCACTGGAGTTTTGCAAAGGCAATTACCTTGAATGATAATTGTAAAATTGGTTACAATGTAGAGAAGGATGACACACTAGTAATTTTTATGATAAAATGTTCAGTGCAAGATGAGAGATGTCGCTTTGGAAGGAAGAGTAGCCAGACGTGTTCAGAGCAAATCAGTATATCACCTGATATATTACATTAAATGCTTGTAACAGCATCACTTACTATTTAGAAAAATCCAGGCTAAATAGATCTGACAGTCTACTCCTAACCATTCAGTGTCACTTATGTGTGTTAAAGATTTTGGATTATCTAATCATTTGAAGTATCCAATGTGGATAACACAGTAGAATGGAGAATTAAAAATGAGTTAGTAGATATTTTATCTTAAGAGACACAGACTGTCGTGAAAGTTCATGGTTCTATTGCTGATCAGAAATATTGATTTCTTACCTTCAGAATTTCTTTTATTGAGTAATGGGTTGACCTGTTTAATGTTGTAAAATGTATTGAGACTAAGAGGGAGATGTCAGATCTTATTCCTTCAATGTCTAAAGCTGCACACTTGCCCAATTCCTTGTGACATTGTTATGCTGGATAGTCCTTAATGCACTCCTAAGCATTAACTCTTTCAGATGTTTAAATTATTTAATTCAGAATTTACAACATTTATTTATTTCTGTTGTATCTCTACCATTATGTTCTGCAAAGAAACCCAGGGACAGTCTAATTAGATTCCACATCAAAAGTTGAAACTAGTGTTATCATTATTTATTTTGATGTAATTAATTTCCTTTTACTAAACCAGTTCAGAATTAAATTGAAATTGTAAAGTTATGAGATACGTACTGATGAAGGAATTCATTTGACATGTATCTACTCCCAAATCCAAAAAAGAAGCCTCTTGTAACAACATCTTGTATTTCCTAATGTTTCCAGGTTTTAATCTCCACTGTGTAATGCCCAAAAGTTCATTCCTTATATTGATCATTCTGTCTGTGACATTGCAGGGACTTGCTAAGGTTCCGTTAATAACATCTCAAAATCCTCCATCTCTACCACCTAGCAGCTGCATTTACCCTCCAAGTCTCACAACATTCTGATTTGTAACAATATTAATCATTCAGTGTCACTGACTTTAATTCCTGAAATATCCCCTTCTTCAGATCTATGAGCATGTCTAATCTAACTGAACTGCACTGATTCAAGGAGACCGCCACCACCTCCTCAGGGCAGTTAGGGTCAGGCAATAAAAAAAAACCCTTCCCTTATTAGCAATGGTCACATCCCATAAACAAATCATTAAAAAAAACTGATCTGATGTCAATCTTACCTGACAGAACACATTGTAATGATTAAGTTAAGCATGTCATTAAACGTTGGTAAACTATTATTTGCACCTGACTATGTATTAATAATCATAGAATCTCTATAGTGCAGAAGGAAACTTCTTGGCCCATCAAGTCCACAGTAACTCTCTGAAGAGCATCCCGCCCAGTCCCCCACCCTATTCCACATAAACTACACATCCCTGAATGCTACAGACAATTTCAGCCAGTCCACATTAGCTGCGCATCTTTGATCTGTGGGAGGAACCCAGGCCACCAGGTGGAAGTCCACACACTCATGGGGAGAATGTGCAAACTCCACACAGACCATCACCCAAGACTGGAATTGAACCCGAGGTCCGTGGCATTGTGAGGCAGAAGTGCTCGGCCATCATGACAACTGTCTTCATATGGCTTGCCAATGGGTCAATGGTTTTCAAGTCTCTTTTGATGTCTTTCAACATAGTGGTGCATGGCCAATTGTGCATTGACCATAATCTCATTTTATAAATGGAAGTGTATCATTACTTATTTTTTCTGTCATTCTTAATCATGAGGTTTGGATTCAAGAACAAGTATGAAGCATTCTGAATTTAGTGCATAGAAATCTGTGAAGTCGAAGCCTTTCAAAATGCACATTGGTTTTCAATGATCATTATTATTGTTATTTTGGAACAAAGATATAAATTGTAAATTTTGCAAAACTTTATTATAATTAACTTTTCTTTGAATCTCAGGATTTATTAACCGGAGATCAATATGTGGGGATATTCCAGGCCTGGAGAGGTAGGTAGTGAACATTAAATCTCATATCAACATCTGTTAGTTCGGGTCAGCTTGTCAGAGAAGACCTAAGTTCTTATATCGAAGGACAGCTGCCAAAAATCTGAGTAGAACTTTCTACAGGATATTGTTCAAGTAGTGTCTTTAATGGCTGCTATAGATTAAAGTGAAAGCATTACAACAGATGTCATATGACTACGTCAGGAAGCCAATGAATTATGTCGGGTGGTGTTAGTTCAATTGGCTTGATGGCTGGTTTCCAATGTCGAGTGACACCATCAGTGTAGGTTCAATTCCTGTACACGTTATGGTCAACATGCTCCAACCTTTTCAACATGCTTACTTGCCTGAAGTATGGTGATTCTCTGGTTCAAACACCACTAATCATCTCTCTCTCCAATGGAAGAGCAACCCAATGCTCCTTTGAGTCTCTGATGACTTTACCTTTATGTCCAAAGACTTTTCTCTGAACAATCAATGCCCATTTTCTGTTTGTAGAAACATACATAATAGAAGGAAAATACTGAAAACCCCCAAAAAACAGAAAGAATGCTGGGGAAACATAGCAGGCCTGGCAGCGTGCTGAATAGAGAAACAAAGTTAACATTTCGAATCTGATATAACTCTTCTTCAGAACTGAGAAGTATTTAGAAAACAACAGAGTTTGCAGAAGGAGCAAGGAGTAGATGGCATAGAGGCCTAGCACAAAAGACAAAAGGCTGATTAATGGCAGTGAAAGAGAGAAAGAGATGTAAAGTGGATGCAAATAAAATATGGAAGAGGGAGAAAAATATCCTTCCTAATAAGAGCAAAGTAAGCAAGACACAACAAGACAAGCCTGGGATGGTGGGGGACGGGTGGTGGGGGTGTGGAGGGGGGAGCATAGTGTGTTGGGGGCATTGAGAGTGTGATGAAAAAATAGACCATATGTAAAGCAGTCATTTTATGAGTTTTGGAATATAATATTGTTATAAGCAAAATGTTATGACCTGTTTGGATAGGTTACAGTAAATTATACCTGGACTCTTATAGTCTGGCTTGCTCTTGTCAGCAAAATAAATTGAAAAGGTTAGTTTACTGGAAAAGCTTTTATGATTCCACCATAAGTTCAGTCATAAATACAAATAATTTATTTAAATGAATACCAGTAAAGTCAAATCTTGATATTAACATTATTTTTTCAAAAAATAACTTAATATTGAGGAGTGTCAAAAATAAGAATCATAATTTGTAAAAGTCTTATAAAACTCACTTTCTTTTATTGATAATCATTTTAAGCTGGGTGGAAAGAGGAAGCATAACCTCTTGAGAAACAATAGGACGTGCTACCTTGTAATAGTGTCTGTGCACTGTTTGGATGAGATTTCTGAAGGGGATACAGCACCAGAGGTGAAAGGCAAATTGCTTAACTAATAACGGTACCTTTCTTGCAGGAGAAAGTTCTTGACAGTTCGTCCCTACATTCGACTGCTAGAAACTGCATGCCCCACTTGGTTACCTTTTAACTTAGATTCCAAAGACCAATTCCATGAACTCTCTGGGTTTGGTCTTTATGCCATTGGATACAACACACGCTGGAATCCCAAGATCCGCTATTATTTGACAAAGCTGAGCAGCAGGGGCTCAAAGCTGATTGATTCCTTCCTTACTCAAGGTGGCAAAGGTCACAAGGTAATTGAGATGAAAGTGGAGGCTAGAAAATGGAGAACCGTGTTCTACAAGTACGTGGACATGACAGTAAGTGAGATGGAATGCCTCCAGCTCCTCCAGCGAGTGAAATGGATGCCATTGCGCAGATGTACTTCTGAAGATGTCCTTTCTCGCATCACAGAGGAAAGTGGTCTTTTGGCAATAGGCTGCAGTGAACTGAACATTGAGGTCGGTATTTACCATAAGTTAAAGATGAGCTCACTAGACTAATGAATTATGTCAAAAACACAGGAATTGCTGGAAAATGGCAGCAGGTCTGGCAGCATCTATAAAAAGAAAGCAGATTTGCTGTGCTTTCTCTCGACAGATGCTGCCAGACCTGCTGAGTTCTCCTAACAATTTCCTCTTCTTCTTGAAGGTAAGGGACTTGATTTTCCTCCTTATTTTTGTCTAGAAATGATACGTACATCTGAAACCTGCCTGAATTTGACTAGGCTGACTACATCACTGGCACTGAATCACTGAAGTGTTAGGGTGTAGAAGGAGACCATTCAGTCCATTGTGTCTCATCTTTGAGCACCAACTCTTCAAATCATTACCTACTACCAATTTCTTGTTTTTTCCCTCATTCCTATCACATTATTTCAATACAAGTAAGCATCTAGCTTTTTTTATTAAATCTTCAATTGTACTGTTTGGAGCAGATTAGGGTTGGTCAACCTGAAGTCAGCTGATGATGGAGCAGCATTCGCTCCGAAAGCTTGTGATTTCAAACAAGACTGTTGGACTATAACCTGGTGTTGTGTGACTTCTGACTTTACCATCCCCACTCCAACACTGGCACCTCCACATCATAGCACAGGATAAGTACCACATTTTTTCTCAACTATTTCAGACACACTCTATCTCTGCTACTGCACCCAACTCGGCTCATGTTTTACAATGCTCACTGATGCCTGTAATATAATTCTTCACTCACTCTCATCCTTCTTCATCTTGCCCTACCTGCACTAGCACAGAGAGTTATGTCACCTTGCTAACATCTAGATGTTGGACTTGAAGTGGGTGTAACTGTCTTTGGCAGAAGACCCTCAGCAAGTCTGGGCTATCTAGACACAAATGCCTCAGATTTGCCCAAAGAAATCTCCAGGGCAAACTTTCTCCAGCCCAGCTGTGGAGCCAGGAAATATAGAATCTTAGAATCCTTCCAGTGGGAAAAGAGGCCATTCAGCCCATCAAATCAACTCTCTCAAAAACATTCCACTAGATCCACACCCCCACCCTATCTCGGTAACCCCTGTTTCCCATGACTACTCTAACTAGCCTGCACATTCCTGGGCAATATGGGTCAAATTAGCATAGCCAGTCCACTGAACTTGCACATTTTTCGACTGTAGGAGGAAACCGGAGCATCCAACAGAAACCCACACAGTTACAGAGTAAATGTGTAAACTCCACATACACAGTTGCCCAAGGCTGGGATTGAACCAGGGTTCCTGGCACTGTGAGGCAGGAATGCTAACTACTGTATTAAGATGTAGTGGGAGGGAGAGGGGGAAGAAAACTTATTTAGGGCATTTTGGTGGTACAAGTGACTGTATGTTATTTGTTACATTTCTATGAAACGTGCTATTCCGACCTCACATCTGGTTGTTCGACTTTCTATGCAGCCCTGAATGTAAACTTTTTATTGTGATTCATAAGTTAATGTCCACACATGGTGTACTGTGGATTGATGTTTGTATTGTGAGCCTGCTGCAGCATCTGGGAGCAAGAGGAACAAGGCACTTAGAGGACAATGGGTCGTGCTCTCAACATTGCCCCTTGTCCTATAGCATCTTGATTATTTTACTGCCCTCTGTATCCAAAAGTATTGGTGTGAATGAGTTGGTCAGTGATATCTGGTGCAGGAATGTGAACACACCTGAAGATGATACAATGGGATTATGGACCTACAGGTCAGTGTCCTGCACAATGCATAGGGCTATGTGCAATGTTGTTTCCCATTAAAGCCCTCATATCGGTAGATCTTCCAAATCCCTCCCTGACAAGTTGACTCACTTACCTGGTCCACTCTGAGTGTTGTCATAGCCACTTTCTTTCTCATTGTGCGCTTTGGATTTCCAGGACAATGGGGGCGGGTGACAGTGAACGTTCTTCAGCCAATTGATTTAAATCATGTCATTGTTTGCATTGTTAATTATTTTTGGCCAGATGGCAGACACGCAGAAACTGGTCTGAACTGACTTTTCATAGACCTTTTTGAGAAGTAAATAAGTGCCTAAATTTTATCAATAAATGGCATCCCATCACCAGTCACTCTTAGCCTTTGACAATAGCACTGCCCCTCACTGAGTTAGGCATATAGGGCTCAATATCCCTGACATTTAGCCTTTTATGTCAGTCAGGTCTCCCTGATTGGATCAGATTAACAGCTCCAATCACGGAACTCATATTCTATGAGGTCCAGCTGGCTGACTTCATGACAATCACGGCAGGAACCATATCTCATTTGGCACCAGCTTGCGTGCAACCCAGATCTTTGAGATTAATGAATCTTTGACCTATTTCCACATCCATCCTATTTGAATTAATCTGGAGCTTAATGCCTGTTTGTATCACAGCGTTGCAATTGATGTCTGCTCCACTTAGGTGTCAGTTCTGCCTAATTACTCCAATATCAACTGGTTGAGTGGGACTGTTGGGACTGATAGGAGTGCACTTCAATTGTTCTGCACAAAATGATTGCTCTCAGAAAAAGCACCTTGATATAAATGAAACTGTGTCTCAAAGTTGAAAATGTCGTTTGGAAATTTTAAATGACCATGCAAACAAACCTTGCAATGTAAATAGAGCAGATTCCACAGGAAAGAGGGAGTCAACACTTGCTGAGCCACTTCACTCAGCATCAATGGATAGTGGCTGCCAAAGCACAGTCGCAATGTACATGGATTTATGTCATATGTTTATGATCTGAGATTGCTCAATGGAAGGTCAAAGTTCTCTGATAGGAAAAAAGTTCAGGGAGTTAAGTAGGCCTCAGGCATCATTTTCACCAAACAATATATTATGGACATCAGACTATAAAAGAACAATCATTTAATATAACCCAGCTCTTATGAATATTGAAGAGTGATAAAAACCAGCTGAAGGTATATTTTGGAAACACTATCAGGAACACAATTATGCATTTCTAGAATCAAGACTGAAGTTATTTTGTAGAAATCAAGAGTTCTTGTACTTACTTATTGCTTTACTGATCAAGATTTCTTTTATGTTTTTCAATTCAGGTAAGAATGAATGTTTCAGACTTAGATGGCATTGATGACTGGGCTGATGACTCATCTGAGGACCAGGCTGTCTCCCCAGAGTCAGATACTGAGCGAGACAGTGAACTCAGTGGAGTAAGTCAAGTCAAATACTGCTACATAGAAGCTGTGGCAACAAGTATTCGGGATCAGCTCATGAAACTACTCCAAAGTCCAGTGAATATGATTGATGATCAACATTCCTGTGCAGATATCCATCATTTCATCTGGCATCCATCTTCAATGGATCAGGGTAAACTTTACTGTAAGTGGTATCCTGTAAAGCCTGATGTCCTCAAACAGGGCTGCATTCAGGAATGTGTGGAGTCAGCCTTGGGCTACAGACTCAAGTATAAGAAACCTGGGACATGCAGGACAAGATAGGCCAACTAAAAACCAATTGTAATTGCCTGACCAAAAATTTAATTCAAAACCAAGGATTTTGCTATTGTTTTATAAGTTGTCCCATTGATAAACCAAATAATTTTTAGATTGCCCATTACTAGAGAACTTTTAAAATAATGAACAGACATTGTCACATGTACAGGTAACTATGACTTGATAATTAATGATTTTTATTGTATTGTTAATACCCACACTTTAATAAGTCACAAAATTTTACTTTAACAAATACAAGTGCAAAACTCAAATGAATAAGTGTTCAGTAATTAATTTTTCATAGGCAGATCTATGAAATTTGAGAAGGTTTGTTTGTATTATAGTTAAAGTAACGGTAATTTGTAATGGAAGATATACCAGTTTTCAATATATGCAGCCAATTTTCAATGTGAAAGTTCCAGGACTTTTTTTTTATATGCGTTACTGACTGCTGGTGTAAAATCTAATGACAATGAGGATAAAGGATAATTTGTCATCTCAGTTATTTAAATGAAAACCATAATTGTTTCCAATATTTATCATGGTATGTTCTTGCATGTATATTTGGTTGGTCCTGATGATTACAACTGATGGATTTGTGGATTCACTTTTTTACTCCAAGCACATCCCAGATTTTCTATATCATTAGCTGGGATCATATAATGGCAATTATGTTAATACTGGCCAAGTCAGATCTCAGCCTGAAGTCTGGCTTGATAATTCATATTTTGTTTTGTTTTTATTTCCAAAGATGGTTTTTCATTGAATTATAAGCATACCTGCAACAGGTGTGGTTTCCACAATGAAACAGAAATCTATTATGCCAAGAAAAAAAGATAAATTGGAATAAACCAAGTTAGTTTCATATCACACAATTTGAAAGATTTTGAAACACACTGTAAAAATACAATCCTATGAGGTTCGCCAGGAGCATCTCATGTAGTATGAATTCCCTGATGAGAGTTGTTAACCTGGACAATCAGGAAGTATTGGGTGACAGATATTAACAGAAGTTTCAGGGATTCTCCTCACTCTAGGGTCTGACTCTGAGCTGGCTGGTCAGGGTTTATGAACTGTGCACATGTAAATAAAGCGGGACTTGGTGATGGGATACCAGCCTTTGGGAAGTTATTTCACTATCTATTACTAAGCTACCATGTTACAGTACCCTAATAGCAGAGAGTGTTTCTTTCTTTCTCGTGCCTATGGTGACATTCTTAACTGTTCCTTTCAATTTTGACCATGAAAGTTTGATAGTCAATTCCTTGATTATTTTATCCATTGAGCTTAGACTTCCTCAGTTGCTAGTAATCCATTCAGGGTTCTAACCAAACATCTCTTGTCTGGAATTTTTAAACTGAAATCCATCTTGGAACTATTCTGAGCTAACTGCTTTCTCCAGGAGGATTGATTCTTAGAAATCTGTTATGGATCAGGCCAGACCCCCTCAGAACATTTCAAAAAAGTAGCCAGACCTTAACTTTGCTCGTTGTTTTAAGCAAATGTAACACAGGAAGGATAAAGTTGGTCAAACCATGTAGTTTAAAACAGAACAGCATTTATTTACAAGTTTACTGAATGAAACACAAACAAAAGGGAACAGAATACTGAATAACTTAATCTATCCAAAAATCCAACAGATCAACCCAGATTAATGATGCTGTTCTAAATGCTGTTCTAAACAATCCCCATAAACACCCCTTGGCACAAAATGTGAAATCAAACCCAGGGTTTTACAGGAGTGAGGGAGGAGGATCAGCTTGGATCTGCTTCTTTGGGGTCCAACAATCTTTTCAACTCTACTGTGTATAAAACCAAACCATACCAGAGAAAAGCTGAGCTGGGAGAACTGGCGACTCCCCTTTCCTTGTACAAGTGTTTTCTTTTTCAACCAGGATTTCTGCAAATTGAAACTAAAAGCTTTCTGATATAGCACTTTGTTCTCTGTTTCCTTTTTGATTACTTTCATATTGTCACTTTCGGCCTTCATAATCCATGACCCTAGTTCTTATGGTCTCACACACAACAGAACACCTCTCCTTTCTGAGTTCTTGTGCAATTAATTTTTTTTTAATCAAATTACAGGTTAACATTTCTTTAAAAAAATGAAGAAAAACTACAAAAGAATTAACTCTGCTCAGAGCTCTTTACTCTAGTTTTGGAATTAATCCAGTAGTCAGCTTTTGCACATACACTGAATTAGCCTCCCTATTTTAGAAGGAAGAATATTACATCAATGCATTACTTCAGATATGAACACATTACTATGAGAATTTTGTCATTTTCTGTACATGTACCCCAGTTCTGAGCCTTACTGTTGTATACATTATTTAACTGTGAGCGTGATCTCAGCAAGCTGTTCCCTGTAACATCTTTATCCAGTTACAGCAGCAAAAGAATAATCCAGGTTTGCCGAAAGCAGAACCATAGCACAACATATAACATGCAATTCAGTACTTATTAACAAAGGGTTCAAAGACTCAGATCCAGAGTCACAGGTTTGTTTACTAATCATAGTAGAAGGAAGCTGATTATTAATATAATTGGCAATGTCTAAACAGGCCAGTCAGTTAATTGCATAACAGTAACATTGGATGCTTAAGATTGCAGAAAGCAATGAGTATGGTTCAGTCGAAATACTCCTTGCCAGCTTCCAGGATTAAGATTACTCTTTGTAACATGAACACCTAGACAGCTTTGGGGAACAATTTGACTGCAACATAGACAGTTTGCCTGACATACAGTTTGATATAGTTTCACGCTAGGAATTATCAATATCTTTCTTGGCTATTTACATATGCATGCTTAAATTAAATCTTAAGATTTAAAAAGAGAAGGAAGTTAAAGCTGTGCCTTCTCTCAACTTATAAAATCTTCTAATCTCCTCCAGAAACTAGCTTCATATTTTCTAAAAGTAAACCTAGTTGTGTAGACATAAAAATTAAAATTGAAATCAAAATGTTAACTTTGTTTCTGTTGTGATTCTGTTCGCCGAGCTGGGGGTTTGTGTTGCAGACATTTCGTCCCCTGTCTAGGTGACATCCTCAGTGCTAGGGAGCCTCCTGTGAAGCGCGTCTGTGATCTTTCCTCTGGCATTTATAATGGTTTGTCTCTGCCGCTTCCGGTTGTCAGTTCCAGCTGTCCTCTGCAGTGGCCGGTATGTTAGGTCCTGGTCGATGTGCTTATTGATTGAATCTGTGGATGAGTGCCATGCCTCTAGGAATTCCCTGGCTGTTCTCTGTTTGGCTTGTCCTATAATAGTAGTGTTGTCCCAGTCGAACTCATGTTGCTTGTCATCTGCGTGTGTAGCTACTAAGGATAGCTGGTCATGCCGATTCGTGGCTAGTTGGTGTTAATGGATGCGGACTCTTGGCTGTCTTCCTGTTTGTCCTATGTAGTGTTTTGTGCAGTCCTTGCATGGGATTTTGTACTCTACTTTGGTTTTGCTCATGCTGGGTATCGGGTCCTTCGTCCTAGTGAGTTGTTGTCTGAGAGTGGCTGTTGGTTTGTGTGCTGTTATGAGTCCTAGTGGTCGCAGTAGTCTGGCTGTTAGTTCTGAAATGTTTTTGAGGTATGGTAGTGTGACTAGTCCTTTGGGTTGTGGCATGTCCTCATTCCGTTGTCTTTCCCTTAGGCATCTGTTGATGAAATTGCGCGGGGGGGCGGTATCCGTTTTTGGCGAATACATTGTAGAGATGTTATTCTTCCTTTTTTTGCAGTTCTGGTGTGCTGCAGTGTGTTGTGGCCCTTTTGAATAGTGTCTTGACGCAACTTCTTTTATGTGTGTTGGAGTGATGCTTTCGTAGTTCAGGACTTGGTCTGTGTGTGTGGCTTTCCTGTATACCTTAGTGGTGAATTCTCAGTCCGGTGTTCTCTGTATCATCACATCTAGGAATGGGAGTTAGTTGTCCTTTTCTTCCTCTCTAGTGAATTGGATTCCTGTGAGTGTGGCGTTGATGATCCGGTGAGTGTTTTCTATTTCTGTGTTTTTAATGATTACAAAGGTATCATCTACATATCTGACCCAGAGTTTGGGTTGAATTCTATCGACAAAACCTGAGCCAGAGAAACAATAGCCAACCTGCTGGACATACAGAACAAACAACAAGATGGGGAACCTATCAACAAAGACTGCATACACAAACTACTGGACCTGTGCCTCACAACACACTTCACATTCAACAACCAAATATATGAATATATCAACGGCACACCCATGGGCTCACCCATCTCTGGACTCATAGCAGAAGCGGTAATGCAAAGGTTAGAACAAACAGTCTTACTGCAAATTCAACCCAAACTCTGGGCCAGGTATTTGTAATCATTAAAAACACAGAAATAGAGAACACACACTGGATCATCAACGCCACACTCACAGGAATCCGATTCACTAGAGAGGAAGAAAAGGACAACCAACTCCCATTCCTAGACATGATGGTACAGAGAACACTGAACAGAGAATTCACCATAAAGGTATGCAGGAAAGCCATACACACAGACCAAGTCCTGAACTACAAAAGCAACCACCCCAACACACACAAAAGAAGTTGCATCAAGACACTGTTCAAAAGGGCCACAACACACTGCAGTACACCAGAACTGCAAAAAGAGGAAGAAGAACACCTATACAATGTACTCACCAAAAACGGATACCCCCCGCGCAACTTCATCAACAGATGCCTAAGGAAAAGACAACGGAATGAGGACATGCCGCAACCCAAAGGACTAGCCACACTACTATACATCAAAAACATTTCTGAACTAACAGCCAGACTACTGCGACCACTAGGACTCATAACAGCACACAAACCAACAGCCACTCTCAGACAACAACTCACCAGGACAAAGGACCCGATACCCAGCATGAGCAAAACCAACGTAGTGTACAAAATCCCATGCATGGACTGCGCAAAACACTACATTGGACAAACAGGAAGACAGCTAAATGATCCACATCCATGAACACCAACTGGCCACGAAACTATATGACCAGCTATCCTTAGTAGCCACACACTCAGATGACAAGCAATGTGAGTTCGACTGGGACAACACTACTATTATAGGATAAGCCAAACAGAGAACAGCCAGGGAATTCCTAGAGGCATGGCACTCATCCACAGATTCAATCAATAAGCACATCGACCTGGACCCAACATACCGGCCACTGCAGAGGGCAGCTGGAACTGACAACCGGAAGCGGCAGAGACAAACCACTATAAATGCCAGAGGAAAGATCACAGACGCGCTTCACAGGAGGCTCCCAAGCACTGAGGATGTCACCCAGACAGGAGACGAAACATCTGCAACATAAATTCCCAGCTCGGCAAACAGGACCAGAACAACGAGCACCCAAGCTACAAATTTTCTCCCAAACTTTTAACTTTGTTTCTCTCTCTGCAGAGACTGTGTGTTTCTAGCAGTTTTTAATTTGAAATTTTCTTATTTTAATTGAACAAAACAGAAAACATTGGCATGCAAATATATCAAGGAATTGCCAATTCATTGTATACTTTCACAGAGATTGAGTGCATACAGATTAAATATTTTTAAGATGCTGTGGTTGCTTTTGCTGGCACTATTTTTCTCCAATCATTGACTTGTATATTGCTCTCTGTGCGATTTTAACACAGACTAATTATTAGATTAATTCCCTTGTCAATATTACAGTGGAATGGTATCCAACAATGTACATTTTTCTTCCACCCTAATGTAATGAAAAGCCCTGATGTAATGGAAGCCATGGTTGTATTTTTGGTTACTGTAACTAGGAATGATTAGATTAGATTCCCTTACGTGTGGAAACAGGCCCTTTGGCACAACAAGTCCACACCAACCCTCTGAAGAGTAACCCACCCAGACCTATTTCCCTCTGACTAATGCACATGACACTATGGGCAATTTAGTATGGGCAATTTAGAATGGCCAATTCACCTAACCTGCACGTCTTTGGACTGTGTGAGGAAACCAGAACACCTGGAGGAAACCCACACAGACACGGGGAGAATGTGCAAACTTCACACAGACAGTCACCCAAGGCTGGAATCAAACTGGAACCAAGGCTGGATCCCTGGCACTGTGAGGCAGCAGTGCTAACAACTGAGCCACTGTGCCGCCCAATAGATATGCTGAATACTATGCTGAAGTTAAGTTGTATGGAAAAACACATATAACTAGTTCATTTATCAAAGCCATTATACTTTGATCAATTAAGTTAAGTTTATCAAAACTTGATGGTAGACGTAAATAAAACATTGAAATTGTTCTTCAGATAATGTGCAGCAACTGCAAAAGTGCAATAGTCCATATGATTCTAGTCCCTGATTGTAGAACCTTGTAAACAAAGGCAGCAAAAACACGAAGAGAAATCTAGACTTCATCAAAGATAAGAAAAATAACCATAGAGGAAAAGGCAATCTGTAATCTGGTTGTTATGCTGAGATGCTAATTATTGACATTTGTTTGCACTTTTCATTCTTCTTTCACACAAAAGAAAAAAAAAACATTCTGAAGCTCTCAAGCAAAAAACACAGCAATCTCCTGCAATGATTGCTATGAAATGGTGTATTCAGATCAACTGGCTAAAATTGTTTTCCTCTATCCTTCACATTTTACCGCTCCCATCCATTCTGACAGAAGCAATTGAAGAAGCTTTTATTTTCTAAGCCTTTCAAAGCCAACTTTTGATCCATAAAAGAAATGTAGTAATGAATGCTTCATTTTTTGACAATCCATCTCCTGCATGTTACTCTGTGCTGTTCATAAAGGGAAAAATCATCAGTACTATATTATTCATTTTAGCTTTCTGCAATTTGGCATCTGTCTGCAAGAGGTAGTCAAAATAAAGGGTTAATTCTTGTAAAACCATATGGGATAATTTGAACATAATTTGCCTGGTTGGACATCTATTTATCCATCAAAGTTCAAAAAGTAGAATGGGAAGAGATATAAAAGGAGAAGAAAAACCAGTAGGCAAATCTTCCCACTGCTTTGACTGATGTGGACAATGAGAAGAAAACTGGGAAAGTATAGCAAGAATGAAAAAAAATCAGATTCCCCACGTTGAGAAAAGAAATGTCTGCTTTTTCCCTGAAAGTCAAAATGGCAAGTCCTGAATTTTGCTAATGAGTTGGAACTTGCTTATTTTCATACACTGTACTTTATTATCAGCAAGTCTAACTTCATTTCAGCACAGTTCGCAACTGTCAGAAGTGCTACTGTGCAGAAGATGGATATTCTGTAAGTTGTGTCTGTATCAGCTCACAATTCTCCTGCCTCTTCCCTATACCTTTGCATATGGTTTATATTTAAATAATCATCTAACAGCCTTTTAAATGCCTCAGTTGAACAAACTTCCACCACAATTCCAGGTAGTGTATTCCAGATCTAAACAAGCCATTGTATAAAAAGGGTCTCTGAAGCATCACATTTGCTCTCCTCTTTCTCTCCAAAAAACTAGATGATGCCAGTTCCAAAATGGAACCATCACCTGGCTTCACAGCTCACTGCTTTTTTCTCTGGGCCTTCAGAAAACTCTAACCACTACCACCATCTTCTCCATGGGCATTGTCCTCTTGCACAACCGGCCATTGCTAAAACACCAGCCTAACCCTGTCATCAGAGCTGCTTTCAGACCAACTCACACCCCACTTCAGCCCTTCAGAATATCACTTTGGACCTCAGGGACACTTGTAAGTTGCGTGCCCTTTGTGCATAGGGCCACACATGGATTTCTGCATGTGTGCAGGATGCATTTTATGTATTTTAAATTACTTTCTCAGCATCCACTTACTTTGTCCTTACTTGAAGGTTGCTTCCCTCTCTAGTTTGCACTGTTTTTAAAAACAGAGAAAAGGCAGGCAACTTATCACTATCCAGAGGACTGAACTGTCAAGGCAGCGGGCATGTTTCTGTATGGCACCATACTTACATTAATATCATGTCTACAGTATCTGCCAGCAACTTATGTGGCAAACGCATTGTACATACCTCTTGACTTAAATGGGCCTGTCCTGGGTGGCATGGTGGCTCAACGGTTAGCATTGCTGCCTCACAGCGCAGGGACCCAGGTCCAATTCCAACCTCGGGCAACTGTCAGTGTGAAGTTTGTGCGTTCTCCCTGTGTCTGCATGGTTTCTTCGAGGTGCTCTGGTTTCCTCTCACAGTCCAAGGATGTGCAGTTTAGGTGGATTGGCCATTCTAAATTGCTTATAGTGTCCAAGAATATGCAGGCTAGATGGATTAACCATCGGAAATGCAAGAGCACAGGGATTGGGTAGTGGGGTGGGTCTGAGAAGAAGCTCTTTGTAAGGTTGGTGTGGATTTGATGGACCAATTGGTCTGCTTCCACACTGTGGGGATTTTGTGATTCTTAGTTGAGTGAAGGCAGACTGTAGTCAGTCATGGGCTGCTGCCATAATCAATCAAGAGGTTGATCAGCTGGTCAGATCTCAGTTCAGGGGCTTGGCAGTGCTCAGTCAGGCTTTTGGCCCAACTACTCTCCAGGATTCAGTGTCCTTGCAGTCTGAGCTTGGTCCACAGACTGCCCTGCTGCTCAAATGTAACCAGTTTGGTGAACACAGGCTTCAGAGGTACTCTTCTTGGTCCTGCGTCTTCAATCTCTCCCTGCAGCAGGCCACTATCCCTTTCTGTTTCAAGAGGGCCAAAATCATCAACTCCAGCCTTCCCACTACTCTTGACCCACTCCAATTTGCCGATTGGACTAACAGATCCATGTCAGATGCCACATCACTTGCCCTTCACTCCTTCCTAGAACATCTTGACACCAAGAACAGCTACATAAGAATCCTACTCATTGACTACAGTTCAGCCTTCAACACTATTATCCCCTTGAGACTGATTAGTAAACTTCATGATCTTAGACTAAGTCCCATTCTCTGCAACTGGATCCTGTTTCCTGACCCACAGGCCACAATTAGTAAAGATTGGGGACAGTATTTCATCCTCACTAACACTCATCACTGGAGTCCCCCAGGAGTGTGTACTCAACCCCCTAATGTACTTGCGGTATACTCATGACTGCTTCGCCAAACACCAGACAAATGCCATTTACAAGTTCACTGATGACACCACTATAGTCAGTCAAATCTCAGATAGCGACAAAACAGAGTATAGATGGGAGGTGGAAGAGCTGGAAAAATGTGCACTGAGAACAAACTAGCTCTCAATGCCGGCAAAACCAGGGAACTCATTAATGACTTTCAGTGGGATGTTCCTCATGCCCCCTACACATTAACAGCACAGAGGTGGAAAGAGTGGGCAGTGTCAAGCTCCTGGCAGTGGTCATCAGCAACAAGCTTTCTTTGATGCACTGGTTACAAAGGCAGCTGAGGAAATTTGGCATGACGGTGAATACCCTTGCCAACTTTTATAGGTGTGCCATCAAGAGCATTCTGTCTGGATGTATCAGTACCTGGTGTGGCAACTGTACCATTCAAGATTGGAAACGGTTACAGAGAGTGGGGAACTCAGCCCGGACAATCACAAAGGCCAACCTCCCATCTACAGAATCCATCTACCAGGCCCACTGTCAAGGAAAGGCTGCCAGCATTCTCAAAGATCTATCCCACCTTGGAAATGTTTTTTCACAAGCTCTACCACTGGGGAGAAGGTACAGAAGCCTGAACACACACACCAGCCAGTTTTGAAACAGTTTCTACCCTATTGTTGTTAGAATACTGAATGGACTCACAAATTCTTCACATCTGCCACTGTTTATCTATTATAGAGTCATAGCTTCATAGAGAAGTACAGCATGAAAATGCTATTTAACTGTTTGAGCTGTCTGTATTGCTGGCAAAACAAAGCTTTTTACTGTGTCTTGGTATAAGTGACAATAAATTCAATTCAATTCAATTAATTCACTCCTGGGTAATGCTCAGTTGGGACTATCCTCCTAAGAGGTTAGACCATGGACAATCCTGAGGGATTAGGCATTAATCGCCAGGGAATCTTCAGAGGCCGTTCATGTAGTCCTTTGAAAGTGGAAATCTTAAGTCTGGATTGGTGTCCATTGAACCGTATCACTGAGGGAGTGATGATGGTGAAAAGGGACAGTTCAAGGTAGAAGGGTGCGATTTCATAGAGTATAGGAGGTGACAAGAAGTTGCTAGGAGTGGGCTCTCATAAGTGGCAATCACTCTGGCCTCAATGTGGGAGAGTGTACAGCATGAATATTTGTGAAGCCATAGGGAAACAGATTAAATAGGGAACATTAATGATTATATAAAGGGACTGAATTGGAAATGAAGGAAAGCTGAAAGATCATTGGAGACTTAGAGAACATGAATATGGGGGAGATCATTGCTCATTTGAGACAGAGTCTGAATTCACTGATGAGGGCACAAAGTTGAAACACTACCATCTTCACAACAAACTCAATTGCACACTGAGGGAAAGTAGTTGGCACTACACTTAGCGTGGGCAGAAATATTATTTTTCCCTTTGAGTGTAGGGCATAATTCTTTGGATGTAAGCTGCTAATGTATGCCCTGGGCAATTACATTAATTGTGCATCTACTGATTTTGCAATGCTGTCTGTCTGGAAGCAATTGCAATGCATTGTAATGTTATCAATATGCTGTTCTTTCCAATATTCCTCAAATGTTATCAGATCATGTATTTGCGACACAGCCCACACTTCAAAAAACAACTGGAGAGCTATGTGGCATGTCCCAGTCCTTGTTACATGTTTCTGGAATGTAACTGATGCCATTTTCTCCTGATGATCAGAGCCTATGATGGGGAGAGACAAGCAGCTCAGGCAGTGGGATTCTTCCCCAAGGACCGGGCACTATAGGTTGCTTTGAGAGAAACCCAGCACCAACCTGCAGAGTTAACAAATAGAAGAGCTTCTCCATACGATGTTCATATTGTATGGGACCATTAATTTCAAATGTTGGAGGTATGCTCCAAGTATCCAGGAAGCTTCTATGGCTCTTTCATGTGAGGGATCGAACTGGTTATTGTCTCCTTCCAAATCCCCAGCTAGATAGAGATGGCTGCTGGGACTAGTCCCTTTAAAAATAGTTCAGGACACTTTTAGGAAATCTTAGCAAGGGTCAAAACAGAGGTACCACAATTGTACATACTTCTACCCAGGCGCGGTCTGCTTCAGATTAGGTTTCAATGGCTTGGCTGCTCATGTAAAATCTTGTAGTATAGCCCAGAAAGGGTATGCTGCACCATTGTGACTCACTGTGCCCTTCACAACTGGAGTCAACAAACAGGAGAATGTCATAATGCAGAGGAAGTGGGTGATCAAGTGCAATTCTCTGAGGATAACGATGGTGACAGTTCAAACACTGAGAGAGGCAGTGTTTTATGCAGCTGAAAAATGCAATGCAACATTGTCTTCAGAGACATGTGAAATCACCATTGATTCCCTTCTCTCACTGCATGCAGCCACCAGTGTACAGCCTTTGTCTGAGTTCCTTTTGCAGCCTTCTGAGTGAGAGTGCCTTTTATTTTCTATATCTTCAGTGCAGGGTGTTTACTAGCTGTTCCCAAACTGATTTTCCCAGCACACTGGTGCACACACTATTGCATCAGACCACTAACATATATCAACTGGGATTACAGTTATGTTTTAAGCCCACTATTTGAACAACTCTGACACAGTAAAACATAAAGATGTCTACAGGAGATGGCTTCCTGCTTAGAGGGAAGGGGGTAGTCAAACGCTAATTATCTTTCTGTTTGGAATTTTCTTCACTTCATACAGCTGTGACATTCTGCAGGTCCACACAGAACTTTGCCAGTCACTGAATTTACATCCATCATCATCTTCTGGCTAAAGTAGTACCCTTTTAAAACATGTGTATGAATTAAAAGTTCAATATGTCTATGAGCAGTTTGGGGCTCTGAGCTGTCCTCATGACAGGTCCCAGACTCCATGACATCTGAGGCTCTTTGCACTCAAGGTGTTGGGTTTTTGTGAGGGATGAGCAATGCATTGCCATTATGACTTCTTTCATCCTTAGATAACATGAAGATGCTGCTCACTTCACGAATAGATGTGACTTCACCAGGTCTGACAGCTATAAAGAGACTTTGTTATGCCTCACTCAAGTAAGAGTTGGGAAACCAAACCCTATTATCCCTGGAGTCATCACAAAAGTTAAAAGTTTTATTAAAATATGTAGAATTTCCCAATTTACCTCTCTTTTAGATCCCGAATGACAGAAAGCAATGTCCAGATTTCTGTACTTAACAAGAGTTAATATTTTAAATAAATAGTTTCCAGCTACATCTAAACACTTATGAACTATCGAGCTATAACTTGTTGAAATGTAATCCCTTGTGGGATAATCTTTTTGGCTCTTAGAATCTCAGACTGTTTGATTCTCCTTCTTCAGATACTTTGACTTGCTTGTAGTAGGTACAGGGTGATTAGTTCTCACTTACAATGGTGCTTGTCTTAGGAATTAAATATCAGAGGTTAAAGCAACAAAGAACAAAGAAAATTTACAGCCCACCTTGGAATTTTGCCACACAAGAATGTTTCCTCTATTTGTTAAGAACAAAGAACAAAGAAAATTTACAGCCCAGGAATAGGCTCTTCAGTCCTTCAAGCCTGTGTTGATACAAATCCACTGTTTAAACCTATCGCCCAATTCCTAAGGATCTGTATCCCTCTACTCCCCACCTACTCATGCATCTGCCCAGATGCACTTTAAATGAATCTACCATGTTTGCCACTACTACCTCTGCTGGCAAGATGTTCCACGCACCTACCACACTCTGTGTAAAGTACTTGCCATGTGTATCCCCCGTAAATTTTTCTCCTCTCACCTTAATGTGTGACTTATCATTATTGAATCCCTCATCCTGGGAGAAAGCTTATCTCTATCCACCCTGTCTATAACCTTTATGATTTTGTAGACCTTAATCAGATTCCCTTTTCAATCTCATTTTTTCTAATGAAAACAATCCTAACCTACTCAACCTCTCTTCATAGCCAGCACCTTCCATACCAGGCAACCTCCTCTGTACCCTATCCAAAGTGTCCATTTTCTTTTGGTAATGTGGTGACCAGAACTGTACAGTATTCTAAATGCGGCCGAATCAAAGCCTTGTACAATTTTAACATGACCTGCAAGCACTTTTTCTCAATACCCTGTCTAATGCAGGCAAGCATACTATATGCCTTCTTGACCACTATACATCTGTACAGCCACCTGGTACAATGGACCTGAACTCCCAGATTTCTCTGCTCATCAACTTTTCCAAAGGCTCTTTCATTTACAGTATAGTTCACTCTAGAATTATACTCCCCAAAATGCATCACCTCACATTTGCCTGGATTGAACTCCATCTCCCACTTATTCACCCAACTCTCCAGTCTATCTACATTCTTCTGTATTCTTTGACATTTCCCTATGCTTTCTGCTACTCCACCAATCTACATGTCATCTGCAAACTTACTGATCAGACCACCAATGCCCTCTTCCAGATCATTTATGTATATCACAAACAACAGTGGCCCCAGCACTGACCCCTATGGAACATCACTGGCCACCTTTCTCCATTTCGAGAAACTCCCTTCACCGACTACTCTCTGTCCCCTGTTGCTCAAACAGTTCTTTATCCACCTAGCTAGAACACCCTGCACACCATGTGACTTCACTTTCTCCATTAATTTACCATTGGGAAACTTATCAAATGCCTTACTAAAGTCTATATATATGATATTTACTACCCTTCCTTCATGTACCAACTTGGCCACTTCCTTAAAGAACTCTATTAAGTTGGTAAGGCACTATCTCCCCCGCACAAAACCATGATACCTATCACTAATCAGTCCATTTCTTTTCCAAATTTAAAGACATTTTATCCTTCAGTACCTTTTCTAGCAACTTTCCTATCACTGACATCAGACTCACTGGTCTGTAGTTATCTGGAATATCCCTACTACCCATCTTGTACAGGGGAACAACTTTAGCAACACTCCAGTCCTACAGCACTTCACCTGTGTTTAAGGATGCTACAAAGATCTCTGTCAGGGCCCCAGAATATTTTCTCTCTCATCTCCCTCAGCAACCTGGATTAGGTCACATCTCAACTGGACTGGGGAAGAAATTGGTGATCTTCAGTTTTGAAAAACAACTCCTTCTCCTTCAGAAGTCTAATGGTTAATGTCAAAATGTCCACAGCTCAAACTGTTCAGCTAACCAATCAAGTTGTTACTAGGCAGAAAGCCATCATTATTGATCATTATTTACCAGACAATAGACCAATCAGCTTCTTGGGAGTAGTCATTAATTATTAGTTTAATTAACTATTACTAGTTAATTACTTATTAACTATCTTTTGGCAGTACCGGATATTTCTCAAACCCTGGACTCAAGCCATTTTTGTTTCCCTGTCCAAGCTGGCTGAGTCTGATGTCATCGAGGAGAAAGTGAAGTCTGCAGATGCTGGAGATCAGAGCTGAAAATGTGTTGCTGGAAAAGCGCAGCAGGTCAGGCAGCATCCAAGGAACAGGAAATTCGGGCATCCCTGAAGAAGGGCTTATGCCCGAAACGTCGAATTTCCTGTTCTTGGATGCTGCCTGACCTGCTGTGCTTTTCCAGCAACACATTTTCAGCTCTGAGTCTGATGTCATGACCTCTGTTGCTGGTCTGGAGTGTGAAGGCCATTTTCTGGCTTGCATTGCCTGAAGTGCTGTGGAAGAAGGGTTTTAAAATTGTGGCAGCCCCTTGAATGTTGCAAATTCCTCGTAGTATTCCATTAGTCCTACATGAGCTAGGCGCTGTAGAAGCCACTGGCATTATTGATGAGCTGAAGAATAGATCTTTGTGTGAGAAAAGTAAACATGGACCATAGAGGAGCACCAACAGCTTTCCACAAATGAGAAAATTCAGTAAATTGTCTCTTGTTCCACAACCCCGATGGGTAGCTATCCCATTTGTTTGGTAAACTTTTAACTGAATCAAAACCCATTCCCTTACAAAAAGTTAAACTCAGGCCTGTCATCACCCTTCCCTTTACTTTACCAGCAGAGGGCACCCTGTGCTGGCCCATGTTATGAGGCTGTTGGACTTAGTTGAGATAGGAAATGTAATCTATGTTGAATTTGTAAGGCTATCTAAAATGTTTGAAGAAAATTCCAGTCAATCTTATTTTAGCATGGACATTAATTGAAAACCTAATTATGTCTACATAACAGAAGACAGAGAAGAAATGCACACAATCCAAGTTTATACAAAAGTGGCAGCATTTAAAATGACATTTTTGATTTCTAACAGTTGCAACATATTGCTGTAAATTCAAAAAGGATATTTATCACATTATAGACTTTGATGTGACTGTCAAAGGTCTAAATAATAAATTTGCAGATGGCACAAAAATTGATGACGTTGTTGATAGTGGCGAGGATGGTCTCAGATTGTAGTCTGATGTTGATCAGCTGGTAAATTGGGCAGTGTAATGGCGAATGAAGTTTTATCCTGATAAATGTGAAGTGATGTTTTTTGGAAGGTCTAATGAGGGAAGGACATACACAATGTATGGTAGATCTCTAGGGAGATCAAAAGAACAAAGGGATCTTGGTGCATAAGTCTCTCAATCCCTAAAGGTGTCATCACAGGAGGATAGGGTGCTGAAGAGGGTAAATTGGATGCTTGTCTTCATTAGCTGAGCCATAGAATGTAGGAGCAAGGAAATCTTGTTACCACTTTATAACACATCGGTTAGGCCATGAATGGAATACTGTGTACAGATTCCCATACTGTCCGAACGACGTGAGTATGCCAAAGAGGGTGCAGAGGAGGTTCTTAGGTTGGTACTTAGGATGGAAAGTCTCAGTCATGAGGAGAATCTGAATAGACTGGGACTCCTTTCCTAGGACCAGTAGAGGTTGAGTGGAGAATCTGATTGAGGTATTCAAAATTATGAGAGGCAGAGACAGGGTAGATTGTGCGAATGTTTTCCCTGTTGCAGACGCATCTGAAACCAGAGGGTGAGGACAAAGTGATTCAGAGGGCAATGAGTAAAACTGTTTTCATCTGGAGGGTAGTAGAAATATTAAATGTGCTGCATGAGAGAGTGGTGGAGGCATGTACTCTGGCAACATTAAGAAGCATCTGGGTGAGCACTTAAAATGCCAGGGGCATAGTAGGCTATAGACCAAGTGCAGCTAAGTGGGATTAATGTAGTTTGGACTTGTTGGTCAGCATAGATATGGTGGGTTGAAGGGCCTGTTTCTATGCTGTATGATTCCATAACTCTGACTTTGTTTGCAGACATCCCTCCAATTAAATATTGGCAAGACAGACATCATTGCTTTCTGTCCCCACTCCAATTTGCCAAGCCACTGACTTCATTTCTCTCTCCAGGAGAAAGTGAGGACTTCAGAGGCTGGAGGTGAGAGTCAAAAATTGTGTTGCTGGAAAAGCACAGTAGGTCAGGCAGCATCCGAGGAGCAGGAGGATCGGCTTGTTAGGCATAAGCTTATGCCTGAAACATCGACTCTCCTGCTCCTCGGATGCTGCCTGACCTGCTGTGCTTCTCCACCGCCACACTTTTTGACTTTTCATCTCTCTGTCTGGCAATTGTCTGACACTAAGCTAGAATGTTAGCAATTTTATTGTCATATTTGATCCTAAGATGATCCTTTCACAGTTTTTTCTTACCCTCACTAAGATCACCAATTTCCATCTCTGTCACAGCACTGCGTATAACCTTTTCAGCTCATCAGCCACTCTAATTCATAACTTACACTGGCTGGTCTCCTACATTCTGTCTTTTGGAAGCTTGTGGTTATCAAGTCTCCATATCCATATCCTAACTCACACAATGTCCAATTTACCTGTGATGTCTGGCCTACACTAGACCTCAGTCAAGCAACACTGTGAAGTATTACATTCTCATCTTTATTTGCAAATGACTTCAAGGCTTTGCCCCACTCTAATTTGTTCTGGTCCCACAACTCCCTCAAATATCAGCATCTCTTGAGCATCTCTGTTGTTAATTGCTTTGTTTTTGGTTGTTGTACCTTTAGTCGCCTAGGTTAAATTTCAGGAATTTCATTACTAGATCGGTTTGTCTCTCTATCTCTCTTACCTCCTTTCAGACACTCTTCATAACGTTCACTTAGACCAAGGTTTTAGCATGTGACCAAAAATCTCTTTGTGGTCACTTATAAATTGTTTTAGGTTAAATACCCTTCAGGATGGAAACAAGCCCTCCAGCACAACAAGTCCACACTGACCCTCCGAAAAGCAACCTACCCAGACCCATATTCCCCACCCTATATTTACCCCTGACTAAAGCACCTCATACTATGGGCAATTTAGCAAGGCCAATTTACCTGGCCTGCACATCTTTGGATTGTGGGAGGAAATCTTTGAATTGTGCTCACTCTCTCAGCAGAGCAGGTAAGGGCTGTTTGGCAGTGGCTGCTTGAAGGCTCGGTGACATTTGTTTAATCGTTTAAAAAAAGTTTTTTTTTAGAAAGCGCAGGAGCGGACCCGGAAGCTGGTGTAGCGCAAGCTTACCTGGGTAAGTTGTTTTTTATTTCCCTATAAAGGTGCACAGGAGAGGAACGCGAGGCACTACAGAGGTAGTACCTCCCACCCGCCCTCCTCCTCTAACCTAATAATAAGACCCGTTGTGGTAAGAAGGTAAGTGCTGCATTTTGCTTATTGCAGTGTTTAGACCTAGTTTTTTTTAAAGGTTACTTTTAGGGGGATGGCAGCGAAGGCAGTGCAATGTTCCTCTTGCAACATGTTTGAGGTGAAGGATGCCATGGTCATCCCTGCTGATTACACTTGCAGGAAGTGCACCCATCTCCAGCTCCTCCGAGACCGTATTAGGGAACTGGAGCTGGAGTTGGATGAACTTAGGATCATTCGGGAGGCAGAGGGGTCATAGATCGGAGCTTTAGGGAAGTAGTAACTCCAAAGATTGCAGACAGATGGGTGACAGTGAGGGGGGCTGGGAGGAAGCAGCCAGTACAGGGACCCCCTGCGGCCGTTCCCCTCAAGAACAAGTATTCCGTTTTGGATACTTGTGGGGGGACGACTTACCGGGGTAAGCAATGGGGTTCAGGCCTCTGGCATGGAGCCTATCCCCATTGCTCAGAAGGGAAGGGTGGAGAAGAGCAGAGCAATTGTTATTGGAGACTCGATAGTTAGGGACACAGATAGGTGGTTTTGTGGGGGCGAGAGAGACTCATGTTTGGTATGTTGCTTCCCAGGTGCAAGGGTACGTGATGTCTCTGATCGTGTTTTCCGGGTCCTTAAGAGGGACTGGGAGCAGCCCGAAGTCGTGGTTCACATTGGCACCAACGACATAGGTAGGAAGAGGATGAGGATGTTAGACAGGCTTTCAGGGAGCTAGGTTGGAAGCTCAGAGTTAGAACAAAGAGAGTTGTTGTCTCTGGTTTGTTACCCGTGCCACGTGATAGAGAGTCGAGGAATAGGGAGAGAGAGCAGTTAAATGCGTGGCTACAGGAATGGTGCAGAAGGGAGGGATTCGGTTTCTGGATAACTGGGGCTCTTTCTGGGGAAGGTGGGACCTCTGTAAACAGGATGGTCTACATCTGAACCTGAGGGGCACCAGTATCCTTGGGGGGGAGGTTTGCTAGTGCTCTTTCGGGGGGTTTAAACTAACTCTGCAGGGGCATGGGAACCGAGACTGTAGCTTTAGGCTGCAGGACCTGGAGTGTAGGGAGGTTAGGAACATGGCATCAATCTCGAAGGAGGGTGCCTGTAAACAGGAAGGTGGCTTAAAGTGTGTATACTTCAATGCGAGAAGTATACGAAATAAGATAGATGAACTTGCAGCGTGGGTTGGTACCTGGGATTTCGATGTTGTGGCTATTACGAAGACAAGGGTAGAACAGGGACAGGATTGGCTGTTGCAGGTTCCAGGGTTCAAATGTTTTAGTAGGGTCAGAAGTGGAGGTAAAAGAGGGGGAGGTGTGGCATTGCTTGTCAAAGATAGTATTACAGCAGTGGAAAGGACGAAGGATAAAGACTCTCCATCTGAGGTAGTTTGGGCTGAGCTTAGAAATAGGAAAGGTGAGGTCACCCTGTTTGGAGTTTTCTACAGGCCTCCTAATAGTCCTAGAGACGTAGAAGAAAGGATTGCGAGGATGATTAAGGAGAAGAGTGAAAGTAATAGGGTGGTTGTTATGGGGGACTTTAACTTTCCAGATATTGACTGGGAAAGCTATAGCTCAAGTACGTTAGATGGGTCGGTGTTTGTCCAATGTGTGCAGGAGGGTTTCCTGACACAATATATAGACAGGCCAACAAGAGGTGAGGCCATAGTGGATTTGGTTCTGGGTAACAAACCAGGCCAGGTGTTAGAATTGGAGGTAGGTGAGCACTTTGGAGACAGTGACCACAATTCGGTGACTTTTACTCTAATGATGGAGAGGGATAAGTGTGCACTACAGGGCAAGAATTATAGCTGGGGGCAGGGAAATTATGATGCGGTGAGGCATGACTTAGGATGCGTGGCTTGGAAAAGTAGGCTTCAAGGGAAGGGTACAATCGATATGTGGAGCTTGATCAAGGAGCAACTATTGAGAGTCCTTGATAAGTATGTACCTGTCAGGCAGGGAGGAAAGGATCGTGTGAGGGAGCCGTGGTTTAATAAGGAATTGGAATACCTTGTTAAAGGGAAAAGGGCGGACTATGTAAAGATGAGGTGTGAAGGTTCAATTGGGGCGATTGAGAGTTATAAGGTAGCCAGGAAGGATCGAAAGAGAGAGCTAAGAGCAGCAAGGAGGGGACGTGAAAAGTCCTTGGTTGGTAGGATTAGGGAAAACCCAAAGGCTTTCTATAGGTATGTCAGGAATAAAAGAATGACTTGGTTAGGAATAGGTCCAGTCAAGGATAGTAGTGGGAAGTTGCATGTGGAGGCTGAAGAAATTGGGGAGACACTGAATGAATACTTTTCGTCAGTATTCACTCAGGTGCATGACATTGTTGCTGATGTGAATATTGAGTCACAATTAATTAGAATGGATGGCTTTGAGGTATGTAGGGGAGAGGTGTTGGAAATTCTGGAAAGGGTGAAAATAGATAAGTCCCCTGGGCCTGATGGCATTTATCCTAGGATTCTCTGGGAAGCAAGGGAGGAGATTGCAGAGCCATTGGCCTTGATTTTTATGTCCTCGTTGTCTACAAGAATAGTGCCAGAAGACCGGAGGATAGCAAATGCGGTTCCCCAGTTCAAGAAGGGGAGTAGGGATAACCTTAGTAACTACAGGCCGGTGAGTCTTACCTCTGTTGTGGGCAAAGTCGTAGAGAAAATTGTAAGGGATAGGATTTATGAACATCTGGATAGGAATAATGTGATCAAGGATAGTCAGCATGGTTTTGTGAAGGGCAGGTTGTGCCTCACAAACCTTATTGAATTATTTGAGAAAGTGACTAAGGAGGTGGACGAGGGTAAAACGGTAGATGTGGTGTATATGGATTTTAGTAAGGCGTTTGATAAGGTACCCCATGGTAGGCTACTGCAAAAAATACGGAGGTATGTCATTGAGGGTGAGTTGGAGTTTTGGATTAGGAATTGGCTGGCTGGAAGAAGACAGAGGGTAGTAGTTGATGGTAAAGGTTCATCTTGGAGTGTAGTTATCAGCGGTGTTCCGCAAGGATCTGTTTTGGGACCATTGCTGTTTGTCATTTTTATAAATGACCTGGAGGAGGGGCTAGAAGGTTGGGTGAGCAAGTTTGCGGATGATATGAAAGTCGGTGGAGTTGTTGACAGTGAGGAAGGATTTGGCAGGTTACAGCGGGATATAGATAAGCTGCAGAGCTGGGCAGAAAGGTGGCAAATGGAGTTCAATGTCACTAAGTGTGAAGTGATTCACTTTGGTAAGAGTAACAAGAAGATGGAGTACTGGGCTAATGGTGGGATACTTGGTAGTGTGGATGAGCAGAGGGATCTTGGTGTCCATGTACACAGATCTCTGAAAGTTGCCACCCAGGTAAATAGTGCTGTGAAGAAGGCATATGGCGTATTGGCTTTTATTGATAGGGGAATTGAGTTCCGGAGTCCTGAGGTCATGTTGCAGTTGTATAAGACTCTGGTGCGGCTGCATCTGGAGTATTGTGTGCAGTTTTGGTCGCCATACTATAGGAAGGATGTGGAGGCACTGGAACGGGTGCAAAGGAGGTTTACCAGGATGTTGCCTGGTATGGTAGGAAGATCATATGAGGAAAGGCTGAGGCACTTGGGGCTGTTTTCATTGGAGAAAAGAAGGTTTAGGGGTGACTTGATAGAGGTGTACAAGACGATTAGGGGTTTATATAGGATTGACCATGAGAACCTTTTTACACTTATGGAGTCAGATATTACGAGGGGGCATAGCTTTAAATTAAGGGGTGGTAGGTATAGGACAGATGTTAGGGGTAGATTCTTTACTCAGCGAGTCGTGAGTTCATGGAATGCCCTACCAGTAACAGTTGTGGACTCTCCCTCTTTATGGGCATTTAAATGGGCATTGAATAGGCATATGGAGGATAGTGGGCTAGTGTAGGTTAGGTGGGCTTGGATCGGTGCAACATCGAGGGCCGAAGGGCCTGTACTGCGCTGTATGTTTCTATGTTCTATGTTCTATGAAACTGGAGCAAATCCATGCAGACACAGGGAGAATGTGCAAACTCCATACAGACAGTCGCCTGAAGTAGGAATCCAACCCAGGCTCCTAGTGCTGTGAGGTAGCAGTGCTAACCACTGAGCCACCATGCCATCCAAATGTTTTATAATATTTTTGTGAAATACTCCAGGACTTTTTATTCTTTTAAATATGCATTATTAGTTGTTGTTTATTTCTAAAGTGTTTATGTAATTTTAAATAGTTTGATTTAGACTCAATCTAATCTCCCGTTGTTGCTTCTTACTATAGTTTGTATTGTGGTTAGCTATAAACTTTCAAAATTGCCTGGAATACTGATTTCTATCTTATCTCACCCAATTCAAACTACACAAGTCTGGCTCTTCCTATGTCAGCAGAAATACATGCTGGGTAAAGAAAGTATTCATTAAGGCTCATTCCATTTACACATGCTTATAATTTTTTCCCCATTTTTTACTATAAAACCTGCCAAATTAAGAATTAAAAAGAGACTGACAGAAGTCATTAATTCACCAACTTGAGATATTTAGAATAAGCCAAGTCACATCTTGAAGAAGAGGATGCCAGGAATTTCACAGTATTAAATCACCAGACTTCATGCAAGTATGTTTTACTTAGTCACATGCTTTTTAAAATGATTTTAAAAAACATTATGGTCATCTGGTATTGCAGTTAAATTTTCCAAAAGCATTCAATTTCTCAGTCATTAACATTTCATGTGAACAATTACTTTCCTAGGATTAAGTGTTCTTTCTAGGATTGTTAAAATCCATTATTTAAGGAGACAAAATTTGAATTGTAATTCATACGTAAAATTCCTAAAAGCTACAATCAATCGATCTCGCCAATTCACAGACTAGTCCTACAGAAAGGAAAGTATTTAATTGTATTGAGTTAATGTATATGCATTCATTCCCATTTTCTGGTACAGAACCTGAGAATGGCTGAAAAATGCCTTTTTGTTGAATCTTTTCATTCTGTATTCATCAGGGCAATTCACAAGAATACCAATTTAAGAAGAAAACCAATAATTACAATGCATGAGAGGGATGTGCTGATTTGTCGGCAAGTAGACTCTAATTGCTAGAGATTTTGATATGGGGAATACACTAATTAGTGATAATTTACAGTTAACTGACAGTTCTTTAAATTTTAAACCAGGGTTCATTCTGATTGGTCAGGGCTTCACTTGTCCCTGAGCAGGTTGGATGTCCAACAGTTCAATGTGTTCGATGACTGGCCTTATCAACAACTTTGTAAGGAGGATCTGAACTATTTGTTCACCATGTAGACTTGATGCTGAATTAGGGTATATCAAAGCCATCCTGCAGGGTGATTACTCTGATCTGATTAGCTCATGTCTCACTGTATATATAGCAAACAAACTCAAACTGAGGTGATCCCTCTTGGTTCTGAAAAGTGCTCAATCTACCTCCGACTGAAAGATAAGAGGTCTCAAGCATGTGACCAATAGGTGAAGATAGCTGTTTCACACTGCTAGTAGGTAGCCCCTACACAAGTGCCTTTCAGCAACATGAGAGGAGGGTGCTGATTGGATGGAAAATGCACTCTGATGGCTGGAGATGTTGCCATGGAACTTAACCAACTTAGTGACTAATGCATCAAGTAGCAAGCATGCAGCTGAAGGACATTGTGACATGAGCATAAAAATTCTAAGTTGATCTGCAATATTATTACAACGTACTGAGGTGTTTGGTAGAATTTGTTTCTATTGTTGAGGTAAATATCACATTTCTACAGTAGCCAACATATTTCAATAGAGAGTTTTCAGAGAGATGCTGTCATCTTATAACTTTTGAAGGGTCCAAGTGGGCAATATGTTTTGGATTTCCCTGTTTAACTGCACAGCTGCAACCATTGTAGGTTTTGGCTTGACCTATGCAAATAATATAAATTTTTACACTCAACTACCCTATCTAATCCATTATGCTTGATTTGTATGAAGATAGGTGATAAATTTGCGAAGAATATTATTCCCTTCTCACTGCACTTCCCCGTGTAAGTAAAATTTCCAGTCCTATCCTCTTTGGCAATGAAGTACAATTATAATTTATAATATAGGACAAGGCCATTTGAATTACACTGAGCTGGAAAATTTAGACCAATACCAGTTACTGTCTTGTTTGAAATGAGGTTACTGGGGCTAAGCAGGAGCAGGAGCAATTTATTAAATAAGTCATGCAACACGGACGTTGGAAAGAAACATTCATAGGATAGGGATGTTACTTACCAGGAGAATGTTAATTGCCTATCTCTAATTGATATCAATTTGAAATCATGTTTCAAATCATGTTTGAAATCAAGTTAACACCTGAAAGCTCTATCTGACATCATGTGAGTATCTTTGCTCATCAGGATATGAAGAACAGTTCCATGCAGGAGCTCACCAATCTTTAGTCTTCACTTGCCTTTAAATTTGTACAGAAGAATGCTTCATGAATAGTAATTTAAGTTTACTCTTAAGTTTAGACTGAGGTCTTGCAAATACTTGTATCTTGGATGTGCTGTAACTAGTGATTAGTTGCAAGACTGAACCTCACTTCTCCTTTTCACTTGATATCAGTAAATTATTTAATACCAATCAGAAGGAATGGTGACAGTGGATCTATCCATTCCTGCAAGCAAATGCATTAATATTAATCACACTGACTAATGAAACTGGTAGAGTCCTGTGTGCTGTGTTGATCTCATGGTGTTTAATTAGAATATCAAAGGAGAAATGTTAATCTGACTGAATAATTGAATATGGGGTTTTGAGAACAGGAAAATTCTCAAACTTTGGTCAAAACAGAGGTGCCAAAATCAATAAGTGATTTAAACCTGTGCTAATGCCATGAGAAAGAAAATGAGAGCCTCTTATGGACTGGTTCAGTCTATGAACATGCCTCCTCTACTCTATCACTGTACATTGAGGGTGTTAGAGATAACAGGAATGTCAAATAACTGCCAGTTTATTTGAGTGTGGCCTTGGAATTGGGCAAGTTAAAATCATTTTGCAGTAATTTTGGACAGGACAGTGATGTAATTGAAAATCAGTGAAATAGCACAAAATCGATGACTAATGCCTTATCATACACATCCATGGGAAGAAAGGGGGATAAAGAATGACTTTGTGTTTTAGTGGGTAGAGTAGTTTGATCAATCACTCCAAAGATGTACTTGAAGGTATTTTAATGGATTGACCACTGAAACAGACCCTAGCTGCAGGACTTCTAATAACCAATGTTATTGTGATTCTACATGACTGCTTAGTGGTTTAATATAAGTATACTAGTTAATGGAACAGTATCCAAGTTGTTGAGTGCCATTGCTAGTTGGAGCAAGGATCAGACCTTGAGAGTGGATCAGAGAGTCTAACATTCTGGAAGATATGACCAAAGGATAGAACAGTAGTAAACCACAATCTTGAAATTCTGTGGTCCTTGGGTTATAAGTCCAAAGAAAGGAGTTCCACTAACAATGTCATGAAGGTAATATAGCTACAAGTCAGGATGGCATGCAACTTACCTTACAGATACTGGTGATCCCATGTACCTTCTGCCCTTGCCTTTAGGTAGAAAAAGTCATAGGTTTGGAAAGTGTTGTTGAAAGAACCTTGGTAAATTGTTACATTGCATCTTGCAAGTGACAAACACTGCTACTAATGTGCATTGGTGATGGAGTGATTGAATGTTAAAGATGGTGAATGTGGTGCCAACCAAGTGGGCTTTTTTTTTGGTATTGAGTTTCTTGGGTTTGTTGGAGCTGAACCCATCCAGGCATGAGGAATGTATTCCATAACACTCCAGACTTGAGCCTTGCAGGTGGTAGACAAGCATTAGGAGACAGAAAGTGAGTTACTTGCCACAGAATTTCTAACCTTTGACTTGCTGTTGTAGTGAGAATATTTATAAAGCTGGTCTAGTTTTGGTTCTGGTCAACAGTAACCTTCATAATTTGGTCATGTGGCATTCAGTGATTGTAGGGTACTGATGTGCAATCAGTTATTTCTGATATTTAACTGGTTCAAATCACCCCCAAATCCCTGGTTTTAGACACTGGATTTATTTAGGGAATGTGAAAAGAAGAAGGTAATAGGCGCATATTTTAGTGCAAAAGATTCTCTCTGTTTATTTAAAATACAATAGGTAAGTATAATACAAGAAATGTAGATAAACACAGAAATTGACACAATCAACTATACAAAGAACAGTAATACTATTAAATACAGTATTAATGAGATTCAACACTATTAGAGCCTAAAGACAACCATTTTCATTACACAAACTTTAATCAAGTTTCCTACCCTTAGGATTCCAATGCATTGTCACCACCCATCTTCCCTTCCTTGCTGGCTAGGTTGGGCCTTTGGGGTCTTGGAGTTTATGCTCATAGCTCAAAACAGGGTTTTGAAGTGTCTGATTGGTTAGGTTCTTGCCATTGGTTCTCTTGGTTTGGAACAGGCCTGTGTCTGGGATCTTGCTTCAAAAGCTGATTATTGGGGTGCAAGCCTGTGGGGAAGCTGCCTGTGTAGACGATTGTTGTCGAAAAAGGGCCTCCCTTCAGGTCAGATTGGGGCTGACAGTTATATTGACTGCATACTGTTAACTCCCCTCAAATTTGTGCCGTCCATTGTGTTTCTGGTGTTTCCTTCTGAGGGCAATTAGTTTTTTGATCGTTAAAAGTATGTGTGAATGGATTTTGATTGAAGGTGATTGCCTGATATCTTTGTAGGTCCCAGAGTGTGTGCTATGTAGCCCAATGTGTAAAGTCTGTTTTGGGTTAGAGTCTGTTAGTATTGGTTGATTGTCCTTTAAACAACAGATGTAACTTAGAATTTCAGGCTGAATAATAGTCCTAGACATAAATCTCCATACTATCGCCTCTGTTGTGTGTTTACTGCGGCCTCAGTCCAGGATTTTGCCCACTATTTTTGATATTGGAAAAGTCTAGGATTTTGCCCAATACTTTGGATGATGAGGAATATTGCCCAATTCTACAGTGATGGCAATGCTTTTGAATTTCAAAAGAAGATCATTAAGTTCTCATTTGTTGGAGATGATCATTCCTGTCACATGATTGTCAGGTAATGTTACTTGCCACTTATTAGTCTGTGCCTAAACGTTGTCCAGGTCTTGTTGCATATGGACACAGACTGTTTCAATGTCTGAGAAGTGGCAAATGGTGCTGCATGTAGCAAAATCATCAGTGAACATCCCCACTTCTGGCTGTATGACGGAAGAAAGATGAAGATGGTTAGAACAAAGACAGTACTCTGAGGACCAATTGCAGTGATGTTTTGGGACTGAGATGACTGAATGAGTCACCCAAAAGAGTCGGATACAATTACAACATTTAAAATGCATCTGGATAGTTGTATGAATATCAAGGGTTTAGAGGGATAAGAGCCAACTGCTGGCAAATGGGACTAGATTAATTTAGCATATCTGGTCATCATGGATGAGTTGAACCAAAGGGTCAGTTTCCATGCTGTACAGCTCTATGAGTCTATGACTCTAAGAGAAATGAATTGATTGATTTGACAGGCATCCAGAACACTGAGACCGAGCAGGTAACTTATACACATTTCTGCCCCCAGAAAACATCACCTGAAAGTCAAGAATGTGTGACATGGTCTTGGGATATCAATGGAAGTGTGCAGAAGTATTGTTACATGGGAGGGAACTAACAAGAGGAAATGTATAATGAAAATGACCTGAAGAACAGCTCTGAGACAAGTACATTGGAACAAATGGTTATTGTGGCCTGAAGAGCAAGTCAACACAATTTAAATGGTAGGGAGTTGACACATAATCAAAGAATTTGTCTTTAAAACAATCAAAGTGGCATTAGGGTGAAAAGAATTTTGTGTTTGGACAATTGAAAGCTAAGAGGGGAAAATACTTAATAGCAAAAATACACAAGATGGCTATTGGTGAAGGGAGACCCGGAGAATATTTCAAGTCCATGTTTCTGGAAGTGAATGTGTTATATTCAACCAAGGATGAGCTAAAGTCCTCAAAAGCTGATAGCATAGTTTCAGTGCAGAAAGAGGGAGAACTCTAGCAATTTGATGAAAGGGAAAAAGAAGAAAAAATAAAGAACGAGACAAAGGGAGGGAGATATTTACCATACTTGGAAGCCTACCTTCTTCCAAACTGAAATGACTGTCTTTGGAAATCACTTCTTGGTCCACATATCCATATATATCATCACTGTGCTGAGAATAAATATCTCCATGCAGAAATTAGCTACCTAAAGGCCTCTCTCAAATTGGCTACCCACTTTCCCTTTCTCTTTAAACCTCAGATAAATCCTAGCCAGAACCAGTACCTTGGAAAAATATCTGGTTAAAATGAACAAAGAAGTAGAAGAATAAATTTATAAGGCATGATATCGTGTTTGGTATGACCTGGTTTACAACATCAGCCAGACTCCTTGGATGAGGATACTGACATTATGTTTAAAAGTCACTCAAAGTTTGAAATCAAAAGATCAAGTAGCTTTATTGTTAATAGGGAACCAGACTTATACTGTAGAAATAGGCAGATTAATTAAGAAATAGTTATGATAAATCAAAAAGCTGTTTTCATTTGGAAAATGCGGACTGTTGAAAATTTGAATCCTCTTTAAACTTGTGTTCACTCAGCACTCCATACTTGGAAACAAAAACAGAAGTCGCTGGAAAAGCTCAGTAGGTCTGGCAGCAAATGTGAAGAGAAATTAGAGTTAACATTTCAGGTCACGTGACCCTACCTCAGAACAGTTCTGAGTTTCTCTGATTCCGCTTCACAGATGCTTCCAGACCTGCTGAGATTTTCCAGCAACTTCTATTTTTTTGTTTCTGATTTACAGCATCCGCAGTTCTTTCAGTCTTTATCCCGTACTTGGTATCTCCTGCACAGCACAAAACCTCATTTAACTGTGCCACAGTAATAACCATCTATTAATATGAACAAGCAAAAGATTTATCAGGTGTCACTCTGCACTAATGAATGTGTGTTTTTGAAAATAAGAAGGTTTTGCGATCAGAAGAAATTAAAACTAACCTTCACCTGGAGACGCAAGAGGACAATGGTCATCCAATGTCATGAATATTTGTCCCATAATCATTGCCCAAGAAGGTTCAGCAAATCTTAGCAGGACTTCTACACTTAATGGTAAGGTCCTAGAGAGTGTTGCTGAACAAAAAGACCTTGGAGTGCAGGTTCATACTCCTTGAAAGTCGAATCATAGGTAGATAGGATAGTGAAGAAAGCGTTTGGTATGCTTTTCTTTATTGGTTACAGTATTGAGTACAGGAGTTGGGAGGTCATGTTGCGGCTGTACAGGACATTGGTTAGGCCACTGTTGGAACATTGTATGCAATTCTGGTCTCCTTCCTATCAGAAAGATGTTGTGAAACTTGAAAGAAAAGAAACTTGGTTCAGAAAAGATTTACAAGGATGTTGCCAGGGTTGGAGGATTTGAGCTATAGGGAGAGGCTGAAAAAGTTGGAGCTGTTTTCCCAGGAGCGTCGGAGGCTGAGGAGTGACCTTATTCACAAAAGGTTCACAAAATTATGAGGGGCATGGATAGGGTAAATAAGCAGTCTTTTCCCTGGAGTCGGGGAGTCCAGAACTAGAGGGCATAGGTTTAGGGTGGGAGGGGAAAGATATAAAAAAGACCTAAAGGCAACCTTTTCACACAGAGTGGTACGTGTATGGAATGAGCTACCAGAGGAAGTGGTGGAGGTTGGTACAATTGCAACATTTAAGAGGCATTTGGATGGATTTATGAATAGGAAGGGTTTGGAGGGATGTAGGCCGGGTGCTGGCCTAGATTGTGTTCGGATATCTGGTCAGCATGGATGGATTAGACCGAAGGGTCTGTGTCCATGTTGTGCCTTTCTATGACTCTATGACTCTCTTTGTTTGACACAGCATAACATATTAACCCCAAGGAGTAGGATATAACAATAAATGCTCAGCGGGTTAGGAGGGCTTCTCATCTGGCAGAACTTGCAGGCAGTATTCATTACATAGTAGATGTGAGAGAGTTGTTTTCTTCAAATGTAAGATGGATCAGAAGAAGAGGAGAAAGACCCAGAGATCTGCTTCTTGGATGCTGCCTGAACTCCTGTGCTTTTCCAGCACCACTCTACTCCAGAATCAGTTCCCTAATACCTTGTCTAGAAAATAGAATGGTGCCCCCAAAATATTAATGAAACTAACACAATCATGTCAACATCCTGCTTGTCTTCTATCAGTGAATCATCCCCAAATGTCATGTTTGCATATTTTCTTTATCCAATTAATTAATGTGTCATATTTAAACTGCTGCTTCTTAACAAGCCCAGAACACCATCAGAAAATTGCTGGTAATTGTAATCAAAAATCTTCAAAATCAACACGTAATTTGTAATAGTTCTCCTCAATACTGACAGTCTCCTTGCAATTTATAAGTTTCATTTGCAAATTTAGAACCAACTTTTTGATGTAAATTACAAATCATTAGTGCAAATTGTGAATAGTAGTCACTGAGTAACACTGATCCTTGTTGACGATTACTTATCACCTCCTGCCTCTCTGCATGGCTATTTTTTAAATTCCCATTCTCTGTCTTGTGTCTTGAAGCCAGCTAGCAGTACATGCTGGAATTCTTTAATGCAGAAAGGGATAGAAGTTGAGTCATTAACAATAATGAAAGCTGAGATAGATATTTTTAATCAGTAAGGAAAGCAATGGTTATGGAGAAAAGGCATGAAACTGGAATTGATGAGTTGAATCAGCAAATAAATAATTGAATAGCCAAACGGACTCAAATGGCTGAACAGCCGAAATCTGTTCCCATGCCTTATCATCTTATAGTCTGCCACTTGTCCATGATATTGCTTTCTCTGACATCACCCATTAGTCCATTAAGGGCACCTTATTGAAGAGCTTTTGTAAATCTAAATACAGTACATTATTATTTACTTTGTTCCCTGCTTAAAACAAAATAATAAAGTTGATCACATTAGATTTTCCCATCTGAAATCCACATTGAATATTCATTACTAGACTACCTGTTATGTGCAGTGCCTGCTTGGGTGGGGGGAGGGGGGAGAGGTAATGGCTGGGTAGGATTGTCGCCAAATTGTTAGTACAGAGATCTGGGTAATGTTCCGAGGACCCGGATTTGAATCTTACCATGGCTGGTGGTAATATTCGAATTTAATAAAAATGTGGATTTAAGGGTCTAATGATTACTATGAAACCATAACTTGTTGGGGGAAAATATCCATCTGGTTCTTTAATATTCTTAACTGGTTTGGATTTCACATATCTCCACACCTACATGATGTGATTGATTCTTAACTGTTTGACAATTAGGAATGAACAATAAATGTTAGCCTGGACAGTGAAACCTACGTTCTGTGAATGTATCATTTAAAAAAAATTCTATTGACTGCAAATACCCTGTATATTAGGACCTGCATAAATTCAATGGCTGATCTGATCTTGGCTATTTTGTATCAGATAGATTTCTAATTCCAAATTTTCAATATAGCATCATTGATCTGTAAGAAAGATGAACACAAATAGAAAAGAAAAAGATAAAGGAACATTGGAGCATGTGTATATATCCCTGTAAGGCTGTTCTAACATTAAGTCATAGAGTCACATAGCACAGAAACAGACCCTTCAGTCCAACCAATCCATGCTGCCCATGATTCCAAATAAACAAGTCCCACCTGTTCGCACTTGACTCATAGCCCTCCGAACATTTCTTATTCATGAACTTATTCAAATGTCTTTTAAACATGGTTACTGTGCCTGCATCCATCACTTCCTCTGGAAGGTCATTCCATTCTCGGTACATAAAGAAAATTCCCCTCATGTCTTTTTAAATCTTTCTCTTCGCATGTTAAAAATATGGCCCCTAGTCTTGAAATTCCCACCTGAGGGAAAAGACACCTACCGTTCACTTTATTGATACCCACCAGGATTTTAGAAACTTCTGGAAGTTTGCCCCTCAACCTTCTATGCTCCAGTGAAAGAAGTCCCCACCTATCAGTCTCTCCTTATAAAAGTAAACCCTCCATTCACAGCAACATTCTGGTAAATCTTTTCTGAATACTCTCCAGCTTAATAATAGCCCTCTTATAGCAGTTAGCTCAAGTCTCAACTTGTTTGTTGTGGCTTGTTCCAAATCTTTTGATAAGCAAATCTAATGAAATTCTATTGAAGTCAGTGTTAAAATTTTCAATGCTTTCAACTCAACATGATTTTGGGAAAGTTTGCTGAACTTCCACTATAGTTTTTGAGAAGGAGAGCTCTCTGACATCAGCCCTAAATGGTCTAACTCCAATTTTAAGGTCATACACACTTCTTCTAGATTCTCACATGAAAAGAAATATTTTCTTACTATCTGCCCCAACAGATCATTTTACACACTGCAATTAAATCATCCTCCATTTTATGTTTGAAGGAATTCAAATCTGCTTCATGTAATCTGTTCTCATTTTTAACTCCAGTATCTCCATTATTAATTTGGTGAATTTTGTGCTGCATCTCTTGCAAGACAAACAGCCAATATATTCTTGCTGTGATATGATGTCTCAGACTAAATGCAGAAATCCCGATGTTGGCTATGCAAATTTTTATATAATCATGGTCCTCTTAACCTAAAGCCATATTCCATTAGCTTGTGGAAATTTCAAAGATTTGGGCCTATTCACTTGCCTTTAATGACTTTTTTATTTGTTCCATCATTTACACAATACTTTAATGTGTTTTTAAAAGTCAAATAACACCATCGTAGCTGGTATCCTGTCACCAAGTCACCCTTTATTTATATGTGACCAGCTAACTTAGAGCCAGTGTAGTGAGAGTCCTTTTTTTTTCTTTTTTTTTCTTTTTCTTTTCCTTTACCCCATACTACTGCCTGACAGTGGTAGTGCTTACTTTTCCCCAGCATCCATGAGCCGGTGTCAGAGACACAGTGAAAAACAAGTGTGTAAATCTTTATTTATTTCCACTACCAGGAAGAAAGGAAACACCTGAGTGGCCAGTGAAAAGCAATGCCTTTCTCAGAGGGCAATGCTGCATGATTAAACAATGAAGGCGAGGGCAGGGATTAAATCAAAATAGAGTTGTAGTGGGAAGAAATCTGGTTTATATCTGTCAGCCACAGGTCCCTGATTGTCCCAGGTCAATAGCCTCAATCCGGGATCACGTTCTTCATGAGATCCACCTGGTCCTCGTTCCACTCAGCTTTTGAGGTGCGAAGTATTGAAAATATTCGCATACTTTCGGCTTTTAAATACTTACTTCCTGAAATTTTGCTTGCATTATGTTCTGGCAGTCAGCCCTAATAACAAGGTAGCAGAGTTCATTGACAGAAATAATTATCCTTTCTCACCATTGCTGGGAACAATAGTTGGGGAACAGTTGTGATATTTGAACAGACTGTTTCCATTCTAATTGCAATTTCCTTTGACCAGAAAGGAGAAATTTTGATTTCAAGTTTCTGTAAGAGGAGGTAACTACAATTTTCCTGAATACTAGTAAAACCATCTTAGAATGCAATGCATCATTAGCCATGGCGACTTACTGGCTTTTGGAGTTTGCAATGCCAGGTTAATGTCAAGTTCTTTACCCTTCATTATGTGCTATTTTAAATGTTTGATGCATTTTGATTCATGAAATAGTTTGCAGTTTACGAACCATAGTTGAAGTTCTCAAATGTTCAGAAAAATAGCACTTGGGGAAAGAATATTCTGTTGAAAACCAATTGTCTGCTTTCTGTTTCATGTCTTCTGCTTTTCCTTGACTTTGAACAGTGAAGCACAGTATTCAGCTATCATTGAAATGACACTAATATATTCAATTGTGGCAATGGATGCAATATGATGAGAGTTCCAAGATGCTAAAGATTTGCTGTTATTTGCTAAGTGAATTTCTAATAGGTCTCCTCAGTACTAAGAAATTATAGACTATTATCAGAGTTAGGGGTCCTCAGATTTTCCTGGTGATTTATGTTCAGTGCATTTTGTTTCTACATTGCTGTTAATTCAAGGAAACTTCTTTGGCTGAGCTGAATTGGAATCACACAAAACAGAAGGAGGCCAATTAGCTCTCTCGTGTTTGTAACAGCTCACTGATTGAGTTATCAAATTAATCCTACGCCCCTTGCAAATAGCTTTGTGAATGTTTTGTTTATAATTATACATCAAATTTCATTTTGACAGCACTGTACAAAAGAAGCAAGGGTGATTTGGGGAGTAAAAAACTTCTTCACACAATGGGTATGGAAATGGGTGGGTTCGACTGAAGTATTCAAAAGGGCATTGGAAGATTATTTGGTCAAAAAAAACCCGATATGGTGTAAAGGCAGGAGATTGGGCATGAGTAATAGAATCAGTGCAGGCATGATGGACTGAATGGCTTTCTCTGTGCCATAACAATTCCATGACCCTGTGATTATGTGCTAGGTGTGGTTGAATCTGTGCCAATTGTCGAACAGCTTGCATTCCAGACCGTAAAAACTCACCTGCATTCCTCATTTGTCTATAACCAAATAAAAACTAGGATGAAGCAGACAGAAAATTTAAATTACACCTCTAATGTCAAATGCATTGTAATTATGCACAGCAAGGAACAGAAAAGTAGGAGGGTTCACCAAGCTATGAACCCATTGGACAGAAGATAAGCATTTAAAGTTTTCTAATTGTTGATGCCAAGCCAAAACATTCCAAAAGGAATCGAACTTCCCTCTCTCTACACATTGCCTTGTATTTGTTCCAGAAGAAAACCATCAGAATTTAACTACTCATTTTCCAGGTAAGGTTGGAGTGAACAAGATTTGTGTAATTAATTTCTTCACAAATACCTTTTTTTTATTTTAAATGATAATTACAGCTGCCACTAACTAAAGCAATTAACAAAATGGGGTGTCTCAGCAAACTTCATTGTAACGATATTTCTGATCATTCAGAAGCTTGAAAAACTTTTGACTGACTTTTGATATAAAAAGTGTATGAAAATGACTTCAGTTGTTCTGCTGTTCTTGCTGTCAGTCTAAAATGATTGAATCATGTCTAAAGTGATTTAATAAGAAAACGTGAACTTACAGGACTAAAATGTTGCAAGGAAGCTCTTGATTGTTATTGAAATATCAAATCGTATTATCCTGTCAGGGAACTAATCCAATTATAACAGGGAAAATCTATTTTTTTTATTACTTAAAATACAATGCCAAGACTTCTTCAAATATAATTCAGCCACGGTCTTTTGATGGTTTAGCTAGAATAGAACTGTTTTATAGAATCTTGTTTGCTATTCAAAACTCCATTTCAGAAAGCTCACCATTGTAGGTGTTAGGTCAGCCTGACTGAGGTTTCCACCACAGCATGCTGACTCTCCAAAATCCATTATATATATGTTTTGGACTTGCAAATGCTGCGAATGTACTATCCTGAAGTTTTAGATCTGATCTTTTATCCAAGCTAATGAAAGGCCATTTCAACCAGAAGCATTAACTTTGTTTCTCTCCACAGATGTTGCCTGGGTTTTTCCACTGTTTTACCTTGGATGTTAGAAACTAACTCAGTGTACTCTGGAAATTGAACTGAAGGCTGAGAAGTTTGCATTAGTCTGTTGCACACAGAGCAGAATCTTTAACAGATGATCAACACTGGAACCAGATAAAAATATTTATCTTTATTTCCTACAGATTAAATAAGTTTTGCTTTTAACTCCACTGTTCACATGATGACCTCTGAACTGAGCAATAAAATGAAAGAGAATCAAATACAGGAACCTCCGCAGCCAAGAATGCCAGACCTTCCATCACGCTGCACCTGGAGTCTGGGGATGGCACCATCCAAATCTCCACACACTCAAGATCAGCTGTAGGTATTACATATGCTTCAGCGAAGTAGCTTCACAGCAGCAAGACCACATGTCATTGAAGAGAAAGTGAGGTCTGCAGATGCTGGAGATCAGAGATGAAAATGTGTTGCTGGAAAAGCGCAGCAGGTCAAACAGCATCCAAGGAACAGGAAATTCGACATTCCTGAAGAAGGGCTTATGCCCGAAACGTCGAATTTCCTGTTCCTTGGATGCTGCCTGACCTGCTGCACTTTTCCAGCAACACATTTTCAGCACGTGTCATTGAAATCGTGTAACAAGTAGCTTTACTTTCTAAGTCATAGAGAGACGTATAGCACGGAAACAGATGCTTTGGTCCAACTTGTCCATGCCGACCAGGAATCTTAAATTAATCGAGTCCCATTTGCCAGCACTTGCCCCATGTCCCTCTAAACCCTTGCTATTCAGATACCCATATAGATGCCTTTTAAATGTTGTAATTTTACCAGCCTCTACCACTTCTCCTGGCGGCTCATTCCATACATGCAAAACCCTTTGTGTGAAAAATATTGCCCCTTTAGTCCCTTTTATATCTTTCCCCTCTCACCCTAAACCTATGTCCTCTAGTTCTGGACCACCCCCCCAGGGTAAAAAAGATCCTTGTCTATTTATCCTATCCATGCCCCTCATGATTTTATAAGTCCCTATAAGGTCGCCTGTCAGCCTCTGACGCTCTGTGAAAACAGCCCCAGCCTATTCAGCCTCTCCCTCTCATTCAATCCTCCAATCCTCACAACATCCTTGTAAATCTTTTCTGAACCTTTTAAAGTTTCACAACATTCTTCCAATAAAAAGGAGACCAGAGTTGCAAGTAATATTTCAAAAATGGCCTAACTAATGTCCGGTACAGCCAGAACATCACCTCCCAACTCCTATACTCAGTGCTCTGACCACTAAAGGAAAGCATACCAAATGTCTTCTTCACTATCCTATCTACCTGCGACTCTACTTTCAAGTAGCTATGAACCTGCACTCCAAGATCTCTTTGTTCAGTAACACTCCTTACCATTAAGTGTATAAGTCCTGCTCTAAATTGCTTTTCCCAAATGCAGCACCTTACATTTATCTAAATTAAACTCCATCTGCCAATTCTCAGCCCATCTGCCCACCTGATCAAGATCCCAACAAAACCAAGTATCTTTGTTTAGTCGAAGCTCTTTTGGGGATCACATTTAGTACACCCACTTATTTTGTGTGAGTGCAATGGATTCTCTTCATAGCATTAAAGTCCAACTTCACTCAACATACCTGCACAAGTGAAGGTCACAGACTGAACTATTCTGGTGTAATTCTCTGTTTGTTCAACTAACTCCTCTGAGTAAGAATGTAATGCATTATCAATACCAGTTTCAGCAAATGGAATCTTCACAAAATCTAACAGAGTATACACAATCGATTTCAATTAATTGTAATCTAATCAAGGTCCTGTAAACATAAGCTAGAGTCAGCTGAATGGTTTGTAGTTAACTGATTTCATTAACTGAAATCCAAAGGACTGGATTTAACAATTACTTGCCAGAGTGTTTGAAGGTGGGAGGCTTGTTAAATCCAGTATTCAGCTGAATTACAATTATTGTCCACTTAAGGACCTCATTCCTTGGTCACTGGGACTTAACTGGCCTTAGGAAAAGCCTATGCCAATTTGCCAACCTGACAGACTGCTTTGGACCGTTTAGAGGGGCCTTTAAGGTTTAACCTGGTTGTCATCCCCACCAAAATCTTTCGAACCTGAGCCCCCAAGGTCCTTCATTCTCAGCCCTCCTCACAAGGGCTGGCCAGACTGGCCCCAGTCACAACTGTAAAAATAGACTCAGTTCCTGACTCAGTGCAGCACAGGTCTGTCTGAGGTGCTGGAGAGCTTACTAAAGCAGGACATTCTCACCCGGAAGCACAAAAAAAAACCCTCCCACCATATTGTATAATTTATCTCAGTGAAACCGTGTTAACATACTGAACTCGTTGCTTGTCCCATTTTCTTTTACAAAATAGAATTTTTTAAAAATTTGTAGAATTGCCCCAGTTTTATTTATCTTTCCATTCTTGCAGTACTGGAATCACTGGTAAGGCCAACATTTATTGCCCATTCTCCAATCCTCTTCAGTAGATGGTAGCCAAGCTCACTTTTGTGTAATGAATGTGCACTCACACTGCTGCTGGACGGAGTGTTCAGGGATTAAGTAATGGTAATACATGCCCAAGTTAGGAAGGTGATGAACCTAATGAGGAACTTGGAGTTAAGAGTACTTTTGTGTGACTGCTGCACTTGCCTTTCTCAGTGGTATAGGTTGCAGCCCTGGTGGGGTAGTGATAGTGATTTTCTGCAGTGCGTGTTGCACAGATGGCACCTGCTGTGGATACAGTGTGCCAATGAGGGATCAAGTTAATGAAAGATTGCTTTGTTTTAGATGGTATCAAGATTCTTGATTGCAGTTGGATCTGCACTCATCTAGGCATCTGGGGACATGTTCCAGCTTTTCATTTAAATGACACTATAGTTTCATTTGAGTGCTCCTGTGGCTTTTTCTCGTTATTTCTAACAGGCCATCTTTCAGTCTCAGTGTTAATCAGAAATCAAATCTGGACCTTAGCTAAGTAGTACAGTATGTGCTGCATTTAATTTTGGACACGCATTACAGACTTGTTTAGATTGTAACAAAGCATTCTGTTACATTCTACATCTCTTCTTTTGCAGAAAGGATTCAAGCAAGATCTTGCCTAATGTCCTTTATAAAATTGGTAACACTCCCCTAATCCGAATTAATAATATTGCAAAAGAATATGGAATCAAATGTGAGCTATGTAAGTAACACTGAGTGAGATCTCATTATGTTTTCATCCTACACAAATGAGCTCAGGTTTTTGGAAAAACTTGGCGCTTTCAAATAATTATTTTGTGTAGTTGTAGTAGGTAAGCAAAGACTGGACACAAAGGTGAGCCTAGTGCTGTACCTCAGCTGTTAATGATTTGGAGGTACCGGTGTTGGACTGGGGTGTACAAAGTTAAAAGTCACACAGCACTAGGTTATAGTCCAACAGGTTTATTTGGAAGCACTAGCTTTTGGAGCACTGTTCTTCCATCAGGTGGTTATGGTTGTCCACAACCACTTGATGAAGGAGCAACGGTCTGAATGTGAGTGCTTCCAAATAAACCTGTTGGACTATAACCTGGTGTTGTGTGACTTTTAACTTTCAACTGTTTAGGTTGTACTGCAATCATTCCGTTCTAGCATTTTAATGATCGCTATGTTCTTAGTCACTGTAAAATAAGGAAGAAAACTTATACTATATTCAGAACAAAGCTTGAAGATTAACCTCCAATGGTGTGCTAAAGGTTTTTATCTTTTGCAATTTTGTAATACATTTGCAATTTTTTGTCAGTAAATGAAAATGCATCTTTAAGGTCAATGTTCTGTAAAATGAATGCTTTTCTAAATTTATTTTACAAATACTTAGAATAATAATTGCTATTGTATGTACAATGTGAACATTGTTTCATGTTTCTGTTTTTGGCAGACTAATGAAAATGGTCTTGTAGGATTTTAAAAACTCATTTGCAGGATATGAGGGTCAATGGGAAGAGTTTCCAGCATTAATTGGCTATCTCTAATTTCCCTCACAAAGTTGTAGTTAATAGTTTTCTTGAATTGGTTCAGTCCAGAAGATGTAAGTACATGAATAATATTGTTAGAGATGGAGTATTGGACTTTCAAACCAGCAACAGTGAAGGAGCAGTTTTTTAAAAATCATTTTACACATTCATGAGAAGTCTGACTAGGCCAGCATTTATTGCACATCCTTAATGACCTTGGCAAATATGCTGCATCACTATCTTTTTGACCTGCTGATGTCCATGGGGTGTAAGGAAACACAAAATGCTGTTAGAAACAGAGTTTCAGTTCACAATGGTGAGTAACATGGATGGGAATTTAGAGGTGGTGGCATTTCCAAACGCCTGTTGCCCTTTAGGTGGTAGAGCTTGTGAGTTTGGAAGATGTTGTGTAAGGAAGTTTGGCAAGTTGCTGCACTACATTGTACAGATGTCAGACACTGCTACCACTGTGCTCTGATGGTAGAGCTACTGTGGGTTGAAGATGGTAAATAAGCTGCCAGTAATGTGAACTGCTTTGTCCTCAATGGTACCAAGTTTCTTGATTGTTGTTGAGGGTGTAGCCATCCAGGCGAGTTGAGAGTACTCCATCAAATTCCTGAATCATGCCCACGAGAAGGTGTGTATGAGCAATCTGTACCACTGCTCAAATTGCTGTATGACCTCTCTGTACTATTGCTCTAGAAAAGGTAAATTTATTGCCACCATCCTCTTCCAGCTTGAGCATCTGCAAGATTTGCCTAATCCAGTGATGCAGAGGAAAATAGCTTGATAGTCCAATGAAAAGTAGTCTTAAAGAAGATGTTGTTTATTGCATTTTATGAATCAGTTATATTTCAAATGGAACACAATATAAAAATAGAACTGTGTTGCTAAAGCTAAACAAAGCACTAATCAGACCAAAGCTGGAAAACTGAGCAGTTTTGAGCTCCCTATTTAAGCGAAGGGATACTGGCATTGGAAGCAGTTCAAAGAATGTTCATTTTGTTGATACCAGGTTTGGAAGGGATTGTCTTTTGAGGAGAGATTGAGTAGAATTGGCCTGCACTCGTTGGAATAGAGAAGAATGACAAGTAATCCTGTTAAAACATAGAAGCTTGTGAGAGGACTTGTCAGGATAGATGTGGAAAGGTTATTTCCTCTTATAGGAGAATCTAGAACAAAATGGCATAATCTCAGAAGAAGTGGTTGCAAATTAAAGACAGAGATGAGGAGGAATTTCTTCTGAGGGCTGTGGATTGGTGGAATTCTGTAGACAACTGATGAGGCTGGTTTTTAAGTATATTCAAAGCCGAGATATCATTATTTAGTCAGGGTATCATAGGTTAATGGGAAAAGGTAGGAAAATGGAGTTGAGGATTATTAGATCAATCATGATCTCATCGAATAGAAGAACAGTTTTTTTAACAGTGGAGATGAACTCTTTATAGGGTGCAATGAATTTTAATCTTATTTGTCTGGCAAATCTTTCTCATTAATTCATGCACAGGATTTGAGCCAGCATTTATTGACCAGAGGGCAGGTAAGAGTCAACTACATTGTTGTGAATCTGGAGTCTCATGTAGGGCAGACCAGCAGTTACCAAGTAGTGAGAAGAGCAGTGGCCAAACAGCATTAGTGAATCAGAATGACTTTCCGCTCAACAATTGGCAATGGTTTCATGGTAATGATTCCAGATTTAAAATAAAAAAAAGTGTTCAAATTCCACCATCTGCCATGACAGGATTCAAAACCAGGTCCCCATAATGTTACCTGGGTCTCTGGGTTAACAGTCTAGCAATATTATCAGTAGGCCAGTAAATAGGCTGTTTTAGGCTACTTTAGAAATATCTCAAAGCAAAGTTATTCTTAAGAATAACGTTACTACCACCAACTTACACTCTTTAATTCAATACTTGTTCAATATATTCTGTGACTTTTTATTTGCACTCTATCATTTTCAGTGTTTCTACTAAATGTGTGTGTGTGTGTGTGTGTGTGTGTGTGTGTGTGTGTGTGTGTGTGTGTGTGTATGATCAGAAAAATATAATTAGGACCATAACTTTGTTAAGGCTACTTTTTGAACATCTTTTCTAGTGGCAAAATGTGAGTTCTTCAGTGCTGGTGGAAGTATTAAGGACCGCATTGCTTTACGAATGATTGAAGATGCTGAGAAACAAGGGGTTCTGAGATCAGGTGATGTCATCATTGAACCAACCTCTGGTAACACGGGTAAGAATTGTTATAGTATTCGCTGAAAGATTTGAGTCTAAGTGAGTTATGGGAAAAAGGAAGTCAGTGATACCCATTAGGAGGTTCCAGAATAAACTTCAGTGATATATACAGATTCTATTCTAATCTCTGGGTGTTCTGCTAAACTGCAAGATTGCACCAGAGCCCTCCAACACGTTGAAGCGAGTGGAATAGTGTCGAAGAGTGTGGTACTGGAAAAGCACAGCTGGTCAGGCAGCATCCATGGAATAGGAGAGTCTAGGTTTCAGGCATAAGCTCTTCATCAGGAATGAGGCCTCTCTCCTGCTCCTCAGATGCTGCCTGACTGGCTGTGCTTTTCTAGCACCACACTCTTCAACTCTGATCTCCAGGCATCTGCAGTCCTCACTTTCTGCTGGTGGAATAGCAATTGACGTGTGTTGTGCCCACTTCCTGAGAGTTAAATGGGTGCAAAAAGCATATCATAATGGCCTTCCCCAATCTGTACCCAATTGGTCCATCCGTCAAATTCATGAGACCACCTTGCAGCCATCCTGAACAACTTGTGGCGATAACATTCAATGGGTTAAGTATGCTCCTTGTTGAAGCACCATGCTTCCAAAATTTAAAACACAACAGTTAAAGTAATCTGATCCAAATCACTGCTGCAGAAATGTGTTAAATGAGCCCAAAACATGGTGCTTACAAACTCATTGCACTCTGACATCTGTGCTTAAACATTTGCCGACTTCCTGTAATGTTTGCCAGGTGAACTGAAATTACAGATACAATGAAAATAAGACCAGAACTGGAATAGGAACCATTAGTCATGATTTCAAATGTGTAATCTTCCAACTTTGCAATTGGCTCCTGTCCTATGCCACTCAATGCTATTGCCAGAAAGAAACATTGTTGTTAAAGAAAAACAATTGCATTATTACTTTGGTTAGAGATCTAAGATTATGCATGAACACGTTTGCAATACGTTAAATGTTGTTTGCAGCATAGAATTTTGGCGTACATTTCTCTGTATTGAATGAGTTATGCAATTAACTGGAAAATATGAAAAGGGCAGAACTAAGCAGACAAACTTGCAGTGATGGACTTTATACTTTCATTGGGCTTATTTACTTGACAAAGCAATGTTTAAATTATCTCCCGTAGCATAAGAATGGGTAACATTTTTATCTTTTAGGTAACTGAAAGATACAATCAACATTTATTACAGCCTTGGTATCTTAATATATTGCAATTACTGGCACAAATATAATTAGGCTAGCACTGAGGAATTTGATTACAAACCATTGCAAGCTTGCCTCAGCATATCATGCTGCAAGTGGCCTCAGTAAGGTGGAGACACAGACCTTTCTACTGTTAGGCCACATACCATGATTCAGTGATGATTTCGTGAGCATGCCTCTTAAAGGCATATTGCATACTTGCTATGAAACATAAAACTGTAGACTTCACTGTCCTTGCGCAAATCAGTTATAGAAAAGAATGCATTAACGTTCTTGCAGGTAAATCAGAGTCATAGAGATGTACAGCACAGAAACAGACTCTTCGATACAACCTGTCCATGCCGACAAGATATCCCAACACAATCTAGTCTCACCTATTAGCACATGGCCCCTACCCCTCTAAACACTTCCTATTCATATGCCCATCCAGATGCCGCTTAAATGTTTCAATTGTACCAGCCTCCACCATTTCCTCTGGTAGCTCATTCCATACACGTACCACCCTGTCTGTGGAAATGGTTGCCTCTTAGGTCTCTTTTATATCTTTCCCCTCTCTCCCTAAACCTTTGCCCTCTAGTTCTGGATGCCCCTATCCCAGGGAAAAGACTTTGTCTATTTATCCTATCCATGCCCCTCATGATTTTATAAACCTCTATTAGGTCACATCTCAGCCTTCGATGCTCCAGGGAAAACCGCCCCAGCCTATTCAACCTCTCCATGTAACTCAAATCATTAGATTAGAGTGATCAGTCATTTTTTGATGTTGAGTGCTGTTACTTGGCCATAAGTGACTGAATGTATTGCCGTCAACTCATATTTTCACAGGTATTGGTTTAGGCTTGGTGGCTGCTGTGAAAGGATATCGCTGCATTATTGTCATGCCAGAGAAGATGAGCTTAGAGAAGGTAAATGTAAAATTAAGAATCCTTGATTCTGAAAGAAAGCAATGTCCTGATTCAGAAATACCCCACAGTGCAACTTCATTTTATTCCAGTTGCTGCTGCTGGTCAATTATTTTCTGCCCGTATTAACCCTGGGTTCATACGATGACAATCTGAAATGATTTTCTGCAATTCAAGTTGGGTATGGACACTTCTATTTTGTCACATTGCCTCCACAGTTTGGGCTGTGGTCCTCCCTGCTGCTGACTGAATGAGACCACTCGATGATTTACATCATTTTTTTTCCCTCTGTCAGTGTGAGGGAGTCTTCCGTGGATGTACGGTGTTCCTTTCCATTTTATGATCATAGAGGTGATGCAGAAGGCGAGAGTAGTGCAAACGCAAAAAAAAGGTTTATAAGAAGGAAGAATTATATCATATTCTGTCTACCCTACTCCAGTTGATGCAGCTTTTGCCTCTTGTAGGATGTTTTATCTGATGTGGTAATGCGTAATTATATCTGAACCTTAGAAACTAGGTATGGATATTGTGGTATTGAAATACCCAATAAGACATTTATCACAGCTAGCAATTCCATAGTCATTATATTCACAGGTATATCAAGTGTCAAGGTTAACACTAGGTTATTATATTGCAATGGTATAACATACTTTTAAATTGATCCCAGGGCAAGATGGAACTTGAGAAGTTTATATCCCCCACCTTACAGGCTATGACATCAGCATGTCTTTTAAAGGTATGCCGACATACTGACTGCGAAACATTACAAAGCAGTCATCTCCTTAATAATTACAGACAGAGTGACAATACAGAACAGTGGTTGTTTTGTTTTCCTTTATTACATTATAGATATAGGAACTCCTTTTTTATTTATACAGTGAAGAGAATTATTTTTAATATATTTATTTATTCTCATTCTTTCACGAGATGTGGCCACTGCTGGTTAGGTCAGTACTATTTGCCCATTTTATACACAACCCTTTATTAATTTTCTGATATGTGTTATGCTGTATGTATATTCTATAGGGCATTGGAATGGGGTAGACAGAATCTGATGCAACCTTTCCTTTGTAAAAACTTAAAAATCACACAACAACCGGTTAAAGTCCAACAAGTTAATTTGGAAGCACTAGCCTCTTCATTATGTGGCTGTGAGGCAATGCCTTGAAATGTAATGCTTCCAAGTAAATCTGTTGGACTATAATTTGGTGTTGCCTGATTTTTAACGTTGTCCACCCCAGTTCAATACCGGTTCCTCTAAATCATTCTTAAAAACTGTTTGTTTCTCTGCTTTTGCACCACTCTTGTCTTCTGCATCACTTCCTCTATGACCATAATATAGAAAGGAACATCTTACATCCGTGGAAGACTCTCTCACACTGACAGAGGGGGAAAAAAATGATGAAAATCAATAGTGGTCTCATTTTGTTAGCAGCAGGGAGGACCACAGCCCAAACTGTGTATGCAATGTGACAAAATAGAAATGTTTGCAAGAGCAAAATTGTCAGCAACAGAAAAGTGAGTAGAATTGCATGCAATTTTCTGGGCATCACAATCCACCACTGATGTTCAGTAGCGGCAGTGTATACTGTCTAGCAGATGCACTGCAGAGAATTGACCAAAATTCCTTAGACAGCACAATCAAAAGTCAGGACCACTACCATCTAGAAGGACAAGGATAGAAGATACTTTTGAAAAACGATTGATGTGAGACAAATCATATTTCTTGCTAGACTGTAGCGAGTTGCCAAGTAAGTAGGATTCTAGCTTGTTAAACACCGTATTAATGCCACAACTTGCCTCATTAATATTTAGCTTCCTATCTTATGAATGTGTTAAACAAACTAGATGCTGAGAAATGTTGACATGGAAATTGGAGTAGGTACTAGGTGTTTTCAGCTCACCATTTGCTCCAAAGGATCTCCCATGTTGCTTAGGCACAAACAATATGTCAGACCATGATCTGCAGCTATCATATCCAGTTCTCTGAGTGATATACAACCAAGAAATGGTCAAGGTGGGTGAGGTTTGCTTCTGTGTTACATTGTGCGGGATCCATGGAGAAGTGCAGCATCTCATTTATGCTGGATGTTAGGATGTTGAAGGCATAAGCAAATGAGGCGTGCATTTGCTTTTAAAAACTCCAGCTATGTTTGCATTCGCAAACATTTCTTCTCATGTATACAGAGTGAGCACGATTATGTGTTAAATGTTAGTCAAAAGAGATTCCACCATGCCTTTGATGCTAGCCAAACTCATTTGGCATTTCAGTGACTCGGGCGTTAATGGCTTTAACTGTTTATTCACTCATGGGACATGGGCATCACTGGTTAACCAGTAATTATTGTTTGTTCCAAGTTACCGTTGAGAAGGTGGTGGGTGAGCTGTCTTCTTGAACTGCTGCAGCCCCTATAAGTATACGGAAAATATCATTAAGGAGCGACTTCCAGAAATTTCACCCAGCAATATATTTACAAGTCACAACACTGAGAGGGCAACTTGGTGTTTCCATTTACCTGCTGTCCTTGTCCTTCTAAATGGAAATGGTCATGGGTTTGGAAGATATTGACTGGGGATCTTTGGTGAAATACTGCAGTGCACCTTGTTGTTTTCCTGCTGAGCATTTCTGGGGTAGATAATGGATGTTTTGATGTGGTGCCAATTAAGCAGACTGCTTTGTCCCCTCTGACCTATCATCGCCATCCCCAACCCCATTCACCTATTGTACTCTTTGCTACCTTCCCCCACCCTCCTCTCTGACCTATCACCTCCATCTCCACCTGATTCGCCTATTGTACTCTTTATTACCTTCTCCCCAGCACCCCCCAACCCCCAAACACACACACACACACACACACACACACTTTTATCTCTCCACCCTGGAGGCTCCCTGCTTCTATTCCTGATGAAGGGCTTTTGCTGGAAACGTTGATTTTTCTGCTCCTCAGATGCTGCCTGACCTGCTGTGCTTTTCCAGCACCACTCTGATCTAAACTCTGGTTTCCAGCATCTGCAGTCCTCATCTTTTGCCCTGGACGATGTTAAACTTCTTTAGTGTTGTTGAAACTGCACCCATCCAGGAAAATGGGGAGTATCCCATCACACTCTTCACCTCTGCCTTGGAGATGGTAGACAGATTTTGTGGAGTCAGAAGGTGAATTACCCCTCGGAGTATTTCTAGCCTCTGACCTGTTCTTGTAGCCACTGTGTTTATGTGGTCAGTCCAGTTGAGATTCTGGCCAATGATAACCTACAAGATGGTGATAGTACAGGAATCAGTGATGGTAACACCATTGAATGTCACGGTGGTTTGATTGCCTCTTATTGGAGATGGTCATTGCCTGCCATTTGTGTGGAGTGAATTCTACTTGCCACTTGATAGACCAAGCTGGATATTGTCCAGATCTTTTGCACTTGAACATCCTTCAGTATCTGAGGAGTCATGAATGGTGCTCAACTTTGTGATAACCATTGGTGAACATCCCCACTTCTAATCTTATGATCGACGGAAGGTCATTGATAAATGGTTGGGCCTAGGACACTATCCTGAGGAGCTTCTGCAGAGATGTCTTAGAGCTGAGATGACTGACCTCCAACAAGCATATTCTTATGTGCCAGGTATGATTAGATTTTATTTGATTTGATTTATTACTGTCACAGGTACTTAGATAAAGTGAAAAGTTTTGTCTTGCACACAGTACAGGCAGATTGTACCATACAATGTACATAAGGGCAATAGAACAAAGTGAGGAATACAATGTTAAGGCTGCAGAGAAGATACACAAAGAGCGAGATCAACATTAAAACTGAAATTTTAGAGATCCATTCACAAGTCTAATAGCAGCAGGGAAGAAGCTGTTCTTGAATCTGTTGGTGCAAGTGTTTAAGATTTTGTATCTTCTACCCAATGGAAGAGTTTGGAAGAGATTATAACTTGGGTGGGAGGGGTCTTTGATAATGTTGGCTGCCTTCCTGAGGCAATGAGGAGTATAAATGGAGTCAATAGGTGATGTGTGATGGACTGGGCTGTGTTCACAACTTTCTGTAGCTTTTTACGGTCCTGAGCAGAGCTGCTGCCATACCAAACTATGATACACCTGGATAGAATACTTTCTATGGTGAATCTATAAAAATTGATATCAGTTTTTATTGATATGCTGAATTTCTTTACTGTCCTGAGGAAATAGAGGCGTTGTTGTATTTCCTGGACTATTACATCAATGTGGATAGACCAGGACAAATCGTTGGTGACTGTCCTATGAGCTTGACACTTTCAATCATCTCAACCTCAGCTCCATTGATGTAGGTAGGGGCATCCCATCCACCTCATTTTCTGAAGTCAATGTCCATCTCTTTCATTTTGCAGACATTTAGGAGAAGATTGCTATCTTTTCACCATGCCACCAAGCACTTTATCTCTTTCCTGTATTCTGTCTTGTCCTTGTTTGAAATCCAGCCTACAATGATTGTGTCATCATCAAACCTGTTGGAATTAGGGCAAAATTTGGCCACACAGTCATAACTGTACAGGAAATATAGTCAGAGGCTCAGTATGCAGTGTTCTTGCATGCCGGTGTTGAGGGTTGTTGTGGAGGAGGTAGGAGGTGGAGTTGCCTATTCTCACTGATCACGGTCTATGGGTCAGGAAGTCGAAGATCCAGCTGTGCATGTGCGTGTGTGTGTGTGTGTGTGGGGGGGGGGGGGGGGGGGGGGGGGGAGCAGGGGGGGAGGGGAGTAACTGAGACCTAGGCCTAGGCCTCAGAGTTTGGAGATTAGTTTAGGTGGAATTAAAGCTTTAATCAGAGTGGGAGCCTGACATAGGTATCCCTGTTCTCCAGATGTTCCAAGGATGTGTGTAGAGCCAAGAAGGTGGGATCTGCGTTGTGACAGTGCATGAATTTCAAGGCAACAAGGCAGATTGAGTAGATAGTATTGATGTGAGCCATGACTAATCTCTCAAAGCACTGCATAATTATGTAGATCAGAGCCACTGGGTGGTAGTCATTTAAGCTGGTATGTACAGGATCTGAGTGCATGCCTGGGGATTCCATCTGAGCCAGTCATTTTCCATGAGTTCACTCTCAAAAAGGCCGATCTAACGGCTGACTGAGGGAACAGGTGCTGTTGAGACAGATGGCATTGTTTCACTGACCTTCTGTAAAATGGATTGAGTACATTAGGGAAGGATATATTTTATTACCTATTCTGCTCTGCTTTACTTTGTAGTCCATTATATCATGTAGGCCTTGCCACAAACGATGGGTGTCCTTGCGGTTAGTTAGAGTCTCTAGTTTAGTGACATTATAGAGACACCAAGAGACAGAGGCCACATGACTCCAACCAGCAGAGAGGTTGCCACCTTGATACCCATTGATTCCAGTTTCACAAGGGGTCTTTGATGCCATGCTTGGTCGAATGCAGCCCGAATGTTCACGGGCTATCACTTTCACCTCACCTTTGAAATTCAATGCTTTCGTCCATGTGTGAACTAAGACTGTAATGAGGTCAGGAGCTGAGTAGCCCTGGTGAAACAAAGTGGGCGTTACTCAGCAGACTATTGCTGAGCGGGTGCTGCTTGATAGCATTGTTGATGACACCTTGATGACACCTTCCATCACTTTACTGCTGATTGAGAGTAGACTGATGGGGTAGTAATTAGTCGGGTTGGATTTGTCCTGCTTTTCATGTGCAAAACTTACCTGGACAATTTTCCACATTGTTAGGTGGATGCCACTATTGTAACTGTGCTGGAACAGCTTGGCTTGGGAAGCAGCAAGTTCTGAAGAACAAGTCTTCAGTACTATTGCCGAAATGTTGACAGGACCCATAGCCTTTGCAATATACAGTGCCTTCAATCATTTTGTTGGCCAAAAAGATCGAATGAAGTTGAAAGAAATTGATCTTGAGGTGGAAAGCCAGCAGTATTTTCTTGCCCCATTGTTTTGCCAAAAGTAAATATTTGCTCAAATTGGATGCTGACAGCACACACAAATTGCAATTTACTTCTTATGAATGTTTGAGTCTGTTTCTACTGCTGTTATTCTTCAATGTTGTATTGTTTATCAACTATTTCCATTTTTTTGTCCGTTTTTTGTTACAGGTCAATGTGTTAAAAGCCTTGGGAGTTGAAGTGGTGAGGACACCAAACACTGCAAATCTCAATAGCCCTGACTCTCATATTGGAATGGCCTGGAAACTGAAGAGCGAGATTCCAAACTCTCATGTGTTTGATCAGGTGAAATCACTTGTCAATGTAACTTATGTAAATTTCTTGCATCCATCAGATCACACGGAAATATTGTGCAATATATGCATTTTGTAAAAATGCATCAAGCAGAAATTCAATTCCTTCCTGGAATGTGCAGAATGATGGCAGTGGAAGTCTTGAGGGATCAAGCTATTTGACTTTAAATGAAGAATAGTGAAAATTTCAGAGAACTTCAACTAGATCCTTGAAATTTTCCCTTACGATACCCCAAAAACTTGTAAGACTTGTCTATAAATCTATTATTTTGCTTTAAATGGAAACATTAATGCCAATATTTATTTTATCCTCAGTATCAAAATGCTAGCAATCCATTAGCACATTATGACATCACTGCAGAAGAAATTCTGGATCAATGTGAAGGTAATAATTTCTTTAGAGAACCTATTCCTTATTTGCCTCAACATCCATGAAGCACAGACTGTCCCTATGGCATTGTGCGTGTAATATTGACTGAACCGATTCCACCATGAGATAGTATTCTAGTTTTGAATTAAAAACATAAATGATCATATAGTTCCTGAGTCGACAGAGCTCTTTACACTCCTTTCCCCCATCAAACCTGAGGTTGATTGTGATTTAGGATCAAGTTGCAGGAGTAATCAGTTGATTCAGTTGTACACAGGGTTCTTATTTTCTAAACTTGCATTCACCTGGAAGATTCACATTTTAAAAATACATTTAAGGGGTTGGGGAGCTGCTGTCTAAGGCAGGATTCATTGCTCAACCCTAAATGTCCTGAAGAAAGTGGTAGTGATCTGCCTTCATAAATTGCTGCAGGCTTGAAGTATAAGGAGACACAGCCAGTGTTAGATTGCTTCAGGATTTTGACTCGACCACAGTGAAGGAGATTCTAACTCCATATTGTGAGAAAGGTGTATTTGCAGATTATGGTTCTCCCATGCATCTGTTATCATTGTCCTTCTAGGCAGTAAAGGTCTTGGATTTGGAAGGTGTTGCTGGAAGAACCTTGGTGTGTTACTGCAGTGCACCTTATAGATTGTGCGCACTGCAGCCATTATGCATAGCAGTACTGGGAATTTCTGCCAGCAGTGGCAGCTGGCATGACAATCCAGTGGGCTTCTTGACCCTGGATGGTGAGAACAATCTTGAACAGGATGCTTTAATTTTGGGCCTTAACATTTTACCTTTGACTGTGGTAGGTAGCTACACAGCAAATTGTATTTCACCTTCCAGATGTCTTCAATAGTGCTATCAGCTGAGCAATAACCTGCTCACTGGTGCCCAGTTTGCATTTTGCTGGAACTACTCAGCTCCTGACCTCATTAACAGCCATTGTACAAATGTGGACAAAAGCGCTGAATTTCAGAAGTTCAGTGAAAGTGACGGTCATGAACATCAAGGTTGCATTCGACCAAGTGTGGCATCAAGGAGCCCTAGCAAAACTCTATTCAATGGGCATCAAGGGGGCAAATTCTCTGCTGGCTAGAGGCATACCTGGCACATCAGAAAATGGTTGCGGTTATTGGCAGTCATTCATCTAAGCTATAGGACATTTCTACAGAAGTTCCTCAAGGTAGTGTCCTAGGCCCAACCACCTTCAGCTGCTTCATCAATAACCATTCGTCTATCATAAGGTGAGAAATATGAATGTGCAATTATTGATAAACAATGTCCAGCACCCATTCACAATTCCTGAGATACTGAAGCAGTCCAGTTTCAAATGCAACAAGGCCCGGACAATATCCAGGCTTGGGCTGACAAAGGCAAGGCAAAAGTGAGGACTGCAGATGCTGGAAACCAGAGTTTAGATCAGAGTGGTGCTGGAAAAGCACAGCAGGTCAGACAGCATCCGAGGAGCAGAAAAATCAACGTTTCCGGCAAAAGTCCTTCATCAGGGCCTTCATTCCTGATGAAGGGCTTTTGCCTGAAATGCTGATTTTCCTGCTCTTTCGATGCTGCCTGACCTGCTATGCTTTTCCAGCACCACCCTGACAAAGGCAAGTAACATTTGCGCTACACAAATGACAGACAATGACCATCTTGAATAGGAGATAATCTAACCACTACCACTTGACATTTGAAGGTGTTAAAGGTGTTACCATCACTGAATCCCCCACTATCAACATTCTGCAGGTTACCAATGATCAAAGATTCATCACAAAGACCATCACTGGGTCAAAATCATGGAATTCCCTCCCTTAGGGCCTTATGGGTTTACTTACAGCCCATGGACTGCAACGGTTCAAGAAGGCAGCTCACTGCTACATTCTCAAGGTCAACTAGGAAGGGCAATAAATGCTGGCCAGCCAGTGACACCCATGTCCTACAGGAAAATATAAACGTAATCCTCTGGATTTATCTCTGTAACCCAGAATGATTTTTCCTATTCGAGTATTGTACTCGAATAATATACCAGCACTTACAAGCACTGAAGTCACTGAATACATGAATGGCACCCAACTCAAAGTCTCTGTTGTTGTCACTGTCTTTGAGCTGCCATGTCAAATACTTTCCTAGTTTACCATCATGCGTTGCATGAGTAATACTTCCCTACGGTTCAGTGTCAGAAAAACTGAACTGCTCCTACTTGTTCTTGCTACACGCATATCTCCATTCATAATGCTACAAATATTGTCTCGATCTTTGCTCTGATCTAATCTCTGTTTTGTCACATTATTCTGTTCAAAGCTGTGTATAGAATATGCATACCATATTTGGGGATTCCTGAAGCAGGGCTTATGCCCGAAACATCGATTCTCGTGCTCCTTGGATGCTGCCTGACCTGCTGCGCTTTTCCAGCAACACATTTTTCATACCATATTTGGGGGTCTAATACAAATTCAGGAACATTTGCCAGTCACACCTATATGCTTTTTATAAAGATTTATATCCATAACTGCAGGCACATTTTGAAGTTCCAAATTCAGAAGCAAGGTCACTAGACCTGAAACATTGACTCTGATCGGAAAGATGTTGTGAAACTTGAAAGGGTTCAGAAAAGATTTACAAGGATGTTGCCAGGGTTGAGGATTTGAGCTACAGAGAGAGGCTAAACAGGCTGGGGCTGTTTTCCCTGGAGCGTCGGAGGCTGAGGGGTGACCTTGTCGAGGTTTACAAAATTATGAGGAGCATGAATAGGGTAGAGGGAGTCCAGAACTAAAGGGCATAGGTTTAGGGTGAGAGGGGAAAGATATAAAAGTGACCTAAGAGGCAACTTTTTCACACAGAGGGTGGTATGTGTATGGAATGAGCTGCCAGAGGAAGTGGTGGAGGCTGGTACAATTGCAACATTTAAGAGGCATTTGGATGGGTATATGGATAGGAAGGGTTTGGAGGGATATGGGCCGGGTGCTGGCAGGTGGGACTAGATTGTGTTGGGATATCTGGTCGGCATGGACAGGTTGGACCGAAGGGTCTGTTTCTATACTGCACATCTCTATGACTCTAACTGTGTATGCTGGAAATCAGAAACAAAATCAGTAATGACTGGATACATTAAGTAAGTCTGGTAGCATTTGTGGAGAGAAAACAGGGGCAACATTTCAGATCCAGTGACCCTTCTTCAGAATTGAAGAACTAGTCAGCCTGAAACTTAACCCATTTATTTATTGACTAGCTTTTGCTTTGCTCTTTGTTCCCATCTCATCAACTTCAAGAACTTGACCTTGCTCTTAAGGCACTGTACAATCTTGCTCCAATTTATCTACTCTAGCCATATTCCAGTCCAAACCCTCTATCCCTTTAACATTGGGTGATCCTCCATCTTTTCTAATCCACTAATTCACCAGACCCCAGCCTCGAGAAATGTCTTCCAAAATCATTTTGTTTTTCTGCCTTGTGTCATGCTTCCAAATTGCCTTCCAAACACCAAACATGGATCATGATCTTTCCACATTCTTACCCTTTACTCATTTATAATCCACCACATGTTTACAGCTGTTAAATAATTTAAGTTAATGCAGTTAGATTTTGCTCTCCTGTGAATTACCTGTCTGTTAGCATATGGCGTGTTACTCTGGAATAATATACAAATCTAACCTTGCTAAGCATGACCGCTTGCTGTAAATAATCTTGTAATTAATTTCATATTCAAGCTGCAACACACTACTGGAAGACAAAAGGTTCATTTCTAATGGAATATTTAGTTTAATTGTAATTTAATCATTCGAGAGTAAGTTTTTGTTTTGCTTTTTTTTATTTCCATAGGACAAGTTGATGTTGTGGTGATGGGTGCTGGAACTGGTGGTACCATCACTGGCATAGCAAGAAAATTCAAGGAAAAATGTCCCAACTGTGAGGTATTCCATCTTATATGGAGTAAATAAATGTTGATGAGTAAAGCCGTCGAGCTAAAATTGAAATGTTCTTCAAGGTGAAAATAGTGACTTCTTGTTGATTTGAAGGCGTAAAGGTAATTGTGCTGATTTAATTAAAGTTCAGCTCTGTTTGTCAATGAGCTATAAATAATAATGTTACAGCATTCATTTCAATTTATTGAGGAACTGAAACTAGCAATCTGGTTAACTATGCATGAAAACAAGACAGTTAATTTTAACATTTGGAGATTTAAGTTCCTTTTATTTAATGCTCAGCTATAAGATAGCACCTAGACCAGAAAAATGGAACATACTTGTGTTTATTTTATTGGATCTTTGATCACATGCCTCATATTGGCAGTTGTCAATTTGTTGCAATTTTCTGAGATTGAGAAACAGCAATTTTGTTACAATACGTTAGTTAATTAGGCAACAAAACGAAATATAAGAACTGTGACTGATGAGAATGATGTATGAAATGTGAAGTCTTTCTGTAAAATGGAAGAGCAGAGGCGGTTCTCTTTCATGCCCCAGATACTTTGTGGTCTTTTGTGAGAATCTTTGGTAGTAACTGTCTTTGCTGTTCCCATCGGCTGATGTGGAGGTTTTCCTGGTCTTCTCCCAAGGTGGTGGTGGTTTGTCCTGCCCCCATCCCCATAGATGTCATGTTCAAACCTATCTTGCCCCACCCACCCTTTTTTGACATACCTTTATTTTGGAGATTGGCCATCTGTACCATGCCATTTACCTTCCTAAAGTCCTGCCTACCTTCCTGATGAAGAGCTTATGCTTGAAATGTCAACTCACCTTCTCCTCGGATGCTGCCTGACTGGCTGTGCTTTTCCAGTACCACACGTTTTGACTCTGATCTCCAGCATTAGCAGTCCTGACTTTCTCCTAAAGTCTTTTATCTAATGATCATGATGCCGGGATGACCATTTGCCCACTTCCATTTGAAGGCTGGATTTCATTCCGTCTTAGAACAAAATATTCTTATTTTCAGTAAGATGCGCTCATTATAGGGTAATGTGATAGCTGATGAATCATCTGTTTATACATGTACAGAGCTAGTTATTACAACAACAGTTAAGTGAGGTTTCATGTTACACAGAAGATACCAAACATGAAATACTGACTGAACACAGGTCTAAAGGGGACCTCAGTTTCAACATTTAAAAGCAACATCAAAAGAGTCCCAGGAATGATTAGTAGGGGTAGATGATACTCAGTTAAGCACGTCTCCACTCTAAGCTCCTACCATATGACTAATGCATTAATTTTACATTGATTATTCTTTGATTCTTCTGGATGAACCTGCCAAAATTGCATTGCTTTTATACTTTGATTCAATGCTATCACAATGATGTGTGGTCTGTTACCAAACTCTCTTGCCTGTAAATTATTTCTCTTGCTGTTTCATATTACTTATCTTGACTGCGATGGTAGAGATCTGAGCTACCAACTCAGCACTTAATGGCAGTCACCTCACATAAAACTCTACAGCACATTGGTACAAACCATATAGTATAATGGAAGACCAAAATGCAATAAACTCTATCAATTTTGACTGAGAATGAACTAATTTATTTCCAACGTAGGAACTAAAGAAAGACCATCTTACTCCAGCAGTTTGCTACAATTCAGTTTACATTTTATTCAAAACCAAAAAAAAATTTCCAATCTGGAAAATGTAATTGATTTTCTTTACCCTTATCAGATCATTGCTGTTGACCCTGAAGGTTCAACTATGGCTGAACCAGAAGAACTGAACTTTCCAGACCAGATTTCATATGAAGTGGAAGGAATTGGCCATAGATTTATACCGACCGTACTGGACAGAAAAGTATGTCCTTGCATTCCACATACCGGGTATAATTACTTCAAGATCTCACTACTCCTAATGCATCAGAAAATAAGGACAAAGTGATAGGCTGTTTTCAACTTGACACTTGGTTAAAAAATTGTAATATTCCAGGCTGATTTTACTATAAAATGCTATATATTTGCAAATAACTCAAATTATTTTCAGTAATGATGAGCTTTCTTGTTTCTGCTCGAAATGTATATCCTAGAAATCATATATAACATATATTCTTTCAATAGGCAGCAAATGTGATTCATTTGAGATCCAAAAAGTTAGAAAATTTGGAAGAGTGCAATGTAAATAAATAAGAAAAAAAACTATTTAACTAAACAAGTCTGCTCCTTCTAACATATGACATCTCATCCTGTTTTGAAAAATGCACTATTTCTTATAGAGCAGTTGGCAATTTCTTCCATAACCTTTGCTTTTACTTTGTATGGGGATTTCATGATGTTAACTTTTGCTACTCTTTTCTTTGAGAAAAAAACTGACTTTTTGTGCACCTTATTAGCATGGGATAGGTAGACATGAAACCTGCATGCAGTACTTTCCCTGTTCAACCATAGCAGATACCTTAAGGTTACAATAAAGTGCAAACTATATCCTTTATTTTAAGTTAAGTGCTTCTGACAGAAAATTGTCGTCAATTTTTTATAGAACTGGCTAGACTGAACAGCTAACAATTTTTTCATTTGATCTTTAGCTTAATTCTTCAAAACCATATTGTCCACTGTAACAAAACTGTTCTTTTTCAAACAGGTGATTGACAAATGGCTGAAGACTAATGATGAGGAAAGTTTTGCAATGGCTCGGATGTTGATCAAAAAGGAAGGATTGCTGTGTGGTAAACCATGTTTCAGATAGTAGTTACATGATTTTTTTTTTATTTCTGTGAAATGAGATTCACAACATGAGTCTTTTCAGCAGTACCCTCTCCAAAATATTGGTTATATTGAATTGTGGAACTTATTGTTGTTTGAACTTAAAGATATTGGGTAAATTTGCCTAATACGAATGTTCTAAAATTCATTCTAAGCACAGCTGGAAGGCTGGATGATCAATCTCTCATAAGAAGATTTTGTCAAAAAAAAAATTGCCTTGCAATGCCATAAGGGACTTTTGGGCCTTCACAGCATCATGATTTTCTAGCTTTATTCAGTATTTGCGTTGTATTACATACATTCATATCTCAATCTATATAATGCTAAGTAGGAAGTTACCTGATAAGTTATAACAACCATATTTGAAGTTGTTGTAATGGAATAATTGTCATTAACTAAATGGTTCACCAAAGGAGGCATTGGATATGTTGAAATAGGCCATCTGTTGAACCCTTTGAGGAGGCCCCAAAGATGCAATTTATGATTCTGTTCTTTTACAGGTTAAGCCCCATTAGCAATAGAGAATAGTTCAATGTCACTTTAGAATGAGTAAGCCTGTCCTAACAGATAGAAATCAAATGTAGAATAATTAATTCAGAGAAATAGTTTTGGGTTTGAATCCTGGCCATTACAAAATTCAACTAATCACCAAAACAAATTCCGTTTGGCTTTGTAATTGAATAAGTGTTGTTTAGATTTTGGAGAAAATTTTGGAAATCCTGTAAAGGGATTTTTGTGTGCCTACAGTTGTAGAGTCCTTACCTCTGAACCTGGAGGCCTAGTTTCAATTCTTCTCCAGAGATGCAATAATCTCTGAATAGGTTAATTAGTATACATCTTCAATAACCTGCGAATGTTGTAAAATCACCAGTGTGTTATCAGCTTACTGAAGTTCAGCTTGTGATTCTCCACCTCAAAAGTATCTGCTATAATTTATCAGGTGGCTTCCATTTCAGCTTTGCATAAATCCATGTGCTGGGAGAGAACTTTGAGCAATTTGCTCTTCATCTTTACTTTTATTATAAAATTAAATAGACTGAAAAGGGTGCCTCCAATTGTACGCTGACAAATGTAAAGGTTGTATGTCTTATTTCACATCTTTGGTCTGGACCTTTTCTGCGCCTAAGAATTTGCTGCTTCACAGGTTCAGACAGGATTATTTAAATATATTTAAAAGGTGCTGTGCAACATAAAATTAGATGTAAAGTAGTTATTTAAGAGAATGTATTGGTGATCTCTTTTTCTGTCAGTACAATACTGGAAAACCAGAACCAAAAGTTGGTCTTAGTGAGGTAACTGAGGATTTGCAAGTCTTTCTAAACTAAGTCAAATGTTCATTATTTACAAGATTATTGTCTGACAGAAAACTAAGATTTTCAAGATTAGTCTAAATGTTAAAATGCTAAACATTTTTTTCCAAACTAACTAACTATCTTAACTCATCATGATGAAAGACTATTTGGAATACTTGTCTCTAATTTTCAATGCAGTATTAAGAAAATCAGGAAACCCCACTTGAGACACCACTTAAAACCTTATGATGTGGAACTGGTTAAGTGATATCTAATGACATGACGTTGCATGATACCTTTAAATTTGCATTAATTTTGAAAACAGTAATCCTTCCATGCCCAAATTCAAACAATATAAATTAAATAAGCAAAAGCATGTGAATGTAAAAGTGAGAAAGTTCATCTAGCTTACCTCCATCAACTAGTAACATTGGAGGAAATTCAGTGCTGGCTTTGGTACAAAATGGATGGGAATGAATTGGCCTGATTGACTATCCCATTGAGTTCACAATTACTTAATTTGGTGCTTTTCAAGTATGTTACTTTTCTTATCGTTATGTAATTGAATGAAGTAGCCTATAGAATTATTTTATGGGCAATATGAAACAAGATTATTTTGATTGCTGTTAACATTATTTACATTACAAGGTTCAGTACATCCAGAATTGAATTATATTCAAGGAACAGTGCCAATGTTTTCATTTCTTAATCTTGTTAGTATTCATTGGAATCATTGACCCAGATTTTTAATGATGATAAGGTTGTCAGCATTTACTTTCATTACTTGTTTGAAATTGATACCAAATTCTGGAGTCTGCAGTTAAACTGAGAAATTCAGAAGTTGTAGTTAATGTTTCCATGCTTCTCCATAAGGAGCGATTGTCTGCAATTAATTAGAAATTGGTGAGATCTTGCCTGTTTAAATTTTTAGTGATGCTGTTAAAAGAACATTGTAAAAGTTACATCTTCTTCATGAGGTACAATTGGGTTTTCAATGACACACCATGTTAATAATTATTGATGAACAGCCTCAAAAATGTTTTTAAAAATTCCTGAAAATTTACATTTATATTTGTGGAATTTTTTCTCCAATATGATTTCAAAAAGTCAATATTTTCAAAAGTTTCTTTATTTAAAAAGGTTTGTTAATGATATTTCAGCTTGTACATCAATGCCATGACTATGTCCTAATCATTTATTTTACTCTCTGCAAAATGTAGCAATGGGAAGAATAATCAGAACTTTTTACTTACTGTCAGTGAAAATGGTGTAATGTGATTGGCCACTTGTCCTATCTGATGACATCATTGTTACTAGGGTGCAGAAATCTTGCATATTTTGGTGACAGTTTTTTTTAAATAAAATCATAGATGGGGAAATTCATGTCATGGGGCTTGTTAAATCTATACAGGCAGTTGTTTTTAAGGTCAATGGTGAGGACTGTCACTTGCTGAGTGATGGTAATATCCAGCACGCTGTATGAATAACAGCGGCTTGTAAGTAAGCTTTTGTTTCCATTTTGCCTGTTCTTGAGGTGGAAGCTCTGGTAGTGCCATGTGTGCAGCTTTAAGAGTGGCAAAAGATCTGAAAGAAGGACAGCGCTGTGTCGTGATTCTCCCAGATTCTGTTCGAAATTACATGTAAGTCAGTAAATAATGCTGCTTTGCACAACTATCTAACACATTCACATTTGTAAAATACCTGCCCTTTACCTATAGGTCTTGTTGCTGTTCTATACAGCCCCTAGTTCTCCAGCAATGTGGGATTTTATTAGAATTTAATATTGCTCTTCTTTTGTTCAAATTGAAATGTGGTAATAAAGTGACACAAATATCCCACAAGAAATTAAATTCAGGAAGATATTTGACACCATTACATGATATGCATCATTAAGAAGATGTGGCCAAATTATCCAGCAATTGCAACTTGTTTAATTTTCTGAAAACTAACTGAGTATTTATCTTTATTTGTTCTTTAACTTGCACTGATTTAGGTCAAAATTTCTTAGTGATGATTGGATGGAAGAGAAAGGGTTCCTGCATGCAGACAGTGACCAAAAAAGGTAAATACACAAAGTTGGCTGATTAATTCTCCAAAGTGCTGAGATACTATTAATGAAAAGATTGTCAGTATCTTATTTCAGGGAGTAGTTTTAAACAAAAAGATCTTTGCACAAAGGTATAAGTAAACATTTCAGAATATAACATCTCCACTTTAACTTACAGCAGAATTACTTTGAAGATCATTGTGAATAAAATATTGGTGGGATTAGTTGGTATACGCAACTTAGATTTTCAAATGTATTTGCTCTACCACTAGTATGGCAATCAGGACTTAAGGATTAACAATTTCTACAAAACATTTAAAATGTGAGCATTCTAGGCCCCTTTATGCGCTTAGAGAAGGTCATCTGCCCCAATTAAAATCCTTATTTTTACGGCCACCTTGAAGGTTTATCACACTAACAAAACCATTAGAATAGCAGCAAATGTTGTGGTATGTTATCTCAATTTTTTTAATTAACTGGGTTAATTTTCTGTTTCATTTTTGCTGTAGCTGGTGGAATGTACCAATCAATCAGATGAAGCTTCCCTCAACTCTGACTGTCCTTCCCACAATCAGTTGCCAGGACATTATCCAGATTCTCAAAGAGAATAGCATGAACACTGCAGTGGTCATTGACTCCAGTGGGTAGGTATTATCCCAAGGAGTGACTTGTGGTGATGGTGGGAACTTTATACTAACATGTATAGCTAAAGGATATTCAATGTGAATATTAAATTCATGGAATAAAATCTAGCATCCAGTTCACCATTACCATCCACAACTACAACATGACTGTATCTAGTTGGATGTCAAGAGTTTTCAAATTCTTTTTCAATTGAATCTGTTGATAAGAAAGACTGCTGTGAGTATGCAACATGATTCATAAGGCATTTGGAACACCTTTCAATCTGTGCAGACTAATCCTAACCTCAATCACCATTGTTGGTTAGAACTAAATTAATTGAACAATCAAATTGTTGAAATGGCAATAATGCATTGCAATGGTCTGAGCTATGCATGCTAAATGCCTTCTTTACCACCTGATCTACCTGTGATGCAATTTTCAAAGATCTTTGTATCTGAACCACTAGGTCTCTCTGTTCCACAACACTTCCCAGGGCCTTACCATTAACTGTGTAAATCTGCCTTTGTTTGTCTGACCAAAATGCAACAATTCACATTTATCTAATTTAAAATCCATTGACCACTCCTTGGCCTATTGGCCCAGTTGATCAAGATCCTTTGTACTCTTAGATAACCTTCTTCACTATGCCACTAATTTTGGTGTTATCTTCAAACATACTAACCATGCTTATTATATTCAAATTGTTTATGGACATTTTGGATGGCATGGACCAGTTTGGGCCAAAGGGCCTATCTCCCTGCTATAGGACTCTACAACTCTATAAATGACAAAGGACAGTGGGACCCTGCACCGATACCTGTAGAACATCGTTGGTCACAGGCCTCCAGTCCAAAAAAAACTCTCCAGCACCACCCTATTTCTTCAACAGTCAAGCCAATTTTGTATCTAATTAGCAAACTCCCCCTCAATCTCTTGTGATCTAACTTTAAAGTCAATTGCTCCTATTTAGAGTAAAGATGTTCCAAACAGTGTACAATGCTGATATGATTTTCCTGTGCGCCCGTTATAACACTGATATGAAATCTTATGCCGGTTGATTGTGAAAATGCCAGGTACACCCAAATATTTTCCAATTCAAGTGTTCTATTTCTTATCACAGAACAAAGTATGAGTTGGTTACAAATCATCTCTAATATTCTGAGTAGATCCAGTGTGAGTTCACATGGCTAAATTAGTTCAAATGTAAAGTTTTTGCTGACAGCTTACTATTGTCATTAATAGGTGAAAGTCATGCAACGGATAATTATTGTTTTATGAATTTGTCTGCAGGACTGTTCTGGGTTTAGTCACCCTTGGAAATATTAAGTCTTTAGTTCATGAAGGAAAACTGAAGCTCACTGATATGGTGTCTAAAGTCATTTACCAGCAGTTCAAAAAGGTAGGGGATGCACCTTTTTAAGGCAGATATGCAATTTGTGAAGTTTCTACTTTGGTGATTTAACCTAAACATACAATTAGGAAATATGTATAAATTCTGAAGTAATTAGCTTTTTTTTAATGCCATATAATACTGTTTTATTTATCACTAAATGTGATTAGAAAGTAAAATTAGTATTTGATTTGAAACAATTGTGTCAATTCTTCTTTTGAATGTGAAGATAACATTCATTTAAGAGGGCATAGTTTTAGGGCAAGGGGCAGAAGGTTCAGAGGGGATTTGGGAAAAAATGCTTTCACTCAGCTTGTGGTGGGAATTTGGATTGCATTGTCTGGGAAAGTAATGGAGGCTGGAAACCTTAATGCTTCAAACATATTTGGATGAGCACCTCAAACATCAAAATATTCAAGGATACGGGACAGTTCAAGAAATTGGGATCAGCACACTTTTTTAGTTATGTTAGTGCAGATTCAATGGGCTGAAGGGCCTTTTCTGCATTGTATGAATCTATTTAAAGTTCTTCAATGAAATGTGATTGCTTGAGTGACAATGAGAAAGTCTGTCCTTGGATCTAGTTGCAGTTCAGTTAATATCTTGTTAGGGATTGTATGAACAGCAATCCAAACATTAGGTACTGAATTGACAAAATGAACTTTATTACATGTAAGAGTTAAATAAAGCAAGCACTTTTATCATTTTTTATTCATTCACTGGATATGGGCATTAATGGCTAGGATAGCATTTTTTGCCCCCTCCCTAATTGTTATATTCTCACAGCTTCTACGTAGTTGCTGATCCCTAACTTCTGTCAGATATTTCTCTCTGCCTGTCCCAAGCTGACTGAATAAGATACTGCTTCCATGCTAATTGCAAACTACATTCTGGCACAACATTCTGTGAAGGCTTCCTTATGGTGTGAGCTCTGTAAATCTTCCAGTTTCTTTTCCTTTCACGAATTCCAAACTGTTCTCAAGCCTCACCTGCATGCCACACTGTGAATAAAAAAGGTTAGCATTTTCTGTGTTTATAAATGGACATTTATATCATTTCACATTCCAAAATCTGAGCTGCAGTCTACTCAGACACTTCTAAATGCACAGTTCCAGATAATTTGAACAAAATAACATCCTATCCACAGTCTGAGTCTATGCATGATTTAGGATGGTCTGAAAAAAATGTGAACAGACTGTTTTAACTGCAACACAACTCTGATTTTTAAATTTGTTGCTATAATTGCTCTTATTTTAACAGCAAGGGAATAAACAACGCTTTGGAAAAATTATGTTGCTCATTTCCTCACATTATTTTAAAATATTTGTTGTATTTATTACTGCTGTTTGTAATGCAAATTCATGGTAATACTGTGTTAAGGCTCTAACCTTACATTATTGTAATAAAATCATTGCTGATATTTAAATATCTTTATTACTGTAGTATTAAAGTGTACTTCAGGAACAAAATTATATAAGGCATATTTCAGAACAGCATGTGTGTATGAGAAGTGACAAATGTTAATACACAACGTGTTAGTATTCGCAGACAGAAAGAACATGTACATGCACTGCACCAGTTTCATTCATCTAAGTCACAGCCATTTACTGATTCATTTCTCAGAGCAATTCCCTAAACAATCAGAGTTAACCTGTCTAGTTTAAAATTGAAACATAGCCTTCCAGGTAACTGTTAATCAGTATTAATTGGTGCCTTTTCCCTGACAACGCCTCTACCAATCAAGTCCATTTTCCAATCAACCAACATTCTTCTCCCATGTTGTAAAATTGTTGTTTTTCCCCTTGAATTGACACTCTTGTGAATTGTCCTGATGGATAGAGATGAAAAGCTTTGACAAAAAGTGACTTTGTTCAGCAATACTTAAGTTCTGTATTAACACATGAGCATAAGTAAAATTATATGAACTGAAAACATGTCCTCCCTAATGTCTAAACAAATTCATGTTGAAGAAATGCTTTGGTGATTTTTATTTTGAGTTTTATTGCTTTAGCAACTTGGAACATAACCTTTGCTTCTTCAGATGTGTATATTTTCATCAGTATGCTGAAATAGATTCTATCTAAGGAAAGCTGAAGACTTCTAAATACTCAATTTTCCTTTTTCTTTGCAGTTTGTACAATTAAATCAGCTAATACACCTCGATGTATACGTGTAGGTCGAGGAATATTTATGATGGGTGTTTACTATTAATATAATTCTTACTCAAAGGGTTAATTTATCCTTTTAATCAACCAATTCTCTTATCCACAGCAAAATAGCACTGACAGGAATAGGTTTTTGTCATTTTAAATGTGTTGAAGTTTGCTGACAATATTGTGTATTTTAACAGCATCAAACGTTTAATGAAATATATTCAATGCTCTGCTCCTGTTTAACTACTTTATTTTCTTTACTAGGTGAAATTAAGTGACACTATTGGAAAAATCTTGCAGATTTTGACACTGAATCATTTTGCCTTAATTGTTCATGAACAAATTCACAGTAAGTCAAGGCTAATTTTGCTAAGCTGGTTACAAATGCATAGTAAATGTGACTGAATGTCACAAGATTTATGAAATTCATATCAAGGTAATATGATGCAACAGTATTCTATTCTCTGTTGAAATTATACAGTGGTTTTGCATCAGAAAAACCCAAGTCTATGCAGCAATATTAGTCAGAATTTAAAACTTTCTTGCTTTTGCTATTCCACAGATGATAGATTTTTGAAATGTGCCATCATGAATAGAATGGAGAGGGTAGAAATCTCATCCTAACTGAAGATGCTCACATGGCTGTGTATGAGTAGACAAGTTTAAACCATTGATACTTACTTTGATGATAATAGTTGTGTGTTTTACAGGACATCAAAATGTGGTTCATAAATTACAATGCATTTAAATTCGGTGAGCTAACCGCTACAATACCAGTATTGATTTCCCATCTTCATATCAGATATTAAGTTAGAACTTCATTTTACAATCACATTTGTGGCTTTCCACAGGTCATGTGAATGCATTTTTTTCCCTGTGAGATGCTCAGTGAATAAGAGTTATCCTCACATTAATCAGGATTGAATGCAGATATCTTCAGGTTGATCCAGAACACACTCCTGACCAAGTAGCTTGAAAGGGAAAACAATTTGAACTCAAATAAATATGGTCCATTTCATAACTTTAGTGCTATTTACGTTTTAACAGACAAACAAATGTTTACTCTCTGAAATCTTTTTCATTTATTGCAAATCTGCTGAAAGTTTGCTTTTAGTCCTTTTGGTTTTTATCTCGTGCGTTATGCTACATTTTTGCTCTCCAGTGTCTTAAGGCTAGAGGATTGTAAATGGCAAGGACTTTGTTTTTTTCTCCTGGATTAAATTAATGTTTTGGAGCAAATTTGTGTTCCCTTTCTGTCCATGGTCGATATATTTGCATAAGAGGTGCACATTTACATACTCTCATAGTCTATAAGTCTCAAATTATATCTCAGCATCAAGCTTTTGTGAGTTTAAAAACAAAGAAGGTTGTTTATTCTCAAAGCTTACCCTTAAAATTATACATTTCATTCACTTGTCTCTTACATGTACTCTCACACCCAAAGAATTGATACAGGTGAAGGTAATATACTGTTAGAGCAAATAATTATCTTAATCTTTTTTACAGCATACTTGTGATTTTGCCAACATGATGATAAGATATAAGAGCAAAAGTAGACCATGCAGTACATTGAGTCTGCATTGCCATCCAATGAGATTATGTCTGAGCTGAATCTCCTCAACTCCACTTTTCTGTTCTTTCCCTCTAATCCTTGATTCACTTTTACTGAATAACGATCTGCCTATCTCAGTTTTGAATATACCTAATGACCCAATCTCAACAGCTCCCTGCAGTATGGAGTTCCAAGACTCCATGCCCTCTGAGAGAAGAAATTCCTCCTCATTTCTGCCTTAAATGTGCAACCCCATATTGTGAGATTATGTCTAGTCCTTGCAAAGGGAAAATGAGCTTTCCGTATCAATCCTGTCAAGTTTCCAAATAACTTTGTATGTTTTGATAAGGTTCACAGACCACAAGATGTGGAAGCAGAAGTAGGCCATTCAGCCGATCGAATCTGCTCCACCATTCAATTAGATCATGGTTAATCTAATAATCCTCAACTTCAATTACCTGTTTTTTGGCCGTTGGCCTTTGATTACCTTACTGTTCAAAAATCTGTCCATCTGAGCCTGGAATACACTTAAAAACAAAGTTGAACTGTAGATCTGTAAAATGAAGTATTTTCATCAGGCTATGAGGATTTTTGTAGTTGAAATTTTAAACTTGGCTGCTTGATTGCTTGCTGCTAATTCATTAGCATTTGGTTGACTGTGCATTGAGTCATAAAGGTCTACAGTACAGAAAAAGGCGGTTTGGCCCATCGTGTTAATGTTAGTCAAAACAACCACCCAACTACTCCAAACCCATTTTCTAGCATTTCATGCATAGTCTGCAATGCCTTATTATCACATTTAAATACTACTTCAATGTTATGAGGGTTTCTGCCTATACCACCTTACAACCAGTGAGTTCCAGATTCCTATCACTTCTGGATGAAAAAAAATGTTCCTCACGTTTCCTCTAATCCTCCTGCCCCTTCACTTAAATCAATTCTCTAGTCTTTGATCCTTCCATTAGGTGTAAAAGTTTTATCCTAGCTACCCTAGGGGTGGCACGGTGGTTAGCACTGATGCCTGACAACACCAGAGACCTGGGTTCGATTCCCACCTCAGGCAACTGTCTGTGTGGAGTTTGCATGTTCTCCACATGTCTGTCTGGGCTTCCTCTTGGTGCTACAGTTTCCTCCCACAGTCAGGTTAGGTGAATTGGCCATGCGAAATTGCCCATAGTGTTAGGTGAAGGGTCTGGTTGGGTGCTCTTCGGAGGGTTGGTGTGGACTAGTTGGGTCAAAGTTATTTCTGCAGTCAGTCTCCTCTGCTCTAAGGAAAGCAACCCCAGTCTGTCCATTCTCTCTCGATAACTGAAACTTTCTAGACTCGGCAGCATCCTCAGAAATCCCCGCTGCACCCTCTTGAGTGCTATCAAATCTGTTGTATCATATAGAACTTAACTCAATATTCTGCAACACATTTGCAGCTGTGATCTCCAGCATCTGCAGACCTCATTTTTTACTCGAAGATTTTAACCTACTGCGAATCCTCTTACAAGGATGCCTTCCTTGAAGAAGCTCTCTTCCTCCCTCTACAAGGATTTCAGTGAGTCCCTCTCTCACTGCACCCCCCAGGTCCTCATTTCCCCTCCCCCCACCTTGTCTCAATCGGTTCCCTCAACTCAGCACCGCCCTCCTAACCTGCAATCCTCTTCCTGACCTCTCCGCCCCCACCCCACTCCGGCCTATCACCCTCACCTTGACCTCCTTCCACCTATCCCACCTCCATCGCCCCTCCCCCTAGTCCCTCCTCCCTACCTTTTATCTTAGCCTGCTTGGCTCTCTCTCTCTTATTCCTGATGAAGGGCTTATGCTCGAAACGTCGAATTCTCTATTCCTGAGATGCTGCCTGGCCTGCTGTGCTTTGACCAGCAACACATTTGCAGCTGTGATCTCCAGCATCTGCAGACCTCATTTTTTACTCAATATTCTGTGGCCTAACCAACATTTTATACAGATCCAGCATAACCTCCCTCCTCTAATAAAAGCAAGTATACTAAATGTCTTCTTAACTACTTTATCCACCTGTCCTGCTACCTCAAGGGACTGATGGACATGCACACCAAGGTCCCTCTCAACTTTTGTGTTTCCCAGGGTCCTACTGCATGTCAATTCTTCACTTGCCTTGTTTCTCCTGTCCAAATGCATCACCTCACATTTATCCAGACTGAATTCTATTTGACACTGGTCGGCCCATCTGACCAGCCTGTCCATATCCTGCTGTAATCTGAGGGCTGTCTCCCCATAGTTTATCACCTGACTAATATTAATATCTTCAAAATTACTGATTTCTTCTTGTGGAGTTTTAAAAAAAAACCTAATGGTCTCCCACGTCAAATGATTTCCGCAAGGTCAACCTTCTTTTTCCAAACAGAGTTATTGTGCAGGTGAATTCCAACGTCCTGTGTCATTGTTTAAAATGCTGAGATTCACACAGTCCAACCTGCATGAATGAGGGAAACCATTATAATATAGTGGAAGATTGATAGGATCCATTTACATCTATCTTACCTTGGCCCAGAGATTCTGGTGAACAGATAGACATTGGAGCAGAATAGCAGTATTGTGCATTGAGACTGTGCAGAATTCCTGATACGGCTGAATGCAAGATAATTGAATGGGAATTGGAAAATTCCAATGGCTATTTCTCATACATCTGGAACGCTCTAAAAAAAATCCTTAAAGTCAGAGAATTCTGAAGTTCCAAGACAGTGAAACTTAATACTTACCCAAAATAAATTAGCAGAATAAAAACTTATTCCAACTCCCGGATAACTTAATAAACTCAACTGAAATTCCATCTTTTATTAAAAATTAGTAGATGGACCTCTAAGGTTTGTGTACAACAGTGGTTGGTTAAAACTAACATCAAATGTAAGCACATTAACTACATCGATTGCCAAGCATGGAACACAGAATGGCTGTGTGACCCCTCAGCTGCACAACTTAGAGGGAATATTGAACTGAACCCCTAGCACACCTCTGACGAATCCCTCTCCCCGCCCCATATGGACTACAAACCTTCTGCAATTCTTGTTAACAACTGTTAGATATATATTTTCAGAGTGGCCTAATTTCATTTCTTCAATAATACCAGAGCTGCAGATGCTGGAAATCAGGAACAAAAACAGAAAATGATGATGCAACTCAGCAGATCGGACAGCATCAATGGCAAGAAAGCAGAATCAACATTTCCGGTTCAATAATCTTTCAGAACTGATCTGCTGAAGTTCAGATGATGGGTCGCTAGATACGAAACACTGTCTCTGTGCCAATGTTGGATGTTAGTTTCAACCAATCACTGTTGTACACAAATCTTAGAGGTCCATCCACGAACTTAAAAAAAAATGGAATTCCAGTTTGTTTTCTCTCCACAGATGCTCCCAGACCCGCTGAGCTTCTCCAGCAATTACTGTTTTTGTTTCTTCTTCCAACTCTGTTTTTCATAACTCCATGTTTATTGTTGATAAAGATGAATATAATTTAATGCAGGTTCACACACACTCCTTGTATTTTGAACTCATCCCAATTAGTAACCTGTTAAGTCTGCCAAAACACATCATTGTTTATAATATTATAGCCATGAGAGAGAGTTTCAATATCAACAGTTTAGAATAAATTTAAATCCTGACCCTAGAGGTAACACAATAAACCAGTGTGTGATCCAAATACCTTAATGTCTTCATTGTGATTCAAGTGAAATCTTGAAATGACTGAACTATAATCAAACAATGAACTAAGATTGTACTGTTCATAAAGGGGAAATTAATTCCTAAAAAAGAGGCATATTTTAACCTCAATTAATTTCTCATTATTTTTATTGTACCAAAGGATAATTGACTGAAGCTACTTTTAAAAAAAGTGATGTCATATTGACATTGCTAGTGTTCTGGACCAGGCCGGACCTTTTCAAAACATCTCAAGGAAGTAGCTTGGACTAACTTTGCTAGTTGTTTTATACAGGTGTAAGTGGATATTCCAGGAGGGATGCAGCTGGCCCAACCACTTAGTTTTTAACAAAACAAAATGTATTTGCAAGAAACACAAACAAAAGAGACCAGATTACAGATGAACTATCCGAAAACCCAACAGGTTATCCCAACTTAATAATGCTGTTCCAAATACTTGCAACAATCCCCATAAACACCCCTTGGTAAAAAAAGGTAAAACCAAACACAGGGTCTCAGAGGAGAAATGTCAGAGAGAGAGAGAGGGTCAGCATGGACCTGCTTCTTTGGGTCCAGCAGCTTCACAACTGGCTGCCTGATAAAACCCAATCAAACCAAACCAAAGAAAATCTGAGCTGGGAGAACAGGCCACCCCCCTTTCATTGTACAAGTGTTTTTTTTTAACTTGAAAGTATTCTCAAGTAGTTAAAACTAGACCTTTAGAAATCACTGCTTTTGTGACCTCTCTGAAAAAAAAGCCAAGAACAACATAATCGTATTAAGGGAGCAACATCATCACACTGGTTAGTGCAGCTTTCATTAATCATACTTAATTGCTGTGGAGAGGAGCTGGCATTTTGAACTGCTGACATCCATAGGGTGTAGGATTATCCACAGTGCTTTTATGAAAGGAGTTCCAACATTCTGACCTAGTGACAATGAAGGAACAGCAATATAATTCCAAGTCTAGGTGGTGTGAGATTCAAAGTGACAGTTGCAGGTGGTGGTGTTCCAATATACCTGCTGCCCTTGTCCTTGAATTTGAAGGCGCTTTGGAAAGAGCCTTAGTGAGAGGCTGCAGTGCATCTTATGGCATGTATGTATTGCAACCACTGTGCGTAGCTGGTGAAGGGAGTGAATGTTGAAAGTTGTGGTTGGGATGTCAATCTGTGAGGACTGCCTTGGCCTGGATGGGATCAAAGAGTCTCTACCTCCCTGAATGAATGGAGATCTAACAACACTCAACAAATGGAATGTTATCCTGGACAAAGGCAGCTTGATTGGCATCTCACACCATTTTAAATGCAGCTTCTGGGTCCATCAGGAGGATACTGTCGCAATAGGACTCTATCCAGCCTGCAATGTTGTGGGGGCAGAAAGGGTAAATAGAAGCAAACTACTACTATTAATTGTGGATGCCAGGAAAATACTCTAAAAATCAGAGCTAGAATTTTCATGAGTGAAATGAGTAAATATTTTGATGGAAAAGGATTGATAGAATTTTGGCATTTCCTCACTCAAATGACAATTCATATGAGATTGATTGCTAATTTTAAATCTGAGTTTGACAGATTTTGGTAACAAATATGTTGAAAGTTGAGGCAAAGGAAGGCATATGGAAGTAGGTCACAGAACACCTTTGATCTCATTGAATGATGAAACAGTTTAAAGAGTTAACTGGCCTCCTCCTCTCATCTTCTAAGATACAGAGCTTCAGAACAGTGTTATCAATATCTACATCATTGAAAATCTGAACGACATTTGTGCTTTTTTGTTTATTTTTCAGGTAATGGCAGTGGCGAATGTGGAAAAAGAGAAATGGTGCATGGTGTGGTAACATTTAATGATCTGATAACCTTTATAGCAGACAAGAAGAAAATGATGGGTACAGCAGAAAAATATTAAACGGCAGATTTAAAATCCTGATAGAGTATCAATGGCATCAGCAATTTGATGGAGGTTGTACATAGTTCAGGTTGTGTGCTTCCACATCTGTTTGTTTTTCTGTGCACAAAAGTTGTAGCTTTTGGTTCCATGTTATTACCACATCCAGTAACTTACAACCTGAAAACTTGATAACTAATAAAAGTGTGTTGCAGCCTCAAGAACTCAATAGAGTTATTTGAAGTTTAGGAAGAGGCTGTTTAGCCATGCCAGCTCCCCATGGAGCAACTAGGTCAATGCCATTTACCTGAAATGTATCATACAAGGAGTCCTGGTATTCATTGCCCTACCTTTCCATCTTTGCTGAAATATATCTAGCATGCACTTAAAATATTTTATCCTTCTCATAGAGTCATAGCATTCATACAGCGGGGAACAGAGCCTTTGGTCCAACTTGTCCACGTCTACTAATTTTCCCATATTAAAACAGTGTCATTTGCCTGCATTTGGCACATATCCCTCAAAACCTTTTCTATTTACATGTATCTCCAAATGTATTTTAAATGTACCTGCATCTACCACTTCCTCTGGCAGTGCATTTGACATATGTACCATTCCCTGCATGAAAAGGTTGCCCCTGGGGGTTCATTTTCAATCTTTCTCCTCTCACCTTATAACTTTTCCCTCCAGTCTTGAACCTCCCCATCCTAAGGAAAAAACCTTTGCTATTCACCTTATCTATACCCCTCATGATTTTATAAGCCTCTCTCAGATTATCCCCATCCAGTCTCCTTAAAACTCAAACCCTGGCAACATCATTGTAAATCTTTCCCCAATAATAATATTCTTCCCGAAGCAGGGTGACCAGAACTGCAATAGTATTCCAAAAGTTGCCTCAGCAACATCATGCATAATCGCAACATGGCATCCTAAGTCTGATAATCAATGGTCAGAGAAATGAAGGCAAGTGTGCTAAACACCTTCTTAACACCCTGAGTACCTTTCACAGAACTATGGGCATGAATCCCTATAACTCTGTGTTTGACAACACTCCTTAGGGCCCTACCATTAACTGTCCTGCTTTTATTCATCTGAACAAAATGCAATACCTCGCATTCATTCAAATTAAACAGTATCTGACATTCCTTGGCCCACTGGCCCATTTGTCGAACAATATCGTGCTGGAAAAGCACAGTCGGTCAGGCAGCAGACAAGAAGCAACGGAATTGACATTTTGGGCACAAGCCCTTCATCAGGAATGAGGCTTGTGGGCCAAAGGGGCTGAGAGATAAAGGAGAATGGGGTGGGGTTGGGGAACGCAGCTGGAAATGATGAAGTTGGAGGTGAAAGTGATACTGGGAGAAAAGGGCGAAGCAGGTAGGTGGGAAGAAAGATCAACAAGTAGGACCGTTCAAGAGGGTGGTGCCAAGTTGGAAGGGTGGGAGCGGGATAAAGTGGGGGGAGGGGAAATGGGAAACTGATGAAATCCACATTGATCCCGTGTGGTTGGAGGGCCCCAAGGCAGAAGATGAGGCATTCTTCCTCCAGGCATCAGGTGGTTAGGGTTTGGCAATGGAGGAGGCCCAGGACCTGCATGTCCTTTGTGGAGCTGGACAGACAGGGGGGGTTAACGTTTTCAGCCACAGGGCAGTGGGGTTGGTTAGTGCAGGTGTCCCAGAGATGTTCTCTGAAATCATCTGCAAGTAGGCGTCCTGTCTCCCCAATGTAGAGGAGAACACATCAGGTGCGACAGATACAGTAGATAACGTTGGGGCCCGGGGAAGCAAAAGTCATGGAGAAGGTGGAGGGCATTGGTGGTGTCCTGAATGTAGGTGAGGAGTTCCTGGACTAAGTGGGACAGGATGGTGCTGAGGTATGCAGGATAAGTTGGGTGAGGCAGGAGCTGGCTAAGACCTGATTGCCACGTCATACCCATTGTCTCAGCCTGCTCCTGCCCCACCGAACTTATCTCTGCATACCTTAACACCATTCTGTCCCATTTAGTCCAGGAACTCCCCACCTACTTTCGGGACCCCACCCATGCCTTCCACCTCCTCCATGACTTTCATTTCCATAGCCCCCAACATCTTCACCATGGGCATCCAGTCCCTGCACACATCTATCCGCCATGACGAAGGCCTCCAAGTTCTCTCTTTCTTCCTCTTACGCCGACCCAACCAGTACCCTTCCATTGACACCCTCATCCGCCTGGCTGAACTGGTCCTCACTCTCAACAACTTCTCCTTCCAATCCTCCCTCTTCCTCCAGACCAAAGGGGTAGCCATGGGCTCCCGTATGGGCCCCAGCTATGCCTGGCTGTTTGTCAGGTACGTGGAACAGTCTACCTTCCGCAGCTACACTGGCACCATCTCCGATCTTTTCCTCTGCTACATCAGTGATTGTATCGGCACAACTTTGTGCGCCCACAGTCACTTGAACAGTTCATCGACTGCACAAACAACTTCCACCCTGACTTCAACTTCACCTGCTGAAAATGTGTTGCTGGAAAAGCGCAGCAGGTCAGGCAGAATCCAAGGAACAGGAGATTCGACATTTCGGGCATAAGCCCTTCTTCAGGAATCAGGCTTATGCCTGAAACGTCGAATCTCCTGTTCCTTGGATGCTGCCTGACTTGCTGCGCTTTTCCAGCAACACATTTTCAGCTCTGATCTCCAGCATTGCAGACCTTACTTTCTCCTTCAACTTCACCTGGACCATCTCAGACACCTCCTTCCCCTTCCTAGACATCTCCATCTTGATTTCCAGTGACCGACCCAACACAGACATCCACTACAAACCCACCGACTCCCACAGCTACCTGGACTACACAGCCTCCCACCCTGCCTCCTGTAAAAACAATATGCCTTATTCTCAATTCCCCTGCCTCCACTGCATCTGCTCTCAGAACGACCAATTCCACCATAGAACATCCCAGATAGCCAACTTCTTCAAAGACCGCAATTTCCTCTCCCACGTGGTCGACGATGCACTCCAGTGCATCTCCTCCATTTCCTGCACCTCCGGCCTTGAACCTCACCCCTTCAATCGCAACAAGGACAGAACCCCCCCAGATCCTCACCTTCTACTCCACCATCCTTTGAATACATCACATCAGCCTCCACCATTTCCACCACCTACAAACAGATCTCACCACTAGAGATATATTTCCCTTCCCACCCCATTTGTATTTCAGAGACCAATCACTACCCGACTTGCTTGTCAGGTCCACAACCCCCACTAAATCACCCTCCCCTCCTGGCACCTTCCCCAGCACCACAAGAAGTGCAAAACTTGCATCCATACCTCCCCCCTCACCTCTGTCCAAGGCCCCAAAGGATCCTTCCACATCCAACAGAAGTTCACCTGTACTTCCACACACATCATCTACTGTAACCATTACACCCGATGTGGTCTCCTCTACATAGGGGAGACAGGACGCCAACTTGTGCAACATATCAGAGAAGATCTCTGGGACACCCACATCTACCAACCTCACCACTCCATGGCTGAACACTTTAACTCCCCCTTTCACTCTGCCAAGGACATGCAGGTCCTGGGCCTTCTCCTTCACCAAACCCTAACAACCTGATGCCTGGAAGAAGAACGCTTCATCTTCTGCCTTGCGATCCTCCAACCACATAGGTTCAATGTGGATTTCACCAGTTTCCTCACTTCCCTTCCTCCCATCTTATCCCATTCCCAACCTTCTAACATAGTACCATGCTCTTGAGCAGTCCTACCTCTCCATCTTCCTTCCGACTTATCTGCTCCACTCTTTTCTCCAACCTATCACTTTCACTCCCACCTTCATCCATGTATTGCATTCCTAGCTTCCTTCACCCAGCCCCACCCCCTCCCATTTATCTGTCAGCAACTTTGGCCCAAAAGCCTCATTCCTGATGAAGGGCTTATGCCCAAAACGTCGATTGTCCTACTCGGATGACACCTGACCGGCTGTGCTTTTCCAGCACCACATTCTTCAACGCTGATCTCCAGCATCTGCAGTCCTCACTTTCTCCCACTAGCCCTTTGGATCAAGTTCCCTTTGTAATAACCTTCATCACTGTTCACTGTACCAGCAATTTTGGTGTGTACTGCAAATGTGCTAACTATACTTCCTAAATTCTCATCCAAATCATTCAAAAATGACAAACACCAATGAACCCTGCACAGATTCCTGTGGGCTACCACTGGTCACAGGCCTATAGTCCAATGAACAACTCTCCACCACCACCCTGTCTACTACCATCAAGCCAATTTTGTTTCAATTGGCAAGGTCTCCCTGAATCCCATGGGATCTAACTTTACTAATTAGTCTACCATGCATAATAATACTGCACTGTCCTCATCGATCCTTTTTGTCACGACCCCAAAAACTCAATTGTGTTTGGAAGACATGATTTCCCACACACGAAGTGGTTAGCACTGCTGCCTCACAGCGCCAGAGACCTGGGTTCAATTCCCGACTCAGGCGACTATGTGGAGTTTGCACATTCTCCCTGTGTCTGTGTGGGTTTCTTCTGGGTACTCCGGTTTCCTCCCACAGTCCAAAGATGTGCAGGTTAGGTGAATAGGCTATAGTGTTAGGTGAAAGGGGTAAATGTAGAGATATGGGTGGGTGGGTTGGTGTGGACTTGTTAGGCTGAAGGGCCTGTTTCCACACTGTAAGTAATCTAATCTAATCTAAAAAAACGCCATGCTGCCTATCTTTTTCCTCTCCAAATGCATGTAAATACTGTCTCTCAAAACCCCTCCAATAAGGCACCCACCACTGATATCAAACTCACATGTCTATAGTTCCCACGCTTCTCCTGAAGACTTTTCTTAAATACATTAGCCAATCTCCATTGGTACAGCACCGCACTTGTGCTAGGGACCCTGCAATTTCTTCCCTAGCTTCCCACAACATCCTGGGATACACTTGATCAGGTCCCAGAGATGTATCCACCTTTGTTTCATTTTAAAACCTCCAACACATCTTCTTCTGTAATGTGGGCTGTTTTTAAGATATCAGCATTTATTTGCTGAAGTTTCCTTTCTCCACAGTAAATACTGATGTGAAATATTCATTTATCATCTCTCCCATCTCCTGTGGTTCCACGCATGGATGACCTCATTAATCTTTACGGAGCCCTAATCTCTCCCCAGCTGCTCTTTTGCTCTTAATGTATTTGTAGAATCTCTTTGGATTATCTGCCAAAGCTATCTCATATCCCTGTTATGCCGTCCTGATTTCCCCCTTAAGAATGCCCTACTCTCATACTCTGCAAGCGATTCACTTCATCCCAGTTGTTTGTACCTGACATATGCCTCCTTCTTATTCTTGACCAGAGCCTCAATATTCATATTCATCCATTGTTGCCTAGTTCTATCAGCCTTACGCTTCATATGCTGCCTCTGAACAACCATGATCTCACTTTGAAAGCCTCCCACCTGCCAATCATCCCTTTACCTTGAAAACGCTCTGCCCCAACCAACTTTTGAAACTTCCTGTTTCATATTGTCAAAATTGGCCTTCTCCAATTTAGAACTTTAACTTTTATACAACATGTATATCAGTTATTACCTCCTCCTTGTTCTTTACTCTGGTGCTATCCAGATTGATATTTGGTCAATTGAATGATTTGATTCTGTGTCTTATGATCTTATACTCCACAACCACCTGATGAAGGAGCAGAGCTCTGAAAGCTGGTGCTTCGAAATAAACCTGTTGGACTATAACCTGGTGTTGTGTGATTTTTAACTGGGTAATTGAAATCCTCAAATATCACCACTGTATAGGTCATAGAGTCATAGAGTCAGAGAGATGTACAGCATGGAACCAGACTCTTCGGCCCAACTTGTCCATGCTGACCAGATATCCCAACCAATCTAGTCCCACCTGCCAGCACTCGGCCCATATCCCTCCAAACCCTTCCTATTCATATACCCATCCAAATGCCTCTTAAATGTTGCAATTGTACCACATCCTCTGGCAGCTCATTCCATACCCGTACCACCCTCTGCATGAAAAAGTTGCCCCTGAGGTCTCTTTTATATGACTAGATTAGATTACTTACAGTGAGGAAACAGGCCCTTCAGCCCAACAAGTCGACACCAACCCGCCGAAGCGAAACCCACCCATACCCCTACATTTATTCCTGCACCTAACAATACGGGCAATTTAGCATGGCCAATTCACCTGACCTGCACATCTTTGTGACTGTGGGAGGGAACTGGAGCACTCGGAGGAGACCCACGCAGACACGGAAAGAAGAACATGCAAACTCCACACAGTCAGTCGCCTGAGGCGGGAATTGAATCCGGGTCTCTGGCACTGCGAGGCACAGTGCTAACCACTGTGCCACTGTGCTGCCCACATGCCACCATGCTGCCCATGGCACAGTGGCATATCTTTCCCCTCTCACTCTAAACCTATGCCCTCTAGTTCTGGGGCAGGGATAAGACTTTGTCTATTTATCCTATCCGTGTCCCTCATAATCTTGTAAACCTCTATAAGGTCACCCCTCAGCCTCCGACATTCCAGGGAAAACAGCCCCAGCCTTTTCAGCCTCTCCCTGTAGCTCAAATCCTCCAAACCCAGCACCATCTTTGTAAATATTTTCTGAACCCTTTCAAGTTTCACAACATCTTTTCGATAGGAAGGAGACCAGAATTGCACGCAATATTCCAACAGTGGCCTAACCAATGTCCTGTACAGCCACAACATGACCTCCCAACTCCTGTACTCAATACTCTGGAAAGCATACCAAACGCCTTCTTCACTATCCTATCTACCTGCGACTTCACTTTCACGGAGCTATGAACCTGCACTCCAAGGTCTCTTTGTTCAGCAACACTCCCTAGGACCTTACCATTAAGTGTATAAGTCCTGCTAAGATTTCCTTTCCTAAAATGCAGCACCTCGCACTTATCTGAAATAAACTCCATCTGCCACTTCTCAGCCCATTGGCCCATCTGATCAAGATCCTGTTGTAATCTGAGGTAACCCTCTTTGCTGTCCATTACACCTCCAATTTTGGTGTCATCTGCAAACTTACTAACTGTATCTCTTACACTCGCATCCAAATCATTTATGTAAATGACAAAAAGTAGAGGGCCCAGCACCGATCCTTGCGGCACTCCACTGGTCACAGGCCTCCACCACCACCTGAAAAACAACCCTCCACCACCACCCTCTGTCTTCTACCTATGAGCCAGTTCTGTATCCAAATGGCTAGTTCTCCCTGTTCTCCATGAGATCCAACCTTGATAATCAGTCTCCCATGGGGAACCTTGTTGAACGCCTTACTGGAGTCCATATAGATCACATCTACTGCTCTGCCCTCATCAATCTTCTTTGTTACTTCATCAAAAAACTCAATCAAGTTTGTGAGGCACGATTTCCCATGCACAAAGCCATATTGACTATCCCTAATCAGTCCTTGCCTTTCCAGATACATGTACATCCTGTCCCTCAGGATTCCCTCCAATAACCTGCCCACCACTGAGGTCAGGCTCACCAGTCTACAGTTCCCTGGCTTGTCTTTACCACCCTTCTTAAACAGTGGCACCACGTTTGCCAACCTCCAGTCTTCCGGCACCTCGCCTGAGACTATCGATGATACAAATATCTCAGCAAGAGGCCCAGCAATCACTTCTCTAGCTTCCCATAGAGTTTTTGGGGACACCTGATCAGGTCCTAGAGATTTATCCACCTTTAAACGTTTCAAGACATCCAGCACTTCCTCCTCTGTTATCTGGACATTTTGCAAGATGTCACTATCTATTTCCCTACAAGTTTATGTCTTCCATATCCTTTGCCACAGTAAATACTGATGCAAAACATTCATTTAGTATCTCCCCCATTTTCTGTGGCTCCATACAAAGGCTGCCTTGCTGACCTTTGAGGGGCCCTATTCTCTCCCTAGTTACCCTTTTGTCCTTAATATATTTGTAAAACCCCTTTGGATTCTCCTTAATTCTATTTGCCAAAGCTATCTCACATCCCCATTTTGCCCGCCTGATTTCCCTCTTACGTATACTCCTACTTCCTTTATACTGTTCTAAGGATTCACTCAATCCATCCTGTCTGTACCTGACATATGCTTCCTTCTTTTTCTTAACCAAACCCTCAATTTCTTTAGTCATCCAGCATTCCCTATACCTACTAGCCTTCCCTTTCACCCTGACAGGATTATACTTTCGCTGGATTCTTGTTATCTCATTTCTGAAGACTTCCCATTTTCCAGCCGTCCCTTTACCTGCGAACATTTGCCTCCAATCAGCTTTTCAAAGTTCTTGCCTAAGAACGTCAAAATTGGCCTTTCTCCATTTTAGAACTTCAACTTTTAGATCTGGTCTATCCTTTTCCATCACTATTTTGAAATGAATAGAATTATGGTCACTGGCCCCAAAGTGCTCCCCTACTGACATCTCAGTCACCTGCCCTGTCTTATTTCCCAAGAGTAGGTCAAGGTTTGCACCTTCACTAGTAGGTACATCCACATACTGAATCAGAAAATTGTTTTGTACGCACTTAAGAAATTCCTCTCCATCTAAACCTTTAACATTACGGCAGCTCCAGTCAATGTTTGGAAAGTTAAAATCCCCTACCATAACCACCCCATTATTCTTACGATAGCTGAGATCTCCTTACAAGTTTGTTTCTCAATTTCTCTCTGACTATTGGTGGGAGGCTATAATACAATCCCAATAAGGTGATCATCCCTTTCTTATTTCTCAGTTCCCCAAATAACTTCCCTGAATGTATTTCCTGGAATATCCTCCCTCAGTACAGCTGTAATGCTATCCCTCATCAAAAATACCACTCCCCCTCCTCACTTGCCTCCCTTTCTATCCTTCCTGTAGCATTTGTATCCTGGAACATTAAGTTGCCAGTCCTGCCCATCCTTGAGTCATGATTTTGTAATTGCTATGATATCCCAGTCCCATGCTCCTAACCATGCCTTGAGTTCATCTGCCTTCCCTGTTAGGCCCCTTGCATTGAAATAAATGCAGTTTAATTTATTAGTCCTACCTTGCTCCTGCCTGCCCTGACTGTTTGACTCACTTCTGTTCTCAGCTATACTCATCTCTGATCGATCTCTTTCTTCACTATCTCCCTGGGTCCCACCCCCACACCTTACTAGTTTAAATCCTCCCAAGCAGTTCTAGCAAATCTCCCTGCCATTATATTAGTCCCCTTTCAATTTAGGTGCAATCAGTTCTTCTTGTACAGGTCACTTCTACCCCAAAAGAGATTCCAATGATCCAAAAATGTGAATCCTTCTCCCATACACCAGTTCCTCAGCCATGCATTCGTCTACTCTATCCTCCTATTCCTGCCCTCACTAGCTTGTAGCACTGGCAGTAATCCAGATATTACTACCCTTGAGGATCTCCTTTTTAAAATTCTACCTAACTCTCTGTAATCTCCCTTTAGAGTCTCAACCTTTTCCCTTCCTATGTCGTTGGTTCCAATGCAGACAATAACCTCTTGCTGGCCCCTTTGCCCCGTGAGAACATTCTGCATCCTCTCTGAGACATCCTTGGTCCTGGCACCAGGGAAACAACACACCATTCTGCTTTTTCTCTGCTGGCCACAGAAATGTCTGTCTGTACCTCGGACTACAGAATCCCCTAACACAATTGATCCCTTGGAAGCTGACGTACCCCTTGTTGCATTAGAGCCAGTCTCAATACCAGAAACTTGGCTGTTCGTGCTACGTTCCCCTGAGAATCCATCACCCCCTACATTTTCCAAAACAAAATAACTATTTGAAATGGGTATATCCACAAAAGAGTTCTGCACTAGCTACGTACGTCTCTTACCCTTCCTGGAGTTAACCAATCTATATGACTGTATCTGAGACTTTCTCCCCTTCCTATAACTGCCATCACATACTGTTCCTCATCGCTTCTATCTGTCTCTCCAACTGATCCACCCGATCTGATAAGATTCACACCCAACAGCATTTATGGCAGATATAATCCTCAGTAACCCTTAAACTCTCTTTAAACTCCCATGTCTGACAAGAAGTACATATCACTGCAAAGGCCATTGTTGCTCCTTCACGATTTACAGATACTGAAAATAACACCTCTTATTCCTCTACAAAACATTGCCCCAGGTTAAATTAACAGCTATGGCTCATATTTTAAGTTTAATCAAGAGACTTATCTCCAAAAACATATAATCAAGAAAGAACCCACTGTACTCACTGATACAGCCTTTCTCTTGGACAGAGTTAAAACAACAATTATCTGATTCTGTGCTGTGAACTTAGCCCAACAGTTCCTCCAAGATTAGTTGTGAATTTCACTGTTTGTTAATTTTCCCAGATGCATTCCGATGTCCAGTGATACATGAATTCAAACAGCAAAGGCGGTAACTGGCAGCTTCTCTCTCTCTCTCTCTCTCTCTCTCTCCTGCACTGTCAAGTCTTAAATTTCCTGCACATCTACCTTTTTACCTCCAGGCTCAAGTTCTCAAACTTAGCAGTACCTGATGTCATTCTGGTATTCTTAATGCTGAGAGTCATGTGGGTAACATGTTGCTGTGCAGTTACAGTGTATGCAGGGAGAAAGGGAATGGATCAGTACCAGGCATTCAGAAAGGATCAGGCAGGTAGGACAGGAGTCCTCCAATTGCATTCTGCTTGCCAACCAATCATCAGTTCTGAACCCTGGCAACAGTAACAGTTCATCTGGGGTGAGTAGCCAGTCTAAGGTCAGTACAAGGGAATACGTAAGCTAATGAAGCAAAAAGATACGGTAGCATTGCAGAACATCCATTGAGGTAATGATACCCTGAATAGGACAGGAAAAGACAAAGTGAACAAATAATAAACAAGAATAGCTAATAGGATGAAAGGGGGCAAGAAGTAGTAAAAAGACATGTGGTATTCAGAACAAATAAATGAATTAATGGCTCAAATAGAGCTTTTTGGCTATGATCGTATAGACATTACTGAGATGTGGTTACTGAGAGGTCAAAGCTGGAAACAAAATATTCAGGAGTATGTGACATTGTACATAAGAACTGGCTGCTGAGACTGCTTTTTTAGGACCAGTTAGAAGAAGTCTGAAAATAAGCAATGAGTTTGGGTCAGAAGCTATTGAATTCATGCAGATTCAATAGGTAAAAAATAAGAATGAAAAGTAGTCTATAGGCTCCCTAACAGTGATTATACTGTTGGACAGAGAATAATCAGGAGATAATGTTTGCATGTAAAGAAAAACTTCATTAATCATGACTTTCAGCTTCACATAATTTGGGAAAATCAAATAGGCAGAAAGCGCATTCGGGACTGATTCTTATTGACTGACATATTGTTGATATCCAATCAGGGTTTGGGCTGTTTTTGATCTAATAATGTGAAATGAGGCAGGTTTACTCAATGATCTCAAAGTAAGAGATTGCTTATGGAGCAGTGAGCATAGTTCTGTACTGTAGGAATTCCATAGTGTTATTATTCTATGTGGTAGAATGTAGTACTTGGTTTGAGAGCGAGAAACTTGGTTATCAATTAATTGTGGGGAAATATTAGTGTGTATTATGCAACAAGAAATAGCAGAGCATTGAGAAGTACATAATAAAGCAGAGCCAGCATGACTTAATGAATGGAAAATTATGTTTGAAAGATGTATTAAAATTCATTGAGGAGGTAGCAAGTAGGATACATAAAGGGGAACCAGTCAATGTAATATATTTGAATTTCAAAAGATATTTTGGAAGGTATCATACCAGGCTGCTTAAAAAGATAAGAACTCATGGTGTTAGGGATGATGTATTAACATGGATACAGGCTAACTAATACAAAACAGAGAGTGAGGAAAAGTGGAAGCATTTTCAGGGTGGCAATCTGGAACTAATAAAGTGACACAGTGATCAGTGCTGGGGCCGCTATTACTTACAATATACAATAAAGACTTAGATAGGGAATGAATAACTATTACAAAGTTTGTAGATGTACAAAACATGGGTGATAAGTTCTGTGGTGAGGATGACCCAAACATTCTGCGGTAAATTAGAGCTCTTAAGGATAGTGGAATCAAGGGTTATGGGGATAAGGCAGGAACAGTATACCGATTGAGGATGATCAGCCATGATCATAATGAATGGTGGTGCTGGCTCGAAGGGCAGAATGGCCTACTCCTGCACCGATTGTCTATTGAAAAGTGAAGATAGGTTAAATGAGTGAGCTATAACCAGACTGGTAGAGGATAATGTGGAAAAATGTGAGGTTATGCACTGTGGAAAGAATAAATAAGGAGCTGATATCGATTCAATGAATAAAGTTTACAGAATAATGCAACACAGAAGCTTTGAAAATCCTCATACATAAGTTATAAAAATCAAGCTCACATGCTCAGCAGACAATAGGGAAGAGAAATGGAATGTTTATCTTTATTTCAAACAGAATGATGTATAAGAACAGTGACATTTTCCTGAAGCTATACAAGATACAAGTGACACCATATCTAGAACACTATGTAGCCCCAAGCTGCCTTCAGACATTTAGTTAAAAATTAAGTAATGCTTCTATGTCTGCAAAGTTGAATGGTATGCCTTCATGCAGCACTGAAGTTGAGGTGGGGAAAACACTTTTGCCACTGAAAATGTTATGTTCCAGGTTTTTAGGAAAGGGGGATATCAGGACCAAGCTGCTCCAAAATAAAATGCTAGATACCAAATAAGCATTAGGTACTAATGTCATGATCTATTCACTTCACTTGGTTCTAGTTCATGCTTTTGTCGTTGTCTTTCAAACCATAGTATTCAGTTTGGGTCGCATGAGCAGCCATCAGGAACAGATTCCACCTGCACACTTTCTCACATCAACGTTTGTGTTGTGCCATCCTTCCTCCACACCAACGTTGCTCATATTTCAAAGACATGGTTCCTGCTATAATGGCCAAAATCTCAGCTAAGCACAAAGATAGAAAAGTATCGGTGTTATAGTGATATCAAGCAAAGAAATAAAGGTGCAAGGTGGCTTTTATTACCAAGGTATTAATGAAATTCCATTGTGGAAAATGAAGTTATATATAAATCCCACTTAACATGAGTCAACGGAAATTTTCATTTCTAGCATAAGTTTAACATAATAGAAACAGCATGCACGGAATTGCAGTTAGGTCAATTATTGTTTTACTTTTGGATATATCACAGGGGATTTCCTTGAGCGGTTCTAACTACACCTTACTATGTGACAGAATTCAAACTTACATGTGGAAACAGGATTTCTGCAGCATTCTGATGTAGTTGTGTAGATAGAACTATTCTGTGAAAGTTTCCAGTTGTTATTTTTTTCACCAGGTAGGCAAGTAAAGAAGGTAAAAACAATGACTGCAGATGCTGGAAACCAGATTCTGGATTAGTGGTGCTGGAAGAGCACAGCAGTTCAGGTAACATCCAAAGTGCAGCGAAATCGATGTTTCGGGCAAAAGCCCTTCATCAGGAATAAAGGCAGTGAGCCTGAAGCGTGGAGAGATAAGCTAGAGGAGGGTGGGGATGGGGAGAAAGTAGCATAGAGTACAATGGGTGAGTGGGGGAGGGGATGAAGATGATAGGTCAGGGAGGAGAGGGTGGAGTGGATAGGTGGAGAAGGAACTAGGCAGGTCGGAGAGTGTGACCCTCAGTTGAGGCAGGGCTGACTGTAGAGAGGTTACATTGCTGCAAGCGTGGAGCGGAGGATCCTGATTTGCTTCCTCAGTGCCTGCCTCAGTAACCAACTCATCCGGACCACCTTTAAACCAGCAGAGTTCGGACCCGAACAGGACAAACAGTACAGACTACAGATTCAAAAACACCAGCAACAGTTCTCTTTCAGGATCCTCCGCTCCACGCTCCAGGTCTTTTTTTTAATCTTTCCCCTATCACCTTAAACCTACGCCCTCTAGCTTTGGACTCCCCCACCCCACGGAAAAGAGCTTGGGTATTCACCCCATCCTTGACCCTCATTATCTTGTAAACATTCAAAGTTTATGCGAAGATTTGTAGCTCGGGTGCTTGTTGTAGTGCTTCTGTTAGCCGAGCTGGAAGTGTTTGTTGCAAACGTTTCGTCCCCTGGCTAGGAGACATCATCAGTGCTCTGGAGCCTCCTGCGAAGTGCTTCTTTGATGTTTCTTCCGGCATTTATAGTGGTCTGTCCTTGCCGCTTCCGGGTGTCAGTTTCAGCTGTCCGCTGTAGTGATTGGTATATTGGGTCCAGGTCGATGTGTCTGTTGATGGAGTTTGTGGATGAATGCCATGCCTCTAGGAATTCCCTGGCTGTTCTCTGTCTGGCTTGCCCTATGATAGTAGTGTTTTCCCAGTCGAATTCATGTTGCTTGTTGTCTGAGTGTGTGGCTACTAGGGATAGCTGGTCGTGTCGTTTTGTGGCTATTTGGTGTTCATGTATGCGGATTGTTAGCTGTCTTCCTGTTTGTCCTATATAGTGTTTTGTGCAGTCTTTGCATGGTATTTTATAAACAACAATCAGATATACGAACAAATCAACGGAACACCCATGGGATCACCAATCTCGGGACTCATAGCAGAGGCAGTTATGCAAAGGTTAGAACAAACAGCCCTACCACAAATTCAACCCAAACTCTGGGTCAGATATGTCGATGACACTTTCGTAATCATCAAAAACACGGAAATAGAAAAAACACACCGGATCATCAACGCCACACTCACAGGAATCCGATTCACAAGAGAAGTAGAAAAGGATAGCCAACTCCCATTCCTAGATGTGATAGTACAGAGAACACCGAACGGAGAATTCACCACAAGGGTACACAGGAAAACAACACACACAGACCAAGTCCTAAACTATGAAAGTAACCACCCCAACACACACAAATGAAGCTGCATCAGGACACTATTCAAAAGAGCTACAACACACTGCAGTACACCAGAACTGCGAAAAGAGGAAGAGGAACACCTATACAAGGTATTCGCCAAAAACGGAAACCCGCGCAACTTTATCAACAGATGCCTAAGAGATAGACCACGGAACGAGGACATGCCACAACCAAAAGGACTAGCCACACTACCATACATCAGGAGCGTTTCGGAACTGACAGCCAGACTACTGCGACCCCTAGGACTCATAACGGCACACAAACCAACAGCCACGCTCAGACAACAACTTACTAGAACAAAGGAGCCAATACCCAACATGAGCAAAACTAATGTAGTTTATAAAATACCATGCAAGGACTGCACAAAACACTATATAGGACAAACAGGAAGACAGCTAACAATCCGCATACATGAACACCAAATAGCCACGAAACGACACGACCAGCTATCCCTAGTAGCCACACACTCAGACAACAAGCAACATGAATTCGACTGGGAAAACACTACTATCATAGGGCAAGCCAGACAGAGAACAGCCAGGGAATTCCTAGAGGCATGGCATTCATCCACAAACTCCATCAACAGACACATCGACCTGGACCCAATATACCAATCACTACAGCGGACAGCTGAAACTGACACCCGGAAGCGGCAAGGACAGACCACTATAAATGCCGGAAGAAACATCAAAGAAGCACTTCGCAGGAGGCTCCAGAGCACTGATGATGTCTCCTAGCCAGGGGACGAAACGTTTGCAACAAAAACTTCCAGCTCGGCGAACAGAACCACTACATTTTGTAAACATCTTTCAGGTCACCTCTCAGACTCCAATGCTCCAGGAAGAAAAGCCCCAGCCTATTCAACCTCTCTCTTTAACTCAACATCATTGTAAGTCTTTTGTGCACCCTTTCAAGTGTAAGAACATCTTTCCTGTTGCATGGAGACCAGAATTGAATGTGATATTCCAAAAGTGGCCTCATCAATATCTGTACAGCTGCAACATAATGGCCCAACTCCAAGACCCAGTGCTCTGACTATGAAGGCAAGCATGCCAAATGCCTTCTTCACCACCTTGTCGACCTGTGACTCCACTTTCAAGAACCTGCACCCCAAGGTCTCTTTGTTTGGCAACATTTCCCCGGGTCCTACTTTAACTGTATAAGTCCTGCCCTGGTTTGCCTTACCAAAATGCAACACCTCACATTTATTTAAACTCCATCTGCCAGTCCTCAGCGCATTGGCCCATTTGATCAAGGTCCATTACATTCTAAATCATCTTCTTCACAGTCCACTATACAACCTATTTGGTTTCATCTGCAAACTTACTAATCACATCTCCTATATTCACACCCAAATCATGTATATAAATGACAAAAATTAGTGGACCTAGCATTGGTCATTGTGGCACACTGCTGGTCACAGGCCTCCTGTCTAAAAAGAAACCCACTTCCACCACCGTCTGTCTCTTACTTTCAAGTCAATTTTGAAACCAATTAGCAAGCTCCCCCTGGATCCCATGTAATCTAACCTTACTAAACAGTCTACCATGGGAACCTTGTCAAACACTTAGCTGAAGCCCAATGTCAATTGCTCTGCCTTCATCAATCTTCTTTGACACCTTTTCCAAAAACTTAGTCAATTTAGTGACAACCAATTTCCCACACAAAAACCTACATTTACTATCCCTAATCAGTCCTTGCCTTTCCAAATGCATCTGATAAGTCCTGTCCCTCAGAATCCCCTCCAACAAGTTACCCACCACTGACATAAGGCTCACTGGTGTGTAATTTCCTGGCTTTTCCTTACAGTGTTTCTTAAACAGTGGCATCACATTAGCCAACCTGCAGTCTTTGGCACCTCGTCTGTGGTTGCCAATGATGCAAGTATCTCAGCAAGGGTCCTAGCAATCTTGTTCCGAACTTCACACAAAGTTCTGGGAAACACCTGATCATGTCCTGGGGATATATGCATTTTAAGGCCTTCAGCACTTCCTCTTCTCTAATATGAACTCTTTCCAAGACATCACTATTTATTTCCCTATGTTCCCTAGCTTCCATGTCTTTTTCCACGGTAAATACTGATCCAAAATATTTGTTTATTAACACACTCATATCCTGTGGTTCCTCACGTGGATAGCTATGTTGATCTTTAAGGGACCCTATTCTCTCCCTAGTAACTCTTTTATCCACAATATACTTACAGAATTTCTTTGAATTCTCATTAGCTCTATTTGCCAAAGCTACCTTGAGTCCTTTTTTTGCCCATCTGATTTCCTTCTTATGTATACTCCTACTGCCCTTAAACTTCTTTAGGGATTCACTCAATCCCAGCTTTCAATACCTGACATATATCTCCTTTTTATTGACCAGAGCCTCAATTTCTGTCGTCTTCTCACATTCCCTATGTGTACCAGCCTTTCCCTTTACGATAACAGTAACATAGTGTCTTTGAACTCTCATTATCTTATTTATAGGCCTCCCACTTCCCACCTGCTGTTTTATCTGTGAATAGCTTCTCCACAATTAACCTTTGAAAGTTCCCGTCTAATGTCACCAAAATTGGCCTTACTTCAATTTAGAACTTCAACTTTTTGACGAGTTATATCCTTTTCCATAACCATTTTAAGACTATAGAGCTATGATCACTTGTCTCAAAATGCTCCCCCATTGACACCTTGGGCACTTACCCTGCCTTATTTCCCAAGAGAAGGTCAGGTTTTGCTCCTTCTGTAGTAGGTATATCTTCTCATTGAATTAGGAAGTTCGTGTAGACACTTAACAAATTGTTTTGATAGCAATTTTTTAACTTATTGCAAAATAATTCATTACATCAAAATAATACAGTACCTGTATTAGTCAGCTATCTTGTTATTTCTTTCCATGTGTGATTTATGGAATCTGGATTATAGAAGTAGATTCCTAATCTTCAAATGTAATACCATTTTGCCATATCAGTAAAATTTTTTGAATGCAATTTTCTGGTCAATATATCAGGAAAGGAAAAATAAAGACAGTTGAGTTTGTGCAGCAAGATAGAAGTGTAAAATAACTGCTGAAAATGTGTTGCTGGTTAAAGCACAGCAGGTTAGGCAGCATCCAAGGAATAGAAAATTCGACGTTTCGGGCATAAACCCTTCATCAGGGATTCCTTGGATGCTGCCTAACCTGCTGTGCTTTAACCAGCAACACATTTTCAGCTGTGATCTCCAGCATCTGCAGACCTCATTTTTTACCAGAAGTGTAAAATAAGCCAGTATTAAAGAATTTGAAGGACCAAATGGCCTATCCCAGCTCCTCTTTTGTATATCAATTTGCTATATCATGTCCTTCTCTGTGCTCAATAAAGCACTCCTGATTTAATATTGGCACTGAATTAAATGACTTTTTAGTAGAACATATGCCCATAGCAGTTCTAATTCATCATATATAAAATCCCTACAATCGATCTGCTTCAGTGACCTTTGAGTCAGCTTAAGAACCATAGCTTCCAGATAATTCACATAGTGTTTTTGCAGTGTGAAGATAGTGGGATCTTTATAATTTTGATGCGATAGGCATAATTCCCTGAAAATATTGATATCATTATTACTGTATTATTTTAGATGTTTTACCATGTTAAAAAAAGTTGTACAAAATAAATATGCCATTGCACTAACCAACAACACCCCACCCACATAGTTGATTCAATTCAGACTCCCACTCACACCATCCACATACTCGATTTCAAAGACTTGTAGAGTTCATGAAAGAGCAACTGAAAATAAATATGTAGGTATAAGGTTGCGAAACTGCACCCTTTTCTACATGAATCCTTATTCACCACTGTACACACCCTAATTTTATGTAATATCGAATTCAATATATCTTTTGTGGAATGGTGCATAGCATCACGCCTCTATAGTTACAGTAAACCCATTGTGCAATGATATAATTCTTCCTGGGATATAGCTGTATGTTGAAGGCACTATAAAAAATGTTGTCATTGTCTGTCAATGCTTGGAATTATATATGTAAGGAATGCCTGAAAGTGTGCTAGAAGCAGAACAATCACAATATTAAGAAAGGTTTATTTATTGTGCTATAGTATGCAAGATTATGCATGAGCGAAATGCTAGAAAATAGGAACAGAATAGTTGGTTGCTGGCAATAGGCTAGAAAGTCTCTTTTTATGCTGCAAAACTCTTTAACTTCGTGAATGATGGATTGATGGGAACTATATACTTCTGCTAAAATCATAAAGTTTATAAGATTGCTATATGTTTGAAAAATTTTTAATTCAGGTAAACTGAAAAAGATAATATGGTCTGTTCTGAAGTCTGCCTGGCTGGAAGTCTCGCTTCTTTGATTTTTGGAGATTAAAGTTGGCCCATTTGTTAAACTAGGCATGAAGTACTAGATATTTACCCTTGGAGACAAGGACAACACACTGTGTACTGTTAGTGGACAGTCTGCTGGTCTCCTAAGTCCTCAGGAATATTAAAATGTCACTTTCAAAACTGTTGTCTTTTAGGCTGTCCATTTAATTGCAAGATAAGTGCAACTGGGATTTATAATTTGATACAAGGCCCATGTGATTCACTATGGCATAAAACTGTTTTTTGAATGCAGTAGGATATAATGTATCCCTGGAAAAATATAATGTTTGCCTGACAAGGTGCAGGAGAAAGAGGGTAAGCAATGACAGACAAAAAGTCTGATTTGGCTCAATGGGCAGGAATGTGGGGAGTACCTCATGTTCAAAAGGGAAAACCAATTAGTGAGGAATTACAGTTTGACTTCAGAAAGCTTACGCTAGATCAAGAATCTCCTGGAAAAATCCCTTACTGTGAAAGACAATCTGGAGATTAAAAGTTTCCATGCGGAGAAAGAAAAAGAATGGAATCAAATGACTGGAAGCAAATTAAGACAGACCCAATGGATTCAATTTATATGTGATCAAACAGCCAAATCAGAGTTGAATTGTCTAAAAGGGTTTGGTAGACTTCCCTATTTTTAACATTCTCACCACCATATTTTGCCATCATCTGATAAAAAAATCCTTCTGTTGCAAAGTCAGAGAGAGAGAGAAGTGGAATATGGATTGAAAAATATTTACCCAATTTGCTTTAAGCCTCTTACAATTTTTATTGATACATGCCAGATTCTGTAGTTGCTGTACTTTTCGTGTGAATGTTACTGCTTTGTAAACAAAATGCCATCTGTACCATTTGTGTATACTTCCAGGAGAGTCTCTTATGGGCATCATCTTCAGGAGGAGAATCTGGGGAAAGTATGCAGGTGGACTGATTTTCATGTTAGTCATTATGTAATGCTGATTTGATGCCAGAGCTGTAATGTTTGAACTTGCCTTTGCATAAAATGCCCTCTCATTGGAAGAGGTTGAATAGGCTGCGGTTATTTTGCCTGGGATGTCAGAAGCTGAGGAGTGACTTTATAGAAGTTTATAAAATCATGAGGGGCATGGATAGGATGAATAGCAAGGTCTTTTCCCCAGAGTAGGGGAGTCCAAAACTCGACAGCATAGGTTAAAGATGAGAAGGGAAAGATTTAAAAGGGACTTAAGGGACAAATTTTTCACACACAGGATGGTGCATGTATGGAATGAGCTGCTAGAGGATACGGTGTATACTGGTACAACTTTAATATTAATAAAAATACACCTGGATGGGTATATGAAAAGAAAGGATTTAGAGGAATATAGACCAAATGCTGGCAAATAGAACTAGATTAATTTAGGACATCTGGTCAACATAGACGAGTTGGACTGAAGGGTCAATTATCATGCAGTATATCTCTATGACTCTAAGTTCAAATGAACTTGTGCTTACAGCAGGAAGGCAACCCCAACACGGCAATTTAAAAAGACTGGTGTGTCACTGGTTCATTTCTGCTGGAACTGTTTCGGTTTGTAAAAGTGCTCGATGTTTTGTAAACTTGGACAAAATTGGTCATATTAACAGGAAATTTGGTGCTGTTAGCAAAAAAGCAATTAGTTCTGCCTTCAAATCTTTTGGTAGGTGACCTACTCCTAGTTATTTTTAAACTTTGTCACCACACACCCAGTTCTAGATTTCCCTAACAAAATCTCTCTGAATTTAATGTCACAAATCCTCTCAAGACTTGACATGTTTTCATAAGATCATCTTTCATTCTTTTAAATTTGGATGAATATAGGTCCAAATTGCTCATTCTTTCCTCATAAGATAAACCCTTCATTCCACAATCAATCTAAAGAACTCTCCCCTGAACTGTTTCCAATATGCCACCTTGGACTGCAGCCTGAAGACGAAGAGAAGATGCTTGCCAAGGTGTGTGGTGGAGGTGGGTTTCAGTGGAAATAGTTGTCACTAAAGGTCTAATACACTTGACGTTTTCATCAAACATTTTTCTTACCACCTCAGCCAGTAACTGTATGTGATTTAGAAAGCAAGTGTTCACAAAACTCTTTAATGAAAGCAAAATATTGCAGCTGAAACAAATTTAAAACAAGGGAGAAATTCAGCAGGTCTGAAGGAATGGTGAATATTTTGAGAACTACATTACTCTCCTTCAGAAGAAGTCACATTCACCTCCAAATATTAACTTTGCTCCTCTCTCCACAGATGCTGCTAGAGATCTTCCAAAACTTTTGGCTTTTATTTTGTTCACAAAACTTTCCCATCCTTTGCAAGCATACAAATGGCCTCAGGGCAAGAATACGATGGCACCACCAGTGGCTGTGAAAGTGACTGTTGCTGTGAATTTTTCCGTGTTGGTGAAATTCCAAAGTGGAGCAGGCAACATATTTAATTGTTTCTAGTTCTTCATCCGTCACTGCATTAGAAGGGTTAAAGAAGTTCATTCAAGCAGAAAAGAGTATTCAAGGTTTGTGCGAAGATTTGTAGCTCGGGTGCTCGTTGTTGTGGTTCTGTTCGCCGAGCTGGAAGTTTTTGTTGCAAACGTTTCGTCCCCTGGCTAGGAGACATCATCAGTGCTCTGGAGCCTCCTGCAAAGCGCTTCTTTGATGTTTCTTCCGGTATTTATAGTGGTCTGTCCTTGCCGCTTCCGGGTGTCAGTTTCACCTGTCTGCTGTAGTGGTTGGTATATTGGGTTCAGGTCGATGTGTTTGTTGATGGAGTTTGTGGATGAATGCCATGCCTCTAGGACAGCCAGACTACTGCGACCCTTAGGACTCATAACGGCACACAAACCAACAGCCCCGCTCAGACAACAACTTACTAGAACAAAGGAGCCAATACCCAACATGAGCAAAACTAATGTAGTTTACAAAATACCATGCAAGGACTGCACAAAACACTATATAGGACAAACAGGAAGACAGCTAACAATCCGCATACATGAACATCAACTAGCCACGAAACGACACGACCAGCTATCCCGAGTAGCCACACACTCAGACAACAAGCAATATGAATTCGACTGGGAAAACACTACTATCATAGGGCAAGCCAGACAGAGAACAGCCAGGGAATTCCTAGAGGCATGGCATTCATCCACAAACTCCATCAACAAACATATCGACCTGGACCCAATATACCAACCACTACAGCTGACAGCTGAAACTGACACAAGGAAGCGGCAGGGACAGACCACTATAAATACCGGAAGAAACATCAAAGAAGCGCTTCGCAGGAGGCTCCAGAGCACTGATGATGTCTCCTAGCCAGGGGACGAAACGTTTGCAACAAAAACTTCCAGCTCAGCGAACAGAACCACAACAGAAAAGAGTATGTCGTATTCTCTCTGATTAGAGATGAACAAGCAAAACACACTCATGGCTTCTCTATCGTGCATGGTACCATCACCTGTGTACATGTGCTGTAATTGCAGTGATAAATCATTAATTATGCAGTTGGGATTTGTTTGTGCTCAGCACATCATACTGGTGACTATTCAGTCACAATACTTCCATGCTACATGAGTGTACTATTCCCACAGTATTCCTTGAGATTCTAATTCAAATCAGATGATAACAATGGGCAAGAAGACTAGCCATTTAAAATCTGGCTCATTACCCCTCTCCATAACCTAACCATATAGGAGAGCACCCACATTGAGAGCCATGTTGCCATGCTGAAGAAACAGAGCAAACCAATACATTGCCAGATGTATTGGTTCTCCTGTCCGAATGCTGCTCTGCTGAGAGTCTCGGAAAGCACTGGTAATTCCAGCCAGCATGGCAACCAGGTGAGTCTACATGATGACATTTGCAAGCTGAAATTTCACAAATTCAGTCTGAGCATCAGCTACGACATGAAGATGTTGTGTGGCTTCTGCATGTTCTGCAACAAAAGCTGAGGGATTGACCATCAGCTGATTAAAGCTATAAATGCCCTCATGGAGTTGGCCATCGCTCACATTATAATAAATGGACACTAAGCTCTGTGCATACAGACAAATGCTAATAACATATGGTGAGCCCTGTGCCTGATTACCAGCCTTATCTAATGTAACCCTCTTGATGTTTTTGAAAACAATTGCTTCCTGAGTGGAAAGAACTGTTTGTAAAAAAAAAAGTGTATCAGTTATCAGAAAGTGTGAATTATGAGTTGTGCACCCAGATCATTGCAAAAACATTGTTTTCAGCTAAGTCAGCTCTTTTATTTTGAATTAAGGGATGGAAATGAAGGATTATATACCTTACATATCTTTCCAATCTATAACCTTTATTAAATCTTCTACATGTTCATCACACATTAAAGATCTTTAGTACAAATTTTGCAATCTTTGCATTACGAACGCCTTCAAAAAGGTAAAAACTGTGAGTCAATGAAGCACTTTCTGAACATTGTCATTTTCCAACTCCACTTTGCGCTCTTAACCTTGATCATTTGCATGTGTCACGTACCAATTTTCTATATCAAAAAGGTAGTGGGAGCTGCTGACACCCATTGCCCAACAGTCATTATTAATCTGAATCTTTTTGTAATATCTTACGCATTTTCATTACAAAGCGTTCATGGGTGAAATGGAAACCAGCAGACATAACCATTTTTGTACGAACTCTTGCTAAACAAGCACATCCAAATTAAAACTGTTCCAATACAGCCTGTTCTGATGTAACATAATTTTCTCCATAAAGACTGAAGTATCATGTGCATTCTGAATTTCAATGATCGAAAGGTCAACTATGCCACATCATTAGAAAATATACCATAGGAACATTTGCAAAACTTTGGGCTAAGCAAACCTTCATGAACAAACGTAATGAGAGTACATTGTCATGTTAAAAGCTATGTTTCCATGTCAGTTTGCTGTGCAGTCTCGTTTTATTTTTGTTTAAACAAGTGAGATATTCGAGCAGACCAAATTTATCAACATCCTTTATCTGTTGTTCAAATTATCATGTCATTTTATAAAGCCAGTTTACAAATGCAAAAGCTAATGAAATACGAAGAACAATTCTCATTTATGGTCTAGAAGCAAAAGGAGAATTAAACAAATGCCATGAAACACAACATTTTTATTGATATGTATTTCCATTTACAGTCTGTCAGGAAAAGATGTTAGAAGTATAGAAAATAGGAGGAATAGGTTATTTGGCCTTTCAAGTCTTCTCCACCATTCAACATGACCAAGACTGATCCTGATTTCATTGCCTTACTTCAGCTCGCTCCCCACATCCTTTAACACCTGCAGTCTCTAGGATTCTATCTAATTCTTTCTTGAAAATGTTTAATGAGTTTGTCTCCACAGTTTTTTGTGGTAGAAAATTCCACAGGTTCAACCCCTCTGAGTGAAGCAATTTCTCTTTAACTGACCTAGCCCATGTCCTGAGACCACGACTTCTTATTCAGAACATTCTAGCCAGGGGAAACATTCTCTGTCAGAATTTTGGAAGTTTCAATGAGATTCCTTGAGATTTTTCTCACCTCGAGTCAATTGGCCAATTTCTCCTCGTGTGACAAATTTCTCATCCCAGGATTAAGTTGGTGAAACTTTACTGTACTCCTTCTAGGCAAGGATATCTTTTCTGAGATAAGGAGACCAAAACTGTATACAATCCTCCATGTATTAACTCACAAAGGCCTGTGCAGCTGCAGCAAGACTTCCTTGTTCCTGTAATAAGGGCTACTTACAATGAAGGCCACCGTACTATTTGCCTTTCTAACTGTTAACAACATCTGCATGTTTGCTTTCAGTGACTGGGGTACAAGGTAACCAAGATCCTTTTATCAATAACCATTTTCCATGCTATCATATTTATGTACTGATCTGTCTTGTTGTCATTTCTATTAAAATAGACAACATCAAAATTATTCACATTACACAGTATTTACCCTCTTCTTAAACTTATCTAAATCACCTTGAAGTTTCTTTACATCTTTTTCACCACTCACAATTCCACCTAGTTCAGAGTTGTCAGCAAACTTTGAAATATGACACTTGATTTCTTCATCCAAATCATCGATCTATCTTGTAGCTAGGGCCCAAGCACTGACCCTGCAGTACCACATTCAAAGTGGGTTCCATTCTGAGAAAGATTACTTACATCCTCAAAACCCCAGTAGATTTACCCAACATGATCTTCCTTTTGTAAACTCATGTTGTATAATCCTGTTGGTATTTTCTCAGTGTTCTGTTATGACGTCCTTTGTAAAAGATCCCAGCATTTTTTCTTACTGTTGATGTTGCACTCACCAATCTGTTATTCCTGCTTTTCTCCCCCACTCCTTTTTTTTAAATTTTGGGGTTACATTTTCCACCCCCAAATCTGCTGATGCTGTTTCAAAATTGACAGAATTTTAGAAAGTGTTAATCAACACATGCACTATTTCTGTGGCCACTCCTTAGGATGTGGATTATCTGCCCCTTGGAATTTATCAGCTTCAGTCCTGTTAATGTCTCTATTTTTTTTTAAACTGATACTAATTTTCTTTAAATCATCTCTCCCAATATACCCTTTTCTGTTTTTTTTGGGAAGTTATTTGCCAACCAGAACTCTAACAGTTGTTTAATTGCTCTGCCATTTTTTTGTTCTACATTATCAATTCCCCCATTTCAGACTGCAAGGAGCTGGTATTTGCCTTTGCAATGTAATTTTCTTCTCGCATACATATAAAAACTCCTTGTTGTTTACAAGTTTACTCTTGCTCTATTTTTCACCTCTTAATAAACCTCTTGGTTCTCCTTTGCTGAAGTCTAAACTCTCACAAGGCTCAGTCTTGCTAATTTCTCTCACACCTGATTCCTCTTTGGATTGAATACCAACATTAACATATTTTGTTAGCTATGTTGAGATACTTTTCCTGTGATGTTCTTTCACCTGAACGCTCTCAATTCTAGAAATGAACAACTTTAATGGCTAAAATTTGAAATTCTTACCTCCCCATCAACAATTCAGTCTTTCTGCTCTGCACCAGAGCATCAGAAACAGGGCATTTAACATTTTTTAGGATGCAAATATACTTTTTTTTTAACAAAATACTTCACTATCATACATTAAACATTCAACCTAACATCTGGATAATTTTTGAAACAAAAATATCTGCATATTGTATTCAGAAATTTATAGTAATAAATTGTATGATGCCCTCAATTAAATCTCAAGATGCCTGTATACTTTCTTGGGAGATAGGCAAAATGGAAGCAGAACACAGAGGAGAAACATAGAAATAAAACATGTCAAGTATTCCTGGGTCCCCTTCCATTGATTATTGAGATTATCATATTCTGCTAGACTTTAGTAGGCAAATTTGTTACTTAAAATGCTCTCCTAAAGTAATTTTGGTTCATTTTCTCCCTTTTGTCTTTCAAAAGCTTCTGAACAGTCTATTTCAGGACTGGAAGTGCAATACAATTCCATGCGAGATATATAAGCCTCAAAGATCTGAAAGTGCTTCTCAGCCAACTAAGAACATGGAGTGAATATTCTAGCTCAGCAAGTATGAGAGTCAAAAGGAAAATAGCATCAATTGGGAAAAAAAAAAGATCTTTAAGGAAGAGGAGGTAGGAGTTAGAAATGGGAACTAAATATAGTTCCTAGAGCTAAAGGGAGAAAGTGAGAACAGGGTATTGAGTTGAATCATCAGTCTTGATCATATTGAAAGGCAAACAGGCTTGAAGGGCTGGATGGCCTATTCCTGGTCCTAATTTCTATGTTTCTGTGGTGATTTGTTGAAGATAACACCAGGGCAAAGTCACCAGGAGAGCTCGTATTTGAAACTAATGATTGATGAAACTCATTTGCTCCCTGAAAAGGCAGATAGAGTTCCAACTTAATGTTACATTTAAACAATGACATCTGAAGAAAATCAAGATGTAAAGTTAAGCAACTAAGACTTTTTTTCCATACCTTTAGAATTTATTATTTTCTTATAAAAGTGTTTCATTGTTAATGCTAAGTTGTTACTTTAATCCCCTGGAAATAGATGACATTGCATTTTCCACATGTGGGAGTAGTGAATAATATCATTGAAGGTGAAATGGAAAGTACATGCTGAGGATGTCGTTCCTTGGCTATATAGGGTCAGAATCAGTGGTGATGGGTTGATTCTAGTCAAAAATGGGGGAAGCTGCACTGGTGACACATTCCCAAAAGTGGGAAACTTTCTCAGGGGCAGCATAGGAGCTGATGCAGCTTGCTGCTGGAAAGAAGACAGCTAATTTACCTAGTTCTGGCTTCAAATTGGGCAAGTTTGCAACCTTGGAGGTATTTAATGTTGAGGGCAGTGGGGACAGGCAGTAGGGCAGCCTTCCGCCATGTGGGAAGTCTGCTAGCTCAATGGAGCTGACTCCCAGCCCCTCCCCCATCCCTGCAGCAAACCAAAGGCCTTTGGAATCAAAGCCCCATTTTCTAATGTCACGTGGTTGTAAAAGGCCACACCCATGGCCAAACTGATCCAACAAAAGGAATTGCCCTCTGAGGGGTCAAAAAGCTTTGAAACCAGATAATTCTTTTAATTACCTGAGCACTTTCAAACATACCTCTAGGTCAACCTGCCTCAGAAACATCCAACTCCCACCATGGGACAGTGGAGGCTCTAAAACTGAGACTGCTGCTGACAGTTTATGAAGCTGTCTCTGAGAACATGAGGCTCACTGTTGACATTGGAGCCCTAAATCCTCTGGGGAGAACTCAGCCCTCCTTTTATTTGTCCATAATACCATACAAAATTTATATATTCACAAATCTTGTGACACAGCCATCAAAGTCATGCTAGGTTCCTACATTGTATGGTTATGCCTGCAAGGAAACTAACTCATAATTTCCATAACTAACAATGTCCCCCAGATAATGCCGTAAGCAACTAAAGGTAGGATCAAACCAATAACTTGCAAAAGCTTATGTGCTGGCAACTGAGTCAAATAAATAAGTAAACCAGTATTGGATTTCATGTTTAAACAAGTGGTTTGAATTGACTTTTTTGTTTTATCAATTGTTTTAATCAACCTCTCTATTCAGATGTTTTATGAGCACACCTGGAGCATTTGGGACTTGACCTTCTGCCACAGAGATAGGGACACCTCCACCATGCTGTAAGACCTTTTTAAAAATTGTACTATGATTATTTAGGATGCAGCTGCTGTTGATGTCTTGACTGAAATTTATAGAATCATAAAATCACTACTGTGTGAAAACAGGCCATTTGCCCCATCAAGTCCACACTGACCTTTGGAAGTGTTTCGCACTTAGACCCATTTCACTACCCTATTACTCTACACTTCTCCTGACTAATGCACCTAACCTACACATCCCTGAACACAATGGGAAATTTAGTTCAGCCAAACCTGAACAGGTTTGGACTGTGGGAAGAAACCGGAGCTCTACGAGGAAACCCACACAGGCATGGGGAGCATGTGCAAACTCCACACAGACAGTCGCCCGAGGCTGGAATCAAACCTGGGTCCCTGGTGCTGTTATGCAGCAGAGCTAACCACTGAGCCACCGTGCTGCCCATAGATTGTCGACCTTCTTGAAAAAATATTATTGTGCTCCATGTGACAGGGTAATTGAAACTTCTGATGAATCGTACTGCAGGAGGGTCCCATGTTAATTCATTGATATTTTCCTGTCAACCTGTTCAGAGGTGTTATTACAGGCCTCTGGAGCTGGTGGGACTTGAAATAGGACACCACTGCACCAAAAAAGCATCACTTTTCACTTTATAAACTCAATTTTAGCCACTTAAAGGAAGAGATTAGAATCGTGTTGGACCAAAATGATACATGTTGGTGAAAAAAAACATTCAATTGTGGTGGTATGTTCAGAGTTTCCTTTCTTCCCCCTTTTATTTAAAGTTTTACAAAATGTCTTCATACAGGTTTTAACCCACCCAGAGCCACCTCCCTCTGACTATTACCTAACACTGTGGTCAATTTAGCATGGCCAATTCACCTCATCTGCACATCTTTGGACTGTGGGAGGAAACCGGAGCACCTGGAGGAAATCCACGCAGACACAGGGAGAAAGTGCAAACTCCACACAGACAGTCACCCGAGGCTGGAAGCGAACCTGGGGCCCTGGTGCTGTGAGGCAACAGTGCTAACCACTGAGCCACCGTGCCGCCCTTTGAAATTTTTTTAGATTAGATTAGATTCCCTACAGTATGGAAACAGGCCCTTCGGCCCAACATGTCCACATCGACCCTCCGAAGAGTAACCCACCCAGACCCATTCCCCTACCCTATATTTACCCTGACTAATGCACCTAACATTTTAGGCAATTTAGCAAGGCTAATTCATTTGACCTGCACATCTTTGGACTGTGGAAGGAAACAGGAGCACTTGGAGGAAACCCACACAGCTACGGGGAGAATGTGCAAATTCCACACAGACAGTCACTCGTGGCAGGAATCAAACCCGGATTGCCTAGCACTGTGAGGCAGCAGAGCTAACTACTGAGACGCATTCCACAAGCTACATGTTACAATTGCAATTCATGTAGCACATGTAAGTTCACAATGACAATTTGCTCTGATGTATATTTTGTATGTCAGTGCAGCCAATAATTGATTATGACACTTTACTTGTGTCTGGCTATGAATGATGGACTTTGTCTTATTTCGTGTTTCCCCTAAGATAGCTTTCCTTATCTCTGTAACTGAGTAACAATGGAGAATTTAGCATCTAAACCAGTCGCAGTAACTTGCCTCAAAACAATTTTATTGTGCAACCTGCATTGAGATTTTATCCTAAGTTCTGGTGGGATGATTTTCTCAAGCCTAAATCACTGACCTCCTGAACACTTCAGTCAGCTGAAAACTTCACTTCTCCTTCTCCATCTGATGTAATACTATCTTCCACATTCTTTTATGTGTATGGAAACAGAGGTTAGAGGAATGGGTGAAAAATAAAGAGAAACTTATACCACTGCAATATTTCTGCTAACCTGAGACCACCCACCTACCTCTCTGCTGGGGCCTCCACTGATGCTTCTGGTTTGAGGCCTGCAATAGACCCAGCATTGGCCACCACTCCTGATTACATTTTGGGGAGCTGCTGGTAACTCCTACAGAATGTCTGAATATGACTTTGTTCCACCAATTCTCCCAGAAATGGCTGTGGTGGAGATTGTCCAGTTTTCCAACCCTTGGATGGAATTTAATGAATAATATCTGCAGCACAAGCACTATTATTGTTTTGAAATACAGAAAGCCAATGGCATGTGACAAAGTCCAACAAACAGCATTGAGAAAAATGACCTATTAACTTGCTTACGGTGGTTTTGTTTCAGAGATAAAAGTTAGTCAAGATAGAAGGGGAACCACCGTACTTTTTCTCAAATAATTGCAAAGGATCAATTAAATCAGCATGAATAGTTAAGGCTTCGGGTTAATACATCATCCAAATGATATCCCTTTAAACAGTCTAGAGTCAATGCTTAAACCAAAGAGAGAATCAAATTCTCTTGATCTTTGAGGTCAGAAATTAAAATACGATAACAACAATTTGTACTTAGATTTCTAACATTGAAAATGTATGTCAAAGTGTAATTCCATCACTTCACAGAGATAAAGCATACCTGAGCAAAGAAGTAAATGTTTCAAAGGGCAGTCAAATGCTTCATTAAAGAGGTGGGTTTTCAGAAGGCCCATAAAGATGGAGAGAAGAATAGAGAGGTAAAGGGAGCGATAGAGGTTATTTTCATTGTTGAAGACAAGTCTACGAAGGACAACTAAAGCATAGAGAGATGGTGTGAGCAAAAGAACAAAGCTGAAACCATAAACAGTTTGAGGGAAGTAGGATGATAGGAGTGGACTGTGAAGTGTTGTGAGACTATAATGGGATTTATGCATGAGGATGAATTTTGAGTTTGAAGTTTCAACTCAAGGTCTGCCAGTGCCTATTTAGTTCAGTTATTAAGTTAAGAGGCATGTAAGGGTATGTTTTAACTGAACAAAGTTACAATTTTCTTAACATTGATAAAACACCATCCAAAGCACGAATTGGAAGATGAAAGCTTGAAATTGTATTTCTCAAGAGGTAAACTCTAGGATGAAATGTAAATTATATAACTTCATTGATAGCATCTCCAAATCTATAACCTCTCTTGCCTAGGAGACCAAGATCAGAACATTGGAACAATATTACTTTAAAGTTCACTTCCAAGTTGCACAGTGCCCTCTTTTAGCTAAACCTTTGCTGCGTCATTATTCCGGAGTCAAAATCCTGGAAATCTCTCCCCAACAGTACTGCGAAAATACGCTTGCTATGAAGACTGCTGGCCTAATACCATATCCTTTGACACATATCCCTTAACACGTTTGCTTAATGAAAATTTATCAAGCTCAGATTTAAAACTAATAATTGATTTAGTGTCAATTACCATTTGTGGAAGAGATATCCAACCTTTACCACCCTTTGCATGTAGGAGTGCTTCCTAACATCTCTCCTGAATGATCTAGCCCTAATTCTCAGACTGTGCTTCCTTTTTCTAGAATCCCCAACCAGTGGAAACAGTTTATCTTTATGTCTTTTCTTGTTAATATCTCAAAGGCTTTGATTAGATCACCCCACCTCCTACTAATTTCTAGAGAAAACAGGCCTAATTGTTACACATATCTCAAAAACTAATTATGGAAAGTCATATGCAATTAAATGAGAAATTGAGGCATTTTTAAAGGAAAAGGGCTTTGGTAAATCCTACATTTTGCCATCTAAAATTTTGTAGAGTATTAATAGGTTGTATCTAACATCTCTTGTTCAGCTTTCAATGCATGTTCAGTTTTATACATAATGCTCATCCGTGAATGACAACTGCAAAAACAATTTCTTACTGAACTACGGTTGAAGACAGGGTCAAGGACATTTATTTATGTACTAAAATACTATGTGGTTTAGTTGTAACATTTATCACTTGTACTTGTGGAACTTTTATGTATGAAATGTGAAATGTTAGCTTCAAGTTTAAGCCATATTACTAACTGTGGTATTAAGTGAAAACACGCATTTGCCCATTGACCTCCACGTATTGAACAGAGCTCCAATTTACAGTAAACACGCTTATAAAATAGAATGGCTTTGTTGTTTAAATGATCAAAACAACCAAAGTCTTGCTTTGGTTTCCTGGGCATAAATGCTAAATAACATTTTAAATAGCCACAATGCCTGCAATCGGTAGACTGCAAGTGAAATATTTCATGCACAGCAATCAAAAATTGTTTCTTATTTTTATGAAGTTCAGTAGAAATTCAGATCTTGTCTGGTTAAAGTTAAAACAGTGAAGTAAACGTGAACAATCTGACAGAGCTAGCATATTTAGATATCCTCCTGCCTCACAGAATGTTGCAAAGTATTCATCTTGCAGCACATTCCACAAGAATCAGCCACAATTGGGTCCACATACAACAAAAATGGTTAAAAATAATTAGAAAGATATTCGAGGTAGCTTTCAAAAAGAAAATAGATGATTGAGGTGGAGTGAGAATGGGGATAACAAGTTGGTTAATGCAGCTAATGCCTAATTATAAATGTTGAATTTGTCACTGGGGAATTACCATGTCCTTTTGCCATGATACAGACAGCATCTTAATATTGTTGCTTAATGTTTGCTATGTGTAGGAAGTTGTGCCAACACTACTTAGCGATGCGCAGCAGCAAGCCCAACATTAAGATTGGTGAGTGATGCACAAAGTCAGCCTGCATCTGTTAAAAAGGAGGTATATTGCAGCAGAAGTAGTTGATGCAAGTCCTTTGTAAACTGCATTACAAAGTGTGATTGTAAACTATGACAAAATGCTGAACTAAAACAAGAATAGACCGAGGTATTTTGGTCATACACTGGAGGCTATGCTTTGAGGCATGAAATAGCAGAATGATCCATATCTTTAAGGGACCCTGAGATCCTCTATAAACATCTTTCAGAAATTGAGACAAGAAATAGCAGTGGATACGATCATGAAGAGTTGGTTCTTGAACGTGGACCTTATGCAGAGAAATATTTAACGACCTTCTATGACTCGTCAAGGTGTCTAAGTTCACAGTCAAATGGTGCGTCCTACAAACTGCAACAATTACCTCATGCATTGCTCAAGTCTCTAAAGCCCCTTCACTCAGCCAGTATACTTAATAACGATTCTTATGCATCTCTTCCATCCTCACATACTCCACGCTGCTGTTAACCTCATGTCTGTAAATGATAGGTCAAACACACTGGCAGATGGCAGCCACATCATCCAAACATATACCATGACACACACTGATACACATCTTACTCTCTTGCATTAAATAGAGGCTCATAACTGAAGGCAAAAGATAAAAAAAAACTGGAGGGGAATTTCTCCTGAATTTTTAAAATTCAACTTGGAATCTAGAGAAGGAACATCACTGAAATCATAGCTACTGGCAGCACTGAAACAATGAACATATCTGTAGAAGTAATTCTTGTTCTCTCACCCCATTCCTCCGTCATCCACCAATTTCTGAAGATATAAGCATGCATTTCTTACTTTTTTCTCTCTTGTCAACACAAACCAGCCCTTGTCTCTTCTTGCTTTGTCAAAATCCAAGAACTGGATCCTCATTTGGCAGTGGTGGAAACAGAAGAAGACATCGAAGATGGAGAAACACCATCATTCAATCTAATACTCAATTAGCCAGCAGCTCAGATATCGCATGAGCTCTGAATCTCCACCACTGTCTAAATGAGAAAGACCTCCCTTAAAGCTATTCTAAAACATTAACACCTTTGTTTTTATTGTTTCTGAAACCTCTCAACAACAGGGGTCAGGGTTTTCCTTATAACCTTCTCTGGACTCCTTATAATTTTATACACTTATTTAGATTTCCCCTTAGCCTCCTGTGCACCACAATACACATTCCTCACCTCTTCAACTTTTCCTCATTATTAAAATTCTAAAGTCTAGGTAACATCCTTATACATCTCCTCTGCACCCTCTTAACATCCATCTTTTCCACTGAATAGTGACCAGAAAAACACACAATACTTCAATTATAGTCTAACTGGTTCTTTACACAGTGTTAGCATAACCTGTTAGCTCTTATGTTCTATGGTTTGTCTACTAAAGACCACTTTATCTACTTGTTCTACCATCTTAAGAACCAATGGACATGCATTTCAAAATATTTTTGATCTTATTCAATTTTCAGTATTTATTGTGCATTCTCTTGTTAGCTTTCCTCAATTTCATTACCTCACACTTCATTCAATTAAACTTAATTGGCTGGTGTTTCCCAAATCCACTGCTCCATTGATAGCTTCCTGACAACTTTCACTTCCTTCTTCATTGTCAGCCGTATGACCAAATTTTGCTGAGAAAGACAAAAAAATTGTTGTAACCAGAGTGGTTAAAAAGGTGCCAACCAGTTTTCAGCAGTGGTTTTTACTGGTTGACACCAGTAGACTTCTCCATCAGTTAGGGATCATTAGCACTCATTATAACCAAGTCATTATCCCTTGTTGCTGGACAGCTGTTTATTATTCACATAAGAAGGGTAAGTGCTGGGGCACAATGCTGTACTCCTATGGTTTTAAATTAAATAGCAGCCAGTTTTGAAATAAAATTAAAAAAAACATTGAACTGCATTTGATTCTTGGCCAGATGGCTCCGCACTCCAGATCCAGATGGCTTACAACTGGCATTTCTAAGCCATAAATGTAGTGACAAGCAGTGGCTGGATGCAAAAGCAAGTCTACATCTCTCCTCATAATGCTGCATAGAAATCGAATATTGCAGTTGAAGATATTCCTGGACCCCATTCTGACTCCAGAAGTTGAATCATACATTTTATTGGCAAAATGTCATCTTCATTAAGTTTCCACAGAGATTTATCTCAGTTATTCCTCGCAATATTTTGTGCTATTGTCCTAAGTCCACCTCATTAACTATCTACTCTGCCCCTATGGCGTTCTTCATGTCTGATATTAGCTTGCTGTGCGTTTCCAGCCTCAGATGCTGTCTGACCTGTTGGGTGTTTCCAGCACCACTCTAATCTTGACTCTAATCTCCAGCATCTGCAGTACCCACCTCTATCTGGCTAGCCTGATTTTACCACTTAATGTACCTGGACAGAAATTGACAGACCCATCATTGTGCATATTTTAGGGATTGCCCTATTGCTCATTATTCTTGATTTCTTCCAATTGCATTGGATCTATCTGCTTCCGACCTGTTCTTACATTTATTGCCATCGCAGCTGTTGGTGGTGCTGCTCAGAACAATGAATTCTTCAAACTCAATGGTGCCACCCACAGATTCTCCCATGCTTTTGCACCTCTCCCTGAAATGTCCATATAAATACTTTAGTGTGTGTGAAAGCAAGTTATTTTATGTTTTGTAAAATGCTCACTTGTTAAATCTCTCAGACTGGGAAATATTTTACAAAAGAAGATGCTGACTTTTGGGCATTTCATTTTACTACTTAGGAAATAAGTTTTTAGGATCCATTGGTTATTTAATGTCAAAGTAAAATATTAAAGATGTAATGTGGGATGGAAGCAATTAAAATAAAATGGTATATGTGGATCTGATTAGGCCAATAATAACTACAACAACTGAATATATTTCGATAATTTAATATAAAATCTTTCTCAGTAGCCCAACAGGAAGGTGACAGAATAGGGTAAAATTTTCATTTTACACCCACCCATGTTTATGCTCTATCAGAATCAGTGGAGAGTGATAACAAGGAAGGTTACAAAATCATACACCACATGATCTCATGGGCTTCCTGCTCTGAAACTTAGGTTAAAATTAACCTCCACCTTCGCTTTAGCCCTGAACTTAAATATTTTTTCACAGATTCTGATCAGCTTTGACATGGAGTTAGTACACATGCAAAGGAAATGTACAATACCATTTAAAAAAATTATGTTTTCTGTCATTGTTTTTCACAAAGTTTGAGAAGGGCTTCCAAGAGGCTATACAATTATAAGGGGATCAATTGTACTTTTATTGAATAATAAGAAAAACTGTTGTGGTTCTGTTCGCCGAGCTGGGAGTTTTTGTTGCAAATGTTTCGTCCCCTTTCTAGGTGACATCTTCAGTGCTTGGGACCCTCCTGTGAAGCGCTTCTGTGCTGATTCCTCCGGCATTTATACTGGTTTGAATCTGCCGCTTCCTGTTGTCAGTTGCTGTCCGCTGCAGTGGTCGGTATATAGGGTCTAGTTCAATGTGTCTGTTGATAGAATTTGTGGATGAGTGCCATGCCTCTAGGAATTCCCTGGCTGTTCTCTGTTTGGCCTGCCCTATAATAGTGGTGTTGTCCCAATCGAATTCATGTTGTTTGTCATCTGAGTGTATGGCTACTAGGGATAGCTGGTCGTGTCGTTTCGTGGCTAGTTGGTGTTCATGGATGCGGGTTGTTAGCTGTCTTCCTGTTTGTCCTATGTAGTGTTTTGTGCAGTCCTTGCATGGGATTTTTGTACACTACGTTGGTTTTGCTCCTGCTGGGTATCGGATCCTTTGTCCTGGTGAGTTGTTGTCTGAGAGTGGCTGTTGGTTTGTGTGCCGTTATGAGTCCTAGTGGTCGCAGCAGTCTGGCTGTCAGAAATGCTCCTGATGTATGGGAGTGTGGCCAGTCCTTTGGGTTGTGGCATGTCCTCATTTCGTTGTCTTTCCCTAAGGCATCTGGTGATGAAATTGCGGGGGTATCCGTTTTTGGTGAATACCTTGTATAGGTGTTTTTCTTCCTCTTTTTGTAGTTCAGGTGTGCTGCAGTGTGTTGTGGCCCTTTTGAATAATGTCCTGATGCAACTTCATTTGTGTGTGTTGGGGTGGTTGCTTTCATAGTTCAGGACTTGGTCTGTGTGTGTGGCTTTTCTGTATACCTTCATGGTGAATTCTCCGTTCGGTGTTCTTTGTACCATCACGTCCAGGAATGGGAGCTGGTTGTCCTTTTCTTCTTCTCTCGTGAACCGGATTCCTGTGAGTGTGGCGTTAATGATCCGGTGTGTGTTCTCTATTTCTGTGTTTTTAATGATTACAAAGGTGTCGTCCACGTATCTGACGTTGTAATTGCGTTAACACTGTTTTTTCTAACCTTTGCATTACTGCTTCTGCTATGAGTCCGGAGATCGGTGAGCCCATGGGTGTTCCGTTGATTTGTTCATATATCTGGTTGTTGAATGTGAAGTGTGTTGTGAGGCACAGGTCCAGTAGTTTAAGTATGCTGTCTTTGTTAATAGGTTCAGCGTCCTGTTGTCTGTTATGTATGTCCAGCAGGTTGGATATTGTTTCTCTGGCTAGAATTTTGTCAATAGAAGTGAACAGTGCCATTACATTGAATGAGACCATGGTTTCTTCCTTGTCTATGTGTATATTTCTGATGATGTCCAAGAATTCTTGTGTTGACTGTATAGAGTGTCTGGATCCGCTGATCAGGTGTTTCAGTTTCTATTGTAGCTCTTTAGCCAGTTTGTGTGATGGTGTTCCTGGAAGTAATACTATGGTTCTGAGTGGGATGCTTGGTTTGTGTACTTTAGGTAGTCCACAGAATCTGGGGGTGGTGTTGCTTTCCGGTTTCATTCTTTGTAGGTCTGACCTGGTTATCTGTCCGTTTTTTTGTAGGTTCCTCTGTGTGTTGTTTATCCTATTGGTGAGCTGTGGAGTGGGGTCAAATTCCCTCTTTTGGTAGGTGTCGGTGTCTGCAAGTAGTTGTTCTGCTTTACTAATGTAATCCGACTTATCCAGTATCACAGTCATTCTGCCTTTGTCTGTTGGTAGTAATGATTATGGTCTTGTCGTTTCTTAGTGACAGATAGTGACAGATGACAAACAACACGAATTCAATTGGGACAACACCACTATTATAGGGCAGGCCAAACAGAGAACAGCCAGGGAATTCCTAGAGGCATGGCACTCATCCACAAATTCTATCAACAGACACATTGAACTAGACCCTATATACCGACCACTGCAGCGGACAGCAACTGACAACAGGAAGCGGCAGATTCAAACCAGTATAAATGCCGGAGGAATCAGCACAGAAGCACTTCACAGGAGGCTCCCAAGCGCTGAAGATGTCACCTAGAAAGGGGACGAAATGTTTGCAACAAAAACTCCCAGCTCGGCGAACAGAACCACAACAACGAGCACCTGAGCTACAAATCTTCTCACAAACTTTGAATAAGAAAAACTGGCAATCCTTGATCGAGAAATAGTACTAACAGTAAGTTAACAAAATTAAAACATGTGGCTGGCAGACACAAAGAAAAGCTGTAGACACAAGAGAGAAAAACAGGTAGAGGAGTTGGAGGGTAAGGACAATCAGTGCACAGATGCAGCCACAAAAAGAAAACAGACAAAGACAATAAGAGAAACACAGAGAATTCTTCTGAGGTGAAAAAACAAATTGCTATCAGAAAGGGTTCAGCATTTTGGTCCAGCCGGAAAGGCAACAGTTGCTTTTGGAAGTGCTGTGCAAGCTGCCTCAAGGTCAAAAACCTAGAAATCTGCAAATAACTCAGGGGTATAGAAGCATTTTCCAAAATGTGGCCCATAATGGCTGCTTTCCCAAAAGTGCCAAACTGTGAAACATGTGGATTATGTTGCCACGAGGTCCATGGCTCAGGGTCTATTTTGGACTTTGGGAAGATGGCTATTGTCTCCTCTGTTGTTGTGGCTTGTAAGAGTTTCCCCTTACATATGAATGACTTCTGTCTGACTTTGGCAGGTGTTAGGAAATTATTTTATTTCTGCTATTGTACATAATACTGTTCTCTGTAATTGTATCTCTCCTTAGTACAGGCTATTCCATTCTTTCTTGTTAGTCTCTTGCACTTGACTAAAAATGTCTTTGTTACACTATGATATCCATCACTATTTCATGATTATTTCTCCACGTGCTCCATCTGCCCCCAAGTTACTCTCAATATTTACATTAACATTATTGTACTAGTTCCTTAAATTGTTCACATTCTCACTATCATGCCCCAATCCTCAAAAAATGCAAACTTCACAGCTCAAGACTCCAAGGAACTTCTCAAGCTCACTCTGGTCTGTTCTCAACACTGAGATTATGATCTTCAATCATTTCCTTAACATTTTATCATTGTGTATGGCAATCGAAATAATGCTTTTCTCTAATCCCAAATTTTCTGATAGTCATAAAGTTTCTGATCCTTCTCAACATTCCCAGAATAATCTGAACAATGTAAGAATATAGTTGTTCTACCTGTCTGAGGATTGTACCTTCTAATTTTGTATCCCTGAAACATATTACCTGACTTGGTACCAAATGCGAGAAGATATTGCCCATTATCCAGAAATAAAGCAATTCTTCTGTCTCCTTTTCTGGCCATTCTTGATTATTCATGGTCTTGAGACATGATTTGTTCTGAGGTTTTGCTTTTGCATTGAAACTTACATTTTTAATCTTCTATTCATAAGTAACTCTCACGATGCATATCTGTTACTCAAGAATGTTGTTCTTCAATTCAATAAAGCTGAATCCACATCACTATCCTTATTCATGAGAAAAAAAAATTTCCCCACTGAGGACTCGGTTTCACAATTAGCCTGTGGATGAAGAGAACTAGTAGTATGTGAACATCTAAAGGTATTTACTCATGAATTGCAGATTCATGAATAATGTCACCTGGAAACCCATATGTGGTAAATATTTTCTTCAGTGGTCTGATCATTGTCACAGCTGAAATTGTGTGAAGTCTGGTAATGTCTAAACACCTGGAATAAGTTGAATATGATCAAATATCCTTCTTTTTGTAAGTCAAAATGGTCCTGTCCCAATTGTTGCCATGATCAATTTGGCATACTAGAATTTAATAAGGTTTCAATTGATGTCTAGCTATTAATTGCATCAAAATGGCCAGATGGTATGAAATCTTCACCATTTCATTTTGAATTCCTGCTCACTTACAGGCTGCCATGCACAAGCTCTACACTGGCTTGTTCTTAAGTGACCTCCATGGTTTAAAAGATTTCTTTCTGCACAGCTTTTGGTGGCTTTCTCTTGTGATCAAAGGTTAAGAGATGTCTACAATGGTCCAAAACTTCCTTTCTGAATGTCTCTTCTTTAAGAGCTGATTATTTGGAATATATTTTGATCAACCAATTTGATAAAATTTCCTGATCTGGGTTCATTTCACATTTGCCTTTTGAGTGTTGTTGATTTCTTACAACTTCTCAGAAATTAGTAAAGGATTTGTTTTGACTGACAAAAATGTTTCTATATCTAAAACAGGGATTAAATCCTCTACTTCACCTTGATGCACTACAGCTCCATGCAATTTGTCAGGTGGTATCTGCATTTCCATATAGCAAAAACCATTGTGTAGTTGTAATGCATCTGTTTGTATCTGAACCATTGGATATTTAGTGACATTTTGACTATAATCTTTAGAATCCAATTATGTAGTCATTGGTCAGTGATCTGTTTCAGTTTGAAACTTTTATCCAATCAGGTTATTTAAGAATCATGAATATCTCTCCATTACTAGGGTGGCACAGTGGCCTCAGTGGCTAGCACTGCTGCCTCACAGCACCAGGGAAACAGGTTTGATTCCAGCCTTAGGCGTCTGATTGTGTGGAGTTTGCACATTTTTGCCGTGTTGTGTGGGTTTACTCCCACAGTCCAAAGATGTACAGGCCAGGTGAATTGGCCATGCTAAGTTGCCCATAGTGTTAGCTGCATTAGTCAGAGGGAAAAGGGTCTGGGTGGGTTACTCTTCAGAGGGTCATTGAGAACTTGTTCGGCCAATAGGCTTGTTTCCACACTGTAGGGAATCAAATCTAAAAAAAATTGCAAATGCTGCTTTTCTTTAATTGTGTAATGTTGTTTTATTACAATGGAGTAGGCTGTCTTTCTCCTGACCTAAATGAGGACTGCTCCAAAGTTTGTTGAGGATGTATCTATGGGAAATGGGGATTCTCATGCACCAGCTTGTCTGAAGAAACTAATTTCTCTCTTATCTTCTGAAATGCTCCAGTTTGCTCCAAAATCCAAAGGCATTTTCACAAAAGATCCCTTAAATGTTCTGTCATTGCAGTCATGGGTCAATACGTCCCAGAAATTTTTGAACATCATTGTTATTGTTTGGTTGTGGAAAGACACTAATGACTTTTGTTTTCTCGAAGTTTGTTCCTCTCTGTTGGATGACTCACCCCGAGAATCTAATTCTCATTCTTGCAAATTTGCATTTCTCATTCAATCTGAGACTTGCATTTCGAAACTTCATGCAACAAATGATCATGTTCCTGTTTTATAGTGCAATGTATGTAGATATCATCCATTTACCAAATTATTCCTTTTCTCCTTTGCTATTGTGTAACATTGTGTGCTGAAATATGTCTGGAGCTGATGATATTCCAGAAAGATGAGCAATGCAAAACCAGGGCCAATTAAAGCAGGACAAGGGCAGCAGTAATAGAGGAACACCACCATCTGAATATTTCTCTTGATGGCTGAAGGCCTCCTTAGTGCCATTGTAGATGGTCTCCCAAGATTGTACCGCCAGTACCAGGTGAGGCTTAAATTCTCTTGAAGCCTTTTATTTCGGAGAATCACTCTTTTTCTTCCCTAACTTTTCATAAGCAATCTGTTTTTAATTCTCTTTCTTTATTTCCAATTTCTTGAACTGACTGCTGTCGGAGATTTTCTCTTGCATTTTCCCTTACACTGCATGTTTTGATCTTGAAATTGCTTGATGTGCCCTGTTGTCCCACATTGAAACTGCTCCTCCTGATGGGCAACATACTATATCCATGAAGTTGGTTAGACCTCCAGCCTGAAGACTGTCAAGTAAATGCTCATGCGCCTTCACTTGCCTAGTTTTTTCAGGCTTTTGAGTGGGCCCGTTTGATATAACAAAAGAAAATGATTCTTCCAAAGTCTTGGTATTTTTCTGGATTGTGCAATATGCACTATGACTTTGCCTGTGTACTGAAACACTTAATGAAATGTTAAGCTGTATTTTGACCATTAAAAAATCTGTTAGCTCTTTGTCAAGGACTCCAACAATGTAAGTCTATCTTTCAATTCATCATATCCATGACAATTAGTCTGTTATATAGGTGTGTAAGAAATTATTTAAGGGATTCTACTTGGCTTCAGGATTCTCTGATTCAATCATGCTCTCTCAGTTACTGAACAGTGTTTGGGTTAAAATATGCATCAAATGCATTTAGGATGGATTTGAAATCTGCAATGGCCTCATCTCCTGGCTCACAAGGAAGTTATCAGCAATAGGCCCAACTACACACATGAATGTACTAATTAGGGCTGTTTGACACCTCTCCAATTGCTTCTTCCCAGTGCTGACTCACTGAGGGTCTTCTGAGTTTCCAAGCAACTGTGGAAGGAGCAGTGATTGTTCAAATCGAGCTGATATTATGACCAGCTTTCTGTACGTATCTCCCTTAGATATGATTTCCCTTTATTTTTACATTTCTTCTTTCAAAGTCTTCTGCTCATTTTTCCCTCAGAGATATTTTTTGCTGCATCAATTGGACTTTCCACTGCTGCTGCCATGGCTTTTGTTGCCATGAGGCTTGTGCTTTAGTGCTCTTGTCTGCTTATGGGAGATTTGGTTATTCTTGTCTCCTCTGGTAGTCTAAGGCCTGTAATACAGTCTCCTTACCTATGAGCAACTACTGACTGACTCTGATAAGTTTCTGCAAACTCTCTTTTTCCACTATTGTATATAATACTGTTCTCTGTCAACACATTTCTCATTGGTACAGGTTATTTAATCTCTTTTTCGCAGTATCTTGCATATGATTACTAACGTCACAGTTATATCCTGATCCATAGTATGGATGCATGAATCACCATCATATTCACATATGGTGAATTCACATACCACATGGTGATACATATAGTTAACACCATGTCCATTCTCATTATAAAATAGCATTAGCACCAAAAGGACCTGAAGGAGAGAAATGTGCCTTGTTGACCCTAATAGTACCCATGAATGTTAGGGATGAAAATGATAGTCAGATCAGACTCCTCTTATTTTTTGAGATCTCTATCCAAATGCCGATCTGACGCACAGCTCCACTATTGGTTGGATAAGGAGCTAAGTCCAAAATCTTGTCCAAATGAAGTGGGGCTTGAAGTCCATGCTGTTGGCACCAATCTAATCCACTCTAGCCATTTAAACAAATGAACCAACCAGTCCCCCAAGAATTGCTTGTTGCTGTGGCTGTGTATTTTTTAACAGCATGATGGAGTCTGAATCTATGGATAATGATGGAAAGAAATTCAATTTCTTTCCATTATGTGGTCAACCAGAAATCTTTCCCTGTCTTACCAGCCCCCACTTGCCTATGTTGGAAGGCTTTACAATTTGATAGTCAACTTTTTTGAGCACTTCATCATGGAGTCACAGAACACGGCAACAGAACATTTGGTCAATGCTGAACATAATCCCAAACTAAACTAGTCCCAACTGCCTGTTCCTTACCCATAACCCTCCATACCTTTCCTAGTCATGTATCTATCCAAATATCTTTTAAACATTGTAATCGTAACCACATCCATCACTTTCTCAAGAAGTTCATTCGTCATGCCAACCACTCTCTGTTTAAAAAAAAGTTGCCTCTTATGTCTTTTCTTAAATATCACTCGCGGCAACTTAATAATATGCCCTCCAGTCTTCAAAATCCCTATCTTAGGGAAAAGGCAACTACCTACAAGCCAATCTATACCTCTCATTATTTTATAAACCTCTATCAATGCACCTTCTGTCAACTCCTGGAGTGGGATTTAAACACAGTGCTACTGGCTTAGAGATAGTGACATGACACGTTGTGCCACAAAACTGCTTCCTGCGTGAATAAAGAACAACATATTGTACAACTTGGTTGCTATACTTTGCCACATTCATACCAGAAGTGAATTAGGTTCTTGTGTTCTTATAAGAATCATCATTGTCATATTGATGAAAAATGATAATTTTGTGGAATTAGTGTCAAGTATCAATTGCCTGTTAATTCAAATTTAATGTGCATTGAATTTGATTGGGTTTAAAATGAAAGTGACAACAAGTGAAATGTTGTTATTAATGTTTTCATTGGGGATCATTTGGTAATTTGATCATTTTGGATTCCAGTTCATCCACTGGGATTAGAACAAATAGTGGTCAAGAACTGAGGGAAGGGCTGTTTTAATGAATGGTTTTGAAGTGTCATCTTAACTAAGACACTTTAGGTGACTGAACACACTAAACCACAAGGAGAGGAGAAAGTAAAGTCAAACAAGTTCAATCCCCACTGATTGTGTTTGTGCAATGATTGATGTCCTAGCAGAGATGAGATTAACAATATCTGACTTCACACCTTGTGGCGGAACCTCCCGTGTCAAACCTGATCTGAAATTTTGGTTCCCCACTTTAATAAGTGAGGTTCCCATGAGCAGCGCAACACCAGTCCTGAACTAACCAACACAGGATGTGAAATGCTTAATCTTTCTTATTATTAGGCAAAATGTTACACAACATGGATTTTTAAAAGTAGGTGTTAGTTATCTCCTTTTCATTGATAGTGGTAAATCCTGCAGGTTTAACCTCTTCAATTGTCAGACGAGAATGATGCCAATAAGTTCTTTGATTGATTGGCATTTCATTTCTTGCTGACTCCTTACTGAAATAATGGCTAACACAGTAACTAAGCCAATGGTCCATATGTCTTAGTATCGTAATAATTGGTCAATCAAAGCATATAAACATGGAGAATGCTTGAGAAGCTCTGCAGGTCTGGCAGCATCTTTGGAGATATTAATAGAAATGGTTCTGAAGAAAAGTCACACTAGACTCGAAATGTTAGCTCTTTCTCTCTCCATGGCTACTGCCAGTCCTGCTGAGTTCCTCCAGCGGTTTATCTGTTAACTTCAGATTTTCAACATGTGCAATATTTGGCTTTATTTAAGGAATAATATAGGACACAATGAAAAGTGACTTAATTTACTTCACATATAAATTGTAGATTTATCTTAAAAAGAAAATTTTCCACTGTTTTTATAGTGCAGTGAATGATGTTTCTAATTCTAGCATGTGGAAACAGGCACCTGGTCAAGGTATCATTCACAGTTATGCTTCAAGCTAACCACCATTTCCTGTTTCTGCACCATTATACCACGTCCTGTGTTCTGGCTAGCAGCTGCTGATATGCCTTACCACAGCAAGCTTAGTTATAGCTGGTACAGGAAACTGAGGGAATTGAAGCTTTTATCATTGTGCTGTTTCTAAATTTCAAATTGAAAAGCAGATTAGACTGTCATGGGGGCCTACTTTGACTTAGAAGCCACTGTAAAGTAAATTATATCTAAATTCAGTTAAGGTATATGAGTGCAGGAGCAGGCCATTGAGTCCCTTTTGATTCTCTAAATTAGATTATGGCTGCTCAGACACTTAATTTCATTTGCTGACCTTTGCTCCTATGCTATTCGATCACACACTCTCGGAATAAAAGTCTTGAAAATTTCAATTCATTTAACTTCTACAGCATCTTAGGCAGAGAAAATTCCAGCTTCCTTATTTGTCTGTTTGAAAAAAAAGTACTTCTTTAACAAGACTTTTTTTTTATCATTTGATAATTGTTCAACACCATCAGAAAGACACATCATAGTTTCCTATAGCCTACATTTATAACCCCAACCTAATTTTTGCTGCAAAGGATAAAATTTTGAACAATTGTTTACACAGATTAGGGCAGTTTTAAGAGGCTTGTACAGTTTAATAAGACAATGCCATTGAACAGTCCGTAGAGGTTAAAAGTTTTAGCAGGTGTGTTAATTTGTTATCTTAAGGTTAACATTAAGAATTATTTCCAAAAAGGATTCATGCACAGCATAAGCACAGATAAGGATCTAGACAGTGGGCTATGAGTGAACTGCAAAAGTATCAAATAGACCAGAAAAGCACAGACTGAAATGTGGAGAGATTACGTTGCTGTTAACTAGGTCGTATGTGAATCTCAGTGGCAGAAATTTGTTTCTGTAGTGTTGCGCAGATGTTTTACATATCCTCAGGAAGGCAGTGCCAAAGGATGTTATCTGCTTGACCCACATGCCATGTTTAATATATTAACGATCACCCTGTGAGCCACACAGGCAGACATTGCTGTTCACGCTGATGATAAGAGGTAGATGCATCTAGCACTGCATTGAAACTGATGTTTCACTTCATCAGGACAAAAGATAAATTGCTTATTTCTTAGTGAATAAAAAAAAACTTATTTGTTACTCTACAATATTACTGTAATGCTTTGCTGATTTAGGTATGGAATGGCCTCAATCTTTTATGATTACATTGTTTTTGAATCAATTATAAAAGTTTACTTTCCTTTAGAATGCTGAAAATAAAAAGAATAGTTATTTTATACTGAAAACAGCAGTAATATAAGTTAAACTTCAGCTCTGGAGGGAGTGCAGCAAAGATTTACCAGGCTGATTCCAGGAATGGTGGGACTGACATATGAGGAGAGATTGACTAGGTGAGGACTGTTTTCGCTGGAGTTCAGGAGAGTCAGGGAGGATCTCATAGAGATTATAAAATTCTAACAAAACTAAACAGGGTAGATGCAGAGAGGATGTTCCCAATGGTGAGTGTGTCCAGAACCAGGGGACATGGTCTGAGAATTCAGGGTGGACCATTTAAGATGGAGATGAGGAGACATTTCTTCACCCAATGAGTGTGAGCCTATGGAATTCATTACCAAAGGAAGTAGTTGATGCCAAGACATTGAATGTATTTAAGGGGCGGCTAGAAATAGCACTCAGGGTGAATGGGATCAGAGGTTGAGGGAGAAAGCAGGATTAGGTTATTGAGTTGGACAATTGATTGTGATGAATGGCGGAGCAGGCTTGAAGGGCCAAATGGCCTCCTACAACTCCTATCTTTTATGGTTCTATGTTAAATATAGACACAAGAAACAAAATGCAGGTCCTTGAAGAGCTATTTTATCGCTCCCTTTAATGCCCACAGCAAAAGCAGCAAGTTTGAAAATAAGGCAAAATACTGCAGATACTGTAAATCTGAAAGAAGCATAGAGAATGTTGGAGAATCTCAGCAGGGTCTGGCAGTATCTGGGGTAGAGAGTGGAGAGAGAAACAGCTAATATAAATAGTACCAATCTCAAAACATTGAATGTATTTATTTCTCCACAACTACTGACAGATTTGCTGAGTTTCTCTGACAATTGCTGTGTTTGTTTCAGTGTGTTTAAAACACAGACATAATTAATGCAATTATTTTAAATACTGAAATATTTAATTTTTTTGAACCATCAAATGTTTATTTGGCACTTTACTTAGATTTTTAAAAAATGGTTGCTTGGTTGGATTGTTTAATATTACCATTTAGGTCAACGGTGTCTATGAAATTATACCGGAATAAAATTCACCTCAATATGACTCAATAAAAATTACACAGTCAAGGAATCTTACAGCAGAGAAACGGATCATTTGGCCTTTCATGATTTTGCCACATCTATGAATGAACTACCTAATTAGTTCCAAATGCCTGCTCATTCTCCACAACCCTGCTATTTTTTTCTTCTACAAATATTCTCTTGGAAGAATACCAATGAAATTTTCCTCCCACCACTCTTTTCTCAAAGTGTATTCCAGACCATGATAACTTGCTGTGCTGAAAGAAAAGTTTCCCACCAGTCCTGTAGAGCTGAAACAGGTTTTGTTAACCACCTCACCTGGAGGCTAATTGAGAGCAGACAGGAAAGTGTGACTGAGTCCACATCAGCCAGGGTCTTATGGTGTGGCAGAGCAGGCTTGGAGGGCTGTGTGGCCTCTTCTAATTCCTAGTCTTGTATTCCAATGAATCCCTGTTTGTTTTCAGAAGTATCCAAAGATATGGACAAGCAACAAGCTTGCTCTGTCATCCAACATGATTCTGGCTGAACTGCTATTAACCTCAACTCTGTTTCTCCAAATCTCTGATAGTATCTTCGAGGAGAAAGTGAGGTCTGCAGATGCTGGAGATCAGAGCTGAAAATGTGTTGCTGGAAAAGCGCAGCAGGTCAGGCAGCATCCAAGGAACAGGAGATTCGAATCTCCTGTTCCTTGGATGCTGCCTGACCTGCAGCACTTTTCCAGCAACACATTTTCATCTCTGATAATATCCCCAAGGATGGCACGGTGGCTCAGTGATTAGCACTGTTGCCTCACAGCACCAGGGAGCCCAGTTCAATTCTACCCCGGGTGACTGTGTGGAGTTTTCACATTCTTCCCATGTCTGTGTGGGTTTCTTCTGGGTGCTCTAGTTTCCTCCCACAGTCAAAAAATGTGCAGGTTAAGTGGATTGACCATGCTAAATTAACCATAGTGTCCAGAGATGTGCAGCCTTGGAAAATGCAAGGTTACAGGGTTGGGGTGGGATACTCTTCAGAGGGTAGGTGGGGTCTCAATGGACTGAATGGCCTGCTTCCACACAGTAGGGATTTTATAATCTTTCATCCACTTGCTAATCAAGAGTCTATCTACGTCTCCCTTAGAAATAGTTAAAGATTCCACATCCACTGACTTTGAGGAAGGTTATAGGCAAAGACTTACATTCTCTGAGGAAAAAAGAGGAAATGTATTTTGAATGCAAATTTTAAATATTTATGAATTTACATCATAGATAGGATATTTTGACAACTATTTAGAAGTAATTCCATTATAAATACATATAATGTGAAACACTCAGATGAGTGTTGTTTAATGAGGTTTTACATCGTTTATCGACATTGGAAGAACAATCCCCTGTATACTTCCAGGACTTTAAACCAGACAAGCAACTAGCCCTCAGCGTGATGGAGTGTGGAAGAACGGAAATAACTGGCTTTGAACCTTGATGCTGACCAAATGTGGAAACAGGACCACATTTGAGGATATATGACCCAAATCAGACATTAGTTAGCAGTCTGAAGACCTACCCTGAACATACCATTTGATGGGTTGAGCTTTTAAATTAGTTATGAATATTAACTAGGAGATGCAAACAATTTGTTAGCATGACAAAACCAAATGCAAAATACAATTCAAACATCAAGAAAGGCAACTCACCAATAACACAACAAAACTGAGTCTGTATCCTACTGATGAAAACTCTTGCATGGCCAACTGAACAAGCCTGGGTATCATGCCCATTAAGTCTATTAGGTTCCTGTGGACCATTCCTCGTTCACTTTTCCAACAATTCACACCAAAGGGCACCAACCTCCTATCTGGGCATTGCCATGATGCTTGTCAGGCACTGATGGAATTATCGTACTTCCTTCATATTGGTGATGGTATGGGTCGAAGACTCTTGTCCTTTGGCAGCCCAATTAGCTGTGACAAGAGGTCTTTATGCTCGCTGCTCTGTGTCAGAATTGACTACTTTTTTTTCTTGTCAGTGATATGTCTTAGACTGTCCTGTTATTGGCCGGTCATATTTAAACTCCACTGCATCTGTTCTAACATGCAATCTTATTGTGAGTTTAAGCTAATTCTGCAGTTTCAATTGGTAAGTGTTTAACAGATTTCTTTGTAGAACGAATAGGAACATTTGAAAAGTTCACATTTTCTTGAAGGCAATAATAAGGCAGCATACTCCACAACAAACTGGATGCAACTTAAAATCTACCAAATGTGACAAAATAAGAAAGCAGGTATCACAATTTATTTTTAAGTCTGAAAAACATTCGAACTGGCAACAAAAATGCGCCTGAAAATAGAAATAAGTGAGCTCTTTGAAACCCTCTTTCTCTGTAATGAAAATTTTAAAACAGGAACTGTTAGCATCTTTTAAGATTGTTTAAGTGCCTGACATATCACTTCATCAGATAACCTGCAGTGAGCTATTTTTAAATGAACCAGATGCAGTTCTTGACAGTTTGTAAGTAAATCGAAAGTTTTACAGTTGAATTATGCAACCAAATCCATCTGAAGAATTTCAAAGCAATTCTTTCTTTTGTTTAAGCTTGGCCTATGTTGCATCTTTTAAGATGAGATGGTATTCTTTTTTCAGGACTTCACAGCTTTCTTTAATTTGGTTGAGGTTTATCACTTTTTCCTTCAACTTTGCCCAGTTTCTGTTTCCTACAGTCATCAGCTGACACTGACATTCAAGTACCAAAAACATCAGCAGATATTTTCAGATAATCAACCTGCCCAGGGATGTTATGATACACCTCTGGATCAGGTGGGACCTCCTGGCATAGAGGTAGGGATACTACCACTGCAGCACAAGAACTTGTCATTTTGCAATGTGAATTGAGACTTTGATTGATCAACACAATTGTTCTTGGTGAGGTGATTCCCCGTTATGCCAAGTGCAATTGGATAGTGGCTTATAGACTTTCTTTCACGGTTCACAGGGGCACTGATAACACCTACTGTAACTCCATTAGAGATCAGACAATTAAGTACAAAGCAATGATCCTAAGGTTTTCATGGTCATGCTATATAAGCATTTTCCACTGACCATAAAATTGAAAGTAAAAGAAAATGTGTGTAAATACTTTGTGATAGGATAGTAATATACTTTCACAATATAACCTCTAAGATGCAGCAAATAACTTGCATCTGCACATACCTCCTGTCTGCATCACTTGTGTTTCTATTGATATATCTTTACTGCTTCCACATTGCAAATTCTTCATCTGTATTATTGTTTCTTCAATGTAAGGTTGTTATTCTATTTGAACAGTCTGACCATTTCAAGAAACATTTTCAGATATTTGTCTATACAATTACAACTTTTCTGACTCAAAGGATTTAAACAAACTACAAAATAACCTAAAAAGATATGATACATTTCAGCTTTATTACAAGCAACCTTATCAATTGAATGCTCTTTCATGACTTTCAATGCCTTCATTAAAGTTTTTTTGTGTTCTGGGATTAAATTATAGTTATCAGCTGACTATGCACAATTTGTCAATGATAATAGACTTTAAAGTAGTTCACAGACTTTTATCATCTTGATGTAAACTTATTAACTGAGCAGGTCAGGCAGCATCCAAAGAGCAGGAGAATCAATGTTTCAGGCAAGAGCCTTTCATCAGGAATGGGGTTTGTGAGCTGAGGGGTTGGAGAGATAAATGAAAGATGGGTGGGACTGGGGAGAAGTTAGCTGAAAGTGCAATAGGTAGACGGAGGTGGGGTAATGCGATAGGTGGGACAGATCATGAGGGCGGTACCAAGTTGGAAGATTGGAACTGGAATGAGGTGGGGGGAGGGGAAATGTGGAAACTGGTGAAATCCAGACTTATGCCATGTGTTTAGAGGATCTCAAGGCGGAAGATGAGGCATCCTTCCTTCAAGCGTCGGGTGGTTAGGGTGTTGCGATGGAGGAGGCCCAGGACCTACATGACACATGACATGGCAGAATGGGAGGGGGAATTTAAACAATAAATCATTGGCACCATGAAATGGTAAAGCACAGGAGGAGAATAGTTAACCTATCATTAAAACTACTATCCATTTAGATCCACCTCCCTGCACTTAAACTGCTGTCTTGTGAATTATAAGGTAAAAGAAACTGCAATTATTTCCCTCTCACATGTTTAATGTCTGCTCAGTTGATAAGGAGAAAGTGAGGACTGCAGATGCTGGAGGTCAGAGTCGAGAGCGTGGTGCTGGAAAAGCACAGCAGGTCAGGCAGCATCCAAGGAGCAGGAGAATCAACGTTTCAAAGGCATGAAGATCTTAGGCCTCCTCTATCGCCCTTTCCACCTGATGCCGGGAGGAAGAACACCTCATCTTCCACCTTGGGGCCCTCCAACCACATGGCAAAAATCTGGATTTCACCAGTTTCCTTATTTTCCCTCCCCCACCTATCCTAGTTCCAACCTACCAACTCGGCACTGCCCTCATGATCTGTCATATCAGTCCATCTTCATTCCCACTTACCCATTCCACCCTCCTTTCTCACCAATCACCATTACACCCATCTCCATCTACCCATCGCAGTTACCTCAGTTACCTTCCCCCCAGCCCCACACACCTCTCATTTATCTCTCCACCACCACAGCTCACAAGCCTCATTCCTGGTGAAGGGCTCCTGCCTGTAACGTTGATTTTCCTGCTCCTTGGATGCTGCCTGACCTGCTGTGCTTTTCCAGCACCACACTCTCGACCAAGATCTCCAGCATCTGCAGTCCTCACTTTCTCCTTATTAACTGAGCAGACATTAAACATGAGAGAGGGAAATAATTGCAATTTCTATAATTTTATAATTTACAGGACAGTAGTTTAAGTGCAGGAAGGGGGATCTAAATAGATAGTAGTTTTAATGATAAGTTAACTGTTTTCCTCCTGTGCTTTACCATTTCATTGTGCCAATGATTTATTGTTTCAATTCCCCCTCCCATTCTGCCAAGGCCATGTAGGTCCTGGGCCTCCTCCATCGCCACACCCTGATTTGTTACATTTCCTGTCAATGAGCTCTTACTTCCTGTAAGAACCACTGTTTTTGGGGCATTCTCATTTTTTCCATCACACTTTCACCAGTCGGCTTTCACCATCACACTTTCACCAGTCGGCTTTCACCATCACACTTTCACTACTGAACTTCCACTGTCACACTCACTTGATTAACTAAATTAAAAGCAGCAAATTAATAGACAGCACTGAATACCCAGTCAGAATAATTTATCTATTAATTACATTAAATGCAAATCTTCCTTTTTAGACAAAAGAACTGAAAAAGTAAATATAATCAAATTACTTGGAATACTTCTTGGTGTGATCAAAGCTCCAAAATAAGGTTTCAAACAAAACAAAAAGAAAAAAATAACACCACTGTAATATTAATCAATTAAACTATGTTTCATATTTTTAATATCTCTACTAAAGTTTTCTAAGTCAAGAATTACCTCAAAGATTTAAACTGTGACTGCATTACTTCTCTTAGCACAGCTGAATAATTTTACAATGCACACTCACCGCATGGCCAATTCACAGTTTCCATAATTTTTCACAGATATCTTAAAAGTTATACAGAGACAGGCCTTTCACAACTTGTAGCATTTATGAACTTATACCTTTAAAAAAATATGAAGTTGAATTTGTCTGGAACTTTGCAAGCTTTACCTCATCGACATTTAGATTAGTCATACTCATAGTTTACTTTGTTGAAATTTTATCAAGTTAGAGGACTTTCAATGGTTTTTCTTTGCAATTTGTACCTTACTGGGAGCTGAGTAATTTTTTTGTATAATTCCCTGTTTGGCAGCTGCCCCTATCCTCCTTGCCCTCATTATTTTAGCTCCAACTTTAGTTAAAACATTCCCCCTAAAATTGAGAAAAACTATTTTGAGTTAATACTTTACCTTGTAAAGTTTCAACCAACACAACAGATTTAACTTTTCAATATTTTAAAAGGAGAATCATATTTAATAAAGAGGTTACAGTAAAAGCACTTAGAATGCACTTACAGTGTGAAGGTAGGAGCTGGTTAAGTGAAAAATTATGAGACGGGTGACTTAACAATCTGAAATCAGTCACAGAGAGGTTAGAGAATGAACAGGCACAAACACATCAAGGTTGCCTTATTGTTCAAAAGCAACCCAATACAGTTTAGATCTCAAACTCTTCTGACCCATTCCTCCATAATTGTTACATCAATGCTTCCAAACATACCTTTACAAATAGGTATTTCACAAGTTGAAGGACCCAACTAAAAGCCCACAATCTTGTGAACAGCCTACCCAGGCTTTCGTGTGATAGAAACTATTGGCAGTGCTCCTGAAACCTTACAGCCTGCTCTAAAATTATCCAATATTCCCAAACCCTGCAATCTCTCAGAAAATCTCTCCAGTTGATCACAAGATGTCAATGGTTGATGTAAGCATTAAGATTGGATTCCATAGGCTCATGTTCATTAAAAAAAAAGGCCCACACACTTTCAAGAAGTTATCAGAAAATTTTATAAATATTTTCAAGTTGCAGTGAACAACACTGTGTGATATCAGCTAAGTTAATTCTACCCTACTTGAGCATTCTGAACCATTTACAATATCTTCAGTGCAATTATTTGTATTTTGAAATACTGCATGTCACATTTGTATGATATTATCTGTGTCAGATTGTGGTAGCATGACAAAATCTATTCTGCATTAGTGAAAATAAGAGAGACAAATGTAAGCTGTTGCTATTTTCATACGATGTATTCCTGGTTACTGGAAGTCATGCATAATACTTAGTACAAACATCTTCATGACATATACATTGTTGCATTTATGAGTAGAATTCGTGAACAGGTTTACCAACCTGCAGCTTTGTACTTTGAAGCCTTGCAATGTAGATTTTTTTTTGCCTATGTACTTACAATGATACTGCTGCTTAGATAGGTTAAGTTTTCCCATTAGTATATTCATGGCCTAGTGACACATAGACTGTGCACTGTGACTCTGAACCAGAGGAGCCATTCATGTTTTGACCCTTGGTGTATGATGACCAAGCTAAACTCAGTCAATTCAACATTGCATTCGTTTTCTTGTCCCTCGGTCATTATGAATGCAGCAGTAAAAACAGCTAAGATTCTGTTTTCTCACTGTCGTCCAGTGTCTCCAACAGTAAAATCTAGTAAAATCAGATTCCAGTTGGCTCTGGTGTTTTGTACGGTTGAATCTCCAAACCTTTGAAAGGCTGCATTAGGGGCTTTCAAAATGAAATACAAACTCAAAGCTTACTCCATACATAAGAAATGGTCAGGTTCCCCAGAGAGCTGCAGGTACTAATAGCTGCCATGATTCTTCTTGTTGCAGGAGAAGGAATGACAATTTTGGATTATGCATGTTCAAAAATGCTGGACCCTTGATGGATTTCCAACATCTTAAAGAAACAAAAGTGAATGGTAAAACCCTGACAGAATGCAGTAAACTTTGTGAAGTAACTTGTGCTTCCTTATTCACGTTCTTGTTCACTCAGTCACGATCCCTCAGTTTGCAGATGTTTGTTTCATGAATAAAGCACCTTCACTTTAACAAGTCTTTCCTGTGGATACAGACGAGTGGTTTGTTAGCAATTTGACAATACATCAAACAGCTAATCTCTGCTGCACAGTCAAACAGTTCTCAAGTCCTGGTGTGAAATTCGCACGACTGAATATTCTGAGGTATCATCAATATGTTTGAAGGGAGATGAACCATGCATGTATTTGAAGTCTTTCCTGGCATTTTTCTCTGTTACATTACTGACTTGCTGCAACAAATAGAAAAAAAAAATCCATTACAACTTTGTTGACAAAGCATCTGATAAATATAGAATTTGCATTCCAATCAAGTCACCCCTTACCCTTCTCAGCAATCCAGTCTGTCCAACCTCAGCTGAAAAATAGAACTTCTGAGGTAATAATTTGAGGAATTCCTAATACAGCCAGGGTTTTACATGTATGGCTCAAAGATTAGTGTGGGAAGGGTGCATTCCAGTTCATGAGGCTCTGGAACCTATTGTGGGTTAGAAAGGAGCTGTTCCAGCAAGACAGGCTTTGAGCTGTGCTAGAACCAACATCCTAGCAAATTGAAGAGATAAGGCTGAACAGGAGGCTTTAATTTAAATAAAGGGATTCTGAAGACTGGATATTTAGGTTTATAAAGCAAAAGGATATGGTGGCATTTCTGGACAGCTGTTCAGGTAATGACACCCAGAATGAGACAAAAAAGGACAAAATGTACAAGATTTAAAAAAAACAGCAAATGGGGCAAATAGGAAATAATGGTAAAACAGTTAAAATAATGTCTCATTACCTCCATGCACAAAATAAATGAATGAATGGCACAAAAAAAGGTTAATGGGTTTGACCTTATAACCACATGGCTACAAGGAAATCAGAGCAAGACTTACACACTTAATGGTAAGGTCTTGGGAGTGTTCAATGAAACTTGGAAGGGTTCAGGAAAGATTTACAAAGATGTTGCCAGGGTTGGAGGACTTGAGCTACAGGGAGAGGTTGAATAGGCCGGGGCTGTTTTCCCTGGAGCATTGGAGTCTGAGGGGTGACCTTATGGAGGGGCATGGATAGGGTAAATAGACAAAGTCTTTTCCCTGGAGTGAGGAGTCCAGAACTGGAGAGTATAGGTTTAGGGTGAGAGGGGAAAATCATAGAAGTGACCTAAGGGGCAATTGTTTCATGCAGAGGGTGGTGTGTGTATGGAATGAGCTGCCAGATGAAGTAGTGGAGTTTGGTACAATTACAATGTTTAAAAGGCATCTGGATGGGTATATGAATATGAAAGGTTCAGAGGGATTGAGGCCAAGTGCTGGCAAATGGGACTAGATTGGGTTAGGATATCGGGTCGGCATGGACAAGTTGTACCAAAGAGTCTGTTTCCTTGCTGTACATCTCTATGCCTGTATTACTCTGTATTGGGAACTAAATATTCAGGGGTGTGTGACTTTTCAAAAGGACAGGCAGGAAGGAAAGGGTGATGGGACAATTTTGTTAGTACCATATGAAGTAAGTACAGTAGTAATTAATGAGCTTGAAACAGAAGATGTATCATCCATTTGGATCAGGAGTAAGAAATAATATTTTGTAACAGACAATGGTGGGAGGGATCTATAGAACCCTAGTAATTGACATATTGTAGGTCAGGAAATTATTCAGAAGACAACAATGTATATAAAAAAGGCAAAACATTAGTCAATTAAAACTTTGCGCAAATTGATAGAGGTAGAATATAGAACATTTGAACAATACAGCACAGAACAGGCCCTTTGGCCCTCAATGTTGTGCCAACCTGTGAACTATTCTCAGCTCATTCCCCCCCACCCTATCCCAAAATCATCCATGTGCTTATCGAATGATTGTTTAAACCTCCCTCATGTGGCTGAGTTGACTACATTAGCAGGTAGTGCATTTCACGCCATTACCACTCTCTGCATAAAGAACCTGCCTCTGACATCTGTCTTAAATCTATCACGCCTCAATTTGTAGTTATGCCCCCTGGTACAAGCTGACATCATCATCCATGAGGAAGAATTCATTGACTGTATTCAGGACAGTTTCCTCAAATTTGAATACATATTCTGAATTGCTTTCAGTTTAATGATAAATTGGAAGATGTAACTAACATGAGGCAGGTAGAGGGATCCTGAATTTAGTATTGGAGGTGCCTCAGTTCTTGACCTTATCCAACAACTGTGAGGTATTTGCCTCCTATATGGTATGGTGAGGAAAAGGACTGTCGGAAGGATTGGCAAACTGCTCAGTGCACCAGGATACAAGAGGCCATTCAAATGGGGGGAGCAAAAAGAAAAGTGATAGAAGTAGGAGATTCTCTAATTAGGGTTACAGATAGTATCCTTTGTCAGTAGGATTAAGATTCCTGCACGCCTTACTGTCTGCCGGATGCAAAGATACGGGATATCTCAAACTGGCTGGAAAGGATATCATAGAGGGAGGGAAGATCCAGTTGTTTTGGTCTGTGTTGGGACCAACAATATAGGCCTGGGAAGACAAGAAGTCTTACTTTGGGAATATTTGGAATGAGAATCAAAATTAAAGAACACCACCTCAGAGGTTATAATCTCTGGATTATTAACCAAAGCACGTGCAAATTTGCACAGAGATAAGCAAATTATGGAAGTAAACATGTGGCTAAAAGAACAGTGCAGGCAAGAAGGGCTCTATTTCATGGAGCACAGTTGTCAGTGTTGGATAGGAGGAACTGTACAGTTGGGATGGTCATCACCTGAACCATTTGAAATCAATGTCTTAGGGAAAGGCTAAAAAGAGTGATCACAAGCACTTTAAACTGGGTACTAGAGGTGGTGCGTGGGGCACCTTAAGAGAAATCAATATAGTTTCTAAATCATGTAACAGGACAGAGGGTACAGAAACAGTCAGGAATCCTGTTTCAGATATGACAGGTAATGGCCATATTACAATGCACTGTAAAACAGTGGACAGCACGGTGGCACAGTGGTTAGCACTGCTGCCTCACAGCGCCTGAGACCCGGGTTCAATTCCCGACTCAGGCGACTGACTGTGTGGAGTTTGCACGTTCTCCCCGTGTCTGCGTGGGTTTCCTCCGGGTGCCTCGGTTTCCTCCCACAGTCCAAAGATGTGCGGGTCAGGTGAATTGGCCATGCTAAATTGCCCGTAGTGTTTGGTAAGGGGTAAATGTAGGGGTATGGGTGGATTGCGCTTCGGCAGGTCAGTGTGAACTTGTTGGGCTGTTCCCAAACTACTGGCAGGTCCTGGTCAACTGAATATTCTCCCTGGTACTACATGAAGACAATTTCCCACACTATTAGAATCCCTCTCTCATTAGATTTCTGTGCATTTCAACTGTGAGAAGATCAATTAATTAATTCACTTCTCAAGAAGTAGTCTTTGAGGAGAAAGGACTTCTAGTCAGTAAAGTAATTCACAATTCTTCCCTAGGGGTTTAATTCTCCCCAAGAGTATTGACTTTTGACTGGTCCCATACTTAAATCTACAGTCAGTCAAGGGGAATAAATGAACAAGGAAAGTGGTACTGGAATCATAATCATACCTTGGGCTGTTGGTCATAGCATTGTCGCCTTGGATTATGAATGACAATATCTGCATAGGACACTTCTTCCCCCTCTTCGAGATTGCTGTATTCATTGACAGGATCTGCTTTTGGTGAATAAACAATATATAAAGCAATCATTGTACTATTAAGACATTAATATTAAGAAGTTGAAGTTAATGCAGTTAAATTTACCTGTTGCATGTTTTGGATTGCTTTGTAGATTATTTCTCCTGACAAAGGCATATATTGTATCTGCAAATTAAAGCAGAGTGTTCAATTAGTAAAGTCAACAAATGCCAAATTGATACACTGATATGTTTAGATGAAGAAGTCTGTGAGGATACTCAGGTTGGGCAAAAATATTGAACTGTTTCTGTTTTGTAAACACCATGTAAAACATATTTTCTCCATTTCCTATTTATTTTTTACTGCCTCTTTATTTTTTAATTCATTTGTTTCAAAGCTGATTTTTCAGAAATCAAAAATCTGCTATTGCTGGTTGCAAAGAACTAGGACAAACAGTATAGGTTCAAGATTAGAGTGGTGCTGGAAAAATACAGGCAGGTCCGTCAGCAGTTTCGGGAAAAATCAGGAACATCAGGAATGGCTTTTTTCGGTCTTTTGCCCAAACGTCGATTTTCCTGCTCCTCGGATGCTGTCTGACCTGCTGCGCTTTTCCAGCACCACTCTAATCTTGTCTCTAATCTCCAGCTTCTGCAGTACCCACTTTCGCCAAAAAGTATAGGTTGTCCAATTATTGACTTCCCCTGACTTTTTGTTAATGAGAGCTTCTCCTGAAATTGATATATCCTCCAATGAGCTCGTTAAAATGAGCCATCAGTAACAATCAAGGGAAATTCAGATACAACAAATATGCAACACAATGAATTATCATTGATCTTAAGCTCATAGAGCACGAAAATTTGAACATTTGCTGTTCTTCAAATATGGAGGTTAGGCAGCATCTGAAGAGCAGGAAAATCAACATTTCAGGCATAAGCCCTTCCTGCCCGAAACATGGATTCTCCTGCTCCTTGGATACTGCCTGCCCTGCTGTGCTTTTCCAACACCACACTCTTGACTCTGATCTCCAGCATCTGCAGTCCTCACTTTCTCCCTGTTCTTCAAATATTGATGGCTAATATCCCACATCATCAACAACAGTTACAACTTACATTTATAGCAGACTTTTAACCTAATATAACATCCCAATGCACTTCATAGCTGTATTCTAAAGACATCAAGTCACAAGCTGATATGAGGATAGATGACGAAAGTTTAGTCTTAGAAGTAAGTTCTAAAGGAGCACCTTAGAGATGGGAAAAGAGGCAAGGGGCATAATGTTTAGAAAGGATTTCAAATGGTTGGGCAGAGGCTACTCAAAGAATGGCTCCTAATGGCGGAGCAATTAAAATTGCAAATGTTCTTTAGGCTGGAGTTAGATGATCACAAAGATCTCAGAGGATTGTGAGATTGGAGATGATTACTAATATATACAATTACTCCAAGAGCATACACTTGTCCGGGGCTAACATTAAATTATTCAGTGACAAAGAGTAGCATGCTTCCCTCACTGTGTCAACCTTCAAGTGGCCCTGGTTATGATGGAGTTTGACACTTTCATTTGCACAAGTCACATGTTATGATACAGTGAAGATATAATGAATATCCCTCATAAAGGTAAACTGACAAACAAACTGTGGGTTAGATCATGACATATACCACAGTAAAGCTCATCTAAACTGTGGCGTCCGCTCAGCTGAGAACAGTTATTTAATCAAACCTGGGACTTTCTTGTCCCAACACCAGTGACAGCTGTTGCAAACAACCTTTAAAGTACCAATCACAGTCAAAAATAGAAACCAAATGGTTGGTAACTCAGGGACATATCCCTTCATACCTAAGCTTGCATGAATCAATGTAACTCCTTTGCTGTCAGATTACTATGACACATTAACCACAAATGTTTCAGTGGAATGAATATAGCTCTGACTCCAGTATCAATGACGCATTTACATCTGCTACATCTGAGTAATGGTGCAATTTGTCAGAAGACTTGGCAGTTTAATTTTGTGATTTTTCTACATAAAACATCAATGGCCTAGTTTCATTGGTGTAATGGTTGGAAATTAAAAATGCATAGTTGCAATTTTTCTGGCAATCATTTCTTGGAATACAAATCAAGTTTATGATGTTACAATAACTCCACCCATAATGATGCATTACTTAATGATATCTCCATGCTTGTCAAAGATTACTGGCAGTCAGTTAGCCTAACACTCAAATATTTTGTTCAGTCAAGTCTAGAAAGTAAAAACATTTTCCACAATGATGTAACAAGAACTTGGAACAGGTTTTGTTGAACAGCTGCATCTGGGAGCATTTCGTTAAATTTTTGAGTGCAAAGAAACTTTCGCAGCCTGAAAACTTGCATTAGATACAAAGAGCACTTAGTCAAATACAGACCAGCCTGGAATACCACAATGACCTATACAGCAATCTGGGTGAAGTCTCAACTTATAAGGCAGTAATAAGTTATGACAAGGTTAATATGTTGCCTTTACATGAACGACACATGAAGAGTGGTGACAAGCTGAAGACTATAAGCTAATGCAGTCCTATTATATATGCCAATGCCAAGGAGAATATGATGCTGGAATTAGTGCCTATATATCAGATCCGCCCCAAATTTGTATTATCCTTAAATGTCAAGTTTGTTCATAAGACTGGCCAAGGAACAGACTTGGGAAACATCATTGCGGCATAATAGATTCACCATTATTCAGAAAAGTTGCTCTCTCTTTTTAGCACTCAGTGGATGATGGAGATTGTCTGGTAGGATAGTAACAGACAGATAGTCTACTGATTAGTCTTTAGCCTATGGGGATAAATGAATACTCAAATAGGTACTTGAGAGATATTCTAATCCCAATTCATTTCTTTCACATTTGGGTGGCAGCAGTTTCTATTCTACTCTTTGCTCATGTCCAGTGGCATAAAAATTCCTGTGTGGACACAATCTCAGTACACTCCTTGAAGTGAAATGGTACATTTGAAATAGAAGATACAACACAGCTGGTTAGATGGAGTTGCATCACCCAATAGAGTCCTGATCAATGTCTCAATTATTGTATTGGCTTACCATACAGCCCATCACAAGAATGTAAGTATTACCAGATGAAGAAAGGCAAAGACCTAACTAGTTTTGCTTTCCAACATTCAACTTGTTTTCTTATGTGACGATAATAGAGTCAATCGATAAACAAGGTAATCAAACTCTCAACTTGTTTCAGAACAGGAAAAGGTGAAGAGATTCAGGAATAACAGATCTAAAGTGCAGCACGGTGGCACAGTGGTTAGCACTGCTGCCTCACAGCGCCTGAGACTCGGGTTCAATTCCCGACTCAGGTGACTAACTGTGTGGAGTTTGCACATTCTCCCCGTGTCTGCGTGGGTTTCCTCCGGGTGCTCCGGTTTCCTCCCACAGTCCAAAGACGTGCGGGTCAGGTGAATTGGCCATGCTAAATTGCCCGTAGTGTTAGGTAAGGGGTAAATGTAGGGGTATGGGTGGATCGCGCTTCGGCAGGTCAGTGTGGACTTGTTGGGCCGAAGGGCCTGTTTCCACACTGTAAGTAATCTAATCTAAAGTCACCTCTTGCTTCTGAAGTTAACCACACTTTATATCTGGTCCAATTGTTTGTATCCTGAATTAAACAGGTTGGTTCCTGAAAAAAATATGTTTTATTTGCACATGAATTAATTTGTACAAATGGTTTCCACCATCTTTCCCCGAGCATGTGTACCACACATTTGGCACTGCTGATTGAAATATTGGACTGAACCTATTTGACACATCAGATGTCACAACACTAAGGTCCAAAGCAGATTATCTTTCAAAGAAAATATTGAAACAAAATCTCAGATCAATTTGTAAATATTGGTACGTTCCAGATATTAGGCAGACATAGCAATAAGACTCAGCCCATTGACAACTGAATAAATAGACATTGCAGAGCTCCAATTGATAATTCAAAGGTCCGGGGGATACGTGATATATTATTTGATTGCATAGATAACGCTTATAATGCTTAACAGATATAATGCACTTACCTGATTCAGTGTTGTATTTTTCATTCTTGATCATGGTTTCTGGACTTGAATGGATAGAAATAAAACAAAATTAATGTTATGTAAAACATTAAAGTGGATACTTGAGCTTAAATTTTACTCTCTCTTGGTTCAGTCATTAGATTAGATTAGACTTACAGTGTGGAAACAGGCCCTTCGGCCCAACAAGTCCACACCGACCCACCGAAGCGCAACCCACCCATACCCTTACATTTACCCCTTACCTAACACTACGGGCAATTTAGCATGGCCAATTCACCTGACCCGCACATCTTTGTGACTGTGGGAGGAAACCGGAGCACCCGGAGGAAACCCACGCAGACACGGGGAGAATGTGCAAACTCCACACAGTCAGTCGCCTGAGTCGGGAATTGAACCCAGGTCTCTGGTGCTGTGAGGCAGCAGTGCTAACCACTGTGCCACCGTGCCGCCCGTATGTGCCACCGTGCCGCCCGTATGTGCCACCGTGCCGCCCGTCATGTTGGGTGTAAGATGTAAACTTAATTGTCAGCAATTTTTTAATATTTAAGTATAATTTATATAATGCGGTCTGGGTTATTCTAAATTAAACTGACTTCTGTTAAGAGATTTATATTGTGATCATGTGGCTGGGCAGACTGAGTTGCACATAATTGGAACAACCTTTCAAGTTCAGCTTTCTCCATGCTTCTTTCCCATTTTAGAAAAGACTAAAATACAATTATCCTTTTGAAATATGGAACGTTTCATCATTGCTGTGTCATTACATTTATGGTTTCACAAGGGCTTCTGTCCAAATGCATTTGAAAACAAAACCCCACCATGGAGTTTTGCCACACAAGAATGGTTCCTCTATTTTTAAGAACAAAGAACAAAGAAAATTTACAGCCCAGGAACAAGCCCTTCGGCCCTCCAAGCCTGTGTCGATCCAAATCCACTGTTTAAACCTATCGCCCAATTCCTATGGATCCGTATCCCTCTGCTCCCCACCTACTCATGCATCTGTCCAGACGCACTTTCAATGAATCTATTGTGTTTCCTCTACTACCTCTGCTGGCAGCGCATTCCAGGCACCTACCACCCTCTGTGTAAAGTACTTTCCACGTGTATCCCCCTTAAACTTTTCTCCTCTCATTTTGAATGTGTGACCTTTCATTATGGAATCCCTCACTCTGGGAAAAAGCTCACTTCTATCCACCCTGTCTATACCCTTCATGATTTTGTAAACCTCAATCAGGTTCCCCCTCAATCTCCTTTTTTCTAATAAAAACAATCCTAACCTATTCAACCTCTCTTCATAGCTAGCACCTTCCATACCAGGCAAGATCCTCGTAAACCTTCTCTGCACCCTCTCCAAAGCAATCACGTCCTTTTGGTAATGTGGTGACCAGAACTGTACACAGTATTCTAAATGCGGCTGAACCAAAGTCTTCTTTAATTTTAACATGACCTGCTAGTTCTTACATTCAATACCATGATGAAGGCAAGTACACCATATGCCTTCTTGACCACTCCATCTCCCTGCTTACCTATTTGTTCTTCTGCCTCACACTCACTCTTGGGCGGCCTGTAGTACAAATCCAACAATGTAACAGCACCCTTCTTATTTCTCAGCTCTACCTATAATGCCTCACTGCTTAGGCCCTCCATAGTATCCTCCTTTAGCACAGCTGTGATATCATCCTTGACCAACAATGCAACTCCTCCCCCCCTTTTACTTCCCTCTCTGTCCAATCAGAAGCATCTATATCCTGATACAATTAGTTGCCAATCATGCCCTTCCTTCAACCAAGTCTCTGTGATCGCAATAACATCATACTCCCAGGCACCAATTCAAGCTCTAAGTTCATCTGCCTTACCCACTATACTCCTTGCATTAAAATACATGCACTTCAGACCACCAGTTCCTTTGCATTCATCTGCTGTCTGCCTACTCTTCCCCTTGGTAATGCCAACTTCATGATCCATGGGAAAGATGGCGTATGATATATTTTTAACATAGCCATGCCACTAGAATGAAAATAACTACTGAAAAAATACAGGTTAACCCAACCTGATAATAACAGGACAGGTAGTTAGTCCAATATTAAATTAATGCATATTCAGGCACAGCTTGTATTTATGATTTCTTCTACATATCATAAAAGTTCCTGATGTGTCGGCTTGTGGTCCAATTCTTGTTCCAAAGGAGATTAGGGATAAGGAACAAGTGCTGGGTTTCCTGATTGTCTCTCACTTCGCATGAATGAGTAAAGACAGAATGTCCTTTTGTTTTTTTTTGTTCAGTGAAGGAACCAAAGAAACTGCTTGCCATATGGAAGTTGTTACATAATGTAACATGCTGTAGTCAAGTGTCATGGCACAAGCCATAAGACCATAAAACATAGGAGCAGAAATTAGGCCATAGAGCCCATTGGGTCTGCTCCGCCATTCAATTATCATCGATAAATTTCTCAACAGCATTTTCTCCCTTTCTCCCTGTAACCCTTGATCCTCTTGGTACTTAAGAACCTATCTACCTCAGTCTTAAATATACTCAATGACCTGGCCTTGTCCGTACAGCCGAAAGAATGCTTAAAGGAAGCAAAATGAGACAGACAATGGGGAACACAGAAAAGTAAAAACATAAACCTTCCAGATTACTAGACTCAGACTTTCACCACAATGACAAAAATGCCAAATTCCCGAGAAATTGGATGATACATCTTTTCACTGGAGGGTGGAAGGTTTAACGACAGCCCAAGATTCATGTATACACAGCACACAGAGCCAATGGGCCATTTCAATGTTCAGTCATCTCCATTTAAATCTCACCTTGATAACCCTGCTGCATGGAACTGGAAATCACACAACAGCCCAGCTCAGAACTTGTCTGTCCTCACAGCAATTCTTTTGGATAGCCAATGAACCCCTTTGAGGGTTGAGGTGCCCCTGTGGATATGATTCCACAACACTTCTACTGGAGGAGACAGAGTTACAGGAAGGATGTGATCGGGTACCCTTTGATACATTTGACAGTGAAGGGATGATTTTTCTTAAAAGATGCATGCATCCCATGGATCTGTATTGTTAAAGAAATGGGAAACCACTCAAAAATAATCAAATTCTTCACAAACTCCCAAATTTTCCAATTGAATGAAGTCTGCACTGGGGTCCAGGATTTTGTGGATTAGAGGTGAGGGTGCTACAAGCTGAGTTATAGCTAGTCCCATCAAATATGGTAGTTTAAGTGTGTAGCCACTCACTTGTCTGAGGTGGATATGTATAAACATTACTTAATACACTTTTGCTGCTGGCTCATGCCTTGGGCCTGACAGGCTACCAGCATCTGAGCCTCTAGGCTTTAAGGTTGACTGTCAAAGGTTCCAAATTCAGGTGGCCAAACCCATGTAGGTGTTCTGGCTCATGTTCCAGGCAACTACCCTCTATGTAAACATCTTGCTTCACACACCTCACCTTTTCACCCCAGTAAGCGACAATTCATCCCTGAGAAAATGACTCAGATTATCCCCTCTATTCATGCTTCTCATAATTTTATATTCTTCCATCAGATCACCTCCCAGCCTCCAATGGTTCTAGTAAAATCAATCTAAATGTATCTAACATCTCATTATAGCTGATACATTCCAATCCAGGCAACATCCTGGTAAAACGCTTTTGCACCCTCTCCAAACCCTCCACATCCTTCCTATTGTATAACAATCAGAACTGCACACAATACTCCACTTGTGGCCTTCCTAAAGTTTATACAGCTGCAACATGACTTGCCAACTTGTATATTCAATGTCCTGACTGATGAAAGCAAGCATGCTGTACACTTTCTTAACCACTTTGTCTACTTGTGCTGCCACTTTCAGGGAGCTATGGACTTGGACCCCAAGATCCCTCTGCAGATCAACGTTCCGAAGGATCCTCCTGCATTTGACATCCAAAAATACATCACTACACACTTGTTCGGATTAAACTCCATCTATTATTTATCCACCCAACTTTCCAATTGATCTATATTCTGTTGTATCCTTTGACAACTTTCCTCACTATCCACAACTCCACCAATTTTCATCTCATCTGCAAATTTATTAATCTACATTTTCATATAAAATGTATAAAATTTACATATAAAATATCTTGGGATTCTCCTTAACCCTACTTAACAAGGACATTCCATGACCCCTTTTAACCCTCCCATAATTCATTGTTTAAGGTCTTTCCTGCTTCCTTTGTATACCTCAAGGCCTTGTCTGAACTCAATGCCTTAAACCTTAAATATGCTTCCATTTTCTTTTTGACTAAGTATGCTTCCTTTTTCTTTTTTACTAAAACTTGCTGGGGTTGCAATTCAGCAGCTAAAACATATTAATAGCATGACAGATCATAGAGGAGTATGGCAATGTCTTTACAGGGGTAGGGTGATTTCCAGCAATTCAGCATCTGTTGAAGGAAGTTCCAGGTGCCCTCAAGGCCAGTCTCTAAGACAAGCTGAAAAAGAAGGGAGTAATCACGGAGTGATATCACTTACAGAGGGAATTAGCAGCATGGTAACAGTGAATCAACCTGGAAAGCTGAAAGTATGCATCACCTCATTACTGTACAAGGGAAGTTGAGTCGTTATCCCGAAGGAAGTGAAAGGATGCTAAAGCGCTTCCAAGAAATTGAGTGATGCCCGAGGAAGCCACGTGACATGCTTTATTAATGAAACATGAGCAAAAGAATGGAGGACCATATCAGCCAGCCTGGTGTCTGTAATGAGTACCAAGCTAAGCAAGCGAGAGAGCCAATGATGAAACATGGCTTTCAAAACAGACAATGGATGAAGCTGGAAGCTGACCTCTTCATTCAGCAGGAAGACATGGTTGACTGCTATGCTGACTACTTTGACTTCCATCAGTATCATTGAGTTTGTCAAATACTTCAGCAGTTAGGACATTTCTGACATTGCAATGGGCCACAGTGGCCCTCAGATCATGTATGAAAAATTACATTTTTTTCAGAAAGGATTGAAAGATTCAATATGAAGAATCATCACCACATTATCCCAGTCAAACACAAAGGCTGTAGCGGTGGTAAAAATATTTGGTTTGATTTGATTTATGGTTGCCACATGTACCTAAATACAGGCAGACGATCCTTTATCTGAAATTGTTGGGACCCGCTGTTTTTCAGAATTTGGAATTTTTCTAATTTCAGAATAAGTGACAGTTTGATGGTGACATTTTTTAAAATTCCTACTGGAGGAGCAGACTTACTAACTAAAATGGACCTTGAGAGAGAAACCAGGCCTACCGGTGCTAGGCCAAGGACCCCACGTTGTATCTGAGTGACACGCTTCAAGTGGGTGTCAACTTGGGTTAATTGTTTGCATGCCAAACAACCTTGTTAATGAGTAAAAGACTTCACAAAAAAACCTTCGGATTTTCGAGCTTTTTGTATTTTGGAACTTTGGATAAAGGATTGCCTACCTGTACAATGAAAAGTTTTGTTTTGCAAGCAGTACAGGGAGATCATAACAAACAAGGAGGTACAAATTAAAGGGTGAAAAGAAAGAGTAAGGCAACTGCACAGGAGGTATACAAAAATAAGGTCAACATTATATTTGAAATTAGAGAGGTGCATTCATCAGTCTACAAAAGCAGGGAGATGCTGTTCTTGAAACTGCTGGTGGGTTTAGTCAAGCCTCTATATCTTCCGCCTCACGGCGGAAATTGGAAGTGAGCATTCCCAGGATGGGAGGAATCTCTGATGACGTTAGCAGCCTTTCCACAGCAACAAAAAGTGTAGACGGATTCCATGGATGGGAGGTTGGCTTTTGTGATGGTCTGGGCTGTGCACACAATTTTCTGTAGTTTCTTACAGTCCTGGGCAGAGCAATTGCCTTCTCAATGTATTATGCACCCAGATAGAATGCAAGGAACTCAAGATATTGAGCAAATGTAAACTACTTAAGTTGCAGTATTGTCTACAATTTCCAGTTAATGTACACATTAGGGTTCATATGGAAAGCCCTGATGGTCTCCAAACTCTATGTAAAGTGGTCAACGGTGGGAAAAGTGCCAATTTGTAAAATTGTTTTGTGCACTCTCCACGCATTGGATGCATTCTGCTGAAAAGATCATTCAAACAGCGAGGTGGTCAAGCTCTTTACTCAAGTTTTTTTTCCCTGTGCCAGTAACTTATTCACGCTAGAAAGAATTGCCTCACAAAACACGATGTGATCTCACCCCTATACTGATGATGCAGGAGAGCACTGCAATAGCACTTTTATCATTCTTACACAATGGAAGCTTAGAATTGAGTTCTGATTTTTCTGTAATCTCAACTAGCATGCCATTTCTGAAAAAAAAAGACAATGCTGATGAAGTGGCAAATGAGAAGGTGTAGAATCCATTTCCATTGGATTCCTGTGATATTCTGGCCAATCAAATTATAATCATAGGACAATACATAACATGTACCAGGATTAGTATACAGTGAAAAGGAAAGGCAACGCAATGGTAGTCAAACCACAAATTACATAAGCCTAAAAATTAACTGTGGCGGTGAATAACCATCTCATTATCACTAAGCAGAGATCTATATTTTTGTGCAGCCTTGCTGCAGCATGCAAACACACTTGCTTTCAAGTTTGGTAAAGTATCAACTATTGCTGCCTGCAGACTATAGCAATGTACTTACAATTTGCAAATATGGTCAGCCATTCATTACTTGTGGCTTTATCAATTGTTCTGTCAAATTAGGCCACAAAATGTCACACCTAATACTGCACCACTTTGAAACATTTAACTAGTTGATATCAGTGCAACATTTTGCATTAGAGTCAAAAATATAGCAAGAATCCAGAAGCTGTTAATTTTGAGTTTGAGACTTCTGTATAATTCTTTCATTGTGCATTTTAATTTTCACCATGCACATCAACTCCGAATTTACACTGTGGGAATCATAGACTCTAGTACAGTATGAGATTATTCAGCCCATTGCTTGCATTGTGCAACAGCTACACAGCACATTATACTTCCATGCTTTTTCTCTGTACTCTTGCAATTGCTTTCTCTTCAGAAAATTATCCAATCCTCTTTTTAAAGCCATAAGTGTATCTACCCCTAGTATACTCTCAGGATAAGTGCAGCTCTAACAGCATGCAAGAAAATTGTCACCATCAGGGCACAGCAGCCTACTTAATTGGCACCACATCTGTAAGCATTCATTCCCTCTACTCACTCAGTTGCTGTAGCATATACTATTGATAAGATCCACTGCAGGGATTCACCGAGACTCTTCCAAAACCACAACCACTACTAAAAAGGCAGCAGATACATGGGAATGCCATGACCTGCAAGATGCCCTCCAAAATGACCCACCAGTCTGATAGTGAATCTTTCATCCTTTCCTCTGTGTCATTGGATCAAAATCCTGGAACTCCCTTTCTCACAGCAATGTAGGGGTCCCTATATCAAATATATGGCAGCCTTTCAAGGGGCAGCTCACCCCCACTTTCTCAAGGGCAACTAGGGACGCTGGCCTAGCCAGCGCCATCCACAGTCTATGAATGAAAACATTTTAAGAATTATATCTGAACCTGCTCTTTTGCTAAATCAAACCTAAATAAATGGTCTTCATTCTGTATCTTCATTTCTGTAACCCTCTTTTCTCTTGAGAAATACAATTTGCTCTGCCTCGATTATTCTTTGCAGTGAAGTATTCCAAGTTACAATAATTCCATGCAAATAGGAAGTGTTAAGTTTTGTTTTAATGATTATTCTAAATTAATGATCATTTGCACCTAATTTTCTCAGAGGAAATAATCTTTATTTGTACAGTCTTTCCTGTAAGAATAGTCTTGAGACATTTGATAACCCCGATATAAGCACTTCTTAAACTGCTCCAGTGAAATCAACTCCAATACCCATCTAGTTTCTGGTTAAGGCTAAAAATATACCTAGAACTTGAACACAAAACAGTAGAAGTTTTTATATTCCTTTGACTACTTGTATTCAAAGGTCCATTCTGGTCAAATTATACAGCTGTGAACAACACTAAAGAAAGTACTCCTTTTTTTCTGCAAAATTGGGAGGCACCTTAAGTATACCTATGGATACGAGCTCAACTTAATATTGTGGATAACATATGCATGAATTATTGTTTGATGGCTTTGAACATTATTTTTTCTGCATAAAGCAAGGATTATGATCTAAATTTGGTGCTTTCTTCAAGTCCCTGCTGGTTACTTTGATTTCCAACTGTTATACACGGCCTTGTCTATTCTGGATGCACTTGTCAGTTTCCCAGGAAATGGATACGTAGCTCACCGAGACAAAGACTGGCATAACTTGACTGCTCTGCTCCTTTAAGAAATCGACTGTCACAATGATTAATACATATGGTAGTAAAAGTTAAATGAGAGAATCTTTAGATTTGGGTATCAGGTGATGTCAGATATTTCAAATTATATGAATTCAACTCAGCATGGTTTTACAAAATAGAAACTGAATGTATCCAATTCAATATATGCTTTTATACAATATAGGTTGAACTATGGTTAGTGCTGTTGCCTCACAGTGTCAAGGTCCTGGGTTTGATTTCACTCTCAGGGCAACTAGCTGTTGCACATTCTCCCCATGTCTGTGTGGGCTTCTGTTGAGCGGTCTGTTTTCCTCCCACGGTCCAACGATGTGCGGGTTAGATTAAATTGTCCAGGGCTGAGCAGGCTAGGTGAGTTAGCCATGGGACAGGTAGGGTTATAGGTATAAGATGGGATGTTCTTTGGAGGGTCAGTGTGGACTCAGTGGGACAAGTGACCTGTCTCTACACTGTAGGGATGTTATATTATACTCTTGTGCACACATTAGTTAAAATGTACTTTTTCCAACACAACTTCATGTTATTTTAGAAGTGTTATTTAGCATGAAAGAGTCTGTTAAGAAGAATAATGACTAAAGTTAACAATGTTTCTTACCTTGGTTCAATGGGTACATTAACTGGACCTGGGAGAAAAAAAATAAAAGTTAAAATCTTACATTTATTGGTAACTCTCCAGTTTCTGCCCGAGCATTCTCAGGCATGTTACAAGGACAGATTCTGGATCAGTGGTGCTGGAAGAGCACAGCAGTTCAGGCAGCATCCAATGAGCAGCGAAATCGACGTTTCGTGCAAAAGCCCAGACAATTCACTCAGCAAGTTATCAACAGCCTTCAGAGTCTATTACATTAGATAAATTAGTTAGCTGAACGCAGCCCAAATTACAAAATCCATCAGAGCATCCCCCCATTTCTTAAAAGATTCCACTTAATCTAGAAGCCAATAATTGTATTCAAAATTCCTTCCACTGGGAATACAGCAATTAAACATTGCAGTTGTCAAATTGCCCCAGCAATGCTTTGACCTGCAGTTTCACGATGCAAAGACTACATTTTATTTTCTACTTTTGACATGAATGATGGGTGCCTTAAATCCTCTTGCAGTGAGTGAGATTGCAATCAGTAGCAACCACTGATTTTCTGCACTGCATCCAGCTTCAGCTGATTTTCTTCCATCGCAATGATAAGAAAGGAAACAATATGCAGAGCTGTAAAAGGGTATAGTGCATTTCAGTTGGAGATAGTTCAGGAACAATTCAGCAGAAAATTCTGCAAATACAGACAAGCTACAATGGAGAACAACATTCTGAACATGGATTGGCAGCGCATTAATCTTGTAGCAAAATTTAATTTATTTAAAGGAAGGATCATACGTCACCTTATTGACCAACAAGCAGTTGAACTAGAGAAAAGAAAAGTCAGTTGAACTCTTCACTGCTCTAGGCAATGAGTGTTTGAGCAACATTAATACTTCAGCCTGCCACAGAAATCTTTCTATCAGTCTGACATCAACAAGGTTGGCTGATATAATCGTCTGAGGCACTTCAGCTTCATAAATCCCAGCAGGACAACGAACCAATTATGTTGCATGACATTTCCTATTAACCATGTTGCAAAAATGCTATTTCATGTTCAAAGTCTAGACTATATATTCATAGCAAATTTTTTAACTAAATTTCCTTTCGTCAGGCAGTCAAAGATATTGCCAACATCATAGACATTAACACGTGCAGCATGTTAGTGAAACACTCACTCACTACTGCACTGGAATGTCAGCGTAATGCTTTGTTCAAGTCATGGAATGCAAGCTTTAGCTCTTCCTTTCTTAACAGCAAAAGAATGTGTGCATGTCCTGCTTTCAACACAGTTATCTCCAGAAACAGGGTTACTTAAAAGGTATGACAAACAAATTGATAGATATGATGTGATAGACACTAACATTCTGCCAAGATAGTGGTCAGTGACTCCTGAAGCAATCTGCATGTGTGCTGTATATGTAAGCATTGCATCTAAGTATATTTCTGTTGATGAATTATCATTAGCATCAGCTAACAATATCCTTTCGCTCTTGAATTGGTCTGATTAGAACTATAATTCTAAAAGTACTGTCTCAGTCCCTAAAACAGTGTTAAATAGTCCATTACATTAAGGAGATAAGATGAACATATCAGTAAAATATATTACAACTGATCACATTGCCACAGCCCTGCACTCTGTAGCTTTCATGTCAACTTAACTCTGTTTGTGGTACTTCTGCTGCCATTGCGCAGACATTTGTGAGTTTGGGTTATATTTCAGCACTTGAGCAGATAGCAGATCTAGGCTACACACTCTCTGATATATCACAGCTTTGAAGACTGTGGTGTCCATATCTATTTGCAGCATTCTTGCTGTGGTCTAACTATTGTTGCACACAGTTTTAGCACCAACTCTTTGTTCTTATGCTTTATGCCCTAGCCAATAAAGGAATATGGCATATACCTTCTTTATTTCCCTATTAACTTGTCCTGTTCAGGATGTGTGGACATATATCCCAAGGTGCATTTTTTCCCTCCACAACACTTAGTATCTCCCTGTTCATTGTTTCCTATTCTGCTTCTCAACCTTGACCTCACCTGAGGATAAACAACAACTTGTTCTCTCACTCTCTAATGAGAGAGCTGTGCTCTGGTCCAGTAGGACTACGGCATTTTCAAACCAAAAATAAGAACTGCGGATGCTTGAAATCAGCAACATAATTGGATTCAAGGTCTGAAGGTTCAGAAAGTTTCTGAAGAAGGGTACCTGGACATTGACTCTGCTTTCTCTCCACAGTTGCTGCCTGACGTGCTGAGTTTTTCTAGCATTGTTTATGGCATTTTTACATTTTTGTACCTTTCAAAATGCATTACCTCATGCCTATGCAGATTGAATTCCATTTTTCACTGTTTTGCTCAACTCTTCATCTAGATTTTGCTTATAGCAGTCATGCTTTAAATAGGAGTTCTTATGTGGAGTAGCACAGATTGATACAGAGAGTTATGGGTTCATGAGGATGGATGAAGGGTCCTAGGTTGGCAGGAAGAGTCTACGATGGGGAGTGTGGGAGACGCAAGTTGGGAATTGAGGGATGAGGTCTGTTTCTCATTTATTACAAATTGGGTGAAGTCTGAAAGCAGTGAGAGTTGCCTTTCTCAAATCTCGCCTCCACTCCTCCCCATCTCCCACCTCCCCCTGCCACCACCCCCCCCCCCCCGGGCCCCGTTCCCCTCCAACCCACCAGCAACTGTGGCTGATTCTGGTGTTGGTGGACTCAACCTAAGTTAGCACCTACCCCAGTATGAAAATCCAGCTTCCATGGGCATTTTCTTCCAAACTAAACAATAAAATCACCTGACCCCTGCAATCCAGGGTTACGCTTTGTCCTTAGTGGATTAGGGTGGAGATAAGCAACAGATATTCACAGTGAAAGATGTGAGATAGTGGAGAGGATGTAGTTGGTATTGCCAAGCTGCTTAATTACTTTTGACACAGATTTCTGCAGGTTTTCTCTTGCTTGAGGGTTTCCAGATCTTTGCTGGAAATGTGGTAAAGCTGGTGCAGTGCAACAAAGACTAAGGAGATTCAGAACCCTTGTTAAACTGAAATATAATGAACTATAATTCAAGTGTTGATAATTTCCAACTTAGATTGTCTGGCCCAATATCAGGACATGATAAATTAAGTCTTGAAATAATTTTGAAGCAAATTACAGAAACCATTTGACATTATTTTCTTACACAGATTACTTCAAATATAGATAACCTCAATGGGAAATAGTTAATAATGAATGTAATTTTACTCATTGTGGCTGGAAAGGTTGTTTTATGAGAACTGTGTCTCTCGTAGTGTACAGTGTTCAGGAAGTGCTGGACTATATTCCTTTCAAATCGGATTCAAACCAACAAGCTATTTGAACCTGTTTATATTTGTCCCTTGTTCAATATCTAAACTGGTGATTATCATATTGCTCTTAGACACACCTTACTATGTACAAATTACCTGACATGTTTCCTATAGTGATCACTTTTAATCAATTGTAAAGTATGTTAAGATGTCCTGAAGTCTTTCTTTTCAAATGGGCAAGATTGTCAATTACCTTACATCATTCCAAGCCTCTTTTGACAGGAGTTCTAGTTGTCACCTATGTTCATTGAAATACATTTTGAAAAAGCTATTATAAGCACAAATTTGTATATTTGCCAACTTAGCATGAAAGAAATGATAAAAAGGATATTGAATGCACTTTACAATAGACTACAGAAAGTGAATGAAATTACATGTTAGTCACTAATATCCGAAAGCTACGTTTGACCTGTAAATATTAATGTTACAGTCCTCTAACTGCTGCTTCAATTTGTCTAACATGAAAAATCAATATATTGACTGCTATGCAGCATTTTTTCCAGCTACATAGGCTTGTTCTATTTCATATTATATTCACACAATTACATTACATGCTGATTTACAACAGATTTGCAAATTATGTCATAATAATATATAAAAATGCCCATTGTTATTAAAAAAGAATCACAACCTTCAAAATAAAATAAAATTTATTGCATTAGACAGTATGTCAATCAAGAAAGACAATGACAATTTGATCTTCTGCACCCATCCATCTCCTAACAGATCGAGAGTAACAATCAATTACCCCAAAGATATAGACTTTAGTGCTATTTGCAAACTATATAATATAAAAAAAGTCCAGTGATGTAATATATCATCTCAAACAAAGAGCAAATAAATAAGGTAGGGACATAATATTGAGAAAGAGTCAAGGAAATGACACCAATTTGAGGAACAAAAGATAACAAATGCAGAAGGTCTGAAATGTTACACAAAAACATTGTTGAAAACGCAAAGAGCAACATCCTAACTTGGAGCTATGCCTCAATTTTCAAAATGACGCACCTCTCCATTAACATCAAAACATAATTACATTTTTGTACTTTTTTGAGATGTTGAAATGTTTCAAAGTTCTTCCCACAATGAACTGTTTGAAGAGCACAGCCATTTTGTGTCATCAGTGTCGCAAAAGATAACTGAATTACTGCAACAGACAGACGGAGGCTTGATTTCACTTTTTCTTTAGCCATATTATATTCCCAGTATTGTGTTGAATAATCATTGGGTGTTAACTGGGTGTGCCTGGTCAAATTTCACCTCTGAAAGAAAAGATTGTGAAGCAAAGTCCTCCTATAGGTTGTGATTCTTTTTGAGACTGATAGTTAAGTGTAGCTGTATAGGTATAACCCGACGTTCAGCAACAGAAGTATGTACTATCTACAGGATGCATTGTAGAAATTCACCAAAGATCCAAACTCTTGACCACTTCCATCTAGCAGGACAAGGGCAGCAGATACAGGGGAATACCACCATCTGCAAAATCCCCTCAAAGACAGTCACATCCTGACTTGGAAATATATCACTGTCCTATAATGTTACTGGGACAAAATCCAGCAATTCCCTCCTTAACAGCCTTGTGCGTCAGATTACAGCTGGTGGACTGTAGTAGTTCAAGAAGGCAGCTCACCACCACCTCCTCAAGGGTAACTAGCCCCTGGCAATAAAAATGCTGACCAACCAGCGATGCCCTAAAATACTTGGGTGGATGCAAGTGATCTTATTTTATTTGACCAAATGCAGAGAGATTTTCTATTGTTCTGAGCAGATTTCCTCAGTCATAGAGTCATAGAGATGTACAACATGGGTAAAAAATCAGATTTTGCAATTGTTCTTTTGCTGTTTGGAGTAATTTGATGTAGATATATTATCTGCTAATGTCTGTATGGAGAACAATGGTGACAGCAACTTGCGTGATATTGACTGATTATAAAGTCCTGCAGAATATTCTGAAGACATGATAAAGTTCTACATCAACTTAGTTTATTTTCCCAAAGTAAACCTTGCTCAGATATATCTGGCTCAGTGATGTGCTCTCACAGATTTAATGAGGCAACCATACAATTGGCAAGCAAAATGGATTTGCTGTTACGGTTTTGCTTGCTGTTCTCTATCAGGTTAGGTTCTTGTGGCAGGTCATCCATATTTTCAGTTTAGGGGAATTGTTTCTTTGTGTGCAAAAATACAAGAGATTTTTCAAGAAAATGTAATTAATGAGTGTTTAAAGTAAGGCCACAATGAACTTTGCCCAATCCTATTGCTTAGCTATACATGACTTATTTCAGTGTTAGATCAAGACCTTTACTGCAAACAGAAGTAATGCAGAAGATCGGTACCCTTTCTGAATCTATTAAATTATCATTTTCCCTTAACTTTATGCTTAATGTTTGATTGATCTTCACCCAAAATTAGCTTTCTAAACACTACACAGGTATAGTTGCTGTTAATGCAATCTCTTCAGAACACGATTCACAATAATAAAAAGCTGATATAATTCTATATATACTTAAAGCAAACAGTCCAAGCTCTGCGGTTCTTGCACAAAAACCACTAAAAATAATAATGATGGTTAATCAATAAATTGCTTTTGAAGTAATTGTTCTGATTTGGAATAACTGATCAAACGGTGGCACAGTGGTTAGCACTGCTGCCTCACAGCGCAAGAGACCCAGGTTCAATTCCCACCTCAGGCAACTGACTGTGTGGAGTTTGCACGTTCTCCCCATGTCTGCGTGGGTTTCCTCCCACAGTCCAAAGATGTGCGGGTCAGGTGAATTGGCCATGCTAAATTGCCCGTAGTGTTAGGTAAGGGGTAAATGTAGGGGTGCGGGTCAGTGCAGACTTGTTGGGCCAAAGGGCCTGTTTCCACACTGTAAGTAATCTAATCTAGTCTAAAATTAATGTGGCTTATTAGCTGCATTTATCTTACCTATATAACATAAATATATTAACAGTGAAAGTTACATTTTTAAGTATTTAACATTTCCTCTTTCAGATAAATGATCTTTCGATACTATTAAATGATTGTATCAGTTTTCACCTCTATAACCATTCTGTGGTAATTCCCCTGAGCTGAACAGCAACTCCATTGGCCTGACTGTAACACAATTAGTTGTTACCACCGAAGTACTGAAATATAATTTTTTTGCATGTGAACGCTACGGTTTTGCAAATTTATAACACATAGTTTAAACGCGAAGGGCCACAAGACCAACCACAAACAAGTCCTGTGCAACCTGAAGAGAAGACAAATGATGTGGCCACCTAAAAACACGGCAAGAATAAACAGTCCTCTCATAGTTAATGTGTCGTTTGATATTTTTCAATAATTATTTAGTAGGCATGACAAAATCAGTTTTTGAGCTGTTAATGCGCTTTTCCTTCACAAGGATGGTTTGACATTCTGGAAAACTTGCAGCAGGTTATATTTGATTTTCTTTGTTTACTTAGCAGTTTGTTACCTTTCTATATTAATTTATACAGTGATAGATAATGCGTTCTAAAATGAAGAGAAATTTCTGCGAAACTTTATAAAGTAGTATATTAATTGATATTTTTCTGTGTGGATTTTGCTTTTATGTTGTTAATTTATTAGATCTGCTAAAAATATTGATTTATTATTTATTTAGATACAAGAACATAATTGTTCTGCTGTGGTATTTGAATGAACAATTTTAGAAGTCTAAACCCTCGAAGCATGTGACAGCAGTATCCTGATTCATACAGAGAAGATCGTTCCGTTGCTTACTATTAGTTCATTGTATGATTACTTGTTGATCCTTTGTAAAAACAGTGCTTACTTCAGGTATTTTTCTTCACTGTTCCCACTTTCACAATGCTCAGGATTTCAGTCATGGCGTTTAACATTTAAAATACAACATTAAGTCGGAGACATACAGCAAAAAAACACAATTAAAAAGTAAAAATAAAATTTAAATATGTATAAAAAATACACTTTCTCAAAGACACAATAGCCTATGTTTCACCCAAAGGTGGTGGTTTGATAAATGATTTAGACAAATATAAACAGATGAACATCATCGGATAAACTTCAGCCATTCATTTAATTTCATGAAGCTCTTTTTAACAGAACAGATTATAGCAAGATTTTAACAGGTTGAACCTAATGCCTCAGAATGTTGCTGCTGTAAAGTACATCATGGTATCCAGGGGGAAAAACTTATTTCTGTAATCCCTGAGATTTTAAAGAAATTGGTACTTCCTAATTTTACATTACTATCTAACCAAGTAAAGACAGCTGACTGTAGCAATGCTCACTCTGCATGTATACTAATGCAAACAGATACAAAAAATCCTAAAATGTCATTTCAGTGACTGGTTATCATTTTAGTATCTCATTGGATGTTCTGAATTCGTTAATTGTGACAAATATAATTGGGGAAGCTTGTGCTGAGAAGATGGTTTAATGGAAATAAATGCATATTTAAAGATATAGAGCCACTAGTGACAGTGCTTCAGCGATTAGGCAATAATTTGGGCACAAACATAGCACTAAATTTGATAAAAAGTCACTCAAAGAATGGATCTGAAAAGCAATATGTTTCATTAAACCTTGCAAAAGCTTGGTAAAAGAGTATTGTTAATAGTTCTGATATCTATTTGATTTAAAAGTATATGCATGCACTGAAGATGGCAAAAGAAGGATTTACCAGTATGAGACCAGAGCCAAGAGTTAAAGATTAAATAAACTAAAGCTCTTTACTCAAGATGGGGATAAGACGAGAGGTGACTTGAAAGGGGGCTGTTAAGAATATGAAAGAATTTAATAGATTAGATGTGGGGATGTTTCCACTTGTGAATGAGTCCAGAACTACCAGCCAGAAATCAAAGAAATAAATTCAACAAGAAATTTAAGAGGAATGTCCTTACAAAAAATGCTTAAAATGTGAATAACACAGCTGCATTTCAGCAGAAGCACACGAGGTAGCAAGGAATAGAAAAAAAAGTGTTGAAGTCATTAAATGGAAAAGGGAAAAACATTTGTGTGGACCATAATTACTGGCATTTGTCAGCTAAATTGTAGCTGCACAATTAATAGATTGAAAATATTTAGAACAGCATCTGAAAAAGGTATACTAATTAGAATATTTTTAAAAGATGCACCGGTTGAAGCCAGTACATGAGTTTTCACCGTATATGCACAAGCTTGTGGCTTTATTAACTAAGTCCACCTACCATTTCAAAGATTTTGTATTCAGTTAGGGTGGCATGGTGGCTCAGAGGTCAGAGCACCAGGAGCCTGGGTTTGATTCCAGCCTCGGGCAATTATCTGGTAGAGTTTAAACATTCTCTCTGTGTCTGCATATACATGATTTTTCTCTGTTGCTTTTGTTACAATGAGGGCAAAATCAATTATAACTACTTCAGTTCCATCATCTAATTGTCATACCTAAGACCTTTCATTGACAAATAATGATTTTTAAAGGACAAATATTGTCCTAAAATGGTTGCTGTGATCATCTAGCTTCGGATTGATGCAGACCAGGGAACCCATATGGAAGAAATAAAGTTGCCTACATTGAAGTTACCAAATGAAGCCAAACAAATAAATCAAGTATCAATAAATTTGTATTTCTTGTTTAATTCACACTGTCATGATAAATTCAGATATCGGGGAATGAAATTGTTTTTGTGAAGTTTGCGAAGGAGAAGATTCAGGAGTATACAAATTAACCTGTAACAATAGCTCCTTTGAGCTGCAAGGCCAAAAGAGAAATAAATTTGGATTGAAAACATCAAAGGGCTGGAAGTTTTTCTCTCCCTATTTCTAGCAAGCTCAAAGTTGTGCCCAGACTAAAACCAATTTTGAGGCAACAACCAGACATGATTCAGATAGATTTACCAGGATGTTGTTGGAAATGGAGGATATAAAATGTGAGATATAAAAATAGACTAGGACTTATTTCATTGCAGCGTAAGAGCTTGAGGGGTGACTTTATTGCTGTTTATAAGATAACGAGGCATAGATAAGAGGAATGACAAGCATCTTTTCCCTAGGTGGGGGCATTCAAAACTAGGGGCTTATTTTTAAGGTGAGAAGAGGGTCTGTTTCCATGCTGTATGAATCTATGAAGCTATAACTTAAATAGGACATGTAGGACAATGTTTTCACACAGACAGTGAACTGCCAGAGAAAACGATGGATGCAGGTACAGTTACAATGTTTAAAAGACACTTGGATAAGCACATGAATAGGAAAGATTTGGAGGGATATGAGTGAAGTGCAGGCAGTTGGGACTATTTTAGTTGGCATAGACTGTTTGGACTGAAGGGTGTGTTTCCATGCTGTATGAATCTATGAAGCTATAACTATTCAACAAGAACTAAAGATCGACAAACTATAACACAATTGCAGAGAATGAGCCACTCATTATATATCAATGCAGATTTGAAAGCTGACACCTCAACATCTCAAGAGACCTTTTTTGTAAAAACTGTGTTGTTTATTCTTACTTTCCATGGTAGTTACTTTTTCCTTTTTAAACTTATTATCTGTGCTTTTTCATGTGTATAATGTTGTACTTTTATTATTTTTCAAGAATTATTCGGTCATATAATTCCTCTTTCTCACACTCAAGATATTCTTATAATTTCATTTCGATCTGCTATTTAACATTTTAACTAAAATGTGATAACAGGGTGCTGAAAATTTAATTGTAATATTTATTGCCACCAACTGAGAGGGACTTAAAAACAGGGGAACCAATTCCCCCTCCTCACCTAGAATGATAAAATCTCAACAGTGCAGATAGAGGCCATTCGGCCTATTGAATCTGCACCCACCCTCCGAAGAGCACCCCACCCTTTCCTTATAACTCAGCATTAACCATGGTTAATCTACCTAGCTTACATAGCCACATAGAGTATAACCAATTTAGCATGGCTGTACTGATTGTAATGAGGTCAGCCATATGGACTTCATAGAATATGAGTTCCCTGATTGGGGCTGTTATTCTAGTCCAATTGGGGAGCTCTGGCTGACAGATAAGACAGGTGAATCAGAAGTTCTATTCACTCTGCTGTGTCTGTCACAGACAGTTTTTGTGACTTCTAACAAATTGAATTTATATGTAAATAGACTTGAAATACTTTTGCTCAATTTAGAATTAACTATGTTGTATATCTTCATGAAAACATAATGGATAAACGCAGATCATCGACATGGAGGTAGTGCTGAAGGGAGCAGTGCTGGTATTTTGAAATGCTTCAGAACTTCCCTCCAGGCAATCTTGTGAAGGCCAGTAATAATGACATCAAATAACTGCCCAGAAACAGTGAGACATGAATAAATAAATACTAAGTCTGTTAATGGCAGCACGATGACTCAGCAGTTAGTGGTCCTGCCTCACAGTGCCAAGGACCTCGGTTCAATTCCAATCTCGGGTGACTGTGTGGGGTTTGCACATTCTCCCCATGTCTGTGTTAATTTCTGATATCTTCCACATTCCAAAGATGGGCAGTTTAGGTGGATTGGCATTGCTAAATTGCACTGCTGTGTTCAGGGATATTCAGGTTAGCTGGATTAGCCATGGAATGAAGAGTAATAGGGATAGGATGCAAAGGTTGGTCTGGATGGGATAGTTCTTTGCAGTGTCAGTGCAGACTTCATGAGCCGAATGGCCTCTGAGTGCACTATAGGGACTCTACAAGGCCACTTACAGACTCAATGGTGCTGCTGCCAGGATCTTCCCAGTGGCTTCTGGTTGAGGCCAGGATCTGAAACAATTTAAGGTAGTTTTATAGAGGTAGAGCTGAGTCCAATGAGTACTCCTTTAATCTTTCACATCACAGGGCTGTAGGCACCAAAGGATGACAGCCTAGGAGGTGTTCACACCCCAAAATGACGGCCTAACAGCTATGGCTGCACTTGTTTGAGCATCTATTTGAAACCAAGAGAAGGAGCCTGTAGCTTAATGCATACTTGTGGTTTTCTTCCTACGTCAGCAGCACCCGCCTCCCCACAGTGGTGCTAAACAGTCACCCACAATCTCGAGTACCCTTCCCATCTACACAGCATGCCTACTGCCTTTAATTAGATGGAGGTCCATGGAGGCAGTCTGTTAATTAGCCACCTCCAAGAAGATTGTGCAAAATGTCACAGTCCATATACACTTTAAAGGAGTAAGATTTTGCCTCATATTACCAGCGTATCCTTGCATGTGTTTGATACACAACAAAAACATTATTAATTAACTTGATGTGCCTTAATTGCTGTACGGTAACCTGAGGTTAAAAGTGTTCGTGTGTATTGGAGGGAAGGAAAGGATTAATGCTGGATTACCGATTAATGATTAAAAAGGCTCTAATTTTAAGTACATTTTTCTTTGTGTTTTCATACATTAATTGTACTGATAAATTAAATTCGATCCACATTTGTTTTAACAGATGGTGAGCCTAAGGAAGGCTAGGAAAAGTGGAAGGCCTAGATGTGAGGGAGTCAAAATGAAAAGGAAAAGAGATTCACACCTCACAAATTGAATGCTTAACTGGCTTGAGGATATATAGAGCAGAAGTGAGAGAACAGATTCGATTCATGGATATTTCAATAGTGTAGAGGAATTAGAAAAAGGGACAGGTGAGAGGTTTGCAAAAAAAGAGCAGATCTGCTGAAAAATATAAAATGAAGCACAGTTAGCACTCAATAACTGCTACATCCAAATCTGCTGTATAATCACTGCATGCACTCTGAATGCCACACTTCATGTAATCTTCAGGCCTTGTAAAGTGAATTTGTGTTGTCTTGAAAAGTGCAAAATTTGTTTCTTCTCTTAAAAAATGGAATACTTATCATACCTCGCAAAATCAGACTGTCCAACAGAGGATTCACTGCATTTGTGATGTGTTGCTGAACTAGCATCAAGACGTTTGCATCAAAACAATAGTTCTGTGATATTTTAGCAACATTCTTACTCTGCGCTGTTGATTTATTTCTGAATTGAGATCTTCTTTGTTGACTCTGTCTGTTTCTATATATCCATAGCTGAACATTGTTCAGTAGCAATAAAGAGTAACAATACTCCTAAGGCTTGGTGGGAGAGTGCAGCAAGCTTTGTGGTGCTGCTCTCAGATGGGTTGTAGCAGATCTCACCTGATGTAGCACATGAGATTCCACAATTGGTTTTGCTAAATGTCTACCTTTATTGCTGCGCAGTAACTCCTAGTTGAAAGTCCTCTTGTGTGTGTATGAGAGAAGATAAAATTAATGCTGGATTACTGGATTGATGATTAATAAGGCACTTTTTTGAAGTTTCAGTGTAACTATACTTTAGCTGTGTGGACTTTGCACATCCTCCCTGTGTCTGTATGAGTTTCCTCCGGATGCTCCAATTTCCTCCCACAATCCAAAGATGTGCAGGTCAGGTGAATTGGCCATGCTGAATTGGCCACAATGTTAGGTGCATTAGTCAGTGGTAAATATAGAGTAGAGGAATGGATTTGGGTGGGTTTCTCTTCGGAGGGTCGGTGTGGACTTGTTGGGCTGAAGGGCCTGTTTCCACACTGTACAGAATCTAATCTAATTATACACACACTTTACGTCAAAAAGGTCTAGATTCACAAGGTTCCTGTGACCTTTATAATTTCAAGGAAAGCTGGAAAAATAGACATTGTTGATAATGATGTCATTCTACAGGGTGGAAAATTGTACAACAATATAACGTTGGAGTACCAACCCAAAAATATAAGAGATTGAGTTCAACTAAATTATGGAAATGAATGCAATCAATGGAATTATTATTTGTATGCCAACAAGAAGAATGTCCCTTGATATTCTTGTATTTTCTGTTTTAATAATCTAACTAATTTACTGATGACCTCCAGGACACAGAATCTATTATCTCTACCTATGTAATGTTCTATCTACATTAATTTATTGATTTTGAAGTTGCCTAGTCGGTCAATATCCACACTAAGTGTGTTTTGACAACAATGTGCACATTCTGAGAACAAATGACAAAAAGTGCTTAAAGCATTAGGAGTAAACTTGTCTCTGCTTCAATCTGTTTATTTTAGGTATGTTAAGTTGCCTGCTGGTTTGGTAGGGATGAATTTGATAAATACATTCAATAACATTACAAAACACAGCTTTCAATTAAGCTATTTCTCCTGTTTCCCTGAAAGGAGGAAGCAATGGTTTTAAAATCTGCATTGCCACATGCCTCCATCCCATCCAGCCCTGCAACAATTCCCCCAGCCCCACCCTCCTTGAAATGACCACCGCTAGTTCTTCTCGAAACACTTCATCAACTGGTTACTGGTAACAATAATCACTTTTAATTTTGCTGGAACTTAGATGCCATTGCACATACCTTTCATTAGCAGACTAGTCAATCCATTCAAAAGTGTTACTTGTTGAAGATAGCAACAGACTAGAAATATTTGTCATGCTGCCAAACTTTATTTGTTCAACCAAATAAAGGTTTCTGCTAGTGATTGGTTCGCAAGTAATAAATCCGTGGAGTTTAACAGCTTCTGCTGGTTACTTTGCTTTTGTGAATGTTACTGTTTTTTGGTTATGAGTCAGGTCCAATTTGCATGGAGTCACTATCAGTTAAAGAAGTTAAAGGAGTGGAGTTTTTAACATTCAAATTAATTATATACAGGAAAGCAGGCACAACAGTGCTCATGACTTATCTGAAATCATTAGTCAGTAACATTGCAGGAAGGGCAAGGGAGAGGTCATGTATGAATCTGGGTTGTTTTGACATGCTGTGTTCAACGTTTAGTTGAATGGAAAAAAAAGATGTATTGAAGTGTTCGAAAGTGTCAACGTGGCACGGTCAGGACTTAGAATCTCATTCTCATCAGAATTGGTAACAGGAATGTAGCTGAAGCAAAATAAAGTGTGAAGAGATAGAATGTGTACTTTATTTTATTAGACAATATTAAGGAAGTATTTAAAAAAGAAAACCTTGGTGCCGTCGACACAGTTTGAGGAAGACTTTCTCAGAATTCTCAAATTGACTGATGCAGATCTCTCAGAAAATACAGAAATAATCTGATTGTCAGCACCTTGTAAAATGAGAAGGTTGTACAGAATCGTACGGAGGATCTGAAGCAGAACTGGATTCTATCAATCATACACAGCTCGAGTAGTTCTAAGTAGTTTCACAGTTTTTGAACAATCTTGAGATTGACAAACTTTTATGTGAATGAAATAAAATACATATTACCATGTTAACCAATAATATTTTCATTCTGATTCAAATGTCTTGAATATCAAATTAACTGTTGAACACAGTAATCTGCAACACTCACAGAATTGTTGCAGTGCGGAGAGAGACCATTCAGCCCAATATGTCTACACCAACTCTCTGAATTCGCATTATGACTTAGGGTCATTCTACCAATCCTTGATTTGAATTAACTTGATTCATTACTGTCATGTGTACTGAGGTACTGTGAAAAGTGTTATCTTACGTGCTTTACAGGCAGATCATGCTTTACAAGTACATCAAGGTAACAGAACAGAGTGCATGATACAATGTTACAGCTGTGGAGAAGGTGCAGAGAGAGAGAGCAACATTCCTTCTCCATAACCATGAATATTGTTTCTAATTAAATAATCATCTAATACCTTCTTGAATGCCTTGATTGAACCTGCCTCCATCTTAACCCCTGGCAGTGTGTTCAAGACCTTAACTACTTGCTGTGTGAAAAAAAAATTTTCTTACAACACCCTTTGCTTCTTTTGCAAATTACCTTATATCTGTGCCCACTCATTTGGGGTCCTCATACAAGATGGAACAGATTTTCTATCTATTATGTCTAGCTCATCCATGATTTTGAAAGCTTCTATCAAATTTCCTAACCTACCTCCATACAAACAAAGCAATCCCAACTTCACCAATCTATGTTCTGAATTGAAGTTTATCATTCCTGGAACCATGCTTATGCACCTTTCCTTCACTGTGTCTAATACAATCATTTCCACAGAACAGAAATCTCTGTACTGAACTTCATCGACCACCTATCTGCCCACACCATCAACTTATGAGAAAAACTTGTCTATTTCCTTGCAGTCTTGCATAATTCTTCTCACAGTTTATGATGCTTCCAAGGTTTATGTCATTTGCAAACTTGGAAATTAACCCCTGCACACCATGATCTAATGATTAATATATTGCCATCTTAATTGATATGCAGTATTATGCAGCATATTAATACATATTCAGATAAGCAAGGGTCCCAAAACTGATCCCTGTGGAATTCCACCATAAACTTTCTCATTCACCCATTTTTGCATCCATATTGCTACTCTCTTTCTTATTGTGCAAGATGTAACCTTTTTTCACAGTTCTCTGCTGTGGCACTATATTGAACATGTTTTGGAGGTCCATGCACTGCATCAACAGTACTATACTCACCGGCTCTCTCTGCTACTTTTTCAAAAAATTCAGCAAGTAAATTACACACCATTTTCCCTGAAGAAATATTTGCTGGAATATATTGAACTAATGCTTTTTTCTATGTGAAAAACATAATTGCACAAGTTTTCCCACCGCTGTAGTTAAACCGGCAGGTCTGTAATTGCTGGCCTTATACTTACAATTTTTTTTAACACAATTCTCCAATTTTATGATACCACTCCTAAGTCTAGGGAGTACTGAAAGAATATTGCCAGTCCTGTCTCTACAATTCCTACTCTCACTTTCTTCCGTATCTTCAGATGTACTTCACGCTCCTAATGTCCTATTACGTTTAAGCACATCCTATTGCCAGTTCAATATCTCCTGCTTATCAATTTTAATCTCTTCTAGTGACTGAGTTTCCTCCTCTGTCACCACAATCTGGGAAGCATCTTCTTCCTTACCAATACAAATGTAAAGTATTCATTGAACATCTTTGCCATGTCCCCTTCCTTCATGGGTAAATTCTGGTCCCTGATTGACTCTACTATGTGACAATAGAAGACTTCAGGATTGGCTGCAAATCCTTTTTTTTTATAATCTCTCTTTGCTATTCTTAGATGATTTTTTTTCTCCCCTCTGAACCTTATGTATTCAGCTGGGTTTTCAGTTGTAATTTTTACTTGATACCTGAATGTGAAGCACATTGTTTTCACCTTTATCTTACTGTCTCTACTTTTTTAAAATGCAGGAAGCTCTACATTTATTTTCCCTCCCCATGCCTTTTGAAAGAGTATCTCTCAACTCTATCTGAATCATCTCTATTAATCAAGTGCTGATCTACAAAACACCCTGTTCAAGTTATGACATTTTAATAATTCAATTCTCCATTTAATTAGTGAAAGTGGAATAAATTAATTGCACTTTGTGACAAGAACAGAAAAACGTATTTCTTGGCATTCACAAACTTTGCATCAGTTAAACATTTTAAACTTCTTAAGCATTTAGTGAGTTGAGAAATGCAAAATTAATATTATTCCAAGTTTATGATAATCAGTTTCTTTTGTTTCCAGTCAACTAGTACTGCATGAATTTCTCTGTTCTAAATAACATGGGAAATAAAAAGATAATGCTTAATTCGGTGTAGTCACAATATAGTCAACACAGGCAAGCTTTGACATTTGACTATTGAAATCTTAAAAAGGATGTCTGTAGTAATCTTTATATTACAATTTTGCAGCTATTTATAATTGGCAATAGTTAACCAACTATATTTCAAAGATATAGCAATAATTAACTTCTGTTAATCTGAATCCAACTTAAGTTTTTTTTAACAGAATTACATGTATCTGTATGCATCTTTTAAGCTTCACTAAGGAAAAGGTTCCACAGATTTTTGTCTTCCTTCACAGTCTAACTGTGCCTTAATTGATAGAATTCTCACTTTTGAATCAGGAAACTGTGAATTCAAACCCTATGCTGAGACTCCAGCACAGCAATTCAGCCTGACAATCGCTGCAGTACAGAGGGAGTACTGTACTGTTGGAGGGGTCATTTTTTGAATAAGAGATTGTAGGCCAAGGTTCTGTTTACCCATTCAGGTTAAAGTACAGGATCCACACCACAACAGAGTAATCCAAGGGTTCTAATCAATTTTTAACCCCCAATCAACATCACAAAATCTTATTAATCATATAATGCTACTTGTGGAAGGGGTCTGTTGTCTGGATGTGATGCGGAGTGGCACCAACAGCTTTGGTTCACTTCCTGCACTGGCTGAGGTAACCATGACAGCCCAATCTTTTCAAGCTCATCCCTCACCTGGGGTGCAGTGATCCTCAGGTTAAACTCACGACCAATTTCCCCTCTCTCTAAAGAGAGAGCAGCTGTAAGGAACTGTGGTGATCTCACCTTGCTATTTGTGGGTGTTTAATTTTGAGCAAATTGGCTGTTGTGATGCCTACATCGATGATCATATTTCATTAAGCATTATCTTTGAACTTCCCATGCTGTTTTCTTTTCATTTCTCACTTTTGAAGTGAGGCTTTCTTTATAATTATTGGTTGGTTACTTTCAACACAATTTTAGTCATGGAACACTTCAGGAAAGTTCTATAATAACAGAAACCCACAATGAAGTAGCAAAATATTGACATTACAGAGGTCTGCTTACTCTTAATCAATCGGAAAGAACCTCATTTAACTGACATGCTACACATGCTTATACATCTGATTCGAAAAATTTATCAGTGCATCCTGTGTTAATGGATTTACTGTGTCATTTGCCCTCATCATAGATCCAAATCTATCATCATTCATATAAAGACAATGAACATTTCAGAAGAATGACATGTTTGTGCATTGTATGAAATAAAAAGATTTAAAGCATGATAGAACACTGTTTGAGGTCTGCGGATTTCTACCCTGATCACGCGGGACCTCTCTACAGGTAAATCTAACTTGGTACCCCACTCCGATTTACAAAGGCAGTCAACCACATTTGTGAAAATTATAGAATGTATTGCTCTAAGCATAACAAGCAAAAAATGCAAAAGCAAAACTACTGACCTTTCCATCTTTGCAGAGTTAGTGGTTTTGTCTAACCGTACGTTGCAAAGATGCAGATAAGTAACCAAACATATAGTCGACATCCTTTGTCAATATGCTTGGGAATTGAAGGACATTTTCTTATGTGTAATACCAAAACTTTGCATGTACAACCTTATCGTATCATTGAAAAACAACTTTTGGATGAAAAAATATTGTATTCGGGAACAATTTTGATTTTAATATGCTATTAAAATTGCATCTGATTTACCTCAGTAGCTGTAAATTGGCTTTGAGTGTACTTAAAGTTTATATCATTGGTTCCATTGCTATGAGTTGCTTTTGTCATGAATCAATAAATTAATATGTATTACTTCTTTATTTTGAAATAGTCCTATCAAATCCTAACAAAATTAAATGATTCACTTCTTTTTAAACTATTATTCAAGTCACTCAGGTAACAAATATAGACCCAAAACACCTCGGTGTAATGTTTGGAGTTTTAATCCCCCTTTACATTTTATCGTGAATTTTTTATGGGTTTTAGTTTCACTAAATAGAAATTTATCTTGGTTTGTAGTGTGGCATTGCACAGTGTAAGTTATTCATCCCAGCTTTTAGTATATGATTGGGAGGGGAAATAGTCTTAGGTTCTTATGGTTGTCATGAATGGTCTATAGTTAATCTAATCTAATATTTACTCTTAAAAACCTCGAGAATTTAAATCTGATATTCAAGCCTGCAAGGAGGTCTGAAGCTGAATAAGCTCTGGTGGAATGCATATGTTTAACAGCAACATATCTTGGTGTGCAGATATTAAAACTGTGGCATTCATGCACTATTTAACAGTGATGTGAAATATCATCATACATATAAAGACAATGAACATTCCAGAAGAGTGGCAGATTTGTGCATTGTATGAAATGTAAAAATTTAAAGGTATTTCTTGTGAATGCCAAGAAATAAGTATTTTCTGTTCCTGTTTCAAAGTACATTTAATTTATTCCACTTTTACTAATTAAACAGAGAATTAGTGGGCGGCACAGTGGTTAGCACTGCTGCCTCACAGCGCCAGAGACCCGGTTCAATTCCCGACTCAGGCGACTGACTGAGTGGAGTTTGCACATTCTCGCTATGTCTGTGTGGGTTTCCTCCCACAGTCACAAAGATGTGCAGGTCAGGTGAATTGGCCATGCTAAATGTGTTAGATTAGGGGTATGGGTGGGTTGCGCTTCAGTGGGTCGGTGTGGACTTGTTGGGCTGAAGGGCCTGTTTCCACACTGTAAGTAGTCTAATCTAAGTAATTAAATTATTACAATGTCATAACGTGAACAGTGATTTTTGTAGATCAGCTCTTGATTAATAGAGATGATTCAGATAGAATTGAGACATACTCTTTCAAAAGGCAAAGGGGGGGAGGGGAAATAAATGTAGAGTTTCCTGGATTAAAAAAAGTATATAAAGACAGTAAAATAAAGATGAAAACAATGAGCTTCTCTTATGAATAAATGATTTGAACCCTGCTCTTGTCACCAATAAAACTTAGTGTAATGAGAGGTTTAAGTGGATAATATAACAGCCCTGGATACTGATGTAGAAGCACTCAAAAACACATAAGTCGGGAATTAGGGCAGCAAGAAGCCCTTTTGGTATGGGATTGATTTGCTGGGGTACAGTACCTCATCCACAAAGAATTGATATGAGAGAACTCATAACAATGAGGCAGACAAGCAATGGAATTTTTTTGGGAGAGACGTGTTTCAGTATTCCATATTTCAAAATTTCATAAATCCATTTGAAGTTGAGACAACAGATCAGGAAGGATTTTCTTTTTCTGCTTTGTGAAAAGGCCATGTTACCAAGAGAAACATATTACCATTTGAAAGTATTTAATTTTAAAAGTAGCATCTTTTAAATTTTTTTTACAGAACATAAAAGGCAATCAATAGCAATTAACTATGAACTTTATTCTAGGTTATTAGATGTAAAGATGGATCATGACATTCAATATTTCTAAACTAAGAAAGGTGGGTTTGGGATTTAATTAGAGCTGTAGTGCAAGTTGTCGTCTGCAAATGTGACACCTTGACAATGGGGGACGTGTACATTTGAAGTTGACAGAGTATTGTCTAAGCAGCCTACTATCTCTGAGTCACTCAGTCAGAAGTACCTTCTCCTAGAAGAGTTGCAAGTTATGAGGGTCTAATAGTGCTTCAAGTCAGTATGACTTCTCAGGATATTGTCGGTGGGGAGACTTGGTGATGGTCAAGAGTTTGACTGTCAAGAGAATGCCATCAAACTGATTCTGTATGAAGATGGCTATTATTTGGCATTTGTGGCAAAAGTGCTGTTTGCCTCTTTTCAGCCCAATATTAAATGTTGACCAGTTCTTGATCCATGTGGGCATGTAATAAAGAATAGATTTGTTACTTGAAGAATTCAGAATGAAACTCTTTCACCACGAGTGAAGAGTTTATATCTGACCTTATGTTGGAGGCAAGGTCACTTATGAAGCATCTAAAGATTGGTAGGTTCAGGATTCTGCCCTGAGCATCCGTGCAGTGATGTCCTGAGGCTAAAATGCTTGGCATCCATGCACACCAACTTTCTTTGTGTCAGATAAGATTGCAGTCACCAGAGGAGCTTTCCTCTTAATCCGAATGTTGTGAATGTCAGAGAGTTGGCATTTTCTAAAGGCACAGATTTTAGTGTTTAATGGCACAGGTAAGAGATATTATATGAATCTGAATTCCATCCTATAGGTCTCCTATTTAACAGGGGCTCCCTTGTTACCATAGACAATTAAATTGTGTGTCAATGTCAAGAACAGCTACTTTCATAAAACCTTGAGAATTCAATTCTAATATTCAAGGCTGGAAGGAGGTCTGGAGCTGGTGGAATGCATATGCTTAACAGCAACATATCTTGGTGTGCAGATATTAAAACTGTGGCATTCATGCACTATTGCACAATGGGAAATAGAAGACCTATAGGATGGAATTTAGATTCATATAATATCTCTTACCTGTGCCATTAGACACTAAAATCTGTGCCTTTAGAAAATGCCAGCTCTCTGACATTCACAACAACTCACTGCTCTGCATATTCTTTAAGTCTGTGACATCACATATTTCAAACTCTCTGCTATCAGGAACACCAAGTTCTACACTGTTAGATATTTTCAGCTCTCTGACATTTATAACCACATTTAGCCTGTACCTTCAAATATTCTTGGCTTTGTTAGAAAAATCATATTTCTACCCATAATGCTCCACATCTCACAACAGCTACTCCAATCCTCAGTTAACTATGAAACTACTGATTGCATGTAATTTCACAGCAGCTAGATGCAGTCATATGAAATGTATCAGTACAAAACATCTACACATAATAGTTCATACCACACAATTTCCATTGTCGTTTCAATTTGAGTCACAACCGATGATTTTAGGCAATGAATGCTTTAACATTTTCTCTTAACTATGACCAACACACAGATAATTTCAGTAAATGTCAGTCACAAATCATTTAATATGTTCACCAGTGAATAATATTATTTCGCATGGTGTCTCAGTGGTTAGCACTGCTGTCTCACAGCACCAGGGTCCCAGGTTTATTTCCAGCCTCAGGTGACCATGTGGAGTGTGCACATTCTCCCCGTGTCTGCGTGGATTTCCTCCACATGCTCTGGTTTCCTCCCACAGTCCAAAGATGTGCAGGTCAGGTGAATTGGCCATGCTAAATTGTCCATAGTGTTAGGTGCTTTAGTCAGAGGGAAATGGGTCTGGGTGGGTTACTCTTCGGAGGGTTGGTGTGGACTGGTTGGGCTGAAGGGTTGGTTTCCACACTGTAGGGAATCTAATCAATGTTCCGTTGAATATGCATTATGCTGACATTTGGCTATGCAGCACAAGCAAAAAGGATAGAAATGAATGCAGGGTTTATTTTGTCAATTTGAAATTATTTATTCTTATTGTTGTAATCTCATCTGATGTTAAATTGGGCAAGTTGGATTCCAGGATAAAACCTGACATGATAGCTCATTTATTTGATTTTTGCAGTTTGTGAACATTGTGGTTAGTCACTGAAACATACCCACACAAGGTTGCAGATCTACTTTAATAACAGAATATAACTTTATTAACAAAAAAACGAGGAAAAAGAAGCTTTGTGTATGTATACATATTGACGACTCAGTGTTTACAATGGAGAAGGATATGGAAGATAGCAAATTTGGATAAATAAAAAGTGATATTGAAAAAAAATTGAAACTGTCCATGTTACAGAGTAGGAGGTATTGGACATCTTAAAATGCATAAAGGTGGATAAATCCCCCGGACCTGATCATGTTTTCCCTAGAACTTTGTGGGAAGCTAAGGAAGTGATTGCTGAGCCTCTTGGCAGAGAAATTTGGATCTCAATAGTCAAAGGTGAGGTGCTGGAAGACTAGAGGTTGACTATAGTGGTGCCATTATTGAAGAAATGTGGTCAGGAAAAGCCAAGGAACAATAGACCGGTGAGCCTGATGTCAATGGTGGTGTTGTGGTGGATTCTGAAGGGCAGGATTTACATGTTTTTGGAAAGGCAAGGACTACTTGGGGATAGTCAGCTTGGCTTTGTGTGTGGCAAATCGTGTCTCATTAACTTGATAGAATTTTTTGAAGAAATGTCAAAGAAGATTGATGAGGGCAGAGTGATGGATATTGTCTATATGGACTTTAGTAATGTTTTTGACAAAGGTAGACTGGTTAGCAAGGTTAGACCTCATGGAATACAGGTAAAACTAATCTTTTGGATACATATCTGGCTCGACGGCAGGAGACAGAGTCTGGCAGTGGAGGGTTGCTTTTCGCATCGGCTGCCTGTGATCAACGGTATGCAGCAAGGATTGGTACGGGATATACTGCCTTTTGTCACTTATATAAATGATTTGGATGCAAATATAGGAAGAATGATTAGTTAGTTTACAGATGACACCAAAACTGATGGCGCAGTGGACAGCGAAGAAGGTTACCTCCGTGTACAACGGGACCTTGAACAGTTGTGCAAATGGGCTAATGAGTGGCAGGTGGAGGTTTATTTAGAAAAATGTCAAATACTGCATTTTGATAGGGCAAATCACGGCAGACTTATACACTTAATGGTAAGGTCCTGGAGAGTGTTGCCGAACATAGATACCTTGGAATGAGGATTCATAGCTCCTTGAAAGTGTAGTTGCAGGTAGGTAGGATAGTGAAGGTGTTTGGTATGCTTGCCGGTATTAGTCAGTACATTGAGTATAGGAGTTGAGAGGTCACGTTGCAGCCGTACAGGACATTGGTTAGGCCACTTTTGGAATATTGCATTCAATTCTGTTCTCCTTGCTATAGGAAAGATGTTGTGATACTTGAAAGAGAAGATTTACAAGGATGTTGCCAGGGATGGAGGGTTCAAGTTATAGGGAGATATTGAATAGATTAAGACTATTTTTCCTAGAACATCGAAGGCTGAGGGGCGACCTGAGAGAAGTTTATAAAATCATGAGGGGCATGGATAGTGAAGGTCTTTTCCCCAGTCTGGGGGAGTCCAAAATTAGACGGCATAAGTTTAAGGTAAGAGGGGAAAATTTTAAAAGGGATTTAATGGCCAGCTTTTTCCTCCAGAGGGTGGTGCGTGTATGAAATGAGCTGCCACAGGAGGTGGTACAATTGCAATATTTAAAATGCATTGGGATGGGTATATGAATAGGAAGGGGTTAGATGGATATGGGCCAAATGCTGGCAATTGGGACTAGATTATCTTAGAATATCGGGTCAGCATGGACAGGTTGGACTGAAGGGTCTGTTTCCATGCTATGACTCTGACGCTATGACAGAAAAGTCATAACAACAAAAGAAAGTTTCAATTTGTATACAGTGACATTGGTAACAGAGACTTAATTCTAGATAAATATCACTTTTTTCTTAATAGTTTGCATTTTAAACAACTGATTCTTTCAAATTTCTTTCCCTTGAACAGTTAAGGCCTTTCTTTTAATGATTCCTTTCCAAATCTCCTCACATGAACTTCTCTCTGTTCAAATTCTTTCATTTCTAACGCATTGCCAATCTGGATCCAACTTCCACAACTTGAAAATTCTGCAGACTAAAAATCACTTCTGCTGAGGTAACGGGTTTCCCTGAAATGAACTGAAAAGCTGCTCTGCTTTTAGGAGAAAAGCTGTTCTTTTCGGAACTGAGTTCTGAGATCTTGTGAACTAAGCTTACAACCTTCAGTTCTGAAGACAAAACTAGGTGAACTATCTCAATATTCTTACTGTACAAGTTATAAATCCAACAATGTAAAAAAAAAATCCATTAACACGACAGGGATTGCAACTCCAGTGCAATTCCATTCTTCCTGGGAACTCACATATTTACGTCACAGTTCCAATTTGACTTTCTGGCCTTTTTAAGAAAAACAATCAACCTGCCTCCATTTTAATATCCAAATTTCAAAAACATAATACAATATATTTAGTATTCTTTCTATCACATAATTAAAATAGATTAGATTACTTACAGTGTGGAAACAGGCCCAACAAGTCCACACCGACCCCCAACCCACCCATATCCCTACATTTACCCCTTGCCTAACACTATGGGTAATTTAGCATGGCCAATTCACCTGACCCACACATCTTTGGACTGTGGGAGGAAACTGGAGCACCCAGAGGAAACCCACACAGACACAGGGAGAATGTGCAAACTCTACGCAGTCAGTCGCCTAAGGTGGGAATTGAACCCGGTTCTCTGGTGCTGTGAGGCAGCAGTGCTACCCACAAATAGTCTTTCATTTCCCCTATTAGTGGCAATGTTTTCCATCACTCAGTCACTGAGCAGGGATAAACCTAAATGCTGATGTTACGGACAAATACTCAGTGTATGAGTCTGACAAATCTTTGTCGATTGTCTCCATGTTGGCATTATACCACTCTATGTACAAAAGGTTAATGAGCTCATTAAAGTAGTTCACAAAAGAATATTGTACAAATGTGTAAACTGTTAATGAAGTTGAGATTTCATGGGTGCAAGTGTCATTTTGGACATCTTTAATTTTCAGAATGTCATGACTTAAATTTTGCAAAGGTCTGAAAGAGAATGAGAAATATCGAGAAACAGTGGTCAGATGATACCACACTTTGGTTAAAAAGTCAGTAAATTGTAGGAGAAAAGAAATGCAAAGGGAGGTAAGACATTCCACACTTCTGAGGTTTTGAAGTGATAAGTTTTGATTTAGATACATTGTCAGTACTGAGAACAGGAAGTGTATGTAGGACAGTGTAATGGGATCTTAATCAAGAGAGGAAAATTAATAACAAATATAAAAGAACAATCATGACATAAATTAAAGTTAAATAATTTCTGATGTACAACAATAAAAAATTCCACTTTGAACTTTACTTGCACTGTAATGCACTCTCCTTTAAATATAAAAGCAGAAATTGCTTGAGAAACTCAGCAGGTTTGGAAGCATTTGTGGACAAAGAATTAATGTTTCAGGTTCAAAGATACTTGTTCAAAATGTTTTGAACTCGAAACATTAACTCAGTTTTTCTCTCTACACATGTTGCCAGACCTGTTGAGTTGTTTTGTTTTTTATTTCAAATTTCCAGCATATGAAATATTTTGTTTTTATTTGACAATCCTTTAGCAATCTGAATCAACTGGCCCTGGTTAACGCCTAACAGAAATTTGATCCCATGTTTTACTTCTAGTCATTAATCAACAACTGAAATACGTGTAATATTAATTACAGCTTTAACTTCATTATCATAGAGGGCACGTTTTCTTTTACCCTCCAGTCATCCTACACAACGGCCTTGACTGATGTCTTTACTGTATTGTTAAAGCCTTTAATGCAACTTTTGCAGATTCCCTCTGCATCATGTGAACCTTCCATCCTTTTGACTCTTTTATGTTAAGTTTCCATGTAGTATCACTTCTGGTTGAATATTAGAGAATATAAAATATCAACATCCTGGTGGTCATCTTTGTTCAGAAGTTGAACTAGATTCACCCTAAAAATACTATGGCTACAAGAGCACATCAGAGACTAGGAATCCTGCAGCGAGTAACTCCTGACTTCCTTGAGCCCGTACACTATTTATAAAGCACAAGTCAGGAGTGTGATGGAGTACTCCCCATTTTCCTGGAATGAGTGCACCTCTCTCACATGAGGAGTTTGACATAATCCAGGCCAAAGCAGCACACTTGATCAGCAACACATCCACAAGCACCCATTCTCTCCACCAGCAATGCTCGGTAGCAGCAGTGTGCACCCATCTACCCCAAGACGCCCTGCAGAAAATCACCAAGGCTTTTTAAACTACACTTTCTAAACTCATGACCACTACCATGTCAAGGGAAAAGGGAAAACCATCAGTCCCTGCAGGTTCTCCTTCAAGCTGCTTATAGTCCTTACTTCATTATTTTTCTAATTTATTCCTATGGCCTGTAATGCTGCATTATTTATTTCTTTACTTCTCTAATGTTTTTTGTTTCCTAAGAATTTGATCTTAAATATTTGTACCTAGGTACCTTTGTACCGAAGATGGTGCTGTAAATGACGACTGTTACCTTTTCACTGTCCTCATTTGAGTACCTGTGACAATAAAGTTCATTCAGCTCAATTCAATTCACTTGGAAATATATCGTTGTTTTGCTGGGTCAAAATTCCAGAACTCCCCCCGTAACAATATGTGGATCACCCTACATCAAATGGACTGCAGTGGTTCAAGAAGGCAGTGACTATCACTTTCTCAAGGGCATTTAGGGAGAGGTAAGAAATGCTGATGCAGCCAGTAATGCCCCTAACCCATGAATGAAGTTTGAAAGTTACTGAAATAAAAGTAAATTGGTGCATGGTCAGAGTCACCTCTTGCACCATAATCCAATCATAGCTGCAAAATAATTTGTAATTAATAGAAAATGTTACTATACAGTATTTGCAAAATCATGTGGTATTTCTCATTTTGTCAATAATTCAATTTATCACTTCATTTCCTGGTTTAGCAAATAATCACTCAGGTTTCAATAGCCATAACACAAGTGATGACATTCAGAGCATTAGATTTTCGGCACGTTATTGAGCATTTCTGATGTGCCGAAAATAAAAGAAGACCATGACCATAAGAAATAGGAGTGGAAGCAAGGCCATTCGGCCCATCCAGTCCACTCTGCCATTCAATGACAGCTGATGGGCATTTCAACGCCACTTACTCACACTCTCCCTGTACCCCTTAATTCCTAGCGAGATTAAGAATTTATTAATCTCTGCCTTGAAGACATTTAACGTCCCGGCCTCCACTGCGCTCCATGGCAGTGAATTCCACAGGCCCACCACTCTCTGGCTGAAGAAATGTCTCCTCATTTCTGTTTTAAATTGACCCCCTCTAATTCAAAGGCTGTGCCCACGGGTCCGAGTCTCCCCGCCTGACGGAAACGATTTCCCTGCGTCCATCCTTTCTAAGCCATGCATTATCTTGTAAGTTTATATTAGATCTCCCCTCAACCTTCTGAACTATAACAAACACAATCCCAGGATCCTCAGCCGTTCATCGCATGTTAGGCCTACCATTCCAGGGATCATCCTTGTGAATCTCTGGTGGACACACTCCAGTGCCAATATGTCTGGCTGAAGCAGCCTGCCATCACAAGTACTGCACTCAAATCTGTTACTACTCATCTCTCCAGGTGGCAGAGTGGCCTCAGTTCAGTCACCATGCTTATGCAGATTCTGGAAGCAGCTGGGCATTTAAATAACCAGATGCCTCACTGAAATAGAAATTTGGGGTCAGTGAAATATGGGACCCAGTCTGTAGAGGCTGACCATGAGAGCGTATTTGTGCCCTCAGTGTATTTCCTTTAGATAGCCATGATTTCCCCTTTGGAGAACTGAGATACACCTTACAGTTATGGACTGTCGACACGTTAGGTGTGGAGTCGGGGATCTTTTGGTCATTGGTGTAGGTGTCAGAGGAGTCCTTTGGGAATATCAGCAGGGGAGGAAGGTGTGCATCAAGGGTTCGTAAAGAATTGTTAAGGGATGTCAATTAGTGTCTAGAGCTGTCAGCCGGCATCTAGAAGTGCCAACCTATCAAAAGATGTCAACCTGTCAAAATGTCCCAGATATGTCAAAAAGTTTCAAGAAGTGATGAGGAGTTCAACAAGGATAAACCTGACAAGGTGCGTTAAAATATAGTTTCATTAGTGTGAGTGCTTTACTAACTACAGTGTAATCTTTGACATTGAACTTTAAATAATATTACATTTTCCCTTTGGGCATGGGCATTGTGGATGGTCAATGAGTTGATATGATTGTAAAAGAGGGAAAAAGTGGTGGGTGGAAGTAAGCATGAACTTGGAACTCTTGGGACGGAAGGCCATCAAATATTGGTAGAGGGCATTAAGTTGCAAAGAATGGCATTGGTGGGGCTTAGACTGTCTGGGATGATGGGGGTGGGCAGTGGTAAACAGAAGAGATACTTTATGTGTCAAACTCTATCTTTAAATGTTGGCAACAACAGCATCCTGGGGCAGGCTTTCTGCCCAGTCCAACTCAAGAATTGCAACCTCTTCCTGGGAAACCCAGCCTAATTCCCAATCCAGCCGACATCCCCAAGCAAAAATCAGAAATGCACGGCCACCTATTTAAAGGTTAGATTCAGAGCTGGGGCTTTGCCTTCTTCTTTACACCCGACCCACAAATGAAAGTCTGGCTCAAATGTTGGTCAAAAGATCTGTAAAGCTTAGCCTTATTTGAAAAGAATAAATGAGATGGTGAAGAGAATGGAACATGTAAAATAACATAGGGAGCAAGAACACTTACAAACACATGACTACAAATGACTATTGTCACACTGGCTAGTGAAAACCACATTCTTTTACAGCTCGCTATTGATGTCAATGGTAAGGTTAACACCAATAACCAAAGACTTACTTTATGTTTACCTTTCAATTGTCTCTTCCAGATCAGACAAACGTATATTGCTATCATACCGATTAACCCAATAACACCAATGATTGAAGATAGAATGTAAAGCAACAAATGATCTGTGAATGAAATAATAATTAAAAATGAAGTAATGATGAATGGCAACAGACATAAAATTTAAACATCAAGTATAATCTTTGAAATGGTTGGATATATTTCTGAGAATGTTAGAAGGTTACAAACTTTAAATTTTTGTTTGACAAAACATTGTCAATTTCTTCAGAAAACATTGCAAGTTTTATGCCTAACTGCAGTTAATGGATAAAACTGCATCATATTAGTTGTCTATTATCTTTGCACTACATTCCAAACCACTGCAGAAAAAACAGACAGCTAAAATTGATTGATTCACAGTCAATTGTTATTAATTTGTAAATATTTAACCATCTGGAATAGGCTGTATTATTTACTGCAGCTTTAAGTAAATGAATATTTCAATTTTTCAAATTCTGAAATCAATAAAGAAAATCTTAACTATAATCAATCTGTGCTCCCATTTCGTAAAATTAATTATTCTGTAACAATTTACACCTGCATTAGTACATGGATTCTTACCTTTCTGAAAAGCCATCAACGAAACACTGCCATTTCTCCAGCCATAGCTATTATTTGCCACACACCAATAGACTCCTGCATCTTTAGGCTGGAAGTGTGGTATCGTTAATATCGAACTGTTTAATCGAATTATGTTTTCTATCATAGAAGTTAAATTTTTTCCATTCTTCAGCCATATTACAGTGGCGACTGGATTACTATCCACAGAGCATCTCAGTTCCACAGGTGAGTTACTGGGGACAGTTACACCGTTACTGGCCTTCACATGGTAAGTGTCTTTCAACTTGTACATTATTGTTGGTTCCAGTGGCCCATCTGTACGTAAAGAAAATACAAACTTAATTTTTTGTATAAATAATTACTCTCACACATGCAGGTACATTCTGGCCAATTAACAAGATTCTTCATTGACATAATGCATCTATAAAAGGAAAACATTTCAAATTGCTTTACAGAAGTCCAATCAGACAAACATAACGACTGAGCCAGGGAAGAAAGTATAAGGAACAATACCCAAAAATGTGTTCAAAGAAGCAGATTGACAGGGTTATCTTAAAGGAGAGAGAGAGAGAGAGAGAGAGAGAGAGAGAGAGAGAGAGATGGGGGTGTTCATTGAGGGAATTCCATACTTTAACAGCTACAAGATATATAAGGTGTATCAGATTATGAGGTCATGATTTGGAGATGCCGGTGTTGGACTGGGGTACAAAGTTAAAAATCACACAACACCAGGTTACAGTCCGACAGGTTTAAATGGAAGCACACTAGCTAGATTATGAGGGGCAGTGACAGAGCAGATAGAAAGCAGCTGTTCAGATTAGTTAAAATGTTAGTAAGAAGGGGACCATTTTTTAGGCAATATGCAGAAGTTCAGAAGGGATTTGAGGAATTTTTGTTTTTACTAGAAGGTAGTGGAAGCCTGCACTACCTGGGATGGCAGTTGAGGTAGATAATCTTGTAAAGCACTTTGAAAAAGTATTTGGATGAACACTTGAAATTTCAAACATTCCAGGCTATGGATCTAGTGCTGGAAAGTGGGACGAGTTAAGATTTAGCATAGATTTTTTTTGCTAGTGCAGACTTGATGGAGGCCCTCTTCTGTATTGCATGACTCTATGATTCTGTGATCTTGCAGACTTTGCATCAATTATGGGTTGGAGAGGGTAAAGTTAGAGGGATGTAGAGCTGTAAGAGATTGTAAAGCTGGGGTGAAACAAGGCTGCGGAGTCAGTGGAATGCAAGGATGAGAATTTTAAAATCAAGAGATTGGCGAATTAGAAACCAAAGAAAGTTAGTAAGCAGTGACACCATGGGAGTGTGGAACTTGGTGTGGTTAGGATATATATATATATATATATATATATAGTAGAGATGGACAATATTACCAGTCTGTGAGTAAGATGTCATTCTGATGGAAAGGATACAGGAGTGGACTGCTGACTCTTGTCAGCATAAAATAGAACAAAATGAGGCAATGATCAGGGAAGATAGATGGAATTTAATAAACTTGGAATCAAGTCTTTCAAATTTTTAATTCGAGGTTATTGCAGCCCTTTCAGAACTGGAGCTCAGATATGTAGACCACTAAAAAAAAATGGACACGGGGGAGTTAGGTGAGCGATGGCAATCCAAATTTGGATATTGTTAGCATACATTTGAAGTTAACATTGTTTCTCAGGATAATGTCAGCAGTGTCGGTGAGAGATGGGAGAAATTCAAAGATAGATTCATGAGAATACCAGAAATAATGGTGTAGAACAGATACAAGTGAGCATAAGTGAAGGCAGTTACACTAACCTAGCTAAAAGAGGAAAGCTATTTGAGGAGTCTAGTGTGGCTGGCTGCTGTCACATGCTTCATGAAGGTTGACAAGGTTGAAGTGGAGGAGTACACCAGAGTGAGAGATACAAACGATGTTATTTGTGACTGTCATTCGGCTTAATTCCATGCTGTGGCATTGAAACCCAATTGAAAAAGTTCAAACAAGGAGCAATATGAAAGATGGACATAGTTTGACGCAGAAGAAAGGGAATTGGAAGACACGTAGATTTTTGAGAAATGGTGACGCCATCACATTTAACAATGAATAGCTGAACAAATTGTGCATTTTATGTGTTTGTACCTGTACCTTTTGGATTTAAAGCAGTGAAGGTGCTTTGTCGAAACCACCAAGGTGGAAAACAGTATTGAGAAGATAATCATCAAAGGCATAGTTGAAGGAATAACTGATCAGACTTTTGGCTGCATAAATAGATAAATAATGTAAGGACAAAGTTTGGACAATGAGGAGTTGGAACTGCCATTGCAATACCGAAAGTGAACGTTTCTCCATAAAAGAAGGATTGGGTTACCAGACTGGAAGTGGAAATAAGGTGGACATATTGTGCGATACAAGTAAATAATATGAGATTACATTGCCTGTGATCGAGATAGGGAAATAGGGAGGTTACATAAGACAGGAAAGTGTGACTGGCAACTGTGAATATGGATTGTGGAATATACAGAATTGAAAGGCTAACAGACAACATGAGGGCAGTGAAATCGGTGGAGAAAGGTCAAGAATGCAATGAAGGTCAAAATCATCAAAGATGAGAAACTGCTCAGTGCAAAAAGCTTTTGAAGGGATTATTGAATGGCAAAGCAAGCTCAGTGGCCTACTCTTGTTCCTGTTTTCTCTGTTTCAATAAAATAAGTGGAGGTTTGAAAGGTGAGAGAGCATGGAGCTTTTACGGGATAGATAAGAGGGGTAATAAAGATAAAGGGCAAAACATGCCAGAGATGTGAGTGGACAGACATTACTGAAATTTGGTGATAAGCACGAAGCTGTTACACTGGCATTTTTGATGGGTCAGGTGATGGAAGGCATATTCAGAAATACTTTAGTACGAGGCAAAACAGTGTGAAGGGACTTGATCTGGAACCACAGACAAACGGACACGGGGGAAATTCACAATACAGTATGGGGTATGGCACAGTTGTAAGCAGAGACTGATGAGGAGATAAAAAGAGGAAGACAAAATCTAAAGTAAATATATTTATCATAACCTTTTGTGAAATGGTAACAATGCTAAAGATCATACTCACACTTAACATCTAGTTTGATCCGTTCTGTTAATGGCTGTTTAAAAGTAACATGATTTATCTGACATGTACAGACAGTTCCATGATCAATCACTTGAGGGATGATCTCAAATTTGCTGGTAGCATTAGGTTTACCATGAACCATTCCTTTCAAGGTTGGGACAGGGATGTTTGTCATCATGTTTATTCCATTACAGGTCCAGGTAAAGGAGATATTCTCAGAGTACAACCCTTGGGCAGAGCAGGTCAGAACAGACTTTTGTCCAGCAACCAAACTACCACCAATAATGGAAATTTCAGGCATTTCTGAGATAGAGAAGAAAAGAAACACAATTTGTCATTTTGGTAAAATAGTGACACATCTGTAGTTAAGTAGCTTTTTGTCTAGGTTAAAGGAATCAAAAATCAAAATGTGTGTTAGAGAATTACACTAATATCATTTTACCTTGCTGCTGTGTCAGGAGCTTTCAGTGCAATTTTTTGATAGCAATTGTCTGGTCAGAATGACTCACATACCACATCCCTATCCTCTCTTTTACTTATAAGGTAACTGTCATGCCACTGTAAGACAACTCAATAGTGCATTATGTCGAATTTCCTGTTCCTTGGATGCTGCGTGACCTGCTGCGCTTTTCCAGCAACACATTTTCAGCTGTGATCTCCAGCAACTGCAGACCTCACTTTCTCCTCCTAAATGAGTTTATGTTGATCAACGCATTTTCAGATTCCTTGCTGAGATTAGCACCAGGTCAATGTAACATGCTTCCAAAATTGTCGATTGTATATTTCAGTCACTCTTTGTAACATTTCTTCATGTTTGCCTGTGAACAGCTGTTTTGGGCCCATTTCCCTGGGGCTACATATTGTAGTTCTACTGTAGTGACATCAACAACAGGCACACATACAGGAATGTCCAAGGCCATTTAGAGGAGTTAGAGCTGAAGACACTGAAGCTATTGGAAATCTTCATGATACTGCTACTGGCTTCCAATCAATAATATCATTGGACAGAAATTGTGTGTAATTTACAATTTGCCTCAGTATCACATGTTATATGTAAGGCTTCATCAATGTTACTTAGTGTTGAAAAAAATCTGTCCTTTAGTAGAATTCAACTACCAGCTCAGGCATCATCCTAGTGCATCATAGAGCCAACCCTTCATCTCTTTTTGAGCACCAATCTCTTTGTGGCTCCCACTGCACAATGATAGTCTGTCAGGCAGAGTCTCTTTCAAATTTTACATTGTTGCTATGCCTTCAGAGGATATCCTCAGCACTAATTGGTCTGCAGACCAAAAACATATCACACATCGGTCACTAATGGAACAGTGGGTCAAGACACAAAACTATATGTGATTCAGAGTCCTGAGCTAACGTTTAGTTGGTGGTGTGTGAGTTTATGCTCTTTTTATTCACATGTCATAATCATGAGTCAAGTATTGTGGGCTTCTTTCCAGGTGTTTTCATTGATTTCAATAGGGGTTTTCACATTATTCCCACTTATAATAATACAGCACCTTTAATAAAGCAAAACCTCCTATGTATCTCACAGAATAATACTAGACATATTTGACACTGAGGCATATAGCTATGAAGCCAAGAGATCATTAGCTTCACCAAAGAGGTTTGTTTTGAATGAATTTTAATAGAGGAGAGATTAAAAAATAAGACGTTTGGGGAGAAATCTTTAGAATTCAGATTCTGGGCAGTTGAAAATACAGCTGCCAATGGTGAGGCAAAGCAACTCAAGGTAAACAAGTGAAATGTAAGAATCTGAGTATTGTTGGGATGGAGAAAATCACCGAGATAGAGAGGGTCTGGTCAATGAGGGATTTGAAAAAAGGAATGAACATTTAGAATTCTTGGCATTGAAGAATTGGGAAGTAGGGTTGATCAGTGAGCACATGGTTGATAGGTTAATGGAGTATGAGCTTTTCTTGTGCAATAACTTTGGACAATGTAATTAATAAAATATTTTTATGGAGTGTCAATTAACAACTAGCAGAAAAATAACAACACAAATAGTACACTGCAAGGTATGAAACTCAAGAGGAAAATAATTATCCCAAATAATTTTTTGAGAATCATAAATGACTGTGAATAATATCAACAAAACTATCCTCAAAATTTATTGTTTCTCTGCAAACTAAGTTTCTCATTTCATATGTGACATAATAAGACATATTGTTGCACACTTTTTTTGTTATTCTTTAGGGCATTGCTCTCCTGTGTCTAGATCAATATTATATAATGTCATTAAGTACAAAAAACAGGGTGTGATTCCTGCGAAAACCCTTTTTAGCCTGAAATTGCATTCTTTACACAGAAATTCTCACAATCACTTTCTGAAATCTCTATTTGATATATCCTTATAGTTTATCACAGCTTTGTCCAATTTATTTGTAGTCTATTGATATGTCATTTGGTTTTGATGAAGGGTTTAAAACAAACCATAGATCTACCTCTTTTACAGAATAACTGGCTTTCTATTTTCAACATTTACTAGCTGTGTTAAAAAAATATCGATTCCGTATAATTGGTTTTCATTTGAAATAGTAGAACAACTTCAGATGTACTCAATTTTATATGGAATTGCAAAGCAATGGATGACAAAGTTGTGAAAAGCTACATGAGCATATAAAGATAAACAGGTATAAAGCTTAAGGAATTTCCATAAAATCGAGGGAGGTAATACCTTATGGAATAAATAGAATAGGTAATGAATGTGGCAGAAATGCAAAATTTATATCAGTGATGGCCTATATATCTCCATGATTTGGAGATGCCGGTGTTGGTTTAAATGTCGCTTCCAAATAAACCTGTTGGACTATAACCTGAACCTTAACTTTATATATCCCCATTAATTTCACAGTGGTGAGATATCACAAACCTGATTCAGAGAACAATATTACAAACATGCAATGAATACTTCCTGCATTTTTTGAGCTAGCAATAGCTTGTTTGAATAGTTTTGTCTGATATTGAATGTTCTTATTGCTTGATGCAAATGTTGCTGTGTCCGTAATGAATGAAAACTCAGTACTATCACTGTTTTTCTATTTGTTACTTGTCATGTAAATACGTTACCGTAAATCTGCAACCTTGTTCCTTGTCCTCTTCTCTCTAATGGAGGGTAGACTTTCGGTAGCTTCACCATGCAGATATAATTGTACTGAGAATGATCAAAAGAAACGTTTTCAATCTCCAGTGATGTGAAACAGCGACCGAAACTACCCAGAGTAACATCACGAACACAGGTCAACTTCTTATTACTGGAGTTCTTATTTCCCAGTAGTGGCTCCCTCTGGAAATTAGCATGGATCCATTCATTATTGGTTCCATTATAAATCCATGTACAGTTTATTGTGACTGATTCTCCTGTCAAGACACTGAGCAGACGCGGCTGAGTCACCTCTCCAATGAATGGTTCACCTGATGGAATAAAGCAGTTCACCATTATCAACATCATTTGAGATTTTCTACCCATTGGATCATCTATGAAAAACATGATAATTTTATGTGTCTTCTCTCTGATTTGCGGTGGTTTGTTTCCTAGTTTTCTGTGTTAAAATGGTGTTTTTTTTCCCCTGGTCTGAATTTGCTTCTTTTAATGAAACAAGATTCAAAATCTTTTGGAGATCTTTGTTTCCAGTTCTCTGAAGCTGCTGCTATCAATTTGAACAATTTGCAAAGAGAGGCCACCCTTTTTCTGAAGATCTTAAAAAAAACTTTAAATATTCTGAATCCTATGAGCATTAGGATTCACGATCAGTATCCAAAGTATCGTCTCAACTGGAATGTAACTTTTACACAGGAGGTTTAACCCAACCACCATGATGTGGATATTTGAACAGTGCAGAAATTGTCCAAGTGACATGGTGATGTTTCACTTGCTCTCTCTGCAGTTCCACACTATATAGAGAAGCTGAAATACCCGAAAAGGGGGAATCCTATCCCTACAGCGCCAGCGCCGAGTGAATGTCCTGAGCAGAGCATCTTACCTCGAACAGCTGTTTGCAAAATGAAAAACAGTTTCAGCAGCTGCTGCATCTTTCAGAGTTTCTGAACGTTCTGAAAACTGTTTCAGCTCCAGACCTGAAGCAGGAAGAGTGTTGACCTTGAGAGGGTTTCAGACATCAGTCCAGATGCCCCGCCCGGGGAATAATTTATATTTCAGCTCGAAACCGGCAGCAACTGCGGAATGCCATGGGTTTTAGCTGCTGTCAGGAAGGAAGTTACGTGGGAAGTGAAGAGGTTTTTTTTCCCCTCTCTACCTGTGTTCAGACAATTCTGACGTTGTGACGTGTGAGAACTATTTTGGAGAAATTAAAAGCTGAAAGCTTGGGTTAAAAGGAGCTGAATGCTGCCGTTGTATTTGTGCTGCCCAGTAGCTGATCCCGCCTTTGAATGTTGCTCGGAATGATTTCAAATCCCACTTTGAACACTCCAGTTAGAACCGTCTGGGTACATGAGAAGACTTAAAACCGTGGGTGAAATTGATTATTAATTTCTAACTGTACAAACAAAACCCCTTATTTGCTTGAACTGATCTATCAATTAGATCAGAAAAACAGTAATAATTAATTTGATATTTTTCAGGCTAAAGAAACATCGTAGTGCAGTTCCCCAGGATTGGCACTGGGGATCCATTGTATTTCCAGGTGTTCTGGAGCTCGGGATGCAGGGGAGAATTTCCAAGTTTGCAGATGACACTGCATTTGGGAGAATTATAAATTGTGACTAGTGCAACTTCAAAATAACATTGAAAGATTTGTAGAGCGGACGGAGAGGTGGCAGATGAGGTTCGACGCAGAGAAGTGGAAGGTGGTGCACTTTAGTTGGAAGAACACCCAGAGACAATATAAAATAAGGCTTATAATTCAAAAAGGAAGCAGGAGCAGAGGGATTTTCGGGGACATATGCACAGATCATTGAAGGAGCTGAACGGGGGGAGAGAGCAGTAAGTAAAGCATCCTGTGCTCTTGGCCATGTTGAAAGAGGCATAGTATACAAGGGGAGAAAGTGAGGTCTGCAGATGCTGGAGATCAGAGCTGAAAATGCGTTGCTGGAAAAGCGCAGCAGGTCAGGCAGCATCCAAGGAGCAGGAGATTCGACGTTTCGGGCATAAGCCCTTCTTCAGGAATAATATACAAGAGCAAAGCGATTTTGAACTTGGACAAGTCTCCTTTTAGACATCAGCTGGAGTATTGCGTATAGTTGTGTACACCATATCACAGAATGGATGTGAATGTGTTTGAGGGAGTGCAGAAACGGTTTATAATAATTGTTGCAGGAATGAGAAATGCCAGCGATAAGGACAGATTGGAATGTTGGGGCAGTTGTCCCTGGAAAGAAGCAGACTGAGGGAACATCAGATTGAGGTTTTCAAAATCAATAGAAGGCTGGGATGACTGGATAAGGTGACATTTACAAGCTACAAGAATGAAAAGGAGAAAGTGAGGTCTGCAGATGCTGGAGATCAGAGCTGAAAATGTGTTGCTGGAAAAGCACAGCAGGTCAGGCAGCATCCAAGGAACAGGAGATTCGACCTTTCAGGAAGAAGGGCTTATGCCCGAAACGTCGAATCTCCTGTTCCTTGGATGCTGCCTGACCTGCTGCGCTTTTCCAGCAACACATTTTCAGCAAGTTACAAGAATGGGAGAGCATAGATTTAAAGAGATGTATACATGAAGCAAGGGGGGAGTGAACTAGGCTTTTGTAACTCCCAGTAAGGAGTTAGAACATGGAATGCACTGCCTGGATCAACTGATGCTTTCAAAAGGCCATTGGATGTCATTTTTGATAGTTATAGTATCAAACAATTGGGGCAAAGGCAGGATATAGGCACTAGATGATGCAGCTGGTGCAAGTAGGGACAATGGGCCGATTGGCTTCCTTTCACTCTAATAATTCTGTGATTCTGTAAACTACATAGAATAACATTTTAGTAGTAACATTTTCTTGTTTAAGTTACAAAAACACAGCTCCCTCTATTAGCTCAGGCTCAAGCATGCAGATTAGATTTTACATCATTCATTGGACGTGGGTGTTACTGGTTGGGTCAGCTTTCTTGTGGGTCAGAGGGCAGTCAAAGGACAACCACATTACTGTAGGTCAACAGCCACATGTAGGCCAGACCCACAGAGTTTCCTTCTTTTAAGAACAATAGGAAAATAAATAGATTTCCCTGACATACAACAGTAGTTTCATAGTCATCATTAAATCCCTAACTACAGATTTTTAAAATTGAATTCAAATTCTACCATCTGCCATGGACAAGATTTGAACCAGGATCCAATGACCCATTACCTGAGTCTTGGAATTAAGAATCTAACTGTCAAACTCCAAGTCCATCACTCCCCATCATGCTAAGGCTCAGCTATGGAACAGCTGTACCAGCCTTTATGCATCCCTTGAGCTCATAGTAAAATTTAGCCTCATGTTTGTTTGGAACCCTAAGACACCAAGGATCCATGTTAAATTGTAAAAACTGGGTTTTCACCTGATCCGAAACTTTCTTCGTGCAAATTCAAAGCATTGGACATTGCTTTTAGCTCAGGTTTTCAAACACATGCCTTTTGTACAGTCACGGGTCAAACTGTGAGTTGACCCTTTATTTACAGTAACGTCGGCCATCCATGCACATCTGAAACCCTATCACTCACAGAATTTAACATTACTGCTTCTTACACAGTGATTGTCCACACTTTTCCCCATGTTGGTAACGAGAGCTCCACCTGGTGCATAACTGTAACATTACACTGTTAAGATTTCTGATTGAGTGATGGGCCTAAATGTTCTGTTTCTGTGGTGTTTGAATCTATGTCAGTAACTAACTTCTGTATTCCACCAACATTTTATAAATGAAACAGCAAAATGTTAATGACTCGATAATCTATTTGGTTTGTGATGATGATTGAAAAACAAGCACTGAAAACAATATCAGGGATATATCCCCTGCTACTCTTCAATAAAACACCATTGCATATTTCACACCAATGGAAACCACTAGACAGGGATTTGGTCTAACAACTCATGTTATGACTTACCAGGGAAGTGAGCATTGATAATCAAGCCCCAATCCATCACAAGATTGTAAACACCCAATTTAAAAGACAAGGTGAACAAATTGCATAACTTTTTGCTATTCAGCACAAAAGTAATTCACATTGGTTTCACCAACACTATTTATTGACACATTTTAATTATTTTTGGAGCAGACAACATCTAATAAAATTCTTTTTTCTTCCACTCAAGAAAACTTTATAATCAGCTTCTTCACTTCTGGTCTGGTTAATTCTGTTACAATTGACCTGAGGTAGCCGAATGTTAGAAAGCATTAAAATTAATTTCTGTGATTGAACAGGCAGTGACTAAACAACTTCTGTATTGACTCTTAATGTGCCACAGCTCTAAACTATGCTTTTTCTCTATGCGTTATTCAGCATAAACTTTTTTTTGTGTTGTTTCACTCCAAAGTGAGTTGTTTAGATATTTGGTTAGATAGTTGCTTGAAATGCTGATTGAGCTGAAATAGGGGATCAGTTAAGATGCTTGATCTGGAGAAAATGCTGGTTTCAAATTACTTTTTCCTTTATCAAGTAATCATAAGCCTTATGTCATCAAATTGCCAAGACATGTGCTTTAAACTTTTGCATTCAGGGCAAATAAATTGTATTTAATTAAAATCACAGTTCCATTCTGAGACATAATAAACTTGTTAAAATATCCACTCCATTAGAGAATTCTGTTTTAACTCTCTCTCATTTTTAACTGTGGATGGAAACTAGCACCAGGTCAGATCGCCAGCTGACACCATCAAACTCAATAGTGGAACTGAGCTATATGACAGAGAGAACCAACAAATTCCAAATTCATGCATTTCAGGACCATTTACTTTTACTTGTGTGATTTACTTTTGAGCCTTTAGACAGGTGCCAAATATCAGATCCGACATTTCCATTCATGCATCCTTAATAGGTGAATGTTTGTAAATTTGTAGATAAAATAGTCCCAAGGCCAAAAATTGAATTTTTCATCATGTATTGTGTGCCAATCTGATTGTTCTACTGAGTGCTTTTGTTGGAAATAGTTTACTACAGACCACTGAAATGTATCTGTCCCATCAACTAAAGGGATGGCGTCAAGTAGGTTTGGACTTATTGAATCCCAGGTATTTCGATGTTTGTGTCTGATCAGCCACAACCTACTGAATAGAACAGCAGGGTCAAGGTGCCGAATGGCTGACACTGCTCCTAATCCATGTGTTCTCCATTACTTATTCTACACAATTTTCCGGGTACTAATGGCAAAATACACACTTGGCACCTTCTTACATTCTGCTCACTTTAACCTCCACAGTAGCCTTCCAACCAGCTGATATCATTTTGATTGGTCACAATTAAGCAACAAGGCACAAGATTTGTGACAGACCAAATCAGAAATGCTATTTCAGGTTCACCATAATGAGGCTTTTTTTTGAGTTTCAAAGTCAGTTTCTCATCTTAGCACTGGTTAGTTTCAGGTTGTCACTTGAATTGTTGCTGCTGATGTCTCGATGTGCAGTTTCTCCCTGTCCTCCAGACTCTTGATTTCCTGCACCCTTGCATAAGAAACGTGGATCTGAGCACAATTTTCCAAGAGTCGTGTAAACTGAGACATCTGAGTTCACGGTTCCTCTTGGCACTCTTTATTTCATCCCTTTTTATAACCATAGAGATTAAATGACCTTTAGCATTAACCTTTTGCTTGAGTCAGCAATCTGGTTTCAGTTCTTCCTTTCACAGCACGTTGATCTGGTGTTTGTGTGAACGTGACATAATTTCCCAACATGCATGTTAGCCCTCAACTCTGTGAACCAGAGGATCACCCTGAACCATGAGATCACATATTGATGCTGGAAACTATTAATAAGAATAAAAACAACAATAAAAACTGAGCACATCCTGCAATCTTGATAGAGAGAAACAGCTAATGTTTAAGGTCTATGACTTTTTATCTGATTCTGTTTTGACAAAAGGTCACTGAGCTGAAATGTTGATGGGAAGTTGCTGTGGACTGCAGGGTGTTGTTGGCTGGTTGATGAATGATGGTAAGATCAGTACCAGACTATTGACCAGAATCAAAAGCCTATGGCAAAGATAATACCTGCTGAAAGCTGCCAGCCAATCACACATCATCTACTCTTTTGCTCAGCAACTCCACTGTAGGAGCCATGGTTCCTGCTGAAACATCAAGTAGAGTTTAGTAGAGAATTGAGGAGCAACCAAGGTGATAGGTGGTTAACGCCATGTGGGCACCAAAGGGAAGAGCAGTGGTGGTGAGCAAGGATTCAGACTGCCACCTTGCATTGGTTAATTGTTTGATTGGGAATTGATAATTTTAATCATAGTATTGCACTAGTACGCATTCCACTTCCAACCTCACCACAAAAGATAACAAGCTGCCAGTGTGGTACAGGTTGTATGTTGACAGTTTGTCTGCTGCTGGGTTAATACCAAAAGCACTTTGATGAGGCATTCAATGAGTCATCAATGTCCACTGAAGGCTCTGAGTGGTGGTGGGATAACACATCCAGGAAATCGTCAGTGATAACTATTAATGTTGAAGGCATTAAGACACCTTTACACCATCGTTCCATCACTTTCCCTTTAGGATCATGTCTCCTTGTGTGCTATTTATACCTTAATGCCTTGGGCACTGTCATGTCCACTCCACATAAATGCCTGTTTTAATGTGGAATTCCTGCCACTGCTTGTGAAAGAAAGAACTCCGACTCTTAAAAACAGGACATAGCATAGGACAGAGATGGATGTAATCCATGCTGACTAAAGTCTGCAGATTATAGTCCTAGAGCCTGAATGGTCAAGAGGTTTGCTTTACCAAGTATTAGAGTTGACCCTGACACAATTGAAGCACCTTCATTAAAATTATGTGTAGTTGTTTGCCACAACTTCTCACTTATTTGTGATTACAGGACAGTCTGTGCAGCACTGTCGTCCACTCCAGTTTTGTGAACTGTTCATCTCTTGTTTCAGACTGAATTTTGTGATACAAACATTCACACTATCTTAACGAGGAAACATCATGAATATGTATTTTAGCCACAGAGTTATATAAGCACAGAAATACACCCTTCAGTGTATTCAGTCCATGCCAACCAGATATCCCAAATTAATCTAATCCCATTTGCCAGCATTTGGCCTATATCTCTCTAAAATGTTCCTAACCATCCAGATGTCTTTTAAGTGTTGGAATTGTACCTGCCTATACTATCTCTGCTGAACAACGCATGACTCTCCGCATGAAAAGATTGCCCCAAGTCTTTTAAATCTTTCCCTTCTGACCTTAAATCAAGTCCTTTCACGACTAAGAATTTCTGAATTTCTCAGGACTTTTAAACTATGCAACCTCTAATCCTCACTGTCTCCATCAGATATTCTCTCTTTTGAACTCATTACTTTTATGTCTGTGAGTATGTGTTTGATGTTGCACTTTATTACAATTTTCTTGGAGTTAGCAGGTCATAAAATTTATTTTTCTTTTATTCAAGAAAATATTGGTGATTGTCTCTTTCATTTTCACAGTGAACGATATTTACATTGGAGTCTGAGAGCAGCATTCTTAAAATAAATAAAAATATTTTGTCGCAATTGAATAGGAGGATTCAAAAGAGGGATGACAAATCGCCTCACCTCATCTGTCAGGATGTGCCACATGCTGTACTATGTTTTGTACACCAGGAATCTAACCATAAACGCTACAATGGATATTGACAGAGATGTGAAACACATTGAAAATTGCAACCTTAATTCTCTGAACTTGAGTAAAAAGTGAGGTCTGCAGATGCTGGAGATCAGAGCTGAAAATGTGTTGCTGGTTAAAGCGCAGCAGGTCAGGCAGCATCCAAGGAACAGGAAATTCGATTCCTGATGAAGGGCTCTGGCCCGGAACGTTGAATTTCCTGTTCCTTGGATGCTGCCTAACCTGCTGTGCTTTAACCAGCAACACATTTTCTTCTCTGAACTTGAGCACAAGTATTATTAACAAAAGAAATTGTTGATGTTTACCTAGTGGGAATTTTGCATCAAACCTTTTTCTCATTCTCTAACAATGGAATTACTGTGTAAAATATAACCTTTTACTATTGATACATCTCTCTAATATTCAGATATGAGAATTAGTACGAATAATGAGGTAACACTCAAAGTTCAATTAAACACTATCATCTTTACTTGGTGTGAACAATACAATCAACCTGTTCCTATAGTCTTTGAAGTCTTCAAGATTTTAAGAGGAAAAGATAGGGTAGATAAATATAAACTGTTTCCACTGGATGAATATTTGAAAACTCAACGCCAAAATCTGAGAATTACAGCAAAACTGTTCACAAGTTCAGCAGGATATTGCTTCCTGATACAGAAAAAAGCAGTCCTACTCAGAGGATTAAGCTACAATTACAAAGACGTGAGTAAAAAGGACTTCCTCGCAGCATTTGAATCCATATTAAAAAATAATGGTCTTTCAGGCGAAACACAGCAGGTCATAAGACAAGCTATTGCACATACGTTAGGCCGAGAAAAGGAAGGAAACACACTTAATGCTCAAGAAAATAAAGCCTTAGAAAGAGTTAAAAAATACAAAATCGTTGTAATAACTCCTGCAGATAAGGGATGCATGACCGTTATTTTAAATATCTTAAAAAGGCAAATGCTCTGCTTGCAGATACTGACACTTACCAGCAGGTGGCGATAACCCAACCCCCACAACTACAAAACAGAATCTCATCCTTTCTAACAGTACTTAAAAAAATCAGAAGAATTAAACAGGACAGACTTCCAAAATATGAAACCAGATGGGTCCAATAATCCACGCTTCTACAGATTACCAAAAATACATAAACCTGCCCCCCACCCCCCACCACCACCCCCAAGACCAATAGCCTCCCTATCTGGTTCACCAACGCACAGGCTACCCAAGGAACTCCACCAAAAACTAAAGCATCTAATTGAAGACTCATGCCACTCCATTCACTCCACCCCAGAATTCCTGAATACCATCAAAGACACCAAGACAGAAGAGGACAAAACAATGGTCTCCTTTGACGTAACAGCCCTTTTCACATCAATTAACATCGACCTGGCCAAAGAAACACTGGCATCACCACTAGGAAAACCAGGACCACAAACACAAGACAGCACCAACTTCATCAGCAAAGACAACATCCTCAAACTAGTTGACCTGTGCCTTACCACCCACTTCATATTCAATCACAAAACCTACAACCAAATCAACGGAACACACATGGGATCACAAATATCAGGGCCCATAGCAGAAGCAGTAATGCAGAGACTTTGACAAGCTGCCCTCCCATCTATCCAACCCAAACTTTGGGTCCGCTACATGGATGACACCTTTGTCATCACAAAATGGAACAAATTAGAGGAAACATACAACACCATCAACAACATCCTGACAGGCATGAAACCCACAAAAGAGGAGGAGAACGACAACAGATTCCCGCTCCTAGACATGACAGTTGAACATACAGTTAACAGAGAGCTTCAAACCGGCATCTGCAGAAAAACAATAAATACTTAACTTCAGAAGCAATCATCCCAACACCCACAAACGGAGTTGCATCAAGACATTATTTCAACAAGCTATATCGCACTGCAGTGCCCAAGAACTATAAAAAGCAGAAGAAAAATATTTGTACAATGTTTTCAAGAAAAATGGATACCCAATAAACACAATCCGCCAATTCCTCAGAAACAAACCCAAATAAGCAGACACACCAAAAAGGAAAACCACATTACCTTACATCAAAGACATATCAGAAATGACTTCCAAAATACTGAGACCCATTAGCATCATGGTCACCTACAAACCTACCAACACACGTAAACAGCGACTAATGAACCTAAAGGATCCATTAGATACAACCAGCAAAACTAACGTCATTTACAAGATACTATGCAAGAACTGTAAAAAACACTGCAGTGGACAAACAAAAAAGGAACTTGCCACCAGGATACACGAACACCAATGGGCCACCGAAAGACATGACCTACTATCACTGGTTTCCATACATACAGACAAAAAAGGCCACCACTTTCACTAGGTCAGCACACACATCCTAGGGTAGGCAAAACAAAGACACACACAAGAATTCTTAGAGGCATGGCAGTCTAACCAGAACTTCATCAATAAACACATCAATTTCGATCCTATCGACCTTCCTTAAAAAAAAGAACTGGAAATGACATGACCCACCTTAAGAAACCAAGACCTATAAATAGAGAGGTGGGACATGCCACCAGCACTTCAACAGAGACTTGTAACTGATGATGTTACATAGTATGGTGCTGAAATGTCTGAAAACAAACCTTCCAGCTCAGCGAGCTAACTTACATACTTAGGATATTACATTGACAATGTTCTATTGTGCTAAACAAATCATTTTAAGTTACAAGTGTCCAATGAGGCATTTCATTCCCTGTTCAAACTTTGAAAATGATCACTTGTTTCAATTCCTTTGGTAATTTATTTACTTCTTGTCAATGTTGCAGATGTTTTCAGGATATTTACCAGTAAATTTAACAGCAGCACTCGTTTTTGTTCATACAACCGTACTATGATTAAATAATCCAAATCACTTCAGATGCAGACTTCTTTCAAACTGTTGGATGTAAAATTAAAGGCAAAGTTAATCTTCCAAAGGATTAATTCCAACAAATCCTGTCTCCTCTGCATTTGAATAAAAGAGCCAAATTCTGAAGCCAGCCAACATCATTAATTGTGTGATTGTCTTGCAGCTTTCAAAGTACTTAGAAAAGAAACGCTAAACAAGCATTTAAAATTGAAGCTTCTTTGTATGGAAAGCTTTTTCAGATAGAAAATAACATGAAAGCAAAAGATAATTTTGAGTCTGACTCATTTTATGACATGTTGTGATGTTTGATGAATATTCCCGAGCCTAGGAAACATACTGATCAGTGCCTCTGCCTGTTTTCAATGGAAACAGAACTTATAGGTCAGGACTTCAGGAGTATTGCTGAACAAAAGAAATCTTGGAGTGCAGGTTCATAGTTTCTTGAAAGTGGAGTTGCTGGTAGATGGGATGGATGTTTGGATGCTTGCCTTTATTGGCCAATGCATTGAGTATAGGAGTTGGGAGGTCATGTTGCTGGTATACATTAGTCAGGCCACTTTTGGAATTCTACGTAAATTCTGGTCTCCTTGTTATTGAATGAATGTTGTGAAACTTGCAAGGGTTCAGAAAACCTTTACAAAGATATTGCCAGTGTTGGAGGGCTTCAGCTATAGGGAGAGGCTGAGTAGACTGGGGCTATTTTCCCTCAAGCATTGGAGATTGAGGGGAGACCTTATAGGGGTTTAGAAAATCTGAAAGGGCATGGATATGGTATATAGTCAAGGTATTTTCCCCAGCATAACAGAGTCCAAAACTGGATGGCATAGGTTTAAGATGTCAGGGGAAAGATTTAAAAGGGATCTGAGGGGCAAATTTTTCATGCAGAGGGTGATGTATATATGGAATGAGCCGCCAGTGAAAGTGGTGAAGGCTAGTACAATTACAACATTTAAAAGGCTTTTGGATGGGTATATAAATAGGAGAAATTTAGAGGGATATGAGCCAAATGTTGGCAAATAGGACTAGATTTCTGGTTGACAGAGATGAGTTGGACCGAAAGGTTTGTTTCCATCCTATATCCTCTGTGACTGTATGACTATCACCACAGGAAATGACAGCACCAACCCAAAGAAACCCAAACATATAAATAGAAAGCAGGAATTATCAACAGTGCTTCGCCCACTGAAGATATTACCTAGCAGGGTGACAAAACGTCTGGAAGTAAACCTTCCAACTCAGCGAGCAAACCTATGTCCAGAACTGTATCGAAGTCTATTTTCAAATGCACATATAGTCTTCCTTTTTCTGCTGTCATAATGTTTATTTTGAGGCAGTTTTATAGACATAGAATAACAAAATGGTCACTGTTCCTCTGGCTAATTGTATATTGCTGCATGCATATATCTTTAGTGATGAAATTTAGTAGAGTTTTGTATAATAACATGAAAGAATTCATGCCCAATAAAGCAATTTGTTTACTGAGATTGAAATTGAATGATTTTACCATTACAGATATCAATGAAAATATTCATAATTTAACATTTCTTGGAGATTTAAGCTTCACTCGTTACCTGTTATTCAGCAATTAACTAAGCAGCTTAGTGTGGTTAGAATCAAAATGAATGCAGCAACAGCAATGGATCACCCAATCAAAATCCACAACCACATGTCACCTGAAAGAAATTTGTAAAACTTCATCATGGCATTTTTACATTAAATACTTTTGCATGGTTCAGATGCTAAATATTCCATTAGTTTATTGCATAGTTGGTATAAATTCAATCAATCAGACCTCTCCCATCAGTTTTAAGAAGAGGGAAGCATTATTTTTTTTCCCAGTCCTTTTAAATTTGAGAAAATACTGATTCAAAGTGTACTCAAAAATAACAGCAACTGAACAAGATATAATATTATTAATATGCAAGTTGGCCATTGGTGTAGATCAAAGAGAACATTTCTCATCAAATACAAATATTCACAGACTGGAGATCTATTCCCTCATTACAGTTATAGAAGTTGAAACCCATCCTTCACCTCCCATCATCTTCATGGTGTTGCTCCAATTGCTCATTAAATGTCAAGTAACTTTCAGACAGAGGCATACTTTTGTAGCTAAAAGATAATGGCAATGTGATCACCAGGTCAACAATTAAAAACTGACCATCAAACTATCTTGTGGATGGCATTGACAATTAAGTGTGGGCTATTTTTCATTCTGGAAGTCAATGTTTGTTGGAGATTTTATATGTCTAATTTCACAAGATCAATCATTTCTTTCTCCTCATTGCTTAAGAAGAGACCCCTTTTCCACTGAAAGCTGCTCATAATTAATTGTCCTGTTACATTTTTTGAGAGCTTTATACATGCATAGGAACCCAAAACATACCTTTTTGAACAGTTTTCAACCAAACACTTGCATTTCTCCAACCATAACTTTTGTTCGTCATACACCAATAGATTCCTGCATCTTCAAACTGGAAATTAATTTTCTGTAATTTTGAGCTGTGTAATCCAGTTGCCATTTGTACCATTTCAGTGGACTTTTCCCCATCCTTTAGCCAGATCACAGTCGAGGCAGTGTTACTATATGCAGAGCATCTCAATTGCAGTGATGAATTTGTATTGACAGTGATGGAGTTACTGGTCCCTGTATGGTAAATATCACTGCGGTTTAACCAGTATGTTATTGTGAGAAATTGTGGAACATCTAAAGTAAAACAGAATAAAAGATTTTGTGTAACAGCATTGGGATTAAGGTTATGGTTAGAACAATTATAAATAAAATTAATTGCACAATAAATGCAAAATTGACTACATTTATATGAACACAGTATTGGTAAATTACTTCAGGGTGATATTTTACACAGCAGCACTATTTGTTTATGTGCAAAAATTGGCTGAATGGGCAAAGTGCCTAATCTTGCTCATGAGTAGGTTTGGAAAGCCTGGAAAACAATTAATCAAATTGTCAGGTAAGGCCAAGCTTTGGCATCAAAAGCTTAAAGATTGTGTTAGGAGGAGAAAATATCTGCAATGTTACACAACTTGGAGATGCTGCCTGAGACGGAGTCAGACCAGGGGACAATGTGATAGGTTTTATTTCCAAATGGAATATATGTACAGAAGGGAGTGTCTGCTGAATGCCATATTTTCAACTTAAATGAAAACTGAATGATGCTTTTAGAATACTGTGGATTCATTGATGTAGCAAATGCCAGAGGTGACCCATACAAACCACTGGTGAAGAAGTGATTGATTCCTTTATCAATGGTTTTTGCTACTTCTGTAAATGTTAGTCAGCACACTGGATAACCCTCTGCTTCTACTTAAATGAAACAAACTCACTTTAAAAATTCATTTAAATGAGCAGGTGTGAGCATGTTTTAATATGGAGGGCAACACCAGCAATGTAGCCCATTCTCCGTATTCTCAGCATTATACGATGGAGCATTTTACTTATACTTTGTTTACCATTTCTGAAAACAGCAACATTGTTGAGGAGAATGCTCATACAACATCCACATTGATCTTCACATTCAATTTCAGTCTGGATTAGAGTTCATGTCTGGGGTGAAGTTCAAAACAGAACTTTCTTGTAAGGAGGTGAAAGTGCTGCCATTCTAATGAAGCGTGCACAACATTTAGCCCAAGTCAAAGAGGAAATAGCAATAGCATTGAGGTTAATACTCACACATAACATCTAGATTGATCTTTTTTATTACTGGCTTTTTGAAAGTAATATGATTTATCTGACATGTACAGAGAGTTCCATGGTCAGCCACTTGAGAAATGATCTCAAATTCACTGGTGGCAACAGGTTTACCATTAACCATTCCTTTCAGGTTTGGGACAGTGATGTTTGTCATCATGTTTGTTGCACTAAAGGTCCAGGTAAAGGAGATGTTCTCAGAGTCCAACTCCTAGGCAGGGCAGGTCAGGATAGACTTTTGCCCAGCAACCAAACTACCATCTACAATGGAAATTTCAGGGAGTTCTAAGAGAGAGGGAAAACATCATCTTTGTCATTGTGAATTTAAACAAATACAGTCCGTTGAAGACAATGGTAAAACACTGGCAATGTTTAGTGCTAGCATTCTGAAAGCGTACTCAGTCGCATGTCACAACAACACCTCAGAGTGGTCCATGAACTGTACATTTGTATAACTCCTTCAGCCCACTTTAATTTTTCAAGTTATCCAATTCAAAAATAATTTGCACCATGGCTCCAGCCTAAACCAAGATCCAATGGTAGGTTATAGCACAACGTCTGCTGAAAGATGATTAAATGACTAGAAAGTGATAGTTATTAGTTAAACACAGGTATAAAAATGAAAGATAGACAGATGTAACAGCTACTTCTAAAAATGAAAATATGACAAGTCTGGTAATGCTGCCACACTGATACGTGCTTGACGATTCCTAGGTTGAAAACTGGAAGTCAGAAATCAGCAGCTGATATGAAAAAGTTGCAAGTTATTTCCACAGGAGAACTGAGTGGAGCAGTGGAAGGAGGTGGCGAGGGTGCCTTGATTTTGGTTTTTTTATGCCATTTGTTATGAAGTTGAAGGCGTGTACTGTACCTTTAAAAGAGAGTGAATGCTGATTTGCACTGCGAGCTTATGACCATCTGTCGTATGACTAGCGAGCAGTCTCAGAGTGTACTGGAAAATTGAAAATATGTAATATTTGACTGTGAAATGGATGCCTGAGTTTTGGTTACTGTTTTGACAACAATTCAAATTTAGCCAATCAATTTAAATGATGCCCCAGGATACTAAAACACAATTGAGTTAATTGTTAATGTTTTATTGTTTTTGCCAACCTCGAACCAATGGGATGATATGTTCAGTGGTAAGAAGAAAGACACCGACGACAACAGCTGCTGTGTGGTTTTGAAATTAAGTTGATGTAATTTTAATACGGGTTTTTATTGGATCAATATATTGTTATATAATTGGAAACAGAAAACAAGCAGGGGCTTCAAGTTGTAAATAGTTTTTATTTAATGTTCACTTTTAAGAGTTAAGGAATAAATTTATATGATTTTCTTTAAATAGTGGAATTTTGCCATTCTTTGCCATCTAACAGATTACAAGGCAAGGTGAGCTTTTTGGGGTGTTTGGTTCAATTAACAGAAGGGTTCATTGCCATGTCATAACACATTGCACTGTGTTGTTCCGGTCCTTTAACTGTTTTCCATTATTCTATTTCATTGTTGAGTAATCTGTCTCTAATAGTGTCTTGTAATGTTCTTCTCGATGTTCTGTAATAAGCCTGCCTTAGGGAAAGCAAAGCAAAATGGCAGTGTTGTCAGTTTTGATTAAACAAATGTTCCATTAGGAACAGAAACTTGTTAATTGCACTAGCATCCCTTGGGATGTCCTTCTGGTTTACTTTTGTGAGAAGTTTAACATTCTCACCTTTTGCAACGCTCATTGTGATGACCAAACGTTAATCAAATTCTCGATAATTCTGACATAAAATATCAGTCTGTGCTTTTCCTGACCTCAGTGAATTAACAAGAACAATCATGTTTTGCGAAATGGCAAGTCCATTTTAAGAAGAAAATTTAGCCTTTTTCACAAAGTATATAATTTAATTAGCTGAAAATGTGTTGCTGGTTAAAACGCAGCAGGTCAGGCAGCATCCAAGGAACAGGAAATTCGACGTTTCGGGCATAAGCCCTTCATCAGGCCCTTCTGCAGACCTCACTTTCTCCTCGAAGATTTTAACCTACTGCGAATCCTCTTGCAAGGATGCCTTCCTTGAAGAAGCTCTTTTCCTCCCTCTCTGCAGACCTCACTTTCTCCTCATATAATTTAATTACACAATTGTGATGATGATACTGTACATTCATTGACATCTGAATGAACAGTTTACTCAAAATTTGAAGAAACACTGCTGCACATGTTCCCCAGCATGTACTGCCCACAGAAATCAAGACAAGTCCATAGTTGCCAATTACTGCACTATCACTCCTCTCTCAATCATCAGAAAAATGATAGATGGTGCCATCAAGGGGAACTCAAGTAGTTCTGTTAAAAAAAAATCCACTCCTCATAGAGATTATTATTTTTTTAAAAAATAAATGCATTTCCTCTTTACTAACGGAAAGAATTGCTATTGAAAATGTCACTTTTCAGACTTTTTTATGGGAACAACTAAGCTACTTATCAGACACCTACAACTCTACAATGCAGGAAATGTAATTCCCCATTATCTACCCACACTAACAGAAAAGCTGCGGTCAGGTAACCCATGACCACCTGGATTGTTACAGAAATATCGAATTTGGTCATGAGCAAAGATAAAAACTCAACTATTGAAGCTAAGTTTAAACCTGGCCAGAATCTGCAACCTGGAACAGACAGTATTCATGAAGCCAGGCTTTGAACAATCAGCTTCTGGTTGAAGCCCATCAGGTCTGAAACTGTCTGGCCAGATGCTAATAGCCACATTGTTTGAGAATGCTCTCTTGAGTACATCTCCAGTGAAGCTGCTTTGTTAGGAGAATGCTATGCAGACTTGGTGGCACCCAGCTGATTCAAAATGATATTCTGCGACTTCCAAATGTAGAAAGCAGTCGCCTCATTGGATCTTCCTGCCCCTGCCCGATGCTGCCCGTGGACACAGGTCAACTAGTCTTCAAGAAGACCACAAAGAGGTAAATAACAGGGGTAACCTGGAGCCCCAACTCACTCTGCTTTTGCACCTCCTTAAAAGGCATCTCCAGAGATCACCATCGACTGGCAGCCATGTTGCACAGCATCTCAAGCCCCTTGTAACTGGTGAACATCCTCTGACTGACCAAATGCAGAATACCACCTCTGTGAGACAACCTGAAGACCAGAACCAGCCAGAGACGAAAGGGGAAGCTCAAATCAATGACTGCAGATCCTGAAAAAATATCAGCCAAATCTCAAAGACTGAGGAACTGCATGTCCCAGCCTTATTAAATAGGTATTACCAGTCTTCAGAAAAGTAATTAAAATATTATAATAGGGACCTGTGGATAGGCTGCAGTGAATCCTCAGAAATGCATGTCAGAGTAGATAATAAATGTAGTTTTCAGACTGGTTACTTTGAGATTTAAGACTCCTGCTGAATAATCCTGAAAACAGACTGATAAAGTTTTATAGAATTTAATTAAAGGATAACTGTAGATGCTGATAAATGGTTGTCTTTCCTTGATAAAGCGTTCAATAAAGTTGGGTTGGACCTTATTCCTAACTCTTTTCCTCTTTGTCTATGTCATCATGTAGCACACCTGAATTAAAAAGGTTACTGCAAAATGGTTATTGTACATTTATGCAGCTTTTACTTTACAACAATACTTCAATAAAAAGTTTTTATATGATGTCATAGGTAGCCTTCTTTATGAAATGACTGGTTCCTCCTGGACTTTGAGCAGTCTCCTTCCCCTGTCCTGCCACCTTAAGTCCTTTTGTCTCCTTTGAATAAGTTTGACACAATCCTGTTGAAAGCAGATCACTTCATCCACACACTACCCACCATGTTTAAATTTACTTTCCTTCTCCAACTATTTTCTTGTATTCATTCACATGATGAGGGAATTGCTATTTGGGCCAACATCTATTGCTGATTCCTGATTCCCCAGTTTTATAATGTCATTGTTTTTTATTGCTACACCTTTATTTACACAGAAACATAACACAGAAGATAGGAACAGGGATAGAACATTTGACCCCTCAAATCTCCGTCACCATTCAATGTGATTATCGGTGATCACTAAGGTAAATACTCTAATCCATCACTTTAGCCACAAGATGCATATCAACCACTTTCTTCAAACACAGTGTTTTGGCCTGAACCACTTTCTGTGGAAGTGAATTCCACAGACTCACTAATCTTTGGTTGAAAACATTTCTCCTCATCTCAGCCCTACAATGTCTATCACTTATCATTAAACACTGACCTCTGGTTCTGGACTGCCCCAAACAACAGGAGCATCATTACTGCATCTAACGTGTCCCATCCCTGCTAGAGTTTTATAGGTTTCTATGAGATCCCCCTCATTCTTCTAATTTCCAGTGAATACCATCCTAACCAATTCAGTCTATCGTAAATCATAGGCATCACTTTGCTGCTCTCACTCTCTTGCAAGAACATCCTTTCTGAGATAACAAAACTCCATGCACTATTACAGATGTGACAATATTATATAATTACATCAAGACATCCTCATTTCTGTACTTGAATCCTCTCACTATGATGGCTAACATAAGTGTACCTTCTGTGATGGACCAGGCCAGAACCCTTCACAAAGCATTTCAAGAGGGTAGCCCAGACCCTAACTTTGCTAGTTGTTTTAAGCAGGTTTAATGTGGATATCCCAGGAAACATGCAATTGGTCAGACCACTTAGTTGTAAACAACATAGAATTTATTTACAGGATTACCGAATGAAACACAAACAGAATACAGAAGGACTTAATCGATCCGAAAGCTCAACAGATTATCCCAACTTAATCATGCTGTTCCAAATACTTGTAACAATCTCAATAAAGACCCCTTGGCACAAAATGTAAAATCAAACACAGGGTCTTACAGGAGAGATGTCAGAGAGAGAGAGAGGAGGAACAGCCTGGACCTGCTTTTTTGGCTCCAGCAGCTTTCCAGCAATTCTGCTAAAAACCAAACCAAACCACAGAGGAGCTGTTTTGGGAGAACAGGCCATTCCCCTTTCATTATACAAGTGTGTTATTTTTTCAATAACTTGAAAGCCTGCTGCCTGAGGCAGTATTTGTTAGCTATTTTCAAACTGGTCCTAAAACCCTTCAACTTAAGACTTTTCAGGATCTGTGTCTTTCATGCCCTTTCTGAAAAAATACCAAGAGCAACATAAGTTTGTTAAAGGAGCAGCATCATCACACCTCCCCCTTCAAAAAAGTGAACCATCAATATCCAAAGATAGCTTCATTTTAAACTCCTTAGTCTTAAATTGTTAGTACTCTACAACAGACATATACATTATATTAACTATAAACACGCACAGCTACATTTTGTTTCAGTCTGTTGTACTCCTGCCATCAAATGCCTCTGTTTCTCATTAAAGCCTCATCAACATGTCGGCAATCATGTTTTCCTGACCTGCTACGTGCCCAATTTTCAAATTGAATAGCTGTAACAACAAGCTCCATCTAAACAGTCTGGCATTCTTGTCCTTAAATTCCCTCACAAACTTCAATGGGTTATGGTCAGTGTATATGATTGTCTCAGATATGTTACTGGTAACATAGACATTAAAATGTTGTAATGCCAACACCAAGCTCAGCGTCTCCTTCTCAATCATTGAATATTTTTGCTGATGAATGTTCAATTTCCTGGAGAAATACCCAATAGGCCTTTCTATCTTCTCGTTGTCTTCTTGCAAGTGAGCAGCACACCAACATCACTTGCAATCAATAGCCTCCTTGAATGGCTTTGTGTAACTGGGTGTGGCTAACACCAGGGCAGTGATTTTCACAGCTTTCAGGCTGTCAAATGACTTCTGACAATCTGCTGTCCACTGAAACTTCTTGCCTTTCTTTAGCATTTCAGTGAGTGGAGCAGCCACACTACTAACATTTGGTAAGCATTTTCGATAAAATCCACTCAATCCCTGGAATCATAGGGATCTCTTTATGTCGATGCTACAGGAATTTCCCAATTTCTTTTGTTTTGCATCCCATGGGGCCATTTGACCATGTCCTGCAACATGGCCCAGGAAGGTGACTTGGGCCGCATTGGTAAATTCACTTTTAGCCAGGTTTATCACCAAGCCTTCTTCCTGAAGTTGATCAAACAATTCTGATAAATGTTGCAAATGTTCTTTCTATGTGTGACTAAAAATCACCAGGTCATCGATACATACGACAATGTTGGGTAATCCAGCAATGACCTCATTGCTTAGTCTCTGAAATATGTTTGGCATTTTTTTAATATCAAATGGCATGACTTTAAACTGGTACAGTCCATTTGGCCTTCACTCTTTCTGACAAAGGTACCTCTGAGCAAGTCCAACTTAGAAATAAAAGTTGATCATCCCACCTTTTCAACACAGTCTTCCAAATGTAGAATTGGATATGCATCAGCCTTTGTAACTGCGTTGACTTTCCGAGAGTCTACACATAACCATCGGGTACCAATTGGTTTTGACACCACTGCTGTAGGTGAGCTCCAGTCACTGTAACTCACTTCAATTATGTTGTCTTGTAGTATGCATTCAAACTCCTTTTGAACCTGTATCAACTTTAGAGGGCTATGCTTATTGGGATGTTGCTTAATTGGAGCAGCATCTGTTATATCTATTTCCCAGCTTAATTCCACGTATCTCCCAGTGTAATAGTAATAAGTCTTTCAGGTAATTTTGATTTTCCTCTCTAAGTTAACTCAATAATTTATCCCAATTTTTGATAATTTCCTCATTGTCCAATTTATTTTGAGGCTTGTCCAATTCAGAATGCTCTGAACTTGATTCTTCCCTCTATGTTGCAACCAATAACACATTCTCCTCTTGCTTTCGTTCTGTGTCAAAATACCTTTTGAGCATATTGTCATGACACACTCTGTGAGATTTCTTTCTGTTTGGAGTCCTTATCAAATAGTTCACCACTTAACTTCATTTTGACTTGATAAGGTCCGCTAAACCTTTCTTTTAAAGGTTCACCTACTACTGGAATTTACACTAACACCTCATCACCAATAGCAAAATTGGAAATATTGTTTTCTGCTTCCCATTTCATTGTATGCTGTGAGGCTTTTAAATACTGTCCAGCCAACTCCCCCACTCCCCCAACTCCTCCACTCATTCCTGAAAATTTGACACATAGTCCAAATATGTGGTTTCTGAATTCTGACTTATCAATTTCTCCTCAATCAATTTTAGCTCTCCTCTCATTTCATGCCCAAAAATTAATTCAAATGGACTGAATTTAATTGATTTATTTGGTGCATCTCTGATCACAAGAAGTACAAATGGAATTGTCTTATCCCAATCTCCTGGAAAGTCTTGATCATAAGCCCTCAACTTTGTCTTTAATGTCCAAAGACAACTTTCAAGTGCGCCCTGCGATTCTCAATAACACATGGCAGATTTAGATTGTTTTATTCCTGTCTATCTATAACTTCCTTGAATAATTTTGATTTAAAGTTTGACTCTTGATCTGTTTGTATCTCTGTGGGTACTCCGTATCTAGTGAAAAACTTGAGTAATTCCTCTACAATCCTTTTAGCTGTGATAATGCATAATGGAACGGCCTCGGGAAATCTAGTGGATACATCCATTATTGTTAACAAATTCTGATTCCCATTGTTTTGCTTGAGGTAATGGTCCTGCACAATCAATTAAGAACCGTGTAAAAAGTATTAAAGTTGTGGGTTTTATTACTGCCTGTGGTTTTTCAATTACCTGATATGTATGACTCATCTGGCAAAATTCAACTGCATCCTTGTGCAGTCCAGGCCACTAACAATGTTTTTGCATTTTAGCTTGAGTTTTTCTCATTCCTAAATGACCCCGTAGTGGTAGCTCAAGCGCCACTCGCAAAACCTCGTTTCTACAGCCCACTGGCAATCTGACATGATGAACATCTGCCTATTTCTTATCCGCCTGAATATGTGATGGTCTCCATTTCCTCCTTAAGACTTCATTCAGTGATACATTCACATTCATTTTCTGTGTGCCTTTTGCTACAATCGCTTTAAATTTTCATCTTTCTGTTATAACTCAGTTAATTTATCTGATCTAAAGATGTCTGCTCTGTCATCCATCTGCTCCTGGTTTGTGTCAACTATTTGATCAAACAGGGTCTCTGTTAATTCCACTTCAACTTTCTTATCTGTGCTCTTTAATCTCTCCTGTTTCAACTGGTGACTTTGTGACCTTGTTACCACATAGTCAGGAAAAATCCCAGGACGTGTGTCCTGCAATAGTTCAGTTGTCTGAGTTTCCATTGGCTTTATGACCATAGTAGGCAGTACTCCTGCTGGTGAATCAGCTATATCATTAGCAAAGACAAATTGTTTTCCTGGAGCTGAGAGTTTGTCCATATTCCTACTATAACTTCTCCAATCTTCACTGGACCCTCTAACCTCACTCCAAATAATTAAGCTCTTCATGTTTTACCGTGAATTCCTGTTACTCTTACCTTTTCTGACAATAGTCTAAGGTACATATCTCCTTATAGAATATAGAATATAGATCAGTACAACATAGAACAGGCCCTTCAGCCCATGATGTTGTGCCAACTATTGATCCTCATGTATGCACCCTCAAATTTCAGTCACCATATGCATGTCCAGCAGTCTCTTAAGTATCCCCAATGACCTTGCTTTCACAACTGCTGCTGGCAGCGCATTCCATGCTCTCACAGCTCTCTGTGTAAAGAACCCGCCTCTGACATCTCCTCTATACTTTCCTCCAACTATGTAAATGAAACAGTTCCAAATTGAGGCACAGTTTCCGAAGTTTTGCCCAAGCTTTATGAGTACATTGAAAATAAAGTAGCTACAACTTGCAGCATGGGTTGGTACCTGGGATTTCGATGTTGTGGCCATTTCAGAGACATTGGTAGAGCAGGGACAGGAATGGTTATGGCAGGTTCCTGGATTTCAATGTTTCAGTAAGAACAGAGAAAATGTTTAAAATGGGGGTGATGTGGCATTGTTAATCAAGGACAGCATTACAGTTGCAGAAAGGACGTTTGAGGACTCATCTACTGAGGCAGTATGGGCTAAGATTAGAAACAGGAAAGGAGATCACCCTGTTGGGAGTTTTCTGTAGACCTCTGAATAGTTCCAGAATGTAGAGGAAAGGTTGGCAAAGATGATCCTTGATAGGAGCGAGAGTGACAGCTGGTTGCTATTAGGGCCTTAACTTTCTTAATATTAACTGGGACTGCTATAGTTCAACTACTTTAGATGGGTCAGTTTTTGTCCAATGTGTGCAGGAGGGTTTCCTGACACAGTATGTAGATAGGCCAACAAGGGGCGAGGCCACATTAGGTTTTTTACTGGCTAATGAACCCAGTTACGTGTTAGATTTGTAGGTAGGTGAGCACTTTGGTGATAGTGACAACAATTCGGTTAGGTTTACTTTAGTGATGGAAGGGGATAGGTATATCACAGGGCAAGAGTTACAGCTGGGGGAAAGGCAATTACAATGTGATTAGGCAAGCTTTAGGATGCATAGAATGGGAAAGTAAACTGCAAAGGATGGGCACAATTGAAATGTGGAGCTTATTCAAGGAACAGCTCCTGCGGATCCTTCGTAAGTATGTACTGGTCAGGCAGGGAGGAAGTTGTGCTGCATGGGAACCATAGTTTACTAAGGAAGTGCAGTCACTTGTCTAGACGAAGAAGAAGGTTCATGTTAGGATGAGATGTGATGGCTCAGTTAAGGTACTCGGTTATCCAGGAAAGACCAAAAGAGAGAGTTAAGAAGAGCCAGGACGGGACGTGAGAAGTCATTGGCAAATAGGAGCAAGGAAAATCCGAAGGCTTTCTATAGGTATAACAGGAATACAAGAATGATTAGAGTAAGATTAGGGCCAATCAAGGATAGTAGTAGGAAGTTGTACGTAGAGTCAGAGGAGATGGGGAGGCACTAAATGAATATTTTTCATTAATATTCAAAATAGAAAAAGACAATATTGTTAAGGAGAATACTGAGATACAGGAAACTAGACTAGAAGGGATTAACAATTCTGGAAAGTGTAAAAATAGATAAATTCCCTGGGCTGTTTGGGATTTATCCGAAGATTCTCTGGGAAACCACGGAGGAGATTGCCGAGCTTTTGGCTTTGATCTTTATGGCGTCTGTGTCTACAGGAATAGTGCTAGAATACTGGAGGATAGCAAACATTGTCCCCTTGTTCAAGAAGGGGAGTAGACACATCCCTGGTAATTATAGACCAGTAAACCTTACTTCAGTTGTGGGTAAAGTGTTGGAAAGGGTTAAAAGAGATCGGATTTATAATCATCTAGAAATGAATAAGTTGATTAGGGATCGTCAACATGGTTTCATGAAAAGTAAGTTGTGCCTCACAAACCTTATTGAGTTCTTTGAGAAGGTGACCAGAAAGGTCGGTGAGGGTAAAACGGTTGATGTGGTGTATATGGATTTCAGTAAGACATTTGATAAGGTTCTCCACAGTAGGCTATTGCACAAAATACGGAGGCATGAGATTGAGGGGGATTTAGTGGTTTGGATCAGAAATTGGCTAGCTGAAAGGAGAAGAGGATGGTGGTTGATGGGAAATATTCATCCTGGAGTTCAGTTACTAATGGTGTAAGGACGAGAATGAAATAGTGTAGGTTACATGAGCTTCAGATTGTTTTCACAGGTTGGTGCAATAGCGAGGGCCGAAGGGCCTGTACTGTGTTGGTCTACTGTAATGGTTTATGTTTTATGTTTTAATTAGCCTATCCTTGTGAACTGCAGTAACCACTGTGGTTTCCTGCCAATTGGGTTATTGCCTGTTTAACTTGACCTTACTGGAAATAACGGACAGGAAACTGGCCCTGAACATTTGCTCCTGTGGTCTCTAAGAATGTAGTTTGCAACTGTTGTTAACTTTCTGGTTATTTTATACAAACAACCTCCTCCCATCATTGTTCTGGGTGTGGTAAGAATACTTCCAATGGGTTGATTCACTTTTTTGCTCTTCACTGAGATGTAGGATTTATTCTTGGGTCGGCACAATATTCAGAATGAAACAGGAATTCCTCATTCAGCCCCTCAAGCTAATTATAACATTCGGTTAGATCCATATCGTAATATCAATCTGCAGATTGTTCATATTCACTCTGGTGATTCAGAGGTAGTATGACCAAGACAGACTAACCACAATTGTAGTTTAAGTTTCGATATCTCTGTTGGTGATTTATGTACGAACCAGAAAACAGAACAAAACAGAACATCTATATATTCAAGAAGAATGGCGTGGATTTCCATGCAATTCTCTTGTTTATCCATCGTAACTTCAGCTCAGGAGCTGTACATTTGAGGAAAGAATGACATAAAATCTTTGCATGCCTCTTTTCCGGTTACACTCTGTCTCTTCCGTTAAATTTCTTTTAGGATGGATTTTATGAATTCACTCACAGTAAGGTGTCAAGAACAAAGTGCCAGTACACGAAAATGTGCCTGACATCGCACTCTCATATCCAAATAAATTTTCAGATGGTGGTATGTGAGATTTTGCTCTCCTCCCCTAGGTATCTTACATACCACAACATTGAATCAACATTTGACATTGAGACACATAGTTTTGAGGACAGATTATCAATATCAGCATCAAAGAAGCCTGTTTTAAACATGTTTTCGAGGAGAAGGAAGAAGGGCTGGAGAAGATTAGGAAGAAACTTCCAGAATTAAGACCCTAGAAAAACGAAACTCCATCTTCAATGGTGAAGCAAGTCAACACTAGATAAATAAGTAGTTAAATTTGAAAGTCAGGCGGACAGGCAGGTAATTCTGAGGAGGTGGGGAGGCTGCAGAAAGATTTAGCCAGTTTAGGAGAGTGGTCCAGGAAATGGTTGATGAAATTCAGCTTGAGTAAATGTGAGGGCTTGTACTTCAGAAAAAAGAATACAGGCATGAAAATTTTCTAAAAGGTGAGAAAATTCATAAAGCCAAAGTACAAAGGGATCTAGGAGTGCTAGACCAGAATTCTCTAAAAGTTGACTTGCATGTTGAGTCCGTGGTTTGTTGTCATTTATTTCAAGAGGGTTGGAATATAAAAGCAGTGATGTGCTACTGAGACTTTATAAAGCTTAAGTTAGGTCCCATTTAGAATACTGTGTCCAATTTTGGGCCCCACACCTCAGGAAGGACATACTGGCACTGGAGCGTGTCCAGCGGAGATTCACACGGATGATCGCAGGAATGGTAAGTCTAACATATGATGAACGGCTGAGGATTCTGGGATTGTATTCATTAGAGGTAAGAAGTTTAGGGGAGACCTAATAGAAACTTACAAGGTAATGCATGGCTGAGAAAGGGTGGATGCTGGGAAGTTGTTTCCATTAGGCAGGGAGACTAGGATCTAGGGCACAGCTTTAGAATTAGAGGGGGTCAATTTGGAATGGAAATGAGGAGACATTACTTCAGTCAGAGAGTGGTGGGCCTGTGGAATTCACTGCCACAGAGTGCAGTGGAGGCTGGGACGTTAAATGTCTTCAAGGCAGAGATTGATATATTCTTGATCTCGCAAGGAATTAAGGGAATATGGGGAGAGTGCAGGTAAGTGGAATTTAAATGTCCATCAGCCATGATTGAATGGTGAAGTGGACTCAATGGGCTGAATGGCCTTCTTCCATTCCTTTGTGTCATGGTCTTATGGTCTTATGAAAAGAACCCTGAGATACTGAGTGCTGATGGTCTGGGGAGAATTGAAAGCCAGTCTGCCAGAGAGAGCAACTCCAGTCTCTCCACTACTCTTGACTCACTCCAATTTGCTTATTGGACCAACAGATCCACGTCAAATGCCATATCACATGCCCTTCACTTCTCCTTAGAACATCTTGACACCAAGAACAACTACTTAAGAATCCTAGTCATTGACTACAGTTCAGCTTTCAACACTATTATCCCCTCAAGGCTAATTACGAAACTTAATGACCTTGGACTAAACTCCATTCTCTGCAACTGGATCCTCAGTTTCCTGACCCACAAGCCACCATCAGTGAAGACTGGGGACAATATTTCATCCTCACTAACACTCAACACTGGAGTCCCCCAGGAGTGTGTACTCAACCCCCTACTGTACTCACTGTATACCCATGACTGCATCACCAAATACCAGACTAATGCCATTTACATCGCTGATGACACCACCATAGTCAGTCGAATCTCAGATGGCGATGAAACAGACTACAGACGGGAGGTGGAAGACCTGGAAAAACAGTGCACTGAGAACAACCTAGCTCTCAATGCCAACAAAACCAAGAAACTTATTAGTGACTTTCGGTGGGATGTTACTCATGCCCCCCTGCACATTTACAGCACAGAGATGAAACAAGTGAAGAGTGTCAGGTTCCTGGGAATGGTCATCCACAACAAACTTTCTAGGACTCTTCATGTGAACGCACAGGTTACAAAGGCCCAACAACGTCTCTTCTTCCTCAGGCAGCTGACGAAAGTTGGCATGATGGCGAATACCCTTGCCAACTTTTATAGGTGTGCCATTCTGTCAGAATGTATCACTACCTGGTATGGCAACTGTACCATTCAAGATCGGAGACGGTTACAGAGAGTGGTGAACTCGGCCTGGATGATCACAAAGGCTAACCCCACATCTATAGAACCCACCTACCAGGCCCGTTGTCAAGGAAAGGTCGCCAACATTCTCCAAGATCCATCCCTCCCTGTCAATTTGTTTCTACAACCTCTACCATCAGGGAAAAGGTACAGAAGCCTGAACACATGCACCAGCTAGTTTCAAAACAATTCCTACTGTGCTGTTGTTAGAATACTGAATGGACTGACAAACTCTTAACATTCACCTGTACCTGTATTTTGTTTTTGCTACTTAACTCTATGATCTACCTGGATTGCTTGCAAGACTGTGCCACAGTACACATGACAATAAATTCAATTCAATTCAATTCCCTTGAAGAACTTTAAATTTCAAGACATTAATGAACTGGGAGGCCGTATTGATCAGCGGGTTATGGCTAGAAGGAATTTGGTGTGAATTGGGATATGCACTGAAAATAATTGAAAAGTGTAAAGCTAGAAAAGAACAGCAATTCAGGCAGCATCCAAGGAGCAGAAGAGTTGACAATTCAGACATAAGTCCTTCATTAGGAGTTTGGAGAGGGAATGGGGATGAGAGATAAATAAGGGGTGGGGGTGGGGATGCAGCTGGAGGGAAGGTAGCTGGAAAGGTGATGGGTAGATGCAAGTAGGGGCTAATTGTGATAGGTTGGTGGGGAGAGTGGAGGGGATAGGTGGGAAAGAAGATGGACAGGTGGACAGGTCAAGACAACGGTGCCAAGTTGGAGGGTTGGATCCGGGATGAGGTGTGGGGTGGGTAAATTTGGGAACTAGCGAAGTCAATGTTGATGCTGTGTGGTTGAAGGATTCAAAGGCAGAAATTGAGACTTTCTTCCTCCAGTTGACTGGTAGCTTTGATTCAGAGGTAGAGGAGGCCCAGGACTGACATATAACTGGGGGAGTGAGAGGGGGAGGTAGAGTGGTTGGCCACAGAGCAATGGGGCTGTGTATGTCCCAGAGATGCTCTCTGAATTGCTCTGCGAGTTGACGTTCTTTCTCCCTAATAGAGAGGAGACCACATGAAGAGCAACAGATGCAGTAGATGAGTTGTTTGAATGTGCAGGAAAATCTCTGCCAGATGTGGAAGGATCCTTTGGGGCCTTGGACACAGGTGAGCGGGGAGCTGTGGGCACAGGCTTTACACTTCTTGCGGCAGCAAGGGAAGGAGCCAGGAGTAGAGGGTGAATTGGTAGGGAGTGTAGACCGGAATTGGGATTTGCTCAGGAATTTGTCTTTGTGGAATATAGACAGGGGTGTGGAGGGAAATATATCTCTGGTGGCGGTGTCTATCTGTAGGTGGTGGAAATGGCAGAGGATAATATGCCATGTCCGGATATTAGTGGGCAGGGGTGGTTGGGGGAGGAGCCGGGGGGTCTACATGCTTTGCGGTTTGAGGGGTGGGGTTCAAAAGCGGAGGTGCAGGAAATGGAGGAGATGTGCTCGAGGGAGCACTTGGGAGGGGAAATTGCAGTTCCTGAAATAGGAGGACATCTGGGATGTCCAGCGTGGAATTTCTCCTCCTGGGAGCAGATATGGTGGAGGCAGAAGAATTGGGAGTGAGGAATAATGTTTTGGCAGTAGGGGGGCTGTGGAAGGAGGTGTAGTTCAGGTAGCAGTGGGTTTGAAATAGATGTCTGTGCTGAAAAGTCATGCTGTATGTGTATTTGAAGTAGACAATGTAACCAATAAGATAACAGTTTTGCTCAAAGTGCTGTGATATTATAAAATTTAGACCTTTAATAAATGTTCATGGATTGAATGAATCAACAAAAAACAATTGCACATGGAACACAGCAGTAATAATTCTGTCAGGAAGAAATGATTAAGGAAAAGGAGAAATCTTTACAGGAATTGAAAGCAATTAGCTGTGCCTAGGAGTTGAAACCACATGAACACAACTGCTTTAACACCTGCTTGAGTAACTGGATGGTCTATTGTCACAAAGGACAAGGATTGTCCTGCAGCATTTAAGGAGTTAATCACAGAAAAGCTGTGTCTTCAAACAGACAGTCAATGCCAAATGTAACAAGTAACAAAGACTTCCAGCAATTTGGATGAAAGGATTTTCAAAATATCATCAGCAACATCACAAATAGACCAAAGGACAAAAATCTGACAAGAATCAAACATCAGAACTCCCCCATAGCAGAACTTTGAAGAACAGCACTGCATAAGGATGAAACCATGGACAGTTCCAGAGACACCTTGGTGAAATCTGACCATGTTCCATCATTAAGCAGATAATAGCCAACTGGGTTGTGAGGCTTAACTTGCTGACATTAGAGGTCTTGGTTTGGTTGCTACATGCAATAAAGTTTAGACCATTTTTCAGCACTCGACTGACTGTGAGCATTCTTGATAAGTGGCCCAATTAAAGGTAACTTGTGATGATTCACTCACAACAGTATCAATGAATAAACAAGAGAAAATAAATGTGATTCAAATAGTTCACTTGAAGGTATGAAACTTGGAATAAAATAATTATCCCAAAGAAAAGAGATTCGTAATAACTATAATTATCATCAAAAAAACATATTCTGAAAATTCATTGTTTCTCTGAGGTCTGAGATTTTCATCTGCATTTGTGGCATAATAAAGCACACTTCTGCACTGTTTCATTATTCCTTAGTGAATCAATCCTCCTGTATCAGGAACCGGGGTACACTACACTGTAAACAAGCTGTGATTCTCTGGATGATTTTTCAGCCTGACGCTGTACTCTTTACTTGAGATTTTGTCACATTTACTTTCTGAAATCCCCTGTTTGATATTTCATTGCAACTTCTCACAGCAGTTTCTAATTTCATTGTGGTTTGATGATTGCATGATTTGATTTGCTGAAGAACATTTCTGTTTTCTCTCATCGATGCCGTGTGGGCTGCTGTTCATTTCTGACACTTGTTGTCTTAAAATGTTGTTGCATTATTCATTTCATTTCTGTGGCTGTTTTGTGAAATAATGGAACAATGATATATGCATTGAATTTTAAATGCAACCTGTTTCAGACATTAACACAAGCACTGAATTAGTTTATATTCTTCTCATTAGCAATGCTTTAAATAATGTAGTTTTATATTGTATGTGGAAAAGTGCAGTGCTGGAAAAGCACAGCAGGTCAGGCAGCATCCGAGGAGCAGGCGAGTCGATGTTTTGAGCATAAGCTCTTCATCACACTCTTGCTCCTCAGATACTGCCTGATCTGCTGTGCTTTTCCAGTGTCTAACGTTTTGACTGTGACTCTCCAGCATCTCCAGTCCTCACTGTCTCCTCCATATTGTATGTGTGTGCTAATAATGAATTACTCCATAAATAATTTGGTGCAAATGTTGCTGTATCCATCATGAATGTAAAGTCAGTACTGTCACTCTTCAGTACATCAATGTCTTTCTACTTATCACTTGAAATGTAAATACTTTACCGTAAATCTGCAACCTTGTTCCTTGTCCTTTACTCTCTAATGGAGGATAGACTTTCGGTAGCTTCACCATGTGGGTATATTTGTTCTGAGAATGATCAATAGAAACGTTTTCAATCTCCAGTGATGTGAAACAGCGACCGAAACTACCCAGAGTAACATCGCGAACACAGGTCAGCTTCTTAATGCAGGAGTTCTTATTTCCCAGTAGTGGCTCCCTCTGGAAATTAGCATGGATCCATTCATGATTAGTTCCATTATAAATCCATGTACAGTTTATTGTGACTGATTCTCCTGTCAAGACACTGAGCAGACGCGGTTGAGTCACCTCTCCAATGAATGGTTCACCTGATGGAATAAAGCAGTTCACCATTATCAACATCATTTGAAATTTTCTACCCATTGGATTATCTGTGAAAAACATGATAATTTTACGTGTCTTTTCTCTGATTTGCGATGTTTGTTTCCTAGTTTTTGTTAAAATGGTGGGTTTCTTTTTCCTGGTCTGAATTTGCTTCTTTTTATGAAACAAGATTCAAAATCTTTTGGAGATCTTTGTTTCCAGTTTTCTGAAGCTGCTGCTATCAACTTGAACAACTGGCAAAGAAAGGCCACCCTTTTTCTGAAGATCTTAAAAAAAAACTTTAAATATTCTGAATTCTATGAGCATTAGGATTCACGATCAGTATCCAAAGTATCGTCTCAACTGGAATGTAACTTTTACACAGGAGGTTTAACCCAACCACCATGATGTGGATATTTGAACAGTGCAGAAATTGTCCAAGTGACATGGTGATGTTTCACTTGCTCTCTCTGCAGTTCCACACTATATAGAAAAGCTGAAATACCCGAAAAGGGGGAATCCTATCCCTACAGCGCCAGCGCCGAGTGAATGTCCTGAGCAGAACATCTTACCTCGAACAGCTGTTTGCAAAATGAAAAACAGTTTCAGCAGCTGCTGCATCTTTCAGAGTTTCCGAATGTTCTGAAAACTGTTTCAGCTCCAGACCTGAAGCAGGAAGAGTGTTGTCCTTGAGAGGGTTTCAGACATCAGTCCAGATGCTCTGCCTGGGGAATAATTTATATTTCAGCTCGAAACCGGAAGCAACTGCGGAATGCCATGGGTTTTAGCTGCTGTCAGGAAGGAAGTTACGTAGGAAGCAAAGAAAGTTTATTTTTCCCTTTGTGGGTTCTGTTAACTCTGACGTGGTGACAAATGTATTTGGAGAACATGAAAGTTCAGGATTAAAGAGAACTAAATTTTATTGTGCATCAGAGAAGCTGATCCAGGGGCTCTGAATGTTGCTGGGAATGACTTCAATTCCACCTCGAACGCTTCAACTAATGTGTGTGTGTGTGTGTGAGAGTGAGAGTCAAGATTTAGAAACATGGCTTATATTGATTCAAATTTACGGTCTTTGACAACAACAGTATGATTGTCCACCATGGAAATTATGTGTCACTGGTCATGTGCTATGTGGGTCCTTGTGTGGCTGATGAGTCCGATCCTGGAGTTGTGCCTCCTCTGGTACACCTGGTATGTGTTTCCAGGGGGTGGAGCTGGTTCTTCATCTTGAAATCACTAGGATTCCTTTCACTGGTTTTACTTCCTTTTGCAGATGGGTGTTTTAGAAGAATTGTGTTCCTTCATACAGGAGTTTCTTCTAAGTTTTTTTTAGATTACTTACATGTGTAATCAGGCCCTTTAGCCCAACAAGTCTACACTGACCCACCAAGTGCACCCAACCAGACCCATTCCCCTACATTTACCCCTGCACCTAACACTACGGGCAATTTAGCGTGGCCAATTCACCTAACCTGCACAATTTTGGACAGTGGGAGGAAACCGGAGCACCCGGAGGAAACCCACGCAGATGCGGGGAGAATGTGCAAACTCCACACAGTCAGTCGCCTGAGGCGGGAATTGAACACGGGTCTCTAGCGCTGTGAGGCAGCAGTGCTAACCACTGAGCCACCGTGCCGAGGGCATCTCATGCAATCACATCTATGTTGAGGAAAACCTTCAGGGAGTTTTTGATGCATTTTCTTTGTCCACTTCTTGTTAAAGCACCTACGTTGACCTGGGAAAAGAAGATTTGCTTTGACAGCCAGATCTCAAGCATCTTAAGCACTGGTCAGCCCAACAGACATAGGTTCAGATGATCATGGCCTTGATGCTGGTGTTATTACCTGCTTCAAGGATGCTGATCATAGTCTCTCTGGCCTTCCAACTGATGTGGAGAACAATGCTAATGGTATTTCTGAATGATATCGAGCTGGTGTCTATTGTTAGTCTGAGGTTTGGAGTCATGTCAAAGAATAGGAAGCATGACTGCCTTATATATAAGGACCTTTGTGTCAAAACTAGATACTACTGGCATTGATGACTCTCCTTCTTAAGTGTCCAAAGATGGCACTTGTGGACTGTGTGCAAAGTTGAACCTCTTCATTGATGTCAGTCTTAGATGAGAGGTAATTCCCAGGTAAGAGACATTTTCCATGTTTGGGACAATTTCTCTGTTGTTTTAGATGAAGGAGTAAAACAGGACCTGTCCTGGGATGGTTCGGCAAAAGACTTGAATCTTCTTGAAGTTGACGCTTAAATCTTTTTTCCAGTGTGCTTCTGCAAAGATGTTAAGTGAGGCTTGTACTTTCTTGAAATGCTTTGAGCTGTTCTGATCTAGTCCATAACATTAATGTAGGCAATGATGATTTAATATTGAGAAGATGTTGCTGGGTGTAGATCAAAGGAAGAACAGTATTCCATTATAAAGGGCAGTGGGGTGCTTTGCAGTCTGCCTCCCTTGACAATGTCACATCCTTTGATCAGGAATTGATCAGGAATTTTGTCAAGAGATCACACTGCTGCATCACTCTACCCCTGATCTCCGCATGGGAGATGACAATCTGGGTGTAGAGAGCAATTGCATGTCAAAAGTCTACCTGGGGTTAATACAAACAACACTGTAATGAGGTTATTAAGTGGCCATCAATTAACCACTGAAGGACACCAATCGGTGGTGCAAGGGAATGTTCAACTATGAAACATTGAGGGATAACTATAAATGTTGCAGATTTGAAAGTTCTCTCTACCTTCATCCCTTACTTTCCTTTTAAGGTCATATTACCTGAGTCCTGTTGCTGCTTTGATGCTGAACACTGAATACTGTCGAGGCAACCCTTTATTCAGACCGTGATGTTGCAGATACCCTTAATATCATTAACAGTAAATAAAACAGCAGCATTCTTCTGTTCACAAACACATTTTATAACCACAGGGAACCATCGAATCCAAGTCACTTATATTATTGCTACTTCCAAACTATTGCTTGGTGAATGAAATGCCAGATTTATCTGGTAAAGCATAATCTCTAAAGAGATTTCCTATCTTCTCTGCATTTGAGAAGAAAACACTGTCTGATGTCATTGAATAACATCTGTTGCAGCTTTCAGAGTACTAAAATAGCTAAAACCATAGAGTCCGTACAGTGTGAAAACAGGCCCTTCAGCCCAACAAGTCCATACCGACCCTCCGAAGAGTAACCTACCCAGACCCATTCCCCCTATCCTACGACTAGTGCACCTAACCTACACATCCCTGAACAATTTAGCATGGCCAATTCACCTGAGCTACACATCTTTGGATTCATCAGGATTCAACGTTTTGCCCGAAAAGTTGGTTTTCCTGCTCCTTGGATGCTGCCTGACCTGCTGTGCTTTTCCAGCACCACTCTAATCTAGACTCTGATATTCAGCATCTGCAGTCCTCATTTTTGCCCTATACATCTTTGGACTGTGGGAGGAATCACACACAGATATGGGGAGAATGTACAAACTCCTCACAGACAGGGACCCAGGGCTGGAATCAAACCTGGGTCCCTGGCATTGTGTGGAAATAGTGCTAACCACTCAGCCACCATGCCACCCCAAATGTAATTTAAAGTTTAAGTTGTCAGTGTTTTTGAACCTTTTCCAAAGTTTGAATATGGCATTGAAGTGAAAGGCAACTTTGTTAGCATTTATTGGTCTTCAGCCATTTTACAATAGTTTGTGCTTTCTGTCAAAGTTTTGATAGCTTGGAAATCTTATGGATCAATGCTTCTGTTACCTCTAATGATAAAAATAAATGTATACTTCCCCTGTTTGTGTAGCTTGGACATATCTCATATCTTCTAGGAGAAATGAGGACTGCAGATGCTGGAGATTAGAGCTGAAAATGTGCTGCTGGAAAAACGCAGCAGGTCAGGCAGCATCAATGGAACAGGAGAATCGACGTTTCGGGCATGAGTCCTTCTTCATTCCTGGCTTGAGCTGATGAGTAGGAAGAAATATCTCCAACAAGAGAGAATCTAGCCATCTGCTTTGACATTCAATCTCATCATCACCATCATCATCATCATCATCATCACCATCATCACTCCACACACTGGAGATGCCATTGACCAAAGTTGAACTTGGCGAGACACATGAAAATAGTGGCTACTGGAAAGTGGCTACAAATCCTACAAGGAGGAACTCACCCCCTGACTCACTAATATTTTTGACTGATGAAAACAATTGTTTTAATCAACATTTGCAAATAAGATATGAGATATGAGCTGAAAGTGTGTGCACCTTCTCTGCAACCTTAACATTGTAATCCTCACCCTGTTCTGCAATCCTGATGTAGTTTGTATCATGGGGTCTGTCTGTACTGCACACAAAACAAAACTTCTCACTGTACCAAGGTATATGTGACAATAATAAATCAAAATTCCTGAGATGCTGCCTAACCTGCTGTGCTTTGACCAGCAACACATTTGCAGCTGTGATCTCCAGCATCTGCAGACCTCATTTTTTACTCAATAAATAGGTGACCCTATTCTCAAATTCATAGACAAACTGGCAACTGAGATATCAAAATTGACATGATAGGTTCTGTTGGTCCGTTCTGCTTCATAATGAGTGATTCTTCTGTGCACATGAACAAATTGTGGTTGGATGAAGTTACAATACAGGTCAGCTGTGATCTAATTGAATATTAGAATGGGCAAGAGGATGAATGAAGAATTCTGAATGCAGTGCCATTCTCAATGCTGTGCCAGCTCCAGACAAAAGAGAAGAGCAAATGAAGAGACTCTCCCTATCTGTTGGAAGTGTTTAGATTAGATTCCCTACAGTGTGGCAACAGACCCTTAGGTCCAACAAGCCCTCACCAACCCATTTCCCTCTGACTAATGCACGTAACACTATGGGCAATTTAGCTGGCCAATTCATCTGACCTGCACATCTTTGGACTATGGGAGGAAATCGTAGCGCCTGGAGGAAACCCATGCAAACATGGGGAAAATGTGCAAACTCTACACAGACACTCGCTCAAGGCTGGAATCGAACCTGGAACCCTGATGCTGCAAGGCAGCAGTGCTAGCCACTGAGCCACCATGCCACCTCCATGGTTCGTATCAGAAAAGTGACAGGAGTACATTGCCATTTAATAGGGGCTGCAAACTGCTTTCTGACAGTCTCAGAGAAACAGTTGTTGAGGACAAGGTTCCTGCCCACTGCAGACATTTTCCGGTAAGGTCAAATCAAACTTGCAGCCTCGCAACTTCCAGGAAACCATATGGGGTTATTGCAACTCACAGAGACAGGCTAATTGGAACTACTTTATTTTCAAGTAGCCAGAAAGTTTAAGGAAAATGCCACAAACTGTGTATTAATTTGATAATGTTTCACTTGCACATTTAATGTGCTGGAAGGATAAGTGAAACTAATTTGTTCTCATTCAAATCAGTTGGACTGCTATAATATCTTATAGTCCCCATAGAGATAGTTCCTGGGATGAGTGGGATCTCATTGAAATGTATAAAAATCTGACCGGGCTGGTTATAAGGGTGATGTTTCCCAAGATACAGAACGAAGGGCCTTGGGTCCAGGTTAGGCAATCGGCCATTTTGGTCTGAGATGAAGAGAAATTTCTTCATTCAGAGAGTGGTAAACTATAAAATTCTCTTCTATTGAAGGCTGGGGAGATGAAATCACTGAGTATACTTAAGAAAGAAATAGATAGATTTCTTTAAGCTAAAAATGTCGAGAGATGTAGGGTGAGTGGGACTAAGACGTTGAGATAGAAGATCAACTCAGATTATGCCAAATGGCAGAGCATGCTCAACAGAGCCAAACAGCTACTGAGAACATAAAAACAGAAGAGGAGCAAACCATTCAGTCCCTCATGTCGGCCCTGCTTCTCATTAAGACCTCAGCTGATCTGCCCCAGGTTTCAACTCTTCATTCATACCAGCTCCTCACATTATTCTACCATATTACACTCATACTATTTCAAAAAGCTATCTACATTCTCTTTAAATATTTTCAAAGATCTAGCCTCCAGAGGAGAGGATTCCAAATATTACCCTCTCAGTAATAACATTTCTTTGCCTCGATCTGCTTATTCTGTAACTATGCCCTATGGTTTAAGAATTTCCCTCAAGTGGAACCAACCTTTCAACATCTATTTCTGCTTCTTTTTTCTGTATTTCGATTGTATAATCACTGAAAATAAGTCAAGCTGTTACAAAAGTTGTTTTGGAGTTTCAGAGCCTTGAGGTCATGCGGCCGCACTTGGAGTATTGCATACAGTCTGGTCACCGCACTATATGAAAGATGTGGAAGCTTTGGAAAGGATTCAGAGGACATTTATTTGGATGGTGCCTGGTACAGAGGATAGGTCTTACGAGGTAATGCTGAGGGATTTGAGGCTGTTTTTGTTAGAGAGAAGAAGGTTGAGAGGTGACTTAATTGAAACATATAAGATAATCTGAGGGTTAGATAGGGTGGGCAGTGAGGGCCTTTTTCCTTGGATGGTGATGGCTAGCATGAGAGGACGGAGCTTTAAATTGAGGGGTGATAGATATAGGACAGATAACAGAGGTAGTTTCTTTACTCAGAGAATAGTAAGGGCATGAAACATACTGCCTGCAACAGTAGTAGACTTGCTAACATTAAGGGCATTTAAATGGTCATTGAATAAACATATGGATGAAAATGGAATAGTGGAGGGCAGATGGGCTTTAGATTGGTTTCACAGGTTGGCACAACATCGAAGGCCTATGCTGCGCTCTAAAGTTCTATGTTCTGTGTTCTAAAAGTACATGGAATTTTGTAAATAGAGGCATAGAGAAACAAAACTGACAAAATTGCAAACCTTTAGAAAACACTGGTTCGGCCTCAACTGAAGTATGTTTTATGTTCTTATGTAAAGTATGGGATGGTGTAAACTAAAATGTAGGGGAATGGGAACCAATGCAGCGTGACAGTAGAGAGGATATCAATCCAATGGGCTGCTTTGTTCTGATTTGTGTCAAGCTTATTGAATGATCTTGGAGTTGAACTCAAGAAGTGAGCACAAGATAATCCATTTCATTCCTGACTTTTTTGCTTGCAGCTGAGGGACTAACCTTGGGGAGATGCACAGCGTGTTACCCATTGCAGAATTCCTGGAATTTCACAAGTTCATGTGGACGCTGTATTTATATTGCTGAATCAGTTTCTGGTCAATAGTAATTAGAGGAGAAAGTGAGGACTGCAGATGCTGGAGATCAGAGTTGAGAGGGTGATACTGGAATAGCACAGCAGGTCAGGCAGCATCCGAGGAGCAGGAGAATCGGTGTTTCAGGCATAAGCCCTTCATCAGGAATCCACTTGTGCTGACTGATTATTGACTAAGGAGACATGGGTTCAAATCCCACCGCTGCCACTTGTGCTGACTGACTATCAAGTGTATCTGGTAGTGTGGCTGAGCAATCTAAGGCACTGGATTCAGGTTCCAGTCTCTAAGGAGATATGGATCAGAATCCCACTGCTGCTATTTGTGCTGACTGATTATTAATAGCAACCCATAGCATGATAATGAGCAAAATCAGTGATGGTTGAAAATCGTGGGCGATAGTTAGGTTCTCTTTTGTAAGGATGTTGATTAGTATGAGAATCAAAGGTAACAGGGAAAGGGTGGGAGGTAATCATGAGGAATGTCAGATCAGCCTTGATCTTATTGAATGACTGAGCAGGCTTGTCGTGACGAATGCCTATTCCTGTTCCTCTTTCTTCTGTCTAATTTGCTGGAGGCCTGAATCAAAAACAGAAACTGCTAGAGAAACTCAACAAGTTTGACAGTATCTGTGGAGAGTAAACAGAGTTGGTGTTTTGTGTCCCATGACCTTTCTTCAGAGAAGAAAGCCTGAAAGATTTGTCTCACCCACTGGAGGGTTAGTGCAGACTCAATGGACCAAATGGTATCTTTCTATACTGTAGAGTTTCTGTGATTCTGAATCAGTACAGTCCATTGTTATACAAAGTAAAGCAAAGGAGTTCTCACTCCCACCATCCCACAATCTGACCTGCTCAGTTCAGCTTTGGAAGCTACCACCAGTTATATGACCACAGAAACCATGACAGTTACTAACTTCTGAGATCCAGTTTTCAAGCCATTGTCTTCAGTAAGAGAATGTTTGAGCAAGTGTGTAACATTAGCAGACCAATCATACTTCCATCTTGTTCAGTATCTTTTATATTGATCTGTCTTTAATCTTTGTTTCTGTATTTTAGTTGGTAACTGTATCATTTTCTAATTAATCACTTTTCAGCAATAGTTTACAATAAACAAACATCTGACCTCCTTTAATAATTAAGCATTGCATGGCTGCTGGTTGTTTTTAAATTACAATACTTGAAAAAGCAAAAGAGGCTCATGTAGTTATGTACATTTACAGTTCGTGAATCATTCTGAGGACACACCTGGTCTGGCAATGACATAATACTGCATAAACTGTCAGTAAATCTCCAGTAATGTTACCCTGAACTTCAATGGACTTGATATTATTACACTTCACAGGATATGTAATTACATTCATGATTTTTTTTCCCTTTCTTTCAGGACTCCGTGATGTTTCCAGTGTGGATGGTGCTTTGGTTACTGGATGTAGATCTAACTGACCTGCTCTGTCTGGGGGGTGTACCATGAGAATATCTACTTTACTTGGACCTGTGTTGGAGCAAAAATTATCGGAAATATATCTGCCCACCCTTTACTGTCAATTGCAACTCCATTGCCAGCAGCAAACTTGAGATCATCCCTTAAGTAACCCATCATAGCACTGTCTGTAGGTGTCTGAAAAAATATGTCACTTTCAAACAACCAATAACAGATGAGACCAAATGAGATGTTATACGTCAGTAGTCTCTTCAACACTGTTGCTTTTATCAGGATTGGCTCACAGTCCAAAGGAAAACGCTCCTGCCCAGAAAAGCAATTCCTCTTTAGTTTGTGGTTTTTGATTTTGTAAGCTTCCTTTAATTAGCGGCACAAGAAAGTTAAGGCATGAACATGAACTCATAGTCCAGACTGAACTTGCACGTAATACTGAGAATGAGTTACTTTGGCTGGGGATACCCTTCATGTTTAAACATTATCCTGTCTGCTGGTTCAAGACCATTTTGAAACTGACTTGGCTCCATTTGAGAATAAGCTGTGACATACTCAGTGTGCTAATTAATATTTGCCAAATAGTTAATTGATAAAGAAATTAATCATTTGTTCACCTCATGATTAATTTGAATTATCTCTTGTAGCTAAATTCATGACATTCATTCAACCAATGGTAATTTCCAAAGACATAATTCATTATGCATTTAAGTTGAACATATGACATTTTGAAAACACTTCCTTTTATATCTTGTCTGGAATCAAAATTTATCATATTGTTCCCCGATCAAACTTAATCTTTGGAAACACCTTCAAATTATGCAACATTGCAGACTTTTTCTTCTTCTTTAAACAATCCTTAAGCATTTAAAACCAATGCTGGGATGTACCTGACAAATAGCATCTGAGGAATTTCTTGTCAGCTTTTCAAAGTGCCTTACATGATGGACTAAGGATCATTACCATTTAAATAAGAGCAAAATACAGCAAATGCTGGAAATCTGATATAAAAGCAGAAAGTGCTGAACACACATGGCAGATCTGGCAGCATCTGTGGAGAGAGAAACAGAGTTAATGCTTTAAGGGCAGCACAATGGCTCAGTAGTTAGCACTACTGCCTCACAACGCCAGGGACCTGGGTTCTATTCCATCCTTGGGCAACTGTCTGTGTAGATTTGCACTTTCTCCCCATGTCTACATGAGTTTCCTCCGGATGCTCTGGTTTTCTCCCACAATCCAAAGATGCACAAAGTTAAAAATCACATAGTACCAGGTTATAGTCCAATAGGTTTAATTGGAAGCACACTAGCTTTCGGAGCCATGCTCCTTCATCAGGTGATTTTGGAGAGCTCGATCATAACACAGAATTTATAGCAAAAAATTGCAGTGTGATGTAACTGAAAGTATACATTGAAAAATTGATTGTCTGTTAAGCCTTTCATCTGTTAGAATACAGTGATAGTTTCACTTCTTCCATGTGTAAATCACAAAACCTTTTTTTTAAAGTTGCATTCTCAGGTTAGCTGTTAATAACGGTGATAGCTAGACAATGTGTTGAAGGTGTTAGCCCCCTGTGTTCTCTGTCTATGACCTGATGTTTAGATTGATTCTAATCTAAAAAGTGAGATAATAGAGTTTTACATAAATTCATGCAGTTTTTGAGCTCAGAGCACTACATGAATGTATGCAGTTTTTGAGCAAATTACAATGTAACTCTGCAAGTACAAATTCACCCCACAAAATATATGTGTGCATGTGGGTCTTTGTCTGTGTGTGTGTGTGTCTGTCTGGGGTGGGGGTTGTGAGTGTGAGAAAGTGTGTGTGTGTAGTGAGTGCAGAGTCTGTGAGGGGGTATATGTGTGAGTGTGGGAGTGTGTGTATCTGTAAGGGTGTGTGTGGGTGTCTGTGTGCGCATGTGTGTGTCCCTGTTTGTCCGTGTTTATGTGAGAGTGTGTGTGTGTAGGAATATTTGTGTGTGGGTGTAGTGCAATGGTGATCACCTGTAATGTGACATGAACCCAAGGTCCCGGTTGAGGCCCTCCCTATGGGTACCGAACTTAGCTATCAGCCTCTACTCGGCCACTTTCCTCTGCTGCCTGTCCTGAAGTCCACCTTGGAGGATGGTCACCAGAAGGTCCGAGGCTGAATGTCCTGGACCACTGAAGTGTTCCCCAACTGGAAGGGAACCCTCCTGTCTGTTGATTGTTGTGCGGTGCCCATTCATCCGTTGTCGTAGCCTTTGCTCGGTTTCCCCAATGTACCATGCCTCCGGGCATTTTGCCTGCAACGTATAAGATAGACAACGTTGGCTGAGTCACATGATTACCTGCCATGTACAAGATAGGAGGTGTTTCCACGCGTAATAGTGGTATCTATGTCCACAATCTGACACATCTTGCAGAGTCCACCGTGACAGGGTTGTATGGAGTTGTCCTGAGAGCCGGGCAGTTTGCTACGAACAATGATCTGTTTGAGGTTTGGCGGTTGTTTAAAGGCAAGTAGTGGAAGTGTGGGGCAGGTCTTGGTGAGGTGCTCATCCTCATTGATAATGTGTTGCAGGTCACGAAGAACATGGCGTACTTTTTCAGCCCCTGGAAGTACTGAACAACAAAGTGTACCCTCTCAATTGCAGCACGTGTCTGTCTCCTGAGGAGGTCATTACAGTTCCTTGCTGTGGCACGTTGGAGCTGGCAGTCGATGAGTTGAGCATCGTACCCCGTTCTTGTGAGGGCATCCTTGAGTACTTCCAGGTGTCCGTCACATTCCTTTTCATCTGAGCAAATCCGGTATATGCGTAGGGCTTGTCCACAGGGAATGGCTGATTTAATATGTTTTGGGTGGAAGCTGGAGAAGTGTAGCATTGTGAGGTTGTCTGTGGGTTTGCTATAGAGTGTGGTGCTGAGGTGTCCATCCTTGATGGAGACGCACATGCCCAAGAATGAGATAGGCAGTCGAGAGTAGTCCATGGTGAGTTTGATGGTGGGATGAAACTTGTTGATGTCACTGTGTAGTTTTATCAGTGACTCCTTGCCATGGGTCCAGAGGAAGAAAATGTCATCAATGTACCTGGTGTACAATGTTGGTCGGAGATCCTGCAAAGAGAAGAAATTTTGTTTGAACCTGTGCATAAAAATATTAGCATATTGGGGTGCAAATTTGGTCCCCATGGTTGTTCCGTGTGTCTGGATGAAGAATTGGTTGTCAAAGGTGAGGACATTATGATCGAGGATAAAGCGGATGAGTTATAGGATGGTGTTTGGAGACTGGCAGTTGTTGGTGTTGAGTACTGAGGCTGTATCTGCAATGCCATCCTTGTGGGGGATGCTGGTGTAGAGTGCGGAAACGTCCATTGTGATGAGGAATGTTCCCAGTTCGACTGGTCCGTGGGTGCTGAGTTTCTGTAAGAAATCCGTAGTGTCACGACAGAAGCTGGAGATCCCCTGTACAATAGGTTTCAAGATGCCTTCCACATAGCCAGAGAGATTCTCACATAGGGTCCCACTGCCCGACACAATGGGACGTCCCGGTGTGTTGGCTTTGTGTACCTTTGGAGGGCAGTAGAAGTCGCCTAGACGAGAAGTACATGGGTTGAGAGCGCGTAGGAACTCTGAAGGACTGGATCCAAAGTTCTGATCAGTGTGTTTAATTCTCGGGTGTGTTCTTTGGTCGGATCAACTAGTAGTTGCCTGTAGTGTTCCTGGTTGTTCAGTTGTCGGTACACTTCCTTGCAGTAATCTGTTCTATTCTGAATGACAATGGCTCCTCCTTTATCTGCTGTTTGATGACAATGTTGTGATTGGTTTTGAGAGCCTGGATGGCATTGCGTTGTGAACGGGTGATGTTTTGCTCTGCCTTGTGGGTACAGCTGATGAATCTGGCATTTATATATTTCCTGACAGTTTGAGCATACATGTCAAGCCCTGGGCAGCGGCCCTGGGGTCCATGTATAAGCTAAGTTCGGTACCCATAGGAAGGGCCTCAACCGGGATCTTGGGTTCATGTCACATTACAGGTGATCACCATTGCACTACACACACACACACACACAGATATTACTACACACACACACACTCTCACATACACACGGACACAGTACGCACAGATGCGCATACAGACACCCACATACACCTTTATAGACACACACACTCCCACACTCACATATACACCCCTTCACAGATTTAAGACACTCTGCACTCACTACACACACACACTTTCTCACACTCACAACCCCCAACCCAGACAGACACACACACACACACACACACACACAGACAAAGACCCACATGCACACATATATTTTGTGGGGTGAATTTGTATTTGCAGAGTTACATTGCACTTTGCTCAAAAACTGCATACATTCATGTAGAGCTCTGAGCTCAAAAACTGTATGAATTTATGTAAAACTCTGTTATCTCACTTTTTAGATTAGAATCAATCTAAATATCAGGTCATAGACAGAGAACACAGGGGGCAAACACCTTCAACATATTGTCTAGCTATCACCATTGTTAACAGCTAACCCGAGAATGCAACTTTAAAAAAAAGGTTTTGTGATTTACTCATGAAAGAAGTGAAACTATCACTGTATTCTAACAGATGAAAGGCTTAACAGACAATCAATTTTTCAATGTATACTTTCAGTTACATCACACTGCAATTTTTTGCTATAAATTCTGTGTTACGATCGAGCCCTCCACTATCACCTGATGAAGGAGTGTCGCTCCGAAAGCTAGTGTGCTTCCAATTAAACCTGTTGAACTATAACCTGGTGTTGTGTGATTTTTAACTTTGTACACCCCAGTCCAACACCGGCATCTCCAAATCAACCCAAAGATGTACAGGTTAGGTGAATTGGCCGTGCTAAATTGCCCATAGTGTTCAGAGATGTGTGGGTTAGGTGCATTAGTTAGGGTAAATGTAGAGTAAGAGGGAGGGGAATGGCTCTGGGTGGGTTGCTCTTCAGAGGGTCAGTGTGGACTTGTTGGACCAAATGGCTTGGTTCCACATTGTAGATATTCCAAGGTTCTTACCTTCTGAGATAATGACCTAGGCAACTTCTCAGTTGTTAGCTATGGCTAATAAATTCTTGCCAGGGACACCAGATGCTATGCGTTAATTTTAAAGAACTGTTATCATTTATTTGTCCTTTTGTTTGCTATCTGATCTCAGTGTGGAAGTTTAAGCAGGTCAATTAAACTGGTGACAGAATCATTTATATGACATACTCAGTTTGACCTGTGATATGTATAAACAATATAATGTGATCAGACAAACTGGCCAGATGGTTTAAAATAGAAATCTAAACAAGCAATTAGCTATTGAGACATACAAGTTCACTTGTTGCATCCTATACAAATCAATGATAGACCAAATTGGGGAGGCCTCTTGTCTGGCAATGGTAGTGACCCTACCTCTGGAGAAGGAGACCAAAGTTCAAAACCCACCTCTACAGATTGATTTAGAAAATCTCTGAGAGGTGGGTTCTTGTGGCCCCGGGATAGTGTCCATACATCTGAGCAGGGACACTCTGGTTCAAGTCCCAATTGTTCCAGCGGAGTGTAGTAACATCTCTGAACCGGTTCATTGGAAAATAACAACTGCAAATTTGGGAGGGTTTTTGGGATGAAATGATAGCATCTCTACCTCCAGACCAGGAGGCTCAACTTCACCTGATCCAAAGTTGTATCATAAAACCCCTGAGCAGGTTGGTTAGAAAATATCTACAGCGGTTTGGAAGGCTGGTGTGGTGCATTGCTCATGCTCCTACCTTCGAGTCAGAAGATATCTATTCAAGTCCCTACCTGTCCCAAAGATGTGTAATAACATCTCTGAACAGGTTAATTCACATTTCTGTGTCAAATTGGGATGGTTTAGTGGTGCAGTGGTAGCATCTCTACTTGTGAGTCAGGAGGCCATGCGTTCAAGTTCCGCCTGCTCCAGACATATGTAATAACCTGAATAGGTTGGTTCGAAAATATCCAGACTGATTAACTTGGCAATGTATCAATATTCTGCCTCTACTTTGGTTTGTTACAATATAGATCCATTGTCATATTCCATCAATATTTATGGGTGTGATAAACAAGTAGTAATGATTAGATAATCTGCCTCTTGTGACGTCGATTGAGGGATAGATATTGGGATCCCCTGCCCTGCTTTAAATAATGCCCTGGGACATTTGCATTTGCATGCACAATACAGGCATGGCTTTGAGTTAATATCTCATCCCATTGCCAGTGTAGGCAGAAGAGCAAGAACTAACTCCCCACACCCATCCACCTCGTATGCATTTGCCAGGAACATATTTCCTCATCCGCCCCTTTACCAGAATATTTGGGCTATTGAAACGCATAAATTAGGTTTACAAATATTGCGACATTTTTGAAGTCATGCAGCTGCCATCTGTTCAAACAACCAGATGTTGTGCAACATTACCCAGGACCTATCTGTATCTCAGTCGTGGAAACTGATGTAAGTTTCAGCTGAGCGAAAATTCATTGCTCAGATTGGATGGTGAATTCAAAGGGGGTTGCCACATTGTTGATCACGCCCATAAATGTTGGCATAATATGGGTGTTTTTCACGTGATGCAGTTCACATGAGCAGACTGTCTCTTGTACAATGAAAAGAAGCTAATCCTTAGCAGTCAATACAATTGCTGCTACTGGCTTGTACACTTGGTGGCAGCACAGGCAGATAGTAGAGCTCAATTTGTTCAGGATTTTGGCATCCTTCTGTCATTTCAATGCTCTTTTGTAGCATTTATTATATTTGTCAACGTGTGATGACATGAAATCAGACTTTCTGGCAAATAAACAGAAAATGCTGGAAAATCTCCACAGATGTGGCAGTGAAACGTTATATTTGCTTTCTCTCCACAGACATGTGGCAACATCTGTGGAAAGAAAGCAAAGTTAACATTCCAGATCCAGTGACTTTTCTTCAGAACTGACTATAACTCAGAAAAGATTAGTATGTATGCCGGAGATGGGGTAGGGGAAGGGAAGAGGATTAAATGATATGTGGAGATGGAGCACAGAGAAAGAGAACAATTGGGTGGTCAGAGTTCAGCCAGGGGAGAATGAATAGCTCTTAATGTGGGCTATTAACAATGGACAACAGTTTGTGTGTGGTAGTAGTCCATGGGATGACATGGCCTGGTGTGTGAGCTTGGGGATAAGGACATGAGTGAAGGTGTACTGGCTCTATCATTACTGAACTCGATATTGAGGCCTGAAGACTGCAGGGTTCCCAGAAACTGAAATAATGTTCTTCCAGCTTCCACTGAGCTTCACTAGAGCACTGCAGCAAGCCAGAGACAGAGATGTTGGCCGGGGAACATGGTGGTGTTTGAAGTGACAGGCAACTGGAAGCTCAGGGCCATTTCTGTGGAAAGGACTTTTCTGCGAACCTTCTGACATTTGTTTATGGCCAACATAAGTATATTGCATTTTAACATATTAACAATGTGTTTAATGACAACATCGCCATTATCATACAACTGTCCTGATAACAAGGCTGATGTCGTCTCTCCACGCCTGACAGGTGGTGGTGATAATGTTTAAGGGAAAGTGTTTAAGGGAAATATGCATGGAAAGTTCTTTATGCAGAAGGTGGTGAGTGCTGTTTCCTACAGGGTATTTTAAATCATCTCGCTGTTCAATTTTTGGCTTTAAAAAGGTTGCTGAATCTGGGGGTATTATCATCTGCCTCCAGTGATATGTCCCCTCCATCCCACCTAGTCAAACAATCTTTTCCTCCTGTAAGATTTTGAGAGTAAAGAACAAAAAAACAAAGAAAATTACAGCACAGGAACAGGTCCTTCTGCCTGTGCAAATCCAAATCCTTGATCTAAACCTGTCACCTATTTTCCAAGGATCTGTATCCCTCTGCTCCCTGCCCACTGATGTATCTGTCTAGGTACATCTTAAATGACATCTTGTGCCCTCCTCTACCACCTCTACTGGCAATGCATTCCAGGCACTCACCACCTTCTGCATAAAGAACTTTCCATGCATATTTCCCTTAAACACTTTCCCTCTCACCTTGAACTTGTGACCCCTAGTAATTGAGTCCCCCACTCTGGGAAAAAGCTTCTTGCCACCCACCCTGTCTATACCTCTCATGATTTTGTAGACCTTGTTCAGGTCCCCACTCAACATCCATCTTTCTCATTAAAATAATCCTAATCCACTCAACCTCTCCTCATAGCTAGCATTCTCCATACCAGGCAACATCCTGGTGAGCCTCCTCTGAACACTTTCCAAAGCATCCACATCCTTCTGTTAATGTGGTGACCAGAACTGTATGCAGTATTCTAAATGTGGCAGAACCAAAGTCCTATACAACTGTAACATGACCTGCTAACTCTTGTACTCAATACCCCGTCTGATGAAGGAAAGCATGCCATATGCATTTTTGACTACTTTATTGATCTGTGTTGCCACCTTCAGGGTACAATGGTCTTGAACACCCAGAGCTCTCTATACATCAATTTTCCCCATTGCTTTTCCATTTACTGGATAGTTCGCTCTTGAATTGGATCTTCCAAAATGCATCACCTCGCATTTGCCTGGATTGAACTCCATTTGCCATTTCTCTATCCAACTCTCCAATATATCTATATTCTTCTGTATTTTCTGACAGACCCCTTCATTATCTGCTACTCCATCAATCTTAGTGCCAAGGGACAGCACGGTGGCTCAGTGGTTAGCACTGCTGCCTCACAGTGCCAGGGACCTGGGTTCAATTCCAGCCTTGGAAAACTGTGCCGAGTTTGCACATTCTCCCCGTGTCTGCGTGGGTTTCCTCTGGGTGCTCTGGTTTCCTCCCACAATCCAAAGGTGTGCTAGTCAGGTGTAATTGGCCATGCTAAATTGCCCATAGTCCTCAGTGCATTAGTCAAGGGTAAATATAGCGTCTGGGTAGGTTGCTGTTTGGAGGGTCGGTATGGACTTGTAGGGCTGAAGGGACTGTTTCCACACTATAGGGAATCTAATCTGCAAACTTGTTAATCAGACCAGCTATACTTCCTCCAGATCATTTATGTATATCACAAACAACATAGATCCCTGTGGAACACCACTGGTCACAATTCTCCAGTTTGAGAAACTTCCTTCGACTACTACTCTCAGTCTCCTGTTGCCCAGCCAGTTCTCTATCAATATATCCCTAGACCCCATGTGACTTCACGTTCTCCATCAGCTTACCATGGGGGAACCTTATCATTACCTCACTGAAGTTCATATATATGATATCTGAAGCCCTTCCCTCATCAATCAACTTTGTCACTTCTTCAAAAAATTCTATTAAGGTGATAAGACATAATCTTCCCTGTACATAAACCCATTTTCTTCCAAATGTAAATAGAGCTTATCCTTTAGTATTTTCTCTAGCAGCTTCCCTACCACTGACGTCAGGCTCACCAATCTATAATTACTGGGATTATCCTTGCTACCCTTCTGAAACAAGGGGACAACATGAGCAACTCTCCAGTCCTCCAGAACCTCACCCGTGTTCAAGGATTCTGAAAACATATCAGCTAAGGCCACAGCTATTTCCTCTCTCCCTTCCCTCAGTAACCTGGGATAGATCCCATACGGACCTGGGGACCTGTCCACCTTAATGCCTTTTAGAATACCCACCAGCTCCCCCCCTCCTTATGCCAACTTGATCTAGAGTAATTAATCATCTATCCCTAACCTCAACATCCGTCATGTCCCTCTCCTCAGTGAATACTGTCGTAAAGTACGCATCGAGAATCTCAACCATTTTCTTTGACTCCACACATAACTTCCCTCCTTTGTCCTTGAGTGGGCCGACCCTTTCTCAAGTTACCCTCTTGCTCCTTATATAAGAATAAAAGGCTTTGAGATTTTCCTTAACCCTATTTGCTAAAGATATTTCATGACCCCTTTTAGCCCTCATTTCAGACTGGTCCTACTTTTCCAATATTCTTTCAAAGCTTTGTCTGTTGTCAGTTGCCTAGACCTTATGTATGCTCTTAGCTAGTCTCACAATTTCACCTGATATCCATGGTTCCTTAACCTTGCCATTTCTATCCCTTATTTTCACAGGGACATGTCTGTCCTGCACTCTAATCAACCTCTCTTTATAAGCCTCCCACATATCAAATGTGGATTTACCCTCAAACAGATGCTCCCAATCCACATTCCCCAGCTCCTGCCAAAATTTGCTATAGTTGGCCTTTCCTCAATTTAGCTCTCTTCCTTTAGGGCCACTCTCATCTTTGTCCATTAATATTCTAAAACTTACAGAATTATGATCACTATTCCCAAAGAAATTCCCTACTGAAACTTCAGTCACTTGGCCGGGCTCATTCCCCAACATCAAGTACAGTCTGACCCCTTACTGAATTGGACTATTTACATACTGCTCTATAAAACCCTCCTGGATGCTCCTTCCAAATTCTGCTCCATCTAAACCACCAACACTAAGTAAATCCTAGTCAATGTTTGGAAAATTAAAACCTGCCATCACCACCACACTTTTGCTCCTACATCTTTCCATAACATGTCGATATATTTGCACCTCTATCTCACGTTCTCTTTTGGGAGGCCTGTAGTATAGACCTAACATTGTTACCGCACCTTTCCTATTTCTGAGCTCTGCCCATATTGCCTCACTGCTCAAGTCCTCCATAATGTCCTCCTTCAGCACAGCTGTGATAACTTTTCTGTCCAGGAATGCAACTCCTCCACCCCTTCTGCCTTCCTCTCTATCCCACCTCAAGCATCAGTATCCTGGGATACTTAGTTGCCAATCATGCCCTTCCCTCATCCAAGTATCAGTAATAACAATAACATCATACTCCCAGGTACTAATCCAAGCCCTAAGTTCATCTGCCTTACCAACTACACTTCTCCCATTAAAACAAATGCACCTCAGATCACCTATCCATTTGCGTTCATCATCTGCTCCCGACCTACTCTTCCCTTTAATCATGCTGATTTCATTACCTCCTTCCTTACAGGCTTTAGTTACTATCTTCTTACTGTCCACTAACTTCCTCATTTGGGTCCCATTCCCCCTGTCACATTCGTTTAAACCCTTCACTACAGTGTTAGCAAAAGCACTCCCTCGGATATTGATTCCAGTTCAGCTCAAGCGTAGACTGCCCAATTTGTAATAGTCCCACCTCCCCCAGAGCTGGTCTGAATTTCCCAAAAATCTGAACTGCTCCCTCTTGCACCATCTCTCAAACCACACATTCATCCTGCCTATCCTTTCATTTCTATTCTGACTAGCGTGTGGTACTGGTCACAATCCTGAGATTTCTACCTCTGAGGTCCTACTTTTTAACTTGGCTTCTAACTCCCTAAATTCTGCTTGTAGGATCTCATCCCGTTTTTTACCTATATCATTGGCGCCTACATGCACCATGACAATTGGCTGTTCACCCTACCCCTTGAGAATGTTCTGCAGTCAATCCGAGACATCCCTGACCTATGCACCTGAGAGGCAGCATACCATTCAGGAGTCATGTTTTTGTCCACAGAAGCACCTATCTACTTCCCTTACAATTGAATCCCCTGTGTCTATAGCCCTTCCACTCTTTTTCCCAGCCTTCTGTACAGCAGAGCCAGACACGGTGCCATGAAGCTGGCTATTGCTGCCTTCCCCTGGTGAGCCATATAGTATCCCATATAGTATCCCTAACAGCATACCTGTTTTGGATGGAGATGAATGCAGGGGATACCTGCACTATCTTCCTGCTCATTCTCTGCCTTTTGGTCACCCATTCTCTTTCTCCCTCAGCAATCCCAATCTGCAGTGCGTCCAACTCGCTCAATATCTACGACATCCTCAGCATCGCAGATGCTCCAAACTGAGTTCATCTGCAATTCCAGCACCATCATGAGGCTTAACAAGAGATGCAGCTGGACACACTTCTGCACATGAAGGAGTCAGGAACATCAGCTGTGTTCCTGAGCTCCCACAATGAGCAAGGGAGCATAACACAGGTCTGCAAACCCCTGCCAGTTTTGCTCTTAAGTTTAACTTAGGCTAACCATAATATCAAATAGTAGATAAATGAAATTAAAAATTACCAATGACACTACCAGCAAATGATGAAAAAGAAAAAGAAAAACCTTATCAACACAACCATAGGGTCTTTTTTTTTCAGTTAGAGGAGGCAGGCAGGTGGGAAACATTACACATGTAGTGTCTTGGGTTTATCCACTTCCCAAATATATCAGTTCACTCACCTTCCCAGTGTGCAATTTGACTGCTCTCACTCAGCTCCTCATTCTCATCGCTCCTGCTAATGCTGCAAAATGGCGGCCAGTGATTCCATGAGGTAATTATTTAATTGGGAAATTTACCAGCCTGGCAGCCCCTGGTCCTCACTGTCACCACTCCCACTGCTGCTGCTTATTACGAAATACAGGATTCTCCATTGCCTTGAAGAGACCATTCAGGATTTAGCCTTTTCCACCATTTGAAAAACCTACAGTTCAGTAGGTTTAAATTTGTGATTGGATTCAGTCACAGTGAAAACTATGTAGGCCCAGATTCTCCAATGTGTTCAGTGCTGGGTGAGTCTGTAACAGGCAAACTAGCTTGCTCATGAACAGCTGCTCTTTCTGAAAGACAAAGTTATCAGTTTGTCTGGCTTAAAGGGGCCACGGTCATTTTTAATTACACTCATTAAATATGCTCTATAAACTGCAAAGCCTTTCCGTCAGATATAAATGAATAAGTAAAGCTTTCAAACACCATTGTTTGAAGTCAGTGCAGCTTCTTTAATATCAGTTAAACAAGAACCAACAAATGTGAATTAGATTTAGGTTTCCTAATGCTAATATCTATTAACCATATCTTTATAATAAAACACATGTAATTACAACTAACATCTGCTCCTTAGTGTTCTTGGGATTGGTTTGTGTGAATTGCCTGCAACAGTTTACATCATTGATAAGAGTATATAATGTTATTTGTACAGCTGTAACATGTACCTAAATGCCTATCATTTGTTGACAATGGAATGAAAACTCTGGGCCCAAAGGGATGAATATTTGTTTCTGCCTATGTGACTCGAGCCACAGAGGTAGGGTGACATTATTAAACCTCATCCTCACCCCATCGAGAGTGTTCATTTGGACTGTTTCCCAATATGGAATCAGAAACAGTCAGAATTAATAATAAAGGTTGATACTCAAAACTTTATTTAGCCAAGTCCAAGTTATATTATGGTTTTTAGAGGGCTGTTTGTCATGAGACCTGGTGAGTCTTCTCTTTCTATCTGACCAGACTCATCTACCCCACCCCACCCCAAAAGTCACTCTCACATCCAATTTCAATTCCATCTTGCCACACACATTTCCAGAATATTTTTTCCACTAAGTGGGCTTTTCTCATTCACTCATGAGATGTGGGTGTTATTGGCTGATCCAACATTTATTGCCCGTCCCTAGCTGACCTGTGGATGCTTGTGGTGAGCTGCCTTCCTGAACGGCTGTAGCAAACATGTGGTAGGTAAGCTCACAATGCCATTATGGTGGAAATTCCAGGACATTTGATCCAGCAACAGACTGCCAGAGACTAGTCAGCCCCAGGCAAGAGAGGAATCTGTGGTGTCGGCAGTCAGGGAGGAACAGGAGCAGCAGATAAGCATGTGGAGCACAATGGCCCTTAATGCCCCATTGCAGCGAATCATCCAACTGCCTGACTGCTATCATGGACAAGTTGGCAGCTGTCACACAGAACCAGGCCCAATACCAATAGAGATTGCTGGAGATGGGCACATGTTGGTCATCAGGATGGAAGACCTGGTGACAGAATTGGGTCAGGGTCTTTAAAGCTTTGACTGCAGTGCAGGTGCCTCCTCCTTACAAGGAGACGGGACCTTGTAAGGAGACACCATTCCAGAGGTGGAACCAAGCCACTGGACACTTTCCACTCGGGATCACTGCAAAGGTGGCTAGGCCCTCCACTTCAACCCTGCCTGCCTCCAATCGATCATTGGAAGTTCAAGCTGAGGAGGTTTAACTTTTCTCTAAAAGGACAACCCTCAGCTCATCTGGTCTGACTACACAGAAGCACCCTGGAGCTGCTCCACCAAACACTTAGGGTCAATGAGCTTAAATTGAGCGAGCTCCCTCTGCTCCTTCTACGGAACAATAAGATAAATAGGAGAGAGAGGGAAAGAAGGTGAGCTGACCATGCATGGTCTGGTCATACACTGCCACTCCTTGAAGCCATGGTGCTCCTAACCATTGACAACTTTCCCTCCCATTTTACATACTTCTCAGCCATGCTTCTCTGTATGTCCTCCTTTTTTCAAATCTTGCTGCCCATGTTCTGCAAACTTATCTAGAGTGTGAAGAGAGTAACACTCCGATTCTTGATCCCATGACAACGGCTGTACTTACATCCCCACTTTGGTGGACTGGCCCAGGGACCAAGGTGACTGGACAACCCTCGGCAAGCTGTACTCAAACCCATGTCTGGTGGATAGACATCTCCCAGACTACATTAACAAGAACCACTGGAAGCACTATGAAAGCAAAGGACTGACTGAGACACATTCTCTGCACTGCAGAGGCACTGACTCCATGTGCAATATAACTCCAACCAATCCCTGGTCTGATATTGGAGGCTGCTCTGACTTACAATGTCTGAATTGCTTGTCTGACAGCTGTCTCCATAGACTTCATTAAGGACTATTCCCTGAGGCATCCAGTGCATGGCTGCCTGCTTAATTCACAAGCTGTGTGTTTACTGCCTATGTTGCTGGCACACCATGCTGCCAGGAGAGGCACAGCATGATGCCACACAGCCGATGCTGTAAACCAAAAACAAAAATAGAGTTACTCAGCAGGTCTGGCAGTATCTGTGGAGTGAAATCAGAATTAACATTTCGGGTCAAGTGACCCTTCCTCAGAATTGATGGTACCCAGCGAGATTTGAAACGTTAACTCTGATTCCTCTCCACAGATGCTGTCACACCTGCTGAGCTGTTCCAGCAATCTCTATTTTTGCTTAGGGCAGTTGCCTGCTGTGTGACTTTGTTAACGGACGTGACAAAGCAAGGCAGTGATGCCTTACAGTTAGGTGCTAGGTGAGAGAACGTTAAGAGAATAACTATGCAGTCTTAAGCTGCAGTGTGGTCCAGTCTGTGAGATGGTTGCCTGTGCTTCAATACAAAGTATCCCCACTGCAGCCTTTCAATGCTATTTGCTGTGTGCAATGAACGTCTGTGTCTCCAGAGCACCCCACCAGTGTATTGATGAGGTGCCAGGATGGTCGAGATGATAAATGCTGCATGCCGATGTCTGTGAAGAAGGGTCTGCGCGGCTAATGCCTGGGAATCATCCCTGGGCTGCAGTTTGCTCACAGGCAACATGGAGATCATTTGGAGCAAGTGATGGGGGAATGCCATGGCCTGGTGGTATTATTGCAAGACTATCAATCTAGAAACTCAAATAATGTTCTGGGTATGCAGATTTGTATTCTACCATGGAATAGTGGAATTTAAAATCAATTTTAAAAAGCTAAAATTAAGAAATTACTGATGACTGTGAAACCATTGCTGATTGTTGGGAGAAACCATCTAGTTCAAAAAGTCCTCTAGGGAAGGAAATCTGCCATTCTCCCCTGGTCAGGCTTTCGTATGAGTCCGACCCACAGCAATGACTCTCAACTACCCTCAGGGCAATGAGAGATGGGCAAGGAATGCTGGCACAACCCTCTTCCCGTGAATGAATATTAGAAAAAGCAGCAAAATGCAGGCTCTGATTTCTTTGCTGAGTTTTCCTGACATTGAATTTATTTGGTTATGAAAATGGGAGGTTGAATGTTCAAAAAGAGAGTGGGCTGTTAGCAAGGTTAAAAATCACACAACACCAGGTTATAGTCCAACAGGTTTAATTGGAAGCACTATTTTTCGGAACGACGCTCCTTCATCAGGTATGACAACCACCTGATGAAGAAGCAGCGCTCCAAAAGCTAGTGCTTCCAACTAAACCTGTTGGACTATAATCTGGTGTTGTATGATTTTTAACTTTGTACACCCCAGTCCAACACTGGCATCTCGAAATCACATTAGCAAGGTGTTTAACAACTAATGACTGTCAATTGACAACTCACTGTTGCCTGATGAGAATCTTGCCCTGCTGCATGTAAAAGGCAGAGAAGATGGCGTGGATTATTCCCAACATTGAGCTAGGCCTCACCTCACTTGTCACCTGATTCTGCCACACATCTCGCATTACCCTGCTTCAGTCAGACACCTATAAGATTCTGACCAGAATCTTCCTCAGTACAGTTCCATTCTTGTTCCCGTGCCATCAGTCTTCAATGACCTATTACTTCAGTGATGGAGGGGGAGAGACAATCCATGTGCTGCTAGCACTCAAATAAACTTTGGCCTCGAAGGAAAACAAAAAAAAAACATAAATTGTTGTAAACACTCAGGAGGTCTGCAGCATCTGTGGAGAGAAAGCAGAATTAACATTTCGGATCCAATGACCCTTCTTTAGAACAAGAAACTTTCACACTGTCATCACTTTCTTTTATTAAGAACACTTACTATCTTAACCAATTCTATTTAATTCATGAATCTGATTAATCATACCTCATAATGTTTTGCACAACTGAAGATTCCATTATTCTAACTTACAAACTCAGAATGTTATTGAACACACTGCATCATGGAGGTGTGCCCAATGACTCCTCATGATGTCTACCCTCAGCAAATGCCGTGCCTCATGTAACAGCAGCCGCTATTTGCAACACAACTTTCAAATTTGCCTTGTGTTTTTCTCAAAGTTCTCCAAACAGACACGATTGCTTTTCTGTACCAATTCTGCAACAGGAGGCCACGCAAAATGTGCATTGAGTATATGCCAACCTCAGTGGTCTAAAATATTTAACAGGATGTTCTGTACTTTATGCTTAGTGGTACTGGGCATAGTGGTAGTGGACAGGAAGCCGCTTGATTGTGTTGTTAGGATATAAATAACCTTGAGAAGAATTTGTTTGGTTCTCTCTGCAGCACAGTTATGTTTGACCTCAATAAGATATGTGGTGTTCTGGTTAGGCAATGTTTTTTTGAGTTCTCTAGAAACAATGACCGTTTTCTTGAATTCTTCAAGAATTTATATATTATTGTTATATCTCAAAAAGAAGCTTGCATTTTAATAGCAGTCACAAAAAGCCGCCAGTAAAGAAATAACAGACTAAAGAATGTTAGGCTCAGGAATTTGTCTACAGGAATAGATCAACTTGAGGGGTTTTAAGAGCTGCCTTCACCAAATCAGAGCAGGAGGTGGAGAGTTAGAGGACCTCATGAAAGGATGACAAAAGCACAAAGGCTTAAAGTGATGAAGGAAAGCTGGAAAGGATGAGCAGTTGATTGATGCATTGGGTGTGTTGAATACATTTAGAGCAAATCGAGGAGTGGGGGGGGGCTCTTGTGGTGCAGCAGTAGTGTCCCTATGTCTGAGCCAGGAGGCCTGTACAAATTCTTGAAGTATTCAAGAAAATGGTCATTGTTTCTAGAGAACTCAAGAAAACATTGCCTAACCAGAACACCACATATCTTATTGAGGTCATTTGTTCCAGTGATGTATAATAGCATCTCTGAACAGTTTGATGAAAAAATCTCTCTAAATAGGGGATTTGTTTGATGCAATGGTGGTGTCTCTTCCACTGTTTGTCCCATCTGCTCCAGAGGTATATATTGCTGATCAAATTAGTTAGAAAATAACAGATACAGAAACCTGTGTGCACTCTTGTGATGCACTAGTGGTGTCCCTACCTCTGGACCATGCAGCCTAGGTTCAAGTCCCACTTGCTCTAGAGGTGTTATAACATCATTAGGAAAAGTCTGGATAGAGGAATGCATTGATGAAATAGGGGGCAGGGGTTGGTGTGAAATGCTGAGTTCCACAACACGGCCCATGAGGCTGAGTATCTCAAATTCAGTGTAAACCAGTGAGGCACAATCAGAAAAGGGCTCAGACAAATAGAGAATTTTGCGTGGATAAAGACACGAGAAGAAGGTGTTTGGTATGCTTTCCTTTATTGGTCAGAGTATTAAGTACAGGAGTCGGGAGGTCATGTTGTGGATGTACAGGACATTGGTTAGACCACTGTTGGAATATTGTGTGTAATTCTGATCTCCTTCCTATCAGAAAGATGTTGTGAAACTTGAAAGGGTTCAGAAAAGATTTACAAGGATGTTGCCAGGGTTGGAGGATCTGAGCTACAGCGAGAGGCTGAACAAGCTAGGGCTGTTTTCCCTGGAGCATCGGAGGCTGAGGGGTGACCTTATAGAGATTTACAAAATTATGAGGGGCATAGATAGGGTAAATAGGCAAAGTCTTTTTCCTGGGGTCGGGGAGTCCAGAAGTAGAGGGCATAGGTTTAGGGTTAGAGGGGAAAGATGTAAAAGCACTGAAAATGTGTTGCTGGAAAAGCGCAGCAGGTCAGGCAGCATCCAAGGAGCAGGAGATTCAACGTTTCGGGCATAAGCCCTTCTTCAGGAATGACTGAGGAAGGAATGAGATTTTCTCATTCCTGAAGAAGGGTTATACCCGAAACGTCGAATCTCCTGCTCCTTGGATGCTGCCTGACCTGCTGCGCTTTTCCAGCAACACATTTTCAGCTCTGATCTCCAGCATCTGCAGACCTCACTTTCTCCTCAAAGATGTAAAAGTGACCTAAGGGGCAACTTTTTCACGCAGAGGGTGGTACGGGTATGGAATGAGCTGCCAGAGAAAGTGGTGGAGGCTGGTACAATTGCAACATTTAAAAGGCATTTGGATGGGTATATGAATAGGAAGGGTTTGGAGGGATATGGGCCGGGTGCTGGCAGGTGGGACTGGATTGTGTTGGGATATCTGATCGGCATGGATGGGTTGGACCGAAGGGTCTGTTTCCATGTTGTACATCTCTATGACTCTAAGTGGTATCTAATTAGATCAAAAAGGACTGCGATGGGGGTTAATGAACTTGATATTATCAACATTAAGGGATGACTAGAATTTCACCTGTGGTGGGACAGAGGGAGGGCAGCAGCAAACAACTCTAAAAGGAAGCATGTTTCAGAAAGGAATGAATGTGTGGATGGAATTTCAGATTGAGATTCAATTGTGTACACTCTGGACCTCTCTTGAAGAGCTAGCTAGAAAAATTCATGTACGCAACTCCAGTGACACAGAAGCTTTGGTGAAAGCTGAAAAAAGGACTTTTTCAGCTAACATGTGGTACTCTTGTGAAGAGCCCTAACACAGACGGAGAATGACGGCTATTTTAAGAAACATAGCTGTGTGTTTGTGATGAGTTGACTATTGTGAGATTGCACAGCTCAATCATCATCTCCTTAAGCCATAATAGGCTGCATTGATTGCTTTGCAATGTTTTTGTGTGTCACACAGCAGGCTTTTTAGTTTCCGTTCCATCAACACCAGCTTTCTGCATCTATGGATTAAACACAAACATGAGCAGTTCTGTTGTGGTAAGCTGTACAAGATTTGTTACATTCCGCTTTTTTAAACTCCAGCAGGTCACACTTCCAATAGGAGCAGATCAATAAATTCAGCATGGGCAGATGGAATGCTTTGTTAAGTAAGATGCCGGCCACTAAAAATGAGTTTGAACTCAGAATTTAAACACAAGAGAAACTGAACTGATCAGCAGCGTGTGTGACTACCACGTTTATTTTTATTGCAAAGTAGCTTATTGTCATGGGCATTAGCTAAAGGCAATGTGGAAAAGCCGTTCCCAAATATCACTGCTTTCTCTTGGTCATTAAAAATCTATCTTAGCATCTATGTCTCTCTGTTGTTGTTGTTCATGCTTATCTGCAGGAGGATTTGGATAGCTTGGGCTAACAAGTGAAAGGTAATATTTGATTATACAGCATTCCTACTAATGATAATCTCTACCAGTAGAAAGTACAATCATCTCATACTGAACTCAAACACAATTCATCTCAAAGCCCCTTACCAGCAATACCTTGGAGTTCACAACTGATTGTGTGTAAGTGGAGGATCTGTGCCTGTACCACAATAGCACAAGTAGCCTTACTGTTCTTTAATACATTGCTTGCTATAATAAGATCACCGGTGTGAACATACTTCAGCCATACAGAAGGCTGAGTCCATACCTATGTGGATTAACAGCTATAACCTTTAATAACTATATATACAAAGGCTAACCTACAGGCTCAGGTCCTGGTCTTATAGAATCAGACCTTCAAGCCTGCTCTCCATTTAATAAAATCATGGATGATCATCATCACTTATCGGCTTCATTATAGTTGCAAAGTTTGAATTTGCAATGATTATGAGGCTGGAAATAAGAGAACAGTGATTAACATTTGAAGTCATTGAACGCAGTATTGAGTCTGAAAGGATGTAAAGTAGCAAATAAAACAATAAGATGTGTTTCTCAAATTTTTGGTTTAATTCATTTCAAAAATATGGGAAACCAGAAATGGGGATGTCAAAGTGGGGTTAGGAGAATAGGTAATGTGCCAAATGACCAGAAGCTTGGGGTCATGCTTACAAATTGAATAAACATGTTCTGCACAGCAATTACTCAAATTATATTGGCCTGTCTAATGTAGAAGACAACACATTGTGAGCAATGGTTACAGTACAGTCAACTGAAAGAAGTACAGCACCACATCAGATGAATGGAGTTCCTGGAGCTCTGAAGAGGGTGAAATGAGGAGGAGGGAAAAGGTGAGGGACAACGGCTCCTGTGCTTGCATGGGAGAGATTCTTGAGAAGAGGAGGGGACCATTGATGTAATAAACAATGAACCACGTGTCACAGAGTGAAAAGATCATCTGAGTGCTAAAAGGGGAGGGCAGCAGAAAATACATTTGGTAATGTTCGTGTTTGAAGGGGTTGAAAGGCAGGATGACCCACTGAATACTGGTTGGAGGAGGGGAAATAAAGACAGTGGGAAGGGAAGAGAAGAGAAAAACTGATGGTAGAATGATCAATCACAATGGAAGAGAGCCATTCCAAGGAAAAAGAAAAACAGTATATTATTTGCAAAACTTTCCACCACCTGGGATTCCACTTGACCCATGTTTAGATCTGCTGTAGACTAATTGATAAATATTGATAACCTTCATTAGTTATTGCTTCATTGTTACTATATTACATGACCACCAGGATGTTTAAGGGCCAGAAAAATGGACTTTTATCTTTTCTTTTCAAGTGTTCCTTCTGTAAGTCTTCAAAAGAGGGCAACTTATTTGGTAGTGATAACAGGCTGTTGACTGAAGAATCACTCGGTCTGATTTCTAATTTGTGATGATAAAGTACAAAATAAAATATGACTTTTAAATGCTTTCATGTAAATAAATTATTTCCTAATAATTTACTGTTACTTCACTTCAATAGACAATTAAATAAATCCACAAACAGTGGGTTTTGTGTGAAAGACATTTTTTGAATATTTCCACCACACTGCATGTTGAAAACTATCAGGAAACCAATGAAACACATTTCCGTCTCCTCTTCACCTAACGTAGTTGATCACTGTCACCAGATCTTGCATTTCTGGAGCTTCTGAAGTGAAATAAACAGCACATGAAAAAGAGGGCAATCATTCTTGATATAGGTTAATGCATTCATTAAGTGTATTTAAATAAGAGTTTGTGAATACAGAAAAACACTTGAACAAATTTAGGAGAACGTGGAATGGCGAATATGTTACTGCAGCTGATCATTCTCTCTCTGGCGACTGGTTTGGAAGGTTAGTAAGTTCTGTATTCCAATCTCTGTCACACAGTTCAAATTTAAATCGATCACAAATATTAGTTGATGCTGAATAAAAACTAAGATTACTGCTGGATCATGTAAAACAATACAAATATAATAGTTATATCATTGACATTTCCACATATGTTCTAAAGATGTTCACATTTATATAGAATGACTGAATGGAAATTTTGAACAATAAATTGCATAATTATCTGACATTTATAAGTTAAAGACTTTGCTGGAAATGTCCTGTGAATTGAAGTTGAGAGGGAGGTTCTGACACTAAAATCCACAGTGTCTAAAAGTAATGTGATTTGTCGCTGTACGGAATCCTTAAGAGTACAAATGGATATCAGTTTATAACATAGCTCTAACATCATGTTATAATAATTACTTAGTTAGTCAACTTAGATCATATACAATAAAAATTACAAGCTACTAATTAAACTCAACTTTGTAGGAGCAGGCTGGTTGATTACAGCCTGTACTCTGACTATAATGAACAAATATGACAATATTCTTCTTGGATTTGTAACGTAAAAACAAACTGTCTACTCTTAGGTGTGATTCTGCAATTAGGTAGCACTTACTGAGTACACTGGTAACTGCAAGAAAAATCAATCTAAGATTATCAATAGAGATTTTAACATGCCTTGTTTACACTCATTCGAATTGTCATCCATTCATACACAGTCTGCTCTTCTTTGCAAACATAGGAACTCTATAAGTCATACACTGTGAAATTCACTTCAAAATTTAGGCCACAATATTAACTTAGAAGCATATTGCAAGTTGGGGTGATGTGTCTTATAAAAACAGAAATGTAAAAAGATTAATAATCTAAAGCAAAGAACTGCAGGTGCTGGAGATTGGAAATAAAACAGAAATTACCGGAGAAACTAAGCAGGTCTGGCAGCATTTGTGGAGAGAAAGTAGAGTAAAAATTTCAAGTCTGGCAATTCAATGGATTTAAAACTTTAACTATATCTATTTTCCACTGATGCTGCCAGATCTGCTGACCTCCAGCAATGTCTGCTTTTGAATATAGAAAGATGTATGGAGAGAAGTAGGCTATTCCATGCGTGCTGTAAAAGAGCTTCCAGCCTAACCAACATTCAGTTCCTTGTCCATAGGTCTATAGGCTATGACACTTCAAGGCTCAATATCTGTTTTTTTCTTTCTCCTGAATTTTTATGCCTTTACAATCTCGTCAGGCAGTGAATTCCTGACTCCCTTCACTGAGTGGCTGAAAAAACAAAAACGCTTCAGTTTCTTTCTATTGCTTCTATCAAGCTATGGCCCCTGGTTGTTGATAGCTTCTGCTAATGGAAATCGGCTATTTCTAACAATTCTACATAGATCCCTCATAATGCTATACAAATAAGTTATATCCCCATTCAGCTTCCTCATTTTAAAGAAAGAAATGATATCACATGTAAAATCCATATACAGGCTTGATACATTTAATGATGACTGCAGATCGTCAAATATTTTGCAGGCTGAGTTAGATATATTCTTGATTGGCAATGAAGTAAAAGGATATAGGAGGTAGCAGAAAACTAGATTTAAAGCTACATTCATCAGGCATGACATTATGAAATAGTGGAGAGAGTTCGATGGGCCAAATTTCATTTTGTTTTACATGCATGAGACATGTGCCCATTCATGGTTGCACATGAAAGTGGTGGTGGAAAGTTGTCTTCATGAAACATTGCTATCTTGCGATGTATGTTTGCCCTCGGTTTTCTATTTTTGCCCTTCTACACAGTAAATGTTGGGTGTTTGGAATGTGCCGTGGAAGGGACCACAGTGATTGTGCACTTACAGATTATATGCAAAGCTGTCATTGTGCATTAGTAGTGAAGGAAATGACTGCTGAACTATGGATGAGGTGCCAATCAGTGTCTTGGTTGGCAGTGAGTTTCTTGAGTCTTACTGAAGATATACCCATCCAAGCAACTGAAGAGTATTGCATCAAACTCCTGATTTGCGTCCTGTAGATTATAGACACTGTAGGGGCCGGGGGTGAGTTATTTGTCACTGAATTTCTAGTCTCTAATCTGCTGTTGATATAGTACTTATAGGGCTGTTCTAGCTCAGTTTCTAGTCAATGATAATCCTCAGGTCATTGATAGTGGGTGAATTCAATTGTATCAATGTCAAATGGAGAGGTTCAGAACTTTTCTTCACAGAGGTGGTCATTTCACTGCACTTATGCAATGTAAATAGTATTTGCCACTTATAAGATCAAGCCTGAATGTTGCCCAGGTCTTGTTATGGACGTATGCAGTTCTAATGTCTGAGGAGTCATGAATAGTACTAAACATTGTGCAACCATTAGTGACTCCACATTTCTACTCCTATGAAGGAAAGATGGTCATTCGTGAAACACACAAAGATGATTAGGCCTACGGTTTTACCCTGAGGAGCTCTTGAAATATTGATACTGTGATGATTGATGCCCAAGCACAAAGCCATAAATTCCATTTTCTGTGTCTGAAGCTGTCAGCTGTAGAGTTTGTTAGCTGAATAGTATATCAATGTGACATTCAATGAAATGATGTTCCATTGTTGGTGACATTTGGTACTGCCCAAAAATAAGGCAGAATGTCTGGGGAATATTTCGGCAGGTCACTCAAGATAGTTCAAGTGTCAGTGAGCTGTAGTTCAAGGTCAGTCCATTTTTAGATTTAGCTGTCAGCTAAATCTAAACAGTGGGCTGAAAATGGCTTCACAAGGATCTAATGATTGTAATGATGTCAGTCAGGTGGACCTCATAGAATATAAGTTATCTGATTGGGGCTGTTAACCTGGTCTAATCAGGGAGTCCTGGCTGACAGATAAAAACAAGAGTGTCAGGGTTTCTGCACACTTCAGGAGCCAACTCAGTGCTAGCTGGGTCAGTGTCATGTACTACGCATGTGCAAATATAGGCTGACTTGGAGATATTTCAAGGGGCAAAATAGAGTTGAAGAAACCCAGGTCACTGCTGCCACGATCAGCAGACTTTTAACTTAGAATCAGACCATTGTAAGTTTGAATCTGGTTGCCTGGCAATTACTTGAAGGCCAAAGAAGTAGCAATAATACTTCCAGACTAAATATGAGGGTTCTTCAGAGAGCATGAAGCTAGACCTACAAATATGAAGATTTGAGATCTCTTGTGAAGATGATGAAGTTCTAGTGAGATTTGGTGATCCATAGTGTCACAAACTACGTGGTGGGTTGCTGAGAATTCAGTGAGAACTATCTTGCCCCCGTTAATTATTTGATAAGTTCAGTGAGATATTCAATTCACAGTTTATCTGGTGACCAATGTTTACCTCATGTTAATTCTCCATTGTAAGTTACATGTAAACAACAAATAGTTTTACTTTTCTAAATGTACAGTAGCATTTATTTTATTTATATAAAATGGTGAAATCTGGTGTCTTTATTGGCTTAAATACAGGTATCATTGCTCCCGAACTAAATCATAATCAATTTTGATGACTGACACCCAGTCTGGGTTCCAACAGCATCAGTCAGTAGGGCCTAGGTCTAAACATGAATAAAACAGCTGAATTCCAAAGGTGAGGTGAGTAACTGCCCTTGACATCAAGGCCACATTTGATAGAGTGTGGCATCAAGAAGATCTAGCAAACCTAGAGTCATTGGGATTCAGTGGACTAATCTCCATTAGTTAGAGTTGTATCTGGCACACAGGAGGTGGCTGAGGGTTGTTAGGTTCAAAATTGGCAAGTAACATTCACACCACACAAATACTAGGTAATGATCATGTTCAACAAAACTGAATCTATCCATCATCCCTTGACATTCAATGGAATTACCATCACTAAAACACTCATTATTCACATCCTGGGGGTTACAATTGACCAGAAACTGAATTGGACTGGGCTAGCCATAAATACAGTGACTAAAATAAGAGGTCAAAGACGAGGAAGCCTGCAGTGTGTAACTCATTTTCTGACTCTCCAGAATCTGTCCACCATCAACAAGTCAGAGTGAGTTCAGCTCCAACATCACTCAAGAAGCTTGACACCATCGAAGACAAAGCAGCCCACTTGATTGGCACCTCATCCACAATAGCCACTACTTCACCACTGACACTCATATAACAATATGCACCATCTACAGGATGCACTGCAGGAATTCACGAGCACCTTACAAACCACAATCACTTCCAATCAGAGGGACAATGGCAGCAGATACAAGGGACCACCATCACCTGTAAGATCCGCTCACTAACCTGATTTGGAAATGTATTTCTCCTTCAATGTTTCTGGTTCAAAATCCTGGATCTCCCTCCTGAGCGGTCTCCCTGCGGTTCAAGAAGGCAACTCACCACCACCTTCCCAAGGACAACAAGGAATGCGCAATAAATGCTGGCGCAGCCAGAAACACCTGTATTTCATGTATGAGCTTTCTAAATATTGGTGATCTCACCTGGGAATGTAGCATACATTTGGTGGTCTTGTCCACTATATTAACTGAGATTACTTACAGTGTGGAAACAGGCCCTTCGGCCCAACAAATCCTCACCAACCCGCAACCCACCCAGACCCATTCTCCTACAATTACGCCTTCACCTAACACTACGGGCAATTTAGCACGGTCAATTCACCTAACCTGCACATTTTTGGACTGTGGGAGGAAACCGGAGAAAACCATGCAGACACGGGGAGAATGTATGCAAACTCCACACAGTCGCTTGAGGTGGGAATTGAACCCGGGTCTGCTGGTGCTGTAAGGCAGCAGTGCTAACCACTGTGCCCCCATGCCACCCATATTGATATCAATGTAATGCTTCCTTTCTAGTCATAACATCCATCTTCCTTTGTGCTAAGTGTATCTCCAGTCACTGGTTCCAATGATTCCAATTTTGATTGGGCTTTTTAATGCCATACTCAGTTAAAGCATCCCTGTATCAAGGGCAGCCACCCTGCCCTCACCTCCAGAGTTCAATTCTTTCGTCCATGTTTAGACCAAGGTTGTAATAGGGTTAGAGGCCAAATGATCTTGATGGAATGCAAAGAGTGCAGTAGTCAGCAGGCTATTGTGAAGCAATTGCCACTAGATAGCACTGTCCATTTGGTTTCTGAACTAAATATGTTGGTTGAAACTGAAACCAACATGGTCATTCTAAAAGATGAGAGACTTAACAAAAAAATCCAGGTCTTTTTCAATATATCATTCAGTGGCATCATACTATAAACTTTTGCTATAAATTCTGTGCCTTACAATCTTATACATCACAATCACCTGATGGAGCAGCGCTCTGAAAGCTAGTGCTTCCAAATAAACCTGTTGGACTATAACCTGGTACTGTGTGATTTTTAACATGATACTTTCCAACACTTCTTTTCACAGGGCAAGAATGTCCAGCAAGGCTAAACATTATAATTTTCTTAAATAGGAGAACAGATACCTTAACATTGATCTTATAATGCCACATTGGTTAGCACCAGTGTATACCATAAAAAAATGTTGACAATAAAATGCAGCCACCCCCACAGTGAAAATGTCATGGGAAAGAGGAATCCACAGCAGGCATTTGCACATGTTGCCCACTGCTCTCCTCCTGTTAGCACCTGACATTTATTTCTTTATTCTTTTATTCTTCTGTTTTATTCCTGTGATTTTGTATTTTTCTAATTTATTCATAAGAATCTGTATTTAAGAATCTGCACTAGGCTAAATAGGTTGGGGATATTTTTCCTGGACCATTGGATACTGAGGGGTGACCTTATAGAGGTTTAGAAAACCATAAGGGCATGGATGAGGTGAATAACCAAGGTCTTTTCCCTGCAGTGAGGGAGTCCAGAACTTGAGGGCATCGGTTTAATGTGAGAAGGGAAAGATTTAAGAAGGACCTGAAGGGCAACTTTTTCAGACAGAGGCAGGTGCCTGTGTGGAATGAGCTGCCAAAAGAAGTGGTGGAGGCTGGTAAAATTACAACATTTAAAAGGCATTTTAAAGATAGATGAATAGGAAGGGCTTAGAGGGATAGGGGCCAAATGCTGGCAAATAGGACTAGATTAATATATCTGGTCGACCTGGATGCTTTGGACAGGTCATTTTCCATGTTGCACAGCTCTATGACTCGGTGAGAAGAGAGACTGAACAATTTTGGCATATGAATTTACAAGAAAAAGAGGAGATTTAATTGACATATGAAAGATGCTAAAGATGTATCACAAAGTAGATGTAGCAAGAACTTTAAACTGAGAGCTCACAGTTTTAGGCTAAAGGGTAGCTGATTTAACACAGAAATGAAGACAAAGTACTTCTCTCAATGGGTCGTGAATCTGTGGATTCCAGTTTGCGGTGGATGTTGGGACATTGAGTAAATTTAAGCAGGAGATTGACAGATATGTAATTAGCAATGGGTTGAAGGGTTGTGGAGAGTGTTCAGGAAAGTAAAAACGAAAATGAGATCAGCTGTGATCATATTAGATGGAGCAGAGGCTCAAACTCTTGAATTGCTTGTTCCTGCTCCAAGTTCTTCCAATTCTTGAGTTTCAATTAAAGAGCTGAGAATCTTTAAAATAAACTTTGCACCTGGCTGGAGTTATACTGCATTTCAGGTAAACTTCAAAAGAACTATAATTACTGACTGCATCTGATTCATTTCTTCTTTTAATTTGTTGGGGAATTAGATTTTTGATCCAAACCAAAATTTTCACTTTAAGTAACACCCTCATACCACTTCTCTTTTGGCATAATAGTGATAATGTAACTGTGTGAATTGGTTTAGCTCAGCTGACAGAGCAGCGTGATTCCAACAGTGTGGGTTCAGTTCCCATCAACTCATGGTTTGAGTTTACCATGAAGGACTGTCCTACTCAACCTCTTCCCTTGCCTGAGTTCTGGTGGTACTCAGGTTGAATCACCACATGTTGCTTCACTATGGTGACACAACAAAACTGTGTGTCAACACTGAAACAGGAGTAGGCCATTCAATCTTTCAAAATTTTATGTCATTATACTCAATCATAGCTGAACCTCAATCTACTTCACTTATTTGCATTTTCTCCTCATAATTTGATATCTTTATCTAACCAAAGTCTATAAGTAGGGATTGACAATACCTCAATCCATCATCAGTGTTCACATTTGCAACATCATAATTTATTAATTAACATCAAAGCAATTTACTATTGCAGACATTGTATGAAAAATGTTGCAACATACAATGTAAACCTTTAAAAGGTCGATGGGACTAAGCTTAAAGAAAATGTGGAGTTAAATCACTCAGCTAATGCAGAATCAGTAAGGTAATTTTGGTCTTGAAATTCCAAAAGAGCTGCTGCTTTAATTATGCATAAACTGCAGAGAATCAATGTAAATATTTGAGAAAATCTATTTATGTTCCTTCACTTTGGAATTCCACCAGTGTCCAATCACCAATAAACAGGAGATTTGGACAATGTTTGGAATTTCATTGAAATTGTGGTCTTAATGTATCCAACACTCAAATATAATTAATTACATAATAAAGTTTATATCTTATGAACTAATTGTTAATTTTGTGAAATAAGCCACTATTTTGAAATCATACTGTGTGATTTTGGTCATTTTTTAAGCATTCTATTTCTGTGAAAACAATTATTTGAAGCTCCCTGGCTATTTTATATATGTATGTATATTATGTATTTAATTAAATTGCTAATTTCTCACAAATTTTATATGATCGTAGTTTTCATTGCATTTAATATTGTTAGATATGAACTCAAGTGTCTTTTGTTAACTTTATATTGTTTTTACTATCTCAATCTTGCAGTGGTCAGTTTCTTAGAATTATTTTAAGAAATATAGTGTAGAGTGATGCATTGAGTCTTAATGGTCACTAAAATGCCAATGCATGCACTCAGTTGAGTCAAACTGCGACATAAAAATGACACTGTGGGTGTATTTATACTCCATTGATTGCAGACATTCACAAAGGCAGCAATTTGCCTTCGAGAGTAATGGTTTCCTTTTACATGATGTTCAAATGTTTTTAAATCGACGTTTTAAATGTCAGTTTCTCAGACTTGTAGATTTCAGTGTGAGGTGCTTGATTCGTCAGTGGATTGACTATTAAAACAGATTATTTGGATACATTGCATATGGAACTTATTCTGGATGGGAACTCTGGGGGTACTTTATGCATTCTGGGTAGCCTCATGTGCAGGAATTGTTGCCTGTTGTTTGAGCTCATGTTACAATCAGCACGTGACGAATGGCTAGAGTCACTGCAGTGCAATTGAAAATCAAAGACTGAGTACTGACTGATGTGGTCACCTCCAAAGGCAATGTGAGGTAACAACATTAGGGAATGGGAAAGGCACAGGTAGTGTAGAAGTTCCCCAAACCAGTAAACTTGAAAACTAGATTATACTTTTGGGTTAGGAGATTTGGTCAGAACTTCTTGAAGAAGTGCAGCAATAATCAAAACTGGCAGATAGAAAACTGCTAAAACACCAGAAAGATTTGAAATGCAACAGTCATAGGTGAGTCAATAGTTAGGGGCATAGCAACTGCATGCGTGAGTCCCAAATACCGTCTGTCTTGTGTCAGGCAAGTAGTAAATGCTGTAACTTCCTTCATTATGGAATCATTTCCTTTCTTGTAGCAAAACGATGAACATGTTCAGTGTGCATTGGTTGGACTGCAAGGCCTGTTTCCATGCTCTGTGAATATATGACTCAACATGAATTATAAATGTAGGTTAACAGATGTTAAATATTATCCATGATTTGTCTGACTGAGTCTAATATTACTAACAGTTGATATATTTTGTTCCATTAGGTAATCCAGTGATCAGAGAGGTGTCTCAGCCAGCTCTGGTCAGCATCCTGAGAGGAAAGCCAGCCACATTAAACTGTACATTTAATTATATTGCAAATGACAGTAATTGGATCTATGTATTCTGGTACAAGACCTCTCATGGGATGACTGAGAGATACAATTCAGACAATAATCTGACCTGCATCCCTGACATTACTCCAGGTATTTTTCACCACTGTGCTGCAACTCTGAAGATCAAAAGCGTTTCTTTTAGAATGTCTGATTCGAATTATACATGTGTGGTGAAGGTACCAACTACCTACCCACCAATCGAGGAAAAAGGACCAGGAACACAATTGCATGTTGTTGGTAAAGTGTATATTCATTTATAAATATGTCCACATATGTTATAACTATTTTTATAAAGCATCAAAAATTTAAAGTTTTTGGAATATCATGTCCTTTGATTTCATTAATGAATTGCTGAAAGCATGAGCTGGATTTTGAATTTTAGTGTCCCAGTCTTGAGGCTAAGCTGAGGTTGTGACCCTTCGCCATGACAGGGCAGGCACGTCCTTATGATTTTTGGCCAGACATTGTGCATTCTGCCAAATTGAAGCTGGTGGGATTGGCCGGTGAAGCTGGAAGGTCAACAAGATGATCTCCAGCAGTCCACCTTTGAAGGAGAGAGACTGTGCCTCCATCATGAGATGCTTTCTTTGCACTTTTGAATCTTAACAAGCAAAACATGGCCCTGACTGTTAGGCCACCACTGTGGAAGGAAGAGTTCTAAATAGGGTGGCCCGTAGCCACTGTTGTGACTAAGTTGACAGGGAGGGCCTCTAGCCTATTGCACTAGCCACCATGTCTACTATCTGGAAATCACCTTCAGGGAGTTGGCTTGCTCTGGAAATTCCATTAGGCCACTGAAAATTGGCTTCAATTGACTTTCCATTCTCTTGAATTAGCCTTGAGTCATTTGTGGCCTGATAGTATGATAATATTGGTAAACTGGCATGCATCGGTACTGAATTATGCAGCCACCCACTGTCTCCATACTTACTACCCCAATGGGGCGGAAATTCAGTCATCTGTAAGTGCAGCTACATGCAAGATAATTATTTAATTATGTCTGATGCAAGATTGAATCAACTTAATTGAGAATTCTCACTGGGAGACTGCAAAATGTGTTTTTGGATATATATGCAATCACTTAGAAATTGACATCATTAACTGCAATAGCTCTAATTAGGCTTCTTATTTCAATATTCATATGCTGGCACACTATAATTCAATATTTCCCATTCTAATTTTTATCATCTCAATCTTTTTTAATATTTCAAATTAACTTATGATCTTGTCAAGAAATCCATTTTTTTAGATCATTCATGCCTTCTATGTGCAGAATCTTATATAAAATATTTTCCATAAATCCCACACAATTTCTGGATACCTATTGGCCTCTTAAAACAACAATGTAATTATGAAGCATCATGTCAATACAAAGAGGATGTTTACAGCAGACATATTACAATATGTGATCCATGGCATACGAAGAGCTGAGTTCCACTTGGGAATGCAACTGAACAGTTTGGGCTTAAAGATGTGCAAGTCCAAAGATGTGCAAGTTAGGCAGATTGGCTATGATAAGTTGCCCATAGTGTTCACGGATGTGCAGGCTAGGTGGGTTAGCCATGGGAAATGCAGAGGTATAAGGATAGGGGGAATAGGTCTGGATGGGATGATGTTTAGTATGGACCTGTTGGGACGAATGGCCTGTTTTCACACTCTAGAGATTCTATGGTGATTCTATAATGTAACATTCTGAAATTCCATTGAAAACAAAATGAAGCTTCATGCAAACCAGTACATTTTTGACAAAATTTTAAGCATGAATAACTGAAAGACAATTTGTTCCACTCATAGAAAAGAACTTTTATGTGACTGATACTCAAAGGATTAGTCAATCTTCCAAAACTGAGATAAAAATTATAAGCTTTGCATAACCTCTGCATGATTAATTTATTGTAATGAAGTTGCCAAGTACATTGCATGTGTAGAACCTGCTTGACATTGACTTGTTATTGTCTTCTTTAGTATTTATATTCAACATGATTTATTTTGCATTTTATGTTACAGTTCCACCATCTCCTCCAGCAATTTCTGTTACTCAGGAAACATTAGTAGCAGAGAAGACATCTTCACTGTACTGCCTTGCTGGGCGATTTTATCCTCAGTCTATCTCCATTAAATGGTTGCAAGCAATCCTAGACAATTCTCAATCTTCACCAGCAGATGCTGAAACAAGATACAGGACTCAAGAGTTCACCTTCAGCAACATGGATGGAACGTTTAACACTACTAGTCAATTGACGTTTGTTCCCACTTCACAAGACCATGGATTAATCTATACTTGCCAGGTCAATCATTCAACTAATGAAAAGCAAATAATAAAGCAGATAAGGCTAAAGGTGAATTGTAAGTATATAACCTTAATGTGTTTTTCTGATGGGCGTAACTGTGGCATATACCTAATGTAAGCCTGAAGGGGCCTAGATGCCAATTATTTCACTGAAGCTTTACAAGACGATTATGCAATTTTAGCCAAGAGTGTACATATGATGACAGGCTGAGTTGGAATGTCCAAGATAACGTTGTCTTTTCAACTCTGCTATATGGGTCCAAAATCCAACTCAGATGATTGGGATGAAGACATTCTGGTTGTAATTACCATAAACCGTACAAGAACCTCAATGAACCTGGTCCTGCAGGTGCAGTGTTTTTATTGAACTTATCATTTCATAGTGTAGAAAGAATTCAACTTTGAATCTGAATGTGGCTGGATTTGGGAAATGCCATGTGATAATTGGAATTGCAATGCCCTTGAAGTAAACTAACTTGAAGAACACTGGTAGGTAGTAACACTGTAACTACAGCTGTGATGTAGGAGTAAATTGAAAAGTTCCTCTGAAGAATTTGCACAGTTCTGGTGGACGAAATATGTGCCTCACAATTTGATAATATTTTTAAATTTGTTCATAGAAGTGCTAAGTTGGATCTGTGTTTACTCCTCCCTGAGATGAATGGTTTCTAAACTGAGGAAAATAATGATAAAAAGAGAAACCAGGAGACATTTCTTTCACATACTCAAAAACTTAGATTAAGGGAAATTTTGAGATGATGAGGTTTATCTCCATAAAATGGTTTTAGGGCTTTTCCCTATTCACAAAACATCTTGACAAAGACAGACTAATTTTCTGGGAGAGAATGATGGAATACAGTTTTACACTTAAAGCTTTGCATACTTTTTATCACAACTACATACCTGGGGAGCAATGACTGTGATTCTTGTGGTGGTACAAGAGGAAAGGAAGCAGAAATTCAATAGCAAGTTAACGTTTTTCTCTCTCGCACATTTTTAGCACTGATTTGAATGTAATCTTGTGAGTAGTTGTCTGTTTGTCTTTGGCTTAGGAATTAATGTGAATAAGATTCCATTTAACAATCAATTCTTCCATAAGTGCTTTGTTTTTAAAGAGTTATGTGGCCTGGCAACAAAAAGGATCGATTTGAATGATTTTAATTCCAGTCAGTTTTACTTATTCTCTGACATATTCTCTGAGGTTGAGTCTGCTTCTATGACTAATTATTTCTCATTTCCTTCGTTCTGATTCAGATGGTCCAAAACTTGTCATATATTACAGGACTTCTGACACGGATATGTTCCATCGACTGGACCAAGACCACATCCATGTGAAGCATCAGACATTTCTTGAACTAAACTGTACAGCAGACAGTAACCCAGTAGCCACAGTGATATGGAAAAAGATATCCCAGGAACAAAGTTTGCAATTGGCTGCTGGAGTAAACATTTCAATGCTGAAGATAGCAAGTATTGAATATTCAGACAGTGGAGCATATCTTTGTGGAGCACAAAATGATTATGGCTTTCAAGAATTTCCTGTAAATATATACCTAAAATCTGATTTGGGAAGTAAGTGCAAAAGTGAATGCTCCTCTCTTTATGAATACTCGGTTCAGAACAAACTGAGATACGAGTAATTAATTATAAATGGAATTCATTTTTTCCAAGGCCTATTCATTTGCCAAACCGGGATAATGCATTCCTATAGAATATGGCTTATAGATAAAATAGTTCGAGACAGAATAACTACAGATGCTGGAATCCAAGGTAGATAAGCAGGAGGTTGGAAGAACACAGCAAGCCAGGCAGCGTCAGGAGGTAGACAAGTAGACTCCCGAGTTACACCCGAAATGTCAACTTCTCCACCTCCTGGTGCTGCCTGGCTTGCTGTATTCTTCAGCCTCCCATTTGTCTATCTATAAATAAACTATGCCAGTGATCAATATGGTCATAAGCAATACAAAATAGAATCTCAAAGACAGTAGATAAATGCATGAATTCTTCAATGTTTAATCTTTAGTTCTTCAACATGACAAAAATATATATGGATTTGTCTTCCATTCTTAGAGATTACTAGAAATCTCATTTTCCTTCACTTGAACCATCTAACTCTAACGAGTTTGCAAAACATTAATATGTACATGACCAGGCACCCATCCAAAAAGTCTGTATTCCACAGAGAAGTAAACCACAAAGAGGAACACCATTTTAGGTCTTAGTTTGAAAGTTTACTTGTGGAAGCTGAAGGAAGCCCAGTCCAATTGGGAACCAGGCAAATGACATTTAACTTCAGCAAAAAGTGGGGTAGTAGGGGAGAAGAGCAGACAGAGAATGGGGCAAAGGAGGTTTAGAAGGGGGAGAGGAAGAGGAGAGAGAAAGGATGAGGAGAGAGGAGGACGGAAGAGGAGGGATGAGGAAGAAAAGGGAAAGCACAGGAGACAGGAAGAGAAATGGGATGGGAGAGGAGTCTGGGGAGCAAAGGTATTTGGAGAATATGGAATGTGGGTGGGAGAGGGAAGCGGAAGGGGATGAGGATGGTGGAGGGAGGAAGATAGGAGGAAATGAGGGGGAGAGGAGAGAGGGAGGGAAGGGTACAGGAAGGAAGAGGGACCTGGAGGGGTGAGGGTTGGGATGGAGTGAAGGGTGCTGATGAAGGGGTGATCTCCTTTGGGGTATCTTGTGCTTATCTGAGGCACATCTCAAAAGCCCTTTAACCTCCCGTTCCCAGTTCACTAAGACATGCAAACCCGGTAAAAATTTACTGGACACTCTGGTCCCATTGTTGTGTGCTCCCTACTGGAACTGCCCGCAATCCCTAAGGTGGCCACTGCCAAGCCTGGCGCTGCACGTCTGCTGAGCTGCTGCCCTTATCCATTCAGCTCACATCCCTACAAGCAGCATGTCCTCCCTAAACAGGAGCAGAACTCTAATCTGAAGTGAATCAATGTTCCTCCCAGTGTTAAATGGTGCAGGGCAGCTAGCATGTCTGTTGTTGGGCTTGCCCACAACTGTTTAGTCAGGACAGGAGGTGAGACCTGTTAGACTCATCATTTCCTGTGTTGTTAGAATCAGGTCCTGATTAAAGGTCCTGACCTGAAATGTCGACGCTGCTTGACCTGCTGTACATTTTACCAGCTCCACACTTTATTGACTTTGGCAGCACGGTGGTTAGCACTGCTGCCTCACAGCGCCAGAGACCTGGATTCAATTCCCGCCTCAGGCGACTGGCTGTGTGGAGTTTGCACATTCTCCCAGTGTCTGCATGAGTTTCCTCCCACAGTCCAAAAATGTACAGGCCAGGTGAATTGGCCATGCTAAAGGTGAAGGGGTAAATGTAGGGGTATGGGTGGGTTGTGGGTCAGTGTGGACTTGTTGGGCCGAAGGGCCTGTTTCCACACTAAGTAATCTAATCTAACCAGGCCAAGCAATGACACAGGGATGGCTTTTTAAAGTACCTGACTAGCTTAGTATGGGGTGGTCCTCTGAAGCAACCCATTGTCACCCCTCTTCCACCATGCCCTCTCCAGATCCCTGTCTCTCTCTTCCTCATATCCCTTCCAAGTGCCCCATGAAATCTAGCCCTGCACATTTTATGGTGTCAATTCTCTGTAAGCTGCTTGTGTTGATATCTGATATATCTGTATAATTAATTTCTGCCGATCGCAACGCATCTTCTTCCACACTCCTTAAGAGCCCCAGCCTTCCTTGCGTCCTCTAAAACAGAAGTTAAATACAAGTTAACACAGAAATGTCAAGATACTGGCAAAATAAGGGCAACAGCCTATCTTGATACCCAGACTGCACACTGGAAACATTTGAAAACCACTCAAGCACAGGTGTGTTCAAAACTTTTCCATCCATTTGAGGTTAGAATAGAATCAGATTGCTATTGAGGTTTTTGAGGCTGCCTGAAGCTATGTCATAAAAACTGAACTGAGGCATCATTCAAATAACCGAGGGAGCAAATTTATTTGTCATTGTGAGCTATGAAAATTAAAACAAAAATGTTTATTTGATTGAAACTTCACTTTGTATTTTGTACCTTTTATTCCAGTAAACCCAGAATATAATTTAATTCATAGTGATCACCAACCATTAATGCTAAAGTGCATTGGATGAACCTCAAACTGCTTTTCTTTTCCTTCACAGGTAGTTTTCCTGTGCGATCTGTCACATTTCTAGTCTTTCTGGTCTCTGTCATTTCATTACTGATCTGGGGCAGTGAATGGAAAGGTAAATTTATCAATTGTTGACATCAAGTACAAATGTGAGCTGACGGTTATAACAGATACCGACTCATTTACAAAACACAGAACAACTGTGGATGGTGGAAATCTGAAACAAAAACTGCTGGAGAAACTCAACAGGTCTGGCAGCAATTGTAGAGAGAAAGCAGAATTAACCTTTCGGGTTCAGTGACCCTGAGTTCTGAAGAAGGGTCACGAGACATGAAATGTTAATTCTGCTTTCTCTCCACAGACACTGCAAGAACCTGCTGAGTTTCTCCAGCAATTTCTGTTTTTGCGTTGACCCATTCACCAGTTGATATGATGCGATATATTTTACTAGGAGACTTCCCCCTTGTTATAGGTGCTTAGTAGCTGAGGGGTTGAATATCAGGTAAGAGGTACACACTGACGGTCACTTCCTAGGCCCTTGCTGTAGGCACCCTCTGCTTTCCTGTCTCTATGACCACCATTCTGTGGGTCTTGTCCCCACTTGTTTACACGTGGCCTGGGTCACTCTGTGATTCTGGAACTCTGAGGCTTATTCTTTTTTTGGGAACAGCCAAGACCTTCCAAATGGGGCCACGAACAAAAGAACTGTGAGCCTCAGAGCTCAGTGAGGAATATTTCTACCCTCGGGATCTAGACTCCAGGAGAAGGCCTGCAGATGGACTACCTGCACCACTTGATTGGCAAGTGGTTCAGTGGGTCTTCTCAAAAACAAAGGCCCTTACAAGTCTCTTGGTGGCTCTCTGGCTGACAGGTAGGAATTCCAATGACGCGAAAAGATTCCATCCACTGTTCAAATACAAGCAATGGAGCACGAAAGACAGGTAACCAGGGCAGCTAACACAATGTTGGCTATTACTTCAAGAGACTTGGAGTACAAGATTAGGGAAATCTTTTATAAGGGGCTGGTGAGACCACATCTCGAGTTCTGTGAAGAGTATTATACTGTTTATTTAAGGTCCACTTATTTAAAGAAATATATTATTTCATTGGAGGCAATTCAGTGAAGGTTCATGAGGATGATCCCTGTTAAAAAGAAATTGCCCTTTGAACAAAGATTAAACAGATTGGCACTCTATTCACTCGAATTTAGAAAAATAAGAGGTGATCTCATTGAAACACACAGGATTCTTAACTAGCTTAAAAGGGCAAATGATGAAAGGATGTTTCCCTCAGCGGGAAAGGCTAGAACCAGAGGGAAAAGTTTTGGAATATAGGGGTGCCAATTTAAGACTGAAATGGCAAGGGATTTCTTGTCACAGAGGGTTGAGAGTCTTTGGAACTCCTTGCCATAGAGAACTGTGGAGGCAGAGTCTGTGTTTATATTTAAAGGTGAGATAGATTCTTGAATAGCCAAAGAATCAAGGGTTATGGAGAAAGAATTGGAATATGTACGTGAAGAACTTCAGATCAGCCGTGATCTGTCATTGGAGAAAAGAAGGTTTAGGGGTGACTTGATAGAGGTGTACAAGATGATTAGGGGTTTAGATTGGGTTGACGATGAGAACCTTTTTCCACGTATGGAGTCAGATATTACGAGGGGGCATAGCTTTAAATTAAGGGGTGGTAGGTATAGGACTGATATTAGGGGTAGATTCTTTACTCAGCGAGTCGTGAGTTCATGGAATGCCCTGCCAGTAGCAGTGGTGGACTCTCCCTCTTTATGGGCATTTAAACGGGCATTGGATAGGCATATGGAGGAAAGTGGGCTAGTGTAGGTTAGGTGGGCTTGGATCGGCGCAACATCGAGGGCCGAAGAGCCTGTACTGCGCTGTATTTTCTATGTTCTATGATCCTATTGAATGGTGGAGCAGGCCTGAGGGGCCGATTGGCCTACTTCTGTTCCTTCTTATAGTCTTTTATAGGAGCAGTCAAATACATCATGAAACAGGTAAGAAATGCAGATGAGAAAGGCTTCAATGCAATAATAATCAAATAAAGCTTAAATAAATCATCTTCTAGCAACAGAGACTGGCATGATGAAAAAATGCTCTAATTGCAGAGAATTCCTAATAATGTAAAATTCTTCTCATTTCACAGATCGATACTGCCCTTGCAACTCTAGGTAAGCCACAACCTAAGCTCTTTGGTTCTTTAGTAGAAGCTTCTCAGCACGGTGGCACAGTGGTTAGCACTGCTGCCTCACAGCACCTGAGACCTGGGTTCAATTCCCGACTCAGGCGACTGACTGTGTGGAGTTTGCACGTTCTCCCCATGTCTGCGTGGGTTTCCTCCGGGTGCTCCGGTTTCCTCCCACTGTCCAAAGATGTGCGGGTCAGGTGAATTGGCCATGCTAAATTGCCCGTAGTGTTAGGTAAGGGGTAAATGTAGGGGTATGGGTGGGTTGCACTTCGGCGGGTCGGTGTGGACTTGTTGGGCCGAAGGGCCTGTTTCCACACTGTAAGTAATCTAGTATAACTGCTGAATCAACAATTGTTCAAGATAATTTGCAGAGCACTATGCACACAGGAAACAAACCCTAATCATTGCTATGTATGTACAGGAAATTCTAAACCTCAGACAGGCACTAAGTTTGTTTTGTACTCTCGCAGTTATCAGAGTTCAACTGAACTGAAGTTTCCGAGAGTAAACAACAGGGCTCCAACCAGGAGGATGTTGCAATTATCAGGCTTGAAGCAATAAATACCAGCTCTCTTATTTCAAAAACCATCAACATTCCCCAGCCCCCACAGTCTCCAAGTCAACCCCAGGATCAAGGTCTCCAATTTTCCCCCAAAACTTCTGACCACATCCCCACTATGAATCTGCCAGGATCACCATCCCATACGAGCCCAGAATAAACCTAAGCTCAGAATTGACCTTTCCAGGATAAAGACATGAGTCCCCATATGAGTTATCAACATTGCTTCCGTAATCATCCTTGTAGAAGTGAAAGCCAGGTCTGTACATTTGGAGAAATCAGTTGGCAATGACACACACACTTCCAGACTACATGGGGGAGCCCTGATGTCTGGGTTTCCCATGTCTTACTGAAAGTGTGGCGAAGTTGGGGCCAATTGAAGCTTTCAAAAGTCAATTTGAGGACTACCTGAAAAAAGTAACAGTTTCCAGCTTTGGGGAAAGTTCGGGGACTGCCATGAGGGGAATTCCTTGTTCAGAGGGACAACACCAACAGTATGGGCCCAATAGTTCCCTTTTGTGCTGTAAGCACACTATGTTGTCTATAGACCACCCATTCCAGGCTGGTCAGTTACATTAAAAACCAGCCCTATTGCTTGATCCCTGCTTGAACTGGATGCCTCATTCTAACACAAAGGAAATGTACAGTTTGAGGTATACATTGGAGGCACCCATTACCAGTATCTCTATGCAAGTTAACTACAAATCTTCAGATAACATGCAGGCCAGGAGATGGATTGGATAAAGGATTGATTCCTGGTTGGCTCTGGAAGAAGTCAGGTGGGCTAGGAGAGAAGCTGTTGCCGGAGACGCTCTGTTTTGGGGGGGATGGGTGACTTGGAACCTGACAAGGATGATTCTCCTGAGCTAGTAACATGGGAGACACATGGAGATGAGGATGATATGATTTATTATAATAGGCTCCAGAGAAATCAAAAAACATAAAATGCAATACAGTGCCATGGTCACAGTCAAAACAAGAGAAAAAGAGGCTAGAGGGAGGGTAATGATTTAGAGTTTCTCAGAGAAATCTGGTGTATTTTTTTTCAAGAAGCAATGTAAAAGCAAAGAGAAATGCTTGACAAGGGGGAGCTATTTATAATGTCAGTAAGGTTGGGAACCAGAAAAGCAGGACAATTTAGTAAAATTGGTGTCAAGGCCTCATAGATAAAATGACTCAAAGGTGAGAAATGAATGAAAAACTGGATAAAGGTGAAGGACAGGCTGCGATAGCTTAGCAGGTAAAGAGACGGAGAAGTTGTTGGAGCAGCAGAATGGATAGTCTCAATCTTAGTGACAAAGTCCACGACCTCCTTACACTTATTGAAAGTGTTATTGAATAGGGACAGAATACATAGGGTTAGAAAATGGCTAACAGTGGAGAACAGAGGAATGAATTACATTTCATGTCAAGAGAGAGAAATGGAATTACCCAAACATGAACACAGGACAACAGAATACAGATGTCTTACCGTGCATTTATAAAATCTAAATTCTAGGTCCTTATTGGAGCTTCACAATAAAAAAAAGCACATCACAAAATGAAAGGAAAAACATTTAGCCACTGTTTCATAAATAATTATTACCTCTTCTCAAATATCCAAATACATATAACATTCATTTCATTCCCTCAGAGCCTAGGTCATTCAGCTTCACTCAGAGGCAGTCAGAATGGGCACTGTGGTTTGAGAAGCAGGGAGCTATACTCTACCAGATCTTTGTGAGAATTTTAGTAAGTAAATTACAGGACAATAACTTGCTTGGATTGCCTTAAAGCCCTTTTATCCAGACAACCTTATCCCTCACAGTGGCATTACCTGGTTTGTCATGATTTGGTGAAATAACTCATCATGGCTGCAGTCAACAATAAATGGAGTGAGATGAATCAATGACACAATAGGTTTTAAGAACCAAAAGAACTGAGTACACTGGAAATCAGAAACAAAAACAGAAATTGCTGGAAAAACAGGTCTACTCAGAACTGGACCCAAAACATTAACCCTGATTTCTCTCCACAGGTGCTACCAGACCTGCTGAGCTTTTCCAGCAATTTCTGGAAATTTAGTTTTTGCTATGACGGGGGCATTTAAGAAATTTTTAGATAAGCAAATGAATGTGCAAGGAATGGAGAGGTATGGACCAAGGGCAGGCAGAAGGGATTAGTTTCATTTGGTGTCATGATCAGCACAACATCATTGACCAAAGGACCTGTTCCTGTGCTGCAATGTCCTATGTTCTACATTCAATGATTCAGAGTTGGTTGTACTCTATGGAAGAAGCTGACTTTAGAGATTAATTTGAGTAAATAGTGAGGTCTGCAGATGCTGGAGATCAGAGCTGAAAACGTGTTGCTGGCTAAAGCACAGCAGGTCAGGCAGCATCCAAGGAACAGGAAATTCGACGTTTCGGGCCAGAGTCCTGATTCATTCCTGATGAAGGGCTCTGGCCCGAAATGTCGAATTTCCTGCTCCTTGGATGCTGCCTAACCTGCTGTGCTTTAACCAGCAACACATTTAGAGATTAATTTGCCACACACACTTTATGTTTTATTTTCATAGGATAATCTTTGGAAACTTTACTGCTGCAGAATGAGAGAATTAATTTTAGTGTGTTACCATTGTTTATCTCATTAGGAATTCAAAGCAATGTGAGAACCAAGGAAAATCATGCGAAGTTGACCCTGTGGAAGATGCTGATGTTCATGAGGAAATAACATCAAAGTTATGAACATCTTGGGATTTTTATTTCCAATCTGTCAAGTTTTTTCTCTCCAAAGTGCCATCTCGTCCAGCAATTCACTCATGCATAGGCAAATCTAACATGTTGCTGAAGGCCCTCAGCTGCCCCACCATTTCACAAAACAAATGTTCTTCTCACCATAGCATCAGCTGTAGGTACTATGCCCAGTGATGAGCATTAGCTAACTGCTGTGATATATCCCTACCACTGAGCCACGAGGTTGGATTCAAGTCCCACGTTTTCCAGAAGTGTATAATGCCAATTCTAACAGGTTGTTTAGAGAATATCTCGTCTCACCCTGTTGATTTAGTTGATATTACTTGCCACATTTTTGACATCAATTTATTAAATTGTGTTTGAGAGAGACAATAGATGTAAGGAACCTAAAACCAGTATGACATTCACCCTGAAAAGTTTCACCACAAAAATGACGTCAGACATTACTTGCAAGTAATTGGCATTATTTCAGTCTCCAAGAACATAAAACAACAAATAGTTTGTCTGAGAATGTTAGCAGTTGTGTTTTTAATTCATGCCTTTTTCATTTAATTCGTATTCAATAATTGTTCATGACTATATGGATTGTCTCTGTAGAAACATTGAGAACTAAGATGATACAATAACTTTTCTCCTGCCTGGGTGATAAGTCTCTGCATTTCATTTGAGCCTAAAACCTATGAATGTTTAATCTAAGGCTCAGACATTTAATTCGTCTGAGGGAATCAATCTTGGGTAATTTGATCCAACTGTGGGTAAATGAAGTAATTCGTTATCGTTACTACATTGATTAGATAAGCCATAAAGGCAGCATGGAATCATCTAGGATGCATGAAGCTATAATACTTTCAAAGCATATTTGTTGCAACATGTTTGAGGGAATGTGTGTGTGTGTGTGTGTGTGTGTGTGTGTGTGGGGGCAGGGTGATTCATCATGTGATGACAATGAATATTAATTACATCTAACAAGAAACAAAAAAAACTGCTGATGCTGAAAGTCTGAAACTAAAACAGAAAATGCTGGAGAAACTCAGCAGGTCTGACAGCATCTGTGGAGAGAACGCAGTTTCAATATTTCAGGTCCAATGACCTCATTTGAAAGCTATTCTGAAGAAGCTTCACTGGACCTGAAACATTGAATACATTCATTGCACTGATGCTGCCAGACCTACTGAGTTTCTCTGACAATTTCTGTTTTTTGTTCCTAACTACATCCAGTTTTGGCAAATCTAGATGTAATTAAATGTGGTAAAGCCAAATAATACAATCACACTGTGGAACTTAGTCATTGCATAGATGAGGTCTCACTTTTGAAATGAACGAAACTGATGTATTAATGGACTTAAACTTTTTAAAAAATCTTCTGCATTGCCTTAACTTGCTCCAAGTCATGCTTTATCTCAGCCGCTAACATCAGAAACCACAGAATCCCAGGAGGCCACAGTACAGTTGTTGCTAAAGTTACCTTTATTCCTAGAATTGCAAAGACTTTTCATTACCAGGAATGAAATTAATCAAATTAATTGGTGGGAAAGGATGGGTCAAGGCCACATTAGTGATACAGATCAAACTAAACCTGAAAAGTTGACTGTATAACCTAACTGTGAAGATGTTAAAGAATGAAACAAACACAATCATTTCATCCATTTTTCTTCTGACAAGGAAACTCAAATTTAAAAGAAGCTGTCAATATGCAGGCTGACTTTATCAACAATTTTCATCAAATTGGCTTCAAAGTATCAGCATGCAGACTTCCAAACACTTCACTGGTATTTCCTAAATACTCTAAACATAGTTACTTCAAGTGCACTGAAGTTGTAAAGGGGGATTTGGAAATATAAATACATGAAAGCCGTATGCTCTCACATCTAACCATAGGCTTGTCATGCTCTGTTATTAGGAGATCTATTTAACAATTTAGCAAACTGTCAATATTAGATGTTGTGATTGTGGTAATTCATAATCAACCAACTTTATTCTTGACATTACAGTCAAAACATCGACAATCACCAGCAGAAATACCACACAGGCAATCTACTCGTAGGGAAGATATTTTAGTGAGTGTTGGAGCTGCCTATTTTTAAGAGACACAAAATGGCCGCACCTTAAAGAAAAGCTTGATTGAACAGCTTATTTTTAAGAGACACAAGATGGCCAAAATTTAAAAAGCCTACCTCAACAAAAAAGGTGCCTTTGAAAAGGGAATCATTCCAAAGCAAAAAAAAACATTATCTGATTGTCAAGATTCCAACGAATGCAAAGACAGCGATGAAGAAGATTTTTTAAAAGTTGCAAGATTCATAACAAAATGAAACTGTAACTCAAAAACTTTGAAAAATGGCTACAATAAGTAATTAATTCTAGTCTCATTAAGGATGTGCTCGGCCATAAATACAGTAGCTAAATATATCTTGCAGAAATTAGCTGTCCCTTTGAAACTATTTACATTGTTAGTAAGTTCTAGTTAAAGATTCTTTAAATAATCACAGAGATTTCAATACAATTATAAAACATCAAAGAAATGCCTGGTATATCTTGTCTGGTTAGCTAAAAAATGTTAACAATACAAATAATTAAAAAGTTCTAATTATTATTAATATCATGAGGTTTTAATAACAGAATCAACATTTTATACAAAAAGAGATAATGGAATTTGATAACCAGAACAATGGACAATAGCATTCAAGGAGTCCTTAAGTGATAAGCATGACCAAAAGAAGTCAGCCAGTAACTTTACACTGCAACATAAAAAGATCTCAAGACCTAGAAATTACAATAATGATTAAATACCATATAAAAAACTCAGAACCTGGGGCTGTCCATCAGGTGTTTTACAAGATTGGTCCCCCGGGGTGAAGGGGAGGATACAATAAGAACATTGTGTATGATCATTGTAACACAAAATGTATAAAAACTGTAAAATCAGAGTGTGCAATTGATTTCTGATCCGAGCTGATGAGTAAGAAAATGATTGTGTTTTCACGTCGTATCCAGATTTGGGGAAGATTCTTTGGCCTTCTTGCTTCATTAACTGGTTTTGCTGAAATAAAATTCTGCTATGTGCCTCTTTCATGTCTGCCTCCTGAGTCTTTGACTCTGGTTGGGGGAATTCCACTCTTAAAGTGAGCATGATGGGAAAAGGTATCTTTGAATTTATATAAAGTAATATTTGGTCAATAACAACATACAACATACACAATTGTTTGATTGCTTAACCATCAACAAAGTAAATCCAAAACTAAGAGTTAGCCAGAGTTAGAATGAGTCCTGTGAGTGTGATAGAGCAGAAAGAAAATAGTCGCACTCACCTTTGTCTAGTGCAGAAAACCTTTGACCTCTTTCCTGAAGACCTATTCTAACCTGAGAAACAAGCACTGACCAGGGCTGCTACCTGAATCAGTAATGGCTTGATCTGATGGTGTGGCCTTCTGTGACAGTCCGTAGCAAAAAGCATTGTCCCTTTTCTTGATCACAAAACACCTCCAGGTCCCTGTCTGCAAGTGGGTGTAAGCATTCCTTTCTGTGGCATCATGGATTGAGGAGCATTTACTGGCTTGCTGTATCTAAAGTGATATTCAGCTGCCATACATTCGGTCCTGTCACAGAAGGTATTGACAGCAATTATATACAGTTGAGGTCGGAGCACTGACTCTTCATTCACTCCGCTGCTCGTAGCTTGCCAATGTACAAAAGATCCATTAATCCCTATTCAATGCTTCCTGTTAACTAACCAATCATTTATCCATGTGAATACGTTACCCCTCACATGATGTGCTCCTATCTTGTATAGTAACCTTCATGTCAAGCCTGAGGAAGTGCATTTTGGAAATCCAAGAACACCACATCTACAGATTTGCCTTTATCTACATTTTGACAAAGCCATGCTTCTTCGTCAAAAGGCTCTAATGGACTAGAAAAAACCTGATTTCCCTTCCGAAAATTACATTGATCTGATCTTATAATTTTCTAAGTATCCTGTTATATAGCCTCTTTAATAATAAATTCCAACAATTTTCCCGCCACTTTCTGTCTTCTTCATCCTTTCTCGCATAATGTGTTAAATTTCTTATTTTCCAATCTTAATCCAGAATCTAAAAAGTTTGGGAAAGATTAAAACCATGGCACCTCCTATCTCTGCTGCCATTTATTTTAATAGGAGTGGACCATTGGATTCTGGGAATATCAGCATTTGGGCCTAATGGTTTTTACAACTGCTTTTCCCCTGGCTCGGATGATGTTCTCTTCCGCCTCTGGATTTTGAAATGTCTTTGGGATGTTTCTAAGTCTTTAAAGTGATGTCAGATACAAGTTCAATATCTCTACCATTTTGTAGCTTTCCATTATCAATTTCCAAAACTCATTCTTTAAACGTCCATTATCACCTTTAGTTACTTGTTTCTTGTTTATATTAGAGCTCAATTTCACTCATATTCGACACTCCTTCTCATTATTTTGTTTAAGTGATTCTTTGCTGGCTCTTAAAATCTATCCAGATTTCTTAACTACCACTAGTTTTTGCAGGTTTATCATGTTTCTCTCAATTTTATGCCATACTTAATGTCCTTATTTAGACATTGCTAATATATACTTCTCAATGAGCCTTTCTTTCTCAATGGAATCGATCTTTGCCTTAGTTCAAACATGAACAAAAGAGCTGACTTTCAGAGGTGAGGAAAGAGTGACTGCCCTTGGCATCAAGGCCACATTTGACTAAGTGTGGCATCAAGAAACTCTTCCAAACCCATACCCAATATCACCTGGGACAAGGTAGCAGGTACGTGGGAACACCAACACCAGCAAGTCCCTGTCCAAAACATTCAGCATCCTGACTTGGAAACAGATCGTTGTTCCTTCAATGTCATAGCATCAAAACCATGGAAGTCTCTCCACCGACCTAAAGCACATGGACTGCAGCAGTTTGAGAAGGAAGCTCATAACCAGCTTTTCAAGGGCAGCTAGGGATGGACTATAATGCTGTCCTATCCAGTGACAAGCACATCCCACATTTGAATAAAAAAACTGAAGATGTTCGCACATGACTACACACCGTTCAACACCATTTGTGCCTCCTCAAATACTGAAGCAGCCTATCTCCAAATATAGCAAGATCTCCACAATATCCAGGCCTGGGCTGAAAAGTGGCAAAAAAACATTCATACCACACAAATGCCAGGCAAAGATCATCTCCAACAAGAGAAAATTTAACCATTGCCCATTGCCATTCAATGCCATCGCCATTGCTGAATCCCTTTCTACCATCCTTGGGGATTATCATTTACCTAAAACAGAACTGGACTAGTCATACAAGTACAATGGCTACAGAATCAGGTCAGAGGCGAGGAATCTTGCAGCGAATAACACACATCCTGATTCTTGAAAGCCTGTGCACTATCAACAAGGCACAACTGATTGAACACTTCTCACTTGCCTCAGTGTGTGCAGTTCAACAAAATTCAAAAAGCTGGACACCACCAAGCCACAGCAACCCACTTGATTGGCAACACATCCACAAACATCAGACTTTCCAATATCAATGCTCAGTAGCAGCAGTGGTACCATCTACAAGATGCACTGCAGGAATTCAGGAATAATCGTTAGACAGTACCTTCCAAACTCACAATCTCTTCCATACAGGACAAGGACAGCATACACAGAGGAACCTCGAATATCCAGCATTTGATTATCCGGATATCGGATTATCCAGCAATATCGCAAGGTCCCAATGCTCGAACAATGTTATCTGACATTCGATTATCAGGAATTCGATTAACCGAATGAAATATTGCCTACCCATGTCCTTCAAATAACTAAGGTTCCTCTGTACATCGGCTTGCGATTGCCTGCAAGTTCTCCTCCTCAATGAAAAAGGGCTATAACTTGAATACTTTACAGATACTTCTTACTCTCATTCTGGACTTTTAAAATTCTGTATTCCCACCTTTTTTTTGTAACCATTTCAATTGTGTAACAACACTCAAAGTATCTGTACCTAGGTACCCTGTACCTAACATGACGCCGAGAGGTGACATTACAAACTGCACAGCACACATTTGAGTGAATGTGACAATAAAGGCTAGTCCATTCTAAACCACTCACCCACCCACTGGAATTATAACATTGTTCCTTCAGGGGTGCTGGCTCAAAATCTTGGAATTCCTTCCCTATTGGCATTGTGGAGTTATCGACAGCAAATGGACTGCAATGGTTCAAGAAGGCAGCTTTTGCCACCACCTTCTCATGGGCATCCGGGGATGGACAATAAGTTCTCGGCCAGCCAGTGATGCTCACATCTCAGGAATACAGAGGAGCCTCGATTATCCAAAGGACACAGGCAGGCAGTATTTTGTTCGGTTAATCAAATTCCAAATAATCGAATGCTGGGTAATCCAGATCCCTCTGTAAACACAAAAAGGAATACAAGTTGCTACTCTGCTCCCTTTTAAGTTATAACATTTCTTCTGGGTAAACAGGTTTTCGATAGAATAAATCAAAATATGAATAATAGTGGAGAATCCAAGTAAATCTTTGAATATTAAAAGACCATAAACATCATTGCCCTATACCCCCTCCACAGTTAATAAATATCTTTAGGTACTTTTTTTCTTTCTGCTGTTATTCTTGTAACATTTTTTCTGCTCTTTACATTTTATCTTTTATGATGCCAGTTTCTTCATTTCCTCATGATGCCAACTGGGAATTGCTAACTGTTTACACTGTTCAGTTTCATGATAAAAACAGATAGTCAGGTACCACAAATAGTTGATTCAGAAGAACAGTTTCTTATCAGCAGAAAAGCTCTCAGCCCCCTGGGCCAACAAGCCTCATTCCTGATGAAGGGTGTGTGCCCGAAACGTCAACTCTCCCGGTCCTCAGATGCTGCCTGACTGGCTGTACATTTCCAGTACCACACTCTTCAACTGAGTATGTGAAGTCTTCATGCTGGAAGGATTCTATAGTTTTTGCACCAATTCATGGAAAAAGGCCCTGGGGTCAGAATGCACAGGCCCTGAACCATTTGGGCTTTGATGAGAAATTTGGAAAACATGTACAAAGCCAAGTGTGGCCCTTCTTGATATTGGGACAGTAAGTTGTATTTTCTGTCTAGCTTCCAGATGTCAAGATTCTCACTGGTGAGCAGCAAAAGGCTTATTGAAGGGTTTATCTGTCATCATTCCTTATTAAAACTATTCTAACACCTGCCAGATAGAAGAGTCTGAGAAGTCCCCACATGAATCTATACGCCATGACTCCTATTCACCGCTCATTCCACTGGACCCAATTTGGACATCCAGTACCAACACCTCAGGGCATGGTCCATGGGCAGCAGGTATGCACACCCCATGGGCACTGGTACCTGGTATATGCCAACTTCTCTACAACATCATGGCATATGTCCAATCCATTTACAGTGCACTTCTGCACTTTAATGCTGTGCATTGGAATTCACCGGCAATTACAACTGGGATGCATGCTGCAAAGGTGCTTTGCATGCAGGGTCAGGCATCCAGCTCACGGGTTGGAGCAGGCTGCTTCTCACAGCTGCTCACTTACTTTCTTAGCTCTCAGTCAATTAGCATTGGCCCAAATGTTGTCAACATTCCTTCCTTGCCTTTTAGTGCTGTGCCTCCTGAGCTGGAGTTATCAAGAGCACAATGTTTCTGTCTTAACTTGCCTTTTTGCGTATAATCAGGAAACTTATCATTGTAATCATCAGTCAAAGAGGCAGATTTATTCCTGTACACCACCATGCTGTGTCAATCTCCTATCCGCACAATGTGCCAGCAGCATCAACAGCAAACACACCAAATGTGCTACCAGCAAATAGACATATCTCAAAATCTAAGGGAAGTAATCCTCTGTTAAGTGAGATGCCTTTCAGTAAGGTAGACACAGGACAGTAAGTCAAAGGCAACTTTCAGTATTAATGCAGAGGCTTGGACATGGCCATTCACTTGGTCTTTCCTCCCAGAGGGTGAGGAACAAAATGAGTCAGCCGTGTTTTCTCCTGGAATGACAAAATGGGAGAGATTGAGTGAGATGAAAGTGGGTGTGACATTTGTGAGCACTGAAGCAGGTCAGGAAAATTTTCTGAGTTGGCCTGAGTGAGTCAGTAGTGCAAAGGTCTCAAAAGGTTCAGTACTGGGAATTGTATGGTGAGGGAAGATGTTACATGCAGTTGTTCTGTGCTTTATCACAAGCATTAACAGAGATGGAGTAGGAAGTAGCAGAAAGAAGTGGCAGCACTTACCCTGGGGAAGCAGAGATGGTCATTGACCTTCTTTCTACACAGTTGTATGCTCCTACACAACTGAGCCCGGGTGACAACCTTGGACCAGCCTGGCAGAACCTGAAGTCACAGCCTCTTCAGTCAGTTCTATGGGAAAAGGAAGTTCCTCTTTCACACCACCTCATCCAGCAGTACCTCCAAGTCCCAGTCCTCAATGAGGGCCAGCAACTTCACTGCATCTGTCATGTCCAAGACAAATGGGACAAACTATGCAGAGCAGCGCTGGTCAGGCAGTGCATGACTGATTGCCCAATGACCTTTTAAAGATGGCACTGGGGCTAAAGAATCTGGCATATCCCAGTAGTGGCAAGGTAAGGTGAATGGGAGAATTGGGGTAGGATCCAATAACAGGGCATGGTAAGTAATGTATGAGGTGAGTTTGGGATAATAGTGTGAAAAGATTCACTAGGCCTTGCAAAGAGAACCCTTGTATGGAACTCAACAAAATGTGATTTTGCCAAAATATGACAAGATTGAGCCCTAAGATTCTCTTAAGGTTCAGTGGAAAGTGTCAGTGCTCTTGACTGGAGCAAATGCTTTTGTGAATGTGTTCAGTGACTGACATAAAGCAACAAAAACCTCTCATGATGATTGAAGGCAGATTTCATTCTGGAATGTCTCTTCTCCAGTATTCCCATCGGCTGGAATAATAACACACTGCATTAAGACACTAAGAAACAAAGTCAGCAAATGCAACAGCAACTCACAAACCCCAAAGTAAGTTAGCTTCTGCTGAAGCAAAAGCAAATCCACCCCTTCACAAACATAACCAACACTGTGAAGACAAGGAATATTCCATCTTTTGCACATTTCTAATGCAAAAACATCTTTTTGTTCACAAGTTGAATGTCTTTTAAACATTTTATTCTTTTTAACATTCTTTCAAGGATAATTTAATTTGCAAAATAAGTAATACACATCTATACATCAACTTAATCTGAAGTAGGTCAATTAGATGATGCAGCTCAACATCAACAGTAGAAAAAATAAAATTTTATACACAGAATTGCACATACATAACATGTTAGAATTCAACACTTGGATATAATCACAAAAAATATGTGCACTGATAAACTAGTAACAGAAAATGTGCACAATAATATACATTATAAGAAGTCTATATAACAACACAGTTACAGTGGGGTCATAGAGTTCGAGCTGGACAGCATGGAAACAGACCCTTCAGTCCAACTCGTCCATGCCAACCAGATATTCTTAATTAATCTAGTCCCATTTGCCAGCATTTGGCTCATATCCCTCTAAACCCTTCCTATTCATATACCCATCCAGATGCCTTAAAATGGTGTTATTGTACCAGCCTCCACCACTTTCTCTGGCAGCTTACTCCATACATACATCACCCTCTGCATGAAAAAGTTGCCTCTTAGGTCCCTTTTAAATCTTTCCCATCTCACCCGAAACTCCAAAACTAGAGGGTATAGGTTAAGTTAAAATACCAGACCCTCTGGTATAAGACATTGACAACTGATCGAATGTGAGTAACAAACAAAACATCTCTGTTTTTTCACTCAGACCAACTAATCTTTGATTAGATGATGCTACCTATTTCTTTGTATTTATTTCCAACTTTAATGTAGTGTCTATAAATAACATCAAAACCACCAATCTTAAAACTATACATCACTGAACAGAAGTGAGTGATGAAACAATTAGACTGTAGAAGAGTGATCCAAAAACCATTTATGAAACTCATATTCCTCAACACTTCAAATAGTTCAACCGTAACTTGTAACATAACATGGTTAACTGTTTCCATCCAAGAATGTGTTGCAGCTGTACTGGGATGAACAGCAACAAGGGATCAGTTGAATGTTTCAATGTTATACTCTTCCAAATAAGAGTTGTAGAATTCGAGGCATTAATTTTGTTATTCTCTCCACAGATGCTGCCAGACCTGCCTGCTTTTGCCCACACTTTGTTTTCCTTTCAGATCTCCAGCATGCACCGGATGTTACACTTGTTTCACTATTAGAATTGGATCTGCTGACTGTAACCATTGACTGCTGGTGAATGTGAATGCCAGCCACATTTTTTAAAAGTCATTTTTAAAATGGGCGCCACTGGATGACCAGCATTTATTGCCTGTCCCTAGTTGCTCTTGAAGAGGTGGTGGTGAGCTGCTTTCTTGAACCACTGCAATCTACCTGCTCACCACCACCTTCTCAAGGGCAATGAGGGATGGGCAATCAATGCTCACCAGCCAATAACACCCACATCCTACAAGTGAATGAAAAAATGCACCAACAAAGCAACTAACATTTAATCAGACAAGAAATTTGGTAAATAAAACTTTTTTTTGAGTTCTTACTTGCACCATCCCTTGTTACAATAAGCTGCAGACAGATTGAGAATTGGCTCCCATCTTTTAAAACTTTTGGTTGATCACAGAACCTTTTTTTTTCAGCTTGTAGTTGCTCACTCTTCAATTAAATGCTCAGATAACCAGATCAAAGTAGAGGAGCCAACTGCAAGATCGGCTTGAGAGAAATAAACAAGTATAACATCAAACATACACACAAATATAGGTGCCAAGTTTACAAAAGAGAATCTAATATCATAGGATGATTAAAAATATGCAGTTTAAAACACACTTAGAATCTTGGAGTAGGTGGGGAGCAGAGGGATACAAATGCTTAGGAATTGACCGACAGGTTTAAACAGTACATTTGGATCGGCTCAGGCTTGGAGGGCCGAAGGGCCTGTTCCTGGGCTGTAAATTTTCTTTGTTCTTTGTTAAATTATTCCATATTGGTTTCATGAATCTGTCTCATTTGTGGTCAGAATGACTGTCGCAGCCATTTTACATCCATGTTTTGTCCTTGTTAAAAGCATCACAGTCTCTGAAAATCTCAGGTACTAGAATCACTTGAAGTTGAAAACTGATAGTTCTTATTTCACTGCTATTGCGACAGTATAAAATAAACAGTAAAAACTATTAACTTTCTCATTGCTCCCTTCAATTGACTTCATTCACTTTCACCAGCTCTCTCGGCTTATTTTGGGATTTAAATCAGATTCAGGTCTTTGTGAACATGAATATTTTTGTACTGATAGATTCTCCAATTCTGAAATCTGGTCATTGTTTATAGAAGATTAGATTAGATTAGATTTACAGTGTGGAAACAGGCCCTTTGGCCCAACAAGTCCATACCGACCCGCCGAAGCGAAACCCACCCATACCCCTACATTTACCCCTTACCTAACACTACGGGCAATTTAGCATGGCCAATTCACCTGACCCGCACATCTTTGGACTGTGGGAGGAAACCGGAGCACCCGGAGGAAACCCACGCTGACACGGGGAGAACGTGCAAACTCCACACAGTCAGTCGCCTGAGTCGGGAAATGAACCTGGGTCTCAGGCGCTGTGAGGCAACAGTGCTAACCACTGTGCCACCGTGCCGCTCACAGATGATGCCTGTCTCCTTCAAATCCGACTACTAATAATCATTTGGTAGTACAGAACCTCAATATTGTTGTAAAATGACATACATTATCAAAGTCTTTCACCTTGCAGTTGTCAGGACAGAAATATCAATGCCAAGGGGACATTTCTATACTGTTGGGAACAGCATGCTGATTGGTTAGCAAGTGGATTCTGAATGGGAGGGGTGCGACTATGGAAAACACACCAGTTAGATAATGACTGACAGCAACCTGCCAAGAATTCATTAAATTAAAACCAGGCAGATTCGTTCAGATAGTTCAAGGCATTGTCCTACGGAAGGAGCCAGAGAATGACCTCCCCTGTTCTGTTGAGTTGAAACGATGTGTCGATATGCTCTTTCTGTCAGCAAACACCAGGGGCTTGTGTATTAACATATTAGCTTCAAGTATGTGGAAGTGCATCTTACTACAAGCCTGACTGACACTCTTAAATTCATCATCTGTGTAATTCCTAGCACATTCATGATTATACAGTAAATGTAGTTCACTCGTGTATTACATCTCTTGTTAAACACCATGTTTCATAATTTGCAAGCAAAGCCTGGTTGGTTACGATCAGCAACTTGTCTGTTGCAGATAGTACAACTGGAGTGTTCTTTGATATGACATGCCAGACTGAATGATGTACAGACAGTATCACACCAGCACTGCAATCCATACACTATTGTATGAATGCCAGTCCACACACAAAGAAAAATACGATTATATAATGCTTTTCAAAACTGCAGGTTATCCACACTTAATGGCTTGTTATTTTTATAAAACAGAAACAAGAAGACAGATCATCATCTCAAGGCACTTCATCTGAATAATCAGATAAAAATTTGTACAGGTCGTTTTGTTATAGCGGGTGTTTTGTTAATGCAAATTCGCTGTCACACGATTGGTGAATTGGGGACACAGTTTCTAAAGCATGAACTTTTGAAATGTGTGTTGATTGAAATGTGACAACATCGCCAACACTTTAAGCACTATTTCTAAAGCGCGATTTTTCTATAATGTGGGGGTTGCACAAGAACGCAACAATTGTGTTATGGAAGAACTACCTGTATGTAAAAAGGATGAGAGAAATTGATAGTCATGTTATTGAAGTTGAATAAATGCATAGAACCATCACGTATCAATTCACAGTTTTGAGGGAATATACAACAAAACATTAGGTTAAATAGATGGGATAATGAATAATGGTGAATAAAGTCCATTATATGCACTAATGTTTTTGCACAGGGCATCGAAATAAGGCAGTAGATAGCAGAAATAATGTTGCTGTTTATGACTTGTCCTTTTTATTTCCTCATATTGACGCCGATCATAAGTTGAAACAATTTCTTGGTCCATTATACATTTTCAAAAGTCAAACTCTTGTTGTCCTAAAACTCAAAATTGTAAAATAACACAGCAAGCGGAAGTAGCCAAAATATCAAATCTGAAATAAAGAGAATAACAAGTAAAATTGCATGTTATTGTTATATATAAACAAAATTAGCAATTGCAAATAGAAATGATGATTAACATAATAAACCCTTACTAGCCTAAACTAGAATGTCAGATTTTCTCTCACACAGTTTTATCAACAGGTAATGTGGCCTCTCAGTAAGCTAATTATGCATGTGGGATAGGATCATATTGGAAAAGGTTAAAGTTCAATGAAAGTCGTGAATGAATATGTTAATTTATCAACTGTACAACACATATGTCAAGTTTGAGGTAAGTTACTATACTGTTGTTAGATTTAAAGATAAATTTCCAATCAAAAGTTTTGTATACTTTGCTGTGCAAAGGTGAGACACACACATATACATATACACAGTGATTCTTGGTTGGTAAAATGTGGAGCTAGAGAAGCACAGCAGTTCAGACATCACCAAAGGAGCAGGAAAATCAACATTTCAGATCAGGACCCTTCATCAGGACTGTGGAGGGGGAAGGGACTCAGAACCATATAGAGGGAAGGGAGTAGGGCTGGGGGAACGGTAGGTGGGATGGTGATAGGTGGATGCAGGGAGTGGGTTATTGTGTTTGGTCAGTAGGAAGGATGGAGCGGATAGGTGAGGAGGGCTGGATATAGGATGAGGTTGGGGGTGGGGAGATTTTGAAGCTGGTGGAATATATGGTGTTGTTCCTCCAGTTTGCATATGGCCTCATTTGACAGTGGAGGAGGCCCAGGATTGACATGTCGCCAAAGGAGTGGGAGGGGGAGTTGAAATGGTTGGCAAGTGGAAGGTGGTGTTGATTGGAGTATACAGAGCACAGATGCTCTGTAAACCAGTCCCTGAGTATGCATTTTGTCTCCCCAGTGTAGAGGAGACCACATCAGGAGCAATGGGTGCAACAGACCAGTTGCAAAGAGGTGCAAGTGAATCCCCATCAGATCTGAAATGATTGTTTGGGGCCTTGACGGAGATGAGAGGGGAGGTGTAGGGGCAAGTGTTGCACTTTGTGCAGTTGCAGGGAAAGGAGGCAGGTGCGGAGGAGAGGTTGGTGTGCAGTGTGGAACTGATGAGGCTGTTGCGAAGTAAACAATCCCGATGGAAGGCAGATAGGGGTGGGGAAGAAAATATCTGTTTGGTGGTGGGGTCTGCTTGCAGGTGGTCAAAATGGCGAAGGACGATGCATTGGATTTAGAGGCTGGTGGAGCAGTATGTGAGGATTAGAGGGATTCTATCCTTGTTGTGGTTGGGCGGAGGGAGTTTGAGGTCAGAGGTACGGGAATGGAGAAGATATGGTTGTGGGCATTATTAATCCTGGGAGAGGAAAAAATACAGTCCTTTAAGTAGGAAGACGTCTGGGATGTCCTAGAGTTGAATCCCTCATCCTGGGAGCAGATTCAGCGGTAGCAGACTGAATTGAGAGTATCGGATCTCACTTTTGCAGGATGGCAGGTGAGAGGAAGTGTAGTTGAGGTAGCTGTGGGAGCCAGTGGGTTTGAAATGGATGTCAGTGCTAAGTCAGAATTTGGTGATGCAGACTGAAAGGAAGGGAAGGGAGATATCAGCTATAGTCCAGGTGAATTTGAGGTCAGGGCGGAAGGTATGGGTGAAGTTGATCAACTGTTCAAGCTCCTTGTGGGAGTACAAGGCAGTGCCAATACAGTTATCAATGTTGCGGAAGAAAAGGTGGGGGATGGTCTTCGTACAGCTGCAGAAGAGGGACTATGTATCCTACGTAAAGGCAGGTATAGCTTGGAGCCATGCAGCGACTCCTTTGGTTTATAGCAAGTGGGAAGAGTCAAAGGAATAACTGTTGAGGGTGAGGACCAGTTCTGCCAGGTGAATAAGAGTGTCAGTACACGAGCACTGGATGGGCCAACAGGAGTAGAAGAAACGGAGGGCTTTTAAACTCTCTGTATGGGGGCTAAGGTGTAGAGAGACTGAATGTCCACGGTGAAGATGAGCTGTTGGAAGCTGGGGAATTGTAAGTCTTGGAGAAGATCAAATGGTGTGGGTTGTAACCCGAATGTAGGTGGGGAGTTCCGGGGACAAAGGGGAGAGAATGGAGTCAAGATATGAAGAGATGAGTTCAATGGGATAGGAGCAGACAAAAACAACGAGTCAACTGGGCCAGTCGGGTTAATGGATTTTGGCCACATAGAAACTATCTGACTATAATAGAGTCAATGATGTTCCTTTGTTCTACACAGTCAAATTCTATAGTCATTCAATAAAGCAAAAACCTATGTCAACCCTATATTTGAAATTGGATCTACAATTTGATTAGGATGAATCCTTCTGATTTGAGTAATTGGCATATTATTTTTGCAAAAATTAAGCACTGATTACTCAACTGGCATTCCACGTGTTACAATTTCAGAGTCTTCAACTGTAAATCAACATGGACCACACCAGTTACTCACACACACCAATGAAAAAAAAACAGAAAAAAGGGACAAAAATAAAATACTGAGCCTGTTGGAAATCTGAATTCCTCAGCAGACAGACAGCAAAGCAGAGAGAGAAAAACAAAGTTATCATTTCCATTCAATAACTATTTGGCAGATTGATTCAGATCTGACCTGAATTACTAACTCTCTTTCTTGGTCCACATATTGACTAGATACAGCTTTCATGAGATCATGAGGGTAACGTTTGGGAATCATGAGAAACTTTTGATCTGTCCAAAATTAACACCTCCGTTTAAGTAATCCAAACATTCCACATCTTCTTCTAGCTCTTCAGGACCAGCTTTTGCTTAAATATTTGTATGTTAGTGTTGTGGCTTCAAACTGATAGCTACTGAGTGACTCAATTGCACATACTGTTTAAAAGAAAGCCTATCCAGGTTGACATTCTCACCTGCTTTGAAAAGTGTTCCACTGGAGAAAGATCTTGTCTGGCGTCCTTCTGTGATAAAGAGGATTTTGAGACAGGATTAAATTTAGTTATTTTATTTCGGTTGGTAAAGTAGCAGTTCAGGTTTCATAAGGGAACCTATAAAATAAAGCACAGTACCAATTCTGTACCAAAAAACACAGATGTATTAATTTTGAAAAAATAATGTTAACACTCATCTACATAGCCCAAACTAAATTGTTCCAAAGTGTACTCCATTTAAGTCATGGAGTAAACAATATAGATTGCGAATGCACTCACACAAAAAAAATCCTTTACAAACTAGGGGAAATAAAGCAACTCTGGAGAGAATTCTGAATGTAAATCCAATTTTGCAACCTCCAGCCAGTTGTTGAGAATCTTTCAGACAGTGGCAGATTCGCCTTGACATTTTACTGATGGACTCAGCACATAACATCCAAATAACAATTTTATTTGAAGCCTGCACCAGCTAATAGCTTAAAACAATACTCTAGCTTTTAATGAGGCAAGGACTGCTAACTTTAGCATATGTGCTCTGCAATATAATTTAAATTAGCGCAAATGATTGCTGGAACCTAATTTGCACTGAATGGTAGCTCATGTTGGAAACTCTAATCTTTTGCTTGCTTTCGCCAATGATGTTGAATGAAATGGGGCTGTGCAGAAACATTGGCCCTGCATGCATTTTTACAAAATGTATATTGATTAATTCTCTTCCTTTCTCAATAACTGAAATGCAGACACCACACATTGGTTTCCTCTCGTTGTTGACTGACTGGCAGAATGTAGAACAGACACTCGTACATCATATTTAAGTCTTTTTGCACAGTGCAAACGATTCACTGCAAATCTGTAGACATTCAAGGGAAGTTTCTTGATCTTTACTCTGTGGATGAACCACATTCATGTCAGGGGTGCAATCTCAAACAACTATTGCATGTTGATAATCGTAGCACTAAGGATAGTGTGCATCGCATAAGTTCCTTTGGATAGTTAGTGCCAGTAATTCCTCTCAGCTAATCTCTGAATGTTAATCTGCTTTGGCAGTCAAACTGCAGCAACAAAAACAAAATATGTGAAACTAGACAATGTTGTGTGATTTAATAATAAGCATTTGGCTGTTTATTTTCATTCGGACTTTCGTTCTGAAACTAACACTGCACACATACATTGCAATAACATAAACAAAAGGATGACAAAACTGTTTAAGTTTTCACAAGCTTCTAACGTGCAAATCTTTCTTCCAATTTGATAAAATAAAGCCAATTAAACCACTTTTGCTGCAAACTGAAAATGTTCTGGTAAAGATTTCTTGTCTGGGACTTAACATGTCAATATAATCAGGTCTTGCAATTCAGCCTTGTAGTTTTAGCAATGCTTCCTTTCATTTATTTAAGTAAAGCCAATGATCATCAGTTGCAACAAAAGTACTGGAGAACTTAGTTTTATTTTTAAGCACAATCTCATTCGAGTAAATCAACACAAATTATAGTGTACTATATTTTCTGTTCACAATGTGGTCTCCTGATTTCTGGGACACCAAATGCAGACTGGGATCTTTGTAGCAGAATATCTGCATTCATTACCAGTATCATATCAATGTATAAGCCTATTCGTAAAAGAAAGCAACATTACTATTTTATGGTTCTCTCTTTAAGAAAGAGCTTGTTTTCAATCTTCTGATTGAACCCAAATTACTCTTGGTATGTTTACTTGGGGCTAACTATTAATTTTTTTATTCTTTTGGTTCAGATTAAGGAAAGAAAGAAATCTCAAAAATCAGAAAAATTATAATTGAACATGTATCAACATTGTTTATTTTTTATTGACACAAGCCTAAGCTGAAAAAGCCAAGAAACTACTTGCCGATGCATTTTAAGTTGGCAAACAAAAAGTTGAATTGGTCTTCGTTGTCAATTTTAAAAGTGTCAAACTCTGATCATTGAAACTAATTGCAATTAAATCCTCCAACTCCCTTCTACACATCATCAGTCAACCTGTTCAGATACTGTCATGACATATCTGTGGAGCAAATGGAATTTGAAATTACTACTTCTGCCAACTCCTTTGGGCGGCACGGTGGCACAGTGGTTAGCACTGCTGCCTCACAGCGCCTGAGACCCGGGTTCAATTCCCAACTCAGGCGACTGACTGTGTGGAGTTTGCACGTTCTCCCCGTGTCTGCGTGGGTTTCCTCCGGGTGCTCCGGTTTCCTCCCACAGTCCAAAGATGTGCGGGTCAGGTAAATTGGCCATGCTAAATTGCCCGTAGTGTTAGGTAAGGGGTAAATGTAGGGGTATGGGTGGGTTGCGCTTCGGCGGGTCGGTGTGGACTTGTTGGGCCGAAGGGCCTGTTTCCACACGGTAAGTAATCTAATCTAATCTTTCACACTGTTTTAATAAAATTCAATACATGCTTGAGGACGAGGACTTAATCTATCAATGAGGCATGTCTGGGTAATTTTTGACAGATCCTAGCCATTACTCTACTTTTTAAGGTATCAGTTTTAGGTAATGATTCTGTCATTTCAACGTACACACTCTCTAGACCGATCTTTTGTTTCTGTAATTGTGTCCATTAGCATACCCTTGTGTTACCACTACTTTTTCATCATTTAATTTCTTTTTCCTTTCATCTTATCACAAACCTTCATATTTGTTATTTCCTTTCCTTTTGCTCTATGTCTCCACTAAACTTATTACAGACTCCTGGCACTTCCTTCCATTCTGATGAAAAGTAATCATCTTAAAAGTCTTTATTTCTCTCCTTAGAGTTGCTATCTGAACTCCTGAGCACTTACAATTCTCCTGCTTTCAAATTAGAAAATTATTTGCAATTATTGAAGCTGCTGAGGCAAACAAATTTTGTCACAACAAAAATGAAGAGTTTATCCATTGAAAGCTGAAAGAAAGAAGAAGCCATGAAACCATGTTCGTTTTACGGTTTCTCCTTTAAACAGTAATGAATGCAAACATCACCTGAAATTCTTCTTAAATTGAGATTGTGAAGTAAGAATAAATTACATTTAGTGTACTGTGTAAAACTCTGGTAGCCCTACCATAGGAAGGATGTTATTGAATGGGAGAGGGTGTGAAAAAAATTTATTAGGATGTTATTGGGACTGGAAGGTTAGGGTTATAATGAGGGATTGGATAGGCTGGGACCTTTCTCCATGGAGCATAAGAGGCTGAGGGGTGTTCTTAAAGACATTTATAAAATCATGAGGGTGATTAGATAAGGTAAATAGCCAAGGTCTTTTCCCCAGAATAGGGGAGTCCAAAACTAGAGGGTATAAGTTAAGATGACGGGGCAAGATTTGAAAGGACCTGAGGGGCAACTTTTTCTCGCAGAGGGTGGTGCATATATGGAATGAGTTGCCACAGAAAGTGGTAGAGTACAGGATTTAAAACACTTGTCAGGTACATGGAAAGGAAAGATTTGGAGGGATATGGGACAAACATAGGCAAATGGGAGTAGATAAGTTTATGAAATTTGGTTGGCAGGAATGAGTTGGGCCAAATGGCCTGTTTCCATGCTGTATAACTATGACAAAATAAGAACCAATCATGCTACTGCTTAAGCAATTGTTTTTGACACAAAAAACACATTATGGGAAATAAATGTGGTCATATATATCAATTAGTTACACATTTCCTCATGAACAACAGCTTACCATAGTAAATGCTGACAGTTTCAGTGAAACAAAGCTCTTTGGTGACATCAATATTTTTTTTTGAGGATAACTTCTATTGTCTGTGAAACAAACTGAGCTGATACATCACAGAAAGAGATAGCTTACAGAAAACACCTTTTTGAAAAATCTTTTTTATGGGATGTGAACACTGTGGTGAGGTCAACATTTATTGCTTATCCTCAACAGGCTTACAGAAGGTGGTGGTGGTGAGATGCCTTCTTGAACCACTGCAGATGCTGGAGTAAGAGATGCTCACAATACTGTAAGAAAAGGAATTGCTGGCATTTGACCCAGTGACAGTGAAGGAACAGTGATACAGTACCAAATCAGGATAAAGAATGGCTTGGAAAGGAACTTGGAGAAATTTAACAAACAATGCCTGAATCATTGAAGATTCAGCAGAAATGACTGATGCTAGTAAAATGTATTCTCATTTTCTATTTCTGCTGTTAGCCTCCATTCAATGTTTGTGAGTTTTTTCAGTGTTTACCTGATTTACCCCTCAAATATAACATATTTAGTATGTACTTACAGTAATGCATTCCATATTCTAATGTTAAAAGCTGTCAAGGTCACCATTTTGTTAATGTTAAAATGTTGGTGGTAAATGAGTTACCCATGACCCTTCAGGAAATGCCCGTTCACAAATGATTGTCTCACCTTCTCTTGTCTGAAACTTTTACTCTTATGTAATTTATTGAAAAAGACTATTTAAGACTAAACAGAACAACTGGCACAGGTTACATTCTAGTTACAATGCAGCAGTCTAACTCTTAATAAAATTAAGCAAAATATATACATTCATACGCTTTTAGAAGCAGATTTATTAATATCTTTGCATTGAAAAGAATTGGCTTAATTTATACAGCCCCCTCAAAGGACTACAAACAAGCACATTAATGAATTTCTTCCAATTATGATTGATACTGTCAAGAGTGTGGTCAAATATTTGCCAGGAGACTGCTGACTTCTGGTGCAATGTTTTTAAAAACTGGCATAAAAAATCACGGAAATTAATAATTGATAAATATTCCAAAATCTTTGCACTGGATATGCTGATTTGAGTTGAATTGTGCTGAATCAAAGAACACAGCTAAGTGAAAACTCTAGGCACCAGTTGCAAGAACGAGATCAGAAAGGAAAGGCTCAAGATGAAGCTGACAATGAGCAAAGGACTGCCTTTGCATAAATCATTTACAGTTGGATGAATGAACCATTGCAAAAATGTGTAGCAGAGGAAGTGGTGGTGGCTGGTACGATTACAACATTTAAAAGACATCTGGGTGGATATATGATAGGGAGGCTTTAGAAGTGTATGGGCCAGATGCTGGCAAATGGCACTAGATTATTTTAGGTTGGCATAGACGAGTAAGACCGAAGGTCTGTTTCCATGCTGTACATCTCTATGACTCTAACTGAGAATTCTCTTCACAAGAAATTTGCAGATCTGAATTATGTGTAGTTAAAATTTTCATGACTGTAATGTCTGGGATATTGTGCAATGGATGGCAAACGTACGACATTTTAATCAGTTATTTGAGGTTCTGATCCACCTCATAGTCAAGCAGAGAATACGCTCATATGCTTTGCGATTATAAATCACGAACACTATGTAATTATCAAATGGTACAACAAATGATGTGTAGGATATAATAATACAAGGCATAATTCTTCCGATCATGCAGCAAGAAAATGAAATCAGAGCACCCTGTGACAATTTCAAAACACAGCCCAGTGTTCTAAGAAGTTTAACAAAATTACAGTACTATTAGCCATTATAGTGCTACCAACTCCAGAAGAAATGCATAATAAAAAGAAAATTTGCAAGGCATCTTAATTCTTTCAATCATACAATGTGTCACAGGTACAGCAACACAAGAAATCAAATGAACAGTACACAATAGGATATAATACCAGACTGCACCCCTTTTTAAAATCATTCCAGAGCTGCCAATTTTCAGTCCTTCAAATCAAGTTTTTAAAGTATACAGTTGCTGGAACAACATTCCCTAAAATACGTAACTTCCACACTGTCTGTCATAATTCTCAGTAGTTTCTGGTGAGCAAAAGCAAAGAAAAGGAAGAATGACTATAATTTGGAGGAAAACAGCAAAAGAATAATTATGGGATATTAACTATACATGGAACGACATAGAAAATTGAAATGACTTGCACTTCAGCAAAGACATTTGAGAACAAACATGATTCAAGATTAAATAATGAACAAATAAAAGCAAACAAGAGAAGAGTGTATAATAATGTTATTCAACTTAGGCTGAAAGCAGAGATGTAAATGCACCAATGTGCCAAGTATATGAAACAGGTTCGAAGATGCTGCAGGCATTTCTAACTTAAATTTCTCAGGATAAAGTGTTGAATATTTATTTTGAAAATGGGATGGAGAGTCATAACTATAAATATCAGTGGTCAAATGTTGCATACGGCACAATGGTTTCTAAAATCTGATGGTGCAGGTATTAAATATCACGGGAACAGGAAACAACAAATGCATATTGTGGGATCTAAATCAGCTTTTCTCACTCTTTCCTGGATATGGGAATCACTATAAAGGCCAGCATTTATTATCCATCACTGCTTGCTGTCAAAGCAAAACTGAACAGTGCAGTCACATTTAGGCGAGACAGAAGGTCTGAACTGGGGATGTTTGCTGATGATTGCACCATGTTCAGCACTATTTGCGAACTCTGAGATACTACATGGCACAAGTCGGGAGTGTGATGGAATACCCATCAATTGACTGGATGGGCACAGCTACAACAACACTCAAGAAGCACCATCTAAGAACAAAGCAGCTTGCTTGATCGATGCCACACCCACACTCACTCCCTCCACCACTGACATTCAATGGTAGCAGTACAAACTATCCACAAGATGCACTACAGAAATTTACCAAAATCCTTAGACAGCACATTCCATGACTATTTTCATCTAGAAAGAAAAGGGCAGCAGATACATGGGAACAACACTACTTAGAATTTCCCCTTCAAGTCACTCACTATCCTGACTTGGAAATATATTGCTGTTCCTTCACTGTCATTGGGTCAAAATTCTGGAATTTCCTCCCTCATGGGTATTGTGGATCAACCTACAGCATATGGACTGCTGTGATTCAAGAAGGCAGCTCACCACCACCTTCTCAAGGGCAAATTGCAACTTCTTCTCCTTTGAGATTCTCCTGAAATCTCAATGAGTAAATGATGGTAAAACTAAACCCTGCAAAAATTAAAGTGATCGTGCTTTAAATAAAGTAGGAAGTACCTGGATTTGATCCAGGTCTATACAGAATTAGTTTAAGGAGTTCAGGCAGTTATGAACATAGCCATTCAACCTATCGAGTCTATCTGATCATTCAATTAAATCACAGCTGATCTTCTACCTCTCAGCAATTTTCCTACACCATCTATATATTCCTTAATGTCATTAATCTATAGAATCCTATTGATACATTCTTCAATGATTAAGCTTCTGAAGTTCATCAGATTTGAGAATTCCAAAGTTTTACCATCCACTGAACCAAAAGAATTTCTCTTCATTTCTGTCTTAAGTGGCCTATGCTCTATTCTGAGGGCATGTTTCTTGGTGCTGCAGTCACCAACCATGGGAAATATCATTAACCAACCTGTCACGCCATGAAAGCTTGTTACAAATTTCAATGAGGTCTCCTCACATTCTTTAAAACTTTTGAGGACATAGACCCATCTGCCACAGACTCTCCTCATAGGTATACCTGGATCACATGGATTGATCCTGGTTGAAAGGCAACATTTAGTGACAGTATTTGAAGTTATCGAGTAAAATGTGGATACAGTCCACTGAGAATGATATTATTTGAAATTTGTCAAATCCTAAACCATTTAATTGAATCTTAGTTTGAATTGAGCTCCTGGATAAGCTAATGTCTCCTGAAATATTAAACTTTAAACTAAAATGTAAATATATTTTAATGAAACTTACCAGACTGCACCAAAAGTTCAATGTTGTTTTCAAATGACTTGTCTTTAGTGAATGCACTGCACGTGTATCTGCCACTGTGTGAAAAATGTAACTTTGGGATAGTTAAGATCATTTCTCTATTTTCTATACGATGCTTGAAATTCTGACATTTCAGGTCATTCATCGCTATATAGCAAATAATATTATCTTGATGTTTCCAGTATATAACAACATCCTCTTCTTCACTGCTGAATGGGTAGGCACACTTCAGTGTTCCTGGTCTGCCCACTGTAGCATTCTGTTGTATAGGGTGACTACCTGTTTGAAAAGAAAATAAACAGCACATTCAATAATCAGCAAATCAGAACTTCTTTCAAATTTATTCCTTGTAGGCTATATACATTAGGAAATGCATCAGATACATTTTTTAATCATGTGAAGGTGCCAGTGTTAGATTGGACTGCACTGGACAAGGTCAGAAGTCAGATAACAGCAGATTATAGTCTAACAGGTTGATTTGAAATCATAAGCTCTCGGAGCATTGCCCTTTCATCCGGTGAAGTGACGAAGGGGAAATGCTCTGCAAACTGGTGATTTCAAATAAACCCGTTGGACAATAATCTGGTGTCATCTGAATTTTTTTAATGACATACTTGTACCAAACTAGAAAACTTGGTATGCCCAGATTGGGCATGAAGGGCTCTGTTGCCTCTTGCTCAGCGTGACTGTCCACACTCTCAACACTTAATTCTGTATCTTCCATAAAGAAAACAGCTCCAATTCTTGCTATGCCTTATCTCTGTTTGGTTTCTTATTAGGAGCTACTAGCTCTAATGTCATCACGACACTTACACATTTACACCGCTATTATGAAGTATCATAAGCACAGTTCCCTAGATTTCTGGAAATGGTCAGGCATCTTGATTTCTCCCCAGGGAAAGTTACAGATTTTTTTAAGCTACTTGTCCCTGTAATATATCTCTGGAGCAGGTGGGATTTGAACTTGACTTTTTGGAAATCAGAAGTAGCGACGATACCATTGCACAGCTTAAAAATGTGTTGCTGGAAAAGCGCAGCAGGTCAGGCAGCATCAAAGGAACAGGAGAGTTAACGTTTCGGGCATTAGCCCTCCTTCAGGAATCTCTGAAGAAGGGCTTATGTCCAAATTATCGATTCTCCTGTTCCTTTGATGCTGCCTGACCTGCTGCGCTTTTCCAGCAACGCATTTTTAAGCTCTGATTTCCAGCATCTGCAATCCTCACTTTCAGCTAGTTGACAATACCATTGCACCACAATAGCCTTTCAGTGAACATTATAATCACTCTGGGGAACAGTAAGCTCAGTTGGTTGATCTGCCATGCAGAGAGATGCTCACAGCATCAAATCTAATGTTGGCTGAGGTTAAAATGATCAGTCTCCTTCTCCACCTCATCCCTCACCTGAGATACAATAAGCCTCAAATTAAACCTCTAGCAGTCATTTCTCTGAAGAGACAGCAGCCCAAGAGTAACTTTACTTTTAATATTTATTCTGTAAAGGAACACATTGTGTGGAGCAAAATAGGAAAAGGGATACTGCTTTAAACTGAGGAAACTATGGAAGGAGATATTGCAGTTTTAAAACATGTTACAGGAACTCAATGTGAGTTGCATTTACACTGTTGCTTTGTTAAAGCAATGGGGAAGATGCTGAAATACTCATCAGCACAGGTGTACGTTCAGGACAGTTTTGCCCAGAGACAGCCTGTTGATTGGATTTTCCAGCAGGGCTAGTTGTGTGGGTTAGTAGGGTTAAGGAGAGCAATAACTCTCTGACTTACTTAGGGGCAGATGGCCAATCTGAGAAAATAATAGAGTGGCAGAAACGTCCAGACTCTTAAAAAGACAACGTCATCTCTCTTTTTTGCAAGTTAGGAGCAAAGAAAATGAGGCCAGACTGACTGTAAACATAAAGGGGATCATTAAGATTTCATACAGCCATATAAATAATAAAATATTGGTAAGGGGCGAGGGGTAGGGCTATTTAGAGACAGTAAAGGGGACTCACATATGAAGTCAGGGGTATGGCTGAGGCAGTAAATTAATACTTTGCATTTGTCTTAACAAAAGAGGAGGATGCTATCCAGGTCATGGTGACATTAGAAAGGTTCAGAATTAATAATAAAAATGTCTTGGATGGACTGTTGCATCTTAAAACTGACAAAGAATTGGGACTGGATGAGATTTGCGGATGACATGAAGATGAGTGGTAGGGCAAAGTGTGCAGAGGACTGTGAAACTTTGCAAAGGGAAAATTATATTTTAAGTGAGTGAGCAAAGGTCTGGCAGATGAAGCACAAGATTTATATATGTTGCTATAAAGTTGAAGGCATGTACTGTACTTTAAGAGAGAGTGCGTGCTGATCTGAACTGAGAAATTACAGGCAGCTGTATATAAGACCAGATGACAGTCTCAAAGTACACTGGAAATTTGAAAGTATGCAACACTTGGCTGTGAAATGGATACCTGAGTCTTGGCTCCTATTTTGCTAACAATTCAAGTTTAACCAACCAGTTTAAATTATGCCCCAGGATACTAAAATTCAATCGAGTTTGAACTTATTAGCTTGCTAACATTGACCAATGAGATGATCTGATGTTGGGAGTATAAAAATGTGGACATTTTGAAAACTGGAGAGAGAGCAACTGCTATTGACAGAGACCCATGGAATTAGTAAACTCTATCAAAGGTCCCTTTTCATATGAGTAGAGCATGTGGTGCTGGAAAAGCACAGCAGGTCAGGCAGCATCCGAGGAGCAGAAGAATTGACATTTCAGGCCTAAACCCTTCATCAGGAAAGTCCTCACTTTGTCCTATCTTTTCATATGAAACATACTTCCAGTTTGAAGAATGAAGACGACCCAGAGAATTCAGCAGCTGAAAGCGTGAAGTCAGAGAAGATGACAGCGGCTGTTTGGTTTTGAAATTAAGTTTATGTAATTTAAATAAGTGTCTTGAACAATAGAGTTGCAAGCAATTAATACACAGTTAAGAGAAAGGGGGGCTTAAAATTGTGAATATTTGTTGTTTAATGTTCAGTTTTAGAGTTAAAAATAAATTGATATTATTTTCTTTAAAAAGTGGAATTTGGGAGTTCTCTGTCACTCATATTTTAACAGATTACGAGGTGAGGTGAACTTTTCTGGGTGTTTGGTTTAATTAACAGAAAGGTTCACCACCGTGTCATAACAGCTTCGGGGCTTACACAAATCCAGTCTGAGATTTGGACAGACTTGAACATATTTAGGGTAGGAATGATTCCAGCAGATTTGAACACTTACCAATTAGTGTCTAAGATCTTTAAGTAAAACAAGGTGAAAAAAATTGTTTAAGTTCGGTTACTTATGGTTGTTTAGATTAAAAGAGAGAGAAATAGGTCTTAGGATTGCTAAAAAAAAAGGTTCTGGAGTTTGAAGATGCTTCCCAAATTTGCCAAGAAAGTTTAGAAAGACAGAGGAAGGACATTTTTTAGAATTAGCAAATGTTAGAATTGGGTTTAACCAGAGACAGAAGGAAAGCTGAAATTGTAATGGAATTGGTCAAGAGGTTGGTATCAGAGAAACAGACAAGTGCAGTAGAGTTAGAAAAACATATATTGCAACTAAAGCAAATGGAATTCAAAGATACAGAAAGGGAGAGAACAGCCATCTGAGAAGAAACAGAATGAAAAAGAGAGAGAAGAGAGAGAGAGAAAAAAGAAAGGGAGAGAAGGTTTTTAGCTGATCAAAATGAGAGAATTTGAACTTCAGAAGTTGCAAATGAATAAGGAAAGTCAAATTAACAGGATGGACATGATGAGAGAAGGCATTGTAAGAAACGTTGTGGTGAAAGAAGATAAGGCAGTGGCATCAGTGAAATAGTGAAGGAAATCACAAGAAAAGTTGAGCTGCAGGAAAGTGCATAGCCTAGGCAGGAGCTGAGCCTTGAGTTAGTGCCTGATCTCTAGAAAGTCTTCACTTCTGTGAGTAAAGCTTACTCAGGAAGAATGGAGGAGAAGGGAAACAAGTTATAATTTTGAGAGATACAGAATCTAATCCATTTCTTCCTGTTAGAGATTAATATATTTGCACGCTTTCTGACATTTCACCTGAGAGAGTGTTAATTTGTGGAATAGATGGCCAGAAACTTAGCCTTCCTCTGTGTAAGATTATATTGGAGAGCCAACTTAAGGCTGGGGAAGCAACAGGGAAGTGATTGACAGAGTGTCAGTTCCAGGAATAGAGTTTGTTCTTCGGAATGAAAGTGGGAGTGACACATCTTGTTGTGGAGAAGCCAAAGAAAGATCAGGGAACTGAGGAGTTAAAAGAATAAAATACCCTGAACTCTTCCCAGACAATGGGGTAATAGGATCCCACTATCATAAATCACAGTAAGACACAAAAGCTAAAGAGAAAGATGAAGGAGTTGTGGTTCAGTTAGCGGACACCTTGTCTGAGGAGAAATGGGTGGAAGTGCACCAGATTGTGTTGCTGGGAGCATCCAGACAGGAAGTGTTATGGGTAGCACATGAACTATCTGTAGGAGGTCACCTAGGTGACAGGAAGACTCAGGTTAAGGTACAAAAGCACTTCTATTGGCCTGGAATGCATAAGGATATGGTTAAACCTTCCCATACATGTCATATGTGCAAAATGGCAGGTATACCCTCCTTAAAACTAAAAGTGGGAACCAGTACTTGTTAACCATAATGGATGTGTCTACCAGATTTCCGGAGGCAATTTCATTGTAGACTAACAAGGCAAAATGGGTGGTAGAGGAGTTTGTAGCTTTCTTTTCACGGTATGGACTACCCAGAGAGATTCAGTCAGACCAAACATCTAGTCTGACTGCTTGGTTGTTTAAGGAAGTCATGGATAGCTTAAGCATACAGCGCTTTCAACTAAGTGTGTACTATCCTGAATCCCAGGGAGGTTTAGAAAGGTGGCATCACACCGTGAAGACCATGTTAAGAGCATACTGTTAGGATTATCCAAATAATTACAACAAAGGCATCCCACTTATACTGTTTGCCATTACAGATGGCCCAAATGAATCAACTCAGTTTACTCCCTTTGAGTTAATATTCAGACATGAACTCAGAGTGCTTCTGAAATTAACTAAAGAAAAATTGACAGGACAGAAGTTGGAGACCTCACACTTAGATGATGTATCTGAGGTGAGGAAGAGATTAAATCAGATAGGTGAATCAGCTAAACAGCACTTGAAGAGGGCACAGCATAGAATGAAGCAGGTGGCAGATAAAAACCCTAAAATTCAGATGTTTTCCCATGGGGATGACACATTAGGATTGTTAAAAATGGTAGGAGATCCCTTCAAAACCAGGTTTAGTGATCGCTATCAAATTGAGAAAAAGTTCAGTCAGGTGAAATATCTGGTAAAGATGCCAAACATAATAAAGCTGTTTCAGGTATGCCATGTTAGTATGTTGAAACCTTATTATAACAGAGACAGATAACTGGAAAAATGAGTGTTAGTTATTGCCCTGCAGAGTGAGGAATCAAATCCAGATGTTGTGGAGTTTGATATACCTCAAAATATGTTAAATATGAGTAAGTCCTTAAGGAGTGGCTTAGGTTAGTGAACTATCTATCTCAGGAGCAATGAACTGAGTTGAAAGGTTTCAAATGAGGACATATGCATGAATAAGATGGGGTGTACTAATACTATTGTACATGCGGTGGAAGTAAGGAATGCTGTTGTGATAAAACAACACCCCTCCAGACTTGATCCATTCAAAGCAACACAGGTTCAGAAGAAAGTCGATGTGATGCTCAATGAAGATATCATCGAACGCGTCAGAGTGAGTGGAGTCCACCAATTGTGTTAGCTCCTAAACCTGATAGTCCAATTTTGTGTGGACTATTGGAATGTCAACACCATATCAAAATGGGACTCATACCCAATACCAAGATTGGAGGCCTGTACAGAGAAAGCTGGATAAGCCACTTACATTACAAAATTGACTTACTGCATGCTTGTTGGCAGGTACATTTACCAGAGCAAGTGGAAGATGTTCCTGCGTTTCTAACCACAAAATGGCTATATCAATTCAAATTGTTGCCCTTTGGAGTGAAGAACACATCAGCCACATTCTAATGATTCATGAACAGAGTTGTGGCTGGATTAAAAAATTGAGCAGTTTATCTGGATGATGTAGTGATCTTTAGCAAGTCATGGAAAGATCACATGATACAGTTGGCAGAGCTCTTCGAACAATTACAAGAAGCAAAACGGATAATAAACTTAAAAAATAGAACTTGCGAAGGCAGAGGTGACATTCTTGTCACACAAAATCGGTCATGGAAGTTTGACCCTGCAGAACTCAAAGACGAAGGCCATCAAGGAATTTCCATGACCAATCTTGAAAAAAGAGGTGCATCGATTTTTGGGACTAAGGGGATTTATTCCAAATTTCAACAGTCTGGTGACATAGCTAACAGATTTATGAAAGAAGAACACAAATTTCACTGGACAGAACAATGCCAGGAGGCATTTGAGAATTTAAAAGCAGTATTAACCATCGCATCAGTTTTATCTACATTAAACTTTTTGAAACCCTTCAAAGTTGCAATCAATGCTAGTGATATAGGAGTTGGAGCTGTACTGCTACAGGAAGATGATGATGAAACTGAACAACCAATTGGCTGCTTTTCAAAGAAACTCAACACCCATCGGGAAAAAGAAATTCTACCACTGAAAAAGAATTACAGACTTTGGCACTGGCCTTGCAACATTTTAACGTTTATGAACAATGTGTCGGAGACAGTGGTATACACTGACCACAATCCTCTTACATTTTGGAAATATTTAAAGACGAAAATATGAGACAATTTTGTTGGAGTCTTATGATATAGATTTTTAATTTACAAATTGTTATGTTGCAAGTCATAAGAATGTGATAGCAGATTTAAAGGAAAAAGTATAGATAAGATTGGACAGATTCCCATGTTATAGATGAATGCAGAAATTAACATGAAGTTAGATTAATGGCCTATGTATTTTATTATAATGGGATTAGGAATTAGAAAAAAAGAAGCCAACTTTTAATTAGGATGTTTCATTTTTTTCTGCCGGGGGGAGATGTAATGATGTTGAAGGCATGTACTGCACCTTTTAAGAGAGAAAGAATGCTGTTCTGAACTGAGAGATTACAAGCGCCTGTGTATATGAGTAGATGGCAATCTTGAGAGTGTACTGGAAATTTGAAAAAAACGTAACATTTGGCTGTTAAATGGATACCTGAGTTTTGTTTCCCATTTTGGACAATTCGTATTTAACCAAACAGTTTAAATTATGCCCCAGGATACATAAACCCAATTGTGTTTGAATTTATTGATTTGTCAACATCAGACCAATGAGACAACCTGATATTTAGAATATAAAATTGAAGATATTTTGAAAATTGGAGCGAGAAACTGTCATTGAGAGAGACCCAAGAAATCAGGAAACACTCTCTGTCAAAGATACCTTTTCATATGAAACATACTCAGAGTAAATAGAAAAAAGATGACCCAGGGAATTCAGCAGACGGAAAAAGTGAAGTCGCAGAAGATGGCAGCGGTTGTAAGGTTTTGAAATTAAGTTGAAATGAAGTTGATGTAATTTAAATCAGTGTCATATTGGAACAGCACATTACTGTCGAGTTGGAGGTAGGTAATTAAATAGTTAAGAGAAAGGGGGGCTTAGAATTGTGAATAGTTGTTATTTAATATTCACATTTAGAGTTAAAAAATAAATTGATGTTATTTTCTTTAAATAGTGGAACTTCTGAGTTCTGTGTACCTCATGTTTTAACAGATTACAAGGTGAGCTGAGCTTTTCTGGGTGTTTGGTTAATTAACAGAGGGGTTCACTCCTGTCTCGTAACAACATGAAGTCATCTGTTTCGGTAGGAATGACAGTAAAAAGGACTTTTTTTGAATGGTAAAAAATTACAGCATGTTGCTATGCAGAGGGCCCTGGATGTCCTTGCGCATGAATCACAGAAGGTTGGTGTGCAGGTGTAACAGGTAATTAAGAAGGCAAATGGAATTTTGTCCTTCATTGATAATGGGATTGAGTTTAAAAACAGGGAGGCCATGTTGCAGCTGTATAGTGTGCTGGTGAGGCCACATCTGGAGTACTGCTTGTAGTTTTGGTCTCCTCACTTAAGAAAGAATGTACTAACACTAGAGCGGGTACAGAAGAGGTTCACTACGTTGATTCCGGAGTTGAGGGGGTTTGCTTATGAGGAGAAACTGAGTTGACTGGGATTACATTCATTGGAATTTGGAAGAATGAGGGAAGGATCTTATAGAAACATATAAAATTATGAAGGGAATTGATAACATAGATGTAGGGAGGATGTTTCCACTGGCAGATGAAATGAGGACAAGACAGCATAGCCTCAAAATTAGACAGTCTGAATTGAAAAATATTTTGTTCACTCAGAGGGTTTTGAATCTATGGAATTCTCTGCCCAGTAAAGTAGTTGAGGCTTCTTCAGTAAACGATTATAAAGCTAAGATAATTTTTTTTTAAACAATAAAGGAATTAAGAGTTATGGAGTGAGGGCAGATAAGTGGAGCTGAGGCCACTAAAAGATCAGCAATGATTGCACTGAATGGCGGAGCAGGTTCGAAGAGCCAGGTGGCCTACTCCTGCTCCTAGTTCTTATGTTATGTTCTTATGTTCTAAGTAGTTGATGCCAAAGCATTGAATATATTGAAGTGGCAGCCAGAAATACCACTTCGGGCAAATGGGATCAAAGGTTATGGGGAGAAAGCAGGATTACGCTATTGAGTTGGATGATCAGCCATGATAGTGATGAATGGCTCAAAGGGCTGAATGGCCTCCTTCTGCTCCGAGCTTCTATGTTTCTATGACATGCCTATGGTTGCAACTGGTTGATTTGCAAGTGCTTTTTAAGTAAATAGAGAAACCTGATCAGTGTGCTCTGTCAACTCAAGCTCAATCGACCAGGAAATTTGGAGATTATAAGCAATTTGATTCAATCTTTAGCTATTGTGAAGATTCTTGGAGTCAGGGCGCTCAAATAGTTGCCAAAGCATCCACAGGTAGGGTATGTCTGATGCAAATGGTTCAGTTGGGTGCCATGATGATGCAAAGAGACAGGTAAGTATCTAATGACAACGTTGGAGGACAGGGACTGCATGTAGTCACCGCCCATTGCTTCACTTACTTGTCACATAATTTCCCAATATTGCTCAGCATAGCTGACATCATCAGACCTCTCTAAGATCCATCCCTCTATCTCAAAATATTCTCTAAAACTTGCTGGAAAACAACATTCATTGTTCTGAAGTATGCATTTAAAACCGCACTCAACTTCAGGATTCAATATATTTGACAAGATTTAGCTATTGTTTACAAATGCATTTTTTCAAAAGAAGAAAAGCATTTTGTTTTCATCACACATAATCAAAATCTCATGCAGTACTAACAGTCAAGATATTAAACATCAGCAAATTATTCTGAATTTAATCACTAGCAGTAAACTTAGCAAATAATGATGAGCATTCTATGAAAATTATTGAAAATTATGACCAGATAAAAAGGAAAGATAAAACTAATGCGAAAGAATGCTGGAGACAGTACAAGTCTAAAATAAAAATACACATTGTATTCTCCAATCTAGCAGCCATGGGACCAAGCCTTTGTCAACCCTGAGAATTTGCCAAAAGATGAAAATTCACATATACTCAATCCACAAAATCTTCAAAACTGAAGACCACATCTGTCTAATGGGTGAATGGTTTTCAATTGGTCCCAAAAAAACACAAGGCTGAGAGTATCCAAACCAACAATAACTGGAGAAACTCTGCAGGTCTGGCAGCATCTGTGGACAGAAAGCAGAGTTAATATTTTGAGTCCAGTGACCCATTTTCAGAACTGAAGTTTCACACCTACTGCAGACCTGCTGAGTTTCTCCAGCAATTTCTTTTTCTTAGCGATCTGAACTGGACAAAGTGTGATAAAATATAATATGAACAAAGTTAAATGTGGAGTTGCTGCCTGTCAGGGCAGAGAAAACTGGAAATGCACACACAGAGTGTCAGGTTTTGGAGGGCAGTTATGGGTTGACTCCACTGCTGTGGGTCTGGCATCACATGCTAGTCAGGCCAGGTAAAGGACAGCAGATTGGCCTTTAGTGATTTTGTTTTTTGTATGACAGTCAACAGCATTTACATGGTCATCATTAGGCCAGTTTTTAATTCCAGCATTTTGTAAAATTGAATGTAACCTACCATGATGTTTTTCAAACCATGTCACCAGGATATTAGCCAGGGGTTCCAGATGACTAGCATATTGACATTCCCTAGAAACCAATGTGATGTTTCAGCTGTTGAAATTCAGACCAATAACATTGAATTGATACTTTCTCCAGGTATGGAGTACAGGAGGTCCTGACTTACAAATATCCGACTTACAAACTTTTGTATTTACGAACGCAATCGCACATGGAGGTGTAACTTTAAATATCCAACATACAAATATTTCCTGTGCTTACAAACAGCTGCTTCATATTGTCCTACATTGTATTAAATCAATACAAATCAACTCAGGAATGGAACCCGTTCGCAACCCAGGGGTTGCTTGTCAAAAGTTACCTATATCTGTACCCTAAGAATAACAACCGAGCAAGTGTAAGGTGTAATGCCACAGTGCACTGGGACCAAGTCTACATGGTACCAAAGATTCCCTCTCTTCCCAGCCACATAATCATGTTCAATAAATCCTGTTAATGATCACTCACCCGAATACAGACCAGATCTTATACACCAGCAAGGTTGTTTGACTTGCCAATTATTTCACCAATCTCTACTATTATTGCTTTAAATAGAAAGCAAATTCTATCTCAATGAAACTTTGCCGCATGATTATTTTTCATAACGTTAATAATAGCTGATTTGATCCAAGTGCTATGTTATTTTAAAGTGAGGTCACAACTGTGATAGCTCAATGAGTTAGAGCAAATCCAACTTCTTTGTCGCTGATCGAGATGCACTGCACCCACAACAGGTTCAGAAGTGATTTTTCAAGCCAAATGTTACCTGGAGAGATCTTGCTATTTTACAATTGGAATCACATTCTTTGGGTATCTCAAGTGAAGCCATTGCTCCATTCAAAGGCAATTACTGTGGCTGATCAAGCAAAATAACATGCAAATAAAATATCACAAATAGAAAATAGTGTAAAAGGCTAAGTGATCCATCCTGGTTGTGCGGTTGAGGGATGACAAATTGAAGGCTACACTTTTTGACAGGTCAGCACCTTTCAGGTCTGCACTGACACATGGCCCTAGATTATGTACACAAATTCATGGATAGTAACACTCCAGTTAGGAAAGGTTCCTGATGAAAGGCTTTTGCCCGAAACGTCGATTTTCCTGCTCCTCGGATGCTGCCTGACCTGCTGTGCTTTTCCAGCACCACTCTAATCTAGACTCCAGTGAGGGAAAGGCCTGACTCAAGAAATTCAGAGTGACTGGCAATGCCATCCTCACCCTGCTTTGCTGTAACTTAGTGACACAAAGTGACAGTGTTACCACCTGTGCCAATCTGACACCACAACTGTGTTTGTGAAAAGTTGAATTTCTGAATTGGTTCCACATTTCACATTTCACAGATTTAGCAAGAATTCAGGCTTTGAATTTTTTTTTTACCAGGTATGGTAATATAAGCGAGTGTGCATTTTAGAAGGCAGGAAAATAAATTTCATCTGGAAATGCATGTAACGCATGTAACTCTGAAGTTAAAACAATTTTCCGAGTACGACAGCTTAAAGTAGGAATTATTGACTCATCACGATGCGTCATCAGCTCAATACTTACTCTCAGTATTTCCTTTCAGCCCAATTGTTGAGAAAATCACAATATGGATGATAGCAGCAACTGTAGCCATGGCTGCAGATGAAGTGGTAAAAGCTGTAAAGCAAGAGCACATTTCAATGGCAAACAAAGAGATTAATACATTCATTCTGTATTTCATTGTACCAGTGATGAAGGTGCAGTACTCACTGTCTATCTTACCGATAAAGGCCCAAGTCATTTTCCAAGAGTATTTTGGCTCCAAGCTGGTGTCTTATTGAACATTGTGACTGTTAATAGGCCCTCTGTGCAGTCTGGGAACTGGATAAGGAATTGCACGGCTCTTCAGTCAATCAGATTGAAGAGTGCTCACTGTGACAGGGAGAACTAGATTGCAGTCCCTTCTTGTGCTGAGATCAGAGACAGGCCAGAACCGAAAACAGTCACAACAACTTCCTTCCTGTTCCTGGCTCCATCCCACTGCTGATCTAGTTTGCGGCACGTAGGCAAACAGGCTCATAATCCATGCTCCAATTTTCCATAAGTAGAAAATACTGTAAAAGACTAAGTGAACCATTCTGGTATTGCTGGTTGAGGGATGAGGAGTTGAAGCCAGAATTTCTGACAAGAAAGTGGCTCTTTCGGGTTAATATTTATGCATCACCCTAGATTGTGTACTCAAGTATTACTCCAGGGGGTAATATAAAGATATTTACAGCAATTGGCAACTCTGTCCTCACCTTGTCTTACTGTAACTTTCTGATACAAAATGACAGCACATTCCCACCAATGTCAACTTGACACCAATACTGCTTCAATGAAAGGGTGAATTTTTCCATTGGTTCCTCATTTAACATTTGGCTGGAATTGTGACACAATAAAGACATAACAGAAAAGTCAGAGCTCCGGAAGGAAAAGCGAAAAAACATAGTGGAATGTTTTAGTGCCTGAAGGGAGGCATTTGACGACAGCCAAGGGCGCTTACACTTCTGGGGGCTTTCTTATTTGCTTCAGTTTAAGGAGCTATGGACCACCCAACAAAAAAGTGCCTTCATCACTACTCTGAAAGCTGAGTCAGTTTCTAAAATTAAATGTTTAAAAACCGAAGAGAAAGTACTTCCAACTTGAAGCACTCTAAGTTATCTATCAAGGTACCTGCTGCTCTGGAAAGCTTCTGATTGGCCCTCCATGTTCAAGAGCCCTTCTGTATAAGTGGACAGTAAACCTGCACTTTGACTATTAACTAACCATCCCAGGAGTTGAGTCCAGGATGCAAGATCAGTACCATCATCTATTTTCTATGCCTGGAGGGATACTCTCCAGAATTTCAAAACCAGTCAATATAAAGCAGAAAGTAGGAATATCAGACTGAAGTCAGGCATAGAAGTGAAATAAAAATTTGAAAGATCAGGTGGAATTCAGAGAGGGAAATAAGAGGGAAACAGAAAATGTAAAATGAAGTTAAATGAAGAAATCAAACACGACACTTGCAAATTAAATTTTCATAGGGTATTTTCTAGTACCTATCACACCAATAAATTTCATTCACTCCTTTATATACCATTTCTAATTTTCTCTAGCTCTGGAATATACCCAACCATATCTTTGCAGGTCTATCAGTGGAAAGTGAATTGGAGTCGATTTTTATGATCAGAATAATTATTTTAAATTGTATAATTACATATTACATTTGAGAATTCCTTAGAATTGTGCAACATTTTAAGATAAGTCTGACCAGCTGGGTTTCATAGTTCACAGAAAACTTGCGAGCTAAAAGCGACAACATGGTTTCTCAGTGGTCAGCACTGCTGCCTCTCAGGACCAGGGACCCAGATTCATTTCCATTCTTGGGTGATTGTTTCTGTGGAGATTACACATGCTTCCTGTGCCTGCGTGTGTTTCTATTGGGTGGCTCTGGTTTCCTCCCACAGTCTATCGATGTGTAGGTTAGGTGGGTTGGCCATGACCCAGTGCCCAAGGATATGCAGGCTAGCCATGGAAGCAGGGTGATGAAGTGGGTTTTGGGTGGAATCCTCTTTGGACGGTCAGTGTGGATTCAATGGGCCAAATGGTCTGCTTCCACATTGTAGGGATTCTTTGAAAAGGAAGCGAGGATCTGTAAGAAAAATAGGGTGGTTATGGTTGGGGATTTTAACTTTCCAAATATAGACTGGGACTGCCATAGTGTTAAGGGTTTAGATGGAGAGGAATTTGTTAAGTGTGTACAAGAAATAGTTCTGATTCAGTATGTGGATGTACCGACTAGAGAAGGTGCAAAACTTGACCTACACTTGGGAAACAAGGCAGGGCAAGTGACTGTCAGTGGGGAGCACTTCAGGGCTAGCGACCATAGTTCTATTTGTTTTAAAATAGCGATGGAAAACGATAGACCAGATCTAAAAGTTGAAGTTCTAAACTGGAGAAAGGCCAATTTGGGCAGTATTAAGAACAAACTTTCAAAGCTGATTGGGAGCAAATGTTCGCAGGTAAAGAGATGGCTAGGAAATGGAAAGCCTTCAAAAATGAGATAACGAGAGTCCAGAGACAGGATATTCCTGTTAAAGTGAAAGGAAAGTTGGTAGGTATAGGGAATGCCTACCTAGAGATTGATGAGGGCAGAGCAGTAGACGTGATCTATGTGGACTTCAGTAAGGCATTCAACAAGGCTCCCATGGAAGACTGATGAGCAAGGTTAGATTTCACAGAATACAGGGAGAACTAACCATTTGGATACAGAACTGACTCAAAGGTAGAAGACAGAGGGTGGTAGTGGAGGGTTGTTTTTCAGATTAAAGGCCTGTGACCAGTGGAGTGCCACAAGGATCGGTGCTGAGTCCACTACTTTTCGTCATTTATATAAATGATTTGGAGATGAGCTTAAGAGGTATAGTTAATAAGTTTGCAGATGACACCAAAATTGGAGGTGCAGTGGACAGCGAAGAAGGTTACCTCACATTACAATGGGATCTTGATCAGATTGGACAATGGGCTGAGAAGTGGCAGATGGAACTTAATTTAGATAAATGCGAGGTGCTGCATTTTGGAAAGCAAACTTTAGTAGGACTTACACACTTAATGGTAGGGTATGAGGGAGAGTTGCCGAACAAAGAGGCCTTGGAGTGCAGGTTCATAATCCCATGAAAGCAGAGTCACAGGTAGATAGGATAGAGAAAACTGCATTTGCTATGCTTTCCAGGAGTTGGGAGGCCATGTTGCGGCTGTACAGAACATTGGTTAGGCCATTGTTGGAGTACTGCGTGCAATTCTGGTCTCCTTCCTATCGGAAAGATGTTCTGAAACTTGAAAGGGTTCAGAAAAGACTTACAAGGATTTTGCCAGGGTTGGAGGATTTGAGCTATAGAGAGAGGTTAAATAGTCCAGGGCTGTTTTCCCTGGAGTGTCAGAGGCTGAGAGGTGACCTTACAGACGTTTACAAAATCTTGAGGGGCATGGGGTGGGGGATTCCAGAACTAGAGGGCATAGGTTTAGGGTGAGAGGGGAAAGATATACAAGAGACTTAAGGGGCAACATTTTCATGGAGAGGGTGGTGCATGTATGGAGTAAGCTGCCAGAGGAAGTGGTGGAGGCTGTACAATTGCAACATGGAAAAGGCATCTGGATGGGTATATGAAGAGGAAGGGTTTGGAGGGATATGGGCTGGGTGCTGACAGGTGGGACCAGATTGGGTTAGGATATGGATGGATTGGATCGAAGGGTCTTGTACATCTCTGTGACTCTATGATTGCTGGATCCAGTTAATCTATTTTATCCTCCTATATAATTCCCAATGGTTGAACAACTGTAACCTTCCTACACCTTCTCCATCTCCATCTCCTTTTTGACCCATCCAATCCCCCTCTGATTGCCAACATTCCCTCTAATGTTCAATGGTATCCCTTCACCACCACTCCAACTTTTCCCTCTTTCTCCAAGCTGCTGGTTGCGCAGGGTGGACGGTGTAATTTGAGTTGACAGGCTCTGCACCTTATCCCAAATACATGGCTACCCCCAAGAATGTATAACAATACCAGCAGTCCTGAACCATTCTGTCAGCCCACTTTACACTTTATCTGCAGGCAAAACTGATCTGAATTTTGTACCATCTTCATGATTAAAAGTTGACTGGGGACAGAGAGCCTCTAACATTCATTTTTAATTAAAAAAAATCAAAGTCAGGAGCAGGTGAGACTGTTAGCCGGGCCTCCTGGCTCAGAGATCAGGTTTCTACCACAGCGTCACCAAAAGTCAAGATTCTATTGCATTCAAAATCTATTTTACAAAAGCTTTTGTCTGGTTTAACAGCCACCTCTGACAAGAATCCCAAGAATATCAAATAAAAACAAGCAAAACCATACAAACCTAGAACGTCACTCCAGCCAGCTGCTACTTTAGATATAAAGATATTACAAAGCACACAATAGCTATGTTGATAATGGATAGCAAACGAAGCATAACAACTTTACAGGCAAATAATTATGGCCTAAGGCAACAACCATGTACAAATTACAAGAATCTCTTTCAGTTAGTGCAGGAAGACAAAGAGTTGGCATCAGTGGGGATAAATAAAATAGCTCATGAAAAGGCTGGTTCGCTCAGGAAATCAAACTCAAAAGTCATGCCCTGTGAAGGACATATAGTAAAAGTCAAAAGAATGAGGTAAACCTAAGTTACAGATCATAAATGGGACATTTATGTTAAGCTGTTCAGCCAGAAAGAATGGCACATTTATCAGTTCAAAATAATGAAACAAACTTAAAATTTTGTCATTTACAAGTTACACAACTTGTGGTGCAGCCTTCACATGAAACTAAGAGTCACTTTGTAACTTAAACACCTTCATTAAACAAAAAAACCCAGAAATTGCTGAAAAAGCTTAGCAGATCTGGCAGTATCTGTAAATAGATGTCAGAGTTAATGCCTCAGGTCCAGTGACCTCTCCTCAGGACTAATGGTAGCTTGGAAAATATGGACTGACATTTTTCTAGGAAGGGTTCTGAGGAAGGGTTACAGGACCCAAAACATTAGCACTGATTTCTCTTCACAAATGCTGCCTGACCTGTTGAGCTTTTCCAGCAATTTCTGCTTTTGCTTCTGATTCACAGCATCCGCAGTTCTTTTGGCTTTTATTCATTTTTTTAAAAAACTGGCAAAAAACAACACGTCACATATCTTGAAGGCTGTAAATAGGGTTTCATAAAATACTTGAAATAAACAGAGCTCATGGCAGTTACGTGACTTGTGGGTAATCTAGACTACATCATCCAATTTTATACACAAGTCATGTTGGTGTGATTGCTCTCTTAATCTTCCCGTCAACATAGCATATGATTTGCAACCATTTAGACTGAGAATCAACAGATGTTCAGGAAACCGCTTACTCACGGGAATATCTTCAGCTGGATTTTATGTCACGAATAAATTAGCAGGCAACAAGCGAGTATTCAGTTTGTTGTCAAACCTAATTGTAGCGGATGAAATTAATCGATAATGTGGTGCAGTTCATGATCGATATTCTGTTTCGTTTCCAACTTTTCCCGAATGAGCTCCAGATGGCATCAGGAACATCTACAAAAATAAAGTTGGATGAATTGTTATTATTCTTTGACCTAACATAATTCTTCTTTGGCACAAGAATCCTTTTGAGTCTCTAAGTTGTACTCTCCTGGTGCCTCAATGCATGGACATTTAGACTTGTTCAAGTAAGAGATGCCTTTGGTTTATTTGGATTAAGTGAAACTCCAATATTTGCTTCCTTGATATGCTACTTACAGAACTGAACAGCGTTTGTGACTATGTGTTTGTATGTACATCTAGATATATTATATACCTGTAAAGGTATTTTTCATGAATAAAGTATATTTTTTGAAAATAAAGAAAATCCAAATAAAATCTCCTGGAATTTTGCTAGTATATCTACTTTAAAGTTAAATCTAAAACATGCACAAAATTACGCCCATTTTGCTAATGTCAACTTGCATCCAAGAACTCCCTCAACAATTTTATTTAAATACTTGTGCACTGAATGCACATCTTAGATTTCTTTCTCAACTATTTTACTTCTTTGGACCTGTGATTAACAAAGTGGTTTTCACAGTAACACAGTACCACAGCAGGAAGCTCTGTCACTTAATGGATTAAAAATTGATAAGGTGGAAGAGTTGGACAGACCATCAGTGGTTAGAGTCAAAATTAGAATGGTGTTGGAAAAGCATAGCAGTTCACGTCGTATCCGAGGAGCAGGAAATTTGACGTTTTGGGCAAAAACTCTTCATCAGGAATTACCTCCATCACTCTAATCTTGACTCTAATCTCCAGCATCTGCAGTTCCCATTTCTGCCCTGTCAGTGGCTAGAATTGACAAAATGCTAGGACTGAATGAGATACATCTAAAAAATGATTTCGATGCAAGCATAAGAGGTACAGTTAGTAAGTTTGCAGATGACACCAAAATTGGAGGTGTAGTGGACAGTGAAGAGGGTTACCTCAGATTACAATAGGATCTTGACCAGATGGGCCAATGGGTTGAGAGGTAACAGATGGAATTTAATTCAGATAAATGTGAGGTGCTGCATTTTGGGAAAGTAAGTCTTAGCAGGACTTATACACTTAATGGTAAAGTCCTAGAGAGTGTTGCTGAACAAAGAGACCTTGAAGTGAAGATTCATAGCTCCTTGAAAGTGGAGTCGCAGGTAGATAGTATAGTGAAGAAGGCATTTGGTATACTTTCTTTTATATTGAGTACAGGAGTTGGGAGGTCATGTTGCGGCTGTACAGGACATTGGTAAGGCCACAGTTGGAATATTGCATGCAATTCTGGTCTCCTTCTTATTGGAAATATGTCGTGAAATTTGAAAGGGTTCAGAAAAGATTTACTAGGATGTTGCCAGGGTTGGAGGATTTGAGCTATAGGGAAAGGCTGAACAGGCTGGGGCTGTTTTCCCTGGAGCGTCGGAGGCTGAGGGGTGGTATTTTAGAGGTTTATAAAATTATGAGGGGCATGGATGGGGTAAACAAGCAAAGTCTTTTCCCTAGGGTAGGTGAGTCCAGAACTAGAGGGTATAGGATGTAGGTTTGCTCACTGAGCTGAAAGGTTCATTTCCAGATGTTTCATTACCTTACCAATAACATCTTCAGTGGACCTCATGTGAAGCAATGCTGAAACTTCCTGATTTCTATTTATATTTTTGGGTTTCTTTGTTGGTGATGTCATTTCCTTTGGTGATTTTATTTCCTATGACGAAGTCACTTCCCGTTCATTTTCTTAGGGGATGGTAGATGGGGTCTAACTCCATGTTTTTGTTGATAGAGTTCTAGTTGGAATGCCATGCTTCTAGGAATTCCCGTGCATGTCTTTGTTTGGCTTGTCCTAGGATGGATGTATTGTTCCAGTCGAAGTAGTGTCCTTCCTCATCAGTATGTGAGGATACTAGTGAGAAAGGCTCATGTCTTTTTGTGGCTAGTTGGTGTTCATGTATCCTGGTGGCTAGTTTTCTGCCTGTTTGTCCAACATATTTTTTGTTATAGTCCTTGCACTGTATTTTGTAAATGACATTAGTTTTGCTCATTGTCTGTATAGGGTCTTTCAAGTTCATTAGCTGCTGTTTTAGTGTGTTAGTGGGTTTGTGGGCTACCATGATATCAAGAGGCCTGAGTAGTCTGGCAGTCATTTCCGAGATGTCTTTGATGTGAGGGAGAGTGGCTCGGGTTTCTGGATGTGTTTTGTCTGCTTGTTTGGGTTTGTTGCTGAGAAATCGGCAGACTGTGGTCATTGGGTACCCATTCTTTTTGAACACATGGTATAGGTGATTTTCCTCTGCTCTGTGTAGTTCCTTTGTGCTGCAGTGTGTGTTGGCTCATTGAAACAATGTTCTGATGCAGCTTCATTTGTGGTTGTTGGGATGGTTGCTTCTTAATTCAATATTTGTATCTGTTTTCCTGTAGACGCTGGTTTGAAGTTCCCCATTGGCTGTTCACTCTACTACGAAATCTAGGAATGGCAGTTTTTGTTGATTTCCTCTTCTTTAGTGAATTTTATTACGGTAAGGGTATTATTGATGGTCTTGAAGGTTTCCTCTAACTTGTTTAGTTTAGTGATGACAAAGTTGTCATCCACATAGCAGACCCAGAGTTTGGGTTGGATGGTTGGCAGAGCTGTTTGCTCAAGTCTCTGCATTACTGCCTCTGCTAAGAACCCTGATATCGGAGATCCCATGGTTTGTCTGTAAGTTTTGTTGTTGAAGGTGAAGTGGGTGGTAAGGCATAGGTCCACTAGCTTGATGATACTCCTTCAAGACTATCAATAATACCCTGACTGGCATAAAATTCACTAAAGAGGAGGAAAACAAAAACAAACTGCCATTCCTAGGTGTCACAGTAGAGCGAATAGCCAATGGGGAACTTCAAACCAGCGTCTACAGAAAAACAACACATACAGACCAAATATTGAACTACAGAAGCAAAAATCCCAACACCCACAAATGAAGCTGCATCAGAACATTATTTCAATGAGCCAACACACATTGCACCACAAAGGAACTACGCAGAGAAGAGAAAAATCACCTATACTGTGTGTTCAAAAAGAATGGGTACCCAATGAACGCACTCCGCCAATTTCTCAGCAACAAACCCAAACAAGCAGACAAAACACATCCAGAAACCCGAGCCACTCTCCCTTACATCAAAGACATCTCGGAAATGACTGCCAGACTACTCAGACCCCTTGGCATCATGGTAGCCCACAAACCCACCAACACACTAAAACAGCAGCTAATGGGCTTGAAAGACCCTATACAGACAATGAGCAAAACTACTGTCATTTACAAAATACAGTGCAAGGACTATAACAAACAATTTATTTGGACAAACAGGCAGAAAACTAGCCACCAGGATACATGAACACCAACTAGCCACAAAAAGACATGAGCCTTTCTCACTAGTATCCTCACATACTGATGAGGAAGGACACCACTTCGACTGGGACAATACATCCATCCTAGGACAAGCCAAACAAAGACATGCACAAGAATTCCTAGAAGCAAGGCATTCCAACCAGAACTCTATCAAATAACACATCGAGTTAGACCCATCTACCACCCCCTAAGAAAATGAACAGGAAGTGACTTCACCATAGGAAATAAAATCATCAAAGGAAATGACATCACCAACCCAAAGAAACCCAAACATATAAATAGAAATCAGGAAGTTTCAGCATTGCTTTGCATGAGGTCCACTGAAGATGTTATTTGGTAAGGTTTTTGAAACATCTGGAAATGAGCCTTTCAGCTCAGTGAGCAAACCTACATCCAAAACCTCAACCTGAGCAACAAATCTTCTCAAAACTCGCTACAGCACATAGGTTTAGGGTGAGAGGGGAAAGATATAAAAGAGACCCAAGGGGCAACGTTTTCACGCAGAGGTTGGTGCGTGTATGGAATGAGCTGCCAGAGGAAGCGGTGGAGGATGGTACAATTGCAACATTTAAAAGGCGTTTGAATGGGTATATGAATAGGAAGGGTTTGGAGGGATATGGGCCAGGTACTGGCAGGTGGGACTAGATTGGGTTGGGATATCTAGTCGGCATGGACGGATTGGACTGAAGGGTCTGTTTCTATGCTGTACATCTCTATGACTCTATGTAGATGTGAATGTGTAAAGGAATTTGATGATGTACAAAGGGCTCTGGGTGTCCTACATCAGTCTATGAAAGTAGCAATTAGGAGGGCAAATGGTATATATGCAAGAGGATTTAAGTACAGAAGATAGCTTACTGCAGTTATACAGAATTAGAGGAAATGACAACTGGAATATTGTGCTCAGTTCTGACCTCTCTATCCAAAAAAGGATATACTTGCCATAAAGGTTATGAAGTAGAGGGATGAACGTCTGAAGAGATTGACTAGGCCTGATTTACCAGAGTTTAGAAGAATTAAAGCGGATCTGATTAGAGTCCGTAACAATCTAATAGGACTGGACAGATGAGAAACAGGGAAGCTGTGTTCCTTGGTTGGCATCTCTAAAGCCAGGAGATACTGTTTGAAGATCCGGGGTAGACCATTTAGGTCAGGAAAAAATGTCTTAACTCAAAACATAGTGAACATGTGGAGAAGGCTACCACAGATGGCTGTGGAGATCAAATCATTAAACATACTCAAGGAAGAGGTAAATAAATGTTTAGATTTTAAAGACATCAAGAGGCACGGGGAGAAAGTGGAAATATGAAATTTGATCACGGATCAGCCAAGAACAGACTGAATGGTGAAGCAGGCTCAAAGGGTCAACTGGTCTCCCGCTGTGAGTTCATAATGATTAAAACATTGAAGGAAGTGAGTGAAAGTTGCAGGGACACTGGCCATGATCCAGTCTACTTAGAGACTCAGGGTAGATGTCAGAGCTGTGGAGGATTGCAAACATTATACCCAAGATAAAAATGTTTATATGAATAAGGCCAGCAACTTCAGTCTAGTCAGTTTAACTTTGTGACAGTGCAGCATCTGAAAACAATTATTTAGGATTGAATTGCTAGTCACATAGAAAATGGTGCACTGATTACAGCCACAGGACTAATCTGGTGCACATGGAGTTTGAAAAGCTTTTCGATACAGTCCCACTTTAAGACTTGTGAGAAAATTTCAGGGATAAAAAGAGTAATGGTCAATGGATATTTTTGACATCAGAGGAAGACTTGTAGTGGAGGTCACCAGGAGTCTGTATTGGGACCCTTGTATTCCTTGCCATTTGTCTATGATCTCGATCTTGGTGTGCAGGGGACAATTCTCAAGGGGTTATCCGAGCAGACAAACCTGGTATGTGCGTAGATCATTCAAAGTGACAGGACAGATGGAGAGAGCAGTTAATAGAACATACAGTACATTCAGCTTTATTAAAGGTTTATAGGAAGCATGAGCAAGGTGGTTATCCTGAACTGATCAATACGCTTGGATAGATCTCAGCAGGACTATCATAGGCAGCTTTAATGTTACCATATGGAAAAGAGGTGAGCACATTAGAAAGGGTGTGGAAAAGATTTACAATGATGACTCCAGGAATGAAGACAGAATGCAGAGGCTGTATTCTTCACAGAGTAAAGAAGGCTAAGGAGAGATCAGTTAGAAGGTTTCAATAATCCATCTGAATGCAGTAGATAGTGAGAAACTCTACCCACTCATAAAACAATTGCAAATGCACATACAAACATACAAGTTAGGAACAGCCATTCAGAATGGCCCTGCCATTCAACAAGATTATGGTTGAAATGATTGTAACTTGAAATCTGTATTCCTACCTACTCCTGATAAATTTTCATCCCCTTGTTTAACAAGAAATAAGTCACTAAACCCTCAGAGAATAGACTTTACTGTATCTGTTTGATATGGGTGTCTGCTCATCTTCAAACACTGATCCCTAGTTCTAGCTTCTGCCATTAGAGGAAACATCTGCCCAGGGTCTTAGATATTTCAAACAAGTCACTGTTATCTAAACTCCAGCGATACAGTAAAGTCTATTCTCTGAGGGTTTAGTGACTTATTTCTTGTTAAACAAGGGGATGAAAATTTATCAGGAGTAGGTAGGAATACAGATTTCAAGTTACAAACATTTCAACCATAATCTTGTTGAATGCCAGGGCCATTCTGAATGGCTGTTCCTAACTTGTATGTTTGTATGTGCATTTGCAATTGTTTTAATCCAATCTTACAAAGTGACGTCATTCCAGATATCAGTCTGGAAAATTCTCTGGACTGTCATCAATGCACTCACATCCTTTCTTAATTAACATGGTCAACATTCTGCACAAAAAGTCCAGATGTGTTATTACCAGTGTTCTGTAACTGGAGTTTAACCTTCCCTCAGCCTTGGTGCTCAATTTCCATTATGAAAAGTGGGCAAAGATTTAAAATGTGAAGACACCAAGGTGATGCAAGAAAAGGTTTTTTTTCACACAAGTTATTGGGTCTGAAGTCCATTGGCTTGAAGTCGGTGGAGGAGGGTTCATTTGAGGTATTCAAGCAGGCATCGTATAATTTTAAATCAAAACAATGTGCAAGGGTATGGGGAGATAGGCAGGAAAACGGCTCTAAGATATAATGTTCATTTGAAAAGCTGGTGTAAACATGATGGACTGACTCGCCTCCTGCTGTGGCATTTTCAATTTTGAATAAAACATATATGCACGTCATTAAATTACATGCAGATAATTAAAAAAAACTGCAATCATGACCAAGTTGTGGAACACACTCACAAAACAAAACAAAACAAATTCTGATTTAAGGCTCACAACTGGTTTGACATCAGATGTGAGGATATGAAAACTACTCCACTTCAATGTGCTTACATTTGGGTATAATCCAAATAAAGCGACAAACAGGATTATATTCTACAGGCCATCAAGACCTGAGACATTGGCAAGCAATGAGTTGCTCATTTTGTCTGTATAAAACCAGGATCAGAGAAAATAAATGATGCACAACTTATTTTGCTTGTTCATAAAATGTACACAACTTAAAGAATTCTGTACTGAATCAGCATCAGATCAAATATCTAATGTTTCTAACATGGGGAGGATCATTATTTGACACAGGTCAGGTCTGCGTTGTCACATGTTTTCCCTTACCTTCTGAATCATTGATTACATGCAGTCACACGTATTTCAGTATCTGACAGCTCTCTTGCCAAACTCTCTATTCTTTGTGTGTGAGCTGAAATGACGCTTGCCTGAATGCGCACAGCTCCAACAACACTCAAGCAGCTTGACATCTGGAAGAAAGCAGCCTGCTTGAATGGCACCACACCCACATTCACACAACACTGTCACTCAGTAGCAGCAGTGTGTACTATCTACAAGATGCACTGCAGAAATTCACCAAAGATGCTCAGACAGCACCTTCCAAACCCATGACCACTTCTATCTAGAAGGACAAGGGCAGCATATGGGAATACCACTACCTTCAATTTCTCCTCTAAGCCACTCATTGACCTGGTGTGGAAATATGTCACTGTTCCTTCACTGTTGCTGGGTAAAAAATCCAACAATTCACTCCCTGAAGGCATTGAGTGTCAAGCTACAGCTTGACTGCAGTGGTTCAAGAAGACAAAAGGTTCTTCAGTCATCAGACAAACTGAAACTTGTCCACATCCTCTTGCCATACATATACCAGGTAACATCTCACATCTTATTCAAGCTCTCATCCTACAATAACCATGCTTCACTGGAACACTTCTGGTTGAAATGAGTTAACTCTGCTCTCACTGAGGATTAAGCTTGTAAACCTTCTGCCCTTTGACTCAGTTCCATGCTTCATTTATCAACTGAAACATTTGAAGGTGCGTCCTCTGAGCGTGCACAATGTTCACATCAATACCAAGACTTTGGAGACATAATTCATTTTCTAGAGACATGCTGGCTTTGCAGGAGAACTCCAATTTTATGGTTTTTTAAAAATTTGTGGGTAGAAGCTAATCTGAGGGCATATTAAATCAACTAGCAAATATCTGCAGATTTGATTAGACGCAATGGATTGCTTAAAAGAATGGAGGAGCTACAAGTGATACAGCTTGAAAGGTTTAAAATAGTTTATTGAGATATAATCAAAAAAAGACACACTGGGTATATATGATTAGAGACAAAAAATACCAGCGGAAGCTGGAATCCAAAGTAGACAGGCAGGAGGCTGGAAGTACACAGCAAGCCAGGCAGCATCAGAAGGTCTGGAAGTCAATGTTTCAGGTCCTGAAGAAGGATTACATCTGAAACGTCAACTTTTGCACCTCCTGATGTTGCCTGCCTTGCTGTGCTCTTCCAGCCTATTGCCTGTCTACACTGGGTATATGCAAAGTTAGAAAGACAGAATGGTCTGGTATACAATGACTCTTTCTTCCAGGTATTTCAGCTCATCGGAGTGCTAAGCTAGCAAAGAGCCTCTCCCCTTCACCCAAGCAGTCTCCTTTTGGACTGCTTTCTATTTACCTTATATTTAGGGATTGATGGATATTTAATGCTAAGCATTTGTTTATTAACGAAATGTTCAACACTGAAAGGGACACCCAAAACTTTCCTCTTACGCCTGAGATCACAGAATCATAAAGGTCTACAATACTGTGCTGGTCAAACACCAACCAAACTATTCTAATTCCATTTTCCAACACTTGGCTCATAGTTAAATGCTTTAACATCATAAGTGCACACTGAAACATTTCTTAACTGATCTGCCCTGCCAACTTTACAAGCAGTGATTTCTAGATTCTGGCCACACTAAAAGAAAAAGAATTTCCTTACATTTCTTTTAAACATTCGGCATGATTTTACACCTTAATCTATGTCCCTTGGTCATTGATTCCTCCATCAAGGGAAAGTTTCTTCCTGTCGATTCTATCTATGATCCTCATAATTTTATATATATCTTAATCAAGTCCCCTCTTAATCTCCTTTGCTGTAACAAAAGCAGCCCAGTCAGTCCATACTCTCTTCATAACCAAAATTGTCCAGCCCAGGTAAAATCCTGGCAAATCTCCTCTGCACTCACTAGTGCTTTCACATCCATCTTGTAATGTAGGTTCCAGAACTGCACCCTATTGCACATGGTCTGCCTTACCAAAACAAACCCTGTGCCTAAAGGATCACTTCCTGGAACATAACAATCAGTTGTTGCTTTTATGTAATTGCGGACAAGGATGTAGAGTTCTTGAACTTGAGTGGAGGAACCAAGAAGAGAGAGACATTGACCTGAACATATTGCAAAAAAGTCACTGATATATTTAGGGATTGATGGATATTTCATGCTAAGCATTACTTATCTTATTCTTAGCATTTCTAAAATATTCTCAGAATTACTCTTATAGCTACCTTTCTTTATAACAGTGACTGACATTCAGTTTCATTGCAGTCATTACATTGGAGGTGGGTCCAGAGAGGGTTTACAAGAATGATCTTATGGAGTAAAGGCTTGTCATATTGAGCAGCAGTTGAGAACTCGGAGTCTGTATATGACAACATTTAGAAAGATAAGGAGGAATCTCATTGAAACTTCCACAACACAGAGAGGCCTGGAGAAAGTAGATGTGTGGAAAATGCTTCTACTAGTAGGAGAGATTAGGGCCCGAGGGCACAGCCTCAGAGTGAAGAGGCAACCCTTTATAACTGGGATGAGGAGGGATTTTTTTCAGCCAGAAGGTGGTGCATCTGTGGAACCCATTGCCACAAAAGGCTGTGGAGGCAAGTCATTAAGTGACGAGCAGATTCTTGATTGGTAAGGGGATCAAGGGTTACAGGGAGAAGGCAGGAGGATGGAGCTGAGAAATGTATCAGCCATGATCAAATGATGGAGTAAACTCGATGGGCCGAATGGCATAATTCTACTCCTGTATCTTATGGTCAGTCACTGCATATAATAAATAAATGAATATAACAAATGAATACCATTTGCTTCGTGCCACTGTTATAGATGAATTTTAATCCTTAAACGCTTGAATAGAGATGTGGTACTGTAACCTCTTGTGTTGCAGTCACTTCCTATCCAGGTTCACAAGTGTCAACCTATCCAACAAGATACAAAATAGATTATCATGATGTGTTGCCTCAGCTTTTGAGGTAGACTGGAGTGTAGGAGAAATAACATTTGCATTTATGTTATCCCCACAAACCAAATGAGATGGAACTTTTTTGACTGTTGTTGACAAAGTAACACTGAACTTAAAATGATTCATTAACTCAGTGTCAACATTCAAATCCAATAATTTTCATAATCTTCCATGGCACATACTCATTTGCCAAGTAACATCGGTAGTTTTGAATATTTGTATTTTTCTGGGATCATCTTTGGATACGCTACTGTAATTGTATGCAAAACTGTGTCTATTTGTAAAAAAAAAGGTGAAGGTCTGTGTTTAGCTGGATGGTGATCTGCAAATGATGGTTCAGGAAAGGGATTGAAATTATTCTCTCGGAAAGAGGTAGGATAGCAAAGTTTGAACTCTGTGCCAAAAAGATGGCACTGAGAATTCTGGAAACAAAGCACTCTAGCTTTTCCTCAGCTTAATACTCACCCACACTCTCTGGCCTTGGCTTTCTCCTTTATCTGTCCTGTTGTCATGTTTGTGAAAGATCTGACCCTCCAGGTGGGATCTTTAATAAACATGACAACAGGACAGCTAACGGAGAAAACAAAGGCCAGAGAGTGTGGGTGAACATGAGGCTGAGGGAAAACTGGAGTGGTTTGGAACTGGGAAGTGGAGAAGGGTCAATGACAGACTTGAATAGGTTGATGTGGAGATTAGAGAGAGAAAAGCTGTACAGTATGGCGGGGTGGAGTGCAACAGGGGTCTAAGGTAGATTAAATACCAGAAATTATGCCAATTAAATGTAATTGGAAGCTGCATGAACATCATGTCAGAAGGGAGAATAGAATGAACTGGAAGGAGCAAATGAGTTCCAGGTTTTTACATTGAGGATGACCTTGAGTGACAGGGCAAGGTGTAACAAGGATAATAATAAAAGAGAGAACATTAAAATGCAAAACATGTTAACAGGGTAATTTAGGTGAGATGCAAACCAGGCCACATTACAAGGAAAAAAAGTTAGGATGATTAAAAATGGTAAAAAGGCATTTCTGAAGGCCAGTACGTTAATGCATGAAGCATTTAAGATAATGTAGAAAAAATAATGCTGCAAATTGAGGTAAATGGATATGATCTTGCAGCCATTACGGAGACATACCTACAAGGAGATCAGAACTGGGAACTTAACATTCAGGGACATTTGATCTTTCGAAAAGTCAGGAGGCAAGGAAAAGGTGGCAGGATAACATTTTCAATAAGTGATGAAATGAGGATAGTTATGAGACAGGATCTAGGCTCAGATAAGGGAGAGTCCATTTGAGTGGAGGTAGGTAACAGCAAGGGAAAGTAGATACTGCTAGGAGTAGCGTATGGACATTCAAACAGTAGCCACATTGTAGGAAATCAAAAATAATGGGAGCATGTTTTTCTTTATTCATTCATGCAATGTGAGCATCACTAGCTAAAGCCAACATTCATTGCTGACCCCAATGGCCCAGATTGTAGCTAAGAGTCATTCATGTTGCTGTGGATATGGAATTATGTGTGGGTCAGACCAGGAAAGGAAGACAGATTCACTGCTCTAAACAAAACAGATTAATGAATCAGAAGGAAGGGTTTTTACAACAAGGGGTACATGACCAATATTAGGCCAGCTCCTCATTCCAAATTCATAACTGAATTCTAATTTCATCATTTTCCAAAGTAGGGTTCAAACCATGTCCCCAGAACATCACCTTCGTTTCTGAGTTACTCGTCCAGGGACATTACCACTACCCCACTGCTGGATTTTCCAATGATCAGGTCGCTGATTGGCTGCTGTGAAGTTTTCAGCTGGTACTAGGACTCAGGGTGAGGATGGCACAGCTGCTAAGAGCTGCTAGCTCAGCACTGCCACAGAGGAGGCCGTCGTGACTGCTGGTACAACAACCAGGATGGATGATTGGCTATGGTAAGGTTAGTGCTGCTTGGGGTTGGGTTTGCTAGGTGGAGGTCGTGGAGGAAGACAGTCCACGGAGGTCAGAAGGGCGGGGTGCGCCCCAGTAATCATCTGCCGAATGTAAAAATAACAGGGCAATAGTTATGGTTGACTTTAATCTTAATGTTGTTTGGGTCAAATAAACTGTAAAAGGTAGCAATGACAATGAATTCATAGTTTGCATCAGGGTTAGTTTCCCTTGGAAATGTGTCACGTAACCAATGAGGGGAACAGGCTATCTTGAATTGGGTAATGGGTGATGAGACAGATTTAATAAATGACCTCAGAATAAAAGAATAAACATGATAGAAGTTGATATTCAGTTGAAGCTGACAAACTCTGCTTAACTTAAATAAAGGGAATTATGGTGAAATGAGGATAGATTTAGCTGAAGCAGCCTCAGCAAATAGATTAGAAAGAAAGACAGTCAGCAAGCAATGGCAGATATTTAAGACAGTAATTCTTGATTCTCAGCAAAGAGATCTCCCAGTAAGGAGGAAAAGTTCTAAAAGCAGGATAAACCAACCATGGGTTAATGCAGAGGTTAAGGATAGCATTATGTTGAAAGAAAATGCATAGAAAGAGGCCCCAAAGACCAGGATAAATTCATAGTCCAGTTATGGAGGAGTGAAAAGATAATAAAGAGAGAGAAAGTAAACTAAGTGGGCAAACTAATGAGGAATATAAAAGCTGACTATAAAAACCTGTTGAAATTTATAATAAAGGTCTGGATATAGGTTTGCTCACTGAGCTGGAAGGTTCGTTTTCATATGTTTCGTCACTAGGTATGATCCTTCGAGTAAAAAGTGAGGTCTGCAGATGCTGGAGATCAGAGCTGAAAATGTGTTGCTGGTTAAAGCACAGCAGGTCAGGCAGCATCCAAGGAACAGGAAATTCGATGTTTCGGGCATAAGCCCTTCATCAGGAAGGTTCCTGATGAAGGGCTTATGCCCGAAATGTCGAATTTCCTGTTCCTTGGATGCTGCCTGACCTGCTGCACTTTAACCAGCAACACATTTTCAGCTCACTAGGTATGATCATTAGTGAGCCTCCAGATGAAGCACTGGCGGCATGGCCTGCTTTCTATTTATGTGTTTAGGTTTCCTTGGGTTGGTGATGTCACTTCCTGTTCTTTTTCTCAGGGGGTGGTAAATGGGATCCTAGTCAATTGTGTTTGTTGATAGAGTTCCAGTTGGAAAGCCATGCTTCTAGGAATTATCATGCGTGTCTGTTTGGCTTGTCCTAGGATAGATGTTTTGTCCCAATCAAAGTGGTGTCTTTCCTCATCAGTATGTGAGGATACTAATGCGAGTGGGTCATGTCTTTTTGGCGCTAGTTGATGTTCATGTATCCTGGTGGCTAGTTTTCTGCCTGTTTTCCAGTATAATGTTTGTTACAGTTCTTGCAAGGTATTTTGTTGTTTGTTGTCTGTATCGGGTCTTACAAGTTCATTAGTTGCTGTTTTCGTGAGTTGGTGTGTTTGTGGGCTACTGTGATGCCAAGGGGTCTGAGTAGTCTGGCAGTCATTTCTGAGATGTCTTTGATGTAGGGGAGAATGGCTAAGGTTTCTGGACATGTTTCGCCTCCTTGTTGGGGTTTGTTGCTGAGAAGTCAGCGGACTGTGTTCATTGGGTACCCATTCTTTTTGAATACACTGTAGTTCCTCTGTGTGTGGTGGCTCATTGAAATAATGTTCTAATACAGTTTACTTTGTGGGTGTTGGGATGATTGCTTCTGTAGATCAGTATTTGGTTCGTATATGTTGTTTTCCTGTAGATGCTGGTTTGATGTTCCCCATTGGATACCCCAATAATACGCTTACTGGCAAAAAATTCACTAAAGAGGAAGAAAACAACAATAACCTGCCATTCCTAGATGTTGCAGTAGAGCGAACAGCCAATGGGGAAGTCAGCTGACGTCTCAGCAACAAACCCCAACAAGCAGACAAAACACGTTCAGAAACTCTGGCCACTTTCCCCTATATCAAAGACATCTCGGAAATGACTGCCAGACCACTCAGACCTCTTGGCATCCTGGTAGCCCACAAACCCACCAACACATTAAAACAGCAGCTAATGAACTTGAAAGACCCCATACAGACAACAAACAAAACCAAAGTCATTTACAAAATACCCAACTGTAACAAACACTACATTGGACAAACAGGCAGAAAACCAGACACCAGGATACTTGAACATCAACTAGCCACAAAAAGACATGACTTACTTGCACTAGTATCATTATGTATGGGTGAGGAAGGACACCACTTCGACTGGGACAACACATCCATCCTAGGACAAGCCAAACAGAAACACGCACGAGAATTCCTAGAAGCACTGCGTTCCAAACGGAACTCTATCGACAAACACATTGACTTGGATCCCATTTATCATCCCCGAGAAAAAGAACAGGAAATGACATCACCAATCCAAGGAAACCTAAACACATCAATAGAAAGCGGGCCATGCCACCAGTGCTTCATCCAGAGGCTCACTAATGATGCTGTTGTCTAGTATGGTGATAAAACGTTTGAAAATGAACCTTCCAGCTCAGCAAGAATTTCAACATGAGTGACAAATCTTGTACATGATGTTCGTTCTGCTGGTTTTTGGCACAGGGTCCTTTAAATTAATCAGGTGCTGTTTCAGTGTGGTGACAGGTTTGAGGGCTACCATGTTGCCTAGGGGCTGGAGACATCTGGTCGTCATCTCTGAAATGTCTTTGATGTGTGGTAGGGTGGCTGGAGTCTCTGGGCATGTTGTGTCTTCCTGTTTAAGTCTGTTGTGCAGGCATCGGAAGACCGTGCTTATTAGGCACCCCGTTGTTCCTGAATATGTTGTATATGTGATTTTCCTCAGCTCCTCAAAGTTTCTGGATGCTGCAGAGTGTTGTGGCTTGTTTAAATAATGTCCTGATGCAGCTCCATTTATGGATGTTGGAATGGTTTCGCCTGCAGTTCAGTATGTGGTCAGTGTGTGTGGCTTTCCTGTAAACACTAGTTTGCAGCTCCCCATTGGCTTTGTATTATACTGTAATGTTTAGGAAGGGGCGTTGGTTATTGTTCGCTTCCTCTTTGGTGAACTTTATACCAGTAAGAACGTTGTTTATGTGTTTGTGGGTTTCTTCTACTTTGTTGCGTTTCATGATGACAAAGATGTTGCCCACATAGCGGTCCCAAAACTTGGATTGTGGGAAAAGCTGTTTGTTTTAACCTCTGCATAACTGCTTCTGCTATAAGTCCTGATATTGGTGACTCTACAGGCATTGTTTGTTGATTTGTTTGTAGATTTTGCAACAAACATTACATTGGACAAATAGGCAGGGTGTTAGCCACCAGGATACATGAGCACTAAATAGCCACTGAAAGATATGACCAACAATCACTGGTATCCATACACACAGATGAAGGGGAATACCAATTCAATTGGGACAGACACCCATCCTGGGACAGGCACGGAAATTCCTAGAGGCCTGGCATTCAAACGGAACTCCATTAACAAACATAGAGACTTGTAACCCATTTACCAAACTGTCAGAAACAGAACTGGAAGTGATATCACTTACCACAACAAACTGAGACAGATAAATAGCAAATGGGACAGAATACCAATGCTTCACTGGAGGCTCACTGACAATGTTATCCACAAGCTCAGAGAGCAAACTTACAACCTGATTCACAACATGAGCTACAAATTTTCTCCAAACCTCAGGGACCAGATTAATTTCGGATATCTGGTCGGCATGGATGAGTTGGACCGAAGGGTGTGTTGCCATCTGTACATCTCTATGACTGTATGAGGAGGCTATGGCTGCTTCCAGTACAACAGCCACTTAAAATTCCCAGGATGGATGATTCCCCATGGGTCGGGTTAGTGCTGTTTGGGGTTGGTTTTGTGGGATGGAGATCACAGAGGGAAGGAGGCCGTGGAGGTTAGAAGAAAGTGCAGGGGTAGGGGGAGTGGTCTCAGGTGACCACCCTGCTGCCTTATGTCCAGTCCCTCAATCATCCATAAATCGCTCCTACTGTCAGCTGTCCTCACTGGTTAACCAATTATTTGATGGAGTCTTTCTCTTTGTCAAAATCAACCCTTGAATGGTCATTTATTGCCCCCTTAAGGGCTACAACTGGCAGTGATCATGTTGAGGTGAGACATCTAAGGGGTTCTGACCCAGTGCACTGATATTCCCCAAAACTAAGTTCCCATCCCATCTTCTGCGGATTCCAACCACTGTTTGGGAGTTCACAGATTAGATTCGATTCTCCTACAATGTAGAAACAGGCCCTTTGGCCCATCAAGTCCACACTGACCCTCCAAAGAGTAACCCACCCATACACATCCCACCCAGTTATATCCCACCAATTAGCAAAAAACAAGATGTGGTGGCACAGTGGCTCACAGTGTCAGGGATCCAGGTTCAATTCCATCCTTGGGTGACTGTTTGGGCTTTGCACATTCTCCCCCATGTCTGCACGGGTTTTGTCTGGATAGTCTGGTTTTCTCCTGCAGTCCAAAGATCTGCATGGTAGGTGGATTGGCCATGCTGAATTGCCCTATTATGTCCAGGGATGTGTAGGCTAGTTGGCTTGTGGAGTTACAGGGATAGGCTCAGGAGCTGGGTATGGGTTGGATGCTCTCCAGAGGGTTGCTACAGTCTTGATGGTCTGTAAGGATGTTTTGGCACTGCAGGGATTCTCTGGTTCTATATAATCAAACTAACTGACTGAAGTGAAAGAGACAGCATCCACAGAAATAAAAAGACGGCTCAGCAATCTTCACTTTAATTCAGAGAGACTTGCTCAATAGATTACAGTAACTTGTTTTTTTACTGTTAATGTGGGAACTAGTGCACATACAAGAGAGTCAGTTGCAAACCAGAACAAAAGTCAAAAGGAACAACAGAATTTGGGAAACAAAACATGAATACTTGGCGACTTAAGTAGCCATCTTTGACCTTTCTTAGCCATTTAATTACAATGTTAAAATGACTGAGGTAAGTTTTCATCATCAGAACTATACTGAGGAACTGCATGTGTTAACAGAGCATCAGTTACTTGCAAGTTGAAAGTGCCCTAATCACAGCACTTCCATTTTCTGTCATCATTGCAACAACACTTTGTCAAAATGTTAAATCCTAAGCATTAAAAGCAAAACCTGATCATTGCTGTGATATTTGGCACATCCATAATTAAATGCTGGAAGTTCCCTGATGCTTGATTTCTGACCTAACAAAATTTGTTTGACAGCTAGACATTAAAACTAGCCAATGAGAGAAGCCACGTAATTTTAACAAACAGCAATTATCAATTTCAAAACTGAACATTAGAGCATGCATCACACATACTATTAGATCTCCTCAAATCCAATGTGAATAGTCAAAAATCTGAAGTTGTGTTGGCTTGTTAGCAATGTACTTGTATTCCTATCCAGTTTAGTCTCAGGAATTCTGTCTAACAATGAACAATTTATCACACAAAAGGAATACTTTGTATTAAACAAATCTCCTATTTTGCAAGTTGCAATTGCCCACTAATGCTGCGTTTAAAAAGCTGCATTTTTGATAGGATTTTGAACAAATTAGTCACCTTTGAACTGATTTGCCCAATAAATTCCCTGTGAAGGTACATTTTGTATAAATAAATGCAGAAGTTTACACCAGGGAACATGTAACCACTCAGTCATCAGTGGAGGGTGAATGTAGCTTATTCACACTTTTAACTGGCAGTGGCCCAGATTCAGCTGTTTTCATCATCTAGGCAAATACAGAGAGCCGACTGTTCACTTCTTATGGTATCGTAACTGAATAAAATTTGTTGCAGTCTCTAAAAATAAGTACTCTATCAAAAGGATATCCAAGTTCACAGAATGCATTGTTAGTGGTGAGAGAGCAATATTAGCCAAGAATACAGGTTTCTGCAATCATTTAAGAGTAAGATGTGACTTTTATCATCCAATTGAACAATCAGATACCACGTGAATGTAGGGCACGATCTTCTGTGGGCAACAGGGACCTTGGTCAGGAGTCACAGAAGTGTTGCTGAGCTGTATCAGTTATTCTCTAGGAGGTCTGAGGCAATTATATCCCAATCAGACACTTATTCGGGCAATGTCAGACCTTCCATTCAATTAAGTCGCCAATAGTGCAGCACTCCCATCCCATGCCACTGGCCATTCAGATTGGCTGCTGTCCAATCATGGTGGCATCACTTGGAGCCAAAGACTGTCAATGGATGTCTGAAGACAAGGGGAGGAAGGTAGGAAAGGGAGTCGCAGGAAGGGGGACTGCCAGTTACAGATAGGACGAGAGTCAGAAGCAAACACGGGGACTGCTGGAGCAGTTATCCTGATGTTGGTCCCAATATCAAGCACAGGGTGACTGTGAGCACCATGCCTGAATGGCAGGCAGTAAACCTGACAGGATTGCCTCATGTGCCTTGACAGCCTTTGACTGAATTCCAGTGACAAAGGGATGAGGGCTTCAGGTGATCCTGAAAGGGCTGCTTGTTTGAGCCTTCCTGAGCCAGGCTCGATTGGAGGGAGGCAAAATATTGGTGAGATCTCCCCCTTGCATCCTCCTGACACCCGATCCCAGTCATGAACCTGCCCTATGGGGAGCGTGAAAGTCCATCTTTCACACCCAACAGGGTCGCTCTTATAGGGCGATGCTCTCACAATTCCATTTCCTTCTGAGATTTAATAATTAAGTTGTGAAGTGACACCATCCTTCACAAGCTAGCTGCTCACTTTGAGGTGAAAATGCACCCCAGTAAACTAAACCTACAAAGATACACTTCAAAAGTCAAATTTTAAAAATCAGATGTTCCCACAGATTGGAATCCTGCAGAAAGCCCCTGAGCAGACTTCAACATTGATACCATTTCAGGCTTGTAATAATTTCCCAAATCAGTTACTGCTGCGAAACTCTAACTTCCATTTTTTTCTGGAATCCAAGTGACTTGAAACAGTTCAAGTTATGGCATGTCACTGTTTCATTTCACTTTCACTACTGCTTTCACAGTCAGCACACATTTTTCTGGGCTGGCTCTGTTTTGTCAACTTTCCTGGGAACCTGTTGCTCTTGTTAGTTTTCAAATGAAACACACATGAAGGAAAGGCAAATACAGGGAGGAGACACAAAAGAGGGTAAGAGCAGCTGAATCCACTGCAACAGTCAAACACTGCACCAAAGAAGGAATCCTGATTTATATGGAGTGAGAGGAAAATTGGTTGTTATCCAACAACAACCTGCCCGGTTTAGGTAATATGTGCTGGGACCTAGAAATAAAAGGGATACCACCAACTTTCTGTTCAAAAGTCTTCAACAAAGAGGAAACCACATTAATCCATTGGTTAGAAAAGTCATAGCTGTGGAGTGGATTCATGTGTTGGAGTAAGATTCAAACGCATATGTGAGGATGTGAAACGTCCAATATGCATTCGATGTTCGAAGGCCTAGCACAGCCTGCAAGTCAGCAGTCTAGTTGTGTTTAGTAAGCAAGAAGATGATAATGGAAGAGCTATAACAGCAGTTCATTTAAACATACTGATTTGGAGAAGGATTATCCTGTCAGACCAAGACTGATCCGCTCCACAGTGTAATTCTTTTTTCATGCCAGCTCTTCATAGCCTTCGACTTCTTGATATTTTACAAATTTAAATACCTTCTCTTGGAAGACTCTCAGTTATCTAGCCTGCACAACTTTCTGGGTTAGAGAATTCCAACATTCACTAATCTCTGAGAAGAAATTACTTTGCATCTCAGTTGTAAACGCGTGTCCTCTAAGATTGTAAGGATGTTCCAATTCAAGATTCCCCTATAAATGGAAAAATCTTATATGTTGCAATTAGATTACCCATCATAATTGTAACTTCTAATGAATAAAGACCTAATCTATTTAAACATGTTTAAATAAGGCAACACCTTCTTCCCAGAAATCAGCCTAGTGAATCACTTTTGAACAGTGACGAATACCAATATATCTTTTTATCATGACAGGAAACAAAATAGCACAAGTGACCTCACCAACAACATGTGCAATTGCAACAAGACTTTTCTATTCTTAAACTCCAATGCCTTGCAATGAAGGGAAAAAAAATCTTCCACATTTTCCATTTCTCCTCTTTAAAAATATTGAATGCCTCCCATTGCTCTCTGGTGAAGGGAATTAGAAAGGTCAGAAGTATTTTCTTATTGCCATTCTGTTTCCCATCTTCCCATTTGTTCTTCATCCACTCCTTCTCCCACCAACATCTCACTTGCTCAATTCTTATTTACATTTTAAACTTTTTCAAGTTATGGTGACAGATGACCGACCTGAAGCATGACCTCTTTTACTTTCCACAGCTGTCAGACCTGCCAAACTACTTTGAGCAAATTCTGTTTTTATTTCAAATTTCTGCCAACCATTGTTTTTTTTATTCCTTTGGTACCAGTTTCCGAGTCTTCAGATTCCCTAGACTCCAAATTGTTCATAACTCAGCACTCCCATTCTTGTATTGCATGTCTCACTCTCCTGACCTGCATCAGCTTCCTACCTCCCACTGTAATCAATTTAAAACTTTTCCTTCAAAATCCTCCATGGCCTTGCTTCATCCCATCTCATTTTTTTCTTATACCTCTGACTCTGGTCTTTAACCCCATCCTCCCACCATTTGAACATGACGTGAAAATGAATCCTGCATTACCAGCACAGAAAATTAAGTGGAAAGAAATGGAATATCACCCAAAATATGGTACAAAACAAGACTCCTTGAGGTTGTACTACCTTTTTCCAATAACTTCATTGCCCCAAATTCCTGTTCTTTCCAAACAGCACCTGAAAAATGGTGCTATATATCCAATTCCTCTCTGTGAAGTTGATTTGAATGTGTTTTTGCTGGCCTTTTACAAAATGGATCAGAACAGCATGTTGCAGAGACACATTTTTCCCTAATATGCTCTTGGTTCTGTTAACAATAATTTAAAATATGTGTCTACTAGTCAATGACCCAAGGACAATGGAATTGTTTCTCATCATTTATTGGTGCACCCTTTCTGGTCAGTGCTGACTGTGACACAAGTTCAATATTCTGGGTGAGTAACCTTTACCAGCCCAATCACTCTGATCCATATCTTCAGCAAAGCAGCAATCATCACTGAATTGCGAATCCATTCAAACTCTGCCCTCTGCAAAGCTGTCCCACAGTTGTCACTGGGTCTTCCCAGCCTGGTTTAGTGAGAGATATAGAATACTGTGACACAGGAAGAACTCCATTACACTGCAGTCATGTGGGAGTAGGGGTGGTGTTGGAAGATTGAATGTGACCTCTTTTTACAAGGCTAGTTGTTATAAAACCAGTTGACGAGGCTCAGTGTGAATGGATGAGTGGCTTAAAGAATGAATGTGTAAGGCTGGTGTGGCAAATGGAATACAAGTCTTTAGTACTCTTGCCAAATGTTGTCAGGGTCCATAGCCTTTTCAATATTTACTGTCTTCAGCGGTTTCTTAGATATCACGAGGATTGAATTAAATTAGCTGAAAACCAATGTGATGCGAAGGACCTTTTGATAGGCCACATTGGATCATCCACTCAGTACCAATGGTGGAAGAATTCTTCTAAATGCTTCAGCCTTTTATTTCATATTGATATACTAGACTCCCACAACATTGAAGATAAAAATATTTATGGATGCTCACCTCCAGTGGGTTGTATAATTGTCTACCATCATTCATGACGGGTTAAGGTAGGATTATAGAGTTTATATCCAATCCATTGGTTGTAGAATCACTTAATCCTGTCTATTATTTGCTGCCTATGGTGTTCTGCAAGTAATTAATTCTGTGATTTCGCTTCATCAGGCAGAAACCATATGTTTAGGATGCTGGGTGCTGCTCCTGGCATTCTCTTCAGCATTGTTCACTGAATCAGTATTGATCCCTTACCGAGATGGTAATGCTGAAGCATATCATAGAATCCCTACAGTTTGGAAACAGGCCATTTGGCCCAACAAGTCCACACTGACCTTCCGAAGAGTCAGCCACTCAGACCTATTCCCCTAACTAACTCACCTAATCTACACATGCTATGGGCAATTTAGCATGGCCAATTCACCTAAAGTGCACATCTTTGGACTGTGGGAGGAAACCAGAGCACCCAGAGGAAACCCACACAGACACAGGGAGAATGTGCAAACCCCACAGACAGTCACCCGAGGCTAGAATCAAACCCGGGGCCCTGCCGCAGTGAGGCAGCAGTGCTAACCATTGAGCCACCACGCTGCCCTCTTGGGGAATACAGATTTTGTTTAAATACAATTCTGCCATCAATGACCAGAGAGTCTCATGGCTGTAGTCTAGAGTTGGTGGATCGTTTTGAAATCTATCCCATTTAACATGGTAGTAGTGCCATACAATCCGGAAAAGGGTACCTCCAATGTGAAGATAGGGCTTGGTCTCCACAAGCATTATGCAGTGGTCTCTCTCACACAATTTCACATGGCAGGCAAATTGGCGAGAGTGATTTAAAGGATGTATTTCCCTCTTGTTGGTTCGTTCACAACCAGCTGCAGACTCAGTTTGTCTGCGCTGTCCTTTAGGACTTTAGCAACTGTGTTGGTGTTGTTGCTACCAAGCTATCCTTGTTGATGGACATTGAAGACTCCATGAAGAGTACATTCTGCACCGTTACTGCCCTCAGTACTTTCTGCACTGAGGAAGTCCTGATTCATCAACTAAGGGGGTTCAATACATCATAATCAGCAAGAACTTTCTTAGTCTATGTTTGACTTGAAACCATGAAAACTCATGGGGTCTTGCATCAACATTGAGGACTCCTCAGGATGATACTGAGAAAGACATTATGCTTGTATGCACCTTTGGAACAAAGGTGCTTGCATTGATGCCAGGTAATCCATGCAGTTTCAGTTTTTTTTAAAAATCAGACTTTGTAACAGTTAGATGCAAGTGGGTGGCTTGCCAAATCATCTCAGAGATGTGAAGTCATGTGTGAGCCAGATGAACAAAGAATGACTGATTTTCCTTCCTCAAAGAATGTTCATGAACTCGATGTTCCTTTTTTGCAACAATGGTTTTCTAGTCACGTTCAAGCTAGTTTTTAATTTCAAGTTAATTGTTGAAATCAAATTTCACCATTAACAATGATGGATTCAGTCATAGCCCTCAGAGCATTAAGTCTGACTCTCCAGGTCACGAGCACAGTAATAATATTACCAAGCCACAACCTTCCCAGGGGAGGGTGGTTCATGGAGAAGTCAGCACACGAAATCAGGGGTTCAGTTCTGTCATTACTCAGGAATTCAACCAGCTTTTTATCCATCTCAGATTTCCTGAGTAATTGTTCAGGCAAATTCTGCCCAACCCTAACTCAGACTTGGAGACTTTTGTGGAGGGTTCTGGGAACAGGGGAAGGGCCTGTTGGAAATGTTGATGCATACATTAGATTGTATATTCAGTCTCTGATGATTCAATTTGGAACATTTGGTCCTACGTTAGTTCAGCGTTGTTTTAGATGTATTAATATTATTGTATATCCATTTATCTAGTGGGAAATTTTAAATAGTTAAGTCTAATAAAATCTCCATAGTGCAACAACAAGCTGTAACAGCTAAAAGCTCAGCAAATTTCTGGAAGCATGTAAGAGTCAAAAGATCTATTTAAAAATAGAATGTGATCTCTTTCACAGTTAAAAAAGGGAAACTTCAGCATCAACTCAGTTAACCTCAATTTCTGCTTTAAGCTCAGAATGTGCTAAAGTACAGTACTTAAAGTTTGTGTAAAGTTTATGGTTCACTCAAATTGCCAACACTTGGAAAGACAAACTGAATGCACTTCATTTTCTGTCCACTGACATTACGGAGAAATGAATGGTGATTGTAACTTGGATCTAACAGTGCACCATATTCCACTGAAGTTCAGTTGAAGCAGATCAACTATTTTGAGTATAACAGCAGTTTGTTGGGTGTAATGGTGCTTTTGCATCCTAATACTGTTGAATGTTTTCCTAAAAGCCCCACTAAACCATATTTTTGGTGATCTTTCTGAAGAAAATTCAATAAGAAACTCAATAAAAACATTAATAAATGCAATTTGAAAGGCACTCTGGTAAAATACTCCAGCATCTATCATTTTGGTGGCTATTTCTCAGAGCAGAAGCCCACACCTTCTAGGTTCTGAGCAGCACTGTCTATAGCCGACACATATTTACTGCAAACATTTACAATGGAATTTTCAACTGCTGCAGGTTTGTTCTGCTCCTTCTCTCAATGCCCTGTAGCTGCTGATCCTTTGTCGGATGAGTGTGGAAACACAAAATCCATTGCATGCTGCAGGCATCCATCACAGGTCTACAGCCCTCTCTGATTGAGCAGCAAACCACAATACTGACCACTCGTGTAACTAGCAATTGAGTAGGTTTCATTTATAAAGGATAAAGATATTAAACAGGAAGAGTTAATAAACCAATGTCTTTGTGCAGAAAGTGAAAGTCACCAACAGAACTGGCAAAGTCACCTGCAAGGTTTACCATCTGTCACAATATGTGTTTTCTCTAAACATCTAATGTTGATATAGTTTTGCTAAGGATCACTACATTAAGCAACGAAGAGCACTTTCTGGAAAGAGACAGATTAAGATCCATGGAAAAGGTCTGCTGGGTGTAATGGTCTTCCCTGTTCCCAAGTAGAATCCTAGATCATGAAGTTTTTGACAGAAGTAATAGCAGCAAGTTTACACCCAAAATCCTAACAATCCCCAAGAAAGAGACATTATATGAGAATAAGGGACAAAGATTTGATTTAATAAGACAAAGAACAACAATAACTTGAGCTGCAGAAAATAACTCTGTGTCACAGGCAGAAAAGTGGAAAATGACATGGAAATCTTTTTTCACAACAAGCAGCTGTTGAAGGGACGGTATATAAACTTGCAAATAAATTCATGCAATGATGCAATGATGCAACCGATTCCAATGTGCAGTCTCCAAACTTGGCATTAGTTTTAGATGTGAGGGTAATCCACTGTGACCAACGTCTTTTGAGGCTTTGTCCCTTCCAAAGACCTATCCTCAACCAAATGTGTAATATTTAGATCCATTAATGCAGGTCTACAGCAGCAATCTACAAATGAGAATGCTAGTGTTTAGACAATAACTGAACACTGGCACACTGCAAAATGGGACTCTTGGCTGATTCAGGAGGGAAGACAATGATTGAGGGAGAAGAAAGGCAGAGAGGACGGGAGGGTCCCAGAGGACTGAAAATTCAGTAAAGTGACACCCCTGTTTAAAAAGGTAGCAAGCTGAAAGATGGAAAATTACAGACCGATGAGTCTGACCTCGGTTGTGGGTAAGATCCTGGAATCCATTGTGAAAGATGAGATTTCTGAATACTTGAAAGTGTATGTTAAAATAGGGCAAAGTCAGCATGATTTCATCAATGGGAGATCATCCCTGACAAATCTTCTAGAATCCTTTGAGCAGGTTGGACCAAGGAGAGCCAATGGATGTTATCAACCTGGGCTTCAAGAAGGCCTTGGACTAGGTGTCACACAGGAAGCTACTAATTAAGATGAGGGCCCATGGCGTCAGAGGCAAGGTGCTAACATGGATAAAAGCTTGGCTGATTGGCAGAAAGTAGACAGCAGAGATAAAAGGGTCCTTTTCAGGACGGCAGCTGGTCAGAAGTGGTGTTCCGCAAGGATCAGTGTTGGCACCACAACTTTTCACTTTACACACAAACATTAGGTAGAGGAACAGGTGGCACTGAGGAGGCAGGGAGGCTGCAGAAGGATTTGGACAGAATGGGACAGTGGGCAAAGAATGGCAGATGAAGTACAACGTGGGAAAGTATGAGGTCATGCAGTTTGGTCGGAAGACTTGAAGCATGGCTTATTTTCTAAATGGGGAGAAAATTCAGAAGTCTGAAATGCAAAGAGACTTGGTAGTTCTAGTCCAGGATTCTCTCAAAGTAAACTTGCAGGTTGAGTCAGTAGTGAGGAAGGCAAATGCAATGATGGCATTTATTTTGAGAGGACTTGAATATAAAAGCAAGAAATTACTTCTGAGGCTGTATAAGGCTCTGGTCAGACCATGTTTGAAGTATTGCTCACAGTTTTGGGCCCCATATCTCAGGAAAGATGTACTGGCCATAGACTGTGTTCAGAGGAGGCTCACAAGAATGGTCCCAGGAATGAAAAACTCAACTTATTTGAAGACTCTGGGTTTATACTTTGTGGAGTTTAGAAAGATGAGGGTGGATGTAATTGAAACATACAGAATACTAAACAGCCTGGACAGAGTGGACATTAGGAAGTTGTTTCCATTGGGAGGGCGTGGCCTTGGAGTGAAGGGAAGATATTTTAGAATACAGCTAAGTAGAAATTTCTTCAATCAACAAGTGGTGATCATTGAATTCATTGCTACAGAAGGCTGCAGAGGCCAGGTCATTGAGTATATTTAAGATGGAGATAGGTAGGTTCTTGTGTATCAAGGGCACCAAGCGTTACGGGGACAAAGCAGGAGAAAGGGGTTGAGAAACTTATGGAAAGTACAACAGCATACATTGAGGTGAGCATGGAGGGGTGAGGTGGATAGCTCATGCCCCAGAAAGAAATGTAGCTCCAAGTTGACTGACTATAAGGTGAACATAGATTCCCTACAGTGCAAAAAGAGGCCATTCAGCCCATTGAGTTTGCAACAACACTGAATAGCATCCCACCAAGACCCTCCCCCAACCCCTATAACCCCACATTTCCCATGGCTAACCCTGCACATCCCTGGACACTATGGGCAATTTAGCATGGCTAAACCTGCACACCTTTGGACTGTGGGAGGAAACCTAATGGAAATCCATGCAGGCATGGGGAAACACGCAAACTCCACACAGCCGCCTGAGGCTGGAATCAACCCCGGATTCCTGGTGCAAACCACTGACCACTGTGCTGCCCCTGTGGGTAGGCTAAATTGCTGTCGGTGGACTAAAGTGATGAATAGAAAGACTTCTGCCCCTCCTCAGGTGGAAGCTCCCCCTTCTGGAGATGGAAGTAGATCCTGCAGTTCCAGAACTCTGTAGCAGACACTGAAGGCAGACCTCCACAGGATGCCTCATGGATTCCTGAGTGGGTTACTCAGGCAACTTTGGGCAGGATGAATTTTGGTGCCTTTGGTGAGGTGGGTGTAGGGCTTGCCATTTGCATTATGGCGAGTAAGGAAGGAAGGAGTTTGCTACACACCTGGTGTGTGTCTCCCAACCAAAAAGGGCACCCTCCTGAAGATCAAAAATAAAACTCCTTCTTGCTTTTTGCAACACTAAATTAAAGAAATGTCCCCTTCTATTCATCTGCCCATGACAACCTTTTATGGCATAAGCAGCTTAACAGTTAGGTTAAGTAAGTATTTAACATGTGGATAGTGAGGAGTACTGCAAGATCATGTGGAGAAATTTTCAGAACGTATAAATAGTTGGCAGATGAAGTTCAACAGAAATCACTATGATGTAATAGATTTTAGTAGGAAGTATAATGAGTTCACTTTTACTTGGAAGCTGCAACAGGGTTCACAAACAGTGCAGAACTTTGTGCAATCATCAGCAAACATCCCCAGCTTATGAAAACAGCAAGTCTATGCAAGGAAGAGCTAAAGATGGCTAGGCTAGAACCCTGAGGAACTTGTACTGCCATGTCCTCAGTCTGAAGTGATTACTTCCAAAAACCACAACCAGTTTTCTTTATACTGGGTTTGACCCCAAGGATATGGATCCTGTAAGTGAAGACAGTTTTAGTATGGAAGGGCAAAATGTGTCAGTGCAGACTTGGAGGGTTAGAGAGCCTGTTCCTGTGCTGTTTTGTTCTTTGTTTGAACCAGCAGAGAATTTTCTCCTCAACTCCCAGTGACTCCAGTTTTGCTAAAGCTCCTGGAAAAATAGAACAAATGTACTTTGACATACACGTACATTGATGTCATTTGTAAATTTGATTTTAAAATTAGACAAACGGAGAAAGGCTATCAAAGAAATTAAAAGATGCTGTGGGTTGTTAAAAAATACGTCTGACTCAGAAGAAGCGTGAGAAAATGTTTCCTATTTCATGTTTGGCTCGATTCTTAGTAGGTTTGCTAGTGAAGAAGAATTTCCAGAAATATATTTTTATCACACCAACCCTCCTACAATAATAGAAACCAAAGCACTCCAAGCTCACTTATATTTCATACATGTTACCGTCAAGTATCTGCACTAATTTTGCCCAATGTCAAGTGCATGTTTCAAAGTTGCTTACTCCAGTAACACTGAAATTAAAGACCAGTTTCTGAACTGATTACTTGTGACAGGAAGTTTTGAAATTGACTAGTCAGGGAAATATTCCAAAAAGGGCTGTTTCCAGCCCTCAGCTGTCAATCCTCAAGCAATTTAAAACAACATCTTTATGTGCTGACCAACTCATCTGCAAACTTGAACTGTCAACTTTCATTTTGATGCAGTTCAAAACCGACTACAATTTTAACAGGTCCTTAACATTTAATTGCAGCAAAAGATGCCATATATAGCCAAGTTGTTGTTGAGAAGATCAGTCATCTAATCATTTCAGATCATGAAGATTCAAAAGTAAAACAGCAATGTTTCAATGTTCCAGGATTAAACAGTGACATTGGGTTGTCATAATGCAAAAACAAACGAACAAACAAAACAGTAGTACAGCACAGGAACAGGCCCTTCGGCCCTTCAAGCATGTGCTAATCATCATGCCCTAACAAAACTAAAATAACAAAAATTCTGCCCTTATTCGGTCCATATCCCTCTATTCCCTTTCTATTCATGTAACCGTCTAGATGCCTCTGAACTGTTGCTAATATGTCTACTTCAACCACCTCTTCTGACAGTGCGTTCTAGGCTCCTATCACTCTCTGTATGAACACCTTCCCTCCCACATCTCCCTTAAACTTTGAACCTGAACCCCCTTGTAATTGAAAATTCAACCCTGGGAAAAAGCCTCTGACTCTCCAAAATGTGACGATATCCAAAACAAAAGTAGCAAATGGACACTTTTTTAAAAATATTACTGGTTAGAAAATTACAAGAACATAACCTGCATGCACAATATATTGATACATACATCAGAGATTATGCTGATGAATCTGAATTTTCTGAAGCAGTATCAAAATTAAATCAACTGGATTTAGAACATAGAACACTACAGCACAGCACAGGCCCTTCGGCCCTCGATGTTGTTCTGCCCTTTTATCCTACTCTCAGATCAGATTAACCGAGATACCCTTCACGGTACTAACTTTAATGGGCATATCCAGATGTCGTTTAAATGACCCGAAAGTATCTGATTCTACTACTACTGCTGGCAGTGCATTTCATGCACTCACCACTCTCTCTGTAAAGAACTTACCTCTGAAATCTTCCGCAATGTTCTCCCAAGGAGCTTAAACTTATGTCCCCATGTGACAGATATTTCCGCCATGGGAAAAGTCTCTGTCTATTCACTCTCTCTCTTCCTCTCAATATCTTGTTCACCTCTATCAAGTCACCTCTCATCCTTCTTTGGTCCATTGAGAAAAGCCCTAACTCACTCAACCTTTCTTCATAAGCCATGTCCAGGCAGCATCCTGGTAAACCTCCTCTGCACCCTCTCTAAAGCCTCCCCATCCTTCCTACAATGAGGTGACCAGAACTGAACACAATATTCCAAGTGTGGTCCAACCTGGGCTTTATAGAGCTGCAGAATAACCTCGTGGCTCTTAAATTCGATCCCCATGCTAATGAAAGCCAGCACACCATACATCTTCTGAACACCTTATCAACCTGGGCGGCAACTTTGAGGGATCTATGGACATGGACCCCAAGATCCCTCTGTTCCTCCACACTGCCAAGAATCCTATCTTTTAACCTGTATTCTGCATTCAAACTCAACCTTCCAAAGTGAATGACTTCACACTTTTCCAGGTTCAGTAGCAACTGCCACTTATCAGACCAGCTCTGCACCCTGTCAATGTCGCATACAACAGCCCTTCACACTATCCATGACACCACCAACCTTTGTGTCATCGGCAAACTTACTAATCCACTCTTCCACTTTCTCATCCAAATCATTTGTAAAAATCACTAAAGAGCAAAGGTTCCAGAACCGATCACTGCAGAACGCCACTGGTCACCAAGCTCCAGGCTGAATACTTTCCATCTATCACCACCTTCTGTCTTCTATTGCCCAGCCAATTCTGTACCCAGACAGAAAGGTTTCCCTGTATCCCATGCCTTCTTATTTTCTGAAAGAGCTTACTGTGTGGAACCTTACCAAACGCCTTGCTAAAATCCATGTACATCACAGCCACTGCTCTACTTTCATTCACGTTTTTTGGCACATCCTCAAAGAATTCAATATTTTTGTGAGGCATGACCTGCCCTCACAAAGCCATGCTGACTATCGCTAATCAAACTATACTTTTCTAAGTTACCATAAATCCTGTTTCTCGGAATCCTCTCCAATACTTTGCCCACTAATGACGTAAGATTAACTGGTCTGTAATTCCCAGGATTATCCCTATTCTCTTTCTTGAACAATGGAATAATATTTACCACCCTCCAATAATCTGGCACTACTCCAGTGGACAGTGAGGATACAAAGATCATCGCCAAAGGCACAGCAATCTCTTCCTTCACTTCCTGAGGAACTTAGGGTATATCCTGTCAGACCCAGAGGATTTATCTATCCTTGTGTTTTTCAGATTTTTCAGCACATCCTCCTTCCTAACATCAACCTGGTCTAGCATATCAGTCTGTTTCACACTGTTCTCAGAAATGTCAAAGTCCCTCTCAGTAGTTAATACAGAAGCAAAGTATTCATTAAGGACTTCCCCTTCTCCTCTCAGATTCCAGACACAAGTTCCCTCCACTATCCCTGGTCGGCCCTACCCTGGCCATCCTCTTGTTCCTCACATAGGTGTAGAAATCCTTCGGGTTTTCCTTAATCCTACCTGCTATAGATCTTTCATGCCCCCTTCTAGCTCTCCTAAGTGCATTCTTCAGTTCCTTCCTGGCTACCTTGTAACACTCTAAAGTCCTGTCTGATCCTTGCCACCTCAGCCTTAAGTAATCTTCCTGCTTCCTCTTGACTAGATGTTTCACATCTCTTGTATCCCAGGATTCTTTCAACCTACAATCCTTTCCTTACCTTAGTGGGACAAACCTATCCAACAATATCAGCAGGTGCTTCCTAAACATCTTCCACACTTCTGCTGTGCATTTCCCTGAGAACATTTGTTACCAATTTAGGCACCCCAGTTCCTACCTAATAGCATTGTAATTCTCCCTCCCCCAATTAAATACTTTCCCATACCGTCTGCTCCTATTCCTTTCCATTATAATAAAGGTCATGGAGTTGTGATCACTATCACTGAAGGGCTCTCCCACCGTTTGCCAAGCACCAAATCCAATAATGGCCTCCCCTCTAGTTGGCCTATCGACATATTGAGTCAGAAGCCCTTCCTGGACACATCTGACAAAAACTGCTCCATCCAAACTATATAATCTAAGTAGGTTCCAATCAATGTTAGGGAAGTTCAAGTCAACCATCACAACATCCCTATTACTTCTACATCTTTCTAAAATCTGCCTCCTAATCTGCTCCTCCATGCCTCTGTTGCTATGGGGGTGGTGGCGGGGGAGGGGGTGGTGGTTGGTGTCTTGTGAAAACTCCCAATAAAGTGACTGCTCCTTTCCTGTTTCTAACTTCCACCCATACTGATTCAGTAGACAAACCCTTCTCAACGACTTCCTTTTCTGCAGCTGTGATGCTACCCTTGATTAGCAATGCCACTCCTCCACCTCTTTTACCTTCCCTGTTATTAGTTTTGAAACATCTAAATCCTGGAACATCTGACAATCATTCCTGCCCCTGTGATAGCCAAATCTCCATAATGGCTACAACATCACAGTTCTAAGTCCTGATCCATGCCCTGAGTTTGTCACCCTTATTCCTGATTTTAATTAAATGACATTCCAAAATAATTCATGAATGATTCATTATATGATACAAAACCAAATATCCAAACTTGCCAATGATAGGCAACATCAGATGGAAGCCTAAAATTCCACATTATGTGAAATGACCAAACTATGACAGATGGATTTTAATGTAGGCAAATGTGAAATCATCCACCTTCAATCAAAAAGGGATAGATTAGGACTTTTCTTAAACGGTGAAAAGCTAATGACAGTAGAAGTCCTAAGAGACTAGAGGTTTTTGGGTAATATGGATCATTGAAATATCAAGAACTGATGTACAAATAGAAATCAAAAGGGAAGAAAAGAAATGGGATTTGGGAGTTTAATTTGGATAATTATGGGATATTAAATTTTGGTAAAATAAACAAGGACAGGACTTTGGGGTGGCATGGTGGCTCAGTGATTAACACTGCTGCCTCACAACGCCAGGGACTTGGGTTTGATATCAGCCTTGAGTGACTGGACCTATGTCGAGTTTGCACATTCTCTCTGTGTCTGCGTGAATTTCCTCTGGGTGCGCTGATTCCTCCCACAGTCCAAAGATGTGCAGGTTAGGTGGATTGGCCATTGGGATTGCTTGGTTATAGGGATAGAGCAGGATCGTGGGTCTGACTGGGAAGGTCTTCAGAGGGCTGGTGTGAACACAAAAAGCTGAATGGCCTGCTTGGGCAGCACGGTGGCTCAGTGGTTAGCACTTCTGCCTCACAGCGCCAGGGATCAAGGTTTGATTCCTGCCTTGGGCAACTGTCTGTGTGGAGTTTGCATATTCTCCCCATGTTTGCAGGGGTTTCCTCTGGGTGCTCTGGTTTCCTCCCACAATCCAAAGATGTGCAGACCAGGTGAATTGGCCATGCTAAATTGCCCATATAGTGTTAGGTGCATTAGTTAGGGGTAAATATAGGGTAGGGTCTGGGTGCATTACTCTTTGGAGGGTTGGTGTGGACTTGTTCAGCCAAATGGCCTGTTTCCATACTGTAGGGAATCTAATCTAATCTTCCACACTGTAGGGATTTATAACTTATACAGTTAGTGGTATTTCCCCGAGGTGGTTTTGTAGAACAGACAGACTTAAGAATTCTGGCACATAATTCTCCGAAATTTGCATCACAAGTTGGCAGGGTGGTCAAGAAGGCATTTATCACACTTGCATTCATTGCTCAGACCTTTGAGTAAAATGAGTTGGGACATCATGTTGAGGTTGCATAGTTTGTTGGTGTGGCCTCTTTTGGAGTACTGTATCCAGTTCTGGTAGCCCTATTGTAGGAGGATATTACTAAACTGTAGAGGATCCAGCAAATATTTACCAGCATGCTGCTGGGAATGGAAGTTTTGAGTTACATGGATAGGCTGGGACATTTTTCCACTGGAGATGGCGGGGTGATCTTATAAAGGTTTATAAAATCATGAGGGGCACAGATAACATGAATAGTGAGTATCTTTTCCCTCGGGTGGAGGAACTCAAAATTAGGGGGCACATTTTTAAGGTGAGCAAAGAAAGATTTAAAAAGGACATTATAAAGAACTTTTTTTTCCACAGAGGGCAGTTTGTGTACAGTTACGTCGAAAAGTAGTTTGGATAAGTACATTAAAAGGAAAGGTTTTGGGGGATATGGACCAAACGCTGGCAGGTGGGACTAGTTTAGTCTGGGAACACGGTTGGCATGGACTGGTTAGACCAAAGAGTTTTTCCATGTTGTATGATTCTACGATTCTATAACTCACTTCTGGAAGTAGTAATTGATGGAAATTGATTGTTCAGTTTTAAATCTAAGATTGTTTTTTTTGTCAATAGTCATACAGGATATTTAACAAAGAGAAATGGAGATGGATTGCAGATCACTCCCAATCTCATTGAGTGGAATTTCCATTAGTCAAAGAGACGAGGACCTCAGGGCACAGCCTCAGAGTGCAAGGACACCCCTTTAGAGGGCGGTGAATCTGTGGAAGTCTTTGCTGTAAAAGGCTGTGGAGGCCAAGTCATTGAGTGCCTTTCAGACAAAAATTGCTAGATTCATAAATAGTAAGGAGAACAATGGTTACAGAAAGAACGCAGGAGAATGAGGTTGACAAACATATCAGTCATGATCAAATGGCAAAGCAGACATAATTTGTTTTGTGGGCGGCACGGTGGCTCAGTGGTTAGCACTGCTGCCTCACAGTGCCAGAGACCTGGGTTCAACTCCCGCCTCAGGCGACTGACTGTGTGGAGTTTGCACGTTCTCCCCGTGTCTGTGTGGGTTTCTTCCGGGTGCTCCAGTTTCCTCCTACAGTCCAAAGTTGTGTGGGTCAGGTGAATTGGCCATGCTAAATTACGAGTAAAAAATGAGGTCTGCAGATGCTGGAGATCACAGCTGAAAATGTGTTGCTGGTCAAAGCACAGCAGGCCAGGCAGCATCTCAGGAATAGGGGTGAAGGGCTTATGCGCGAAACGTTGAATTCCCTATTCCTGAGATGCTGCCTGGCCTGCTGTGCTTTGACCAGCAACACATTTTCAGCCATGCTAAATTACCCCTAGTGTTAGGTAAGGGGTAATGTAGCGGTATGGGTGGGTGGCGGGTCGGTGTGGACTTGTTGGGCTGAAGGGCCTGTTTCCACACTGTAAGTAATCTAATCAAATGGCCAAATTCTGCTCCTTTCTCTTATGGTCTTACAGAAAGTCTCACAAGGCAAGATGAAATGGCCGACTCCTTTTCAATGTTCTTCTATGGCTTTCATAAACTTACCATAAAATAGCATTATGGTATTTGTCCACCAAAAAATGTCCACCAAATTCTCGCCCAGTTTTCAGTTTTAATACAATAACAGAAATCTTGACAAAAAGTCAATTTGAACTATACCAAAATCAAAGTAACATATTGCTACTCTCCCATCACAAAACAGATCAACCAGGCAGTCATCCCCACCTGGTAAAACACAAAATGATTATAAATTGAACACTAATCCACAAAATGAGACTTGAGCATTGATGATGAAAAAGGCACACTTTGCCAAAGCTTTTTATCTTGAACTCATCAGGACATTTACTAGACAAGCCGAGTCCTTTTCAAGGTTTGTACAATCAAAAATTATTTTTCCAACTACAAATGGCTTTATTTGTGATACAGAAAATTCTGGTTTGAAAAGAATCCAAAGTGACATGGATGTGGTAGCTGTCCTAAGAGTACTAATGTAGCTGAAACATTTATTTTTAAAACCCAGATTTGGTTACACTATACTAGAGCACAATGTTCTATTAATAGAAGTGGTTCATATCCTGTCACTTCAAAAGGCTCTGGAGTGTAACTGAATATAAAGTTAGAGGAAACATCAAGTCAAAATCTTGAATTTGGAGTAGAATAGGGATGCAGAGGAAGAAAAAATTTAACAGGGAATAGTTCACCCTATCCCTCCAAGTAGTTGTGGGAGACACGGTGGCATAGTGGTCAGCACTGCTGCCTCACAGCGCCAGAGACCGGGGTTCAATTCCTGACTCAGGCGACTGACTGTGTGGAGTTTGCACGTTCTCCAGGTGCTCCGGTTTCTTTCCACAGTCACAAAGATGTGCTGGTCAGGTGAATTGGCCAAGTTAAATTGCCTGTAGTGTTAGGTAAAAGGGGAATGGGTCGGTGTGGACTTGTTGGGCTGAAGGGCCTGTTTCCACTGTAAATAATCTAATCTTGTCACACCTATAATGCTCTCCATTTTGGATGAAGTGTGGTTACTAATCCCTTCCAGGGCTTCATCCACAACCAAGTGGACAACAAATATTACATATAAAATTGATGGAGAGGAAAATACCGACTCGAGTGTCATAACACAGGATGGAGGATCACGATCACTCATCCCTGTCTCCCCAACTCTGCCATGTCATTTCCAATGGGATAAGAAAAAAAATACAAAATACCCAGGACCAATGAAGAAACAAAATTCTGGAAAATTCATTCTAAACACCGCAGGAAATCCCAGAGATCCCATGAAACTAATGTTATCAAGACATTAATTTCCCACATAATGCCATTTAGCTATGAGTCAATTCAGAGCTCCATAAATCAATCCAGTCTGATACAGCACTCTCATACATTCACCATGCACCACCAGCTGATTGTAACCAGAAAGTGGATCCCAGGCTGATAACGTACAGCATTGTTCAGTTGAGATCACCCAAACCTCAAACCGATTTTGCAATCGTCTGTTCCGTACTTAAACAAATCAAATCAAACAGAAGAATGTAACATTTACAAGCAGTACCTACCAGAGAAGTAAGTTGGAGGAAAAGTCTATTCCAGTTAAATTATAATACACCCTAATCTGGAGTATTTAATACTGCTGCATGTGAGAATTTGGTTCATACCACTCAACATTTTGGACAGTCTTGGAAATCAGATCAGGCACTCTTTAAATAGCTTTCTGATGATGAGAGAATGCATCGGGTAGGTGGAGTTAAGACAGCCATGTCTTCTCAGATCAGGGTGGATAGATTAAATGTGCAGTCATCCATGACTGTAAAAGCACAGGAGATGCTAAACTGGTCACTTATGGTTATTGTAGTGCAACAACGAGAAGGCTTTGTAATATAACTCCGGTAACGTAGAGGATTGAAAAGAGCTGTTACATTCCACTGTCACACTTATGCACCTTTGATGCGCAATGGTTTAATGATAATATGCGTGGAATATAAGGATCAAAGGTACAATTTGTGTTAGAGTTGTGTGTGCACCAGTCTATGCACAATTCATCATGAGATATGACTCAATATGAATGGCCTGGTGAGTTGTGAAGTTTGAGCTCCAGAAAGATCTGTACTAGTCTTTCCAGTGAAGTCTGTGAAGTGCAACGTATTTGACCACCTATGCTGTATTGTGAGATGTGATCAATGAAGGCCTGAATTGGCATTGTTAAAATTTTAAGTGTGCATACTGTGACCTTTTACAGGAAAATAATTGGAATAAGACAGCAATTCAGCACCACCTAAAAGTCTTTCCCAATGGCTATGAACTCAGGGAGAACTGGAACTCCATATGACCTAGGACCTGGATGTGACAGAAATACACACACAAACATATAAAATATATAATTGCTAACGTTGTCTTATAGAGTTCAATTCTCTAAAAAAAATCCAGTAGCCACCTGCAAGTCTCAGTTTGCATTGCTGGCTGTAAATGTAAATGAATTTGCTGAATTAAACTTAAGGCTGCCATACATTGCCCATATTTAACCTTGAGCAGGCACCTCAAAAAGCACAGGTGAAGTAACATTAATGCTGCTTTCAAAAAGATCACCCAAATCTGTTGGCTAGAAAGGCAGTGCAACATTATCATGCTCTTAAATCAACATGCTCAACATCATGGTGCTCATCACTCAAAACCAGCTCCACTGGGAGTGCGACATGTCACCAGCCTCCAGAAACTGCTCTACTCTGAACCCTGTCAAGGAATGTAACTCACAGGAGGACAGAGGAAGTGTTTGGAACATCCTCAAAATACCACTGAAGAAGGTCGAGCATCTCTGGAGGTCCATAGGAGATCCAGGCTTGTACCTGAAATGCAGGAGATTCATCAGGAAGGCACCAATCACATCAAGAGACTTCATCGAGAATGATCAACGGTGAAAGTGAAGTGTCAAAAAGAACACACAAACCTCCAAATAATGCATCAACCTAACCCTTCACTCATCACCTCCACATGGCAGTCTGTAAATCGAGCACTGATTTTATTAGGTATTTCAGAATCCACTGACCCGAGTGCCATTGACTCATTCTCAAACTAGAGAGAGTGTCAAAGTAGAAGGAAAAAAACTGAAGGCTGGGACTCGTAATGATGGAACAGAATGCTATTTTATGTAGTAAACTTCAATAAACGTTACTAACACAAGGAAAATTGCTTACATCACCAGTCCGCAAGTATAGATGGAATAGATATGGGACTGCTTCAAACACCCACAAAAACGATATTTTAAACAGAGACTGAGGTCACACACTGTAACTGCCATCCAGTTCTCATATTAAAAAAAAATGAAGATCAGTCCAAAAAGTAGTGACAATAGTAAATATAAATATATGACTATAAATATGAATATATGAATTAGGAACTGGAGTAATTCATTCAATTTCTTGAGCCCACACCACTATTCAACAAGGTCATGACTGATCTGATTATTCCACAGTCCCATCTAGCCCTGATAAACCTTCAGCCACTTGCTTATTAAGAATCTATCCAGAACTGTCTCAAAAGTATTCAATGACTCTGCTTCCACCATCTTGTGAAGAAGAGAGTTCCGAAGACTCATGAACTTTGGAAAAAAAACATTTCATCTTATTGTTAGGATGAGGTGATGGAGGGAAATCAGCTCTCCTCATTTTAACACCCTCTCTGTCAATCACAACATTTTTTTTTAATCTTCTTAGCCCTTAGCTTTCACACCATAAAGAAATTTAATTAACCAGATCAAACTCGAAGAAGAGCAGATTCCGCACTGTTCTTATGTGAAACAGAGCGCAGATTTAATACATATTAAACATGAGAAAAATAAGAAACCATTACATGAAACACTCACACACAAACATGCTTAAAACAAGAGGGCATGGGAGACTAGGATGTAATACAGACAGGAATAATAAAAGCAAATGCAGTTACAGATCTCAAGAGTGCCTGGAGTTCCAAGAATTTGAAGACCTGAGTCTAATTGTTCAGCTGCAGTTTCATTTTCTCCCCATTATGATGAAGCTGCAGATAACCTGGAGTTCTCAGTGACTGGATATTGCCATTCCGTTCAATTGATTGGCTGGTTTCTAAGATTAAGGGGGAGGGAAGAGCTTTCAGTGTCTTCGGTGTTATCAGTCCATGTTATTTTCTCTCTCCTTTGCTGCTGAAGCATGCCATTCCTTTATGGATTCACATTTCTGTATCATTGCCTGCAATTATCCGATTGGAATGAAACAATGTTTCACCTCCAAATATACGAATTTATCATGATGTGGAGGTGCTGGTGTTCGACTGGGGTGGGCAAAGTCAGACGTCACATGACACCAGGCTATAGTCGAAGAGCTTGTGGTTTATATAGACCTGTTGGACTGTAACTTAATGTCATGTGTCTTCAGAATTTACCATGCAAGTGTGAATAAAGCAAGGGGTTCAAATTTCTTGATGTCTCACCTAATTTTCATCCAAGCAGTGAGGGAATCTATAATAAACAGTGCAGGAGTGAAAAGAGTAGTTTTTACAGCGATTCTCCAGCTATTACTGCAATGCTAGGAATTGAACCAAAGAAGGGAATTCCACCCAGTTCGATGCCAAAGGGCAGAGTTTGGAGGACAGTGTGGTCAATTGCCCAAAGATTGCAGATGGCCAAGCAAGATGAAGGAGGGATATTTTACCACAATCAGTCACGCAGGATCAAATTTCAGACATTCAATTTCCATGCCAGATGTGGAAACCCGATTGGAGGCATTCAAACATAGATTGCTGGAAAATAGACACAGATAGTACCTGAGGGGAGACAAACATCAGCCATCATAGATGCTTAAAAGGTTTGGGTGGTTAATGATTTACAGAGATTGTAAGAAAGGAAGGAGAGTAAAACATTTAGAAATCATGGTCACCATGCTTCAGAAGGAGACAACAGCTTGAAAATAGTGCAATAGAGATTTCTGAGAACGATGGGCAGAATGAGCCCTGTGATGGAAATGTAAGTTTCTATGATTTTAAGATGAACCTAGGAGCTTACAAAAGGTGCAGTTGTAAATCTGAACAGCTGTTAGAATGTGGACGGTATTTTTTTCTTGTTTATTCTGGTGGGTTATTCCGATTGATCAGGATGTGAGATCAACAAGTTTCACTATTGTGATTCAGAAATTTCTAAGCGAAATCCATAATTTTCCAACTTCTGTTTGGAGAAGGAAATGTGTATCTTGAAAGTTGGAATGAATTTAAAAAGGGAAGGCAGCTGAACTAAAGTGGTTACACAATGGACTGGAATTTCCCTCCAATTACTCACACCCCTGCAGAAGCCAACATATTATTTTGCTTTTCTTAAAACATGAATTGAAACTCCTGCTACCTTTGTCTTAAAGAAAAAGCACTCCTTCTGAAGAGTGATCATAAAACTGGACGAGGCGTGAAAGTTACACCTTCATGGTTTAGAACAAATGGTGCAAATATGATTGCAACACATTTCCATGCAGGCAATTTTTTCCAAGTTGTTTCTGACAGTTCACATGTCATAGCCTGCTCTTTCTGTACAGCTCCAAGGAAAACATGGCAAAAGGAAAAACGGCATGGAAAACATGCATCATCACACAGGGAAACAAAGGAGGATAAATTTACGTCTGTCTGCCAACGCTTATCATCTGTTCATGAGAGTTAAAAAGAAAATCTGACTGGGGGAAAAATGGAATATGGCTAGTTATTAAGCATGAGGATCCCAAACTGTTCCACACTTAGTCCAGGTGAGGCATGCAGTACACAAACTGATCTGCTTCCTTGTCAAAGCTGCTTCAGTATAGGCAGCTAAGTAAAGGTAGCCTAAAACTTTCAAATTGTAGCAGCACTTGTGCAACAGGACCTTCTGCAACTGTTTGGCTGAATGCCTTCAGGTAATGAAGGTTTACGACTTTGCAGAATAGCTTGAGGAAAGCATAACTGATGGAGCAACAGTGCAGTTTAGCAACAATAGATCTGCTATCATGCTTTCTCATTGTCAGTGACTGTGGAAGAGTCCAGGCGCAGGGTTTAAGCAAACCTTGAAGGATAAACTTTCATAGGAACACTCCTCTAGCCTGCTCTACCATTCAGTGAGATCATCACTGATCTGTGACCTATCCCCATATACTTTCCTTTGGTCCATGTCCCTTAATATCTTTGCTTAGTAAATAAAATCTGATACATAACATTAACAACTGATCCAGCACCCATTGTCATTTTGGAAGAGAGTTTTAAACATCTTTGTGTGGCAATGTCCACAGCAACACTTATGGACTTAAGCTGATGCAGCGACTGCTGGCTACTGCCTCAAATTGCATTGCAGCACAAGAAGAAAACACCCAATGAAGTACTGAAAACTCTACCTGAGGTCAGACAGTGCCAAACAGCTGTGTGGATCAGTGCTCGAACATACATGCAGATTCATAAAACTGGTAAGCAATCTACCTTACAACAGGTAATGAGGAGAACTGGGATGCTCCCAGAAGAGTGTACCAATGGTTCCATGAAGCATAAAGTTCCATTCATTTTCAGAATGACATCATTCAGGCCCCAATACTTCTACTCTGCCAGCACATTCACTGTTGCTTCCCTTAGGACAGGGACACTTAGCCTCTTGAGAATTCAACAAGATGATGAGTGATATGGGACATCCATGCGTGACCTTTGCTCCATCTTCCACAATGTCTTCAATCAACAAAAATCTCTATCAATCTCATTTGCAACTCTATAATTCATCAAGATGGTATACCAGAAAGCAGCTCTGCCTCTTATCTACAGAATTCAAACTCCAGAGCATGGCGCCAAGGCGTATTCAAAACATGGCCACACACACCCCACAATCACACCCAAACATGCACCCACCCCTGCATTGTCTGAGATGTCACCTTTTGTTTTTATAAAACCTTAACTTATTTTGAGAATGTGACTTAGAAGAAGTTCTGGGATTTATATATTAATGAACCAAAATCTATAACCCATTCTAAAAGATGAAAGACTTAACAATCAAGGTTTATTAAACATATCATTTTACTTGCATGACACTACAATCTTTTGCTATAAACTCTGTGTCTTGCTTCACAACCACCTGAAGAAGCAGCAGCTCTCCGAAAGCTAGTGCTTCCAAATAAACCTGTTGGACTATAACCTGGTGCTGTGAGATTTTTAACTTTGTCCGCTCCAGTCCAACACCAGCTCCTCCACATCATGGCCACCATGGTGAAGGAACAGCAAAAATAAAACTTATTGTCTATCAAGGCAGGTATCCATTGGGATCTGACCTGTCTAGTTACCATCAACTGAGATCATAACAATAGTTAAGAAAGCATTCCCATTGACACAGGACCTCAAAAGTAATCCAAGCACCTTTGTGAAACCCCATTGCCACTACAACAATATACTCAACATCCAATAAACTGAAAAGCCCCAACTCTCAACAATTCACCACTTAGTTGACTGCAAATATCAACAACCTGCTAAATAACCCTGAGATGTATTGTCCCATATTTTAACAATCCAGAGCCAAACTTCCAACCTTTTCTAATTTAGCTGTCTCTAAGAGGTAATAATTCCATTATCCTGGTTTTCTGTGCCTGAGCGTGACATTTTAATGATCTTCAAGTCATTTTGGAGCTCCACTGTTTCTAGCTCAACAAAATGTAGAAAGTACTTTCTGTTTTCCCTTTCAGGTTCGAGTCACATAACCTACATTTGTTGATACCGAAATCTATTTGCCACAGTTTAGTTTTCTATTCAAATTACCCATCATACTTCCATCATTACATATCATATAAAATGTTTGTCACTGTTATGATATTTATGAATTTGGATATATCTTCGAGTAAAAAATGAGGTCTGCAGATGCTGGAGATCACAGCTGAAAATGTGTTGCTGGTTAAAGCACAGCAGGTTAGGCAGCATCTCAGGAATAGGGAATTCGACGTTTCGAGCATAAGCCCTTCATCAGGAATGATGAAGGGCTTATGCTCGAAACGTCGAATTCCCTATTCCTGAGATGCTGCCTAACCTGCTGTGCTTTAACCAGCAACACATTTTCAGCTATGAATTTGGATAAGTCAACTTGTCCTTAATTGTAAGCTCTAGATATTTCCTGACAACAGATGCAAGCTACAACTAGTTTAGAAGTTTCCTGGTCTTGAAGTCAGCAACACTGTTGCCATCCATGCCAAAGCAATGCAGCTCAAAACCAGTCCAAGATTGCATGGCAAGGCTAACTGCAGGCAGCCATATTAAAAAGTGGCAGCTTTCTGCCAGTTACACAGTAACACTGCATTGGACAATGACTGGAGATAGAAGTACACATAGGATGGGCACTAAGGCAATGTAGTCGTGTGAATAGCTCAAGTGTTCTAATGTTATTGGATAAGAGCATTTCTTTCTTCTCTGTTTTTCAGGAATTTGACCAATAGAACACTGCAATGGTTCACAACAAATTGATTGAAAGACAGGGAGCAGAGAAGCAACTGTGAAGTTAGGATTGTCATGGAGTCATATGGAAACTGAATCTGCAGTCCAACTTGTCCCCACTGACCACACATCCCAATCTAACCTCGTCTCATTTTGCCAGCATTTGGTCCATATCCCTCTAAACCCTTCCTATTCATACATACATCCAGATGCCTTTTAATGTTGTAACTGTATCCACCTCCACCACTCTTCTGGCAGCTCATTCCATACACATTTCAGCCACTGCATGAAAAGGTTTCCCCCAGGTCTTTTCTAAATCTTTTCCCTCTCACTTTAAATCTATGCCCTTGAGCTTTGGCTTTACACATCCTAGGAAAAAAAGTTAAAAATCACACAACACCAGGTTATAGTCCAACAGGTTTAGGAAAAAAGACCTTGGCTACTTACCCTATCCATGCCCCTTGATAAAATCACCTCTCAGTCTCCAATGCTTCAGGGGAAAAAAGCCCAAACTTATTCAGTCTCTCCCTATAACTCAAACACTTAAGTCCCAGCAATATTCTTATAAATCTTTTCTGTACCTTCTCAAGTTAAACAATATCTTTCCTACAGAAGGTAAACCAGATATGTGCGCGGTATTCTAAAAGTAGCCTCAGTAATGTCCTGTACAGCTGCAACATGACATTCCAACTCCTAAGCTCAATGTTCTGACCAATGAAGACAAGTGTGCCTATTGCCTTCTTCACCACCCTGTCTAACAGTGACTGCACTTTCAATGAACTATGAATCTTCACTTCTAGGTCTTCTTGTTCGGCCACACACTCCAGGCTATACCAGTAACCGTACAAGTCCAACTCTGGTTGAATTCCTGACTGTCTGTCTGCAGTGAATTATTCCCAGATGCCTCCTCCCTTCCTCAGAAGGAAGCCTCAGTCTCCCAAGTGGGAAGATGCTCCCTTGGTAATGAGGTTTCAGAGGACACCTCAGAACACAGCAAACCTGGATACATTCTCCTGCTAGGTTTCCTTGAGCACCTTGAGAAGTCTGAGAAGCCGAACCATTGCTTCAGCACTACATTCCTGGTTGCTGACATGGATTTAACTATTGGTGCACAACCATGTGCAGAGGAGTGGAGTCATGAGCCTAGGCCGTCACCCAGTCTCTGGTATTTGTGGTTAGCTAGAATTGGTGGGTGAAACTGACTGGTACAGGATATATCCAGCTGGATGAATATGAGGTTAGCAAGTAATAACAGAGAAGATCATCTGGGCATGGTTGCACACTTACACAAGGAAATAGCGTAGTTACAGATTATCTTCTTAGTGTTTTAGGTTCTGTGAATCAACAGTGAGCAATCTACTGCACTCTGCACTCGTAGGAATTCTAATAGTCTGGCAAATCACAAATTTTTACTTCCTGATTTTCTCTAGAAACCGCAACATCTTTGTTCAAGTAAGTGTGTGAGGCGTTCAAATGACCCCCAGATTGGTCAGTTTAACACTGGTGATGAAAAAAGTGACATTGGAAAAGCACAGCAGGTCAAGCAGCAACCGAGAGCAGGAGAGTCAATGTTTCGAGCATAAGTCTTTTATCAGGAATGTGGAGGGGCAGGGAGCTGAGAGATAAATGGGGGAGTGGGGGCAGGGGTGGGGCTAGGGAGATTAGAAGGTGACCCTCCACATTCCTGATGAAGGACTTATGCTCGAAATGTTGACTCTCCTGCTCCTTGGTTGCTGCCTGACCTGCTGCACTTTTCCAGTGCCACACTTTTATTGCTGACCTTGCAGCATATGCAATCCACACTTTCTCTTAACAATGGCTGTGGACAAGTCTCAGCAAACAATCAAAGGGAAGTAAAAGGCTCTTGGAGCGATTTGAACCAATTGAAGAGAATTAGATCTATTTGCAAATCGCAGATTACGTTTGAGGTTAATTGAATTGACTTTGTTGATACATTAACTGAAAAGGTATGGAGTAGGAGGATTAGCATTAACTTGTATGAAAAAATTGGTAAAGGACAGCTAGCAAAACACCTAAGGTCACGTGCTCTATAAATTAGTATAATGAGCAAAAAAGAAATCAGAGTAATACAAAACCTTTATTGAACCAATAAACTGTGTTCTCTGGACACAGTGATGGAGATGATCAATAATTTCAAAAGAAAGTTAGGTGACCATTATTGCATTCATCATTGGTTAAGCCTGAATGTAGACTGCCAAAACAAAATTGGAAGCCAGAGCTCAAGTATAGAATAGATATTTTAAAGTACTGTAAATAAAACCTGTTACATAGAAAGAAACTGGTGCTTGGCTCAGAGATATAAAATATATAACAGACCTTTGGAAGCAATAAACTTTGACAAGAACATGAGGGGCTTAATAGCCTCTTCGAATGCAGTAAGAACATCACCAGCTGATCCACAGATTAAGTTCATAGTGTCACCACTGCTGAGTGACATGTGATATGGATAGGGTAAATATTGACAAGAGTCACATTAATTGGCGCAGTCAGTGAGAAAGGCAGTAACAACTGGATAGGGCCACCTTAAGCAGTCAACAACTGATAGTTAAGAGCATGGGAAGATGTTAAGGTCAGCAAAGAGGAAACTATGGGCAAGGGATTCAAGCCTTTGGTAATAACAGGAATGTTGGAGTCTTGGAATATGGAGGTTTTGAAGTAGGGATTTGGCAAGGTGCTGTACCTGAGAGGAAAGGATGTAACAAGACAAGAAATATGAGCAGGAGACTGCCCTACATCCCAACAAATCTGCTTCACCTTTCACCCTGATCATGGCTGATATCCAATTTCAACTCACCTTCCTGCCTACCCTTCACATCCTTTGGTTCCCTGAGAGACAAAAAAAATCTGGAGTAGTTCAGCATTAAAATACGATAAGAAATAAATGAGAATGTGAGAATAATCTCAGAGGCATAAAATAGAAATAAAAGGGGATAGGGGTAAAAAAAATGTGATATTGAATGTGATGGACCAGGTTCCAGATGTATTTAGATACAGATTCTTAATATTATATAAATGCACTAAGTGTCTATATCATCAACTTGAGGGTTATCACTAAAATAGTAACTAACACAAAAAAGCAGGATGTTACAAGCAGCAAAAGGTATTAAGTCAGCTCACCCTTGTTTGGTTAGATCATTTATAGAAGTGCTGAGTCCCAGTCGAATTGGCTCACCAAATGCAAAGGTTAACACTTCGAAAAACAAGATCATGTTTCGAAACGGTCTCACATCCCTTGCTTCTACAACAGCCATTCTTTATATATAAGCCTTCACAGCAAATGCCAGTACAGGTCATCACAGCTCAGTTCAGATGGTTTTGTAATCAACATATTCAGAGATATTACTGAAATGCCTCTGGCATAAATCAGACTTGAACCTAAGTCCACTTAAACAGCTTGGCTAGATCATGCTATTGCCACTTGTTCACACGTGTACGTCATAAACGGAACCAACAAATAATGACCAGAACTGGATACTCTGTTTGATTCTTACAGTACCCATCCTATCCAGGTCTCAAGAATGCTAAGACCAATCGCAGTGACCAACAAGACATATTCAAAGCTAGGGATAAAACCTAGTACCTTGTAAACCAGGATGTCATGACAAAGAATTATCAAGGTTACACTTCAATTACTCCCACAACAACTTACACTTCTTCTGACTTTCAAAAAGTCCCAACATGTTTTACAGATGTAAAAGGAAACCCAGCAAGGTTTTTACCTACAACATAGTTTGAAGAGAGTCTGAAAGAAATAGGCTAATGAAGGAAAATCAATGGGATTTAAGAACAGCATTCAGACAATGTGGGCAAGCAAATGTTGAGACAGCCACCCTTGGTGAATCAGAGGGTGTAGTTTCAGTCTGTTTACCAGTGTGTTCCTGTCCTGTGCTTGTGCAAGTCACCACCACTTGCTGCTGAGGCTTATATATACAGAATTTGAAAAAAAAAAGCAGGGTATCTACATTTTAACAATGACTAAAACTTTTGTGCTGTGTGGATAGATTATTAGTTACTAAATTCCCAAGATGCTGGGACTGTCAGTTATTGCAAATGGTTATACTTTAAATTATCTATTTAACTTCAAGACAAAATGAAGTTGGCAGTTTAAAGAGCAGCTAACTGGCTACCCATCCGGTTACAAGGCCTAAGTGATTCACACTGCTGTGTAGAGGGATTTTGACAGATGCAATATCTATACAATTGACATACAGGATGTTTCTTTTTAAATATCAATGACAAAATAGAATCGGAGTAGGAACAAGAGTGAGAATCACACATCACTATGGTTCTCCATGTAAGAGTGTGATGGGAACTCATGCATGGATTGAACAGGGTTGAAAAGCGAAAATGATATAGAATAAATTGGATTTAAACGAGATTGAAAGATTCATTGAGAATCAGTTAAAGGAAGAAATTTCTAGGTTAATCCTGAACATAAATACCATTGCAGGGAATAATGGTTAGAAATAAGAAAAACAAAAGAAGAGAAAGAAGCCTTTTGGAGATAATAATCATTGAGAAAAAGTTCCAAGAGAATTCAAAGCCTATGAAAGGGACAGGCTAAAGCATATCGTCAGAGATTTTCAGTAATATTAAAGCATTAACAAGGAAACTTTTCTATAGTTTAGAGGACAAATTGTCTGTGAATTAATGTCTAATCAAACTATTTTTTGTTTGTTATAGGAAATGTCTTATAACTTTAATTCTTGTTGTGCAAGTTGTTTCTGAACAAATTTATTCTGAAGTTATTGGTCTTAACATGAATCATAATAACAGCTCTATCCAAATGGGAAATTATCTTGTAAGACCACTACAGTTTTTTTTGAAAAAGCAAATAATCTGAAAATCTAATTAACAGTGACATTGTACTAGTGAAAATAAGCAATTTGATCCTCATCCACCATTCAGAGATCATGATTGATATGCAAACATTAGGTATCTGCATTTTCCCCATACCAATGAATATCTTTGACAAACAAAGATTTCTCAATCTCTGTTTTAAAATTTACAAGTGGATTTAATATCAATTGCCCTGAGGTGAAGAGTTTCAAACTTCTACCACTCTTATGTGGAGATGTGTTACTGCAGTATCTGTCTCTTTGTGGTCCTCACATCTCAAATTAACATTAGCAAGTGAACACAACACATACATACTCTTTCACTTTCAACCTTATTTCAAAATCAACACAACCTTCAATTTTTAAACAGAAGTTAACGTTAAAACAGCAGGGAAATAAATTGCATGTCATGTACTTGAAAAGCACCAAATGGCAAGCTACAGGATGAACAACTCAGGGACACCCAGGAAACACAATTCAATGATTCTGTTCAGCTGCAAAAATGTGACCAAGAAATTCTTTGTGTTATCACAGGAAACAATTGTTTCGGAGAGATTCCTTTCAGAGACATATCACAGCTATGCAATCAGACCTACAAATGACATTTCCTACCTGCCTTGTAGTTGGCTCTAATGGTCTCACATTTCACAGAATCATTGCACTGCAGAAGGAGGCCATATGATCCATTGTACCTGCTCCAGTTCTATTATCTAGTCCTGCTCTATGACTTCTGTTGCTACTTCTGCTGCATGTAGCTACTCCTCGCAAGAGATCTACTGCCCTGACATGCTACACCCACTCATCATTTTATATTGCTCTTGCACATGCACTGTAGCCCATTTGCAACATACACCACAAAACTTTGCCCAGATTATGTCTTCTTTCTGCTGCCCTCCGCTTTGCCTTCTAAAAGAGATTTATGTGGTTGTTCAGCACTGATCAAACGGCAGAAATTATGATTTTTTTTTCTCTGCAAGTCATTTTTTAAAAAATTATTTTAGCTCCTGCCATTTCAAGCACCTCTACATTTGCCTTGTATTCTGCATTTAGAATCTGTAGCTTGTCTTAACACCCAAGTTTCACCAGCAACAAAACTAAACAGATCTTCAGGAGCATTTTAAAGTTAACTGGAAATCAAATCTCCCAGGCTCTGCAGCTTTATTTGAATGCACGCAAGTCAAATTGGAAACTAAATAATATTCAAACTGAACTGATGCCAATAATCTGTAGGGTTAGGTGCTTACCAGTGCACCTTTAAGTTGGCATTTTTGAAGTAATTCACTCATAGCTGCATTACTCCCAACTGAACCATTAAGGTCATCTCATAGAAACAGAAGCCAAGATGCACTGCAGCAACTCGAAAAAGTAAACTGTTAATGGGACATTTGAACAAAATTTAAAAGGAACACAGAGCAATTTAACACATAATAGCAATTTAAAGTGTAAAGAAGAACTTATTTTATATTAATGCATATTACTGGCATACCCCATAACAAAATTCAACTCTCTTAGCAACAAGAATTATTTCTGAAATGTGCCTTTGTAAAGCAGGTCTGGAAGGAGATGTGAGGATTTTGCTCAGGTCCATCCTGGGCAGTTCTATGACACAGAATAACGTGCTCAATAGTCGAGAATGTGGTGCTGCAAAAGCACAGCAAGTCAGGCAGCATCCGAGAAGCAGGAGAATCGATGTTTCAACATTCCAACTTAAGCATGAAACGTCGATTCTCCTGCTCCTTGGATGCTGCCTGACCTGCTGTGCTTTTCCAGCACCACACTCTTGACTCTGATCTCCAGCATCTGCAGCCCTCACATTCTCCTAATGTGCTCAACAGGCACTTTTCCAGGGAACACCAAGATAAATATCAACTGCTGATTCAGGACCATCAATTTATTAAGAGCAAAAACATTCTGACCTGCTGAAACTTGTAAACTGGCACATTCCATGATTCAGAATTATGTGCTGAGAAGCAAATTTAACTTTAGGGTAGCCACATGAATGGGTGTAATTGGTTTAATGGGGGAAAGGCCAAAGCTTGAAATCATTATAATGCACCAAGGCACTGGAAAAAGTAAAATCCCACTGGTTGCATAATTGATATGAAATGAATAATCTGGCTATAATTATCCTATGATAAATCTCAGAGCATGACAGTCACAAAGCCCAGCACATCCTGAAAGATATGTTACATTTAAGCTATCATCAAATGTATCTTCATAAATATTACACATATAATTTATGGTGAGTCACAACTCTGAACAAAGGAGTTCAAGATTACAAAAGCATAGTCTATCCTTTGGAAAGAAACATACTAGAGACAAACACAGCCAGTGATAAACTGAGAACAGGAACAAACAGACAGGAACAGCAAAGTCAATGCAAAATGAGAAAGAGAACAGGAAGAGTGGACCAAGTTCTGATAATATATTCTTGTTGATGAAAGAGTGGACTGCGCGGGGGCGATCTGGTTTCTGCTCTAGTTAAATACATTCACTCGGCTCTGCAGCTTTTTGTTTTGAAGTCAGTTCTGCTAAGGGAGGGAGGGAGACAGCTAGAAAGAGGCGAAGCAGGGATACAATGGGATAAAAGAAAGTAATGAGGAGAAAACCTACCGAGCTACAATCAGAAGGAGAGGAACAGCGTTCAAAATTTACACTCAATGCAAGTAATAATGTGCTATGCTTTCTATTCTGTCGTTTCTCACCCCGCACAAATACCACATTCACCGTCTTAGTCCGGACAACGCCTTGAGAGATCCAAACCGGAGGTTCAGTAATAGTTCAGCCCCAAAGTGGCCCCTCTCTTCAGTCATTTACCAAACGCCAGAGATCTTTCTGACTACTTGTTTCAAATTAGCTGAGTGCAAAACCTGCAGACAGATCAAACTATGCACTTCCCACCAACACCCACACACAAAAACAAAGCAAATCAACGTACCGGATCCCAGTGGAGAGAATGAGTTAGTTAGCAAAGCAGCGTTTTGTATTTCAAAAGCGGTTCTCAAAGAAAGTAAACGGCTTTGTACTGCTAGCTAGAAGATTAACCTCTTCGATTGGGGCATCCATAATGTTTCTGCAACAACTGAACATACGCAGCGCTCTCTCAGCGTATCAGTGCAACCACATCAGCGATTTATTTTCAATCAAATGTAGCGCCAGTGGAGGCAAACTGAAAGATGCTACAGTTACAATAAAATCAGCAAAATGCTCCCGATTGAGAATGCGGGACAGATGGTCTGATGTAAACGAATTTGCTCGTGAGAGAGCAAACTAAATCATGACAGTGTTCCTGTCGGCCAGCAGTTTCTGTTTTTGTTAATCCACGAATAGTTTTCTTTCTCAAAAAAACATCCCCCAATCCTCGTCATAGAGGTGTACAATACGGACGGAGACCCTTCGGCCCAACGCACCCATGCCGACCGGATATCCTAAATTAATCTAGTCTCATTTGCCAGCATTTGACCCATATCTCTCTAAACCCTTTATCTTCATATACCCATGCAGATACCTTTTAAATGCTGCAATTGCACCAGCCTCTACCACTTCCTCTGGCAGCTCATTCATACAGGGACCACCCTCTGTGTGAAAAAGTTGCTCCTTTGGTCCCTTTTAATCTTTTTTCCCCTCTCACCTTAAACCTATGCTCTCTTGTTATGGACTCCCTCACCCCAAAGAAATGACCATGTCTATTTATCCTATCTATGCCCCTCATGATTTTACAAACCTGTACAAGTTGACCCCCACCCTGCCTCTGATGCTCCAGGACTGATTTTTTTTAATGTTTGTATTGTCTATCCCTCCTTGTCCCACTCTAGGTACTGGGAATCAGTTTAGCTCAGTTGGCTGGATTGTTGGTTCTAGATTAGTGGTGCTGGAAGAGCACAGCAGTTCAGGCAGTATCCAAGGAGCAGCGAAATCGACGTTTCGGGCAAAAGCCCTTCATCAGAATAAGAGCAATGTAATGCCAACTGTGTGGGTTCAATTTCCTCAACTAATCTAGCCCCATATGCCAGCATTTGGCCTGTATTTCTCTAAAGGGGGAAAGTGAGGACTGCAGATGCTGGAGATCAGAGTTGAAGAGTGTGGTGCTGGAAAAGCACAGCCGGTCAGACAGCATCCAAAGAGCAGAAGAATCAATGTTTCGGGCTTAAGCCCTTCATTGTTCCTGGATGGCATGGTGACTCAGTGGTTAGCCCTGCTGTCTCACAGTCTAGATTAGAGTGGTGCTGAAAAAGCACAGCAAGTCAGGCAGCATCCGAAGAGCAGGAAATTCAATGTCTCGGGCAAAAGCATTTCGGGCATTCCTGATGAAGGGCTTTTGCCCGAGACATCGATTTTCCTGCTCTTCGGATGCTGCCTGACCTGCTGTGCTTTTCCAGCACCACTCTAATCTAGACTCTGGTTTCCAGCATCTGCAGGCCTTGTTTTTACTTGCTGGCTCACAGCACCAGGGAACTAGGTTTGATTCCAACCTCAGGTGACTGTCTGTGTGGAGTTTGAACATTCTCCCTGTGTTGTGTGGGTTTGCTCTGGTTTCCTCCCACCATCCAAAGATGTGCAGGTTAGGTGAATTGGCCATGCTAAATTGCTCATAGTGTTCAGGGATGTGTAGGTTAGGTACATTAGTAAGGGGTAAAAATAGGTTAGGGGAATGGATCTGGGTGGTTTACACTTCGGAGGGCCAGTATGGACTTGTTGGGTCAAATAGCCTGCTCCACACTGTAGGGATTCTAATCTAATTCTCTGTATGAAGAAGTTGCCCTTCATGTCCCTTTTGAATCTTTCCCCTCTCACCTTAAACCTATGCCCTCTACTTTTGAACTCCCCTACCCTGAAAAAATTACCTTAGCTGTTCATCCCATCCATGCCCCTCATGATTTTATAAACCTCTATAAGGTCACCCCTCATCCTCTGATGCTCCAGGGCCGGTTGTTAAAAAAAATGTTGGTACTGTCTATCCCTCCTTGTCCCACTCTGGGTATTGGGAATCGGTTTTGCTCAGTTGGCTGGATGTTGGTTTACAGAGCAATGTGATGCCAACAGTGTGGGTTTAATTCCCATCACTGGTTTGAGGCTACCGTAAAGGACTCTTAATAAGGTCAACCTCTCCCTATAGCTCAAACCCTCCAACTGTCTTTCCTCCCTGTAATCGTAACTTTCATCTGGACAGATTGCAATAATCATGTCACTGTTGGACAATGAAGGGGCTGTGTTTCCTCACATCCAACCCTGTGCGTCCTGATGCCTATCTCACCTCCAGTCACTCCCTTATGTCCTCCATGCATCAATTTTGAATGTCCTAGTCTGGGAGGTGTGCCGCCCTCTGGAGCAATACATCCAAGTCACTTTCACCTTCTCTGTGGTACAATGTTTGCAGCTCGGACCCCAGCTCACAGCTGGATTTGCAAACACATACTACAGATGTATTCACTCTGGATCATCTTGGCGTCCAGCAACCCCACAGGCTGCAGCAGCAACACATCACCCATCCTGCCATCACTATCACATTAATTTACTTCATGAATTAATTCTCTAGTTTCCCTATTCTTTATATTTTAATCATAAATTTTATAAAATAAATGATCAGTATCAATATTGTACTTAGTCTGCTTTTTTTTAAGAAAAGGAGAAAAGAAAAACATTGGAGACCTAAAGACTTTACTTGTAATAAAATGAAAAGAAATGTTCACCAATCCCACTCAATCAGTTTATTTCCCTGTACTCATGCTGTGTGGTGGTTCATGACATCACTGTGTCACTGGTCTCACTGCAGCTTTGTGTCTCGATCCACACTTTTTATCCTTTCCCACTAACCTCTTGTTCTGGAGTATTCTCTTCTTGTAATAAACCATAGCTGAAGGGCCTCTGTCCCTTTTAGAACTGAATTCCCATTTAAACCAAATATCTACCAGAGAATCCCTAAACATGGAAACAGACCTATCAGTCCAACAAGTCCACACTTACCCTATAAAGAGAACCCCACCCCGACCCTATCCCTACCCTTATAACCCTGCATTATTCCCATGACTAATGCACCAAACCGACACATCACTGAACATTATGGGCAATTTACCTTGGCCAATCCACCTAACCTGCACATCTTTGGACTGTGGGAGTAAACCAGAGGACTCAACAGAAACCCACAGGAAGAACGTGCAAGCTCCACACAGACAATCACCCAAGGCTGGAACTGAACCCAGGTCAGGTGCTGTGAGGTAGCAGTCCTAACCACTGAGCCACCATGCTGCCCTTCTAGTTCACTCACTTGGTCTATGTCTCATTCAACTGAAGTTTCCTTCACACTGACCATGTACCTTACTTCTATTTGCTGTCCTAATTCCTTTCTATACCTTTGTACTATTTTAATGTGCTTTATATACGAGGACACACAGACTGCTGTGTACTATAGCATTCTGCAGTCTTTCTTCATTTAAATACTATTCTGATTTTCTATTTTTCCTGCCTCACATTTTTCCATATTAAACACCATCTGGCAAACTTTGTTCATTTATTTAACCTATTTCCATTTCTTTGCAGTCTGCTTATATCCTTGTCACAGATTGCTTTCCTATCTCTTTGTGTCACTATCAAATTTGGCTACAGTACAATCTATTCCTTCACCTAATATTAAGATAGACTGTAATTGGTTAAGGATCCATCAATGATCTCTGTGATACTCCACCAGTTACAGTTTGCCAACTTGAAATTGATCCACTTGTCTTGACTCTCTGTTTCTTGTTAGTTAGGAAACCCTCTGTCTATGCTGATATGTGATCACAACACCATGAGCTCTGATGTAGTTAACTTCTATGTTGCTATTTAATGAATGGCTACTGGATATCTTAAATTCCCCTTCATCCACCAGGCTTGTTATACTCTCCAAGAACTCGAATACCTTTATTAAACATGATTCCATTTTTAGAAAATATTTTGATTCTGCTTGATTATATTACTACATTCTAAGCATTCATTTACTACTGCCTTGATATATATTCCAGTATTATCCAATGACAGATGTTCAGCTAACTGGCCAATAGTGCTTACTTTCTATCTCCCTCCTGAACAAAGGAAGTACCTTGAATATTTAATTGGATAGAAGATTTGCAGATCCCTCAGGATATTGTACATAACTTCCAACATGGAATACATTATCTGTCAGAAGATACTGTCAACTGTTGTCTTGTGAAACACCAAGTTATCAAAAATGGTAATTTTATAATTGTCTCACAAAGCAGAGACAATTGGTTCTAGCATGTTCTTGCTAAGGGTCAAGTTAATATGTGTCATTTTCATTCTGTTTGGGAGAAATATTTACAGTTGCAACAAAACAATTTATGCTTCCCAGCTGCAACAACTTATTATTGAGTCAATTATGAGGTTTCGAGAGTTTTGGAATTTCCCCATGCTTTGTTTTTTATGCTCAAAGCATCAATCAATTGCCAGAAAAAGAACTTCAAGCATTGGATTATAACACAAAGGAATAGGCTGAAATGATGGCTGGAATTTATGATTAAATCTCACTATGGAAACCAAGAAATTGTGTGACTGCGCCAGAACCTTGAGTTTAAGTCTTACGAATGCACTGGAGAGTTTAAATTTAATTAATAAATCTGGAATAAAATGACAGTTTATTATTGGTGATCTTGCAACTTGTGAATTGAGAAAATAAAAACAATTTTGCTTACTAACATTCTTTAAGGGGAATTGGCACTGGATACTGCTAAGACTTAGAATTTTGACAATATTCTAGCTTCAAGATGTTTCCTGCATTGGCTGTGTATTTAGCTATGCTGGTTCAGTACAGCAATAATGCTGGCATTTATATGACAATGTAGAAAATTATCCAAGTGTCCAACAAACACAGGACAAATCCAACTGGGCCAATTACTGTTTCGTATCCCATCATCAGTCTCCTCTAAGTTTTCAACAAAGCATAAGGCCATAAGACAAAGGAGCAGAAATTAGGCTATTCAGCCATTGAGTCTGCTCCACCATTCAATCATGGCTGATAAGCTTCTCAACCCCATTCTCCCACATACTCCGCGTAAACCTTGATCCCCATTGATACTTCAGAACCTATCTGTCTCAGCCTTAAATATATTCAGTGACCTGACTTCCACAGCCTTCTATGGCACTGAATTCCATACATTCATCACTCTCTGGATGAAGAAGTTTATCCTTATCTCTATTTTGAAAGGTCTTTCCTTTACTCCAAGGCTGTGCACTTGGATCCTAGTCCCTCCTACCAATGGAAAAATCTTCCTAGCATCGACTCTGTCCAGGCCATTCAGTATTCTGTATGTTTCAATTAGATTCCCCCCTCATCCTTCTAAACTTTATGTATAAACCCAGAGTCCTCAAAAGTAATGGAAGATGTAACTGACAGCGCTTTCAAGTGACACATATTCAGCAAAAACGTTGCTCTCTGATATTCAGTCTGGATTCCACAAGAATCAGTCAACACCAAGATTCATTTTAGTCTGGAACCAAATGGATAAAAGAGCTAAATTTCAGAAATGAAGTGACTACTGTTCACCGAGCTGGGAATGTGTGTTGCAGATATTTTGTCCCCTGTCTAGATGACATCCTCAGTGCTTGGGAGCCTCCTGTGAAGTGCTTCTGTGTTGTTTCCTCTGGCATTTATAATGGTTTGTCACAGAGCGTTTCACAGGAGGCTCCCAAGCGCTGAGAATGTCACCTTGACAGGGGACGAAACGTCTGCAACACAAATTCCCAGCTCAGTGAACAGAACCACAACAGAGAGCACCCGAGCTACAAATCTTCTCACAAACTTTGAATGGAGTGACTACCTTTGATATCAAAGCAGAATTTGATTGAGTGCACCATTAAGCAAAGCTTTGGAAAATTAAGGAAAACTCTTCACTAGTCACAGTTAAATCTAGTACAGATGAGGATTGTTCTGATTGGTTGAGAGAAAGAGAGGACTGCAGATCTTGGAGAATCAGAATCAAAAAGTCTGATGCTGGAAAAGCACAGCAGCCAAAGCAGCATTCAAGGAGCAGGAGAATCGATGTTTTGGGCATAAGCCCTTCATTTGGAATTGATGATGAAGAGCCTATGCCTGAAATGTCGACTCTCCTGCTCCTCGAATGCTGCCTTACCTGCTGTGTTTTTCCAGACCCACACTTTTTGACACTTGTTCTGATTGATGGGGACCAATCCTCTCAGTTAAGGGAATCAGATTAGTGTCCTGGGCAAAACCATCTTCGGCTATTCATAATTTACCTTCTCCCCACTGTAAGGTCAGAAATAGGGATGTTCATTGGTAATTGCACAGTGCTCAGTACTATTTGCAATGTCTCAGTCTCTGTCCACCTGCAATAAGACCTGTGGTTTATTCAGACTTGGACTGATGAGTGGCAGATAACAAGTGTATTGACACATGCCAATATTAACTGTTTCCAAGAAGAAAGAATCTAACCATCTGCCCTTGACATTCAAAGGCAGTACCATTACTGACAGTATCATCAACATTCTAGGGCTTACAATTGACCAGAAAACTATTTTGGTTAAAAATATAAATGTAGTGGTGACAAGACCAGGTCAGAGACTGGGAGGTCTGCAGCATCTATCTCATCTTGTGACTGCACAAAGCCTGTCCACCATTTTCAAGGCTTGAGTCAGGAGTGTGATGTAATACTCCCCATTTGCCAGCATGAATGTAGCCCTAATGACATCAAACAAGTTTAGCACCATCCAGGACAAAACTGTCTACTCGAATAACAACAATCCACCGTCTTAAACATCCACCACTTTCACTGCTGCTATTCAGTGGCAGCACAATGTACCACTTACCAAATGTACTGCAGCAATTTGCCAAGCCTCCTTTGATAGAATTGCCAGACTGAAATGTCTACCAACTAGAAGGACAAAGACAGCAAATGTATGGGAACACAACCAACTGTAAGATTCCCTCTTAGGCATCTAACTTGAAATTATATTGTGTTCTCTTCACGGTCACTGGTTCAAACTTCTGGACCTTCTGTCCTTCCATCACTAATTTCCTTTCTATGCTACATGGACTACAGTAGTTCAAGAAGATAAACCCTCACCATCGCCAACTTCTCAATGACAACTAGTGTTTTGCAGTTAATTGCGACCTAGCCAGCAATGCTCACATCCAAGACCAAATAGAAAGAAAAAGATATTGACCTTAAAGTAATCATAGAAAATGAATGTCAAATTACCAAAAACTGGATCATGTGACTCAGTGATTGCAGCAATTATTGTGCAATGGCAAAGACACAGCAAACCTTATGACTATCATGAGAGTCAAGAAGCAATTCGAAAAAAATGGAAAAATGTAGGCTATCTGGTGGAAAATAGTTGGGAAACCTTGATCTATTATCTACTGTGACAGATTGAAAACAATAGGTACATTTGTAGTGCAAAATTAGTCAAGAATAGGGGAGAGTAAATTATGGTGAACTGGGATATGGAATGTAGTGGATCAGATGGACAAGAGATGCAAAAGGAGAACAGTAGGAATAGGGGGATTTAGAGCATTAAGGGAAGAGGAAATGCTCTGCCAACCTTTGAGGAAGGTGAGCAGGACTAAGGGAGCAGATAAAAGTAGTACTTAGAGAAAAGATTACATTTGAGTTTGTAGTTAGAAGCTGTCCATATCTTGGTCTGGCAACAAAATTCTTCTTGGATTCCATCCAATGGCTCAGATCTGAGAGATGCTCAAGCATGGGGCTTGGGCTGAAGCACAAAACTGCCCACAATTCAACTCATGTTGCTAACCTTAAACATGGGATCATAGAGGTATAGAGCATGGAAACAGACGCTTCAGTCCAATCAATCCATGCTGAACATAATCCCAAACTAAAAAATCCCACCTGCCTGCTCCTGGCTCATATCCCTCCAAACCATTCCTGTTTTTGTGAACTTCTCCATATGTCTTTTAAACATTGTAATTGTGTCCACATGGAAAAAATGAGGACTGCAGATGCTGGAGATCAGAGTCGAAGAGTGTGGTGCTAGAAAAGCACAGCCGGTCAGGCAGCATCTGAGGAGCAGGAGTTCCTAATGAAGGGCTTATGCCTGAAACATTGATTCTTTTGCTCCTCGGATGCTGGCTGACCGGCTGTGCTTTTTCAGCATCACACTGTTTGATTAATTGTGTCCACATTGCAAGCTTCCTCAGGAAGTTCATTCAAGACACAAACCACCCTCTGTGTAAAACATTTTTTCTTCATGTCTTTTTTACATCTCTCTCCTCTCACCTCAAAAAATGCCCCCAGTCTCGAAATCCTCCATTCATTAACTCTATCTATACCTCTCATTATTTAATAAACTTCTATAAGATCTAGTGACTGAGGTGTCAGCGGGAGAACACTTTTGGGGCCAGCGACCATAATTCTATTAGATTTAAAATAATGATGGAAAGGATAGACCAGATCTAAAAGTAGAAGTTTTAAATTGGAGAAAGGCCAATTTTGACGGTATTAGGTAAGAACTTTCGAAAGCTGACTGGAGGCAGATGTTCGCAGATAAAGGGATGGTTGGAAAGTGGGAAGCCTTCTGAAATAAGATAACAAGAATCCAGAGAAAGTATATTCCTGTTCAGGTGAAAGGAAAGGTTGATAGGTATAGGGAATGCTGGATGACTAAAGAAAATGAGGGCTTGGTTAAGAAAAAGAAGGAATCATGTGTCAGGTATAGACAGGACAGATCAAGTGAATCCTTAGAAGAGTATAAAGGAGGTTGAAGTATACTTAGAGGGAAATCAGGAAGGCAAAAAGTGGATATGAGATAGCGTTGGCAAATAGAATTAAGGAGAATCCAAAGAGTTTTTACAAATACATCAAGGACAAAAGGATAGCGAGGGAGAGATTAGCAAAGATCAGCAAGGGTGCCTTTGTGTAGAGCCGCAGAAAATGGGGGAGATACTAAATGAGTATTTTGCATTAGTTTTTACTGTGGAAAAGGATATGGAAGATATAGAATGTAGGGAAATAGGTGGTGACATCTTGCAAAATATCCAGATTACAGAGGAGAAAGTGCTGGATGTCTTGAGATGGGTAAAGGTGGATAAGTCCCCAGAACCTGATCAGGTGTACTCTAGAACTCTGTGGGAAGCTAGAGGAGTGATTGTTTTGCCTCTTGCTGAGATATTTGTATTATCGACAGTTACAGGTGAGGTGCCGGAAGACTGGAGGTTGGCAAACGTGGTGCCACTGTTTAAGAAGGGTGGTAAGGACACGCCAAGGAACTATAGACCAGTGAGCCCGACGTCAGTGGTGGGCAAGTTGTTGGAGGGAATCATGAAGGGCAGGATGTACATGGATTAGGAAAAGCAAGGACTGATTAGGGATAGTCAACATGGTTTTGTGCGTGGGAAATCATGTCTCACAAACTTGATTGAGTTTTTTGAGGAAGTAACGAAGAGGATTGATGAGGGCAGAGCGGTAGAAGTGACCTATATGTAAGGCGTTTGATAAGGTTCCCCATGGGAGACTGATTAGCAAGGTTAGATCTCATGGAATATAGGGAGAACTAGCCATTTGGATACTGAACTGGCTCAAAGGTAGAAGACAGAGGGTGGTGGTGGAGGATTGTTTTTCAGACTGGAGGTCTGTGATCAGTGGAGTGCCACAAGGATCGGTGCTGGGTCCCCTACTTTTTGTCATTTATATAAATGATTTGGATGCGAGCATAAGATGTATAGTTAGTAAGTTTGAAGATAGCATCAAAATTGGAGGTGTAGTGGACAGTGAAGAGGGTTATCTCAGATTACAACAGGATCTTGATCAGATGGGCCAATGGGCTGGGAAGTGGCAGATCGAGTTTAAATCAGATAAATGTGAGGTGCTGCATTTTGGGAAAGCAAATCTTAGCAGGACTTATACACTTAATGACAAGGTCCTAGGGAGTGTTGCTGATCAAAGGGACCTTAGAGTGCAGGTTCATAGCTCCTTGAAAGTGGAGTTGCAGGTAGATAGGATAGTGAAGAAGGCATTTGGTATGTTTTCCTTTATTGGTCAGAGTATTGAGTACAGGAGTTGGAAGGTCATGTTGCGGCTGTACAGGACATTGGTTAGGCCACTGTTGGAATATTGCATGCAATTCTGGTCTCCTTCCTATTGGAAAGATGTTGTGAAACGTGAAAGGGTTCAGAAAAGATTTACAAGGATATTGCCAGGGTTGGAGGATTTGAGCTGTAGGGAGAGGCTGAACAAGCTGGGGCTGTTTTCCCTGGAGTGTCGGAGGCTGAGGGGTGACCTTATAGAGGTTTACAAAATTTTGAGGGGCATGGATAGGGTAAATAGGCAAAGTCTTTTCCCTGGGTTCAGAGAGTCCAGAACTAGTGGGCATAAGTTTAGGGTGAGAAGGAAAAGAGATAAAAGAGACCTATGGGGCAACATTTTCACACAGAGGATGATATGTGTATAGAATGAGCTGCCAGAAGAAGTGGTGGAGGCTGGTATAATTGCAACATTTAAGAGGCATTTGGATGGGTATAGTAACAGGAAGAGTTTGGAGGGATATGGACTGGGTGCTGGCAGGTGGGACTAGACTTGGTTGGGATATCTGGTTGGCATGGACGGGTTGGACCGAAGGGTCTGTTTCCATGCTGTACATCCTTATGACTCTATGCCTCTATGCAGCCTTTCTTTATAACCCATCCTTCCACACCCAGCAACATCCTGGTAAATCTCTTCTGAACCTTCTCTAGCTTATTAATATCCTTCCTATTGCTGGACAACCTGAACTGGACACAGTATTCCAGAAGAGGTCTCACCAATGTCCTATACAATCTCAACATGTCTTCCCAGCTCCTAGGACTGAGCAATGAAGGCAAGCATGATGAATTCCTTTTTAACTACCTTATCAATATGTGACACAAACTTCAAAGAATTATCTACTTGAACCCTGAGGTCTCTCTGTTTTACAACATTACCCAGAATGTGGTTATTTATGAAGGAGAAATTTAAGAGTATTTTGGTACACCAAACAATTTCTGTTCAGACTAGTCAGCAAAAATGTCTGCAGGAAACAGAAAACTGACATGTTGCAGGCTGAGTATTGGAATCTATCCCCTAAATTTGCCATGCTATACAAGTATGTTTAATTACAAAATAAGTCAAGTTCAGTGTCCAAATGTTGACAGACATTTCTCGCAATAGAACGTTATTAGCATTTTAGAAACTTTGGGAAACCTGAAGGACAGGAAATGTTACCTTACATGCTGCAGCCTGTTTGAGATTGAAATTTTCAAAACTTAGTACACCACAAGGATTACATTCACAGTTTGCAATTTTTTAAAAAAAAGCTAGTGTCGAAATTGGATGTTGTAATACTATTTAAATTTAAATAGGCATCTGGTTTTGTGGGTATCTACACAGAATTTTGTCATACTTGTGTGTTGGTAATTCGAATAAAAGTAATTCTATTGCAAAAGATATATTTTAATAGAGGTGCAATCAATTACAGGAGTCCATTTCTAATGTTCAAATAAAACACTCATTCTAAAGCATATTTCACCTGTAGCACTGCTTTTTAACAACTCATAAGGAGAGATTACCGTCTCAAAGTTTATAAAGCTTGCAATATTAACAGTTTTCAAGACTCCCTGTTTTGGTAGATAAATGTTTCCATTCAAAGGCCTTTTAACAACAAAATCCAATACCACTTAATTGTTGAAGATTGACATTTTTACACAGTTAAACAATTTTCATTGTGATATCACGATATCTATATACCATAACCAAATATTTTCATTTCTATATTTAAGTGATGTTTTCTATTTCTAAATTAAAATTGCTATTGCCTGCCATCTTCACACTGAAAACCTTTATGTCAACAATTCCAAAACTGATTGCTGACAGCTGTTATGCATTCTGCTGCTTTCTCTTTCTCTTTCTTATACTCCACCCACCTTCACTTTGTCCTGATCCCATCACTTCTTTCACCCTGTGCCATTTTTTTCTTTCTCAAGTATTTGCTCTTTTCCATCTACTCCCTGTTCCAACTTATATCTGTTTCTTCCTCCCCTTTTGCTTCCTCCTTAGCCATGTATCATTCCACCCCTGCCTCTACCTATCCTGGAAACTGCACTTGATTTTGTATTGAAATTGCAATAACGTGAAAGATCAGCTGTATCAAAAAGAGACCTGTCTGATTCTACATATCCTGAATCCTGTTCATTTGCAAATTTACATAGCAGGCAATAAAAGACTGATGCCATCTTCCAGATAATTATATGAAAATCAAACAGTGACAAATTTTCTATGCAAATATACATTTACAGAAGACTGCCTTCTTCCCTTGTCTCATAATTGCTGTGTAATGGTTGCATTCAAGCAATATAAACTCTTCTCTCTTTCTCTAAATGAGAGATATGCTTATTCTGCTGCTTGGAATATTGCTAATTAGTTACACATTTACTGCAAAGAAAGCTGAAACTTTCCAGTTTGTGTTAAATCGAAGACAGAGCTCTGCAGACTGTGGTCATGAGTTCTAAAGCAGCAAATAGCTGAAGTGGTACTTGAACTGATTCCTGACAGTTGTGTGGTTCCTCGAGTAGAGAGAGAGAAAAAAAATTAAAGGTCTGATTGACTGCTTGCGGAGGCCAGCTCCCTGCTGTTTGTGACAGGGTTGACATTTATTTTAACTTTTTCTTAATCAAATGCTTGGAGTCAGGGTGGGTTGAAGAGGGGAGAGATGTGGAAGAAGATGGAGGGAGAGAGGGAGAGAGAGAGAGAGATCCTGATGCCTGCAACAGAAGCAGCCATTTCACCTCTGAACACCACTAACCAACTGAATGAACTACTACCCCACACCCCACCCTGACTGAAGAAGACTTATACTCTTCGCCAAAATTTTCACGCAGGGTTCACACAAAGTTTGAGGTATGAAAAGTCAGTCACACTGGAACGCGTTGATGTATGGTGTGAACCAAAAGCATCTCATTGTTTTACCTCTTGTCAGATGCTGAGCAGCACCCACTAGGGCAGTTCCATGTTCAGTGTGAACCAAGTTTGTCAATCAACTTAGAGAACTACCAGATACACTTACAACTTCAATCTATAACAAAGTTAAAAAGCGATGAATTGGGCCTCTGTTCCCTCATGGTTTCCATGCATCCAAATAGACCACAGCTGTTCAAAAAGGTAATTCCTCCATAGCAATTATAGACAAATAATGCTGACCAAGGCAATGATGTTTAAAACTATGGAGGAGTTTTAAAAAATACATCCTGTAACCCTACCTTTAACAATGTAGATGTTGATATCGAAAGAGTCACAGTCATCACGGTTGATTGGAAAGCATATCAGTGAGATTGTAATTCCTTTAAAATGTTCATGCAATCTGGAATTATTTTTAAGATATATTTGAAGAGAATTTTTAAAACTGTGCATCAATTATAAAGGGAACAATTGCAATTTTCATGGAAAGAAAGAAAATCTGACCTGGTCACTCTTAATTTGGAAGCTGTACCAGCAGGAAACACATTAAGAAAGAAGCCATATGGCTCCAGTCACAGAGGAGAGCTGCAAACCGAGGAACAGGACAGTAATGGCACAGATGTAGACACCAAGACAAAACAGACCAAGACAGAAAAAGGAAGACAGAAAATTCTTCATGCGAAGAAGCAAATCACTCTCAAGAGAAACATCAGTTTTCCTATTTAGCCGAAAAGGAGATAGCAGCTCTTGGAGGTATTGTGCGAGCTGGCTATATGCTTTAAATATGGAAGAAATATGTGAATCGCTCTGCAGAATTGACCTTCCAGAAGTGGCCAAGCCATGAAGCCTTGTTTGCTCAGTTGTAAAGAAACTCTGGAAAGTCACACCACAGGGCTGTCATGACCTGAAGGGGAAAGGCTTCCTATGGTGCTAATCATCATACAAGTCTTCCTGGTGATAATCATGCCAGTGAAATTCAAATATAAAAGCTGTTAATAGCTCTGTTTTCCTGACCAACCCTGTATGAATGCAGATAAACATACTGTGGAACTATGTAACTATGTATTGTGACATGTATGGGGATGGGGATGGGGATGGGGATGGGGATGGGGATGGGTGCTTGTTGCTGCATATGACATGCGGTAGCTTGGTTAAGTGCCCTACTTAAAATGAAATTTGCCTTATTACTTCAAGTATCATTCGACTTTTAACCCATGGTAAATTTGGGCTTGGCTCTGATTCACATAAAAGTGCAATCTCTAAAATGTAGAATCTTGTTGGTCCTTACCATTACTTACGGGCAATTTGCTAAATTTAGTTATTTCATTTTGACAGCTCATCCATAGTACTCTTAATGTTTCTACAAATAATTGATACCTACCTATAATTGTATTTGAGTCTTCAAGATTTGATATCTATTCATTAGGAGTGGTAGAATGTCGTAACAAAATGAAGAAAAGGACAATAAAGATTACTTATATGAGTAGTTGGATTTGCTGAATGACCCTCAACTCCATCACGTAGTCCATGGGGAAACAAAAGTGTTTATTTGAAAACAAAATTCCACAATGCATTTCATTGGTAAAGTTAGCTGCAAAACAGGCAGTTTGATGGCCTGTTACCAAATATTTTCACAGTATAATGAGGGAGAGTGCAGATTGTAGCAAGCCTTGCAGCCTTTCAGCCTCAGTGTGTGCTATTAGCTCATTGTGAAGAAAGAGCAGCCAGAGACAGCCTGGAATAAATAGGCAAATGGATATTTGTTGTGGTAAATGACACTTTGAATTATGATTTATAATTGCAATGTAAGAAAGCGGGAAGACAATAATCACCCAATACTTTGCCTCAAATACATATATATGCAGGACAGGCTACAAACACTGGAGCTGTGCCATTGCAGTACCGTGGGAATTGATGTTCATAACAGTACAAGTATCAAGACCTATTATTAATGCAGTCAGATTGCACGTTGACTCAGTGGTTAGCACTGCTGCCTAGCAGCGCCAGGAACCCGGGTTCACTTCCAGCTCAAGTGACTGTCTGTGTGGAGTTTGCACATTCTCCGTGTGTTTGCGTGGGTTTGCTCCCACAATCCAAAGATGCGCAGGTTAGGTGAATTGGCCATGCTAAATTTCCCATCGTGTTCAGGGAAGTTTAGGTTAGGTGCATTGGTCGGGGAAAATGGAGAGCAACAGCATAGGGGAATGGGAGTTGGGCGGGATACTCTTTGGTGGGTCGATGTGGACTTGTTGGGCCGAAGGGCCTGTTTCCACACTGTAGGGATTCTATGAAGATTGTAAACTGAGCAAATCACAGTAAAACTCTTGACTGATGGTCTTCCTATGGTTTAGTGCAGAGCTCAACAATTTATAATGATGACTGAGCAGTGTACATCAAAAAGCTGGTGACTGAGTCAATATTTGCTTCAATTCTTTTGCTATCAGATTTAAGAAAAGCCTAAACATTTTACAAGAAATTTCTATAACTCTATTGTTTTCTCCTCTGTCTCCTTCCTGTACAAATATTTTCCAAATCCTCCTACCACATGGTTCGGATAGACTCCTGATCCCAACAAAGTAACAGTATATCATTCTGCCTTGCTTTCATCCCTATTCAGGTGCAAAACCAAATGTTCATATTGAATTTCCAGTCATATTTAGCAGTTAACAGTCCAAACGCGAATCCCTATTTGATTTTTGTTCTCTCTATCCATTTACCATTGTCAACTGTACTGTCCTTGCCCGACCTTGAGTGACAATTAAGACGGAATCTTTCTAAACCTGGTAGTCACAGTGTGACAAATTCAGAGTATCACTGTGCTTTACAGGAACAGAAATGCAAAAGAAATAGACATATTCCGACACAATGTTCCTCTTTTCATTACACATAGCAGAGTTTTACTTCAATTCATGAATAAGTAGCACAACATGTCAAAGGTTTCCCTTACAGATAGTTATAAAAATGATCAAGGTGAGGAACTTGTCAGGTGTCAGTGCTGTATTTTCAAAGTGTATTCAGGATTCTGATATTCTCTCATCTGTCATGCCCCGAGAAGGCATAGTGGACATGGATTTCTCTCTCAATCTTTTTCTAAAGGTATTTAGTTGGCAAGGCTCTTTAGAAAGGTAATTCTTTGTTGACCTTGATTTCTTTTATAATCGATTTTCCCATCATCATCACACACAAATCACAAGTGCCCAAGAAATTTCAATTGTTGTTCCTGAGCTTGGTCAGCAGTTAATTTGACTGCAAGTTTTTGCTGATACCTTTTCATTGGTAACATAGCTTGTCCAAATATTACAATCAGGTGAAGGTTTATGAAATGTCTCCCTGGAATTCTCCAACTCTCCATTTGATCATAACACCATTTAGCTTTTGAATATGGGGAGTATATGCCTTGCCAATTCTACAAGTGTTCACTATTTATTCTTAAGGTTATGAAGAATTTACACAGACAGGTTTCCTTAAGTTTAGCAAAGAACAAGATAAATTTATTAAACTTTTTTGTCTGGAGCGAAGAAAGATTAGGTAACACAACAACATTCATTTAATCACAGATACTTGTCTGGGCTTGCACACAGGTTAGGTTTGCAAACAGTTTACAGCTCATGTAAATCAAAACAAAGAAGTATACAGCAGTCAGTAGTTCCTTGATGAGTTTTAATGTGGTGAGTTCAGTGTACCAGTCATTCAGTTTAGTTGTTCTCCTCTCTGTAGTTTTTTTTAAAGGAATCCCTACAGTGTGAAAGCAGATCATTCGGCCCATCAAGCCCATACCAACCCTCTGAAGAGCACCCCACCCAGACCCATCCTATTCCCATATTCCCATATTTTATCATGATTAATCCATCTAGCCTGCACATTCCTGGACATTATTGGCATGGGTCAATCCACCTGGACTGTGGGAGGAAACTGAAGCACCAGGAGAAAACACGAGGAGAATTCCCAAATTCCACACAGACAGTCGCCCGAGGTTGGAATCAAATGCACTGTGAACCACAATGCCACCCTATAGAATAGAATCCCATGTTTTAATGGATTTTAGTCTCAATTGGTTCTCTCGCAGGATTGAGAACTATGACAGAACTGAGCACCTGCTTCCAAAGAGAGAGAGGAGAGACTGTTTCTCTGGTAGTCCTCCATTGTCTTGATTCTCTCCTTCTCTGCAAGGAACTCTTGAAGTACTCCACTTAATTGTTTATTCACAAGTCCATTTATTATTCCGTTAAATCTTCAAACAGATCATTGTAGTTTGTTGTTTCATTTCAGAAACTTTTGAAAGGTTTCAGAATGATGTTCATTGGAGATGGGATTTTTCAGGTTTCGCCAGGGATGAACTGCCTATATTGATCAAATTTGTTAGAAATGAAAATTATGTAATTTGCAACAGCCCCAGTCTTGATTAGCAGGCACAACAATAGAAATTTAGAATTGGTATCTTAAAATAGATCCATGTAACACTAAACATCTTCATTATTCCCCTCAAAATCCATAACTTCCATTCTTTAGTGTTTTGTTTGGCCAATCATCCAACATCAATTTCTGTATGAAAACTCTGCTGCAACATCGCATTCCAGAATTCTTAGCTTTGATTTCATGACTCATTTTGACTATCATCCTGTTCATTTTTTGAAGATGCATCTTTGGTTGTTCCAAATTTTGTTTTATTTATTGGTCACACATTCCATCTGATTTTAACTACTTCCAAGACAACAAAATTTATCTGAAAATGTGTTGCTGGAAAAGCGCAGCAGGTCAGGCAGCATCCAAGGAACAGGAAATTCGATGTTTCAGGCATAAGCCCTTCATCAGGAATCCTGAAAATGTGTTGCTGGAAAAGCGCAGCAGGTCAGGCAGCATCCAAGGAACAGGAAATTTCCTGAATTTCCTGTTCCTTGGATGCTGCCTGACCTGCTGCGCTTTTCCAGCAACACATTTTCAGCTCTGATCTCCAGCATCTGCAGACTTCATTTTCTCCTCCACCAAAATTTATCTACCTGTTTGACATTTCTTTCTTCACTGTGGTCTTCTACTGTGGTAAAACTTTCTTATGATGAGATGTAATATTTTATGGCAATTTATACTCTGCTCTTTCTTTTCACGTTTATTCACTACTCCATCTGAAACCTTTTGCAATTTCTCTCCAGAATCAACCATAAGCATGGTATCATCAGAGTGTCTTAGTTTATTAAGGTTGTAGGCTTCAACTAATAAGCCACGAAGGTATTTAATCCCTTGAAGAATAGTTCCACAATCCAAACTGAATAACTAAGGGAGAAAACACTCCCCAGTTTGAACTCTCTTTTGAACTTTACTAAATCACTTGGATTTATCTTGATTTGTATGTGCAATGGAGATTCTTTTTTCTCACTTTGAAGGTCTTTTCTATCGAGATCAAAGGATTCTAACATGCTTATCAGACAAACTGACTTTCATTTTCAGTGAAGTTCATGACAGGCAGGGGATCCCAGGCAACTTAAGTAAACCAACATTTCAAGAAAATCCTAAGCAATTGAATATGAATTTCATCATACATGCAGTCTGATGATTCACATTAATGAGATCCTTCTGTAAATAATGATGTACAGGCCCAAGGAGCAAGGTAAAGCCAGAAATTCCAGCTCTCCAAGTTATTTTATAGGAGAGATGTTATTTTTTATGGAGAGCATTTTGTCAGCAAGAGCCATATAGTTGAAAAAAATACGTACTTTGTCGATTACATTAAGGCACCTGATAAGCCAGCTTGAAACCCAGATGAATTTGGATAAGGACCTAGGACCACATTGCATCACTTTTGTGGTTCTATGCTCAAATGGAAATTACTTATTTGGTCAGGAGCGATCTCAGCACACAAGAGAGGTGACAGCAAAGCAAGTGATGCAAATAGTTGTATATGTAAGATTACAGATCTAAATCTGACACTGGATTTAAGAACAACTAAATAAAATAAAATAGAGAGAGCATTCTTGTGGCCCCAGAATGAACATATTAGCTGTGAATTAACCTGCACCATTTGCTTCAAATAAAGCTTTTAAATCTCCCAAACCAAATGCACTGAAGCCCCTTAATGAGCTCCTTAATGAGCATGATTTTTAATTCTTACTGGTACCAACCTCTTGCCTCTCATACCTTTGAAAAATAGTCCTGGATGTGTTCAACAGCAATTATTATGCAATTTAAAAAGATAGGTGGCAATCTTTTTAAAGATTCGGTGGTTCCACTCAGCATTAACCGATTAATAGACATTCGTATCTTCAGTAGCATAGGTATTAGATAATTGAGAGAGGAAAATTGAAGGATAAGTATGACCCAAGATCTTTTGCTCCTTAATTATTTATCCACCACAAATAACTGTGCTGCTACCAAACACTCTCATTGGTTAAGTAATTTGGTGAGTATCATTAGTTCTTAACAGGAAGTCTATGACCTTGAGATGACTATGTGTAAGTTGTCCTGGTCAGAAACCAAGGCCTGAAATTGGCTTCAGTTTTGTAAAGAAAGGACAAGAGGAGCAAGGTTTTGATTCTGATCATTATTCTGTCACCTCAAATAGAAAATGTGCAGACCTGAACATCAAGCCTGGCAGTAAATCTGCAAATATGTGAATACCTGATAAACACTCTTAAGGTATCGTTCTCAACTAAAGCAGAACTCATTTCATTGATTGGAACAGGACCCCGAAAGATAGAGGAAATCTTCCAGACCTCCAAACTGTGTTGCTTATTCCGCATCCCTGAAAAACAGCAGCACTCCTCCACACTAGCCATTCCGTCAACAATTTTCTTTACTGTTGACTTAGTGATAATTGGAAAGCACAATATTTGTCCTGATGTCAAGTTTGGAAAAATATTGTCATTCTCATTCATTTTGTGCAAAGATATTCCACCCTGTAGTTAATTTGTACTTTCAGTTGTAAATTTCAACAAATGACACTGTGTCTTTTCAGCATTTTGTGCTTGGTGTGTGTGGGTGATGGGGTAATGATGCAATTAGTTGTATGCAGCATTGAACTGCTAAATGAAGGGATGGGTTACATGCAGAGAAGCAAAAAAACAAGGGATAGTTACATCTTGCTACTTTCACACTGTCCAGTGACAATAGATGGAATGACTTTATTGTGACCCACATAGAGTCATAGAGTCATCGAGATGCATAGCATAGAAACAGACCCTTTGGTCCAAATCATCCATGCTGACCAGTTATCCTAACCTAAACTAGTCCCATTTGCAAGCACTTGGCCCATATCCCTCTAAACCCTTCCTATTAAAATATCCAGGAGAAAGTGAGGTCTGCAGATGCTGGAGATCAGAGCTTAAAATGTGTTGCTGGAAAAGCGCAGCAGGTCAGGCAGCATCCAAGGAACAGGAAATTCGATGTTTCGGGCATAAGCCCTTCATCAGGAATGAGGAAAGTGTGTCCAACAGGCTAAGATAAAAGGTAGGGAGGAGGGACTTGGGGGAGGTGCGATGGAGATGTGATAGGTGGAAGGAGGTCAAGGTGAGGGTGATAGGCCGGAGTGGGGTGGGGGCGGAGAGGTCAGGAAGAAGATTGCAGGTTAGGAGGGCGGTGCTGAGTTTGAGGAAATCGACTGAGACAAGGTGGGAGGAGGGGAAATGAGGAAACTGGAGAAATCTGAGTTCATCCCTTGTGGTTGGAGGGTTCCCAAGCGGAAGATGATGCGCTCTTCCTCTGTCATGTTGTTATATTCTGGTGATGGAGGAGTCCAAGGACCTGCATGTCCTCGGTGGAGTGGGAGGGGGAGTTAAAGTGTTGAGCCACAGGGTGGTTGGGTTGGTTGGTCCGGGTGTCCCAGAGGTGTTCTCTGAAGCGTTCCGCAAGTAGGCGACCTGTCTCCCCAATATAGAGGAGGCCACATCGGTTGCAGCGGATGCAATAGATGATGTGTGTGGAGGTGCAGGTGAATTTGTGGCGGATGTGGATGGATCCATTGGGGCCTTGGAGAGAAGTAAGGGAGGAGGTGTGGGCGCAAGTTTTGCATTTCTTGTGGTTGCAGGGGAAGGTGCCAGGAGTGGAAGTTGGGTTGGTGGGGGGTGTGGACCTGACGAGGGAGTCACGGAGCGAGTGGTCTTTTCGGAATGCTGATAGAGGAGGGAAGGGAAATATATCCATGGTGGTGGGGTCCGTTTGGAGGTGGCGGAAATGACGGCGGATGATACGTTGTATATGGAGGTTGGTGGGGTGGTAGGTGAGAACCAGTGGGGTTCTGACCTGGTGGCAGTTGGAGGGGCAGGGCTCAAGAGCGGAGGAATGGGAAGTGGAGGAGATGCGGTGGAGGGCATCGTCGATCACGTTTGGGGGGAATCTGTGTTCCTTGAAGAAGGAGGCCATCTGGGCTGTACGGTATTGGAACTGGTCCTCCTGGGAGCAGATGCAGCGAAGACGAAGGAATTGGGAATATGGGATGGCGTTGAAGGCCTTTGAAATGCTGTAATTGTACCAGCCTCCACCACTTCCTCTGGCAGCTCATTCCATCCTCTGTGAGAAAAAGTTGCCCCTTATGTCCTTTTTATATCTTTCCCCTCTCACCCTAAACCTTTGCCCTCTAGTTCTGGACTCACCCCGGTGCTCCAGGGAAAACAACTGAGGTTATTCAGTCTCTCCCGATAGTTTTTAAAAACTGATTGAAGATTTGTAGCTCGGGTATACGTTGTTGTGGTTCTGCTTGCCGAGCTGGAAGTTTTTGCTGCAAACCTTTCGTTCCCTGGCTAGGAAACATCATCAGTGCTGTTGGAGCCTCGTGTGAAGTGCTGCTTTGATGTTTCTTCCGGTATTTATATTGGTTTGTTCTTGCCGCTTCCGGGTGTCAGTTTCAGCTGCAGTGATTTGTATGTGGGGTTCAGGTCGATGTGTCAGTTGGTGGATGTTCTTGCCGTTTCCGGGTGTCAGTTTCAGCTGTAGTGGTTTGTATATGGTGTCCAGGTCAATTTGTCTGTTGATGGAGTTTGGGGATGAATGCCATGCTTCTAGGAATTCCCTGGCTGTTCTCTGTCTGGCTTGTCCTATGATAGTGGTGTTTTCCCAGTCAAATTCATGTTGCTGGTTGTCTGAGTGTATGGCTACTAGAGATAGCTGGTCGTGTCGTTTTGTGTCTCCCGATAGTTCAAATTTTCCAGCCTTGGCAATATTCTTGTAAATTTTGTCTGAACCCTTTCAAGTTTCACAACATCTTTCTGACAGGAAAGAGCCCAGAATTGCACACAATATTCCAAAAGTGGCCGAACCAATGTCCTGTACAGCCACAACATGACGTCCCAACTCCTGTACTCAGTAAAGAAAAGTATACCAAATTTCTTCTTCACTATCCTATCTACCTGCGACTCTACTTTCAAGGAACTATAAACCTGCACTCCAAGGTATTTTTGTTCAGCAACACTCCCTAAGGCCTTACTGTTAAGCCTATAAACCCTGCTCTGATTTGCTTTTCCAAAATGCAACACTTTGCATTTATCTAAATTAATCTCCATCTGCCACTCCTCAGCCCATTGGCCCATCTGATCAAGATCCTGTTGTACTTTGAGGCAATCTTCTTTTGTGTCCACTACACTTCCAATTTTGGTGTCATCTGCAAATTTACTAACTCTACCTCCTATGTTCACATCTAAATAATTTATGTAAATGACGAAAAGTAGTGGACCCAGCACTGATCCTTATGACACACTACTGGTCACAAGTCTCCCGTCTGAAAAACAACCCTATACCACCACCCTCTAACTTCTACCTTTGAGCTATTTTTGTAACCAAATGGCTAGTTCTCCTTGTATTCCATGAGATCTAACTTTGCTAACTAATCCCCCTGGGCAACCCTGTCGAGTGTCTTACTGAAGTCCATATAGATCACATCGACTGTTTACCCTCATCAATCCTCTTTGTTACTTCTTCAAAAAAATCTATCAAGTTTGTGAGACATGACTTCCAATGCACAAAAACATGCTGACTATCTCTAATCAGTCCTTGCCTTTCCAAATACATGTACATCCTGTCCCTCAGGATTCCCTCCAACAACCTGCCCAGCACTCATGTCAGGTTCCCTGGCTTTAACTTACCACCTTTCTTAAACAGTGGCACCACGATAGCCAACCTCCAGTTTTCTGGCACATTACCTGTGACTATTGACGATACAAATATCTCAGCAAGGGGCCCAACAATCACTTCCCTAGCTTCCCACAGAGTTCTAGGGTACACCTGGTCAGGTCCTGGGGATTTATACATCGAATACCTCCTCCTCTGCAATATGGACAATTTTCAAAATGTCAATATTTATTTCCCCACATTCTATATCTTCCATGTCCTTCTCCACAGTAAACCCTAATGCAAAATACTTGTTCCTATCTCCTGTACATCTCATGAAGGTCAAAGGAAAAATCTGTTACATTAGTAACCATCTGGCTAAAACAGTAAGATGATTCTGCAAACAAGTCGTATATCTGTTGTCTCACATATTTTACTTAAAATACGTTTTCATGAACTTTCATGAATTTGGGTGTAGTTGTGTTTTCATTTCAGTGATTTTGGATGCTCATGAATAAAAACAAGTCAGTACAATGTGTAGCATCTGAATATAAAGGGCTAGGAGATGGATCCACTGAGAAGCAGTGACAGACATTTGAAGGGATATTTCAGAATACTCAGAATAAGTATACTTCCAATAAAATAAATATTGCAAAGGGAGGACTCAACATTCATAGTTAATTGAAGAAGTTGAGGAAAATATCAAACTTAGGTAAGGAAAAAGCATCTAATTGTGCAAAGAGAGCAGCAACTCAGCAGGTCTGACTGTCTCTGTGGAGAGTTCTAAAGAAATGTCAAATCAAACCTGCAGTGTTAACTCTGTTCTTTTTTCTATAGGTACCACCAGACCCACTAAGTTTCTCCAGCACGTGTTATCTTATGTCAAATTTCCAACATCTACAGTATTTTTGTTTATTTAAAATAAATTAGAATATGATTGAAAGCTCGCTGGAAATAGAAAAACAAACCCCAAAAGTTTTCAAAGGCATTTAAAAAGGAAAAGAATAAGTCAAGTGAGTGCTGGCTCTGGAGAGGGTGAGAATGACGAGTTGAAGATAGATAATAAAGAAATGGCAGATGCAGTGAACAACTTTGCTTATGTCTTACAATTCTGTAAGAGATCCAAAGTACATCCCAGTAATATCTGTAAAGCAGAAGGTTGAAGAAAGAGAGAAATTTGATGGAATTATAATCACAAGGGAAATGATACTGAGCAAAGTGATGAAGCTAAAGGTTAATAAGTCTTTGGATCCTGATGGTCTTCAACCATGGTCTTAAAAGAGGCTAATATTGAGGTGGTAGATATGTTGGTGTCAATTTTCCACAATCCCTTAGTTTCTGGAAAGGTTCCACCAGACTGGAAATGAGTAAATTATCACCCTTCGATGAAGGAGTAAGGGAAGCAGAAAACTACAGGCCAGTCAATTTGATATGTGTCACAAGGAAGATGTAAAAAATAATCATGAAGGAGCTTATAATTGGGTACTGGAAAATACTGAAGATAATCAGGAAAAGTCATCATAATTTTGTGAAGGGAAACCCCCGTTTAACCTATTTATTGGAACTCATTGAAAAAAGGGGCATGTGCTGTGGATAAAGTGGAGTCTGTTGCAATACTCTGCTTGGTTTTCCAGACTGTATTTGGCAAGTTACCATATTAAAAGTTACTGTGCAAAATAGGAACTCAGAGTGTAGGAGGTAGCACACTAACATTGACAGAAGCTGGCTGGCTGGTAGAAGATAGAAGGTATGCATAAGTAGGTCTTTTTCTAATTGATAGAATGTGACAAATAGGGTCCTGTCTGTGCTGGGCACTTAATTTGTTTCAGCATTTATGGCAATGATTTAGACAAAGGGAATGAAGGTTTGGTGTCTACATTTGTTGTTGCCACTAGTGTAGGATAGTATGTTGTGAAAATGGCTTAATGAGGTCACAGACCAATGGAGGTAGGGAAGTGAGTGGACGGCAATCTTGCAGATGGGGTAGAAGCTGGGAAAATGTAAGTTTACGCTCATCAGTAAGAAGAAAAATGTTGAATTTTATTTAAATGGAGTAAAAGTGCAGAATTCCAAGGAACTGATGGATCCACGTGTTTCAACACATGAGAAAAAGTTAGTATTGTCCAGCTACAGTACATAATCATTTAATGGATGTCATCCTCTGTTACAAAAATAAATTGAAGAGGAAATGTTGTGCTTCAGTTACAGAGAGTACTGCTGAGACTACAACTCAAATGCAGTACACAGTTTTGGCCTCCTTATTTGAGAAAGGATGTAAATGGATCAGAGGTAATTCAGAGGAGGTTTACCAGAGTGATAATTGGGTTGATCTCAATTGTCTTAGGAGACAAGGTTAGGTCGATTGGACTTGTTTTCATTGGAGTTACAAAGAACAGTGATGATTTGATTGATATTTACAAAATCCTGAACGGACTTGACAAGGATGTGAAAAGGATTTTGGGTTAATCCAGAACTAGGAAACACTATTTTAGAAGTAGATTTTAAAATTAGATCTCACATTTGTGGAACAGAGTTGAGGCAATTTTTTTTCTCACAGACAATTGTGCAACTTTGGAACACTGTTTCAAAAGGTGGTGGAGGCAAAGTCATCGAGTCATAGAGATGTACAGCACGAGAAAAGACCCTTCATTTCAACTTATCTATGCAGAGCAAATATGCTGAATTAATCTCGTCTCATTTCTCAGCATTTGGCCCAAATCCCTCTAAACCCTTCTTATTCATATGCCCATCTGAATGCCTTTCAAATGTTGCAATTCTACCAGCCTCCCACCACTTCCTTTCGCAGCTCTTTTCATACACACACCACGCTCTGCATGAAAAGTTGCCCCTTAGGTCCCTTTAAGTCTTTCCCCTTTCATTGAGTCATAGAGATGTACAGCATGGAAACAGACCCTTCGGGCCAACTCGTCCATGCCGACCAGATATCCCAACCTAATCCAGTCCCACCTGCCAGCACCCGGCCCATATCCCTCCAAATTCTTCCTATTCATATACCCAGCCAAATGCCTCTCAAATGTTGTAATTGTACCAGCCTCCACCACATCCTCTGGCAGCTCATTCCATACATGTACCACCCTCTGCATGAAAAAGTTGCCCCTTAGGTCTCTTTTATATCTTTCCCCTCTCACCCTAAACATATGCCCTATAGTTCTGGACTTCCCGAACTCAGGGAAAAGACTTTGCCTATTTATCCTATCCATGCCCCTCATAATTTTGTAAACCTCTATAAGGTCACCCCTCAGCCTCTGACGCTCCAGAGAAAACAGCCCCAGTGTGTTCAGCCTCTCCCTGTAGCTCAGTTCCTCCAACCCTGGAAACATCCTTGTAAATCTTTTCTGAACCCTATCAAGTTTCACAACATCTTTCCGATAGGAAGGAGACCAGAATTGCATGCAATATTCCAACAGTGGCCTAACCAATGTCCTGTACAGCTGCACCATGACCTCCCAACTCCTGTACTCAATACTCTGATCAATAAAGGAAAGCATACCAAACACCTTCTTCACTATCCTATCTACCTGCGACTCCACTTTCAAGGAGCTATGAACCTGCACTCCAAGGTCTCTTTGTTTAGCAACACTCCCTAGGACCTTACCATTAAGTGTCTAAGTCCTGCTAAGATTTGCTTTCCCAAAATGCAGCACCTCGTATTTATCTGAATTAAACTCCATCTGCCACTTCTCAGCCCATTGGCTTATCTGGTCCAGATCCTGTTGTAATCTGAGGTAACCGTTTTCACTGTCCACTACACCTCCAACTTTGGTGTCATCTGCAAACTTACTAACTGTACCTCTTATGCTCGCATCCAAATCATTTATGTAAATGACGAAAAGTAGAGGACCCAGCACCAATCCTTGTGGCACTCCACTGGTCACAGGCCTCCAGTGTGAAAAACAACCCTCCACCACCACCCTCTGTCTTCTACCTTTCAGCCAGTTCTATATCCAAATTCTCCCAGTATTCCATGAGATCTAACCTTGCTAATCAGTGTCCCATGGGGAATCTTGTGGAATGCCTTACTGAAGTCCATATAGATCACATCTACTGCTCTGCTCTCATCAATCTTCTTTGTTGCTTCATCAAAAAACTTAATCAAGTTTGTGAGACAAGATTTCCCACGCACACAGCCATGTTGACTATCCCTAATCAGTCCTTGCCTTTCCAAATACATGTACATCCTTCCCTCAGGATTCCCGTCAACAACTTGCCAATCACAGAGGTCAGGCTAACCGGTTTACAGTTCCCTGGCTTGTCTTTACCGCCCTTCTTAAACCGTGGCACCACGTTTGCCAACCTCCAATCTTCCGGCACCTCACCTGTGACTATCGATGATACAAATATCTCAGCAAGAGACCCAGCAATCACTTCACTTGCTTCCCACAGAGTTCTCGAGCACACCTGATCAGGTCCTAGGGATTTATGCACCTTTAACCATGTCAAGACATCCAGCACTTCCTTCTCTGTAATCTGGACATTTTGCAAGATGTCACCATCTATTTCCCTACAGTCTATATCTTCCATATCCTTTTCCACAGTATCTAAAACTTATGCCCTCTAGTTTTGGACTCCCCTATTCTGGGGAAAAGACCTTGACTGTTCACATATCCATGCCTCTCATGATCTCATGAACTTCTATAAGGTCACCCCTCAGCTTCTGACACTCCAGGAAAAAATGGCCCCAGTCTATTCAGCCTCTCCCTATAGCTCAAATCTTCCAACTCTGGAAACAACTTTGTAAATCTTTTCTGAACTCTTTCAAGTTTCACAACTTCTTGCCTTTAATAGGGAGACTAGAGCATGCAAAATTCCAAAAGTGGCCTAACTAATGTCCTGTACAGCTGCAACATGACCTCCCAACTCTTATACTCAATGGACTGGTGAATAAATTAATGGATTTTTTTTTTAAGACAAAGGTTCTTGCTACACAAGGGAATCAAAGATTATTTGGTATGGATATAAATGTGAAATTCACCAACAGACAAAGACAGATAATCTGAAATAGAATCATAGTGGACTTGAAATGTGAACTCTGTTAATCTCACCTCAGATGCTACCAGACTTGCTGAGTTTCTCCAGCATACTCTGTGTTTGAGTATGCTGGAGAAACTCAGCATCCGCAGTAATTTGCCTTTATCAGGATGCAAACAGATCAGCCATGATCTTATTGAATGATGGAGTCGGAATGAAGTGCTGAATGACCAAGGGAAGGCAACAATCTGGTGACATTATCACTGGACTGTGAATCCAGAAACCAGATAATGCCCTGAGGATCAGGGTTCAAATCCCACCATGGTAGACGGTGGAATTTGAATTTAATAAAAACCTGGAATTAAAAGTCTAATGATGAGTGATGAAGTAGGAGTGAAGTGCTGAATAATCAAGAGAAGGCAACAATCTGGTGATATTATCACTGGACTGTGAATCCAGAGACCTAGACAATGTCCTAAGGATCTGGGTTCAAATCCCACCATGGTAGATGGTGAAATTTGAACTTAATACAAACCAGGAATTAAGAGTCTAATGATGATTGTCGATTCTCAATTTAAGACTGCTGAATGCCTTTGACTGGCATTGGAGATCTTGTATTTCCATTTGCCAATGATTAGTGAGGATAACACTCTGTGTGTCTGAGTCAAGGTAATAAGCAAGCTTGATAAATATTGTATAAACACCAGCTTGAACAGTGCATGCTTGCTTTTGAATATGATGGGTTTTTTTAAATGTTTGATTCTTTGGTTGCTAAGTGCTTATATTTGTTTGAGAAATTTCAATATCGATTGCTCCAACTTAATAATGTTTGTGTATGACGAAAATTCTGATGTATAAACCATGTGTACACATTTGCTTTTTATCGATAAATACACAGAGAGACTGCAAAATTCATGTACAATATTCTGAGAGCTCTCTTACATTTCTGTATCAGGTAGAAGGTCCTTTTACCATAGTATACTGTGTTCTTTCATTCTAATTATAGTTGCTGTTCTTATCACTGAATACATTGTGCTTCAGATACACAAAAATATTTTGAGTTTAAGAGATTGCAAATTATATTTATGTGCTTTCTGGTAATCAAACATAAACTGCAACTTCTATCAGAGGATTTTGATACTGAAAAATCCAGGAACATTTGGTTTGTGTTTGTAGTGAATGCGTTCTTTAATCTGCACATGCTTCCCTGAATATTTTTTTTTAATCGGCGTTTTTTTTGGGACAAGTGCGTAGAGTATTTTGTTTCAGTAAATCAGCTCAGTGTTTAACCTAAACTGGAATTAGAGTCATAGAGTCCAACTAATCCATGCTGACAATGCTCCCACATGAAACTAGTTCCATCTTCCTGTGATTGGCCCATATCGCTCCAAACCTTTCCTATTCATGTATTGATCCAAATGTCTTTTAAATGTTATAACTGTACCCGCATCCATCACTTCCTCTGGCAGTTCATTTCACACACGAACAACACTCTGAATAAAAAATGTTGCCCCTCATGCCTTTTACAACTTCCTCCTCTTACCTTAACAATATGCCCCCTAGTTTTGAAATCCTCCAATATAAGGAAAAGGTGCTTGCTATTCATTTTTTCTGTGCTCCTTATGGTTTTATAAACTTTGATAAGGTCACCCTTTAACCTCCTATGCTCCAGTGAAAAAGGTGCCAAACTATCCAGCCTCTCCTCATAACTCAGACCTTCTATTCCCAGCAACATCCTGGTTCATCCTTTCTGAACACTCTGCAATTTAATAATTTCATTCCTATAGCTGGGTGACCAGTTCTGCACACATACGCCATAAGAGACCCCACCAGTACCCTGTACAATCTCACCATGACATCCCAACTCCTATAGACAAAGGTCTGGGCAATGCAGGCAAGCATGTTAAACACCTTCCTAACAACTCTGTCTAACTGTGATGCAGATTTTATAGAATTATGTACCTGAACCATTGGTCTTTTTGTTCTACAACACTACACAGGGCTACACGATTAATTGTATAAGTCCTGCCCTTGTTTGTTTTACCAAAATGCAATGCTTTGCATTTAATGAAATTAAAATCCAGCTGCCACTCTTCAGCCCTTGACTCAAGAGTTCTTTGAACTCTTACATAACCTTCTTCACTGTCCACTATGCCACCAGTTTTAGTGTTGCTCACAAACTTACTAATCATGCCTCCTATATTCTTATCCAAATCATTTATATAAATGACAAATAAAAGTACAAATCCCTGTTAAACACCACTGGCGACAGGCCTCCAGGCTGAAAAACAACACCCCATCACTACCCTCAGTCTCCTGCCATTAAGCTAAGCTTGTAACCAGCACAAGGTGACACAGTGGCTCAGTGCTTAGCACTACTGCCTCACAGTGCCAGGGACCTGGGCTCCATTCTAGCCTCGGGCGACTGTGTGTAGGTTTGCACATTCTCCCTGTGTCTGCATGGGTTTCCTCTGGTTTCCTCCCACAATCCGATGATGTGCTTGTCAGGTGAATTGGCTGTCCTAAATTGCCCATAGGTATATTAGTCAGGGGTAAATGTAGGGAAAAGGGTCTGGGTGGGTTACTCTTTGGAGGGTCAGTCTGGACTAGTTGGGCTGAAGGGCCTATTTCTACACTGTAGAGAATCTAATCTATCGGCAAACTCACCATGAATCCCATTTGATCTATCTTTACTAATTAGTCTACCTTGCAAAATGCAGAATTCCAGACTAAGGGGTGAGTTTACCATTCCTAGATGCCAAACCAACAGAAGATGTACTCATGAGGTACAGTTTTCCTGGAGGTTGGCCCTAATTGGATGGAAGAAAGACTTCATGATGGATTAAGGGGTAAACTGGCACAGGAAGGAGGCAGGATCCTGAAAGTACAAATGTCATTTTAATGTTTGATGAAGCCTCCTCCTGTAGCTGTTGTATTGAAAGCCCAAAGTGAGGAGAAACGAGGAGAAGGAATATCAGAAGCCAGATTTTCTTAGCAGAACAGCATCAAAGGGTTAATAGTGCTTAATGAATGTATCAGGAAAGGCCAACAAGCCAGGGCTCTGGAGATAATTCATGAGTCCTGATGCTTCTCTTCTTTCCAGGCCCCCTGATCGCTCCCCGATCTTTACCACACAGCCTTCGGGTTGCCAATAATAAGAGTCATTGTCACGAGAGTCAACCTATTGTATGTAAACAAAACACATTCAATTTTGTACTCTCTATGGCCCATTGATAGAGTCCATTGAAATTTTAGATTTCAGTATGGTGCTCATGTTATTCACTGCCTTTTCAAACACCTTTGGTTTCTCACATTGTGCCAACAGTGATGGTTGCAATTTTCTTGTCAATCAGGAGAGTCCACATGCCAGATAGGCTGTTTTCACAATTACCATCCTGATAAACAAGCAACTCAACCAATGAGGCCAATGCGATTTTAAGATGACATACCCTGGACTGGAAACATTAACTCTGCTTCTCACACCACAGAAACCACCAGACCTACAGAGTTTGCCCAGCATTCTCTGTGTTGGTAGCCCAGAGCAGAATTGTCAGTATCAACAACAGAGATAATGCTACATTAGCACCAATTCGCTATCACCACAACTGAGTGTTTGTAAATGTCTAGTTCATGAAAAAGACATCCATAGAAGATGAATAGAAGCCTAATAAAAAATTAAAGAAGTAAACTTATACAGCCCAACTCAAGATTTCTCAGAGATGAGCTTCATATAGAAACTAGACCAATGTTCATGGAGTCAGGACATGGTCATAAAGGAGATCTGAACATCCAGAGCATCAAAAAAAAACCCGCAGAAGAAAGCTCTTTACACTGCCCAGCCCACCCAAGATGAGGTTATGGGAAATCATCGAAGTCAGCAGGGAGGAACTCCCCTGGAAATTAAAGGTTTTCTAGTTCAGGTATTGGAGTAACTCCAGTATCCAGCAGCAACAACATCCTCCATAGAGGACACCCAAGAAATAAAAGACTTGCCAGTGGAGAAATAGTTCATAGACCAATCAAGGGCCATTTCAGAATCAAGACCAACAATCCTGATGCTTATGCTCGAAATGTCGACTCTCCTGCTCCTCATATGCAGCCTGATCGGCTGTGCTTTTCTAGCACCACCACTCTTCAACTCTGATCTTCAGCATCTGCAGTCCTCACTTTCTCCCAACAGTCCTTAAATCAAACATCTACCACTCTTCTAAGTCAGAAAGCAAAACATTCTGGAAAAATCATGCAATCTCCAGAGCTGTATTTGAAAAGTAATAGACATGGATAGAGACGTGGCGGAGGTAAACATAAAAATAGCTATATGCATCAATGTATTCATGTTACTGCAGGGGCAAAAACTTGGGTGGAGATGTTGTATCAGTAATGTTTCTGAAAGAAGTGATATAAGGGTTGCTGTAAGATCCATACAACCTATGGTGTTTACAGTCAAGAGTGTGGTGCTGGAAAAGCACAGCAGGTCAGGCAGAATCCGAGGAGCAGAAAAATTGATGCTCCAGGCAAAAAGCCCTTCACCAGGAATTAGGCTGGGATCCTCAGCAGTGGAGAGATAATTAGGAGGGGTTGGGGTTGGGGCTGGGGGAAGGTAACTGAGTGTGCAATAGGTGGATGGAGGTGAGCGTAAAGGTGGAGGAGTAGGAGGGGGAGTTGAAGAGTTGAAGTTGAAGCCGAGGACATGCAAGTCCTGGGTCTCCTCCACCATCACTCCCTTACAACCCAAAGCCTGGAGGAAGAAAGCCTCATCTTCTGCTGATGGGACCCTCCAACCCCATGGCATCAATGTGGATTTCACTAGTTTCCTCATTTCCCCTCCCCCCACTTTATCCCAGTTCCAACCTTCCAACTCAGCACCAGCCTCATGACCTGTCCCACTTGTCCATCTTCCTTCACACCTATCCACTCCACCCTCTTGTCCGACCTAACCTCCATCCACCTACTGCACTCTCAACTACCTTCCCTCTAGCCTCACTCCCCTCCCATTTATCTTTCCACCCCTGAGGCTCCCAGCCTCACTCCTGATGAAGGGCTTTTGGCCGAAACTTCAATTTTCCTACTCCTTGAATGCTGTCTGACCTGCTGTGCTTTTCCAGCAGCACACTCTCAACTCTAATCTCCAGCATCTGCAGTCCTCACTTTCACCTTATGGTGCTTACAGACTTTTGGTGGAGAGTTGAGCAGTCTTGTATGAGATGGCTATGCGGTAAAAAGTGTGTACTCAATTCTTAATATTCTTAAGTAATTATTCCCAATGAGTCAATGCAACTTCTACCTATTGTTACCATAAATAAACTTGTTTAGCAAAAGAAACATTATAACTCAAATACCCAGAGCCGAATAAAGGATAATAAAGTCTTTGGAGTCCCAGACAGGGCTACTCAATTGAGAGAGATGACCAGTAGTAGTTAAACATGAGAGTAAGATGAGGATACAACTGTACACATTGGGTATTATAAGAGACAGAAAAGTATTGTAGAAAATCAAAAGGGTACCAAGAAACTTCAGAGAATATAAAGATTTTGACACTGTGATAAAACACAGTCATTTGTTCTGGAAGAATATCAAAGAATGCAAAGATAAGCATGTGTAAATAAACTATAGTTCAGCTGCAGGCTAACCGAATAACAGGGCATCCTCAAAAGGACAAATAGCCCACATCATCCCATGATTAGGTGAAGTTTGGCAATTTTGTTGCTCAAAGATGAGAATTAAACAAAGTACTAGGACTAAACACTACAATGTGTGCATTTTTCTTCAATGCTTAACAACAAAATCAATTATTTAATGTTTATTTTTACATTTTTACTAACATTATATGTAGAACGCCACTACCTATCTATTCATTCCTTATAGGTTTTGTTGTTCACACTGAAATTCAATTCTCGCTGAAGATTAAGACATTTTCCTTACAAGGACAAATATGAAATAGAACAGCCACTGCATTTCACATTGGAGATTCACTCTCCTTCAATAAGCATTAATAAAACAGAATACTTATTTGGGAAAAAAAAACAGGCTGTCTTTAATTATACAACATCATTTTTACCAGTGGATGGTGGTATTGTACTGTGAACAAATGTGGAGTCGTTATTATAACCTTGCCATCTACTGGTAAAAATGAATAATTCCAAAGCAATGTCCCTCAGTAATCAATAGTGGGCATAAATCTTGGCTTTTGCCTGTTTCTTCCCTCTCATGCATATAAATGTTTTATGTAATATCTGCTGTTTCAAACAAAAAATTGTTAAAATCACTTGAAGTCAAGGTTAGGTTTTTCACTCAAGTGATACAAGGGATAATAAGAGAAGTACATCAAATCAGTTGCATTTTTTCATATTGGTTGAGATATCCACTGAGGTGCTGCATAACCATGGAGGAATTTAGATATTTTGTTGGCCTAGCTTTTTCTTTGTACTTAATAAATAATTCACACTTGGGAAAAAAATAAGAGAGGCTTAAAAAGTCAATGACGTGTTTTCTGTGTATTTACTTGCAATCAGCTTTGCCCTTTACTATTATAACATTATGAGTGAATCTCTGATATACTAATTAAATCTGAGACCATTTACAGTCATTTGGTTCAATTGTGTTATATGAATGTTTGTAGCTCAGGTTGAGGTTTAGGGTGTAGGTTTGCTCGCTGAGCTGTAGGTTTGATATCCAGACGTTTCATTACCTGGCTAGGTAACATCATCAGTGGTGACCTCCAAGTGAAGCGAAGCTGTTGTCTTCTGCTTTCTATTTATATCTTTCTCCTGGATGGGGTTCCTGGGGTTTGTGGTGATGTCATTTCCTGTTCGTTTTCTGAGGGGTCGATAGATGGCATCTAGATCTATGTTTTTGTTTATGGCGTTGTCGTTGGAGTGCCAGGCCTCTAGGAATTCTCTGGCATGTCTTGCTTAGCCTGTCCCAGGATATATGTGTTGTCCCAGTCGAAAAGGTGGCTTTTTTTTATCCGTGTGTAAGGCTATGAGGGAGAGGGGGTCGTGTCTTTTTGTGGCTAGCTGGTGTTCGTGTATCCTGATGGCTAACTTTCTTCCTGTTTGTCCTATGTAGTGTTTGTGGCAGTCCTTGCAAGGAATTTTGTAGATGACATTGGTTTTGTCCATGGGATGTACTGGGTCTTTTAAGTTTGTTAGTTTTTGTTTGAGACTGTTGGTGGGTTTGTGTGCTACTAGGATTCCGAGGGGTCTTAGTAGTATGACTGTCTTTTTAACTGGGACAACACATCTATCCTGGGACAGGCTAAGCAAAGGCATGCCAGAGAATTCCTAGGGGCCTGGCACTCCAACCACAATGCCATAAACAAAAACATAGACCTACATGCCATCTGTCAACCTCTTAGAAAACGAACAGGAAATGACATCACCACAAACCCCAGGAACCCCATCCAGGAGAAAGATATAAATAGAAAGCAGGATGCAACAGCTTCGCTTCACTTGGAGGTCGCCACTGATGATGTTACCTAGCCAGGTAATGGAACGTCTGGTTTTCAAACTTACAGCTCAGTGAGCAAACCTACACCCTATATGAATGTAAGTTGTTGTTCAAACTGAATGAAAAAAGGAGGAAATTAGAATTTCAAAATCATTCAGGTTTTTGTTCAGGTGGATTGTGAGGTATTACACATGGCTGTTTGTATGGTGGTGATTCAAGGGCGTTAGAGCTGAATTACTCCCGATATTAAAAATGGTGCAGTTGTTTTAAGTCTTCTATTAAACTGAGCAATATCACTTATAATTACATGTCATGTCCAATCAATAGGAAATTAATTTGTCCTAAATCATCTTATGTCTTCCAGATGCTATCTGAATAACTGTGTATTTCCTGAATTTCCTGATGTCATAGCTTTTCAGGGAGGGATATCTGGTCAGAATGGACCGTTTCCATGCTGTACATCTTGATGACTCTATGACTATGATTACATTAAGTCATATTGTATTCATTAACCATCTTCAATTGCTTGGAGTGGCTGCGAAGCAACGTTTGCTTGAACAGCATCTGTGACTATTTCCCAATTCTGTGTCTCAGTAGCAGGGTTCTTATCTCTGAATCAGAATGTTTAGCTTCAAGTCCCACCTGCCCTGGAAATACATTATAACGTATTGATAAAGCACAACTATTTTTTGCATCACTGGGTTTTAACATTTGCAGACCAGATTATCTAGGCACAGCAGATTTGTGGAGGTGGTGGACGAGGTGATTTTGGGCCCAGGATGAGACTTGATTGCATCAGCAGTGGTTGCATTTGCGAGGAGGGCCTAAACCTGACTCATGGTAGTGACAGAGATGGGTTGGGCCGGTGTAGTACCCAGTAGCATCGATGATGTCTGCAAGCTCCAGCAAGGATTCACAGTGGCGAGGGCATGGGTGGAGACAAGATGACACCAAAAAGTGGCAATTTTTGTTCCAGCAGTATTGGCATGGCGATGGGGACTCGTGCCTGGCCACCAGGCCTATGGCTCATGGCAGAGCACTTAACAAGAAGGACTGAAAATTCAACACTTCCTTTTTTTATTTTTCTGCATTTATATTCTCTGTTTTAGTTTATTTTTCTGTGTCTTAAGATGGCACCGGAGAGTGGTGACGCGAAACAACACTTCTCACTATATTTTGTAACAAAATATATGTGACAATAAATAAATTAAATCAAAAGAGCGGGTTGAAGGAATTTGGGGAAAATTGTCTGTATTTGTTGTAAAAACTCAAGTCATTCAGTGATTAATTAATTGGTTATTTATAATTAGTGATTTAGGTATTGAATTCCATATCTTTCTATTGCATGATCCAGTGGAATGAGCACCACATTGCCATAATGTACCTTAAAATATTTGCTCAATTCAGCTTCTACACTGTCTTCAAAGCTTAACCCCATAATATATCAGGCCTCAATGTTTGATTGTTTATCACAGTTAGCTCTCTATTGCTCCATTATCAAAAAGCAACAGTGAGTGCTTTTAATTTATTTACTTGCACTCTTTCAATCTGTTCACTAGGTTATACACAAGAGTGTCACTTGGATTTATTGTACTTTTCGACAGCTTGCCATTTTCATTGCGCCAATTTATTGGCTGCTTCAATTTTATGGTTAATCTTTAAAGGAAACTAAGACCAAAATTGTTCAGTAAAAGGAAAATAACATTCTGCAATGGCCCTGAAATGGGAGGTAAAATTATCAACCACTTTAAAAGGAGTCTTACTGTGTGACTATCCTTAGTTTGGTTAAATAGTGGTTTTGAAGCCACCAATGTTCCAACTGCAATGGTGCAATATTATTGGTGCCATGTTATATCAGTGATGAGTGATGTATTTCTATTTTCAGTTTATGCAGCATCATTCAGTTTACTTTAAACCATCAAGAATGACATCTTTTGTTACTTAATGCCTAGTGTCTCAACTGGTTTCCTAAGTTAAAATGACTTCTTTACATTCACATCCACAACATTCTGCTTTTGCATCTTGGAAATTGGAAATTGGAAATCACACAACACCAGGTTATAGTCCAACAGGTTTAATTGGAAGCACACTAGCTTTCGGAGCGACGCTCCTTCATCAGGTGATTGTGTCGCTCCGACAGCTAGTGTGCTTCCAATTGAACCTGTTGGACTATAACCTGGTGTTGTGTGATTTTTAACTGTGTACACCCCAGTCCAACACCGGCATCTCCAAATCATGGAAATTGTAATGTTGTGCTCTGATCAATTATTTTAATACTGGAATTCACTGAAAAAATTTGACTTCTGTATTTGTAAGACAAATACACATATTAACTGCCTCTACATAACAGAAAAATGGTATATTATTCAATAACCTAATTTGGTTCTAGTAACAATGCAAAGGTGAGCCCTTGGTTATGAATTGATGTTTTTCCTGGATTAGTTACTCCCAAATTTCTGGGAATGCAAATTTCTCCAGACAAAGAAGAACTCCATGCATTCATGGCTCATAAGTATCAGTTTGCAATGAGCTTTCACTGAGTATGGCCCCACAATCATGAACTCAAAGTCACAAAGAGCAATATAGTTTACACAGGCACTTTGAGCCTGTACACATTTGTTTGGAGCCGATTTTCTGATGCATGTTGTTCTTGAGTTAAGACTATAAAACCATAATACGCAAAAGTGGAAGTAAGGCCCATCGAGTCCACTCTGTCATTCAATCATGTCTGATGGACATTTCAACTCCACTTACCTGCACTCTCCTTGTTGCTTTTAATTCCTTGTACGATCAAGAATTTATCAATCTCTGCCTTGAAGCCATTTAATGTCCCAGTCTCCACTGCGTTCCATGGCAGTGAATTCCACAGGCCCACCACTCTCTGGCTGAAGAAATGTCTCCTCATTTTCATTCTATATTGATCCTCTCTAATTTTAAGCCCAGGGGTCCTAGTCTCCCCGCCTAATGGAAACAACTTCCTAGTGTCCACCTTTTCTAAGCCATGCATTATCTTGAAAGTTTCTGTTAGATCAACTCTCAAACTTCTAAACTCTAATGAATACAATCCCAGGATCCTCAGCCATTCATTGTATGTTAGGCCTACCATTTCAGGGATCATCTGTGTGAATCTTCGCTAGATATGCTCCAGTGCCAGTATGTCCTTCCTGAGGTGTAGGGCCCAAGATTTGACACAGTATTCTAAATGGGACCTAACTGGAGCTTTATAAAGTCTCAGAAGCACATTGCTGATTTTATATTCCAACCCTCTTGAGATAAATGACATTAATCAGGGACTCAACCTGCAAGATTTAGAGAATCCTGGACTAGCACTCCCAGATCCCTTCGGCTTTATGGATTTTCTCACGGTTTTGAAAACTATTTTTTCCAAAGTGCAAGACCTCACATTTGCTCATGTTGAATTTCATCAGCCATTTCCTGGACAACTCTCCTAAACTGTCTAACTCATTGCCAGTATTGTGCAGCTGCACCAGCTTTTTCAAAATAACTAGGCAGCCTGAGGTTAGTAAATATCAAACCTATATTGTTTTTCCCCAAAACTTGGACAATCTCCATAACAGAGTTCACAGAAAGGCAGTAGCCAATTCTTCAGTTTTGCCCAGCATCAACTTGCCTATCAACTTACATTACTAAATCAATTTCAATTAATTGTATTTGAATAACTACAGTACATTATTATTTGGATTGAGAGACATTCATACAAAGATCAGAAGTACCACATTTCAATGCCTTATTTACTGCAGATTTATATGTGTGTAAGCAAAGAACCATTACAGGATTATATTTTTAAAAAAGCCTTTCCTTGTCATGTTGAAAACTTATGTATCATATACAAGAGAATACATTGCTTTTTGCAAGATTGTGATCAATGCCTCGTTGCTTCAGCTTCATTGCTAACTTGGCATTTCCATTCAGCTTGGAGCTCACCAAATGGTCATGTTAATCCATGTGACATTTTATAAATTCCTGCTTTGGAAATAGAACCAGTCTGACTTAAGATATATACAGACTCTAATCTCATGCCTTGTTTACATTATCTGAGCTGAGGTGTCACTTTTTTTTATATAAAATCTTAAGTTATCTCAAGAATGTGACTTGAAAGAAGTTCTGGGATTTATATATTAATGAACCAAAACCTGCAATCCATTCTAAAAGATGAAGGACTTAAAGCAATCTAGGTTTGTTCAACATATCGCATCAATTGTATGACACTGTGATCGTTTGCTACAAACTCTGTCTCCTATGATCCTACTCCACTAGCTACCTGATGAAAGAGCAGTGCTCTGAAAGCGTGTTATTACCTGGAACAAAGTTCCCTCTGCTGGGCATGTGTCTCATTATAGTAAATAATCTCAAACAAGATTTAACTTTTCCAAAGGTGCACTTAGTCACAGAATCATACAGGTTTACAACACAGACAAAAGGTCCTTCAACCCATTGATTCTGCAATGATCAAAAAACAACCAGCGCCATATATTAATCTCATTTTTCAATCACTTGGCCCATAACCTTATATGTCTTGGCATTGCAAGTGCACATCTAAATAGAAGCAAAAACTAAAAAGAGATAAAAAGAGAAAAGAAGAAAAAAATGAAAAGCGGATGGAGTGGCCGAGCCTTGGGATGAGAAGCCTGGACTCTGCTGCTGCCGCCATCTTGAATCCAATTGTGGTTCAATTCTTATACCAGCTAAGGTCAGCATAAAGGTCCCACTTTCTCAAACTTGCACCTTTCTTAATGGTGACCTTCAGGTTACACTTACTGCCTGTTGTTTATCTCTAATGAGAGGACAGGAGGAGGTGGGAAGAAACCTTTCCCTTGGGTGAAGGGATCAGTGACCAGAAGGCATAAACTTAGCAGGACTGTGCCGGACAGCAAGGAGTGGGATTCTGGCAGTGATTCTGGGAGAGGCAAGCACAGGACCCAGCCTCAGTTGCTATATTGGCAGAAGCGAAGTCAACGAGATAGGCCTAGGAGCGAAAGATGGTGCCTGAGAAGTAGCCATTTTGACATTAGTTGGGTCTAGCTCTGGTAATAGTAAAGTGGTGGTGCAAGGGTTACGCACACTTCTCAAGGTGTATTTTTAAAATTATTATTAAACTATTCAAAATGGCACCAGATTATGGAGACAGTGAAAACCTTTCACTGCATTTTTTAATTGAGAAATACACATGACATAAAAAACATTCATAAATTCATTCACACAGTTGATGTGACTCTCTATTGTAAATCAGCTATCCAGCTATATTACTCATAATGAGCCACCTCAACAGGAGCTTTACCTTTTCTTATAATGCACAAGGATAGTCACCTTTTCTCAAAATACCACAGCTTTTATTATCTTTTCCAGAACACTAACTTCCATTCATTCTAGCCTACAGGTTTCATTAAACAGTCCTGCTGCTGTGATTACTGAAATGTTCTAATTTTAGATTGCGGAGACTGATTTCCCCAGTAACTCACATTTCCTGTGATCTGAAAAGAAGAGAAGAAAAGGAAAAAAAATGTAGATTGGAGGAGCTTGGACAGAGAGCAGACACAATTCTTGATTCAGGCGTGTTAATGTGCACTCCGCTAAGCTTCTGAACCTGGAGGTCACACTTAATCTTCTGTGCCCATCGATGCCTCTGAAGGCTGTACTGCCCTAAAAGATATTTGGGAATAACATCAACTCATGATTGAAAACTCAGAGTTCACTTGAATGAGGAGTCCAGCATTTTCTATATGAGTACAAGTGCCTTTACTTTAAATTTTTATGTTACTAAATCTTTCCAAGCAGCAACTTGTTTTTGTCTGTATAAAACAAATCACCGATGCCATATGAGATTCACAGTTCATTACCTTCTCTATCAATCCAGCAAACAAAGAATGGAAATTCTGTAGGTTAATTGGAGTCCCACAGGCATAGAAATCAATTAATGGAACACATGACTTTGTAAGTTAGATATAATTATTTATCAATAAAAGAGGCTTTTATTCAATAAACAGTAAGTCATTATGTTACATGAGTTTGCACCTTAATGTCCGCAATCCTGCAAGAAGTCACACACATTAGTTATGTGCCAATCTATCAAGACTTGATACGTTGTAAGTTGCTTGGTGCTCTGACATAAGCCTTGAAGATGTGGGTAATGACTCCAATATGGTAGCCAGAAAGATCGTGAAAAAATACAATAATGCTCATAAATCTTCGCTACACATTCACTCCCTTTGGAGATACTGCAAATATGTGAGGTGATGTAATCAGTGACAATGTTTCAAAGGAATCAATATTACTCGCAATGATAGTAAATTAATGAAGATTAGTTGTAGCACAGAAGGTCATATACATAACCAGGGTGGTCCACAATGAAAGACTAGATTGCTAGTATGGTCAACTGATTGGGCCCCACTACTGACCCTCTCAGCAGAGAAAATTCCAGCCCCATAACTCTAATAATATAAAACAATACATATTTGCAAAAGTCACAATACTAATAGGTTACTGTGTTGGAGGCAGTTCAGAAAATGTTCAGTTGGCTGCTTCCTTTTGAAGAAACATTGAGCTGGTTGAACCTAAAATCAGTGTTTGGAAGAATGAAAGGACATCTTAGTGAAACATATAAAGTACTGAGTGTGCTTGGCAGTGTTGAACATATGAATATTTTTGCCTCAGAAACACATTTAGAACTACTTTAAGCACACACCAGTCACTGGATTCTTCAATATTTTTTGTTAGTATTCCTCGGCTAAGGGTGTCTCAATATATCTTGGGTTCACCAGATTACTGGTCTTCTTGGTCTCTAAAATCGCTAGTTCATCCTTATCGTAGAGAAAGGCCACCTCACTCTTTTCAGTGGTATAACTACTCCTCATTTGTATTTGTACTTTATTGGTTACAGATTACAATTCTTTAGTGAAAAATCTAAGACCTGTCTCTTTACAATATTCTTTTAATGTCTCGACTTTTGACTTCTTCTGCTGATGTCAGCCATCATCAGACACATGAACATCATTTACACATTTTATTATAATACATTAGTTTCAGAATAAGAGTTCGCCCATTTAAGAAGGAGATAATGAGGAATCATTTCTCTCCGAGGGGAGATAAATCTTTGAAATTCACTATCACAGAGAACTAACCTTATTGCAGCGAAGACCAGTCAGATATACATTCAAGGCTGGGTTAGACGGAGGTTTGTTTGAAAAAGGGGTTTAGGGCATGCAGGGAAGTAAATAAAGGTCAGATTCTGATCAGCCATGGTCGTATTAAAAGGTGGGGTAGATTTGAGGCACCAAATGGTTCAATCTTCTTCCTATTCCTGCATCTTTTTGCCTTTGTCACATTTATGCTGATGTTTGGCATTTTCAGCTTTTTTTTAAACAAGTCATTTGTTAGAAGTGGCAATCACTGGTTGGCCAACATTTATTGCTTGTTGTTGTGGTTCTGTTCGCCGAACTGGGAGTTTTTGTTGCAAACGTTTCGTCCCCTTTCTAGGTGACATCCTCAGTGCTTGGGAGCCTCCTGTGAAGTGCTTCTGTCATGTTTCCTTCTGCATTTATAGTGGCTTGTCTCTGCCGCTTCCGGTTGTCAGTTGCTGTCTGCTGCAGTGACCGGTATATTGGGTCAGGTCGATGTGTTTGTTGATAGAATCTGTGGATGAGTGCCGTGCCTCTAGGAATTCCCTGGCTGTTCTCTGTTTGGCTTGCCCTATAATAGCAGTGTTGTCCCAGTCGAATTCATGTTGTTTGTCATCTGCGTGTGTGGCTACTAAGGATAGCTGGTCGTGTCGTTTCGTGGCTAGTCGGTGTTCATGGATGCGGGTTGTTAGCTGTCTTCCTGTTTGTCCTATGTAGTGTTTTGTTCAGTCCTTGCATGGGAGTTTGTACACTACGTTGGCTTTGCTCATGCTGGGTATCGGGTCCTTTGTCCTGGTGAGTTGCCAAAGGACTAGCCACACTACCATATATCAGGAGCATTTCTGAACTGACAGCCAGACTGCTGCGACCACTAGGACTCATAACAGCACACAAACCAACAGCCACTCTCAGTGTTCTAGGACTTTGACCCAATGATAGTGAAAGAACGGCAATATATTTTCAAGTCAGGATGATGAGTGGCTTGAAGGGCAACTTGCAGGTGATGGTATTCTCATGTATCTGCTGCCCTTGTCCTTTCTAGATGGAAATGGTCATGGGTTTGGAAGGTGTTGTCCAAGATTTTTAGTGAGTTTCTGCAGTACGTGTTTTAGATAATGTGTATTGCTGGTACTGAGCGCTGGTGGTGCAGGGAGTGAATGATTTGAATGTTGTGCCAAAGAAGCAGGCTGCATTGTCCCAGATATTCTGAAGCTTTGTTGGAGTTATGGGTAGTGAGGAAGGAAATCAAAGGATAGAATAGGATATAGATTAGCTGTAAAGTTGAGTGGAGAAATGGCACATGGAGTGTAATTGGGACATTAATGTATTTTAGGATATCAAATGCAAGAGGAATGTATACTGTAAATGGCTGGACCCAAGTATTGGTTTACAGATGGAACTTGGGTCCATGCCTATTGATCCCTGAAAATGGCAAGACAAGAGGATATGGTGGTAAAGAAGGTTTACCTTCATTAGTCAGGACATTGATTATAAAATTTGGCAAGTCATGTTACAACCGTCTCAGGCTTTGGTCAGGTTATATTTGGAGTACTGTGCATTGTTCTGGTTGCTACACTATTGGAAGGGTGTGAAAGCTTTGGAGAGGGTGCAGAAGAGGCTTATCAGCATGTTGTCTGGATTGGAATGCATTAGCTATGAGGAGATGTCAGACAAACTTGGATAGTTTTTGATTGAACATTGGAGACTGAGAGGGTGACCTGATTGAAGTATATAAAATTATGAGGGGCATGGATAGAGTGGATAGACAGAATATCTTTCCAAAGGTGAAAATGTTAAATGCAAGGGGGCATAGGTTTAAATGAGAGAGAGCAATTTTTAAAGATGTGTGAGGGAAGTGTTTTTGCACAGAGGGTGCTAGGTGCTTGGAACACTCTGCCAGAGGATGTGGTGGAATAAGGTACAACAGCAAAATGTAAGAGGCAATTTTTTTTAGATTAGATTCCCTACAATGTGGAAACAGATCCTTTGACCCAACCAACCAATCCACACCGACCCTCCGAAGAGGAACCCACCCAGACTAATTTCCCTCTGACTAATGTACGTAACACCATGGACAATTTAACATGGCCAATTTATCTGACCTGCACATTTTTGGACTGTGGGAGGAAACTGGAGCACCTGGAGAAAACACACGCAGACACAAGAAGAATGTGCAAACTCCACACAGACAGTCTCCCAAGGCTGGAATCGAACCTGGGACCATGGTGCTGTGAGGCAGCGGTACTAACCACTTTGCCATTGAAGAATACGATGGCTGAGCAGATGGAACTAGTCTGAAATTGCATCATGGTTAGCACAGACATGGTGGGACTAAGGACCTGTTCCTGTGCTGTACTGTTCTATGTCTATAATCTTCGTGAGTGTTGTTGAAGCTGCATACATTCAGGCTAATGGGGAGCATTCCATCACATTCCTGTCTTTTGTTTTGTAAATGATGGACATGATTTTGGGAGTCAGGAGGAAAGTTTCTTACCACAGTATTCTTATTTTCTGATCTGCTCTCACAGCCACAGTATTTTTATAGCAACTTCGTATGAGTTTCTGGTCAATGGTAATCAGTGGAATGTTGGTCATGGAGGAATTCAGTGATTTTAGCATCATTGAGTGTTATGTGGTGGGGGTTAGATTGTCTCTTATTGGCATGCCTGGCATTGGTGTGGAGCGAATGTTACTTGCCACTTGTCAACACACCTGGATATTGTCCACATCATGCTGCGTTTGAGAATAGATTGCTTTAGTATCTGAGGAGTCATGTACCAATCCAAACTATGCATCGTAATTCAGAAATGGTACACTCACATTGAATGTGGATAAGCTTTGTATGATGATCTCTCTGAGTTAGGAATGGACAGGAAGAAAGCTGTTCTCATTGACCAGCAATCAGCTGGAATGAGCAAAACCTCAAAGTGGAAGAGATAGAAAAACAATATAACTCTGGCTTTTCAACATGACTGGATCAGTGAATGTGTCAACTACGATCAGCAGGCTATTAACTTCATTTATCACCTTGCATGTTAAACAATGAGCTAGCATGAAGCTGTGAGAAATGGGAATTTTTTTTGTTTCAAGCACCTACGTCCTTCATCTGAAATATAACTGCAGTCACCCCACCTAGAATACAGCACAAATCAGTAAGAAGGTCCAGGTATATAGAACAAAGCATATTGAGCATTCAGTTAATCTGCAACAAAAATTGGGAGTCAGACAGAATATCAATGATCAAGAAAGAAGAGCTTGCAGCTCAGTTACTTTGCAGCAAATGAAATGAGTGAAATGCAAATCAAACTGGAGTTGTATTCACAAAAATCTGCTGCTGTGTGTTTTAACCTGAGTCTACATTCTAAGGAATGAACAATAAAGGGCGTCTCCCAGAAAACATCTACACTGAGCTATTGTTAATCCAATCTCAAAAAATAAATATTACCCCAGAACTATTCAGATAATGGATAAGACACACACTTTCATTCATGGCTAACAATTTAGGTCTTTTAATCACAAATCCAAATAATTTTTCAAAGCGTATTTTTGAGAACTGAAGACACAGGTTAAAAAAGATTTGCATCAAACTTCAATGGGCTGCAGCTGTACTGTTTGAAGTAATGCCTCATCAGAAAGACAGTAATCACTTTAACTACCATCCAACCTGATTGTGCATCTCCCTGATTTGACACTGCCTGGAGGGCAGATTGAATTAGACTGAAGAGTCAGACAGAGGTGTGGTGAGTAAACTGAATACGAATAATTATTGAAGTTTTTACTTACCTTCATTTCAGGTTGGAATTTGACAGAAGGCAGGATATTAACAGCCACAGTAATTGCACACAGATCCTAGGCCATCCTGACTAAAGAAATATTAGCAGGATGTTTGATCTAACACACAATGCAGCGTCAGAACTGAGCTTCCACACCTCATTTATGTAATTCTGAACAGTAGTAGTTTTGAGCCAATCTTGGCCTCGGGGGCCAAGGTAAACCGAGGCAAGAGCGAGGCCATGCTCTTCGGGAACTGGGCCGACCAATCCTCGATCCCCTTCACCGTCAGGACCGACCACCTGAAGGTGCTGGGTATTTGGTTCGGCGGGGCTGGGGCGTGCGCCAAGTCTTGGGAGGAGCGTATCAGTAAAGTGAGGCAGAAACTGGGCAGATGGAGGCTACGGTCACTCTCCATCACGGGAAAAAACCTGGTCATCAGGTGTGAGGCACTGTCATTGCTGTTGTACGTGGCACAGGTCTGGCCTATTCCCAGAACCTGCGCCGCTGCAGTCGCCCGGGCCATCTTCCAGTTCATATGGAGTTCAAAGATGGACCGGGTCTGAAGGGACTCATTATACAAAGATCTGGGCAACGGGGGAAAAAATACACCCAATGCCACCCTCACCCTGATGGCCACCTTTGTGTGTGGCTGCATCAAGCTGTGTGTGGATCCCTGGTAAGCAAACACCAAGTGTCACTACGTACTGAGGTTCTACCTGTCCCCGGTGTTGCGAAGGATGGGCCTGGCCTCGCTGCCGCGGAACGCTCCGAGTAGTTGGACCGTTCCGTACCACCTGTCCTTCGTGGAGAAATTTCTGAAGAAAAACACCTTTGACCACAAGTCCATCAGGAAGTGGTCAGCACGTAGCGTCCTCGAGACCCTTCGGGAAAAGGAGAGGGCGGATCCTGTTGAGTGGTTCCCTGAGCAGACTGTCAAAGCAATTTGGCAGAATGCCTCATCGCCAGAACTTTCCAACAAGCACCAAGACATGGCTTGGCTGGTGGTGAGAAGGGCTCTACCTGTGAGATCATTTATGCACGCCCGGACTCTCAGCCGCACCGCACGCTGCCCTCGAAGCGGCTGCGGGGGGGACGAGACTGTCACACACCTCCTTCTGGAATGTGCCTATGCAGAGGAAGTCTGGAGAGGAATGCAGTGGTATTTGTCGAGGTTCGTCCCGAGCAGCGCCGTGACGCGGGACTCCGTGCTCTACGGCCTGTTCCCCGGGACGCACACCGAGACGAACATCAACTGCGCCTGGAGGATCATCAACTCGGTGAAGGACGCTCTCTGGGTGGTCCGAAACCTGTTGATCTTCCAGCTGAAGGAGTTGACCCCGACTGAGTGTTGCAGACTGGCACATTCCAAGGTCCAGGACTACGTGTTGAGGGACGCGCTGAAGCTTGGGGCAGCTGCCGCCAAGGCGCGGTGGGGAAAGACCACCGTTTAACATCTGCCTGTCTAAAGAAAAGCAGGGGGCCCATGCAGTCATTTGGGCTCTGCTGACGCCTTAGCTCAATATGTGAGTGAGAGATGCACAGATCTGTATGTAATAATGATAATTCGGAGCTGTGTATGTAAATGTGGAAATATGAATGGCATTACCTAATGTACAGTGTATCAAATTATTCTATGCATATTTTATGAATAAAGTATATTTTTGAAATAAAAAAAAGTAGTTTTGAGCCAATCTTCCTTTGGTGAGGTGCTCACTGTGGCTGTAGTCTCTACTTTTTCTACAGAGTTCCAAAATAAGTGGGGTTGATCACTGCATTTGTTTTATACTAACAAGCGTTTGTTATTACGAGGGCTCCTTGTATTCAGGATGTGATCAGTCTTCTAAGCTGCAACCTATTTCAATGTGATTACTTCCTCTGTGAACATGCCTTCCCAAAGCCATTCCACTCTCCACCAGAGTTGTTCATGTCCCTCACCAGTGCTCACAGCCGAACCGTATTTGCTCCCAACCTTTTTCTGCTTTGATTTCGTGCCATAGACCTGGGTGGCTTGGCAATGTCAGGAATGTAAGTCAAAGAGGTCATGAACTCAGTGGGATAAAGCCATGAATGTAGGAATGACATTAAAGAAGGAAGACTGAAGAAAGGCCTTAGCTGATTGATCACAGAAGTGAAAATATTTGAATCACATAAAGGTCTGTTACTTTTTTTAAAGCTTAGTACATCATATAACAGTGACTAAAATCAATTAAAGAAACTTTTCAATTTAATCTATGTTCACTTTTGAATTTGTTCATATTAAAGTAGCATGCTAATTAAATTGTCTGAAACCCTGCTTGAAGTATGGCAGCATTGACATTAGCAACAGAGAGGACCTTGCTACCAATTGTTTAGAATGGCAACACCTTGATTATTAAGCTGCAACATACTTCAAGTCCAAATGCCTTAATAATAAGGCACAGCAGTGGAAGAGGACTGCAGTGACAGAAGATCTCCTCAGTCCTTCTCCTTGTCCCCAAACACCCCAGTCTCTAAGATGTGGAGTTGTTGTTTTTATCAGGCAGTAAACTAGCATCACAATGAGCAAAGTTTTAGAAGCACTGCTAGGAAAAATGGATTGAATTCTTCAAGAGTGCTGTCATCTCAAAATTCAAGCATCATACAAATCACATGAATAGATACTTCTAAATATTCTGCACTGGGAACACTGCAAGCATGTTTGTGTCATTTCATTCCCAAGCATAGTGCTGTGGAGAATTATGGACACCTAGAAGAGATGGAGGAGAACCATTTCATTGAAGAATGTCAATTCTGTTGAAAGCTGCAACCGTTTATAACAGTTGAATCCTTAGATTGGGTTGCTGTGAAATCACTCTAGGCTGCAGGATATTTATAGTACCCATTGCTTTCAGATTTATTCTGTTTTTTAACTATTCTGAGAGACAACCAGTCTGTTACATATCCCTTGTGTGAAGCCATCTCTACTGAAAGATTACTGATTATAATGTCATTACTGCACATGTAACCAGAAACAGTTTGTGGGAAATTATTGGGAAATTGTGTGGCTGGGTGACTGGATATAATACAACAGTATATTAACATATCTATCTCGGCTGAGTCTGTCTGTGTTGCATTCTGTTTGATTCAAAAGTAAAGACATGATTTAACAATCATCTTTATCAAGAATATAATGGTAACCCTGTACCAGACTGATTCTGATTTGTAAAAATTGGAAGAGGTATGTAACAAACCATTTACAAGAGAAAAAAGTATATTAATACAATAGAAGCTCATAAGATCATCAGACATCATATTTTGATAACTAGTATATGCCCATGAAACAGTTAGTAAAATTACAGTTTATTTTACTGCTTTATTGTAATCTGTTATCTTTCATTTTGTTGCAATCAACTGTGGAAAAAGATTTTTTAACACACTGCTTAACTGGCTCTGTCCTGGCAATCAACGACATCTGTGCTGTTGTTGCAAATTGGAAATAAATTATCTTTGAGCTTTCCATACAATGGAACAGCCATTAAGCTTAATCTTCATGCAAAATGATTGAAACTGGTACTCTGTTCCCTGAATAGGTCTCTTGGAATAAAATGATGACCACACCCTGTCTAATGTACCATATTTGCATAATTGTCTTTAATGTATTGGGTAAAAAATGAGGTCTGCAGATGCTGGAGATCACAGCTGCAAATGTGTTGCTGGTCAAAGCACAGCAGGCCAGGCAGCATCTCAGGAATAGAGAATTCGACATTTCGGTATTGGACCTACATGTTCTTTAGGATATGCCGTGATTGTGTTATTCACTAGTTAGTGTACAATTGATTTATTATTTTCTATGTATTAAAAATGAGCTTATCCCTTATAATTTTTTAAGCACTGGGTTATTCTCCCTATATTGCATATTACTGAGCTATTCTCTACTTAACAATATCAAATGGAATGGTCAATTTAATCTTAGAGGTTCGAATATATTTATAATAATAGGGCAGTTAAAAGGAATAATTAGCTGTCCTCATTACAGCTAACCCTGTGGCAGAAGACAAAGAGGCACATAATTAACATTAAGATAGAAACAAAATCCTTGTGGATCAAAAAAAGATAAGGAAGAGAAGTGGAGGAAGAAATATGAAAGCAAATCTCTTAAATGTAAAAGACATAGAATAATAATCATAGGAGGTTTCAACCGTCATCAAATAAACAGACAGAAGAGACAAAGAAATAGAATAGAAGCTGTTATTTATACTATATTCTGGGTTAAGCAGCATAGGGTGGCACCGTGGCACAGTGGTTAGCACTGCTGCCTCACAGCGCCAGGGACCTGGGTTCAATTCCCGCCTCAGGCGACTGACTGTGTGGAGTTTGCACATTCTCCCCGTGTCTGCGTGGGTTTCCTCCGGGTGCTCCGGTTTCCTCCCACAGTCCAAAGATGTGCCGGTCAGGTGAATTGGCCATGCTAAATTGCCTGTAGTGTTAGGTAAGGGGTATGGGTGGGTTGCGCTTCGGCGGGTCGGTGTGGACTTGTTGGGCCGAAGGGCCTGTTTCCACACTGTAAGTCTAATCAATCAAACTTAACCATTAGAACCACACCTTGTAGGATCAAGTGTGGAAATACTTCTTCATACAAAGGGTAATAGTAATTTGGAATGTCAACTGATTTAACTTTCATGCTGAGGTTGATGCATTAGTGTTCACTCAAGTATTGAAGAATAGGTTGCAAATCAACCACAATTTCAAGGCATGGAGAATGGTGGAAAATACCAGCCGTCCACCAACAATTGTTCTTAAGTAGGCTTTGATGAGTTCAATTCACAATTTGCTTCTTACCCTCGATCCTTTGCATCTTTGGGGAAAATAATCGGAGAAGGAATTGCAAAACAGTCAAAAATTTTGCATTTCCACGCCTGCTTTATTGGCCAAGTGAAGCATAAAATACCTCACCAATACTTTCACTTACCGGAGAGTCCAAACTGGGAGTCATAATTGTTAGCTGATCAGTAATAAATCAGGGAAAGTTGGGAGAAACTTCTTTTCTCAGAGGGTGATAACATGTGAAATGCGCTACCATGAGATGTATTTGAGGCAAATCAGTAAAGTGATGGAAGATGTCATCATCAGTGTTAGTGAACATGATTTGCTGAGCAATAACCTGTTCACTGTTGTCCAGTTTGTGTTCCATTAGTTGTATTCAGTACACTGTTGGAACTCAGAGTTGACAGATCCTGAGGTCCTGCTGAAATTTGTCCAAGGGTCTTTAAAGAAGTAGCTAGTTGGGAGATTGTTGATGTGTTAGTTTAATTTTCCAAACCTCAGTGGATTCAGGGGAGGTACATTCAGTTTGGAAAGTAAGAAGTGAGGACTGCAGATGCTGGAGATCAGAGTCGATCTGATTCTGGAAAAGCACAGCCAGTCAGACAGCATCCAAGGAGCAGGAAAATTGACGTTTCAGACAAAAGCCCTTCATTAGGAATGTTAGCTATAAAGCTAACATAGCCCTTTTAATTAAAGGGAGGAAGGCAGAAAGCATAAAACTATTGGTCCGTTAGCTTAATGTCAATCATAGGAGAAATGTTAGAAGATATTTTTAAAGACATTACAACAAGACATTTGTATAATTTAAAGAAAATCAGGCAGAGCCAACCTGGTTTTGTCAAAAGAAAGTCATGTTTAACTAATTCATTGGAGTTGTTTGGAGAAGTAACTTAAGCCATACACAAAAGCGAGTCGGTTGAGCGTTTTGTGCTTAGATTTTCGGAAGGCATTTAATACGTTGCCACATCAAATGTTGCCACAAAAAGTAAAAAGCTCAAAGCATTGGGGGTAACATATTGACATGGATAAGAAATTACGTTTCAGGGAACATCTCTAGGACACACGTACCAAATGAAGTGGCAACCACTTCAACTCCCCCTCGCACTCCCCCAAGGACATGAAAATCCTCCACTGCCAAATCCAAGCCACCTGATGCCTAGAGGAAGAATACCTCATCTTTCGCCTTGAGACCCTCCAACTAATGTCAACTTCACCAGTTTCCTCATCTCCCCACACCCACCTCATCCCAAATCCACCCCTCCACCTCGCCACTGCCCTCTTGAACTGTCCCACATGTCTATCTTCCTTCTCACCTATCTGCTTTACCCTAGCGCCATCACCCCCCACCTACATCTACCTATACCTTCCCATCTACCTTCCCACAGCCCCAATCTGACACCCCCTCCTATTTATCTCTTGGTCCCCTTTCCCTCCACATTCCTGATGATGCGCTTATGCCCAAAATGTTGACTCTCCTGTTCCTTGGATGCTGCCTGACCTGCTGTGCTTTTCCACTGATGCAATTTTCGGCCTTGATTTCCAGCATCTGCAGTCCTCACTTTCGCTATGCATAAGAAATTGTCTACTTGATAGGAAGTGGAGAGCGGGAATGAATGAGTGTTTTTCAGAATGGCAGCATATCACAATAGAGTCATATAGAGTCATAGAGATGTACAACATGGAAACAGGAAACAGACCCTTAGTTCCAACCCGTCTATGCCGACTAGATATTCCAGCATATGTGCCACAGGGGTCACCGCTGGGGCCTCAACTTCCTATAATTTATGTAAATGATCTGGATGAAGTGAAAAATGTTTCCTCTTGAGGAAGAATCTAGAACTGGCAGTGAAGAACAAAGTCATAGTTTAATAATTAAGCGTCAACCTGTTTAAGACTGTGGTGGTAGGGTTAAAAGCGTCTTCAAACCAGATCATTTAAAGGTTGACCTATTTTTCTAATTAATCTTTTCAGAAATGTTACTATACATTTCTGGAGCAGGTGGGATTGGAATGCAGGCCTCTCAGTCCAGAGATAGGGTCACTACCACTTTGCAACAAGACAGCCTCATTAAGGGTTAATTGTTAAGGGTTATTTGGGTATGACATCGAGCAATTGAAATGAAGTGGAAAAGTAAGTGGGAAACAGGCCAAATGTAAAAGCAGCTTGTTTTGACTGAGGAATGACCACGTCATATTAAGCTGTAATGAGAATTGTCTTGCTTGGCCAACACACAGAGACACCTGGAGGTGTTTTTTTTCTGTGTATTGGAATGTTTGGAAAAATACTGAAAATACCACAGAATGATGATTATAGTATATCATTTTAAATTCAACATAGAATTAATATCAGGAACATTGCCTTGTGTAGGGTCTTCACCTTAGTCTGGGATTGCAAATGGTACCAGTAACCCCAAGTTTTCCATACCAACAGTCATGAAATAGTGTCGAGTTGGACTTGGTTTTCCAGTTCAGCTACACTCCTTAGGACCTTACCATTAAGCGTATAAGTCTTGCTCCAACCTGCCTTTTCAAAAGCAGTACCTCACATTTAAACTTCATCTGCCACTCCACAGCCCATTGGCCCATCTGATCAAGATCCTGTTGTACTTTGAGGTAAGCATCTTCGCTGTCCACTACGCTTCCAATTTTGTGTCATCCCCAAACTTACTAACTGTACCTCCTATGTTCACATCCAAATCATTTATATAAATCACAAAAAGTAGTGGACCCAGCACTGATCCTTGAGGCACACCACTGGTCACAGGCCTCCCATTTGAAAAGCAATCCTCCACCACCACCCTCAGTCTTCTACATTCGAGCAAATTCTGTATCCAAATGGCTAGTTCTCCCTATGTTCCATGAGATCTAACCTTGCTAACCAGTCTCCCATGGGGAACCTTGTTGAATGCCTTACTGAAGTCCATATAGATCACGTCCACTACTCTACCCTCATCAATCTTCGAGTTATACCTGGCACAAAGGAAGGTGGTTGAGGTTGTTGGAGGCCAGTCATCTCTCAGCTTTGACATCTCTGCAGGTGCTCTTCAGAGTAGTGCCTTCAGTTGAATCTTCAATCGTTTCATTAATGATCTTCCCTCCATCATTAGGTCAGAAGTAGGGAACTTCACTGACAGTTGTTCAGCACCATTTACAGTTGCTTAGCTACTGATTTAATGCATGTTCAAATGCAGCAAGACCTGCTGCTTGGGCTGAAAAGTGATAACTAACATTTACACCACATAAATACGAGACAATGACCATCTCCAACAAGAGAGAATCTAATCATTGTCCTTTGACATTCATTGACATTACCATCACAGATTTTCCTACTATCAACAAATATCCTTGGGGTTACCATTGATCAAAATCTGAATTGGACAAGTTACATAAATGGTGTTAATAGTTTAAAAGAGCAAATCAGTGGTTACAACTCATGCAGTGAATAACTCAGCTCCTGACTCCACAAAACCTGGCCACCATCTCCAAGGTCAGTACTTGTGTGAATATGTGCACAATAGCTCCAATGACACTCATGAAGCTCAACACCATCCAGGGCAAAGTAATCTGATTGATTGGCCTCACATCCCCAAAGATTCAATCCTTCCATTACTAATGTTCAGTAGGAGCAGTGTATACCACCTATCATCTACAAACTGGACTGTAACAATTCACCAAGAATTTACTAATTTTAGGCAGCACCTTCCAAACCCATGACCATTTCCATTCAGGAGGATAAAGGCAGCAGATACATGGGAACAACATCACATGCAAATTCTCTCGAAACCACTCATCGTCCTGACTTGGAAATATGTTGTCTTTCTTTCACTGTCACTGATATAATTGCCTCCTTAACAGCATTGTGTGCCTACATACAGTATATAGATTGTAGCAGTTCAATAAGTCAGCTCGCCACCATTTTCACAAAGACAATCAGTGACGGGCAATAAGTATTTGCCCAGCCAGCGAGCCCCACAACCCATGAATGAATGAAAAACAAAATTGTCTGGACATTCTTAAGAAGAAGCTGGATGGGCAAATGCAAGTGACATGAACGGGAACTTGGGTTTATAGATTAAATGAAAAGTGGGGTTGGAGAATGCTCATATAGAGTTCAAATGCCAGCACAGATCTGCTAGACTGAAAGGCCTGTTTCTGTAATGCACAATCAATGTAGTTTGCATCTTATAACTGTGTTATTTCTTCGTAACATACTAAGAATGATATTCATATTCCTCCCAGCCCTTTTTGCCAAAAATGAAATGTCTGCAGACATTTTCATTACTTTAAAGCATCTCAACATGCCATTTGACTGTTAATTAATATGTCACTGGGGGTATTATCTTTCCAACACATAACTAAGTACAAGGAAATAATGTTGGCATTAGTTTATCTTAACACAATCTTGGCAGTCAAAAACATTCACAAATGGATTAGACTTCACGCTCATGGTTCCTAGACACAGTCCTTATTAACTGTATACAGTTTTTCACCAGTGAGACAATTAAGACAGTGTAAAAAAATTATAAATCAAATATATATTCATCCAGTATCAAATGTCAAATATAATGCATAATTTCATTGAATATCTTTAGAATATTCCTCAACAGCATAGTTTGATGATAATGGTGTTTAAAGATTCAATCCTCCTTGGTTTCTTAGTACATATTTTCACACATCATTGCTTCCTGAATGAGGTACTGCTTTATCCCTCCATTATTCTGGTTAACCAGAAATGCTATTACATCTATCTTATACTTTTTAAAATTGGTTTGATTTCAGTCCAATGCTTTCCTTCCAGACAGTCAAGAATATCTAGAGCAGCCTCAAAAACGAAGATCAAGTGAACAATCTGCTGGGATGGGTCCACAACAACGAGGATGTAAAATTAAGTGATCATCATATCTTTCAACTGATGAAAAGAGGAAATGCTTTTAAATTCTGTGCTGCATCCATTAACTTGGACATGATTTTCTCCTTGCAATGAGAAACCAAAATCCGGACTGTTTCTGGATGGCAAAATCTCTCTTTCTCTCACTCACACTCACGCACACGATGCAGACACACATTCAGACGCACACATGCATGTACACAGAGACACACACACAGATAACATACACACAGACACACACACACACGCATGTGCACTCACACACAAAGTTCTGTTGACCTGTCTGTCTAGAAGCCTATCCCTCAAGCAACTACCCTGAGACACAAATTACTGTTTGAACCATCACAGTGCTTTATTATAACAAAAGCAACGGACTAATAAAATATTATTGTTACACAAACCAAACTATCCTTGTGCATGAATGGATTCGTATTCATCTGTCCTCAGTTTGATTCAGCCTGGTGACTTCCTTTTGAAGTCACAGCTTTGAGTCATCTTCCCTTCTCAAAATCTGGCTTCTTGAGAGTTGGCGTCTCTCTCTCTCGCTCTCTCTCTCTCTCTCTCTCTGTCTCACTCTCTCTCTGGGTTCTTCTGCCTTAAATTGTCATAAATCTTCCTTTCATCCTTCTTCCTTTCCACCCACTGCAATTTGACTAGTCAGTCATATTGGACTGTTATTCGATTCATTACCTGGGCCCACCCAATTGAAAGACTGGTGGAGAATGCCTCTCATTTCTTGTCCTATGCTAACAACAGGATATGATGGATCCAACTCCTGGTGGAGACGATCTGACTCCAAATGCAATGAGTTCCATTGTGGTGCTGTCACAACATAATACCCAGGAAGCACCGCATTTCGGACAGACTTTTTGTCCCCCAGTCAGCTCATTGTCCTTTAGGAATATGATCAGTAATGAGGCTACCTCCTTACTGGATATAACACACACCCCCAGAGGAGACATTCATCCCCGGCTCTGAGTTTCATGGGGTCAAGTGGGGCCCACTTCACTGATAGAGAGACCATTTTGGCAAACAGTTAGGGGTAGTGGGGCTGACAATAAAGGTGGTGCTGCTGAAATGTAGGTTTGATTTAAGCAGATGTTGTCCATTATTGTAATTTTCATTGCATTGCCTTCCTTGTGCTCATCTGATCCCCTGTTTGAATATTATAGCCTCACTGGGGCTGTCATGTCAACAGGCTGCCAATCCCTGATCACTCAATCTACAATCTTTGCTAATCTGAGGGTGGAGAGTAATGAGGTGTTGGCAGAATGCGTAATAATAATGTGAGTATCACAGATTTAGGTAGACAGAACTGGAAGGGAGCAGGAGCTCTGACAGAGTCTTGAAAGAATGCGTGTGAACAGGAAACTGCAAATAAAGTGTTCTTCTGGAAAGTTTCATGGACTTAAGTAGCAGTACTTTAAGGCACAACAGAATTGGTTTCATACATCTGACAAAGCATCGCGACAATGGAAAAGGTAGTACAAATAATATACAAAAACACATTGCTCACAGCAACCAAAGTAAAGCCCAAGGACAACATGAAAAATAAACTATTTTTAAGACACATCAAAATGTCAGTGGACACTGTAGGCACAGTAGAGGCTGGAAAGTAGACCTAGAGGGCAGTGAGCACCGAGCCAAAGCAGAAGACAGTGAAGGAGATGCTCCAGAGAACAACCAAGGCTAATATGTCTCACCCAGACCCATTCCAGGATATTGACAGACAGCACCAGACTCCAGACTGGGAGATATGGAACTAGAGCTTTGTGAGGTGTCCAACAGCTTCAGCATTAAACTGAAAAGGACAAAATGATCATGTTAGTATATTATTACATGTGGTGGCGATCATAATGAATTACATTGATTCAAGATAAATCCTTGATGAAAATGTGGCATCATATCAAGAGGTATGAAAGGCATTAACAAACATTTCACTGAAATTAAATAATGGACTACGTGAAACTTAATCAAGGAATGCAGAGACCTGGATGTGGATTCATTCATAAAATAATCTTTCCTGGCTGACAATGATTTACGCCTGTGAGGGATAGAAGAGAGAATTGATTCAGGAATGTATTGTGATCAGACAATCAGATGAGGGCTTGTCAGAATTTTACAAGAGCTTAATGGTGGAGAAAGTACAGCAGACATTGGAGGCAGAACAGGATACTTGTTTTGTGGAAAAAATGAGGTTCCTTAGAAAATAATTAGGTTAAATAATTCAGTGTAAAAACAACAGGGAAGAAAACAGAGAAAAGTGCAACCACTATAATGGAATAAGTGCATACCAACCAGAATGTTGAAGTATCTGAGACGTGGGCAGAAGAAGCCACACAAATGGGACAATGTATTCTACAGTGAGAGCACAGTGCCTTCACTGTAGGCTTCCAGTACAACTCGCAGCAACAAATGCCCTTAACACCAAAGCAGATTCAAGAAGTGGAAATACCACAAGACCAGAAAATAAGATGAGAAGACAAGTGATGAGGATCATACAGAATCTGTTAAGAGATAAAGACAGATTAAGCAAGTGTTGAAATATGTGAGGTTGTACACTTTGGCAGGAAGTATAGAGGAGCTGAATATAATTTAAATAGAGAATAACCACAGAACAGAGGAATTTGAGTGTTCTCATCCATGAATCATGAATCATGAAAAGGTAACGGGAAAGGCAAAAAATAATACTGGCCTTTATTTTAATGTGAATGGAATTTTAAAGGAAGGAGGTTTTGCTCAAAATATACAGGACACAAGTTAGACCACAATTGAATTATACAGTGAACAGTTTTGGGCCTCTCATCTATTAAGGATATACTATCATTGGAGACAGTGCACAGAAGGTTCACTAGGTTGATACCAGGAATGGAGCGACAGCTTATGCGCAGAGGTTGAGTAAGTTGGGCTTGTACTCATTGGAATTTAGAAGAATACGATGCAACTTTTCATACATACAAGATTCTTAGGAGACTTGACTGGGTAAGAGCAGATGCACTTTGGCACCAGGAATAGAAAAGCTGAATATTATTCATTAACTAAAGATCTCTTCCTACCACACGATACAATTCACATGTCAAAATACAGAACTGAGATGAATTTGCTTCGTCCAGTTATTTCACCAGGGATCATTTGGAAGAAAAAACAATCTCAATCATATTTAGATTGTCAGCAATCTGTAATTATACTAAATAGATCTTGACATTTTAACTGAGAAATATCTGTCCTTCACTCTGTTCCCTTTTACTTTGATGTATTCTGCTTACAAGGTCTTGATCTCTTGTCAGTGATTGTTGTTAGTCCCTGAACCATAAAATTGGATTGAGTAGTGATGAGTAAACTAGCTGGATTGCTGTGGTCGGAGGTATTCGTGTTGATGTGCCTTCCTCCTCTTCCATTCAGATCTTGGTAAGTCAAATTGATTTTAATTTCAATCAACAACTACTTTGGAATGTATCACACTTCAATAAGGAGTTCAGTGGTCCCCTACTTTGCAGCAACTTCCATTTTCATTGGTATTTGCTGTCAGCCTTCAGCTTCCAATGAAATCAAACTGTAATCTCAACATCTTTTATGGTCTGTCACATTCAAGCCTAATTATATTTAATATCTTGAAATATTTTGGGATAGAGTTTCTTTTGAAAGGTGACAGTGGCCACGGCAGACATGTTGGGGTGTTATATATCAGAAATTTTAAGCCCACCTTTAGCTCAAGATGTCATTTTAGCAAAGGAGTTGAAGCACATATTGATAATGGCCTCCCCAAAAATTAATAAAGGTCTGATCAACAATGAAATTGCTTACTAATACTTTGTAAAAGAGACACAATTTAATTTGGTGACAAACACTTCAATTCATGACTTCTGATGGGCTTAGTAGGAGTAAACGAGGTAATTACTTGTTTTCTCCATGGCTAAAAGTTATCCTCAGCATAACGCTCCACCTTGCTGACTTCTGACTCAAGACTTTCCCAGAGATTGTGCCAAGACTTCACCAACTCTGTCCATATTTTCCCAACTATTTCTTGAGGACTTCTAGTGAACAGAATTTATGCTGTGCCATTCTGTCCTTACCAGTACCATAAGGAGAAAGGGAGTGCTTGGTTATCAGTATCTTTCTAAAATAAAGGCAAAATGCTACAGATACTGGCAATCTGGATCATCTGGAAATCTAAAGAAGAGTCATACCAGACTTGAAACGTTACTTCTGTTCCTCTCTGCACTGATGTTGTCAGACCTACTGAGTTTCTCCAGCAACTTTTTAAAGATCCCCTTGAACTGGAGGAGTGTGAGATTGACATGAGAACAGCAACAGCAGCGCTGTAGGAGAATGTGTTTGGAGGGAGAAATAAAATAATTTCCTTCTCTGTACACTACATACACTTGTGCTCCTTGTGCCACATCTGAATGTATCATCTCAATAAGTCCCCAAGATATCCTGACACATGCTGTTGTGTGCCTGTGCATACTCCACACTTTCAATAGAAGTGGGTGTGTCTTTTCATAGCCCTGCATGAAAATAGCCTCTGATCAATGTTTGAGTACTAAACCTGCAGCTGTCTGTTTTAATACCTCCAGGCAAATTGACTTTCTGTTATTCAGTACTTTGGATCAAAATTATAGGCTCAAACCAAATTATTTTACACGCAGTTTCCACTTTGCCTCTGGTTTCACACTTTGACCAATTATTTTTCTGCAATTCTTCACATATTTCCTGAAATAAATTAGCATAATTATTTGATACAAGGCACAAAAATGTTTCTTTGTTACATCAACAAAATGCCACCATTGAGTTCTTTACAGCTCACTAGGCTTCTACTCTAAAACCTGAAGGGAAACATTGTGATTATGTTTGTTCTGTGAAGCAATTTTCAATAGAAAGTTTCTTTATTTTCTTCACTGGCTCCTTTATGCGTACAATAATTGATTGTGAGAATGCATTGTTCAAAGATTTTATCTTTCTTTATCAGGCATAGAAAATTAAACAAATCTAAAATTATACTGTTTAAAATGTAAAACATACCATTAGAGTATCATCATTGTTGAGTTGGCTGATGTGTTGTGTCTGAAACAAAGTTAGCGGGAGGTGGAATAGAAGTGGAATTTGTGCTTTTCATCTTTAGAATTGGCCTGTCATTGATCCACAGGCTGCCTCTGCAGATGAACACAGTGATTCATCACTAATTAGCCCAAGTGAGTGAAGGAAAGAATCTGCAGGCATTAGATATATACATTTTTAAAAAATCACAGATTTGAATGTGCTACAACAGGAGGCGAATGACAAAGAGGTTTCCTTGCATCTTCCAATTGGCAAGATTGATGCACTGAAAGACAATGTTCCTTTGAGAATTAAAGCTCCTGGAATTTCCCTCCAAGTTTGAAGAGAGATACTAATGGCAGAATAGTTATAAGTTATTTTCTTTCTAAATTGGAGGTGAGTTCAAACTCTCCTCTATTTCTAAGGGTACTGTAGGGAGGCAATGGTCTAGTGGGATATTCTCATTATTAATTCAGAGTCTCAGGTAACGGTCTGGGGACCTGGGTTCTAATTCTGTCATGGTGGATACTGAATTCCATAAAAATCTAAAATCAGAAGGGTCATTAAATCAATGCCAGTTGATGGGGGAAAATCCCAATTGGTTCACTCATGTCCTTTTAGAAGAAAACTATCATCTGTGCCTGGCCTACATGTGACTTCTGACCCACAGCAATGTGGTTGATTTTTAACTGCCCTCTGGGCAATTAGGCATGGGTAATAAATGCTGGCTTAGCCAGTGATGCCCTCATCTCGTGAATGATTTTTTAAAAATTGAAATGAATCCTGGTCCTGACATAGTTTACGTCAAACAGCCAGATTGCATTTTCCTTGAAAGATTAGCTGGACGTTTATATTAAGGAAAACTGGTGACAAGGATGTGTATTATTTTTACATGTTTGTGTTGCGCCCGAACTGTCAGTTTGACTGTTGAATTTTATGAGCATGGAGGAGGTTCATTAAGTTTGTAGCAGGAAGAGATTTGAGAAATTCAAGGGAGACAGCGAGAAATAGCAAAAGGTAGGTGCAAACATTGTGAATCTGTCATCTACTACATAATTATAAATTTGAGTGAGATTAAACTTGGAAATCTCCATTTGCTTGCTTATAATGAAATTCTGTTATGACAATTTGGGAGTCAACTTTGTTACATTATGTACAAAATACAAATATTATCTTTCACAGAGACTTTGCAGATGTCATTAGATCTTTCAAATCAAATCATTGGACTTAGACAAACATTCTTATGGATATATTTGTATCAATGTGTTATCATCATACCCCATAACCCAATGTCATTGATATTAATCAGACATGAATCATTATACAGTCTAGCATTGTACACAATAATAAAGTTCACAATATTTATCAGAATATAAATTAATATTTTAGTGATGTACGTATATGGGCAGCATATGCCACAGTTTGATGAAATTGACCTCATGCTGGACAACAAAATAAATGAGTTGGTGATTTTGCCACTGATGCAGCCGATACCAACATTCATTTTTGTCATATCAGTATTGGTATTTCATCCCGATTGCTGCTGGAAATGTGCGTGGACAGACAGTGACGAAAGACAAAATCAGACTCAGCAGTAATGTCTCTCCAGAGTTAAATAGGCTGCAGATGGTCACTGTCAAGGCACGTACTTGAATAATGGCCACTCAGGCAAGGTTCTGGAAAGTGTCCAGAGCTGTACAGCTGTACTAGTCAATTCAAAAGGGGGCAGAGAAAATACTATTGAAGTAAGTAGCGAAGGAAACTGTTGAGGTGTTGCTATAAATATTGTTGTTTTAACCAGGATACAGACTTTATTAACTGAGTGCTGATTTCAAATACAATATGAAACCAGCCATTGTACTGATGCTGTCTTATCAAGGAGGATGAAGTCACATGTAAAAGGTGACCAATGTATATTAAATCCTGACACCCTAGTGTTATTGTTGCTGATGAACAGCAATACACAGCTGACTGGAAACCTGAAGGATTTAAACAGGGGATTGGTACTGGTACTGCCTCAGCAATGACGTCCAACTGCACTATCATCTCCAGGAATATTCTGGCATGTTTTTATTAATTCCGGGTTTAGGTTCTCTCATACTTTCCTACTCAGTGTTGATTTCGATTTTATACAAATTGCATCATACCTACTTTGGTATAATACTATGCTCTCTTCATTTACATCCCATCTCACAATTAATTAAATTAAGATCTGTGCCCCCACTTACAAACCCTCATTTGGTTGTCCTTCCTATCTCTGCAACCTCATCAAACTCTGACAGTCTTTTCCCTCTTTTGATTCTGGCATACCTTATCCTGTCCACAACCAATAATTCTCTCTCCATTTTCAGTGACAAAATCTTCAGGCATCAAAGTTGCAAACATTAAACCCCAATCGCTAAGCCCCAATGTGCTTCTATCTCTGTCTGTCTTCCTTTTGAAGGATTGTCAAAAACCTACCACTTTAACTTTTGAAGGAGTATTTTGTCAACTTCAATAACTTTTCTCGTCATTATTTCACATTTGCTTTCCTCTTCTTAAAATATTTTGCAGCTGAAACTGTTAATACAAGTTGCTAAGTTTAATTTATTAATGTGCCCAAGTCATTTACGAAGCTGTGGCTGAAAATAATCCATCACTGCTGGTAAAATATACGACGGAGCAGATTATTATTGTATGGCAATAATGTTCATCCTATTATCAATAAGGTTAGAGGTATTGTATCGGTAAAAGACTTTGAAGTGTTCAATCAGCCGTCATTACATTAAGTGGTAGAGCAAGCTTAGCTGGCTGAATGGCATCTTCATGTTTGCTATTTTTGTAGTTCATTAGAGCCACAAATAGAACTTGGGATAAATGGAGGGTAAACTTGGACAGGGAATACTTTATTGAGATCTCTTGGCTCCACATTCAGCTTTTAGACTGCCCTCCATTTCTCACCAGATGTATAATTCCACACCAACAACATGTCTCCTTCTTGTATGCCCTTGTCCTTGTGACCATTTCACTTTGCCATCTCTCTGGTCTCTTCCAGTAACTGGAGCATGGCTCTGACCTGGCGGTCATCATGCGTGGTGTGTTGCAGTGTGTGCTAATGAACTGGTTGAGTTCCATTGGCTCCTCCCCATGTGAGGCCTTAAAGGCCTGCTTTAGAGTTTTGACAAGTCTTTCCACCTGGCTATTTGTTGTCAAGTGATATAAAGTTGGTCTAACAGCCTGATTTTCCAGGTGCTCCCTGAACGTCTTCACCACGAACTGTGGACTGTTGTCACTCATGACTTGTTCAGGGTTCCCGAACCTGACAAAAATTTCATCCAGTCGGTCTATCATTGCTTTCGCTGATGCTGACTTCATTCTCTATACTGGCCACTTTGTGATCTGTCCAAAAGTGACTGCCAGCTGAGTGACAATCACGATCCAATGTCCAAAATAGTCTTCAAAAATAATTACATTTTATAAAACGTTTCATTTGATTGGTGTAGTTCCCATGCATCACAAGTTGATGGTAAGATCAGGACTGTATTGACAATGGATGACTTTCCAGAAACATGTCCAATCACAATTAGCATTGGCTGATAAAACTTCTGTTTTAACTCAAAATCCAATGTTAAATTCCACACTGCAATAATGCTTTCTGAATTTTAGTTTGTTTAAAGAGGAAATCGTGACATCTTGAAGAAGGGAAAAGTGTTAGTAGAAAGGGTGCCAAATTCTTATACAGGAAATCCTTTGTATCTGCAAAATCATGAATTGCGAATTCACTTATCTGTGCCAAAAAAAAAGTATCAACAATAATTAACATCAGCGGGCAAAATCACAGATCCGTAATGTTTTTGCTGTACATTTATTTGAATTAACTTGCATTTTTAAATAACCTCCACACTCATATAATTTCATCATTCAGGCGGTTCCTCAGGAATGGAACCCGCACGGAAATGGAGATTGTCTTTACTCAACACAAACAAGAAGCAGTGACACTTGATGCTGGAATATTCGTTACATCAACAATTGCTTCATAATGAAAAAGGATGGTTAATTCTACAGTATGTTGAAGAGCAAATCCAGCTAGAAACATGAAAAGCACATGTATGGAACAAATGTCCCTGATTTCCGAATGACCAACTTATTCTATAGGCATATCAGGAATAAAAGAATGATTAGAGTAAGATTAGGACCATTCAAGATAGTAGTGGGAAGTTGTGTGTAGTGTCAGAGGAGATAGGGGAAGTGCTAAACATTTACTTTTTGCCAGTATTCACAATAGAAAAAGACAATGTTGTTGAGGAGAATACTGAGGTACATGCTACTAGTCTAGATGGGATTGAGGTGCATAAAAAGGCGTTAGCAATTGTGGAAAGTGTAAAAATAGAAAGTCCCTTGGGCTGGATGGGATTTATCCTAGGATTCTCTGGGAAGTTACGGAGGAGATTGGCTTTGGTTTTGGCTTTGGCTTTGATCATTATGTTGTCATTGTCTACGGGAATAGTGCCAAAAGACTGGAGGATAGCAAATGTTGTCTCTTGTTCAAGAAGAGGAGTAGAGACAACCCTAGTAATTATAGCCTTACTTTGTAATTATAGCCTTACTGTGAGCCTTACTTTGGTTCTGGGTAAAGTGTTGGAAAAGGTTATAAGACATAGGATTCATAATCATCTAGAAAGGAATATGTTGATTAGGGATAGCCAACACCTTTTTTGTGATGGGTAGGTCATGCCTCCCAAACCTAACTGAGTTCTTTGAGAAGGTGACCAAACAGGTGGATGAGGGTAAAGCAGTTGATGTGGTGTATATGGATTTCAGTAAGGTGTTTGACAAGGTTCCTCATGGTAGGCTATTGCACAAAATATGGAGGTATGGGATTGACCGTGATTTAGCGGTTGGATCAGAAATTGGCTAGCTGAAAGAAGACAGAGAGTGATGATTGATGGGAAACATTCATGCTGGAGTTGAGTTACTATTGGGGTAGCGGAAGGATCTGTTTTGGGTCCACTGTTGTTTGTCATTTTTAAAAATTACCTGGATGAGGGCATAGAAGGATGGGTTAGTAAATTTGCAGATGACACTAAGGTGGTAGAATTGTGATAGTGACGAAGGATGTTTTAGATTACAGACAGACAGAGCTGGGCTAAGAGGTGGCAGATGGAATTTAATGTGGAAAAGTGAGGTGATTCACTTTGGAAGGAGTGACAGGAATAAAGAGTACTGGGCTAAAGGTAAGATTCTTGATAGTGTAGATACAGAGAGATTTTGATGTTCAGTTACAGAGTTCCTTGAAAGTTGCCACCCAAGTTGATAATGTTGTTAAGAAGGCATACAACATGTTAGCTTTAATTGGTAGAGGGATTGAGTTTCAGAACCATGAGATCATGTTGCAGCTGTACAAAACTCTGGTATGGCCACATTTGGAGTTTGGGTACAGTTCTGGTCACCGCATTATAGGAATTATACGGAAGCTTTGGAAAGAGCTCAGATGACATTTACTAGGATGTTGCCTGGTATGCAGGGAAGGTTTTATGAGGAAAGGCTGAGAGACGTGAGACGTGAGGGAGAAGAAGATTGACGTGACTTAATTGAGACATATAAGATAATCAGAAGGTTAGATAGGTTGGACAGTGAGAGCCTTTTCCTCAGATGGTGATGGCTAGCATGAGGGGACATAGATTTAAATGGATGAGTGATAGATATAGGGCAGATGTCAGAGGATGCTTCTTTACTCAGAGTGTAGTAGGGGCATGGAACGCACTGCCTGCAACAGTGGTAGACTTGCCAAATTTAAAGACAGTTAAATGGTCATTGGATAGGCATATAGAAAATAGAATAGTGTAGGTAAGATGGGCTTCGGGCTGTTTTCACAGGTCAGTGCAACATCAAGAGTTGAAGTGCCTGTACTGCGCTGTAATGTTTTATGTTCTATGTTCCATGAATGCTTATACTTACAAATGCAATCCCATTCAGGGGTTTTTAAATCTCCAACATACGAACATTCCCTTTACTTCCAAATGACTGCTTTATAAATGAGCCTTTGAGCCACCAAGTCTGCGTCCTTTCACACAAAAACTATCTTCATGTACAGGAACCATATCCCTCTATTCCCTGCCTATTCATGTATTTATCCAAGTGTTTCTTGAATGCTGCGATGGTATCCTGCACTGTGTTCCATGTGTACAAACGGACTTGTGAATGGACTTGGAAATGGAGCCTATTTGTATCTGCAGACTTGGCAGTACTGTAGTTTGCATATTATTTTAGATTGCTGTACACACTCACAACCCAGCTTCTGATCTCCAATATAAACTGTCAGACCCTTGTGTTTAACTATTTTCAGGTATATACAGTCTTACACCTCTTGTGATGGAAGTAATTTGGCATAGATTAGGATAAATAACTTAAATCTTACCTTCATTAAAGCTTGACAAAACATATAAGGGGTTGTTGTTAGTTTTGTCTGGCCTCAGAACAAGGCAGTCTTTGGCTTTCTTCATAGATGTTGTGCGTTAAAATAATATGTGACAATGCTGTGGTTTTCAAGAGGATATTTTGACCTATTTACCTTTGAAGAAAGATGGAAAAGGCAGAGGAACTGAGCTGGCGACTGAAAACCACTTGAATAAACAGCATGAGAGACCTTAGGTTATTTTACGAAAGTTGGAACAATAGAATCAGCCTGAGTGTCCCCTGCACTCACAGATAAGGCTTTTTAGGTTTTTTTTAGTTTTTAGATTTAGCTTTAAGCAAACGCTATTAGGGTCTCAAAGGGGTTGGAAGGTTTAGTGAATATCGCTTGGCTGCTGTATCTCTGAAATTTCTCTTGACATTTTGTTCCTCTTGGATTGGAGAACTGCATGTGAGAATTTGTGTCTTACTTTTCCCTTTTTTTGCCAAGGTGTATGTTTGTGGGATGTTGCAATATTGGATCGGTTAATTAGTCACAATTACTGTATCTATTAATCTATTAATCTTTCCAATAGAATTAAACTAGTGTTTAAATAAATTGTGTTTTGCTAAATTTTTATAGTTTTACCAGCCATATTGCGTTGAGAACAGACCCATTTTACATTTGCCTTTAAAATAAGCAAAAGTTAAGGAATAGGCTACCTTCTTCAAATATTTTAAGCAAGAGAATGGTCTGCTCTGGTCCATAACAGATGCCTGCTCATGCATCTTTATGAATACCTTCATCAGTGATAATGGGCTTGGAGCTCTGAACAGAGCAATTCTAATTGACTTGACTTGTGTTAATATGATTTGAACTGAGTTATGTAAAATGATTAAAATGCTAACTAAATTGACCTCTTTCAAATCTTGATATAAATGGTCATCCTGAAATTCAATTCTCTAATGAGTTAAATATTTTAGTTATTAATAAAGTAACTTTATCAAACACAAATTTCTTGTTAATGGCATATTTTTAAACGTGAAATTGTTTCATTCCGATCTACTGTTTTGCATTATGAAGGCTGAGTTTAAAAGAAATTGTAAAAGGGGGAAAAGACTTCATGAACATCATTTAGTTAATGTTATTTATCTACTTTATGGATTTACAATTTATGACAAAATTATCAATTCCTTATCATAATTCCTTAATGTAAGACTACATTACTAGCAATGTTAGAAAGCTGAAATGAAAACAGCTAATGTTATAAAGTCTCAATAGTTGTGGTGACATCTGTGGGGACCAAAAGAGAATTAACTTCTAAAGTTGATGAATGTTGTTTAATTTTCTTCAAACTTAGGATGTCAGTTTCATAATTACTATAGAATGACTGAGTTTGTCATGTAACTAAAAATGTAAGCTCGAAGGAGAAATTCAGTCAGTGTATGGTACAACGGCAGGAAATATTTATCCGATAGCAAGATACATTAAAGGTTTGTTTAATCCCAGAATGAGATAGATGTCACATATAGAGTTTATTATTACATTTTTTTTGTCCCTGCACCCTGCTGTAGTTATTCTCAATGCTGTTTAAATTCCGCCATTTATTTTCTCTGTAATATTAAAAATAATGTCAGATAATCCCTGAGTAATCTGTATTAAATTTAAAGCAGATAAAACTGATGTCTATGGTTTATATTTAATAAAATTTGCTCATCTCTTTCCAATATCTATTGTCACAACATTTTTGAGGTCTTACGAAAATGATTTCACAGACAAAAATCGCACCCAAAATGTTAATAATCCAAAAATGTCAACTTTGCTCTGTTGTAGCTTCCAGATTTTGTATTTTCTGTTTTTTCTGCTTAAGTTGCATTTGCAACATGATTAAAATGCAACTTTCAACTTGTTGAAAATATTAAGAGGAAAATTTAAAAGTATGCATATAATCAAAGAAAGGTCATCAATCAGAATTAAGTATATTGCTGAGACTGAATGACAATTAGAGAACCTGGAAATAATGAAAACAACAGTACAGCAACAAGGTCAAGAGGAACTGATTCATTAGATAACAGTTCAATATTGATTTAGCAAACAAATTGAACAACTGTTACATCATTCATAATTACAGGCATATTACTTCTCTGATTGTGTCTAACTCTTGCTGCTTTTTTTCAAAACAATCTGCAACATATTTGTAATCACAGCGAATCAAATCATTGAGCATCATCCAAGTTAACAGTTCAAATGTTTATTTGACAATATGTCTGCTTTATAACCATGAATTTAAAATGTCACAATATTTATTTCCAGCAATTGTTAAACAAAATATGGCATCAAGATAGCGTAAATACAATAAAGAACTTCTGCTTTAGATAAAAACAATGCTGAATACCGTCATACAGAAATGCTTTGCTCATAAAAATTACCTTCATTTGCATTCATGGATGGATTGATTTTATATTCAGTAAATTCTTTAACATGTATGTGCCAACTGATATTTAATACACAGAAATAAGGATATCTGTCCTCTTCAGGTAAAAGGCAAGTATACTAAGAAAATAAAAAGTTTCATCAGTCTGAAAATAATAAATCTGTACTTTCACGGATAGGAACTCACTTGTTTCAGATGCAGCATTTTGATTTTTGGATTTCCTTGCAGTATAGGAGGCCAGCAAAAGCTCAGGGCCAGCAAAGAGAAAGCATTGAGATTTGTGGCATTTAGAACCACCCCCCACGCCCCCACCCCCTCCTACCCCACCATGGACCATGCCTGGTTGCTAAGTCTTCAGTATTTTAAAAGATCCTGCTAGGATCACAATGTAACCATTTTGAAATTAAAATAACAGAGACAGGATATAGCCGAATAAAACAACAAGGCAGAAACTAGAGAAGGTGATGGAGGTCTCGGCCTGCCTTTGGGAAGTCTTGCTGCATCTTGTAATGCTCGGGCACTTGACCAGCAAGTCAAAGATCATAGGAAATCATAGAATCCCTACAGTGTTGAAACAGGCCACTTGGCCCAACAAGTCCACACCAACCCCACACAGAGTATCCCACCCACGCACATTCCCCTAACACTCTACATTTACCCCAGATTAATGCACCTAACCTACACATCCCTGAAACCTACATGCAATTTAGCTTGGCCAATCCACCTAACCTGCACATCTTTGGATTGAGGGACAAAACCTAAGCACCCAGAGGAAACCCATGCAGATACAGGGAGAATGTGAAAACTCCATACAGACTGTTACCAGAGGCTGGAATCGAACCGAGATTGCTGGCCCTGTGTGGCAGCAGTACTAACCATTGTGCCACCATGTCGCCCATGTTGGACGCTTCCCAGGGATCAATGATCTTGGGATGGCCAATCAAAGATTTACAGCTCTTCTGTACTCAGCCGCACAGTAGTACATACTGCTGGTGTTACATCCAACCCAAGATCAAAGAGGGATTGAGACATGTTTGAGTGATGGTGTTGCAGGAAGTAGGTTGTGAGGGAGATGGGAATCTGCAGTAAGGGTGAGGGTTCCTTTGAACAAGTTGGAAGCAGTGCTGTTGTCATATAATCAATGGACTCGAAATTCTGAAGCCCAGATTTGTGTTCCAGGGTGTGAATTTGATCCCATTTTGGCAGATTCAATTAAAAATCTGGGATTAAAAGGTGGACAAATGGTGACCAAATAAGTCATGCCAATGTTTATCAAAAATCTGTTTTATGAATACCCTTTTAGGGAGAGAAACTGTCGTCTTTACTTGTTCTGGCCAACATGTGACTCCAGACTCACAGCAATGTGGTAGACTCTGAACTGCCCTCTGAGCGATTAGGGAGGGGCAAAGAAGTTTGGCCTAGCCAGTGATACCCACATCCATTGAACAAACATATATAAAAAGCGAAGATAGCCACACTGGGAATCTGCGAGGTTTATTAGACATGGTTTGTTTCATGGTTTCTTTGACATGCTCACTGCATGAGAAATGTCCACAATCGAAGGACAAAGCCTACTTTAGAATGTCAATTGGTGATGAAATGGGAAGGTCATTCATGGGAACTTGTCACGACAAGCTTAATTGGAGTGGACGTGGGAAGGTTGGTGGGATTGCAAGTCAATTAATTGACCTACAGCTAATTTACCATGGCAGGGCACATGGTTCTTCTCTTAATGTTGTCAAAGATTTTGAGCTACCTTTGGAGGTAATTCTGGAATTTGTATGGCCTCTCAGAATAATAGGGGGAATAGCAAGAAGAGGCCAACCTCCCAGAACAAACCGACGTGGTGCTAAGCCCTAGCACAAGTAACAGGAGTATGGTCCCATGACTATGGATACAGGGCTGAAAGAGATTAAGTGACTTTACCAGGGCAGGAAGGTTATTGGTGTGACATCTTCAAGAGCAAACTTCTTCAATCTGACTTCCCCAACACTGTCTTGCAGGGCACTCCCCAGACTAGCACACGCTGTAGCTGCACACATTTCTGTCTCATGAAGGACCCCTTCATAATCCCAATTGAACAACTTCAGCTGACACTCACATGCATTTTACAACCTTCTCACATCCATGTATCGCTGTCATCCTCCACATGTTAGACCATCCTCTCAAAACATTCCATTTCTCACACTCACTTATTCCTCTCCATGTAGTAAAACACACACACACACACACACTGGTAGAACAAAGCCTTTCACTTTGGCAACGAGACACCTGTCAACTATTCACAAATTTAATGACTTGGCTTTTACCAACTGTGATTTAAACTACAGGTTCACTTGGAAAAAGTGCATTGAAACATGTCCTTGGTCAGTGAACATGTCAGCTATCTCTTCATGCCCTAGAATACTTGATGACTTAACCCCCTTCATAGGTCAATGCCCATTTCCTTTTCTGCTCAAATACTTTGCTGAATTTCAAAATTAGTTTACTCAAAGGAAACTAAACTAAGAAAAAGAAGTGACAATTACTCCACTTTTTGAGGTGAATAAATTACCCCTCAAACTGAATTGTAGTTGTGACCATGTAAAACTGCACAGATGTCACAATTTTGCTTACTTCTCTGCAACACATTCTTCACAGAATAAACATTTTATCCTGATCATTTATGCGTTAACTGAGATAAAGATCCATGATGTACTTTAAAGCAGTTGATACCAGCCCATTGAAAGTGAATACATTTCTTTATTTAGCCTTTACAAAGAAAGACTTAATTTATGAAACATGTTAATTTTTAACTAAACCTAGAAGAGGGAAACAATTCTAAATTATTCTAAATGATAAATCTGAATCTATTTTTTTAAAAAATTGATTATTTCAGTGAAAGATGCTCTTATTGATTTAATGATAATCAACAGATTCTAAGTCTTTTTTAGAACATTTCAGACACAAGAGATACAGGCAATAAAGTTTATTTTCCCTAGTAGCACAAACCAAAGACAGTAAAATTAAAAATCACACAATACCAGGTTATAGTCCAACAGGTTTAATTGGAAGCACTAGCTTTCGGAGCGATGCTCCTTCATCAGGTGGTAGTGCAAACAGTCCATCCCCAGCATCTCCAAATCACAAAGACTAAATAATTCACCAGTTTTTCTCTTCTATTAACATTATTTTGCCGCAATTTAAAGATGGCACAATGGAAGGATGAATTCATTTCTATGCCTTTATTTTGTCCACAATTTTTGTAGATGTGTTAATCTGTTGATTTAAAGTGAATTAACATCTAACCAAAGATCAGAGACATGAATATGGACAACATGAACTACTAGTGGCAGCAACACACTCTAGCCTACACAGGATAGTTTGTCAGTTCTACTCATATGCTGACTCCTCACCAGATCTCACAGTGAGGCCAATCTGATGATTTGGCTCAGAGGTAGTCTTGGTAAAGACCTCCACTGTAAAGAATGTATTGCAAAAAAATAAATTTATGAGGACAAACTTCAGTTTTATTCCACCATCTTACTAAAGAATGCATACCAAAGCAGTTCACCGTCCCATCTCATGTGCCTGCTGAGCTAAAATTTTAAAAATGTTGACTTTATGATTCTCTTGTGTTAACAAAGAATGTCTATCTTCCCATGGATATTCTCAAATGGATTTAGAAATAACACACAGGAAATGAAAGGCAGCAGACCATCGAGGCTGTCTTAAATTCATTATCCCGACATCATGAAAACTAGACATTAATATCTCCATGTATATCCTAAAAGAAAGCTTACTCCCACCCACTCATTCAGCTCCAGCTCATCCTCACACACCCAGCACAGTTGTAACATCTGCTGGAAAAGGCAACAAAGGAAACTGTCAGCGATCACATAAAGTACGATTTATACAGCCAGTTAGCTGCTTCATAACATGATCTCTGTCACTGGCTAAAGGTTAAATCAGCAGTGATCTTATGTTCTTTCCATTCGCTTCACTGTAACAGTGTCTGGTTAATGTTTACTAGAGGGGGATTTAAAAAAACCTGCACTTCATGTCTTAAATGATATAAATTACAATGAACACGTTTCTTTGACAAACTGGCTATCACCTATTGTAGCAATATTTGAGTTAACTGGCATTTTATGTGAAGTAGAGGTTACTCACAGAATGTATTTAGATTTTCAGTTTTAGGAAAGTTAGTGAGAAATTCTATCTTTTTACCAATTGCATTTTATGTGGTTAGTCAATTATCTCTGTAATGCAAATGGGCAGGAATTTACAGCGGTTTTCAACTGCATTATTTTTAACTTGAATTTCAATGGGTAGATTTTTTTTGTTGGCTTTGCTTGGTGTCGTTTTTGGCATCAGTGATTTTCCCAATTCTGCTGTTTAATGAAGTGTCGCTGTCAAGCTGAGAACCAGAAGGGTCAGTATCATCACAGGGTTCCAGAAGATCGCGCCTGATAAGAAAACAGAATCGGAGCAATAAGATAGAATAAAAAGTCAAACATTCTCAAAGTAATAACATTTTAATACTTAATATTTGCTGAATAAACCAGATTAATCAATTGCTATTTTGCTGGAAATGGGGTCACTGACTGCATTAACACGTCCTGACGTCATCACAGTCTGTTTCCATTCAACGAACTGGGCTTTTAATGGAAAAATAGACAAGAGGAAGCAAATGGTTTTATAAAAGCAGCATCATTATGAAGGACAGTTTAATCTCATCAACATGCATTGCTATGAGAGAGACTAATTTATGTTTGCTATTTGGAGAATTTGTGGTGTAACCACTTGTCAGAAGCACATTCACTGCTAGATTTAGAGATGGATAATGAGATTTATACAACGAAAGTGGTCTGTAACTGCACTGATACTGTCAACTTAATAGAACACTGCACAGAAAGTTAAAGAATCAAAAAAAAGTAGATCCACAGGATTATGTCACAAAAATATATTAAATTTCACAATCTCAGCAGTAGACAGCGATAATTAAAAATGTGAATTATCATTACAGTTTTTGTTTGTGCATTTTATACAATTACTTTGCAGTCTTCACTACAAAATGACTGAAATGGAAAACGAGAATGGACAGAAAATGAAAAGTGAAGAGGAACTTAAAAAGGCCAAGGCATCTTCAGTGGATTTTGAGTATTAACAGTATCACAGAAATATTAAATAGAAAGCTATAAACCCAAGTGCTTCCACAAATAATCTCTCTGATTTCATCCTTTAAAATGTCTTCTTTCTGTTGTATACCATGTTGACACATACAAGTGAAAGTTGTATAATCATGACTAATATTGGAACTTCATAGATGTAGAGTTGGATATATTCTGGTCTAAGACTGTACATTAATGGGCTTTCACTGCAATCAAATATTATACTTAAGGGGAATGAAAAACCTAGGTTTACAGTACTCACTGATTAAAGTACTTCCCCAGTGTTCACTCATAGTGTATATAATGTTAAAAATAACTTTGTCCACAAGTTTTAATATCTCCATGGAGATTTGAAGTTTCCAGTCCATTCATTTTAATGTTGCTTGTAACTTCATACCAATTGGAGGGTAATCTTGAACCAACTGACCCCAGCAAAGCATTCACTGAGCAAATAGCCATCTGGTACTCTCCAGCCTTTTTGAAGTCTCTCAAGTACGAAACAACTTTGATTATTCGAACAAGACAGGTGAGGAGTATTTTGTTCATATAACTGATTGTTCAGGTAATGGATAATGTTTTCACGGAACCTTGAGATCTTGCTCGGATAATCCGAAATTTGAATAATTGATGTTTGGATAACCGAGGTTGTTCTGTATTTGTAAGTAACCTTTATATTTGAATCTTATTAAACATGAACATTTTTCTATAGAATTCCATAAACTGTGCACATGTACAAGATATGGTTCAGAAGGAAAGAAAGCAAACAAAAGCAAATTGCATATTACAACCTAGATCAGTGATTGGAAAAGGCAGTGGTGTAAAACATTATAGCGCAGTAAATGCCCTTTGGCCTTTGATGCCACTGGAGTAATAAGGCAGAACCTCAGGATAATGCTTTAGGTACATGAATTCAAATCCTATTTTGGTAGTTGAGAAAATGTGAATTTAATCAAAAGCTGGATTAATGGTGAGCATGTAACTACTGTCAATTATTTTTCAAAATCTATCTTGTTCACTAATGTAATTTATGAAAGGGAATCCTCCATTCTTGCCTGTCCTGGCCTACAGGAGGATCCAGACCCATAGCAATGTTATTGACTTCTAACTGTAATAATCCCGTATCAAATGAACAAATGCACAGAAGACAAATTGACTATTGGTTAATCACCATGGCAGCACCAACACAATCTAATCACCAGCAAGAAACCACATGTGATATGACAGCATTGATAAATAATTGGTCAGGTTCAATAGTTCAAATGATGACAAGAAATATAAGAATTTGCCATAATAACTGTGTGAAACAAATAGTGTCAGAGAGTCATGGAGACACGCAGAAAGGAAACAGACCCTTTGTTCCAACTCATCCATGCTGACCAGATATCCTAACCTAATCTAGCCCCCAGTTGCCAGCACTTGGCCCATATCCCTTTACACCATTCCTATTCTTATACCCATCCAGATGTCTTTCAAATGTTGTAATTGTACCAGCCTCCACCACTTCCTCTGGCAGCTCATTCCATACACACACACCACCCTCTTTGTGAAAACATTGCCCTTGAGGTCCCTTTAAAATTTTTCCCTTCTCGCCCTAAACCTATGCCTTCTCGTGCTAGACTCCCCCATTCCGGGGAAAGACCTTTTCTCTTTATCCTCTCCATATTCCTCATGATTTAATACTCCTCCATAAGATCACCCCTCAGCCTCCAATGCTTATCATTTGGTGTCCACCTATATGCAGTTAATTGTAGGAATAAAAAGTTTGCTGTCAGTTATTCCCTTTTCCCCTCCATGGTGTACAACTATAACCTCGTGGCCCCAAAGGAAATCTTTAGAAATAACTCAAATTTTGATGAAAATTTTCACCTTTAACCTTTTAAGTTTTTGGTAAAATCCCCAATACCCAAAAATCAGCTTTGTATCAATTCTGTTGAGTTTCATGGTGAATTTCTTCCCAATCAGTACCAGAAAGTTATGTTGTAATTTTACACTGTTCCCTTCTTCACCTGCGCACAGCACCCACAGTAACACATTTATGTTATTTTGCCCTCTGCTAGCTCCTCCTGAGTTTCCTGACACCAGTGTCATATTCAATGTCTAGCTGAATGAAGGAACATTAAGTTTGTAAGGTTTCTGTCAGTTTATAGCCCTGGCTTGTATCAATCAACTGGAAAAGGAAAGAAAGAACAAAACACTAAGGTGCATTTTAAAATGCTAGGTTCTGTTACACCAAAACATTTACCTTCTGCTCCCACAGATCCTCATCATCCATTGTATACCATCATTGCAGACGTCAGTTGTCCAGGGAACAAATTAAGCAGAACCATTGTCTATAAGGTACCATAGCAAGCTCCCAGACATGACACGCATGGGAACACAACTTTGAGGAAACCTTTTATGGACCTCATTGACCAGTAGAAGAAGCTGGTGCATTGCCAATACAATGGGCATCAAGATATTGTGTTTTGACCCCTACATATGAACAGAGTTTAGCAACACTGCCCCTGACATGTGCATGGTGTTCTATGGAACATTAGTAACTGCGGTCTACTGTGCTTTCTCGGCACCCTGAGGGCAGACCTGTTTGGAAACTCTGCAGTAGAAGGCTGCACCACACATTGGAGGTTGTTTCTGGTCCCTCATCAATTTCTGCAGCCACTGTTAGTGCAGCAACCACAGGGACAGCAACAACATCTGTGCATGGATCCATTGGAGATAATTCCAATGAGTCAACGTGGGCAATATAAAGAACCAACAGCTCCTCAGTAATTCAGCAGATGCAGCACGAACAAATGGCATTTAAACAGTGTCCTCTAATCATTGCTTTGATAAAAAAGGCAAGGGATGCTTCTACGTGGACCTTTATATCGTGGACCTTATTCGGATATATGCTGGCATAGATCTGCTAGGAAACTGGAAGCATGGTAGGAAGGAAGCATGAGACATACCTCCCCCCTCCAACACCCCACATTGTCCAAGAAAGGCAGAATGACCAAGAGGATAATGGTATATATATTTTATAGTCCAATGAGCAGCTCCTGGAATTTGTACAGGTATTAAGATCTTGGAATGTGTTTGTGAATCTTGAGACACAAGTAAAACTTTACAGCTCCTCTGACATTAATTCTGCTTCACAGCCACTACTAGGATCAATTTGTAATGTTTAATGACATGTCAAGATTGCTTGTGGCCAGCACATTTTCTTACATTATTGGTCAGTGCATTAGATTCACATCAAGAATTCTGTAACCACAAGTTTTTAACTTGTACTATATGAATGACTGATTAATGTAATCGCCCCTTGAAGGGCTTTACATCACTCAGAAGCACAGCCTGCTCCCTCAGAGGAATAAAACATTTACTCTATCCCCTCTAGTTTTGGTGGCAGCATTTTTCATTTCGACTATGCGCTTGTAACTTAGATGAGGATAAAAGATGATAACAGTAACACTCTATACTGTGAGTTTTAAGCTCAGTTTATCTATTTAGCTGGTCCCCCAAATATTGGTATGGTTTTCTGACCTGACTCCCGATTGATTCCATCACTTCCAATCTTCCACACTTTCCCATCCAGCTCTTTTATTTAACTCTTCATCTCCCCACTTTACCGAGCCCCAGTCACACTGCTTAGTTATGCATTGTCACCCACTTTGAAGCCCAGGTGGTGATGACCATCAATTCCTATCTCCTTTAATGCCACTTGCCCTCCCATGTTCTTCTGTCTCCCACATCTTCACAATTATTACTTTTTCTAATTCTAACAGCTGTCTCCCATTCCCACAATTGACTTCCCCATCACAGTAGTGATAATGCCTACTTGACTTCCAACGAACAGGCCCCCTGTCTGTGTATCATCTCCTGTTCAACATGGTGAGAGAGCCTTGACGATAGACCCCCAACTGATCTCTGCACAGTTCCCTTTCTAACTTAACAAAATTCTCAGACTGTTTGAACTGAATGTCCTGGGCTGACTGTAGCCTATTCCTACACTGCAGTGAAACAGAATCGCTGAACCTGAATGCCCCAAGCGGCTGACTGACAATGTCCAAACCCCTGGAATTGGATGGTTCCATTGACTGACTGTGCCAGTAATCTCTGACAGACAGCAGTTCTCCCTTGACTTGATTGGAGACTACTCTCCTTGCTCTTTGTGACATGGCTGTTTGGTTGGAGTGTGCTCATGACATGTTGGAGCTGTGACATTAAAGAGGCATCATGACACTTAACTATACATCTAGTCTTGACTGATTATTACTGGCAAATATCATAAGCTATCTGGCTTTCTGTATAGGTAAAAAGGCAAGGCAAGACAAGGCAGAGTTGCCATTAGCACTTAAGTAGACGCAAAGCAAGCTAAGAGGCCCGAGGTGTATGCGGTTTTGATTCATGAGATAGACATGCATCCTGTAGCATGTTTCGGTGTGTTTGAAAATGCAACATTCTTATAAGTGAGTTGCAGGTGTACCATGATGATGTGATGCGATTGGTGATTGATGCCAACCTCCAGGGATAAAAGATGCATGCAGGCATTGCCCATGGAGCATGGTGGAGTGAAGCATGCTTAAAAAGGTAGATACCCACAGAAGATACTGTCTATTTACAGCTACCAGGTATCTCCTCAGACTTATATGTTGGGGATTATCACCATCTGGTTTCTCCCCACTGCCTAAGAAACTTGCAAGCTGTATTTATGTCACAAAATGATAAAATATTAATAATGAAAATTTATCTTTTTTTTGCTTATTAATGACATTTTCACTCAACCATTGAAACCTAATGCATAAAATTGGATATATTTTTCAGTTGAGAATCTGTTTTTCTATTCTCACTATATTATCCTAATTCACTTGCCATTGCCTACATTATTTAGGGCCTCATACAGCACCACCCTCTATTTTTAAGGAATTAACTTCATAATTGTGGAATATCAAGGTTTTTTTCTATTACAAAATCATCATGAATGGGTTTTCAATAGTCATAGTCATACAGTATAGAAACAGACCATTCAGTCCAACTAGTCCATGCCAAACATAATCCCAAATTAAACTAGTCCCACCTGCCTGCTCATGGTCCATATCACTCCAACCTTTCCTACTCATGTACTTATCCAAATGTCTTTTAAATGATGGAATAATGTCCACATCCACCACTTCCTCAGGAATTTCATTCCACACGCGAACCACCCTCTGTGTGAAAATAAGCTTCTCAGGTCTTTTTTAAATGTCTTTTAAAAATGTGCCCCTTAGTCTTGAAATCCTCTATCCTAGAGAAAAGACATCTACCATTAAAGTTATTTATGCTCCTCATGATTTTATAAACTTCTATAAGATCACCTCTTAACCTCCCAGGCTCCTGTGGGAAAAGTCTAGCCTACCCAGTCTTTCAATACAAAACAGAAAAAAATGCTTGTGATATTTCATTTTCTAACTTAATCCCACATGTATTTTTATTAATTTTCTGTAAAATGATTAAAAATTAAAGGAATCGTGAGATCTGCAGAACCTGTGTTGATAAGCATAGACAATATAAGTACAAAGATAGACTGTGAATTAAAATAATAAGTTACGATGTTGATTGTGTTTCAAAGAGATATCGTGGTGGACTTTTAATCAAGTCACTCTCCCAACATATACATGTGGAAAATAAAGTCTGCAGTTGTTGAAGCTAAAGTCAAAATGGTTGTTAAATATTTACAACATTTGGTTTAACTCACCTCATACCAGGATAGGCGTGTATTGTCAGGAGGCAAAACAGATGTGAGGGGTTAAATGGCCCGCCACTGTTTCTATTTCTTCTGTTCCGATAAAACGTCAGCTCTCATCATTCAACACAATAGCATCTCATAATTATTTTTATGGGGTTAGTTTATGAAGGTCTCACTTACCAGTGTTATCGATGGCTCGCTCAAATCCTGCATTTTCTTGCAAGGCTTGAAGCTTTTCCTTTGACAAGGCTGCTTTCTGTGCATCAGTAACTGCCCCATAGTTTCGTGGTCCCAGATTTCTTAGTTGCTCCATAGTCATGGCCTAATTTATTAGATTAGATTAGATTAGATTAGATTAGACAACTACAGTATGGAAACAGACCCTTCTGCTCAACAAGTCCACATCGACCCTCCGTAGAGTAACCCACCCAGCCCCATTCCCCTACCCTACATTTACCCTTGACTAATGCACCTAACACTATGAGTAATTTAGCATGGCCAATTCACCTGACCTGCACATCTTCGGATTGTGAGAGGAAACTGGAGCACCCGGAGGAAACCCATGCAGACATGGGAGAATGTAATAGGAAAGAGATTTTTGTTAGCTAATTAAGAACAGTTTACATATGGAATGCATTTATATACTCCTCCTGATGATGGAATCAAAATAAAACATGGGAATGTCTTGTTTTCAAAAAACATTCCAAAAAAGGAATAAAAAATGCAAAGTTTAAGTGCCAATAAATTCGTAAGTATATTTTACATATTATTAGGAAATTTTCAGTCACTGTCAATTCAGGAGAAGCTTAAGTAGACTTGATGCCAAAAGGAATTAAGTTATTGTGGATGTGATGGAGCAGGTTTTGTTATTCTTTCCCTTATTCCTTCTGAGGTTCAATGAAAATAAGAATGGATTGATTGTCCATTAAGGCACCTTAACATGGACTTCACTACGATTTTTATTCTTTTGTATTGTTCTAGAAAACCTCAATTGTTTCTCAAAGCATAGGAATTGAGTCTTTTTTTACTATGTCATGGGAGACACTAAACATTGTACAATGGAAGATGCAATGGTGTTATAGAAATTACACTTGGTACTATCTATTTATAAATAAAATAACAGGGTGACATTTCAGTTTGGAAGTGAAGCATCATGAGTGGCCATTTTTCATTGGGTTCACGAAAGACCCCACCCTTCCTTGGGTTCCCTTCTTTGTTTTCAATTATTCCATTCTATGAGTTATATAGGACTCCATTTGCTGCTTCAGCACAGAGCTGGTTGGCATTTGCACTGTGCAGGGTCTGACCATCCACGACCAATGAAACATGCTGAAGCTCCATGTTCTGCAAGTGTGACTATTGACCCTACAACTTGACAATCATATGGATTTGATCTCAATGCCTCAGTTTTGAGAGTTGCACTGGGATATCAGTTTGCTGCTCCACAGCTCACCTGCCAAATTGAAAATGACATGGGGAGAAATGCCAGAATGGCTAGCTGTGCAATCTGTTTCACAGCGAAGTCAAAATAGACTCCAAGAGGTTTCAGAGTGCATTAAAATTAGTAATGTTGCCCAACTGTGTAAGAACAAGATCTGTGGCACATTTTTCTCATTTGACTCTTTCCAATAATCCAGCTTTCAAACGCAACTCATTGCTGAGTTCTTTTAGCACTTGCCGAAAAGATTTTCGGGGGGATCTTGGAGACTGCTCCAGGTTTCAAGAATGAAACTGCGGATGTCATCAGTTTGGACACTTCTTCTGCACTTAGACCAGCTGTAAGAAAAAGGTGTAAGGTTATTCTATTCACAATTGAACAAGCTGTTAAAAGTTAAAAGTTCCAAAACTTCCAATGATTGCTGCAAAGGCAGCAATTTTCTTTGACTTCCACTGGATACATGATGGCTATTGTTTGATCAAAATGAGAGGAAAGCTTTCTCTCCACAAACCATTCTCAAATAAAATTGTTGTGGGAAACAGAATCATTTCTGCTTGTTTAAGTTTCTTTCCAATCAGCCCGGATGGACTGTACAAAAAGAAAATTCTCCTCTTCTTGCATGAATTTAAGGATTTTTTTTTCTCTAGTTTCCAATACTTCAAAGCTAAAGAACAGAAGATAAGGAATGCACTGTCAGAGGTAGCGGGCAATATAGACACAGTTGAAAAATGTGTTGCTGGAAAAGCGCAGCAGGTCAGGCAGCATCCAAGGAGCAGGAGAATCAACTTTTCGGGCATAAGCCCTTCTTCAGGAATGAGGAAGGTGTGCCAAGCAGGCTAAGATAAAAGGTAGGGAGGAGGGACTTGAGGGAGGGGTGTTGGAAATGTGATAGGTGGAAGGAGATTAAGGTGAGGGTGATAGGCCGGAGAGGGGGTGGGGGCGGAGAGGTCGGGAAGAAGATTGCAGGTCAAGAAGGCGGTGCTGAGTCCGAGGGTTGGGACTGAAATAAGGTGGGGGGAGGGGAAATGAGGAAGCTGGAGAAATCTGCATTCATCCCTTGTGGTTGGAGGGTTCCTAGGTGGAAGATGAGGTGCTCTTCCTTCAGGCGTCATATTGCCGTGGTCTGGCGATGGAGGCCAAGGACCTGCATGTCCTTGGCGGAGTGGGAGGGGGAATTAAAGTGTTCAGCCACAGGGCGGTTGGGTTGGTTGGTGCAGGTGTCCTAGAGGTGTTCTCTGAAGCATTCTGCAAGTAGGCGGCCTGTCTCCCCAATGTATAGGAGGCCACATCAGGTGTTGCGGATGCAGTAAATGATGTGTGTGGAGGTGCAGGTGAACTTGTGATGGAAATGGATGGATCCCTTGAGGCCTTGGAGGGAAGTGAGGAGGGAGGTGTGGGCGCAAGTTTTGCATTTCTTGCGGTTGCAGGGGAAGATGCTGGGAGTGGAGGTTGGGTTGGTGGGGGGTGTGGACCTGATGAGGGAGTCGCGGAGGGAGTGGTCTTTCCGGAATGCTGATAGGGGAGGGGAGGGAAATATATCCTTGGTGGTGTGGTCTGTTTGGCGGTGGCGGAAATGATGAAGGACCTCCTGATATTCAACCAATGTGAAAATTGTAATAAGAATTGTTTGTTGTTTTGGTGTAAATAATGGAAGGAAGTAATTGGATCAAATGGCCCATTTCATTTTAAAATATCAACGCATTTCATACCTGCTACGACCCCTATCTCTTGTAACTCCGCGCCAGTCCAGGTATCCACACTGGGAAATGTTTCCACTGCTTTATTCTTCAAAGCAGTTATAGTCTCAATATTAGGACACATTGTTTCCCCAATCTCCTGGGCAGCATTGCTTCAGAATATAAAACAGAGCAATCTGTGAGCATTTGACATTGCCTTGGCTTGGCATTGCTTAACAATACAGATGATTTAATTCAAATTCAGAGTCACGAAGTGAAATAAAAACCTAATCCAGTTAAGTCTGCAAAAATTTTTAAAAACTGACATGCAATTTACGTTGGTGTGTAAGCGAGATCAATAAATGCAAACAAATAAAGTTGAATTGGCTTGAATTACTATCAGCATTCTCCACTCATTTAACTCATTGCTAACTATTTAATGCAATGGACGGTCCATTATGCAAATACAACTTACAGATCCATAGGTGCCAACTTCACTTCTCACTCAATGTTCAGGTATTTAGTCTTAGCTAGAATGAAGCTGAACATATTTTCAATGAACCACATCCTCTTGTAGTGGCTAAGTGAGAAATAACACTTAATTCCCACTCAATAGCCTATTCTGAAAGTGTTTGTGTGTGGACATTTTCAATGTGCTCAACGGTGAGGTCTTTCACAAGCTTTCTCTCCATTGATGCTGTAAGACTTGCTGAGTTTCTGCAGAGATTTCTGTTTTTGCTTGATTAGTTGCTAATTTTCACTGCCTAACCTCACAATGTATTGTAGCTGCCTAGGTGAATTATTGGAATGGGAAGTGCAACTGGACACTATTGAGCGTTAGCTGAGAGGATGGGAGAAAAGCAAAAGAAAATTGCTAAAATAAAAGTCCTAATAGATTTTTCTGCCATTAAACTTATTCCATTTCTATTTTGAACAAGTGGAACTCCAAATTACTAGTCCCTCCTCTTCCCTGGCTTCTACAGATGAGAGAGATTCACTCTACACATTACGTTCAGCAATCTGAAAACCATCAAATTTCATGGAGTGATTGAATACTGGATTCCACACTTTTCACAAGAACCTTCAATCACTGCTTTTTGTTTTTAAGTATGTTCTATGACACCATGTTGTGTTGGAAGTAGGCATTACATGTAGTTTTGTGGGCAACATGCTCTATTTCAAATCTTAGTCTCATTCATGAAGTTGAAAAAGCCAAAAGCATGAAAAATGAGTGTTGAGTTTTACCTGTAGGCTGTCATGCTAATGTTCTTGATCTCATTCGGGCTACGGGTACAAAGGAAATAACCCATAGCAACAAGATCTGCGCTACTGAGTTCATTGTCTGATCGCTGACCCAAAAAGTTCTTCACGATAGTCTTGGCTCGACTGGAATACTTTAAAGGCAAGAAAATCACTGTAAATCATCAATTCTGGTGTGCAAGAATTTAATATGGCTGCAAGGTCATCACAGCAAATTTGTATGATTATCTCTTAATAAACCATTGACAAAAAATAAAAGTTTGAACAGAATAATTAGAATTATGATGGGTCTATTCACACTTTCTTTAAAAAATTATTCATTGGAAATAGGTATTGCTGGCTCAGTTTGTCCATCCCTAATTGCACAGAGGGAATTTCACCTCACTGCTGTGGTTCTGGAAACATATGTTTAAGGATATCACTGAACCAGATGGTTCCTTACAACAGCGGCAATTAGGATAGCGTTATTCCAGCTTTCTAATTGAATTTATATTTCAACATCTGCCGTGATGGAAGTTGAACTCATGTCCCCAGGCCTTTCTAGGGTGCTGGATCACTAGTCCAGTGACATCGCCACAACACCACTGCTCCCTTCATTTGAAAAGGTATGACAAAAATTACCATTTGTTTCATCTTTTGTTCCTCAACATCATGGATCAGGCTTTTTTCTCCCCCTTTGCCTGACCATTGGTGGTCAATATTTCTCATCATTATTCTACAATCTCCAAAGTTGTCCCAAAACAATTACACCTGGTTACCTAAACTCTAAAGCCGATACTTTTGTCTGGTTAATCCTTTGTAGAACTTACCAATTTCTTCAATGTTTCCATTCATTTCTTTTAGGGAAAGCCAGGCAGGTAGATTTAAAGAAAACAAAAGTAAACTACATGTTGTGACTAGGTTAGTGACTCTCATATTCTTTCTGAAGGTCATTCACTGAAAGTTGCAAAGCAGTTTAGAGCCAATCAAAACAGTTCCAACAATGATCTTCATGTGAAACACAACAGTTAAAAATAAGCTAAATGGTTTTTTGAATGAAGTAAGTGGTAAATCAGAATTCATTCTGACCTCAGTGCTGGCCCATTCCTCGTTGTCCGAGATTGCACCAATAGTATCAATATCGGGTGCAGTGAAATATTGCGTTACTTCATTCTCATCAAAGCCAAGTGTTATCCTCCTTAGAGAGGCAAGCTGGTCATTTGAGATTTTATTGCTAAAAGACTGAAAGAGACAAGAATTTGATACATGAAACTGCAATTGCATACTATTTTTAATTGTAAAATATCCCATGCTAACCCAAGTTTATTTTTGAGAACATAATCATGATGGTCATTGTGAGGAGATGAGTTTAGCTTGGTGTGCTGAAAAAACTCAAGTCTGATCTCAACACACTTTCAGACCCAGCATCATTGAGCCACAAAACTTTTCCAAGTTAAGATAATGAGTTAAACTGAGAGATTAAAGTCACTGCTTCATTAATAAACTTCTCATTTAGATTTTGAAGAGTGAATCTGTAATTCAAGCAAGAATAGTGGGCGGCACAGTGGCACAGCACTGCTGTCTCACAGCGCCTGAGACCTGGGTTCAATTCCCGACTCAGGCGACCGACTGTGTGGAGTTTGCATGTTCTCCCCGTGTCTGCGTGGGTTTCCTCTGGGTGCTCCGGTTTCCTCCCAGGTGAATTGGCCATGCTAAATTGCCCTTAGTGTTAAGTAAGGGGTAAATGTAGGGATATGGGTGGGTCGCGCTTCGGCGGGTCGGTGTGGACTTGTTGGGTCGAAGGGCCTGTTTCCACACTGTAAGTAATCTAATCTAATCTAAGTCAGATAATGGTAAAGGTGGTTGGACCATCTGGTAACGTCAGATTTCATTGTTAAATGGTGAAGCAAATGGTACCCATTGTTATTTACTGATAATAAATTGAGAGAATAATTTCAGACTAGCAGCAGCTGTCTGGTGAAGATTGAATACCCAAGGTATTCAATGATATTTGCAGAAATAACCAAATGGTTACTATTGTGGGCCCAATCATTAGGTAGAAAGTTAGTGACAGTCCTGATGCAATCATGTTTGGAAGTCCAGAGAGTACTAAAACTAAAACAAACAGCTTGTTGGCTATCATAAACATCCCAGGCTCCTGTGGGGGAGTTTTCCACAGTAATCTGCCACACAGGATGAGTGTCAAGATCAGAGTGTTGCTGGAAAAACACAGCAGGTCAGGTCAGGCTTTTGCCCGAAACAACAATTTTCCTGCTCCTTGGATGCTGCCTCACCTGCTGTGCTTTTCCAGCACCACTCTAATCTTGACTCTAATCTCCAGCATCTGCAGTACCCTACTAATCAAAGATCAGCAGCACCACAAGGAGAAGTGGCCAATTCCATTACTGCAGCAGTGCTAAGGAGTAGTAGCATTGCTGAAAACCTCAGAAATCAGGTGAGGGAAAAATAAGTTTCGAGGTCTGGTGAGGGAGATCCTGATAAGCAGAATGAAGTATTCCATGTAAATAATTGAGGGGATCCTTCTTTGATTACCTCCCTGATGCCAGTAGGTCCCTTCATTTTATGGAGGCTATTCAAGAAGGACTGCCCCACCCTCTCTTCCCCCCAATCCCCAAAGAAACATAGATCCTCCAGGATTTATCTGGCATCTTATGTGTTGACCACCACTGGTTGAATATCAGGATTTTAGCTGGCCATTTAAGGGTCCTTACTTACTTCTATGTGGAAAAGCCATTCTCCCTCATCTTGGAATGTGAGGGATGCAGAGTTGGAATGGGGCAGGCTTTCCCCTGTTTGTGTCCCAGGCTACACAAGGAAAGGAGCTTTGAACTCAGCCCTCACTATGACCTACAAAGTTATAATGCGTTGAATGGTGTGAAGATCTTGCATTTAAGCACTAAGCCTGAATGCAACAAATTGTTGGCTGAGTCAAGTAATGTTGACTGAGGCTATTGTTTTAAAAGCATGATAATTTTTAGTTATTACCAATCAGTCAATCTCACATATTACAAAACTGAACAATTACAAGTCTCATTCATTCAGATATTGATTATTGTAGCTTGCAAATAAATTTAATTTAAATAAGTTTAATTTCATCTTTCCATGGATTCTATTTTTTTCTCTTTCTCATTTAATCCTCTTTCCTTCTCTTTAATGGGATGAGGCTAAGTTGTGTCATTAGAATGAAAGTGTCAATGTTTAGTCGTGTGAAAAGTCGATAGCAGAATTTCAAGACAGTCTAATCCTTTCTCCCATCTCTCAGGTCCCTAGTGCCTTGTTTCCTGTGTGATGCTATCATTAATTCCAAACTTGCAACAATTTACTGAGTGAAATGCTTTAGTCATAAGCTGCGGGGCTACACCTAATTGATGGCAGACACTTTGTTACCTTGCTGTCGTACCATCTATGGCTCTGCTGCTTGGAAATGATTCTTAGAACTGATCAGCGCATAATCTCTGAAATGGATCTCAGGTGGAAGCAAATTTGCAACCCATGTTATACATCGAAGACCATGTGAAAAATAACTGTGAGGAACATAAGGTTCTCCGAACTTGTTTGAGGGATGGCGGGGCTGTACCTTGAAGAAATATTAGGCGAACTGTCTCTCTAGACTTTCAAAGAATAAAAGCACATCTCATTGAAACCTACAAAATTCTTAAAGAGATAAACAGGGTTGACACAACCCTGACAGTCTCATAGAACATAGAACATTACAGCGCAATACAGACTCTTCAGCCTCCGATGTCTTTCCAACCTGTGATACCAATCTGAAGCCCATCAAATCTACACTATTCCATTCTCATCCATATGCCTATCCAATAGCCATTAAACTGCCCTTTAAGTTGGAGAGTGTACTACTGTTGCAGGCTGTATGTTCCATGCCTCTTTTACTCTCTGAGTAAAGAACAGAGGGCACAATTCAATAAAATGGGAGCTGTTATTTAGGACGAGATTGAGGATTTTTTTTTAATCAGTGTGCTGTGAATCTTTGGAATTTTCCATCTTAGAAGACTGTGTTCAGCCTTTGAATATGTCTAAATGGGAGATTCATAGATTTATGAATACTAATGGCATAAAGAAATATGGGGACAGTGTGGGTAAAAAGCATTCAGGTATTTGATCAACTATAATTATATTAAATGGTAGAGCTGTTTCAATGGGCTGAATGGCCTGTCTTCGTCTTATGTAAAACACTGATCGGTTTTCTCACTCTCTTCCCTTTTGCTGATGGTGAATATCATGAACTTATTGAATTTCATCTTTAAAATGGACAGCATCATTATTGTATGATATATTTTCTCTGCCTGGAATGCTTGTGCCAATAACTTAGTGTATCCTTCGGGTCCACAAGATTTCATTTATTGATTTTATTCCACAGTTCCTCTGCCAACTGGTGGGTGACTGGTCAAAGATTTCCAAGATAATTAAAAGGTCTCATTCACTCCCTTTCATTACCATGATTTTAATATAACAGAGTTTCAATAAAACTTTAACTGAAATATTGAGTTTACTTCAAAGTATATATACCTCAAGAAAGATACATTTACATGAGAAAGGTTTACTGGAAGTTGTGATTGTAGGAACTGGAGCAGGACATTCAGCCACTTAAAACTATTCCAACAGAACATCTAAGGCCATCTGCATTTTAATGCCATTTACCTTCCTTAAATCCACATCATTTGATAACTTTGCCCAGTAAAAACCAATTAATCTCAGACTTAAAATTCCAATTTAACCAGCATCCACAGTCTTATAGGAAGAGAGTTCGACCTTTCAGTCATCCTTTGGGTGAAAGTTTCACTTCAGAACAGTTTAGTGCCAAATTTGAAATTGTTGTTGAGGTTTGAGATTGAGGATTCTTTTCTGTATCTATTGAACCATTCTTTTTGCTTAAGTATACAAACTAATTCACTCCTCACACTTCTAAACTCATGGGAATATAAAACATGTCTTCTCAGTTTAATTTGTATACTTAAACCATAATAAATGCTTTAATAGATACAGAAAAGAATCCCATATCTCAAACCTCAACAACAACTTCAAACTTAGCACTAAACCATTCTGAAGTTAAATCAGGAAGCATTTTCACCTAAAGGGTTATTGAAAGATAGAACTCTTTTTCCAAAAGACTGGGGATGCTTGTTAAATTTTAAATCTGAGGTCTATAGGGTGTTTTTTAGGCAAAGTTATCAAGGGACATGGATCAAAGGTGGGTAAATGGCATTAATGTGCAGATGGCGAGTGGAATAGTTTTGAGTGGTTGAATATCCTACTCCTACATTCACAACTTGCTTGTATTCCATCCACTGAAATCAGCTAAATTACTTTAAATGAATGAGAAAATGATTCCTCTAAACTTCTCATTAATAGCTTTAATGAATAATATTATAGCAATTTGAATCAATCACTCATTTCTTGCTTTGTGTTTTAATTAACTCTCTATCGCATCTTCACCAGCAACAAATGCAGGATCATTCACAATGGTCTCTCCACTAAGTGCATGAATAACAAAATGGTGTTAAAATTTTGCCTTTAGTTTCTTCGCAATCTATTAAGTGAAAAGAAAATGCTCAAGGTGCAGTGAAAGGGAATGTGAAGCTGGTCTTTTGTGATATTCTTAAACCACTCCTCTGCCATTTGGTTTAAACTGCAATATCATAGCAGTCACTGCAGGCCACAATAAACAGACTTACAAACTTAATACACAAATGAAATCTCATTCTCAATTAGTTTACAAGTTAATGCCTCAGGCTGCCAGTTAACTTTCAATCCCTTCTCTGCTATGCTCTCCCTTTTATTATGCATCTCAAATCACTCTTATCAGTCTGAATTACTTTTCTTGGTTATGTGCTATTTCTGTAATCTTCATCAACATGTTATCTCAAGGCCCCAGAACTGTGTCACTTTTCATTTTATACTATTCTTTTTTCAGCAGTGGGACTTGGGCATCACTGTCTGGCCAGCATTGACAGCCCATCCCTATTTGCCCTTGAGAAGGTGGTGGTGAGCTACCTTCTTGAATCTCTGCAGTCCATTTGCTTTCTTCAAGAATATTCAATCAAACAGGTAGGCTTTGGCTGGAGTAGACTTTCACCCCAGCTGAACTGAAATACAAAATGGCAGTGTTTTTGTTGTTCTTTGTCAGACATGACCGTCACAGACAGGTCAGCTTTTAATGCCAGTCACTAGCTGTTATTGAGAAGCTGATAGTGAGTGGCACATATGTTTAGCACTTATAAATAGACTAGTTGATTAGGAAGTAAGGTTCTTATATTGACAGAGCTTCAGGATCTGCATTTGTGACTGTTATCTTCATTAGGTTCTCTTACTCAACTCCTTCCCATAGCCAGCTTCATTTTTGCAAAAACTAAGTTTAAATTCATTACCTGCAAAATCAGTATCATTCACTAACTTTGCATTGAACCTAATGTTCAAAGGCAACTTTGAAGAGCACTCCAAAATGCCAGTAAGTCTGTAGATTTGTTTTTCTACATAACGAGCTCTTGAGCTCAAATTAAATAGCATGTGCTGAATGCAAATATTGTGAGAAGTTGATGTACAGCTGCTTCAAATTGCAGAAACAAGGGATATAAGTGTTGACATCATCACATGTTCCAACATGGTAGCTATAGTGCAAGAAGGTAGCTGTGCATAAGACCCCCATAACCCAAGAAGGTCCTTGTAATACCAAAAACAGTTTAATACCTTGGCTAGATTGGTGAAGATTTTCAGTGAGTAATTGTGCAGTTGAACAAATCACAATCTCAGTGCTAGATGTTCTTTTGAGTAACAGTCAATAATTTCCCCTTGTGGTTTCATATTGTACCATGTTTTCTGTCCCTGAGAATAGTCATTTAGCAACAGACATGTGAAATACTATACAGCATGAAAGTCATGTTGGAATATTTGAAATTGGGCATCTGGACCTAATTTTCCTTTCCTCTACTGTACATTCAATTGAATGATTCATTGATCTTACAGGGTGTGGAGACTCCAGCAAGTGAACAGGCAGTTAATACTATGTCTCCTGAAGGTAGCAACACATAATTTCAGCTTCCTGGATGAGGATGTGCTGCTATCCAAGACTCAAATCTTATGAAGACCAAAGCACAGCAGTTTTAACTGTTGATGGGTTGGAATTGGCAGTGTGTGAATGTTCCTGGTGGATTTATAAGACAATAGACTCTTTGACATTTCATTATACAATGTGTTTTTCAAATTCTTTGACAGGTACTTCTCTCCTCATGAAAGGTCCAAAAACGTAACTCATTATGACCGGAAATTACTCAGGTGCACCAAAGATTAGCTGCACCCAGGGTATCATTGAGGTGATTGCTGGAACGCAAGGTCTTGCAATCCATGTTATCTCTGGCAGCATTGACAGTCACTCATTTTCCACTTTATTAACATTCCTTCATACTCGACAAGGTGTCCCTTGAATGGGATTTAAGTCAACAAAATTGCTATTCAATGAGACAGAACAAAGTGGAAAGCCAAATGTGGAGGTGCAGCCTGAACAATTTGAGTATAGGTGCAAGACATGTCAATCTCTGATAGCAGAGCAAGGAGATGATTTAAAAGATTCAGCCATCAGACACTTAGAGGGTCTGCTTGGTTTTCCTGAAAACTACAGCTAATGGATTTGTTAATGGCAGAGTCCACTGGCCTGCTGTGTGCCAATATTTAACAGCATTTCAATTCACTGCACAAAATTCTGAAGAAAGTGGTTCTCCGCTGGGTTTAATCTAATCACCCAGTTGGTAATTCTAGCTGATTTAGTTTAAAGCTTCCATATTATAATAGTGTTTTATGCACGGTTTACATTTGGTGGAGAGCTCTGAGAAGGTGTGACATGTTCATTGAGTCCTTTAAATGGTAGATGTAATTTTTCTTTGAAGAATTATCTGCTGCAACATTAAAAATCCAATTATTTTTAAAATGTAAGGACCCAACATAATGTAACAACTGACCATTGTCTACGATATAAACTTTTCCCTCCTCTACTTACAGTTTGATACTACAGGAAGAATGGTTATTTAACCCTTAATTGTAAATAGAATGGAGCTGATCACTATTTGTGTTTGTTTTTCCACCATTGAAAAAAATTGGGTTGCAAGAAAGCACAATGCTATTAAAATTGTCCAATGTTTGTGAGCTTTCCAAGTTCATGTTTGTTGAGTTGTCCTCAAAATAAGGGCCAAATGCCCAGCCAAATCAGGCAAAAGCCTCAAAAAATATTTATATAAACATGACTATGTCATTGATAAAATTGACATTTTATAAAGCTGTTCTGAAAATGACCCTCTCCTGAATGCTGATTGGACGTCCCTCAATTATCCAACTCAACATAGGATCATTCACTCCCCTCAAAGGAAGTCTGACACATCTCCCTGACAGAGTCAATGGAATTCCTGTCTCATCTAAGTCAACCAATGCAAACATTATTATTCAGCAGTGTACCAAGCATGAAATTGTTTCCAGCCTCTCTCGAGTGCCATCAGGTGAGTGATGCAACTTGTTTGTTGACTACCCAACTGATCAACTGGCATAAATAAACTGGACTCTAATTGTTTAAAAGTGTGTTCGCAAAGTTTTGCTGAGGAGACAACCAAAGCATTGCTATTCCCTCACCTCCAAGGCTTTTGATTTTAATGCCTTCAGCTGATCAATGTTAAAACCTTCGACCTGAGTCAGTGTGTCAAGTGAATTTATGAAGTCCTCGACTGAAATGCACATCAACTGTTCAACAGTCCATAAAATGTTTGCTTCTCCAAGACTTTCGATGTCCTCTTCAGTGGGGCGTTTTGAGCAAACTGGAAGGAAAAGTAAATAACAGATAAGAAGAAAGATTGATCTACTTTGACATTTAGTTCTTGGATCTTGGACAAAGATCACAATCTGTGAAAGTTGACTGCAGGGTCCGTGCTGGATGGACCCAGAAAATGCCAACCAGTTTATTGAGAAATTAAGTTCAGAATAATTGTTTGGCCAACCTTGAGAAAATAATGGAATTGAAGTTTATTGACAATTTATTGTATGCTGAGTTAAGGATTCACCAGAACAACTGCCTGATGAACCATTTTACAACTTTGCTTCTGCAGTTCCACCTTCAGTGATGCCCAACTAACTTCCCTAATGGGACTTCAAAAATTCAACCGCACATTCTGCAGTGAAGCTTGGACCTAAAATGTTTGATTCAGAGGTAAGAATGTTAACACTGTGTAAAATTCAAAATCAAATAGAAGTGGCATCTGTAAAATCAAATACAAGACACAAAAAATAATACATCATTTTAACCTCAGATTTGATGTTATCTAACTAGTGGACGTAATGAACTGGTCCTTCACAGAAATTTAATGAAACAGAAGAAGGCCATTCAGCCCATCGTATCTGCACCAGCTTTCCAAATGAGTGTTACGACTCAGTGCTATTCTCCTGCAACCTGCCCATAACCTGGACAGACTTTGTATCCAGGTTATCATCCAATGCTATCTTGAATGCCTTATTTGAACTTACCCCCATCATATTTCCAGCAGTGCATTCCAGATTTTATGTAATCTTTGTACGAAAACAATACTTATTATTTGTCCTGAAACATCCCTCCTTACATTAGCTGCTAGTTTCTTTACACAATTCCTCTTTGCTTCTCTTATTTGCTTTTTCACCTGCCTACTGAATCTTCTATATATATTTAACTTGGTTCTCAATTATACTTTCTGCTGACACCCATATTTAGCACACTTCTATCTCTTTCATTTTTAGCCCAGGGAGCTCTGGATTTATTTGAACTATCCCCTTTTGAGGGAATGTACATGAGCATTAAGTATCGCATGGGAGAGAGCAAAGAAGGCATTTCAATGGAAAAGATTTCAGTTCTGTCATTGGCGCTTTATGCATTTTCTCTAATCGATTTAAATGAAATGAAAATTGAGTTGACTTTCTCACTAATGAATAATCTTTCCACTCTTATCTTTTCAGAAGCTGTTTAACTCCAGATAGTAAAGAGAAATGTCTCCCAGCATTGTGACTGCCATATTGATCTCTCTTTGTTGACCTCCTTATTCATGGTGAAGGTTGATGACTTCTATGATACATACCTGGTGCCCGTTTTCTCCTGTTATTTTCTGAAGCATTGTTCAGCATACTGAAGACTTTTTGATAAAGTGCAGAGACATTTGGAGAATTGTCAAAATCAGGAGGGACAAAATTCTTAGTTGACTTGTAAGAGGAGAGGATTTCCAAGAGTGCTGTTTGGATGTCATCCTAAAGCAAAAGTCAAATGTTACAAAAGGAAGGCCTTAGTTAACATATTTTTAAGTTAAGGGTTATTGACTGTGTCTAAGCAACAGATAATAGTTTGGGATACAATGAATTACAAAGTGGGAGTTAGGAAAGCCCCTGTTAGCAATAATGGATGAATATAACACCAGGAACTCAACTGGAGCAACCACTTAATATGTCATGATAAGCATCGGTCAAAAGCCGGGACTTACGTAACTTACCTCCTTACTCAAAGTTTGTGCAAAGATTTGTAGCTCGGGTGCTTGTTGTAGTGGTTCTGTTCGCCGAGCTGGAAGTTTTTGTTGCAAACGTTTCGTCCCCTAGCTAGGAGACATCATCAGTGCTCTGGAGCCTCCTGCGAAGTGCTTCTTTGTTGTTTCTTCCGGCATTTATAGTGGTATAATCACTATAAATGCCGGAAGAAACATCAAAGAAGCGCTTCGCAGGAGGCTCCAGAGCACTGATGATGTCTCCTAGCCAGGGGACGAAACGTTTGCAACAAAAACTTCCAGCTCGGCGAACAGAACCATTACCTCCTTACTCCCTAAAGCCTCTCTACCATGCACAGTGCACAATTCAGCAATGTGATCAAATAATTTCCACTTGTTTGTGCGACTCCAATAACACTCAAGAAGTTTGAAATCATTCAAGATAAAGCAATCTACTTCCAACAGTCATCTATTAACATGAGTTCCTTCTATCATCATTGCATAATAACAGCCATGTGCATCATCTACAAGATACACTAGAGGAACTTACCATGGCTCCTTTGACATGACTTACAGAACCCAAATTTCTCCCACTTTGAATAACAAGTGGAGCAGAGGAACACATCCATCTGCTGTACCATCCAAACTTGGAACTATATTGTTGTTTCTTCATTATCAACGGGTCAAAAATCAGCAGATTCTTCCCTGACGGCACAATGGGTTTAGCCATCTGGACTGTAGTGGTTGAAGCAAGTAGCTTAGCACACCTTCTGAAGGACCATTATGGAGGGGTAATAAATGCTGGCCTTGTCTCGGACACTCTGAGCCTAAGAATTAAAAATAATTTGCTTTCCCCACGGAGATAAAATATTTTCACTGATTCTGCTGACACAATTTTCCCAGGCTGCAGGATTAGAGATTCAGTCAGATGGTGTTTCTACACTTCAAATTGCCTCCCCATAAATTGCAGCTCTTTCCTGGGAATATGAGGGTTTGGTGAATATGGCTCAGAAATGACACATGAAAACATTCCAAGTCTGATCTTTGCCAGTTAGCATCTGTGACTATATCTGTCAGTGCAGGTAGCAAATACAGAACCATGATGTTATTTTACTTACATTATTGGGGATTGATTTAAAATCCTCATACATGAGAACTGCCAATAGGCCACGTAATTCCGTGAGCTCATCGACTGTCCACTTTATGAGAGGCCTAGGTTAAAAAAAATGCAGACAATATTTCACAGAAATGTATTGTGCACATTGATTATAGCAACTCTGAATTCAATTACAGAATTTTTACAGGCCAGCCTCCTGACTGGATTCCTTCATTCCTGAAGAAGGGCTTATGCCCAAAACGTCGAATCTCTTGTTCCTTGGATGCTGCCTGACCTGCTGCGCTTTTCCAGCAACACATTTTCACCCCAGCCTCCTGACTGGACCAGCTCTCTGAATGAACAATGCAACTAGTACATTTCTCCCAAAACAGTGTACGCTATTCCTTTTGAGACAGTCAATTCCACCCCAAATGTCTCAATTGAACCAATCTCCTCAGACAGAGCATTCCTGATTTTGGAAAAGTTTCTCCTCATTTCCCCTTTTATGACAACAAACCTAAATCTGCGGCCCCGAGTTCTCAATATTGCCATAAGTCATAGAATCCAGACAGCATGGAAGCAGACCATTCGGTCCATTGAGTCTACATTGACCCTCTGAAGAGTACCCACTCACGCCCACTCCCCTATCTTACCACTGTGACTCTGCATTTTCACATGGTTAATCTACCCAGCCTGCACATCCCTGGACACTTGAGCATGGCTAATCCACCTAACCTGCACAGTTTTGGACTGTGGGAGGAAACCCACACAAACACAGGGGAGAATGTGCAAACTCTACACAGACAGTCACCCAAGGCTGTAATCGAACCGAGATCCCTGGTGCTGTGAGGCGGCAGTGCTAAGCACTGAGCCACTGTGCCAACCAATGGGAAAGAGTGAGGAGCAGTTATTCTGCATCATGGAGTCATAGAGATGCACAGCACAGAAATAAACCCTTCGGTCCAATTTGTCCATGCTGACCAGATATCCCAATCCAATCTCATCCCACCTGCCAGCACCTGGCCCATATCCCTCCAAATCTTTCCTATTCATATACCTATTCAAATGCTTTTTAAATGCTGCAATCGTACTAGCCTCCACCACTTCCTCTGGCAGCGAAAAAGTTGCCCCTTAGGTCTCTTTTATATCATTCTCCTCTCACCCTAAACCTATGCTCTCTAGTTCTGGACTCCCTCACCTCAGGGATAATACTTTGTCTATTAATCCTATCCATGCCCCTCATGATTTTATAAACCTCTAAATGGTCATCCCCCAGCCTCTGGGGAAAACAGCTCTAGCCTATTCAACATCTCCCTATGGCTCAAATCCTCCAACCCTGGCAATATCTTTGTAAATCATTATATTATTGAACCCTATCATTTTTTCTCACTTCTCTTCTCCATTCTACCTCTTTAACTCGAGTTCCTCATGCCGGCAATGACTTGAATGAATCCAGTAAACTAAAGCTGTAGTTAACCATTCATTGTACTTACGGATAGGCTGACAGGATCTTCTGTCTAAGAGCTATTTTCTTTGCCTCATCAAATCGTCCACATTCTCGAAGTTGATCAACAATCGCCAGGAACACAGTGTTGTTTAAATTGTTGATGTCATTTGGACTAAATGCACAGACGAGGGAACCCAAGCTGTTGCCTTCATCCTCTGTCATTGCAGATGCAGTCAAATTCTATCAGTGAATAATAAAACAAATCAAAGAGAAAAGCTCAAAAAACAAATCACTGCCTCTATTTTTTTTCATGGAATTCAAACAGTATAAATGTTTTGATGGTTAGAAGGATAGAATTAAAATACTGGAAGTTGCAAAATTAAGTAGATATTTTGAATCACCTTTACCTGTCCAATTTCCACACCCTTCTAAACATTTCCCTTTCAGCCATGTATCTATTCTAAAATGTTGACAAAGCTTTTGCCTCAAACCATGGATATGAATTTTGCAGCTTCATCACTCCAAGGGGACAGATACCCCCTGTGTTAAAATCACTTCCATTTAACCTTCTGCCTCTAAGCCATTGTTCCTGACCCCAATTTGCCTGCTTCTATCTATTCTTTTCCATCCACTATTAATTTTAAATACTTCTGCAGTATCCGTGCTGTTTGGGAAGAAAAAACCTTCAGGCTAAAACTTGTGCCACATGGCTTTTGGAGAATGACATTCATGATTTATCACCCAATGGTCTGTTGAAATAGAGCTAGACAACATTCAAAGTTGGCTGTATATTTCCAGAATTTTCTATTTTAGTTTTAGATTTCCAGCTTCTGCAGCATTTAGCTTTTGTGCATGAAGGGTGGACTTATGATTTCATGAGGTTCATACACACTTACATCCTTTATCGTCCATGACTTTTTTCTATCATCCAATCACAAGATGTGGGAGTCAATGGATCACCATCATTTATTGCCCATCGTTAGCTGCCCTTAAAAAAGTGGTGGTGCACTGCCTTCAAGAGTGGCTACAGTCCATAACCTAAAGTTACACCCACAATGCCATTAGGAAGGGAGTTTGACCCAGTGACACTAAAGGAACATCAATGTATTTCCAAGTCAGGGCATGCAAAGATGATGGCCTTCTGATGCATCTATCCATCTAGATGGTGGTGGTCATGATTTGGAAGATGCCATCTAAAGAGCTTTAATGTTTTGAAATTAGAATTCTACCACCTTTTTTTATTCTTATGACTTTTATATTTAATGTTTTGCAAATATTACCCACAAGTTGATTGTCTTTAGAATTCCTAACAACAGAGAGGTGTGAGGCAGAGTACATTTAAGGCTTAGATATAAGGAATCAAGGACTACAGAGAAAACACAGGAAGATGGACATGAAGATTGTCATTCAATCCTAGTCCTATTGAATAGTGGAGTGAACTGAAAGTGCTGAATGGTCTCACTTAGGTTTCTCTGTCTTATGGTCTTATTACATCCTTTTGTTCTTTTACAGCAGTAAATAAAGTTCCATTTAGAGTATGGACCATGGTATTATTTTATTCACTGAATAGTGTCACCTTATATATGATGACATTCCAATACATCAATGACTTTTTCCAGACAATTCTGCCAGCTCATTAGTTTCCACTCTCCATTTCCTTTGTTCTTTTAAAGAATTAACTATATCCTCTATTTTCATAACAGCAGAATATTGTAGCATTGGATTCTCTTGGTCTATACTTAAATCTCTGGCATAAGCAGTGTGCATAAATGGCCCCAGAATGAACAGCTAACTATTTCTAACTACTTTGAATGCTGCCCTCAACATCTACTTTTCACATCCTCTCCACTGACCATTTTTAATTTCATTTCAAATCTCTGATACTTTAGCCAATAGAGAACTTTCTGATCTACATCAGTGCTTTTCAACAGATGCGCTCCTGCACACCTTGTGCCATAAAATTCTGTTCAAAAGTAATTAAGATCAACATAAAACAAATATTGTTTCATCTTAAACAATATTCTATCCAACCAAAATTACAACTTGTAAAACTTGTGAAAATTAATCATTAATTTACACGTGAGTTAATGGCATTTCAATGCTTAAATGTGAATATTCTAAACACAGCTGGCCAAGACTAAATTGAGATGATGTGATCGTTTTTATTCATGACGATAGAAACCTAACAATAGTGTTTGTGTACTTTATCTCTCTAGATTAAAAGGTTCTGTACACACTGGCAGGTCCGGGTTCCCCACTAACCTGGCAAATTACAATTTACTTTTGCATTTTGCTCTCATCCATTAAATACATACCAATTCAATCATTTCATTAAAATTATACATTTAGAAATATTGTTGCAAATATAAAATGTCATCTGCAAAATTCAGACTCCTGAACTGAGTGCAGTGTGTGGAATGGATTTAGGGCCATGGACGGTTAGAAATAAATGAGTTGAGCAGATCTTGAAAGTGTGTCTGTGCTCGCAGTGTGAGATGGTGGACATCTTTCTGATGGATTTGAAACTTTAATGCTTTTGATCCTTCTTTATCATGTTGCCTGCACAATATTGCAAATATCTCTAGTAAGGTGGTAACCATTGTAAATGCAAGTAAATGTGATATTGATGAGAAATGATTTCAGCTGGAAAAGTGGGTGTGGCATGGAATTCTGAGTCTCAATAAAATGTGCTCTATCACTATAAAGATTGGAAACCACTGATGTACTCTGCAACTGCTGTAAATCACAACCTGCGTGGATATCATCTCCTCAAAAAATTGAACTCAACTTGTCAAACACAGTTATTCTTTTTTGGATGGGTGGGATACTTTTAGGGGTTTTGGTCAGTGAACTAATGTCTCATGAAACAACCAGCTTTATTCTTCTGCTTTCAAATATTTTCCAATAAAAATGAATCATTCTTAACTTATACTAGCAGCATTGGTCGAACTAAAACATTTATATCGAATATTCCCCGGTGGCTATGCATTGTTACAGTGAAAGTTTTTCTTTGAAGTCTTATTAATGTCGCTTTTGTTTATATTTGCCTCTTCACTTCTAATTCCTTCTTTCCTCTTTAACTTTTTCTTTTGTTTTCTCTTGTTTATATTTCTTGCTCCCACACAAGTCGTTTCTGATTTGACTTGTCACCTTAATTTCTCTCTATTTCTTCACTGTATTTTTCTCTCTATGTTTCTTTGTGTCTCTCTCCCTTCTCTACAATTCCCAGCCACCACCCGTCCACACAATACCCTGTCTCTTTGCTGGATTTGTAACGCTTCTCCTTCACTGTGTGCATCTCTTATGACGGATTTCGTGTAAAAGGGTTCCCGCCTGCACCAATGTAATTGATTTAATATAAGCACAGTATAAAAACACAGTCAAGATCCAAAATGTTTACAAAGCAAAGCAGACAGATTCTCATGAACACATCATCCAGTTAGTTCTGAGTCAGTTTGAGACTTCTGCATTTGGACAGGACTGAAAGTATTTGTCACAAATGCAAAATTCAGGATCTAAATGAATCTCTCCAAGTATGCCCTATTCCGTTTCACTTCTGTTTCTTATTTTTTTCCTTAGTCTTTCTTACTCTCATACAAAATTGTAAAATTTACTTATTCTCTACTTTCTATGACATTGAATCTGTTGTGTGGAGAGATCCTAAGGTGAAGCAGTAAAACTAGAGGCAGTGGATTATTGAATAAGATCAGGAAAATCGTTTGCAGAGAGCAGGAGTTAAGTGAGGTATGACAGCACACTCGGAGTGGGAGAGTACCGTTTGAGAATCATTAATGAAGAAAGGCCAATCCCAGCCATTTATTTTCAGCTCTTGGTTTGACTGTGTAACAAATCAAGTCAAATCAGAAAATCAATTTTCATTTCCAACAGTAGAATCAATATTTTCCATCCCTGCAAACTTCCAGGTTATCACTATCCTAAAGGATTTTTCACACTGTGATTGCCTCTCAGCTTTGTTAGGAACCAACGTGAATAGAGTACAGTATGTTACCCAATTGACTTCCAGATATGAACAAGGTTAATTTAATTCCCACATGGAAATGATCTAAAATAAAATTGAGTACAATCTCAAGTAAGTTATGACATAAATCCATCAGAAAAGTTATTGTAATATCACATTTGCTTGGAAAATTGACCACTGTCCTTCAGTGTGGATGGTCATCAGTCACCACAAGGTAGAATTGTGTGATATTCTGGGTTTGGTGGCAGAGAGGGCATTTATTCAGGTGAGAGGGTGGAGAGTGTGGATTTGCTGCCTTCCTGCCTCCAGCATGATTTAGCTTATGTTTGGAGGGCCAATGGACAGTTTTCCTGCCCATCACCAATTGAGGAACTTAGTAAGGGATTAATACACCTTTAAACAGCTTGTCCTGCCACAGCTGGTATTAAGACAGCAGTTTGTGAGAGGTTGCTTTGCTGGAAGGTGACCTAATGTGCATGGTTGCTTGCAGATTTCTACAGTGGCAAGGTTAGGGACTTTTTAATTGACTGATATCCACAGCTGAATCAAGCTGTGTAAGACTTTCCAAGTTTTCAACTGTTGTATGATGAAGCAATAGTTCATTACAAACACCAGATTCTACCTTTCCTGTCTGGATCCTTTACCTGTGGCTGATAATCAAGCTCACTTCGTATTTTTTTTTTTGGAAAACACCAACCTGCTCAGAGATGATATTACACACTGCTGGAACATGTTAGTCTTGAACCCAGGTGTTCTGGCTCAGAGGGAAGGACACTACCACTGTATTACAAGAGTACACTAAAGCTTCTGTTTTTTTGTCCAAATAAACCACCAGCCAAATGAAGTTGGAAGGGGCTTTGATGCACTCTAACCATTATGGTGTCTGAAAAGAATGTATGATTTTTTTTCACTTTCAGAAGTGCTTTCACATACAACTGATTTTTTTTTCTTCACGACCTAATCACCTGTGTTACTTTACATGTTCATTCACCACCATTAAAATACACAGGTTTCCAATTAATTGTTAATTTACGTGCACAGCCCAGCAAGGGCAATGCAACAACATCAAAGTGAGGAGAAGGTTAAAAAGAGAAGGAGGGGACTAAATTAAAATGGCATTGGAGGGGGAGAAAAAGTGCTCCAGCCCCTGCTGTGCGCACATGTCTCCAGATGCATTGAGAGTATTGGTGAACACTGCATGTTCCCTCTTCAAGGACACCTGGGTGTGAACAATGTCATGGCAGAGAGGTAGACAGTCAGCAGCAATGACCCTCTCCAAGAACCCAACTCTTAAGTACAAAGTTCAGTGATCATCACCTGAAGCTCTTCTGATTGATCTATGAAAGGACCTGCACATCTAATACTGACAGCAGCCGAATGTGGTGGTCATTCATTCAAAGACACTCAGCACCTGAGCATGAGGAAGGTGTGGCCTGCTGAGAACTACCTCCTGCCCTTACTGCTGACTGCCTCCTGCAAGCTGTGACCCAGCAAAGATCTTGGGCCCTTGGATGTTGTGCCAAGGGTATCACCAACATCCTACTGACTCTAGGTCAAGCAGATGGAAATTCTGCCTTCAGCGTCCTTCATCCCAGGAATGCTTGCTGCTGGCCTGATAAATATCCAAGTGTCAGGAGATGTGACACATTTTACTGAAAAAAAAACAACATGGGGCTCTTACTGGCACTTGAACCAATAGCTGAGACTCCTCAAGATTCTGTCCACAGTTTCATAATGGCCTAAGAGCTATATTTAATCATCTGATCTTCTTCATTATAAGTGACATTTACTTGATGAAAATAGGCTTTTGACAAGTAAGCCACACTGATAGTCTCTTCACCAGAATATTAATTCAATAAATATCTTTTTCCATGTCAGGTTTAGAATAAATTCAACAATTCTAAGAATTAATATATCTGTGCTTAGCTAATTATTTTCTCTCTAAATTAGCAGAGGGCTTGCACATCATGGTCATTATCATCTCTCTGCTTTGATTTCCAAAAATCAGTATGGTTTATTCATGGATTTTGCCATGTAGCATACAGACCACACATTGTAATTATACATCATTTTAAATTTAAATCAGATTCAGCAACGAAACCCCCAACAATGCCCACCAAGTTAATTAAGGTGCAAGAACAAAGGTAATGGAATATTCATGAGAAAATCACAATTGCATCACACAGCTATCCTCGTAAATGAAGTAAAAGTGCAGTTCCATCAGATTCCATCCAAAAATTGATTTTAATAATACCTGGATTTTAACGTGAAGGCTACTGTGCCACAAATTGTAGCATTTGTTTTAGTCTAATCTTAACCTGTTAATTACGTGATCAGCACCAGGCTAGCTGGTCATGCATCAACGAAGTCCCAAAAATGCCATGCTGAATTAACAGAATTAGTTGACTTGTTTTTGAAAAGAAATAAATTATCCACAGCCTTGCAAAATCCTGTATCCTGGTACAGCAAATAATCCCGTGCTGGTTGGGTCTCACTTTTATGTTATTTGTCTATAGATCAGTGTTGGATATGAATAGCTTGGATTTTACAAATTTACTTTTACATTCTGCAGTTTTTGGTTTTCCACACATTGAAATGCAAATATGTCTGCATGTGCTATCAATAACATCTGGTAAATCTATATGTGACAAGAGACACGTAATGAGCTGGTAGCACACACACAGGTGATAGCATGTCAACAGCAATCATTAGATGCCACCTGAATGTTTGCATTGACGTTTTGTGCTAATTTCCAAGTGCATGACCGCCCCAGTATGTTAGTTTCTCAGCATCATTTCATGCCATTTCCTTCTCACTCCCCATTGTGAATATGATTGGAAGAGGAGAACATTCTTCATTCAGAGCAATGTAAATCTTTGAATTTGAAAACATAGAACTTTGTGGAAGTTCTCTCATGGAGTATCTTTAAAGCTGAGATAGACAGGTTTTAGTGTCTAAAGAATCAATGGATATGGGAACCAAGTGGGAAAATGGAATTGGGGTAGCACGTCAACCATGATCTTTTTGTCATTCACTCATTGAACATGGGTTTCAATGGCTGGTCAGTGTTTATTGATATTCTGAGTTGCCCTTGAGAATGTGGTAGTGAGTTGCTTTCTTAAATCACTATGTTCCACTGGATTCAGACAGACCCACAATGCTATTAGGAAGAATTTACCAAGATTTTGTTCAAGCACCACTGAAGGAGCAGCGATATATTACCAAGTCAGGATGGTGAATGGCTTGAATTTATAGGGTGTGGTATTCCTACAAATCTGCTGCTGTTGCCCTTCTTGATAGTATCTTCCAAACTGATGATTAATCCTATCTAAGAAGCCTTGCTGAACTTCTGCAGTGCATTTTGTAGAGGGCACAGACTGCTGTTTCTATGGATCAATATTGGAGTGAGTAATTGCTTCTGGATATGATGACAGTCAAGTGGGCAACGTTGTCATGAATAGTGTCAAACTCTTTGAATGCTGTCAGAACTGTACTTGTCCAGGTCAGAGGGACATTTTGTAAACAGAAAACAATCTTCCAAAAGATCTTCCATGGTGTTGGGAATGAGAGATTGATGTCAATAAAGGTTTGGCTGAGGAATAGCACGAATGGTAGATGTCTTTTCCCTAGCATGGGGGACTTCAAAATGAGGGGCTCATTTTTAAGGTGAAAGAAAAAGATGTTAGAAATCATGAGGGGCAATTTTTAGGGTGTAGGTTTGCTCACTGAGCTGTAGGTTTGATATCCAGATGTTTCATTGCCTGGCTAGGTAACAACATCACTTGGCGATCTCCAAGTGAAGCGAAGCTTTCTCCTGGATGGGGTTCCTGGGGTTTGTGGTGATGTCATTTCCTTTCTGAGGGGTTGATAGATCTAGATGCCATCTATGTGCTTGTTTATGGCATTGTGGTTGGATTGCCAGGCCTCTAGGAATTCTCTGACATGTCTTTGCTTAGCCTGTCCCAGGATAGATGTGTTGCCCCAGTCGAAATGGTGGTTTTGTTCACCCATGTGTAGGGCTATGAGGGAGAGGGGGTCGTGTCTTTTTGTGGCTAGTTGGTGTTCATATATCCTAGTGGCTCACTTTCTTCCTGTTTGTCCTACATAGTGTTTGTGGCAGTCCTTGCATGGAATTTTATAGATGATGTTGGTTTTGTCCATGGGTTGTACTGGGTCTTTTAAGTTTGTTAGTTTTTGTTTGTTTGAGAGTGTTGGTGGGTTTGTGTGCTACTAGGATTCCGAGGGGTCTCAGTAGTCTGGCTGTCATTTCTGAAACTTCTTTGATATATGGTAAGGTGGTTAGGGTTTCTGGCTGTGTTTTGTCTGCTTGTCGTGGTTTGTTCTTGAGAAATCTGCGCATTGTGTTTTTTGAGCATCCGTTCTTCTTAAATACTTCATATAACTGGTTCTCCTCTGTTTTTTGAAATTCGTCTGTGCTGCAGTGTGTGGTGGCTCTTTGGAATAGTGTTCTGATACAGCTTCGTTTGTGTGTGTTGGGATGGTTGCTGGTGTAGTTGAGCATTTGGTCAGTGTTTGTCAGTTTTCTGTATACGCAGGTTTGTAATTCTCCCTTGTCCTTTCTTTCTCTTGCGACGTCCAGAAATGCAGGTTTGTTGTCAGTTTCTCCCTCCTTGGTGAACTTTTGGGTTCGCTACGTAGATGACACCTTTGTCATCACAAAACGAAACAAGATAGAAGAGACATTTAACATCATCAACAACACCCTCACAGGCATAAAAGTTCACCAAGGAGGAAGAAACTGACAACAAACCTGCATTTCTGGATGTCACAGGAGAAAGAAAGGACAAGGGAGAATTACAAACCTGCGTATACAGAAAATCGACAAACACTGACCAAATACTTAACTACACCAGCAACCATCCCAACACACACAAACAAAGCTGTATCAGAACACTATTCCAAAGAGCCACCACACACTGCAGCACAGATGAACTTCGAGAAACAGAGGAGAACCATCTATACGAAGTATTCAAGAAGAACGGATACTCAAAAAAAAGTGCACAGATTCCTCAAGAACAAACCACGACTCTGACAAAACACAGCCAGAAACCCTAACCACCTTACCATACATCAAAGAAGTTTCAGAAATGATAGCCAGACTACTGAGACCCCTCGGAATCCTAGTAGCACACAAACCCACCAACACTCTCAAACAAAAACTAACAAACTTAAAAGACCCAGTACAGCCCATGGACAAAACCAATGTCATCTATAAAGTTCCATGCAAGGACTGCCACAAACACTACGTAGGACAAACAGGAAGAAAAGTTAGCCACCAGGATCCATAAACACCAGCTCGCCACAAAAAGACACGATCCCCTCTCCCTCATAGCCCTACACACGGATGAAAAAAACCACCATTTCGACTGGGACAACATATTTATCCTGGGACAGGCTAAGCAAAGACATGCCAGAGAATTCCTAGAGGCCTGGCACTCCAACCACAATGCCATAAACAAGCACATAGGCCTAGATGCCATCTATCAACCCCTCAGAAAATGAACAGGAAATGACATCACCACAAACCCCAGGAACCCCATCCAGGAGAAAGATATAAATAGAAAGCAGGAGACAACAGCTTCGCTTCACTTGGAGGTCACCACTGATGATGTTACCTAGCCAGGTAATGAAACATCTAGATATCAAACCTACAGCTCAGTGAGCAAACCTACACCCTAAACCACAACCTGAGTTACAAACCTTCACAAACCTTGCGGGCAATTTTTGTTTTTACACAGAGAGTGGTTCTTGTGTGGAATGAACTTCGAGGAAGTGGTGGATGTGGCTACAGTTACCATGTTTAAAAGGCATTTAGAGAAGTACATGAATAAAAATTGATTAGAGGAATATGGGCCAAGCACAGACAGGTGGGACTAGCTTAGTTTGGGATTATGATCAGCATGGACTGGTTGAACCCAAAGGTCTATTTCCATGCTCTATGACACTATTAAAGGAGAGACTGTGCTGTATTCAAATTTGCTGATGTCAAAAGATAACTAGGGAGTTAAAAATCACATAACACCAGATTATAGTCCAACAGATTTATTTCGAAGCACTAGTTTTCGGAATGTCGCTTCTTCATCAGGGCAACCACCTGATAAAGAAGCTCTGAAACCTAGTGCTTTCAAATAAATCTGTTGGACTATAACCTGGTGTTATGTGATTTTTAACTTTGTCCACCTCAGTCCAACATCGAAACCTCCAAAATATGTAAGGAAATTAATTGTAAAGAAAACAGAAAGAATGTGCAACTTCATAAAAATAATTTCAATTAGCAGGCAAAATTTGGCAAGTGTATAATTTGTGAAAACATATGGTTGTCCATTTTGACAGGAAAAATAGAAAAATAAATTTAAATAGTGAAGGAGAGCACAGTGTTGTAATAGAGTGGGATTTGGTCCTATTCATAAATTGCACAAAGTTATTTGATACAACAAGTAATTAGGAAAGTAAATGGAAAGTTGGCCTTTATTGCAAGGAGATGGAGCATAAAAGCTGGGAAGTCTTGCTATGATTTTACTGGTCAGTGGTGAGATTGCCATATGAAGAGCTGTGTGCGCTTTTGGTTTCCTTACTTAAGAAGGATTAAATCTGCACTGGAAGCAGTTCAGAGGAGGTTTGCTCAGCTCACTCTTGGAGTGAGGAATTTTTGAGCAAATTGGACTGTAACTATTGGAGTTAAGAAGTCTGAGAGATAACCAGATTGAAACCCAAGAGATTCTGAGGGAGCTTGACAACTTGGAAGATGGGAGGATCATTCTGCTTGTGAGGAAATCAAGAATTCAGGGGAGCTGTTTAATAAGGAAATTAGCACAATTTCTTTCTCAGTGGGTCGCAAATCTTTGGAATTTCTTTTTCACAGATGGAGTTAACAACTGAATCAGTGAATCAAAACTGATCGAGAGAGATTTTTGATTGACAAGCGAGTGAAGGTTTATGGAAAACACAAGAAAATGGAGTTAAGGCCATGATCAAATCAGTTCTGAGCTTACCAAATAGCAGAGCCAGCTTATGACCTATTCAGAATTCTGATTCTGATGATCTTACGCATTGATGTTAGAAAAGGGAAAATAAAATCCTGTGGATCATTTCTAGACAAACTGGTATCTTGCATATAATCTGGTTATACCTACATTACAAATAAAATTGAATATAAGCAAAGAAACATAACTGCCTGCTTTAATCTTCATAAAATGGGCCTAACATCTTTCACCTCACCCATAAAAATATGGGACAAATTTCACTTTATTAGACCAACTATAAGTTCTGGACAATTCAATCTTATGCATTCATTGTTTAATATTGAGGGGAAGTTCTCCCATGTTAAACCAATGATCAGCCTTTGATAGAAAACAGTTAGAGTAGAGTGGAAGAATTAACTAATTTTCATTTGCTATCAATAATATGTTGATAATTGTTTAGTATTCAATTCCTGGTCAGGGATTGATAAACTCCATACGTTAGTTTATTTAAAGCAATAAAACATATTACAAAGTATTAAACAAACATTAACCAATTGATTTCTGTAAGCAGCTTGCAGACCTAAAGCTGACTAACAGGCAAAGAGTGTCACAACATTGTATACACAGCACAAGGTGCCCTTAAAAATGAACTTTCTTAAAGGCAAGGTACATATTAAACAATGAGAGCCACTTTATGTGGTATAAAAACAATGAGTACATGGCAGTGACCTGTTTTTCATGTACACCATATTTCTAGGTTGAAAGAGAACAAGAAACAACAGTCCTCAATTAAAACAAAGGAGTGCTTCATTCTAATCAAAGTAGGAGAGTGTGAACATATTTGCTTAGATGTCCTTGGACCTTGGAGTGTAGGTTCATAGTTCGTTGAAAGTGGAGTCACAGGTAGATGGGAGAGTGAAGGTGGTGTTTGGTGTGCTTTCCTTTATAGTTCAGTGCATTGAGTACAGGAGCTGGGAGGTCATGTTGCATCTGCACATTGGTTAGACCACTTTTGGAATACTGCAAGCAATTCTGATCTCCCTCCTATAAGAAGATGTTGTGAAACTTGAATGGGTTCAGAAACTCTTTACAAGGATGTTGACAAGGTATGCAGGGCTTAACCTATAGGAAGAAGCTGAATATGCTGGTGCTATTTTCCCTGGAGAGTCTGAGGCTGAGAGGTGCCTTTATAGAAGTTTATAAAATCATGAATGGATTGGACAATTGGACAAGGTATTTTCCCTGAAGTGGGGGAGTCCAGAAATAGAAGGCATAGATTTAAGGTGAGAGTGGAAAGATTTAAAAAGGGTCCCAAGGGTAACTTTTTCAAGCAGAGGATGGTGCATGTATGGAATGTGTTGCCAGAGGATGTGTTGGAGGCTGACACAATTCTAACATTTAAAAGTCATCTGGATTGACTTATGAGTAGGAAGGGTGTGGAGGGATATTGGGCCAAATGCTGGCAGGTGGGACTAGATTGGGTTGGGATATCTGGTCGGCATAGATGTGTTAGACAAAAGGGTCTGTTTCTGTGCTCTATATCTCTCCAACTCCACATAATGTGTGAAGAGTTCTTAACCGAATTATGACCATATTTAAAATCTACCTGTGCCCCTTTAAAAGCCTGTGATATAATTATTTGCATTCATAGAATTGATTATTTTAATCATTATCAACTCTCACTAAATTGAATGTTTGTGTATGTATGGTGAAGCATTGGTTCTCTATGCCCTACCAGTCTTGCGTTTCTCCTTTGTTAATGTCATTGAATTTTATTTACTGTTGAGATGCCAATGACATATGAAATTTATCCATTTCCTGGCTTTGGGCAAACTATAAATTTCTTCATGTGTCAATTTTCAGCAATTGAAATGAACCACTCAATAATGGTATACTGAGTGGAGAGTTAATATTGCTGGGAACTGAATTGTCAGTGATATATATTCTTTCATGCTTGCGAAAGATTTTGACTAAACAAATCATACAGAGAGCCCTAAAGAGGAGCAATCAGATAAACCACATACAAACTCAGCACTTTGTGATCCTTTGTTTTCAGTTGTTGTCAGACTAGACTAAGGGGAAGAGAAAAGCACACAGCATGAGCTTGCATGAGTCTCACTTGAGTCAACAGAAGGAAAGTTAGTCAGGTTCAGAAACAAGCCCAAAGCTTCAATTCTGAAATGGCTAATCCCCTTCGATGAATTTTCCTTTCTGCCATCTATCTAGGAATTGTTTAACGCCCAGGTGATGAAGACAGATATCGTCCCCATCATCTGTCACGAGCTTCACTGACCTTAATCATGCTAAACATTGATTGACTGCCACCTTGTGCTTACAAGTTTGACCATGTCAGTGTGAAGAATAATGAAATACAAAATCTGACAGTCTTTTTATTAAAATGTTCACTGTGAAGGATAATTTGTACAATCCAGAAGTCAGTGAGTCTAGAATTGGGAACTGAAGCATCTCCAGATGGGCACTTATTCAGTGAGCAGATGTTACTTACCAGACAGACTATGCATCTATCATTGGCATTTTAGAATTGAAATTTACATCCTCAATTCAAGCATTGAATTAAAGCTCTAACATGCAATGACATGACTGAAATTAAAAGCTATTAACAGATATAAGACAATTCAACTGATATTTTTTTAAACAAAGCTTTCAGTTTGGTATTCAGACTGAAACACCAAATTGGCAACTTTTCAACCACCCATCTGACATCTATCTGAATCAGAGGTTCACAACCTAGAGAACCACTGTCTGCTTCAGGTCATGAGGAGGTGGTTTCAGAATTTAAAATAATAAATATGTTCCAGAAAAAAAGACACTGTTGCCCAATGGCAGAATTGAGCCAGGCAAAAATGGTGCTCTGTCTGCGACATCTGTTTGTTCCTGAGGAGGGACTGAGATGGTGTTCACTGGACACTGCATGAAGATCTCCTGTCTTATGCTGTTTACTTCTTTCCATTTTCCCCTCCCTGCATCCCCTCCTGCATCAACATTTATCTTATTACCATGCTGCATAGTTTGCTGTTCGCTTCTCACTCCTTAAGTTATTTCACCACTTTGTGTCACCAGAGGTTTAACTTTCAGTTCATCTCACCCACAGTTCCAGATTATAGCCAATGGTGACCATGTGCAACAATGCATTTTCAGATTTGGACATTAATTTACCCTGTTTTTGTCATACGTGCAGTCATAATTGTCAATTAAGTAAAGAATGAGCAAAGAAGTAGACAGCAGCTACTATGAAGAAAGGAATTGCATTTCTACTTTCATGCTAAGATTCAACTATTTACATACAAAATCCAAAATAAAATTCATAAGGGGTTCGGGGATGAAGATGGTCAATGTGTCATCCAAGTCGGGAGGAAGGCTCGAAGGTTAAGGTTGAGAGCAGATTCACTTCATGCAGGTGAAAAATTACATAAATGTCCCTTTCCTTCTCAACAACTATTACTCTAAACATGGACTCAAAGTAAAACTACACGCAATGCTGTGTTGTATATACATGTGTGACCCTAGAATGGCATCTTAAGAATGCTGTTTGGGAGAGCACCCTGTCTTGTGAGGCTTAATGTTAGTACAATGCTATTATTCACAGAAGATTAGCAACACATAAACATGTAGACTGTAAGTCCTGCAAAACTTACCAGGCAATCTTTTGCGTAATCGAGAAGTTCTTTACGTCTGGGTGAACTTCGGGGAAGCATTGTGATATTGGCCTGACTTATTAGCTCAACCATGTTGGGGCACAAATCTCGTGGAATGAGCTTCAGTTCCTTAATCTCCCTGAAAAGTATAAGGCAGGTATGTAACAACAACAATTAACATTGACATAGGGTCTCAAAAGAAGGAAAGATGTGAGAGGAAATAATAAAATGGCAATTCGGTCAGGTGACTAAAAGAAGCTTGGTCAAAGAAGTGGTTCCAAAAGGAACAGAAAATGGTGAAAAGGAATTCCAAAGAAAGGAGGCGAAATGTTGGAAGACACCTGCAAATGCTGGGACAGAGATAACTGTAAATGTGTGAGAGAATAGAGCCTGAGGAATTGAATGAATTGTTTACTGGAGGAAGAGTACATGGAGCCTTTTGACAGGATTCAGGAGCTAACACAAGTTGCAATATATATTCACAAAAAAAAAACAGCAGTCAGATACAATTGAATGGGCTCACAAGTTTAAATGATTGGGTCGAAAAAGTTTTGAGATATTTAGAAATTTGAAGTATTTTGTGACATATTCACAAAAATGCATGTCCCTCATTATATGCTTCTTCCACTCACACCATAATAACTCCCTATTTATGTCACAATATATATTTCCCTCCAAGGATGGAGAATTCAATAGAAAAAATGTTTTGGTGGCAAGAGATTTTGTCTACTTTTTTAAAAATAGACGATGACGCAGCATGTGATTCTCTGATTCCCTGGCTTACATTCCCATGTTTTCTTAATTAAAATTGCTTTTCTCAGGAGACATTTTACCTGAGGCAGGAAAATACAGTTTATTCATTTTAAAAGGAACCATCTCAAAGGACATGTAATTCAAACTTTACTTCAGCTCACAAATTAACTTAAAAATCCACAAATATTTTGAAAAGTTTTTGTTTCCATCTTCAAAATCTTTGAGAGATTTTAGGTCTTGGGTCAGCCATTTTATAAATTACTGTACCACACATTTCAGCAGCAATAGATTAGTTGGAGTTTATTGATTTGGAAGCATTTTATTAACCTTACAAATCTGGTCCATGTTCCGTGGAAAATTTTCGCCAGTGAGAGTTCGAATGAGTGATACTGTGTTCTTTCACATGAGGAACACAAGTTGAGCAAACGATGGAGTTGAGTGATCCCCTCCCAGGTTTTTTAAATGTATGTGATGTTATGGAGTGGAATTGGCTTCCCCTATCTGATGAGTTCACAATGTGTGTCTTAGTGACAGCGTGTAGTCACGTACGCATTCAGAGTACCCACAAATTGATATATATGCATTTCTGCACAAATGAGTAAGAGTTGGCATATGTCCATCCACATGAAATATCAGTTTTCATGATATATAACAAAAGGAGAAGAAAGCTAACCATTTTTATGCCAGCTTCTGTTGACTTGACAAAGTGCAAGAACTGATTATCAAACACAGGCCATTTGTGATATGCCTTCAGTATGTACCCAAACTGGGAGGTCTGAGGAAAGACCATCAATTGGACCTTCACAGGTGAGGGAAGCCTGAAGAATCCTGAGCCCTGATCTGTCCCTAGAACCCCATTCCAACAAAGAGGCTCAGATGAGACTTTCATCAGCCATTGTCTCCATTTAAAAACATAAGGGACCTCCTAAATCAAACTGTTTTCTAATGAACTGCCAGAGGAGGTCAGTGCAATTACAACATTTAAAAGGCAACTGGACATGTATAGGAACAGGAATGCTTTGGAGTGATATGGGCCAAATGCTGGCAAATTGGATTACGTTATTTTAGGCTATTTGGTCAGCATGGATGAGTTGGACCGAAAGATCTGTTTCTGTGCTGTACATCTCTATGACTCTGACTGTTTCAGATGAGATTGGTCATTTTCCAGGTATAGTCAATGCTTGAAACCTATCACAGATGAGCCATCATGTACACCTACAAAACGTACACAATGAAATCCAAATCTGGCCCCAGGAATAGAAAATTGTTAATTTGCAAGCTTCTCTGATAGATCAGAATGACACACAGTTCATGTTAGGATCTGCAATTGACAGTCATTAAATCTTTTGGTCTTAAAGAGACAAGCTGAATACACAATAGGGTTATACATTAGAGATAACACTGGACAGACATCAAAAGCAATTAACTCCCTAATTACTATATCTGATGCAGGTGGCACACAAACATCATGTTGCCTGCTCATTCACTGATTGGAGTATGCAGCAGTGGCTAAATATGCTGTTGACTGCTAAAATGTTTCAGCAGAAATCCAAGTTCAACATCACAAAGCTAGCCTCGAACTACTTAAATCCAGATTGTGAAAGGGAAGGTTTATTCTGCCCGCAACAGCTGAGCAAACAACCGACCTGCAAGCAGGGGCCGAATTGGTTTGCAGGAGAGCGATAATTTGATGTAAGTTCTGACAGAATATACTGGAGGCCTTGGGGTGGGAGGTGGAATGTAGGAGAGATATCCAGCTGTCCTGATAGACATTGTGAAACACTGAGTTCAATTAAACAGCAAAAGTCAGCTCTTATCTCGATTCCAGAAAATAATGTCACAAGGAGTTCACTGACCTCACAGGAGAGGTCAAGATCAAAGTATGCAGCGTCAAATGCCATATTCAAATCAACTGAACCACTAATCTCAGAGACCAGTCACCTCCTTTTCCTTACCTACTGAAAATCCCTATCCATGACTGACCTCAATAATCCTGGTTTCACCCACATTTTCCTGGTTACAGATACAGCCAACAAGCACAAATGACACAACTTGCTCATCCATATTGGATTGCACTCACTGACACCCTTTCTGCCTCTTGCAGGAGAAGGTGGCACAAAACCAGGGTGCAACACCAGCTGGCAGAGACAGGCACAGTTAGCAGACTTTAATCTAGATGGAGCTCCTCATTATTCATGTGACCATAACCGAAGCTGTGGGCAGAGTATTTGCTGAAACCATGACCAAACACACATACCTAGTCATTCATTGTTCATCTTATCTCTCCTTTCTGCCACTATTTTCTTCTGACTGAAAATTTTAGAAGGTGGAAGAATTTATCTCCTATTTTTGAGCTTTGTAACCAAACCACAACTCTATATTTGTGGCCATCTCTTTGCAGGATTTCAACCTTGCCCAAGAAGAGGAAAAGATGAAAGAGCAGGAACGCAGCAAAAAGGAAATACTCCACACAACTCACACAATCCTGGCATCTCAGAAACACGGAGTGTAATTCATGTTTGGTAATGCTGTTAGAAATTATCATTCTGCAAAGTTCACACATGTCAAATTTTACAAGATAGTTAAATATTAAGCTATGTCTTTTGACTTGAGGCCCCTGTGCTGTGTAACCTGTATTCCTTACAGTACTCTGCCCAACACGTTTCTCTTTATGATGTATATGTTCTTGCTTCCTATGATCTGTCTGTGCTGCTCACAACTTGACAATAAACCAAATAAATCAAACCATAATATCCTGAAATGGGAGACGATGAAAACTTATATGAATTCTGCTAAGATCAACCCATGTGATCTTTTTGAATGGTGCCCACAGGACCAGGTCAAAACCCACAGAAACACAAGTGCCTGTGTGCACACCTTGAAGGACACTGGTCTTACTGAATTCTCAGAGCTGCTGCTGCTGTGATAATCTCCAAGCAGAATATTGATAGTAGTAAATAACTTGCTTGAAGAAATTGTTCTTTTTGTTTAATTCTGTCATGGCACATGAGTGTCAATGGCAAGACCAACATTTGTTGCCCATTCCTAATTGTCTTTGAACTCAGTGCCTTATTATGTCAATATGGTGGATTTACATCTCTAAATGACCCTTGCGATACATACCCTCACTTCTAATGAGACCAACTTTCTATCCACATTTTTAATAATTAATTGAACTTACATGCTACTGTGGTAGTTACCCTTGGGAGATTTAAACTTGTGTTCCCTTCCCTAGCTCTTTCCAAATAATTTAAAGATGAAACAGACACCAGAAGGATGCTTTGTTGTTGGAACCCTATTCACTGGTTACAGGGAGTCGGATTGCAGACTGCGTGATGGCTTTGTGGAACACCTATGCTCTGTCTGTAAAAATGACTGATTTTTCAGTTGCCCGCCACTTCAGTGCATCACCTTATTCCCAGACTGCCATTACTGTCTTGGGCTCTGGTGGAGCTTAATGCATGTGAGAGGAACAGCAAAAAAAAATCCCCAAAAAGAACTGAAGATACTGGCAAAGCAGAAATTGCTGGAAACCTTTGCAGAAGGATACTGGATGCTTATCATCAACTCTGCTTTCTTCCTTCAGATACCTGCTGAGTTTCTCCAGCAAAGTCATTTCCTGTGATGGAGGAAAGCATCTCATTTTCTGCTTGGGGACCCTACAGACATCAGGACTCAACTTTTTAAACCCTGCACACCTCCTGGTGTGTCTTTTACCCATGCCCACATTGCAAGCCCTGTCTTGGCATGAGTTGTTTTCAGCACAGCCAACCCTATTTTCACCCACTCATCACCTTGCTAGCTTTTCTTCTTTGCTTGCCATCAGCGATCCCTTTTTTCCACGTTCTCCCTCTGGGCTCCAACTCTCAGGTCCCCTTTCTTTGCAGCCCCTCCCCAATCCCGACCTTTGCCATGCTTTGCCATCAAGTTCAATACCAATGTTCCCTAGGTGCCTTTAGTTTGAAAGATGGGTCACTGGATCCGAAATGTTAATTCTATTTTCTCTCCACAAAAGATGCCAGACCTGTGAGTTTCAGATTGAATGAAGGGATGTGGCATAATGCATTTAGTGGTGACACTTAATGAGGAAGTGGCTTTCCTGTGATTCATTACTTATCTGCTCAGAAACATTTAGACATTGTTGAAATGTTATAGAAAAGGGTCTTAAAATTGGACCTTGTTGAGTGATTCTTTGTTAGTAATTGGGAAATTTGTATGGCATTTTTAAATGCTGTCCATCACCACAGGGGCTATAAGAATATATTTATAGCTGCACAGAAAAAAAATCAGTTCACAATAGATCATCATAGAATCCCTGCAGTGTGGAAACAGGCCATTTGGCCCAACAAGTTCACACCAACCCTCCAAAGAGTATCCCACCCAGACCCCTTCTCCATTACTCTACATTTCCCCCGACCAATGCACCTAACGTACACACGCCTGAACACTGCGGGCAATTAACTTGGCCATTTCACCTAACCTGCACATCTTTGGACTGTGGGAGGAAACCAAGCTACCCGGAGGAAACCCACACAGACACAGGGACAATGTACAAACTCCACACAGAGTCACCTGAGACTGGAATTGAGCCCAGGTCCTGGGCACTGAGAGGCAGCAGTGCTAATCACTGAGCCACCACTGCGCTTGTTAATAGTCAAAGTTCCATTTTACAGGAAAGTGCTTCAAGTTTATTTTTTCTAGAAATAAAGTTAAAGGGATTGGTTTTTTTGGAAATCGTAGCAGTAACTCACCTGAAAAAGGGGTCATGATCAGATTAAAGTTGTGAAAAATCAGAAGAGTAACTGGATAGATACTTCAAACAAATAGATTACAAAGCTGTGTTGAGATTTTCAGTTAATCTTGCATAATTAAATGCTTGCTGGAATGCAAAAGTTAATTAAAGTGTAGAAGTAGAATAGAATTTGCTTTCGTGAATCACCACACAGTTTAACAATTGGAAATGGAATTAGAATGTTAGACTGCCTAGTAATATTAAGCAGCTTATTAACAAGCCTTACGAATGGTTTTAGCTTTGAAAGAACTGAAGGTGCATCAATACAAACAATGAACTCTACGGAATTAAACCTGAGGCCAAGAATGGTTTCCGCAGGCTTTTGGAACTGACCGGGAAGCAGAAAGATTTTGGGAAAATAATCCTGACCTTGCCATAAGGTGGTGAAGAAAAACTCCCAAGAGTGAAATTCCATTAACTTTGCTACCACAAACTTGAGCTTCTACATCCACCTCTGCTCATGATCCCTGTCTTGCTGCAGGCTAAAATGAACAAAAAACTACAGCACTCATTAATGGGAACAAGAAACTTGACTGTCAAAATCCAATCTCCCAATGTGTCCTGCATCACTCCTTGTAGATGTCAACAACTTTTAAATCGTGACTCAGACATCCAAGCACTTCTATAAACTCAACAAGAAATCAATTAGCAACTGAGCAGGAGTGGTGCTGACCTCTTTAAATACCACAGAGGGGACAAGATGGGGATTTCCTCCTTGCTGTTGCACACAGCTTCAAGTAGCGTGTGGCTGAAATATAGAATTAGCTGGAGTACTCACATTAAAAAATTACATATTGGCTGAAGTCAGATTCACCCTACAAGTCATGCTTCTGATGGTATGCATTAATGTGCTATGTAAGATTGTCCCAATGTGGGCCATCCTTACAAGTGTAATTTTGAGACCAAAAGACCATTTACTGAACCAAAAAAAGTCTCATCTTAAAAGTATGCTTCTGCTAACAATATATGTTTTTGTTTCTGCATTCTGAAATGTGAACAAGGAAGAGCTGCCCATCTCACCTTCATGAAAACTACCACAAAAAACTGCAGATCATTTTTGCTGTTCTTATATTTACATTCTGAATAAATGGTTCATGATGACTGATACATGCTGATACAGTTATTGATGCCATATTTATTCAACCTCATACAATTGCTTTAATAAATGGGATGGAAACCAATAAATATCAACATGCTTACAAAAGAGTTCCAAATGGACAAAAAAAAAGAGACAGGGAAATGAGAAATATCAATTAAATGAGTAAAATTTGAAGAGCTAATGATAACAGAGGTATTATCACACATTGGGAGCTGACAGAGAAGATTGACAGTGAGTTGGATACTGACAGTCCAATTTTCAAAAGTGGAAATCTGTCTGAAAAGGGTTATCAATCAGTTTCCATGCCTGATGAAAGAGTGTCTGAAATTCTGTGTCTGATAAATGTGATTATTATAAAAACATAGCCGAATGGTTTGAGAAACAGTTTGAATAGAACATACATTTAAAATAAAAGTGTTGGGATACAGCATGCAGGAGGATACACTCCACTACAGAACTATCAGCTATAAATGGTTTCTCCTCAATCTTTTGTTCATAATTCATAATGAGCCAAGCGATTATTTAAAATCAAAAATAAAATCTAAAGAGTTGGCAGTTTGAGGGTGTTCTGAAGATGGATCACTGGATCCAAAAGAGTTAACCCTGATTTCTCTTGACAGGTGTTGCCAGACCTGCTGAGATTTTCCAGAATCTTCTGCTTTTGTTTGAACATGTCTTTTGGGGACCAGTTGATGGTTGAATAGTCTGAATGTCAAACATCTTGAGTCAGGTACAACTATAATTTGGGATGTAGAAGACAATCCCTTCGCAGGGATGGTTCATCAGCCTTTCCCTCAAAACAATCCGACTTTGCAATGGGGGGGCCTCAGGAAGATGTTAGATATTTTATTCACAAGTGAAAATGGCCTAATGCCTGCTTCAGGAGTGAGAAAGGATGTCTCTTTTTTCTATTTTTTCCTAGTATGGCAGATGTTGCACTTTCATTTGGAAATGTGTCATTTCTCATTGGCACTATTTTAGAGACAAAGGAGTCCATGTAGCAATATCTAAAAGAACTCTCTGGTCCCGTAGAATCCCATCCACAGCTCCACCATTCAACAAGATGATGGCTCCTCTGTTTATATCTCAAATACCGCCTTCCTATTTATCCCCAATAACCTGGATTATCTTCACCAAATTTGTGCTAAGTTCTCAAGACAGTACTTCCCACTCAGGATTATGGAAATGTTCTCTTCTATCATATAATATTCAACCAAACAACTGCAAATAATATAAGCTTTATTATTAGTGGTGTGTAATCAGGAGGCTATTTTGTTAGTGTTAAACAATGCCTAATATTTAAAAACTTCAAATCTCTCCTGCCAAAATCTGAAATAACATCAGCATGAGATGCTGTTATATTACAGAACTGCTATTTCTGATAGTATTTTTGACTCACGCCTCATAGGATATTTGCCTTAGGACCTGTGAAATGAATCATTATTCACCTTGAGAATTAGAATACTTCAGTCTAATGTAATATACCACTGAAGCATGGTAAGGAGCATTGTTCAATTATTGTGGAGTGGAAGCATCCCCATCATTCCAAACTTTGTTCAATAACAATAAAGATGTTTCAATTTTAACTTTGAATTTGTATTTGTGCTCCACCACATGGCATGTGATTAAATTCTTTCAGTTCTGACAATAAGCTCAAACTGACCATAACAACACAAACAAACTGGAATCAGTGAATAAAAGAATGCAATAGTATGTCATGCAATGATGCCTGATCATGACTGAATGGAGGCAGATAACCGCACGGAATTTCAATGAATTTGAAGTAAAAAGAAAAGAAAGCACTTGGCAGATCCAAGTGAAATACTTTTGTCATGATCTTTTCAAATCCATTTTCTACAGCCAATGACAAGGAACCATTTCAACAGCTCCTTGGTGAAACACAGAAAATAGGGATGAATTGAGACAATGGGTCCATGATCTTGGCAAAGCTTTTACCTTGTTTCTCTTAAAACAGGCAAGATTTTCATTTGATGGCAAATTTTATATTTTGAATTTGAGTTAAGTTGAAGTTACCTTAACTTAGGAGACAGGCTGTGTGCAGGAAAATGATTCAAATCGATATACAGTGCTTTAGGCCTTGCTCACAAGCACCAGCTGACGCTGAAGTGAAATTTACCTTGGTCATGGCTCAAAGACACATCATTCATTGGCAATTCTGTTGCCGTAACAGGGCAAAACAAATCTTGGCGGAGATGCAACAGAGAGGAATTCTGGAAGGAATCGTGAAGTTGTCTGGCTTTATTCCCCTGTACAAATTCAAGGCCAGAGTTTGTATGAGGATAGGTCGACAGGGGAGATGGATGCTGGGGGTGCTTGTAGCAGCTGGTCAGGAGCAAAAAACAGGGCAGCAAATAGCTAAGATGCAGCATTCACCTGAGACAGGCCAAGATAAACATCATAACGATTCTCATTTCAAGAAAGTGAAGAAATACTAATGGTCTGAAAAGGAGAAAGTGAGGACTGCAGATGCTGGAGATCAGAGCTGAAAATGTGTTGCGAGAAAAGTGCAGCAGGTCAGGCAGCATCCAAGGAACAGGAAATTCGACGTTTCAGGCAAGAGCCCTTCTTCAGGAATGAGCAAAGTGTGGCAAGCAGGCTAAGATAAAAGGTAGGAAGGAGAGACTTGGGGGAGGGATGTTGGAAATGCGATAGGTGGAAGGAGGTTAAGGTGAGGGCAATAAGGTGAGGGTGATAGGCTGGAGTGGGGGTGGGGCGGGGAGGTCAGGAAAAAGATTGCAGGTTAGGAAGGTGGGGTTGAGTTTGAGGGGTGGGGTCCATTTGGAGCTACGGACTCCACCACCAGGGATATATTTCACTCCCCTCCCCTATCAGCGTTCTGAAAAGACCACTCCCTCCGTGACTCCCTCGTCAGGTCCACACTCCCCACCATCCCAACCTCCACTTCTGGCACCTTCCCCTGCAACCGCAAGAAATGCAAAACTTAAACCCACATCTCCCCCCTTACTTCCCTCCAAGGCCCCAAGGGATCCTTCCATATCCACCACAAATTCACCTGCACCTCCACACGCATCATTTACTGCACCCGATGTGGCCTCCTCTATCTTGGGGAGACAGGCCGCCTACTTGTGGAATGTTTCAGAGATCACCGCTGGGACACCCGAACCAATCAACCCAACCACCCCGTGGATCAACACTTCAACTCCCCCTCCCACTCCACCAAGGACATGCAGGTCCTTGGACTCCTCCATCGCCAGACCATAACAACACGACGGCTGGTGGAAGAACGCCTCATCTTCCATCTAGGAACCCTCCAACCACAAGGGATGAACTCAGATTTCTCCAGTTTTCTCATTTCCCCTCCTCCACCTTGTCTCCGTCCCAAACCTTGAACTCAGCACCACCTTCCTAACCTGCAATCTTCTTCCTGACCTCTCCGCCCCCACCCCCACTCCGGCCTATCACCCTCACCTTATCACCCTCATCTGAACCTCCTTCCACCTATTGCATTTCCAACGCCCCTCCCTCAAGTCCCTCCTCCCTACCTTTTATCTTAGCCTGTTGGACACACTTTCCTCATTCCTGAAGAAGGGCCCATGCCCGAAACGTCGATTCTCCTGTTCCTTGGATGCTGCCTGACCTGCTGACCTTTTCCAGCAACACATTTTCACCCCCCGACTGTATGAAAAGTAATACTTCAAAATGCAATAATTTTATGGAAGTAATGGCTGAGAGGAGAGTTGGAGGATTTTCTTTGGATGTGGTTTGTGTCCAGTTCGCTGATTTAACCTTAACACTCTTATTTTAATAAGGGAAATATGAGCTAATAACGAAGATTGTTTCTCAAAGTTTGAATGTTTTATTCTCAAACACAAACCAATGCAGGATTCCTTAAAATGTACAGATTAAAAAAGGGATAACAACACAGTAATAGTAGTCTGCCATTTAGCACCATAAAGCATTTTCACCATTCAATGATGAATTTGGGTCTTAATTCCATATCACTCAGTTTTGATCAGTAAAATTGCAACAATCTGAGTTACACTGAAGTCTCCAGGTATTCAAAGACAACCCAGGCCACAATTAAAAAAAAAATTGATCTTTGTTGTCATTGTCTTCGAACATTACTCTATACTAGATGTAAAGAAAATGGGAAAACATTTTCAAAGGAGCGTACCCCTCCACTTTCCACTTGATGAAAATTAAGAAAGGAGAGCGAAAAAGATTCGAATGAGAATTAGTGTTATGAGAACTCGAAAGATTGCAATCCTTACATTGAGAGTAAAGGACAGTTTTTATACCAAGAGGTTGTCTAGAATAGAAAGTAATAACGAAGCAAGTCAATCATCCCAGAAAATGGGAGATATGTTTTCTTATATTTCTGTCTAATTTGAATTGTGACTAAGTGAAGAAAAGAACATGACTTACGGTTGAAAAATCATGTATGAGATCAGGAATTCATCAATGTCTTCTTGTGTCAGCCTGCTGAAGTAATTTGAATTGCTGGTCTTCTTGTCTTTAAAGAATTTGATCGAAAAACAGCGAATCTGTAAATTATATGAGCAGTGTTAATAGGATTAATGAAAAACACAAGACTGATACAGTTAATATTTTAAAACATAATAATATTTCTCATTGCGGAACGTGGCCAACCCATCATTGTTGCAAGTGTAGCAATCTCATTGACTCTGCCGTGCAGTTTGAGCATTAAGATATTGGGGCAAGAAATATTTTCTCACTGAAAATAACAGTACTTGCCACATTATACAAAACCATAATTTATACATTATCTCATCAAAAGTTTTATCAAGTCAAATCAATTGAACAGGAGTAATAAAAATAAACACAGTATAGAAGGAATTGGAAATGGATGGGAAGGAGACCAGAATTGCATGCAATATTCCAACAGTGGCATAACCAATGTCCTGTACAGCCGCAACATGACCTCCCAACTCTTGTACTCAATACTCTGACCAATAAAGGAAAGCATACCAAACGCCTTCTTCACTATCAAGGAGCTATGAACCTACACTCCAAGGTCTCTTTGTTCAGCAACACCCCCTAGGACCTTACCATTACGTGTATATGTCCTGCTAAGATTTGCTTTCCTAAAAATGCAGCACCTCGCATTTATCTGGATTAAACTCCATCTGCCACTTCTCAGCCCATTGGCCCATCTGGTCCAGATCCTGTTGTAATCTGAGGTAACCCTCTTTGCTGTCCACTACACCTCCAATTTTGGTGTCATCTGCAAACTTACTAACTGTACCTCTTATGCCCGCATCAAAATCATTTATGTATGCCATGGTTATCATTTTTTCATCAGGATAACATTCCATGAAAAAGCTTTTAGGTTGAGATGCAAGTACATCTGTTGGAACTGTGAATTGGTGATTATGGTTTAAAATTTAAAGAAAAAAAATGAAAGTGTTAACATTGTTCTTACAAAATGGAAAACACTTTTCAGCCAAGAGAAACTTATTCACCGTGATTCATAATGTGATGGGATGTGATAAATTTGACAGAATTATTATGAACAAATGACAAGCTTTAAAATAAATGTTCACAAGGTGGTAGGTCATATTATAGCTACTCCTGATTATTATTCAATAACTTGCGTTTGACAGTGTGTTCTTGTGAATTGGTCTAAGGTTAATAAAAAGCTCATCTTATGATACTGCATTCCAAAATCTTACTGACTACAGTCGCTGTTATAAATATGCGAGACAATAGCTACCTTTCTGTATAAATAACCAACTTCATGCAGAGGGTGGTGCATATATGGAATGAGCTGCCAGAGGAAGTGCTGGAGGCTTGTACAATTGCAGCATTTAAAAGGCAGCTGGATGGATATATTAATAGGAAGGGTTGAGAGGGATATGGGGCAAGTGCTCGCAAATGGGACTAGATTAGGTTCGGATATCTGGTCAGCATGGACGAGTTGGACTGAAGGGTCTGTTTCCGTGCTGTAGATCTCCATGACTCTATGACTCTAATTGCTCATTTCTGTGGTTTGAGATTCTTTAATTTATCAAAGTTAGTTTGCACTCTCCCACATCTATTTGCATAAATGAGTGAGCCAGAAGTGTAAGCAGCATTGAATTGATCTGCAATGAACTTCCATGTCTCCACTTTTGCACTCATTGTAGTCACAGCTCAGCCTAAAGTGATCTTGATAAGCTAGTGTTACTTAAGTCAGTCTGTATCAAATAAATTACACCTCAGTAACATTCACATCCAAATCTTTGTACACTTAGAAACTGACAGCCAGCCTTATCAACTAACCATCTGGTTAAAGTACTGGAACATGTTCAGCAAATATATCACAACATGCTCGATACGTCCAGGTAAGGAGAGGAAACATTGGGCAAGTGGATGAAATTCAAGCGTGAATTTGGAGGCATTATATGGTGAAGGGAGCAAGTTGTGATCGTTGACATAGATTGTGGGAGGAGAAGGAGGACATACTGCCACAATATCTAACTGCAAACTCTGCAGGCAACTAGCAGTTAGCTTGTGCAGCAAGTTCAGTCAAGTGGATTTTGATGAAGCAGTGTGTGATGTTTGAGTGGAACATAAACACCATCATATAGTCTGAGTGTTTGTTTCTGTGAGGTTAACCTTCCATAAACTGATAATGTGACTTTGTTCATATGGAATTTATTGACTGAACTTACCTGATTACTGGAAACAAGGGGGTTATTTGCCAGTGCCTTCACCACATCAGGTTTCAGTGTATTAATGAGGCTACATGGAATTCCTTTGACCACAGCCTTCAATTTACTTCAACACAAGGCAGTAAAATAAATTTGAAAAGATTAAAAATTAATACTGACAGTTCATATTTCAAACTTTATTTTAAAAATGGTTATAATTTCCCACAAAAAGCATTGCATAATTTATTGTTGCATAAGAATCCTAATAAAATAATTTTCATCTTAGAATCATAAGGTTTTCAAACAAGAAAAACATACTAAGTACATATTCTGCATATACTTAAATTTACCTGATAAATTTCAAGGGATCTTATTGATATGTATTAGAACTCCAGACATCAGTGCTAAACACTGATGGGAAATGCTCAAAAAATTAAAGATAACTTTCTTCTGTATTATTAAGACTCAGTACATTATTGAAAAAAGAGATAAGTTGATAAAGCTACAAATCTTGCACACAGCTAGACAAATGCAAAAAAGCCATATTTTTGATGATTGCATTAACTAATACAACAGGAGGAAAGAGTGATGATTGGGTGGCAAGATAACCCTGTGTCTAGCCAAGAATTTATTATGGATAAAGAAATAAGGGAGCATTTCCTGAATAATTCTGAGTGTGCTAACAGTGCCATGAAAATTGATTTTTAAGACGATCAGTTGAGTTTGAAATCAGAAGTCATGCAACACCAGATTATAGTCAAACAGGTTTATTTGAAATCACAAGCTTTTGGAGCGCTACTGCTTCACTTGACAAAGGAGCAGTGCTCTGAAGGTTGTGATTTCAAATAATCCGATTCATCCATAACCTGGTGTTGTGACCTCTGCCTTTGTCTACCCAGTTGAATGCTGGCGCCTCCACAACATGACTACAGTTGAGTTTGATGCATTGGTCATTGACGCTTGTTAAAAGAGTTACAAATTCTTATGCAGGGACTGATTCTTGACAGACAGAAGGAATGTGATGCAAGTCTTCCGCATTTTTTGTTTTACCCAAGAGATTAGGGAGCCTATTATTCCCCTTTGCTTTCTCCATGGTCCTACTTCTACCAGAGCTGATGTGCCAACCAACCAGCACCCTCCTGTCATGAGAGCAAATAACATCCTCATGAGAGCAAAATGAATAGCAAAATCTCTCTTTTCAGCAATAATCCATCATCAGGAGAATGAAATATTCTTGTCTGTGGATTCAATTCAGTCGGTAGTTCTCTCTATTTTGTTGGAGAAGATTTAAGTTATAGACCTGGTATTTGAACTCATACTTAATTGGCATTCTAGTTTAACACCAAGAAAGAACTACAGTGTTCAAGCCTTGTCTTCAAGCTAATCCATTTGGAACAAATGTTAAACATTGTACAACAACTTGAAAAAAAAGAGTTCTTTCAGCTTCCACAGTTTCCCCAAAACAGCTTATCAGTTGTGTTATGCTGTCTATGGGACTTTACAATGAACAAATGAGTTCCAAAACAGTATTAGTTAACAATTTGTAAAGTAATTTATTTTTATATCGTATGTTTCAATGTGTTCCTGACAAGATGCAGCACATAAATATTTCAATTCATTATTCTTCATTAAGCATGGATGGATTCGGCCTTATTTCAAGCATGTGTACAAATGCTGTGAAATAAGAATAAATTACTGAGTGGTCTACGCCCTAACAATCTGTGATTTCCTCAACAAATTCTTCAAAATAATAACCGTCAAAGTCAAGTGAAAAAGTCTTTGACTGACCTGATATTTTTAACATCATTGAGTTGGTCTTTAACACGATCAATGGCAACAACAGACTAGAAAATTGAAAAGAAAACATGTTTTCTTCAGAAAGGGGAGAATGACAGGGAAATATTTTCAGTGCAGAATTAAGCTTACTGACAAACTGCTCTTTAAAATAACTGTATGTAATAGATCATAACGAGACATCCTCTGGGCACCATCCAAATCCATAAGTGTTTTACACTTTTAAAGAAATGCTCATGATATGTTGACATTGCTAGCTAGGCTACTTGAAATGTTGCAGTCATTGGAGTATGGAGAAATCCACAGTGCTGTTAGGAAGGGAATTCCAGGAATTTGACCCAGCAACAATGTAACAATATAGCTCCAAGTTAGGATTGGGTGTGACTGGGAAATGAATTTGCAGGTGATGGTTCTCCTACATACCACCTGCCCTTGTCCTTCAGAGCAGTACGTGTCATGGGTTTGGAAGAAGTTGTCGAAGAAGACTTGATGTGTTGGGGCTGGTATCTCAGGGCTGGTTGACATTGCTGCCACTGTCATTATGGTATCAATGGTAAAGAGAGAGAACATTGAAAGTGGTGGCTGGGATGCTAATCTAGAAATGGCAAACAAACAGAAAATGAAAACTTTTTAATCTGACCAAAAGGAATTACTAATCGTGTTTAAAACGATCAGTAGAATGACCAATTGGTATTTTCCGGGCTCACCACTCTGGTGGCCATGATGTGGAGATACTGCTGTTGGTGAAGTGGCCTGATGAAAAAGCAGCACTCTGAAAGTTTGTGATTTCAAATATGTACAAACGATAACCTGGTATCATGTGAATTTTGACTTTATCCACTATTAAGGCTTGTGTAATAGGTAAATAAGGAAACAAATCAAAAAACTTTGAAGTTGAGTTTTGGTCAGTTTAAGCGGTCTTTGAACTTGAGATTTGGCATGGATGTTGATGAGAAAATTTGCTCTGTTATCTCTGCTTGGTTATTCCATTTGCTCAATCTGGTCGATCTCGTGGTGCATGGTCTTACCTGACCCTTATTCCAAGGTCTGTTCTTGTTTACGAAATCTAAATTACTGAACTTGCCGGCCTTTAGTAGCTGCTTTACTGGAATTTCTGACACCAGTGTCTCTGGAAGTAATTCTAGAGCTGAATCAATTTCCACTGACTCCAAGATCTGTGCAGTTAAAGCAAATTCTATCAGTTAACGTTTCTATGAATAAGGATCACATTTACAATGAAGAACTGTGCAACCACATATCCATACAGCTTCTCACCTTAAACAATAGCTCAACAAGAAGCCCTGGTTTGGCATTATTGCAAGGAATCATGGACATAATGGGCAGATTCCTGTGCTACTCCCTTCCAAGAGTTAAATGGATATGCCATATTTAATTAGGTGGTGAGTAGGAACCCACACATGGTCCTGACTAAGTCTGTGACAGTAAGGTCAGTGGACAGCCTTTTCAGATTGCTGCAATTTGAGGGATGAAATAATACCCATTTAAGGGCCCTAGTCCACTACCACTGGTATTAACCCAGCAGCAAGTGGAGAGTTGCCATGCACCAAACATGAAAACTAAACCCCATTGCAATACGAGAGGGAAAAACAGTCCCTCCTTCAGAGACATTCCATACCTACTTGAGGAACCCATCATTAGAAAGTGGTGGATCACTGCAAGTCTTTTGCTTGTGTGTTCAGCCAATTCTTTTCATGCCCCCACCAACCGTCAACAGTCAACCATGATCTGGGATGCAGGGGCGTTGTTCACCTCCTAGGTGGCACTGCTGTTCAGTAAAGGTGCAAGCCTCTGATTGGTAACTCTTGGCAGGGTGGGGTCCTTGATTCTCAGAGAAGGCCCACCATTAGCCTGTCAATTGCCTGAGTGGAACAGTCAGTGGCTGGCCTTGCCATCAAAGAGGCAACAACACAGTTCTCACCAATGCAATAGCAAAATGCTCAAAGCAGTAAAATGAACAAGGAAACATAAAAATTCCAACATATGATTTATTGAAAATGCGTGACTAAACTAAGTCATAAAGGGGCTCAGAGAATTTGAGGGGTGCAAAGAACAGTGGAAACAATGTCATGAATCAATTGTACAAATATAACTAATTTCAAAGTTGAGTTTTAAGTCACTTTTAGGTGCCCAGTCATTGGAAGGACAATTAAAACCCAAGAAAACAATGAAGTTACTCTGTCAGGATGGCAACAATTAGAAACAACAATGATTAGAAATTGAGATAGAAGGCTGTTTATATTGGAACAGAAAAGGATATCAACAAAGAAACATTAAAAATAAGAGTAGGAATAGGCCATTCAGGCTTTTGAGTCAGCTCTGCCATTCAATCTGATAATCAAATTGTGGATCTTGCTCCTGCATCCTCCCCTTACTCTTGCATGCCTTTATTCCAGAGAATTACCTCAAACTGCTTCTTGAAAGCATTAATTTTTTTTCATCTCAACGATTTTCTGCTGCAGAGAATTTCACAGGTCATCACTCTCAAGATGAAAACATTTCTCCTCTCCTCAGTGCCATATGGCCCATCCCATAACCTTAAATTGACCCCCCTGGTTCTGGATTCTGTAGTCATTGAGGATATCTTTACTGCATTTCAAGCAAGCGCAACAAATGCTTGGAGAAACTCAGCAGACTTGGCAGCATTTTGGAGAGAGAAACAAAACTAATGTTGCGAGACCAGCATGACACTTCAGAACAATTCTGAAGAACAGTCAAACTGGACTCAAAACGTTAGCTGTTTTTCTCTTTCCGCAGATGCTGCCTGACCTAGTCAGTCTTTATGTATTTGTCAGATTTCCAACATCTGGAGTATTTTGTCTTCTTGAATTTATCCTGTCTTCTCCTGGTCGCGTATTATAGATTTCTATGAGATCCCCTTATTCTAAATTCCAGAGAATATAGTCCAATCCAATCAACTTCCTGCTTATATATCACTCTTTGCATTCCATCTTATTGCACTCCATCAGAACATCATTTTTGAGATAAGGAGACAAAAACTGCACTCAGTGCTCCAGATGTGGTCTCACCAAGGCCCTGTACAATTGCACAAAGATATCCCTGCTCCTGCACTTGATTCCTCTTGCTAAGAAGGCCAACATACCATGTGACTTGTTCGCTGCCTGCTGCACTTGCTTGCTTACATGCAGTGAATGGTGCACAAGGACACTCATGTCTTGTTACACTCCCCTTTTCCAGTTTATAGCTGCTCAGATAATAATTTGCTTCACCTTACATTTATCTACAATGCAGCTCATCTGACATGTAATTGCCCACTTTTCCAAGTCACATTGAAGTACTCTGCATCCTTCACACAGTTCATCCTTCCAACTAGTTTTGTGTCATCTGCAAACTTGGAGATAATACACTTAGTTCCCACGTTGAAACTATTAATATATACTGTGATTAGCTGGAGTCCAAGCACTGAGCCATGGCTTTGTTTTCTGTCTGCCAACCAGTTCTCAATCCATGTCAGTAAGCAACCCCCACCCCATGTACTTTAATCTTATATGCTCATCTCTAATATGGGACTTTATCAAAAGCCTTCCGAAAGGAACCTTCCTTGATTGAATTAAGGTTCTTAAAATGATACTTGGTTTTCTTGGAGTTTATAGTGACTCACTATTTTTACTTGGTCAGCAAGTTGACTAACTTTCAAATTGTCACTAAAATTGAGGTGGTATGTCAGGAAAAGTTTACACTGATCTTTGCTGGAGAATAGAAGAAATTAGTTGCATGGAGTAGTAGAGGCAGAAAACACGATGTTCTCAGAAAAAGTTACAAGCACATGAACATACAGACAAGGAACAAGAGTAGACCATTCAGTCCTTCCAACCTGGTCAATAAAATCATGACTGATCTGATTGTAATCTCAACTTGACATTCCTGGATTTCTCCGATAATCTTTCATCCCCTTTATAATCAAGAAACTATCTTCCTCTACCTTAAAAAAAAACTATTTAAAGATTCTGAAAACACTGCCAAATGAATGCATGGACTCTGATCACCTTATGATCAAAGCAGCAATGGGATTATTTTTGGGAATTGAGAGGTTGAAAAATTGAGGGGAAGATTTCTTATCTAACAGCAATTTGTGCTAAATATTTATTCAAAATTTCATAGCAAGTGATAATGGGAAAACATGGCTTTACATAAAATAATTATGTTATGTTTTTTCAATCAAAAAGGCAAGTTCAACTTAATTCATTTTTGTTTAACTCGTATTATATCAGCAGTTTGGATACTCAGTCTGACCAAGCACAATCACTGACCGCATGGTTCAAACTCCTCTAAGAAATGCATTACTTCAATAATAAGACAAATGTAAAAACTTGCCCTTTCCACGATAAGATTCTTCTGTACTGGCAACATGAAATATACGGATTCTGACACCTCCTTATTGGTAAAAGCAGTTAGAAGCTCCAGGGCTTTGAACTTTCTGAATGTCTTGGCACCAAAACCAAAAGTAAGATAACCCAGTTTTTTCAATTTTTCAGCGGTGACCTGCAGGAGATAACGAGGTAAATATGGTTTCAAACATACAGCTTAGAGCCAGTGCACTTTAAACATTAGAACATGGCTTGTTTGGTTGCAATGGTTGAAATATTCAGTTATTGGAATTTGGGATGAAATTACCTGAGTAAATGGTTCTGCAGATTCAGAAAACATCAATTTTTTTTCAGATATTTCTTTCTATCAAATCCCTAATTTCTTTGTATGTTATTATTGCAAACACAGCTATCTATCTGCCTCTGAATATCTCATGAATAATTTGGTAAAATGTTTTGTTCTGTTCAAATATCTAAGCGCACTCTTTGAACTTTATCCACCTGTGCAGATGAAATGCTTTGTGATACCCCGAGGACATGAAATGTATCATAAATGCTATACTTCCTTTGTTTTCTGTGACTTAATGCCAATCTTAGGAGTTGCAGTTGGCTGTTTGAAAGGCTTGAAAGAAAGGCCAGTCTACTTTGAAAAAAAAAGCTTGTGTGATTTATTCAGTTAAATATCTAACCTGGTTATTTTCAAATGCTTTTGATAACTGAAAGAAGACAGACCTCCAATTGCACAGCACATTCTATGATCTCAGGAAATCCCAAGATACTTTACAGCTAGAGAAATGTTTTATTTGAAGTATAGTCACTGTTATGAAGTGATGCAGCAGCCAATTTGTACACAGCTATGTGAAAATGACCAGATAATTTCTTTATTGTGATGTTGATGGAAGAGTGCCATGATGTGGAGGTGCCAGTGTTGGATAAGGTTAAATAATAATCAACACTAGGTTATAGTCCAACAGATTTATTTGAATTTGGAGCGCTGCTCCTTTGTAAGGAGGAATGGTTCGTGACAGATCACGGGGAAAACACTTCTGCTCTTCTTTGATGAGTTGCATAACACCTTTTACGTATGATAAAAGGCATTATTGACACCTCTGGCAATGCAATAAACCTTTCGTACAGCATCACTTGCAAAGCTCACACTTTTGTGCCCACCTCTAGTTAGATCCATAAGAAAGTAAGGGTAAACTCTATTCTTGAATATAATCGAATTGCTTGGTAGGCCATTTCAGAGTCAGCCACATCGCTAAGTGATCTGCAGCCAAAGATAGATCAAATTGGTTGAGGACAGCAGATTTCCTGCCCTAATGGATAATTGTGAACTATATAAAGTTTTATACCAATTCAGTTATTTCATGGTCACTTCTAGATTTCTATTTTAAATTTTATTAGCAATTGAATTTCATTTGCTGTAGTGAGATTTGAACCCTTGAACCAAGATTATTATCCAAAGTTTCAAGATTACTTCTCTCAGAACATAGCCATTGATTCAAACAAGGAGCATGATTTCAGAGCTTTTTGTGTGAACATGCATTGAATAATTGCTACTTACATTTTCAGCTTCCATATACTTTTTGACAAAGACCTTTGCTTGGCCTTTGGACCAGCCTCTGACATTCTTCAGTTCTTCAATAGCACCTACAACAACCTCTTTCTTGAGGTTGGACAATTGACTGATTTTAAGTCCAATCGCAGCAGCTCCCAGTTCTTTTAGATTTTCAGCACTTGAAATGTTGACACCAATAACCTCTACTAGTGCTCGATAGATCTGCAGAAACATGACAGTGTTAAATAATTGAGTAGAATATATGCCTTGAGTTCTCTTGGCAGTAATTTTAAATGGCAATGGTTTTCAAAAGAAGAAAGACGTACATAAAAGATGAACGCAACCAGTCTGAACAAATTATTGAAATAATACGCTACTGGTCATGAGACACTTGAGGTATTGCATTTCATATACTCACCTTCTTTGTATTCCTGGTGCAGTTGCGCAGTTTGTCCTGCAAAGCTTTGATAGCTTTCATACTCAGTGATTTCAATTGTTTTGTTGGGTAAAAACATACCAACTGACCAAGGCTACAGATAAAGTTGAGAAAAGAAGAATCAGAATTAGACTCACAATGATTTGGATTTTCACAGAATCACAGAAATGTTATGGCATAGAAGGAGACCATTCAGCCCATTTTGCACTGGTTCATTAAAATGATCATCATCACTGAATGTCAATTTCCTGCTTTCACTGCATATTTTTTCCATTACACAATTATTCAATGTTCTCTTGAATTCTTCAATTATATCTGCCTCCCTCATATTTCCAAAGGTAATGAATTCCATTTGCTAACTACCAATGTGTGGAAACCTTTTTTTCTCCCTTCAAATAAAACAAAGAACTACATATGCTGGAAATCTGAAACAAAAATGAAATTAAAGGGAGAAACTCAGCAGATCCGGCTGTATCTATGGAGAGTGAAACAAGTTTATGTTTTGAGTTCAGTGAACTTTTTTCTGTTGAAGGAACAGCAATATCATTCCAAGACAGAATAGTGTGTGGCTTGGAAGGGAACTTGCAGTGATTTCCCATGCATCTGCTGTCCTCCTTCTAGATGGTAAAGGCATCAAGCTTAAGAATTACAGGCATGTAGTATCTGCCAAATTTGCATGACATAAGCTCCTGAAATTGTCATTGTTTGAAATGGCTCTATCATGTTCTATTTGACACAGATTGCATTTACACTCTGAGTGTAACTGCATAGAATTCATTGAAGTTCCATGGCAGGAAGTAATCCTAATCTGGCTGGGCAATCACTGAATTGTTGCAGAAGCCAATTAAGTTCCAGTGCATATCTACCCAGACTGGTGACTGACATTTGATGCAAAAATGTGTTATGGAAAGCGCATCATGAGAAGATGATATAAATTTCAGTGTACACATAGTAACTGTTTAAAATGCAAATCCAAATTAGTTTACACTGGATGCATGACTTTTGTGATGAAATGTGCATGAATTACAATATATATACAGAGAAATAAGTAATAATATTATGTAATACAGCTCATGGAATGAGACATGGATCAATACTGGTGCCTCAAATATTTATAATAAATATTAGTAACTTGGAAACTATATATACTATTGCCAAATTTGCAAATGACACACAAATAGATGATAAATAGTGAGGATGACATAAGGACTCTATGGAGGGATTCACACAGGTTATATACGTGGGCAAAAACTTGGCAAATCAAATGTAATGTGAGGTTATGCACATTAGCAGAAAGAATAAAAGAATTGATATTTTTCAAATGGTGAAAGAATGCAGAAAGTTCCAACACAGAGGGATTTGGATGTTCTCATGTATGATTCCCAAAAAGCTAGCATCCAATTTTAGCAACTAATACAGAAGCCAAATGAATTATTTTTCTTTATTTGAAAAGAAATGGAGAATTAAGACAGCAGTGAGGAGGAAATCATTTTTTCTAGAATCCTTTATCCCAGAGGGTTGTTGAGGCTGAGTCATTCAGTCTATTCAAGGCTGAGGTTGATAGACTTTTAAATACTAAGGGAGCCAAAGGTTCTTGGGATAAAGCAGGAAAATGAAATTGATGATTCCTAGACAATCCCTGATCTTATTCAATGGTGTAGTAGACTTGATGGGCCAAATGGCTTACTTCTGGTTCAACATCTTATGGTCTCATGGTTTTATGTTATTTTTGGAGATCGGATTTCAAAATAGTGACATATGGGCAGTGGTAACTTTTGTGAAGGAATTTCTTTTGGAGAGAAATCAAGATTAGCTGATCCTTCAAAAACTGTGACCTAATCCAGTATTTGTCAGAAACAACAGACTGTAAATCAACTGTCTGTACAGTTTGAGTTACAACACGTAGAATGCATATGTATGGCTTTGTTTTCAGTGCCAAAGAACCTATGGTGAAAACATTTTTTAAACTAAGTTCAGTTTCAAAGACATGAGAGTTGAGTGCAGGAGTGAATTTAGTTCCTCTCCTAGTAAAAGGATTCAGGGCATCAAAGGGAATATGTCAGCTTAGCAGAACAGTATAGCTTGCGAAGCTTCCAATAAGGTAAATTTGGTTAGAAATGTGCATCCTATTAAAACTGAGGATGCTTGTGGAGACATTAATGTCAACAAACTTGAAAAAGATTCATTGAATTGCCATCATAGTTCTTGGCCACAAAGCTGTCAGTTCAGGAGAACACTGAAGATCTGAGCTATGGGGTGTACTCTGCATCAGCTTGAGTTTCTATAATGGATACTGTTGGGAAATAATTGAAACTGTGTTTTAGATCTTGCTCATTGTCTTTGGTATTAGATTTTTTTTGTTTCTCATTTCTTCTACTCTTTAATAAACTTCTGCCTGTTGTTAAAACAAAGGTCTACAGTCTTCTGTGAATCTTCTCAGTGATTGACCAGGATGGGAAGGAACTTAATAAATAGAAAACCAAAAACCCTGATAACTTGCTAATTTGTAACCTTTACTGAAATGTTTGCATTGCCTGGAGCATTGTTCTCTTGTAAAAGTAACAGCAATTCCATTCTTGAAAATGAGGAAAACTTTTAAGAACAATGCAACCATGGAGAAAACATGTATACACATGGTGTTGAAGTATTTCGGAGAGAACTATAACTACCATGTACACTTGAAAGCAGAAGTTAAGAAACAAAATGTGATTCTTTTTAAAAAAAATGTGAAATCTGTATATTTATAAATATCCAGGTGGAATACACATTGTTAAGATTTTGTTAAGAAGCTGTAATTTTTTTTTTAAAAGTTGATAATCTTACTTGGCAATTACTGTTTCACTCTTGGTGTCAACATCAACACAGTTATAAAGTCCTTTTAAGAATATGCGAGCTTGCACAGGTGTGAGATCAAACAGCCTGTCCAAAAGGTCAGAGGAAGTCTTGAAGAGCTGGCATACCTGCAAATAGTCACATTTAAAATATATGAGGCAAAACTGATACTGCAATTCATTCAAACAGAATGGGGTTTCCAGTCATGTTGTAACATGAAAAATCTTTTCCATGATAAGACAAAGTGACCAAACATTGATCTACTTCAGTCTTTTATTTTCTGGCTGGAAATCATAAGTTCAAAATGATGGGCTCCTTATCATTGACTCTTGGGAGCTGTTTAAACATTTTCATATTTCTCCCATGGGTATGAGTCCAAACAATCTCAAGTGAACAGTTCATACAGGAAATGGAACATAAGTCAAACTGTGACTTCTTTATTATGGATGTGCAGGCAGACAAGTCATCTAATATAGTCAACAAATGAAAGAAAACTGGGAAAGGAGATTTTGAAAGATTAAAATATATTTCCTTATCATTAGGATTAGGAATTTAACACAAATTAATGGCTTACATACAACAAACTTTAATTGTTGATGCATCACATTAAAATGAAAAGCAGTACATTAGACAATCATAATTGTGCCACAATGCAGTCTATCAGTTACTACATGTCTCTTGTCATTACGTTTGACCCCAACTGTTAATAAAGCAACTCTTTTGAACCCTCTTTTGGCAACAATTAATTTATCTACTTCCCAAAACTAAGTAGGAAAATTGCTGCTGGTCAACAGGGAGTCAAAAATAACAATGATAAATCACCAGTTGTCTCAGAAATCCTCCATTGTCTCCTGCCATGTCCGTGTTCCTCTTCTGTCCTTTCACTTTTCTCTTTTTAATCTTTCTCACTCAGCTCCACTTTTCCTCCTACCTGTCTTATTATTCTCTTATCAATCCATTTTCCCAAAGAACCCCTGCCATTTTTCTTTGCTCTTTTCTCTTCCCCTAAGATTTAAAACAAGTCTTTAAGTCTGATTGCAGAATAATCATTCTTTGATTGTCCCTTCCCTAACGTGGAATGTAAGTCTCGATTTTCTGATGGTCAAACAACTGTTTCTATAGATGGACTTACATGTTGGGCCCCTGCAGAAACCTTGATGTAGCAAAGCCCAAGGGTATTGTCTGGTACATGGAGTCATACAGTACAGAAACAAACCTTTCAGTCCAACCAAACCATGCCGAACATAACTCCAAAATAAACTAGTCTCACCTGCCTGCTCCTGGCCCATTTCCCTCCAAATCCTTTCTATTCGTGTACTTAGCCAAATGTATTTTAAATGTTGTAACTGTACCCACTTCAACCACTTCCTCAGGAAGTTCATTCCACATGCAAACAATCCCCTGTGTAAAAAAATTGCCACTCATGTCTTTTTTGAAATCACTGCCCTCTCACATTAAAAATGTGGCCCCTAGTCTTGAAATCCCCCATCCTAGGAAAATTTCAATTGTCATTAACTCTATCTGTACTTCTCATTATTTTATAAACTTCAATAAGGTCACCTCTCAACCTCCTATTCTCCAGTGAAAAATTCCCAGGCTGTCCAGCTTTTCTTTATAACTCAAATCTTCTATACCCGGCAACATCCTGATAAATTTCTTCTGAACCCTCTTCAGATTAATAATATCCTTTCTATAACTCGGTGACCAGAACTGGACACAATATTCCTGAGGAGGCCTCACTAATGTCCTACACAATCTCAACATGACTTCCCAGCTCCTATAGTCAAAAGAACTGAGCAATGAAGGCAAGCGTGCCAAACGACTTTTTAACTGGCCCGTCTATATGATTTGCAACCTTCAAAGAATTATGTACCGGAACCCCTCGGTCCCTCTGTTCTACATTACCCAAGGCCTTATCCTCGCTTGTTGCACCAAACAAGAATACCTCTAATTTATCCAGATTGAACTCCATCTGCCATTTTTCAGCCCATTGACCTATTTAATCAATAGAGGATTCCCATTTGCCAGTGACTTGTGCCTGAAAGCCTCCAAAATTAGCCTTTTAAAGTGGAGAACTCTGCTGCAGTTACTTCAGTAGCCACCTGTGAAATATTAAACTACTCCTGAGTAATTATTAAACTGACTCCATCTCACCCTTCAGCCTCCAATTACACAGCCCTGGCTCCTTACACCCTCCAGAACCTGAGCCAACACCCTTTCCTTGAAAAATAAAATCTGAAAGAACTGCAGATGCAAAACAATACTTGCTAGAAAAGCTCAGCAGGTCTCGCTGCATCCATGAAGAAAAATCAGAGTTTATGTTTTGGTGCTCTGAGGAAGTGTCCCTCAACCCAAAATGCTAATTCTGATTTTTGTCCATAGATGTTGCCAGACCTCCTGAGTTTTTATTTAATCAATTTCTGATTTTCTGCCCTGTCCATGCTGCTGCTGGACCTGACATGTCCCTATCCCCAGGAGCTGATACCACTCCCTACTCTCCTAGACCTGACATTCTCACATCTCACCTCCTATCACCTTCCCACAAGGAGGTGACACTCTCAGTCTACCTCCCAGCACACAACATTGGTTCCGCCAATGGCAGAAGGAAAAGTCTGCCTTCCCACCAAGGACCTGACAAACCTAGGACCTGTTACCCACCCTCTCTCACCACCCACCCCCGCCAAGACCCAAAACACTTCTCTGCCCTAGAACCCAACATGTTTTAATGTCCTTGTCCATTTCCACTCTCTCCTTTGTCAGAATCAACACCAACCTCATCTGGCCACCACACTGCATCACAATCTCCAACCTATCCTAAACACTCAACACTTATCTGACATCAATCCAAGCTTGTGCCCAACTACCTTACCCACTTGGTACCTGACCTTCACTCTTACCTTACATTCTTACTCTTCCAAGGGAGCTGTCAATGTGTTTGCATGATCTCCTAGACATTTGAATCCCAGAATACAGCAACTACTGCCACGTAAAAGGAGACATTGATTCTGATTATCCTGCACGATGAGGACACAGTTGGATTGAAGGTATTTTCTCCCCTAACTGTAGCATCAATGATCAGATTCTCCTGCCAGAAATGTGGAGATCCTTCTTAATGTAAAAAACAGGACTACACTGGCGTCATTGCCACAGTCCCTCAGGAAATCATAGCCCATGGTCTTCAGTTAATTATAATTCAATTCTTTGCTTTTGTCCTGCACACAACCTTTCTAATGCTGATTATTACCAAACTTGAACATATACATTGTTTACAAATCACAATATTTGCAAATCACAATCATAAAGTGCAGGAGATTGGAGAAAATCAAGAAGCAGAGATGTTAAAAATTCTGAAACGAATAAACTATTTGGCATCAGATTAGTAAAGGATATGGGGTCGTTCGGAGGAGTCAAGTGGAAGGTGTTCAGTAAGTCAAAATAGTAGAACTGGTATAAAAAAATGACAGAGGTGAAATGCAGACTCTGAAAAGTACAGGCATATTGAAGAGCTCTTAAAATTAATCATATCAGAGTCTTACCGTATTATTTTTACCCATTGCAATGCTCTCGAGAGTAGAAGTAGGTGCTTGCACAATGAAACGGCCAAGTATGTTAAGAACATTAAGGGTGATCCAATTTTTTTTGCCTTTCCCTTTCCCTGAGGGGAAAAATACAGAGACAGTGTAAATGATTCCAACTGCATCAACAGATGGAATCAGGATTTTGGCTTATCGATACATTCATGACACTTTCTCATCAGGCAGACAGCAGCCTACCTCGAGTATAGGATTTTATTTGGTGATGTGAAAAACAACTTTTAAGACAGAGCATCGGGGGAGACTGGTGTCGTGTAAAGTCACTGGGTGAGTCATCTAAAGGCAAAGGCCGATACTCTGAGGACTTCAGTTCACATTTAGAGTGCAATTAAAGGTCTATGAATAGTTCTGAAATATTAAGCTAGTCTTAGTAATGGTCACTATTAGAAACATTTTTAAAAAATTCATTCATGGGATGTGGGTGTCGATGGCTGGTCTGGCATTTATCACCTGCCCCTAATTGTTCTTGAGTAGTTGAGCTGCCTTCTTGAACCACTGTAGTCCATGTGCAGTCAGTATACCCACAATGCCTTTAGGCAGGAAATTCCAGAATCTTGACCTAGCGGCAATGAAGGAACGGCAATGTCTTTCTGAGTCAGGATGGTGAGTGGCTTCAAGGGGAACTTGAAGGTGGTGGTGTTCCCATGTATCCCATGTATGAAGGTGCTGTCAAAGGTTTTTTTGGAGAATGTTTGTAGTGCATCTTGTAGATCGTATACACTGTTGTTACTAAGCATTGGTGGCAAAGGGAATGGATGCTTGTGGTGCCAGCTGGGCGGGCTGCTTGGTTCTTGATGGTGTCAAGCTTCTTGAGTGTGGTTGGAGCTGTATCCATCTAGGCAAATGGGGAATATTCCACCACATTCCTGATTTGTCCCTTGGAGAGTTAATAAGTGTGGCACAGGAAAAGCTGGAATTCCTCATGAAGGGCTTATGCCGAAAACATTGGCTCTTCTGCTTCTCGGATGCTGCCTGGCCTGCTGTGCTTTTCCAGTGCCACACTTCTCGACTCTGACCCTCCAACATCTACAATCCTCACTTTTTCTCTTGTGCCTTGTAGATGATGGACAAGCTTTGGGGAATTAGGAGCTGACTTACCCATTTCTATATTCCTAGTCTCTGACCTGCTCTTGTAGCCATTGTGTTTATGGAGTGAGTCCAAAGACCTATTAGTCTATGTCAACCTCAGAAATGTTACTAGTGTTGGATTCATGAAGACTACACCATTGAATGTCAAGGGGCAGGTTAAATTGTCTCTTATTGGTGATGATCAGAGCTTGGAATTTATGTGCTGTGAATGTTACTTGTTACTTGTCAGTCCAAGCCTGGATATTGTCCAGATCTGTTGCATTTGAACATGGCTTGCTTCAGTATCTGAGGAGATGCAAATAGTGCAGAACATTGTTCACCAATGGTTGTACATCGTCATTTCTGAATTTGTGATGGAGGGAAGGTCATTGATGAAGCAACTGAAGATGCTTAGGCTGAGGACACTACCCTAAGGAACTCCTGCAGTGATATCCTGGAGCTGAGATGACTGACCTCCAATGACCACAACCATCTTCTGATGTGCCAGGTATGAGTCCAACTATTGGAGAGTTTGCCCCTAATACTCATTGATTCCAGTTTTGCTGGGGCTCTTTCATGCCACTCTCAGTCTAATGTGACCTTGTTGTCAATGGCTCTCACTCTCCCCTTATCTCTGGAATTCAGCTCTTTTGTCCATGTTTGAACCAAGGTTGTCATGATGTCAGAAGGTGAGTGATCCTAGTGGAGCCTAAACTGGGTGTCACTGAGCAGGTTATTGATGAGCAGGCACTGCTTGCTGGTATTGTTGATGACATCTTCAATCATTTAACTGAAGATCTAGGATAGGCTTTTGTGGTTGTGATTGACCAGGTTGAAATTGGTGTGACTTTTCCACATTGTTGGAAAGATACCAGTGTTGTGACTGTACTGGTGGAGTTTGGCTAGGGGAACGGCAAATTCTGGAGCACAAATTTTCAGAACTATTGCTGGAATGCTGTTACAATCCATAGTCTTTTCACCATCCAGTGCCTCCAACCATTTTTTGATATTACATGGAGTGAATTGAATTAGCTGAAGATTGGTATCTATGATGCGAGGGAACCACGAGAGGATGCTGACACTGAGACCAAGTACTTCTGGCTTAAGATTTGCTGGGAAAACTTCAGCCTTCTCTTTTGCACTAATGCACTGTGCTTTTTCACTATCGAAGATGGGGGTACATGTAGAATCTTCTCCTCCAGCGAGTTGCTTAATTATCCACCATCATTCATGACTGGATGTGGCAGGACTGCAGAATTAGCGTGGTGAATGGTGAATGCCTGGCACTCTTTACTACAGAGAGTTGTGGAGGCTATATAGTTGAAAGTATTTAAAGAAGAGGTAGATAGATTTTTCAAAATATCAGCGGTTTGAGGGCTTTAAGCAGTTGGCTTGAAAGTGGATTTGAGGTTTGGGGACAGATAAGCCTTTATCTTTCACAGTGGTGGAGCAGGTTTGAGGGGCCGACTGATCTACTTCTGTTCACATTTGTTTCTTTCTTATATTCTTTTCTCTGGTGAACAAGAAGGCAAATGTTAAATCTGAAAACAACAGCTGGAGAGAAAATCCCGAAAAGAGGAAGATAGGAGTTGCAATGAGAACAATTACAATAGTTGGTTCTCATTTTAAGCACTGACGTAAGGATTTATAGAAACATATTAAAATGAGGGACACTTTAAAACTTCATGAAAGACTGAATAAATGAGATTTATTGATCTTAGTCCACTTATTGCTTGCTCCATAACCTCACTTCATCTTTGGACCAGACTGTGTCTTGACTCCAGTTCTGCAAATCTATGGGACCTGACAACTCTCACAATTTCATCAGACAACTGTGGCAGTCCATTTGTACATAGGAAATTATTCTGGGCATTTTTGTTTGCAGCAGAAATACTGATCAGGGCATCCTATTTTTAAAAATATTTTCTCTAAGTATTGTCAAGAGAGTTTTTTTTGCATGTGACTTGTGCTGAGCAGTCAATGTGCGTAAGTCTTTGCTGTAAGTAAAAGTGCTACCAACTAAGCCAAACTGGTACTTAAGGATTCCATGAAGCTGTGTGGGCCACTTGTTGAGATCATTGGTGGAAACACAGGTAGAATTTGAAACTCGCCAGTCACTAGATAGAATGAACAAATAAAGGACAGTGTACAGAAAGAACCAAATAAAAGGAATGGTGATAACATCTATAAGGCTGCAAGAATTATTATTCGCATGATTGCGTTTGTGCAAAGATTATAATTACTGCTTTTATTAGTTATGATGATAGATTAAAGCTTCCTGAGAGATGTGAATTTCATCAAAGATATATATTAGGTTATCTTATCTCCAATTGCTCATTATGGTCTGGAATAATTTTACTTTGTCTTGTTGCTGGAATCAAATTGTTCTGTCCTTGCTCAGCCAGGTAGAGAATTGTTTGAATTCACACATTATGTGCTCAGTTGTAATTGATTATTCACTGGACTAATAGTTGGGGACAAACCAGACTATCAAGATGAACATGGACAGTGGAAATTATTTTTTTCTCTCTCTTTTCTATTTGGTCAATTGAAGAATCTGATCCACAACCTGAGTGACAAATCTATTCCAAAATCTCAATGATATTTTAATTGTGATATGCAGAGTATGTTTAGAGGTAATAGTAAATGATACACATGTTGTAAAGAAGAATATTGTGCATGAACATTTTCTACATCATTGATCCAGTTCATAGCAATTACTTATATTTATAAAGCATTGCTAATTTAATAACAATACTCCAAAAACTCTCATTGCAATGTTATAAAATACAACATTGAGCCAAAATAGGGAAGTGTTCAATTAAAAAAGTTTAGTCAGGAAAAAATGGTTTTAAAGAGTGTCGCAATGAAAACGTATTAATGGAATGAGGACGTCGCTGGTCAGGCCAGCTTTGAGTGTCCAGAGGGCAATGAAGAGTCAACCACATTGCTGATGGTCTGGAGTCACATGTAGGCCAGACCAGGTAAGGACAGCAGTTTACTTCCCTGAAGGACAATAGTGAACCAGATAGGTTTTTCCAACAATCAAATCATGCTCATCATTAGACTCTTAATTCCAGATTTTTGTTGGATTCAAGTTCCACCATTTGTGGTGGCAGGATTTGAACCCAGGTCCCCAGAACATGACCTGGGTCTCTGAAATAACAGGCAGCAATAATATCACTAAGCCATCACCTCCCCTTAAAGTCAGGAATACTCAGCCCAGAATTAAAGGTGCACAGATGTTTCAGAAGGTTGTGGGTCTGAAGAAGGTTAGAGAGTTAGGGATAGGAGAGTTTAGAGTGATTTGAAAACAAGGTTGAGAATTTTGTGATGTTTGGCTTGGTCCTAATGCAGGTCAGCAAGCACAGGCATAAGTAGGGTGATTGTGATTTCATATGAGTTAAGATGTAGAGAAGAGCATTTTGGATGACTTTATGAGAGTCTAGTCAGGAGTTCATTGGAATGGTCAAAACTAAAGGCTAACAAAGACAGGAATGTGGATTTCAGCAGTGAATGCATTGAGGTGGTGATGTTGAGAATGTCAGGAGCTCACTGACTGACCAGATGTGCCACCAAGATTACAAATATCTAATTTAAGGTCAGACAATTACCAGGGACCATGGGGCAGATTCAATAGTTAGATAACAGTTTGGATGATGAAAATGGCCTCAGCCTTGGTGGAAATTCCATCTCATTCAGTAAGACATGTCAAATAAGCAGTCTGATGATTTAGCTACTTCGAAGAATCAAGAAAGATGTGGTGAATAGGGCTAAATATCATCAGTTTTGATGTGAATAGTATGTGCTTTCAGATGATGCTACAGACAGGCGGTATGTAGATGAGAAGTGAACCAAGGATATATCTATGGAGGATTCTCGGGGCAATGGTTTGAGCAGTCATTGGAAATAATCCTCTAGCTATGGGTAGATTTATAAAAATGGAACCATTCGATTGTAGTCTCACACAACAATGGAGGAGTTTGGTTCAGTCAACCATGTGAGAGGCTGCAGAGAGGCCAAAAAGGATAGGATGTGAACTCTAACCTTTATAACAGGCACATAGATCTCATTAGTAATTTTGATAAGGACTACATTGACACTGCTATGTCGGTAGAAATCTGATTGGAAGAATTGAAACCTGAATTTGAAGAAAGGTGGAACTGATTTGGAAGGTGATAACACATTCAAGGACCTCTCCTAAGAGGAAAAGAGGGCTGGAGATATACAGTAGTTTGCATGAATGGTTTAATAAAGTGTTGTTTGGTTTTGATGTGAGCAGCGATAACAGCAGAATTAGAGAAGAGCTGAAGAGAGAGAAAACTGTTCACAAAATCAGGGGGCCATGTTGGGCCCAGCAGTGGAAATTAGGTATTCAGTAATTTGTTAGAAACAAGAGCATGGAAATAGCAGTGTTTTGTCTAAAATAAATTTAGAGAGAGCATGAGAATAGAATAGCTAGGGAAAGAACTGAGATTAAGGAAGAAAGGAACATTGTAAATAGTTTGGTCAGATCAGTTAGTGGAAGGGGGAAAAGTGTCAGAAGTAGCTGATGAAATAGTCTTATTCTTACTGATAAACAAATCCATCAGCTCTTTATGTACAAGATGGAAGGGAGAGTTTTTTTTAACAAGGTGGTTTGCAGTACCTTTGCATTCCAAAGTGATCCTGATGAGAGAAGTACCAGCATTTTAAATAGTCCGGCCAGATCTGATGGCACATCAGATAGCCTTCATCAGTCAGAGCATTGACTATAGAAATTGAGAAATTATGTCGCAGTTATACAGGATGTTGGTGAGGCTACACTTGAAGTATTGTGTTCAGGTTTAGTCACCTTGTTATAAGAAGGATGTTATTTAACTTGAAAGAGTGCAGAAGAAATTTATAAGGATGTTGCCTGGACTCAATGGTCGGAATTATAGGGAGAGGTTGAACAAACTAGGACTTTTTTTCTTTAGAGCATAGGAGATTGAGGAGGGACTTTATAGAAGTATGTCAGATCATGAGAGGCATGGTTTAGAGTGAATGCACTCAGTCTTTTTGCAGGTTTGGGGAATCGAGGACGAGAAGGCCTTAGTTTAAGGTCAGAGGGGAAAGAATAAAAGGCAACGTTTTTACACATAGGGTGATATACGTATGGAATGAGCTGCCAGCGTAAGTGGTTGAGGCAGGTACATTAACAATATATAGAGACATTTGGACAAATACATGGATAGGAAAGGATAAGAAGGATATGGGCCATGTGCAGGGAAATGCGGTTAGTGTGGATGGACATTTTGGTTGGCATGGTACCAGTTCAGGCCAAATTGTCTGTCTCTGTGCTGTAGGACTCCATGATTCTATGACACATGATTGGACTAGAAGTCCAGAAAATCCTTTCTGGCCTGTGAGTTAAGGAATAAAGACTGTCCCAGGAGTAACAGCAAGGATTAGAAGGAGGATTTGTGTCATTGATGACGAGAGCATGAAAGGTGGATGGAGAGGTACGGTTTAGCAAATTAGCATCTATGTAAACATTGTGGCACAATGAGGAGCAAAGACTAATCAACCAGGATTTTGAAAGTGTGAATCTAAATGTTGCCTTTCTGAGGACAGATACTGAATGAAGTAGGATCGGAATGTGGCAGGAGATATGGTTGCAGAGTGATACAGATAATTCTTCTATCATGCAATGGTTGCGTTCCTGTTCAACTCTGCATTAGAGAAAAATTGCACTTTAGAAACAGTGCTTAAAGTGTAGGCGACGTAATCGCATTGCAGTCAACATATGTTTTAAAAGTTTGCACTTTAGAAACTTCAGAAAGTTCGTCAATCGTGTTACAGCGAATTTGCGGTAATGAAACGTGTGGAATATCAGAATGACCTGTACATGGAAATTGTGAGAAACTACCAATCAATGTCCAGGATTAAGGTTTTTTCAGTAATTTTGACTTGACAAAGCAAGTGAGGAATTAAATTGCAATGTTCAATTGTAGTTAGTGGTAAAATACTTCATGAAAAGAAGAAAATGTATATGGCCAGACTCCGAAGAAAAGTCACCCGTTTATGGTTTTGTAATGGAAATTAACATATAAATTAGGCTAACAAATTTGAAAATGTATTGAAGGGAAATGTTTTTCCATAAGGATACCACTTTACTTTTGAATAGCCCAATTTTGAAACTTAAACTTGAAACTTACAGACATATATATACATTATTTTCTATTGTTATTTTGAGATCTTATTTGTTTGAGGCATCAACAGTGTTTGGGGAGTCACAAACAATTCTTTTAACTCAAGTATGTTGACAGTTTTCTGAGAAAACTCAGATTTTTAACTTGGGATGATATTAATCATTTGGAGGTAACGCTGCACACTTGAAAGAGTTGCACACATTGTCTTCTGGTTTCACATCATTTCGGTAAAGATATATGCAGTTAATAAGATCAGAGGGATAGGTTGTCAGAAAGGGATGTGATTTACATCACAAGAATAATACAGAAGGTATGAGGTGGAAATATCATTATGTGACCATCACTTTTAAGGAAACCAATTAGGAATCAAGCATACACTGTCTAGCCAATCTGAGATTAATCATGTACTGTCGATGTATTGAAAGCCAATTAGATTCCAAAGTGTCTTATTAGGCACAGGCAGTCATGGCTAGCAAGGGTTAATAAGGAATGATTCTTAGTGGGTTGGTGCACAGAAAAGAAGACTGAAGACAGAAAGAGAACTTCAGTCATCAGAAGTAAACAAAAAAATGAGGGCTTAATCAATCAATCAATCTCGCAGGCTGATGCCCTGAAGTGGATCAACTGAAAATCATTATTTTTATTAAGAATCATTTTACTTGTATTGGTTTAATAAGCCTAACAGATTCTGTGACTCCTGTGAAAACACACTTGTACCTGCAATGGGTTGTGCAACTAATCAGAACAAATATAATTTTGAAAGCCCTCAAATGTTGATCTTTGTTTACATATGACTTGGATCTTACAATTAAAGTTAAAGCGAATCCTAAAATCTCACAATTGATTGCTACAATAGGGTCACATAGGATGTAAGGTGAAGTGAGTGGCCATTAACATTGGTTAGAGTTTACATGGTGGGAGAGAAATAGGGAGGACAGAGATGAGTGACTGCAAGAGAGAGGGAGAGTTATGCGATGGAATGGAATTCTAAATCAGAGGATGAAGAATGGTTTGGTACAAAGGCTGAAGGATAAGTCATTGAAGAGATTTCAGTAAGAAATTCTTGATTGTGCTTGGGAAGGAGCTTTAAAACAATGATTTTAAAAGAAATTCAAGATGTACCAAACAAGGGAAGATGCTTCAAGAAGGAAAAAAAGTCAAGGTGTAAGTTGTTTCTAAGTGCCACAACGCCAATGCTCCCACCTTGCCAGGGCAAGTGAAGAAAGGCATTGCCAGGGAGGAGGCTCCATCAAAGTGCAAGAAGTCACCACACCTGAACCAGAATTTCTTAAAGGCTACTTGTCAATGCAATCATTCACAAGAAGTCCATAGATGGGAAAAGCATTCTTCACAAGAGAACAATATTCTGGAATGAGATGCACAGATGGTTGGTGAGAGATGATGAAACAACGAAAGCAACAGGGTCAGCAGTGAGAAAGGAGAGTTCCACAGAGAGGCATTTGGCAGGTTTAACATCAAAACATTCATAATTCCAGATTGGTTACCTTTTTCTGGGTTGTTACTTTCATCTGGATTTTTTGATTTTCTCTCATGAGGTTTGGGTTTCCAGATGTCCATTCCAGGTCCTGGTGTTTTTGTGTAAATATCTTCAACCCATTTATAAATCTGCTTCCTGGTACCTGGATTCAGGTAATCATATTTGGCATTTAAAAGCTTCATCCTGCAATGAAAATTGCCAATAAAAAATTGCCAGATGAAACAGTGTGTGAAATAATAAGTGAGATAAAGTATGAAAATATATTCTCAACTTATATAGGTAAGCTAATGATAAGAATGATATTGTTTATTTTGTGACAACTGAAGTGAGGAAAATAATGCTTCCTTACCCAGAGAATTTGAGCAGTCATAAAAATAAACAGAAGGTGCTGAGAGGCTAAACTTCAGAATGGAAGCAGATATTGCTTGTCTTTCACCCTTATCCAAACTGAAAATTACCACCTAGTGTAAATTGCCTGATGTGCTCCACTGGCAAAACTCAACCAAAGACAAGAAGCAGTGTTGTTATGAAATGAAGGCAGAGAGCTTTAGTTATATTCCTACTCAACTGTTACACTTAGAAACTCCACCACTTCTTAAAAAATTAAACAATATACAAGAGGCCCTTCAGCCCACCAAGCACTACACCCATAGCCTTGAATGTTATGAATATTACTTGATATTCAAGTGTTTATTCAAGTATTTTTTTAAAGATTGGGTTTCAAAAAATAATCAAGACTGAATTTTATTTGTCAGCAACATTGCATGAAGAGTTATGTCAAGACAGGGTGACCTGCTACACTTACAGTTCCACCAAATTGGAATGTGTGACATTAAGGCTGAACGACCGGACACAACCTGGACTCAGATCGCTGATATTCTCATAAAAGTCATTGATATACTCTGAGATATTTCCTGGATCAGTGAGGTTGTTCCTGAGATCGATTTCCCATCCTTTACATCTTCCTGCACCCTACAAAATCAAAAGGTTTCAAAGCATTCAATAATCCTGGTACAAATTGCTGAAATATGTGCAGAAAGGCAAGAGCAGTGTGATTACATGGTCTATTCATTATTCAGCATAACCCTTGGTCTCAATGATTATAATAGGCATTTGTACCAAAATGTTGTGCTGCAAAACAATGTGCAGTTTGAGTTCTGATTACACTAAGCTGTAAATAGCCAGGCCTTTACACTGTCTGTTCAGGTTCTCTGACAAGCCTACAACAAATAAGTGGGAGAATTTGTGAGCATCACATAGCACATTTCAGAATGAAAGGTGGGGCTGTTTCATGTTAGGCGACTTTGCCATGCAAACTGGTAGTCCTCTGCACCACTCAACAACACTTCATTGTGGGACATCGAGCATCAGCAAGATACTTGAGGACTGCAACTGAATCTAAACCCCTCCTGTTATCACTGGAGAGTGATTAGTCTTTGAAACCTGGCTGATTATCTACTACCCAACATAACAAACTTGGCAGAGACAAGGTACTGACTTGGGGAGCTTTTTGAGAGGACTGGTTTTCTCAAAGCACTAATTAAATCAAGAATTCATTTATAATAAAGATGTTTCAAATTTATTTGCAGTTCATGGAAAAGACATCTTTCCTCCTAGCCTGTACTCAATAGAGATAGCTTTTTTCAAACTCGGTTATCGGGGAACTGGCATTGGAAAATTTAATTACATCTTTCTAAGTAAAGCATGATGAATATTCACTTTTCTGGAGAAGAAAAGTCACTGATGTGCAATGCTATAAAGTCTGATAAAAGTCTAGTCTGAATACTACAAATTTCCAAGATTATTTCTGAATTTCTTCAAGGAAAATGTATTTGCTTTCAAGTTAGTTACAGAGCTGTATACTGTTTGCATACAAGGTTTCTGCTCATACAATTCAAATCATCAATAGATTTGTGAATAAGCTATTATTATCTTATTAAGCATGCTGGAGTTTTCCTGACTTTATAAAGACTATAATTACCATGCAAGCATTTACTGTTGCAACATGGTAATCACTAGATGATAATCAACACAAACAGCTAAACAAAATACAAGACTGGAAATAATTCATACACAGGTTCAGATGCCATTATGAATTAACCCATAAAGTGTTAACCATGGCCTTCATTTGTAATGTTAAGTGCATTTGTGCCTTTTATTTCACAGCTTCATGACCAATTAAACTTTTAAATCGGTTGATCATTAAAGAGAAACATTTTCACTCTGAAATACCGCACAGAAAGTTAACTAAATATTGGGAAGCTCAAACGTATACCCTTTAGTGCTGCCTCAAAACTGTCATATCTAGACTGCCTTTGCACTGATTTGAGGCCTGCCAAAAAGTTCCTTTCTATCAATTTCATACTTCTATTCAGCCCTCAACAACTCAGCCATTACCTCAGATTGAACTACATTTTTCATAAACTTAGCATTCAGTCCAGGCATGCAAGAGCTCCAGCTTCCATGTTCTCTACAGGTCAAGCCTATCTACTTCAACATGTGCAACATCACCCACATCCTTCCCAAACTGTTGCTGAAACCCTCATTCATATTTTGTTTACCATCAGGCTTGACCACTCCAACAACACTTACCCATTTTCCATCTCTTACTCACCATAAACATTAGCTTATCCAAATTTCACTGCCCATATTTAGGTCAGTTAGCCATACTCCTGCTGTCTGACATTGACTCTCAGCTCTTGCCATTCCCCTAACATTTTAAAATTAAAATTCTTATCCTTCAGTTTGAATCCACTCATAGTCTGCCCTCTCTTTGGGGCAGAATCTTCTACACTCTGATATTGAGTTCAGAGGTGGGAAAGGCAATTTAAATGGGTTCTGGATTCGTGGTACTAGAAGAGCATGGCAGTTCAGGCATCATCCAAGGAGTAGCGAAATCGACGTTTCGGGCAAAAGCGCTTCATCAGGAATAAAGGCAATGAGCCTGAAGCGTGGAGAGATAAGCTAGAGGAGGGTGGGGGTGGGGAGAAAGTAGCATAGAGTACAATGGGTGAGTGGGGGAGGGGATGAAGGTGGTAGGTCAGGGAGGTGAGTGTGGAGTGGATAGGTGGAAAAGGAGATAGGCAGGTAGGACAAGTCCGCACAAGTCATGGGGACAGTGCTGAGCTGGAAGTTTGGAACTAGGGTGAGGTGGGGGAAGGGGAAATGAGGAAACTGCTGAAGTCCCATTGATGCCCTGGGGTTGAAGTGTTCCGAGGCGGAGGATGAGGCGTTCTTCCTCCAGGCGTCTGGTGGTGAGGGAATGGCGGTGAAGGAGGCCCAGGACCTCCATGTCCTCGGCAGAGTGGGAGGGGGAGTTGAAATGTTGGGCCATGGGGCGGTGTGGTTGATTGGTGTGGATGTCCCGGAGATGTTCCCTAAAGCACTCTGCTAGGAGGCGCCCAGTCTCCCCAATGTAGAGGAGACCGCATTGGGATCAATGGATCCAATAAATTATATTAGTGGATGTGCAGGTAAAACTTTGATGGATGTTGAAGGCTCCTTTAGGGCCTTGGATGGAGGTGAGGGAGGAGGTGTGGGCGCAGGTTTTACAGTTCCTGCGGTGGCAGGGGAAAGTGCCAGGATGGGAGGCTGGGTTGTAGGGGGGCGTGGACCTGACCAGGTAGTCACGGAGGGAACGGTCTTTGCGGAAGGTGGAAAGGGGTGGGGAGGGAAATATATCCCTGATGGTGGGGTCTTTTTAGAGGTAGTTGTCACCTCATACCTCCATTGTAAATAATCTTGGAGCAGTAAGGCTAGTGTCTCACCCTCCTTCCAATTACAAATTGAGGACCTTATGAAGGCAAGTAAAGATCACTATATAGCTTGATCCCTCCAGCAGTTGCATGTGGGCCTGTGTCATTGGTCAGCTTGTAATCCTAGGCATGGATAAGAGATTACTTGAATAAGGGATTTCACTATGCCTGACTAAGGGAATGGACAAGCTTGAAGTTTGCAATGAGTGTGGTCCCAGTGAGAGTTAATCCCCTGCCCATTTTACCAACCACCCTGCTCCCTCCACTATGACCCCCACCCCAAAAGCCCACGAGCATCCACATTTCTTCTCGGTGACCAGGTCCTCTGTGATCCTGGGCTTGAGAATTTCTGCCAGCTGTCATGGCCACCTCAGTGGCAATGGTAATCACAAAATCTGGGGCTTTCTGACTGGTATCTCACACTTGTCAGGGCTTCCACTTTTCAGGATTATTATACCAGGCCAAGACATACCAATGGCCCTCACAAGTTCTCGATTGGCATATAGTTCACGGGGGTCCCAGAGAAGAGGTAATGTGGTCTTTCACTGGCTCTCGAGTCAGCAGCCCAGACCCTGAAGCCACAACAAGTCTACAAACTCCTCCTACACAACAAGTCCGTTCCTAAATAACTCTGACACTTTGTGTAACCTGTGACCATTATCTCATCATTGCCTTCATGCATCTTGGCCACACACTCTATAATTCCCTAAAGCTCACCTCTCCATCATCAGCATTTCCATCTCCCCTATTAAACAAGATCTCTTTAAATACCTATATCTTGAATTCAGTGTTATATTTCAAGGCTATTCCTTTGCAAAGTACTATGGGGCATTTTTCATTGCATACATTGCAATATAAATATCAAATTCTATTGAATATTTGATTGGTTTTAAAGGTGCCTGGATGAATTAAAGATGAGGACACCATTAACAGAATGACTAAGACATAAAGATGAAGTTGGCCTCAGGATTAATAGCTATTCTGGGCTGATCTTAGTCAAAGCTGCAGTTGCAATGTTACAGCTGTTTACAATGTCCCTGGTAATATTTTATTCATTTATGGGATGCAGGCACTGTTGGTTGGGTGAGTATTCACTGCTTATCCATAGTTACCCTCAAGAAGGCGATTGACAGCTGCGTTCTTGAACTGTTGCAGTCCATGTGCTGTCGGTGGACCCACAATGTCATTAGTGAGCGAATTCTAGCATTTTGACCTTGTGATCTTGAATAAATGCTGATATGTTTCTAAGTCAGGCTGGTGACTGGTTTGAAGGTTAAGGGTATGGAAATATCAGTCAGAGAATCCCTACTGCTATGTCAGGAACATGAGCTTTAACCTTTATATTTATGGATATCAGTGGCTAGTAGACAAAGCCAGAATTGATTTTAGCCTCAAAAATGTCATCTATGAGTGCTGTTCAAGTTTATATGTGAAGAATGACCAATCATAAAGTTCTGCCAGATGATTCAAATATGTGTAATCGGTACCTTCAGGACGAGCAGAAAATAAAATAAATAATTAATTGGAGTAGGGGAGAGAGTTACTATGAGCATTTAGAAGCATTTGATTCCCTGTAGGAATAGACATCTTCAGGCATTGAATCATACAACACAGGAGAAACCCTTAGGCCCATTGGCTCTGTGCCAACCTATCTACACTAATCCTACTGTCTGGCACTTGGCCCAGAGCCTTGAATGTTTCAAGTGCTCATCTACATACATTTTGAAAAGAGTGTAGGGCCTCCTGCCTCTGCTACCCTCCCAGGCAGTGTATTCCAGATTACCTACCAGCCTTTGTGTGACAATAATTTCCTCAAATCTCATCTAAATCATTTGCACTCTTGTTATTGATCCTTCAACTTAGGGAACAGTTGACTCTTATCCATCCTGTTCCTGTTCCTTATAATCTTGAACACTTCAATCAGATCTCCACTAGGTCTTCTCTGCTGTAAATAAAACAATATGGAACTATCCAGCCTCTCTCCATAGATAAGTTTTTAAGAGAGTTAATCTCTGGCTGGCATTCACTGAGCTGCATTGATTCTAAAGTCCTTCATTCTTAATGCTAATTGAACATAAATTAAAAGTTCAGGATTGATAACAATCAAGTACATCATTTTATTGAGTGATCCAACTGGAGTTTGGTACCAATGAAAAGGAGATACTTCCTTGAGAGACCTGGCAAAATGGGCTCTGGGTGCACAAAATTATTTCCTTTTATGCTATTACTGATATAATTTTCTATTCACAGTACTAAATTTATTGTGCATTGTTTTTACCTGTTTTGAGTCTTTATCCTTCCCTCCACGCATCCCTTTGAATGTCAAAGAGAAATCAAATGTTAATAAAATAGTGAATAATGTTAATGCTATTAATGTACTGTTATCCATTGATGCACTGGTAACACATGAACAGATGAAAAAAATGCCAACCAAGTTTCATGTTGAAAAGATTCAGAGATTCTTTAATCTCCCCATCTAGAGGTTAAGAAATAAATGGAGTATTCTTTAAATCCTGTGGCAGTTTGATGGATGATAACATATAGTTTCAGGAGTGGGTAGAATTTTGTGTATCATTCAGTTAGCTGCATTTAGGCTCCAGAAATCAGCTGTTGATGATAACATCTACCATAATCAAAACAGATATACTCTGAGCACAGTAAAAAAAGGAAAGAAAACCCAGAGGTCTTATCTCTAAAACTGGTGCAAAATTTATTTCAGAATAAATTTACTTTGAACACAGACTGCCGTCAGAGCAAGGTAAATTCAACTTCTTCTGTTCAGCCATTTTGAAAATTTGAGGCTCATGCTATAATGTTAGTCTACTGCATGATCAGCTGATCATATTCTGCAAATATAGTGTAAAAATGCAAGTAGAAATCAGCTTTAAAATTCAGCCCTGAAGCCAGGAGTTTCCTAAAAGTGTTTTGTCCTGATCCACTGCCATAAACTAAATGGAAGATTGGCAGAAACTCTTAGTGGAGTTTCCACTAAAGCTATTATAGCCAACTGGAGAAGCCACCAGGATACATTTTATGTTTGCATCTGTTCATCCTTGATATTTTGCATTTTTATTGCCATCTGGCTCAAGATGTTTCTGGATTAATCCAACATATCAATGTGCCAGTGATTCTTTGTTGAGACGGATTACACATTTAACTGAGCAACTCTAGATATGTCTGCACAATGGCCAACTTATTGAAAACTGTTTACAAACACTTTTTTTGTCCTTTTTTTAATGCAGATTTTCATCCCATCCCTTCTCTGTTGGAGGTGTTGAGTCTTCACTGGACCTGGTTGCATGAGCCCGAATTGTCCTCCCATTCTTTTCCAAATTTTAAGCTGAAACATTTAATGTAGGATATTAGAGTCAGAGTCAGTCAGCACAGAAGCAGACCATTCGGTCCAACTTTTCCATGGCGACTAGATATCCCAACCCAATCCAGTCTCAGCTTCCAATCTATATCCCTCCAACCTGTCCAATTTACAAACCCATCAAGGTGCCCTTCAAATGTTGCAACTGCAGCAGCCTCTACCACCCTCTCTGGCAACCCACCTCACACATGCACCACCTTCCATGTGAAAACTCCACCCCCCAGGCACCCTCCACATCCTTCCCTTCCCACCCCAAACCAAAGCCCTCCAATTCAGGATCTCCCCACCCCAGGCAAGAGACACCATCCACCCAGCATATCCATGCCACTCATGACTCCATAAATCTCTATGAGGTGACCCCTCAGCCTCCAGTGCTCCAGGGAAAAACAGCCCCAGCCTATTCAACCTCTCCTGACAGCACAAATCCTCCAACTCTAGTAATATCCTTCTTTTAACCTATCTCCTACCTGCCAGGACAGAAGTCCCTCAAACATTTTTGTACTGTAGATAAAACAAAGTAATACCACGGTAATGGAATATAGTCTCATGGCAAGTTGACATTGACACTTACAGCAAGGGTTGCAGAATAGTAGTCATGACGATGAAACAAGGATGCTCTTCATGTTTGAACCTAACTGATTTTGCCGATGCATACATACAAATATAGATTTGAACATTTAAATTAAGACCAAGAATATATCATTCAGCCCTTCAAGACTGCTCCACCATTCAATGAGATTATGTTTAATCGAACAATGGCCTCAAATCTACTTTCCTGCCTAACCCCCCATACTCTGACACCTCTAGTGGTCAAGAATCTATCTGTCTTTCCCTTAAAAAAATTCATGTTCCATCCTTTACCACTTTCTTTGAAAGAAAATTGCATAGACTCACAACCCGCGCTCCCACCATCCCCCCCACCCCCCACCCCCCTCCCCCACCCCCACCCCCCATCTCTGTGTTAAATGGCAATTCCTGCTTTCGTCTACAAATAGAAACATCCATTTAGTATCCACCCTGTCAGGTCTCCTCAGAATCTTACATTTTTCAATAAAATCCCTTCTTATTCCTCTATACTTCAACACATCAAATCTTTTCTCATGTGATATGAGGAACCAGTTGAGTGAACCTGCTCTGCAAGGCTTCTAATATAATTGTTTGATGAGTAAGCACAAAGCAAGACCTGAACCCAGATCCTGTTTCCATTCTGTAGGACTGATATGGACTAAAAGATATCAGAGCATGGAAATGGGACAGTTTTTAGACTTGTTGCAAAAGTAAATGCATTATTCTATGTGGAATGCTTAGAGCTGAACAACAATAGAGGTGAATTAGATTTTATTTTTATTGAATTAGAAGAAAGGAGTACATTTTTTTGTTAGTTAGCATTTGCTTGTCAGATACATTATCCAAAATTGGTTTAGTCAATGCAAAAGATCAAATAATTTCAAGTCTTCTTGGGACAAATATACTTGTTTATTGAGAAACATAAACCTTTCCATTACCCTTCCAGGGTGAATTAATTTAAAATATAATTGTTTTCCTTTTGCGTTAAAAGAATCCTTGACATCATTACAAATGTCAATCTTATGCAGTTTTATTAATATTGCTGAAAATGGATTTAATCACAAAAAGAAGCACTTCAGTCAACCATTAGCCTTCAAGTGATAGAAAAATACATTTTAAATAATCAAACATTATTTTTAAGGCTATATGAACCCATTTGCTTGTTTGATTCACAGTAGTCACTTTTTAGTAGGTTAATTTTGAATGTGGATGCTTTTCAAAGCCATGAAATTGCTATTCAGAAGTCCCCTTCTTGAAAACAGCTGAGCTCCTGATAGGCCTTTTCAGACTACAACAATGAGTCAACAAAATTTCTTTACATCTGGAGTCACATCTAAATGGGTATAATGGCAAGTATCCTTTCCTGGAGAACATGAATGAGCCAAATGGGTTTTATGGCACACAGAGGTTTTGAGGTCACAATAGCTTTTAACTTCAGAATTTACTGAATAAATTTTATATCTCTAAACTCTCCTGATGGTTATATTAACACACTAAAACAGAATTGAAAGGCCATGTGTTGAGATACATCAGATCTGAAACTGGAATACTTCATATAACTGCAGAAATCATACACACACTACAATTTTGTCAACACTTAAACATCGAAAAGAATCCTCAGTGCTCTTTGAGCAGATTATCTGGCTGTTATGACTGTACCTGTTGTCTGATCAATCAAGCATAAGCAACAAATGAAAATGAAGACTTGGAACTTGGGTCCCATTTTAATTCTTTGTCCAAATTTTCTCCAATATCAGAAGTGGAACCTTCAACAAATGGAAAGGAAACAAAGAACATTGTTAGCAAATGAATGTAGAACTTTACTGTTCATTGTTAGATACAAAAAAACCTGATTGTTTTTAATGTGGGTAGATTTGTTAGAAAGAATTGCAGGGCAATGAACTTGAACACAATAGCATACTTCAAAGATAAAAACTTCAAAATAAAAGGATTACTGGTGTAAATTTTCTAATACGTCAAATTCTAATGTTAGATCTTCCAATTCAAGATAAGAATGTGAAGGTGATTACTTTCTCTGGGATCCTGTTTCAGAGAAACTGTGCTCACCCACTCACTACAATTTTATTGAGAAGTGATGAGGACAGGCTGGACAATGACTGGATACTGTCCCATTGCCTCCCTAAGCAGACAGAAGATAGCAACAGAGGTGGGCAAATACCCAGGTGGACTGTTGTGAAGGCACATCTCCATTAACTGGGACTTCAGTCCAGTTCTCAGCATTGTTGTTAGGCTGCACAGCCCTGTCTCTAGCCATGCCTCATGCTCCCTCCATGTCTTCAAGACCTCCATGACACATACCGTCAATACATCCATGAGTCCACCATACTCCCACGACTCATCCACACACTTTGTACACCCTCAAAAAATCTGAAGTCCTCTGTACCCTCAAAATGCATTTGTCCAGATTTAGAATTCATGAGCTGTATAATGACATTGGACAGTTTTGAAAACACTCAGGCAACTGTTTGTTAGACAAAGGTTCCTTATAAAAATGTTCTCTTCTTACCATTACATTATACTCTAAACAAAACACCTCCAGTCATTCTTTCACTCTTGCTGAATTTATTCAGGAATTTGGAGCTCAGTTAAACAATAATAATAGGATTCTAATGCAGATCCGCAGCAGGTTAAATCAAATCTTCCTGGACTTGGGGTTGGTAGGGGGAGAGAATGGGTGGTGATGGTTGTTGGGGGAGGAGAGAGTGGGTGGTGATTGCTGATGGGGGGAGAGAGTGGGTGGTGGTGGTTGGTGGTGGTTTGATACGGCATCAGGGATGCCAATGCCAGATACAAGACTCTGCTAGGCAGAGCTTATTTCGGGGCACAAAGTTTGGTATAGGAACCATGGGAGTGACCCTGCATGGGCAAGAGGCATAATTGACAGGAGGTCAGGCCCAAAGACATATCAAGTTTGGGTGAGTGCAACTGTCCTAAATAAGCATGTGGACCATATGAAAGTTGCAAGCTCACCAACACTGTGGGAGAAAATTGTGCTCAGCTCCTCAACTGCCTTTCTGACTATTGTGGAACCGATGGGTTCTCTTTGTCCATCATGTGTTGGAAATACCTCAGAATCTGAGAGGGACATAACGGATATTGCTGCCTTGATGCTTTCGCTGTCCGAAAAAGAGAATGAATTCCTTCCAAGATGCTCCGGGTGCAAGGGGCAAGCTACTGTCTGTTTCCCTGATTATTCTAAATTAAAGCTACAAATTCATTCTCAGAATTCCTGTCAAGATGGAACTGAGGTGGTACATTTTCTATCAGCACTCAATTCTTGGTTGGAATTCTCTTCTGCAGAGAGCAGTGGAAGCTGAAGCATTGAATATGTTTGGGTGTGAGCTATTTGATTGTCAAAAGAGTCAAGAATTAATGGGGGTGGGGGGGTGGGTTGGTTTGTGAAACGAAGGTCACAAATAGATCAGCCATGGTTTTCTGAAATTGTAAAACAGGTTTGAGTAGCTGAATATCCTACCATGTCCTTATTTCTTTCATATGATGTTATGTTACACAGTTGGCACATTTTTCTAATAGGGAGAATGTGAGGACTGCAGATGCTGGAGATCAGAGTTGAAGAGAGTGGTGCTGGAAAAGCACAGCCGGCCAGGCAGCATCCGAGGAACGGGAGAATCCACACACTCCTGATGAAGAGCTTATGCTTGAAACGTCGACTTTCCTGCTCCTCGGACGCTGCCTGACTGGATATGCTTTTCCAGCACCACACGTTTTGACATTTTTCTAATACCAATGTCCCAGTGTTATTTTTTAATTCCTTCAACTAACTAGGTTGCCTGTGCTAATTTTGCAGATGGTATGGACACTAGTTGCATGACTGGCCTACTCCCTGCCTTGAGTTAGGTGGGTTACTAAAGCCTTAGCCAGAAGTTCAGGAGAATGGGGAAAACAGATCTTTCTTTGAATCATTAGGAAGTCAACTACTCAGTTATAATAAAAAAGTAACCTTTGCAACCAGTTCCGATTACATTATATGATGATAGGCAGTACTGAAAATGAATAAATGGGTAATTTTATTTTAAACCATTCACAAAGGAAATTGCTTTTTCCTGGTCTATTAAAACAGGGTGTGGATGCATCATCAGATTAAAGATAAAATATTGCAAATGCTTATTATAAAAGTACCATACATGGTATTACATTCTCTTGCCAATGGTGGCACTGTGGCGCCTCAGTTTAATTTGTTTTCAGCTCTTCATCTTATACCACAGACAGATACGCATATGTTCTCAAATTATACTGGGTTTTAGTATTTTATGCAAAACAATTATTCAGCTTAGTAGGGAGGAAGGGGAGAGTTCTGGAAACAATAAAACAGGTTAAATTTGGCCTTGGAACAAAGATGGTTGGAAACCAGCAGACACAGCATTTTTATTGCTTTCTTCCGAGATGGGTCAGATTGAAATTGCCCAAATGTGAAAAACCCCAATGCCAAAATGAGGAAGTAATCTAAAATTTGTAAAAGTGGAACTGAGTCTCATTCAATTCTACCTTTGGTCAAATTATAATTATCCTCTAATTCTACTTTACTTGGAGATTTCAATTGGCTTCCAGCACGCTGTGCTAGGAGTGATATATTGTTTTTTTACAACAGATAAAACAGAGAGATGGAGACAGAAGAACAGAAAGGAAGAAGTTTATCAATTTACAAGTGATACAATGGTTTGGTCATTCAACTCCAATGTTTGCACCTTTTTCACAAATTGTTCATTTATATCTTGCAGTTCTTCCTTATCATATTTGATTAATTCCTTCACTTCATTTGCTTGATTTTTTTTTGTCTTTTTGGGCACAGCAGTTTTTTTTAATTTAAATATCTAAAGCTTGAGAAAAACAGTGAGAAAATACAATTGTTCAACTGGATCTCTTCCCACAGTTTATGAGAATTCACCATAGTGTATCTGTATGAGAAGTATTATTTTCCAGTTGTTAAGGAGCTGTCAAAACATTTTCCAAATAAAGGTGTGGCTAAGGTTTGAATTTATAGAGATGAATAATATATTTGTCCATGTTCATAATTCAGCACACATAATTTGAAAATTAACAGACTACCAGACATTATTAGGGTAACTACATTGCAATTTGTTTGGTGAATGAAATTCAGAAAGAATCGTTACCTTTGAATAATGCTACCCTGCATCAAATCCATCTAAGTGTCTCCCAGATGAATATGATTCATCAGTGAAATATGCTGGAATTAGTTTCTCAACCTCTGTTTTTGGTGTTTTAAAAACATAATTACGCTTATCATCCTGCCTTAGTCACACACAAGTCCTGACTTGAATATGTTTCACTGATCCTTTATCACCACCGTCATGGTCTGTGTGTAAGCTGCAGAGTTGTCAGGGTAACCAGGGATGGGCAATAAATCCTTACTGCATCACATCCCAGGAATGAAATTTTCAAATTTATAACCAGAGATATCCTATATAATAACAAGGGGATAATAATCAATAACTCGTGGAAAATCAAAATTCAAAGTGTGAGAATTTTTTAAAAAAGCATTATGCCAATTATTGTTTTGAAGGACCAACTAATGTTAGCCCCTCTTTACTGTCAAAGATTGTTTAATAGTCAAATAAAACCACCTTAGTTAAAAAAAAACACAATGACATCCAAATGCAGGTTGTGAAAACAACATGATTCAGTCTGTTATGTGCAGTAAATATGTAGCCTGTGTGTGAATTAATGTCAATGAGTTGCAAGCATGTTGTACAATGTTAGTAATAATATGTTGATACATTGTACAGTCAGTTCTTGTATTGTGCGATGGTTGTGTCCTTGTGCAACCCTGCTTTACAGATAAATCTCGTTTCAGAATCAGCACTTCAAGTGTTGGCAATGTAATTGCATTACAGCTGACACTCATTTTAAATTTTCATGCTTTAGAAACAATGTCCCCAATTCATCAATCACATTACAGCAAAATTGCATTGATGAAACATGCATTATGTATTCATAAAAGTGGAGAAAGTGCAGTCATACTTTCTACAAAATACACTGTTTCAAATGCTTATTTCTAGTAAAATTTGGATGTGAGTTTCAGCCCTTTAAACATGGCATGTTTGTCTTAAACTATGCTCATGTCAGACTTGAGCAGAGAAAGAGTTGTTGAAATAGGGAGTGGAACAATTGTTTCAAGCTTGCACATCCACTCTCACACCTACAAGAATTTTGTCTGAATGTAAACACCGATAGTACATTGAGTTATAAGGAAAACATGATCTTCCTTTGACTGAGACAAATAAGACTTAATTTTCACAGTCACACACTGGGATAAATAAAATATTACCCAGGAGTTCATTTATCAAGAATGAATGAAGTTGCATCTAAATTAGTTTCCCTGTCTTTCCAGAAAAAAACTCTTACACATAATATTTATATGCCTTTTTTTTTCTAATTTATACAAAGAAGAATAGTAATTTTGAACTATTGGATTGTTTCCTTATTTTTCTGCTTTGTACCTAAGATTTTGTACCCGGATATCTTTGAATTAAAATGGCAACTTTGCACAATTTTCACTGTAATCTTGTATTCCTGTATTTGAGTACACATGATAATAAAACCTAATTCCAGGTTCTAGCTTGGTCAATCATAATCAGACTGTAGCTTTTCTTCACTTTTAATTTTCTCCTCTGTCACATCAAAATTCCATTCCATCAAAAATAGTTGACACAAAACTATTTTCACCTGTAAACTTAGTCTCTTCCAATTCATATTTTAATTTATGTTCAAGTCTTCAGTGGTGCCTCTCTGAGGGGGAGTTTATTGTTGATTTTAGGATTACAAATCAACGGAACACCCATGGGATCACCAATCTCGGGACTCATAGCAGAGGCACTTATGCAAAGGTTAGAACATACAGCCCTACCACAAATCCAACCCAAACTCTGGATCAGATACGTCGACGACACCTTTGTAATCATCAAAAACACAGAAATAGAAAAAACACACCGAATCATCAACGCCACACTCACAGGAATACGATTCACAAGAGAAGAGGAAAAGGATAGCCAACTCCCATTCCTAGACGTGTTAGTAGAGAGAACACCCAACGGAGAATTCACCACAAGGGTACACAGGAAGCCAACACACACAGACCAAGTCCTAAACTATGAAAGTAACCACCCCAACACACACAAACGAAGCTGCATCAAGACACTATTCAAAAGAGCCACAACACACTGCAGTACACCAGAACTGCGAAAAGAGGAAGAGGAACACCTATACAAGGTATTCGCCAAAAACGGATACCCACGCAACTTTATCACCAGATGCCTAAGAGATAGACCACGGAACGAGGACATGCCACAACCAAAAGGACTAGCCACACTACCATACATCAGGAGCGTCTCAGAACTGACAGCCAGACTACTGCGACCCTTAGGACTCATAACAGCACGCAAGCCAACTTCCACACTCAGACAACAACTCACTAGAACAAAGGACCCAATAGCCAGCACGAGCCAAACTAACGTAGTTTACAAAATACCATGCAAGGACTGCACAAAACACTATATAGGACAAACAGGAAGACAGCTAACAATCCGCATCCATGAACATCAGCTAGCCACAAAACGACACGACCAGCTATCCCTAGTAGCCATACACTCAGACAACCAGGAACATGAATTTGACTGGGAAAACACTACCATCATAGGACAAGCCAGACAGAGAACAGCCAGGGAATTCCTAGAGGCATGGCATTCATCCACAAACTCCATTAACAGACATATGGACCTGGACCCCATATACAAACCACTACAGCTGAAACTGACACCCGGAAGCGGCAAGAACATCCATCAACAGACACATCGACCTGGACCCCACATACAAACTACTACAGCTGAAACTGACACCCGGAAGCGGCAAGAACAAACCACTATAAATACCGGAAGAAACATCAAAGCAGCACTTCACAGGAGGCTCCAATAGCACTGATGATGTTCCCTAGCCAGGGAACGAAACGTTTGCAGCAAAAACTTCCAGCTCGGCGAACAGAACCACAACAACGGACACCCGAGCTACAAATCTTCAACCAGACTTTAGTTTAGACCTAAACTGGCATCAGCTTGAAAAGTATTCAAAATGTTTTCAAGTACAGTTTACAAAGGTGTATTTGTATTAATTGCAAAGTGATATTGACATAATTTTAACATGAGCAAAATAGGAACTTTTATGCTCGTCAGTTCAAACAGAGATGTGTACTGCATTCATAAAAATGCTCACTGAAGGAGCTCTGAACTTTTCCTTATTCATATGTATGAGCTTTTATCATCGAGGAGAGACTGGCTAATGAAGACTCCTCATAGGGAGCATGGTTTCTTGCAGTCTAATACTCCACATCATACTTTGCGTGCTGAGCCAGGAGGATTGTGATCACTGACCCATCCTAAAATCAACAATAAACTCCCCCTCAGAGAGGCACCACTGAAGACTTGAACATAAATTAAAATCTTAGAAAATTTGATTGAAAATAAATAAATTGAAGAGGGAATGAAAATTCCAGGCACTTTTACGTCACTCACACCCACTATTAGATCAGTGTGGGTGGGTGTTACCAGTGAAATTTGAATGGGTTGCCCCATGCTTTCTGAACTTAAAAAAAATGCTGTGATGATACGTGTTTAATATGGCATCACCATATCAGTCTCTAATGCAGTGTGGGTGCAGAGATTGGAAGCTTGGCTGCCAATATTGAAGTACCCAATGAGCAAGCTACTGAGCTTCTTAAAGAGGCAGTTGTATGACATGATCTTGTTCCCCATTCCATGTTTTGGCATACAACAGGGATAATTTTGGTGATGTTTCCAACAGATAAAGAAGACCAAGGGGAAAGAAAAAGCTTTCTTACGGGACTATAGCTGCATATATCAACAAATTCTACTCCAGAGCATCTGTAGGATTTAATTTATTAACCTTCTTTATCTTGCCATAATAAATGTGGAGAGATTGATAGAACTCTGACTTTTAAAGTTATAATTGTGATATTCCTCCTCATTGTGACATAATCTCACTGTCACATGGGATCTGGCCTCGACTCCAGATGGTTGTAGAAACCTATTTTACACAAATAATTGCCCACCTTTCTGCCAGAGGATTGCTATTGACTGTCTAATAGTAATGTCTAAGATGTCAAGGGGGTGGGAATGAGTATTCCACTCACTTTCTGTTCCACTTCCCTCACCCCACTAAAAACCACAGTAATAATATATAGGGCTGGATTTTAAAATTAGCAAGATACTTACAATCTTGTTGAGGGTGTCAATGAACAATCTAAATAGATTGAAAACCAACAAATACAGATGACCACAGTGCCATTATAATAATATAAGTTCCACAAATAAAAATTGAATTATTCATCAGAGTAACCTGAAATAAGACGTGCTCTATACAGACTTCGGTAAGCCTTTTGACAAGGTTCCCCATAGGAGACTAGTTAGCAAGGTTAGATCTCATGGAATACAGGAAGAACTAGCCATTTGGATAGAACTGGCTCAAAGGTAGAAGACAGAGGGTGGTGGTGGAGGGTTGTTTTTCAGACTGGAGGCTTGTGAACAGTGGAATGCTACAAGGATCCTCTGCTGGGTCCACTACCTTTCATCATTTATATAAATTATTTGGATATGAGTACAAAAGGCATTGTTAGTAAGTTTGCAGAAGACACCAAAATTGGAGGCATAGTGGACAGCGAAGACATTTTTTTTTAGATTACTTACAGTGTGGAAACAGGCCCTTCGGCCCAACAAGTCCACACCGACCCCCCGAAGCGCAATCCACCCGTACCCCTACATTTACCCCTTACCTAACCCTATGGGCAATTTAGCATGGCCAATTCACCTAACCCGCACATCTTTGGACTGTGGGAGGAAACCGGAGCACCCGGAGGAAACCCACGCAGATAAGGGGAGAACGTGCAAACTCCACACAGTCAGTCGCCTGAGTCGGGTCTCAGGTGCTGTGAGGCAGCAGTGCTAACCACTGTGCCACCGTGCTGCCCAGTTTCTTCAAATTACAATGGGATCTTGATCAGATGGGCCAATGGGCTGAGAAGTGGCAGATGGAGTTTAATTTGAGATGCTACATTTTGGGCAAGCAAATCTTAGCAGGACTCCTACACCTAATGATAAGGTCCTAGGGAGTGCTGCTGAACAAAGAGACCTTGGAGTGCAGGTTAATAGCTCCTTGAAAGTGGAGTCACAGGTAGATAGGATAGTGAAGAAGGCATTTGGAATGCTTTCTTTTATTGGTCAGAGTACTGAGTACAGGAGTTGGGAGGTCATGCTGCGGCTGTACAGGACATTGGTTAGAATGCTGTTAGAATATTGCGTGCAATTCTGGTCTCCTTTCTATCGGAAAGATGTTGTGAACCCAGGGTTGGAGGATTTGAACTATAGGGAGAGGTTGAATAGGCTAGGGCTGTTTTCCCTGGAGCATCAGAGGCTGAGGGGTGACCTTGTTGAAGTTTATAAAATCATGAGGGACATGGATAAGGTAAATAGACAAAGTCTTTTCCCTGCGGCCAGGGAGTCCAGAACTCGTGGGCGGCACGGTGGCACAGTGGTTAGCACTTCTGCCTCACAGCGCCTGTAGACCCGGGTTCAATTCCCGACTCAGGCGACTGACTGTGTGGAGTTTGCATGTTCTCCCCGTGTCTGCGTGGGTTTCCTCCGGGTGCTCCGATTTCCTCCCACAGTCACAAAGATGTGCGGGTCAGGTGAATTGGCCAAGCTAAATTGCCCGTAGTGTTAGGTAAGGGGTAAATGTAGGAGTATGGGTGGGTTTCGCTTCGGCGGGTCGGTGTGAACTTGTTGGGCCGAAGGGCCTGTTTCCACACTGTAAGTCTAATCTAAACTAGAGTGCATAGGTTTAGGGTGAGAGGGGAAAGATATAAAAGAGGCCTAAGGGGCAACTTTTACACACAGAGGGTGGTTTGTGTATGGAATGAGCTGCCAGAGGAAGTGGTGGAGGCTGGTACAATTGCAGCATTTAGCACGCATCTGGATTGGTATATATTAGGAAGGGTTTGGAGAGATTTGGGCTAGGTGCTGACAGGTGAGACTAGGTTATGTTGGGATATCTGATTGACATGGACGAGTTGGACTGAAGGGTATGTTTTCATGCTGTACACCTCTATGACTCTATGACTCTATCGGCACAAGAAAAAAACATGGTTGTTTGTAATCAACAAGCATTCTGCTGGAACAATCTCCTTGATTTTCTTAAAGTGAAAACTGGACTTTAGTGAACCCTACAGTGTTGACCATTGTGACTTTGAAATCAATGCTCTGAAGGTGACTAATTTATCTTGAAGTGAAGGAATTTGAATCACAAGTGATGTGATTTTATCGAGGTAGCGGAAGCAGAAATCAAAACAGGCACAGATTGGGGGAATAAAATCACTGTTCTGAATAAATGTAAAGTTCAAAACGCAAGATATAACAGTGCAATGGTTGGATCTGTACCTATCCAACCCTTTGCTCTTCGCCCTCTCAAAAGTCCCTAAATCATTTCAGAAAATTGACGAACTGATATGGCCCATTATAGAAAAGTTAATCCTTTTTACGATCCTGTCATAAATAGATTGGAATGAAAGGTGAAGAGCCACTCGCCCAATCGCCGACTAATTCTCCCACACCATTGCTGCTGATAGGTTCACCATGGGTTCTCCTGGCTAAGTGGGCTGAGGATAGAGGTGGGCACTGGGACCCAGCAGCCAAGAGCTGATGAGGGTGTGGGTTAAGGTCCATATGCAAAATCAGGGGTGTGGCACAGAGAACCGAGGTGTTTTAGGTAGAGAATGCTGATAGCTAATTTTGATGTGGGTTGGGGTATATTATCCCAGGACAGCCTATTCCCAGAATTGGGAGTTCCATCTGTTTCATATGAAAAGGTAGTGTCAGCCAAGGAACATTGATTGAAGGAGGGATGGGACAACTGTAGGAGGGGTTTGGGGAAGGAGAAAAGGCTAAAATAAGAGTGTAGAACGAGAAGAGGATGCAGGATGGGTATGTGGAGGGAGGAGTTTGCAAGAGGGTTTGAGGAAATGAATACTGCAAAAGATGAAAGGGTGCAAGAGGGATGTGGGATGATAGAACATAGAATATTACAGTGCAGAACAGGCACTTCGGCCATCGATGCTGCGCTGACCTGTGGAACCAATCTGAAGCCATTCTAACCTACACTATTCCATTTTCATCCATATGATTATCCAATGACCATTTAAATGCCCTTAAAGTTGGCGAGTCTACTACTGTTGCAGGCAGGGCATTCCATACCACTACTACTCCCTGAGTAAAGAAATTACCTCTGATGAAGGCAAAGGCTCTGACATCTCCTCCCTGGCTTCCCGGCGAATCCTAGAATAATTCGCATCCAGCCCAGCGGACTTATGCATTTTCACATTTTCCAGAATTGTTAACATCTCCTCATTATAAATCTCAATCCCGTCTAGTCTAGTAGTCTGTATCTCAGTATTATCCTTGACAGCGTTGTCTTTTTCCCCTACTTCCTCGGACTCCATGCACAACTTCCCACTACTATCCTTGATTGGCTGTAATGTTTCTCTAGTCATTCGTGTATTCTTGATATGTTTGTAGAAAGCTTTAGGGTTTTACTTGATCCTATCTGCCAATGACTTCTCATGTCCCCTCCTGGCTGCTTTTAGCTTTCTCTTTAGGTGTTTCCTGGCTAACTAGTAACTCTCACACACCCTAACTGAGTCTTCACATCGCATCCTAACATAAGCCTTCTTCCTTCCCTTGACAAGAGATTCAATTTCTTTAGTAAACCACAGCTCCCTTGCTCAACCACTTCCTCCCTGCCTAACTGGTACATACTTATCAAGGATATGCAGGAACTGTTACTTGAATAAGCTCCACATTTCAATTGTGCCCATCCCCTGCAGTTTTCTTCCCCAACCTCTGCATCCTAAACCTTGCCTAATCACATCATAATTGCCTTTCCCCCCCCCCCCCAGCAATAACTCTTGCCCTGCATTAATTACCTCCCCCTTTCCATCACTATATTTATCTCTGCCTTCATGTTGAGAATACCCTCCATTGTGTTTTGTGGCCCTAAGACTTTGCTGAACACAAAGGACCTTAATTAAAACTGGGGATCCATTTGGTGCTATGGGCCATCAGCAGCATTAGAATTGTCTTCACTACAGCCTGTAATCTTGAGATCTAACATATCTACCTTTATCAAATTGTCTAGCTATATCCTTTGGACTAAAGCCTGGACATATCCAACTCAGCCAGTTACAGCTTGATCAGTCTACTCATGATCACCATTAAGGTGATGGAAGCAATGATCATTGACAGTAGAGTGGAGGAGACATGAGAGATGAGCTGCAAAGTACAGTGAATGATATTAAATCTTTCAAAAACAATGGGATACTCAGCTCATTGGGACCAAGAAATCATTACATCATTGAAGGCATAAATCCCTTCTAAATGAATGTGGAATTAGTATTATAATGCGTGCATAATTTCAGAAGCTACAATACTTGGATAAATGCCATGGGTTCTACTGTAATGAATGCTGTCAAATGTTAAATCTGAGATTGAGTTCCGAGATACAGTAATTAGGGTTTTAACTGCTTCGTGAAAATATTGCAGGTTTGTGCATGTCTGATACAAAATACATTAGATATGACCTCAATAGTTGGTGGAATGATGGCTTTTTGTGTGTAGAAATTTCTGTCAGTTTGACAATAAAGTTTTTTTTTAATTTATGCCTTTTGCCTTGTGCCAATTTAAAGCTGCAGTGTCTAAATAAAGTTTTTTGTGTGTGTTGTGACTTCAGTTTAATGAAAAGTTGATCAGTATTGAAGACACTTGAATTATTCTACTTTTGCTTCTGTCTAAATAGACTATATGCCAACAGAAATACTGAAGGCATTGTTACTACATAGCAGCATCAAGTATTAAGTACTGGAGGACATAGGTTTAAGGTGAGGAGGAAAGACTTAAAGGGGACCAAAGGGATAACTTTTTCACACAGAGTGTGGTGTGTGTATAATTTAAGCTGGCAGAGGAAGTGGGAGAGGTGGTTAGAATTACAATATTTAAAAGGCATCCAGCTGTGTATGTGAATAGGGAGCGCTTGGAGGGGTATGGGCCATATGATGGCAAATGAGATGGGATTAATGTAATCTGGTTGGCATGGATGAGATGGAACGGGAGGGTCTGTTTCCGTGCTATATAACTCCATGACTCTGTGATTCTAAGTAAGTTAATGAGAATGTAGTCATCAAAAATGAAAAAGTAGCCTTCATGAAAATATCAAGAACATCCCTGGATAAAGAAAGCTTATTTTGGATGGAGCAATCCAGAACAGACTGAATGGCCCACTTCTGCATCTATTTCCTATGTTTCTATGTTTCATTTGCTATGTTTCTATGACAGCTAGTCGTGTCATCAGTAATTTAGATCAGTTTTTCCTAATTTCCTCAACTTAGATATTCAATATCAATGCAAATTAATGGCTTTTACACATGCAAACTAGGGGAGTCAATGAATTCACAGGAAAGACACAAAAAGTTGAACTAAACAGCAGGTGCAAGTATAAAGGTAGATAAATTTAATGTAATAAATATATTCAAAGCAGGTAAGTGTGAGGTATGGTATTTGGAATACTAAAGGATGACTTTTTAGAGATAAAAGAGCTCTTTTAAGTGTGAGACCCTTATTTTTAAATTTGTTCCTAGCTCTCACACCAAGGGAAATGACTTTTCAGCATCCACCCTGTCAAGTCCCATAAAGATTTTATTTGTCTCAATAACATTGCCTCTCATTCTTCTAAATTCCAATACATACAGCACTATGGTATCCAATCATTCCTCATAAGGTAACCAATCTTACCCGACATATCTGTCAAGTCAACCTTTTCAGAATTACTTCTAAGGTATTTACGTTATTTTGTAATTAAGGAGATCATACATTTCAAAATAGTTTCCATCTATGATAACATGAGCTGTTCACATTTGATACTTGGTACACAATTTGAGCCCTGTTTTTAGAAGGACTTTTCTAAGCTTCAAAGTTGCAATCTACTGCAGTCAGGATGTTTTTTCCACTGCGTGGTCAGCATCCAAACGGGCCATAAAGGATGGTTTGAAAAGGGATGAATTGTCTTTCTCATCAATAAGTATCTTGATGCTCTTCAAAATTATATGATTTCAGGGCATAAACATATGCAATAGGACTTGAAGAAAAGGATATCAATGTTAGGAAATGGAATACTTTCAGTGTCTTATGTGTTAGTTTAGAAAAATGTACATCACATAGTTCTTTGTCATAGTACAGATAAGTAGCCTTTTGGTAGGCTGAGAAACGACAAGTGGACTTCTGCTTAACCAGTGAAGAAATTCCATATGTGTACATATAACTTTCTGATATTTCTAGGAATACTGTGAATGTGTCATTATTTTCGCAAAAATATGGAACAGAGAAGCTTCACGTCAATTGCACGATCACGACACACAGTGACCGGAGGAATTCTTACTCCTTATTGCAACCTCAGGACAGTACCTCACTTCACCTGGTCCAAACTTCTGCTGAGTCAAAGGTGTTGGCGTTTCAGTGCAGTGCCAAGGGAGAGCTTTACTGTTGAATGTGTTGCCTTCAGGATGGGACATTAAACTGTACTCCTCATCAAATATATGTAATACTGTTCTGAAGCTGAGCAAAGTAGCTCTCCCCAGTAGCTTGCCTGCTATTTATTGCTCAAGCAACATCTTAAAAACCTACATTATTTGATTGTTCTACCATTTTAGATTGTGTGATCTGACAGCATGCAAATTGGTTGCTCATTTACCTACACTTTTGCAGTAACTGGTGTCAAAAGTATTCATTAGCTATAAAGTACTTTGAGAAATCCTGTGGTTGTGAAAGGTGCTTGATAAGTTTTATCATTTTCTCTGTCAAAGCTTGTGCACATCAGGGTGGAAGAATGGCTCAGTAGTTAGCACTGTAGCTTCATCAGTGCCAGGGACCTAGGTTCAATTCCAGTCTTGAGTAATTGTCTCCATTTGTCTGTTCTCCCTCATATCTGTGTGGGTTTCCTCTGGGTAATCCAACTTCCTCTTACAGTCCAAAGATGTGCAAGTTAGGAAGATTGGTCACGCTAAATTGCCTGTAGTATTTGAATGTACAGGTGAATTAGCCATGGTAAATGTAGTGTTCAGGGACAGGTTTACAGACCAGGATCTGGGTGGCATGTTTTCAGAGGCATGAGGCAGATTTGATGTGCCAAATGGCCTCTTTCTTCACAGTAGGAATTCTATGATATCTACTACACCAAGAGATGGCATTCAAATCAAATGACCCAAGGCAAATAACAGTTCCTTTCAATATTATATACTATTCCTGATGAAGGACTTTTGCCCAAAATGTCGATTTTCCTGCTCCTCAGAAGCTGCCTGACCTGCTGTGCTTTTCCAGCACCACTCTGATCTAAACTCAGGAATTTTCAAAAGTTGATTAGAGTAGACAGTTTTCAGATAATGGATGACTGGCAAGTGGGAGACTTTCAAAAGTGAGATAATGAGAGTTCAGAGGCAGTACGTTCTTGTTAGAGTGAGGGTAAAGCTGGTAAGCGTAGGGAACAATGAATGAATAAAGATATTGCGCTCTGATCAAGAATAAGAAGGAGGCATATATTCAGTATACGCAGTTGGGCTGAAGTGAATTGCGTGAAGAGTACAAGGGGTGTAGGAGCATTCTGAAGAGAGAAATCAGGAGGCCAAAAAGGGGATATGAGATAGCCTTAGCAGATAAGGTTAAGAATAATCCAAAGAAATTCTAAAAGTGCAGTCAAAACAAAAGAGAAATTGGAAAATATAGGCTCTTAAAGATTAATGTGGTCATCTATGTGGGGAACCATAAGAGATAGGAAAGATACTAAATGGATATTTTGCTTCAGTTTTCACTCAGCGAAACTCAGGGAGATAAATATTGACGTTGTGAAAACAGCCCACGTTACAGAAGAGGAAGTCCTGTATGTATTAAAAAAAACAGAAAGGTGGATAAATCTCTGTGACCTGATCATGTGTACCCTAAGACATTGTGGGAAGTTAGAGAAGAAATTGTGGGGAACCTAGCAGGAATATTTGTATCATCGGATGAGGGGCCAGAGGACTGGAGGGTGGCTAATGTTGTGACTTTATCTTAGAAAAGCCTGGGAACTATAGACCTCTGAGTTTAACATCAGTGGTGGGTAAGTTGTTGGAGGGGGTTCTGAGAGATTGGATTGACATGCATTTGCAGAGGCAATGACTGATTAGAGATAGTCAACATGGCTTGTGTTTGGGAAATCATGTCTCACAACTTGATTGAGTTTTTTGAGAACACAACCAAAAAGATTGATCACAGCAGAGCGGTAGACATTGTCAATGTGGGCTTTAGTAAAGCCTTTGACAAGGTTCTGCATGGTGGACCAATTAGTAAAGTTAGGTCACATAGAATTCAGGGAGAGCTTGCTAATTGGATATAAGATAGGCTTGATTGTAGGAGACAGAGGGTTGTGGTGGAGAATTATTTTTCAGATTGGAAGCCTGTGACCAATGGTCTTCAATAGGGATCATTGATGGATCCACTTTTGTTTGCAATTTACATAAAGGACTTGAATGAGAATTTTGGAGACATGCCAAGTAAGATTGTGGATGACGCCAAAATTGGTATAGTTGATAGTGAAGACAGTTATCTGAGATTATAAGATCTCAATCTCGATCAATTGGTCCAATGGGCTGAGGAGTGCCAAATGGAATTCAATTTGGATAAATGTGAGCTGTTGCACTTTGGTAAGATGAACAAGGGCAGGTCCTAAAATTAAAGGTAGGGTTGGGATGTCATGTTGAGGTTGTATAAGACATTGGTGAGGTATTTTTTGGAGTACTATATAAGTGTTTGTCACCCTGCTGTAGGAAGGATATTATTAAACTGGAGAAGGTGGAGAAAATATTTACAATGATGTTACTTCGACTCAAGGATTTGAGTTAGAAGGAGAGGCTGGATAAGCCTCCTTCTCCCTTTGGGTGGCATGATGGCTCAGTGGTTAGCATTACTGCCTTGCAGCGCCAGGTACTTAGGTTCGATTCCAGTCTTGAGCAATTTTCTTTGTGGTGTTTATATTTTCTCCCTGTGTCTGTGTGGGTTCCCTCTGGGTGCTCTGGTTTTCTCCCACAATCCAAAGATGTGCAGGTTTGGTGAATTGGCACCTGCTCTCAGAATCAGCTTATGTTATTGATTAAATTGCCCATACTGTTCAGGGATGTGTAGGTTAGGTGCATTAGTCAGGGGTAAATATAGGATGATAGGGTAGGGGAATGGGTCTGAGTGGGCTACATTTTGGAGGGTCAGTGTGGACTTGTTGGGCCGAAGGGCCTGTTTCTAGACTGTAGCAATTCTATTAACCTTAGGCTGGGATTCTTTTCATTGGAGCATAGAAATTACAGAGCTTTATAAAATCATGAGGAACATGGATTAGGCGAATAGCAAAGGTTTTTCCTCAAGGAGTGGGTGAGTTTAAAACTAGGGGGTGTATTTTTAAGGTGAGAGGAAAAGTATCTAAAAGGGACCTGGGGGGGCCAACGTTTCACATGGTGGGAGGTAGGTTTGTGTGAGGATTGAACTGCTACAGGAAGTGATAGGTACAGGTACAATTACAACATTTAAAAGACATTCTGATAAGTAAATGAATTTTAGAGGGTTTAGAGGGATATGGGCCAAATGCAGGCAAGTTTGGAAAACCTGGTCAGCAAGGATGCATTGTATCAAAGGGACTGTTTCTGTGCTGTATCACTCTATGAACATTGAGGAAAGCTGCTTGGCTGCACACTCAGGCTCGTTGTGTGCTGGATTTTATGTTTCTCAATGGGGTAAAGAGGCACAACAGGAACCAAAGGGCAGCTCCCTTACAACCATGATCTCTGCATGTTCAGTGGGGAATTGGATCACCAATTATTGACTGTCTCATGAGAAGGGAGCCAATTATAGGGGCAAAGGAAGTTTGTTTCCTAACAACAAACTATTCTCCTTTCATCCAGTCAACCAGTCCTGCAGCTGTTATCAAGGCTTGCTTCTCAAGCCTGTTTTTAGACACTACAATGGTAGTCAGCTCTGTGACAATGAGGCATTTTGGAAAGTTTTTTTTTAAAATTACAGCTATGGTCAAAGTGGAGTCTGAATCACAGCTCTGTGTGAATACATGGCCTGTGGGTTCTGACTATGAATCTTAAACTTAGCAGGGAAGTAATGCTGCAATCAAAGCTCCAATTGTAAAGGCCCCCTGCTCTCAGAATCAGCTTATATTATTGATTGAAGCCACAAAGAATATTTTAAAACTGTCCTTAAAAATCATGCTGATATCACCACCTTCCCCAGCAGGAACTGCATATGCATTTAAATCCAGTTCTGGTGACAGGCACTTTCTGTAGATCGTTGCATCACCTCGTTTCAGATGATATTAAAAGCTCTCAAACTTCTTTTAAAAATCAGTCTGTCACCCAAAATATGTATTGGGCAACAAAAAAATATGGTTGTTTGTATTATAGGCAAGATAAACACTTTGTATATTAAATCATTAAAGGCTGCAGAAATAATAGAGACATTGTTTGAAATATTGCAGAATCCAGGAGCATTCAAGCAGATTGGAAAACCACTAATGTAATATTCAAGAAGGGAGGGAGGTAGAAAGCAAGAAATTATTGGTCAATTAGTCTATTAGCTGCCATTGGGAGAATACTGGAGACCATGATTAAGGAAACAATAGGACATTGACATAATATGATCAAATAGGGTCAAAGAGGGTTGAAAAAGGGAAATTATGTTTAACAAACTTACTCGCAATCTTTGAGGAAGCATCAAGCAAATTTGATACAGAGGAATCAGGAGAATGCATTTTATTTTGATTTCCAGCAGGTATTCAATAAGGTACCACATAAAAAGGTTCTTGCACAAGATAGGAGTTCATCGTATTAGCAATAATGTTTAAGCATGGATTGAGGGTTGCTTCACACACAGAAGAGTCAAGAATGATAAATATTTTTCATGCTGGCAAGATATAACTGGTGGAGTGTCACAAGGGTCAGTCCGAGGACCTCAATTATTTCCGAGCTATACTAATGACTTGGGAACGAGTGACAGAGTGTAATGTATCCAAATTTGCTAATAATATAAAATAGCTGGAAGGGCCTATAATGATGCAGATATGAGGAATTGGCAAGGGGTTATAAATATGCTGTGTAAGTGGGCATAAACTTGGCAGATAGCATTCAATGCAAGAAATTATGGAGGTGTTGCACTTTGGTTGGAAGAAACAAAAAGGCAGACTATAATTAAAATAGAGAATGACTCCAAAAATGCACTAGATAGGATTCTGGGTTTTTAATGTATGAAGCAAAAATGTTAGCATGCAGGTGCAGCATGTAACTAAAAAGCAAAATGAAACTTGACTTTGATTTCCAAGGCATTGAAGTTTAAAAATAGAGAAGTCTTGTTAAAACTCTACAGAGTGTTAGTGAGGCCACATCTGGAATAATGTGGTCAATTTTGGTTCTAATATTTCAGGAACGATGAATTAGCATTAGTGGTTGTTTGAAAGAGATTTGTCAGACTGATTCTCTGGGATGAAAAGATTGAGTTATCACAAATAACTAAACAGGTCAGGCATATATTCATTAGAGTTTCAAAGAATAGATGTGTGATCTTATTGAAATATGCAAGATTTTGAGGGTTCATGGCAGGGTGGATGTTGTGAAAATGTTAGAATTAGTGGGAGAATCATGAACAAGGGAAGAGAGTCACAGAATAAAAGGGACACTTATTCAGAATTGAGAGGCAAAGGAATTTCTTCTCTCCTGGGCAATGAATGCCTCGAATGAATTCTTAACCCAAAGGATTGTGGGGATAGAAAGTACTTCTTTTCAGTAGCTCTGAAAATATTTAGAGAGGGGGATAGATGGATTTTTTTGCAATATTGCAGAAATGAGGCTATGAGAAGCTGGCAATAAAGAGGAGTTGAGACCTGAGTCAGATTGGCCATGATCTTGTCAAACAGTGGAGCAAGCTGAATGACCTAATCTTGTTCCTACTTCTGATGTTATGATTTCAACTAATAGGTGGGCTGCTGGTTTTGGTGGCTATGAGTCTTTTGGACAAACTAAGCCAAAGTTCTCCATCAGATGAAGTGGAGGGTAAGGACATGACTTGGGAAAGATAAAACCCTGCCTTAGGTTGCAAATGCAACAACTATCCTGAATTATTACTTACTTCCTTTCTAAAGCTGGAGATCTTTCCCCACCCCCGTCCCCAATCAGACACCTTTCCAACCTCATCTTGCTGAAGACCTCTGTTTACTGGGATGGTCTAGTTGACTTAAGCAGACAGGACACATCTAAGTTCCATTTTTGCAAACTCAGACACCTATCCCAGGTGGACATGACTCATGTCAATGAGCAACAACTTATTCAGCTGTGGAAAAGATGGCAGTCAAGCTAGATTTTTACCTCACCTTGGGTCCACGTGTGGACCATCTGAGCCACCAAATATAGGCCAAGGGTAAGATCTCTGACCATTTGTCCTTTCATTTTGAGAAATAGACAAAATTGCCCAGGCTGAAATCAGCACCCTTACCTTACATTAAAGGCACAATTGATTCAGTTTCCTGTCATGTGAAAGTCAGAATTGGGGGATTTAGGTCCAAAATAAACATACGTTTGCTCTATCCCTTCATCTTGTTTCTTTGCTTCTTTCAAGGGACCTCATAGACGTTTATAAGACTATCTGCGACAGTCATAGAGGAGTGAGTTCATGCCACTCCCAGCAGAACCCTCAGGCTATCTTTATTATGAAAATTTTCAAAATACAAAGATGTTTTCACCCTACAATGAAAATAAAACAAGGGAACTAGTAGGAGATACAAGAGTTTCAAAATGAAAAATAAAGTAGGAATCATTTTCTTGAAGTTGTTTAAACTGTGAAATGATTGAAATAGAGAAGAATGAGTTAAGCACTCACAAACACAAAGGAGCAAATCCTAACTAGCCTGAACTTATCAGAGAGTTCCACTATCTTGGGTTTCTCAGGTTCGAGAAACAAACTTTTTTTGCAGCAGCAGTCGAAGCAATCAACAGCTCTCTCTCTTTACCTATCACTGGCACTATCCCCTTTTGTAGGATGAACCTAACACTCCGTAAACATTGTTAATTGGGGAGCGGGGAACAATGTGAACATCTTTAGTTCTTTACGAAGTAATAAGGAGGATTCAGTTAGTGTCATGGGAAAAGAGGCCTTGTTGTTGATTCCTTATATACCATGATTAATGAGTCACCAAGACTCCGACATTCGTGTTAACAAGCATTACGTATTGGCCAAAGCTTCCAAAAATAATTAGATGCATTATAAATATTGATGCTTCATATTAACATAGGCTTGCACCATCTTCAATGCATTACTGCAATGCTGTTATCACACTCAGCTTTGAATACAGAGGGGCAGAATCCTCACAATTTTCTACAGACGCGATGAAAAATATTTGTAAAGAAATGACACAGTAAAGCTTTGCTCATCGTTATTTATCAAGACAACAAAAATTAAATATTATTTTGACTTCTTAGAAAAATGTTCCCATTTAAAAATCTAATATAATACCATCTTAAAATGAGAAAGTACAGCAGGTGGCCATTCAGTCCATCATCAAATACAGTCATAGAGTCATAGAGCTGTACAGCACAAAAACAGACACTTTGATCTGACTCGTCCATGCCAACCAGATGTCCTAAATTAATCTAGTCCCATTTGCCAGCGATGACCCAAATCATTCCAAACCCTTCCTATTCATATACCCATCTAGATGCCTTTTAAATGTTGTAATTTCACCAGCCTCCACTGGTTCCTCTGGCAGCCCACTCCATACACACATCACCGTCTGCATCAAAAATTTATCACTTAGGTTCCTTTAAATCTTTTCCCTTTCACCTTAAACCTATGCCCCCTAGTTTTGGACTTTCCCACCATATGGAAAAGACCTTGTCTATTTATCCTATCCATGTCTCTCATGATCTTATAAATGTCTATTAGGTCACCCCTCAGCCTCCAATGCTCCAGGCAAAATAGCCACAGTCTATTCAGCCTCTCCCAATAGCTCAAACCCTACAACCCTGGCAACATCCTTATAAATTGTTTATGAATCCTTTCAAGTTTCAAAACATCCTTCTTGTAGGAGGGAGACCAGAACTGTATGCAGCAATCCAATAGGGGCCTAACCGATGCCCTGTAACATGACCCCCATCCTCCCAACTCCTATACTCAATACTCTGACAAATAAAGGCAAGTAATCAATGTTTGATAAATTTTAAAATGATAAGCCACATAAGATGGCCATTTGATCTGTTATCTGTGTACCATCTCTTCAAGGTTAGAACACTGTCTTGCTCTTTCATTGTAGTCTTGTAAATTTTTTTGTCTTGAGAATAATAATGGTATGGAAGTTATAATTGAATGCTCATCCACCTTTATGGAGTGTGTTCCAGATTAAACCAAAATGCTGTTTAGAAGAAATTTTCATATCACCTCTGCCCATTAGTCTAGATCTCTAACCTCTGGTTATTGGCACTGTGGACAATGGAATTTGTTTTTGCTTATTTACTCCAAGCCATTCAGGATTTAAAATACCCTCTATTAAAGTTTCCCTTTTATTAAAAATTTTGCTCCTAGGTTTTTCTATAGAAGCCCCTAATCTCAGCTAAGTGTCTTCTGCATTGTGCCTCATGCCTTGACGCCTTTTCCAAAGTGTGGTTTCCAGATTGAGCATAATACCAGAGATGGGTTTTGCTCTTTAGTTTTCTGAATCCAAGCCTCAGCATTTGATACCCCCTACTGGTAGAGCAATGGGACAGATCCCAAATCCATTCCAGCTAGAACCAAGATTGAGTCATCTGTTGTTGACATTGACCTGTTCTACACTTGCCATCCAGAGATCTAATCAGCTGCCAGGAGCTAATCTGTACTTTATAAAGACATACCACTATTCCCATGCTTTTATATTCCGCCATAATTTTACCCAGAAAGTTAAGGATTTCCTTTTTAAAAAACATAAACAGGTTCTCAAACAGTCTTGTGACTCCGTCACACATCTTAACTGCGATTAGCAAATATTGTTTGCAAGAATAGAGTATCTTTGAAAAGATTGTTATTAAAGAGAAATAAATAAAATGTAGTCTTTTTTAAGTTCTGAAGATAAATCACTGAGCTTCAAATTTACAACTCACATCAACATTCTTAAGCTTCTAAAACACATGTGTTCTTGAAACCCCTCAAATTCCAGAAAATACTCAATAGTTTTTGCTTCTTGTCTTACATAAACAATTTTTGGAATAAGCAACAGAAGAATTGCTGAATTCAATAGATATATCTTGAGGGAATGCATACAAAACCAGCCCGCCAACAAAACAAAGACTGCATTCTTAGTCTGAGGCAAAGCATTGTGGATTTTACATTGCTGCGTAGAACCTGGAATTATCACATTATTGCATTTTTTGATTCGGACCTGAGAGTTAGAAGAAGAAAATGATTTTGCTAATCCTTTTTAATATGAAGAAATATGCAATACCCATCTTACCTTTTGTTCTACCTGCAGGCTGACTGAGTGCTCAGAGCTTGTTCACGACCCACAGTCAGCACTAACTGCTGATGAACCTGTACTTACTTGTACCTATCTGCCTCGGTTTAGGGTGGGGTGATGAGAGGAGTGTTTTATATTATTTTGCATCTGTGGCCTCAGCTCTGGAGCATGCACTCAGCTTTTTAACAAGTTGCTATGTGATCCCCCACCTTTAATTATTCACTCTTTTGCGTCATTAATATGATTCTTTGTTCAAAAGTTGAACAATACTGTAACAGATACTGGAGTTCCCTTTATTTGCTGATGTGTAGAGACAAGACATTTAGCCACTTCCCATCTGCTCTGCTCTGGAGCAGTTCTGTCCAGTGCTCCAGTGAGAGTTCTTAAAATTAAAAAAGAAATATTTTCTAGATTGTGATTAACTTCCTTCACTTCAGAGCAGGCCTGGGCCAGTTCATAGATGACTCTGACACTGTAATGGCAATTCTGGCTCTGCATTAATGGATGGGAGAATGTCTCAGGACCTTGACAGTGAGCTGCATTTATCTGAAGGTGAAGAATTACTGTCATGGACATTGGAGGTAGGGCTAACAGATGGTTAACATAGAGTCATGGAATCATACATCACGAAAACAGACCTTTCGGTTGAACTCATCCATGCTGACCAGGTATCCTCAGCTGAATTAGTTTCAAATGCCTGCATTTGGCCCATATTCCTCTAAACCTTTCCTTATCATGCCCCTGTCCAAAGTTCTTTTAAATGTTCTATTTGTACCTACATCTTTTATTTCCTCTGGCAGCTCATTCCATGCATGCACCACCCTCTGTGTGAAAAATTTGCCCCTCAGGTCCCTTTTAAAGATTTCCCCCTCACCTTAAATTAATAAACAAATATTTCACTGTGGGGAAGGATATGGAAGATAAAGAATTTGGAGAAATAAGTAATGGTATGTTGAAAAGTGTCCAAATGATAGAGCGATGGTGTTAGGTGTTTTAAAATGCATAAAAGTGGATCAGGATCTGATCAGATGTATCCCAGAACTCTGTGGGAAGCTCGGGAAGTGTTTGCTGGGCCCCTTGCCGAGATGTTTCTGCCATGGATAGCCACAGATGAGCTGCCGGAAGACTGGAGGTTGGCTAACGTGGTGCCACTATTTAAGAAAGGTGGTAAGGAAAAACAAGAGAACTATAGACTGGTTAGCCTGACATCAGTGGTAGTTAAGTTGTTGGAGGGGATCCTGAGGGTAAGGATATACATCATTTAGGAAGGTAAAGACTGATTAGGGAGAGTCAACATGGCTTTATGCATGGGAAATCATATCTCACGAACTAGATTGAATTTTTTGAAGAAGTAACAAAGAAGGTTGATGAAGGCAGAGAGATGGACATTGTCTACATGACTTCAGTGAGGTATTCAACAAGGTTCCATATGGTAGACTAGCTGGTAAGTTTAGATCATATGGAATCTAAGGAGAGCCAGCTATTTAGATATAAAATTGGCTGAGGATAAGAGACAGAGGGTGGTGGGGGAGGGTAGTTTTTCAGACTGGAGGCCTGTGACGTACAGTGTACAGCAAGGGTCAGTGCTGGGGTGACTGCTTTTCATCATTTACATTACATTTGGATGTGAATGAAGAAGGTATAGTTAGTAAGTTGCCAGCGGCATGTACAGGCAAGAACGTTACCTCAGAGTACCACAGGAGCTTGATCAGGTGGACCAATGGGCTGAGAAGTGTCAGCTGGAGTTAATTTAGATAAATTGTTACATTTTGGAAAGGCAAATCAGGACAGGACTTCTACACTTAACAGTAAGGCCCTAGGGAGTATTGCCAAACAAAGAGACCTTGGGGTGGAGGTTCATCGTTCCTTAAAGGTGGAGTCACAGGAAGTGAAGTAGGTGCTTGGTACATTTGCCTTTATTGGTCAGTGCATTGAGTATAGCAATTAGGAGGTCGTGTTGTGGCTGCACAGGACATTGGTTCGGCCACTTTTGTAATTATGCATTCAGTTACAGTTGTTTGCTATAGGAAAGATGTTGTTAAACTTAAAAGGATGCCGAAAAGATTTTCAAGGATGTTGACGTGTTTGGAATGTTTGAGCTATAAGGAGAGGCGGAATAGGATGGGGCTATTTTCATTGGAGAGTTAGAGGTTATGGAGGTTCATAAAATCATGAGGGACATTGATAGGATGAATAGTCAAGGTTTTTTTATCCAAAGTAGGGGATGGTATAGGTTTAAGGTGAGACGTGAAAGAGAGATCTAAGGGGTAATGTTTTCATGCAGTTGGTGGTGCATATGTGGAATGAGCTACCAGAGGAAGTGGTGGAGGCTGGTACATTTAGAAGGCATCTGGATGGGTATATGAATAGAAGGATTTAGAGGGATATTGGCCAAATGTTAGCAAATCGGACTAGATTAATTCAGGATCTCTGGTCAGTATGGACAATTTGGGCCAAAGGGCCTGTTTCTGTGTTGCATTACTCTATGTCTCTGTTACGCTCTTTCGTTCTTGATTCTTCCATCCTGGGAAAAGACCTTGTTTATTCACCTCATCTGTGCTGCTCATGATCTTATAAACCTCTATAGGGTCACCCTTCAGTCTTCAATGCTCCAGGGAAAAAAACCCAACCTAGTCAGCCTTTTGCTAGAACACAAAAGCTCTTGAAAGAAAGGTTTGTACTGAAAGGATTATATTTAAAAACACAATAAGACTCAAGATATAGACTCAGTAACATCAATCTATTATCAATTTATCTATTTCTGATTTTCTGAATTTTGGAAAGTGTGTTTTTGAAGGACATATTCCTGGGCTATCAGCTAACTTATTCTTTACCGTAGATGAAAATGTGTTGCTGGTTAAAGCGCAGCAGGTCAGGCAGCATCCAAGGAACAGGAAATTCGCCATTTCGGGCCAGAGCCCTTCATCAGGAATGAGGAGAGTGTGCCAGACAGGCTAAGATAAAAGGTAGGGAGGAGGGACTTGGGGGAGGGGCGATGGAGATGTGATAGGTGGAAGGAGGTCAAGGTGAGGGTGATAGGCCGGAGTGGGGTGGGGGCGGAGAGGTCAGGCAGAAGATTGCAGGTTAGGAGGGCGGTGCTGAGTTCGAGGGAATCGACTGAGACAAGGTGGGGGGAGGGGAAATGAGGAAACTGGAGAAATCTGAGTTCATCCCTTGTGGTTGGAGGGTTCCCAGACGGAAGATGAGGCGCTCTTCCTCCAACCGTCGTGTTGTTATGTTCTGGCGATGGAAGAGTCCAAGGACCTGCATGTCCTCAGTGGAGTGGGAGGGAGAGTTAAAGTGTTGAGCCACGGGGTGGTTGGGTTGGTTGGTCCGGGCGTCCCAGAGGTGTTCCCTGAAGCGTTCCGCAAGTAGGCTGCCCGTCTCCCCAATATAGAGGAGGCCACATCAGGTGCAGCGGATGCAATAGATGATGTGTGTGGAGGTGCAGGTGAATTTGTGGCGGATATGGAAGGATCCCTTGGGGCCTTGGAGAGAAGTAAGGGAGGAGGTGTGGGCGCAAGTTTTGCATTTCCTGTGGTTGCAGGGGAAGGTGCCGGGAGTGGAGGTTGGATTGGTGCGGGGTGTGGACCTGACGAGGGAGTCACGAAGGGAGTGGTCTTTGCGGAACGCTGATAGGGGAGGGGAGGGAAATATATAGGGTCCTTGTCTCAGTCAATTCCCTCAAACTCAACACCGTCCTCCTAACCTGCAATCTTCTTCCTGACCTCTCCGCCCCCACCCCACTCCAGCCTATCACCCTCACCTTGACCTCCTTCCACCTATCACATCTCCATCGCCCCTCCCCTAAGCCCCTCCTCCTTACCTTTTATCTTAGCCTGCCTGGCACACTCTCCTCATTCCTGATGAAGGGCTCTGGCCCGAAACGTCGAATTTCCTGTTCCTTGGATGCTGCCTGACCTGCTGTGCTTTAACCAGCAACACATTTTCAGCTCTGATCTCCAGCATCTGCAGACTTCACTTTTTACTTTACTGTAGATGGTCAGACATGGATTTCTAATTGAGGTATATTGTCTTCGGCAAGATGTGTTGCCAGCAAAATTTACAAAGTCTGTTGAAGTAACAAAAACATTTTATCATGACTTCATCTCATCATGAGATTGCCTGAGAGAGCAGGAGTATGTGCTATTGCATTACTTTGTATACTATATCTTATGAGGATATCACACAATCAGACCTAATCCATTGGACCACAGTTTTCAACAAGAATCTATCACATATCTCTGACACTATTTGAGGCACATTTGTTATGACCGAAGATGTATGCATGGCTTATGTATTCATGACTTAGGTCCAAATTAGACAACACATTTTTCAGGATGAGATATCAAGCAGATGTTTGGATCAATATATATTGTCCTTTTGGCTTTTTTTCTGGTTTTAATCAAACACCAGGCAAAGTTGCCCACCCAAAAAGGTGATGGTCTCATTCACATCTGATTGACTTTGGAAGTCAATGTTTTAGAAGTTCGACTAATGATGTGTGGATTGATAAATTAGAAGTATAGTTGGCAGAATCTGTGCAGAAGCTGATACTTTTTGCACTAAGTTTTAAAAAAAAATATTCATATAAATTGATTGAAAATGTTTAGTGCAGAAAGCTATCCATCTGATTATGTGTGAGCGGCAAAAAGGTTATCACATAGAACCCCATTTTCAAAAATGCCATTGTTGGTATTTTCAATTTTGATTGGAAAGTTGGATGAGTTTGATTTTATCACAATGTTTCATTTGTATTTCATTATTACATTGCTTCCTCTTTTTAGAAGGGTAAAGTCACGAAAGTCATGTTGGAACATAGATTGGCTCTCTCATTAGAGAGAGAGAGACGACTGGTGATAATTTAACCTGTGGGTCACCATACCTCAGGCAAAAGGAGAGGTTGGAAAGGAGAGTCAGTCAGTCAGCTTTGTTGGTTGGATGACTGATTTGTGATGCACAATTTGGCACACTGACCTCTACACTGCTGAAACCAGGCGCCAGCTTGAAGACACCTCCTCCTACCGCCCCCTTGACCATGACCTCACCCGCCACCCCCCATCAAACCATTATCTCCCAGACCATACACAACCTCACCACCTCAGGGAAACTCCCACCCACAACCTCATAGTTCAGGAACCACACACCGCCTGATTCTACCTTTTACCCAAGTCCCACAAGCCTGACTACCCCAGCCAACTCATCGTCTCAACCTGCTCTTGCCCCACTGAATTCATCACCACCTACCTCGATACTGTCCCATTCCCTGGGTCCAGGAACTCCCAATATACATTCAGGACACCACTCATGCCCTCCAACACCTCCAAGAATTCCGATTCCCTGGCCCCCAATGCCTCATCTTCACCATGGACATCCAGTTCCTCTACACTTGCATCTGCCAAGACCATGGCCTCCAAGACCTCCATTTCTTCCCCTCCCAAAATCCCCTCCTGTATCCTTCCACTGACACTCTTATTCATTTGGCCGAACTGGTTCGCACCCTCAATAGTTTCTCCTTCAAATCCTCCTGCTTCCTCCAGACAAAACGGGTAGCCATGGGTACCCACATGGGCCCAGCTATGTCTGTCTGTCAGTACGTAGAACAGTCCATCTTCTGGAGTTACACAGGCACCACTCCCCACCTTTTCCTCCGCTACATTGATGACTGCATTGGCACCACCTCGTGCTCCCAGGTTGAACTGTTCATCAACTTCACCAACACATCCTACCCCAACCTTAAATTCACCTGGACCATCTCTGACACCTCTTTCCCCTTCCTGGACCTCTTCATCTCCATCAACTGTGACCGACTCAACACGGACATTTTCTACAAACTCAGCGACTCCCACAGCAAACTGGATTACACCTCCTCCCACCCTACCTCCTGCAAAAATGCCATCCCCATTCCCAATTCCTCCACCTCCGCTGTTTCTGCTCCCAGGAGGACCAGTCCCACCATAGAACACACCAGATGGCCCCCTTCTTTAAAGACTGAAATTTCCCCACCCACGTGATTGAAAGATGCCCTCCAATGTATCTCATTCATGCCTCACACCTCCACCCATCCAATCACAACAAGGACAGAACCCCCTGGTTTTCACCTTCTACCCCACCAACCTCCGTATACATCGCATCATCCACTGACATTTCTGCCACCTACAAACGGACCACCTCGCCAGAGATATATTTCCTTCCCCACCCCTATCTACTTTACGTAAATACTGTCACCTCCGCGTCTATTTGATCAAGTTCAAACCCTCTATCAACCTACTCTCACCTCCCAGCACCTTCCCCTGCCACCATAGGAATTACAAAATCTGCGCCCACACCTGCCCCCTCACCTCCATCCAAGGCCCCAAAGGAACCTTCCACATCCATCAAAGCTTCACTTGCACGTCCTCCAATGTCATTTATTGCAACTGTTGCTCCCAATGCAGTCTCCTCTACATTGGGGAGACTGAATGCCTACTCGCAGAGTGCTTCAGAGAACATCTCTGGGATACCCGCACCAATCAACCCCACTGCTCCGTGGCCGAACATTTCAACTGCCCCTCCCACTCTGTCCAGGACATGCAGGTCCTGGACTTGCTCCATCGCCACTCCCTTTCCACCCAATGCTGGAGGAAGCACGCTTCATCTTTTGCCTCGGGACCCTCCAACCCCATGGCATCAATATCGACTTCACCAGTTTCCTCATTTCCCCTCTGCCTACCTTATCCGAGTTTCAACCCTCCAGCTCAGCACCGTCCTCATGACCTGTCCCACCTGTCAATCTTCCTTTCCACTTATCCACTCCACCCTCCCCTCAGACCTATCACCTTTACCCCCACCTCCATTTACCTACTGCACTCTTAGCTACCTTCTCCCCAGCCCCATCCTCCTCCCATTTATCTCTCCATCCCCGAGGCTCCCAGCCTCAATCCTGATGAAGGGCTTTTGCCCGAAACATCGATTTTTCTGCTCCTCGGATGCTGCCTGACTTGCTGTACTTTTCCAGCACTACTCTAAGCTTGACTCTAATATCCAGCAAATGCAGGACCCACTTTGGCCTGATTTGTGATGCAGAATGGTGTGTACAGCATGGGGGAAATCCCCATGTTGGCTGAGGTCACGGTGAAGGTCTCACCTCCTTGACTTCACCCTTGCCGCATGTGTGGTGACCATCAAGTTCAACCCACCACCAGTTGTATTTCTCCAATGAGAGCGTGGGACAGTGGAGGCTACTACTAATGAATGTGCATCGCTTGACACCACTCTTTTTACCTGAAGTTCCTTCAAGGTTACTTTAAAGTTCCAGGATTTGGACAAAGAATGACATTCCATGAAGAGACAAAAAGGCAGGTAGACACATGGCTGAGATTTTATATATGGATCCATAGCCATGACTCAAAAGATTTCTTTTTTCTAAAAATCAAACATCACTATTCCCAGAGTAGTTCCAAATCTGAAAATTTGATTAAATCCACGAATCACCAAATTCACAAAGCTGACTAATTGAGAGTTAAAAAGAAGATACACATTGGATTTTCTTTCTCAATTAGCAAGAAAATAGCTATTTGTTGTAAGCAAACTGACTTTTGAAACTGATGCAAAAATAAACTAGTTAAATCACTAATCTCTAACTTTTTAGCCTAAATTCTAGTGCTTTCTTAAAATTCCCCACACATTTACAAGCTAACTCATAAAGAGATGCCAGAAATATTGTGCGTGGGAAAGAAAAATAACTGAGTAGCACTAATCTAGCTCAGACATTGATGAGTTTTTCTTTGGCTCAACATTTGACTCCTTCTGCTTTGTTGCGTATGATGCAAGGTTGTCAATCCACAGATTCTCAGTCTTCCAGTCACTGTTTGAGGATTCACCATTGCTGTGTCTCTAAAGGCATTTTTTCCAAATTTCTCTTGAATGGGAAACTTACAGATACTTGGAAAGGTGAGGGAGAGTAGCCAACTCCTTGGGATTTTCTTTTAATTCTCCATATTGAAGGGAGGGGGAAAGATGTATGCTTTCTCTTGCAGGCTGGATATTTCTGAGGTATTGTCCATACCCAAGGCTGTAATCACCCAAATCAGAAGCAATCAATTAGTTGTTGCTATGCTGAAGCATCATGGTAGATCAATGGTTAGCACTGTTGCCTCACAGTGCCAGGGGCAGGTGCAATTCTACGGGCAACTATCTGAGTGGAGTTTTCACATTCTCCCCATCTCTGTGTGTGTTTCCTCTTGGTGCTCTAGTTTCCTCCAACAGTCCAATGATGTGGGGGTTAGGTGAATTGGCCATGCTAAATTGTCCATAGTTTCCTGGGATGTGCAGGCTAGGTCGTTTAGCTACGGGAAATGCAGGGTTATTTGTAAAGGTGGGTATGACTGGGATCCCCTTCAAAGGCTTGGTGTGAGCAGAATTGGATTGAATGATCTGCTTACAACTGGAAGGATTCTATGATTGTATGAACTAGTCCTAATTGAAAAATCAATCAGTAGGTTGTCACTGGACAAAATAATCTGGAGTACACATGAGCAGTGTCGTTCTGCTTGGAATTACCCCTTGCTCTTTGAATAAGGCAATATGGAACAAAGAACAGTGCAGCACAGTACAGGCTCTTCAGTTATCGATGCTGTGCCAACCTTTTATTCCACTCTAAGATCAGACTAACCAACACACCCTCCATTTTGCTATCATCCATGTGCCTATCCAAGAGTCGCTTAGATGCTCCTAATGTATCTGACTCTACTACCACCGCTGGCAGTGTATTTCATGCACGCACCACTTTCTGTGTAAAAACTAACCTCTGACATCTCCCCTAAACCTTCCTCCAATCACCTTAAAATTATGACCCCATTTAATAGCTATTTCTGCCCTGGGAAAAAGTCTCTGACTATTCACTCTATCTATGCCTCTCATTATCTTGAATACCTCAATCAAGTCTCCTCTTCCCCTTCTTCATTCGAGAGAGAAAAGCCTTGCTTCATAGGTCTCCAGTCAAGGCAGCATCCTGTTAAATCTCCCCTGCACCTTCTCGAAAACTTCCACAACCTTCCTATAACAAGGTTACCCAGAAATGAACACAATATTCCAAGTGAGATCTAACCAGGGCTCTATCGAGCTGCAGCATAACCTCGTGGCTTTTAAATTCAATCCTCTTGAAATAAAAGTCAACACACAATAGGCCTTCTTAATAATCCTATCAACTTGGGTGGTAACTTTGAAGGACCTGGGTGGCACGGTGGCACAGTGGTTAGCACTGCTGCCTCACAAAGCGCCAGAAACCTGTGTTCAATTCTCACCTCAGGCGACAGACTGTGTGGAGTTTGCACATTCTCCCCCGTGTCTGCGTGGGTTTTTTTCCGGGTGCTCCAGTTTCCTCCCACAGTCCAAAGATGTGCGAGTTAGGTGAATTGGCCATGCTAAATTGCCCGTAGTGTTAGGTGAAGGGGTAAATGTAAGGGTATGTGTAGATTCTGCTTCGGCGGGTTGGTGTGGACTTGTTGGGCTGAAGGGCCTGTTTCCACACTGTAAGTAATCTAATTTAATCTATGGACATGGAGCCCAACATCCCTCTGTTCCTCCACACTGCCAAGAATCCTGCCTTTAACCATGTATTCTGTATTCAAATTCAACATTCCAAAATGAAAAACTTCACACTTTTCCAGTTAGAACTCCATCTGTCACTTCTCAGCCCAGCTCTGCATCCTGTCTATGTCCCATTGCAAGCTACAACAGCCCTCCACACATTGTCCACCATACCAACAACCTTCGTGTCTTCGGCAAACTTACTAACCCATCCTTCCATTTCCTCATCCAAGTCATTTATAATAATTACAAAGAGCAGAGGTCCTAGAACAGATCCCTGCAGAACATCATTGGTCACCGAGCTCCAGGCTGAATACTTTCCATCTCATACAAACCTGTGTCTTCTATTGGCCAGCCAACCCTGTATCCAGACAGCCAAATTTCCCTGTATCCCCTGCCCTCTTACGTACTGAATGAGCTTACTATGTGGAACATTATCAAACGCCTTGCCAACATCCATGTATATCACATCCACTGCTCTACCTTCATCAATGTGTTTTGTCACATCCTCAAATAATTCAATAAGGTTTGTGAGGCATGATCTGCCCCTCACAAAGCCATGCTGACTCTCTCTAAACAAGCTATGAATTTCCAAATAATCATAAATCCTGTCTCTCAGAATCCTCTCCAATAATTTGCCAACAATAGACGTAAGACTAATGGGTCTGAAATTCCCAGAATTAACCCTATGCCCTTTCTTGAACAAGAGAATAACATTCTACAACCTCCAATCATCTGGCACTGCTTCAGTGGACAGTGAGGATGCAAAGATCATTGTCAAAGCTGCAGCAATCTCTTCCCTTACTACCTGCAATAACTTTGGGTATATTCCATCTGGCCCAGGGAACTTATCAATCCTTATATCTTTCAAACTTTCCAGTGCATCCTCCTTCTTAACATCAACCTGTTTGAGGATATCAGCCTGTTTCATGCTGTCCTCACAAATGTCAAGGTCCCTCTCAGTAGTGAATACCCAAGCAAGGTATTCATTCAGGATCTCCCCTACTTCCTCTGACTCCAGGCACAACTTCCCTCCAATATCCCTGATCAGCCCTACCTCACTCTGGTCATCCTCTTGTTCCTCACATAAGTGTAGAATGTCTTAGGCTTTTCCTTAAACCTACCCACTAAAGCTTTATCATGCCCCTTTCTATTAAGTCCATTCTTCAGTTCCTTCCTGGCTACCTTGTAACCCTCTATAGTCCTGTCTGATCCTTGCATCCTCAACCTTAAGTAAGATTCCTTCTTCCTCTTGACTAGATGTTCCACATCCCTTGTCACCCAAGGTTCTTTCACCCTACCATCCCCTCCTTGCCTCAGTGGGACAAACCTATGCAGCACTATCAGCAAGTGCTCCCTAAATAACCTCCACATTTCTGTTGTGCATTTCCCTGAGAATATCTGTTCCCAATTTAGATGCCCCAATTCCTGCAGAACATGGTTGATGCAACTCACCAGAAGTGTTTCAGTAACTTGTTTTTAAAACTGTAAGCATCATCTTACACTGTTTCCTTGATTTAAAGCATTATCTTCTCCCATTTCCTTTCTGAAATCCAAAAAAGTTTTTACACAATGCCTTCTTCTGATGCCTGACCTTACTTCTGTCATATGAACAAATTTCTGCCTCTATAATGCAATTAATTGTTGCATTAGACTCATCCTGAATCATGTCTTTTTTTTAGACGTTTCCTAGGGACACCTTTAATTCACAATGCTGGAAGACTAATGAGAGACTATCCAGTTTCAGAACAATAAAGGGATTGCAGTGGAAGTTAAGCAACAGTGGTAATAGTTCTGAAGAACTGCTACTAGATGGCAAACATTAACTCTGCTTTCTGTCCACAGATATTGCCAGACCTGTCGAGTTTCTCCAGGAATTTCTGTTTTTGTTTCAGATTTCCAGCATCCTCAGTTGTTTGTTTTATAACAGTGAAGGTGCTTCAAGATCAAGGCACCATCTCCAATTTCTTTACATCCTTAATGAAGAAACCAGAATCAACTACCATGTCACTGGTCTGGGAGGTGAAGAGGCAGAGAATCCATCTATTGTTTTAATATAAATATTTTAGTGTTAGGCTTTCAAATTAGTGGCATATGGGTGTTAGGCTTTAATTGTTAACAATTGTTAACTAATTGTTACAGTTAACCTGAGAATGCAACTTTTAAATAAAGGTTTTGTGATTTACACATGAAAGAGGTGAAACTATCATGGTATTCGAACATGAAAGACTCAACAGACAATCAAGGTATTTTATAATATATAATTTCAGTTACGTCACACTGTAAACTTTTGCTATAAATTCTGTGCCTTACAATTGTGTCCTCCACAACCACCTGAAGAAGAAGCAGCGCTCCGAAAGCTAGTGTGCTTCCAATTAAACCTGTTGACTATAACTTGGTGTTGTGTGATTTTTAACTTTATACTAAATGAGCATTAAAAAAAACAATAAAAAACTTTCCAGCCACATGTCATTCTGACATCTGCCTTGCCCAATGGGATTATGAGACAAGAAAGGATGAGCACTTGGGCCTGTCCATAGTGTTGGCTGCCACTGCACACCTTGAGGGATCTAAACCAGCTGCTGCTGGAGGAATAATGGATTCTGAATTAATGGCCAGCCGGACTGCCTATCTTTGTGGGGACCCAAATAACAGTCTGACAAGGTGCCTCAGAAGCTCCTAAACACGGACTAAAACTGCAATCTAAGATCAACTTGATTGTAGATATATTTTCTGGTGTCTTTTCCCCAGGGTAGGGAATCCAAAACCACAGGCCATTGGTTTATAGCGAGAGGAAAAAGATTTAAAAGGGACCTCAGGAGCAACTTTTTCACACAGAGAGTGGTGCATATTTGGAATAAGATGCCAGAGATGTGATGGAGGCTGGTACAATTACAACATTTTAAAAAGCATTTGGATACGTAAATGAATGGGAAGGTTTTAGAGGGATATGGGCCAAATGCTGGCAAATGGGATTCGATTAATTTAAAATATTTGGTTAGTTCAGAACAAGTTGAAGGATTTGCTTCCATGCTGTTCTTCTCTATGACTCTGCTTTGTGAAGTCTGATGCTTGCTGAGCTCAATATAACCCTCCAAACTTGGAATGCTGCGTGAGCTCTTAAACTTCTGAGCCAAGAAGGAGCATGTCAAGAAATGATTTCTGATCACAGCCCTTCACATTTCAGCATGTGAAATGATTTGTTCAAACCACAACAGCAGTAACAAAAAGGGAGATTATTGCTTCAAAGGTTGTTGCCATCTATCACTTAACACAAAGATGGACAAAGTTCATCTCTTCAGCTGTTCAACATATTTTGTATCTTAAACAATGCAATACCATCACAAAGGTCAGCTGGAATTTAGCATCATAGAATATTCACAAAGATGTTTCACTGAAGAACTAATGATTCACATTTGTTAATACAATACAGAAAATTCTTCTCAAAAGGCTGTGCTGCTTAAAATAGCCACATAATGGTAATCAAACACACCTTTTCACAACACCAGTGAGCAAAATAAAATATTCACAATTCTCTGATCTGGAAATGTATTACACAAGAATAGGAGGAACAAAAGTGTTATTCTTTTATGTAGACATACTTCTCCACCCATCAGAATAAAGGGGTAAAAAAAGAGTTTCACCTTGAAAAAAATGACAAATGCTGTTTTTCACCGAGATGTTGTTTTTCATGATCTCAGAACTGAATTATGGAGTCTTTAAATTTAAACATTTGAAAGGGACCTCAGGAACAAATACCTGTATAAGTGAGGCAGATTCTACAAACAGCAAAACACCTGGTTCAGTAGTATCCTTTGGGAAGGAAATCTCACATCTTTATCTGGTATGACCACATGTCACTCCAGACCTACAGCTATGTGATTGTCTGTTTACTGCCCTCTGACAGGGCCTAGCAAGTAATTCAATTCCAAAGAAATGAGGAATGGGCAATAAATGCTGGTTGAGCCAGCGATGTCGACACTCCATGGTTGAATGAAATGACTAAGTAATCTTTGAAAAATTTCTAATATTAGTTGAGGGATAAACATTGGTCAGAGCACCAAAAGAAAACATATCTGCTCTTCTTTAAGATTGTACATTGGAACCTATTGAGGACTATGGATCAGAGGTAAGTGCATGTCCAAAAATGCAGTCAAATGTATATTTCACTAATTGGGGATTGAAACCTGTCAGGAAAATTTCTGATGCTGGCAGATTTTTCTTAAGAAGTACAGTACTCATTTAGATCTAATAACAATTATTAGAATCATGGAATCCCTCCAGTGTGGAAACAGGCTATTCAGCCCATTGAGTCCACACTTACATGCTGAAGAGCATCCCACTCAGATCCACCTCCTCCCTGTAACCCTGCATTTTCCATGACTAATCCACCCACCTATACATTCCTGGTCATTGTGTGCAATTTAGCATGGCCAAATGACTTAACCTGCGCATCTTTGGACTGTGGAAGGAAACCCATACAGACACGGCGAGATTGTCTGTGTGGAGTCTGCTCAGTCAGTGAGGGTGGAATCAAATCCGGATCCCTGGCACTGCAAGGCAGCAGTGCTAACTACTGAGCCACCATATTGCCCTACTGAAATGGTAAAGTGTCTTTGGGAGAGATTTGATGCCCTTCGGGGAAGAAAGAAAGATGAATGTGCACAACAAATAAATAAATTCAATGGCCTGAGTCTTCCAACCTGGGTTGGAATCATCATTTCCTACCAAGGTCAATTTTAAAAATAGAAGTTGTCCAGTTAATATTCCAGGATTTCAGCAGTTGATTTTACAATGTGAAAGCTATCAGAGCTGAAACAGTCCAACAAACTACTCAAGGCAGCATTAAAGTGAATTGTTGCAGAAACCACATTCTCTTTCTTTGTCAAAAGCTGCATTAGTCCAGTAAATAAAAAGCAGTTATAAGATCTTTAAGTTATTCAGACAGCTACTGTGAGAAGCTGTGAAGGGTTAGGAGGGTAGGTAGGTGTAGGGTGCAGGGATTGAGGGGTAGAGTTGCTGGTGTTTGAGGGGATAGAAGTGGTGGATGGGACAGGATGCCAGATGAATGGCTTAGCATGCTTGTTGTTGGGCATTGAGGTGGGCAAGAAGATAGATGGTTGGTTTGCGATGGATACAAGTGGCACATAGTTAAATTAAAAAAAGTTAAGACAAGTCAGATATCGTGGGTGCAAGTCAGCTGTCATGGGATGGAAAAGGGACTGGGGCTGTGACTGAATTTTGTGCTATTTACAACATCGAAGAGAGTCAAGTCAGATATTTGGAGAAGATCAGGCGTCCATTAGGTCATGGTCTTCAGATTTTCTCAGAGGGTGAGGTGATCACTGAGAGGAGGTGGGCACTGGGTGTTTGGGTTGGGGGCTTGGTGAGAGCATTGCATGTTCATTGGCACACGGGGATGTAGAGAAGATTTGGGGTCAAACAGGTGTCGCTGAGTTTGGGTCAGGGTAGTCATGGTGAGGGTAGGGATTGGAGGTGAGGTGTACAAAAGCAGGTGGGGTAGTAGCCAGGTCAGATGTTCAGTAGCGGTGGATTCAAGTCAAATGCTGAGGGATGGGTTGGTTGGGTGTCCATTAAGGTGGCACAGTGGCTCAGTGGTTAGCACTGCTGCATCACAATACCAGGGACCTGGGTTTGATTCCAGCCTCGGGCGACTGTGGAGTTTGCACATTCCCTCCATGCCTGCCTGGGTTCCTCTGGGTGCTCCGTTTCCTCCCACAATCGAAAGATGCACAGGTTCGGTGAATTAGCCATGCTAAATTGCCGATTGTGTTCAGCGATGTGTCAGTTGCATTAATCAGGGAAAAATGAAGGGGAATGGGTCTGGGTGGATTACTCTTCAGAGGTTTGGTGAGGACTTGTTGGGCCAAATGGCCTGTTTCCACACTAGGAATCCTAATTCTAATTCTAATTCTAATGGAGGATTGTGTTAAGGTTCATTGGAGGTCATTGAAAGTATTTGTAGTGTTCTGTATGAGTGTTTGGCATAGTCAATCAGTTTTTTACTCACCCAGGAGTTAGGTCAATTTAATCCTGTAACTTCTGGTTAAAAATGTGGGAAACCTCTTACATTTCTGGTTTTAAATCAGAATTAGGGGTTCCTTGAAGTGTTCCAAAAATGGATACTGGCTTATTGGAATTTTCAAATTCCAATAATCTGTGCATTGAGATTTTCTACAGATGCCAATGTGCATGTTTTGGGATAATTCTGTTTTTTTGACTGTTTCGAAATAAGAAGTTTGAATGGTTGAGTTAAGCAGAATTAATTAGTTGTCAAGTCATTTAGATTTTCTGGTCTTTAATTTTTTGAGAGAATTGTCTGCAGTTTAAGAAAACGTTTTATTTTATTGTTTGTTATTTTATGCTGTTGGCATGAATCTGCGGTCTATCACTAAAGGATTTGTGCTGCATGTGTGATTTCTAAGAATCTATCACTGTTACAGTGGGATGTCTGTCAGCTCAGTTTGATTTGCAGAGGGATGTTTTCAACTAAGTTTTTGAAGACTTCTTTTATAAGGCATTAAGTAGTTAAAGGAAGTTAAGAGTGGCAAATGAACCTTTTTTCCATCATTGTGCACAGTAAAATGTGAATTAATCCATGGAACACTTAAGATTTTACCTTATTTCATCTCAACATAGTTTGACAGATTTGCCCACTTTGGATATTGGGTAAGTAACCTAATGTATATCAAGATAGAAGGCAGTTGGTTGAGGGACACACTGGCATTAGTTGGCATTAAGTTAGCAGAGACCTTTAAAGGACCATGGGAATAGATTGAGAGGTGGAGACTGGTTTGGAAGACATGGAGTGACATAGGTTAGTATGGATGAGGCATACAGAGAGTATGGGAAAATGAGGGGTGAGGGCTGGAATTTGTTTTTGTCTTATTGTTTTTTTTTTAAAAGTCAGCTTCAATTAAATTCCACATTTAACTTGCCTGTTTCCTCATCCTTCAGCCATTTTATGAGACTGCACAGTCCAGATCCAAGTTATCACCTTCCCACATAAACAGAATCCAGGGCACTTTCTCCTGACTTGGGTTTCCAGAAAGCTAATTGCCCCCCTCTATAATCCTCACTCAGAAACTAAAATTTATGGATCAGATGTAAGAAGCAATTATAGTGTTGTATTGAAAAATTAAACACTTCACCACTTGCAAATATATATCATAATTTTCATTTATTTCCCAGTTGTTTTATGCCTTTATTAGATTGATTTGATTTTAACATTTGTCCCATCCATTCTGAACAAGTTAATTTCCTCTGTGTCCCTTTGTCAGAACAAAAAAAATGTACCTAATCAAGGATTATCTGGAAGGTGGAAACTCTTTTTTTTAACCTTGAGAGTGTGATGCTGGAAAAGCACAGCGGGTCAGACAGCATCCGAGGAGCAGGAGAGTCAATGTTTCAGGCATAAGCTCTTCATGAGGATTTGACTCTCCTGCTCCTCGGATGCTGCCTGGCCTGCTGTGTTTATCCAGCACCACACTTTCGACTCTCATCTCCAGCATCTGCAGTCCTCACTTTTGTCTAAATTCTTTTTTTAAACAAAGTTTTAATCAGTTGAATCGATACACAAAATATAATAAGACTATTTCTGTCTATGTAAGGACAAAAAAGTCAAATGTGACTGTAATTTACTTATCTTAAATGAAGGAAGTTCCTTCAACTCTAGCCTCTTACTCATACCCTTACTCACCTGGACCTAAGTTAATGGTTGTGATTTCAATCTCCCTGGACAAAAGCTCAGTTATTACTTCCCTGTGCTATTACTATTTTGTTCCAGGCCAAACCATTTGATGCAAATTCCCAGCCATCCGATGTAATAACTCCTTTTTTTTTGCCTCTGTGTCAAGTTCTCTTGTCTGATCACCTTGTTTTGAGGCATCTTGGAATGTATTCCTACCTTGGTGTTATCGTCCTCCAATAATGAGTTTGGTCATCAGGAAAATAGATGGTCTTGTTCTGTCTCACTGGCTCCCAGAACATCGCCCAGGCGTTCCATTACCCTCCCAGTCTTCCCTTCTCCACTTCTGAATACTAGTTTTGAAATAGCCAGATCAGCACACTTTTATTTACCTCCCGGAATGTGATTGGTTCCTTCATCGAGTAAGATCACAGATCAGCGACAATCACATTCAATGGCAGAACAGAATTGAGGGGCTGAATGGCCTACTCTGGTTACTATGTTCCTCCCTTTGGGTTGTCAAAGTATTTGATTGAAACAATTAATTTCTTCTGGCTAATTCAGGAATTTATCAGAGTCTGAAATAATTTTTCAGTCGGACTTATTTTTCTTAGTGGCTTTTATGAATCAGCATACTGACCAACATTCTATTTCTAAGTGTCCTGAGATCTGTCAATAGTTACTTGGATTTAGGAGATTGTAGATTATGTTCACAGATTCTTAACTTCCTGTTCTGAGGATGTTGTCAGACTAACAGTTGTCCTTTCTTTCGTTTGAGCTGAGAACAGAAACCAGTCATTCTGGAGCTCAACTGCTGTTCAATTCTACTGAAGAAATTGTTCAATATTAAAATAACTAAACTACTGAAAAAAGACAATGACATTTCACTGGCTTCACCAGACTGGAACCTAATTTTCATGCTTTGAGCTGAAGTCAAATTATTCATCTAAAATTTCAAAGTTCTAATGGGCTAGAATGTGCACAGCAAGGCTTCTGGCAAATCAGATAAGGAAGTAAGGCAGGCTAAAAGTAATATTATTCCTGCCAAAACTCCAGGCTTATGTAATTAGTTATATAACAGCGACATTTCCTCTGCACTGACCGTAAAACTGGAGAGCAGATTTAATTCTTGAGGTCTATGATTAGAACATACCAATTACAGAATAAGAAAAGATTTTCTGAACATCTTTTTGTTGCAAGACCAGGTAGTGCACTTAGTTGGAATACTAAGGAAAAAGTACTTTAATTGTATGTTTTGTGAATGAAAATAACTTGACAATTAATAATTATCAGAACTAAACGCTGGGATGATCTGATCAAATCTATTACTTAAAAGTAAACTGTATCCTGCATGCTCATTATTAAAATGGAACAGAATTATAGGCAATTAGAGATTTATATTATAATACAAATATGGTTCCCAAACAATAAAATTCCCAACTAATCCGCTTTTGTAGTGAGAGGTGAGCTTTTAAAATAACACACGGTCATTTGACAATGATGCATGTGAAGAAATTTATATGAACTTGCACAATAGTACGTTTTTATTTGGCACTTCCATTTTGTTTTGTCAGACTCACTTTTTTTGTTGTAAATGGCATCAACTCTCAGGAAATCACCAGCTGATAGTTCAGTGGAATTCAGTTTTCACTTTGGCAGAGGGAGTGATTAACTATACCCGAAGCAGCAACAGCTGCAAGCCCCTTGTTAAATTTGATGCAAGGTGAATACAGAAAGGGCATGAATGAATTAAGAATGTCTTGCATAACTTAGAACAGCCGAAACTTCATTTTGTACACACTGCAAGGTTTGACTCAATCATATTCAACTCTGAAGTAAATCTTAACCCACTCACTCACCAGATAAAAGCTTGCTTATAAACAATTTAGCAAGAAATTATGTTTGTTTAAATCATATGCTGCAAATCTACAGACCCCACCATAAATTTAAGGTCCAAACACTTTGCTGAATGTTCGAGGTGGAAATGGGTTAATGTTTGATGTGAAAGCTGAGAAAGTGGGAGGAAATGGAAACTTCTCACTGCAGTCTCCTCAAAACCTCTAAAATCTCCAACAACGCCATGACCTCTGCTGACTTTCTTTTTCCTGACATCTCGTGCCAGTAACAGCAAGTCGGTTAGCTCAGTTTGCTGGATTATACAGAAAGCCATCCCAACAGCATGGATTCAATACCTGCATCAGATGAGATTGTCATGAAGGACTCTCCTTCTGAACCTCTTCCCCTCACCCGAGACATGGTGGCCCTCAGCTTCAACCACCATCAGTCAGGGAGCGATTTCCGCTAGGTTTTGAAGAGAGAGCTTCACTTACGTTACAGAGAAAAAGACTATCTTATGGAGATAAGATCCAGATAAGATCCAGATGCTTCCCTTTTTTTCCTGGCTTTTTTTTATAGTTCTGCTTTTTTTAATTCTGGTTTTTGTATCTTCGATTTTTTGTTTTGGCGCTTGTTTTTATGTTTGGGTTCTGTAGCTAAGATGGCACCAGAGAAAGGCGACTTTGTACATTTTTCATTGCACTCCTGTACTTGACTGCATGTGACAATAAAACCTAATTCTCATATCCTTTCTAATGAGAGAGCAGCCCTATGGTCTGGTAAGACTGAGGCAAATTTATCTTCCCTTTTGTGGAAGTAACTCAGAATATTGTAAAGTGGGAGATAATAAACAAGTATTTCTCTTACAAAGATATATTTGCTTCAACCTCCTGCAACTAGTGCCTGAACTGATCAATCATACTCAGAACAAACGAAGAGATGGATCACGCTCTTATAGACAATTTCTTAGTCCAGTTATGAGGCTACCTGTATGTTGTACAAGTGAAATCAGCATGAGATACTTACATAGGTCCTGTAACTGGTTTAAATCACTGCCTATTACTTTTAGAAAATGAACTGGTTGGACTTAAGGATCTGTTTCCATGTTGTATGATTCTATAAGACAAGAAATTCTCAGTAATCAAGTGACTGGGTGTTGCAGAATATTATTTTGCAGAATTTTGTTCAGAAAATGTAAATAAAGAATATATCTTTATACATTTTTAGATTACTTACAGTGTGGAAACAGGCCCTTCGGCCCAACAAGTCCACACCGACCCGCCGAAGTGCAACCCACCCATACCCCTACATTTACCCCTTACCTAACACTACGGGCAATTTACCATGGCCAATTCTCCTGACCCGTACATCTTTGGACTGTGGGAGGAAACCGGAGCACCCAGAGGAAACCCACGCAGACACGGGGAGAACGTGCAAACTCCACACAGTCTGTCGCCTGAGTCGGGAATTGCACCCGGGTCTCAGGCGCTGTGAGGCAGCAGTGCTAACCACGGTGCCACCGTGCCGCCCTCGTCATTTTAGATGACATTAGATCCATAAGAAAATAATATCTAATTTTGACTTTCCCCTCATATTTTTCTCAACTGCTAACTTTTATTCCATGGAATCATCATATGGCTTCTGGAATACTGAAGCAACTTAAGGAATTTTAAAGGCAATGCATCATTCATCATCATTTAGCTTACTATAAAAATGCGAAACCTGTAAACCTGCTGTGCACAAGGTCGATGATTCTTTGTTAAGCAAGGCTATTAAGGATAAGGAAACCAACGTAGGTAAACAGGGTTAAATTTCAATTGATCTGTGATTTAACAGAATAGTGGAAGTAGCTCAAAAGTCTCACTTCGACATATTTTCCGATCACCTGGTCAGACATGCTATTGCACAACCTCTGAAGGTGGCTTGAACCCAGGCTTCTGGATTCCCGGGTAAGGACATTACCACTGCACAAAAGTGCCCTTAATAGAGTCCCTCTTCTTCACCTATAAGCAAAGAGAGAACAAAGAAAATTCACAGCCCAGGAACAGGCCCTTAAGCCCTCCAAGCCTGAGCCGATCCAAATGTACTGTCTAAAACTGTTGGGCAATTCCTAAGCATTTGTATCCCTCTGCTCCCCACCTACTCATGCATCTGTCCAGACGCATCTTAAATGAATCTAGTGCCTGCCTCTACCACCTCTGCTGGCAACGCATTCCAAATGTCCACCACCCTCTGTGTGAAGTACTTACCGTGTGTATCCCCTTAAACTTTCCACCTCTCACCTTGAAAGCATGATCTCTTGTTATTGAATTCTTCACCCTGGGAAAAAGATTGTCTCTATCCACCCTGTCTATACCCTTCATGATTTTATAAACCTCAATCAGGTTCCCCTCAATCTCCTTTTTTCTAGTAAAATAAACTTAACCTACTTAAGCTTTCATCATAGCTAGCACCTTCCTTACCAGGCAACCTTCTCGTAAACCTTCTCTGTACTCTCTCCAAAGCGTCCACATTCTTTTGGTAATGTGGTGCCCAGAACTGTACACAATATTCTAATTGCTGCCGAACCAATGTCTTGTACAATTTTAACATGACTTGCCAGCTCTTATACTCAATACCCAGTCCAATGATGGTGAGCAGACGAAATGCCTTCTTGACCATTGAATCCACCTGTGCAGCAACCTTCAGGGTACAATGGACCTGCACTCCCACATCTCTCTGCCCATCAACTTTTCCCAAGGCTCTTCCATTCATTGTATAATTCGCTCTAGAATTAGACTTGCCTAAATGCATCACCTCACATTTGTCTGGATTGAAAGCCATCTGCCACTTTTCCGCCCAACTCTCCAGTCTATTTACATCCTCCTGTATTCTCTAATAGTCCCTTATTCTTTCTGCTGCTCCACCAATTTTTGTGTCATCTGCAAACTTGCTGATCAGAACAACAGTGCCCTCATCTAGATCATTTATGTATATTACCAACAACAGTGCTTCGGATATCCCTTGTAACCAGACGTTCCTCACTCAAAGGTCAAAAATTCTGTCTTTGTTGAGTCAAAATTGGATTTGATTGGAAGTTATCTTCACATCAGTAACCTGGAATTATTAACATTCCAGTTGGCTTTACAACATTTTCAAGTTTTACTGTGGTTCAAAAGTAGCCTGGCAAATAAAAAAAGGGGTGCTATCTATTTTGGTTCATTTTAAAAAGAGGGAACACTAAACAGTGTGGCAACAAACTCAGGATATGTAGAAAAGCCATCAAGTTATTAACTGAACATTTTTGATGTAGTTAAACAAAATCATTGCACAGTGGGGAATGATTTTCAAGCAATGCAGTAGGAGTGTGTGTGGGAAGTTACATTTGGACTTTAGAAAGAAAAGGGCAGTGATAATAATAAAGGTGCTGATATAACTGCAGGGAAGTTAGAGACGAGCAACATTACCAACAAAAAAAAATCACAGTTTCAGGCAAGTGAGAAAGATAGAGTGTCTTACTCTTATTGCATTTCCACTGATCACTGCTCTCACTGTTACAATTTTATATCAATTAGATTTTATTTAGAAAGAAGAAACACTTTTCTGTCAATTATATATCTGTGCATTTCGAAGTAGAGACCAGTGGAGTCTCGTTAATATGGAAATGAGTTCTATTCAAGATATATTGAAGAGATAATTGTTTTTCATCCATCATATAATTAGTACAAAACAAATAGTACCAAAAATAATAACTCATTATTTCAAGCAATTAAATCATCATGAAAGGTGCTTCAGTTTAACTTTATGCAAATAGGTTTCGCTAACTGGGTTGGAAAGCGCTTATTGAAACAGCCAACATAGTTTTGGTCTTCAAGAGGACTCCTGATTTGTTAGTTTTCTAACTTGACCATTGCTTTAAATATCTTTTGTCTGCAGATCCCTGTTCCACCCATCCCAAAGAAAATATAAGAGAAAGGAAGACTGCATTGTGTCGCAAAACTAATTGTCAGTTGTTGACAAATGGATCAACTACAATATCTAATGGATCACACCTGCTTTGCTGTAATTATCACAGAATTCAACGTATAAATCACTCCACACACAGATTCTCATGGCTTGTGAGTCTGGAAAGTCAATCTGTGTACTTGTGAGAGAGACAATTAGTTTAACTAATTGTGTTACCAGTTGCAATTGCACTTGTGCTTGTGATGCACCTTTGAATGTTGACATATATTCTGCAATTTTTTTTTGGACTCCCATTAACAAGCACTTCCCATCATCTTTCAAAATTTCCCTTTCTAACATGCTTTCCTTTCTTATTTCAAACTTTTCTGTTCCTTTCTTTGTGTCTTTTTAAAGTTCCTGTCACAAATTGTCATTTTTTTTCTTTCCAGCACTATACTTTACAGGGCACTATACTGTGAGCAGTGAAGGTCTTAACTGCAGATGAAATTCCCTTCAATTAGCCACAACACACTCACAGATTACCACAACCATCATATCCATTTATTATTTATTAATGAAAAGTTTTAATCATAAAATGAAAACTTCTACGTGGTGTGCTGTAAATAAATAAGAAAACAAGAGGACATAGATGGACTGACAAAATAATTGGACAAAGTTAAAAATTACACAACACCAGGTTATCGTTCAACAGGTTTATTTGGAAGTATTAACTTTTGGAGCGCTGCTCCTTCATTAGGTCGTCCAAATAAACCTGTTGGACTATAACCTGGTGTTGTGTGACTTTTAACTTTGCCCACTACAGTCCAACACAAGCACCCCCACATCAAAAATGCATGGCAGATAACTATAAGATGATACATCTTAGTAAAAAGAATGCAGAGACAATATCTGACTAAATTTTAAAATAGTTCAGGAACTAACAGAAATTGTGCAAAAATCTTTGAAGATAACAGGGAAAGCAGTGCAATGAAGTCTTAAGGAGTCTGGATATTATAAATAATGGGATAGGGACAAAAGACACAAAATTATGATGCACTTACATCAGATACAATTTTAACCTCATTTGAACTATTGTGCCCAATCCTAATAAACACACTTCAAGAAAAATAATGAAGGCTTTCATGACAAAACAGAAGTGATTTGCCAAGTTGGCTCCAGGAATGAGCAATTACAATTACTTTTCTCAAGTTGACAAGCTGGGTTGTTACATATAGGGGGTTCAATAAATGTGTTCATGTATACAGGGGAACCTCGATATTCCGAACTAAATGGGCAGGCACTATTTCATTCAGATAATTGATTATTTGGTTAATGGATTAAATGCCTTTTTTCTGGGGCTCGGAGTTTTTAAAGTCTGTTCCCCGTCCAGGAGACTGCAGCAGTACACAGGGTGCGAGCCCCCACCCGACCCCACCCTCCCGGCCAACACCTGCCCCCTCCCTCCCCCCAACCATCCAACACTGCACCCCCACCTCCCGCTTGCGCCCCCAACCCTGTCCAACACCGCCCACTGCCTCTGAAACCACGCTCTGCCCCCGCCCCGTCCAACACCACCCTCTGTCTGGCCCAGTCCAACATAGCCCACCGTCCCCCAACCCCGTCCAACACTGCCTCCCGCCCACCCTGTCCAAAATCGCCCCCACCCACGCCGTCCAACATTGCCAACCCCCGCGCCCCCAGCCCCGTCCAGCACTGCCCTTGCCCCCGACCCCGCTCCAGGGCAGCCGGACTGAACACCAATAATTAGACTGCTGCTGTTGCTGCTGCCTTTGTGGGTTAAGTCTCCAAATACCACACACACACACACACACACACACACACAGACAACCTTTTACTGCAATGTTTTGACAGGTCCCACTCCTGCCCTGTACAGAACAATGTTGGTCAGATTATCTGGGGAAGGGGAGGCAGGAGGTGGGGTGAGGTGGGGGGGGGCTGGCGGTGGTGCAGGGGATGCTTTTTGTCCCTAATACTGTCAAAATTGGCTTTTCTCTTATTCATAACTTCAACTTTTAGATCTGGTCTATCCTTTTCCATCACTATTTTAAATCTAATAGAATTATGGTTGCTGACCCCAAAGTGCTCCCTCACTGACACTTCAGTCACCTGCCCTGCCTTATTTCCCAAGAGTAGGTCAAGTTTTGCACCTTCTCTAGTAGGTACATCCACATACTGAATCAGAAACTTTTCTTGTGCACACTTAACAAGTTCCTCTCCATCTAAATCCTTCACACTATGGCAGCCCCAGTCTATGTTTCGAAATTTAAAATCCCCTACCATAACTACCCTATTATTCTTACAGATAGCTGAGATCTCCTCCAAGTTTGTTTCTCAATTTCCCTCTGACTATTAGGAGATCTATAATAAAATCCCAGTAAGGTGATCATCCCTTTATTTCTCATTTCCACCCAATTAACTTCCCTGGATGTATTTCCAGGAATATCCTCCCCTAGCACAGCTGTAATGCTATCCCTTATCAAAAACACCACTCCCTCCCCCCCTTCTCTTGCCTCCCTTCCTATCTTTCCTGTAGCATTTGTATCCTGGAACATTAAGCTGACAGTCCTGCCCATCCCTGAGCCACATTTCTATATTTGCTATGATATCCCAGTCCCACTTTCCTAACCATGCCCTGCGATCATCTGCCTTCCCTGTTAGGCCCCTTGCATTGAAATAAATGCAGTTTAATTTATTAGTCATACCTTGTCCCTGCCTGCCCTGACTGCTTGACTCACTTTTGTTCTCAACTGTACCAGTCTCAGATTGACCTCTTTCCTCACTATCTCCCTGGGTTCCCCCCTGCACCATACTAGTTTAAAACCTCCCGAGTAGCTCTGGCAAATTTCCCTGCCTGTATATTAGTCCCCTTCCAATTTAGGTGCAATCCATCCTTCTTGTTAAGGTAATTTCTACCCCAAAAGAGATTCCAATGATTCAAAAATGTGAATCCTTCTCCCATACACCAGCTCCTCTATCCTCCTATTCCTGCCCTCACTAGCTCGTAGCACCAGGAGTAATCCAGATATTACTACTATTGAGGACCTCCTTTTTAAATTCCTGCCTAACTCTCTGCAATCTCCCTTCCAAATCTCAACCTTTTCCCTTCCTGTGTTGTTGGTTCCAATGTGGACAATGACCTCTTGCTGGCCCCTCTCCCCTGTGAGAACATTCTGCACCCTCTCTGAGACATCCTTGATCTTGGCACCAGGGAAGCAACACACCATTCTGATTTTTCGCTGCTGGCCACAGAAACATCTGTCTGTACCTCCCACTACAGAATCCCCTAACACAATTGATCTCTTGGAAGCTGATGTACTCCTCATTGCATTAGAGCCAGTCTCAATACCAGAAACTTGGCTGTTCATGCTACGTTCCCCTGAGAATCCATCACCCCCTATATTTTCCAAAACAGCATACCTGATTGAAATGATTATATCCACAAAAGACTCCTGCACTAGCTGCCTACCTCTCTTACTCTTCCTGGAGTTAACCCATCTATGTGACTGTACCTGAGAATTTCCCCCCTTCCTATAACTGCCATCCATCACATACTGTAGCTGTTGCAAATTCCTCATTGCTTCTATCTGTATCTCCGAACTATCCACTCGATCTGATAAGATTCGCACCCAACAGCATTTATGGCAGATATAATCTGCAGTAACCCTCAAACTCTCTTTAAACTCCCACATCTGACAAGAAGTACATATCACTGCAAAGGCCATTTTTGCTCCTTCACAATCTACAGACCCAGAAAATAACACCGTCTTATTCCTCTACAAACATTGCCCCAGGTTAAATTAATACCTATGGCTTATATTTTAAGTTTAATCAAGAGACTTATCTCCAAAAACATATAATCAAGAAAGAATCCACTGAAATCACCTCGAAATCACACATAAAATACCTCAAAAAAGGAGCAGCTGTTACAGCTAGAAATCTTTCCCGTCCTCCATCTTGGATGATCTAGAATCACTCATTTGACAGAAACTTATTGGTTCCTGAACAATGTAGATAATGAGATTTTTGACAGAATTGCATGAGAAATGGCAATTACAAGGTAATTATCATACTGGAACCTCCCTGACATGCGCTGCCTAGAAAAATAAAGCACCTCAATGCCCAACAGAAAGAAAAAATATACAGCTCCCAACTTTGATGTAGGTTTTGACAGGCTTCTCCCCTTCAGTCCTCAGTCTGGTTAAGGGGGTCACTCTTGGTTCAGTCGGTCCCAACATAGTCAGTTACAGGCACAGTTTACACAGCATAAGGGCTTGGCCATAGTCAGTATTCCACTGGGCATGTTATGAGCAGGGGATATGTTGAACTACAGGCTGAGGAGTGGGCAACACTCAGTCCTGTAGGGACAGAAAAAACAGACAGGTGAATTGCATACTGTCAGTTAGCTATCTGCAAGGATAGTTAGGTATCTAGTCAGTCATGCCTGAGGGCTATTCATTGAACTCAGTCAAAGTTCTGGGGGCAATACAATGGTTGTTGCCATAGTTGATTGTTGAAAAGATTGCAAGGCAAATTTGTATGTGGACCAACTTGATGAAGGGGTCATTCAGGTTAAGTGACCAACACAATACATTGAAAAAGTCAGATCCCTGCCCACCCCAGGCCCACATTAACCATTAAACTTATCATTTCATTCAGTGCAGTCCATAGAGCAGGATGATCACTGTCATAAGGAAGGGAAGTCAAGGCTGGAGGGGCTTTGAAAGAGAAGCACATGCAGAGATGGGGCAAGACAGGCATGAGTGGCATAGAGTTCAAGGGTGAGGGGTAGGCAAAACATTGGAAGATATGCTCGGCTCGAGGAGATAGGGGTTATTGGCAGGAATCACCACTATGGTCTCCACAGAGGTCCTCTGGAGGATCAGCGTGGACGTCATTAAGGTGGCAGGGGGCAGGGAGGACAATTAGAGGCACCATTCTCCAATTGGAGGCATGGTGAAAATGGGCAAACAAGACAATGTGAGGTAAAAGGGCGCAAGGAAACTATGATGACCAGTGCTGAGGAGTTCATCATGGACTGTGTTCCTTGCCCACATTTACTGTTCACTAGATGCTGCCTGGAACTGGAAAGTAGCAGGAGTTAGTTTGATGGGTAGAAGTGTGGGATCCATTTCTGCTGATGCTAGGACATTGAATAAGCAAATACAAGAAGCAGGCACTTGCAAAGAATTACAGTCAATTTTGCAATCATTTCATTGCCCATTTACATGTATGCAGCATCCCTGTGCTTCAGGTTCAAATTCTGGTCAAAGGCATTTTGCCTTGATGCTTGCAAGATTAAATACTTGTGTTTCAATGACTCAGAGGTTGGCAGCAATGACGTAAAAAGTGATGAGCGAAGGCTCTTGGGGCATGGTGGCTGTGTTCCTACCCCTGGACTAGGAGGCCCAGTTTCAAGTACCCAACTGCTTCAGAGCTGTGTGATAGCGTCTCTGAACAGGGTGATTAGAAAATAAGACAAAATAATTAAGTGCTGGCCAAAAGTGGCCTATAACTTTTGAAACTTCCAAGTGTGATGCAGGAGACAGAGACCATTGTTTTATTATCAGTCAAGTATGTTTATGATGGACAACATTGAATGAAATGATAAGTTCCTCCGGGTGCTCCGGTTTCCTCCCACAGTCCAAAGATGTGCAGGTCAGGTGAATTGGCCATGCTAAACTGCCCGTAGTGTTAGGTAAAGGGGTAAATGTCGGGGTATTGGTGGATTGTGCTTTGGCGGGTCGGTGTGGACTTGTTGGGCTGAAGGGCCTGTTTCCACACTGTAAGTAATCTAATCTAATCTAATCTAATCTGATCTAATCTAATTTAATCGAAATAAGTTTCATGGTTGATGTAGGCCTGGGACAGGCAGGCGTCTGATTTTTTTTAAGCACTGCATTGGTCACTTAGTGTGTATGACCCCTTCATCAAGTTAGTGCCCAGACTGAGACCTATATTGAATGAATGATTGTGACACAGCCCTCATTATCAGGGTCTTGCATGTCTCACCATACAGGACGAGTATACTCAGCCCTCATTTTCAGACTGGGACACCACTGACTATTTTGACACCTAAGAACCTGACTTACTCACTATGTTTCCAACATGAGCCATTTCCAGAGGTCCCTGACTCAGACCAACTGACACAGGTGTGGGGAGTACAGCAGATGACGGTGCCGCTGAAAACCCATTTCTGCTGATTGTTCTGGGTGGGGTTGGGATCATCCGCTATTGTCCAGACAGAGGATGCCATTATTCTGACATCCTGCGCCCTGCATAATTGGTGTAAACAACAAGGCAATGAAATGGATGTTGAGGAACTGAGTAAACAACAACAGCTTCCTGAGGAGGAGAGTAGGAAATTGTGAAAGCGAAATCGTTCTTTATGAATGATAGCTGTTTATAAGCCAGATAGGATTTAATTGATATTCTGGTTCCAGCAGATGAGAGATGGATGTGGCATATTATCATGGAATGTAAATCATGATGTCAACATTTGGTTTGTATTGTGGAGGTGTGCATGCATGTGTGTTCACTGTCCGTGGTTAGAATTGTCTGATTACTTGACAATGACAAGGTTTGGGTGTATAATGGCATTGGAGACAGAGTAGTGGTGACATCAATAGCATATTTAGATGGGAAGTTAAGGGTGATGGAGGAAAGTCAGCAAAGTGGAGTTAAGAACTGTAATTAATTGAGTGGCACAGTGGCTAGCAATGCTGCCTCACAGTTCCAAGACCTGGGTTCAATTCCAGCCTGTGTGGAGTTTGCATGTTCTACCCATGTAAGTATGGGTTCCTCCCACAGTCTGAAGATGTGCAGGTTAGGTGGATTGGCAATGCTGAATGTTGGATTAGACTGATAGGTGAGATGTTCTTTGGAGGCTCAGTAAATGGCCTCTTTCTGCACTGTAGGGAATGTATGACTCTAATTATCAGATTAGCTATGTTCCATGGTGATTGACAGAAGAATCAAAGGCAAAATGGTGAGAATATTTTTCGGCAGAATGGTTTAGATTTAGAATGCACAGCTTCCTGGCATGATGCATATAGATTTAATATCCACACACAAAGCACTTGGGGCAGCTGCAGTGATTCAGTGCAAATTAGTCAGGATGGAGACTTTTCTCCCTTTCATCCAACCTCCCACTGAAAGTTTGCTTTTTGATTAGTGACATAGGCCAAATCAATGAGCCTTGTCGAATCTGTTTTCACGTCATTTTAAAGAGTCTTACAATTAGAATTATATCAAAGGTAAATATTATAAATCCGCTTGGGGAAAGAGAAAATTCCACAATGAGGCAAATGAACATAATCAAAAAACTTAAACTTAAGAAGAATTGACAGTATCAGGAGCAAAGAGATTAAATAAATCCCTCATTTCATTATCTCAATCTCTTTTTGAATTCCGGGGAGAGAAATAATTCTGCATTTGGAAGCAAATGGAGAGACAGGTTCAGATTTCTAAAATGGTCATCAAGGATGGAAATCTGAAGTCCCACTCTGAAACATGGCTTTTCCCATTTTTGGTGTGGCAGGAATGGGATCAGGATTTGTAGTGTGCATTTCTGACAGTTAATTGCACATTTGACTCATTGGCTATCTCCACTGAAGTAGGCTTCTGGCAGCTTAAGAGTGTTAAACCCAAAGTATGCAGAGTAGCACTGGGAATAGCAAGTTTGAATTGTGTGCATTTCTTTGCATAACCAGGGTACACCTTTGTTGAGGTAAGGTAGCCATTTGGATCTGGTCACAGGTTATTTCTGAAAGAAATAAGGTCACCTTCCCAGTTGTCAGAAGTGGATATACATGCATCTTAAATGCATTGCTAACAAGCTCATTGGTTTGGAGGTGTTGGTGCTGGACTAGGGTATACAAAGTTAAAAATCATACAACATCAGGTTGTAGTCCAACAGGTTTATTTGAAAGCACTATCTTTTGGAGTGCTGCACCTTCATCAGGTGGTCACAAGCTCATTGGAACTGTCAAGAGACCCGTTAAAAGCAATTATATAAAAAAAATGTGGTCGCAGTTGTCAGAGGGAACTGAGAAATGAACCGGTCAAAATGGTCATGTCAAAAAGATCTGTTAAAAGGAACTTGGAAAAAGGTCTGCACATTAAAAATACTGATTAATATATAAACCTGGTTGTTGACAAAAGCTAGATGGTTATCAATCCTGGACGAGTGATTGTCAGAGCAGGAAACTTGTCATTTCATAGTTTGATTGAGTGGTAACAAGTGGTTATAAAGTAAGTGGGGTTATAAATGCCAATCTGTATTAATATATGAGGATTGTGCATCTGAATATAATATGCATTGTTGTAATTGAAGGAATGTAAATCTAGCACATGGATTTTTTATACATTAATATTTATTTTCAATATAATGAAACATGAAATAGTTTTTAGAACTTTACTTCATTGAATCTTCTTTTCTATTAGCTTTTTCTTGGTGTAGTGATCAATATGTGGTAATAGAAGTTGAGTTGACATAACAGGTGTGAGGGAAAAGGGAGGTGGGTGAGGTTATGGAATAGCATCGGTTAGCATTAAGGTAAAGCAGAGGGTAAAAAGGGTGATGTTGGAGGGGCATGGGTGGACAGCATTGTTGACGTAGAGGTGGGAGACAGTCATAGGGATGCATAGCATCAGACAGAGGAGCAATTGGGACTGTTTGGAGGACATACCTTGGAATGGAGGCATGAGGATCCATGGGGTTGAATGGGGGACATGATGTGCCTTGGATTGGCACAGATGGAGTTTAGGGAGTATGGGGGGATTGAAGACTGAAGGGATATTTCATGCTTTATTTCTTATTTTTAAAAGTTGGACATCATGCCATATTCCCAGAACTAGCTTTTGGTCCAATCCATCTCCACACGCATTCTGGGCTCGTACGGCCTGAGTTCTAGCATAACCCAATCTCTTCCCAGATCAAATACATGGTGTTTAGATGGCAATTTTTAAAAGTTGGCTTTTGGATCTGGAAATTCCTCTGACTCTGTGCACCCAACTTCCACACGCAAACCAGACCACAATGTATAATTAGGCCACTACAGATAGTTCTGGGGTAATGCACATTTCAACAGCACGATTTGGCTGTAACACCTCCGAAGAATTAGGGAAAGATATTTTTGAGAACACTTACCTCCGTTTGCAAAAGCACAATCCCAGCGGGAATGTTTGCATGCTTCGCTCTGTGCATGCGCTGGTGCCCGCACTGAAATTTCCACACTGTTCTACACTGGTCTTCATGCCACTCTGTGCATGGATGATGTCAGCTACCGACAAAGCAGCTTTTTGTGAGAGGTATAGAGAGCAGCTTTCTTAAATCTTTTGAATGTACTGCATTAAATTTACTTTTGTTTCATTAATAAATGTGATTTCAATCTTCATTCAGATTGTTCTGTACCTTGTGTTACACTTTTGGGTGATTTTTAAGCGATTCGAAGTGATTTTGTTTGCTGGTTTGCCCCTAACCCCGCCTTTCCCTTAGGCCCTATTATTTCTATTAAGCTATTTTCTATTAAGCGAGGTTTCATTGGAATGCAATAATGCCATTATAGGAACTACATGTACATCCAAATGGTTTCCAACACGCGAGAAAGAAATAAATTTGCCCTTTAGCAGGCAGTGGAACTAATGAGGAAATTTTGTGTTCCTGTAAATGTGTGGTAAATGAATACCCTGCAGGCTATGTTCTGACAAAACATTACGTTCGGCACACCTATCACCTCCTGAACTTTAAGGCTTCCAGGCCTTGGGATAAACTATCAGAAAGGCATTATTACTTTCTGATGAAGATTAGGTTGTGGTAAGCAAAACATCATTAATGATGTTAAAATGTTCCATCCTCGGAGCTTAGCTGATCAGAACTGCAAGAAATTTAAAGCTATTGGATTGTGCATAGATCTTTGCTACTTGCTAATGATTATAATGAACTTATATTAATCTGAAATGAAGATCCCGGGTGCATTGAAGTATGAACTGTAACTCTGTGTCCTTGTTTTCCAGCCTCAGGCATGATGACACTGTCAGCTACCCACTTGTAATACGATCACTCGACTGTAACTTCCATAACCAGGGCTAATCTATCAATGTCAATACCTAGGCATTTGAAGTGCATTCATTTACACTTTGCGTTCTATTGAGAAATCTAGTGTATAATCTCATTTGTGGGTTGTGGTATGTTTCATGGTGAAAGATGTAATGCATGGATTCATCACTCATTTTGTGACTGTGCAACACTTCATATTAAAGCCCGTTTCTTTTGCTTGAAGTGACTGAAGGGAATCGAAAGCCTCTTGTTAAATTACCTGATCAAAGGAACTTATTAAAGAATTCCTCAAAATAAATGTTCCCAAGTTGACAGAGGGGCATTTAGGTTACGAATGGCCAAAGCCACAAGGACAAATACAAATGGCAGAGGCCTTTTAGGCCATTTCATGCAATCTTCCATTGAAACCTTCAGTTTGCGTACAAAAGATGAATTCCTCCAAAGTTTTGCCAGCACATTAACTATACTATTCCTGCATGAAGAATTGCCTTTTTTCTTATCCGTTCTGAACTTTTTAACCGCTCTATAGCTGTGTCCATTTATTATGCAAACATGATCCAGGTTTTCCTCAATTTGATCCCCTTTTATTCATTCTTTCCAAGGCTGAAGGATTCATTTTATTCCAATGTCTCCTCATCACTCAGCCCGCAGAAGTCAGTCATCAGCCTTGTGATAATAGTTGGCCAGGTGCTTCCTTTGAGTCCACATCCACAGACGCCTTCTATTTGCAGGCCCCTTATTCTCCTGTTATGTCTCCCTCCCCAATAACTATTAAACAGTCTCTCTCAAGCACCTTGGAGATATGTTTTGGGTCAAATGCAATAGTGAAATACAAAAGAGTGACATTGAGTTTACATCAGTTCATTCAAAGACAAATCCAGCCAAACCAACCACTCCTCTTCCCCTCACTCCCCCACAACCTACTCTTCTCTTTTTGAGTTTTTGTCTGATTATATTCTTGTTGAATACTGATTTGAATCTGTATTCATCTCAATACTAATGAAAGATTCTATTTAACTCGAGCTTGTATGAAAGTTTTTTCTCCAGTCACCTCTGGTTTATTTTGCCAAACAATTTGAACAAATTATTCCAATTATTGATCTTTTCACCATTTGAAGTAATTTCTATTTACTGTCTTTTTTAGCCTCAGGTTTCTCGCTTTTGAAGAGAGTAAACCTGGCTCCTCAGGAATTCCTCATCTTTGGAGCCATACTAGGTGAAAGTGAGGAATGCAGATGCTGGAGATCAGAGTCGAGAGTGTGGTGCTGGAAAAGCACAGCTGGTCAGGCAGCATCCGAGGAGCAGGAGAATCGACGTTTCAGGCATAAGCCCTTCAGCTTCGAAGCCCTGTCCACAGTGCGGTTCAGCTTATCAATCCACACCACAAAGAGCAACCCACCCCAATGCTGCTTTCCCCATGGCCAATCCACCTAATCTGCACATCTTTGGACTGTGGAAGGAAACCAGAGTACCTGGAGAAAACCCACGCAGAACTGGGGAGAAATTGCAAACTCCCCACAAACAGTCACCCTCGGGTGGGATTGATGCAGGCTCCCTGAAACTGTGAGGTAGCGGTGCTAACCACTGAGTGACCATGCCACTTCTCTTCTGAACCATCCACAAAGCCTTCAGAACCTTTGTGATGTCATGAAATTGGCAACCAAATTACTCTTGTATTTTCTATTTGTAAAGTCTATCAGAAGCTAAGTTTTCAGTGTGATGAAATTCACAGTCGCACCTTTAAAAGACAATTGTAAACAACTTGGTTGTTCATATTGTACAACTACCTTCAAATCTTAGAACCTGGCCTAATATTAAAATAATGCATTTTTAAGAGGGCTCCTCTTGAGACTACTTTGTAATGTCTGAAAGCTATTTTTTGGTTTCGAGGGGATCTTTTTCATTTTCACTACTTCCTTTAGTAGGTGATGGAGTCATGTGATAACAATACCACTGTGTTTTTGAGAGGAGTTACCAGGTTTTTGGACTCAGACTGAAGCCAATTTATCAGAAATTACAACTGCTCATTAAAGTTAAAGCCACAGCACACAAGGCAACTATTGATTTTCTAGATCTCAATGTTTTTAAATTTTCACAATAATCACCACACGTTTCTTTCAAAATAATTGACAGACACTTCTACGCAAAAGAGTGAACTCCTGAAATACACTGTCTGCAGATGAAAGACTCACAACTAAGGCTATATACAAGCCTGAAAACTTTTAACCAGGCAGTCATTATCTTATTTACTGCATCTCAGGTTTCAATCACGATTTTAAGTTTAAAAATTTATTGATTGCAATGTAAAATCCACTACATTTCTCCCAAATAATAGCATGTGATCCTATATAGCCATAAGCTGGAGATTCCACATCCATTTACAAAAAAAATGCACCTCAGTGATTTCAGGTTTTCCTGACTCCAACGAATTTGAACTGAGTAGCGATGACCATTGTCCATCTTCATTGTGCATCAGGCACTCTTCGGAATATTTTCTAATTGCTCTCAAGGAACCTGTCTGCACCAGCCCAAGGTCATAATTAGGAGAAAGTGAGGACTGCAGATGCTGGAGAGTAGAGCTGAAAAATGTGTTGCTGGAAAAGCGCAGCATGTCAGGCAGCATCCAAGGAGCAGGAGAATCGACGTTTCGGGCATGGGCACTTCTTCAGGAATGAGGAGGGTGTGCCAAGCAGGCTAAGATAAAAGGTAGGGAGGAGGGACTTGGGGGAGGGACGTTGGGAATGTGATAGGTGGAAGGAGGTTAAGGTGAGGGTGATAGGCCGGGGAGGGGTTGGGGGCGGAGAGGTCGGGAAGAAGATTGCAGGTCAAGAAGGCAGTGCTGAGTCCAAGGGTTGGGACTGAGATAAGGTGGGGGGAGGGGAAATGAGGAAGCTGGAGAAATCTGCATTCATCCCTTGTGGTTGGAGGGTTCCTAGGCGGAAGATAAGGTGCTCTTCCTCCAGGCGTCGTGTTGCCATGGTCTGGTGATGGAGGAGGCCAAGGACCTGCATGTCCCTGGCGGAGTAGGAGGGGGAGTTAAAGTGTTCAGCCACAGGGCGGTTGGGTTGGTTGGTGTGGGTGCCCCAGAGATGTTCTCTGAAACGTTTCGCAAGTAGGCGGCCTGTCTCCCCAATATAGAGGAGGCCACATCGGGTGCAGCAGATGCAGTAAATGATGTGTCTGGAGGTGCAGGTGAATTTGTGATGGATATGGAAGGATCCCTTGGGGCCTTGGAGGGAAGTGAGGGGGGAGGTGTGGGCGCAAGTTTTGCATTTCTTGCGATTGCAGGGGAAGATGCCGGGAGTGGAGGTTAGGTTGTTGGGGGGGTGTGGACCTGCCGAGGGAGTCGCGGAGGGAGTGGTCTTTCTGGAACGCTGATAGGGGAGGGGAGGGAAATATATTCTTGGTGGTGGGGTCTGTTTGGAGGTGGTGGAAATGACAAATGATGATACGATGTATCTGGAGGTTGGTGGGGTGGTAGGTGAGGACCAGTGGGGTTCTGTCCTGGTGGCAATTGGAGTGGCGGGGTTCAAGGGCAGAGGAGTGGGAAGTGGAGGAGATGCGATGGAGAGCATCGTCAACCATGTCCGAGGGGAAATTGCGGTCTTTGAAGAAGGAGGCCATCTGGGTTGTTCGGTATTGGAATTGGGCCTCCTGGGAATTGCCGCGGAGGCGAAGGAATTGGGAATATGGGATGGTGTTTTAACAGGGGGCAGGTTGGGAGGAGGTGTAATCTAGGTAGCAAGGTCATAATTATGAAATTAATAGTGGAAATAGGAAGTGGGAATGATGTCATTATGTCTCCTGTATTTTTTTTCCCCAGCAGGACTCACCGCAAGTAGTGTTTTTGACCCATTCCCATCCTGCTATGATCAGAGGATCTGAGTAGGAGGAAACATAAAGCAACCCACTTCAACAAAAAGGCAAATACCAGCACATTATAGAACCAACAAGGTACAGATTGGGACTGAATGCGTACACTGGTGGCTATTACTTCTGCCAGCACTGATAGTGCTTCTTCCACTAATCTGTGATGTAGGTCCACCTAACAGGAATAGCTGTGGAACATCAACCCTCATAAAAATAATCTGAACCTGAAAATGATGGTGGGTTTAATCTCTGTTGAGCGGAGTAGACTTCAAATGCAATTGACTTGACCTCGATGTGAAGACAGAATCAAAATGACCAGTCTAACACTAACTAGTCCCTTAGCTTGAAAACCAGTTACAGAATGTATCAAAAAGCAGTCCCCCTTTAAGAAATTCCACTCTCCGCCTCCCCCCCTCCACCCCCACCCCGCTGCAGGCAAAAACCTGACTTGTCTTTAATATGTTGAGATGTGCAAACTGACAGCACTGCATAAACACCAGAGCTCACTGTTGTCCATTTCACAGCAAGGTATCTGAGCTTTATAACTGATGTGAGAAAGAGAAAAAAGAGGACGAAGGAATTAGGAAATAAATCTTGAAATTGATATTTTGAAACTTCCGTGATGGACAAATGGGCCTTGTACTGAATGGGGAACTTGAGCTAAGAGGGCAGTGACACAAAGAGCAATCTACTTTCCAACCTCTATTCAAGTAAACCTGACCAGTGAAAGTAGGGTACTACAAAAACTTTTGATTTATAGTGAGAAAATTATTTCATTGAATGTGTCACCTTCCACATACAAAAGCTTTAAATGTTGCTGGACTGACTTCATACTGGTAACACTGCATTTTAATTAAACTAAACATCACAGATCACATTTTTGTAAGCAGTTGTTCTCATTGTTTTTTTAAACCTTAAAGAAATATATGGTAATTCCTGTTCATTGCCAAGCTGTTTATTCTCTAGAGAGACAGTACCACAGAGAATTGCCCATTACCTCATTTTCCAAGCTGAAGTGACAATGCAAGTCCCTTAAGAATTGAATAACCTGAACAGCACACTAAGTATGCAAGCACTTGATATGCTGCATTTGCAAAATGGTTGCTTGGATATTTCTAACACTGAATATCATTAAGTAAAGTCAGGAATAAATAACAGATCCCAGAACATACTGAGTTCCTTGAATGAGCTAACAATTTTCTTTTAGCAAGAGGCCAGTATTTATGAACTCAAGGGGTCACTGCTCTTGTCAGATATTTTTATTCAATGTCATTTAAACTAAAAGCCTCCTCTGCTTTCATTCCCTTTGGCCCCATGCTTCTTCACTCTACTGAACATATTGTCACCCAGATACTGTCCTTTTCCCTTTCTATCTCCTTGAGGTTTTCCATTTCTAGTTCAAACAACATTTATTCCTGTGCAGTCTGGGACCAAAATCATTGTCACCAATGATCAGATTACTTACAGTGTGGAAACAGGCCCTTCGGCTCAACAAGTCTACACTGACCCTCTGAAGAGCACCCATTCCCCCATATTTACCCCTTCACCTAACACTACAGGCAATTTAGCATAGCCAATTCACCTAACCTGTACATGTTTGGACTGTGTGAGGAAACCAGAGCACCCAGAGGAAACCCACGCAGACACAGAGAGAATGTGCAAACTCCACATAGACAGCTGCCTCAGGCAGGATTTGAACCCAGTTCTCTGGCATTGTGAGGCAGCAGTGCTAACCACTGTGCCAATGTTAAGAGAAAATGAAAAGATTCAGTCTGTTAGCAGCTGGATTCAGCTAGGCATGGGAAATCGAGCCCTTCTTAGATGTGGTCTATTTGAGTAATTCCTGGTTGGGATCCCAAGAGCTGATTATTGGCATGATACTCGATGGATACCATGATCCAGAAAGTGGTTCTTCTCGGCCTGCTGGAAGATCTTGAGATCATATCTGTATTGTGATTGTAAGCAGAACATGGAGAATTGTTGGTTCAGCTGACCTGCAGTTGGTGGATTTTTCTGCTGGCTTCAATCTAATGTCAATGCAATGACTAGCCACAAGTTTTAAACCTGTAAACCACCAGTCGGAGTGGCAAGTAAAAGGGGGCAAGAAAGAGAGAGGCAGAGCTTAGGGATGGAATTCTAAAGTTCAAGTCCTAGGCATCTAAAGAAATGGTTGTAATTATAGATTGATGAAAATTGGGAATGCATATGAGTGCCAGAATTAGAATAGTGCAGTGCCTTTGGAGGGTTCAAGTTGAAGGAAATGACAAGGAAGGATATGGCCATGGAGACAATTTCACTCCTGTATAACATTATAAAGACAACACTATTCAACACTGCTGAAAACAAAACTGGGAAAAAAAAATATTTGCTTTACTTTCTGATCACTTCAACATCCTGGAAAAGAACTCTCCTTGTCTCATAAGTCTCTCTTGCATATTCCAGTCTATTTCTGGGCATTGAAAATAAATTATCTGTGAGAGTTCCAGACTCTTCTGGACAGCATAGCCCAGCTTCCTTCAACATTGCTAAACCCATGTTCTGTCAATGATCAGGATCCCTTCTAAAGTGCTGAAAGACTCCAGACTGCTCCAGCTGCTTCTGGTCCCAATCTCACTAGGCTGTCCACTCCCTCCCAGCACTCTAATGACTCTGACTAATTTATTCCTTGTGACAATGCTAACTTTTCTTTCCCCCTAACATCAGCTACAACTTCTCTGTTTCTTTCTCCCACGTATTATAGATTTTGGAATTTCAACCCTATCCAACGCCGATAGCCACTTCCCAAACATACAAAAAAAACAAAAAAAAAATGCTCCAGATGGAGAAAATCTGGCAAAAAACCAGAAAATAGTTGAAACATTTTACTGACTCAGGCACAGCATCTGTATAATGTCATGACAAGTGAATGTTTACGCCTTTTCCTTTTTATCAGAATCATGGGTAGCCTTATTGTCACCTCATTCCACATTGTCAAATCTGAGTTGATGAATGTTCCTGGTAATTTTTGTCTTTTCCCCTGTAAATCTTGGCTGCTGACCTGCTGTGTATCCTGACCTTCACAAAAAAGTTGGGCACTCAATTTGAGCAGAGTGCTGAAGGAACAAGTGCACTTTGTATACTGACATATTGGGAGACATCCAGAAGGTTACAGAGTTAACAGGGTGGAGAAAGTTATGTAAGTTTGAGAGAAGAACAGTAAGAAAAGTCATTGCAGGTAAATGGGAAGCCACAGACACTATTTTATTCTCACTTCCCCTTGCTTATCTTGTTGTCTTCCCTAAGGATCTACATTAGACTTACCCCATTCAACTCACAGATTATTTCATGAACTCATGTTTAACAAGAATAATTTGGACTAAAATGTCTTTATTTATTCACCTTGTACATTATTTCATACATCATTCATTGATAAAATAGTGTTCTTTTTTAATGCTTGTATCAATTCAGCTTTTTGGATCATTTAACGTACGTCTTTACTAACCTGACTTAAACTGAAAGAAAATCAGGTATTTGTGTTAACCCAGTGTTTGATAAGGGCTGATGCTTTGGTCAGGCAACACTATGAAAGAGTAGTTAGAGACAATTGATTTTGACTGCTTTGCCAATGTAGCTTAATCATAGCCCCATATAGTTGGTTTTTAAATCATTTTTTAAATTGGCAGAATCTGCCTTTTGTAGCAAGAAACTAAATTAAGGCAAATGAAATGTGCTCACGTCATTGATTATAGGGAGACAAGACATAGACCACACAATATCTTTTCAGATTCCAAAAGATTTTGAATTTTGGGATCAGTTTCCATGCTGTATGACACTATGACAACAACTTTTGATCAATGGTCAGTGCTGGTTTCAGTGGTAATTAGAGTCAATTAGGAACAAGGTGCATCATGGTGAACGTTGTTTAAAAATAATTCTTGGTGCCAAAGCCAATCTTCGTGTTCTGTTGTGCAAACAAATGGAAGATTTTTCTAAAAATTTTTGATGATGATGTTTTTCCTTTGTAGTGAAGTTTAATTCCCAATGTGGGTCAGTTGAATGCATTGAAGTTTAATTTTTGCTTTCAACTGATTACATTCTTTGGTCTCAATCCATATGGATTCCCTGGAATTGTGGGTAACTCGGCTCAAGGTGTGACTATTTCTGGGAATGAATACATCATGGCGTCATGGAAATCTTGCACAAACATTTCAACTGTAGACCAGCTGGATGTTGATGCCTTGGGATCCCTTTCATTTGATGAAAACTCAAGGACAGTATAAAACATCTTTACTGCCAAACCTGGGCAGTTGATGGCTCCACTGTGGCCATAGGAAAACAGGCTGAGCAGGGAAATTGAATGCACTCATTCTGATTGGCTTGATCATTGCAGAATGACACAACACTGCCAGCTGCAGCCAACGTGGCATTGGCTTTTTGAGAAATACCATTTCTGATGAAGGGCTTATGCCCGAAACATTGATTCTCCTGCTCTTTGGATGTTGCCTGTGCTTTTCCAGCAACATACTCTTTGACTCTGATCTCAAGCATCTGCAGTCCTCACTTTCTCCCTTTTTGAGAGACATGCCTGCAGACATTAGATTCTATAAATAGTCATGCAATGATGCTAGGCTGCAATCGTACTATTTCACCCAGTATGAAAAGAACTGTCACACAAAACCATGTGAGACAATACTTCAATCCGAGACAAAATCTAACAAAACACATTGCTATTATGTTGGGCTTTAATCAATCTTTGGATAATTCTTCAAGCACAGATCATTTCAATCTTACAGCTATAGACGTATTAATATGAAATATTGACATATAAATTCATACCTATCTTACACAAAATGAATATGTGCAATAAAGTAGCATGAATGTTCATATTTCATGTCTGTACAAGCAGAATGTGATGTACATTTTGCTCACCTTGCCTTGAAGATTTGCTTCTTATTTGCTGATACATAGATTCTTTAGCAGCTATTAACTCATTTTTGATGTGATGGAAGACGAATGAGCATTGCTTGCAATATTATGATGATGACAATGCAGGAAGAAGCAGAAATGACATGGGCCCATTGAAGAGATAAGTACTTATTTCATCGGTGTGAAAAATAATGTGAATTGTGAAAACTAATTTGGGTTTCAGAAAGCTATTATGCTCCTAGTTAATTACTTGCAATGATCTAAAGGAAATGAATTATAGATATAGAACAAAAAATGTGCATTTCTAGACAACATATTCATCATTCTTCAGCATAATTTGGAACAACTACTGTTTCCCTCAGTTCAAAGTTTCTTAAACCTTTATTCAATAACATATGAATAAGTCATGAAAGTCCTGCATTTGGTGCTCTTCTTTGTTAAGTGTTCCTTTTATTTGAACTAAAGTTGAAAACATTTGAGTAAATGTGAGCACCAGGGATCTACGCAATGTGTTAAGTGCCCAGTATTACCAGTTGATGGTCTGGATGGATTAAATGATTAGGATTCTCTTGTGTGGCTTCAGTCATTTTCCCATTTGTTGATGTTGGGAATTGACAGGATCTAGTGGGCAGGAATTGTTATTGAACAAAGGAACAATCACTAGAACTTAAATAGGTCAAAGACCGTTCATAGGGAAAGAGTTCCCAGGGCAAGAGCGGTTTCAATTTTTATTTTGTGGAGTCCAAAAGACATGCTTGAACTAATTGGAACCTAATCTTTGCATTTAACACAAGACTGCATCAGTTTCCAGAGGACCTGCTTCCTCTTCTCATGTGCTCGGAAACTAATGTTAAGATGTTCAGCTGAAGAAAGAGATTGTGGTGGTCAGTTGGTGAATGTGATGGTTTTAGTAACCTGCCAGGTTTCAGATAGACAGACAGGGTTAAAGTTGTTCTGTAGGTGTTAATGACAGTAGAGGAAACTAAACTGTGGTTAAAACAATTTGAGAAAATTGGATGGATTCTGGGGGTTTAGAATGGGTTGTAATTACTGCATAAATGCCAGCTTAAGACATATTACCCATCAATTCTGCTGCATCTTAAAAGCACAAAACTAGAAGGTTAAGGACAAACTGTGTAATCATACAGCATTCTGAGTGGGATAGTTTAAGTTCAAACCTGATAACTTTTCATGCTGGGAAAATGCATTTTCTGAGTAAATGTATTGTTTCATTTTAACTTCTTTTCATGGTAAGCCTTGTAGAAATAAACAACAAAACCAGAGCTGTCACAAAGCCAGTCATACAAATAAATAAATCAGAAATACAATAACGGGGGAGAAAGTCAAACAGATAATAGAAGTTCAAATAACTCCATACATTTTGATATCAACTATCACAATATTTCTGGATAAGCCTAAACTCCATTTGGAACATGAATACTACCGCAGAACACAGCAGCAATAATTTACATTTGTAGTAACTGACATAAACTTTACAGAATCCCAAATTAAAGCTGCCATTGAATCAAATATGGAGCTATTGGGACGGATGTCCTCATGGTTCCTTTGTAAAAACCTTGGTTAAGGATGATCTTAGAGGAAGAGAAGGATGTGGAGACGTGAAAGGATTAAGGTAAGATAGAGTGTAAAACTAAGGTAGTGAAGGCCCTGCTACTGATGGTGGCGCATGACGAGAGAATATCCACAAGATGCCAACTGGAGGAAACCGGAGGTGGTGACAGAGATAAGTAGGAGATAAGGAAAAGATTCACAAATAAAGATGAGAATATTAAGTTGTCAAATCAGAAATCAATGTCATAGGAGCAAATTACTGCAGATGTTGGAATCTATACTGAAAACAAAAGGTACTGGAAATGACAGTAGGTAAGGCAGCATCTGTGAAGAGCAAGCTAACCGTTCGAGGGTTCATCAGAACTGCTGTGAGGTTGGTCTGCAGTGGCATGAGGGATAGCTGAGTGAGACAAGAAGATTTAGACAGCAGAGCTTTCTGAACTGAAGTTGAAAGGGCAGGTGCTAATTGGAGGAATCAGAGGTTCTAGCTATGCTAAGCTAAGGTGGGTTGTATATGGGTTCTAATAAAATAGCAACTCCAATGGTCTTTAATTATATTTGAGCTACACATCCAAAATTCTTACCATCCTGCTGCAAAATATCAAAGCACTAACCATGTGTGAATCAATGTCATTCTTGCGGAAGATAAAGAGTAAAACTGACTGACCAAATTACACAGCTCTTCCCTCTCCAACCAAACCTGTACAAAACACAAACAGGTAGAAAAGCAAAGCCCCCCACTGGTAGCTGAGTCTACTTGTCCTTAACAGCCAGCACTGCAGAGAAGGCTCATGCTCAATTTCCTTAAGGCTCGCATGAATAGAGACCTAAAAAATGAAGCTAAAATACATCAGATCAAAATATATGCCTATTTTATGTCAACTCCTACACCTCCCAGGCCTGTTAGCAAGATATACAATAAAATGACATACAAGATAAAGAGGGAAGTGTAATTGGAATTCATCACATCCATTTGAGTTATATTCCCACCATGATTATCACATAGCAACAATAAAACGAATTGATTATTTCTCCATTTTAGCCAAATAGCTCAACTCTAATTTGAAAACTATGTATTATGAGGCTAAAATTTCCTACTCCATGAACAACACAGCTAATGACATGGCAGTTCGGAAAATATATTGAGTTCAGAAAATAAAAGTATTCTCAATATTGAGAAAAGGAAGTCTGATTTTGTGCTCACGATTTGAATGGTGAGATGAGAGTCCTAGTCATGAGCAGATAGAAGCTTATTTAAATGTATTTACATCACATTAGTCGCTAAGCCTATGTTTACATGCAAACTTTTATTCCCTCACGTGCCAGAGAGAAACTGGAAAGTGTCAATTCCCAACTGAGCAGACTCCTGAAGGCTCCAGCTTACTGATTTACTGCTTACTCCTCCAAGTCTCCATTCTTGGACAGCAGATCCCAAATCTCCATGAGCAGTCACCTCCTTATATCAATCCCCACATACTCAAATACCAAACTATAGAGGTTGGCACTGGACATACCATGACGTTGCTTCATCTCATTTCCCAGTGAGGAGGTCAGTGCTGTAGCCTGAGATGCAGCAGCTTTGCTAATATAACTGGCTCCGAGCCAAGTGCAGATTACAATGGACTGTGTACAGGTTTTGTTGAAAATGCTACAGAGCTATATGGCAGACTTCTTCAACAGAAAATAGTGTTCTATTCCCATCAACGTACAGGCCTTCTGTGATCATCGGTATCACATTTTACACGTCTTGTGCTTAGTATCCTAGGGAGTTGCCATGGTGCCTATATCCTTGAGAATCTCTGTGTGCTGCTTCAAGTTAAGGGCTGGTGCTTTATAAAGATGGTCAGTGAGAGAAAAGGGCTACCTTTGTAACCATGGCTGATGACTACTAGACAACCTCCTGACTACAATCAAGTATAGATACAATGCAGACCATTTTTCCACCAGAACCATGGTGGAGTACATAACAGGCCTCCTGAAGATGAATCTTTGATGTTTGCATTAGTTTGTTGGGGATGGAGAGGGAGGGGCTTCGCAATACACCATAGACAGGTTCTTCTCCATAATTCTAGCATACTCTGTTCAGCACAAAGAGAGCCGTCAATGGGGATGTGATGTTTGTTGAAGACCTGATAAAGCAGTAACAGTCAGGAGGAGGATAAAGACATTGAGCAGAGGAATCATCACCTTCAGCACGATAGAGTGATGCAGCATTGGGTACAACAAGCCAGATAGTACTTAATTAATAGTCAATACCAAACGAAGTGAGCTGGGTTTAGTGGTCCCTCATTAACAGTAAATTTGTTGTTGCTCAAAAGTAAGCCATCCTCCTTTGAGACAAATGCATTGTTTCTTTTCTTAGTTTCAGTAAAAGAGAGCATTGAATGCTTTCCAGCATGTGATATTGCCATGTTGAGCAAGGACAACATATTATGGGAAGTATCATTCCTGTAGCTGCAGTTACTTTGTGAGCTGAATGGACAGGCATTGATGTAAAATAGCTAAATATTTACAAATATGAAGTCCTATTTGCATTGAAGTATCACCCGTGCCATCTTTGCATATGCAGAAGCTGTTCTTTGCTGTTGCTTTCCAGCAATGCACTGTGAAGAGCAGTTCCTTGTTGACAGCATTTGACTTAGTTTGCAGATGGGCTTTCAAAATGGCACTGGAAATCCCAGAAACTCATAGCAGTAGTGAATACACTGGTGAGCACAAGACAGCACAGGTACTGTGCCTTTGAAACCCTTCCAAAATTCACACTTTGCCAATTTTTTTTGGTAAAAATTCAGCTTAAAATGCTCAACAAGGAATGCTGTTCCATCACTCATTATCAATATTTGCAGACTTTACACTCATTTTAATCTGATTAAGATCATAAAAATACAGGTACAGAGGAAAGCCATTCAGCCCAACTGAGACTGTTCCACATTTAATAAGATCATGGCTAGTTTGATAATCCTAAACTCCATTTTTCTGCTATAACTGTTTTATTTCCTTACTTGCTTAAAAATGTGAAATATTTCATGGATTTTTGTGTCAACTACAAGGAAATTACAAGTCCACCCATCTCCCAAATGCTTTTAAATTCTGGAAATGAATTTTGTGTCAGTACCAACATGGATTGAGGCTATCCATTCAAATAAGGACAGTGTCCTATTAAATTCTGAAATTGCTGGAAAAGCTCAGCAGGTCTGGCAGCATCTGTGGAGAGAAATCAGAGTTAATATTTTGGGTTCAAATGACCCTTCCTCAGAACTCAGAAATGTTAACTCTGATTTGCTTTAAAATTTGTTTGATATGCAGTTGGGGATTATCTCAATTTCTTTGTGTCATTCAAAAGTCAGTCCATCTTGTTTCCTTAGCTCCATGCAAATGCAAAACAACGAATGATAATGTTGCCAGGAAACCGCCATGCACAAATTGTCTTGATCACACTGTGCAATAATATTTGAGTTGAGGCTGACTGCTTTTGCTGATTTTATTGCTGGACAATAAAAGCACAGAGGAAAGCAAAAATGTCATAAATGTTTGTTGAAGACTTTACAATTATGGCATGTAGCCTTGTTTGTTTGATGGGTAATCACTTTCTTCAGCTCAATAATTTACATTTAAATATGATTGCAATCAGTTTCCTTCCTTGTAATGTGCCGCGATTAGAAACTAATGATATTAAATTACAGAATGATAAATGGCCAGAAATCTCAGAAAACAAACCACTAAAAGGGTCGATTATCTATCCGTTTAAATTCAGTTGAGTAACAGATATAAACTGCCAAGGAAATGTGAGTCTTGTTCCCTTTACAAAATCAGACTCTATGCTTTAAAAATATAGTTAAAGCCCCACACAAGATATTGGTTTGGGTGTTCAGTGGTGCTGAGGGAACAAAATATGCTGTTAGAGTGTTTTACTTCTCAAAGCCAGAATTATTAGCTTAGATGACTAAAAACCTAGAAGGAAAGACCAGTAAAACTTTTGAATGATGCACATGGGTCCGACTTATTTCGTGTACAATAGAACAGTGTTCCGGCATAACCAATACATTCATTTCCAAGTAATACTGTTTGGATGAGGGGGTCAAAATCTGAAGAATGCTAACTCTGTCTTTCTCTGCACAGATGCTGCCAAACCTGCTGAGTTTCTCCTGTAATTTCTGCCTGAGTTTGAGTTTTCCAGCAATCACAGTTCTGTCTTTCATTTGACTGTATCTTTTTAAAATTTTTTTTTCCCGGGAAAGCTTTAATCCTTCTCTCAGAGTGTATATTTCTTTAAGACGGTCAACTCTTCAGACATCACAGCTTGAACCACACCTGCATACCCACTTAAACTGGATATTGCTGGCCAGTCTGGTCAGGGAGAAACTGGAGTTCCTGTTGCAGATGCCGTCCCACTAACCCCACTTACTTATCATCTGTCATACTTCCAAGGAAAGAGGGAATGAGACAACCTCATAGTTCTCTAGCAGAAGCATATAATGTAGCTTTCAATTCCATTTAAAGTGGCATTGCACCCTAGAACTGAATAAATCACAGATAATATGCCGAGAAATCATGATGTGTGATCATAGAATCAAACAGAATTGAAGAGGTTCCTTGGGTCATTAAGACTGTGCTGTTACAATTACGCTAAATCTACATTCATCCCAGTTTTCAGCAACTAGCTCATAGCCTTGAATGTTATGACATTTTAAGCGGTCATCTCAGTACTTGCCTATTATGAGGTTATCCACATTAACTACCCACCCAGGCAGTGTTCCAGACACCCACCATCTTCTTTGTAATTTTTTCCCCCTCAAACCTCCTCCAAACCTCCTGCCTTTCAACTTAAAAGAGTGCTTCCTCCTTCCCAACCTTCAATTATGTGGTCACGGCCACTGCCATTGTCTGACCTCCTCCTTTTCTAAAATGTTGTTGTTTGAATTTTATTTTTCCCAAAGTTACAAAACAATGAATCAGCTTCTAAAACAATAATCATTGCTCCTAGAATTCGAGGAGATGACCTCCAATATGAAAATACCTAAAAAATGACCAGCTCAAAAAGGCAGTACGCTGGCTCAGTGGGGGTGGCACAGTGGCTCAGTGGTTAGCACTGCTGCCTCACAGCACCAGGGTCCCAGGTTTGATTCCAACCTCGGATAACTGTCTGTGTGGAGTTTGCACATTCTCCCCGTGTCTGTGTGGGTTTGCTCTGGTTTCCTCCCACAGTCCAAATATGTGCAGTTAAGGTGAATTGGCCATGCTAAATTGTCCATAGTGTTAGGTGCATCAGTCAGAGGGGATGGTCTGGGTGGGTTACTCTTCGGAGGGTTGGTATGGACTTGTTGGGCCGAAGGGCCTGTTTCCACACTGTAGGGAACCGAATCTAATCTAATCTCTTCCAGCCACATTTTTTTCCCATCCTCCATCTTGGATTACTCAGAATCTTCTCAGTGGTCAGTGCATTGAGTATAGGAGTTGGGAGGTCATGTTGTAGCTGTATGGGACATTGGTTAGGCCATTTTTGGAATACTGTGTGCAATTCTCATCTCCGTGCTATAGGAAGGACATTGTGAAATTTGAAAGGGTTCAGAAAAGACTGACAGGATTGGAGGGTTTGAGCAATAGGGAGAGGCTGAATAGGCTGAGGCTGTTTCCCTGCAGCGTCGGTTGCTGAGGAAGTAACCTTATAAAATCATGAGGGGCATGAATAGAGTAAATAGGCAAGGTCTTTTTCCTGGGTGGAGGAGTATAAAACTAGAGGGCATAGGTTTAGGGTGAGAGGGGAAGAATTCAATAGATTACCTAAGGGGCAACATTTTCATGCAAAGTGTGATGCGTATAAGGAATGAGCTGCCAAAAGACGTGATGGAGGCTGATACAATTACAACATAAAAAAAGCACCTGGGTGGGTACATGAATAGGAAGGGTTTAGAAGGATATGGGCCAAATGCTGGCAAATGGACCAGATTTATTTAGGATATATGGTCATCATGGACCGTAGAGACATAGAGTCATAGAGATGTACAGCATGGAAAAAGATCCTTCGGTCCAAACTGTCCATGCCGAAAAGATATCCCAACCCAATCCAGTCCCACCTGCGAGTACCCGGCCCATATCCCTCCAAACCCTTCCTATTCATATACCCATCCAAATGCCTCTTAAATGTTGCAGTTGTACTAGCCTCCAGCTCTTCCTCTGGCAGCTCATTGCATACACGTACCACCCTTTGCGTGAAAAAGTTGCCTCTTAGATCTCTATTATATCTTTCCCCTCCCACCCTAAACCTATGACTTCCATTTCTGGACTCCTCCACCCCAGGGAAAAGACTTTGTCTATTTATCCTATTCATGCCCCTCATGATTTTGTAAACCTTAGCCTCTGACACTCCAGGGAAAACAGCTCCAGCCTGTTCAGCCTCTCCCTGTAGCTCAGATCCTCCAACCCTGGGAACATCCTTGTAAATCTTTTCTGAACCCTTTCAAGTTTCACAACATCATTCCATAAGGAAGGAGACCAGAATTGCATGCAATACTCCAACAGTGGCCTAACCAATGTCCTGTACAGCCGTAACATGACTTCCCACCTACTGTACTCATTACTCTGACCAATAAAAGAAAGCATACCAAACGCCTTCTTCACTATCCTATCCACCTACAACTGCACTTCCAAGGAGCTATGAACCTGCACTCCAAGGTCTCTTTGTTCAGCAACACTCCCTAGGACCTGACCATTAAATGTATAAGTCCAGCTAAGATTTGCTTTCCCAAAATGCAGCACCTCGCATTCATCTGAATTAAACTCCATCTGCCACTTTTCAGCCCATTAGCCCATCTGATCAAGATCCCATTGTAATCTGAGGTAACCTTCTTCGCTGTCCACTACACCTCCAATTTTGTGATCATATACAAACTTACTAACTATACCTCTTACGCTCATATCCAAATCATTTATATAAATTACGAAAAGCAGTGGATCCAACATGGATTCTTGTGGTACTGCACTGGTCACAGGCCTCCAGTCTGAAAAACAACCCTCCACCATCATCCTCTGTCTTCTATCTTTGAGTCAGTTCTGTATCCAAATGGCTAGTCCTCCCTGTATTCCATGAGATCTAACCTTGCTAAGCAGTCTCCCATAGGGAACCTTGTCGAACGCCTTACTGAAGCCCATATAGATCACATCAATATGCCCTCATCAATCCTCTTTGTTACTTCTTCAAAAAACTCATTTAAGTTTGTGAGACATGATTTCCTACACACAAAGCCATGTTGACTATGCCTAATCAGTCCTTGCCTTTCCGAATACATGTACATCCTGTCCCTCAGGATTCCCTCCTACAAATCAGGATTTGCGGAAAAACACTCCAAGTTCCCTCTGTTCCTCGAAGCTTCCTAGTGTCCTGCTGTTCATTGAATCCTCCCTTGTCTTGTTACTTTTTTCATAGTGCATTGCCTCACACTTCTGTTACTTTAACATTCTAATTACTACATATTAAAGGAGTTAAAGTACACTTAATTATTAATATTTTCCTAAAATCCCACTGAATTAATCATGCATAAGACTTACAGTTGTTTGATCTTAACTACAGAATTGTAGTTGCTTTTGTTTTCAATTTAAAATTAAATTAACATTCTCTACTTATCCTTAAAGAAGTCTGAAATATCCTTGCTTGTCCTCATCAATGTGATGGGAGGAGATGTCTCTGTGGGTGTTATACTAAGAATGGAGTGACACAGTTGAAAGGAGGACAAGGGGCCAGGCAGATTGCACACCCCAATTGCAGCATATGCAAATATTGCAATGACATTGTGAGGGACAGACAATGCATATTACATTTCCCTGGAGGTCAAAATAAATCTGCTAAATCTACTTATCAGTGCTCTTGTTAGAATGAAAATTTAAATTACTCTGGACTCAGTTTTCCATTCTCCCTCTTCCTTCTATGGCCTCAAAAATCTGGACGTGCTTGGTAATTTATTCTACAGGGATGTATTTGAAATGTTGCATGCAATTTCAACTTCAGACAGTTCCATTGTAGATTATCAATTGTTTATACAATGCTCCTGAAGGATGCAATCCACCTGCAAGTCCTTTTTGTGTCTGAGAAGCTTGTCGATTTCTGTAAGCAAACTTCATTTTGCTCAATCAAAACTTTATCCAATGTACCAGTGAATTAGCATAACCGAGGTCTAACATATCACCTTGATTACTGTAAATTGCTTATTGAAGAAAATCGGAATATCTATTACATTGTCTCACAATTTTCCTTTCAATATACCAGAGGACACAGTTTCTCTGGGAGCAGAGTTGGACATAAGGCAACAGAGTTTTGGCAAAATTGAAGCTTACCCAGGGTGAAGATGGAGAAGTCAATAAAGGAATTTTTTAGAATTAGTATTAGAATTAAAATCGCTACAGTGTAGAAACAGGCCCTTCGGCCCAATAAGTCCACACCTACCGTCCGAAGAGTAATCCACCCAGACCTATTCCCCTAACCTACATTTTACCCTTGACTAATGCACCTAGCCTACACATCCCTGAACATTATGGGCAATTGACCGCATTTAGGAGAGGATTACTGCATATAAAGCACCAACGTCCAAATGAAATATTTGGTGGTGGTGGAAGACATGAAAGTGGACATGAAAAAATTATGAGAACAATGGCTTTTGAGAGATAAGTTGCCAACATTATTCTGTTAATGCTCATTTCAATATTATTTTGATCAATCATTTTTATCAGATAATCATGCCAATCGCTATATTGCAGACTCATAATGAAATACTAAGTGGCACAATGTAGACACTTTTAATCTAACCAGATATTTTTAATCTAGGCATGTTAGGACACATTGTCTGGAGGAGGTGAAACGGGAACACAGGCTTTCTGGCCTAGAGGTCGGCTCACTGCTGCTCTGCCTCAAGAAACTCAGAGTTCTTGTACAGTAACGTATTTTAATAAACCTGCTTAGATATGTTAGAATTGGAATTAGGTTTATTGGGGAAGGTTGCAATTCAGCCCAGAATTTCTCGCCCAGAGGTAGAGATGCAATGACTGTGCAGCAAGAGACCCAAAATTAAAGTGTAAATAGTTTCTCATCAAACATTGCAGAGACACCTCTGGAGTATACGGGTCTCGAAGACAAGCCTCCTGGCTGAGAGGTACGGATACCACCACTGTGCTACGAGAGCCTCAGCATTTTAGTTTATAACAGAGCCAAGTACTTAATTTAAACAGCAACTTTCTTAACCATTCTGCATTGCGAAAATTCAAACCAAGATTTTACAGAGACTTTGCAACTTGGTTTAAGTGTCAGATAGGTCACAGGTAGCAGAACAGCTGAGGTGTGGATACCTCAGGGACACTTTTATTGCTAAAATGCTTCAATAAAATCACAAAATTTGGATGAAGAGTAATTAATGAGAAACTAAGCATGTGCTCGATAAATTGTGTCACACTTCAGGTGCTGACAAAGAGAAACACCTTTTTTAAAAGAAGTAATTTGATTTATAACCAAATTATAGATTTTCTTTGCCCAGAATTTGCCATGATAAATGGCTTGTGCTCAATATTCTGGTATTGAAGTGAGAAAAATTATTTGCATTCAGCATCATAGTTAGATGAGTTGCTTGACAATACCAGATAGAAAGGTTATTGTTTCAATCTGCCACATCAAGACTTAGATTCAGGAAGCAAAGATTTATTCCAGCATATGCTGTGGGACAAGCTGCCCTTGTTTACCCAGGATAGTTTCTCTCAAAATATACAGGTTTCATTCAATATTCCCCGCCCCCCTTTCCCCACCTACAGCCTTATCCAATCTCAGTCATGGGTCTGCTGATTTCTGTGGCAACATAACCTTCAGCTTTTGCTTATCTCCACGATCTGTGTTGCAATAGAAACATAGCAGTTTATATTCTTAACTCAGTTCCCACATGAACAAAAGCAAACTCCATAATTCCTACAATATTGGCTGTACTTCCCATCATGCTTTGGGAAACTGTTCATGGTTACATTTATTTATTTTAAAATACAAAATCTAAATCAATTGTCCTTAAATCAATTAAAATGCCTTACTTCAGAAATATCCTGAGAACATACCACCTCAACACCATAAAGGGTCACCTCTGAAGTAATTCCTTGAACTTGCAATTATGTATGCAGTTATGTCAAAAGCTACACTAAACAAGTCATCATATAAAAGCAAAATTCTGCAGGTGCTGGAAATGTGAAACAAGGACAGAAAAAGCTGGAGAAATTCAGTAGGGGACATCTGTGGAGCAAGAAAGACGCTAATGTTTCAGGTCTGGTATAACTTCTTCAGAACTGTTTATTTCAGTTATACAAGTACCTACTGTTCCACAAAGGGGAAAAAAGCAACTTTGAACCACTGCAAAGTACTTTGGCAATGAGAAAATAAACTCTGGTAACCAGTGACATCATTGGCACTATTGAAAGACCAAAATCTCTTCAACCAAAAAGTATCTTCACTAACAGAATGTGACTGAACCATTGTATACACTATTCACTCACTCAAGGGATCAGGCTATTTGCTTTGTTCATTCAGCTTTTCAAGTATAAGATTGAGAAATGCAACTTAGTCTTCAATGTTGACAGCAGTAGTTAAGATTCAGTGATACAACAGATTAATCCCAGAAAGGGAGGTTGCAAGACAAATGAACATTACAAACAGAAATTACTGGAAATACTCAGCAGGTCTGGCAGCATCTGTGGAGAGAAAAAAATAGTTAACATCTCAGATTTGTGACCTTTCATCAGGAAAACGTACTGTCTAGGATGAAACAAAACCAAAGAGTTGAGGGATATGCCAGTTTTAATCTATGACATGTCATAAGTTAGCTGATATCAATAGAGTTTACATTTAGGCTACTGGAATGTGGAAAACACAAAGTACAGTATTTTAGGGCTCCTACTTCTGATTGTTATTCAGTGAGACCTGTCAGAAAGTTTGTACGCATATGTTAATCAGATGACAATTGCATTTTCCTCCAAAGCCTCAATTATCTGCGAATATTCACAGTCCAACTCACACATTGCAATAAACCCATTTGGGTGAAGTCCCAGATGATTGCCAGGTCCATGGACTTGCAGAGTTCAACATTTTCAGATGATACAATTGTCATCCTTTGTAAGTGATACTTCTGTGTTGGAATTTTAGTAACAAATGTTGTGTGCAAATCTAAATCAAATCCTAAACACCACAATTGTGAAGACAAAGAAAAGAAAACAGAAAAAGAAATAATGCAATAAAATTATCAAAGTGTATCGCAAACATTGATTGCTATAACATGAACATCTATAGATATCTCAGACAAACTCAATGCTCAACAAGTCTCGTTAAATTCACTAATTCTCAAATCTGAGCAAATTACACTTATTCACCCTCGTAGTGCACCAGAGCAGCTAGATGACAGCTGCCTGTTGGAGTGGGAAAGGACAGCAGTGTTTATTATTGCACCATTGTGTAATACCTTTCGCAATTTGAAGGGGAAGTGTTAGGAATTTTGCAATAACTACTTGATAACACGACAGCCAAAGTTGAAAATGATTTACCTTGAGGTGCATCTTGTTCCTACAAAGTCAGCTCTAATTTGAAGTCAGCTCTGACACTTCTTCATGAGTATGGTGACCCCTTCTTTTTAATTCTCTTTGCTTTAAATACTTGCCTGTAGAATGTCAATCTTCTTAATCACACAGCTGCTCCAACAATAAAAGAAAACTACATTTCCTTATAAAAAATGGGTCAGAGCTTAATTTAATTTGGTGATGTTTCTCAGCTTTAGCCAAACTCCTTATCTGTATTTTATTTAAAGTTAATAAATAAGGCTTCTTCTAATCATTAAGTTCCTTAATTTTCTTTATTAAATGCACCATTGCATTGCATTCCTTACCTCACCACCAGGGACAAATTATTGTGCAAGAAATGTGAATATTATACTAATGGTTTGGAGAATACTAATGAAGGGCCTGTTTCCACACTGTACGTAATCTAATGACAATGGAATAAACTATCTTTTGTAGTCCACCTGCAACAGTACCTTCAAAAACATGAGAACATAAAAATAGGAGATTAGCCAATTTTCTAATTTCAAATACACAAGTACCGCAGTCTCACCAGGAGGAGGGAAAAGAGAGAGATCAAGAGAGAAAACAACACCACAGCACTTATGAAGAGGCTAGTACTTGATCTGACAATAAGTCACTAGCTCAGGTAATGCCACTTTTTTGTTATGAATGAACAGCAACTGCATAAAGTGGTAAGGATGGCTTATATGCTGCACCCAGATGCTGAAGTCACAGGTGAGTTTTGCTGTGGAGGACTCAGATGGTGACTGTAAGGAGCACTCAGGGGAGTGCTGATGGGCAGAGAAAAAAATAAGTCTGGATTGATAAGCAAGCCTGGTAGACCATTTCCTATTGTTGTCAAGGTGCATGGAGGAGTTTGTTTTCAGCTTCGGAGAAGGCCTGATGTGGAGGTCTCTTTTTCTGCTTCATTTCCCTGTTAGGTTGCAGACCCAGAGGCACTGTCACTGTAATTCATCTAACTGTTTCAACCTGTGAAGGCAGATTATTAAATTCTCTGCCATCTACATAAAAATACCGTAACTCTCTGCTAAATATAGAAATTCACCATTTTTGTATTTTTTTCTTGGGCTCTGAGCATTGTTCACAAGGCCAGAATTTGTTGCCTATCCCTAATAGCCCTTAATAAATTGACTTGTTGAACCGGCAAAGTCCATTTGGGGTAGTTACAACTACAGTGCTGTTCAGGGTGGAAGCTCCAGGGTTTTGACCCAACAAGTGAAGAAATTGTAATATTTTTCCAAATGATGGGGTCTTGAAGGAGATCATGGGGACCAATGTCATGACTTTGACAAAATTACACACCCAGCAGCATTCTGGAGTACTTCTAGTGATTTTGCAATGGCAAATCTATTATGCACAAAACAATGGCAAAACAAAATTATTCAAAACTGCCTTACCTGGAAGTTGAACTCCTAGTCTTTTAATAACTGGGCTTAGTGAAGCTGAACATTTACTTTTCAACGATTGACAAGCAAATTCAACCAGAGGACCTGCATAATTCAAAGTCAGAAGTTGGCCAGCAGATCAGCTGTAACAGCTTGATGCTTCATGACAGCACAATGTCATGTGCATCCTGTGCATGTGTGTGAGTGTCCTGGCCAGTGTTATTCTCAGCTTGGGGTACCATATAGGATGTGCTGGAAATGTAGCATACTCCATTAAATATGCAGTCAGTTTCTGAAGCAGTGTCTCCATCAACATGCTGGATACAAATTTTAAACAGTTTCATTTTTTCTACCACATTTCCTAGCATTACAGTCCATGTGCCTGCCACCTTCTTGCCTACTCAGGAAAGCTGTCTGCATCCCCTTGAGGTCAATTCGGGCCTAATGTTAGCTGTGTGGAAGTAATTTTTTTCAGTGAGTTACAATCTCTGCCAGGTCTTTGGAAAGATCAGGCAACACTGTGACTGCTTGATATGTTAATGAGATGCAGTATACATCAGCAAAGAAAGTGATGCAATGTCACTTGGTTTTGTACTATGTTGCAGCCTGGAAGCAAGATTAAGCGACTCTGATGTTTCTTAAAGACAGTTGACTTTTTAAATTAAAAATATCGTTTACTCATTAAAAAAAATTATAAAATACATATAGTCACAGATCAGTTCTGTACAGTAGCATATGAAGGAACAAACAAATATTGAAGTTTGACTGTCTTCATCAAACAAATCCAAGACATTTCTGACTTGCACAGGATTCTATTTACAAATACTTGAGGCACCGGGAGGTTTTGATCAACTGAACCCCATTGATCTTCTTCTTGCCTCATCAAATTTGAAAAATATAGCAGCACCACAAAACCAAGAATATGATATCTTCCTCATAAGTTGACATCTGTTCAGGCATAATGAATTTTGATAACTGTCTGGTTATCAGACATTGCTGGTCTACTGTTTGTTTTTGAAATTCCTGGAAAATGGTGGCTGAAATCTGTCCCAGTACTTGCTGAGTAGAACATTACAGATATGGTAGTCATGTTGCATCAGGTGATCATCAGCAGCCATGGATTAATCCAACAAAGTCCATTAAAAAAACAATGAAGTATAGCTTTTAAAAACAATTAATGATTCTTCAAGGTCCTGTGAGTTTGAACACATGTCTTAGGACTGAGGAATTACAACAGACTTCTCAAAAAAAAACTAGAAAGCAAATTGGAGAACCATGAATATACATCATGTTGCAAAGACAATATCACTGAAACTGAAAAGAAAAAGTGATAAGGAATTAATTAGAGGATTCACTTATGCTGATGATAGATAAAGGGAAAGGAAGAAATACGTCAAGGTCTTATGAAATTGAAAAGAAAGCAAAGTACACATGTGGACAGGTCAAAAAAAAGTTAATAATGAGGTGTGTGGTGAAGCTTTGGAGCTGAAAAGAAATTGCAAAAATGAGAGTTAGACAGACCCAAAGGGAAAATCTTTGACCAACAGAAAGGAAGAAATCATAACAATTAATGAGTGCATAAAAGACAAAGATGGTAAAATATTACTTGAAATGAATTCAGTAGCACAAAGATAGACAGAATGAATAATACAAAGATGAAAATCGAGTGAGTCCTCAAGATATGGATGCAAAAAATGTATGAAACATTCTGATGTCAATCGCAACGTATGCTTTGAAATTGATGCGTAGAGGAAAAGCTCCAGGCAAAGATAAAATAATAACAGAACATTTAAAAGCCCTTGGAGGAATGGAATTAGAAGTGATAACAGAAATTTGAGATCAACCATATATCAAAGAATACATTCGAAGTGACTTGAGACATTCATTATTCATGAAGTCACCTAAGACACCTAAAGCAATGGAGTGCAATCATTTTATAACTATAAGCTTAATGAGTCATCTCATGAAAGTGATATTAAAACTACAATAGAAAGAAATTTTAAGAAGTGAAGCAGACTACTGAAACATAGTCTCAATTCAGAACTGGAGTAAGAGAAGAGAGAAATATTAACCTAGGAGCAAACTTTGAAAAATATCTAGAAATATCTAGAATAAAAATATTTACAAATGCTTCATTGATTATGAAAATGAAGGTGATCACTTTTATCACCAAGCATTAATAGTATATTGATGAAATGTGACATTGACAACAAATGAATGGATTTCAACAGAATCTATATTGAGACCAGGGTGTTTAATTGCTTGGTTTGCTGGTTTAGAACACGAAAAGCTGAGATTCAATTCCTGCACTGACTGAGGTTACTATGAAGAACTCCCGTGCTCAACCTCTCCCACCACCTGAGGTACAGTGATCCTCAGGTTCAACCACCCCAGTCATCTCTTTCTAATGAGAGAGCAGTCCTGTGGTCCAAAGTAGCCATTTCCAACTGAGACCAAACAGCAGGCATCAAGTAAGAAACATATGAATGGCAAGAAGAGTATGTCAAGTGTGTTTACTGTCTTCAAACATTTCAATCTACACACAGAACAAATATTCAGAGAATTAAATCTAATTCCAAAGGTAAAGGAATGTAACAAACTTACAGTATGCAAACAACTCAGACTACTTACAGAATCAGAAGAAGCCCCACAAAAATATTGCACAAGGATATTATTAAATTGGAGAAGATTCAGAAAAGATTTACCAGAATGGTGCCAGGACTGGATGGTATGATAACAAGAAGAGGCTGGATAGGCTGGGACTTTTTTCACTGAAGCACAGAAGGATGTGACATGACCTTATGGAGGTTTATGAAAGGCATAGATAAGGTGATTAGCAAAAATCTTTTCCTTAGGGTGGGTGAGTTCAAAATGAAGGAGCATATTTTTAAGTTGAGTGGAGAAAGATTTGAAAGGGACCCAAAGAGCAACTTTTTCACACAGAATATGGTTCTTACATGGAATGAACTGCCAGGGGAAATAATAGCTGCAGGTACAGTTGAAATATTTAAAAGAAATTTGGACAGGTACATGAATAGGAAAGGTTTCGGGGAATATGGCCAAATGCAAGCAAGTGAGACTAGTTTAGTCAAGAAAACGTGGTCTGCAGGGATAAGTTGGATCTAAGAGTCTGTTTTGGTGCTGTTTGAATCTGTGACTATATCAAATAAAATCCAGAAGTTTTGACTATGGATTGAACATGAATGCCAAAAGGATGGGAACAATGCAAGTTAAAAAGGATATATTGGAAGAAATTAGAGTGAAGATTGAAGTGGATGGTGTCACTGGAAGAAAAAAATACATTTTTCTCTTCAGAAGAAATGAAAAATTAGGGGATGTGATGCAGAAGCTTGAAGAAGAATTGCAAGGTCCAGAAGAAATTTTATGAAAATAAAGAATGTGTTAGCAATAAGAAATATCAAGCTTGTAACTAAGAAAAAAAAACTTTTAAAATGACACATCCATTTTCCAGTGTGGCTCAGAGAACCAGACAACAGGAAGAATCCATTAAAAAAAATAACAAGAGGTTGTTGAGATGTTGCTGCTCAGATATGTGTTACATTTTTGGAACATAGACAAATAAAGAAGTACTTGAAATTGTGAGAGAAAAGAAACTTTGAGAATGGACTTTCCAAAAAGATAGTCATACTATTTTGGTCATTTGACGAGAGCTGAAAAGATACAGAGGTCACTTCCAGACAGCAAAATGGAAGCTGCAGAAGAGGGTGACCTTGGTGTTCTGAATGGCAGATTATACAGAGAGGTTGCAGTTGAGTTGCAGTGAGTGTGTGACGATGGCATAAGACAGATGACAGTGTCTGAATATGACAGCAGACCTCCAAGAAAAAGTGGTTGCCAGCAGCAGCAGATGACACAATAATTTGTGGATCCCAGTTCTTTCTCCCTCATCTCTCGAAAAGCAGATGCATACTATCTTCTAATTAATCAATTCTAGAATCTAGTGAATTTATGAAGAATCAAAACCAGGAAGCCTTATTAAATTTATATTGTGCATTAGTCAGACCACAGTTGGAATATTATCAATGGCTTTCATCTCCTAACCTAAGGAAGGATATACTGGCCTTGGAGGCAGTCCAGAGAAGGTTCACTAAGTTGGAAGACTTTCTCTTATGAGGAGAGGTTGAGCAGGCTGGCCCTGTCCTCATCAGAGTTTAGTAAAAAAGGACTCATTGAAATATCTGGGACTCTTAGGTGATTTGAAAAGGTAGTTGCGAAGCCATTGCTTCCCTTTGTGGGATACTCGAAGACTAGAGTACATAATGTCAGCAGAGGGAGTCACCAATTTAAAATAGTGATCTGGAGGATTTTCTTTTCTCTCAAAGGGCAATGAGTCTGTAATATTCTTTACCACAGACGTCTGCTGAGGCTGGGTCATTAGGTGTTGAGTTAGACAGATCGTTAATTATTAAGGGAATCGACTTTTGTTGAGTAAAGGCAGGAAAGTAGAGTTGTGGCTTATCAAATCAGCCATCATCTTATTGAATGATGGAACAGACTTGGTGGGCTGAATAGCCTACATCTGGGTTATGTTTTATAATCTAATTTGAACATCACAAGCAATGAATTGAATTGAATTGAATTGAATTGAATTGAATTAAATTGAATTGAATTTAATTTAATGTCACATGTACAGAGGCACAGTGAAAAGCTTTGCCTTGTGAGCAATACAGGCAGATCACATAGTTAAGTAACATAGATAAGTAAATGATAGGTAAACAGCAGCAAAAACAATGCATCTGCTATCTCTGCAGTCACCTTTTCCAAAGCCCAAAGCTGTAACCCACCCAGTAGATTGTTTGAGTTACATCCATTTTTATTACTTCGTCTTCATTATCAGTGGGTACTTTGATAGCCTCCCTCTCATTAGATGCCTGGCTGCCCATTTATTTCTGATATGCTTCTTGTGTCATCCACTGTGAAGACAGAAGCCAAATATTTGTCTAACTTCTTTGCCATTTCCTGATCCCCACCCCCCTCCCCCGCCTTATAAGTCTTCCTATCTCAGCTTTCAGATTATAAACTAATTACATGAGCTGCTGAAGTACAGCAGAGCTTGTAAAATCAAAACATGACCGGTCATCATAAAAAAAATCTTGCTCTTTATCATGGCAAATCCATTTTAAGAGAGTAGTGTATAAAAAAAGAAATGGAATATTCATGTTCGTGAAAATGATGGAAATTTCAAATCGTGGTTTTTCTTTATTTAAGGAAATGTACAGTGAAATGTCTTTATTTCTATTTGGCAAAAACAATTCATCCATACTTGCAATCTTGCCACTGATAAGGCAAAGCATGCAAACTGACATCTCATTTTGCAAATTTTGTCAAGTATCTTTGGTCATTGGAATTCAGTCTAAGAAAAACAGTGAGATTCGCAGCTGACCTTGGAGGAACCTGTGTGTGGGAGGTCACAGCAGGGGAATAGCTAAGTGTTTTTCTTAAGTGTAAACTTACTATTTTTCTTTTGTAAATCTACAGTAGTGAGTAGAGTTTTCTTTTATTGCTTTATGTTGTTATTGATATATGTCTCTTGATGAAACTTAAAAAATATAAAAACATAGATAGAGAGCTAGCCTGGAGCATTGTTTTTAGAGCAGTAAGATTGGGCTACTATCTGGGTCTGTAGATTGTTAAGGGGCAAAGATAGTCTTTAGTGGAGTGTTGTGCTCTTCCTTGTGGATGTGGGAGATGAGGGAAAGTTTCCATGTTACTGAGGATTATATCTACAGGAAGTGTGTTTGGTTGCAAATCCTATCATGTTGCATGGATTGGTTGGAGCTACAATTAGAAGCAATGAGGAATTTACAGAAGCTTGACATGTGATGGATGGTAGTTGTAGGAAAGTAGAAAAATACAGTGAGGTGGATGGGTGACCTCTAGGAAAGGTAGGAGAGGGAGGCAGGTAATGCAGGAATCTTCTATGGTTATCCTCATCTCAATCAAGTATGCTGTTTTGGAAAATGTAGGCCATAATGGATTCTCAGGGGAATGTGTCACTGACAACCATGTTTCTGGTACTGAGGCTAACTGTAATGTAACAAGGGGTATGTTAGGTTCCAAGCAATCCATCGTGATAGGGGTCTCTCTAGTCAGAGACATAGAGAGATGTTTCTGCAGCCATAAAAATCATATTGTTTCCCTGAAGCAAGGATCAAAGAAATCTTGGAAAGGGTGCAAATATCCTCAAAGGGGAGAGGGACAAGCAGGAGGTTGTTGGACACATTGGAACTCATGACATAGGAAGGGAAAAGAATGAGATTCTGAGGAGAGAATACTGAAAGTTAGGTAGGATTTTAAAAATAGGTCCTCAAAGGTAGTGTTCTGGGGAAAAACACAAGTCTCGGAGTCAGAATCAGGGTTCAATGACAGGGTTTATTGTACAAGGAAATACCAGAACTCTGGGGAGAGAAAGGCACCAACAGCACAGTGGTCAGCTGCGAGTCTTCTCTCAACCCAGAGCACATATCAAGAAACTTTTATACATCATGTGATACAATAGGTCAGTGATGAGATTATTGTCTTCGTAACATAGTTTGTTTATGGCAATCATTGCAGAATCATTGAAAGTTTCGATACAGTCTTTGTCAGTTCCAGCACAGCGTTTGTTAATTTCTGCATGGTCATTGTCAGTTTCAGTGTAGACATTGTCAGTTTCAATGTCTGCACAGAAGTCTATTGCTGTAGTGATAGGCGCTAATCACTCTTCCTGAGAAGGACGATTACTGCAGCCCTGGCTATTAGCATTTCATATTGAGTCTGTCTCAAGCTGTTAGCATTTCTGGAAGTTGTGTTGGCTGGATCCAAACACGTTGGCGGGGCAGTATACGCCAACTGGTGTATTCTCTCCCCCACTCGCCTTAAACTAATCAACTAGGTTGTGAGTGCATTGGGCTGGCATTCTGGTGCCCCTCCCCCCCCCCAGGCAGTATCTGTATCTGCTCTGCTGTTTCTCTCCATATTGTAATCTTCTGTGTCAGGTTGGCCAACTGATGGCTCAGTGGCCATCTTGTTTGTCCGTGTGCCTAGTGTCACCCTGCCCTGTACCATCTCCCTCTTCAGTACTAATATCTGGATTACAGCCAGTGCTATGACAAAGATAGAGCAAATGAATGTGTAGCTGAGGAGCTGGTGCAGAGGAGAAGAATTCACATTTTTGGATCATTGGAATCTCTTCTGGAATAGAAGTGATCTGTATAAGAAGGATCGATTACATCTGAATTGGGAGGGACTAATATACCAGTGGGGAGATTTGCTAGACATGCTCAGGAATATATAAACTAATAACAGGATGGGGTGGGACCCAGGGAGATAGTGAAGAAAGAGATCAATCTGAGACTGGAACAGTTGGGAAAAAGGAATAACTCAAATAGAGTAGGCAGGAACAAAGTAGGACTGATATATTAAACTGCATTTATTTCAATGGAAGACACCTAACTGGTAGGGCAAATGACCTCAGGGCATGATTGGGAACATGGGACTGGAATATCATAGCAATTACAGAGATGTGGCTCAGGGATGGACAGGACTGGCATAATGTTCCACGGTATGATGCTGCAGAAATGATCGAAAGGGGAGCAAAAGAGGAGGGGGATAGTATTTTTGATAAGGAATAATATTATGGCTGCATTTAGGGAGGATATTCCTGGGAATATGTTGAGGGAAGTTATTTGCATGGAACTGAGAAATAGGACAGGGATGATCACCTTATTGGGATTGTACTTTACACCCCTTAAAAGTCAGCGGGAAATTGAGTAACAAAATTGTAAGGACATCTCAGTTATCTGTAAGAATAATAGGGTGGTTATGATAGAGGATTTTAACTTTGTAATTATAGACTGGGACTGCCATAGTGTTAAGGGCTTGGACAGAGAAGAATTTATTAAGTGCACACAAGAAAATTTTCTGATTCACTATGTTGATATACCTACTAGAGAAGGTGCAAAACGTGACCTACTCTTGGGAAATAAGGCAGGGCAGGTGACTGAAGTGTCAGTTGGGGATCACTTTGGTATCAGTAACCATAATTCTAATAGTTTTAAAGTTGTGATGGAAAAGGATAGACCAGATCTAAAAGTTAAATCCCCAGGACCTGATCAGTGTATCCTTGCACTCTGTGAGAAGCTAGGGGAGTGATTGCTGGGCCCCTTGCTGAGATATTTGTATCATCAATACTCACAGGTAAGGTGCTGGAAGACTGGCGGTTGGCTAACATGGTGCCAGTATTTAAGAAAAGTGGTAAAGAAAAGCCTGGGAACTATAAACTGGTGAACCTGACACCAGTGGTGGGCAAGTTGTTGGAGGGAATCCTGAGGGACAGGATGTACATGTATTTGGAAAGGCAAGGACTGATTAGATATGGTCAACATGGCTTTGTGCATGTGAAATCATGCCTCACTAACTTAATTGAGTTTTTGAAAAAGTAACAAAAAGGATTGATGAGGTCAGAGTGGTGGACGTGATCAATATGGACTTTAGTAAGGCATTTGAGAAAGTTCTTCATGGTAGACTGCTTAGCAAGGTTACATTACACAGAATGGAGGGAGAACTAGCCATTTGGATAGAGAACTAGCTCAAAGGTGGTGATGGAGGTTTGCTTTTTAGACTGGAGGTCTGTGACCAGTGGAATGCCACAAGGATTGGTGCTGAGTCCACTGCTTTTTGTATAAATTATTTGGATGTGAACATAGGAGGTATGTTCGTAAGTTTGCAGATGACACCAAAATTAGAGGTGTAGTAGACACAGAAGAAGGTTACCTCAGATTACAGTGGGATCTTGATCAGATGGTCCAATTGGCTAAGGAGTGGCAGATGATGATTAATTTAGATAAATGTGAGGTGCTGCATTTTGTAAGGCAAATCAGAGTAGGACTTCTACATTTAATGGTACAGTCCTGGGGATTGGTTCTGATTAAAGAGTAAGGATTCATAAGTCCTTAAAGGTGGAGTCACATATGGACAGCAAAGAGTGAGGGTTCATAATTCCTTAAAAGTGCAGTCACAGATGGACAGAAGAAGGTGTTGGGTATGCTTGCCTTTATTGCTCAGCGCATTGAGTACTTGAGTTGGGAGGTCATGTTGCGGCTGTACAGGACATTGATTAGGCCGCTTTTGGAATACTGTGTGAAATTCTGGTCTCCCTGCTAGAGGAAGGATGTTGTGAAACTTGAAAGGGTTCAGAAAAGATTTACAAGGATATTGCCAAGGTTACAGAGTTTGAGCTGCAGGGAGAGGTTGAGTAAACTGAGACTATTTTCTCTGGAGCATTGGAGGCTGAGAGTGACTGTCGATAGGCTAAATAGACAGGCCTTGACTGTAAGGTGGGGGTGTGCAAATCTCGCGGGCAGAGGCTTATGGGTGAGATGGAAAAGATTTTAAAAGGACCTAAGTGGCAATATTTTCATGCAGACGTTTGTCGCCATACTCTTTAACATCATCAGTGAGCCTCCTGTGAAGCACTGGCATTATGACTCACTTTCTATTTTTCTGTTTAGATTTCCTTGGTTTGGTGATGACATTTTCTGTGGTGATGTAATTTCCTGTTCTTTTTCTTAGAGGGTGGTAAATGGTATCGAGTTGATGTTCTTGTTGATAGAGTTCCAGTTGGAGTGCTATGCTTCTTGGAATTCTCGTGCATGTCTCTGCTTGGCTTGTCCTAGGATGGATATGTTGTCTGAATCGAAGTGGTGTCCTTCTCCATCTGTATGTAACTTTATATGACAGTGGGTCATGTCTTTTTGTGGCTATTGATGTTCATGTATCCTGGTGACTAGTTTTCTGCAAAACATAGACTATGCACAGACTGTGGGCAGCACGTTGGCTCAGTGGTTAGCACTGTTGCCTCACAGCACCAGGGTCTTTGGTTCAATCCCAGCCTCGGGTGACTGTCTGTGTGGAGTTTGCACATTCTCCCTGTGTCTGCGTGGGTTTCCTCCGGGTGGTCTGGTTTCCTCCCATAGTCACAAAGACATGCAGATCAGGTGAATTAGCCATGCTAAATTGCCCATAGTGTTAGGTTCATTAGTCAGAGGGAAATGGGCCTGGGTGGGATAGTCTTCGGAGGGTTAATGTGGACTTGTTGGGCCAAAGAGCCTATTTCCACATTGTAGGGAATCTAATCTAGACACCACAACAAAGTCCCTATGAAGGATTCTTCATACCAGCAGGAAGGACGAGGTTATTAACAGGTAATTGCACCAATATCGAGACCATGACCATCTGAAATCAATTCCATTGGACCAGCTATGGGATTTGGATATCCGAGTTCTGACTACCAACGCAAATTTCCTTAGCCCAGCTCAAGGAAAGCACTCAAGTGAGAGAATGACAAAGGAAACTTCCCAAAGACTCTCTGAAGGTTTCCCTCAAGAAACATTGAATGAGGGTCTCCCAGACATTGAAAACTGAGTTGGAGGAAGCTCCTAAACGAAGGAACATTTGTTGGCGAAAGGAAATATGGGTTGCTTTCGTAATTAAGAATGAGATTACGGTGATAGGGAAAAACAACATAGGATCTAAGGAGCAAAATGTTGAATTCATTTGGATGGAGATCAGGAATAGTAAGGTTAAGAAATCCCTGGTAGGAATAGTCAATAGGCCACCCAATAATAATGCTGCAGTGGCACAGGCAATCGATCAAGAAATATCTAACGCGTGTAAGAATGGAACAGTAGTAGTCATGAGGGATTTTAACATGCACGTTGATTGATTGAATCAAGTTGGTAGAGGCGGTCTTGAAGTGGAGTTCACAGAAGTCATCCATGATAACTTTCTGAAACAGCATGTTACCGAACCTACAAGGGAGCATGCAATCTTAGATCTGGTCCTGTCTAATGAGACAAGTAAGATTAATGATCTCTTAGAAAAATTAAGGATCCTCTTGGAAAGAGCAATCACAATATGATTGACTTTTGGATAAAAATGGAAGGTGAAATAGTATCTAAAATCAGGATGTTATGCTTAAACAAGGGTGACTATAATGGGATGAGGAAGGAGTTGGCTAACAGACTGGGAACACAAATTATATAGTGGAGGAGTGGAGGACATTCCAAGAGATTTTTCACAGTGCTCAAGGAAAGTATATTCCAGTCAAAAAAAAAGGATAGCAAGGGTAGGAAGAGGCAGCCTTGGATAACAAGGAAATAAAAGAAGGCATCCAATTAAAAGCTCAGGCTTACAAAGTTGCCAAGTGTAGTGGGAAACAGGAAGACTGGGAAAACTTTAAAAAAAACAACAAAGAACCATGAAGCACGCGATAAGGAAAGGAAAGAAGGAAAGATAGATTATGAATGCAAACTGGTACAGAATATAAAAATAGATATGAAATGTTTTATAAATATATAAAATGGAAAAGGTAGCTAACGTAGACACAAGTCCCTTGCAGGATGAGAAAGAGGAATTTATATTGGGTAATGCTGAAATGGCCGAGGCCTTGAATAACTGTTTTGTGTCAAATTTCACAGTGGAAGATGTGTCTAACATGCCAAAGAATGATGTTAATGATACGATGGTAGGTGAAGACCTCAATTCAATCGTTATCACTAAATGGTTCAGCATGGATTCAGGAACAGAAGTTCTTGTTTGACAAACTTACTGGAGTTCTTTGAGGATGTAAGAAGTGTGGTGTTTGGAAGGGAACAAGTGGATGTTGCATATTTGGATTTCCAGAAGACATTCATTAAGGTGCCGCATAAAGGACTCATCCATAAGATAAGAATGTATCAAGTTGTGAGGAATTAACTAGAATGGATAGAGGACCGATTAACCAATAGAAAGCAGAGAATTTGGATAAATGGGTATTTCTCTGTTTAGAGATCATTGGACAGCAGGTTGCTGCAGGGGTCGCAACTGTTCATGATGTATAAAAATGATTTGGAAGAGGACACCAAGTGTAACATATTCAAGTTTACTGATGACACTAAACTAAGTGGAAAGGCAAACTGTACCGAGGTTGTGGAGGTCTGCAGAGAGATTTAGATCGGTTAAGTGATTAGCAAGAGTCTGGCAGATGGAGTACAATGTTAGTAAATGTGAGATAAAAATCGTAGGTCAAAGTATTATTTAAATGGTGAAAAATGCAGCATGCTGTTGTGCAGAGGGACTTAGGATTGCTTGCACGTGAATTGCTAAAATTTGATCTGCAGGTGTAAAAGGTAATTAGGAAGGCAAACGAATATTGGCTTCCATTACTAGAGGGATTGAATTTAAGAGCAGGGAGGTTCTGCTGCAGTTGTACAAAGTGTTGGTGAGGCCGCACCCGGAGTATTGTGCACAGTTCTGGTCTCCTTACTTGAGGAAGGATATACTGGCTTTGGAGGCAATGCAGAGGAGATTCCTCAGGTTGATTCCGGAGATGAGAGGGTTACCCTTTGAGGAGAGAGTGAGCCGCCTGGGACTGTACTTGATAGAATTTAGAAGCATGAGAGGAGATCTAATAGAAACATATAAAATTATGAAAGGGAGAGATAAGATAGAAACAGGCAAGTTGTTTCCACTGGTGGGTGAGACTAGGACTATGGCCTCAAGATTAGGGGCGGTAGATTTAGGACAGAAATGAGGAGGAACTGTTTTTCCCAGAAAGTAGTGAATCTATGGAATTCTCTGTCCAAGGAAGCAGTAAAGGCAACTTCATCCAATATGTTCAAAACACAGTTGGATGGGTTTGTGCATGGTAGGGGAATTAAGGGGTACGGGGATAATACAGGTAGGAGGAGCTGAGACAATGGATAGATCAGCCATGCTCTTAATGAATGGCAGAGCAGGCTCGATGAACCAAATGGCCTACTCCTGCTTCTATTACAATGAAACTATGAAAAAGAAAGGAATACCAGTGATTTTAAAGCCAAGGACCAGTTCCACCTCCCTGCAACAACTGCCCAATGTGTGGTCGGAGATGAAGCTCTAGGATTGGGCTCATCAGCTATGCAAGGGAACAGAACCAGTGACAGAGAACTTCCGAGGGAGACAATCATACTCAAATCGCAAATGATTGCTGATGTCTAGAAAGACTTCTTAGTCAATTTTCTATTCAGGGCAACACTATTCTTTCAATGTAGTTCTATTTACTGATTACCTTTTATGAGGTGCATATCAAATGCCTTTTAAAAGTTCATATATTTGTAGTTTATACAACCTACATTCATCAACTGCTGTGTTCCTTCATCTTAGAATTTAATTAGATAATTCAGACATAATTTGCATTTCGGAGATAGTGAGAACTGCAGATGTTGGAGAGTCAAAGTCAAAAAGCATGGTGCTGGCAAAGCACAACAGATCAGGCAGCATCCGAGGACCAGGAGAGTCGATGTTTCGTGCATAAGACCTTCATGGTGAAGGGCTTGGGCTAAGGTGAGGGTGAGGACTCTCCTAATCCTTGGATGCTGCCTGACCTGCTGCGCTTTTTCAAGTGCCACACTTCATTGACAATTTGCATTTAACGAGCCCATGCCAAGTCTCCTTTATGTTGCTCAAAATGAGATTTTTTTGCTCTCCCTTGATAACTGTTTCTGTTTGTTTCCACCACTAACATTAGACTGACTGGCTTGTAGTTAAGAAATTTATTCAGCTCCACTTTTTCAAAAAAAATGAGCATAATATTTGCAATCTTCTGTATTGGCCATAGTTTGGGACTCATCGTGGCAAAGTTAGCACTGCTGCCTCACAGCACCAGGGACCTGAGTTCAAATCCAGCTTCAGGTAACTCTCTGTGTGGAGTTTACACATTCTCCTTATGTCTGTGTAGGTTTCTTCCAGGTGCTCTGACTTCTTTCCATGGTCCAAAGATGTTCAGGCTAGGTGGATTAATCATGGGAAATGCAACAGCAGGGTGTGAGTCTGGGTGGGATCCTGTTCAGGGGGTTAGCATGGACTTGATGTGCTGAATGGCCTGATTCCACACAGTAGAGCTGTATGATTCCATATAACCTTGTGTGGTCATTTATATCTGTAGCACATCAACATTATTTATAACTTATCAGAATATTCAATGTGTTGCCAACTTAGGTATTTTATCACATCCTGGCTAAACAAGCACCAAATATGTCCTACAGTGAGATGCAAAGCCAGAATCAATAATTTTCAGTTCTTCTTTCCGTTCCTTGAGTGACTTCACATGCATAATCAGATCTGAATGATTAAATAAAATATGCAGACGATTGCAGTTGGCTCCTACTTGCTAGTTCACTGTGTTGATGAATGTACAAGACAATTCCGTCCTGTATAATTTTAGATCTGTTAATTGGTTATATTTGATAAATGGTGTAACCTAGAGTCTGATTTTCAAAAGTCATCTTTCATCTCGCTCTGAAATGGCTACAATGAATGAATTTAGTGTAATGCATGCATGTATAATAGAGCCACATTAAACTTTGATATAACAAATTGACTTGAGATGAATGCAGTGCATAACAATTAATTTCAGATCCAAAGGTTGTTGGAAATCTCAAACATAACCTCGTAAGTTTCATAACAAAGCAAAAGTATGAGCAGTCAATTAGGTTTAAAGCACCTGTTGCAACTTGGTGAATAATGAACATAAAAGTGTAAGTTTGAGTTTCTTGAAACTTGCATTTTAGATTTTAATCAGTTTGGTGGAAAATAAATGGTGATATAACACAGATTGATTAATTCAATGCACTTCTGGTTTTTCAAAGTGACCTTTGGTAAACTTAAATTCAGCTAAAAGCTGTGCCTGGATCTTAACTCTCAACAAAACCTACTCACCTATTCCCCCTGTACTTGCTGACCTGCACAGACTCCCATTCAAGTGATGATTTGATTTTAAAATTCTTGTCCTTGTTTTTAAGTTCTTCCATGAGCTTGTTCCTCCTTATTTCTGTAATTTCTTCCTGCCTCACAACTGTCCCAGACATTTTCACTCCTGTCAAACTGTTCTCTTGTGCATTTCTAATTTTAATTGTTCCACTGCAGGTAGCCAGCAGTGTCTTCAGCTGCATAAGACTCAAACTCTGTAATTCCCTCGTTACAGCCTTCCACTTCTCTTTGTTCTTAAAAAGACACTTCTGAAAATCCAGCTATTTGACCAGACTGTAATCTGTCCTAATATTTTCCTATGTGGTTTTATATTACTTCTGTAGTGCGACTTGGATTGTTTCACTACATTAAAAGTTGCTATACAGTTTTGTTGATCTTGATACATGTCTTTACTTGGTCAATCAGGAATATGAGTTGATTCCTCTGACTTTGGGTTGCTGAGTGGCACTGCTAATTGTCAGATGCAGACTGAGAATCCGTTCAAAACTGATTGTTTTCTTTATTTCTGAAATAACTGCACAGAGGCTGGGTCCTGTCACTAAGTAACCCTTTATTTACTCGTGCACAGTACACTGGCTGTGGCCAGCCAGCTCAGAGTCAGTCCTCAGCTGAGGAGATCTACTCTCCTGGTTATGTTTTTTCCTCTTTTTTTTGCCAAATCCCCCACACTACTGCCAAACAGCAGTAGTGCTTATTTCTCCCCAGCACCCACGTTGTGCATGTGTAGGTGCAGGACACAGTGAAGAAACATAGAGTGCAGAAAACTTTATTTGTATTCCAATAAGAAAACAAAATACCTGAGTGGCCAGTGACAAGCAGTGTCCTTCTAAGCGAATGTTCATTCTGCCAACAAATTGACTTCGAGAGAGAACATTCAAGTTGTGATTAGTTAATTTGTCAAACAATAGAATTTGGGAAATGAATGGCCACTTAATGAAGTGACAAATGTCAACTTCTGGTTGTTCTATGTAACAAGACCTGTCTTACCGGCCAATCTTCTTTTCCACCTATCCACTCCACCCTCCTCTCTGACCTATCACCTTCATCCCACCCCCATTCACCTATTGTACTCTATGCTACTTTCACCCCATCCCCACCCTCCTCTCATTTATCTCTCCACCCTTCAGGCACTCTGCCTGTATTCCTGATGAAGAGCTTTTACCCAAAACGTTGATTTTCCTGCTCCTCAGATGCTGCCTGAATTGCTGTGCTTTTCCAGCACCTCTCTATTCCAGAATCTGGCTTCCAGCATCTGCAGTCATTGTTTTTAACCAACAAGATATCATTGTTAACTGTTTGCAATAGAAATGCAATCTGCACCAGTGTGTCTATTGACTTACCATAGCCATGTCAGCAAAATGTAGAGTAGAGACTAGAGTGTTACTTTGTGAATTCAGAATTAGAACAAGACTTGTGGTCAAACGAAGGAAGATTCTCCATCGACTAAAAAACCAACTGAACCTCCACCTGAGAATACAGAGTCAATGGAAGTGGAGGCAGTGAACAAATAGGGAGTGTCTGGCAGGTGGTGAGGAGAAATCTCAAAACAAAAGCCCTTCAGTGCAGATGACAAAATCCTGTCTAATGTTATCGCCAACCGGGTCAGGTCTGATCCACTTCAACCAAATCTGTGGTGTACCGGGCAGGATGATCTCTGTGACCCTTGCTCTCCTCAGGGCTTCAATCGCCTATGTGCAGGACATGAGGGTAGACACCTGCCTAATCAGCCTTGACCAGGACATCACAAGCCTCCATGTGGGACGAGCTCTCCAAAATGGACGAGCTCTCCAATTGCATCTGACTGCTCTACATCAACATTGTTAGAGCAATCTCAATCAATGGTTCAGAATCAAAATGTTTCCTAATCAGATCTGAAGTCATGCAGGACTGCCCACTCTCTTCTGCCTCATTTGTGTGTTGCATAGAGCCTTTTGCTAAGTCCATCAGGAAGAATGTGAACCAGAGGGGTGACTATTCCAGGCAGAAGAGGCCCGCAGGTCAAAGCCTTCCTGTACATGGATGACATCACCATTTTCTGCTCAGATTCACTGTCAGTGCACAGACACATGAGCTTCTGTGACCAGTTCAAACTGACCTCAGGAGCCAAGGTAAATCGAGGCAAAAGTGTGGCCATTTCTTTGAGAACTGGGCCAACTGATCCTTTATCCCTTTAGCTGTCAGGTCAGATTATCCGAAGGTGCTGGGAATATGGTTTAGAAGGGCCGAGATGTGCATCAAACTTTAGGAGTAGCATATCAATAAAGTGAAGCATAAGCTGGGTTTATGGAAGTACCACTCCCTCTCCATTGCAGGTAAAAGCCTGGTTATTGGGTGTGAGATACTGTCATTGCTACCGCACATGACACCGATCTGGTGTATTCTCTGAACCTGCGTCACCACAATCACCTTCCAATTCACCTAGTGCTCAAAGATGGATCAGAGATACCATGTACAAAGTTCTAAATTGGAGGGGGAAGTGGGGACATACGCAACACTGGCGTCATCCTGCTGGCCACCTTTGCATGTGGCTGCATCATGCTCGGTGCAGACTCTTGTTATGTAAGTCCATTGCTATATACTGAGGTTCTATATATACTGAGAGAACTAAGGATAATGCTATTCTTAACACTATTGGAAAGGGACTGTTTCAAAATGTACTCCACTTTAAACCTTTTTGAAGAACAAAGCAAACTGTTGTAACTGGTCCTCTGGCAAGGGTCCCCAATTTATTGGAATTCCAGACAAGACACCTTCAAAATCATTACATTATTGAGTGAGGAGGGAGAAACTGGCTGTCCTCCTTTATTCATGATTTGGAAGTGCTAGTGTTGGACTGGGGTGGACGAACCTAAAAATCACACAACACCAGGTTATAGACTATTAGCTTTTGTGGCCACAACCACCTGATGAAGAGGCAGCACCTCGAAGGCTAGTGCTTCCAAATAAACTTGTTGGAATATAACCTGGTGTTGTGTAATTTTTAACTCCTTTATTCAAACATAACTCCTCATATTGCAGTTGCTGTGCAAAAAAGTTAACTTAACACAGGGCAGCCCTTTCCTTATGGAAACCTTTCTGAGTTCCAATAACTTAATATTTAAAAGGAGCAATTTCACCCAGGCATTCCTGGCTTAAAGAAATTTTGAAGTTATAAGTTGTTAAAACTCAGGGAATACAGATAAAACATAGTACCGATTAGCAAACAAAATGGAGGAAACACATGACAGTTTAAAACTAAATATATATATGAGATACAGTCTTTGAGATATAAAGTTAGTGTTAAGTTGGATGGTTCTGGTAGCACTGCCTTCAGCAGTTACACAGTTTGTCTGGAGGTGCAAGTCATACAGACAGAACAACACAGAAAAGGAACATTTGGTCCAACTTGACCATACTGACCAGATATCCTAACCTAATCTCGTCCCATTTGCCAACATTTGGCCTATATCCCTCCAAACGCTTCCTATTCATATAACCATTCAGCTGCCTCTTAAATGTTGTAATTGTACCAGCTTCCACCACTTCCTCTAGCAGATCATTCCATACACGCACCACCCGCTGCATGAAAATATTGTTCCTGGGGTGTCTTTTACTTTTTTCCCCTTTCACCCTAAACCTATGCCCTCTAGTCTGGACTCCCCCACCCTAGGGAGAAGACTTTGTCTATTTATTCTATCTACCCTCATGATCTTATAAACCTCTATAAGGTCACCCCTGAGCCTCCGATGCTCCAGGGAAAACAGTCCCAGCCTATTCAGCGTCTCCTTATAGCTCAAATGCTCCAACCCTGGCAACATTCTTGTAAATCTTTTCTGAACCCTTTCAAGTTCCACACCATTCTTCCTATAGGAAGGAGACCAGAATTCCACACAATATTCCAAAAGTGGCTGAACCAATGTCCTGTACAGCTACAACATGACCTCCCAACTCTGATACTCAATGCTCTGATCAATAAAGAAAAACATACCAAATGCTTTCTTCGCTATCCTATCTCCCTGCAATTCCACTTTCACAGAACTATGAACCTGCACTCCAAGATCAGTTGCTGCACTTTGTTCACTCCCCATGACCTTACCATTTTGTATGTAAGCCCTGCTCTGATTTGCCTTTCCAAAATGCAGCACCTCACATTTATCGAAATTAAATTTCATCTGCCACTCCCCAGCCCATTGGTTCATCTGATTAAGATCCGGTTGTACTGAGGTAACATTCTTCACTGTCCTTTATCTGAAGGAAGCTGTCTATTTCCTTTTGCAACAGAAGTTTTGCTAATTCATGATTGTTGACCATTTAATAGAGGTTTTTGGTTTATTGCAAGCACATGAGAATGCAATGGATGTTCTTTAGCGATTACCTTTGAAGTAAACACCACTCCAATGGACCTCAAGCACCAATTTATACAACCGAGACTCAGGTCCAATTTTATTATCCTTGTTCTTGAGTATTTGTCTTTCTCCTAAACTGCTTTCTTTGAACTTACTTCATTTGGAATATAACTCATGGGAGATGGCTTCTGCTGTGGTGGTAATCAACCTCCAATATCTTTGCAACTACAGGGGATTACACTTTAGTTCTTATATCACACTTCTTCCTTTGAAGTTTATCAAAGTGCAACATTCCATGGTCTCTGTTAGAGATGAGTATAATCCATACAGGAATATTTCTGTCAGATCTTTTATAAAAATGTTTTACTTGAAACTTCAATATGTCAGTAAGTAATTTAAGGTTCATAATCTCCTGCCACAACAGAACAGTCTGTAAACTTAAAGGCATATTTTAAACTGCAAATGTATGTAGCTTATGAAGGATACAATTTCAATATTAGTACCCAAGCTTAAACAAGAGTCCACTGATCAATATGTGAAAGCATGAACTTAACTTGTAGAATCCTCTGAATTTGCTGAAATAAATGATATTCTGATTAAAGATGGGATTATAATAGATAAGAGATCCTGAGATGAGAGTACATTGACTGAGAGAGGAAAAGCCTTGTCTCTGGAAAACGATTGATTCGTATGCAAATTCTGACAGTGTTATTCAGCAGGTGAAGCATATTCAGTGCAGAACTGACGTGATCTTTCATTATGCCAAAATATACTCCAAGCCCAAAGGGAAGAACAATCACAGACAAAGGGCAGAATACAAAGTCTGCAGATGATATTATATAAAGAGGAAGAAGGCATGATTCATGAGAGTCTTCAGCCCATATCTCTCCAATGGTCAGCATTACATCTTTCAATTCATTCTATCTATGCTCTTGTGTTCAAATTATTCAGTTTTGTTTTGCCACTGTTATTCCCAGTATTGGCAAAAAAACTGCATAAATCACACACAAGTGTATGGATAGAATGAAGTACAAGAAGTAATGTTAGCCATTAGAGAGATATTACCTGATGGCTTTGATGGATCACCCTACCACATACAATATGTTGGTTTACTCAGGTCAACAAGAGATGCATGGTTGTGACTGTTGGACTGATAGAGAAGGAAAACATCAAGTTAACATAAAGTATTAGATAGACACTGATACATCAAACAACATCATAACCTTCACAGACTCGAGTGAAATGGTTCAACAAGGTGATTGGAGGAAGGTATGGAGGGGGATGTCAGGGGTAGTTTCTTAACACAGAGAGTGGTTGGTGCATGGAATGCGCTGCCAGTGGTAGTAGAGTCAGAGACATTAGGGGTATTTAAGCGACTGCTGGACAAGCACATGGATGGCAGTAAATTGAGGGGTATGTCGGTGAGGGTGATCTTAGATTAAGATAAATGCTCGGCACAACATGGTGGTCCGAAGGGTCTGTATTGTGCTGTACTGTTCCATGTTCTATGTTCTATTACGACCAAAGAATGAAGTGAGGTTAAGGCTACCTGATACTTCAATGTGTGTGATGATAGAACAGATTACTCTGCAAGCCCAAAGCAATGACAAGAATGAAGCTCTGGAGTTCTAAATTATAGATGGCAAACAGAAGCCACTTGTTACAGCTAAAGCAAACCTCAGTCAAAATCTCAAACTAAATCCCAAAGTACAGAAAAAGATGTTTGCAATGTCTTGCAGGACATTAATCATTAGCCACAGAACAATCCTAGACGAATACAATGATGTGTTAACAGGATTAAGATGCCTCTCAGGGGAATATGTCTTGAAGTAAACAGAAGTGTAAGACCAATTCAGAAACTAAGAAGGGAAGTTCCAGCTCCTTCAATGTCTTGAAAGACAGGATGGAAGAGGCAGAATGAAAGGGAATAATAAAAACAATGACAATTCCTAAAGAGTGGATTGGCCCCATGGGAGCAGTGAAGCAAGCTGGAAAGTTGTGCGTATGTATCAACCCAAAAGATCTAAAGTAAGCTTTGAAAATATCTCCATACCTCCTACCAACTGCTGCTAGATATTTACCACAAATTTCACTAAAATCTTCACTATCCTAAATGCAAAGGATAATTACTGTCAAGTGAGGCTGGATAGAACAACATTTTTCTAACTACACATTCTGACATCCTTTGAGAGATACAGTTGTTTATACATGCCATATACAGCTCCAGAGGAATATTAACACAGACAACGAGTGATCTTCTTGGAGTGGAAGTGACAGTGGATAATTAGCTCGTGTGTGGATTTGCACTAACAATGGAAGAAGCCATTGCTGATCCAAATGAAAATCTAGATTGCCTCTTAGAACTCAGTCGGTGAACCAGAATTTAACTACAAACACAGTTTCAGTTAAAGATGCCCAAAGTCAAGTACATGAACCACATATTGATTGCAAATATCCTCCACCTGAGTTCTATTAAAAGGGTGAGAGCTACAACACAATGCAGTCAACAACAAATATAAAAACAATGCAATAATGTGTTGGATTTATCAACAACTTAGCAACATTATTCCCAATTTATCATTAGAATGTCAACTATTATGTAAAATTGTGGCTAAGAGCATGCAGTGGAATTAAGGTCCGGCACAAGAGGCATCAGTTACCACAATCAAAAAATCTCCGCAGTGTGATATTATGGGAAAAATTATGAAATCACTCTGCAGTATGATGCCAATGTGATAGAACTTGGAACAATCCTAATGCAAGAATAACCAGATCCAATTGCATCAATAGCATTATTCAACTGGGTCAACACAATGCTCAGATTGAGAAAGAGTATCTGCCTTTGATTGTGACCATTACCAATAGAAGCTACTTGGAAGAGACAAGGTGACAGTCGAATGTGACCACAAGCCTCTTCAATGTAGCTTTTTTAAAGCTGCTACAAGCTGCTCTTGAAAGAACGTTACTCCAGTTCAGAGACGGTATCTGGGTCATGACATTCAACATTGGAAAATGTTCACTTCGGACATGCTGTCGAGAGCAGCACTTCTGATGAAGAAAGTATTGGATGCTATGACAAAGTGGGAAATTTTCCAGATGCAATGTGAAACAGCCGCTCAACACACTCTTGAACTCATCAGTTCAACATGGACTCTGAATCTATTGGAAGAATGTTTTGCTCAAGTCAAATGAATTACCAAACAAAATACAACTTTCCAAGTGATGCAAGAGCTGGTGATGAAAGGATTGATCAATAGTGTGAAGGAAACATCTGCTGCAATACAAGGAAACATATTTTACCAAAGAAATAGATTCAATGTCCCAAATATTCCAGTCTAGTTAAGATCATTATTCTTGAAACTGATTGAAATAAAATTTGCTGCTGACTTACAGTCAGATGTCTTCTGTGCTGGAAATTCCTGGACAGGGACCTCTTATTATGAACGTATCTAGGAATCCAACAATAAAGATGAGATTGTAAACCACAATAGCCTCTTTTGCAGCAGTCAGTGTGCCGCCTATCATCTTTTAAATGGTCAGACACATTGACAGCAATTCTGAAAGGGTAAGTTTGAAAGGTAATTTAGGGTTAACATTTTTTGGTGCCAGGTGGGTAGCATGTGAGGTAGATCGGGTCTTTGCCTGCTAGATGTTTATGGTTTAGAGTGCCAAGTCAGTAGGGTGCCACTGTATTGGGTAAATGATTGAGTGATTTGAGTAAGTCAGGGTTGGTTGTGGTGGTTTTTTTTCAGGGATATCAGATCACTGCAGGGCCAAATGTCAAAGATTGCAATCTTCTTCCTGACCTCTCCGTCCCCACCCTCACTCCGGCCTATCACCCTCACCTTAACCTCCTTCCATCCATTGCATTTCCAATGCCCCTCCCCCAAGTCCCTCCTCCTTACCTTTTACCTTAGCCTGCTTGGCACACTTTCCTCATTCCTGAAGAAGGGCTCATGCCCCCGAAACGTCGATTCTCCTGCTCCTTGGATGCTGCCTGACCTGCTGCGCTTTTCCAGCAACACATTTTCAGCTCCAACAAGTATCTGCCCATCTGCATAATTTAGCCATTATCTTGAAAGAGGTGGGAGGAGAAATGCTAATCTCAGTCTGCACAAGCAAGCAAGAAATTTAAGTCAAGTCTGAGGGAGATAAAAGACGTGGTCTACTGGCCAAAGACAAAAAAAACAAGGTAAAGGACTACATCAGCCAATGCAGTGCTTATAATGATGACAAAAGCTAACTGCTGACCCTCGACACTACAGACAGACCATGAATGAAGCTGGGAGTAGGCCTCTTCACTTTTGCAGGAACTGATTATAGTGTCACAGTCGAGTTTTACTAACGGGTGGCATGGTGGCTCAGTAGTTAGCACTGCTGCCTCACAGCTCCAGGGACCCGGGTTCCATTCCGGCCTCAGGGGATTGTCGATGTGGAGTTTGCAAATTTTCCCTGTGTCTGTGTGGGTTTCCTTTGGGTGCACCGGTTTTCTCCCACAACCCAAAGATGTGCAGATTAGGTGAATTGGCCATGCTAAATTGCTCATTGTGTTCAGGGATGTGCAAGTTAGGTGCAATAGTCAAGGTAAATATAAGATAATCAGTAGGGGAATGGATCCGGGTGGATTACTCTTTGGAGGGTTGGTATGGACTTGTTGGGTCGAAGAGCCTGTTTCCACACTGTAGGGATTCTATGGTTCTATTCTGATGACTGTGAAGTGGACTAGTTGACTTTGTTGTTAAACGCTTCGAAGTGACGTTAACCATAATGGCATTCCTAACTTTGTGGAGAACAATGATTGTCCTCAGTTTGAATGAAAGAATCTGCTACTTCATAAAAGATTGCAGAACTCAACACTATACCTCACCTCCACATGAAGCCCAATTATGTTTGGTGCCTGTTTATCTAGTGTCTCAAATTGACAAAGGAGTTGTTCATTGCCACTCATTTCACTTCAGAATCTGGTGTGCCCCTTTCATGCCAGTGGTTATTTCTTCATGTGTCTGTTGTGACCCCCAGACATTTATTTATAATACTCAAGGGACTTTAAGATATAACTTTGAAGAAGTATTAGATTAAGTTCCACTTTTAGCTGTAGCATGTACAAAAGGAAAAATGTCTAGGCTGTTGATTGCACCTTGTTGTTTCATGATGTTGTTAACCTATATGGAGTGCCCAAATCTTCTGATCTGGTTGGAATTTCAAATTCTGACACAGATTACACAAAATATTTCACTACATGACTGGTGCAAATTCCACTCCAACTCAGCGTGCCACATTCCTTGTAGAGAGCAGCACAAAAATTCTTATCAGAAACAACACCAGCTTTTTTGACCCTAGCTGCCACAATTTGATAATGAACCAAGAATAAAGGTCAAAAGCTTCTTCCAAAGCTGCAGAGAAAAGTTAAGTGTTGACAGGGAGAGCTGCAAATGGATTGTTGAAGGGTTCTGATGCCTTGTGTGTGTGTAGGGTGTCAAGTGGAGGAAGGAATAGATGGCATTTGATTGAGTGGATAGCATGGGTGAGGAGATTGAGGGAAGTTGGTAGTAGGGCAAAAGATTGGGTTAGTGTGCTGGGTATCTGGGAAAGGCAATGGTCACATTCCAGGGGTGTTGCGGAAGATGTTTGGGGATATATGTACGTCTGGGGGTTGGGTGTTGGTTGGAGTTAGTGCAAGTTTTAATCCTTTTATTTCTCCTGGGTAACTACCCATATAAGTAACCCAGAATCCTCTGAAATCTTTGTCTCTACCTTTCCAGGCAATTGCCTCATAGTCATTATGTTGGGATTTGCAAGAGATCCCATCCCACATCTTTCAGGGTCTGTCCCATCTTCAATTACCCAGAGATCACAAGATCTGGGATATAGTTTGCAACCTGTATCTAGTGTTGGATTGATAATGTTGAATTCAAATGAGTTTGTATCATCCACTGATTACATAAATACAGCTTCAGCTGAGGTTTTCCAAGTACCACTCCTAATTTAAAGGTTAGCACAACTGCAACTTTGCCAACACTGTAAAGAATTAAAGTTGAAGTTTATGAAAGCTCCCATATGTGGTTCTGACATCTTAAAGATTAAAGTGCACTGACCACCAATATTAAGCAGGTATGAGGAAATGAAAGAAGGTACAGTGGTCTCAGTTCATTGTGTAAAATGGACAGCCAATTTTGTTTTAACTTTAATCTGTAATTGTACATTTAGGTTGATATCATTGCAAAACTGCTTGTGTGTGATTCGGCCAAAAGTATGAATAGTGGAAACCAGATTCACACTTCATCCCTTCAGTAAATATGTACTCCACTCCTGTCTTGAAGAAATTTTCCATTTTATTTCTGACATATTTCAAAATTTATACACAATCGAGAGGTTTAATACATTAGCAGTAACTACAATATAGCAGTCGCAAGGTGGGGAATGGGGAAGATGAAAATACATATATGTAGAAATTTCTTTCGCTAATCTTACCAATATGAGGGAGATGCAGTAAATTGTCTTAGAAATTTGTACTAGATCAAAGACAGTGGTGCATATGGAAGTATGTGACATCCATTTATAGACAGGTTGCAGTGAATTTTCATAACACACTCAGTTTTTACTTCCCCATAGAAAGAACAACACAGCCACCAATAACGATCCACTTAACACAAGTCGCCTAAGCGGTACGATGCACAGAAGCAGCCACTGAAAATAGTCAGAATCACATTCTCAAAACTGAGTGCATTATTAAAAAAAAACACGTGCAACGTTACAGGGATTCTGGTGCAGCTTAGCAAAGGGCTGGCATATGAACCCTCCTTTAAACAGAGTAAGCCCATCCTTTCCAAAATGGCATGCACCCTACAAATGTAAGTGGATTAACACAATCATCCTGAGTTTTATTTTAAAAAAAGCAATTAAGGAAGAGGAAAAGAAAAAGAAAGTCCCATCAGAAAATGACATATTTATTATAAGGTTGGTTATTGTATAGCAATTACACTGCATCCTTATTAAAACATACACTAATACGACTACAGTAATATTAACAGCAGCACACCTGTCACACAGAGGAGACAATTAAGCATTATTTTACAGAGGAGAGGCTTTTGTAGCATACTTCAGCAATCAGAAAACATTAGACTTTTTAAATACATTACAAGAAGACTGTCTCGAATCTCAGTAAAAATTCCACTGTATAACACAGGATTGTTTTCTTAATTCTGTGCCCAATACAGAACTGCGATGACATTGATATAATATACAAAATAGAACCACAATAGCAAATTTGGACCATCATATTGCGACACAATGGAATTTCCTTCAAAGACAATATCATAAAATGCCTCAGGTTTAAATTAGTCTAACCATAGTGACAATGGTGAATTGAATATTGAAAGCTTAACTTCCTGACATTGTAATCTGACATGTCGGTGAGGTATCATTGGCAATGGTGACACTGTACTGCAGATGATTGAAACCCAGGTTGAAGTAGCTGACATAATTGTCAATAGGACTTAAGAAATTATCACAACCTATTGTAATAATCAAAATGTGGTCTTCTAGCAGTTACGAAAGTCAGATACGTTATGATTTAAGAACCCCTCATCTTAAATAATTAATAACTTTTTTACATTTATACACTTTTTTTAAGGAAGAATTTCAGGTGGTAGAAGTTTTGCACATAAAGCATTTTTATTTAATCATCTTCTAGCCTTTTACTGTCACACAATTTAAATTTGAAATTTTCAATGTACGAGCAAGCTAACATATTTTATCATATATATATATACCTTTAAAAATCTTCTCCATATTTTAATTTGCATGCAATTATAAAGGGCCAGCTTTGTGTTTTGATGAATGATTAGTTGTGAATATGTTGCTGTAAAGTTGCTTATGAAGTTATAGAAGAATTGTACATACTAAATGGATTTTACCAATCTGGGGAGTCACCATCCAATGTCCACTGTGATCAAGTAGATTGAAGACATACAGCTGCTGTAATGGGTTGAGAGGTGAATACTGGAATGTGGATTATTACTTTGCAGTAGTTAAGTTTATGTTATTGCTTTTCATTTCTAAATGATCAAAAGGGGCATTTTGCTGTCATGTCATGTGCCTTATCGAATGAGCAGTGATAAACAAGGACATATCAATTGTTGCTGCTCCATTTCCTAATTTTTTAAAACATTTAAAAAAGAGGAAATTGTAAGGCAAGGAGTCTACAGAGTGGTAGATTCATGGCCTCCCCCCCCCCCCCCACCCCCGCAGTATGTTGTACTTAGATTGGAGTCAATATGGATCATCAGCTGAATTTTTGTTGCAGGCTGTTGCTGTGATTGCACTAACCTCAAAGTAACTCTTGATGCCAAATTTTATTTGTCACCTGTTGAAAGAACCAATTACTTCAATATAAATTTAGGTAGGCTTTTAGGAAGTTCTGTTACTAAGTTAACAGAATTTCCCAATTGTGTCATTTCTCTCCACTGTATCTCCAGTTGCAATGTATCAATCGTTCAGTATCATTCACTGAATGTTTGGTGTTGTTAGGAGAAGGTTATCCTTTAGAATGCAAAAGGAAAACCTTCATGGTACAACTAAAACATCTTCACCCTGCAAATGCTGAAATGTAGCAGGAGCAACAAGCCACCAAGTCTGTTAATGTCACTGTTAGCATTTCCAATAGACCACATTGTGGGTGTAGTGGAGATTTCAGGACTAAACAGAGAAGTACCATTTAAATATGTAGTTGTTGTTACCGTGGGGAATCCAAGATTAATGCCTGAGCACTGTAGCCAAGCAAAAAAGCACTGAGCACAGCCAAAAAATTGAAGGATCACTTTACATGAGGCTTTCCTAGCATGATGAAGCTGGAGAATAAATCATTGAATACTGGAAAAGCAATAGACAGGAGCACCAATCAAAAAAATTGTATGTGAAGGATGTTAACCAATATAAAAGTAAATGTTAAAAAGTACATTCTGGTGACTGTATGTTTTCTCTGCCTCATATCAAATGGCTGTTACTTTAAAGCATAGATGGGCAACTTTTGCAAGAAAAAAATACTGTGTGTACTTTCCACCTAGTTACTGCCTGATATATGACTAGAAACAGGGCAGCAGCAGAAACAAAGTCATACAGAAGATTTGCTCATGACTTGCTGCAGGTTTTAATGGTCAAAGTTCACGAGGGGAACAGACAGGGGCTCATTAATAAAACAAGTCAGGCACAGATGATGAAGTTATGGCCCTAACACTATTTTTGTCTCTGCCATCATTGTCAGGCAACTATCGCTAGCAGCATTTATCAAGATATGGAGTTGCTGTAGAGGAAAGCTAGGCAACAGTCTGGCATATAGATGCTCTCTACCTATACTCTCGGGCCTCTTAGTTCTCCCAACGCTTTCACACAGTGCTTTCCCTGGCTAGGTCCACCAAGCTCAGCTTCCTCGCTGGAATTACTGCTTCCACCTCCACTGTTATTGTGCACACCTCACACCACAAATTGATAAGATGTCGGGTTGCTAGAAATTGCTACTTCATTGTTAATGAAGCCTAGTCACAAAAATTTGAAGTTTCAGGAGGGTAAATAGGATGTTTTATGTAATGGACACAAAAATTTCTCGGATTATTTTGTAAATTGATGATTAGTTTTAAGCATATCTGTTCACACAAAACATAACCAAATTACCTCATTATATAATGGCACTAATAATATATCCAGAGCAACTCATTTTTTAAAAAAAAATTCCAGTTAGAAAATATTTACAATATTAATCTAACTTAATCTCCAATGTCTTATTTTCCTTTGTCAGACTTTCCTATCCCTCTCCTTCTGTTTTCCCCTTTAGGTTTTAATTGCTTGATATTTAAATGACCCTTTTCCTTTTCCTTTTCAGAACTTAACTCCTTTTAAAATTCAATGCCTAATCATTCTGAAAGCCACTTTCAAAAGGTAGGTAGATCTGACTGTGTCAATCCAGTAACTGATTAAATGTTAACATCTTTCACTGTCTGTTCTTTAGGAGGGAAAAGGCCTTGTTGGCAGTGATAGAGCAGACATGCCAAGATGAGTCTTCTCATCTTTGGCAGCTCAGTGGTTACATATAAGTTGGTACTGGGAATGGGGAAGTTGGGGGATAATCAAAAATCTGTTGTATTACTTGCATCTCCTGTAATGAACAAAAAAGTGGTAAATAACACAGGTCAGCAGAAACAGAAATTTGAAATTAGTCGGGATTTCTAAACCTTGGAACCTATTTGAATTAAATTGGGGGTGGCACGGTGGCTCAGTGGTTAGCACTGCTGCCTCACAGTGCAAGGGACCTGGGTTCAATTCCAGTCCTGGGCGACTATGTGGAGTTTTCACATTCTCCCCGTGTCTGCGTGGGTTTCCTTGGGTGCTCTGGTTTCCACCCACAGTCCAAAGATATGCAGGTTAGGTGGTTTGACCACGCTAAATTGCCCATTGTGTTCAGGACTGCCTTGGTAAATATTGGGTAGGGGAATGGATCTGGATGGGTAACACCTCAGAGGATCGGTGTGGACTTGTTGGGCCAAAGGGCCTGTTTCCACCCTGTAGGGATTCTGTCACACAATCAAGCACAAATCAACGTCCTGGAGCCAGGGGATATTGTTCCTGCAATCGTAGAATTTCTCAACTGAGATAGCTCTTCAGTTGGAGCTTTCTGGCTAGTCCACTGTAACGTTAGCAGATATGTTTTGGAAATATTTACCTAACTGGATTATCGTGTGGAATTCCTTGACACTTATTTCTTCTTAAAAATACACACAATAGAATTTAATGATCCGTGGAGAAGATTCTTTTTGTGTGGTAAAACTATAAACATGTTCTTGGGAAACTTGTTTACAATTTCAGTGCATTTTTGCAGAATTAATTTTCCCTTAACTATCTTTTCTCTCATGCTATTGTTTAAGCAAAAGATTTCAAAGCCAAGTTCTGTTCTATTACAATTAATTGTATTATAAAGTAGTACATTTGCTAGTTTGGGGGTACGCTTTTGAGGTGAATAATATGACAATGAATAGACTGCACTATTTAATAGGTAAAATTACAATCAATGGGCAGGAGGATGTCTTCTCCCTGAAGTGCTAGATTTAGCAGATGAATCCATTTGAAAAGCTATGGTACCATTTGTCAGAACCATAGGACTGCAGACTGGAAAACATTGAATTGTACTCGACAATCAATTCTAAGTTATACCAATGTGAATTAATTCTGACACAAGGATCTACCCTTTCCAATTAAACAATGGCTGATCAGACAAGATCCAATGAGTCCATTAAAATATTTGCAACAAAGTCATCGGCTTGACATTCTAATGACAGTTTGTGTAGAAAGTCCAGTTCCTACTGCACTGCAGCACAATCACCAGAACAGACAAGGCAGGGTTATAAAGAATATTAGATATATCTCCAAGTGACTTTAAGTAAGGCTGCTTGGTAGTATTTAAAAAAAAAAGTTAAAAATCAAAAGAAATGCGGATGTTGGCAGTCAGAAACAAAAACAGAACCTGAAGGGTCACTGGACCCTTTATTATATCTCTGATTTCTCTCCTCAGAGACTGCCATACCTGCTGAGCTCATCCAGCAATTTCTGTTTTTGTAAAAAAAAACTTGGAATATTGGTATTACTCACAAGACAAGTGTTTGTTTTCATCCTTTATCTGTGGTAAAGAGGTACTAGTGCAGTCTACACAGTGTAAGTACACCCACAGTGCTATTGGAGAGGAAGCTCCAGCATTTTGATTTAGTGATAGCAAAGGAACAGCAATAGTTCCACATTAGTGGCTTGCTAAGGAAGTTGCAATTGATGGCATTCCCATGCACCTTCCACCCTTGACCTTCTACTGGATGGAGGTAAATGTTTAAGAAAATGGGTGATTCATAGATCAAATCAGTAGTATTCCATCACAATTCTAATTTGTGCCTTGTAGATGGAGGACAGGCATTGGGGAGTCAGGTTACTTGCCTCAGAAAGACCAGCTTCTTGTAGCCACAGTAATTACCTTATGTCCATTCCAATTTAATTACTAGATGTTGATTGTGGGACATTCAGCAATGGGTATGCCACTGAATGTCCCAAAGTTGGTGGTTAGATTACATCTTGCTGAGGATGATCAATGCCTGGACTTACGTAGTGTGAATAGTATTTGCCAATTTGCAGCCCAAGCCTGAACATTGTTTAGGTCTTTCTGCTGCTGATCTTAAAAATTCAAGGAGAACATTAAGGATTATGTTACAATCTAAAATCACTGAAAATGTGAGGGAACAATATACATCAGTGAAGATTAAATTTCTAAATAATTTTCTTTCTCCTTTTGCTATTTTCAGTTTTGGCAATTGGTATTGACTCCAGGAATATAACACCATAACTATATAACAAAACTCCAGGCCATTTATAATGAAAATGCCTGCAAAACAGCCATCTCATCAAGCATCTCAAAGAACATGTCATAAATCTCGAGATGAATTTTGAATATACAAGGATGAAATTTGAATAATTCCTAACAGTCAAGAGAAACAGAGTTAAACTTGATCATGTCTAACAATATTAATTAATCCAGGCAGTTTTATCCAAGTTGCCATACAGTAAATACTGTTTGCAGCTTGTTGTAAGGATTGGTAAATAATGGGACAACATAATTCAAAGATGAAGGATTATGGTATAATGACAGAAATTGTTCATCAATAATCTACAAATGATGACTGGGAAATACAATGTTCAATATTCTATTATAAAATGATAAGATAAATTAGACCAGTTCATTATAATGTTCAGCTGGCAGTATCTTGTAGAACAACACAATCTGTTATTCATGCTGTTGATGGATGGGAGTAAAGGAAAGAAATTAGTGAAGTAGACAAACCCTCTTATGAAAGGGGTCAAGTAAACAGAAGTTTTGGGAAGAGAGGATTGGTTTGAAGGAGGAGAATCCCACTAGCTATGTGTAGAAAATACATTATTACAGCAGCTCTTCTTCAGGTGCAAAATTACAACTATCAATTTGAAGGTTAGCTCATGAAATCAGACTAGGCACATTATGAAGTTTCTATTGGCAAAATAAAATGAGATTCAAAAATACAAGAACAGTTATGTATGTTCAGGTGATAATCAACCACAGTTTGTTTCAAAACAATGGTAAAATTGATGTATGTTATTCATCTTACAATGCCATCTAAATCATGAACTGTGACACTGCCAATCATATCCTTCAAACAATGGCCATGATGTTATGGACAGATGGAAACCCCATGCACCAGTCGGAAAGTCAGGGAAAAACTGCCTCAAGCCCTGGATGTCATGGACTGCACCTGATCTCTTTATAACTACATGCCTGCAGTTGTATCTGCCACTTCTCAGAGAATGAATGCCCCACCTCGAATAGCTGTTGACCAATCAAAGAGGGGGGCAGCTGTTAAGTCCCAGCAGCACTGCCAGAAACTGTGGCCACTGCTGGTATTGCAACAATCCCCAGGCTGGCCACAATGGAGGAGGTCCAATGTATAGCTAAGAGTGGCCTGTGTTCACCAGAACCAAACTGACAGGCACTGGTCTTCCACTTAGGGCAGTTATCCATCGGCCATCATTGTGTTTGACCAGGATGGAACTTTCCACCTGACATGGAAGGGAGGTCACTAGATTTCACTGGGCTGTCTCCCTAGTGGCAAAGAAACAGCAGAGGGCAGGAAGGTGGTCAGCATGGCATTCACTAAAATCCCCTTTGCCATCCCAACACACTGCTGGGATCTGTGTGTTATTCTGTACGTAACAGGCTCCTTCAAGACCATTTTGAGTTCTCATATCCTAGAGATAAAACTTTGTTCAGGTTTTTAACCTTGTTCAGCTTATACAACAGTCAAGGCTATTTTAAAAAAATATTATCCATCATGTTACATCTTCAGAAGGAAATCCCTGTGTCTGTACCACACTCCCTCAAATATCCTCCACAGTATTCATCATAATATCTGTGATACAGTCCCTCAAACTAGATGTGATTCTTTGTCTCTCAATACCAGATTTTTAGACATGGCCAATACTACACACATTTATTTTCACACTCTCAAATTAGAATTAACAAATCTCTCAACCTTACCTCACAGCTGATAGATTACAATGATATCATCACATATCAGTTCTATGGATCCTAACAACCACCTAACTATCTATGTTAGCAAAAGAAAAGTTGAACTAAAAGGAAAATCAAATTATTCAAACTCCGTCGTATGTCTTAAAGTTACAATGGAGTGATTACAGGCAGTTATCATAGTTAGTGTGATGACTGTATATCTGCACACGTTTTAGGGTGTGGTGCCATTTGAATGGATTGCCAAGATTGCTACCTGGTGATCATTTTCTAGCACCCACCTGTCTCAAGACTCTTGGTTCTTATCATAATAATTGGCAGAATGACAATGAAAGGATATCAACATGCACATTAAGAGGATGTAATTTTGAAAGAATATGCTTATGAATGACATCAATGTGGTCCCACCCAGAACCTGACTTTTCTTTGCTGAAACTGTGTTTGTCCCGTATGCTTCTGTTCAATTCTCTGTATTCATCAATTGTGTTAACCGGATAAGAAATCACTTTGGAAAACGATTTTAATAAGTAATTCTGCTTAGTTTATTTATCTTATAACATACATGACTGCAGTCTCACAACTAAAATTTATAATTCATATTATGCTATGCAGCCTGTCGATTGAATCAATATATTGATGGCAAAATGTATTTAAAATTGTTGACTATTTTTTAAACACTGATCAGAGAAGCAGATTGTTACATATCGCCAGATTTATATAGTTGTCGAAAATGTATCAAAGCTTTATGATTAATAAAATATGACTGCTAAAATTGGCAGAAAACTTAATGACATGATGTTTTATAATTTTGATGGCAATGTTATTAATGACTTTGACTAAATGGGTCCCCATTATGTAATATGTTAAAAGGATGGAATTTTGATCAATGCTTGGAGTGAGATTTGGTATTTTGCAGAAAAGAAAAAGAAAACTGTATTTGTAGAACTTGATTATGACTTGTCACGACTTATTTTATCAGTGGCACAGTTCAATGTTGAGATATTCCAATGAATATAGGAAGGCCGCTTGATGCTCACCACCATGCTTTAGTGCTCCTGACCAGTATTGCAAAACTCTGGGTTCCAACATCTTACTGAAATATTACACAAAGAAGAATGGAAATAATCCTATTTGAAAGCCTGGATTTTTAAAGCAGATATTTCTGCAATACACTGAAATTTTAATTTCCTTAAATTTGTCATCAGATTTTGTACCATCTTA